>NC_090939.1:66682340-69182340 GCF_040938575.1 Ambystoma mexicanum
TTCGGAATGCTGTCTTCCATTCATCGCCCTTTTTCACTCTTACCAAATGGTAAGCTCCTCGTAGGTCCAATTTTGTATAGATTTGAGCATTTTTCACCTGTTCAAGTAACTCGGGGATGAGCGGCAGAGGGTATCTATTCTTAACGGTGATCTGGTTAATTGCCCTATAATCTATACAAGTTCTGAGGTCCCCTTCCTTCTTTGGTATGAAGAAGAGAGCTGAGGAGGCTTGGATGGGTGGATGAATCCGTTGGCTAGGTACTGATCTAGGTACATCCTCAGATGCTGATTTTCTTGCTCAGTCAGATCGTAAATTCGACTGCAAGGGATTTGTGCTCCAGGAACCAGGTCGATTTGGCAGTCGTAAGGTCTGTGTGGAGGCAGGGTGTTTACTTGTTCCTTTTGGAGCACATCCAAATAGTCCAGATATTCGGGTGGTAGTGAACCAGAGATTCCTAGGATTGATTTCACCTTGAGTTGTAGATTCCTCATGTCTCTGTGGTAGCAACTCTTTGCACATTCTTGAGGAAAGAGCTCCCTTGTGCACCAGTCAATCCTAGGGTTATGGGTTTCTAGCCACGGCATTCCTAGGATCATTTGGAACTGGGGGGCCCCAATAAGTTCGAAAGAAATGTCTTTCTGATGACCATCCTGACACATTAGCATCACCTTGTCGGTATGTTGTGTTACTGGGCCAGAAGACAACTGAGAGCCATCCACTGCAGTGACGTTTTCCGATTGTAGTTTTTGCTGAAGAGGAAGGCCTATCCTTGCGGCCGGATTCTGATCGATGTAGTTTCCCACTGCTCCACTATCAATGTAGGCTTCTAGAGCGTGTACCTTTGATGGTTGTTGGTGGTGGATCAGACGTACCGGGTTGACCAGGTGTGAGGTCTGTAGAAATGTCTTTATTCCGCTCGACAAGTGGACCCCTACACTTGCCGGGCGTCAGAGTTTTCCGGAATCTGTTCCTTCTCTTCGTTGCCATTGTCTGTGGCACCTACCGTTTTCTTAGGGGGTTTTATGGGGCAATCTCGGAGGAAATGCCCAGCTTTTTCACAATATAAACAGAGTTGTTGTTGCCTCCTTTTTTCCCTTTCAGCCTTTGAAATAGGGGCTCGTAATCCCCCAATCTGCATGGGCTCAGTGGGTTCATGAGCCTTGGTTTGATTGTCTCGAGATCGCATGTAAACTGACCACCCTTCAATACTTGTGCGGTCCATTTTTCACGTTGACCACTTGAGCTAGCACATCTTTTAGCTCACCATTTAGCCCAAGGTAAAACAGTGTGGTCCTTTTTGTCCTCTGGCCAATTAGTCTGTGCTACAAGACGATTGAAGGTGGCAATATAAGTCAACAAATCGTGGCTTCCTTGACTGAGAGACAACAGTTCGTTATCTAAGGCTTGTCCTTGGGTGTGTCTGGCAAAAAGAATTTCCTGTTGGAATTCCCCAGAATCTCGGAATATTGGATCATCCTGATTTTCTAATGGTTTGGACCAGTCAGCTGCGCTGCCTCCCAAATATGAAAGTACAAAGGCAACTCTTGTGCTATCATAGGGAAAGCCCACACAAAAAGTGTAGGCGGCACTGGTTCATGAATATGGCATATTTATTGAGGTCGCCGGTGAAACGCCCTGGCGGGGCCAGTGGGACTGCCCCTGGAAGCACCACTTGCACTGGTGGTGATGGCTGCGGCAAAGGAGTTGGTGCAATTCCGGGTAACGGAACCTGCCCTCTGTGTGTCTGAAGCATTTGTCTTGCCAAATCATCCATCTGTTCAAGGGCTACAATAAGATCTCTCCTCAAGGCATTGGTCTCTTGTCTAGAGGCATGCACTTCAGCTCGCAGCTCCCCTAGTAATTGGGCCAACTGGGCAGTTTCCGAGGTCTCCATAACACCCAGGCAGAGATTCGGAGAGGCTTCGCGTTCTGTTACGCTCACCTTGTCTCGGCGGGGACGTTGGGGCATGGTTGGAGCCCTCCCTGGACTTGGCTCCTGTGGATCGGTTTTCTCCCCCAGCTGCTGCAATGTCGACTGCTCTGGTTGCTGGTACTGCCTCTGAGGGAATACGAGAGGCAATGAGAATGGTGTGATGGTATCGTGATTTCCCCCGAACCCTTCCTTCCAGAATGAGATGAGCAAGCGTTTGCCCATGTAAGCTCACCTGATTTCTCGTAAGGATGAGCTCTCCGTCCTGCTTCTCATTAGCAGGGGTGCCTTGGATGGACCTTGTTGCTCCACTGGTCCGTGGATGTGGCGGCCCAGGCCGGCTGCGACCAACCACTTGGAAGGTAAGTGTTCTTAACAATGATTATTGTCCGTATTCTTATGCAATGTCTTTTTGTCGTGATTATAGTTTGTAATTCTTGCAACGTCTTTTTTGCCATGATTATAGTTTGTGATGTCTTTTCTCTTCCCTGTAGGTGTGAAGATGGCTGCTCGGAATAGCAGTGTTTTGAGCGAGCCCCAAAGATGCCCCAAAGGATAGCAAAGCTTTCAAATAGATGGTAGGTTGGCTTTAAGGGTAGAACGCAAAGCTAAGGTGTTGCGCGACCAAGCATGAGTTATTTGGGCAGTTTCTAACCTTGTATGTTCTTTTCTCTTGCCGGGAAGGCCTGGCAGCGTCAAGCGAGAAGCGGATGTTCGAAAGTGGCTGAAATTATTTGAAAATGCCTGTCAGAAAATACTTTCCTGATAATACATTACTGAGCATGCGCAGACACACTACACATGCGCAGTAAGCAGGGAAAGCATTTTCTGACGATAAGCATTTTTTCCGACGTTACACCGGCTCCTAGAAGACAGTGCAGACCTCGAGGAGGCCCTTTTAGAGTCTAGGGATGCAAGGATCACTGTGGAGCTCACCCGCCAGCAACAAGGAGAGGGAAAGTGTGTGGCATGGACCCGGGGAGCAACAAACATAGCGGGCTGCTGCAATGAATCTGGGATATAAAACCCAGGCGAGCCGGTGACCCCAGTGAGTTTGGGAAAGCTCACACACCCAGAGAAAAGCTGGCGCCTGGTGGTGAAAGGGGGAGCTGCCTATGACAAGGCTCTGGAAGGAGGGAGCCCGCTGAGAGCATGAGGCAAGCAGGGGATGCAGCAGGGAGAGAGAGTAGCCACCAATGGCCAGCTGATGGAGAGGGGCCCCAGCCAAAAGGGCCAAATTGAAAGAGGGGCCGAATCTACTGGGCTGAGGATATTCAGTAGGGTCTCAGCACACCTGACTGGAGCAGTGCTGCAACGCCAGTGGGAGTCAGCTTGCCAGGGTGGCAGTAGAGGCCCTGAGGGTGCATTAGTGCAGCGGGATGGTGAAAGAGGACAAAAGTCAGCACCAAAGACCCCAGAATCGCGCCCGGTTACAGGGGCATCGCCTCGTCCTATAATAGCAAAACATCTACAGAGACCGGGACGGGAACCTCTGGCTGTCTAGGGAGATGGGAGACCTCTCCTTTGATGGGAACCACATAGAGATCTTCTGGGATTCTCATCATCTGTACAAGCGGAGAGGAGAACCTTCGTGGACGTGAAGTGCTGGCTCCTAGATCTTGACATCCGATATGCAATGATGTTCCCTGCCAAGCTCAGGATCCAATATGCTGGGAGAGCACACTTTGCTGTTGCCCCGGAGGAGGCCAGCAGGTCCATGGATGGAATTCCAAAAAAGGGGACAGGGAGGGGCCGCTCACCTCGAAGTCCTGATCATGAATTGGCTGGGCCTTTCCGAAACCAGGCTGCTGAAGGTGCTGGCTCGAGACCGCACGGGAGGATGATATTAAGGGGGGTTCTGGGTGGGGTTTGATGATGGTGTTTGGTGGGGGGGCACTGCAGATGATGTCAGAAATGAGACTGACATTTTTGCCCCCCACGGGGGCGTATGCGGCTCAGAATGACCAGGAATGGTGGGACGGCTGGGTTAGTGATCATAGGCCGGGCAGATGGAGACTCCTGTTAGACACCTGGTGTGAAGGGGCTGATTGCAGAGGGGTGCCTCATGGAGATCCACCCAGGGGGGTGGAGTAGTGCCCGGAGTAACTGTTGTGAATGAAGATCGGGGCTGGGTGGAGGCAAAAGGCCCCTGTGTGTGTGTGCCACTAAGTTGCATTGAGAATGGGGAGGGGCGGGAGGAAGATGTTCCGAACGAGTTTGGGTGGTTGTTGGGTGGGGTGGAGGCTGGACAAGTTGGGGTGTTGCCCGGTGGATTGGTGTGGTAGAGAGGGAGTTGGGGGTTTGTTTATGAGTGTTGGAATGTCCGCTTACATATACCACCAGTAAGGTATGGCAAAGAATGCCAGACCATCTCCGCCGGGTCAGTAACTCCAGGATGAATGACGTGAAAGGTGCAGCACCTTGTAGGGCACCAAATGGGAAGGGGGGTGGTGAAAGTGAAGAGCTTTAAGCTTCTCACTTCGAATATACGGGGTGTAACCACCCAGACAAGGTTAGAAAGGTCCTTTTATACATGAAGCGGCATGGCATACAGGTTGCATTCATTGACTGATTGATTGATGAGTTATTTATTACGCGCCTATACACAAGTGTTTGAAGCTGCAACAAGGCAAGGGAGGGAGAACAAAGGGAGGACAAGACAGTAATCTTACTAGGCCTTATGTCATTGAGATTGAAGTGCGCAACAAGAAGTTCGGGGGGTGGTACAGGGAAAAGTGCAATGAAGGCTGGGACTCTAGGGGGCAAGCCCAGCATGGTAGTGCAAGGTTAGCCAGGCGGCAGTGCAAGTTGGGCCAGGCAGCAAGTACAGGGGGACCGGTCAGGAGGGGGTCTTGTGTCCTTGAAGACTCAGAGGACACCGAGCAGCAGACGATTAGCAGGGGAGAGGGAGTGAGAAAGAAGAGGAGAAAAGGGAGGTCTTGAAGAGCTTCCAGAACTTAAGGAGAGCCGGTTTAAGGCAGAGCGAGGCAGGGAGGCCATTCCAGAGGGAAGCACCTGCAGTGGAGAGAGATCTACCGCCCATTCTCGGCTTGGAGAAGAGACTCGCCCGCCGAGAGTTAGGAGTAGATGAGCAAAGGGCTCTAGGTCGAAGGTACCCTCTTCAGGAGACTTCAGGAGACCCACTTGGTGACCCACTTGGTGAGTCAGTGGGGAGAGCAAATAGGCAAGGCAATGGAGTTGCCATAGATATTTTTCATCATACTCCTCTCATGTGAAGGGGGCCATATTAATCCCCAGCTCCCTTAGATTTTGCCTGGCAGAGATGGTCAAGGAAGAGAAAGGTAGGGCGCTGTTAATTGGATACATTGAAGGTCACTCTCCTTAACACGTATGCCCCGAATGAGGACAAGCCAAGATACTATGACTGGGTGGCGGCCCAGTTGTCCCAATGTCCCAAAGGGCTGACTCCTTCATTCTGTGGGGGGGGGCTTAAACACATTATATGAAAGTGTGTATAGGTACACGAGTGCGGCTCGTCACCAATCCACAGCCAGCCAGAAGATGATAGACCTATGTAAAATATATGGTCTGACAGATGTATAGCGGGCACAAGGACGCCACTCTGCGTGAGTATACATTTCAGTCAGGGGTACACGACTCAGCTTCCCGGATAGACCTCATACTAGCAACCGGGCATGCAGGGGTGCACCTGGGGTCTTGTGAGATCTTACCAAGAACACTCTCAGATCACTCACCGTTGACATTGGAATGTCTGGTCTCTGGGATGTTGGTGAAAGGGGTATGCTGGTGGTTTAAGTCCGAGGTACTAAAGGATGGAGTTTTGCATGACGAGTTGTGGACATAGATACAAGCCTATTTTGCCATTAACAGTGGAACGGTGGAGTCCCCCGGAGTTTTATGGGAAGCCTTGAAGTGTTGCATTGAGGATATATGTCTGCGGAAGGAGACAGGAATATTGAGAGGGATAAGGGCTGAACTAGAAGCTAATTAAAACAAGTTGAAGGTTTGGAGGTGGTATATCAGGAGATGGTAGATGGCGTGGTTCTGGCAGATATGGGCGGTGTGATATATGCGTAGATCGTCCCAGGTCTGACAGTACAGGGAGGGCCAGAAGACAGGGGCACATCTGGCACAGCTTTTGGTGGCGGAGAGGAGGCCGACACAGGCTGATTACATGAAGAATGCCAGAGGGGACGATCTATTCCAAACCGCAGACATTGGGGAGATTATCCAACAATATTACAGCACCCTATACTCATAAGGGTGCACACACTCTGCGGACAGTATCAATCAATACCTGATGGGATAGTGTTGTTGTGGCCGTCACCCGAACATTGGGAACACTTGGATAAGGATCTGACAACGGAAATCATGGGGGGGGGCGATCAGGGACTCGCAGGGGTCTAAATCTCCTGGGCCTGATGGCCTTACAGGTGAATTTTTCAAGGCCTATAGTCACATAGTGGCCATGCATCTGCTCTGGGTATATCAGGAAGCAGTGCAGTGAGGAGCCCTTCCTCCTACCATTAGAGAAGCCCCAATCGCGATCCTGCACATGGAGGGGAAACCAGCGGAATTCGGCTCCTTATACAGGCCTACAACTCTTATCAATCTGGACAATAAGATCTTCACCAAAGTGTTGGCAAACAGCCTTCTCCCCGTTTCACGAGCAGCTCAGTGCTGGTAAATCAGTCTGGATTTATAACCGGGAGGAACACCACCTACGGGTTGCAAAGACATTTGGCATTCTTGACGGGGCAGATTAGGAGGTTCCGGCAGTTGTGGCCCTTCTCAACGCTGAGAAGGTGGTTGACCCGGTTCAGTGGGAGTTCATGTTTTGCACCCGCCGGCAGATAGGCCTGCGGTGTAGGTTCTTGGATTATGTGGCCCCACTCTAGAATCAACTACCACATGAATATTCATTAATGGAGAAAGGTTGACGCCGTTTCAGATGATGAGTGGGACACGCCAGGGCTGCCCCCTCTCACCACTTCTGTTCGCACTGGCGATAGAGCCACTGCCCACAGTGCTAAAGGAAATGACACCTTGAGAGGTGCATCCATTTTTATAAAACAGGGTTCTCCATTCTCGGTATGCAGATGATATGGCCTTATTTTTGAAGAACCCAGTAGAGAATCTTGATCCCATAATGAGGCAGATAGTCCAGTTTGGGGTACGGAAGGGACTAAAAATGAATTATGGCAAACCAGTGATCTTCCCATTAATGGCTGGTTTATTGCCCTTTGGGCATGACTATGGGTTTCTGCTGGGAACAGCTTGACACAAGGTACCTTGGGGTGGAGATATCACAAAATCAAGAGATCTTGTTCAGGGAGAACTATGGGAAGGTTGTATACAAGCTGCAGCAACAAATAGACAGGTGGGTGGGCTTCTGCTTTCTCTGATGGGCAGTGTCACGGTTGTTATGATGGTGGTACTACCTAAATTCTTATATCTATTCCAGAACCTTCCAATCACTCTCTCCAAACACTTTTTGGAGAAGCTGCAGGGCATTATGCTAGGATTTTTGTGGACAGGGAAGGTCCCGAGGGTGAGTTGGGAGGTGCTTACGCAATCATACGAGGCGGGGATCTAGCGCTATTGGACTTTGAGCACTATTTTTGGGTGACACAGGCCCACCTTCGCTCCTTTTGGTATGAGGAGCGGCCCAGACGGCTCGGTTTACAAGTTGCGAGATCACTGGCAGCACCTATTACGTACAGAGGGTGGCGGGGCGTGGTACCGGGGTGGTCGCTGGCACATGTAAACCTGGAGTAAGAATGTTGTACTTCCCGACCCTCCTGAGTGAAGTACATCTGACGGCTAGGAATCCCCAACTAATGGGTAATTGCAGTCCTGGTGGCTAAATTGGGGATCGGGAAGATGGGGGGGCGAGTGGAAGAATTCAAGGGACGGGGGGGGGGTAACTTCTCTTGACATGTTTCTATACTTTAGGATCCGGAATGAGTTTCAGTCCTTTTTCCCCACGTTTCCGCGGCAGCCGCCTACTTATTACTGCACTTACAGGTTTGCTATAGGGGCCGAAAAAAGACACAGACTACCGATCACTACTCTGTCTCTCCCCTACGAGGAGGGAGGGGTCCAACTCCAAGGCTGGAGTACTACTACCTGGATGCCCAGCTCAGCTTGATCAAGAAATGGCTGTCGGATGAACCAACACAAGCTACTCAGCACGCTGCTGAGCTCGGTTCTACTCAGAGAAGCTTTATGGTTCCCGGAAAGACATGATCAAACTCAACCACTAGCATTCCGTGTGGGCAGACAGGCCTAGTCAAGAACCCTAAAAATGCTTCGACTCCAGCACCCTTACTCTCCCAATGCTCCCTTTTCGGCGGACACGTGCAATAGCTTAGATGAACTGAAAGTCACCCGGGGCTGGAAGCGAGCTGCAATAGCCACTTAGGGGGACATGTATGAGAACAGTACCTTTGGAGCGCTGACGGATTTCATGCAAACTGAGGGTCTACAGAGTGGGCAGTTCCTGAGGTACATGAGGACAGCTAGGATAGCCAAACGACACTGGCCTGACTGGTCCGCTGAGCCACAGCCAAACCCCCTTTTGACACTAATGTACGAATTAGATGATAGCTGGAGACCGGTGTCCAGATTAAACAAGTGTCTCGTGAGTAGCACCAGCGTTAAGCTCACCAAACTGAAAATGAGTTGGGAGACAGATCTGGGGCTAGAAATTGAAGATAGTCGGTGGATACTGGCACTGGGTTACGTGAAAAATGTGTCAGGTAATGCCAGATTCAGACGCATACAAGAGAATGTGCTCCATCGCTCGTACATGGCCCCGTTAAGGGTGGCCAAATTCAAAAAGACACACCCTCCAACTGCCCTCGGTGTGGACAGGACAATGCACACTTAACTCTGGGAGTGTGTGGCGATACAACGTTTCTGGACCCGAATCAAACCGACTTATGAAGAGGCTGGGATTAAAAAATGTCAATGGAACCAGCTTAAATGTTTACTAGGCGCATATCCCAGGCTGAGTAAGCATAAACACATCCACAAATCCATGGACCGGGCCTCTATACTAGCCAAGAGATGCATAGCAATGATCTGGAAATCACACAAGGGCCCACAGTTTGAGGTATGACCGAACGAATGCTGGCGCGACGCTGATGCTACTCTATGGGGAGAGTCAATAGAGAGGCATGGGGGAGATGGCACATTTAACTTTGAAGCATGGAAAGCACTTGTTAACCCTGTCTTTTACCCCTCGGATGATAGACCGTCATGAACACTCCCCACTGACACTGTTGGACACACATATGTTACACCATTTGCACACTGGTTGTTCATACTGAGTCGGACCCTCCTTACCAAAAGACTAACAACATGCTGTTAACCTGACCCAAATAAGACAAGTTTTTATGTCGAGCAGAGAACGGATGCACACAACCCTTAAAGGGACAAGCACTGGGTATTTTGTTTGTTCGCACTTTTTGTTTTCGGTGTACTAGGGCTAGACATAAGAGGGGGACAGTAGGGGAGAGGCGGAAGCAGCAGAAATGCCAGAGAGAGGAAGAAAAGATGGCAGACGGGCGCGTGTGAACAGTTGTGAGCATGCTCAGAACGTGAGCTTTGATGATGAGATGCAGTCTGCGATCCAGCAGCCTGAGTGACTGCTGTATCTCCCCCGGTTACTAGTGTGCATTTGTGACTGTGTGCCACAGCACCCGACACATTAGTCTAACGGTACCACTGAAAACACCACATGGGCACTTCCAAGATGTTCTGGTATTTTGTTGGTTCCCTAATACTGGTAATTTATTAGTGTGGTGATTCATAAATACCACGAAGTTTTTGTATAACAGCCTTTAATTGTACCTTGTGTATCGGTTTTTGAACTTGTGAAACTGCACCCGTGAGCACCAATGGTAGAGTTCTATGCTTCTTCTCAGCCCGAATTAGTATTGGGGCGCCGAGGGTTTTTCAAAGAGTCTTTTGACCAGCCTCTGTATGTAGACTACTGCATTGGGTGCTTTAAGAGTTCCACTAAAGCACCTTAAAACTCTAAACATTCTCACTCCCCTGCCCTACTGGATGCTAAGCTATGAAATGTCTTTGGCGCAACAAAGGGAAGCAGCATTAAAGGTAGAGGAGTCGTGCTTGAACTCCCACTGTGTGCCTTCCCATTGGCTTCCTCACTCTGTGCACCCGGGGCCAGCTGCTGCTGCGCTCTCCTGTGCACTCTCACTGAACCGTCAATGTCAAGTGAAACTGACCCGGGCCAGCGTCTGCTGAGCTCCCCTGTGCACTGGCACTGAACCGTCAATGTAAAGTGAAACTGACCCGGGCCAGCTGCTGCTGAGCTCCCCTGTGCACTCTCATTGAACCTTCAATGTCAAGTGAAACTGACCCGTGGCCAGCTACTGCTGCACTCTCCTGTGCACTCTCACTGAACCTTCAATGTAAAGTGAAACTGATCCGGGCCAGCTGCTGCTGGGCTCCTCTGTGCACTCTCACTGAATCTTCAATGTAAAGTGAAACTGACCCGTGCCAGCTGCTGCTGAGCTCCCCTGTGCACTCTCACTGAACCTTCAATGTCAAGTGAAACTGACCCCCTGTGCACTGTCACTGAACCGTCAATGTAAAGTGAAACTGACCCATGGCCAGCTGCTGCTGAGCTCCCCTGTGCACTGTCACTGAACCTTCAATGTAAAGTGAAACTGACCCGGGCCAGCTGCTGCTGAGCTCCCCTGTGCACTGTCACTGAACCTCCAATGTAAAGTGAAACTGACCCGGGCCAGCTGCTGCTGAGCTCCCCTGTGCACTCTCATTGAACCTTCAATGTAAAGTGAAACTGACCCGTGGCCAGCTGCTGCTGAGCTCCCCTGTGCACTCTCACTGAACCTTCAATGTCAAGTTAAACTGACCTGGGCCAGCTGCTGCTGAGGTCCCCTGTGCATTCTCACTGAACCTTCAATGTCAAGTGAAACTGACCCGGGCCAGCTGCAGCTGAGCTCCCCTGTGCACTGTCACTGAACCGTCAATGTAAAGTGAAACTGACCCATGGCCAGCTGCTGC
This sequence comes from Ambystoma mexicanum, assembly GCF_040938575.1. Classification (NCBI taxonomy): domain Eukaryota; kingdom Metazoa; phylum Chordata; class Amphibia; order Caudata; family Ambystomatidae; genus Ambystoma; species Ambystoma mexicanum. Next base: position 66,693,311 of record NC_090939.1, read on the forward strand.
TGGGCTTCCCTGTGCACTCTCACTGAACCTTCAATGTAAAGTGAAACTGACCCGGGCCAGCTGCTGCTGAGCTCCATTGTGCACTCTCACTGAACCTTCAATGTCAAGTGAAACTGACCCGGGCCAGCTGCTACTGAGCTCCCCTGTGCACTCTCACTGAACCTTCAATGTCAAGTGAAACTGCACTGAGCTCCCTTCAGCTTCCCCTGATTTAAAGGGAAATCAGCAAATTGCAAATTGATTAGAAATAGATTCACACAAATCCAAGTGTTGACTAACTGAAAATAATATGCTGACATGGCACAATGCATTAGTTCATCAGGCAGTGGTATCAGAAACCTACAGACAGCCTCTGGTCTTCTGGAACTCAAGGTGAACATCTGAATCTGTTGGTGGGTCCTCTCTTTGGCCAACTTTCCTTCTGCTCTTTTAAATGCCTCTACACCTTGTGTACCCACGTTGAGCACATCAGATAAATTAAATGAATGCATATTGTACAAAGCATTTAATACCGGGTGCCAGTCTCTAGGCACGGGTTCCGGATTAGAACCTGTGGGGCTCTGCGTTGTCTTGCTCCCTAGACTAACGCGTTGCCCTTGAGCTATCCCCCCAGCCTGATATAAGGTGGAAACTCAGAGACCATCTCCCTTCCACCTGTACAGCATCATCGTGAGGTTTGCACTGTGTAAAACCCAGCACACATGATCCGTAGCATTTCTGTTCCCTAAATGAGTCGCTGTGACCACCAGCGAGACAACTCTTCTGCTTTTTAGGTAACTTCTCATTTTTTCACTCGGATTTGGGCATGAACCATGCAGCAAAGCTGCGTTTTTTCTGCAAACTGTAATGCATCGCCTGCAGCTCATCTGCAAGGGCATGTGGCAATTTGTTGAAGTAGCAGTAAGCAACCTGTGGCTCTATAGGGATCTCGTGCTGTTCCGGCCAGTGTGGAAAATGGAGGCGTAAAATCCTGGCAGAGAAGAATTAAAGATCAGGGAGGGCAACTTGCGCTCTGATGAAAAAGCTAAACAATCATCAACATATATTGTCACACATCTGTAGTATTGAAAATGTGGTTTATTCCATATGTGAGTACAACAGTACAGCCGACACGTGTTTCGACCTGCTGGTCGTTTTCAAGGCTGTTAATATTCAAGTTCCATTGAAATTGGTCCAAAAAATTCATTACAAAACAATAGACCACAGTAATTGCCATTGTCACACATTGTCAATGTCCATGGTTCAAGTATGTACACATGTCCAAGAATTAAGTTGTGCAAGAAATAAAATACATGTACCACATTTCGGGATAAAGGCGGGTGGTGTATTAATATATTCCAATTCGAAAGAAAATGGAGAATACCCTAATGAATAACAGGTGATTGTACATGCCATAAGGATGTGGAAGCCCACTACTTTCCTCTTAAATTTAATCACCCTATGGTGTGACCATCGTCTTAATGATTAGGACTGCAACATGCTTTCATCTGTAAGTAGATATGCGCCTATTTGTGATTGATAATAGTGTGAAGTTATCGGTGTAAGAGAGTCTATTTCGATAGTACAGTACACAAGATGTTAGGATGTGTGCCTACCCTATCTTTGTCGTATCAGTGTCAGTAACCTGAAAATGTATAAAATTGAATATAACAAACCACACCAGAATATGGTGAGCAAATATCATAAGACTTGTATAGTGTGCTGGTGAGAGCTTTAATCATATACCTTATAAGATCGCTCTGTCTTTGAACAGTGAATAAAAGATGTGTGGCGAACACTTGCGGTCCAGGTTCAAATACCCGTTTCTCCTATAAGATGACCATTCATTATAATCAAAATTCTGAAATAGCATGGTTCGCCGAGTGAGGTGTTCGAGAGCTATAGTCAAATCATACCTGAGAATGTTTTCATATGATGTAACTCGTCGAAATCGACTCATAAAGATAGTTTGCTGCCACGAAAGCTATTAATACTTAGCCCATTCTATATAAACCTTCAGTTCAAAACAAGACGTGTGTTCAAATAGAAATCTAAAAAAGTGTTTCGTAAATTATATTTATCCATCCCCATCACATTTAGATGAGTGTCAATAGAGGTAAGTATGGACTCCTAAGTGCACTTCGACATCTAAAGTTATGGGAATCTGAGAAATTTCACCATCCCAACATGTCCCTAAATACGAATTAGACGTTCGAAGCTCTCTCCTATAAACCATCATAGTGTTACTGTGCCAATAATCCTATTCCGTGCCTGAACACCAATGTTTCTTTGCCTGTAATAGGTTGGGAGTAACAAGAGTTGAATCCCAATACGAAATCAGCAGCTCGCAGGGTTGCAGAGGCAACATGAGATAAAGCCTAAACACTCCAGCTACGGATCCTTTCCAACACGTAGGCGTCATGACATCACGCGTTGTGCTACGCGTGACGTCAAATGTAAACAAAAGACGCCATATCCTTAGTGGAGAACCCTTCACGTCCATGAATGATGTATTGCCATAGGAATGTGGCAATGCATTATACAATATTATTGTTCGGTAAGTGCAAAGAGATAAGTCTGCTAATAGCTCGAAGAGAAATGGTTATAGAGATGGTTCAGATCATCCGGACCATCTGTGAGCTGAACACGTTATATCCGGATTGCAAAACCCGCAATGTTCGTGATTAGGACATTGGCCCTCATTAGGATACTGGCGCTAAACCATGGCGCTATTAGCACCATGGTTGGCGCTGGTATTGTAACGAGTCCGCCAATGTTCAATGGGGAATTACCACCCCGTTCCAAGGTTGGCGGGGCGGTAATTCCCCATTGAACATTGGCCCTTCCCCATTCCCATTTTTGTCCCATAGGGCTCAATGGGATTGGGGAAGGCGCTAAGTACGGTACCGCAAATTGCGGTACCGTACTTAGCACCAAGGTTCCTTTGAGGGTCCCTACTTTAACGGCTGGTCTAGACAAGCCGTTCAGGTCGGGTTCCGCAAAGGGACCTCGTAGTAAGGCGCTAAGTGTTTAACAGCGCTGCAGCATTTTACGGCGCCGTTAAACACTGAGCGCAGGGTCCTAATGAGGGCAGTTGCCACAGGAGTGGAACAATGTGGTGTCCAACTCCAACAAGCTAGATGTCCTGCTAGTCGACTTCAAATATGGGTGGGATATATAGGTTGGTCAACAGATAGGATGGTGAACTGAGTATAAATACAGGTGCGCGTGTTTGCCAAGATCACAATCATCAACTGGCCAAATCCGGATTAAATGTGGCGTTTGATCGAGTGCATGATTATGAATCCCTAATGCCAAGGCGTTTACTCATCTGCCCATGGCGAAAAGAGAACGTTCTGAGAAAGACTCCAAGACTACTTTGAATTGCTTTAAATTACTATATAGAGACATGAACCATAGTTGTAACTAAGTTCTAATTGAGCTATCACTGGATACATTGCTACAATCCAGACATATTGCATATACGCCAGCATTCTCCGTTCTGCACCATTTCTGTGCTGACCGGGTAAAAGGAAAGAGTTAAGACGATTTAGCCTGGTTTTGCTCTTTGCTTTTGCACTCCTGCTTGTAAAAGTTGAAAATGTCATGCATGGGACTCAACAGCACAGAAGTACTGAGGTTGGTGGCCCGCTGTGTGAATTTCTGTTTTTAAATAACCGCCTAGATTTTTTGGTCCACAAGTCGCATAATACCTCTTCATTGCTATGCTGGCCAGGGCTGATGGGAGTTGTAGTCTAAAACATCTGGGGAACGAAAGGTTGCAGACGCCTGCCTTAAAGTGAGCTGCATTATGCACTGATTACTGAAGCAACTAGGAATGATAGATGTACTATTCCAACTCCAATCCTAGAAATGCAGTGAGCAAATCTCCTGCTTTCTCACCCCAGGGTACAGCACAATGGCGTGTAACTTCTACCACTTCTACTACTGCGGCTGATAATGCTACTGGTACCTCTGCTGGTACTATTACTTCTACTACTGTAACTTCTACCACTTCTACTACTGCGGCTGATAATGCTACTGGTACCTCTGCTGGCACTATTACTTCTACTACTGTTACTTCTACCACTTCTACTACTGCGGCTGATAATGCTACTGTACCTCTGCTGGTACTATTACTTCTACTACTGTTACTTCTACCACTTCTACTACTGCGGCTGATAATGCTACTGGTACCTCTGCTGGTACTATTACTTCTACTACTGTAACTTCTACCACTTCTACTACTGCGGCTGATAATGCTACTGTACCTCTGCTGGTACTATTACTTCTACTACTGTAACTTCTACCACTTCTACTACTGCGGCTGATAATGCTGCTGTACCTCTGCTGGTACTATTACTTATACTACTGTAACTTCTACCACTTCTACTACTGCGGCTGATAATGCTACTGGTACCTCTGCTGGCACTATTACTTCTACTACTGTAACTTCTACCACTTCTACTACTGAGGCTGATAATGCTACTGTACCTCTGCTGGCACTATTACTTCTACTACTTTAACTTCTACCACTTCTACTACTGCGGCTGATAATGCTACTGGTACCTCTGCTGGTACTATTACTTCTACTACTGTAACTTCTACCACTTCTACTACTGCGGCTGATAATGCTACTGTACCTCTGCTGGTACTATTACTTCTACTACTGTAACTTCTACCACTTCTACTACTGTGGCTGATAATGCTACTGTACCTCTGCTGGTACTATTACTTCTACTACTGTAACTTCTACCACTTCTACTACTGCGGCTGATAATGCTACTGTCCCTCTGCTGGTACTATTACTTATACTACTGTAACATCTACCACTTCTACTACTGCGGCTGATAATGCTACTGGTACCTCTGCTGGCACTATTACTTCTACTACTGTAACTTCTACCACTTCTACTACTGTGGCTGATAATGCTACTGGTACCTCTGCTGGTACTATTACTTCTACTACTGTAACTTCTACCACTTCTACTACTGCGGCTGATAATGCTACTGTACCTCTGCTGGTACTATTACTTCTACTACTGTAACTTCTACCACTTCTACTACTGCGGCTGATAATGCTACTGGTACCTCTGCTGGCACTATTACTTCTACTACTGTAACTTCTACCACTTCTACTACTGAGGCTGATAATGCTACTGTACCTCTGCTGGTACTATTACTTCTACTACTGCGGCTGATAATGCTACTGGTACCTCTGCTGGCACTATTACTTCAACTACTGTAACTTCTACCACTTCTACTACTGCGGCTGATAATGCTACTGGTACCTCTGCTGGTACTATTACTTCTACTACTGTAACTTCTACCACTTCTACTACTGCGACTGATAATGCTACTGGTACCTCTGCTGGCACTATTACTTCTACTACTGTTACTTCTACCACTTCTACTACTGCGGCTGATAATGCTACTGTACCTCTGCTGGTACTATTACTTCTACTACTGTTACTTCTACCACTTCTACTACTGCGGCTGATAATGCTACTGGTACCTCTGCTGGTACTATTACTTCTACTACTGTAACTTCTACCACTTCTACTACTGCGGCTGATAATGCTACTGTACCTCTGCTGGTACTATTACTTATACTACTGTAACTTCTACCACTTCTACTACTGCGGCTGATAATGCTGCTGTACCTCTGCTGGTACTATTACTTATACTACTGTAACTTCTACCACTTCTACTACTGCGGCTGATAATGCTACTGGTACCTCTGCTGGCACTATTACTTCTACTACTGTAACTTCTACCACTTCTACTACTGTGGCTGATAATGCTACTGGTACCTCTGCTGGTACTATTACTTCTACTACTGTAACTTCTACCACTTCTACTACTGTGGCTGATAATGCTACTGGTACCTCTGCTGGTACTATTACTTCTACTACTGTAACTTCTACCACTTCTACTACTGCGGCTGATAATGCTACTGTACCTCTGCTGGTACTATTACTTCTACTACTGCGGCTGATAATGCTACTGGTACCTCTGCTGGCACTATTACTTCAACTACTGTAACTTCTACCACTTCTACTACTGTGGCTGATAATGCTACTGGTACCTCTGCTGGTACTATTACTTCTACTACTGTAACTTCTACCACTTCTACTACTGCGGCTGATAATGCTACTGTACCTCTGCTGGTACTATTACTTCTACTACTGTTACTTCTACCACTTCTACTACTGCGGCTGATAATGCTACTGTACCTCTGCTGGTACTATTACTTCTACTGCTGTTACTTCTACCACTTCTACTACTGCGGCTGATAATGCTACTGGTACCTCTGCTGGTACTATTACTTCTACTACTGTAACTTCTACCACTTCTACTACTGCGGCTGATAATGCTACTGTACCTCTGCTGGTACTATTACTTCTACTACTGTTACTTCTACCACTTCTACTACTGCGGCTGATAATGCTACTGTACCTCTGCTGGTACTATTACTTCTACTACTGTAACTTCTACCACTTCTACTACTGCGGCTGATAATGCTACTGTACCTCTGCTGGTACTATTACTTCTACTACTGTAACTTCTACCACTTCTACTACTGCGGCTGATAATGCTACTGTACCTCTGCTGGTACTATTACTTCTACTACTGTAACTTCTACCACTTCTACTACTGCGGCTGATAATGCTGCTGTACCTCTGCTGGTACTATTACTTATACTACTGTAACTTCTACCACTTCTACTACTGCGGCTGATAATGCTACTGGTACCTCTGCTGGCACTATTACTTCTACTACTGTAACTTCTACCACTTCTACTACTGAGGCTGATAATGCTACTGTACCTCTGCTGGCACTATTACTTCTACTACTTTAACTTCTACCACTTCTACTACTGCGGCTGATAATGCTACTGGTACCTCTGCTGGTACTATTACTTCTACTACTGTAACTTCTACCACTTCTACTACTGCGGCTGATAATGCTACTGGTACCTCTGCTGGTACTATTACTTCTACTACTGTAACTTCTACCACTTCTACTACTGCGGCTGATAATGCTACTGTACCTCTGCTGGTACTATTACTTCTACTACTGTAACTTCTACCACTTCTACTACTGTGGCTGATAATGCTACTGTACCTCTGCTGGTACTATTACTTCTACTACTGTAACTTCTACCACTTCTACTACTGCGGCTGATAATGCTACTGTACCTCTGCTGGTACTATTACTTATACTACTGTAACATCTACCACTTCTACTACTGCGGCTGATAATGCTACTGGTACCTCTGCTGGCACTATTACTTCTACTACTTTAACTTCTACCACTTCTACTACTGCGGCTGATAAGGCTACTGGTACCTCTGCTGGTACTATTACTTCTACTACTGTAACTTCTACCACTTCTACTACTGCGGCTGATAAGGCTACTGTACCTCTGCTGGTACTATTACTTCTACTACTGTAACTTCTACCACTTCTACTACTGCGGCTGATAATGCTACTGTACCTCTGCTGGTACTATTACTTCTACTACTGTAACTTCTACCACTTCTACTACTGCGGCTGATAATGCTACTGTACCTCTGCTGGTACTATTACTTATACTACTGTAACATCTACCACTTCTACTACTGCGGCTGATAATGCTACTGGTACCTCTGCTGGCACTATTACTTCTACTACTTTAACTTCTACCACTTCTACTTCTGCGGCTGATAATGCTACTGGTACCTCTGCTGGTACTATTACTTCTACTACTGTAACTTCTACCACTTCTACTACTGCGGCTGATAAGGCTACTGTACCTCTGCTGGTACTATTACTTCTACTACTGTAACTTCTACCACTTCTACTACTGCGGCTGATAATGCTACTGTACCTCTGCTGGTACTATTACTTCTACTACTGTAACTTCTACCACTTGTACTACTGCGGCTGATAATGCTACTGTACCTCTGCTGGTACTATTACTTATACTACTGTAACTTCTACCACTTCTACTACTGCGGCTGATAATGCTACTGGTACCTCTGCTGGCACTATTACTTCTACTACTGTAACTTCTACCACTTCTACTACTGCGGCTGATAATGCTACTGGTACCTCTGCTGGCACTATTACTTCTACTACTGTAACTTCTACCACTTCTACTACTGCGGCTGATAATGCTACTGGTACCTCTGCTGGTACTATTACTTCTACTACTGTAACTTCTACCACTTCTACTACTGCGGCTGCTAATACTACTGTACCTCTGCTGTTACTATTACTTCTACTACTGTAGCTTCTACCACTTCTACTACTATTACTTCTACTACTGTAGCTTCTACCACTTCTACTACTGCGGCTGATAATACTACTGGTACCTCTGCTGTTACTATTACTTCTACTACTATACCTTATACAACTTCTACTACTGTGGCTGTCAATACTACTGGTACCTCTGCTGTTACTATTACTTCTACTACTGTAACTTCTACCACTTCTACTACTGCGGCTGATAATACTACTGGTACCTCTGCTGTTACTACTACTTCTACTACTGTAACTTCTACCACTTCTACTACTGCGGCTGATAATACTACTGGTGCCTCTGCTATTACTATTACTTCTACTACTGTAACTTCTACCACTTCTACTACTGCGGCTGATAATACTACTGGTACCTCTGCTGTTACTATTACTTCTACTACTGTAACTTCTACCACTTCTACTACTGCGGCTGATAATACTACTGGTACCTCTGCTGTTACTATTACTTCTACTACTGTAACTTCTACCACTTCTACTGCTGCGGCTGATACTACTACTGGTACCTCTGCTGTTACTATTACTTCTACTACTGTAACTTCTACCACTTCTACTGCTGCGGCTGATAATACTACTGGTACCTCTGCTGTTACTATTACTTCTACTACTGTAACTTCTACCACTTCTACTACTGCGGCTAATAATACTACTGGTACCTCTGCTGTTACTATTACTTCTACTACTATACCCTATACCACTTCTACTACTGTGGCTGTCAATACTACTGGTACCTCTGCTGTTACTATTACTTCTACTACTGTAACTTCTACCACTTCTACTACTGCGGCTGATAATACTACTGGTACCTCTGCTGTTACTATTACTTCTACTACTGTAACTTCTACCACTTCTACTACTGCGGCTGATAATACTACTGGTACCTCTGCTGTTACTATTACTTCTACTACTGTAACTTCTACCACTTCTACTACTGCGGCTGACAATACTACTGGTACCTCTGCTGTTACTGTTACTTCTTCTACTATACCTTATACCACTTCTACTACTGTGGCTTTCAATACTACTGGTACCTCTGCTGTTACTATTACTTATACTACTGTAACTTCTACCACTTCTACTACTGTGGCTGTCAATACTACTGTACCTCTGCTGTTACTATTACATCTTCTACTATAACTTCTACCACTTCTACTACTACTGCTGCTAATACTACTGGTACCTCTGCTGTTACTATTACTTCTACTACTATACCTTCTACCACTTCTACTACTGAGGCTGCTAATACTACTATACCTCTGCTGTTACTATTACTTCTACTACTGTAACTTCTACCACTTCTACTACTACTGTGGTTGATAATACTACTGGTACCTCTGCTGTTACTATTACTTCTACTACTGTAACTTCTACCACTTCTACTACTGCGGCTGATAATACTACTGGTACCTCTGCTGTTACTATTACTTCTACTACTTTAACTTCTACCACTTCTACTACTGCAGCTGATAATACTACTGGTACCTCTGCTGTTACTATCATTGATACTGCTATAACCTCTGCCACCTCTACTACTGCTGCTGCTAATAGTACTGCTACCACTGCTGTTACTATTACTTATACTACTATAACTTCCACCACTTCTACTAATACTGCTGCTAATACTACTGGTATCATTGCTGTTACTATTACTTCTACTATTATAACTTCTACCATGTCTACTACTACTGATAATACTACTGGTACCACTGCTGCTACTATTATTTCTACTGCTATAACTTCTACCACTTCTACTACTACTGCTGCTAATACTACTGGTACATCTGCTGTTACTATTACTTCTACTGCTATAACTTCTACCACTGCTAATACTACTGGTACCACTGCTGTTACTATTACTTCTACTACTATACCTTCTACCACTTCTACTACTGCGGTTGCTAATACTACTGTACCTCTGCTGTTACTATTACTTCTACTACTATAACTTCTACCACTTCAACTACTGCTGCTACTAATAGTACTGGTACCACTGCTGTTATTATTACTTCGACTACTATAACTTCCACCACTTCTACTAATACTGCTGCTAATACTACTGGTACCACTGCTGTTACTATTATTTCTACTGCTATAACTTCTACCACTTCTACTACTACTGCTAATACTACTGGTACCACTGTTGTTACTATTATTTCTACTGCTATAACTTCTACCACTTCTACTATGGTGGCTGCTAATAATACTGTACCTCTGCTGTTACTATTACTTCTACTACTATAACTTCTACCACTTCTGCTGCTGCTAATAGTACTGGAACCACTGCTGTTACCATTACTTCTGCTACTATAACTTCCACCACTTCTACTAATACTGCTGCTAATACTACTGGTACCACTGCTGTTACTATTATTTCTACTGCTATAACTTCTACCACTTCTACTACTACTGCTGCTAATACTACTGGTACCTCTGATGTTACTATTACTTCTACTTATTCTACTATTATTATTACTACTGCTACTATTTCTACAACTACTACTGTTACTACTAGTACTACTAATATTTCCACTACTACTACTTCTAATAATAATACAACGTATAACAACGTTTTCAATTACCATCATCAACATTATTATTACAAACATTATTAGCACCCTTGGCTGGTGCTCCAGCCAATCAATTTCCTCCTAAACCTGACTGAATCACATGATTCAAAATAACCTGAGTGCTTGGCGTATCTGCCGGCCATCTTCTCTCCCATCGCATGCTGCCCATCCTGACCCTTGCTTGCCCCCACTTGCCTCACTATCCTACAGCACCTCCGTGGCTCTCCTCACCTTACAGGCTACCCATGGCAACCAGGGGGGGCTCTGCACGACCCCCTGCCCCCCACCAGGGCAGTTTCAAGTCCATTTGGTGCCCAGGGCGAAACACTAGAAATGTGCCTCCTCAAACCCCATCCCACACGCCACTCCCATTGCACCGTTAAGGGACTCCTACCCAAAGTCAAACAGTCCGTCACAGAAGGAATGAATTGCCATTTGCAATGGTGGCCCACTTTTTCATTGGTGCCCAAGACAATTGTATGCCCCAGTCCCACTTAGGCTGCAGATAACGAGGACTGGGAACACCAAGAGACCATGAATATGGCACAGGATGCAGTATATACAACCAACAAAGAACAGAAGATGCTGAAGGGGGTTGGAGGCAACCTAAGCCAAAAGGGCAATGACAAGGAGACAACTGAACCCAATAAACAATCACTTTAAAATCCTTTGAATAGGAATCAAGTGTATGCTTTGATACAGTAAAGTCTGACTGTTGACTTGTTATAAGGATACATGGACCCGGATTATTTATTTATTCATGCAATGTTTGTTGGGTACCTGTATATTTATTTATGCAATGTTTGTCGGATACAGGTATCTGACAAACATTGCATATATAAATAAATTATCCGTGTCCATGTACCGGACAAACATTGCATAAATAATTAAATAAACCGGGTCGTGGCTTAAAGAATATTACTGAGCAACACTGGTCAAAACTATTATCTGCATAGTGAAGTAACTCATCAACAGTGCCATGGAAGTGGTTTAAAATGGAATTTATATATAGTTTGGAAAAGAAGCCGAATGAAAGAAATAGCGCTGTTTTAAACAACTATTTTGGGCATTTCCTGGGCTTGCAGGGACCCACCCCACTGCACCTTCCCTCCCATCACAATGCCAGCACAAAACCATTCAGTGACTAATGGGCCACCATTAGCAGTTCCTGCCGGCATTGTGATGGGAGGGGATGGTCTTAGATGCAGGGGGACCTGAAATGTTTTAATTGTTGGCCTTAGGCCCCCACCCCAAGTGGCGGGAAAGTGGTCAGAGGGAGCCTCTGACTTCTGTAATGCCACATAGTACTTGCTTACTAAGTGACATTACAGTTGGAAGGCGCAGCGCCAGCACCTGACTTGCAGAACTTTCCCCACGGCAATGCGCCACTCCACAAACTGGGAAATGTCATCCCCTCCAGAGGCTCTAGAGACCGGGGCAATTGCGCCCCTGGGGCTATTGCTCCCCGGGCAGCTGCCCGCCTCGCCCGGGCCAAGAAACGGGCCTGCCCCCCACCCCGCCATTTCTGTGGCAGCCATGTTAGGTGAGGAAGTACATGTGAGAAAAAATGGGTCACTCACTGCCGCCATTTCACATATTTTGACGTGAACGCTTACGAAGCTTATTAAGAGGTTAGACTCAGTTGTCTTCTTGTGCCAGTAGTCTTGTGTTGCCAAAAGTCTCACCTGTGATCATGGTACCAGACTGTGTTATACATATTTACACTTGGCGCACAGATCACAACAATAGTTGTGCAAATGGTGGCAGGGCAGAGCAGTTCATGTTTCTTCGTCTTCCAGGCAGCATTAAGTCTTTTCGGATGGTCACAGGCAGCTCAGTTGTCACTCCACCAAGTGTTTTTGGGGTACATTTTGTTCCGAGTAATAGAGCTTGAGGCGACTGTGCGTTTTTTTCCTCAAAAAATCACAGTGACCCGGCCTCAGTTTAATTACTATGCACACTTTGCCCCTCTGGACGTTGGAGCTTCAGATGAAGAAAACAGGCGTAATAAAAATGGACAGCTATCCAGGGAAGTGTATACACCGCACACACAGCATGGTGGATAACCGCGCCTGCTGTAATGTGCCTGGAGCTGGCTATTTCAGAGCTGGTCAGTTCTAGGGGGATCTGGGTAAGGGACATTTTATTAGTAATATTATTGATATCATTATTGTCTAGAAATGTAATGAGTGCAAACCTAGCTTCAGAGTAACAGGGGGAACTACAGGAAGGGGGGAGTTAGCAACGAGGGGTCTAGCATAGGAACAGGACAGAGCGATGAAGGGCGAGAGGTGACAATCCAGAGCCTAGCGCCAGATAAAAGTAGGAGCAACTGGGGGGTTAATATAGAAGAGGGTACAGCAGCAGTGAGTTGAAGGAGTGAGGAATAGAGACGGGGAATGCAGGAGAGTGTGAATGCTTCCACCGGCTGCAGCCTACCTGCCCACATTTGAAAATCAAAAACCCGGAGACGTAAGCCCCGCCCATAGCCACACAAGACTCCGCCCAATTGTGCAAGGCTCCACCCACATGTCAAAAAGGTAAACCCAGTGGCTGTAGCTGCCATGGAAACATGTTTGCAGTATTAGAAACCCTATTTCTATTATAATCTATGCACCACACAGCTGCCTCCCCAAAAGAAAGTTATTTGCCTATAATGCAGTAAATTCATGCTTTCACTTCCTTAAACTATATTGATTGTGTGATGGGCGATGTGCGCACAACTGCACTCCAGGAACCAGTGCCCTCAGTAAATGCATTTATTTGTGGAGTGTGCTTTTGCATTTGATAACCTCACACTACTCCACACACGCAAAAGCAGAACACACGGCAAGCACACACCCTGCAAGCAGGTGCAGCACATCAACAGCTCAGGCTTCTTTGAAACAGGCAGTCATGAGTGGGAACCTCCCAGGGTGGGGGCCAGGCATTTGCTCTCCAAGGCATATCTAGCTATTGTCAAGGTCCAGCCGTAGTTTGCCTCAGCAGTCATAGTGGTTCCAAAAATGACCCGGAGAAGAGTGTGAAAACCCTGAGTCTCCGGGATAAACCCAGAGGTTAGGCAGCTATGGGCTGCAGGGAATGGGTAGAAGGGCACAGAACAGCCACAAGGCTCCAGTCTACGAGGAGAGCAGAGGTAAAGGCCTAAACACTGAAGAGAAAGGTTTTGAGCTGCTTCCGGAATAATAGAAGTGTAGGGCGAGTCTGATGTTGACGGGGGAGACTCCAGAGCATGGGAGTATAGACAGAGAAAGCCTGTCCTCTACTCCTTTCCTTCCTACAGTTGCATTGTTCTACTTTACTCAAATCTTGGCTTCTGGTGGAGCGCTGCCTGCTCTGCTCAGATCTTGGCTTCTGGTGGAGCACTGCCTGCTCTGCTCAGATCTTGGCTTCTGGTGGAGCGCTGCCTGCTCTGCTCAGATCTTAGCTTGGCTGGTGGAGTGCTGCCTGCTCTGCTCAGATCTTAGCTTCTGGTGGAGCGCTGCCTTCTCTGCTCAGATCTTGGCTTCTGGTGGAGCGCTGCCTGCTCTGCTCAGATCTTAGCTTGGCTGGTGGAGTGCTGTGTGCTCTGCTCAGATCTTAGCTTCTGGTGGAGCGCTGCCTGCTCTGCTCAGATCTTGGCTTCTGGTGGAGCGCTGCCTGCTCTGCTCAGATCTTAGTTTGGCTGGTGGAGCGCTGCCTGCTCTGCTCAGATCTTAGCTTCTGGTGGAGCGCTGCCTGCTCTGCTCACATCTTGGCTTCTGGTGGAGCGCTGCCTGCTCTGCTCAGATCTTGGCACCTGGTGGAGTGCTGCCTGCTCTGCTCAGATCTTGGCTTCTGGTGGAGCGCTGCCTGCTCTGCTCACATCTTGGCTTCTGGTGGAGTGCTGCCTGCTCTGCTCAGATCTTAGCTTCTGGTGGAGCGCTGCCTGCTCTGCTCAGATCTTAGCTTGGCTGATGGAGTGCTCCCTGTTCTGCTCAGATCTTAGCTTCTGGTGGAGCGCTGCCTGCTCTGCTCAGATCTTGGCTTGGCTGGTGGAGCACTTCCTGTTCTGCTCAGATCTTGGCACCTGGTGGAGTGCTGCCTGCTCTGCTCAGATCTTGGCTTCTGGTGGAGCGCTGCCTGCTCTGCTCACATCTTGGCTTCTGGTGGAGCGCTGCCTGCTCTGCTCAGATCTTAGCTTCTGGTGGAGCGCTGCCTGCTCTGCTCAGATCTTAGCTTGGCTGATGGAGTGCTCCCTGTTCTGCTCAGATCTTAGCTTCTGGTGGAGCGCTGCCTGCTCTGCTCAGATCTTGGCTTCTGGTGGAGCGCTGCCTGCTCTGCTCAGATCTTGGCTTGGCTGGTGGAGCACTTCCTGTTCTGCTCAGATCTTGGCTTCTGGTGGAGCGCTATCTGCTCTGCTCAGATCTTGGCACCTGGTGGAGTGCTGCCTGCTCTGCTCAGATCTTGGCTTCTGGTGGAGCACTGCCTGCTCTGCTCAGATCTTGGCTTGGTTGGTGGAGCGCTGCCTGCTCTGCTCACATCTTGGCTTCTGGTGGTGCGCTGCCTGCTCTGCTCAGATCTTGGCACCTGGTGGAGTGCTGCCTGCTCTGCTCAGATCTTGGCTTCTGGTGGAGCACTGCCTGCTCTGCTCAGATCTTGGCTTCTGGTGGAACGCTGCCTGCTCTGCTCAGATCTTGGCTTGGCTGGTGGAGCACTGCCTGCTCTGCTCAGATCTTGGCTTGGTTGGTGGAGCGCTTCCTGCTCGGCTCAGATCTTGGCTTCTGGTGGAGTGCTGCCTGCTCTGCTCAGATCTTAGCTTCTGGTGGAGCGCTGCCTGCTCACATCTTGGCTTCTGGTGGAGCGCTGCCTGCTCTGCTCAGATCTTGGCACCTGGTGGAGTGCTGCCTGCTCTGCTCAGATCTTGGCTCCTGGTGGAGCGCTGCCTGCTCTGCTCAGATCTTGGCTTCTGGTGGAGCGCTGCCTGCTCTGCTCAGATCTTAGCTTCTGGTGGAGCGCTGCCTGCTCTGCTCAGATCTTGGCTTCTGGTGGAGCGCTGCCTGCTCTGCTCAGATCTTGGCTTGGCTGGTGGAGCACTTCCTGTTCTGCTCAGATCTTGGCTTCTGGTGGAGCGCTATCTGCTCTGCTCAGATCTTGGCACCTGGTGGAGTGCTGCCTGCTCTGCTCAGATCTTGGCTTCTGGTGGAGCGCTGCCTGCTCTGCTCAGATCTTGGCTTCTGGTGGAGCGCTGCCTGCTCTGCTCAGATCTTGGCTTGGCTGGTGGAGCACTTCCTGTTCTGCTCAGATCTTGGCTTCTGGTGGAGCGCTATCTGCTCTGCTCAGATCTTGGCACCTGGTGGAGTGCTGCCTGCTCTGCTCAGATCTTGGCTTCTGGTGGAGCACTGCCTGCTCTGCTCAGATCTTGGCTTGGTTGGTGGAGCGCTGCCTGCTCTGCTCACATCTTGGCTTCTGGTGGTGCGCTGCCTGCTCTGCTCAGATCTTGGCACCTGGTGGAGTGCTGCCTGCTCTGCTCAGATCTTGGCTTCTGGTGGAGCACTGCCTGCTCTGCTCAGATCTTGGCTTCTGGTGGAACGCTGCCTGCTCTGCTCAGATCTTGGCTTGGCTGGTGGAGCACTGCCTGCTCTGCTCAGATCTTGGCTTGGTTGGTGGAGCGCTTCCTGCTCGGCTCAGATCTTGGCTTCTGGTGGAGTGCTGCCTGCTCTGCTCAGATCTTAGCTTCTGGTGGAGCGCTGCCTGCTCACATCTTGGCTTCTGGTGGAGCGCTGCCTGCTCTGCTCAGATCTTGGCACCTGGTGGAGTGCTGCCTGCTCTGCTCAGATCTTGGCTTCTGGTGGAGCGCTGCCTGCTCTGCTCAGATCTTGGCTTCTGGTGGAGCGCTGCCTGCTCTGCTCAGATCTTAGCTTCTGGTGGAGCGCTGCCTGCTCTGCTCAGATCTTGGCTTCTGGTGGAGCGCTGCCTGCTCTGCTCAGATCTTGGCTTGGCTGGTGGAGCACTTCCTGTTCTGCTCAGATCTTGGCTTCTGGTGGAGCGCTATCTGCTCTGCTCAGATCTTGGCACCTGGTGGAGTGCTGCCTGCTCTGCTCAGATCTTGGCTTCTGGTGGAGCGCTGCCTGCTCTGCTCACATCTTGGCTTCTGGTGGTGCGCTGCCTGCTCTGCTCAGATCTTGGCACCTCGTGGAGTGCTGCCTGCTCTGCTCAGATCTTGGCTTCTGGTGGAGCACTGCCTGCTCTGCTCAGATCTTGGCTTCTGGTGGAACGCTGCCTGCTCTGCTCAGATCTTGGCTTGGCTGGTGGAGCACTGCCTGCTCTGCTCAGATCTTGGCTTGGTTGGTGGAACGCTTCCTGCTCGGCTCAGATATTGGCTTCTTGTGGAGCGCTGCCTGCTCTGCTCAGATCTTGGCTTGGCTGGTGGAGCACTGCCTGCTCTGCTCAGATCTTGGCTTGGTTGGTGGAGCGCTTCCTGCTCGGCTCAGATCTTGGCTTCTGGTGGAGCGCTGCCTGCTCTGCTCAGATCTTGGCTTCTGGTGGAGCGCTGCCTGCTCTGCTCAGATCTTGGCACCTGGTGGAGTGCTGCCTGCTCTGCTCAGATCTTGGCTTCTGGTGGAGTGCTGCCTGCTCTGCTCAGATCTTGGCTTGGTTGGTGGAGCGCTGCCTGCTCTGCTCACATCTTGGCTTCTGGTGGTGCGCTGCCTGCTCTGCTCAGATCTTGGCACCTCGTGGAGTGCTGCCTGCTCTGCTCAGATCTTGGCTTCTGGTGGAGCACTGCCTGCTCTGCTCAGATCTTGGCTTCTGGTGGAACGCTGCCTGCTCTGCTCAGATCTTGGCTTGGCTGGTGGAGCACTGCCTGCTCTGCTCAGATCTTGGCTTGGTTGGTGGAGCGCTTCCTGCTCGGCTCAGATCTTGGCTTCTGGTGGAGCGCTGCCTGCTCTGCTCAGATCTTGGCTTCTGGTGGAGCACTCCCTGCTCGGCTCAGATCTTGGCTTCTTGTGGAGCGCTGCCTGCTCTGCTCAGATCTTGGCTTCTGGTGGAACGCTGCCTGCTCTGCTCAGATCTTTGGCTTGGCTGGTGGAGCACTCCCTGCTCTGCTCAGATCTTGGCTTGGTTGGTGGAGCGCTTCCTGCTCGGCTCAGATCTTGGCTTCTGGTGGAGCGCTGCCTGCTCTGCTCAGATCTTGGCTTCTGGTGGAGCGCTGCCTGCTCTGCTCAGATCTTGGCTTGGCTGGTGGAGCGCTTCCTGCTCGGCTCAGATCTTGGCTTCTGGTGGAGCGCTGCCTGCTCTGCTCAGATCTTGGCTGGTGGAGCGCTGCCTGCTCTGCTCAGATCTTGGCTTGGCTGGTGGAGCGCTTCCTGCTCGGCTCAGATCTTGGCTTCTGGTGGAGCGCTGCCTGCTCTGCTCAGATCTTGGCTTGGCTGGTGGAGCGCTGCCTGCTCTGCTCAGATCTTGGCTTGGCTGGTGGAGCACTCCCTGCTCTGCTCAGATCTTGGCTTCTGGTGGAGCGCTGCCTGCTCTGCTCAGATCTTGGCTTGGCTGGTGGAGCGCTGCCTGCTCTGCTCAGATCTTGGCTTGGCTGGTGGAGCACTGCCTGCTCTGCTCAGATCTTGGCTTCTGGTGGAGCACTGCCTGCTCTGCTCAGATCTTGGCTTGGTTGGTGGAGCGCTGCCTGCTCTGCTCACATCTTGGCTTCTGGTGGAGCGCTGCCTGCTCTGCTCAGATCTTGGCACCTGGTGGAGTGCTGCCTGCTCTGCTCAGATCTTGGCTTCTGGTGGAGCGCTGCCTGCTCTGCTCAGATCTTGGCTTGGTTGGTGGAGCACTGCCTGCTCTGCTCAGATCTTGGCTTGGCTGGTGGAGCGCTGCCTGCTCTGCTCAGATCTTGGCTTGGCTGGTGGAGCGCTGCCTGCTCTGCTCAGATCTTGGCTTGGCTGGTGGAGCGCTGCCTGCTCTGCTCAGATCTTGGCTTGGCTGGTGGAGCACTCCCTGCTCTGCTCAGATCTTGGCTTCTGGTGGAGCGCTGCCTGCTCTGCTCAGATCTTGGCTTGGCTGGTGGAGCGCTGCCTGCTCTGCTCAGATCTTGGCTTGGCTGGTGGAGCGCTGGCTGCTCGAGCTCCTGAGCTTCACAGTGAGGAAGCAAGGAGACTAGGATGTCCACCTCGTAGATGATGCAACAGGAATTCAGGGTGATGTGTTTGTTCAGCGCAAGCCAGTGCAGTTTGACGAGGGCCAGTGTGATGTGGTCGAATTTGTAGAGTTTTATGATGGGACATGCTGCCACATGTGGGACACTCCTCAGGGGAGCTACAGTGGTCTTCGGGAGGCCTTGCAGAAGAGCACCTCCACCATCCAGAAGAAGAGGGCTTGAATGATGCATTTGCATTTTCTTGCTGGAAAATAAGGGCCCGCTTTCTTCAGGAGAGAGACTTGGTACCATGCCGTTTGCATCTTGTAGAACCCAAGGGACTTAGAAGGGACCAGCTAGGGTGTGAAGCCCTTGAGGTTCCTGGCAGGGAGCCAGATCTGGGTATTTGGTGTTGTGTTGAGCTTTTAGGTCCATTGCCTATTGGGCCAGAGCAGGGACTGGGGAGTAGAGTTTTTTCCAGTCGAGTACGGTGTCCCACCACAGCTCCTCACACCAGGAAAGCATCAGCTATAAAGCAGCTACAAACAAAACACCACTCTGCGCGGAGAAGAAAATCGCCATCACCGGAGCCCAGTGCACCCCCAATAGCCACAACAGTGTGCGGATGGAAACAAAGAACTGCAAGGGGAGACATCATGGAATAGGCCCTTTCCTGGTGTGCACCCTGTCTCTGGAATA
This sequence comes from Ambystoma mexicanum, assembly GCF_040938575.1. Lineage (NCBI taxonomy): Eukaryota > Metazoa > Chordata > Amphibia > Caudata > Ambystomatidae > Ambystoma > Ambystoma mexicanum. Next base: position 66,712,950 of record NC_090939.1, read on the forward strand.
AGGTACCAACACAGATAAGACTAGCCTCCTTCACCCCACACTACAGGAAGGACCTGACGGCCAGACTCTTCAAAGAACATCTCACCAGTTGCTGATCGCTCAACCTGACTATACCTGTCCCCCTTCTGGAGTTCCCACTTGCCTCTGCCCCCTCTTACCCATCCCAGCTCCTCTGCTACCCCTGCACCTTTACTCGTATCCTCCTGGGCGCGCACCCTCTGTACAGCGCTCCATGGCTTTCCAGGTAGGTTTCTGCTTTATAAATCCCATACATAAGAAGATACAAAGTGGCGGTGCTGTCTACAGACCAGTGATTATTTGCCCATTTTGGCTGACCGACAGAGATCGGTCACAGGGTCAGGTCAGGGAGAAGAAGCGCTCAAGCACCTCTGCAGCTGCGCGCCCTCCACCTCCTAACTCCCCAATGCACGTGGGTCAAATGTGTGGGAGGGGAACCATGATTGTCAATGGGAGGGAACCATTCTCAAAGTGGGGTGTAGGCTTACTTTGAGGGTGATTATAATGAAGGCTATGCTGGTGTCTCACTTTTTTAGAAGGTGATTCGTAGGAATCAACAGACCCAGACACAAAACTGAGAATCAACAGCCTCACAGTACCTTTTATTTATTTATTTATTGGATATTTGTAAGGCGCCTATGCAACAAATGGTGTTTCAAGGCACCACAAGACAAAAAAAGGGGTAGGGGACAAGGGAGGAAAGATAACAATAATGGTCCTACTAGGCCCTGTGACATTCAGATCGTGCAAGTGCAGTAACAAGATGTACGAGGGAGAGGGGGGTGGGGGAAGTGCCAGTCTAAGCAAATGCAAAATGCTAGGGTGGGAAGGGAAGTGCAGGTGGAGGGGGGCAACGGGCTAGTCGAGTGCAAAGGGGACACCAGGAGGGCAAGTGCTGGGCAATTACATGGGGTGCAGGTGGTGAGGTTCTAAGTGCGAGGAGGGGGGTAGTAGGAAGGAGGCAGCCTGGTTCCCTGTAGAACTCAGAGGGAACCAAGCAGCCAGTCACTGCGGCAGAGGAGGGGGAGAGGGAAGGAAGAAGAGAAAAGGAGGGTCTTGAGGAACTTCCGGAACTTAAGGAGGTCCGGCTCAAGCTGAGAGGGGCAGGGAGACCCTCCCAGAGGGAGGCTCCTGTGGAGGAGAGACATCTACCCCCCCACTCTCTGCTTAGCGAAGCGTCTGATCTGCAGAGAGTTGGAGCTAGTCAAGGATTCTCGCTTTCTTTGCTTCTTCTTGTATAGTGTCTATCAAATGTTCACAATCAATCGAACCATGTCCCTTTCCCCGCTGCATGGGCGGCACCTTTCAGCTATCCTAAGTGCGGGAGATTTCTCATGCCACCTATCTGAGAATGATACCCGTCCTTAACCGAAGGGTTGAATCCAACAGTTGCTCTCACAGTTGCAATGGGTGCATGGGATGGATCGGGGCATTGGGCTGTACCTCGTTCTCTTGCACCATAGTTATGGGGGAGACCCACCGTCTGCTCTCTGGAATGAAAATGTGCTGCTCTCTGCTGTGTCCTGTTTAGCGGAGCCCGCCCTGGCCCCTTCTACCATCATGCGATTGGGTGGCATCCAGCAAATTACTGGCCACGCTAAGCCCGAAGGCCATCCGCACCCTACGCTCTTCCAACAAACTGCTCCGATTGTGGGGGGCAGTCAAGGAAGCCCTACAGCGAGGATGTACCTCCACCCTCCGCACTCATCCAAACACGATAGCACCTGCGCGCGCAGAAATTTGGACAGAGGAATAATGGGAGTGGTAGGCAAAGAAAGGCACTACAACTTGGCTTGGGTTTAAAATAAACGGAAATAAGTCCATTATTAATGTTAGAGGGTTACGTAATAGTGATCCACGTGAAACACTTGTGTACAGGCGCGTTATAAATGTCATATCATATCATATCATAGTGAGGGGGAACCTGGAGGCAACTGGTGCTAGAAGGGACCTAGGGGGGCTTATAACATTTCTGGGGCAAATGCCCATTCGTTCATGTGGCCGCATTGATATGATATGATATGATAGGCTATTTATAACGCGCGTGCAGCGTAATACCAAGAGGTTTCTAAGCACGGAGCAGAACACAGGCCTACCTCAGGTGTAGCTTTCATTGCAATCTCCTTGTGCCACCACCAAAACACCTTGGCAGTGCTTGGCGCACTACAAATACCATGACCCGTTGCCAGGTGTTGACCCAATAAAGCAGGGCCACCTACACTGATAAGTTGGCACCTTCCGGGATAGGCGCCTGGCGTTTGGTGCCCCTAGCTCACAAGCACACCCTGGCTTAGATGCAGAGGCGTGGGAAGGGAAATCCACAACATGCCCCCGACTCACCGACCCCAACGTCTTCCAACATTTGGTCCTAAGTGCCTCCCAACTGACCTATTGGTTCACACAAGCGCCAAAGTCACCCGCTGCCCTGTCTCATCCTCGTCTTGGAAGGATAGCTCAGGGGCAACGTGCTCGCCTGGGAAACAAGACGACATGGAGCACTACAGGTCCGATCCCGGGTCTGCGCTTAAATAACCATTCATATCATATCCTTTCTGCTGTATTTTTATTCACACTTCTTCATCTTCCAAAAAAACCTTATTGTTGGTCGTTTTCCTCCCAGGAGACCGGGGACATGTGTTTGAGTAATCGTTCCGGAAGCGCCTAGAACTGTGCAACTTTATATCACGTGCTTTCCGAGCAGCATGCGAAAATATAAAGAAATATCATTTTGAAACAATTGGATCGATTGATTGTGAACATTTCGTAGAAACTATAGAAGAGAAAAAGAAAGAGAATCCTCGACTGGTGAAAGAAAGGAACTTATTTGGGAACAAAGATACTGTCTAGGGGAGTATCTGACACTGTCTTGAACATGGGATGACTTCACCTTATATAATGACATTTCAGATAAAAAAGAAAAGACGCAAGTATTTGCTTTTTTTTGTTATTGTGTTACATGGTTTAACATATAAACCTTAACACACCAGAAGGAATTTTATAACAAAATTGAATACACAATAATATTACAAACTTGTATTAAATGCACATATAATCCAAATTTTAAAGATACACATATAATCCGAATTTAAAAGATACAAACTTCATTTTCTCTTAACCAATCTAAAATATAGTATACAATCAGTTAAAAATATAATAGATTAATTTTCAGAAGGATTCTATAAAGTGCAATCAGCTTAGACATGGGACAGTGCTAAAAGGCTCCCGAAGGAACTCCTATGGTGATGTTCTTAACTCTTGGATGAGCCTCCCAAACGAAAGTAGCCGTAAATCCTGGGATGGAGTATAATCCAGGGATTCGTATGAGCTGCCCAAACGAAAGTAGCCGTAAATCCTGGGATGGAGTATAATCCAGGGATACGTATGAGCTGCCCAAACGAAAGTAGCCGTAAATCCTGGGATGGAGTATAATCCAGGGATTCGTATGAGCTGCCCAAACGAAAGTAGCCGTAAATCCTGGGATGGAGTATAATCCAGGGATTCGTTGTTTATCTGGCAATGTCCACAACTCGGACCACTGAGGCCCTTTTTCTTCCATATAACGATTCCGTAGAGTGGGTAGGACACTTAGACGGAAACGTAGAATATGTATAAGTATTGTAATTGTTTATTTGTAAAGCGCTTATGCACAAGTGAAGTGCTTCAAAGTGCTTCAAGGCGGGAAGGGAACAAGGGGATATGTTGTCATTCTTAGGCCTTGAAGATTTCGAATGATCTAACAGCAATAATTAGCCTACTAGGCCAGAGGCATTTCTACTAGTGTAAGTGCATGACAAAGAGTGGGGGAGAACGGGGAGGGAGAGAAAAGTATATGCTAATGCGAAGTAACAGGTTAGATACAGAAGCACTGGGAGCAAGAGCTGATATCCGCGTATCTGCAGGGCCTGGTGGCAGTCAAAATTAAACAAATGTGATCGAGACTGAAATATTTCATCATCTGTTTTGATTATTTGGGCAAAGAAGACATTAATTTGTGCAGCAAATGTATATGTAAAATAGAGTTTAACTAAGAGACTTCTTTTGACAGCGACTCATAGTAGGATGCCAGGTTGCCATCATTTTATCATTGCTAAGGTTATGGCAGATTTTTCAGGACAAATTATATGAATGCACTCTTCCTTTCACCCCTTCCCAGCACTTGCGCGATCTGAATGACACCTGGCCTATTAAGATCGTTGTCTGTCCTCCCTTTGTTTCCCCCCCCCTTGCCTCGTCGCGCCTTGAATCACTTGTGCATAGGCGCGTTATAAATGCCATATCATATCTGTTTAGTTTTATGTGTTATTTTAAAAAGAAACTGTTCTGTAAGAACTTAGTTTCAAAATAAAAGTGTTGGAAGCATTTGAAACGTGCACTTCAGTGCACTTCACTGAGCGCTACCTGAGACAGCAGGTGTGTTTGTTTGGGGGTTTGGATTGTGCGCGGGAGGGGGTCGTTGTGATGGGGTTTGGGGGGAACGGGCGCAGGCCAGCAGGTAATCTAGGTCCACTGCTTCTTTTCGTGCACTTCTACCACTGCGTAGGCCATGATCTAATATTTCACCAGAATGAAGGCGAGCGGTTGTTTTTAATGGTTAACAAAACAGGAATATGTATATTAATCCTGTTGCAAAATCAATTAAAGAAACAGACTGTGAGTAGCAATCCCTGCTTTTAATCTACCAAATTTAGAAGTGTTTGCTTGATTTGTATATGTAGTCTTCCAGGGTGTGCCGCCGGCCCTCTGTGGGTTCGCCCCTGCCTTCTCTACGATGCGACATGTCTCTATGCGTTTTGGCACCCGCGCCGGGCGGCTTTCCTCACTGTTATACGCTCATGCTACCTTTTGTCATTTGGAGGGTAAGATTAATTCTAAACCTTTCAGCCATCGCCTCATTTGTAGGGTAAATACCTTTTTGGATCAATAGTGGAATTATCTGTTTGAATCATTACCCTATTGCATATATATATATACACAAAAACAGGAAAGGAACTCTGGGTAAGTTGCGTCGGTCACACCAACAGCACCTTATGTTGCTAACTCACGTGCCAGCATTTTGGCAAAATCCTTGGTTTAATAAAATACAATCCGCGGAGAGCCACAAAATGACAGCCCTTTATCATTGCAGACGCTACAGCTTTGGGGTTGTTAAAATACCATCCAAGCCAACCTGCAATAAGTAAAAGCAACTCCCGGCCCATGTTGCAGTCTCCTTAGAGCTCATCAGAGGAGTGTTCCTGGCCCAGGCATATTATTTTTCTGTGTCTGATCCAAGTACACCTTCATTTTCCATTGGAAGTGCACGCCCTGCGCGACATTTTTAGTGGTATTGGTTTACATATATATGTACTGTGTATGCAGGGCCTGCCTTAGGGCAGGGCCAGCTGGACGACTGCCCAGGGCGCCATCAGCCCCCATGCTAGCCAGCTCGGGGGAGTCTTTCACGGTCTTCCCACGGGCTGGTGTGGTGGGAGATGGCGCGGGAGGTGTCCTATTGAAACTGAATGCGCCCCGCTCTCGGGAGCTGAGTGCATTTAATAACAATAGGGCGGTGACGCTTTTGGTGTGTGTGTGTGTGTGTGTGTGTGTGTGTGTGTGTGTGTGTGTGTGTGTGTGTGTGTGTGTGTGTGTGTGTGTGTGTGTGTGTGTGTGTGTGTGTGTGTGTGTGTGTGTGTGTGTGTGTGTGTGTGTGTGTGTGTGTGTGTGTGTGTGTGTGTGTGTGTGTGTGTGTGTGTGTGTGTGTGTGTGTGTGTGTGTGTGTGTGTGTGTGTGTGTGTGTGTGTGTGTGTGTGTGTGTGTGTGTGTGTGTGTGTGTGTGTGTGTGTGTGTGTGTGTGTGTGTGTGTGTGTGTGTGTGTGTGTGTGTGTGTGTGTGTGTGTATATAAATCTCAGAGTTTCTGATTTTCGAATGTAGGCCGGTCTCCTTCTCCTGTGACACTTTCTCTCCCCATTTCTCTCATCCTCCCCCAGTTTCTCTGTGGCATTGCCTTTTAGAGACTTCCTTCACCCCACTTTCTCTAATCTGCATTTACCCCACTTTCTCTTCATTGCCATCCTTCCTTTCTCCTTTATTTCCTCTCTCTTTATTGCCACTTCCTCTCCTCTCATCCTACTCGTATTTCTACATCCTTCGTTCACTCCTTTTCTTGCTTGCTTTTCACTCCACCACTCTCTCTTTCCTTTCCACCCCTCCTGACTTGCACCTTTGCACTGATCTCTCGTTCTCTCCGCTCTCCTCGGCCACCAATAGGCACTCTTCTTTTTATCCCACTTTCTTCCATCCCTTTCCGCCTCCATTTTCCCCTTTAACACTCTTCCTCTTTTTCCCTCCATTTTACACTTTACCTGTTATCCTTCATTCTCCCCTCCCAATCCTTCTTCCTACCTCTCTTTATCACCAATAGGCCATCCCTGCCACTGCCCTTTCAGTCCTTCGCTCCTTAGCCTGCCTGCCATCCCTCTTTCTCTCCCACTCACTTCTCCTTATCACTTCGCCACCATGAGTTACTCTTCTTTTTGACCCACCTTCTCCCCTTTCTTTCTGTGGGCTTTCACTGTGGTTTCCCTTTCTGTCTTTTGCTCCTCCCCCCCTTTTCCCCACAACCCCTCTCTTGCCTTCACTCCAGTCTCCAATCTAGTCTTCACTTATCCTATCACTTTCTGTCCTTTACTCACACTCCCTTCGCCCCCAATTCCTCCCGTTCATTCTCTATGTGCCCGGGCAATCTACTTGTTCCTAAATACGCTCCTCTTCTTATCTCTGATCCCCCCTCGTGCATACTCCCTTCTCTCCTCGCATTTCCTATTCACCTTCCTCTTCACCTTCCTCTTTATCACTTGTGCACCCATCCCCTTCTTTCCCCACTCTTTCTTTAGCTCTTTTTTCTTCACCCTCCCCATAGTCTTCTATTTCTGCCTTTCGCTCCTTCATTCCTTTCTTAGTTCTCGTTTTCATACCCCTTTCTCTCCTCTCCTTGCCGTAATCCCCAACTGACCCCTCCTTCCTACCATCTTTTTTAGTTTCGGCTATTAGGAGGCGATAAGGGGCCATCTATAATCGACAACGATTGCATTGCAGTACAGTTAGGGAGAAATGGCATATGAGGAGGGACACAAAGCGTGTAAACAGTGTTTCGTTACCCTCCAATATAATGCCCATGGCCTTGCTTATCCCTATGGCCCTTCCCATCCCCTTCCGGTCCTCCCCGTCCAAAACACATCCTCCTGGGATCTCTTCCAACTAGCTTTATCAAGCCTCACCATCACACTTTCTGGGTTTTTCCAAAGCAGAGTTCATGATTTAATTGGGGGCTGCAAACACACTACAGGTGCAATAAAGATGTCTTAACCAGCTCTGCCTACAGCCACTCAATGTATAAGCACTATGCATGTCCTTCCCTGAAGTCCTGTTAAAAGCAAGCATTGGCAAAGCCAACCGTTTTGGCGTGTGAATAAGTATTAGTCTTTTGATGGGCACTGCTATTAGATGCCCAGGTACTGGCACCATTTTGCAGCTGCTACCATCAATGGCCAGTTAATACCACTACGGCAATGCCTGGCAAATGCTGCCTTTCCCATGCATACACAAAAGCCAAACCCGGCATTACCAATGCCTGTTTTCTATTCCCAATCATCCAGTCTTACCTGCAGCTCGAGCCTGCAGCAGGGCCAGCAGACAGGCCACAGGGAAGTGCAGGCACGGCATCCTTTGATGGCTTCTCGCGAGGAGTGAGGTTTGAGGAGGCTGCTTGGTCTATGAGTAGAGCTAGAAGTTGCAGAGGAAGTGAAGACACAGCCTACAGGACCCAGGCCGACCAGGTGCGACCACATGTTAAAAATAACGCCTGCCTTCCGTACTTCTCCGTCTGGCTGCACCGCGTGGCACGCTACAACAATCTTATCTGCCACAGCCCCGGCTAAATTAACTCACGGGGAATTTTGAGAGTGATTTCTGTCTTTCTCTTCCCCCTTTGCAGTAAGCCATTAGAGCTTCCTTGGGGTTGGCAAGTCCCCCAGAGTCTAGATTGGTGGCCGTGTGCAGGGTCGCCTGGGGCAAAAAATTGTCCCGGTCACCAAGGAAAAAGTGGCCCACAGTTGCAAATGGCAATTCATTCTTTTTCTGTCAGACTGATTGAAAATCTGATGCAATGTCAACAATATTTATTCAGCAAAAATGGTCAAAACTACTAGCCACATAGTGAAGTAACTCATCAAACTGGCCCACATTGGCCAGAAAAGTGGCCCACTTTGACCCACACTAGCATTTGGGATTTTTGGTTCGGCATTGCCCTATAGGCCAGTCCGAGTCTGCACATGACACAAGACTCAAATGCGACAGGACTGGCGCGCTGCAGTGCTTCTCCCCTCCACCTCTTTACCACTTCACAAGGCACCCCTCAGTGAGAGCCTTGCGAGGGGGACAACGAACAAACCAACTTTTACCGCTCTGACGACCAGGATCGTCACGAGGGGGGGCAGGAGGGGCAAACTGCCCATGGGCTCGCACTTGCCAGGGGCCTCGCGGTACCTTCTCCTCGGTAGTAATAAGGCCGCACAGTCCTCCCGTGTCCTTTATTCACACGGGGGACTGTGCTGTCTTCTCTTTGCCCCTGCAATGATGTTGCTGTTTTTTGCAAAGCCGTTTGGCTGCGCGACAAACCGCAAAATAATGGGAGACAACAGGGCTCAGAAGCAGTGGCGTCGCTAGGGGGGGCCTGGGGAGGGCCAGTGCCCCCCTTATGAGATCGTATGCCCCCTCTTGAGTCCCCCCTGCCTAAGGTGAGCCATGATTTTGTTCTCTGTGCGTGGTGTTACTTGTGACACTCACTGACGCAAATGTCTGCATATCACACAGCAATACTCCTTTTGTCTCAAAGCTAGTAGTGATTGAGCAGCTTGCAGCTCCTCCCATCAGAATGCAGTCCTCCATAGTGTGAAGAGCAGCTTGCAGCCCCTGCCATCAGAATACAGCCATCCATAGTGTGCAGAGCAGCTTGCAGCCCCTGCCATCAGAATGTAGCCCAGCAAACTGCTAATGATGGGCCATTAGCCACTGAATAGTTTCCTGCCTGCATTCTGATGGTAGGGGAGGTGCAATGGGGTGTGGGTAGTTGGCGTGCGCAAAAGCCTCTCTCCAGGAGTGCCTGTGATGTCACACATTACCTTTCATAGGCAGCCGCCCCACTTTTGTCTGTGACCCCCCTACTTTTGTCTTTGGCCCCTTCTGTGCCCCTCCTAAATTTGATTCCTGGCGACGCCACTGCTCAGAAGTGAGCTCTACTGCCTCCCGTTATTCAGCTGACAACGCAGACATGCTGATTGACAAGGGAGGAGACAGGCAGCGTGTCTACGTGTCGGAGTGAAGGAAGGGCCATCCGCTTCTGAAGGGTGCATGGAGGTAAATTTAGTGTTTTATTTATTTTAAATTAAATGTATATATACATATGTGTAATGAGTATGTATATGTGTATGAATGCATGCGTGCATGTTGGTGTTTATGTTAGCGTCAACTATGTGTTTTTTATGTATGCATGCATGTAAGGAGTTGTGTGACTGGAGGATGAGTGCATCTATGAAAGTGTGGTATGTGAGTGGGTGTGCCAGCCCCCACCCCTAAATTTAGCAGCCCTGCAGGCCACTTAATTAAGGGGTGGGGTGGGATTCAATTACCTAAATATGTATGCACATGAATGCAGGTGCTAACAGCGAAATGTTTTATGTTACTAATTGCAGGGCCTTTCTTAACAGCGAAGCCCAGGCACCGTTTAACGTCTGTGTCCTGTTGCGTCTGGCCACAGCTCCGTTGGTCAGCCCAGCAGGGACTGGATGACAGTTCTGAAAGCGGATAGTGAGTGGGGTCAATAAATCCATTGCGCCATCGGTCTCCCCACTAAGGGAGGGCATCTGGGCCTTTCAGCTTTTACAGTTGAAATGGGCCCCCAAGCAACTGCCACCATGTTGGCAGTTTTATGACACAAAAACCTATTGATAATCTGCAGCTTTTAACCCCCGCACTGCATTATTTTGACTTCATTATTGATTTAAGCACTCCACAGGTGCCTTGGCCTATTTTTCAAATCTGTAATCCAAGGGGTGCCCCACAAACATCAAAAAGAAATGGGCCCCGACCAGCCCTGATGTATCTTCAGCCAGCCCTTCTCCCACGTCCCTCCCAATTCCCTGAGCCCAGCTAGGAAGCTGAATAGCTATTGCACCTTCCCTTTGGCCATTGTCGCACCTTTTACCCCAACTCAGAGGTTGTTTACTTTCATAATGCTATGCTAGTCTCGGGAGAGGTGGGCCATCTAAAAGCTGAGAACAGAAGTTAAGACTTTGGCTTTATCAAAGTGAGTCTGTTGATATCGCGTTGCTCGGCCTTTGTGCTCCCGATGTTTGATGCTGATGCCGCTCCTTAATGAGTGCTACGGGCTGGCCACACATCGAAAGAGGCCATCGGCCTCAAAGTGGGAGGGCTTCAGCCCTGCCCATCCAAGGGCTGGCACAGCCCATGCAGCCAGGTCGAGTCAACAAAGCCCAATATTTCAGGAGGGGGCTAGAGCCCGATCTGCTCAAATGTGTTGCTCCACTGCATGGCATTCCTTGTGTTTGGGTTATTATGTGTGCCACCAATAAGCCAAAACTAATGCTTTAGCGAACAAACAATGGTGGAAATAGACTTTTTTTACTGTGGCATCCCTCCTACCGCAGTGAAAGGGGCCGGGTACATCGATGGAAGGATTAGGAGGGCGTAAGGCAGGTATTGTAGTCATCCCCAAGAACATAATGCCAGTAAGACTGAGAACCATCTCATTGGGACCCTTGCGCCGGTTTTCCCCCTCTCATTCTGGCCACCCTCTTTGGGCCATCATCCTTTACCTTCCTGTGAGGCAAAAAACCTTGGTGTCATCTTCGACTCCACTCCCCATTCCCCTCCCGCTCCCTGGCACTTCTCCCTCTCGGTCCCCACTGCACTGTAGCACCGTCGCACTTGCATGATCTGAATGTCACAAGGCCTAGTAAGATAGCTTATCTTGTCCTCGCTCTGTCTTCCCTCCCTTGTCTTGTCATGCCTTGAAACACTTGTGCACAGGTGCGTTATAAATGACTTACGCCATATCATAACATTTACCTCTTCCCCTCAGAGGATTTACCATCAGCAAAGTTCAAAATCTGCATCCCTTTTAAACCTAAAGAATGCACTTCAATATTTCCAGTACAGTGCAACATTGACAAGGGATTTCACAAGGGCTACCGCTCAGACCTTCTAGTGGTCTTGTGGGGAAGTGCCTCACTTTCAAACCTAGCGACCACGGTTCAAAGCCCTGCCCAACATAGTTTAAAGCATCACAGCATTCTAAAATAAACGTATAGTGCACATAGATTTCCCAGATTGTGGAGCTTTATCTGAGGTCTGGTGAGTAATTCTTTTCCAAATTCCAGTCCCAATGAAAGCATTGAGAACAGATAGGGAGAAATGGCAGATGAGGAGGGACACAAAGCTTGTAGATGTTGTTTAGTTATTTGCGCATCCAATGACTTCTCATGGCCATGCTAATCTCTATGGCAATTCGCACCCAGTTCCAGCCCTGCCCACCCAAAACACTTCCTTATAGGAACTCTTTGAGCTAGCTTTAATCAAGCCTTGCCATCAAACTTTGCCCTCACAGTGTCTGTGAGTGTTTTCTCAAAGGAGTCTTCTGAGAGGTAATGACTTAGTTGGAGTAGCAAGCTCTATGCATTTTTGAAGCAGAACACATAAATATCTGCCCGTTTACAAAACAGACAGCTGCTGTTCCTCGCAAAGGACTGCTCCCCTGTCAGTGAACGCAGACGCGGCAAGACGGGCCGTGTTGAGCAGTAACTCTATGCAGCATTGCAGTATTAAGTTTGAACCAGTCAGGCAGAATACTGGGCAGATGGCTCCTATTCGACTGCAATAAAGTGGTTTTCCATATCCCCGGGTGGGCCAGACCCAGGTGCTACATTAACGGATATCGACAACATTACAAGGGAGCCGAGGAATCCCCCTTTTTTTGAATCACGATCAGTCCCTGTTTCTAAGAACACCTGGAGCATTTGTCAAACAATGTTACTCCCTTTCTCTGGGAGGCGATGGATGTAATTCAATGAATGTTGACAGGAAAGGCACACAGTTTTGGAATCTGGAATACAAAGACAAGACAGACTTACCACTGGCCAAACAGACTCAACACCTACCACTGTGTCAGAAATATTTACCCTTGTATATGTCCTGATGAGGGCATGGTTAGTGAAAGTACATCTGGCACCATGCTCGCAACTCGAGTAGACATGTTAATATCTCAAGTTCTATGTTTTTTGGATCTCAGTTGTTCTCTTTGGTCGACAAAAATAATTTGTGGCAATTGGAAATATTAGAAGAAAACTGTTAATATATGGCAAATAGATTGGAAGACTGATGCATTGATAGAAAACACAAAATGATGTTGGTCGAACTGACGTCCCTTGTTTTTTAGACATTGCGTGGCTTTAGGATTGCGTGGATTCTGCACAGGTCCGAGTGGTTATAGAATGGGTATGTATAGAATGGGTAGCAATGAATGAGGATGTATGATCACAGTATGGTGTAAGGTTAAACATGATGAAATTGTTTGAAATACAGACTTCGTGGTATGTTCTGTAATGGAGTTTTAACGATTGCTGTTTTTTGTATATTGTCTCAAATATATATTGATATATGATGAATGAAAAAAGAAAACAATAAGAATAAAATAATTAAATAAATTGCAAAACTTGATTTTGGAAATTCTCTTTGTAAGAAGGTATTATATTGAACACATTTTTGAATAATTTGAACGCGGCGAGAGTCTGTACATGTTCCTTGGTAACTGTACTTTTTTGTGATGTTAGCTGCAGTTGTAAGCACAGTACCGGTGTAATGCAAATGTCTTGACTAGGTCTGCCTTTAGCCACTCGATTTAAAAGCACCCTGCGTGTCTTTTACTGAAGTCCTGTTAAAAACAAACACTGACAAAGGCAACGGTCTCAGTTACTCAAACCATTTTGCACCTTCTAACCTCAATGGTGAGTTAATACCAATACAGCAGTGCCTTTCCTGTGCCTACACAAAATCCCAAACAGTTAGCATTGCAAATGCTTGTTTTTCTTTGCTCTTGATGCACACGACTATACACCAGGGTTAAAGTAAACATACTATTTGGCTAAACTGGCCCACCTTGAATTTAGGCCAATCTAGCCAGTAATAACACTTACGGTGCACAGTCAGCTTCGACATACTTTCTGCGGCATGGCATTCTTAGAGGCTGGGAGTCCGTACATGGTAATAATGACATATATTGGTGCAGCCTGCATGGACATACATGGGAACAACAAGCAGGAATATAATTTTTGTACTAAGATATGTTGTGTGCAAAGGCGGCATGAAATGATTTGGAAAATGTTCCTGTGCACGGTTGATGACTTGCAACTATTGGCTTTTTTCCATGTGCTTCCATACAAAACCAATTACAAACTGTATGTATTTCTACCCAATTTTGCAAAGAAAGTGCTGTAAAATGCATAATTGTAACCCAATGTTTCAAACATTTTCTTGGGAGTGAGAAACCGCCTCAAGCAGCCCTTGTTTGGTTTGGGCTCCTTCACTGTGCTCTGTCGATCCTGCATAATTGGCTTAAACATTTATGCCTCCACCAGCCTCCACTGTGCATCACCTTACCTGTCTGCCACTGTGTATGATGTGTGTTTTAATGCGCACACAGGGGCAGGGTGCTCCTTAATGCTGCATCACGCACCGCATGCCGTCATGCCATCCTGTATATGTTTATGCATAAGATACAAAAGCTAGTCTGACATAAACCTTTCTTCAGGAGAGAATTCTAACTTTGCTGTAGTTGATGATTTGCAGTTGTAGAAATAAACCATGTTTGGGTTCCTCCACACAAACTCAAGGGGAGATTTCTCGAGTCTCCAATTTGCAGGGGTGCCGCAGCTGGCCCAGTCCAAAAAACATAAGTGGGCCTCACCAAATGTTTTGCCCCGGGCCTCACCACATCTTGTGACAGCCCTGCTGACGACCACAGTTGTGTCAGGTGCCCATTTCGGCCAATCAGGCAAAGCCGGCTGTGAAAGCTCCTCTTGCGATTGTGTCTGCATTGGTGCTGCACTGGTGCTGCACGTGCTTGGAGGTGCATGGCTCACTCGTTTGAACTGTGTCAGAGTGCTCTACTGTTCTCTGCTTTTTGTTCGCCATTCTCAACATCCAAAGTGTGTGTGATATGCGTTCACATTCTGTTCACATTAAGTTCCGTTTTTTTTATTTCTGAGTTACATTATGTTTTCTTTGTAGTTTGATAGCGGCCAGACTTTTACATTGCATGACATGTGTTGCTTCTGAATGTTTTTCTTCTATGTGTATTCACATTATCCCATTTGCAGAACAGGCTTTGCATGGTTTGTGCAACAAGTTCTTGCGTTTTTGCAGCAGGTCGTCTCGCTATTGCAATTCACTCTCTATCACCTGGTGCAGCAGGCTGTGTGCATTTTTGCAGCCGGTCCTAAATCTATTGCAGTTGATCTACCCTGAGCAGCGGACTCTGTGTATTTTTACAGCAGGTCCTCTGCCTATTGCAGTTGACCTAACTGGTGCAGTAAGCTCTATGCATTTTTGCAGCAGACCATATGCCTATTGCAGTTGACCTACTTGGCAAAGCAGGCTCTATGCATTTTTGCAGCAGACCCTATGCCTATTGCAGTTGACCTACTTGGCAAAGCAGGCTCTATGCATTTTTGCAGCAGGCCTTATGCCTATTACCGTTGGCCTACCTGGTGTATCAGGCTCTATGCATTTTTGCAGCAGACCCTATGCCTATTGCAGTTGACCTACTTGGCAAAGCAGGCTCTATGCATTTTTGCAGCAGACCCTATGCCTATTGCCATTGGCCTACCTGATGTATCAGGCTCTATGCATTTTTGCAGCAGACCCTATGCCTATTGCCATTGGCCTACCTGATGTATCAGGCTCTATGCATTTTTGCAGCAGCCTATGCCTATTTCCATTGGCCTACTTGGCAAAGCAGGCTCTATGAATTTTTTCAGCAGGCCCTATGCCTATTGCTGTTGGCCTACCTGGTGTATCAGGCTCTATGCATTTTTGCAGCAGACGCTATGCCTATTGCAGTTGACCGACTTGGATAAGCAGGCTCTATGCATTTTATGTTGCAGGCCCTATGCCTATTGATGTTGGCCTACCTGGTGCAGCAGGCTCTATTGCATTTATTTATTTATGTATTGTTATAGTTGTCTTTAGTTCAAATAACTTTTACAACTTGTTACAAATTATCATTCACATAAAATACCATACAAAAAAATCAATAAAATATTTCAATCAACCATCAACAACAATCATAATTCATAAAACCCCACTACATGCATAATCACGAACTATTCATATTCAACCGTTTATCTTACTTCTAAAATGTGGCTACAAAAATGTATTTCCTGTCACTTTTCAATACTTCTAAATAGACATAATTTTGTTCACACATAGGTTCAGTTACACTATATGTTACTGACCATGATTATAATTCATACTTTTACACACTTATGCACATATTCATATAACTAGCAATTTAGCATGATCAGCGGACAGGTGTGCAATGTGCTAAATATCAATGCAAGTTTAATCACTTTTCTTGGATTCAAGAATAATTTCAGCTGCAGTCCACACTTTGTACAGAGAGATGATCATTGATTCAGTAGAAGTATTTAGACAATAATTCCCAAAATGCATTGTAGGAATACTATCATAATGGTGTACACACCGCTTGCATGTGCACATATGTACTGATGCTAAAACAGGACACTCAGAATGTGTCTAACAGTCTCTAGATTTTCTACTACATTGCAGATCCTGTAGTATCATTGGTTTTTTGATCATTTCCATTGAGAGCCATGCGTTGCCCTGACCGGTAATTGATTGGTTCTCATTAATAACCGGAATCTGCGAACTTCAGGATTACGACATCGTATTAAATACATTTGAGGACAGTGATATGTATGAACAATACCAGCTAATTGATGATCATTATGGAGTTTTCTCATGTGCATGAAGTTGTTCTCCCAGTGCTTTTTCTCCACTTTTTCTTTAAATGCAGCTTTGATGGTTCTATACCGGCCTCAGTGAGAACGGTCAATGAACCAATTTAGTTCAGTATAATGATCATTACACATGCCATCATATCTATTGGTAGCTTTGATCTTCTTAAGTTGAGTTACATCTTTCCGAAGGATACGTAGCACAGGGTGGCAGATAGCCTTAAAAGGGAGTAGTCCTCTTTGCTGGAGAATAAAGGCTTTTAAGGATACCAGTCCAAATTCCACTCTAATATACTGTATTGGACAGGATGGCGGACGGCCAAGATCATTTCGCCAGAAATAACCCTCTATTTTATCTAGCCATTATATATTTTTGATGGAGAGCGCCTCGAATCCATAAGCAATCACAGGGACAAGCCACTGCATATATCACACCATTATGCCCTTTAAAGAATAACCTGCATAATTCGATACAAAACTTCGCACAAGCGTTGCTAATTGTTTTGCTCGTTGAGTCTTGCTATTAAAGCCTGATATCCAATTCGGCTATCTAAAATCACTCCCAAGTACTTATATGACTCCGTATACTCAATGGTTACCCAACTTAATACCATTTTGGGTCTGTTCACCTTCCTAGACGCAAAGAGCTTTATTTGAGATTTTTTTAGATTGATGCTCAAACTGGGTTCAATGGTAAAGCATCCTACCTCGTCTAAGATTGTTTTCATACCTTTGACTGTATGATCGACGATGTCTAGATCATCAGCATACAATAATGCAGTGGCTGTAGTCATTCCGAATTAAATGGGCAATTAGCATGTTTTTCCAATCGTCTTATAAGAAATGCTAAATAAAGGTTAAATAACTGGGCAGCAAGCAAACATCCTTGTTTGACTCCTTTATTAATTCTGAAGGGTCTAGACAATCGACCTTCATTATCCATCAGTACCTGCGCAGTATTATTAGAATGGAGCTTTACTAATATCTCCAATAACCATTTCGGGCACTTAATTTCCGAAAGTATCTCCCATAACTTTGTACGGCAGACACTATCGAAAGCAGAGCTAAAATCGATGAATGTAACATAGACTGATGGATGAGGTCTCGATTTAGCTCGTGATGTTATTGCATCAAGAAGGCGGACATTATACATAGTGCTGGAACCAGATCTAAATCCAGACTGAAAGGGATGTAATAACTGGTTTTCATTGGCCGAGCACCGCAAATGGTCCAACACTATGGCAGCAAATACTTTGCTGGTCCTATCTAATAAGGATAGTAGTCGATCATTTTCTGCTGCAGTTCTCATGCCAGCCTTAAAAACAGGTATTAGTATGGATGTTGTTCATGATGTAGGTATGTTTTTCTCTTTACGTACTTTTTTACATAATATGTAAATCATCTGAGACCAACCGAGCGGGTCCTATTTAATGACCATCGAGGCAAGCCCATTCGGGCCCGGGGCTCTTGAGTTTTTCATTTTGCCGATAATCACAAGGATATGTTTCCTAGAAAATGTCAGCGGCCACTCTTTCGCTGTTTCACCTACATTAGCAGCTGGTAGGTCAACATACATGATATTTGTCAAATATTCTACCCATGTATCCTCCCCTATTTCATTTAGTGGGTGAGAAATAGAATTACCCCCAACTTTATTAAGCATATTCTGTACAGACCCAGTGTCACCTTTTTGTAAGATACCAATAATTTTTTGACACTTTATATTTAATTGCTCAGTTTTTCTACATTTGCGCTAACCCCTATATTTATTATTCAATATTGTCTTTTTTTGAGTATAGTCATTTAATGGGAGACATTGGTTTTTTAGTTTACGAAGTTCCATACGGTGCTTACGCTTTGCCATCAGAAGCTCACCATCATAAGATCTATTCAACTTTTTCCCAAAAGCAACGATAGGAGTACAACAAACTTATGCTACTTCTGTTATAGTTTTCCTAATCAGAGTTTTGATCTCGTCGCACTTCATGACATTGATATCTTGTTCCAGAATTTGAACCAGTTGTCGAATTCTTCTAGTCATTATCTTAGTTTTAGGTACATTCCATTTTACTTTGGACCCACTGTTGTTAAACCTAATGTTTGTGGGACCCCATTCATTGTTACTTCGGTGTGATATATTAAATTTGGCATAAATGAGAGAGTGGTCGCCATATGGCATCTGAGTCACTCCAAAACCGCTTATGTATTCAAGCACTTGGCCATTCCCACATATATAATCCAGGGTGGCAGATTTGCTGCCACTCTGCCATGTACACTTTCCAGGATTATCGCTTTTTGTTCTTCCATTAAGCGACCATAATTCCCAATCCATCAAAAAGTTATTCCACGCAGCACCCCTTGCATTACACCTAGTCCTATCCATTACATTAGTTGCTACATCATTGGCAAAACTCACATTCACCCATCCATGTAATCCCACATTGCCCATTAATGTCGCCACCCAGGACTATTATATTGTTTCCCTCCATTAGGAGCCAATCCATAAGTATTGCATCAATAGAATCCTAAATATCCATTGTACATTTTCTCGTAGGCGGATCATAGATATTAATAATTCATATACTAGGGGCAACCGACAAAGGTTTTGTTTTTATTTGGATGGCTAGCACATTATCACACACATCTTTAGAAATAATTTCACAAGCTTCAAAATCATGGTTAACCCCAATTACCAGACCACCATAAGGTCTACCTTTAGCTCTTTTCCTTGCGTTACGTTGAAATTTACAATGGGGCTCTATATGATAATAACCTAGCAGCCACGTCACCTGTAACAAAAATATTGGAAATTATATCAAATGCTCGAGAGATGCACCCGGGTTAAGAAAATGTGCATGACCTCTCGTAATCCACGACGGATTCATGCACTCTCATGGTTGTGACTTTTCCAACTGCCCAAGCACATTTTTCAACCATTTCCAACCTGTGGAAATGGTGCGTAAGTGGTGTTGACGTTGGGAGGCCCCTGCCAGCAGCACAGTGACTACTGCATCACTTGCACCATTTGGAACTTTGCGGTTTTTTTTCATTGGATTTGTCGTGCTCTGCCGTGAGCCTGTCCCCTTATGGCTACAGAGGAGGAGTTTCAAGCAGCCTAAGCGCACCACTTAAAAGCACCTACTTCTGCGTCAGCAGAGCAGAAGTGGTGCGTAAGTGGTGTTGACGGTGTTGCCGGGAGCACCGGCGTAGGCAAGCCTGAACTCTCCTTCCCGCTGCATTGTATCGTCATCTAGAGGAGCTGCACTACGGGACCAAGTAAGCGTGCAATGAGTGATTCAACAGCACTAGAAGCTGAATCAAGGATTAAGACCCGACAACAGGTAAGGAAGTGCCTTGCCTCCTGTCCTGCCTCCCAGCCCCCGCTGTCACCTACTAAACGGCCAAGTCACAAAGCCACTTTGCCCTTCAGACAATCCCGCCTCCCTTTTTCTAATAAAAACTCAGATAACGGTGTGAGGGACGGGACACCGACCCGCGAGGGTCATTGGATATTCTGGAGGGTAGGGAAGATGGCTTGCCCCATGTGGATCCCTCATTAATGCCTGGAAAAATGGCCCCAGAGAAGGAGAGGGGCTGAAATCGGGTGTCCAGCCCCAGTTGTCATTAGGCGACCTGGTGGGGGAGAGAGCCGTTGATAAGCGCAGTCCCTCCGTTGCTCTGGGGTCAAGTGTGACGGTGGACCTGCCATCACCCTCTGATGATAAATCGGAACAAGTCGAGGGTCTAGCTATAGAGGAGACTAGTCTCACTCTAAGACTCCCGGACCAGCCTAACATCTTGATCAACCCTGTTGTAGTGACGAAAACAACCACAACACAGGAACTATCGACATTGTCTACCAGTATAGTAGGGGTGAAATATCCGACCGTCTACATCAATCCCCCTCCCCTAATTCTGCCACAAACTCAAAAGCAATATGATGCAGCGCAGGACATAGAGAATGATCTGGAAGGGGAAAGCCGGCATATGGCACCCGCGCAGGTGTCTATGTCCCTGCAGTTCCACCCCGTACCAAATGCCTCGGAAGAAGTGCAATCTAAAGAAAGCCATCTGAATTGTAGCACTCAACTGGATTAAGGGAGCTCTTCCGATGACAGCCCCAGAGAAGGAGATCGTGATGAATCTTCTCGATCCAGCAAGGCCCTAGATTGGGAGGAGGATATTTGGGGGAATTTGCATGATCCACCTGTGACCCCACCTCACATTGACCTGATAAAGGAACCACTTAAGCTGGTATCGGATTCACAGGTTCAATACGGTAATTCTGAGGCCGACAGTCTGAAGGGCCCTCATTACATATCTAATGAAGAGATACCGGCCTCCATCTTGGCAGATCCCTCACCCCCCGCCTCTCTCAAGGGGCCTCCGGGGTTAGGGATGCCTTTACAGTCAAATGCAAGCTTGGCTAATAAACTGATTCAAGACATGTCCGGAGAATCATGACGGAAAAAAAGAGAAGTCTATCCTTCATTATGGAGAAAATAGCAGCACTTGATGGAGAAATGACAATGAATCTCCACTCCCCGACTTTAAAGACCCAAGAGTCAACCTGTCCATGTATTGAGGGGTTAAAGATGGTGGACCTATTAAGTGAGTCAGCAACCAGGCTGGAAAAAGAATCACACAGTATGACGATCGATGAACTCTCCTTAAGGAAAATCAGTGAACTCTGTAGTAAAGGAAGAATGGACGACTTCCTCCACACCCAGAATGTAGTCATGGCAGCCCTGGACATTGCTATCGCCCCCTTCCTAAAACTATATGAGACCATCAACGACTTATTGAATTCGGTCCATGCATCGACCGTGAATGTGAAGGAGCATGTAAAAGAACTTGTCGGTTTCGTGAACAGACTGGACGCAAGACTCGAGAAGGAATCAGACATCTCTTGCCAATGGCAAAATCGTCTATGTGATCTGGCCCGTCAGGACTCAAATGACAAACAGTTACTCATGGAGGCCATTTTGGAAAATCATAAGTGGATCATGAAATCCACTGAGATAAAAGCTTCCTTGAGCGTGAGGCCATTAGACAACCAACTGGGGAAGCCTCTAATCAAATCTCCAGTTACAAAGAATGTTTCGAAACAAGCCAGGAGACTCTGGTTCTGGGAAAAGGCCAAGCAGGCAAGGGAAAAGCAAAAAACGCCTCTAATTCTAAACTGGGCGAAAACGAGGCAAAACCAAATTATTCAATGTTTCAAGATCCAAATCCAGCGAATAAACCCATAATAATGAACATAGATTGCACTCCTCCTCAAGCCCCCCCTAATGGCTTTTAAAAAGAAAACAAAAAAACAAGCAACCAAACGAAAAGCGAACAGCTCTAGAGCTTTCTTTAGGAATATTCAAACCCCGCCCCGAGAAGAATTGATACCCCCAGCTAAGAAGCCGAGAAGAGAAATGAAATTAAGTCAAAAGACTTGTGACCAGCCCCTACTGGAACCAGCTCCATGAAGGGGATCTGACCGTGATCAAGTCCCTGTAGTGGGCCTGGACTCTTCTGATTCCTTGAGTGACATGATTGAAATAATTAAGAACAATCAGGAGGAGGAATCTTGGGAGAACATCAGCTCGACAGACTGGCAAGTTATAGACAAATATTCAAAGCCGGTGGATAAAAAGGAAAGAAAGTCCACAGACAGAAATACACTGGAAAAGAATGAGAAAAGAAGGAAAGACCGAAAAAAGTATGCACAGGGTAAAAGTCCGTCGAGGAAGGCTGGAAATTTGACTGACCTCCTACGACAAATGGAGGATAAACGAACATCAAGAACTAGACATCAAGTCGAGACAGCAAGACCGTCTAATCGGAACGACATTGAGCACCACTCGAATACAAGAACCCAGGATCTTTTAAGATGCTTGGAATATCGAAGACAACAAAGGCGATGAGAGAGAACAATAGGCCCCAGGTTGACCAGTAAGTATGAGAAGGGGAATGAGAGGATACCAAAAAGGTCCGGAGATCAGTCCGCCTGACCGGACTCTTTAAGAGAAAAGACCCTAAATTACTACCAAGTAAAACTAGAAAAGACTACAACAGATCATAAGAAGATCCTTTTGAATTGAAAGAACACACTAACACTGCTGAATCAGCTGATATCGCGAGGGAACTTATCACCCAATGATATAGCAATCATTGAATTTACAGACGAACGCAGATCGAGCATAATAACCATTCAAATAAAATCGCAGAGAGTAAAAGGACTTGGTGATGTCAACAAAGGACAAGCTGTGGGACATAGGCTTTAGACTTAGCACCGTGGAGGCTAAGGGGGGTAGACATCACCCAAAGAAATCCTCTCAATCCAGGCAAGAAAGATACAACCATAAAATCAAACCAGTGGACTTAAATCCATCGAAGCACCAGCAAAGGCTTCCTTCAAACCCCCGATCAAACAAAATCCATTGTACCGAAGATTCCCACAGGGATAGGTCCGGTAAATACTTCCAGATGGACAACCACCTAAAATCCATCCACCCATCGAAGGACAGTATTCTGACCAAGTTTAGATACACGTTCGATAACTCAAGATCAAAAGGGAAATATTCAGGAACGGATGACACCAAACAGGCACAGGGTGGAAAGAAAGCAACAAAGCCTGACATCAGGTTGGAAAAAAAGAAGAAATAGAGCCCGCAGAATGGAACTGAATGAAGATCTCTCATGGCCTCATGGAACAGCAGAGGTTTAGGACATCTATTTTCAGGGGAAAGCGACTTTTTTGAGCAAGTTTTAAATTATATGTTTGCAGGAATCTTGGTTAAGAACAAGCCTACTATGTGAGGGATACCAAGCCTTCATTAACCCCGCATTGAAAGGCCCAATGGGGAGGCCCCGTGCTGGGCTCTTGACTCTAATTAAAGAGCACTGTGACTTGTAAATACTGGATCATCAAACCCCCAATTCATACCTCCAGGTGTTAACATTGGTAAAAAATAGAGGGAGCCAGGAGATGAGACTCCTTTTAATCAAAACATATCGGAGTAGCTTAGAATGTGATTTTGACAAGTATCTCTCAGCTATCACGGAACCTATTGATGAATCTATGATCAAAGATCATAATCAACTGATCCTAATCTGTGGAGATCTGAATTTTAAGCTCTTGGACAAAAATGGCCAATTGAAGCAAAGATGACATCTGGAAACCTAGGAAATAGATGGATCACAGAAATGAATATTAGAGAAATGGCAATGCTAAATGGGCAGACGCAAGGCGACCTTCCAGGTGCAGACACTTGGTTTTGTAATGTAAGCAGTGCTTGCATGGACTACTGCTTTGTGGCAGGAAATACACTTAAGTGGATTGAATCATTCTCCATAAAGAAACAACCTACCAGCGATCACGCGCGGTTGGAAGTAGAACCTTTGTGGAAATCCAAAGAGGCGACTCAACAAAACATACGCCCAATAGAACTATCATGGGGCAGAAATAGACTGTGAATCAAAGCATCTGCCATTCCTAAATTAGTGATTCACCTAGACAATAACATTAAAAGGAACAAAAATGCAGTGGACTACCGATGGATGCTCAAGGAATTTGAACTAAAGAGAGACACAAACAAAATCACAGCAATTGTAAGAAAACATGCATACAATACAGATCTGGTCAAAAGCAGAAGGGAACATCAAGCTGAGCTCAGAAGAATCCAAGGAAGAAACTCGCCTGACAGAGAGGAAAGATTAAAGCAATGCAAACAACAGTATAAAAACTGGCTAAAATCCTCTAAGATCTGGAGAGCACAGGCAGACGCAGAACAAATGCTAGCCGCAATCAGCACCGCTAACACAAGGTCCCTTTGGGAAATCATAAATAAGGGCAAAGATTTCCAGCCTGCCTTAATTACCAACCAAGTCTCAAAGGACGATTGGATGAAGTACTACACAGCCTTCTTTAAAGCGGAAAAAGCCCCTAAATCCACCCAAAGGAAGTGTAAACCTTCCCCGTGGCTCATATAGATCGACAGGGAAGACATATCAGCAAGACTTAAACAACTGAGCTCTTCAAGAGCAGCTGGTCCCGATGGTATCTCTAATCATATGCTAAAAGAAAATGGGGAAGCATGGACTGATTTTATCCTGACTTTATTCCAACAAGTCACGAGAACCAGATCTATACCGCAATCCTGGAAGGAAGCCTTGATTGTTCCAATTTTTAAGAAAGGAGACCGCACTAACCCCAGTAGCTACAGCCTATCGCCCTCTTAGATTCCATTGGGAAGATCTTCTCCTCAATCTTGCTGATAGACTTGAAAAACTGGGCTATTGGGGCAGGTATTTTGGACAAACGGCAGACGGCCTTCATGACCGGGGTGGGCACCTCTTTGAATTTGTTTCTACTAAACTTGCTAAAGCTTCGAGCCCTAGAAACAAAAGGGAACATTTATTTAGGATGTATAAATCTTGAACAAGCCTTTGATGCAGTCAGTAGAGAACTTTTGTGGGCCAAACTGGAAAAATGGCACTGCCCAGGAGATCTCCTGGAAGCAATAAAAGCGCTTTATACCAACACATCTATCCAAATAATTGTCTCAAATGGAGGGGATACAACAGAGAAGGGGATCAAACAAGGTTGTATGCTAATCCGTTTTCTATTCGTTCTGTACCTGGCGGACATAAAAGCATTGCAGGAAAAAGTATGTGCATTTCCACCGAAGCTTGAAGGGACTGAACTTCCTTGGATCCTTTATGCTGATGACATTGTTTTTATTGATCAAACGGCAATAGGGCTCCAGCGGCGAATAGTGGAATTCAAGAACTATCTCGACCAAAACAAAATGAAAATCAATGCAGATAAATCAATGATCCTGGTAATGCAATCTGCACTAGGCGCCAGGAAGAAAAATACCCCTTTCACTTGGAAAATCGAAAACCAGTTCTTGAAAACCGTTGATATTACAACATATCTCGGGGTCAAAATTAATAAAAACATCAACAAACAGGAGCAATATAATTTCATCAGGGAAAAGATAGTTAAACCAACAAACCAGGGGAGGGCCCTGCACCAGAGATACGGAACCTACTCC
Source organism: Ambystoma mexicanum (assembly GCF_040938575.1). Lineage (NCBI taxonomy): Eukaryota > Metazoa > Chordata > Amphibia > Caudata > Ambystomatidae > Ambystoma > Ambystoma mexicanum. Next base: position 66,738,107 of record NC_090939.1, read on the forward strand.
ATGATTCTGCTCATCTTCTACAAGCAAAAGGTCGTACCTATCCTGACACACAGAGCCGAGACATTTCTAAACCTGTCCTGGGCAGTATGGGGGAAACTTGAGGCCTATTTTTGGTGGAAAATTCTCAGACTTCCTAACTGCCTAAAAGTGGCAACAATTAGACATGAGTTAAGACTTCAATCCATGGTCTCGATAGTCCAAAGGAAAACACTCTCCCTCTATCGCAAATTTCTTTTGGACAATCTTCCAATCCCTTTTGAGATTTTGGTAAACCAAAGGAACAACGAGGGTGGGAAACCTTTTGTATCTGGAAACAGAAATGTAGTCATCTATTACTACAGAATAATATCTCAATAGAGACACTCATAGATAACTGAGATAATGCCAAGAAACTTCTACGGGAGAAGACTGGGTTGAAACGGACTCCCAGAAGGCCCAAAATATCTACTGTCATAACATCATCTGGGAAAGGAAAATATTGAATCAACCCCCTGTACCTTACAAGATTCCCTTCATTCCACTACAGGGAACTACTGATGCACTGCAGACTTAATTTACTGCCGTCAAGAGAAGTGCAGTGTTTAAGAAAAATGATTACATTGCACGACGCATGCTGTCACTTCTGTAGGACGCCTGAAGTATTGGAAACCACGAGGCATTTGACACTCTCTTGCCCGGAATTCCAAAGAATAAGGAGTCTGTATTGGAAGGACATTCCTGACCCGCTTGATACCACCACCGAGGAGGAGTGGTGGGAACACCTTATGACTGCTGATAAAGTTGGCCAGACATTAGACACCCTTAAACGGGTGGAAAGGATGTTTTGGTCCCTAAAGGAGGGTGATGAACAGTTTAACAATAAACAGAGAAATGAGGAGGTCACCTAAAGAGACTCAAGTGTGAGAATGGAATGGAGAATGGAATAGTAATGTCTGTATGTTAAAGGTTAAAATTTTGTGTTTGACCAATAAAACTAATTTTAAAAAAATAAAAAGATATAAAAAATGTCCGACCTGACTGATTGTCAGTAACAATGTCAGCTTGAACACAGGGCTTGCATAAGCTTTTAGCTTTAGAAGTGCAGCAATGTTCACATTGTGCTGATACCTTTGGTTTGATGGCCTCTTTATGCAGCTCATAACCAAGAAATTCCAAAGATTCCTATTGGGACCGAATCAATGCTGCTGTAGCAGGGAGCTCCTAATGTATTAGAGTTATAGCACCAAATATACGTTTCATTAGCTGTATAAATTCAATGTCACAAGAATTTAGTATTCTAAGCGCCGGAATTTTAGTAAATAACACAACTGATGCAGATCTATTAATCGGTCTCTTTGTTCTCTTATCTATTCTTTCACTTATTGTTACCACTCTATTGTTTAACAAACTCTGAAGTTCATCACCCAAATTATTTACAGCCTGTGCATCCTCCATTTCTGCATTTGTAGGCTTAGCTGATTTTACAGGTCTTATATACAGAATTTCAATATTATCTGCTTCACCGAGTGATTCTCCCCTTCAGTATTCACCATGGGAGATTTAGTGGGACTTGTCTTACTGTCTTGTAGCAGCCAACTGGTTAAAGTACCTGTTTTCAATGATAACCTTTTTCTTCTGCGGTGTTCACATTTCCGCAAACGTCTGGATTCATTTGTCATTACTCCAGTGGAGGTAACAGTGAAATTTAATGGTTGACCTTGTTTAAGATCTTCAGCTTCAATGCATATGGATATAGATCCTTTTGCCTTATTTTGTTTCCATCTTTTTGCATCTTGTCTAATTTGCTTGTGAGTAGGATATGAGAGTGGGGATTCCGTTATACTATAGGAATTACAAGGATCGTTGTAATTCACTATGGACAAATCCTCCACTATATGGACAGGCATATCACCCTTAGATGCGTCCTTCTTTTTATTATCACCTTTATGGGCTGTCAGATCATTATGATGTTGCATCAGGAGTTGTAATGTCTCAGTATTTTTCTGAGCCTGAAGGTATATTTGATCACACAATTTTATTAACATTTGTAATGCAAACTGTAGTAAGCTAATAGATGGCAGGGAATTGTTCACATCAGTGACACCATTTTTATCATTCGTAGTGTTTTGAACTCGAGGAGCAGCACTTTGCTCCCTAACATTAATTGCTTCATTTGGGGTAGATGACACAGAAGATTGGTGGCTAATCGGTGCCGACATAGGGAACAATGAAGGAGTACTAGATAAACGTGGCGATTCTCCTATATTGCAAGCAGCCTCATGATTCTCAGATGGAAATTTCTCATTCAAGTGTGTTGCCCGAGTTTCCGCCGCCTGAACTGCAGCTCTGTTAGACCTGCATAAGTGATAGCAGAGATCCAGCAGGGAGTTATCGTCAATTGCTCCCATAGAAGTAGCTGATAACACCTAATGTTCGCGTTCGCCTTGATGGTATGTATTTCGGCGATTGCTCTGGATAAGTCGTTATTCGCCTTATTTCCCAACTCCGTGCACCCCGGCTTGAAAAAGTCAATGATTTGGCCAGGCATTTTAGTTGCTGGAGACTTGGTGGAATTACGCACAGGTTTGATGGGCGTTACATTACTTCACATTGAAGCCCTGCGCTTTTGCCTTATGGCTTAAATTTGCGTAAATTGTAATGTTTCATTTTGGTCATAGCTTTACCAGGCATAGTCCAGATCGGGGAACGCTTACCTTTTGTAAGTAGATGTAAATCGTTCCGAACTCAGCCGAAAAACATTTAACATACAGCTACAGTTAGTAACTTCAATTCCACCTACCACGTAGATGATCAAACAAGGACCGAATGGGAGAGATGAACATTCTCCTCCATTCGCCGAACACAGCCAAACACATTCTGCCTCACAGTCTGCGTGGGCGGCTATGAGGATAGAGAGTTGGTGAAGGCTTGCAAGAACGTCCAGTCAATTGACAGAGTAGAGAGACTACTCGTAAAATTGCGGATGCAGTTTCCAACAGAGCACCAACATATATTCACAGCCCGACCGCCAAACACACTCTGCCTCACGCAGGCTCTATGCATTTTTGCAGCAGGCCCTAAGCCTATCGCAGTTCATCTACCTGGTGCATCTGGCTCCATGCATTTTCTCAGCTGTTCCTGCCCTTAACCATCCACTCGGAGAAGCAGGTTGTATGCATTTTTGTTGCAGGCCCTATGCGTATTGCAGGTGATCTCCTCAGTGCACCAGGCTCTATGCATTTTGTCAGCAGGCCCTATGCCTATTGCAGGTGACCTACTTGATGCAGCAGGCTATATGTTTTTTGTGGCTGGCCCTATGCCTATTGATGTTGACCTACCTGATGCAGCAGGCTCTATGCATTTTTTCAGCAGGCCCTATTCCTATTGCCATTGACCTACCTGGTGCAGCAGGCTCTATGTATTTTTGCAGCAGGCCCTAAACCTTTTGCAGTTGACCTACCTGGTGCAGCAGGCTCTGTGCATTTCTTCAGCTGTCTCCTGCATTTGACACTCTACTTGGAGCAGGAGGCAGTGTGCATTTTTGTTGCAGGCCCTATGCCTATTGCAGGTGACCTACTTGATGCACCAGGCTTTATGCACTGTTGCAGCAGGCCCAATGCCTATTGCAGGTTGCCTACATGGTGAAGCAGGTTCTATGCATTTTTGCAGCAGGTCCTGTGGCTATTGCCATTGACCGACCTGGTGCATCCGCCTCCATGTATTTTTGCAGCAGGCCTTATGCCTGTTGCAGTTGACCTACCTGTTGCAGCAAGCTCTATGTATTTTTTCAGCAGGCCCTATGCCTATTGCAGTTAAGTTACCTGGTGAAGTAGGCTATATGCATTTTTGTCGTAGGCCCTATGCCTATTGCTGTTGACCAACCTGGTACAGCAGACTCTATGCATTTTGTCACAAGCCCTATGCCTATTGCCGTTGACCTACCTGGTGCATCAGGCTCTATGCATTTTTGTTGCAGGCCCTATGCCAATTTCAATTGACTTACCTGGTGCAGCAGGCTCTATGCATTTTTGTCATAGGCCCTATGTCTATTGCCCTTGACCTACCTGGTGCAGCATGCTCTATGCATGTTTGTCATAGGCCATATGTCTATTGCCGTGGACCTACCTGGTGCACCAGGCTCTATTGCATTTGTGTTGCAGACCATATGCCTATTGCAGGTGACCAGCCTGGTGCAGCAGGCTCTATGCATTTCTGCAGCAGGCCTTATGCCTATTGCAGGTGACCTACCCGGTGCAGCAGGCTGTATGCATTTTTTAAACAGGCCCTAAGCCTATTGCAGGTGACCTACCTGGTGCAGCAGGCTTTATGCTTTTCTGCAGCAGGCCTTATGCCTATTGCAGTTGACCTACCTGGTGCAGAAGGCTATATGCATTTCTGCACAGGCCGTATGCCTATTGCAGTTGACCTACTTGGTGCACCAGGCTCTATGCATTTTTGAATCAGCCCCTATGCCTATTGCCAGTGACCTACCTGGTGCAGTAGGCTGGATCATGTTTGTCACAGACCCTATGCCTATTGCCGTTGTGGGGTGAAAGGACAGCCCCAGAGGGAAAGAGATGGAGAGGCCATGCAAGGCCCCTGTTGTGAGAGTGAAGCTGGCTAATGTGGAGTTCCATTGAAATATAAAAGCCAGTACAAAACAGTGATTTTCCCTATAATGCCGAGTGAATTAACAAAAATTGGCCTATTTCAACTTTAGCAAAATACAAAGACACCAAGTTGAAGGAGAGTGTGCCTTAGAACTGTATTATTGTAGCTGTGTCAAATCGAGGCAAAGAAAAAGAAAGATGTGATGCGGTAGCTGCTGACTTTGTGTAAACTGGGAAAAGGCACCCTTGACAGATGTAAAACCGCAGCAGTGCACGTGGAAAGAAAAGATACATTTGAAACACTGCCCATTTCGAAGATAAAAAAGAGGAATGATGCCTGACATTTATGAAATAAAGTCAAATGACAGATTGTGTTTATCAGGAATAAAGAGACTGAATTTTCATCACATAAAATGACAGCCTGTAAAGAGAAAAGCCTATTTTGTTTTTGTAGAAGCAAACACTGGTTCCCTATATTAACTGTGGCCTATCTGTGAGCATACAATTAATAATGAATCTACCTCTGTTCTAATATAGGAGATAAGAAAGATTGTGCTTATGAACAGCAGGCATAGGTGTAATACAAAATGTTAAACGTTAAACACATCATGTCCATGTAAAATGCTATTCTTTTAGAATTATGAATGGAGCTGGTTTTTCCCCATTGAACTGGGAGGTCTGTGTCTCTGAAACGTTGACCTCAAGACCTTTGGCCGAGGAGCTCTAGGAGAAGAAGGTCTGGTTTTCTGTTTAAATGCTAAGATAAGATATACAGAGAATTAGATCAGAATTGTGGGATTTGCAGATAACATAAAATGACATTTAAGGTCAGGTTTCCCCATTAACTCTGCATTAGCTTTGAACAAAAACCTTTGAAGCCCAGAAGGGGAGGGTATGATCAGATGGGCCAGCCAGATGTCCTAATCAGGTCACAGCAGATAAATGAAGCCTAACAGAAATGGTGGAAGCTGGTGTGAAAATCAGGGACACTTTTGGTGCCTTGCCATTGTCTAACATTGAATACATTTTCTTGAATAAAAAATGCATTGTGTGTTCCACTTAGCTGATACTGGGTTCATATTAAAGTGGATCAGTAGCCCGTCGGGACATGTAAAAAACAAATTTTGTGTGATGGATACAACTTGAGCTATGAGAAAAAATATGATTTTGGCATTTTCATAAGTCTGAGGAACTGACAAATTGGTGCGATGAGAGACTGAGAAATTAATGTTTGAAGTGGAAAGCGTCAGATTTGTAACTATTGCGGTGCAACAGCAAATCACAAAAAAGGATAGCTCTTCCCAGGAAGGGCGTGCTGAGATATGATTAGTATTTTTGCCATAAAATATAGAACTCAAAAATATATATGTGCCGCCAATTATCTCGAAAATTAGGGTAGCTGCCATGTTGTTAGATTTTAAGGACACAGAAGAAGTTAAACACACTTGTCATTTTGGGATGATGCATTTTTCTCCTCCCTCAGCCTCCTTCATTCACACCCCCTAACTCCTTGTCCTATTAGCAGGCAGTGGGCATTTGGGGGGTGGGAGAGGGAGAGAGTTGGCCAATCTGTAAAGTGGGAATTTTGATAATAATGGAGTGTCACCAGCCCTAAAAGAGATCAGTTTTGAATATGAGAGGGATCTTTCTTTGACTTTTCTGACTCTTGGGACCTTTTTTTGGACTTAAACACTGTATGGGAGACAGAGACTGGGAAATCTAGAAGCTAGCTGGGCCTGCCATTTGAGGAGCCAGAGGAAGTCTGGGTGCTGGTTACTACCCTTGACCGAAGCCTTTGACCAGATCTGTGCTGTCCTCAGAGTCGCCCTGCTGTTTCCCTATAACCAAGGCCTCCCCTGTAAGTAGATTAATCTAAATGCCAACAAAAGTGTGTGGGGGGGATATGCCAGCCTTAATCTCCATCTTGCATAGTGGGTAGGGGGGTGGAACTGGGGAGACCCTTTACACATTTTATTACATCCAAATCAAATTAATTCCACTATAGAAAATCACCCTATCAATTTAAATTGAATTCTCTTGGGGACTACCTGCCTTAATCCTTCCCATTAAATTGTGGGGAGTGGGGGAAGCTTTGCAGATCCTTAGTGCATTGAATTGAAGTTAAATCAATTAATTCTCATATAGAAAATCACAGGATGAGTTTTATTATAGCTTGAAACTAACAATGTTTATGGCCAGTGTGTTAGAGCCGGTATAGACAATAAAGTACTTGGGTGACTCTACCTTTCTGAAACCCCTGTTTTACGTACAGAAGGGGGTGTCCATAATCCCCAAATCAGTAACCCTAAAATACTGCAATTCAGGTGAATGTAGTGTGCAAAACAAATTTCACATTTATTTACTTGCATCCCAAAACGATTTTTCCGAAGGCCCTGCAATTCATGCAAATAAAAAGCCCAAAACGATTTTCCCATTGATTTCCTTTCCTGACTTTGCCTTTCAATTAAAAAACCCAAACGATGTTTGTTCATTGCGTCTATTTGTCAAACCCTGCCTTTTAATAAGAAGTCAAAACAATGTTGCTGCTGAAATTCCCACCCCTTGCACCTTGCCTTCAAATTAAGGGGTCATATATAACTGATGCCTGGGGTGGGTTTTGCTGGGAGAGAAGAGAATTGTGATAACCCAGGCAATCACTGGTGGTTGTTAAAATATCATAATTGTGAATGTGAAAGAAATCATCTGTGTGTGTTTGATGTACAGTCTCTAAATGTTACCCATGTGTTGTAATATCTGTAAATTTGTTAAAAATGCAAGTCAGTCAATTGGTGCAAGTAATTTGAAATTGTAACATCGTGTAGTGCCACGGTGTTGTTGGCTGATGTTTGGGTTGCTACCATTCTTTGTCAAACATTAAATAAATATATATTCTTAATAAACACCGGCCTGGTTCCTAGCTCATTGGTGGTACAGAGGGTATTGGCTGGGGTGGTGCGAGACGGGTTGGAGGTCTCACTAAAGTTGAATCTGTACAAGCGCTTTGGGTGCGTGGCACCTTGCTTGGGAGGGAAAGGAACTTCCTGAGTTGAGAGTGACCGCCTAACTAATCGTGACACAGCTGACCTACCTGGTGCAGCAGGCTCGATGTATTTTTGCAGCAGGCTCTATGCCTATTGCAGTTGACCTACCTGGTGCAGCAGGCTCGATGGATTCTTGCAGCAGGCTCTATGCCTATTGCAGTTGACCTACCTGGTGCAGCATGCTCGATGTATTCTTGCATCAGGTTCTATGCCTATTGCAGTTGACCTACCTGGTGCAGCAGGCTCTATACCTATTGCAGTTGACCTACCTGGTGCAGCAGGCTTGATGTATTTTTGCAGCAGGCTCTATGCCTATTGCAGGTGACCTACCTGGTGCAGCAGACTCAATGTATTCTTGCAGCAGGCTCTATGCCTATTGCAGTTGACCTACCTGGTGCAGCAGGCTCGATGTATTCTTGCAGCAGGCTCTATGCCTATTGCAGGCGACCTACCTGGTGCAGCAGGCTCAATGTATTCTTGCAGCAGGCTCAATGCCTATTGCAGGTGACCTACCTGCTGCAGCAGGCTCTATGCCTATTGCAGTTGACCTACCTGGTGCAGCAGGCTCGATGCAGTCTTGCAGCAGGCTCTATGCCTATTGCACGTGACCTACCTGGTGCAGCAGACTCAATGTATTCTTGCAGCAGGGTCTATGCCTACTGCAGTTGACCTACCTGGTGCAGCAGTCTCGATGTATTCTTGCAGCAGGCTCTATGCCTATTGCAGGTGACCTACCTGGTGCAGCAGGCTCGATCTATTTTTGCAGCAGGCTCTATGCCTATTGCAGGCGACCTACCTGGTGCAGCAGGCTCGATGTATTTTTGCAGCAGGCTCTATGCCTATTGCAGTTGACCTACCTGGTGCAGCAGGCTCGATGTATTCTTGCAGCAGGCTCTATGCCTATTGCAGATGACCTACCTGGTGCAGCAGGCTCGATGTATTCTTGCATCAGGCTCTATGCCTATTGCAGTTGACCTACCTGGTGCCGCAGGCTCTATGCCTATTGCAGTTGACCTACCTGGTGCAGCAGGCTCGATGTATTTTTGCAGCAGGCTCTATGCCTATTGCAGGTGACCTACCTAGTGCAGCAGGGTCGATGTATTTTTGCAGCAGGCTCAATGCCTATTGAAGGTGACCTACCTGCTGCAGCAGGCTCTATGCCTATTGCAGTTGACCTACCTGGTGCTGCAGGCTCGATGTATTCTTGCAGCAGGCTCTATGCCTATTGCATGTGACCTACCTGGTGCAGCAGACTGGATGTATTCTTGCAGCAGGCTCTATGCCTACTGCAGTTGACCTACCTGGTGCAGCAGTCTCGATGTATTTTTGCAGCAGGCTCTATGCCTATTGCAGTTGACCTACCTGGTGCAGCAGGCTTGATGTATTCTTGCAGAAGGCTCTATGACTATTGCAGTTGACCTACCTGGTGCAGCAGGCTCGATGTATTCTTGCATCAGGCTCTATGCCTATTGCAGTTGACCTACCTGGTGCAGCAGGCTCTATGCCTATTGCAGTTGACCTACCTGGTGCAGCAGGCTTGATGTATTTTTGCAGCAGGCTCTATGCCTATTGCAGGTGACCTACCTGGTGCAGCAGACTCAATGTATTCTTGCAGCAGGCTCTATGCCTATTGCAGTTGACCTACCTGGTGCAGCAGGCTCGATGTATTCTTGCAGCAGGCGCTATGCTTATTTCAGGTGACCTACCTGGTGCAGCAGGCTCGATGTATTTTTGCAGCAGGCTCAATGCCTATTGCAGGTGACCTACCTGCTGCAGCAGGCTCTATGCCTATTGCAGTTGACCTACCTGGTGCAGCAGGCTCGATGCAGTCTTGCAGCAGGCTCTATGCCTATTGCACGTGACCTACCTGGTGCAGCAGACTCAATGTATTCTTGCAGCAGGGTCTATGCCTACTGCAGTTGGCCTACCTGGTGCAGCAGTCTCGATGTATTCTTGCAGCAGGCTCTATGCCTATTGCAGGTGACCTACCTGGTGCAGCAGGCTCGATCTATTTTTGCAGCAGGCTCTATGCCTATTGCAGGTGACCTACCTGGTGCAGCAGGCTCGATGTATTTTAGCACCAGGCTCAATGCCTATTGCAGGTGACCTACCTGGTGCAGCAGGCTCGATGTATTTTTGCAGCAGGCTCTATGTCTATTGCAGTTGACCTACCTGGTGCAGCAGGCTCGATGTATTCTTGCATCAGGCTCTATGCCTATTGCAGTTGACCTACCTGGTGCCGCAGGCTCTATGCCTATCGCAGTTGACCTACCTGGTGCAGCAGGCTCGATGTATTTTTGCAGCAGGCTCTATGCCTAGTGCAGGTGACCTGCCTAGTGCAGCAGGCTCGATGTATTTTTGCAGCAGGCTCAATGCCTATTGCAGGTGACCTACCTGCTGCAGCAGGCTCTATGCCTATTGCAGTTGACCTACCTGGTGCAGCAGGCTCGATGTATTCTTGCAGCAGGCTCTATGCCTATTGCACGAGACCTACCTGGTGCAGCAGACTCGATGTATTCTGGCAGCAGGCTCTATGCCTACTGCAGTTGACCTACCTGGTGCAGCAGTCTCGATGTATTTTTGCAGCAGGCTCTATGCCTATTGCAGGTGACCTACCTGGTGCAGCAGGCTTGATGTATTTTTGCAGCATGCTCAATGCCTATTGCAGGTGACCTGCCTGGTGCAGCAGGCTCGATGTATTCTTTCAGCAGGCTCTATGCCTATTGCAGGTGACCTACCTGGTGCAGCAGACTCAATGTATTCTTGCAGCAGGCTCTATGTCTATTTCAGTTGACCTACCTGGTGCAGCAGGCTCTATGCATTTTAGCAGCAGGCTCTATGCCTATTGCAGTTGACATACCTAGTGCAGCAGGCTCAATGCCTATTGCAGGTGACCTACCTGGTGCAGCAGACTCGATGTATTCTTTCAGCAGACTCTATGCCTATTGCAGGTGACCTACCTGGTGCAGCAGGCTCGATGTATTTTTGCAGCAGGCTCAATGCCTATTGCAGGTGACCTACCTGCTGCAGCAGGCTCTATGCCTATTGCAGTTGACCTACCTGGTGCAGCAGGCTCGATGCAGTCTTGCAGCAGGCTCTATGCCTATTGCACGTGACCTACCTGGTGCAGCAGACTCAATGTATTCTTGCAGCAGGGTCTATGCCTACTGCAGTTGACCTACCTGGTGCAGCAGTCTCGATGTATTCTTGCAGCAGGCTCTATGCCTATTGCAGGTGACCTACCTGGTGCAGCAGGCTCGATCTATTTTTGCAGCAGGCTCTATGCCTATTGCAGGTGACCTACCTGGTGCAGCAGGCTCGATGTATTTTAGCACCAGGCTCAATGCCTATTGCAGGTGACCTACCTGGTGCAGCAGGCTCGATGTATTTTTGCAGCAGGCTCTATGTCTATTGCAGTTGACCTACCTGGTGCAGCAGGCTCGATGTATTCTTGCATCAGGCTCTATGCCTATTGCAGTTGACCTACCTGGTGCCGCAGGCTCTATGCCTATCGCAGTTGACCTACCTGGTGCAGCAGGCTCGATGTATTTTTGCAGCAGGCTCTATGCCTAGTGCAGGTGACCTGCCTAGTGCAGCAGGCTCGATGTATTTTTGCAGCAGGCTCAATGCCTATTGCAGGTGACCTACCTGCTGCAGCAGGCTCTATGCCTATTGCAGTTGACCTACCTGGTGCAGCAGGCTCGATGTATTCTTGCAGCAGGCTCTATGCCTATTGCACGAGACCTACCTGGTGCAGCAGACTCGATGTATTCTGGCAGCAGGCTCTATGCCTACTGCAGTTGACCTACCTGGTGCAGCAGTCTCGATGTATTTTTGCAGCAGGCTCTATGCCTATTGCAGGTGACCTACCTGGTGCAGCAGGCTTGATGTATTTTTGCAGCATGCTCAATGCCTATTGCAGGTGACCTGCCTGGTGCAGCAGGCTCGATGTATTCTTTCAGCAGGCTCTATGCCTATTGCAGGTGACCTACCTGGTGCAGCAGACTCAATGTATTCTTGCAGCAGGCTCTATGTCTATTTCAGTTGACCTACCTGGTGCAGCAGGCTCTATGCATTTTAGCAGCAGGCTCTATGCCTATTGCAGTTGACATACCTAGTGCAGCAGGCTCAATGCCTATTGCAGGTGACCTACCTGGTGCAGCAGACTCGATGTATTCTTTCAGCAGACTCTATGCCTATTGCAGGTGACCTACCTGGTGCAGCAGGCTCGATGTATTGTTGCAGCAGGCTCTATGCCTATTGCAGTTGACCTAGCTGGTGCAGCAGGCTCTATGCATTTTAGCAGCAGGCTCTATGCCTATTGCAGTTGACATACCTGGTGCAGCAGGCTCTATGCCTATTGCAGTTGACCTAGCTGGTGCAGCAGGCTCTATGCATTGTTGCAGCATGCCCTACGCCTATTGCAGTTGGCTTACATGGTGCATCCAGCTCCATACATTTGTTCAGCTGCCTCCTGCACTTGACCCGCTACTTGTAGCAGCATGCTGTGTGCATTTTCTCAGCAGGGCCTTGTGCAGGCAACCCCCATACCCCCACTTGTGGAAGCACCACTTCTGCTCGTGGTGGATACCGGGCTGTGGAGAAATTGTAGCCGTGCGTATTTCTGTCATCATGTATTCCCGTCTCAGAGAAGCAGAAGCTACACGTGTGAATGTAAATGCAGGTTTATATTTGCCGATGTATTTATTACGTTTTTCACAGAGGGACATTTTTGACTTCTGGGAATTTGGTGATTCTAAATTCTTCTCGTCTTTGAATTAGCGAAAACACCCCCCATTACGTCATAGAGCATTCTCCTCCCCATGCCAAATTTAAAGTTGGACACAACAGATGTGGTTCTCAAAATAATCCAGGTCTTGCTGGTGCCACAATGTTCTCTGGACGCAGGCGGCTCATCCCACCACCAAGTTATCTCTGCATCTGGGTACCAGCCCACGCCAGGTTAAAGACGTCATTGGCAATTTCCCTTTGCTATCTTACCTGCATAAATGCGGCTTTACGAACAGCATCCGGGTCACTCCTCCAGCAGAACAGTTCAGCCTTACCTGCCCCCGCCTCATATCCTCCTTGGTCGAGACCAGCTGGCGGCAGTCCCTCTTCCACTCGGAGGATAGCTCAGGGGCAACATGCTTTCTTTGGAAGCAAACCGGTGCAGAGCAACACAGGCTCGATCCCCGCTCCACGCTTAGAAACCTCTGTGTGTTAAGCATGTTATAAATAACCAATTACAATGTATGGTCGACATACGTTACACTCGACAGTGAGGACCTGATGATTCTGGAATGTTGGTGAACAAGGCAGCAGCTTAAACCAACTGCTCCTGCTCCCTCCCAGCCTATGGATAATTACTATTGGAAATTGGAAAAAATGAATCCTGCGCTGATATCAAAGAAGAAGATTGAGATCCCTGACCACCCCAACTCCAAAAAAGCTAAACAAGGGGAGAAAATGGGTGAGAGTTCAGGGAATGGTGACATGTATCCACTGCTTCTCCAGATTGCCCAGGATGTGAAGGAAATGAAGGTTACCCTCAGTGAATTGTCCTCTCAAGTCGGTCACCTGGAGAATAGAGTCACCAAAGTGGAAGCAGAAAATACAACCTTGGCCACGGAGGTTGCAGGGAGTTATAGGGCCTACAAGGAGTTGAGATATGAAGTTTCTGATTTGAAGAGGAGGAGCCTGATGTTGGAGGCTGATCAAAGGAACTTGAACTTGCGCTTGCTGGGTGTGAGTGAAGACTCTGCTTTGGACAAAAACCTCGATCACAGAGCCAGAGGAGTACTGGAGGCAACTTTGGGTAACAACATCCTAAAGGAAATGGACATGGATTACTCCTTTAGAGCTGGTAAGCTGGTCCAGGCCGGAAAACCAAGACAGATCATCATGGTGATGTCCAGAGTGAGTGCAAAGGAAAGGATTTTAAAGGCTGCGATAGAAAAAGGGAAACTTCTGCTAAATGGAGATCAATTGGCGATCTATCCAGATTTCCCTAAGGAAATAGTGGAAATGAGGAAGGCGTTCAAAAGTGCAAATGCTTTGTTACAAGAAAAAGGGATTAAAACTCTGCTGGTGAAACCGGCGACACTGAAGATATTTTTTGGATCAGGTGTCAAAAACAAAGAGTATCCAGTTGAAGCTGAAAAGTGGCTGAGGGCTGGGGGTTTGAACTTGGATAATAATATTACAGATTGATGTGATACATGATATATGAAGCTGTGAAGATGTAAGGTTACTTTTCTTTATTGATTAATTTTTTCCTGAAATTGTTAGATGGGAATTGATTTGTTTAGGTATCAGAGCTTTATTAATATTTCAAATATGCTGTAACGGTTTTTCGCTCGAGCGTAGGCTTAATGTGGGCTTGGATAATGGGTGCTTTACTCTACGGCAGTACGCGCTCCGTAGATTTTCTATAGGTGATAGTGCTTGTTTTTTGTATGGACGGAGTGCCAGAGGTGTTGTGCGGTCCGGAAATGGCGGCCGTGCGGCACCCTTCGGAGTCTTGCCGGCAGCGGTGTGATGGATTGGTGGTTGCGGGTGACTGGCCACTGGTGACACGCATTTGAGGTAAGGCGCAGTGGAGCTTTCTCCTTGGGGCCGCAGCGCGCGTGTTCCGGGCAATACGCCTTGTTGCATGCTCACGTGTTTGGGGGGCACAGTGAATGTAGAGGCTGAGGTGCATGTGTTGTGGCCGAGGGGAGGGGACTGCTCTTTGCACGGCTTTGTCCCGGACTGCTGTGGTACGTTGATCGTATTGTTTCCATAGCCGGAATTAGATGAAGGAATGCCACGTTTGGGAGTATGCTGCCCAATCCTAATCCCCTGCACATGTAACAGTTGTTCTTGTCCTGGTTGCACACCCCTGACATGCAGAGTGGGGTGTATTTGACATGCACTTGTACTGTAATACCGAAGCCAACTGTATGCCATTACCATCACTGCATAAAGAAGGTGAGAGATGTGGAGTTCCACTTTAGTCTACACCTTTTACTTTGCATGGGTATGTTTCCTTTCGTGCAGTAACGAAATCAGCTGTGAGAATGTGATAGATCCTGTCATCTAATGTGAACACTGACGAGGCCTATGGTTAAAATATGATTGTACACCTCTGTCTACTTACCAAATCACAGACAGAATTTTCGATGAGGTTTTTTAGCAGTAATGCTTCTGTTGGAGAGGGTTTGATTCCATTCTCAAAGCGCAATGAGTGAGGTGCCAACACGTTATATCTGGAGTGCCCAGTTATACAGTACATTTAGATTAACACGGTGGAGGTTGCAGTTTTGTGCCATGGAAGTCACGTGGGGGAATGTAGTGTCCAGGAAATACCGGAGATTCTGATTTTTATGCTTGGCAAGGTGAGTGGTAAGGCCACCGGGAAAGTCATGGATTGGTGTGTGAATGCCTTGGAAAAGTTTAATACTGTATCTGGCTTCTAATCTCATTTGGTAGGGTGCAGGGACACAGATATTTTGCAACTCTCTGTACACTTGCTCACACTTTCTAGTGATGATTCACGTGCAATTGCTCTGCCTGCCCGCAGTAGTTGGGATTTGTGATGTTTAAACTGATGGTTGTGACGGGTGGTGGATTAGTGTGATTCGTCGATGGTTATAATAAGAGAATTCAGGTTTTGTCTAGGCATGTGATTGACACAGGGTGTGGTATTTAGCGTTTTTGAGTAGGGGATGTTGCATATATTCAGGAATGCTTTTATTTGTGCTTTCATTTGCTGGAGAGTTGTGGGAATTCGTTTAGAGCAAATTGTATTTTTAACTTCATTTGAATTTGACCAAATGTGGTCTGTGGCACCTTTTTGGGCTTTCTATAGGCTGACCTAAGGGAGGGGGGTAGGGGAGGTGTATTCCCGTTCGGCGTGTATCTGGAAGGGATGTTCTGGATGGTTGGGTGGTTCAAGACCAGGAGTGTTTTTTTATTTTTTATTTTATTTCTTTACTTGACTATAGGTTTAGGTAGTATTGTGTCTTGTGAATTCATTGCAAGGATTGGGAAACGGGATCTAGCAATGTCTTACACTTATCAGAGGAATTTCAGAGTGGTATCTTGGAATGTGAATGGTGCACATTGAGCTGTCAAGAGGAAGGTGATTTTGAGTAAACTAGGGGAGATGGGAGTGGATGTTGCGATGCTTCAGGAGACTCATTTGTTGGATCCAGATATAGATAAGTGGAAAAAGGAGTGGGTTGGTGATGTTTATGGTTCATCGTTCACTACTGGTTCTAGGGGTGTGTGTATTCGTTTTAGGAAGAATCTCCAGATCACTGGGGTGAAGTGTGTGAAGGATGGGGATGGAAAGATAGTGTGTGTCACTGCACATATTCAGGATGCTCAGTATTGTTTCTGCAATATATATGCTCCGAATGGGGGTGATGGTAGTTTTTTTGTAGCTTTAACGCAAATGTTGCAGAATGTAAATGCGATTAATGTAATTTTGGGAGGGGACTTCAATGTGGTTTTGGAACCTGGACTTGATAAAAGTGTGGGGGGTGTGGACAATGCCAACGTTCTGAAAAGAACAGCATTAAAGAGACTAATTGATGAATGGAACCTCACAGATGTTTGGAGATTGCAAAACCCTTCTATGAGACAATATACTTTCTTCTCTGCAAGGCATAATGCTTACTCGAGAATTGACCTCCTTATGACCTCTGGCCTCTGTACACAATCATTCCAAAGCGGTGACATCGGATCACTACTTGTTTCGGACCATGCTCCAATCTCCATAGACTTGCGATTGACCTTGCCGGTTCCTAAGTCTAACACCTGGCGGATGAATGTCTCCCTCTTGGACAACAATGTAATTGTGGACAGAATTGTTCAAGAGGCGAGAGTTTTTATATCTGTGAATTGGACTGGTGAAGTCAGGGTGGAGTTTGTGTGGGAAGCCTTCCAATCATATATGCGAGGATTGTTGATTGGTTTGTCCAGCAAAAAGAAAAAAATGAGAGATGCAGAAGTGAAAAAGCTTACTGATGACATTCAGAATCTTGAGAGAAATAATATGCAAAACTTTTCAGATTAAACTTTAAAAATATTGAAGCAGAAAAGGAGACGATTGGAAGATTTGTATTCTTCGAAGGCTGAGTGGTTGCTTTTTAGAACCAAAAGCAACTACTATGAAAAAGGTGAAAAATGTGATCGACTTCTGGCACATCGGTTGAGGGTTATGGATAGTGGCAGATCTGTCAATGCAGTGGAAAGACAGGATGGGTTGGTGACTTTTGATCCTGTGGAGATTAATGCAGCATTTCTGTCGTATTATAAAACCCTGTACTCTTCAGAGATCAACTTATCTGAGCGTACAATTGGTCAATTCATTGATGACTGCCATCTGAAGAAAGTGAGTTTGGAATCCTTGGAGTGTATGGAAAGAGATTTGAGCGTGGAGGATCTCAGGTTGGCTGCTTATGCGCTGAATTCTGGGAAGTGTCCAGGTCGGGATGGGCTACCAGCTGAACTTTTTAAAATGTTCCCAGAAGAGGTGTTTGCTTTGATGCTAGAGATGCTGCGCGCCTCTTTGAGGAATGGGTGCCTTCCAAGTTCAACAAGACATGCTTCAATCTCCGTTTTTCTGAAGGAGGGACGAACACCAGAGAAAACTGACAGCTATAGGCCGATCAGCTTATTGAACACGGACAACAAGATTTTCGCCAAGGCATTAGCTTTGAGGATTGAGAATGCGCTGATGGATATCATAGATGTAAGTCAATCTGGATTTGTAAAAGGCAGACATGTTTCAGAAAATGTGAGAAGATTGCTGCTGACACTATATGAAAGCAAAGAACACCATAATGATGTGGTGACGTTGTCCTTGGATGCTGAGAAAGCTTTCGACCGTATTGAATGGACATATCTTTTAAGTGCATTGAAAGGCTTTGGTTTTGGAGATACCATGATCGGATTGATAAGACTACTGTATTCCCGGCCGACTGCTTGTGTTCAGACTAATGGCATGGACTCGGGCATTTTTGAACTTGGTAGAGGCACGAGGCAAGGCTGTCCACTGTCGCCGATTCTGTTTGTGATCGCCATGGAATCGCTGGCTGTGAGGATAAGAGAAGAGGATAGAATTGAGGGCGTACGCTTTGGTGCAGCCTCCCAGAAAGTTTGGTTGTATGCGGATGACATGCTGGTGGTGGTTCAGAATGTGGAGAGCTCCATTCCTGCGCTGATGGAGTTGATCGATGTGTTCAACAAGGTTTCTGGATACAAGATCAATTGGACCAAGTCGGAAGCGCTGCCGGCATCAACCACGTGCACTGTGTTGAAGATGCAGGGCTTTCCCTTTAAGTGGTGTCTGAGTAAGATGAGATACCTTGGGATTTGGCTAACGAATGATGTCTCGAAAATAATGGATGTCAATAATGGATGTCCATATTACACACGTGATTCAATCTTTGGAGCTGGACCTGAAGAGATGGAGTGCACTTAAATTGAGTCTCTGGGGGAGAGTGAATGCCATCAAAATGACATCAACACCGCGAATCAACTATGTGCTCAGTGTGCTTCCCCTGGACGTGAAGAAGGGCCATTGGAGGAAAATTGAGAGTTTAATCCAGTCTTTTCTCTGGGAGAACAAACAGCCACACCTCAGCTTGTGGAAATTGCAGCTGCCCCAAGACTGTGGGGGTTTGGGGGTTCCTGACATTGAGAATTATCATTTGGCCTTTGGAGCCAGGCATCTTGTTCTATTTATTGAAGATTCAGAGGATGTTTGGACGCTGGTGGAATCAAGTAGTTCTTCTCCATTGTCGCCTAGGGCCATACTGTCCACGGTGGATGGATCTGGTTATCGCTCATTTCCACTGACAAGATTCCTGAGAACTTGTTGGAGAGAACTATGGAAGAAAAGTAAGCGCAAGGTATGTGATAATGATTACATCCCTATCTGGTTGAATCCAGGTATTTTGCTGAATGGGAGGCCGCTATTGTGGTTGAACTGGCTCCTGAGTGGTGTACTATGGTTAAGTGATCTGATGGAAGACGGCAAATGGATCAGCTATAGAAGACTTGCACAAATTAAAGATCTCAGAGACTGTACAATGGGTGAATACAGAAAATTGAGAGGTTTGCTGCGGAACCAGAGAACTGTTGATGGCGGTGGTTGGCAGTTATGGCTACCTGAATATAAGACATTAGGTGGTATGGCGTCCAAAGTATATAAAAATCTGAGCCAACAGTACACGCCAGCAGAGGGGTTGTTAACTAAGTGGTCTGAGGTCCATGGCTCTGATATGACTGTGAAGAAGTGGAGGTTTCTTTGTAAAAATGTGACTCTGACATCCATTAATCTTGGAGAACAATGCCGCCAAATCAAAATTCTTAATAGAGTGTTTTGGACTCCCCAGAGACTTTATGCGAGAGGGATGATTGACTCAGAGGCCTGTTGGAGGTGTAAGCATGATGTCGGCTCCTTTGAGCACTTGATCTGGGACTGTTATGAACTGAGGACATTTTGGAGGAGTGTCACTGAGAAGATTAATGAAGTTCTATTGCTGCAAGAGGATTTTGATTATAACACTATCATCTTGGGTCAGGATGATAAAGTGGAAGATCCCACTTATCCACAGAAATGCTTTTAGGGCTGCAAATTCTGCGAAAAAAATAGTTTTGAGAAAATGGAAATGTGATGAGAGGCCAACCTGTTCAGAATGGGTGGAGGACTTGAGGCAAGTGGCCAGAATTGAGAAGGTTATCCTTCGCAGGAACAAAAAGTTGAAATTGTTTGATGATATGTGGGGTGGGTTTTTGGATGACATGTGATAATAAGTTGGCCTGTTTTGCTTTTTAGATTCTGTGAAGGTTGGGGATGGATATGAGGTGTGGATTCTATGCAATGAATTCTACGATTACAATGCTGATAAGTTTGTTGTTTGTATGTTTTCTATAAATTTCAATAAAATTAATAAAAAATAAAAAAAAGACAGTGAGGACCTGATTCTGAGCTTCGCGTAGAATAAGAGAAGCCTCATTAAATGATGGAACTGTTCTTTATTTGATCCATATTATGCCTGCTTTGAATGTCAATATTATATGGCCTTTATTAAGTGGAAAGGAACAACCTTGGACTGAACTTAAATAAGCAATGTTTTCTCTCTATCATTCTTCTTTGTCACCCTTAAGGTTAGGCCTGGCTTCTGTGATGGGTTCCCAGCTTTACACAGTGATGCCATTCTCTGAATGTTCGGGTTGTATACATTTTTTCCATATCCGTAAAAGACTGCTCCAACTTCTAAGGTCTATTTTTAAGACCCCCGGCGAGGCTTCAAGTGTTTCATGATCATCATCCCAATCAAGTCTAGTCCTATAATTTCATTCTGAGCCATTAAGTGGCGCGTAGGCCCTACCCAAAATCCCAAACTATTGCTTTGTAGTACATCTAGGAGGGATATGACAGAGGGATATGACATCTAGGAGGGATATGACATAGGATGGTAAACACAAAGTGTGTGGGTGTTAGGTGGCTATTTATCCACCCATTGACTGCCCATGGCCATGCCATTCCCACCAACTACCCACCAATCCATGCCCAAAACACATCCTCTTGGGATCCTTTTAAGCTGGCCCTGTCAAACAGTAACATCAAACTTTGGCCTTCCAGTGTTATTTCTAAGGAGTCTTCTGGGAGCTAATGGCTTCGTTGCAGCTGCAAATGCTTTACCCGTGTAAATAACATTTCTTAACCAAGTATGCCTTCAGCCACTTGATTTAAATCTGTCTCTTGCACTTAACCAGCACTGACAACACCCACTCGTGTGCAGATATGAGACAGGCATTTGTCAGGCACTTATATCTGAGGCTTCCAGTTTTTACTGATTGTTACACATCAATACAGACAGAAATCAATCTGCTCTCTGTCGGCATTTATTTATAAAAATGGGAAAAAACTGAAAAACAGGTCTTTCTGTCTGGTTCTCTATAATGTCACTCATACATCGCAGGCCAATCACATTGCAGAATGGCAGCATGGAGAGTGTAATGGTTGAACACAAATAGCATCAAAGTTCTACAAATTGCTGACAGCATATATCTTAAGGCAGCAGCAGTCGCAGGAGCAACCGTTTGAGCTTATGGAAAAAATGCAGCTAGCATTTCTTTCCCATAGGGCTACATGTGTGCTTTCTTAAATGTATTTTTTTGTAGAATAACTGCAGAAAAATACTGGTTGCGAATTATCTTTTTATATGACAAAAAAAAAAATGTGGATAAATGCAGAAAAAAAGCCAAAAAATTATTATGGGTAAATACAGATGGAAATGGCAGAAAAATAAATACCATAAGACTGGGAGCCTTGCTATATCATATGCCCAGCTAAGCACACTGTTTTCCAGCTTTTGCCACCTTTGGGCAAGGTAGAACTATTATGGCAGTGCCTGGCAAACGCCTATGCTCTGCCTACACAAAAGCCCAGAGTGATGGCTTTGCCAATGCTTGTTTCATCCTGCCCTAAAAGAGCACCTCCACCAGTGAAATGAACTCCTGGATGAGCCAGTGACTGAAGTATGCCACTGCGGCTGTCGTTCTTTCCTCTGATAGGTCCAAAGCGCGTCTGATGGCGCTCATCGTATAGTCATCATTTTGGTTTCATTCATTGGCTTTCATGTACATACATGAACTTCAGCAGAAGAGATGAACAGGTGTCTTCTTGGGCCCATTTGCACGTTACTTACCACTCAAGCGTGGACCAGGAACCCGTTCAGGAGGTCAGCCAACCATGACCTGCTCTTGCACAACACTGCATGTCCTAGGGATGCAAATTAAGACAAAAGGGAAGTGTGTCTGGGGGCGGGAGGGGTTAGTGGGTGTGGAGGCGCGGAGCGACAGGAAATTCACAAAGTGATGCAGCTTTGCTATGAAGCGCTGACCAGCCTAGCATGCAGAAGCCCCGAGGGATGACTCAACTTCCTTATTTTAAAAGAGAAAAAGTGAGCGGGGGTGGTTGAGAGAGAAGGGGGGGGCAGAGAGGAAGAGGTAAAGAGAGCATGTGAGTGTGAACATGTGTTACAGGGCTCAATTCGAGGGTACACGCGGGCGGACGGAGTCCCCCCACTTTTTTCAGGAGTCCACCCACTTTTTTCAGAGGGCACCTTGATATGCTAATATCTGGCTACGCCGCATTCATTTGGTGTGTCAATGAGACCCCCCCCCACTTGACCCCTGGTGTGTTGTTTCATGTTATGCTACAGTACTTGGTCTAGGACAGGTTCACTGTTTCTATTTGCACTTCTTGTTAGTGAGGCTTGCAGGGCTAGGAGAGCCGCCCCCCCAGTACCGTCAACCATTTAAACTGTCAAAGGGAAACGTGGGTTACCTTTGACAGTTTTGGTTCCCCAGCGCGCTTGTCCAATGGAACATTCAAGTTGAGGGGGGTTGTATTTTAATTTTTTAACCTCCCCCGAAAAAAACGATGAGTTTTTTGTTCGAAAATAAATTTGCGGTAAAAAACCCCGCGATGAAAAGTCCCGCAATCAAAGGACGTACCTGTATTTTAGGGGGGACCTGGGCTCTATCAACTCAAGCAGATGAGCAAATTGAAGGCAGAGAAATCTGCAAGCAAGTTTCAGGTTACCCTCATGCTCCCGGAGATTGACCCCTGGCAGATGCCCAAATCTTGTGGCGCAAGGATGGTCATGGCAGCAGATCATGGCCCTGCATGCTGGAACCTAAAAGCAGGGCCGGTGCTAGGCAAGTGCAGCGTGTGTAGCAGCACTTGGCCTCGCCCTCATGGGGCCTTAAACAGAGGTTGACCCTCTTATTCCCTCTGAGAAAGATGGGAGAAAGTGGGTCAGCCTGTGAGAGTCTCCGCGCTGTAGTCAATGGCGGACAGTGGTCGAAGTGTACGAAAAGAAGTAGTGCAACTATGCTCCCTGCTGGCCTGTCCCGCTCCCCGACAAAAACGGAACACCATGCCCCCAGCACCACGTGCCATCCAAACCCCCAAACACACCTGCTATTTAAGGGAATGTTCAGTGTATTGCACTGAAGTGCAAGTTTCAACTTCTTCCGACACTTATTTCAAAACTAAACAATTCCAGAAGTGTTTCTTTTTAAAATAAAAGTATAGGAACAGTAAAACATTTTTTAAAAAGTATAGGAGCACCGCTCCCAACCTCTCCCGCCCACCTCGACCACTGATGGCGGACCCTCCTCTGCCAGAGCATGTGCGTTTAGATTGAGGAAGAAGCCAGGACAGGCGGAGAAGGGTCCCAATTCCAGTCCCTGCAGGTTCAAAGCTCAGGCTGATTGCCCTTCTTGTGCAAGGCCACGTGCAGTGCCCTGGACTGAGCTGCCTGGGCCTTTTCAATGGCTCTTATCCAGCACACCCTTTATATGTCACTGATGGGCTCATTACCTTAGAAAGAAGGTGTTCACTTAAAACAGAGCTCCCCTTTTAAAGGTTTGCCATGATGGCTGACTCGTAAACAAAGGGTTGCTTTATATGAACAGACACACCTTGCACAACAGCCAGCTGGAAATCTGTAAGAAAAGTAACCTATAGGCAAGTAGTTCCCCCAGGTTGTAATATTTTGCATTGTGGGCCTTATAGGTTGCCATTCAGGATGTGGCAGATAAAGGAACAACAATATACTTTTGCTTTAACATGTGACTTATTGTAATTTTGACACAGTATGAGATATGTGTATTTTATAGGTAAACTATCTGAGCTGTGAAGTTTCTAAGTGTGGCGAAACACCTTCAGAGTGGTCCAGGAATGAATATTGTTTTTTTAAACCATCAATCAGCCCCACGCCTCTAGTACACCAGAAGGGATCCGAAAAAGATTGGAAACAGAAGCTAATTATAAACCATGACCAATTTTGGTAACGTGGATGGAACGGCAGGCCTATCTCCGCAAGGTATTGGATCGTTGGTTAATTGAAACACAGGGAAATACAATTTTTACCCAATGATCAAAGGGACTATTCAGTCAAGGTTGTATACAAATATCTACTTTATTATTATCACAGCAGACAGTTTTAGCACACTACACAATACAACCCACCCTGTAAAGGAATGCAGAGCACAGACCGTTTCAAAGAAGGAAAAGGGATGCCCTCTGGATTCTGACAGGAGGGTAGTTGGTATAGTAATTAATTGCAATAGATCAAGAATACTTTGTTGCAACACAAAGGGTGCAATGGGTCATAAAATGTCAGTAGAGGCCTTTGGAGAAGGACCAGGTGGACAGAACTACAATGTACATTGTGCTTGTAGAAGTTCTTGGTGCTCGACAGTATAGTGTTGGTTTAAGATCTCTTTGCAGCTTCTGCAACAGAGTTCAAGACAGAGACAGCAGCGGGTATCAGAAGGCAGGCAGTTCGGCGAGCGAGGATGGACGGATGGCTTTAGGCTGGCCTACATGGTGGCTCGGGGTCAGGAATCGTCTCAGTGCTGGTTGGTGGGTCGGAAGCCCTGGTCGAGGAGCCTCAGACGACTTTAGTGACTGCGGCTTAACTACTGTCAGCGGTGCAGTTGGTTGCAGCTCGAGGGGCTCAACTGGCTCGAAAATGTCCTTTAAGACAGATGTTGGTACATGCTTGTCAATGCACTCCTCCTAGCATCTTCACTGGGCTTGTGTTATCCTTTAAGGCAGACAGCCCAACGCTGAGGAGAGTGTTGCAGGCAGCTGCCTTGTCCTTTGTTTGGTTCAGAGACTCTCTGTAACTTCCCATCTAGGAAGCCTGCTGCAGAGCCTAGCAGGGCACACTGTGTGCTGGCTAGGTACCAGTTCTGGAGCTGCTGGAGGGTCCTCTGGATTCAGTATCTCCCCCTGCTCCCTGGGAGATTTTTAGGGGAGGGATCTTGCTTCCCTCTTTGGAAATCACTGGCGGAAGATGTAAGGCAGGCTGTGCCTTCAGCCAGGGTACAAATGAGTTCTTCTTGCTACTCCTTGCAAATTCTTCAAATTATCTGCCCAAAAGAGGGGCTCAGCCCACTTTTAAAGCCAAATGGGCCACAGTGATTGGTCTCGACTAAGCCTACCTTAATGAACCAATCCTGGGTCTGCACCAACAATCTTCTGTATGCATGAGGTCATAACCAGAGTGCTTTGCAACAGAAAAGGTAAAGGAGTGAAAACATGTAATACTAAGTCCCACCCATCTTTCTGTCTGTTGTGGATCAAAGGGTCTCTCTGGTTAATGGAGTTCTCTGTGGTTCTCGATTAAAGCAGCAGGTCTCCCTTGAAACTGCAGTGTGACCAGACTTTCTGGCTTCTGCAAGCCACATTCTCGTGCCTTCTGAATGGGGTCCCCCTGCGGGGATGACTACTGTCCCATACATGACAGTTCACTGCCCTAGATACTGAGAGGCGGGAGCTCGCTTCAGGTTGACACAGTGCATATCAAAGGTTGTTGGAGTTTCCTGTCGCCTTTTTAACCTCTGCAGCCAGGCCCCATGCAGGCCTGTTTGAATTAAACTCTGATTAGTGTGCAAAGCTGCCACCAGCAGCAGAGGTAAACAAACGGACAGGGTAGATCCATGGAGTCTTTGTTAGTTAATTAGGCTGGGCATGTCAGAGGGAAGGTTTTGCCCTCCCCTTCTGAGATGACAAGGTGTAATCCCGGCTGTCATATCCCAACTAAATTTGACAGGGGGGACGGTGCCTGTAGACTGTCCACCCAGAGTACACAGGTCTAGGTGTATGTCAGGCGGTGAGCATAGGAAAATGTGTGCGGTTTAGCCCCACACATTTTCTTGAGGTTGGTCTACCATCATTCAATTTCATTTAAAATTTCAAAAAAGCCCAGGTGAGCGCACACCCACCGTGCGGATGGTCGAAATTCCTCACACTCAGGGCCACATGTGAGAAGGCCATGAAGTTCCCATTTGGATTCTGGTACCTGTAGTTTTTTGTTTAAAATTTAGGAAAACTTACATTCCTAGAATTATAAGGGAAAATCAGGACTGGATGGCATTCTCGTGTATAGCCATGGGCAACATGAGTGCTATGCTCCACAAGACATTATTGTAAGCCTTGAAATCCAAACTTAAAATATTTGTCCCAAGTGGGGCATGGAAGGTATGTGTTCAAGTGGTTAAACTGTGTATGGGTTAAAATCCCAGCTTCACTGTTTAACCAACGTGTGTGATCCTGGGCAAAGCATGTAATCCCTTGTAGTATAGAGGGCTGGCCTCAGCAGAGCCATCATTAACTTTTTACTCCTTTTGCTGCCAGTCACCACAGTAGCATGGGCCATCCAGAATACTACCCAACAGAGAAGGAGTGAAACGTTTTGCTGTGACCCGTTATGCTATGTTATTGCATTGTGTAAAGAAGTGTCTAAGTGTGTGTGTTGGGGTAAAGGCACAGGTAGATGACTAGAAAGTACCTTTATACTCAGTGTCCCAATTATCAATATCCGTGCAGCAATGATAGCTATGGGGTTAATGTGCCTACTGCTGAGATCTATGTTTAAACTGCTGGCCACGGGATCCAATCTCCTTACCTTTCATCCTTACGAGTTCAGGTTGGAGTGATGTCACTTCCTTTGATATCATATGCAAATGAAGGGGGCCTGCAATTAATTTGCTGCAATTGCCCCCACACATTCTAGTTTCGGCCCTGTCTAAAAGTCTAAACTACATCTACTTCGGATTGAAGGCAACATGGGAAAATACTTAAAGAATTTGAACAGATAAAGTGAAATCTTTGCCACTTTTAATAAAACGCCTAATCCTACAGCTATTACTTCACTTGTAACCCTTTATTTGGATATAAATGACTAGACATGTTCTTTGAAGAGAAATGTGAAGATATTTGTCTTTTTGTCAAAATATCTGCACCCGTTTAGTAACTCAGAATGTGTAATGCAAAGTAATTTGTAATTTGTATAGCGCCTGTATCCCATTGGTATGACCTCAAAGCACTGTAGGTGAAAACCCTTGGGGGACCGTTGTCCAAGGTTTGGGAAAATTGATCAGAGGAATTTAGAATGCGTGCATGTATTTTGGCCAAAGCGAAGTTGGGTGGGGTGGCCAGGTTCCTCCTAGCTACCCGTATGGAGCTGGCAAGTGAATGGGTGCTTTGAAGTTGACAAGAGAGTATGCAAGAGTCTAGAAAGTATAGAAACATTTCCTCTGGGTGGATACAATGGGACACTTTCCAACAGTTACTTTCGAGGAATTGGAAAACCATTTGGCTAAACCCAAATTAGTTGCCTATCTGAACCCCCCCATGTACAAAGCCCAAATTCATGCATCAGGGACATTTCCAAACCCCTTTTCCCTACGATGACGGCCTCCTTGCTTGCCGGATAGGTTCCTTCTTTACGTAAGCCAACATATCCTTAAGAAACCCTCACTGGATCCTTCTGTAGCACCTAACTATTGGCCAGCAGCAAACATTTTGGATTTGTGTGTTCTATATCGAGTAGTTTAAAGTTTTACGCTCCCGTCAGCAGAGGCGTGTCCAGGGAGTGGCTGGGTGTGGCACGCCATACCCCTGGAATCTGATTGGCCAATGCAGGTGCCACACCATTATCCTAAACATTATGGGGGGGGGTGAGTGGGGCAGCCACCCTGCTTTCATTCGACCTATTGGCATTTGACACAGTCGATCATGGTATTCTTCTGGAAAGAGGTGCTGTTGGTGGCATCAAGGCTACTGTTTTTGATCATGCACGGTTCACCACTTCTTTTTATAGAATTGCAGGCAGACCATATCCTTCTCTCCTTTCTGCACTAAACCCCATCCGCTGTGGTGTGGGGTCCCCCAGGGTTCCCTCCTTTCTCCGATGTTGATTAATTTGTATATCCAACCCTCAGCTGTAGTGAACAGAGAGTGTGTCAGCGGAAACAAAATTCAAGTTAAAGTGGTGACCGGCAATGGGTTGGGGAGAGAGGGGGCCCCCAAAATTCGGAATCACAGATCAGGCCATATAAACCAAACAATAATTGAAAAACATGAATATTTTATTTAAATTTCATTTGTTTAAAACATACATATTAAATTTTAAATTTTGTTACGAGCTCATCTCTAAATAGCAGCATATTGTTGTAGAATAAAGTGCATAGTGAAACAAAGTGCCAATATAAAACCAGACTGAAAATTCAGTCAGTATTAACTTCATGTTGCCAAGCTGTCTGAACCTCAAGTCGGCTGAAGAGGGTCACCCGGCTGGTGGTCAGAGGCTATGGCCGCATTTAACAATGTAGAGAAAACCACAAAAATATATGGACAAGGCAATAGTAGTTCCTAATTAGAAAAAGGGGTGCCATATGTCGACTACTGTACTGTCATGACCTACTATATACACTAGGTCTGATATATACACAGGAAGTAGTTTCGATGGTGCGGAGCATGTAAGCTGTTTCACGGTTGATGCCCATCTTCTTCAGGACGGCGCACTCCCGTTGGAATATTTGCCACTTGAAGGTTTTAATGTAGCAATAAGGTCCAACATTCAGCGGCATTGGCTTCATTTTAAGGAATGTTATTTTATACGTATGCATGCAGATGATAGTGCATCATCTGTTTGGAATGGAGGGAGGTCTGGGTGTCGCGGCAGTACAACATCCTTTTATCAACACCTGGTTTTTCTATGGGTGTTTTATGAACGGTTTTTGACCAAGTTTTTTGGGGTGGGTGGGAAAGGTGTGTACGTTTGTCCAGTGTTTATCCAACTCGGATTCTATTGATTACTAGAATAAGTAAATATTGACCAGGTCACCCCCGGGGGTTCTGTCAATAATGCGATGCTTGAGGTGCAGAGAGTAAGACTCACTTGCAAGGGCGGGCGGACAAGCTATCTCGGTATTAGCTCCTGCAATATGGAATGAACTTCCCTTGTCCCTAAAATTGTGTCCCACCATTGATATATTTGACCTAAAACTTGAAATGTGGAAACACCCAAAAAGACCGAAGTAAAGGCGGGTAAAGTTACAAAAAATGTATAGGGGTAAGGTGGGGGGGACGCGGGTGGTCTCCCCCCGCATATATATATATGCGGACAAATGGGAAAAAGGAAAAAAAACAATTTGGGCCCTTGGGGTTCAGGCTTTTTTAACATCTATGTACGGATAAACATATTTGGAAGAGTACTTTATTATGATCTGTACTTTTCAAGTCCTCTTAATAAAACAGAGTACACTGAAAGCAAACATGAAGGGAGGATGGGTCATATGTAGAATGGAAAGAGTGTTTTCCCTGGTCCTGCCTCCGTGTTGATTTTATTAACATTTGAAGACCTGCGAAATTGCTTGCTCTCACTTCCTCAAGAACGAAGAGGTATATAGTCTCTACTTCACTGGGATATACAGCTATCCTACAGTAGAGGCCCAAAGCCATGTCTGCCCCAGGGCCAATCCCTGCCCTGACACCAATAGACCCTGTGCTCACAGCAGGAGACATAGGTAAGTAGCTCATCCTATGTTTTGAAAACAATGATAAAAAGCATTGCTTGGAGATTCATTTATTTTGGCAGGAAAACGAATCCTCATCTGTAGCTTCTAAATTAAAATTATATTGATAGTTTGGACAATATGATACAGGTAACAATAAAAGCAATCATGAAATTGCAGCAAAATCAACAATTTACTTCAGTTAGCAAAACACAACCACATTTGTGCACTGCATTCCACACACAAATGTTGGTTTGAAACCAATGTTGCAAAAAAGAAAGGTCACAAAGAAAACTTCCACCGACTACAGATGGGAAAGTATGTATTAAAGTGCCTGAGTTGCGGACTGGTGTCAAATCACGGCTTTCCCACTCAACCAAAGTGTGTGCTCCTGAGAAAATAATTTCTATCATTTGGAAGCATTATATGACAAAATTAGAATTCAGCTCACACTGTCCGCTACTCCAAAAAACACCCCAGTTATGCAGTTATGACACTTCCACATATATAATAATAACAGTGTCCATTCCTATACTGCAAATCACAAAGAGGGCCTCTTCTGGCAACTTCTTTAAATGTAAGTTGACACGACCCTTCGACTATTAAAAACTCATTCTGTGATGCCACAGATCTAGGGGGTGCCACGCATCTTTTGTCACACATGCCCCCGCAAATCCTAGTGCCAGCACTGATTTCATGTATGGGAGTTGTTGCTCATACAAACAAAAAGGGTTTGCCTGACTTACGTAAGAGGGTATTTTAGATTTATTACAGAATAGCAGTACCTTGACAAAATGTATAAAAATGTTCATAGAAAGCCAAATAATAGAGGCGTAACTACTTCATCTAACATTTAAAGTTCTTCACCTCTTAATAAACTGTAAACTTATCTTTAAATATCCTTTATGCGGTTCTAAATCGACACAAAGGAAAGAGCTGTTAAGGAAAGTAGAATTTATAAGAACAGTATTTCACACATACGAGGGAAGAATAAGGGAAAACAGTTATAAAGCAAACCGAAGAGAATCACACGTACATCCTGTGCTGCAAAGGTTAAAGTCACATATTTAGAAGTGCTGCCTGATGAGTCACAAAGAAATCACAAGTGGCTTTTGGGAACAGACAAAGGTAAACGGAACATCTCTGCAGATGTAGGTGCCCTTTGCAGAGGCTTGTCTAAACACAATAAAGAACTCTAAGGCCGAGTGAAGGAGAGTTCTGTTTACTTAACAAGATAACATGTCTCAGTCAGCTGAGCATATAGAGAGATGCTGTAACCTGGTTAACGTTGAGATTGTGGGCTGAGAAGGGAGCGGGGAAGTAAACCTTTGTTCAAACAATCAGGTCACTTATGAGTAAATGTTGCAATAGGGAAGGCTTTCTGTCCTCCAATCATATACATATGCATGGTGAAATGTATATACTTGGATTTCAATAATGCAGTATTCTTTGTGCAAGCCTAATCAGGGTCTGTCAATTATGTGTTATTAGATTTGTTTATGTAGGCAGGATTTTGTCGCACAAACAATGGGCCTCATTACGAGTTTGGAGGCAGCCATGCCCTTGGGCATGACTGCCTCCAAATTCGGGTCCGGGTTCACTGAATGGGGAAATACCGGGCCATTCCGACCTTGGAGGGCCTGGTATTTCCCCTTTCAGGGAACCCGGACCCAGATCTTCCCCATTCCCATTCGAGCCCCCATAGGGCTCAATGAGAATGGGGAGGGAGCTAACAACGGGCCCATTAATAAAGGGCCCGTTGTTAGCTCCCTTGTCCGGTAAAACCAGACGTCCAGAGCGGGTCCCGCAAGGGAACCTCGTAATGGGACGGAATGGGTTTAACGGGACCGGCACCAGTACCGGCACCGTTAAACCCATTCCGCCCGCCTCGTAATGACGCCCAATGGTTGGAAAATATGGTTAGGCTGTGAGGTTTTGTGTATAAATACTGGGGCCAGATAGTGCATTTTGAGCTCAGTTTCCATCTTCACGAGGGTGAATGGTCTCCCGGCTGTTGTGATTAAACGTGTGCTTTCTGAGATCTCATATCTGTCTCTAATTGCAGTGTCGAGTGTGGTTAAACATTTGGTGAGCTTGACAGGATCCAAGTCATTGTTTTGGTCCGGCTGGGCTTCTCCTCTGTCCTTGGTGATCCACCAGCGACACCGGGTCAAAAATAGAAAAGCACTACTTTGAACAGAGGTAAGCAGACACCTTGTTTGGCTAAACGTCTGACTATCTCTGATGGGGGGGTCGACTGGGTGGTGCCAGTTAAATCCGGAAGTTAAGCTGGAGGGGAAAACATTGTTTTGGCCCAACTGGTTTTTTGTGTTGCATTCAGTGGTTGGGTGACCTCTTCAAGGAAGGGAAATAGATCTCCTTCGAAACTGAAAAGAAACTTGAGAAAGTTCCGTATGGAGAATATAGGAAACTGAAAAAAGCAGTGGGGAAAAAGATTCCCAAGGCTTGCAAGGATTGGATGGATTGGTTGCTAGATTTCAAGCAGAAAGGACACATTGCATTCAAGGTGTATAAACAGCTATAGCAGTATAAGGTACCCAATTATAATCTACTAGTAAAATGGTCTGAGGTGATAAACTCTGAGAGGTCTGTGAGTAGATGCAACACTATTTGCAGGAATGTGTCTTTGACCTCAATGAATCTAGGGGAAAGAGCAAGACAAATTAAGATCCTGAATAGGGCGTATGGACTCCTCAGAAATTATTTAAGAGGGGCTTGTTAATGTTTGAGGCATGCTGGAGATTCAAACAGAGTGGGATCCTTCGAACACATGATATGCGAATGTGGAACTGTGGGGGCTTTCTGGAGGGACGTGACACTGACAATGAATAGAGTTTTAACGATGGATGTGGAACATGAATTTGAGAGTATTATTCTAGGGGAGGAGGACCTGACAGAAGATTTATCATATCCACAGAGATGTATTAGTCTAGGGGAGGAGGACCTGACAGAAGATTTATCATATCCACAGAGATGTATTAGTCTAGGGGAGGAGGACCTGACAGAAGATTTATCATATCCACAGAGATGTATTATTCTAGGGGAGGAGGACCTGACAGAAGATTTATCATATCCACAGAGATGTATTATTCTAGGGGAGGAGGACCTGACAGAAGATTTATCATATCCACAGAGATGTATTATTCTAGGGGAGGAGGACCTGACAGAAGATTTATCATATCCACAGAGATGTATTAGTCTAGGGGAGGAGGACCTGACGGAAGATTTATCACATCCACAGAGATGTATTATTCTAGGGGAGGAGGACCTGACAGAAGATTTATCACATCCACAGAGATGTATTATTCTAGGGGAGGAGGACCTGACAGAAGATTTATCACATCCACAGAGATGTATTATTCTAGGGGAGGAGGACCTGACAGAAGATTTATCACATCCACAGAGATGTATTATTCTAGGGGAGGAGGACCTGACAGAAGATTTATCATATCCACAGAGATGTTGGTTCTTTAGAGCATCACTGTTATTTTAAGGAACTGTAAAAGTGAACAAACACCATCTGTTTCAGACTGGATGACTGATTTGGTACAGATGTCAAAAATAGAAAGGTTGATCTTGTGTAGAAGCAAAAAAAAGAGACTTATATGACGGTATCTGGGGAAGATTCCTGGATGTGTGATTTTTGCATCAATGCATTACTAGTTTCTTTAGTTTCCTCAGAGCTGCAGTTTGAACCACGCTTGTGTATCTATGTACCTGTGTTTTTGTAAATCTGTTTTAATGATGTAAAATTGCATGTTAATCTACGTATAGATTATAATAAATATGTGAATATAAAAAAAAAAAAAAAATCAATTTATGGCTTGAAGGGATTGGAGAGACACACAAATGGGTGTTCATAATGGGAACTGACGGACAGGGCACCAAGTGGGGAGCCGTCCTAAGTCTGTCATCTAAAACTCGACTGAGAAACCTCACTGACAAGCTTCACTTTCAAGATCAGGATCAAGAGACAGAATTGGTGTTTGAAGTGGATATTCCAATTTTGGTACAGGTACAATCAAGGCAGATCCTGCTCACCATGTTGTCCGGCTTGTAGTAAACTAACTGATGATCTGTTAGACCAGGTGCCCTCTCAACTTTGGACCACTGATCCAAATGAGGTGGGACTTTTGACCAGTATTGGCACAGTACAGATCCAACTAAAACCTGCAGCTATCCTACCCGGGGTAGAGCAGTTCCCCATGTCAAAGGAGACAGAGTAAGATATACTGCCTACTATAAAGACCTCAGAAAGGCAGGCAATAACATATAAAGCACGCTCTCCATGTAACACGTTGATTTTTCCCATTAGAAAAGTGCAGGGATCTACCTGGAGGATGGTACAGGACCTCCGCCCTATTAATGCTATTGTACATGCAGAGTGCCCAGTGGTCACAAATCCAGCTACCATTTCGTCTAACATTCCACCAGAAGCGGTTTGGTTCACTGTCATTGACCTAAAAAATGCTTTCTTTTGTATTCGTACCCGGGGAAGGGTGCCCAGCCAATCAGGTGGCTGGAACAGCGGGCGAGAATACACAATCCCTGCCTGCTGTTCCAGCCACCCGAGGTCCTTCCCCAGGTAGTGCTTTTGTTCCTTTTTTTTTTCTAGCGTGGGTAGCCAACAGGGAGGCTCTCCCTGTGGCTCCCCACGTTTGAAAAAAACAATTCCCCTTCACATCTCCACAACTTATCTGCGGGAGGAGAATCGGGACCGGAGTCTTGCGCTCCGGTCCCCAATGCTCCTCTAGTCAGGCCGCAGCCATTGAAATATAAAAGGGACTAGTTCCCTTTTCGGATGATGGTGGCCATTTGTTTACATGTTTTCAATGGCCACTGTCATCCAAAAAGGCACCTAGTCCCTTTTCCATTTCAATGGCGGTGGCCATTTTCTAAAACAAAAATAAATCTCTGACCGGAGATGTGCTTGCACAGAGCTGATATCTCATTGGATGAAAAAAAATGTTCTGCACCCCAGTAAATCCTGAGGCACAAATAGCTTTCACGCCCCAGCTGGGGGGCGTAAATGGGCTTTAACTGCCGGCAGGCCTACCAAATCTCTGGGCTGGGCTGGCTGCATGTATGCCCCCCAGCCAGGGTGTGAAAGCTATATTACCTTACCCCCAGATTCACAATATCTCTTTGCCTTGAATCTATGTGATCACTGCACATTTATTTTTTACTGCGCATCCCAAGAATGTTGAATCCCCCCACCAAATGGTTGCACTTTTTCTCTCAAATAAATGCGAGGGAGACCCCCGCACTCCACCCCCACATGCCCATACCTAATTTATACCCCTGCCCTACTTACTGAGAAAAAGTGCAAAAATGCACCCAAAAAAACCCTACATTTTTAGGTTCACAGTGATGGGATTTGACATTTTTGTCCTATCCCTTTGCCTTTACGTATGACGGCACACATCACTGTTACACCCAAACGCTGCATGGGTACTGCACGTCTCCAAGTGTCTTTAACAGGATTGTTCAGATGGGCTTAGGAAACATTGACCTGGCACGTAACTTGATTCAATATATAGACGATTTGTTAATCTGTAGCGTTACGCTTGAACAATGCCAGCCGGATTCATTAACTATTTTGTCATTACTGGCATACACAGGATATAAGGTGGAAAGCGCAAAATTGCAATTGTGCAGCAGGAGGTGACATTCCTAGGACAAATCATTTCCAAGGAGGGGAAGAGGCTAACAAGTGTACAAATGCCTTATGGTTGTTCTCAATAAACCCCTCCCACAAACAGGCAAACAAATGCAGCCATTTCTGCGCTGATGCAATTATTGCAGTGCCTGGATTTTTGATTACTCATCATTTATCAAACCACCGCTGCAAGGACTCAAGGAGGCACTAACACAAAAAGCATACATAGAGTGGACCCCGGAGAGAAGGGAGACCTTCCCAGCTTTAAAAAAGGCTATGGTGTCGGCCCCAACCTTAGGGACCCCTGACTATACCAATATGTTCTTTTTGTTCTCACACTCAGATGGCCAACTGATGACAGCAGGCTATGACCGCCGCTGCATTTGTGGTCCAAAAATAAGCTAATATTGTTATGGGGTCCCAATTGACATTGTAGGTGGAACATGCTGTATTCATGGTGTTTTTGCAATTTTGGAAACATCTTAATCTACGCTTACTACCCAATGACCATCAGGATACAAGGTTATTTTGTCTGTCACTAATATTCACATTATAGGATGTCACACAGTAAACCAAGCTTTGTTTCTAGCTAACCCAGAATAGCACGCGGAGCAATTGCATGATTGTACCACTTATGAATAAGTACCTATTGATGCTGTTACCATATTTGAAGATCCCCTAGCCGAAGGCCAGGTAATGCTTGTTGATGGATCTTTCACCGTAGAACAGGGCACTGGGTCTAGACACACGGGGCGGCAGTTGAAGGGTTACATGAGGGACCCGAGAGATTGTTTCAACCGCTTTCACTTCCTTCCCATTATTCAGCACAGGTGGCTGAACTCATTACAGTTATCACCGCTCTTCAATCCCACCCCAAAATACCTGTTACAATCTATTCTGATTCTGCCTATGTTACTATCACTGTTCACTCAAGAATACACCAATGGGAACAAAGGGGGTAAACAAAAACGGATGGTTCACCTGTTATGCATTCAGCCCAGTGGACGAAGTTTGCGAGAGCGGTTGGGAACAATGCTCCTCTACATTTTAATGTTTTAACGTTCATATACTTTTATTTTAAAAAGAAGCCATTCCGGTATGGTTTCTTTTTAAAATAAAAGTGTAGGAATAAATTGAAACAAGCACGACATCTCTGTAACATCAAGCGTGTTTATTTTTTGCGTTCGCCTTACTGTGGATTCGAACCTGGGATTTGCTGGATCAGCTTCAACCACACATTACGGTGAGCTGTCATGGAACTGCTGTGCTGCTGTTATTTTTTCAGTAGCCTGCTTGGAACAAAGCCTTTTCCCAAGCCCTATTATAGCCCTGCTCCTGCAGTAATCAGAACCTTTCTTTTTCATTTAAGCAACTTAACATGAAAATATTTCTGGCACAGCTGTGCATACAGTTAATGCGTAGGGTGGAGGGGTGGCTTAAATCATTAGCATGTCCATTAAGAGGTGCGAATGGTGGGTGATCAGAAAGGGGAGGGTGTGAAAATCTGCATGCTGTGCGCGACTATGAATGAAGGTAATGAGAGTCTTTGAAAATGCATTTTGCATTTTCTTTCACTGTGTTTCGTTCAGCCTTTTTACAATGGTAGGGGTAGAATGGAGCGAAGGGGGGACCCAGGTATGGGTTTAAATTGCGCACGGGAGGGGACATGGCGATGGGGTTTGCGGGGGTGAGCCAGCAAGCAACATAGTTCCACTCCTTCTTTTCGTACACTTCGACTGCTGATTCAGCCCTACTTCAGCGTCTGCTCCAGGCTCTCATAATTCCTGCCTTTACTGCCATTGTCAAGTGTGCAGAGCATACTAACCAAAGTTTACATAATTTCTAAAGATAATGTGCTTGCTGATTGGGCAGCAAAAGATGCTGCCAGACAAGAACCAGGGTCAGACAGCATGTTTGTTTCTTCCCCCGCCTTGCACATCATTCCATCAGACATGTTCTATCCTCTACTTGCACCTATACACCTTTCAGATTTACAACATGATGAGCTCAGTACAGTAAAAGAGCTTTGGGAAGCGTTGGGGTGTGTGTTAGAACCTGATACCTTAATATTGCGACACAGAACAACAGGGAAGTAGTTATGCCTCAAGCATTGCTTCTTATAGCACTAAATCAACTACATTTACCGACACACGCCCCTAAACAATTCCTCATTGGTGATTTGCAAAATTATTGGTTTATCCCCATCCTCTCGGAGATGGTTTTAATGTACCTACACCAATGTGTTGTATCAGCAGCATTCTACCGTTCCCACCTTGAAAACAATCCAGGCAACTATCCCAAAACCTACAGGACCTTTTCTGCACTTTCATATTCATTTCATTGATATATGTAAGGGAGGCATGGTAGCACAAGTATGACACTGACACAAAAGTTACAAGTTTCAGAACCTTTATGTTTGGAAAAACTCCTACGTTGCCCTATAGCTATAGTGGGAGTAGTCTCTCACATAAAATAATAAATAAAACACAGTCCTAGTCAGTCTACGTCAAAACAAAATGGCCTATACTAACAAAACCTAATGCCTGCCCTATCTCCTCTACAAAATGTGTGTAAGGGGAATATGTATGCAAAGGAAAGTCTTTGTTACAACATAAAGGATCAAGTTGGCTGAGTCAGCTCTCCTCCCTACGTTGGATAGCACGGAGTAAGGTGGCCCCCGTAAACAGGATGAAACACACTGGCTCAGATTATCACAAAAGGCAGTTCAAAACGTGGGTCGAGGCCCTCTTGGCCTTCCACGTTAAAGTCACTTATACCAGCTTTCCAAAAGTTCTTTCACAGTTCAACAAAAGTTCCCGTAGGTCTCCCTCTGTCAGGCTCGGACCTCCCAAGGAATCAATAGTTCACATAGGTCTCCCTCAGTCAGTCATGGACCTTTCAACCAATAAGTACCTGATTCAATGTAGATCTCCCTCAGCCGGGCTCACACCTCGTAATCACAGCACTTGCAGGGGTTCCATGCCCCAAGCTTTATACACACTCATTAGAGGTTCTCATTCCCTAACTTATTTCATATTTTAGGTCTCCCTCAGTCGGACTCAGACCTTTCACTGATGTCGAAGACTTTCAAATGTGCAAGGCTTTTATCACAATCTCTACAGGACCACTTTGACTTTCACTTCAGCTCTCCCTTAATGTTATTTGCCTCAATATCTCTTGGTACTGGTAGTCCCATACCACAACCAGGAAAGTTCAAAGAAATCTTCCTCTTCAAGCAATCACCTGTTAACTTCCCCTTTCGTCTCGGTTATTCTTGACCATTGCGCATTTCAGAGTTCGTTCACTTTGCCACTTTATAGCAAGACATCAAAACATTTTGCGTAGACTTTCGAGTGGGCTACTTCCTTTCGCCAGATCACTCCGCTACTCTGTATCACAGGGTTCACAGTTATCAGCAAGTTCAAAAGTACATCACTGGTTTGCTTTCTTTCGCGTCTCATCTGCGTGTGGGCAACCTTTAATTGTGAGATACACTGTTGCGACTTCAATCTTTCCTTGACACAAACCGGCCTTTCATGTCTTTCACTAACTCACTGGTTCTGTGTGTTCCTTTCTTGTCTCTGCAGCTTTGATTCATGAGTCAAGGTTGATACCACAGGCTTGGCCTCGCCTACCCAACTCTATTTTTCACCCGGCAGGGTCGCCTGCATCCTTGAAACACAATGCACGCTTCTTCTTGTCTGGGATTTGGCTTTATGTGCGTATGCTTCACGGTTTGCCAGAGGGAACAACCTCCTGCAGGGAACTTCAGGGTTTCTATACCCTTCGCTTTCATCTCTCGATCGGTCGTCTGCTCCAGTGGGTTCACCTTCACCCCGGAAGCTATGCTCCTTCTCGTGTCTCACCTTGCTCAGAGTATGTCTCTATATTCTGCCTTTTATCTGCGTGTGGGGAGCGAATGGGTATC
Organism: Ambystoma mexicanum; assembly: GCF_040938575.1. Classification (NCBI taxonomy): domain Eukaryota; kingdom Metazoa; phylum Chordata; class Amphibia; order Caudata; family Ambystomatidae; genus Ambystoma; species Ambystoma mexicanum. The sequence goes on from NC_090939.1 coordinate 66,776,729, forward strand.
AGATGTTTGTGATTAAGGTCCTGTGGCTAACTTTGCCTGACCTGATTAACGGTATATGTCCAATGAGATATGTAAGTGTTAGCCTCTTTACTCTCAGTCGCCCACTTCCTCAGCCCAGTGTTTGTATAGAAAGGGGGAGTTGGGACATTGGAGAATCCTAAGAAATAGGATGGGGTAAGGGCACGGGAAAGGGCAAATACTGCATCTCACCATCGGTTGCCTCACCCCCACTCCCCGAACATCACCCACCCAGTTGATCCTCCTGCACTGGGCCACACCCAGGGTCTGGATCCACAGGCGATGGCCATGCCCTGGCCACCTGAGAGAGTGATCCCTGGGGACTAGTAAGTGAGACACCCTTTGGTTTCTCACATATGATAGATTTCAAAACCTTAGCTCCATCATTGCTTTTGTATGTCACTTTTCGAGATGGATTGAAGCAGGGCCATGTGTCCACCCAGATGCTCAGTCAGCCACCAGGTGTTTGGTAAAAGAGGGCATTCATGAAATAATCAGATCTGATAACAGTGCACATTTTGTTAATACTCTTTTCCAAACAGTATGTGATATATCCTGCTTAAAGGCAGTTATTTAATTACTGTAGTCATGTATCTAATTGCTGTGGTTGTACATGTGTATATATAATGGAGTCAGGTCAATTGTTTCTTCATCAACATGTTTTCCATTGATTACATGTACCAGGCCTACAGCCTCCTTGTCAACATGTTTACCCTTGACAGCTTGTATCTTTCAAACATGTTCATTTGCTTTCCATTGCTCAGGCAAGCCTATTGTGATGTATAGGAATGTTTCATGTGTATACATGCTAGTCCTCTGTGAAGCTCTGGCAGTTCCAGCCTGGCAGTGGAGGGGGGCATTTGTAAGGATCCACTTTATAAATACAGTTGTAGCAAAACTGTCTTGGATTTACCTCATTTCTGCATACTTCACAGTATGTCAAATGCTTGGTATTACTCATAAACTGTCTAGTGCTTATCACCCTGAGGCTAATGGGATTGTAGAGCGTATGAATCTCTTGTTGAAAAATGCTATTTCTAAACTGTCTTCTAAATGGGGAAAAGTGGCTTTATTGTTTGCCATTGGCGATATTCCCATTGTGATATAGACCAGTGTCAGATCATCATTTAATGCCTCATGAAATTGTGACTGGTACAGCTATGTGCAACCCCCACCTCACTCCCACGCAAGCACTCACATGCACATACTGCGGCAAAGGTATTGGGAGGGGAAACAGGGTTTGGCCAGCAGCCATGCAGTGAGACTGTCTTCTCTTCATGCTCCTGCATGATCCTCCAATAATTCAACGCATCATTTCTCAAGTTCTCCTGGAATTGAAGTATGAGGGGTCAGAATGTCTGCTGAATGGGACTGCTGCAGCACGATCACTGATTTGCAGCAGGCGTGGAGCGAGGCGGGCTGAACAGCCAAGATCTATCGACCCAAGATTGTGCCTGCTGTCTCCCAGAGGCCAGAGTTCTGAATGAGATTCTGGTAAGCCGGCGCCATGGGCGAGGAGCGGCTGCGGGAGCAGTGCCTTGCTGTTGATGGGGGACTGGTATGACCTGCTGTGCAGCCATTGAGGAGACACCGTGGCGAGTGAGGACAGCGCGGACCCGGTGGCAAGTTCACTGCAGAGTGGCTCCCAGAGGTGTAAAGTAGCGGGGGCTCTGGACAGCGGGGACGCACTGGGTCCCTTCCCAGAGGGCTTAGGAATGGCGCTGCGCACCGCCTCCTGAACCTCCTGACAGCGAGAGGAGCCTGAGGCCTCACCAGGCCCTCTTGTGCGTTGCCCATGTGCTGCTACACAAGATCGGGTGCAACTGGGGTGCATAGTCCCCAGAGGTAACAAGCCGCTGCCACGCCTCAAGTATCTGGGTTCCCCCCCACTTTGCACTCAGCCTACTGTGCTTGTAGCACTGGCCCTGAGCAGGCACTGATGCTCTTGCCGCTGCTGGTTGGGTTTGGACTGCCTGGCCCATGCAGAGGTGGCACTTGTGACAGCACCTTGGCGTCCCTGGGCTGCTCCCACGGCATCCAAGACAGCAGCAGCCTCTGGGAAAGTAGAAGCAAAGGGTAATTGCACACTAGAGATGGGAGAACGCCCTGTGCACACAAGTCCGGACCACCCGAGGGGGGAGAGAAGGAGGTGGGCGAGGCAGCTGGGCCTGAGTACACAAGATGCTGCTGCCCCATTGGTTTATGGTTTTTTCTCCCCTTGTTTTTCCTTTTTTCAACACCCTTTGACTGGTATGTTTGTCTAGTTTAATGGGGGGGTTGAATGTTACCAATGTCTCCCTGACAGACATGGCATATTTAGGGGTATTATTTGTGCAGACAGCAACTCCCCTTACATTGTTAGGGCACGCTTGCTAGGCACCTTTCACGCTGGCTTTGGCTGATTATATGGGCTGGCAGGATGTCATGGAAACTCCTAATGGGCGGAGGGGCGGGTTGATGGGGAAGGGTAGGACCCGAGGAGATAAGGCGCATTGGAGGTAATTTGAAAGTATTCACCTGGAATTTCAGGGGACTTAATAGCTACATTAAGAGACTCTGGGTGCATTCTTAAGTACGAATGATGGGGGTACACATTGCATTATTCCAGGAAACATATCTCATGGCGGACAGTCAAAACTTGATAGCTGGGAAGTAGAAGGGGGGAACTATATGGCTCCTCATTCTCAACATACGCTAGAGGTGCCATCGTATGGGTTGCACAATATGTTCCTTTCTAGCTGATGCAGTCCAAACATGATGATGAGGGCAAAATGGTACTGGAGCATGTTTTTTATTAAAACAGGGAAGTGTGCCTTATCAATACGTATGCCCCCAACCACGACGCCACTCCCTCTACACCAGAATGATTGCGAACAGGGGGTCATGTGAATCTGGGGTGAGACGTCAAATGTACTCTTAACCCCATCATGGACAGATCGGATGATAAATGCTCAGAAACCTGGACTTAGTGGATATTTGGAGAATGGCACACAGCAATATGCGAGGTTATTCGCACTATGCAGCACCATATAAGGTGCACACCTGAATCTATATTTTCATGGGGCATGAGACATTGGAGAGTTCACGGGTATAGATTACAAAGCTTTGGTCCTTTTCTCCCATGCCCCTTTTGATAGCTACGTCGCAGAGGACTTCACTCAGGCCACCAATCCCCACCTTGTCACTCAGGGTGGAAGCCTTGCACGAGCCTCACAAATATGGAAGTGGCAATTGAGAGAACAGAACGTGGGAGGGAAGGGGCAACGAAGGAGGGCGAAGACCTAACGGTTCTGCAACAAAAATGCATGGCCGAATGGGAACATTTTGTCGTCATTGAGACAAAGATGATTGGCTGCCATTCAAGACTGTATTGTAGACTAGATATTGACTAGATATTGTTAAGGGTGTCAGAATCATCTTTGTAATTGCCTGAGAGTGGGATCGGGATTTGGGTATCGTCGGCATAGTTCGTGTAGGCTATGCTGAGGGAGTCTAAGATGTTAAATAGGGGCCTGGTAAAGATATTCTATAGGGTTGGGCGATGCAAGACCCTTGAGGTACACCACAACAGATGGGTGAGTGAGAGACATTAGAGATCTCCAAGGAGACCCTCATGACTCTTCCTTCCAGGAAGGATGCGATCCAGGCAATGGCTGGTGGGGAGAAATTAGCGTAAGTGGTGAGGTGGTGGCAGAGATTTTGGTGGTTGACCAGCTCGAATGCTGCAGATAGGTCTAGGAGAAGGAGCAGGGCAGAATTTCCTTCATCCCTGATCTCATCTAGCTGAATGTTTAGGTCAAGAAGGGAAGATTCAGTACTGTGCCCGGGGCGGAAACCAGATTGTCGCATTCCTAGGATTTGGTTGTCCTCCAGCAAGTAGGCTGCTTGGTTCAATATTTTTAGTACGAAGGGGACAATGGTGAATGGCCTATAGTTGGATGGAATGGCTGGGTCTAGGGAGGTTTTTTTAGGAGAGGGAGGGGCCATGCTTCTTTGAGGCTAGCTGGAACGGTGCTTTTGGCGAAGGAGGCGTTTATGAAGGCCATGATGAAGGGGGCTAGCGTGTCAGTACAATCTTTGGTGAGGAATGCAGGGCATATATCACCTTTGCATTTTGAGGATTTCAGGCTTTTAATCAACTTTATGACTTCTGTTTCGGAGAGGTCTCTGAAGAAGAACTGAATGGTGGAAGGAGTCGGGGGTGCAACCTTAACTTGTGGCTATGGGGCCCTTCTTGAATTCTGCTTGTTGTGATAGGATTTTCATGTTCAGGTGTCAATTATACCCGGTAGAGCTGCTTGAATGTCTGATCACCAAGTTTCATCTATAGTGAGGGTCGTAGAGTCCTGCTATACACTTAAAAGTTCTCCAGGAACTCCAGATTTAAACTCACGCAACTGTGTATAACACAAAGAGTATACCTGACCCCCATAGGATATCAATGATCCGAGGAGCAGGGCAACTGAATTGGCCCAGATGTGCCATGACTTTGCTGATTTTATTCATATGTTTTTTACCTGCTCAGTGGTCACAAGGTTCTGGCAGGCGATTGCAGACAAAGTGTTCAGGGGAGGGATACAGATGTAGACGTAGCCCCCAGACAACTGCTTGCTGGGATTGTACTCGAGTGGAAAGAAACATACTGCACACCTCACCCGGTTGAAGGACCTGTGTGTGCTAGCCAAACATAGAATTGGCTGAGGGACCTAGAATTGAAGCTTGCTGGGCAAACTTGAAGTTGAAGAATAAGAGGCCATGGTTCCATTTGATGAATCTCATAAAGGACCCAGCCCACCCCCCTCCATTGGAAGAAGAGGAAAAGGGGGAGAAAGCAGTGTGCAAGAAGACACAGAGACTACAATTCTTCTTTTCACAAATAGTATTTCTCTTTTTTTGTGCTTTTTCTTTCTTCCTTTTTTCTGGTTCTTCTTTGGATATTGCCTGATTTGCATTTTGCAAATCTAAAACTTCTGAATGTGCTATGGGGCAGAATATTATTAATTGTAGAGAGGTAGTTATTCACGAGAAAGCATGCTGAAGCTCCAACCCCCTACATGCCTCAGAAGAAACAAAAATATAAGGCGAGGCAGGAAACATTTGAAATTGCACTCTAAATTCTCCTGGAAATGCAGCTGCCATAAAGAATAACTAATTCCACTACACAAGTAGGAAACAGTTAGTGCCTAGCATGAAGGCATCATTTGAACAAATAGTGTGCTTTAAAATAGGAAAGATTAGGTGACAGGAAAGTGTGTACACAGTTCAGGGAGTAAGCACACAAGTAGGGCAGAAGATTGCAGGTAGACAAAAGATGCAGCGTACACATGGGAAGGGATGGCATGTGACAAGCATGCACCCGGAATCGGTAGACAGAAGAGTAAATGTGTCCTGCACAGAATAAAATGTGACAAGCAAGTGCCATTTTAAGCTGCATAAGCACAGCTGAGAATAAGGTCCTGTAGCTTTAAGAAGGTTTACCAGCAAAGCTCGCTATTCAAACAAATGCAGTTAATTCTGAGAAAATCTGCAGTAGCTGCGACAGCTAGTGAAAAGGAATTTGAAGGCTGAGGGAACTGAAGGGGAGTTTTTCATGAAGCAACAAGGCTCACAAGATGTCAGTATCTGCTGCGGTGAGCGTGCAATCATTTTAATAAATTAGTTACAATAACATAGCAGAAAGTGTTTTGTAGTGCAGGGGACAGAGGGAGCTGCCCTGAAATATCTTAGTAGCTGACAGATGTGTGTCCCAGCAACCAGCTATGCGTAACAAACAAAGCACAGATCTGGCTAAAATAAAAATAATGCAGTAAGGGAAATCTTAAACGCGGTCAAAGTAAAATGACTCATAACAGTAGTTATTCAAATGTGCCAAGACAAGATGGTGCATCTACTGTGCAAGAGAGGGAGGGCTGGAATTTGGCAGGCTCGCAAGGACAAGGCCTTAGAAACTCGAGAGACATAATGGCTGCGATAACATGGGCTGTTTCATTTAATTAAGAACAAAGAGCAATACACTTGTTACGCTCCTCCCATCTACATCCATATGTCCTGCAAGGATAGCTTGACCACTTGATAACCGATAAACATGTACCCTTCTCACCGCAGAAGTAGTTTTAGTGCCAACCAATGATATTTAAGAATGGTGATGTAGCACATGTAATGGGATGTCTTTTGGGTGGGGCCTTAGATAGGGAGTTATCCAGTCATTATTATGGGACACATATGACATGTATGTTGCTTACCAAGGAGAGACAATTAACAGTAGAGATTCATTTTTTAAACTTGGCGATCATGATGACATCAGAAGTGACTTATTTGTATTATATAAACTGCTGTTTCCTGTTTAAATGTTGGCCAACCTGGAGTGGGAGCTTGCCTGTTGGTCTCGTTTTCCCCCAGCTTTTGCAAATTATTAATAAAATCTGAGTTACCTTACATTTTTCATACCACATCCTTTGTGTCGTCTCTTTATTGGCAAATATCAGATAAAGGGCTGTGCTGTCTTTTGGGGCCCTGATATGCATAATCATGGGGACGCGGAATACAATATGGAGGCTACTATTGTTAAAGATTTGCTAGTCACTAGATTTCGACGCAGTATTGGAGATCCTCATTTAATCATGAATAGATCTCTGGCTTAACAGTTGCATATTCAAGATAATTTGTGGTATAGGAGCATACAGATGATTGGAAGACCAAATACCAATGAATCTTGTTTTTGTTTGTTCCCTCATACCACACGCAACAGCTAAACCTCTGCTGCACACCATTAAGGAAATAGATCCTGGTACAGTTACATGTTTGCTCCACTTGACTGTATGTCATGTATGGGGAAAAATACAGACAATGTGGATTATTGAAATAGGGACCCTTAGAATAAACAATAAGAAATTTTCAGAAACTGTAATGGTCATTGAAAATTTAGAAGAAAAAATAGGGCAGCCCCAAAAACTAGGACAGAAACAGATTACAGTGGATTGGAAAAACAGTATTAAAAATGGTACCATCCATTAGCTGTAGAAATGACACTGGGAATTCAACTACAGACTGTGGCCTCAGATCTGTATTATATATCAACACTTCTGTATATGTTAATGAGTCCTGGACCCCTTCCAGCAGGCTTAGGTGCAGGGCAGGAATTATAGGATCACACCTAACTGATAAATATAATAACACCAGAGCTCAGTGTGTATCAGCCCCGGGAGAGAGGATTAGGGAAAAGACCAATCACCACAAAAATAATAAAATTATAATGATTTTCTTTGTGTTTTAGGGGAGAAGGAAATGTGCCTGTAAGCACTAACCTGAATTGTGATAATGAAATGGAGAAACAAGAACTACAAGGGGGAATAGTAACCCTAATGGACATCTATTGGGTATGTGGGGGGGCCCTCGCCTATGTCAGCCTACCTCCCGATTGGAGAGGCCTATGTTCCTTAGTAAATCTGCACCCCCATGTCCTTGTTATACCTACCCTCCACTTAACCTAACTTCACCACCACCCTATGTCAATGGATATCTTCCTGGCTCTACACCGCATTCAAAGGTCAGCAGCTTATTACGGATATGAATAATTTAAGGACATTCTGGAAGAATTTCATTTGTTCAACAAGGCTCAAATCCTTTTTGCATAAATCATACCAATATATCAGACTAAAGCCACTGCCCAATTGGCTGCCAATCACCAGGTATAAAATGATGATATTGATTAACTATACAGAAGATGGCCATAATGCTGGAAATGAAGAACCACGGACTGTGCGACTGATGGTCTTGCAGAAACGATATGTGTTGGACATGATGACAGCCATTGATGGGGGAGTGTGTGCAAAATTAGGAACTACTTGTTGCACTTCAAATCCTGCAAAGGAGGAGAACCATTTAACTCTTTCCCAGGCTATATACTCTTCGCAAAATGTACAAGCAACTATGAAAGCTGACGGTAGCGTAACCCCAACAGACTGGTTATCAAGTTGGTTTTATGGCTTACCCTTGTGGGCCACTGGCCTTCTTAAAGCTCTCTTTCTGATACTGGTGATTATATTAGTTGCATTTTGCTGTGTCCAACTCATTTTTAGGGCCCTGCAAGAAGCCGACTACAAAGGTGGCATCAATTCATGTTGATACTACCACATATGGCATTGTGCCCCCAGACCATTCAAATGGATGTGTCAAAAAGCAAAATAGAAGTACTAGTCGCTCAGGATGGGATAATACTATTCCTATAGTTGAATAACCAACTAAAGTGAGGAATAGCAAGGAAAATGGAATTCATAATAACAGTATTTTACATATACAAGGCACAAAGAAGAGAAAACCGTTAAAAACCCAAACTAAGAGAATCATACGTACATCCCGTGCTGCAAAGGTTAAAGTTCTACTTCTATAGAAGTTCTGCCTGGTGAGTCATAAGGGAATCACAAGTTGTTTTTTGTAGCATACAAAGGTAAACAGAACATCTCCACAGATGTATGTGCCCTTTTCAGAGGCTTGTCGAAACACAATGAAGGACTCTAAAGCCGAGTGAAGGAGAGTTCTGTTTGCTTTGCAAGATAACATGTCACAGTCAGCTAAACATTTAGAAAGATGCTGTAACTTGGCTAATGTTTAGATTGTGGGCTGAGAAGGGAGCGATGAAGTAAGATGTTGTGCAAACAATCAGGTCACGTATGAGTAAATGTTGTGATAGGGAAGGCTTTCTGTCCTCCAATCATATACATATGCATGGTGAAATGTATATATTTGAATTTTGATAATGCTGTATTCTTTGTTGATGCAAACCTAATCAGTTAGGCCAACTTATGTGTTATTTTGTATCAGTAGAAGGAATTTCGTGGCACAAACAATGTCTGGAAAATATGCTAATGCTGTGAGTTTTTGTGTATAAATACTGGAGTCAGATAGTGTATTTTGAGCTCAGTCTTCATCCCCAGAAGGCTGACCGATCTCCTGGTCTTTGTGATTAATGGTGTGCTTTCTGAGATCTCATGTCTGTCTCTAATTGCAGTGTTGAGTTTGGTTAAATAGAGCTACCAAGGCAGAAGAAAATGATACACAGGGATAAAATAAAGTGGATCTTAGGAAAGATCCTGACTGCGATGGACAACCAGAGCACCGGAAGAGATTCTGCATCTATTTGGTCCCTCATGTTCATTCTTCCGGTCTGTCTCTTGTGGTTGAGTCCGGTACTGCTCTGCTCAGACTGCGAGAGATAGCCATGAAATGAAAAAACAAAACGTTTCTGAGACGAATCACAACACTATTATTTAAACAAGGGTGCGCTTAAACTCTGACAAAATTCACAATAATCAATGTGAGATCAACACACACATTTATCTTTTAAGAATGAGTTTAATTGCAAAAGGTGACAGAACATTCACAGGAATTAATTTGTGGATATCCCTTTAAACATGAATACTAAATTGGTTATTGCTTGTAGGGGACCCCACGCACTGTTTGAAGGGTGCATGTATTCACGCCCGGGGGATCGCGCAAAGGTGGCTGATCTGGCTGTTTATGCTTTGCATATGGGCGTGTTGGGGCATTCTTGTGAATATGGTTCCTTTGCGCAAACAATTCCATGAATATGCAGGCCGCACATTTTTTTATCTGGTCCAGTTCCCTTCTCGACACGCGGTCCTTGCAGGATTTCTACGCATATTTACATGAATCGTGCCCCTATATCTCTTTTGCCTTTCCTAATGTCCTTCACCAATCTGGTGCAACCTCCACCTATAAAGCCCCCATAGTCATTGTGTAAGTCGCTTTTCGAAACAGAACAACAGGAAACATCTTTGTTAAAGCCGTGGAAGAAACATCTGGAAGAAACGAGCACCAAAGCTCTAGTGTAACTGATTGGAATCCTCAGATGAAACTCTATTGGCAAGAGTCCACTGGGACCAGGGACGTCATTTAGGGGTCGCCAGAGGTCGCAACTGCAACCTCTGAGGTCTCCCTTGCGACCTCTAAAAAAGAAAGCAAAAACAAAGAAAAAACGGTTTATTTTTTTATTTAATTTTTTGTAAAGCAAGCTCCTGGGCTGTGGCCAGCACCATGTGGCTCTTTACTTCTGGAGTGGCTGGCTTTCTTGTTCAGGCCACTTAAAAAAAGAAGAAAAATAAGAACAGGAGTGCCACAAGTCTGACACTTTCAGCACTGACCCTAAATAAAAAAAGAATGGGAATACCAAATAATGTGTCTTTCTGGAATTCTATACAATAATTGCTAGACTGATTAAAGGTTTATTTCAGGCACACTTCAGGTGGTGAGTCACTGATTTAGTCTCTTCTTAAACGCCTCAACTCAGCCTTTCATCCTTCTGAGGTCGATAAATGAGTACCAACACAGGTTGGGTGATATTGGGTGTATATTTTCTCTATATAAAGCGCTTAAGCCTAAGTGCTATATAATAACACATCATTATCATTTGTTCATGGACGTCTGCTTACATTCATAGTAATTTGGTAATATGGGCCTATACACACTGATCTTAAAGATACATATGGAGATCCATTCTTGTATGAAATGTACATCACATTATAGTGATATCATAACCATATTTTTCTTAGTGTACAATGCTATGTGATGCACCTTCCTGTTTTGTCAACGGGTGAAAGTTTGTGTTCCATCACTACCAGCGATATCACTTCGGTGTGGGGTCAAATGACATCACTTCCTGTGATGTCATCTGGGGTCAAGGGTCATGTGATGTCACTTCCGCTACCCCTGGCATTTTGGTGAAATGACGTCCCTGACTTGGACCCTTGCCAACTGAGATCATGAAAATACCAAAGAAATCATGAAAACGGAGGGAGAGGTTGGATAATACTCACCTACATGTCATTAATCACATCTTTCCATTGTATTCTACTACTAAGCCATAAACACTTGTTACGCTCAGGCTTATTAACTCGGGTCCCGGTGCTGTAAACACCCGTTGCAGCCCATGGAACCAGTGGTTATAACTAATAGCACCATGGGTTTGCAATCTGGAAATTCGGGGTTCTTAGACCAATGTATTTTGTTTTAATGAAGGGGACACTTCGTGGCATCCCTTTCATTAAAACAAAATACTTTCTTAAGATGGCCACCATGGACAAGGAGGGCAGGGTTAGAATATGGAGTCCCTCTTCCCTTTCCATGGCGGCCAGGCAGGGCACGGAAAAGCAGTAATAAGGTAAGTGGGGTTGGGGGTGGGAGGGATGGGAAATTGAAATGAAGGGATGGGTGGGCGGAAGATGACGGGGCGGGACTAGGCAGCAGCCATCAGGTTGCTTGGAACACAGGCTTCCATGGGCAGATTCAGTCTGTGATCTAAGCAACCTGACGGGTTGCGTCCCCCGCCCGTGGTGCTAATGAACAATAGTTATACACACATATGCTTCCGATAATGCATGTTCAAAGATGCGGAATCCCCACAGTTGAACAATGCACAATAGGTGTTGAAAAAATGCATTAAAAACTTGAGTCCACTCTGTATTTAAGGTTGTCCTTCATACCAGGCCAAAAAACCATGGGTGCCCTGGCACCACTGGAAGCATGAGCCCTGTAAATGTACATATCAACATCTGCTTGTAACACAACCTATTTACGACATCAAGTCAATGTGAGGAAAGAAACTGGGCAAAAGGGCCCCTAGAAAGAAATACATAGATCATCTGATGATGACCTTCAGCCAGCTGTGGCAGATTCATGTTGTGGTACGAATTGGACAACACACAACTTGAGATATTCTGAAAAGTCTGAAATTCAATCATTATTTAGCTAGGTTTGGTATGACGATAAATATGAAAAGTAACTCCTGACAGTGAATGTAAATGTCGAGATAAATCCAGGGCACGTACATTAGACATACAGTGGAAGGCAATTAAGCACTTCATCAGGACCAATTTGTTGAAAGAGCCTCCAAAGATGAACTCAGAATTTCCAGGACAGACCCAGAAAGCAGATAGACCCTTGTCCAGCTCTCACATATGGGAATATTTAGGATGTGGAGATTGGAATAGTGGATGCAAAACCGAAGATTACAAACCAAGACCGTCTAAGCGGACATGACGTGTAGAAATCGCAGATCTGCAACAGTTAACTCTGTGACAGGAGAAGAAGGAAGCCAAATATGCAAGACAGGCCACTGCATTAACTGTATCTTCCTGAAAGAGATGCAGACACCTCTGCTGGCATCAGCCAACCCAGGCCCTCCAAGCAAAGCTGGAGAATCTGATCCTTCTGGGTGCCGAGATATGATTTAACAACGACGGAGCTGGTTTGGGTGACCAGCAACTCGTAAAACGAGCCACATCATCACTTGATGCTTCTCCATCAACGGTATAGGATGGAAATCTCCTTTTGGGTTCAAAAGGGTGTATTGGAATGATGGAAGGACAATCAGGGATGCAGGGATGCGATACCAGGCCTGCGGTGGCTAAAAGGAGGTTATCAAAATCAATGTCACCCTTTGCTTTTGGGAGTACAATAATGTCCTTTGGGTCATCAGAAAGATGGGGGTGGGACATGTCTGCTGCTATCACACTCTCTCCGGCCTTCCTGCTTCTATATACATAATTTCGCCACAATAAGTAGCGTACTCCCGTGACGCAGCTCTGTACTACGTCATAAGCCTATGCTTATTCATCGGTTTGTCAATTGCATCAGTTGTATACTGAATACTAACTGAAACGCTGTGACCGAATATGCCATTACTATTGCTTCTACAGGACTGTCTTATCAATTTGTGTAGATATCCTGCAATGTTTTGCCATTACAATCTGTTTTAACTGGATCACCATATTAATTTGTGTATAGCTCCTGCAAGGTTATGCCTTCTATATGCAGCCACCAGTACCTCCTACACTGGCATGGCATTGAAGCCCATGTGATACAGGCTAGAACTGTTCTGACTGCCACTTGCAATACTGCTTGTCCCTGCCCGCACTGAGATTACTCCACTCACTTGCAAAATACAATGCCTGCCAAACACATCAGTTTTTAAAAGCCGGCCAGTGAACCTGTATCTGATCTGTCCTGTTTGCCTAGTGCAACATAGCACCGGGCCAATAACGCCATGTTCACTTAGCGACACTGCTCCCTACTACTGTGGAAGTAAGACTACTTCAGATGATCAAAGTAACCATTGTCTTACATCCATTATTGCTTGCTTAACGTAGCTATCACGACACTGGTAATTAGTTCCTCTCCTTAACTACACACACACCTAATCATGCACATCCGAAGGAGTCTACGGCCCTTCCTCACTATTGTGACAGTGACTAGGTACTTAGTGATCATACTGATAGATTACCACTGCCATATCACCCCTAACTTCACTATGGCCCTACCTCCTACTCTTACAAGTAAAGAATGGCCTACTAAACTCATCACGCAAGGACCTTTACTGAATGCCCAACCGTGCAACACCACTGATAGGAATGGAAAACTCCATTCTAGATTAGCCAAACTCTATGAACCTTTAGCTAGATCCCTCGTTTCTACTAATAAAAGATCTAACCATATTGCCATCTCTCCCATTACCAAAATAAAACGTCGGCCTATACTTACTGCCCCTAACCCTTCCACCCCTAAGAACCAAACTAAAACAAGCTCTCCACTACCAGCTCCAGCCAACAATAGTCCTAAGGGTGCTCTAATAAATGCGAGATCCATGGTCACTCATGCAACTGATATAGCAGATATCATCCCGTCACAACACCTCGACATTTTAGCGATCAAGGAATCTTGGCTTCATGCCGCTGCAGGACCAGCTCTCTCATTAGCTTCCCCCAATGGATATACTATTTTAAGATCTGACAGAGTTGATACCCGCGGAGGAGGCCTCACACTCATAGCTAGAGTTAATCTACCAATTAGACTAGTGCCAGCCCCTTTTATCAAAACATGTGAGAACTTGACAGACAAGCTCAACATAAACAGCTCAGAGACTCTGACGATCCAGCTGACATATAGACCTCCAGGCCCTATCGGTACGTTTGAGGATGGCATATCTAATATTGTATCCAATAACTTTAAAAAACTCTTCTCAAGTCTTACTACCTAGGTTACAATGACCCGAAAGATGCGCATGCATCAAGTGTGGCAAATATTCTATTGGAATAAGGTTTTACCCAAAAAGTGCTCCACCCTACACATGTTAAAGAAAGAACTCTGGACTGGGTAGCAGACCATAACTGCAATGCGATTATCTACTCCATAGCACCCCAGATATGGTCAGACCATCATCTCATAACCTTCACTCTAGACACTGGAAAACCCATTTCCATGCCTGTATCGCTAGCCCCACTTATTCCCACCCGGAATAAAAAGAATATTACCTCCAACAATTTACTCCCACTCATCCTCCCGACACTTAATGCAATCGCGGAAATCCTGGGACCGGACTCATTGGTCAATTAATATAATCTTATCATGACCACCTCCCCAGACTCAATATCGCCACTCAAATTAAGACAAAGCAAACCCAAGGCCCATCTTAATTTGTGGTATACACCATACCCAACGACACTACGTACCAAAAAAAGGCAATGCGAGATATCCTGGAAAGTACAACCATCCGGAGAAAATAAAACTAATCTCAGCACCATCACAGCCCTATACGAAAAGGAAATCCTCCTAGCCACACGTGAAACCTATAATGCTAGAATATCCCAAGCTAACTCAAACATGAAGGAACTCTTTGTCATCCTCAAAGAGTTAGAAGCTCCCATCCCAGTGCCTGACAACTGCATAAAAGATAAACTTTGGTGCTCGAACATACAGCAAGCACTAGCCAACAAAGTTTCAACTCTACAAATAAAGATTGCCAAGAAAAATGCTTCATTAATCAGCAATACGCCTACTAAAACCCCTCCAGATCCAGATCTATTGAATAACACAACCTTACCTTCCCGCTTTAAGTTCTCTAAAGTCACCATAATTGAAACTGAAAAGACTATACTATCACTCAAACCTTCCAACTGTCAGGGTGACCAATGCCCCAATCAACTTATAAAGAATGCGGCTAGAGACCTGGCTCCCTTTATTACAAAACTCATCAACGCGTCATTAGCGTCTAATCCCATCCCATCTAACCTCAAGGAATCATGGGTGCACTCATTATTGAAAAAACAGACCTTAGACCCTCTGATTCCCACTAACTACCGACCAATCACTACCGTGCCTTTTCTCCTGAAAATCATAGACAAAATGGCCTATTCACAAATTCAAAAATACTTGGAATCTAACTCTCTACTAGGAGCAAGGCAATCAGGTTTCCGGCCGCAGCATGGGACCAAAACAGCATTAATAGACCTGAAGACCCAGATCGATGAACTTAGAGACAAAGGGGAGTCGGCCCTTCTTCTCCTCCTGGACTTATCGGCCACTTTTGACTTGGTTGATCACCAGGTACTATGTAGCCACGACTCAGTGGCATACTTCTCCACAGAAGCCATAGCATGGATACAGTCCTTTCTAAGCAATTGGACTATGAGAGTCTTCTCACCTATGGCTGCAGCTGACCACATCCCTATAACTTGCGGAGTGCCCCAGGGATCCTGTGTCTCACCTACCCTATACAACATCTTCACCAAGCCCCTTTTCGATGATCTGGATCATCTGGGTATCACCTACACCAATTATGCAAATGATACCCAGATCCTCCTACCTCTTGCAGGTGATTACGACAAAGATTTGGCCTTGGTGAACAGGGTCTATCTAATCATTCAAGGCATGGATGGCCACCCATGGACTATGCCTGAATGATGATAAGACAAAGCTCATCATTATTGGCACACCCTCTACCACAAATACTAGGCCTTTAACATAGACCATAATATCATTACCGTCGCTAAGGAGGTAAAAACCCTGGGGTTCTACTTGGACTCTACTCTTTCGTTCAACAAACAGGTTAACTCCATGGCCTCGGCCACAGCATATACCTGTAAACTGATTGGAGCAGGTAAGGCCTTCCTCTCAAATACTAGTTGCATCACCTTTGCCAGAGTACTTATTTTATCCAAGTTCCATTATTGCAACACTTTGTACATAGGAGCTAATAAACAAATCATCAAGAAAATTCAATTCTTGCAAAACAATGCTCTCAGAGCAGCTCTTTGCATTGCTAGAAGAGAACACATTTCCGTGAAGAGAAGAGCTAACAACTGGCTGTCCACTCACGATAAAATCAAACTAAAAGTTGCCTCTCTTACACATAAATGCATGAACAATGCGGCACCACGCTACCTCTCAGACAGAATTATTGTGAAACCTACTACAAGAACAACTAGACTTTGTCACACAAACTGCCTCTTGATACCTAGATTTAAGCTGGCGAGAGTTGGAGGTAGCAACTTCCAGGTCAGGGCAGCCCAACTGTGGAATTTGCTACCCCTCCCCACTAAGAGTTGAACTCTCGTACCAAAAATTCTGTCAAAGCCTAATAATGCAGCTCAAAGGCACTGACTTCTAGGTTGACCCCTTACTCTTAGACCAGCCCACTACTAACGACTGCTGCCAACACTTCACTGACGACTACCTTGTGAACCTCAACGCTCCAATGATCCTATGTGTCTGCTCTCAGCCCATAGGCCGAATCTCATGTGTATATCCTGTATGTATATAATGTGCCTGCGTGTATCTTAATTGCATTATGTAAACGTACATTTTTATGTGTAACCAAGCTGTGAGTGATCTTTTGCAATGCGCTCTAATACCCACGGGTCTGGTGCGCAATACAAGTAATAAACAAACAAACAAACACTGGGGTCTGGATGTCTACTTTAGCATTTGGGAATTTGGTCCGGCTGCAAGGAGGTCTACACCAAACCGACTCCATATGTTCTCTAATCACAGAAAGAGTAGGATCAAGTCTCCAATCACTGGAATTGTGCAGGTCCTATGAGCACCAGTCAGCTACAGCATTGTGGATAGGAACTCTACCCGCACTCTAGGGGGTCGTGCTAAGAGGAATTACCAATAGGATCAAGTCTCCAATCACTGGAATTGTGTAGGTCCCATGACACCAGTCAGCTACAGCATTGTGGATAGGAACTCTGCCCGCACTCTCGGGGGTGGTGCTAAGAAGAATTACCAATAGGATCAAGTCTCCAATCACTGGAATTGTGTAGGTCCCATGAGCACCAGTCAGCTACAGCATTGTGGATAGGAACTCTGTCCGCACTCTGAGGCCGTGCTAAGCAGAATTACTAATATGATCATGTCTCCAATCACTGGAATTGTGTAGGTCCCATGAGCACCAGTCAGCTACAGCATTGTGGATAGGAACTCTGTCCGCACTCTGGGGCCGTGCTGAGCAGAATTACTAATATGATCATGTCTCCAATCACTGGAATTGTGTAGGTCCCACGAGCACCAGTCAGCTACAGCATTGTGGATAGGAACTCTGTCTGCACTCTGGGGCCGTGCTAAGCAGAATTACTAATAGGATCATGTCTCCATTCACTGGAATTGTGTAGGTCCCATGACACCAGTCAGCTACAGCATTGTGGATAGGAACTCTGTCCGCACTCTGGGGCCGTGCTGAGCAGAATTACTAATATGATCATGTCTCCAATCACTGGAATTGTGTAGGTCCCATGAGCACCAGTCAGCTACAGCATTGTGGATAGGAACTCTGTCCGCACTCTGGGGCCGTGCTGAGCAGAATTACTAATATGATCATGTCTCCAATCACTGGAATTGTGTAGGTCCCACGAGCACCAGTCAGCTACAGCATTGTGGATAGGAACTCTGTCTGCACTCTGGAGACAGCAATAATCTCTATAAAATTGATATGTATTAGGCACTCAAGACAAGACTACTTTTCTCCAGTTGAAGTAGAACTGCATCTTGCCCTTCAAACTAGAAGACGTCCCTCTAATTCCAAGAATAGGTTGGTGTCGAACCCATTAAGGATATTGGTGTTCCATGCTGCCATGTGACACGGCCACCATCTTAATTATTCTTTATGTCTGTAAAATGGAATCCAGTCAAAATAACTAGTCAAGAACATTAGAAGAAGGACTAGGAAGACGGAGTACAAGGATTATGGGAATTGTAGTTTGTCAAAACAAATCTTGTTTAAATGTGAAAATAAAGAAAATGTGCATAATAGGAAGCCTTCATGCCATAAATTGTTACCAGCAATAAATTAACGTTCTCCCTGATAAAAAAAAAAAACATTGGCATACACTCTCAGTGCTACATCTTTACAGTGCTTTAATTAGCAGATGTACTAATTTTACAGTACTTATTTCATCAACCTCAGGAGGGTAAAATACAAAGCGAGTCCCCAATAATTTCAAATCAGTCTAAGTGCTATAAGCCATAATGCCATCATGCTATCTTTGCACGAGTGGACAGTCTAGAGAGCGAAGGGTGCTGACCTATGTAACATCACTGGGGGGCACACAGGGTCCCTACTTAAAGGCATCAGCTGGCAGCTTCCTGAAGGATTGAGATACATGGTTTAAAGGGTGAGGGGAACCCTCTGAAATGGGAACAGGTTTCCAGACGAGTAAATATGTAGCCACTCTAGCCCAGCACTGATTGCTTTCCTGTCCACCCTGTGGAACACGAGAGCTTGAACTATACAATCTGCCCAAGATCACAAAGGTTGCTCTGCTATGAATCCCCTTACCTGCCGTTAATGAGTGAGGCCATTTTCTCCCAATGGGACACATAAGCTTAGAATATATTTTGTTCCCAAAACCGCAAGCCTGTACACCACAAGAAATCCCCCCACCTCCCTGTACCGATCGCCTTCCTCTTCATGAATCCAAATCCTCAGGAAATATTGTTTGTCCAAGATCACAAAGCGCTACGTACTATAGTTAAGAAAAACCCAGCCACCCCAGCACCGACACCACCTTTGCTGTATGGAAAACGCAATATGAAATAAGTACTTGTTGTAAAAATGTTAAGGTCTGATGGGAATTGTAGTCCTATTAAAATTATTGTTTTTGTATGTTTGGAAATGTCTTGAATTGAGGGTGCATTACCCCACTTTGCATTGCATTTCACTACAGAGTACCAATTGAATCTTGTTTCAAGAAGTATCATAATTACGAAATCAAAAAGGAAATATGACTGCAGCTTTTCAACAAGCTAGTAGTTGGCCCCACTTGAACTATAGAAATCACTTGTTTATGTTCATCACATTTCCGACCACTTGCCTGTTACTTCCTGCCTCGTGGTCAAGGCCTTCTCCAGTAGCAGTAGCAACATTCAATGATTCACAAAACAGCAGAAGTAAAAAGGGGACTGTTTTTAACCAGCCCTGCTCAGCTCCCTTTACTCAAAAGAATCACTTTTTTGAATTCCTGAAAACTCGTCTTTGTGCAGACGCATAGTGGGAGGTATTGTGGAAGATTCATTTGTGCATTTCACACATTTCCAAAGGGGTCTTTATTGTGAAGAATACGCTTGAAACTGTGCGCCTGCTTCTGACTTTCCATTGGTTATAATTATCATTGTCACAGAGCCCTGTCTCTTTAAGACAGAGACAGGGCCCTGACGAGGAAGTCACGTGTTTCGTGACGTAGGGGGAGTGAAGGGGAGGAGAAAGGGAAAGCTCACTTTCTGTATTCTAAGAGAATAAAGAAGACGTAATTTCGTAAGCTGGTGTGCGTTCCAGGCCACTCCAGGCCAACAACTGGCGACGAGGTTTGTTCCATGTGCACCTGCGTCCTCCTCCAAAGCGCAGGCGATCCCGCAGCGCTGTGGCTCCTCAGCCTGTCCTGCGGTGCACCCGATCCTGGGGCCCGCTCCATTCCAGCGTTCCAGGCACTCCGCTCAACGCTGCTTGCAGTGCACCCGATCCCGGGCCCTGCTCCTCTCCAGTGTTCCAGGCAATCCGCCCACCGCTAGCAACCCAGCAGCAGACCCGATCCCGGGCCCTGCCTTCCTCATCCTCCTGCAGCCACACAAAGTCACTCTGCACACAGAAGGCGCAGAAGGATACACGTGCCGTACCACAGCTGCACAGCAACCTGCCAGCAGCTGAAGCTTCTACTCCACATGCAGCTACGTGTAATCTCCAGGTGGGTGGCGCCCTATTCCCCCCCCCCAACATGCCACTCAACCCAGACTCCTCTTCACACGCACATGGACTTGGAAAGGCACAAACAAAATGTACACTGGCCCAAAGTGTAGTCAATCCCAGTCCTTCCTAAATCCTGCTACTGGGCACAAAGGAAACTGCACCACCCGCAACATCCAGTGATAAAGTGCAGACACCAGGCGACCACCGACCCCCAGGAAGACCTTGGCCAACCCAGCCCACTGCCACCATGAGCTCATCCCCTGACCAATGTGGGAAAGCCCCGGCGCCGCCAGCACCTGCAACAAGGTCAAATGCCACCGCATGGGGGATGCCGCCACCATTCTCCCTGACACCACAAGCTGACAAAGGGCCCCGGTGGGTGGAATGGCTTCAAGATTTCAATAATTTCATTGCTGCAGCAAGCGAAGAGACCTCATCAAGACTAAGCAGCATGTTTCTCAACACAGTTGGGAATGAAGTTAAAACACTGATCAAAACGATTCCAGCGGCTGAACATCCCGATTTCACCTCGCTAATTACAGCCCTTAAAAAGAGACTCGTCATAGAACCCAATAGAGACTATGAGAGATATATGTTTAACCAATGTACTCAAAGAGTAGATGAAACGGTAGATGAGTTCATCACCCGACTACAGATCAAAGGGGCACATTGCCAGTTCCACGCGTTTTCACTAGAAGAAGCCATTAGCCTGCGAGTGATTGAAGGATGTATTTCCCCAACACTCAAGAAACAACTACTCCAAAAACCTCTTGACATCGAGGAAGTCAGCGAAATGGCCAGGATCCTTGAAAGGGTCGCCAGACAAGCAACCCACATGTCTGGCAACACTATGCCCAAACAAGAGAGAAACAATGTCATAGCAGCAATCCACACGAATGCCACACGAGGAGGAGACAGAAGCAATGGTCCCAACCCCCAGACGACACCGCGGATGCAGCGCCAGTGCTACAGCTGTGGGATGGCCTTTCCACACGCAGGTACATGCCCTACGCTCACCCAGAAATGTGGAAATTGTGGAAGAGAAGGCCACTTCCAGGCAGTCTGCCGGGAAGGCAGGCCATTCCCAACGCCACGAGCACCCACGACACCACAGTGCAGGTCGTACCAAAGGCCACCGCAAAATCAGCCCTACCAAATGCGCCCATATCAGCAAGGGTCTAGAAGATACGTGAGAGTGGTCGAAGAACTCTATCCGAAGGATGAACCACAAGAGCCCGAAGCGCAAGACCTGGACTCACAAATTCACAATGAATATGATGGTCCACCACCTCCACGCCAAGGGTACTATGCCATGACACCCTATGGCCAAGACCACGTGAACGAAAAATATGATCTCTACGCCCCGGAGGAGTACGTGAACCTCATCATGGATGACAGAGAAGCCGGAGAAGCACCACGGATAACAGTGGACATATGCAGGAAGCTGTTTCGTTTCCTCATGGACTCAGGAGCCACCGTGAGCATCATGGGGGAGAAAGAATTCCAACAAATTCACGACAGACTGAGGCTAACACAGACAACCTCCAAGATTTTCCAATGGGGTGCCGACACCCCACTACAGTCCATATGATCCTTCAAACGCCGGCTCATCTATCAAGGCCACACCATGACGTCAGTCATCCACGTGATCAGGAGTCCAACGAAAGGGAGGAGCCTCCTGAGCTAAAGTACAGCCTCATTTCTGGGTTTAATCGACATCCATGTACAGAAAGGCAACACCATCCGCTCCACGGCCCTCCTGCCCGACACGAAGGAACGGATCTGCAACATGGAAGGCAATACATCAACAGCACCTACTATCACAAGGGAAACAAGTTTCCGCTCCTATGTTATGTTATGTTATGTTATGTTATGTTATTTTGCACTTATATAGCGCCTTATATACCATTGGTATGGTCTGAAGTCGCTGGTAGGTTGAACGCCCTTGGGAAACGAAGTTCTGGTCAGTAGAGGGAGTAGAGAGAGTCCAAAGGTGCGTGTGCGCATCCGGTATGTGTGCAGCTGGTGCGGAATTCCTGTGGTAGCTGCTTCCTAGCGGTAGGTGTGGTGGCTGAGAGGTCAGGAGTATGTGTTCGATCTGGCCGGAATTATCCAGACCGAGAGTGGCAGCGTTAGGCCTGAGGAGAACGCCTGGCTGGGGGTGCGAGACCAGCGATGATTACTTAGAGTGATGGGGAGTGAGCGGCAGATGTTGATCTGAGAACAGTTATACCGAATGGTGTCATAGTATCTCTGTGTTCTAGTTGAGTGGTGGTGTAAGGAGAGAGTAAGCGTGGGGTGTGATATGAGGTATGCTCTTTCAAAGGATCCATGCATTCCAAGGCATAATACGGATGTCATGCAATTCTGCAATTCGACCGCTCTCCACACTCCTCCGCCCTCTACACTCATCGCCTATCCACACACATGGGCCCTCAACCGCATTAATCCTCTACGCACTTCACGCTCATCCCCACTTCACGCTCATCCCCACTTCACGCTCATACCCACTTCACGCTCATACCCACTTCACGCTCATCCCCTCTGCTACAAGAGAGACTATTGGTCACAACTTCTAAGTGCAATTGGGTACCCTTCTAGATGCAATTGGGAACATTGGAATTCAACTTTCAGAGAGGCTGTTGGACACTTCTAGCTGCAATTGGGAACATTCTAATTCAACTTTCAGAGAGGCTGTTGGGCGCAGCTTCAAGAATGCAATTGGGTACACTTCTAAATTCAACTTTCTCAGAGAGGCTGTTGGGCGCAGCTTCTAGAATGCAATTGGGTACACTTCTAAACTCCACTTTTCTCAGAGAGGCTATTGGGCGTAACTTCTAAATGCAATTGGGAACACTTCTAGCTTCGACTTTCCCAGAGAGGCTGTTGGGCGCTAGTTCTAAATGCAATTGGGTACACTTCTAGATGCAGTTGGTCACAGCTTCTAAATGCGATTGGGTACACTTCTAATGCAAATGGTCACAGCTTCTAAATGCAATTGGGTACACTTCTAATGCAAATGGTCACAGCTTCTAAATGCAATTGGGTACACTTTTAAATTCAACTTTCTCAGAGAGGCTATTGGGCGCAATTTCTAAATGCAATTGGTACACTTCTAATGCAAATGGTCATAGGTTCTGAATGCTATTGGGTACACTTCTAATGCAAATGGTCACATCTTCTAACTGCAATTGGGTACACTTTTAAATTCAAATTTCTCAGAGAGGCTATTGGGCGCAATTTCTAAATGCAATTGGGTACACTTCTAATGGAAATGGTCACAGGTTCTAAATGCAATTGGGTACACTTCTAATGCAAATGGTCACAGCTTCTAAATGCAATTGGGTACACTTCTAAATTCAACTTCTCAGAGCGGCTATTGGGCGCAACTTCTAAATGCAATTGGGTACACTTCTAATGCAAATGGTCACAGGTTCTAAATGCAATTTGGTACACTTCTAATGCAAATGGTGCACTTTCAATGGTGGCTATTGAGCACACTTCTAAATGTGGCTCTCCACAGACAGGCTATTGGGCACACTTCTAGACGTAACTTTCAAGGGAGGCTATTGGGCGCACATTTAAATCTACTCATACATGTATAGATTAGAGTTTCCAAGTGCAAGTATGCTACAGCTATGATTGGATTACAGTGTTAATGCTTTGTTAGATGCGTGGTTGGGTAGTATGGCCTGAAGTGATTGCCTCAGGCCCTGAGCAAAATTAAAGGCCCTCCCGTCAAACTACATATTAACTTGTCAGTCCGCCCCGTCCCTCAAAACCCACGCATAGTTGGCTTTCACCTCCAAACAGCCGTGTCCAATGAACTTAACTAACTCCTGAAAGATGACATTATCGAACCTGCCACGGGCCCAACCCCATGAGTCTCGCCACTCGTCATCGTGCCAATGGAAGAGGGTTGCCTACGACTCTGCGTAGACATGAGAATGGCCAACACCACCATCCAGCGGGAACGACATCTCGGGCCAAGGATAGAGGACATGATTGTGCAACTCAATAAAGCCGTCCTTTTCTCCAAACTTGACCTCAACCATGGCTAACATCAAATTGAGCTTCACCCTGAATCCAGGGGTATTACCACCTTTGCCACACACGATGGGCTCTTCCGTTACAAACGCCTAAACCTTGGCATTTCGACAGCAGCCGAAATCTTTCATGAAGCCATACAAGAAGTCATCCGGCCAATAAAGGGGACACTCAACTACAGTGATGACATTCTCGTGTTCGGGAAATCACGAGAAGAGCACGATATAGCCCTATGGGCTACCTGCACTGCCGTCCAAGAGGCAGGATTGACACTCAATCTGGAAAAGTGCCGGTTCAGCAAGTCCAAACTCAAGTTTTTTGGGCACCCTGATAAAGTTTCCACCATATTTAACTTGCAGGAACTGAGCCATGTGGCAGACGTCAGATCATTCTAAGGAATGACAAGCTATTGCGGCAGGTACATTACCCACTTTGCCACCATCACAGAACCATTACCGCGGTTACTACAGAAAGAAGTCCTTTTTGTATGGTCCGAGGAATGCCAACCAGCGTTTGACCCCATCAAGCAAGCGCTAGCGGGAGCCAGGAGACTCGCATACTTTGACCCAGACTGGCATACAGAGATTGTAGTGGACGCAAGTCCAGTAGGATTGGGAGCCATCCTAGCTCAAACCAGCGGCTATGATACCCACCCGAGACACATCGTGGCTTACGCCAGTAGAGCGCTGGCCCCTCCTGAATCAGCATACTAACAAGCTGAAAAGGAGAGCCTGGCCGCCGTATGGGCGTGCAAGCACTTCCATAACTTTGTAATAGGAAAGAGGTTCACCCTCATCACAGACCACCAAGCCTTACTATCGCTCTTCGGAAACCCCAGGACGAAAAAGCCCCAGAGGATCGAGCAATGTGGCATCAGGCTCCAGGAGTACGATTTTCAGATCATTCATCAACCAGGCAGCGAAAATAACCCAGTGGACTACTTATCAAGACACCCAGCTAGCAAGCCCGTTCCCAGACATCGAAACACTGAATACATCAGCTACGTCACATCCAACGCGCTACCGCCGGCCGTCTTCCTCGAGGCAGTGGCATTAGCCTCAGCAGCAGACCCGTCCATGGCTCTGGCGATTAGCCTCACCGAAAACAACCAGTGGAAAGACTTTCACTGCGCTTTGCTCAGACATCTGGGTGTCTGCAAAGACGAACTTGAAAGGCTGGCCAAAGTACACACAGAATTGGCCGTGCAAGACAAATCAATCCTTCTGAGAGGATGCCGACTAGTCACCCCGGAAGTCATCAGGACGGCCCACGAAGGCCATTGTGGGGCTTACAACACCAAGAGGCAACTCAGATGCCATGTCTGGTTCCCGTTCCTGGATGCTATGGTGGACCGGTGGGTGAAAAACTGTGTAGCTTGCCAATGCACAACCAGGGCCGAATCCCCAGTCCCACTCCGACCGACACAGATTCCAGACCACCCATGGGAGAGAGTCGTTGTTGACTTCTGCAGATCCCTTGAGTCTGGCGAGTACCTGCTACTTTTCATTGACGAACACTCCAGGTTCCCATTCGTAAAGAAGGTGAAGTCCACAGCTTTTGCCCAGGTAGCCGCCATCTTCAACGAGGTCATCAGCGAATGGGGCCTCCCGGAGACCATCAAATCAGAAAATGGTCCACCCTTCAGTGGCCATGAATTCGGGATATTTGCAAAGCACATGGGATTCAACCATCAAAAGATCACACCACGCTGGCCCCAAGCCAATGGGATGGCAAAAAGATTCAAGGCTTCAATCAAGAAGGTGCTTCAGAGAGCCCGTGTTGAAGGCACTGACCCACACCAGGCTCTATGCTGAATGCTAAGAGACTATCGCAACACGCCCCATGAGGCCACGAACAGAACCCCGACGGAACTAATGATGAAATACCAGGTCCGCACGAGGATCATCAGGAACCCAGTACGGTGGCCCAAAGCAGACGTAGAAGTCCTAAGGAGGGACGCCGGGAGAAAGGAGAAGACACGAATAGAGACCAATGAAAGAAGAGGGGCTCGACCTAAAGATTTCCAGATAGGAGATGAAGTCTGAGTCCAACAACCCATGAATAAGAAAACTGACCCACAGTTTGCGCCAGCACCCCTTGAAGTCACTGACGTAAAAGGGGCAATGGTAACTGCCACCAAAGAAGTAACCAGAAACAGTTCACAGTTTAAGCATGCCAACAGAAGAGAAGAAGATGTACCCCCAACTCCTGAACCAGATTCAGAATATAATGATGCCAGAGACGACCTGTGGACTCTTCCAGAGCCTCTGGCTCGTCGACAGTGGAACTGTGTGACACACTTGACGGTGACCCGACTCCAGAGCCACTAAGGCGACTGCAAAGGAACGTCAAGAAACTTCCAAGACTGGTCGAAGAATGTTGAGCACACGCAAGGACATTTGTCCGGGGGTGTTGTCACAGACCCCTGTCTTTTTAAGACAGAGACAGGGCCCTGACGAGGAAGTCACGTGCCTCGTGACGTAGGGGGAGTGAAGGGGAGGAGAAAGGGAAAGCTCACGTTAAAATTGCTGACATGACATTGTTGATTTAACAACAAATCAATTTAATTTGGCAGAAAAGAGACTTAATCAACAGTAGGTTGGTGTGAAGGGAATGCAAGTAATTGTAGGAAATACAGTGCATTCACGGTATAAACAGTGCCATATCAGTGTAATGAAGGATAGCACAGTGGAAGCAAGACCCCGCAGAGCAACAGAGGTTCTAATCCGGGATCCGCACTACAGCCCTAGATGAAAGGCAGTGACAGAGGAACACAGCATGCCTACACTAGTACATGTAATAATAATAGCAGGAACCCCCATGCCCATTCAAGAACACATTTAGCATTGCTGTAACAGTACTTAATTGTATCATGGCTGAGCAGGTGGCACACTGTTTCTTGCACCAGGAGACCATATCGATGGTAACAGTGCGTGGTATAAAACAATATAACATACCGTCCCTAACCACACTTATGCAGACCACACTTAAATTCTCTCACTCTTCCATCTCTGACTGCTCTTACAGCAAAACAGCACATTCACAAATGGATCGTACCTGGCACAACTGGCGCCTCCTTAACAGGCGCCATGTGGACAAGGCACCATGGACATGGCCCATCCCATCTGGTATCAGACCAGAAACTTCACGTCAGCATCCAATGAAAGCCATTGTTATGATTGGTCTCTCTCTCTTTCTCATTATCAATGCCGCTCTATCGATGTTTCTCTCTCTATCTCTTTCTCTCTTTTCCTCTTTCTCTCTCTCCCTATGCCTCTCTATGTCTCTCTATTACGCCCATTCTCTCTCTCCATGTCTCTTTCTCTGCCTCAGACCTCTCCCACACCTCTCACGCTCTCCCTGCACATCTCTCATTCCAGCTCTCTGTGTAGCTTTCTCTAGGCTTCTTTCTCTCTTTCTCTCCCCCTCTCTCTCCCATGCTTCACTCTCTTTATGCCTCTCTCCCACTCTATATCGCTCTATCTTCTATGCCTCTCTCATTTCTCTCTATGTCGCTTTCTCTATGTAGCTCTCTCTCTCTCTATATATATACCTATATATATATTTATATGTATATATAGTTTATATATGTATCATTTTTTCAGTGAATGTCATAGGTTTTTATTAGTGCAACTTAACTATAATGTTCTTTAACAATGTTTTTTCAGTGAATTTCATAGGTTTTAATTAGTGAAAATGTTTCATGATGTTACATCACTCTATATTAATAATTCCTCGTTTAACATATAGGAAAAAACTATAAACCTCCTTTAACAAATATATTTTTGCAGCACATACCGATATGCATCGTTTTAAGAAGCACATGCTGGGGATGTAAGTCATGCTTGAATTGCCTAGAGCATGACGCTTGACCATGACCCCAGCCCCACCAAACCACCACTGTTATCCACTGCACCAAGCCTGCATCCTAGTTCAGTGTCCACTATACCCTCATAATGTGACCAATAGCCAGTGCTCATGGCTCGCATGGCCAGTCTCCACAATCCATGGGGCATGGGCTTCGGCCATGCTGCATGCCCCAACAAGCAAGACGGTCAGATAGCACAGCGAGTAGAGCACTTGCTTTGACATCCGTGCAGAGCCTGTTGATGCAGGTTTGAAGCCAGCAGGGCCAAACTCAGCCTTTCATCCTTCTGTGGTCGATAAATGAGCACCACACACCGTGGGTAATAAGCAGCGCTCAGATACCTGAGGGTTTGTAGCGCTATAGAAATAAAAAATTATTATTATTATTATTATTAAATCAGGCTAGACATTTGTCCTTGCTGAGGGCCAGACCCACTGCCCAGAAACCAAAATTATTTGACTTATTTTTGTACTTATTTTTGACAGGACAGATTTGCAAAAGCATACTTTCGGGTCCTTGCCAATGCTCCTCGCGCAAGTTTGCTGCAATCCCGTCCAGCACTTTGGGCTGTAGCTGGGAGCAGAATTGTTTTTCTCATTCAAACCTATCCCGATTCCGAAAAACATTACCACATAGCCGGTCCCTGGTGGCCAGGGGGCCATGTCCACTTTAACCCCTTTGCTGGTCCCTGGTGGCCATGTCCAGTGTCCAGAGGCTGTAATTCCGCCACCAAAGGAAGAGCAGTATTTTTTTTGTACCTACATTATGACAATTAAAAAAAAATAAAACACTGACAAATTTGCGAAACCATACCTTTGGGTCTTTGCCAATGCTCCTCGCATAAATTTACTGCAAATCCGTCAATGTTTTGTTTTTTGAAAAGTGTCAACTGGAGGCACAAAAAACTTTGTGATATAACTTTGCCCCGACTTGACAACATCCATTTCAACTTTGCACAAACATTCAAGTTTGGGTCTGTAATCTTTTTGCAAACATTTGTCCAGATTCGACAAACGGTATCAAAGGTATAAGCTATCTAAAAATGTTGGGATCCCCCCTCTAATTTTGTCCCCTCTTGACAAAATTCCCCAAACTTTGCAAAAACATTCAAAGGTGGGTATACAATCTTTTTGCAAACCTGTACGCATATTCACCAAACAGCATCAAATTTATAAACTGTTCAAACATTTTGGGACCCCCCTCCAATTTTATCCCTTTTGGCGAAATGGCACAACACTTTGCAAAAGCATTCGAAGTTGGGTCTACAATTATATTGCCCCTAATGCAGACGGTAAAAGGCTCATAGCCGATGCATTCCGGAGCATAGTTCCATCTTCAAGGTTGAGCAATCAGTTATTTACAGGAATTAGTTTGAACAGATACATTCACAGTGTGATCAGGCAATTAAACATTAAATACATACCAAATTCGTTCCTGTGGTGATCCAGTCAGCCGCTATTTTTGATTCCACTTGTTCGATTTAATACTGTTTGCACAACTAATTGAAAAACACGGATATTATTTCATTTTCTACAACTTGCAAAGAGCATTAGGACAACTAGATAGAACTTGATTGAATATTTTTTGGACTATTTGCTGCAGCTGTGTACAGAAGAGCAGTTTGTGAGCATCTGGTTTTACTGGGTAGTTTTACCCAGTTTTTCTTTTTCGCATGTCTGTCTCTCTCTCTCTAGATTTCTCTCTCTGTATCTCTCCCTCCTATGTTACAAGTATTTGCATTTTTATAGAAGCCCCATAGTGTGGTTTATTCTCTCTGCATGGCTTTCTCTCTCTCACTTTCAATATGTCTCTCTGACTCTGTCTACAACGCTGTTAAATATTCTTTACAAAAGCGTCACAGTTTGATGGTCTCGAACAAGAGAAGGATGTGCAGAACAGCACCACAGACTTGGTCCCCACACTCCAGGATGGTCCCAGCCTTCCAGGGGGCCAAGAATTGCCTGAGCAACTGTACAGTGAGGGGGAGTGACCTCTGACCGGCCCATAGAATCAGAGCTCGCCCTCGAGTACTTTAAGACGAGATAGCTGCACCTTGAGGTGGATGGGGTGCGGGATTCTCTTACTCCAACACCAATCAATAAGGACAACTGAATGGTTTGGCAAACGGGAGTCTGTTTAATAACAAGTACAAAAAATGGGGAAACATGGAGATCAATAATTATGCGATGGCCCGTCTTGCTTCAACTCCCAAAAATCTTCATTCGAACAGCAATAGTTATAGTCAAAATTCGTCATCATTGACGTGTAACACTCAAACGTTTGTCATGCAATTCTCTTGGTTGGAAAAGGTAACTTAAGTATAGGTTCTATATCTGTATATGGTAACAGAGTGTGAGGATTGGATAACTCTTATCGGGTGGGCGTCTACGCCCTTCCCTTAGATTACTCATGCAAACATCACTAAAGGTATGACGTCTCATTGGTTCTACTATCTATAGGACCTCAGATTATTTGGCCTACTGTGATTGGGCTGGCTACAACCATAAGCATAAATCTCCACTTTAATTAGCAGCATGCAGAATGGTCACCCAGATGCAGGATGCCCCAAGATTCACCCTGCCTCCCTTCCATCAATCAGTACTTTAGGGCTATGTGTCAATTAGTTGGCTGAGGTTGGCCTCAAAACTGTAGCTTCTTGTCAGGAAAATTTATGGTATCTCCTGCTTTGGGTGACATCAGACGTTGGTACCTCTTCGCGCTTGGCTGGTCACGTGTTAGTACACCGTGAATCGGCTTAGTTTTCCTTCTATTTGTGCATTTAATTCTCTTTTTCGGCCGCCACCTGCCTGGGCCCCCTTATCTCGACCTTCACGGGGCAGGCTGCTCTGCTCTTAAGTTTCGATTCTCCGAAGTTACTGTCCGCCTCCCTCTCTTGGTTTGACCTCGATTTCCCAGGCACGGCCTGCTCCTTGCTGAGTTTCGATTCCGCTGTCTCTCTTCTTGTTTTAGCTGGAATAAGAATCCTGGCCTGTTTAACCCTTAGTAGCCTGGGTTAATTCTGCTTTTGTATAAAGTGGGGTCGCACTTATATAATGTGCTTCGTTGAGGTAGATATATAGTTGGCGCTTGCCGCTCTATTCTTCTACTAAGCATAGCAAACCGCACTGTTTTCTTAGCTTCTTGCGTTACAAGCCCATGTACAGGCTTTAGCTGGTTGAATATTTTCATCCTGCTTTACAGTTATATATTTCAACCCGTCTCTTCTTCTATGTCTGTGATAGCCTTATCCATGGTGTTTCATCTTTGTGTGTCATCTTTTGGTTGTCGTTCTTCATCTGTACGTCTGTCCGTGCCCTTGTGACGTCATCATTCGTCTTCCATTAAGGCCTTTTGAGTTTCTTCTGGGACAGTGTTTAAACAATCTTAATTTCTTGTCATTTGCTGGTATGGTTGTCTCAATGGATACCTTACTGCCCATGGTTGTCTGGTTATTGGCGCTTCAATAGGTATTGCTCTTCTGATTGGCACTGGACAGAGCCCTAGTGCGGCACTCTGCTGGTTTATTTGCTCATCGTACGTCACATATCTCGGTGCGAATGTTCCTGGTACTTCAAAATGGGCGACTGGAGTGCAGGCCATATTTGGGACCTCCTCCACACTCCCCCCTCTGGTTGGTTCATCGACCACTTCCGCTTTCTCCTTGGGATTCGTCTTACTTGGTTCTTCTGTATCCATTTCTTCCTCGTCTTCTGGGTTTGTACATGATGGTTTGAAGGAATGTCTCTTTGGCGTCCATATTTGTATCACTCCTTTCAGGTTTCCTGCTGTTTTCACATGTTCGTCTTTATTCCATGTCATTAGCTGACATTGTCCAATTGGGCTGCAATAGATCAATTTTCCTTCATAATTTCTGCATTTCCTGGGATCCAGAAACTTTGTCCCTTCTGGTGCGTACTTGCTGGCCTTCACAAAGTCTTTTATTTCTTCGTCAGTTAGGTCTCTGGGCTTCCATCCTTGCTCGACATCAATCATGATCTTCATCCCTATGGTTTTCTTCACAGTTTTCTGGCATTGCGAGATTATTATCTTGATAACACAAAATCCTAATAGTATCATCAATAGCATGGCTCCCAGAAAATTGAATATATGTCTGCCATCCATTGTGGGACTCACAAGAATAGTGATCCAAACCAGCTGTCATCATCAACTTCCGTCAGTTTCATCGATCATCTGGTTCTGTAGGTTTGTCAGCATACCTATGGCTTCTGTTAAAGTTCCATTTTCCTCATCGTGAGAAGGTATAAATGTGAAACATGATTCTCCGATTTTTGCACAAACACCTCCATCCATCGCTGTGATCATGTCAAGTACATATCTGTTCTGGAGAGTCATCAGTCGGATCGCTCTTAACTCTTCCTTGATTGAATTGAATCCTTTCATTGTCGAGTTGATGGTTTGCAGCAGCTCCCATCTGGTTATTTGTAACCATTTAGTATTTGCTCCAACTTGGAATCTTGGCATGAGGATTGTCGCAAACACTGATGAGGTGAGGCTGAACAGCCTGTGTTCATATGGGATTGCATGAAATGCTTCTTCTGATTTGGCAGAGAAGTAATTCTCTCTCTTGATTCGGGATACCAGCTCCACAGATCTCCTTTTCCTCAGGTGAGCATCTGCCTT
This sequence comes from Ambystoma mexicanum, assembly GCF_040938575.1. Lineage (NCBI taxonomy): Eukaryota > Metazoa > Chordata > Amphibia > Caudata > Ambystomatidae > Ambystoma > Ambystoma mexicanum. The sequence continues at coordinate 66,809,335 of NC_090939.1, forward strand.
TGGGAAACTGTAAATATTCAGGTCACTTTTTCGGGATCACTAATGCTGGAACCTGGACATTCACTATTGTGCATATGCCTCCCCAGTTCTTTGGTAGTCTGATGTATGCTTTGGATCCACACGCCCAATAATGATCCATAATTACTGCAGTTCCGTGAGTCATTCCTGGAGCTTCAAAAATTCGTCCACAGTTCTGATTCTCTCCCATTTTTCTTGTGCCATTGTTCCTGAAGCACAATTTCAGGCTTTCCAGTGGCACTATCTGCAGGGGCCCTCCTCTGTCTTCGACCCATGTCAGTAATCTTGTGAGTCTCGGCCATAGAGGTTTGCACAACCTCTGTGAGTTTTCTATTGCTTCCTTGCAGGCTCCAAGGACCATCCATGCTCGGCAGATCACCACTCCTTCTTCCCATCCGTTGGGAGAAAGCACTGTTCCCCAAATCTGCATTTGGCCTCTGTTCTTCCAAATTTGAGCCTCTTCCGGGGTTTTCCCTTGGACGTTCAGTCTCAGGTTTATTTCCCATCTTATTCCTGCTCCTTTAACTTCAGGTTTTTCGTACCTGATCATATGATTCCTAGTATGAGCTCTATTTCTCGTCTTAATGTCCTGAACATAATCATCTTCATCGGGGTAATCTGTTTCAGTTGCCTGTTTTATCTGCCTCAATATACATTTCTAGTCTGCCTAACTCTGTTTGTGCCTCCGTTGCTAAATTATGATTGTGCCTCCTGCCCATCTTCCTTAGCCTGGCTTACCATTTTGCCTAATGCTGATTGTGCCCACTGCTAAATTGTGATTGTGCCTTCTGCCCATCTGCCTTAACATGGCCCACCATTTTGCCCAATGTTGACTGTGCCCATTGCTAAACTGTGATTGTGCCTCCTGCCCACCTGCCTTAGCCTGGCCTACCATTTTGCCTAATGCTGATTGTGCCCACTGCTAAATTGTGATTGTGCCTTCTGCCCATCTGCCTTAACCTGGCCCACCATTTTGCCCAATGTTGACTGTGCCCATTGCTAAACTGTGATTGTGCCTCCTGCCCACCTGCCTTAGCCTGGCCTACCATTTTGCCTAATGCTGAGTGTGCCCACTGCTAAACTGTGATTGTGCCTCCTGCCCATCTGCCTTAGCCTGGCCTACCATTATGCCCAATGTTGACTGTGCCCATTGCTAAACTGTGAGTGTGCCTCCTGCCCACTTGCCTTAGCCTGGCCTACCATTTTGCCTAATGCTGATTGTGCCCACTGCTAAACTGTGATTGCGCCTCCTGCCCATCTGCCTTAGCCTGGCCCACCATTTTGCCCAATGTTGACTGTGCCCATTGCTAAACTGTGATTGTGCCTCCTGCCCACCTGCCTTAGCCTGGCCTACCATTTTGCCTAATGCTGATTGTGCCCACTGCTAAACTGTGATTGTGCCTCCTGCCCATCTGCCTTAGCCTGGCCTACCATTATGCCCAATGTTGACTGTGCCCATTACTAAACTGTGATTGTGCCTCCTGCCCACCTGCCTTAGCCTGGCCTACCATTTTGCCTAATGCTGATTGTGCCCACTGCTAAACTGTGATTGTGCCTCCTGCCCATCTGCCTTAGCCTGGCCTACCATTATGCCCAATGTTGACTGTGCCCATTGCTAAACTGTGATTGTGCCTCCTGCCCACCTGCCTTAGCCTGGCCTACCATTTTTCCTAATGCTGATTGTGCCCACTGCTAAACTGTGATTGTGCCTCCTGCCCATCTGCCTTAGCCTGGCCTACCATTATGCCCAATGTTGACTGTGCCCATTGCTAAACTGTGATTGTGCCTCCTGCGCACCTGCCTTAGCCTGGCCTACCATTTTGCCTAATGCTGATTGTGCCCACTGCTAAACTGATTGTGCCTCCTGCCCATCTGCCTTAGCCTGGCCTACCATTATGCCCAATGTTGACTGTGCCCATTGCTAAACTGTGATTGTGCCTCCTGCCCACCTGCCTTAGCCTGGCCTACCATTTTGCCTAATGCTGATTGTGCCCACTGCTAAACTGTGATTGTGCCTCCTGCCCATCTGCCTTAGCCTGGCCTACCATTATGCCCAATGTTGACTGTGCCCATTGCTAAACTGTGATTGTGCCTCCTGCCCACCTGCCTTAGCCTGGCCTACCATTTTTCCTAATGCTGATTGTGCCCACTGCTAAACTGTGATTGTGCCTCCTGCCCATCTGCCTTAGCCTGGCCTACCATTATGCCCAATGATGACTGTGCCCATTGCTAAACTGTGATTGTGCCTCCTGCCCACCTGCCTTAGCCTGGCCTACCATTTTGCCTAATGCTGATTGTGCCCACTGCTAAACTATGATTGTGCCTCCTGCCCATCTGCCTTAGCCTGGCCTACCATTACGTCCAATGTTGACTGTGCCCATTGCTAAACTGTGATTGTGCTTCCTGCCCATCTGCCTTAGCTTGCCTTACCATTTGTCCAATGTTGATTGTGCCTATTGCCAAACTGTGATAATGCCTCCTGCCCAATTGCCCTAGCTTAGCTCGGCCAACCATTTTGATTGCGCCTACTGCCAAACATTGTCTGCATTTGGGCCTACTTACCTTAGCATTCCTAAAAAATGTACTTTCCCAGGACGCCACTGACTCGCCTTATTCTTGCACTAGCCACTACTTTGATAGCAAATATATTGGTAAACTATCCTTACCATAGCCTCCCTAACATTACCCTAGCATTACCCTCATCTTGTACAAGTAAAGAAAAGTTTACTAAACCAACTATGCAAGAACTATTGATAACACAACCATGTACTACTTTTGATAGAAATAGAAGACTCTGTGCAAGACTCTAAATTGTATGAACCTCTAGCTAGAACTTTAGTACCCGGTAACAAAAGATCCACACCTGCCCCTGACACCCATACTCATAAATCTAAAGACAACCATCTACAAACTACACAGAACTTGTCATCCGTAGTCCCACCCTGCCATACTCTCAAAGGAGCATTAATAAATGCAAGATCTTTGGTCGCCCATGCTATTGAGATAGCAGAGATCATACAGTTAGGACAACTAGACTTATTAGCAGTCACTGAATCCTGGCTGCACGGCGCTGCAGGTCCAGCGCTTTCATCAGCTATCCCAAAAGGATATACTTTCCTAAGATCAGACAGATTTGATACACGAGGAGGAGGTATCGCACTCATTGTAAAAGACAAGTTACCAATTAGACTCACACCCCATCTGGACACTAAATCTTGTGAGAACCTATCGGCCCAACTCAACCTAAATAGCTCCCAAACTCTCACAATTCATCTGATATACAGATCACCAAACCTTATTGGAACATTTCAAGATGACTTATCCAATATCGTATCCAATAATCTAAAAAACTCTTCTCAAGTCATACTACAAGGAGACCTTAACCTAGGATATAAGGACCCCAAAGATGCCCAAGCATCTAATGTGGCAAATATCCTTTCAGAACAAGGTTTCACCCAGAAAGTACTTGACCCTTCACACTCAAAAGGAAGACCCTTGGACTGGATAGCAGATCACAACTGCAACGTTACTATTTCCTCCATCTCACCAGTGATATGGTTGGATCACCACCTCATAACTTTCACCCTCGACACTGGTAAACCTATCGCCCTGCCTGTCTTACTATCTCCTCCCGTTCCCAGTCGCAATAAAAAAAACCATCATTTGCAACCAGCCCTACAGTTAAGGTGCGTAACGTCCCATTTTACGCACATAATGAAAGGAAATACGGATTCTTTATTTTTCTACTGCGCACCATGTACGCTGTATTTATTAATAAAAAAAAAATACTTTCTGCCACTAGATGGCACTGTAGTACGCAAGCTCCTGCCTTGAGGCAGGCAGACACTTCCCTTGACAATCTCTTTCAGAAGAATGTATCCTAATCCAGGACTCAAACCACCCCCTCCTGGAAGACCTTTCCAGAAACACACGTGTCCTGCTGCATTTTTTTATATGCAGAGTGAGCTGAGAGTGGAGGCTGCAAACGCGGTGACATCAGCCAGGTAAGCATCCCGAATGTTAAAGGAAGTTAAACTGTCTTTAAAAGGCCCAGTTTAATTCCTATTCCCTTGTGCGTTTTTGTAGGCTGTGAGGGGAGTGTGACCAATATGCTAATTTTGTTTAACTGATTGCTCAAATGTTCAGTGTTTGTTGGATCTCGAAGAAAGGTCAGCGTGTCTGTGGTTCTTCCGACAATAGATGGGCACTCTTCGATTATGCGAAAGAAAAGTGAATTGATGAGTTCATCTAGTATCACCTGTGGTGGAAACATTTGTGTCCTTATCACTGTACTCTGGGAGTACAATGAAGGCTTCCGCAATGACAGTAAGCAGGTGTCTGATTACCTTCTGTCTGTGTCTGGTGACCCTCCCTACCAGTGATGGATATGATACTAATACTAAGTGGAATTATGTAACCACGTCCTTTGTGATGTCTCTACTGGGGGACACCATAAGTGCTGCCAAACAAAGTCTTGGTACTGGATGGATCAGGATACTGTATCTGCTTTCAATGTAAAAGTCCTTGATCAAAGTTTGTTATAGTCTTTTCCTCAAAAAGGCTTAAGTGTGACTTGGTTCAAAAGTTTGTGTCAACAAAACGTGCTGTGGGTTATATGCGCAATTATCTTCTTCACCCTGCAACTAGGATGCACAGAGTGTCAGTTTTTTATGTCCTTACCCCTTTTTTCTTTTGCTTAGGGGAATGTTCAAGTTAAGCCACAATTTGCAAAAGGGTTCTTTGTCTTACTTTACTGCTCAAGCATCCTTCTTCCTCGTCATGGATCTCGTCTGCACGTGCTCTGGTTCTTCCCCGTTGTCTGTATTTTCTTCACGGTGGGGTGCAGGCACGGGGTTTTCTCCGAGTTAGGGCTTAATATCATTTAGAAAAAGCCATGCTATCCTGCCCTTTAACTTCACAGCTAACGAAGTGCAGTCCTCCACGATGAAAGAACCATTGAATCTCGGCTCGTCCCACCTTTTCCTCGTGTGGTTCCTCACCAGCACACTATCTCCAGGGAACACGAGTGGAACACGTAGACCTTGAACTGAGTCTATTGCAGTGTTCCCTTCGGTGTTCTGTGCTGCGCTGCACCCTTTTCGTCGTCGTTGCAGCTGGTCTGAAATTACAGTGCAGCTGGATGTCAAGCAGTTCAAGTACTTTTGCATTTTGGATCCTAGGACCTCTCGGGTTGGCTGGGCATCACATCTAGCTCTGTTTCAAGGGGTTAGGGGGTCCTCATTCTCCTTCCTGTGACTATCTTGTGTGGCATAAGATGATGGTCGGAGCCTGGTTGGTTCCGAAGAGCATAAAATGCCAATGGAAGGCAGTGCAACCATCCCCTCCTTAAAGTAAGCTTCAACTTGGCTATCCTTTCCTTTAACAAGCCGTTAAGCCTCTCACAAAGCCCATTACCTTCTGGATGATACGCCGACGAGAACTTGTGCTTTATACCAAGCAACAAGCTGATCTGCTCAAAGACTGCATTTACAAAATGAGCCCCATTATCTGATCTCATTACTTCACACCCCCCCACCTAAGGAACACTTCCCTCATTAGGAATTTGGCCGCACAGGTAGAGTTTGGGTGTGTACATGGACCTGCTTCTATCCATCTAGAGAATGAACACACCACAACAATTAAGTATCTGTACCCGTTGCATACTTGAATCATGTCGACGTAATCGACATGCAGATGCTGAAAAGGCCCATTTGGCCGGGGATGACTCCTCTCATTACTTTTAATGTGTTCCCAGCGGTGAATTGCTGGCAGATTATGCAGTTCACACAAACCTTAGGGAGACTTAAGGGAATATTTATCTGGACCACTTCAAAACAGCCCTCTTTAAGTCAAAAGACTAAAACTACAACAATATTGTTTTAAAGGGTCCCTTGCTTCTCCAGTACCCTAATCCTCTGGCTCAATCATCAATGTTGTTTACTTCGCTACATTTCAACATACTCTGTAAAATTTTGTATCAAAAATAACAATTTATTATCATTTTTTTAAAAACATTTCAATAAAATACATTTAGCATCTTTTCTAAGACCAATTCACAAGCTATTTGTTATATATCAAATCTAGACACTATTAAGCCAAGACATGCATACTCCACTATCTTTTACCTAGTACATTGGTTCTCTGTTAATTAATTCTTTAATAAGACAAGTTTTTCATAAAAATCTATTGTGAACAATTGTCTATTCTAACAGGGGAATCAAATAATCCCAAAGTTTTCTGTTCATCCGTACATTCGTACCTCTGTCACTCATGCACACATTCATTCAACCATCAACACCAACCAACATGTTTCTTTCCTTTTGTTGTTTATCACAATTATAGGAAATTCTTCAGGGGTTTTAGTACTATAACAATCGGTTTATGCATTAGCCATTTTGGTCTTCTTGCACATTTTGCCTACTTGATGAGAAGTCCTATGTTCTACTCCCATCCATCTTGTGTTTGGGCCGGAATTCCAAAGGGATATGTTTATATGGTGCTTGCTTGCTGGCACAGTCTTGTAGCTTTGAGCACAGCAAATCCTGCTCTCTTCAGCCACTCCACGGTATAACGTTGCAGCTGCTCGCGTAGACAAAGGGCCAAAGTCTTCAGATAACTAGGGCAGTTGACGTCAATGCACTGATACTTCAATCTCTGCTACAGTTTCTTTGCATATGTACACGAGCTCCGGATGGCAGACATGGAATTACGATATTTTAGTCAAAGGGCAACAGGAGGGTGGTCGTCTGCCTTTTGGACGGCTAGAGCCTCACTTCAGGAGGAGCATTGGAGCACGTCCATAGCCATAGATTATGCAGTTCACCATAAAGAATGCAACATGCTCAGCTAAATTTGGTATAAACCAGTCTTCCACGAGCGTTGCTGCTAGATTCTCTTTTGTCAGGTGCAACGGGTAATGCAATTGATCCAATGCTATTTTTAGTAGGGCTACAGGCATCACTGGTTTACCAGTGCTGTCTTGCTGCCCCAAGCCGTCAGAAGGGTTCAAAGAACACCCTCAACGTTTCCACAGGTTTTTCTCCTCCTGCGGTGCCTTCCCTTAGAACTCCATTAGTTGCGTTTGCCCAAGATCGCTATAGGCTTCTGGTGTGATTCGTGCTACCATCATCCTTTCATGGGTGCACGCCACTTCCACTTCCATAATCGTCTCACTTTTGGATGCCATACGCTTGGCTTCCGTGTCTGCTGCGTGATTTCCACGTGACACAAAATCGGTCCCTTTGTGTGTGGGCGGCGCATTTCACGACCGCTATGCCCACTGAGAGCTGTAGTGCCTTAATCAGCCTGTACAACAAGGCTGCATGCTACACTGGCGTGCCGTCCGCTCGGAGGTAGCCCCTCCTTTTCCAGCACGCTAGGCCTGCGTGCACTGTGGACGTCACATAGGCGGAGTCACTGTACACTGTAACTTCCTGGTCTGCATGATCCTCAATGGCGAGTATCAGCGCCAATAATTCTGCAGCCTGTGCTGAATAATGAGGTGGTATTCGTGCACGGACGAGTACTCAAAATTCTCCATTTGCTGTGTGTTTCACCACAGCAACGCCTGCATATCTTTGTCCGTCAACTTGATCGATTCTCGAAGACCCGTCAATAAAGACGATTTCTCCTCCTGCCAAGGCATTTTCTTTTACCCTGGGGATTTCATCATAGGATTCTTCATAATTCGCACAGTCATGTATCGGCTCTCCTTCAGTAACTGGCTCTGCTATGAACGTAGCCGGGTTCAATATTTTACATCGGATTATTTTGATGGATTTGATATGATCACTTCATAAACAGAAGCTCTCTGAGATGTCAATGTGCCTTTTGGTTTCTCTAATATGGCAAATAATGAGCGCTTGACGTATAACGTCATGGAACATCCCATTACAATGGTTGTCGCCTTCTCTATGGCGAACGCTGCGGCAGCTAAACTTTGTTCGCATGGGAATTGACCTTTCATTACTGGCTCCAGGTTCCCACTGTAATATGCCAGGGGCTTGTACCCGAACAAGGTTCTTCGAGCGAGCACTGCCGTCATGATACTGCCATTTGTGTGTGAAAACAGGTAGAATTCCTCTGCATAGTTAGGAATTCCAAGAACTGGAGCCGTACAAATCGCTCTCTTGAGTTCAGCAAACCCTTTTTCCATCGCCTCAGACCATTCAATCTTTTTCTTTGTCACCTGGGCCTTCTTTAGGGCCTGGAGGTAAGGCTTGGTATATGAGCTGTAATCGAAAACCCATGCTCTAACATATTTGCACAGACGTAGAAAGCTCTGCATTTGCTTTATCGTGTGTGGCTTAGCTGCTTTCAATATTGCTTCAGCCCTTTCTGGGGTCACCTTCTTCCCTTCTTGAAAGATCAGCTGACCTATGTGCGGCACTTCCTGTTGACAGTATTGTAGCTTTTCCTTGTCAACCTTATATCCTTTCTCAGCCAGTATAGACAGTAGCTGAACAGAACCTGCATTGCTCTTCTGTGTTACTGCAGATTAGAATGTCATCCACATACTGTAAGATAACACTTTCTAATGCAATATTGCTTAGGTCCATCTGTAGGACTCTATTGAAAATGAATGGGGACTCACAGTACCCCTGTGGCAGCTTGGTGCTTTTCAGACACATTTGTCTGAACGTGAATGACGTCAGATCTTGTGAGTCACAGTGCAACGGGATTGAGAAAAAAGCATATTTCAAGCCAATCACCCTGAAATATTTTGCCTCGGCGGGTATATTACATAGGATTGTAGATGGATTAGGGACTAAAGAGAACTCGGCTTCAACAATATCGTTTAATGCTTGTAAATCCTGGATTAAACGCCAAGACCCTCCCTTTGATTTTTTTGACAGGATAAACTGCTGTATTACATGGTGACTCTGACGTCACTAAAATGCCCTGGTCCATCATGGCAGAGATCGTCTTAAAAATCCCTTTGTTTGCCTCTCTGGACATGGGATATTGTCGGACTCTAGGCAAAATTGCTCCTGGCTTTAGTTTAATTTTCACTTCTCCCACCCCCTTCAAGAGGCCTACGTCATAGGGTCCTGTACTCCATACTGAGATGTGTACTTAAGCTATATCCTCATCAAAATATTCTGGACGCTTCAGCACCAACATCATTCTCTGAGGCACTTCTCTTCTGATCATTTTTACCCAAAAGATGAGACTCACTTCCACCCTTGTCTCTTCTGAGTCTGGTTGTTCTTCAAACAGATCGTCATCGGTGACGTCAGTCACTCGATACCCTTCTTCAATGGCGATAATCGTGCACCGTTTTCTGCCTTCATCATTGTATCCGTCGACCAATGCTACTTTCCCTCGCACTGCTGCAGCATGTATCATCAAGGGAAATACTTGTCCCTCCTCTTCATGCATAGGTATTCTTGGTCTGAATAAGAAATCATCAGGGGTTCTCATAATTCTGTCTGCTAGGCCTGGCAATCCTGCCATAAGCACCTGCATGCCATATGCAACAACATCTGGTTCCAGCGGTATAGCTCTCATGGCTATGTGTCCTGAGTATGCTCTAATTATTTTGCATAGATTCGAATAATGCATTCCTGGAGTAGAGCATACTATGCCTTCCTCCGTGAATGAAATCGTCATGTTCAATTTTGTCATTAAGTCTTGACCCAAAATGTTTACAGGGGTCTGGCGTGAGTATAATAAAGGTACATTCATGTCGCACTCTTCTATGGAGACTGGGAGTGCGTCCGTAAAGGGAACTCGACTGTGAGCATCTGTGAAACTCTGAGCTTCTATGGCCTCGCCGGACAAGGCAAATTTGCCTTTACGTATGCACAAGCGTGTAGCACCCATGTCCACTAGGAAGGAATATTCTTTACCCCCTATAACGACATTCACCCTAGGTTCCCTTTGAGGGTCTGGTGTCACTGATTGAATAGAGCACATCAGGGTTCCCAGTGAGATGTCCTAGTGTATATATATGTTTGGCCCACTGTGGGGGGGCGTGGCTACGAGAGCCATGTAGGAGGACGCGATCTGGAGGAGCTCCCGAGATCCTGAAATGATCCTGGCGAAATAGTGCATAACAACATGCCTATGACTTCTGAAAACACACATGCCGGTGTGTGAACGGTCTGACTGCGCTTGGTGAACTTTTGGAAGGCGTGGGAGGAACGGTGGTGGAGTTTTGTGCGAAAAAGATAAGGAGCACCGGAGACGAAAGACGAAACAAAATGGCCGATCAACGACCGGAACAAAGGAAGGAGCAGGCCGCACGGTGGTCGGGCGATAGAAGCGTACTGAGTGCGCATTTGTAACTTGTGCAGAACGCAGGTCCTCTGGGTCATGTCTAATAGAACAGTGAGACCGAAGGCAAAGCAGCCCACCTTGGACGACTTCACTAAGACGTCCCCTGGTCCGGAAAATTCCAAGAGTAGAGATAAGTCGCCTACAGGCGGCATGCCTGCGACGGGTGCTAACCAAGAGGTCCTGGCTGCGATTGCGGACTTGAAGGCGACCTGGGAAGCTAAGCTTGAACTTGCCGTAACTGAGCTGAAAACGGCATTGGACCTTAAGGTCAGTGAGGTGCAGGAGGTGAATTTACTCCGGCAGGACGTCAGGTCCTTGGCGGAGCGTACTGAGGCCCTCGTGAAAGAGGTGAGCCCGAACACCGCAGATTGTGCCTCCCACAAGGCCGAATTGCATGCCCTGGTGCAGAGAGTGGGCAATCTGGAGAGCAGTGCGGAGGAGGCAGAAGGACGCGCCCGACGGAACAGCATTTGCATCGTGGGCCTGCCAGAAGGATCGGAGGGCCATAATCCGACGTAGTTCATCGAATCTATGCTGTTGCAGGAGATACCCGGAGGAGCCTTATCTCAAGGAGTCGCGGTGGAACATGCGCATAGAGCTCTAACAAGGAGGCCGCCACCGGGAAACCCGCCTAGACCAGTAATTGCCAAAATCCTTAATTACCGGGACCGGGAGAGGATACTAGAACACTTCCGCAAGGGAGGAACAATTACACGAGGAGCGGCAAACATAACGGCCTACCCGGACTATACCCTGACTGTGCAGCGTAGCCGCATGAACTTTGGGACGGTAAAGCGAAGATTGGGAGAAGCGGGCCATAAATACATGTTGCTGTATCCGGCGAAATTGAAAGTTTTTCATAAACACAAAACTTTGTTTTTTGAGACTCTGGAGGACGCCATGGGATGGCTCGACGCGCAGGGATGTCCCCAGGAGCCTGATGTTCGGACGGAAGAGGAGATGGAGGAGATAAGAAGCGCACGAGGAGGGTGCTACAAGATGGCGCAGAACAGATCTCTGGGACTTGATTATAGTTATTTGCGCGGCCTTAGGCAGAGAAGGTCCGACTGTTGCACAAGATATTATAAGCACTGTGACTATTGCTGTATTTAGGGGAGCCTTGCAGAGCGGATCTCTTTACCCCACTTAGTAACTTTAGTTAAGTGGCCATTAGGGCGACTTCACCCTACTGAGCTCTGGGCATTGTTTGGTGCTTGCTGGGCTAGATGTGGGGTTGCCTGAGTTCCGAGGATGGAGCTGGGCAGCAGTTGGGGTGTGTGGTGTTGGGGAAGGGATGGGTAGAGGGTGGTGAGGGAAGTGGGGAGTTTGGGGCGTTTATGGTTATGGGGAGTTCGAGTTTGTACAAGAGGCTACGAGAAAAAGCCAGAGGGCTGTATCTGTATTGCGTGGGCAGGCGGGATTTGTTGCATGGAAGGGGGGAGGATACTTATGAGCTATGGGGGATCTTAAGATCGTAACGTTGAATGTCAGGGGACTCAACAGTTACCTAAAGAGGAACAAGGTCATGATGTATTTGAAGAGACAGAAGATTGATATTGCACTGTTGCAAGAGACGCATCTGACTCGGCAAAAGTTGGAACTGTTGGGGAAGAAGTGGAGAGGTACTGTAGTGGGCTCTCCATATTCTGCCTACGCTAGAGGAGTGCTGGTCTGGGTGGCACCCCACGTTCCGCTCCAACTTACACAAGAGGTGGTGGATACGGAGGGGAGGATGGTCATATTGAAAGCACTGGTGGAGAATAGGGAGGTGTGCATTGTAAATACGTATGCCCCCAATCAAAATACGGCGGCATACTTTAGGACTCTGTGTACCAACCTGGGTGCGTGTGTGGGTGGGGCGGTTATTTGGGGAGGGGATTTTAATTGCGTGCTAAACCCCAGGGTAGACAGATTTGATGATAAGATCGATAGGCCCACCCCAGCGGCCAGGGCATTGCAGACACTGCTCGATGACTTCGGGCTGGCAGATGTTTGGAGGCTGAAACATCCTAATGAGGAACAGTACTCGCATTACTCAGCCCCGCAACAACTGCATACGAGACTTGATTATTTTTTCGCCACGCCAGATGTGGTGATAGAGACCACCCAAATAGACTACAAGGCGAGGGTCCTGTCGGACCACTCGCCTCTGGTCCTGGGTTGGCAGTACTGCCGCCCCAGAGCGCAGATACCGACGTGGCACCTCCGGGCTGAGGCGCTCAAGGATCCGGTCTTTAGAGAGGATATCAGGGCACGCTCTGGGAAGCCTTTAAGGTGGTATTGCGGGGTGCTGCCATTGCTAAATCAAAGGGCCTGCAGGGTGGAGTCCTAATGGAGTTAGGGAAGGCTGAGGATGAACTGGAACGGGAACTCATTAGGGGAGGAGGGGATGTGGAGCTAGTACTCAAACTACAGCAGCGGTGTGCAGAACTTTGGGAAAGGCTCTGCAACCTTAACTATAAGAAGTATGTTGAGAGACAGCATGCAGGGGGGGATAAAACGGGCCGTCTCTTGGCGTGGTTATACAAGGGCGAAACCCCTACGCCCCTGATTAGGACGATAGCCAGAGAGGATGGAGAGGTAGCAGACACCCAAGAAGGAGTCAATGAGGCATTCTTAGACTATTACAGGGCACTATATGAAGACAAAGGGGGGGAAACGAGAAGAGTTAAGAGAAACTTTAAGAGATATGGGATTACCTAAGATTAGTGCCGAAGAAAGGGAGGAGCTGGATGCACCAATTATTTTAGAGGAATTGGAGGAGGTGGTGAAGCAGCTGCCCACCAGTAAGACCCCGGGTGCAGACGGACTCCCTAGCGAATTTTATAAAGCATATAGATAGCAGGTACTCCCCCCCCCATGCTAGAAATGCACAATGAATCGTTTGAGGTGGGCTGGCTGCCGGAATCGTTTAGAGAAGCGATAATAATACTGCTCCCTAAGCCAACAAACCAGGGCATAGCTGTGGCTCCTATAGACCCTTGTCAATGTTGAACCAGGTCGGCAAGATATTGACGGCGGTCCTAGCCAATAGGTTGCGTAGAGTTATTAGTAAATTGATACATCCGGACCAGACAGGTTATGTCCCCAACAGAAATATAACCCACAACCACAGGCGACTCCACCGGGTAATTGAAGAGGGGAACAAGAGCGAGAGTGAAATGGCAGTTGTGTCCCTAGATGCAGTCAAAGCTTTCGACTCAGTGAGGTGGCCGTGGTTGCTGGAGGCCCTGAGGGAATACGGGTTGGGGCCGGGCTATGTTAGGTGGGCGAAGTTGCTGTACAGTGAGCCGCTGGCTAGGGTACGTACAGGAGCAGTGATATCCGAGAGGTGGCAACTTAGCAGAGGCACCAGACAAGGGTGCCCCTGGTCCCCGATGTTACATATTCTGGCCCTGGAACCCCTGGCAGTGTACCTTCGACAACAATATGACATGATAGGCATTGAGGTAGGGAGAGAGAAACACCTAATATCCCTGTATGCCGACGATTTGCTATTATATCTTAAATATCCGGAGGAAAACCTTCAATATATTCTGGAGGTAATGGAAAGGTATGCAGAACTATCTGGCATAGCGGTGAACCCCCAAAAATTGAGCATGTTTCCATTGGGTAGCTAAGAGGAACCGCTCCGGAGCTGTTGCCAGTGTTGTCGATACCATGTCCGGTTGGCTCCTTCCGCTACCTCGGAATAGATGTGTATCACCCGGTAGAGGAGGAACATTTGCATAACACCGAGGTGGCGGTGGGAAAGATCCGTATAAGTATGAAGTTTTGGGAGAAGTTGCCGTTGGCGATGATGGGACGGGGGGCAATGCTCAAAATGGTGGTCCTACCTAGGCTCTTACATTTTTTCAGCAATATTCCGTACATGATACCTAATAAGTTTTGTGCCAAGCTGAATAGTATGTGCAGAGACTTCCTATGGCATGGCACTCGGAATAGAGTGGCGCTATGGAAATTGCAGAATTTCTATGAAAAAGGGGGTATTAAACTGCCTAATTTTGAGGCCTATTATGTAGCTGGTCAGTTGCAATAGGTGGTCAAATGGCTCTCTGATGAGGTAACTCCCGAATTTAGGCTGTTTGGACAGGACTGCACTCCGTTTTACCTGAAGGAAATTATTTGGTTGCCTAGGTCTGAAATGAAGGAGCGCCCGGGTATGATGTTGCTTGGGTGGAAGATGTGGCGTAGAGTATGTCGAATGATGAAGGACCCGTACCCATGATCCCCGCAGGTGCCGCTGATGGCCTTGGCAGGGGAAGACAAACAACTAAGGATGATAATCAGGACCTATTGGGAGTCGGTCGGGCTGGTTACATTGGGAGATATCTGGCAAGAGGGGGCCATTATGGATTTTGAAGGACATGGGGAAGAGGCGGGCTTGCATAGGGGCCAGTAAGTCACGTATCTAAGGCTGGAGCAGAATATTCGTAAAATCTGGCCTGAGACTGTATTGGCGGAGGAGCCAGACGCCACTATGGGGACAATATATGACATATCAGAAGGAGGGCATGAGATCTCTAGACTGTATGAGATGGTGATGACCCGAGTAGGGAAGGAATTGACGCATATGAGGCTGGATTGGGAAACAGGTGGGAGCACAGATGGAAGATGGGATGTGGGAGCGCGCTATGGGATACCACAAGAAGGTGTCCAGAAATGCCAGATTACAACAAATACAGTTGTACATAACGCACAGAGCTTACATGACCCCGATGAGAATATCGAAGTTTGTAAATGCGGGACGACAAGCATGCCCAAAATGCGATAAGGAAGATGCTGATATGACACACATGTTTTGGTCTTGCCCAGTGATTGAGAGTTTCTGGGGAGAAGTGGCGCAAAAACTAGCAGACAAAGGGGTCACGCTCACTATAGATACGGCCTGGGCTTGCCTGTTGGGAGGGTTTCCCAGACCACGGAAACTTAAACATGTTGGGAAATTGAAGGACTTGGCATATGTGCTCGCAAAACGAAGGATTGCCATGGGTTGGAAGCAGTGCCATAAGCCACGGGTGGAGGTATGGTGGCGGGATTTGCAAAAATGGGCGGAAGCTGAAACGGTGGTATGGCAGGAGGCATGTAGCAAGTGTGGGGAAGAAGAAGTGAGTACCCTGCTAGCATGGAGAGTATTAATAGCAGGACTGTTTGGAACAATAACGGATTCTGCAGTCTCAGAAGATGGTGATACCCTGCCACACGCAGCAGATACAGAATAAGAAGGATAAACAAGCTCTTGAGGGCGGAGGGATAGGGGGAGCAGTGGTCTTGACTAATTGATGTTCATGTGTTTTGTTGCAAATAACACTGCCAGTTTGGTTTGTATTGTTTGTTTGTTTTAAAAATAATAAAAACCGTTTAAAAAAAAAAGTTTGGCCCATTGTGCACTTGCAGATTTTCCCCATTCCCAGCGTTGATTCCCCTTCCAGGGTTCTGGGACTGTGGCAGTTGTGGTGGTGCCCGTTGGGTTTGTCCTTGTGGAAAATTCCCTATATTCTGTGGTTGCACCCCTTGCTGCACTCCTTGCGCTTGCACTGTATGATTCTGTGCAACGCCCTGTTGTGGGAATGCAGGTGGATTTGCCGCGCATGCTCCCATTCCTTGGCTATTCTGCCACGTGCCTTGACTTCTGCACGTGCGCGCCAATTGCCCTGTCATTCCACACAGCCAACATACTGGTGGTGGTCGGATTATTTGTCCATTTGACATATTCCGAATTACCATTTTGCAGGGTTTGAACGCCTCCTTGATTACTTTGGAAACCTCCCTGATTAATCTGCCATCCTCTTCCTCTAAAACCTCTTGCCCTCTGGTAAAATCCTACGTTACCCTGGTTGTTCTGTTGTGGGTTAGCCACCTGTTGCATGTTTTGTTCAGCTGCGTTAGTTAGCATGTCTCCTTCAAGAGCATACTTCGATAATTATTTTTGCACCAGCTTCTCTTCCTCACCCTTTCGAGTCGCCTCCTTTTTTCGATTCTTTTCTTGTAACAAACTACAGTAATGTGCGATACTTAACTGCATTTCAGCCCAAGGTTTAGCCTCAACTCCTACCAATTTCTTGAGCTGTTTCTGCACTGGTTCTGGCAACCCTTGGCACAATATGTGGTAAAACACAGGTATTGATTTCGTCCAAGATTCATGCGTTTCGAGCACCCACGCGTCTTGAAAATTCTGGATGTAAATTAACAGATCTTCCGACTTCTTCATTTTTCAAGTCATTATAGCTCCCATATCAGAAGTGTCTGGGTAAAGCACCCGTAGCGCTTTCCAAACTGCTGCTCTGCAATTGTTAAATGGCACTCTGTTGTGTGCAGTGTTAATTGTGGTTACACCAGGGTAGCCCGTCCGTGTCCACACATCGTCTGCTCTCTCACCAAGTATGGCGATCATGAGACCTTTAATGTCCCCTATAGCTAGAGTGTTTCCTCCTGTCATTTTTTCTAGCTCATGTATCCATTTTCCGGCTCCCGATGTCAGCATTGGAAGCTTGTTCTTCAGGTTTTCTCGATCCATGTGTGGCCATGGAATATATTGTGGTCTTACTCCCCCCCTTTTCTAGTAGCGGAAATTGGAGTGTGCATCCTTCTTTCTCTTCTCTCATAGCTCTCCTGTCTATCGCAGGGGTAGTATTCCCGCATCGCTGTCTACCTGGCAATGTCCTAAATCTGTCTACATAGGGCGGTGACGACACCCCCCTCTGACCATGGGGTGTTCCTTCATGCCGGTTAAACTGTGTGGCTGACTCTGATGCCCTTGGTGCGGGCTTGCTAGCATCTGACCATCGTACCCCTTTGTCCCTTGGGAGTAGTCTTTCGCGCCGTCTCCCTTCTTCATTTGCCTCGCGCTCTTCTTCTTCGGAGTCGGACATTGGTTGTTCCCAATTCACGCAACTCCTGTGTCATCATCGTTTCTACTGATTTCTAATCTATCCAGGGACAGTTTCCTACTCCCACTACTTCGGGTGACATCCTCCGTGTCATATAGCTGAGTGCTCTCCAGGTTCTCGTCCTCCTCCTCCCCTTGGGGTAATTGTTCTAGCCCCATTTCATCATATATTTTATCCATCGGTTTCCTGATGCTTCTGGTGTCGGAAGTCATCATCAATATTTGCCCTACACATGCCTGGTACTGAGTCGTACGCAGGAAATAATTCTTCAATGTCTTCACAGTCTACCACTGGATCGGGTTTTTTAACCCCCCTCTCCAAATATTCGAGATTGCGTGCCCTCTGTCTACGCTTAAGTTCAATATCATCATCAAATTCTTTGCGCTCCCTCGCCTCTTCTCTGACTCTATCTTCTTCCCTTCTCTTTTCATTTCTATGTTCATCTGCCTTTCATATCTCCTCAGCTCTTCGCCTCCTTATCCTTTTTTCACGTACCCTTTGCTCTTCTTCCAACCTTTGCTGTTTCTGTCTGTCGTGGTCATAGGCTGCTCTCTGTTTACGATTGAGCTGTTTTTCTTGCTCTTCGCGATATAGCTGTTCTCGCCTCAGCCTATCTTTCCTTCTTATCCTTTCGTCCCTTAACTCCTTCTCTTTCTCCTTTCTCTGTACCTCATCTAACCTCTCCTTAGGTCTCACATCAGCACTTCCTTTCCCATCGAATTTCAATAAGATTTGTCCTCCCATCCATTCATCTTTTGCGAATGCTATCTCATCAGTTCTGTCTTCACTTCCTTTCCACTTCTTTCTCTCTCTCTCCTTATCGAGAGATGCACTTGTCTGTGCCTGATCCTTTCTTTCATCATCGCGTCTCCCCTTGTCCCTCGGGACTATGGAGGTGAGATTCTTGTCCTTATCCTTCCCTTGATTTTCGTCACTACTGTAAGTAGGTGACTCATATGCGGAGTTGCTGTACCCTGTGGCTGCTTTAAGCTCCCTTAATGAGTAGAGTCCTTCAGGCTTACTCTCTTCGGGTTGTTTCAGGCGGGGCAGGTGGTGCGGTAGGCATCTCACCCCCTCCGTGCATACATTTAATATCCAGTCTGCCGGTGGCTCTTCCTCCTTTGACTGTTCAAACATTTTCCAGAGTTCTAGAACAGCAAGGCGTTTCTCTAGCTTCTTGCCTGTATATGTGGCATGCAAGTATGTCGTCATATGTTGTAAGACGGCTTTAGATAAAGACCCATTTTGTGGCAACGGGATCAACATCTTGTGGGCGGTACCGTTAACCCACTCGGTGATATATTTCTTAAGCTTGGGTGCATGTTTCGGCAGTTGCTTACATAAGTGTGCTAATGGAGTAATGTCTTCCATGCTTAAATCTGTTTCTGTTCCTCTAATCCAATGCTTTTCAATGCTTTCATGCAACTTTAACACTTCCAACAATATGAGCAAGCACCAAACACTGCAAGCTCCAATCCAATTTTTTCCGCCAAAATCTTTTATATCACCAATTTACTCAAAAAGACAGACACGTAAAATACTAGACAGACACCAGCTGGACACAAATATCTCTGCCTCTAATTATTACCCCTACATGGAGTTTAAACGAACCCCGTTCACGACGTCTTTAAACGTGGTGGTAGCCTAGTCGTTTCCCATTATGTGCAACTCTGAGATCACATTTCTTCTGACTGCTATATTAAAGCGCAGGAATAAGGCGAATCCTCTCACTTCTCAGGTGTCTGCCCTGGTACCCTCTCTCTTCTCAGGTGTCCACCCTGGTATTCTTCATTTATTCAATTATTCTCGAGTCATTATCCCCTTATATATATATACAGTCTTCTCTTCTTCTGACTACTTTGTTTTTCCACCTCCCTCCATTACCCTTTCCTTTACTTGTTCTAACGCCTATGAAATTTTCCAAAGCACTCAATTTTTATTTCACTCACTGTTCGCATCGTTCCTCTCTGGACCCTCGGGATCACCGCCTCCGTTACCGCCTCCTTCAGACTTTCGCCTGCTCGTAGGAATGGGAAGGGTTATGTTTTTTTTAAGATGGGTCCCTTCAGGCCCCACTGCAGTTTTGGATCAATTACACTACCATTGTCCACGGGAAGCTTCACAGACTACTCAGCCGAATGGCGAAGGACTTGTGATATTGCCGAAGTCCTAGAGTTACTTTGTGTCGATGGTCAATAGGTGTCTTATTTTAATCAATAATCAATGGTTTCTAACCATCCTCTGCTACCAAGTGTACAGCGAGGGAGAGTGACCCCTAACCGGCCCATAGAATCAGAGCTCGCCCTCGAGTACTTTAAGACGAGATAGCTGCACCTTGGGGTGGATGGGGTGCGGGATTCTCTTACTCCAACACCAATCAATAAGGACAACTCAATGGTTTGGCAAAGGGGAGTCCGTTTAATGACAAGTACAAAAAACGGGGAAACATGGAGATCAACAATGATGCGATGGCCTGTCTCGCTTCAACTCCCAACAATCTTCATTCAAACAGCAATAGTTATAGTCAAAATTCGTCATCATTGACGTGTAACACTCAAAAGTTTGTCATGCAATTCTATTGGTTGGAAAAGGTAAAAGTATAGGTGCTATATCTGTATATTGTAACGGAGTGTGAGGATTGGATAACTTATCGGGTGGGCGTCTACGCCCTTTCCTCTACATTACTCATGCAAACGTCACTAAAAGTTTGATGTCTCATTGGTTCTACTATCTATAGGACCTTATATTATTTGGCCCACTGTGATTGGGCTGGCTACAACCCTAAGCATAAATCGCCACTTTAATTAGCAGCATGCAGAATGGTCACCCAGATGTAGTATGCCCCAAGATTCACCCTGCCTCCCTTCCATCAATCAGTACTTTAGGGGGTTCCATGTGATAGTTTTGCTGCAAAAATATTGCGATGCAAAAATATCGCCATATTTTTGCAGCGAAAATAACACATGGACCCTGCGGAGGACACCCCCGCAACCCCTGCACCTAATATTTTCGCCACCAAAAATATCGCCTATGGCCGTTCCCGACGACCATATGTTCAGCGATATTTTTGCTGGCGAAAATATTACCTGATACCCTTTAGGGATATGTGTCAATTAGTTGGCTGAGGTTGGCCTCGAAACTGTAGCTTCTTGTCAGGAAAAGTTATGGTATCTCCTGCTTTGGGTGACATCAGACGTTGGTACCTCTTCACGCTTGGCTGGTCATGTGTTAGCACACCGTGAATCGGCTTCGTTTTCCTCCTATTTGTGCATTTAATTCTCTTTTTCGGCTGCCACCTGCCTGGGCCCCCTTATCTCGACCTTCACGGGGCAGGCTGCTCTGCTCTTAAGTTTCGATTCTCTGAAGTTACTGTCTGCCTCTCTCTCTTGTTTGACCTCGATTTCCCAGGCACGGCCTGCTCCTTGTTAAGTTTCGATTCCGCCGTCTCTCTTCTTGTTTTACCTGGAATAAGAATCCTGGCCTGTTTGACCCTTAGTAACCTGGGTTAATTCTGCTTTTGTATAAAGTGGACTTGTACTTATATAATGTGCTTCGTTGAGGTAGATATATAGTTGGCGCTTGCCGCTCTATTCTTCTACTAAGCATAGCAAACCGCACTGTTTTTTTAGCTTCTTGCGTTACAAGCCTATGTACAGGCGTTAGCTGGTTGAATACTTTCATCCTTCTTTACAGTTACGTTTCTTTATATTTCAACATCGTCTCTTCTTCTATGTCTGTGATATCCTTATCCTTATCCATGGTGTTTCGTCTTTGTGTGTCATCTTTTTGGTGTCGTTCTTCATCTGCACGTCTGTCCGGGCCCTTGTAACATCATCATTCATCTTCCATTAAGGCCTTTTGAGTTTCTTCTGGGACAGTCTTTAAACAATCTTAATTTTTTGTCATTTGCTGGTATGGTTGTCTCAATGGATATTTTACTGCCCCTGCTTGTCTGGTTATTGGCGCTTCCATAGGTATTGCTCTTCTGATTGGCACTGGACAGAGCCCTAGTGCGGCTCTCTGCTGGTTTATTTGCTCATTGTACGCCACATATCTCGGTATGAATGTTCCTGGTACTTCAGGCGACTGGAGTGCAGGCCATATTTGGGACCTCCTGTACGCAACCAGAACAGCTGAGGGAACTAAAGCCATGTCCCCAACTAGATGTTTATTAGGGGTAAAGTATGGCTAGATGACTTGATTTTGACTAGTTGCAAAAACATATTGGGGGTAGCCCAATGTTAAGGATTTCAATGGATTTCAAATCAGGCGACACGCACACCTTGGTCTCTGCCTAGTATGTAGCGCCTAACTGAGGTGCTTTTCTCCTTATTTATGTGGATTCAATTATGGGATGATACACCACTCTTATCACACACCCTTTTCAAATAACCTGGGTCACAATGGACCATGAACCTGGCTGGTTAGTCAAATTCAATACTTAATTATTTATTTAAAATTCACAAACAAGAAATCACACACTTTTTAATATGGGGCAGCAATCACCAATGGGGTGATCGTTACACTGAGAAGGTGAGAAATGCACTGGGTTTGACTTTTTAGTGGAGCAGATACACAACACAGCAAAATAGGAGTGCTTTTGATTTAGGACAGATAGCACCCAAGTTAGAATTTCCCCCTGCAATGTTCCCTCAACCCACCAATAATCAATTCTGAGTGGATACAAAGAAGCAGCAAGTACTCAGGAATAGGAAACTGAAAACGGAATCTAAATCTGACCTTCCTTCCCCGAATCAGAGAGAAAATAGACTTTAGATCCCTTGCAATGTGGTGAAATGACACTCGGAAATTGATAAATCAATAATGAATGTGTGTTAAAAACCATGGAGCAAATATGATTCCTTACTAAAGCAACAATGCAACGATACTAACAATCACAAAGAATGGATTACCAACAGTATACAGTTCAGAAATAGGTGGAAAATTTAAAACAGATTTCAGTCAAATAACACGTTTAAAATTTACACTTTTGCAATTCCTGCCTAAAATTACCCAAACGGTTTTTAATAAAAAAAAATGGGTGTAATACACTGATTTGGAGTGCGGTTTTTATGTTGTGGAATAGATATGGATTACAAGTACAAAATGGAATTGAAAGTAAGTCTCTAGCTGGTAAATTGAAAGAGTTATGCAATATAGAAGGAGGCGCACTTTGAGAAAAATGAAGGGTGAAATTGGAAAGGAAATCAGTTTGTGAAAAGAACAGTTTTACTTTAAACTAGATTTAAGGACTAAGAAAAGAGGAACGCTACCCATGAATTCTCTAAGTTATGCTGCAGATGTAACCCTTCACGCAGTGTACCCCTTTTCTTTAAAGGCATGGGGCCTCATTACGACCCTGGCGGTAAGGGGTTTACGCCAGCGTTAGCTGCGCCGACCCCTTACCGCCAATTACGAGGTCCCTTAGCGCCATGGCGCTTTTAACACCTGCTTTTAGCAGGTGTTAAAATCCATGGCGCTAAGGGACCATGGAGTTAATTACGCCACCGTAATTTACGGTGGCGTAATTAACGCCTTCCCCACTCCCATTATGCCCTATGGGGCAAAAATGGGAATGGGGAAGGGTAAATGGGGATTGGGGACTTACCGCCCCGCCAAGGTCGGAATGGGGCGGTAAGTCCGCCAACCACCATGGCGTAAACGTAGTTTACGCCATGGTGGTAAAGTCACGGCCCAGGCGGTAACTTACCGCCTGGGTCGTGATGAGGCCCATGGTCTAGTAAAAATGTTTATTGTCCCTACGGGTCGGCCATGTTTTTTTAAGCCTAAGTGGCTTGATTTTAGAAAACTTTCCTATGGACCTTACCGTCGACCCCAAGTGTGTGTTGTGTTTCCAATATTGAAAAGTATACTAATGCAAGTACTGTGTTTCAGGGAGATGTGGATGCCTCCTCTCCAATACAACCATTCATGACAGTCCATGCAGAGCCAGAGGTATGGATACTGACAGTTCCATCGAAATAGATCATCACTGGTCGAATACTTGTCGTTTGATTGTTGCACACAATGTTTAAATCGTATTTGGCTATTGAGATGTACCTGTGTGTTCGTCCTCACGTGTGTTTTATGCTAACAATATTTTGATACATAGTAATGAAAGTACTATGTCTCAGGGAGACGATGGAGCCTCATTCCGTGCTGTCTATGCGATACAGAAAATATAGTCGTTGCAGCGCAAGAGGAAGGGAGGACATGCGGAAAGGAATCAGAGCTACAGCGTGCAGATGTTGAAGGTCGAGTCAAAAAAGTTGCAAAGAAAAAAAAACAAAAAAAGGTTAGTTACAAACAGTTCATAACTTTAAAAAAATGTTTGTGCTGGGGACTATTTTATGTTTTTTTCCAGTCAATTCTACTACACTCCATCTTGTGTTTAAACTGAACATCCCTTTTCCAATCTCTCTTCCAGTTACCCGTGGGTGTCAGAACTATACACACACAGACTGTGAAGCGAATGAGAGATGTGGCTTGCCAGACCGAGTACACTATGGAGGAACTATTAATTGAGGCGAGGCGTGTTCAAGCTAGGTGTCATCTTTGAATTCTCTCTATTCACCTCACATATGTGTATGTTTATATTTTTCTCATGTCTCATCTCATGTAAATGTAAATGCTGCGCACTGTTAACTGAGGGGAGGCTTGCGTATTGCAAATAATAAAACAAACAATAAATCTCACTTTTAACTCAACTCCTGTGGTACTTTATACTTTCCCTGACCTTCCGCCAAAAATTAAATGTCTCAATTTGGGCTGCAAAGCTCGCAGACAACGGGGACAAAATTGGGGCACTTAGAACGTGCCAGCCAAGCGGGCCGTGGCATTTGAGAGAGAAGCCAGTTCGCATTTGCACATTGAGGCGCACTACAAAGACGGATTCTAAACTTCAAGTTCTCACATATGCCTATACTACGTGATGTTGCAAATAAAGAATGCGAAGGACAGTGCCCACATGAGGCCCACAAGTCGCACTGGAAGTATAAGGGTCTATTGTTTTTTGACCTTGAGACAGGGACCATGCCGAAAGAGCTACATTTGAAGGGAGTGCGCAATAACGTAAGAGACGATAAGGCAGAATATTCAGAAACTAGACCGAGTTTCAGTTTTAGGTCAGTATACGAAAAATCATTGTCAAGAGCACGGTCCGTTTTACAGACTGCATTACGAAGAGACACAATGGAAATTACAAATATAATGCAAGTAAATCTTTACACGCTTTTATACCGGAATGAAGATTTAATGAATGGATGCATTAATAAATGAATGAATGAAGAGCTAGGAAAAGCAAGTAAAACTGTTCATAGTGGGCACATGGGCATGCAGGTCCACTGGTCTCACCGATCTCGCTCCTTGGCCCAGCCACTTTTCCCTGCACTACGGGACTGTCTCTGTATCCTTCAGCCCCTTCTCCCGGTATTTACCTTTCACTTGCCACCAGCTGGCCCTATTATTTAATTTGTATTCAACTAACCTTGTACAGCCCATCCCCATGTGCAATCAGAAAGACACCCGGCCTAGTAGTGTGGGATGTATTTACCCATGCATCCGAGCCCTACCTCAAAACTGTGCAGTACTGACATGAAAACATCATGATGGCCAGAGCTTCCCAGAAAATGCACAGGGAAATGCAGGAAGAATAGGCTGCCACTCATTTTTGCCGATGTTATAGGCACAGAAGGACACTGCCTAAAAACCACCATTGGACTACTCACACAGTAGTCTGAAACCATTGGGAATGGCAATGCCGATTGCCAAAAGCAAACCCATAACTGTGGAGAATTCATTCTCTTAAATCCCAAAAAGGGGTGCAGTACCAGTACTCACCACTATCAGAAAGCCGGCGTTTAAAACCACCAGATTTTACTTTTTTGTAGAAAACTGAATAAATGAACCCAAAGCAAGCCAAAGAAAGACTTACTGAGAGGTGGATACAATGTAAAGTTATATTCTGAAGTGACTTGAAGGTTTATAACAAGACTGGCTGCGCTGTGGATTTCAGCAGTTTAAGTAAATTTGGACTGAAAGACACTAAAAAAAAATCTAAATGTTTAAATTGACTGAGTGACCTACTTTTGAGTGTCACATAGGTTGCAATTGTTTAAATGTCATAGTTTTAAACTTAGAATCAGCCTTCTAGCTGCATATGTGAAAATGTTTAGTTTTATTTGAATGCAGAAACTGGGGAACAGAAATGACAGCTTAAAGAGATTCCAATTTGCCTGGCAACTACCCCCATCAGGAGTGAAACTTGAGTCACAGCTGTGTTCCCAGGCCTAGCTGCCCTTTTGCTGCTCACACCAAAAGGGATATGACACTTCCCTGATTGAATTACCTGGGCTCTGCAGGAAATTGAACAAAGCCCTGTCCTGACTCAGGCAAATGTTTTATTGCAGATGTCGTAAAACAGCTTCCTCTTGGCAGAAGCTGGGAGTGGCAGGGTCTCTGAGCTTGGCAGAAACTGGAAAGACTGGTTTCTGTACCATGTGACCTGAAAAGACACACCTCTATAGCCAGAATATGGTTTTAGAAAAAGATGAATAACTCATAGAGCGGACATGTGAAAATTGTATAAATGACAACATAATTCTTGTGATTTTTCTGCCCACATTTTAAGAGGTTTTTAGAACCGGTGGCATGTTCAGGGGGGTTTTAGCGGAAAAGAGGATATTACTCAAAATGTGTGCATGTGAAAAATCTGACACTTCATCAACTAATGTCCATACTCCTTGCGCACATGTGTGTAAATTTGGGGTAATGTCCGGAATTGCAAACCAGTTAAAAAGTGAAATATGTGCCATTTCTGAATTCAAGCCCCCAGGAAGAGCAAAGTTTGGACAGGGTATATCTCCTGTGATATGTGATGTGTGCATGTAATTTTAAACCAATGTTTACCTGTGCAAATATGTCTTTTGTTATCAAATATAGAATGTGTGCAATTTGACTGGGGAGTGTCCTCTCTGCAAGCCATAAAATGACATCACGCTGACACACACTAGCTTCCCCAATCAAATGAGAAATGGAAGTTTGACCGATTAGAAGCTGAGAGAGAGGTAGGGTCAGTGATGCTAGAACACACCCACATTCTAAACACATAAAAGCAGACAGACAGGACAGATAGGGACCTTCAAATCCATTTGCAGCTGGAAGCTCTGTCGGGAAAATCCATACCTTACCTCCATCAAACCTCCAGAGAGCCAACCTAGAGACTTCAATCTATCCAGAACTAGAGACCCAGACCAGACCAGCAGAGTAGAGCTGACCTGTTAGCAGAACCAGAGAGAGCTGACCCAGATCACTGTAAAGTGCAGAGACCAGAGTCCAGTTTAAAACCTGACCAGATCCGTGGCGAGGCCCATTTCACTCAAGAATATAGTGTGAGTACCTAGAAAACTGTGCAGAACCAATCTCTTAGTTAAAATAATATAATTCAACCTATTTTAATCTAAGTAGAACTGTCTCCTAACTGTCACCTGTCATTTGTAAAGCTGTCACTTGTCATTTTCTAGTTGCAAGCTGCACTTGTCTTTTTGAACTTTAAAATTTCAAATCTGAAAAACGACCTTTATTTAATCGCTCATATCTCCGTGACCGTTTGTGCTAGAGACTTGCAGTAACTTTCATCTGGAAGCTGAGATCCTAGGCTTTCCTAGGACCCCAAAACGATATTGCTAGCCCTTGTAGTCCTAGAGGGAATTAAAAGCATTTTAACATATTTTCACTCCATTGCCAGCACATATCAAAGCATTTTGCCTGTGTTTTAAACGTCTGTAGTCTAAGCTGCTGGGGTGAACTGAATCACATTTGATTGCATTTCTGAGAATTGTGTGCCTTCCCTCCATTTCCTTGCATTGCATAAAAAGAGGGGGTGAATTGTCCAAGAAAGTGATTACATTGGCCCTCATTACGACCCTGGCGGAGGTCCATGGTGCAATTTGCACCATGGACCATGGCGCAGAGCTGCCAACTCCGCCATGGGGGTTGGCGGACTTACCGCCCCATTCCGACCTTGGCAGGGCGGTAAGTCCCCAATCCCCATTTACCCTTCCCCATTCCCATTTTTGCCCCATAGGGTATAATGGGAGTGGGGAAGGCGTTAATTACGCCACCGTAGAATACGGTGGCGTAATTAACGAGGGGACCCGTAGCGCCATGGATTTTTCCGCCCGGAAAATCCGGGCGTAAAAATCGCCATGGCGCTACGGAAAGTCCTAATCTGGCGGAGAGGTACGCCATGCATTACGCTGGCGTAAACCCCTCTCCGCCAGGGTCGTAATGAGGGCCATTGTCTTTTGCTGAAATCTTATCAAGTTATTTTCTGTACTGCATTTCATTCCACATTGCATTCATTTGAAACCATAAAAGTATTGTTGCTATCTTATCCATTTCATGTCAACTCCTTAGTGATTATAAAGAAGTGTGCTAGTGCCAGATTCTCCGTTGTTAATCTTTATCATATCAGATTAAGTGTGCTATTCAATTATTAATTTATTATAAAGCGTGATATATATATATATATAGTTTAAATTATCAATTAAACCTTTTAACTTGCAAAACAGAACTACTTCTTGGCTCAGTGGGGTCAGGAGGATTCCAAGAGAGGGGTGTTATATAGGGGTAGTCATCCAGAACGCATGAACTGGACATAAAGGTATATCAATAAGGGTTTTCATTCAGTATTCTAGACTAGGCGTTGACTTAGCTGTAGTGTTGAATTGAATCCTCTTACAAATTGGGGGCTCGGGCCGGACGTTTGGGTTAGAATACCACTTGTGCAGCTTAATACAGCGTGCCAGCTGACCAGATACACATATCCAGTCGGATCACCACGCGGCATTACGCTGTGAAGCATTCCTCAAAAGGGACACTCCAAGAAAAGTTCTGTTCTGCAAAAATAAAATACAAACTTCTGTAAGTCAGGACAGAGACCAATCTCTAGAATGACGACCTTGGTAGATATGAAAATAGCCAGAGAGCACTTCTTACATAAACTATTTGTGAGAGGTGAATGGGCTGAGCAGGGCCAGGATGCCTGGTTGCAGGCCATCACGCGACAGGTCACTGAAACAGGGTCAGACTCATGGAGAGATCAGGGTCCATTACATGTGGCCCTGAGTGAACTATATATGGATCCTAAGGCCAAAGATGAACACGACAAGATTGTTAGGATAGCGGCATATTTATATTTATGTATGGGAGCCATACAGAATAAATGTGCTGAAGGCCATGATCTGGAAAAAAGACAACAGATGGCGTTAGAGAAGGCCCAATCTGATCTGGACTCTTCTGAGCAAAGGCTGCACAGAAGCCAGGAGTCAGAAAATAAGACCAGACAGTACATCACTAAAATAAAGGAGGATATGGATGTGCTGCAAAAGGAAAAGTCAGAATAGGATACCAGATTTCTGGCCTTGCAGAAGGAACACCAAGAAGGTTTGGACTCCCTACTGCAAAGCCAGAAAAAGCTGGAGCAACAACTGGACTTCAACAGGGTATGTGCTGAGCAGGTAGTCACCCTGCAAGGCCACCTAGATAGGGAAAAGGCAGAAAGCAATAAATTGATTCTGAAAGACCTGGATACCCAGGCAGAGTTTGATGAAGAGCGCCAGAAAGCCGGTGCCTTCCAAAGGCAAAGGGACGACCTGGCGGCACAGATGCAGGCTCTTAGTCAGGAAAGAGACACTTTAGGCCAGGAAGTCTGCCACTTAAAAAAGGAAATGGAAGAAAATCACCTGGCCCTCCAGGGGCGGGGTGACCTCCAAAAAGAAAACCAGAACTTGGTAGAGCACACCAGAAGGGTGGAAGATGCTCTGGCAAGAAAGGAGCAGGCCAGTAGGGATGGGACTCAGGAGGTAAACCTCCTGCAGCAAAGACTGGCCCAGTTCTCCAGGACCAACCAGGAAGCACAGAGGGAAAATGAGGCCCTCTGTCAACACAATGATAGGCTCCAACAACAGGTAGCGATGCAGGAGAGACTGATAGAGTCTAGTAAGGCCTTAACTGAGGAACTGAAGGCACAAATGCAGGCTCTTGCATTGCAACAGGGAGCAGGGGCGGATAGAGATGAGGTTCGCTGGGAAATGGAAACTCCGGAGCATAACCTCAGGAGCCCTAGTACCAGAGGCCCTCATACCTCTCAGTCCCTGGACTCTGCCACCCCCATGTCCCCTGGCGCACATGAGCACAGGGCCACAGGGATGGCAGATTACTATCCAGCCAGAATCATGGGGCTCATAGGCCAGTACCTCCCAGGAATGGATGGGCGGGCATCTGGGCATGGGCCCCCAAGCATGGTGCAATTCAGTGGGGAACCCCGGGAGAATAGGCCCATTAAGGGCATCCTGAAAACCACCGCCCAGTTAGGTCAGTGGAGGGGGTACCCATCAAATCCTGGCAGCAAGGAGGAATCTGAAGACTCCTCTGAACTGCACCGGACACAGGAGACCAGGTCCCCACATTCTGCCAGCCATTCCCAGGCTCGCAGAATCCGGGAAAACCTGGAAGAGCAGAGAGGAACCTCTGGGAGCAGTGCCTCTGAATCCGAGGACGAATGGACAAGGGTTACCCGAACCAAAAAGGCCAATAAGGCAAAAAGGGCCTTGCTTAAGGACCCCTTAAAGCAGATTAAGGCGATCAGGAGCGTCATCACGCCTTACTATAAGAACGCTAAGTATTCTGTTTGGGAGCACTTAGAGTTGTTTGAGCAAATGATGGAGACTTTCCATTTGAAGGACAGCCAAAGCTGTATTCAATATGTAAAGTGGACCTTCTCCCCGGAATACTCCAGTTTCTTTGCGGGGCTGGAGGACCAAAATCATTTAAGATGGTCCACCTATAAGGCGGCCATCTTGAAACATTTTTCTGTTCACAGAAATCCTCAAGAGGCTCGCAAGGCAGCCTACGATTTGCAATGTGGGGAGGATCAGGCCCCACAAGAATTTGTGCAGGAGTTAAAGCGTGCTTTTGCGCAGACCACCAGAAGGGTGCGCACAGACAGTAGAGAATTCATTAATACATTTTTTCATGCCTTGCCCAAATACATAATGACCCAGCTCGTGAGGGATTTTCACGAGAAAAGATCTTTAGACTGGGTCATTGAACAGGCTACCCGGATCTATGAGGTGCAGAAACCCGTAGATAGCAAAAGTAATGCCCAGAAAAACCCCAAAGCCAACAGCACCCCTGCTGCTGCCAAGGTGGCAGAGGTAAAGGTCACCCCCGTTTTGGATTTGGAGATGGGGGGGCCTAAAAACCTACCTGCACCTAATAATGCTAGGCCCAGGAGGTCCTCGGGCCAGTCACAGACAGGGAGCCAGGGAGGCAGCCCCACAAATGGGGTCCCTCGCTCTCCTGATTATGTAAGTCCCTGTTACAAGGGAAATCGACCCATCCTGGGTTATGTGTGGACTCCTCCAGCCCAAGGGGGGGGATCCAACCAAGCACCTAACCCAGGGAACTTCCCTCCCAACTTCCCACAGGAGGGCAGAAATTCTCCAAATCCGGGGCAGAACTTTTTCCCCAGGTATCCACCCAATTTCCAACCCCAAAATCATCCATCCTTCTTTCCCCAATTCCCTGAGCCCAGACAACCTAATCCGGGAGAGGGGAGGCAAAGGGTGGAGGGGTACCCAAATCTTCCCAACCCGGGGTATTACCAGAGGAGGGACAGCTACCCTTCCCGGGATCAGCCCAGGGGAGAAAACAGGGCCCCGTATCAGCCTGAGCGGGTTTCCCAGTTAGAGCGCCAGGTTCAAAACATGGCGCGGGATCTGGGTCACATACTGAGGGCTCAGCAGAACCCTCAGACCGGCATGCCGGCGCAGAACGCACCCAACTCTGGACCTGGTGCCCCAGAACAATGACGGGGGCAGCACCCCGATAACTCACCGGTTCCCAGGGAGGAGGCACAAAGGGAAGGGGGGTGTAAAGCCTTGGAGGAAGCTTCCTTCCTCACTTGTAAACAGCCCCTGGAAACCCAGGAACCGGAAACAAAATCTCTTGCCCCTGAAAGTCTGCCTCCTAAGGAGCAGAGGGGGGGTAGGAGAAACAAAAGACCCAAACAGACTCAGTTTGAGGAGGAGGTACAGGTCTTCCAATTTGAGGGAGAGGGATCCTCAGAGGATCCTGGGAAAAGGATCTTCTCCTTCAGAGAGGGGGGAACTCCTCCCAAAGAAAAATGGGTCCCTAGGGATTCCAATCCAGACTGGGGAGATGTGGAGACTGAGCTACTGCCGCCCACCATCTCATCCCAGAACCAACAGCAAGAAACTCCCCTGGTTCAAACCCATCCTGGTGACTGCCTCCAAAAAGGGGGGGCGGCCCGGAACCGGAGCCAGGGGAACCCACAATGGCTCTGATCTCCAGTTGCCAGATTTTTCTTTCAGATTCCCAAGGCTCTCCACAGAATTCTGCCCAAATCTCTTCGCTAGCGATGTCCAAAACCAGAAAGTTAGCCAACCAGTTGTCCAAAAATGTGCATTATCTGTGCCCCCTTGAGGAGAAGGAGGGAAGATATTATGCCCTGGTACAAGTACAGGGGCAGGGTACAATTTTGGCACTGGTGGACACTGGATCTCAAGCTACCCTTCTGTCCAGAAGGGCCTTTGACGAACTGAATGCAGGAAGGGGAGAGAATTATCGTATTCCTCTCACCTCTCTTCCTGGACAACTCCAGAACTTCGACGGGAAGGAAATTCCCGTTGAGGGGACGGCGGACTTGGACATTAAAATTGGGCGACACAAGTTGAAACACCCGGTCATAGTTGTGACCCCAGAGGGCACCCCTTGTTTACTAGGGAATGACCTCCTGAGAAGGTTGTCACCCCTAATAGATTGTGTAAACAAGGTCCTCTGGACCCAGACTAGCCGACCAATAAAATTAAAACAGAGTGTCAACCATGTTAGTTTAAACGGCACCTGCCACATGGTTGAACAAAAATCTGACCAAGTAGAATTTCACTTCCAGAATAGCCAAATTCCAGACGTGACAGTAATAGCAGTAGGACAACCGACTGGTGATGGGGGGTCCTCTCTATTTCTGAAAATCAACTTTCCTTCCAGTCTAAAGTGGTACTCCACGCTGGAAGGAAACACTCTGAGATTCTATACTAATCCCCAATCAGAAACTCCCACTCCAATAGTCCAGAAAGATGTGAAATCAGCTCAGAGCCTGGCTGATATTCAGCAAATTGGAGAGCAGTTGTTCATCCCTGTCCAATTAAATGATGGGAAGGACTCTGTTCTCGCTCGAGTGTGTGTGAACAACGGTAAGAGCTTCATCAGCGAAGCCATGTTCCGCCAACTCCCAAAAGATCCAGCCATTCCCACATTCAAACTGATAGACAAATGGGAAATGGACCTGGAAGCACCTAATTCCAAACATCTCCTGCCAAGCAGGTGTATGCTCAAAATCTCCATTGGCAACAAGAGCATAGTCCATAATTGTTGGGTCGTGCGAGACGTCACTGCCGCATTTTACTTAGGCAGTGACATTCTCAATCGCTTTGCCATTAGTTTGGACCTAATAAACTTCAAAGCTTGGTCCCGATTAGCGGATAATCCCATGGGCTTTGATGATCCAGAAAAAGCATTTAGGTCAGCTCAATTGCTACCTTATGCCATTGAAATTCAGGTTAAAGAGGAAGTCACCATCCCAGAAAGGACCCGACAATTCTCCCTGGAAGTGAAAGTTAAAAGGGGACAAGAGTTGCAAAACCCTGATGCTTACATACATCTAAATGCTTCTCTCCAACAGCAAGGGTTAGGGGTAAACCCAACACCATTAGTCAACATAGAACATGACACCATTCTAATAGAGGTGGATAACAGCGACTTAAAGAGTATTACTCTAGCCGCAGGCACCATTATTGGAATGGCGGTTGATGACCGACATTTTTCCATCGACTTAGTAAATGAACTGTTAGGACCAATCCCCAAGGACTGTTTTGATGGTGACAGTGATGGCAATACAACACCAGACAGGATTTTTACCCGGCATGGGGGGAACTTCCTGGTGTACACTTCCTGCCCCTATGGTAAGGAAGATGTGACTTGTGACTTCAGGAGGGATGAGGTGATTTTCCAGGTCCATGAGGGCTGCCTTTCCCACCTGACGCCTCCAGTCCAAATCAGCACTCTGACCAGGGACTTCTCCACCCAGCTGGAGGAGGCCGCTGAAATAGCCAAACCAGAAGTCTTTCCAGGCTTCAGGCAGATGGTGGAAGAGAGAGTCAACCTAGCTGATGCCTGTGTGACTCTGGAACAAAAGCAAAAGTTGAAACAAGTTTTCTTGGATTTCCAAGATCTCTTTGCGGTAGACTCATATGACTGTGGCCGCACCGACATCCACACAACCACAATCCCCACGGACCCTGGCATGACTCCTGTGTTTGTGAAGCAATATCGCTTGCCTCTCGCATAAATGGAGTCCCTTACTGAAATAATCAAGAACCTTGAGTCCCGGGGAATAATCCGTCCAGTCCACAGCACCTTCAATAATCCAGTGCTGGGAATATTGAAGCCAAACGGCCAGTGGAGACTCTGTGCTGACCTCAGGGAGCTCAACAAACGGGTCCATACTTCCAGATGGCCACTGCCCTACATTGACCAAGGGCTGGCCCAGATCCAGGGGTCACAGGTATTCACTGCAATAGACCTGACCAATGGGTACTGGACCGTGCCTGTCAGTAGGGAGGACCAATACAAACTGGCTTTCACCTTTGGGGGCCAGCAGTACACATGGACCCGGACTCCCTTCGGATACCTCAACTCCGGCAATGAATTCAACATTTTCCTACATAAGGCCATGCCCGACCTGGGTGCGAGGGGTAACCTGGCTTATGTAGATGATGTCCTCATCAAAAGTTCATCTGTGGAGGAACACATAGCGGAGATCCGTTATGTTCTGACCCAGTTGAGAGCCGCCGGAGCAAAACTTTCCTTTCAGAAAGCACAGTGGTGTAGAACCCGTGTTAATTTCTTGGGGCATGAGATTACTCCTCAGGGTCTCTGTCCCCAGGAAAAGAAAGTGGAAGCACTTCAGAAACTGAAAGACCCCACAACTCTGCGGGAACTAAGGAGCCTCCTTGGACTGACTAATTACAGCAGAAAGTTCATTGAGGGCTACGCAGAGATCACCAGACCCCTGATTCATCTCCTGAAGGGGGGGGTCAAGTGGGAATGGGGTCCAGAACAAGCCGAGGCAGTAAAACAACTCAAAAGAAGCCTCTCACAAGCGCCTTGCCTAGCTTACCCTGTCAGAAACAAGGAGTTCTTCCTGGAGACAGGGTTCTCTAATACGTGCTTGACGGCAGTATTATACCAAAAGCATGACAAGGTCAATAAAGTAATCTCCTATGCGAGCAAAACTTTATCCTCTGTGGAGGAAAAATTCAACGATTGTGAGAAGGCACTCCTGGCAACGGTGTGGGCATTGAAGAATTACCGCCCGTTTATCCAGGGGGAACACATCATAGTGGAGACTCCACACCAGCCTCTGCAATATCTCCAAAGTGACAGAATCCGGGCCGGAAATGTGAGTAATTCCCGAATTACTTCCTGGATTCTGTCAATGCAAGGCTTTCCTGTGGAGGTCAGATATGGCCAAAACAAGAAGAGTCCACTCGCGCAAGGTCTGGCTGACTTGCATGATTGTGCCAGAGAAAACTGTCTCGAGGACGAAAGTCTAAAAATCAAGGACAACACGGAGGCATACCTTAATTCCCCACACAAAGTCTTTGAAGAGGACAAGTGTGAGGGAATGCCCACTGTCTATGTGGATGGATGCTCTTACCATGTTGACAACAACGGGGAGAAAGAACTGGTGGCCGGCGTAGGGAATGCATGGGTGAATGAGTTCCCAGAACCCTCCGCTGGATACAAAATTGGTCCCCGAAGTAGTCAGGTGGCAGAATTGATGGCTGTGCATCAGGCCATCCTCACTGCTGTCCAGCATCAACTCCACGAACTGGTCATAATCACAGATTCGGATTATGTACGGAACGGGTTTGTGGAGCACCTGGTTAATTGGAAAACCAGAGGCATGTTATGCGCTAACAACAAACCCTTGAAACATGGGAAGTTAATCCAAAACATTGATGATCTGGTCACCTCGAATGAGATGACCATCTATTGGAAAAAGATCAAGGGTCATTCCAAAGTAGAGGGACCAGACAAAACTGGAAATGACTTAGCTGATCAGCTGGCCAAAACCGGGGCCATCCAAGGGGATCTAATTGAGATTGAGTCCCTGTTGGGGGAAATCCAGGTCACTGCTATCACTAGGTCCCAGACAAATGCTCACAACGACCTTTCAATTGCACAATGGAGTAAGGAGACCCCTGATGCTGATTTGATTACAGCTCAGAAGGGGGATCCAATAATTGGTAAATTTTACCAGCACCTTGAGGACCCTGAGAACTTTCCCCTGACGGATACCGATTACATTGGGAAAGAGGACCTAAGAGTGTTGATGAAATGTCCAAAAATGTTCCGAATCCAAGACGGTTTGCTGGTAAGGAAATCCAAAGCTGGCCACGATCAGTGGGTGGTTCCTACCTCATTCCGAAGCCTGATGTTAAGTCACACCCATGATGCGGCCATCGCCGGTCATAGGGGGTTTCACACAACACTGGAAATCTTAAGAGAGGTTGCATACTGGCCACACATGGGGCAGGACCTCGACCAATACTTGAAGGGGTGTCTCGTGTGTGCACAATTTCAGCCATCATCCCTCACGCACCGCGCGCCTCTCCAAAAGCGGGGGATGACACTGCCATGGTCAGATTTACAAATCGACTTTGTAGGCCCCGTGATTCGCTCTGCTAGGGGGAATAAGTACATGTTGACTGTCACATGCTTGTTCACCAAGTGGGTGGAATGTCTCCCAGCCCCAAACTGCAAGGCAGAAACGGCAGCTGCCTTGATGATTAACCACATCTTTTCCCGTTTTGGTCTACCTCAAAGGATTGAGTCAGACAGAGGTAGCCACTTCACCAGTGAAGTAATGACAAAGATGTGGGAGATACTGGGGGTCAAGAGAAAGCTGCATATTGCTTACAGGCCAGCTTCTTCTGGGGCAGTAGAGAGATATAACCGGACAATTGTGAGCATATTAAAGAAGTTTGTGGCAGATTCTGGGCCAAGTTGGGATATCCGATTACCTCTGGTCCTAATGGCCATCAGATCTACCCCTTCATCTGCAACCAAAATGTCACCATTTGAGTTGATGACTGGGCGCAAGATGGTGCTTCCGCAGCATTTGCTCTACAGGACCCAAGAGCAGACACTGATAAATGCCTCCACTACTCATGAGTATGTGGAGAATTTAAGGAAACACCTTCAACATGCTTTTGCTTATGCTCAGCGGAATCTAGAAAGATCGGCTGATAGCATGAAGACCCATTATGACC
The DNA here is from genome assembly GCF_040938575.1 of Ambystoma mexicanum. Taxonomy (NCBI): domain Eukaryota; kingdom Metazoa; phylum Chordata; class Amphibia; order Caudata; family Ambystomatidae; genus Ambystoma; species Ambystoma mexicanum. The sequence goes on from NC_090939.1 coordinate 66,845,945, forward strand.
TGAAAACTTCCAGGAAGGAATATCAGGTGGGAGACCAGGTCTATCTATACAACTTCCAAAGGAACCAGGCCAAGCAGCGCAAATTTTTGCCTACATGGAAGGGACCCTTTGAGATCATCGACAAGATCTCTCCTGTGGCCTACAAAATCCACATCCCCAAAGCTCCTTTGGCAGCGGGGGAAGACAAGTGGGTCCACATAAACCAGTTGAAATGTTGCCATCCCAGGCACACTCTGCAACAACTGGAGGAATTCCCTGGAATCCTAGCGGGCACTGTCTCAGACTAATTCAGTTCCAACCATAAAACATACCACATCTAGTCTCTAAAATATTGTGATTTGCATGAAACTGTCTCTTAGTTATACTGTTTTTTTTTTCAAAATAAGAATGTAATGTTTTGTTATGATGAAATGCATATGCTGCCCCACTATCTCAACAGTGGTGGAAAAACGTCTATGAGTAGGTATTGCCGCTTTTGCTTTATCATCCTAGGAGAGATGAAACCATGGAGAATGACCAAGGAGGACGATCCGGAGCCCGCGAGCAGAGACGCAACGGGCCCGGGGTACCGCCCAATCTTCCCATCAGGACCAGCGAGGAGAACCGATCGATCAGTACCGGATGGAGGAAAAGATGCTGAACTGTGCTATCTATTGGAAGAAGATGAGGAAACATCCCAGGTCTTGCGAGTCCCATTCGTGAAATAGAATGGCCATCGCAAGAGGGGGGCTTGTGGGATGTATTTACCCATGCATCCGAGCCCTACCTCAAAACTGTGCAGTACTGACATGAAAACATCATGATGGCCAGAGCTTCCCAGAAAATGCACAGGGAAATGCAGGAAGAATAGGCTGCCACTCATTTTTGACGATGTTATGGGCACAGAAGGACACTGCCTAAAAACCACCATTGGACTACCCACACAGTAGTCTGAAACCATTGGGAATGGCAATGCTGATTGCCAAAAGCAAACCCATAACTGTGGAGAATTCATTCTCTTAAATCCCAAAAAGGGGTGCAGTACCAGTACTCACCACTATCAGAAAGCCGGCGTTTAAAACCACCAGATTTTACTTTTTTGTAGAAAACTGAATAAATGAACCCAAAGCAAGCCAAATAAAGACTTACTGAGAGGTGGATACAATGTAAAGTTATATTCTGAAGTGACTTGAAGGTTTATAACAAGACTGGCTGCGCTGTGGATTTCAGCAGTTTAAGTAAATTTGGACTGAAAGACACTAAAAAAAAAATCTAAATGTTTAAATTGACTGAGTGACCTACTTTTGAGTGTCACATAGGTTGCAATTGTTTAAATGTCATAGTTTTAAACTTAGAATAAGCCTTCTAGCTGCATATGTGAAAATGTTTAGTTTTATTTGAATGCAGAAACTGGGGAACAGAAATGACAGCTTAAAGAGATTCCAATTTGCCTGGCAACTACCCCCATCAGGAGTGAAACTTGAGTCACAGCTGTGTTCCCAGGCCTAGCTGCCCTTTTGCTGCTCACACCAAAAGGGATATGACACTTCCCTGATTGAATTACCTGGGCTCTGCAGGAAATTGAACAAAGCCCTGTCCTGACTCAGGCAAATGTTTTATTGCAGATGTCGTAAAACAGCTTCCTCTTGGCAGAAGCTGGGAGTGGCAGGGTCTCTGAGCTTTGCAGAAACTGGAAATACTGGTTTCTGTACCATGTGACCTGAAAAGACACACCTCTATAGCCAGAATATGGTTTTAGAAAAAGATGAATAACTCATAGAGCGGACATGTGAAAATTGTATAAATGACAACATAATTCTTGTGATTTTTCTGCCCACATTTTAAGAGGTTTTTAGAACCGGTGGCATGTTCAGGGGGGTTTTAGCGGAAAAGAGGATATTACTCAAAATGTGTGCATGTGAAAAATCTGACACTTCATCAACTAATGTCCATACTCCTTGCGCACATGTGTGTAAATTTGGGGTAATGTCCGGAATTGCAAACCAGTTAAAAAGTGAAATATGTGCCATTTCTGAATGCAAGCCCCCAGGAAGAGCAAAGTTTGGACAGGGTATATCTCCTGTGATATGTGATGTGTGCATGTCATTTTAAACCAATGTTTACCTGTGCAAATATGTCTTTTGTTATCAAATATAGAATGTGTGCAATTTGACTGGGGAGTGTCCTCTCTGCAAGCCATAAAATGACATCACGCTGACACACACTAGCTTCCCCAATCAAATGAGAAATGGAAGTTTGACCAATTAGAAGCTGAGAGAGAGGTAGGGTCAGTGATGCTAGAACACACCCACATTCTAAACACATAAAAGCAGACAGACAGGACAGATAGGGACCTTCAAATCCATTTGCAGCTGGAAGCTCTGCCGGGAAAATCCATACCTTACCTCCATCAAACCTCCAGAGAGCCAACCTAGAGACTTCAATCTATCCAGAACTAGAGACCCAGACCAGACCAGCAGAGTAGAGCTGACCTGTTAGCAGAACCAGAGAGAGCTGACCCAGATCACTGTGAAGTGCAGAGACCAGAGTCCAGTTTAAAACCTGACCAGATCCGTGGCGAGGCCCATTTCACTCAAGAATATAGTGTGAGTACCTAGAAAACTGTGCAGAACCAATCTCTTAGTTAAAATAATATAATTCAACCTATTTTAATCTAAGTAGAACTGTCTCCTAACTGTCACCTGTCATTTGTAAAGCTGTCACTTGTCATTTTCTAGTTGCAAGCTGCACTTGTCTTTTTGAACTTTAAAATTTCAAATCTGAAAAACAACCTTTATTTAATTGCTCATATCTCCGTGTCCGTTTGTGCTAGAGACTTGCAGCAACTTTCATCTGGAAGCTGAGATCCTAGGCTTTCCTAGGACCCCAAAACGATATTGCTAGCCCTTGTAGTTCCTCTGTAATCGCACCAGACGCATTCGCGAATTTTACCGCGATTTGCAAATTTCTCCACTTGCAAAAAGATAGCTGCTTTTGCTTTCCTCTGAAAGAAATTCGTTTGCCTCATAAAAACCATCCCTGCATCATTGCTAAAGTGAGCCTGGACTAATATTAACTAGATACCACTCACCCTGAACCTCCTAGAGGGAATTAAAAGCATTTTAACATATTTTCACTCCATTGCCAGCACATATCAAAGCATTTTGCCTGTGTTTTAAACGTCTGTAGTCTAAGCTGCTGGGGTGAACTGAATCACATTTGATTGCATTTCTGAGAATTGTGTGCCTTCCCTCCATTTCCTTGCATTGCATAAAAAGGGGGGGTGAATTGTCCAAGAAAGTGATTACATTGTCTTTTGCTGAAATCTTATCAAGTTATTTTCTGTACTGCATTTCATTCCACATTGCATTCATTTGAAACCATAAAAGTATTGTTGCTATCTTATCCATTTCATGTCAACTCCTTAGTGATTATAAAGAAGTGTGCTAGTGCCAGATTCTCCGTTGTTAATCTTTATCATATCAGATTAAGTGTGCTATTCAATTATTAATTTATTATAAAGCGTGATATATATATATATATATATAGTTTAAATTATCAATTAAACCTTTTAACTTGCAAAACAGAACTACTTCTTGGCTCAGTGGGGTCAGGAGGATTCCAAGAGAGGGGTGTTATATAGGGGTAGTCATCCAGAACGCATGAACTGGACATAAAGGTATATCAATAAGGGTTTTCATTCAGTATTCTAGACTAGGCGTTGACTTAGCTGTAGTGTTGAATTGAATCCTCTTACAGTAGGATCGTTGTCTGTCTGCCCTTGATCCCCACCTGCCTCGTCACGCCTAGAAACACTTGAGTATAGGCGCGTTACAAATGCCATATCATATATCATATCATTCCTCACGCATGTAGACTGTCGTTTATCATTGTGTGTTGGCCTCGATTTATCTCGTTACTTTTCGCATTGATTTTAGAGACGAACATACTCCATTGAACTATCCTTGCAAGCAAATAATATAATAAAATAAATAAAATGAGTAATATTAATGAAGTTCGGCTAGCGAGACTAATTATCATTTTTTTGTTTTCATAACAGGTATTTGATCCCTTACTGCCACTGCCATCTGTTTGAGACACCGGCGGGTGGATTCTTCAGCAGACACCTGCAGCTTCGTGTCAACAACTGGAGCACGATCACCATATTATGGGACGATCGCCAAGGGCCCACATGCCCTTACGCTGTACTAGTGGCTAGAAGCAACATATCAACCTTTAGGCTGGACTAGTGCCTAGTTGATGGAACAGCCTTGCGGTTCACCGTGCTTCCAAAGTGATTTTTTTTACGAAAATGAACACCCTGTGTACCATAAAGGAACAGCGCGTGACTCAAGATGAAACGGAACAGTTATTGCGGATACAGATAAAAGAAAATAAATGGCTTCTGGAGTTCATATGTCAATTGCTGAATATTCTCTAAACATTTAATGTCAAATAAATGTACTTTACCAAATGTACCGTGTTGCTGTTTCATTTTAAAGTACAGTACAGTTTCATATTCCGAATTGTGGCGCGCTGTGTTGTGAGTTGATCTGTGTTGGTTTCCGGGTTCTGTGTGGAGTCGCGCAGAAGACGACTGGGCGCGTTTGCCTACGCAGCACAGTAAAGTCACGGGGAGAGGCGGGGAATATGAATGTTTTGATAATGTCAGGCTCAGGGGCGGGGGAATTGATTTAGTGCCGCAAAAGCAGGTCAGCCAGGGCGATCGAGGAAAAGATAGGATTATCAGAAAATGGCGGCTCCCTGGTGCTTGTTTTTGCGTGCATTTAATAGACGAAAACTCGGGTAAGGTCCATAGGAAAGTTTTCTAAAATCGAGCCACTTAGGCTTAAAAAAACATGGCCGACCCGTAGGGACAATAAAAATGTTTACTAGATCATGCCTTTAAGAAAAATTACTTTATTTAATCAAAATATCGCTAATGACATATGATCTATGCAAGACAGAACTGGAGAGAAAAGTAGCACTGATGCTTGGAGATTAATGCCAAAATGCACAGAGAATTCTGACAGTTGGACAAGTTATCAGGATAAGGATAGGATGACTTATAGCATGGGATGAGGACAATGCAAGACAAGGGATACGAGGGATTTCTATGGCGTGATTAAATACTCACAATGCACTTTTTAGTTTTGGGCTTTTTGGACAGTCAACCGGGTCTGGTCACCACACGGCAGGGCATCTGGCAAACAGCTGTGTGGTTCTGGACCCCGGCTGGCAAGGACTGGACAGGCAATTCTGGTCACTGGATACTAAAGGTCATCAGGGTAGCAGGATTGCAGCAGCATGCAGTGAGTGGCAGCAAGCCAGGCTGGATAAGGATGCCAAAAGTACCACAGCTTTCCCTTTGTCAATGGGAAATTTAGTGGGTTCTTAGATTTGAGGCCTTGCTGGGAATGGAATCAGCACTGCTTGGGTTTTGCAGTAGGCAAAGGAGTAGGATCAGCAATGCTTTGGCCTTGTAGTTGGAGTCTGGATCTGGAAGATAATGGGAACAGGAACGCAGTGCAGGAAATCAGGAACAGTGTCTCTCCAGAGTCTTGTCAGGTATCCTTATTTATAGTGCATAATGACATCAGCAAAGTATAGGCTGGGCAGGGTTATCGAAGCATGCCCCTAAACTACTTGGATTGGGCAGGGGTGCTAGTCTCCGCCTTGCTCTCAACTGGTTGGATTTCCAAGGGAATGATGTCAGGTTTATGAGGTGAGTTTTACAATGTCCAAAAACTTCCACAATTACTTTACTTAAAATCCGATTTTACCAAAAACATACATTTATACATTGCAATCTCTTAGCAAATTATATACACGGGTTACATATTTTGTGCAGCACATATCAGTCCAATGCTCCAGTCTGTGGGACCTTGTTTTGCCCTTCTGATACATTTTGGTAAATTTGAGCATGAAATATTCGGCATAAAATTGCATAACTTTATACACAGATGCGAATTATCCCAAGGGATGTATGTACAAAATGTTATGTTTGCAAAATTGATACTTTTCGATTTATCCTCAATACTTTGCCCTTTCTGTCCCCAAGGTGTCAGTGAGTTCTACCAAGTCTCAAAAGAAGGCACAAAAAAAATCACTTTTAAACTATGACATTTTTACAATTTTTGAAAGTCTTGCTGCAGAGATAGAAGTCTTTAAAGTTTATTCCTGAAATAGTCTTTGGGAACAAATGGCAGTCCTTTTGTTCCTGGGTCAATTTTATTTCTTTCCTTCAACTGTTGCCAACTGTCATTTCCTTCAGAGCATGGTGGGGGTTCTCCCTTGATTAAAGTTATATTGCCCCTTCACACTTCAGACTTCCTACCCTGGGAGCTTCATTGTCAGGGTCCCAGCAGAGACAAAAGTCTGTTCAACCCCCGTAATTATCAGGGGGTTGTCAGTATCTGCTGAGAGAGAGAGCCCTCCTTCTGGTGCCACCCCTCCAAGCAGAAAACCTGTTTTTCAACTCGCAACGCCAGCCATCCTAGTTTTAACCTTTAATTTCTGATCTTAGATCCAGAATTAAAGCAAGCCGGTTGCATAAAATAACCCATGTTATATAGTCTCACCAGCAACAAACCCCTTCATATTTCTAAAGGCTGGCAGGCTTTCATTCACCAGTGTACTGTTCCAACACAAGGGCATTTGTTTTTCTTGAATTTGAAAAGACCCATTTCTTTACACTTGGTGCAGCTGGGCTTCCTTGTTAAATTCGACTTTTCATCTCCAGCAGCTTCACACACTGTCTTGCAGCTATAGTTATTCTCTTGAATGCTGGTGTTGGTCTGCAGCACAGATACATTGACACAGACATGACTCAGCTAATTATTCTATCTATGAACAGCTGAGTTTTGGATACTTTTGCAAAGAAAATGACCACTTTTCCTCTGTAAGTCAAAGTAAAGTTCCTGGTTGATTTTTTTTTTTAAGAGTTGGTTTGACAGGGATTGTCAATTCAGAATCATGACTGGTTTTGCTGAAGCATAGTGAGACACAATGGGCTTGGTAGGGCCTATTAATCACAGTGGTTTTAAGGAACAGAGGGAATTAGCGTCAAAACCACATTTTTTAAAGGTGAAAGGGGGTTCTTTTCAATGGAGATTTTGGCTTTTGCAGCAAAGCCACTCTGTTTTTTCCACTTTCTTCCTTTTGCTTATGTCAGGACACACTGGCAATCTCATTTAAAGTGCCCCCTTTGTTCCATCCTGCCCGATGTGTGCTTGGCAGGACGGTGCAGCCATTTTTGTTATTGTTGCAAAATGCAGTTTTGAGCCATGGCGCTCACAGGAGCCAGCGCAACCATTTTGTGGTTTCTGCGCAACTGCAGCTTGGCGATGTGGGGAAATGCTGTTGAGTGGGTCAATATATCCCACACCGGACATTTTTTTGGCGGGCTAAATTTGCATATTTATTTGTAACAGCAGCACCAGCTGATTGAACTTGGTTTCTTGGAAGTGTCAAAGAATGTATAAAATGTTGTGAACTCGACTGATTTATTGAAACTGGTTGCTTGATATTCTTAGTTTTTATGGAAGGATGAGGGAGTTTAGAGAGGTTTTTCGAATTGGAGAAAATTGTAAACGCTGGTTTCACTAAGGGTGTTGGCAATAAGGGTTTAAATGGAGGTTGAGTATATGGATTCAAAAGGAAGTTTCCCTGTTGTGAAGTTGCAATAATTGCAATGGATGGGTCAGAATCATTACATCAAGGCATATAAGGGATTGGGGAATCCTGAGCAGCCAGCCGCATAATGGCATCAGATGAAATCGGATGGCCCAAAATCATGTCTTTTGACAGAGATTCAGAATGGATGTTCTCGAGATACAGGGTTTTGTTCATAAAAGTACCGGGGGCCATGTTTAGAGTGGATGGTGTATTAATCTGTGATAGTTGGATTAGTATATCGGTTTGAGCATTCATTTTCTTGTCAAGGTTTCCAGACAGTTTCGCCTTTGAAAGGAGAGCTGTATTAATAGCCTGTAAAGTGATTTCAATAAACGGAGGAACAACAACTTGTTGGGATCGGGAAATGGAAGGCCGAGTGGCCGCTGCTTTTCTGGGCCGGGACAGGTGATTTTAAAATGTTAAGAACAAGGAGCTTGAGCGCGTAGAGGCGTTACCGCTCCTAGTCGGGTTCAAAATATGATATGCACATTTGGGAGTAAATTTCGATTTGTCTAATAGCTTTACTATTTCCTTTGCAGAGGGCATTGCAGAGGTTAGCTATAGGTACTAGACATGTAAAGTTAGACAATTAATAGAATAATCGGGTGGATGACGTAGCTTGTTAAAGGTTTGTAATATACAGGCGACCAAAATAACACAGCAGAGGGAGCTCACCAGTACACCAGCAAAACAGCTAAACAGCACTTTCAAAATGTACGGCGAAAATGCATGCGGGCAAATGTGCGCAAGAAAGTGCTGATAAAGGATTTCTGGGTAAGTGGGTGGAGCCAGGCGAGTTTTCCACTCTAAAAAGTAAATAAAAGTAAAATTTCAATGGCGGTTGGTTTAGGGTAGGTATGATTCCCAATGATTACACCAGAGTCCATGTAAATCCATTTAGTGATCCATACCAGGTAGATTTCTTTCCAGGAGCACGGCCAGCTGTACACAGCCAAACAGCACTTTCAAAATGCACTTTGAAAATGTGCGCGCATCTTTACCACAGAAACAACAAAAGATAGAGGTTTCATTCCTTTGATCTCTAGATACCAATACTTCCCTCTTTCCGCATACGTTTAAACGAAATCTTAAGCCATTCATACATTTTCGTCAGCCGGGGAAGTATCCTAGGTAAGTCGGAAGTACATTCCATGCCTTAGGTTTGTTGTCAAATGTACTAGTGCTTCCCAAGGCGAGTCAATTTCATCTAACACACTTGCTTCCCCAGGAAAGCACCTCAGCACTGTTTGACAGATCTCTGTCATTATCCAGCTCCAGTGGCACTCCCTTTCATCCGCCTTGGAAGGGTGAAGGGCTGAGAGGACTGGGCAGATTTGAACCTGTGAGCACGAGGTCAAGCACATGTCCCTGTGGTGGATGTATTAGTCCACGGAACCACAGACCCGTCTCAATGCTACTCCATGGCAAAAACTAGCGGTAGCACCTCTGACCTGGATTTTGGGATATGCTGTATCAGTGACTGCAAATGAATTGTTTAGTATCCTTTTAATAACAATGCTTCTGTCCTGTGCAATAAGATTGCATTTTATTATTACATGGATTTAATGTTTATCGTTGTGGGAAGGTGGTAAGGCGCGAGCATCCTTGCCAAGTAGTATTTTGTTTGTTTATGGTCTTTCCATCGATGGAAATGCATCAAAAAGCAAATCCATCGATGGAAATACATCGAATGTAAATCCATCGAAATGCTACCTTTAACATGTAAAGGTACATATCCATCGAATATAGGAATGGACAAGTTTCAATGGATATGTACTTTTAAATGTAAAAGATAGCATTTCGGTGCATTTATTTTTCAGATTAAAACGTTACAAGGAGCTGTCCAGTGCTGAAATCTTCAAAGCATTTCGGCACCGGCCAGCTTCATGTAACGTTTCATTTTTTGGGGGGGGAGGAGGGTCCCTTAAACCCCCCCAAACCCAAGGCACCCCCCAACCCTAACCCTAACCCAACGCTAATTCTAATCCCTGCCCTACCCCTTACACTAACCCTAAATCTAACCCATGCCCTATTCTAACCCTTGCCCTACCCCTAACCATAGCCCTAATTCTTAAATTTAAAAAATCCATCGAATATCCATCGAATTTTACTCAATGAAAATGCATTTCGATGGAAAGTATTTTCAATGAATAAAATTCTATGGAAATGACTTAGATGAATAGATTTTCGATGGAAAGTCTAGATACCTATTTTGTTCAGCTGTTAGTCATGTTTTGGTCTGGCGGCCCAAGCATTGAAAAGAAACATGCCCTATGTTTAAAATAATCCCACTGGATTCTCTGAAATAACCGATAAAACATGGTAACATACGGCCTGCGGCCCCGTATAAGGGAAGCCTCCTTGCAGTTACAAATCTTGCGGAACTCTTCCAGGAATCTGTTTCAGTCATATAGGAGGGCGTCATCCTTCTGCACTAAGGGAGTCGCCCAGGCAGCTGCGTCTCCGCTGAGGTATGATATGATAGGAATAGTCATTTATAGCACGCCTGTACACGGGTATTTCTAGGCGCGAATGATATGACGAAGGCTGTACGGGCTTGAGTAGCTCGAAAGGCCACAGGTTGGTTAGGAAGTGCTGCTGGCACTGCACCACAAATGTTGGGAACTTCTGTTAGTCGCCATTATATCTTTCCATAGGGCCCAGTGGCAATGGTGGTTCTGTAGTCACCTGCAAATTGACAGGAGAAACAGGGCTTGGGGGTATTTGACTTGGTGATGTCCTAACAGACAATGGGGTACCTGGAGCTGTGAGGTCCTGCGCAAGTGTGGCCTGAGCAGCATAGTGCTATCGTGTTGCGGCAAGCCAGTTCTTTAGCTCCTGCAACACCTTATGTCCGCCATATTGTGGTGTTTATGCTACCCGGGCGTTGGAATATGCTTGGGTTCGTGCTTCTGTTAGATCCCAGGTTCCCCACGCAGAGGTAGCATGAACTCCTTCCTCCCATTGTGGGTCTTGGCACATGCAATAGCGTTAACGCAGGTAGTCCGCGACCGCCACAGGGAAAGAGGAAGGGTCCATGGATTGGATGGGTAGGGAAGTTAGGGTGACCGGATAGAGGGTCAGGGAGAGGTTATGGATAGGCAGGGGGATAGAGGGAAAGATATGCTCCTTGACTCTTGCTGCTGATGGCTGGTTCTGGTGGGCTGCGATTCGTTCTTGCACTCTGGCATACATACACACAGACACATACAATATTAGCTTGTCATGCCTTAGACATTGCTCAGGTGCCCAAATGGGCAAATGACCCCAAATAAAATAAACAGTAACAGAACTCAGTTACCTCGCTGCGTTCCCCAGAACCCCCATACATGTGAACAGAAATGCGTGTGCTTGGCACACCACTAAGCACAATGATTGTTGTGGCCCACTGGACTGTGAGCCCTGATTTGCATTGCAACAGGATGACATGTTATACTTTTGCTTGGTTATGACACACAAGACCTGAACACTTATATAATAGCACATTGAAATGAATACACAGACAACTTTTTTAAAGTTCTTTCATGCCGACACTTCTCCCCCCCCCTTTCTGTATTCCAATTCCGAAAGTGCTGGCAACGGCTTTGAGGGCCGTGGGCATCCAGGCTGAAGGATGGTCCACACATAGTTTTAGGATAGGCACAGCCTTTCAGCGGGCCATGTCTCCCCGGGCGATCATGAAGGTGGGGAGGTGGGAGTCAGGCCGTTATTGACTGTATGTCCGCCCCCAGCACAGTGCATTCCCAGAAGAATACTAGATACCAAGAGCACTCAAGGGCCAGGCTGGGTAGTTGGGCGGGTTGGATCCTGGGGGATTAAAAAAAAAAAAAAAAAAAGGGCTAGGCAATGGCCGATCGGCCACAACCTGGGATTCAATGGTACCGAGTGTGTGTGTAGCCGGCACTCCTGGAATGAGGTGGCATTCCTTGCTGCCTGCTATTCACTGGCGACTCCAGGGGAGGCGGGCACCAAGGCGGTTATTAAGTCATTTGGGGGGCAACAATCCGGCCAAGTTAGGTCGCGGACGTTTGCCCACACAAATACAGGTGACGTTGCGCATAGTGGCGCACGAGTTACCTGGTGTGAATCCCCACCCACCCACGCCTGATAAGTAAAGTCTTGGAGCAAAACAAGTCAAAGGTCGGTAAGATTTTGAGTGTAACCAAAAGCGTTGTCAGCCTATGCCAGTGGCATATATGGGACAGTGTCCTACTGGTAGTAACCAGTGTTCTCCGGGTAGTACCCAGAAGCGTTGTCAGCTTGTGCCAGTGGTAGATATGGGACAGTGTCCTACTGGTAGTAGCCGCCTGGTGAGCTAAGGAGGGCTGGTTGCAGTAAACCAATGGTGAGTATGGTAACAATGTAGATGTTTAGGAAAGTTTTAAGGAGAAGTAAGGTCCTAAGGTTTGGGGGCATTGATGGCAGCGTGAGCCACCATCAAAGCGTGGCGGAGTATCGGGGTGGTCCTAGCCAATGAGGGACTTCACGCTGCAGCTGCAGCGGCTCGGGATTGGCCGGGCTCGAGCCGATCCCTCGACGGGCACTGACTCCCTTACTTAGGCCTTTAGGCCAACAATCTCCTGGTCAGTGCCCCTGAGTGTCCTGCTGGTAGTACCAGTGTAGCTGGAATAACCAGCAGTTTTTGTCAATTAGGCCAGTGGCTAAAGAGGTGACATGGTTCACCCGTATCTGACTGTTTGGCCAGTGGCTAAAGAGGTGACATGGTTCACCCGTATCTGACTGTTTGGCCAGTGGCTAAAGAGGTGACATGGTTCACCCGTATCTGACTGTTTTTTGTGATGTGGCTGGGACCGTCCCAAGTTGTCTTGCTCCAAATAAACAGTGACCTTGTGTTTTCCAAAGAACTTTAAAAAGTTGTCTATGTATTCATTTCAATGTGCTATTATTCTGACCAAAGGAGGTGGGGGTGTCCAATGGGGATCTCCCCGCTATGTGGAACGTGGCCTGCGCTGTACCAAGGTCTTAGCTGTAGCCGTTTGCCGAGATAACAGCGTCTGCAGTCTCAAAAATACATACACGAGGCGTTTGCCTGAAACACTGCGAGCCTAGTGACCGTGTCACACATTGCACACATGAATACGCTCCTTTTTCGGCTCTGGCGTCCTAGACACTTCTGTTCATGCGGGCTAGTGCGCTGCTGAGTCTGGGTGCTGTCAGGACCCGTTCTCGCGGGTTCATAGGTTAACGGTGGGACGCTAAGGAGAAGCAGGATTCACGCAGCACTTATCTGCAGTGTAGCGGCCCCGATTAGGTTGCAGGCCCTCCAGTGGCTGATGCCTTGCGGGGAGGGAGCCTCCGATGCGTCCGATCAGGGCGCAGGGTTGAGCAGGAACTTGCGTGATATCTCGGGCGTGGCCCTGAGAGTCTCCGGGCACTCTGGGCTGAGCGGTGACGCTGCTGGGGGTCCTTCCCAGGAGCTCTTCTCTTAATTGGGCCGCCTAATGTGGTGGCGCGATAAAGGGCTTTGTTTGCAGTATTGCCATTAAGGGCATGTTTCATGGAATTTTTTGCACTGTGCAAAAAAACCCTGATTCATGCAGCAGTGCAAAGTGTTTTTTGCCATGCAAAGTGTATTTTATCTGTGCAAAATCACTTTGCACTGCTCCACCCTGATTCATGGAACAGTGCAAAGTGTTTTATTGCCGTGCAAAGTGACTTTACACAGCAAAAAGACACTTTGCACTGTTCCATGAATCAGAGTGTTTCTGGCAGTGCAAGTCCCTTTGCATGAGTGAACAGTCACTTTGCACCATGCACAAAATTCCAGGCCCCAAGTTTCTTGTGTTTCTTGCTGCTCTTAAGCAGTGCACACCTGCAGTGGGGAGACACATGACACCTTCCACGAGCCTGGGCACTATAACCATGTAATACTCTAACCACCCCTGCTCCCATTGTACTGGCTACCCTCTGATTCCTGCCCCGCCTCCTGACAGTGCCCAGCAATAGTCCAGTCTTTAAACTACCACACGCACTCCAAGCCTTAAGAGTTCCTTCCATCACTCGAACCCGGTATTAAGATACCTTATACTTCAGACTCACCTCTTTAAGTTCACCTGGAAGACCTTGTAATGAGCCCGTCTAATGTGCCTTTATATATGAGCACTAACAGAAAAGGACTAATAAAGATCAACAGGGAGCATCGATATCGCTTCTAGATGATAAAATAACCGATCAATCACGCCTAGAAGGTGCAATACGATAGCGTGTCCAGGATGCTTAGAAGACCTATTACGGTGATCCGGCTTGTAGGCCTAGTGGGCTCCCTCTCATGGACCACAGCGCCAAACACAAAGCTCCACTTGAATCTCAAGGTACATACAAAGGCACCACTTCGGTACGCCACTGGAGTACAGTCTCACCGCAGTCTGCTTCATTCCTTGTTGGTGAAACTTGGCATAAACGTTCCTCCCTTGTGTGTGTGCTGCTGGCCCTTTAATCAAGAAGGAGTGCTTAAAAGGAGGGACTGGTCGCGTAGTTCCGGCGCGTGAGTACAACACTGGAGTACAGTCAGAACGCAGAAGATAGCAACGACCATAGAGCCGGGTTGCAGGAGCTGCCCAGTGGACTATGCGCCAATCACGTCTACAATTTAAAGCGAGTTCCTCTTCGCCATAACCGGCAGCCAAGGTGCGCCAAGCTATCTCTTTTTTAATAAGTTTTCAAATGGTCACCCCTTTCCTGTTTAACACGTTGGTTACAACAATGACGCCCACTAACACTGGCCCTGCAAGGGGTCTACCAGTAGGCGCGATGGTAGCGTCTTTATCGACGGCAAGGGGTGATTGTTTTAACTCTTCCGACATTATAGCTCAGCCTGATATGAAAGTAACATAATCAAGAGTAGTCCTGGATGAAACTGGGCTACGTTTGGCTGCCGCTTCCATGGTGCCACCAGCGATTCCTCCTCTCACTGGACAGTCGCCGGAAAGGCTGGCCCCATTGTGCAAACAAGATCTAGAAAATTAGATCTAAGGGAAACTTACTAAGCTAGACAAAGTTTCTGGCGGAAGGGAACTCCCTTGAGCTCTTGGATGCAGAATTGTTGGCTAGTGCTAACATGTCTCTTAATACGGCAGCCCGAGAGTGTGCCGCCAGAGGATCCAGGCTTGGGAGGAATGGATGTTTGACTCCAAGCTATACTGGAGGGTAAGGATACGACCGATCTCGCAACAGGTACAATGAACATTCAATCAGTATTGGAGGGGGTCTTGGACTTCACCTAAGATGTGCTCTCCGTCTGTAACCCAGCTGCCCTCGAACTCTGGCGTAGGGGTAAATGGGATTCCAAGGCTTGCAGCCAGGCTTTCCCATGATATTGATAATATATCAATCCAGATGGAAAACATCAAGGCATCTACCAGAAAGAGGACTCTCCCCAGACCGTAACACAGGATAACACATCTAAGAAACGTAGGAGGTCAGAGCCTCCCACATTACTGGAGGCCCCCCGCCACTCAGCTCCCCCTGCCTGAGGACTTTAACCTTCGAAAGTTGATGCCTAACTCATCAAGTATAAGAGCTGCCTCTACGTCGGACACTGATTCTTGCTCTACAGATTCTACAACCATTCCAACAAAATCTTTAACGGCCCGACGAGATGGCAAAAACCACATAAATTCTACTTTCAATACACACGAAAGTCCTACAAACTCTCAGACTCACTGCAGCCTTATGTCTGCACTAACAATATCTCTAGATCCTTTTTAAAAACGTTATGAGTCAATCAATGAAAATTGTGAAGTTTAGGCAACGCTGCTGGCTATGACTCATTCCAAACTAATTTATAACATCCATCCAAAGCAGACTAAATCTAGCAACTGAGCCTGATGGGCTCCATTAGAAACAGCTTTTGGAATTTCTTATGGAGGCTGCAGAGGATAAAAAACTCCAAACGGAGGCGGCCATCGAGTTCTTGAAGTGGGGCTTAACCCCTCTGACAAGGAAAGCCCCTAATAACATGCCAGTTAAAGACCTGAAGCCACACACATTGAAGACCAAATGAGCACGAGCCTGAATCTTTGTGAGGGTGTTTCTGCGGAAATTGTATCTCCAAAGCAGACCCTCGAAAACTACTTGGGAAATGAGCTGGGTCCTCCAGGAGTGATAGAGAGCATATCGATCAGTGAACTAGAGACCCATCTAGAAGACCAGGGTGTCCAACGCCCTGCTTCGGCAAATCCTGACACATTCCCTGTTTTAATCGCAAACGAGTTCAAAGACCCTCTGCATGATAATAATTACTCATTTCTCCACACTCATAGAAAGAGGAAACAGTTGACTAGAGTCAGCAAAAATCCGCAGCAAAAAAATACAAAAAATATGCCACCAAATAAGTTGCCCAAATCAAACAGCTCTAGAAATTCCTTCAGAATCTGAGAAGACATTCTCCAGAACCACCGACTGAACTACAGAAACAGACACAGAGAGATGTGACTATGAGCATGATGTTAAGTCCCTCCATCTCCATAGATGAAGATCCAATACAAATCCAGGCCCTGGATAGAGGGGTCAGCTTGCAGCTGCCGGAACATGAACCTGACTTATTGAATATATCAGTCTATGCCGATGAGGAAAAAGAGCAGGTAGACGCAGAGCTCTCGCCACCTACAACAACTCTCACAAACTCAACACGGATTAATCAATTACAGAGGCGAAAAGCAAGTGGGAACCTGGTAGAAAAGAATAGGTGTGAACCAATTGGCCCCTTTCTGACTCTGGAAGAGAAACTCATTCAAGCCGGCAGGAGCTTTAAAAGCAAGGACAGACCTACAGCTAGCCGTTTCCTAACTCTTGCCGAAAAACGCTCTAGCACCCTCCAATAGTCTAAAAAGGTTGAAAGCTCATCAGCTCCTTCGACCTTGGTTTCTGCTAAAGTTGGGAGGGCTAGAGAACCCCTTACCAAGCCAGCAGGTGAAAAAAAGTGCGGTGGAAATACTGTGCTCCAGGATCAGAGTAATATCCTGCGACTTTTCCAGCACCTACCCAAATTGCATGCAATCGACTCAGGTGGCATAGCTGTAGTGGAGTTTTTGGACGATTACACAAGTTTCAAACTGGTTTGCAACTTGTTGTTGGAATCTTCATCCTCCCTTTTGCCATTGGGATTTCATGTAATAGAAAATCGGGAGGAGCTGCTAGAGTTTTCCAACACGCGTGAGGGGGCCAAAGGCCCTGAGTTCACCTAATACTCTAGAGACGTAACACAAGCCAATAGGTGAGATGGCAAACAACGCACCCCTGTCTCGACTGATCTAAACCACTTTGACACCCAGGTGGAGCGCATGGGAGAGAAGATCCCTTAAAATTAACATTTAGTTGTGCCAGCGATTCAGAGAGGACGATAGTAAATGAAAGGCATTCAAAACAGAATCTACGGAAGGAAGACAGCTAGGGGTGGATATCTGAGGCTTTGACCTTCCACAAAACCCGGTAACGTCATGAGTCACCTCCCGTAGACTCCGCTTTGTTTGCTTCCTGGAACACCAGAGGCTTTGCTCATCTCTTTAACAAGGCTGAGTGTGACAAAGAGAACTTTGATATCTTATGCCTACAGGAAACCTGGCTGTCCATCACTGCTCTTCTAGATGGATCTAGATGGATTCAGCCTTTATTTAAACCCAGCTAAAAAAAGTTCAAAGGGTAGACCCCCGGCTAGTCCATTAACATTGATACGGAATGGCATAGGATTCAGAGTGGTGGATATAAGAAATCCCAATCCTTACATTCAATCGTTGACAATTGAATTGGAATTTCAAAGTTGTCTGACTAACAGCCCGTTAGCGATTGACGATCTTTATCCCAAAATGTCAGGCGATTCAGCGCTTGCGCTTCTGGGACAAGCCGGTCTTCGCCGGTCCATGCCGCAACACAGCATTATGGCCTTGGATTACGGTCCTGTCACTTGGCTACAGTGCACCTACCCCTGACCACACCCACCTTTAATTCCGGATCCAGCCATTGTCCTGTTGTTTCTGTTCGTATCTGTGTGTTATTGTGCGCCCTGATGGCTGCGGTGTCATATAAATAAAAATAAATAAATAAAATCAATACAACTAAGAGTATAGCTCAGTGGCAACGCGATGCAGAGTAACACAGGTTCGAATCCGGGGTCTGCTTTAGAACCTCATCGGTATTAAGCATGTTATAAATAACCAATTATAATTATATGAGAGCGTCATTTACCTTGCTGTGCAGAATACTCCCACCATTAAAGGCTTATATCACAACCTTTGGCTCACCAGATGTTTTGAACTACAACTTCGTTCAGTCTTAGCAAACATAGTCAGTGGGGTAGGGTCATGGGAGTTGTAGTCCAAAACATCGGGGATATGCACAGGTTGCAGACCCCTGGTTTATATGATAAATATTCGGTTTTTATGTAGCGCTTTCGCCAAAGCACTCGAACTATCGAGCAATTGTTAACAGTTATCACCCAACCAAGGTGAGGGAAAGGGCACTCTCAGCAGAGGGGATGTGGCGTTGAGAGGGGACTGTGCTTGCTGCGTAGAGGTGAATAAAGATGGTTCCGTACATCAGTGCTCATGTCCCTCCCTTTATGTATATTAGGACATAATATTATCACTCACCGTTTGCTGCTCTAACCAGTTAACACTGGATTGGAGGACGACTAGCGAAAGAGGAATCCAGAGCCATAATCCACCTGCACTTTTCTGGGAAAGTGGTCGTCCCCCCATTGCCTGTCTCCATACATCATACATACTTTCCAACCCTACTGATTTAGGCAGTAGGCTACCGCTTTTTAAGCAGTCCTACCGCCTACAGGTTTGGGTGACAGATCCTACTGCTTTTTACAGGGGCAGGTAATTTATGTGACTCTAAGGCAGGATGCTTGAGACGGCCCAGAACAAAGCATGCAACACATTAGTTAGTCTGGCTGTGTGGTGGTCGGGTAAGTGATTACTCAGTCTGAGTGATGGGCTCAGACCAATCCACTGACCTGACAGCTACGTGACTCTGCCCTGCACTCTTGCTGGGACAGGCCTTAGGTGAACCACCAGTGAAGGAAAGTGGCAGAGCGCGCCACCATCACACAGCATCTGCCAATCAGACTGAAGAGGGCATCAGTCTCCATGGTGTTCAGTGTTCAACCTGCACTGCAGGAATACATATGTATTGCCCATGCTGCTGCTACAGAGCAGTGGCAATCTGTGTGATTACCTTCTGTGAAGTTAGGTAATTGAATTCAGTGTTAACTTACCATTCAGAATGATACATTTTAAACATTTGAGCATCTTTCCATGTTGTGCTGTTTGATGGTTGTGTATTTAGAATGCTCCAGTGGTGCCAGCAGTGTATGTTTTGTATTTTTCTGTGATGTCATTGTTATTCGAAATATTTCTGAAACGTGAAAAATCCTACATCTTTTTGGACACAGAATGTTGGCAGGTATGCATCATATAAGAAAGTCGTTTCATACAGTGCAATGTGAAATTGTGCGCGACCTTTACAAAAGAGGGAAGGAAAGATAAAAGAAAGACTATGGCCTGCTAAAGACAGACTCCCTAAAAGTCAGACTTGCAGAGTACATCTGAATATTGTTATTAACGGTTAAGGCCTCTTTGCCCCGCTGTACTAAAAGAGCGGTGGGGTGGCTGTGAAGCACATTCACACTCATCCCTCTATGCCCAGGTGCTGCATTCCATAGTAGCATGCCACAGGCTCCAGTGGGTGCAAGAGAAGCAGATTATTCCTAGGAATCTCCCTTCCAGCTTTGGTTATGCCGCGCTAACTTCACCCTGTACACCCTTTTCACTGGCGGTCTCCAAAATAGGGGCACGTTAAGGCTTATCTTACTTCAAGGGAGAGCAAAGCCCTTATCCCTGTGGGTGCAGTGGTCCTAGACCAGGACCACTTACTCAGTGTGCACATGTAGAGGGGAAGGTCTACCGCAGGCTTGCACACCCGTCTCCAGATTGGCTCCCATGAATGCTTTCTTCCTAGTGATTGGCTACCTTTCCCACCACTTTGTATCCTTCTCCTGTGTGTGGATAAAGGCTGTGATAACGCGGGGCTGTTTCTTGTTACCACAGAGCAAACTTGAAGCCACACCCATCACGTGCTCAGGGGCGTGGCTCTACCGGTTACTCCTGGTTTGATTTGATGCTGTTTACAATTGAGGAAGTTTGGTGCACGTTATTGGTGGTTACAGAGAACAAGGTGAAAGCGGGAAATACGCACTCGTCTATTTCCTGAGCGGCCCGATGACCTCATACAGGAACTTGTGGCTCATGTCAGAAAACAGAAAAGAGGAACAGAGAGTTACTAATGTGAGAAATATTATGAAGTCTAAAAACTAAAGAGTGGGGGTGCACAGACGGTTCACTAAAGGTTAGGCTGTATAATTCTATTCAAAATGCTTCCAGGTGCACATGGGTGACGCCCCAGGCTAACAGGACAAAGGAGCAAACGCATAGAAAAAGACCCAAATGCGCTCCAATGGGGGGGTCAAAGCCCCTGTATGAATTCAATAACACAATGTGTGGCCTCTGTGCCACAATGCTTACAGTTTCTTCCTTATACAATACGCTTCTGGGAATACATCTGCTCTATGTCACTTGTAAATTACCTATGTGACTAAGGTTGCACATGTAAATACTACTGATTATGTACTAATGGGATTACTTTACATGTAAATATTTTATGTCTGTAACTATTCTTATTATGGTTTATGCCAAACCACTGTTTTCTATTGTTGCCTGTGGTAACCCTGTAATGTTTATTACCTGCTCTCCAGCGCCCACATACCTACGGGTTTGGCGCGCGTTACAAATGCTAAATAAATAAATAAGAACACAGTTACCACAAGCCAATAAGAGACATGCAAAGCTGTTCACAAGCACACGTTTGTCTTACTGAAAATGCAAAGGTGGGACTGCCCCAAATGGCTGATGTGTGTGCTTAAAGGACTTCACAAGAACTCAGGGAATCGGGTTAGGCTAGATGATGCGGGTACTCTGCATATGTTTTGTCAACAGGGGGGTCAAGCAGGGATGCGGGTGGCCCCCGCTGCGCGGACCTACCACAGTATTTCCTGGGTGAATCAGGATGCCATCCCAATATGGGTGTTGAGGCTTTGCCTTGCATGCTCTATGCTGATAATTTGGCGATGTTGAATCGCACGGTTCGCGGCATTAGGGCGGTGTCCGAAGAACTAGCTCAGTTTGCGCGTCAGAACGATTTAGTGATAAACACGGATACAACTAAAATTATGGTCATCTCAGCGAGAAAAGTTAATAGGCCTATTTTGGTGAGAAGTCTGGAGCCGGTGGTCGATTATGTGAAAAAATATCCTTATTTAGGCCTAGGCATGAGCAAAAGTAAGAACTATGTCCATGTACGAGAGGCAAAAATGAGAAGGGCTCACCAGCTGACGAACCTGTTTGTTAAGTTTGCGGGCAACACAGCGGGATTTTCATTAGAAGGAATACTAGTTTTATATAAGCAAAGCATCTGCCCCACAATTTTAAATGGATTAGATGCAATTGCGATGCACGGTTTGGTTTGGCTTGATATTCTAGAAGGCTTCTTCTGGAAAAAGGTTTTGAAAATGGCGCCATCTACCCCGATGCTGTAGATGCGCTTAGAACTCGGACTGATGTCATTAAAAGGCCAACTGTTAAGTAGAAGAGGGGAGTTGTTTATCAAGGCTAAGACCAACCCAAAATGGCAGCTATAGGCTGCAGGCTGCAGGCTGCAGGGACAGACTGGCTGGTGAAAAAAAGGCGGTATGTGAATTTACTGCATTGTATAAACAATTATTTGAAAAAAGTGGGTGTTGAGCTCTTGCATTGACGATCTTACTTTAAGGGCCGTTTTCAGGGAAAAGACTAAAAGATGGGGCTGGTTAAATAATTATATGCACTTGTTTACACTGTGTACCCATGTTATGTGGCTAATGTTACTCAATGCTCCCTACGTGCACAGACCCACCTCTGTCAAAGCCCGAAACCGGTAGTTTGTAACTTTATGCTTTGGATTGCGGACAAATCAGTTACCTTTGCTAGTTTTCAAAGGGGCAAGCTTGAAAATACCACTAAAAGATAGGGTGTGCCACATCTGTTACATTGTAGGGGAGCTTGAAACCCCGAAACACGTTTTTAGTACTCGGGAAACATGCTCAGGAATTTGAGTCTATAAGCACAAGTGTGCTGAACTCTGAATCCGAAAGCCTCCATATAGACCTTTATTGGGTATGGCGCACTATGACTGCGGTAGTCATGATATATCTGATGTTTTATGCATTTACTGTATTATTATGTATTTTAGACTTTTTAGAACATTTTACGGAAATTTTTAACAAAGGTCATGTGTCTTTTAATGATTGATAATGTGTTTTAATGAAATGTAATGTGATTGGATGTAATTTTGTAAAGGTTCTTTCAGAACCCTACACAAATAAATAAATAAATAAAAGAACTTTAAAAAAAAAACTTTTGACATCACAATTGAATTTCACATAACCACTTCTAGTATGTTTTCCACAACAGCCTGTTAAATAAGGCTCACATTAGTAAATAACCCACAAAGAAAATAAAGATTAAAGCATTCAGCCCTCAGGCTGTAGAAATAAAAGAGTTCCAATGAACCTCACTAACAGCTTCGTAAATCCAACCCCTACCGGCAAAAAACAACTGGTACTACCGACACGGTACTACCCTTGCCGGTAATACCGGCAACTCACCACCTGCCCCCAGGCAAAACCACAAGCATGCAAACATCTCTCATACATGAGGTAGCCCTCTTTGCGGTACTGCGTGGACGTCCCCATGCACGCAGCATTGGTCCATGTTGGCGACTTGTGATGCTTTTGATGTTTTCCACTTCCATCGGGTGCTATCTCTCTAAATCCGGTGTAGGGATGGAGCTAGAGCTGGGCCGGCCATAGCGGCAGCAGCGCCCTGGCCGAATTGGCACTCCCCACTCCCCGCGTGGCCCTGGTCAACAGGGGGAGCTGCGGGGGGGGGGGCAGGATGCACCACATTTATTTTCTACCTCGCAGGGAGTTAATCACTGGGATAGGACGCTCATGCTAGTGCATGAGCGTACTATTCCAATGCAAACCGCCGCGCTCCCGCGTCAGAGCAGGGAGGTAATCATGTGCATAGGGTGCTGATGCAAAGCGTTTAATAACAAAAGGGTGCCTGCCGCGCCTTCTCCCACTGCGCCAGCTCGGGGGAGCACTTGAAAGACTCCCCGGAGCTGGCGTTGCAGGGGAATAATGGTGCCCTGGGAGGCATGGCGCCCTGGACAGTTGCCTGGCCCGCCCTGCCTTAAGGCCGGCCCTGAGCTACAGCAAAAGCAGAGGTCAGTGCACATCTCAACCATAGGCAAAGCTCTGGGCATCACGGGGAGTCGCCACCAGTGTGCTTAGAAAGGTTCACTTCATGCACGCTTTGACTTTCCATTAGAGTTCCGCGGTATGTGGAGGGGGGTCAGAGACATAGCCAGGATTCTCTAACAAGTGGGGCCTGAAGCTAATGTAGTTGGGCCCACCGCAGTGACATTAACATCTGTAACTGAACACACAGCGCTGCTGAGTGGGCATTCAGCATTCACAGATTTTGGGTGGGCCTTCCCTGCTCTGGCTCTACCCTGTCTACGCCTCCGAGAGGGGGCCGGAATTCCTCGGGAATAACCAGGCTGCTGGATGTGCTTTTCCACAGGGACTCCCATTATGGCTCTGAGAAAACCTTAGGAGGAGTAAAGTCAAGTACAGGGATAAGAAGTGCAAGGTCCACAGAAGGAGACGTCTTCATGAAAGTCACTTGGTTTCATCCGCAAGGGCGTTTTTATGCACGGTGCAATCTAACACCCAATTTTGACAGTACAAACATTTGCATTTTTGACACTGGGATCCCTCATAGCGAATATGTGACTCAAAATGCGTTTACGGATAGACCCGGTACCATTTTTATTTATTTATTTATTGTGCATTTGTAAGGCTCTCATGCATCAAGTAAATGGTGTTTCAAAGCGCCCACAGGGCAACAGGGAGGGAACATGGCAATGAAAGGCAAATAGCAATGAAGAGAGAGAAAGAAGCAGTCCTACTAGGCTTTGTGAGCATTCAGAAGGTGCAAGTGCAGAGATTGATAGGGACGGGGCAGGAGGGGTAAGTGCTAGCAGATCCACGTAGGGAAGTGATAGGGAGTAAGTTTGCAAGCTGTTGTTAAGTGTCTGGCAGAGATCACTTGGTAAGATGGTCAACTGCCACTACAATAAGTGCAGGCATGTGAGACAACACAAGCCAGTGGACGCCCAAAGGCAAGTGTTGGGAGTGGAGGAGGCTGAAGGCAATTGGGCGGCGGGGGGCAGGACCCATAAGGACACATAAAAGCCCTGGTCACCAACATCAGCGACTGATGGGTTTAGCAAGGGAGGGAGAGGGGGAATGAGGAGGTAAAGAGGAAAGTCTTGAGGAGCTTCCGGAATTTAAGGAGATCCGGGTCAAGACAGAGAGGAAGGGGGTGGCTGTTCCAGAGGAAGGAGAAGAGATCGGACACCAGCTCGCTGCTTAGAGAAGCCCTGTACATGCAGAGATTTTGTGCCAGAGGAGCGTAAAGATCATGTTTCCAATGACCAATGGGGAGTCTGCTCCCCATGGACTTCATGGTCTTCTGCACTACTTTTTGAGCGTTCAATATCACACAGTAATTTGCTCTACAACAGCTTCTCAGTCATGAGGGTGTTGAACGCAAATATCATCCGAGATATAATTACGTTCACCCTGATGAAGACATGCAAAAATGGGCATGATACGTTGAAACCGGTTAGTGACAGTGAGTTGGTCAACGAGTTTGTTTTCCTGTCCGGTGAACTCATAGTTTTAGAAACATGTGACTTAAAGACTGTATCTCTGAAACCTACAATCTCTGCAGATCGAGCCTTGTTTCGGGAGGATAGCTCAGGGGCAACGCATTTGTACTGCGATGCAAACCAACAGAGGTTCGATCCTCAGTTCTGTACTTAGAAACCCCTGGGTATTAAGCATGTTATAAATAAATAATAATATATGCTTTTTTGTAATTATTGATCATTTTTGTATTTGGAATTTGTCAACTCTGAATTTAACATTTTGGCACACATCATTATTTTGCTGGATTTTGTATTTGAAGTTTTTTCACAGTGTATGTAACTTAACACATTGTTTACATGTTTTGATGGTTGACTTGATGCCCCAAAAAAGCTCTTTTTGATGCATGTTCTGGCTGTTCATGACAATGAATTTGAACAATATTTGTTATTTGATAAATACATTTGGGAAGTTAACAATCTCTGAATTTTTCCCATAGATCCAAATAATCGGCCTGCACTTAGATATTCCTGTGTTTTCTATGGATTATGAGAAACCTGCGCCTGGGATCTGGTGTCATCTCAAAGCACAGAGCCTTGATCATGTCACCCGGTTTTGTATTGAGATTCTTTCTTAAGCCAATTGCACAATCAAAATGATGTTCACAATTCCCAAAGACACTAATTATTATTATTATCATGATTAAAATAGGTTGATATACAGCGCTTTATGCCAGAGTCCTCCCGCTTTTAGGCTCTGTAATAGTAGGTGTTATTATCACCCCATTTTGAACGGTACTTGATCTATCGACCTCTGAAGTGCAGGTTGCCCCCATGTCAGGGAGCAAGCCTTTACTCGTGTAGGTGTCCTTCTTGGAGCATGGCAGCTCACAGGTGAACAACGGGGGAGGAAAGGTGTCACAAGAAGAGTAGTAGAGCGGTGGGCTGGTTCACTAGGTAGGCCCCTGCTGGCACTGGTGAGGTGCATTAGCTCCTTGCTGGAGTGCGAGAGGGATGGTCCTGGCCTGGGATGGTTTGGAGGTCTGCCCCAGTGATTTGGGTGTAGTTCTGCTTCTTGCCCCTGCTACACTTCTGGCCTTGCAGTGTCATGGCATCTAGTACTGCCTAGGCCCCCTGTGGAGGTGAGTGCTTCAGCCACGTGGGGAAAGCCATTGGTTCATATTGCCTTCTGTTTTGAGGGCGTCAGTGCAGATCCTTTGCGGTGGGGTTACGTGTACTTCTTAAGCTCTTTGATGGGTAGGGCCGCGCCATGAGGGAGGCTTTTCAATGGGGTCAGTGTGGCTTCCGGGTGAAGGCGTGGATGGTGTCTCCACTGTCCAGGCGGGGGAGGGCTAGGTGTTGAACGAGGATTCTACAGGCTGATTCAAGCGAGAAGGGGCATTTAGCATGTAAGAGGGAGAGCTGGTATCAAGCTGTCTTGAGACCAAGAGACTGTGCACTGTGCACTGGAGGCGAGTTGGGGTGCAATGGCTGCCCAGAGCCTGTATTTGTCTGCAGTTGAGGGAGGGAATGATGCATGTGTTTTGGCAGGGTTCATTCCCAGGTAAGGTGGGGTTGTGATTGAGGTGGGGTTGCTTTGGAGTCCGCCTTTAGGTGCAGTTGGATGTTTGGATCTTGACGTCATGGTTTTGCAAGCATCTTCCAGCGGCGTCAGGATCTTTTCGGGCAGCACATTGAGTTAATGGCAGCCTCTAGGCTGGGGAGGCCTGGCGTCGGTGTATCTCTTAGGACGTTCTTAGACGTACCGCTGGATATTGGTGAGGTTGGATTGAGAATGGAGGCTGTTACGGCTGTGGTGGGTGTGTCCAGTTCAGTGACCATCTGGATGATGTGTTGTATACTGCACTGCACACTGATGATGAAGAGGGTGCCTACCCTGTTCCTGTGGTAAGCGTTCCCTGCAGCATGGAGTAGTGCAGCACAGGCGTTTATGAAATGGCATGCTTGTTTAAAGGGCAGGGTCTGTGTGCGTGTGGGGACTGTGTGTGTGTGCAGGCAGTGTGTGTGTGTGGGGGGGAGTATGTGTTCTGTGTGGCGTGGGTGTGTGTGAGACGGTTGTGTGCTGGTGTGGCGTGGGTGCTGTGTGTGGGGGTGGAGTGTGTGGGTAGTGTGTGTGTGGGCACGGTGCATGTGTGGGCCGGTCGCATGTGTGTGGTGTGTGTGGGAAGAGTGTGTGGGCATGGTGTGTGTGTGTGGTGTGTGTGGGAAGAGTGTGTGGGCATGGTGTGTGTATGTGTGTGGGAAGAGTGTGTGGGCGTGTGTGTGTGCGTGTGTGTGTGTGTGGGGGAAGAGTGTGTGGGCATGGTGTGTGTATGTGTGTGTGGTGTGTGTGGGAAGAGTGTGTGGGCAGGGCGTGTGTGTATGTGTGTATGTGTGTGTGTGTGTGGGAAGAGTGTGTGGGCATGCTGTGTGTGGGAAGAGCGTGTGGGAAGAGTGTGTGGGCGTGTGTGTGCGCGTGCGTGTGTGAGTGTGTGTGTAATCCAGGTCTGGTGTTTGTGTATTTGAGTAATGGATTGCAGTGGTCTTATACAAACTGCGAAGGCATATCCAAGAAGCCCTTCCATCACGTATCTTTTCTTTTATGCACAAACAAAAGTACAAAGCAATTAGATTCGAAATGCACCTTCTATGTTCCTTTGCACACGCATGTAGTAGTAAACAAAAACATACATAGAAAGTCCAATAATAGTACTTGTAAGTCAGTGTTCCATCTATTCGCCAACCCATATGGAATCCCAGTCATTTGGGGAATAAGTTTTATAAGAGCATCCATGGCTTACATTTAAAACCAAGGGTCCTGGCTCCCACTTATTTCCAGTCAATGGCGGTGTCACCGGTGCTTTTTGTTCTTGGTGATTTAGGGGTGGGATTGCGTTTACAGGGGTTGCATATGTGAGATAATTCCCCACAAGTTACGAAAAGCAAGAGTGCTCGATTCCTTCCAGAACCGCCAACTAGTTATCTAACGCCGGGGTCTGCAACCTTCAGCTCCCCAGATGTGTTGTACTACAACTCCCATCAGTCTTAGCATGCATAGTCAATGGTGAGGGATCATGGGAGTCAGAGTCTAAAACATCTGCAGATCCACAGATTCCAGACCCCTGAACCAAAGGCTGTTCTTCTGTGTCGCTTCCTCCATGGCAGACCCCTATTCACTATTCACTGTAATGAAGGGGGCAGAGGATTTTCATGATAGCGGTTTTCCAAACGTCATCCAGTATGGGACACAAGGCCATAACATGAAGGAGAGGCCCAGGGCCGCTACACATAAACCAGTAGTGATGCTCTTCTGCCTTCATTTTATTGGGTTTTTTCAGCTTTTTAGGGGTTGGTAGAGTATCCACAAAACCTCAGTAAATTGTATGTTGAGATGTTTGTTCCCCGTTTCAATAATAATAGTTTATTACTGCCTTCAATCTGGCCCAAGAAAATCTGATTAAAAAAAAACAAATGCATAGCTAGAACCGAAAAGGTTCTCACTCATAACAAACATTGCATGCACACGAACCATTTCTTACCAAGTGTAGGCAATTTTTCAGGAAAAGATTTTAAACTCGACCACTTTTCCTAGCCCACAACCCTTTTTCTCACCCCGACCCCTTTATTACCCTGACCCTCCACCCAAGCAAAGGGACCCTCTTTTGTGCGTCCCACCATCCCATGAACGTCTTTTATGCTCCCCCAACAATCTTTGGGCCTCATTACTCATCCCCTCCCTGCCCCATCATCCATCCTCTCTCTGCCCTCAGTCCGTCTTCACCCGCCTGCACCCTCACCCTCTCTATCTGCACCCACCTCCCCACCCACAACTATCTCCCCTCTACTTCCCCACCCCTGCTTCCCCTATTGGCCACCTGGCCATGTTGCCCTCTTCCTCTCTGAGTGGGCTGACCTCTCCTCCTCCCTCCTTGCCTTTATGTCTCAGCTTCTCCACTTGGATGCTTCTAGCTCCTCCTCGGAGCTCTTTCGCAACCTCTGCTACTCGCTCTCTCTCTCTCTATTCTTCCCTCTGGCCCGACTTACTCTGTAGGGCACACCCTGGATGTTCTGATCTCGTCATACCTCCCCCTCTCCAACTTTCTCACTACTCCTCTCTCTTGGACTGACAACTTTCTTCTTGCCTCTCACCTGTCGCGCTCTGTCCCACAGGCTAAGCCGACCCCAATACTTCCACCCACCTTCTCGGTTATCCGGCCCATAAAGCGTGTGTCAGTGGAGGCTTTCGCTGCTACTTTCTCTCCTCCTCCTACACCTTTGGCTGACTCACACTCTGACACATCATTTCCAACCTTCATCTCTCAATCCCTAATACTCTGGATGTCCTTTCCCCTGGCAGGTGAATCCGTTTAAATGCCCACATCCAAGTGTAATTCTTGGTACGATTCCAGCGCAAGTGCAGGGTGGCTGAGAGGAAGTGGAGAGCATGAGGCTCATCCTCTGATAAACTGGCCTGCAGTCTGCTCCAAAGGCAATTCAGACTCCCTGTCCTTTCTAAGAAGAGAGTCTACATCCAAGCCAGCATCTCTGTGGGCCTCTAACAACTTGGCCGAACTTTTCAAAATCTGCAAGGAGGTGGCCAATCCTGCTGTAGTCTCCACCTCTCCTGTTCCCTCCTAGGCCCTTTGCACAGCTGTGGCATCTCATTTCACCACTAACACTGGAAATCCTGTCCACTCTCTCATCCCCCTCTACCTCCTCTTCCTCTACCACCCAGACCCCTCTCCGGTCATATCTCCTCAGCCTTTCTCCTCCTTCTCCCTGTTCACTCCTGACGATATAAGTCTGATCTATGAAAGTCTCATCAAAGCAGGTGCTCCCCTGCTCCTCCAGAACCATTAAGGAGCACATTGACACCCTTGCTCCAGCTTTGGCCGATTTCTGCAACCACTCTTTTGCCACTGGAACCTTCCCCTACTCCCTGAAGCACTCCCTTGTGCACCCCCTTCCTTAAGAAGCCCTCTTCCGATCCTTCCTCTCCGGTAAACTACCGCCCGATCTCCATTACTCCTTTCCTGGGCAGACTCCTGGAAAAGCTGGCCACTTCCCAGCTTAATCTACATACTGAATCCGTTGGCTGTCTCCATTACCACCAGTCTGGCTTCAGAGCTGCCAGAAGCACAGAAACTGCTCTCCTGAACACCTGTGAAGACTTGCTCTCTAATCTAGACTCTAACCTTCCTTCTGTCTTCATTCACCTTCATCTATCGTCTGCTTTCTACACAGTCAACCACCCCATCCTGCTTAATCGTTTCCATGGCAACCTGGGTATCACTGGTCAGGCCATAGCCTGGTTGACCTCCTTTCTCTCTGATTGACCCTGCCAGGTCCACCTGGGGTCTTACACCTCTACTATCTCTCTCTCTCTACATGTGGTGTTCCTCTTGGGTCTAACCTCTCTCCCTGGCTCTTTAACCACTACCTGGCACCTCTGGCACACTGCATCTCTACCCTCTGTTCTAACTTGCAGATGACACTCAGCTCTCTTTCAGGCTCCCCTCAGCATCTTCTGCTCCTTCTCTCATACCTGACTGTCTGCAATTCAGGAGTGGTGGCCTCCAGCGATCTCTGCCTTAATTCCAGTAAGACTGATATCCTCCTCATCGGGACACCTGCTGTCGCCTTTCCCCTCTCACTCTGGCCGCCCACACTGGGTCCTCTACTTGCACCTTCCTTTGTGGCTAAGAACCTTGGTGTCATCTTGGACTCCATTCTCTCCTTCTCCCCTCACATCTCTCACATCTCTAAGAAGTCACAATATCAGCTGCACCTCCTCAGAGGTATTCTTCCTTTTCTCACTTTCCTCCAGAAGTTCACTGTCTCTAGAGCCCTGGTTCTCTCTAGACTGGACTACGGCAACAGCCAGTTTCTAAATCTGCCTGCCTCTACTCTTCGCCCTTTACAAGTAATCCAGAACTGGACTGCAAGACTTGTCCTTGGCCTCAAGCCAAGGGATCGTATATATCTCCATCCCCGAAATCTCTCCATTCCCTGTCCCTGCAAGGATCATGGTCAAGATCCTTTGCATCGTCCACAAGTCTTTCTGGGGCCAGGGACCACACTACATCCAACGTTCTCTTCCTAAGCATCTTCCTTCTTGAGCCCACCGCACATCTACCTCAAACTCTCTAGGGTCCGATGCTTCTCCAGGCAGAGAGTGGGGGGTAGATCTCTGTCCTCGGCTGGGGCCTCCCTCTGGAACAGCCTCCCTGCCTAGCTCAAACTTGATCAGGACCACCTATGTTTTCGGAAGCAACTCAAGACCTTCCTTTTCGCTATTAATTTCTCTCTCCCTCTCCCTTGCTAATGCCCCTGTCTGCTGTGCAAACTGCTTACGCGTTCCTTTGCACTCTCTCCACCCCCTCTCCACCCAGCACTTCTCCCTCCCCCCCGCACTTGCACAATCTGAATGACACAAGGCCCAGTAAGATCATTGTTTCATTGTTTTTGTCCTCCTTCTGTCTTCCCTTCCTTGTCTACATGTGCGTTATAAATGGCTTATCACATCACATTACCCTGCACCCACCCATTTTCTGCCCATCGAGCCACCCATCCCCTATCTGTCCCCACTGCCACCCTCTGGCTCTCTGCCTTCAGCTACCCTCTCTGCCTTCATCCTAGCTCACTCCCCATACTTCCCTGCTCACTCACTCTACCTCACCCTTCTCGGCCCACACCCTACCTCACTACCACCAACCCTCCTTACTTCAACCCTGCCTACCCTCACCAACCCTGGATCACACATGCCTACCCCTGCCTCCCATCCAGTGTCACCCTGTTCCCTCCCGCCTTAGCTCAGCCCTGATCCATCGCTCCAGCCAACCCCTGAAATGACGAAACTACTTTAAAAGTTCCACAGATATTTCTTGCTCACCCATAACATTAGCATAGAAATTGATAAACGGCACACCACAGTGAAGAGAGGTCTTTCTACTGAATATATAATTAATGCAATTGTCCTGCAAACAGTCACTTGAAGACATGTTTGGAATAATGGGGTAGAGAATAGCCAAAATATGTACTGCATCCTTATAAATGTAAAGTGCAATAAACAAATTCAAACGCCAACACTATTGCCTTTGCCAATGCTTGTCTTCTAAGCGGCTGCAACTATTTCATTTCCAAGTGCATACTGTATATCAGGGTTGCTGCTTCAATAGACAAGATGACACAGTTACACAGACAGGAAGATTAGTAGCCACTGCATAGCATAGCATGCCACTTCTCAGAGTTATCAAGCCTCTGTATTCAGAGACTGGCAGATTTACAACCACTGCCGGAAAATGCTCTGCTCAGGGTTATCAAGCCTCCTCACTTAGAGACTGGCAGATTTATAGGCAATGCATAGCGGAACATGCCACCTCTCAGAGTTATCAAGCCTCCTTACTCAGAGACTGGCAGATTTATAGTCACTGCGGAGAGCAACATACCACCTCTCAGAGTTATCAAGCCTCTGTATTCAGAGACTGGCAGATTTACAACCACTGCCGGAAAATGCTCTGCTCAGGGTTATCAAGCCTCCTCACTTAGAGACTGGCAGATTTATAGGCAATGCATAGCGGAACATGCCACCTCTCAGAGTTATCAAGGCTCTGTATTCAGAGACTGGCAGATTTATAGGCACTGCATAACAGAACATGCCACCTCCACCTCTCTCAAGCCTCCTTACTCAGAGACTTGCAGATTTATAGTCACTGCGGAGAGCAACATACCACCTCTCAGCGGTATCAAGCCTCCTTACTCAGACTGGTAGATTTACAACCATAGTGGAACATTCCTGCTCTCAGAGCTATCCAGCCTCCTTACTCAGAAAATGGCAGATTTATAGGCACTGCATAGCAGAGCATGCCACCTCGACCTCTGAGAGTTATCAAGCCTACTTACTCAGAGACTGGCAGATTTACAGGCACTGCATAGCAGAACATGCCACCTTTCAGCGTGATCCAGCCTCTGTAATCAGAGACTTGCAGATTCATAGGCACTGCCTAGCAGACATTGCCACCTCTATCGCTCAGAGTTATCAAGTCTCTTAACTCAGAAATTGGCAGATTTATAGGCACTGCATAGTGGAAAATGCCACAGCTCAGTGCTATCACGTCACCTTACACAGAGACTGGCAGATTTAAAGGCACTGCATAGCGGAACGTGCCACTCTCAGTGCTACTAAGCCTCCTTGCTCAGAGACTGGAAGATTAATAGCCACTGCATAGCGGAACATGCCACCTCTCAGAGGTATCAAACCTCCTTAGTCAGAGACGGGTAGATTTACAACCACTGCGGAAAATGCACTGCTCAGGGTTATCGAGCCTCCTCACTCAGAGACTGGCAGATTTATAGGCACTGCATAGTGGAACATGCCACTCTCAGAGCTACTAGGCCTCCTTCCTCAGAGTTTGACAGATTTATAGGCACTACATAGTGGAAATGCCACCACTCTGAGTTTTTTATTTGGAAGCCTCCACGTCGAGCTGATAGTTCTTATTATGTAATCAATCACAATTGATTCCATAGTAAGAAATATCGGCCCGGCGATTGATTGCATAGTGAGAAATATTGGCCCGAAGTGGAGCCTTCCAAATAAGAAAACTGTCCCTGTTTTTTGTCTACTGAACAAGGTCAGTGGAGTAGGCCAACCAGCCACTATTAGCATGATCAAGTTTTGTTTTTAATGTCCTTTTTAGATTGTCTTAAATACAAGGGGTTGGAAGATTAAAGATCTATTTAAGAAGCCACCTTTTTAGTCCTGACGAAGGCCTTCTAAACCTTTAGGGAAACCCACCAGGGATGGGGTTTACTTTGGAGCAATAGGCCGAAACACAGTGCGTTGACATAACATCTTTAAAACATCCAGTGCAAATAAAAGACCTTGTGGGTAACAGACATTCAGTACCTGACAGAGACGAGGAAAAGCAGTGTTTTCTGGTTTGAACTGTGGAGTTGCACACCCTCTAGGGGCTATTGTGAGCATTTTTCTCACTAGAAAAGGAGACAAAGTGAGGTGCAGGATCCTTTTAGTAAATGTTTTTCTAGCGTGTTAGGGGCACGGTCCTGACCTCATTCTAAAAAAAACCCAGTCCTCATCCAGTTTTTAGGTTATTAGCGCGCCATTCCCGCAGGACTTTTTTCCTCAAACCCACAGGGTTTGGGGTGTTGTTTAATTGTATTCCCAAAAGGGTTGAGACTATAACATGTATACAGGTCTTTGTTGAAGAAGGACGGGTGTGTTAAAAGACAACCCCCCAGAGAGTTTTTTTTTTTCTCCAGTCAGTATTATTTAAAGTAATTTTCTCCATCTAATACTCAATAATAAACCAATTAATAATGAGTGCAGACAAAGTGATTAGTTTCGATGACAAATATGTCACTGAACTTCTAGCAAGAGCATCTATTTTTTCGGAAGAGGGCGAAGGTTCATTAATCTCTAACTTGAGTAATTGGGATGAGCTACTACAGCTAAAAAAACGCCTCATCAGAACAGTGCTCCATGGCTCTATCATGATAGAATACTTAAGAGCAAGTACCCTCCCACAAGGACTCGTGGTCCATAACGAGCCTAGGTTATTTTTAGACAACAAAGATTTTGTCAAGGCAACCAAATGAAGATTTTCAAGGCAACCAAATACTGGAATGAGCTCCCTGTGCATCTAAGACAAGAAGAAAACTATGCCAGTTTTAGAAAAGCATTGAAAACCAGACTTTTCCAATAATTGAGGGTAACCTTGGCTATTTTCACCCCAGTGTAGTCATTCCCCCAGCTAACTACTTGAGAAACACTAAAAGTAAGTGGTCATCTTCGCGCTCCACCGCGCCCTGATGCCTGCGGGCTTTCGGCGTGTAACAAGCATAGAGTCAAGTAAAGTAAAGTCATCAAATGGAGCTATATAGCTAATAAATGTGGGAGAGACGGGCTAATTCTAATTATAGATACGGCCGAAGAAATGTCTATCAAAATTACAGCAGAATTAGCCACTATGGAAGCAGAAATTAAGAAACTAGTCCCCCTAAACACGTACAAATGGAGATTAGATGAAATTTTGAAAGAAATGGCAGATTTTAAAGAATATACAACGAAAGAAAGGATAAAGAGGATGAAAAAAGATCTCACAGAGTTCTCACATGAAAAGGCCTTCAAATACACGCAGGAAGGATATGATCCATTGAAAAATCAAACAGGTCAGTTCCAGAAACAATGGAAAGTGGTCTTTGGCAATACCTCATATACATCTGGTTCTTCAGGTGATGAGAGCACTTCATTTCCAAGGGGTAAAAGGAATAATAGCAGACCCACTAGACAACAGGGACGAGGCAGACAGAATGGTGGTGGACGCCCCATGTACACTAGATCCAATAAAGGACGGTCAGGCCCCCCACCTCAAAGGCAGCGTTTTTTAGAGGAAGAAGCGCAACACGAGGACTGGGATTATGCCCCACGCAAACTCAGGAGCACCAGGGGTTACTAGTAAATCTATCAAAATATACCCCGTCCAAAACTGAAGAAGCGTTACTGAATAAAGGTTTAGGCTTCGTACCAACTACACCCTATGATGGGTTTAAACTACGAACAGAAATTCATCAGTTATTTCGTAAGGTACATTTGAAACAGTTTTTCCACAAAAATGTTTATGACAAGGAGCCAAATAACAGCGGTCTAAAGAACCCTTCAAGTTTCTGTCCTCCTACAACAAGTCAAACACCAGAAGCACAGGTCTTTGAGAAAAGAGTTTTGTCAGAACTAAAATTGTTGGAACAAAACAATACCACCACACACCAATTTCAAAATTTAACACGCGCAGAACGTATAGCCTTAAAATGCTTGAAGAATAATACGGAGACAGTAGTGCGTAAAGCAGACAAAGGCGGTGCCATTGTACTGCTAGGCCGGGAAGCTTACATTTTAGAATGTAAACGACAACTAGAAGACCAGACATTCTATAAGAAAGTTCAAGAAGATCCAACACCTCGACTGAAGTCCATAATCGAAGACAAAATCAATAAAGCTCTCTTTAGAGGTTGGATATGTAAATAAGAACATGAATTTTTATTGGCAAAAAAACCGGCCATACCTCAGTTCTACATTTTACCCAAAATTCATAAATCACTATCTAACCCTCCTAGACGCCCAATTGTGTCTGGTTTAGGTCCACTTTTAGAACCTTTGTCTAAATTTGCAGACGCCTACTTGAAACCTTTTGTGCGAGAAATGTATTCCTATATTCAGGATACTACAGAAGTTATCACAATAATTGAGAATTACCCATTCAATAATCAAACACAATTGTTAGTGAGCCTCGACATCGTGTCACTTTATACATGTATTCCTCAAGATCTTACCCTAGAGGTACTTGAAGATGTTCTTTTAACCAAAAGAACAGAAGGTGAGTGTCCAAACAGTTTCATTCTATGGTGCGCTTCCATAGCTCTGAAAGAGACCTTTTTCAGTTTCAATCAGGAATTGTTCCATCAAATTCATGGGACAGCGATGGGGCCATCAGTGGCCCCTTTGGCCGCAAACCTGTTCATTGAATACTTCGAGAAAAATGTCATATATGACCTTTCCAACCCATTTTTTTCCCATCTACAGATCTGGCGAAGGTATATAGATGACATTTTATTAATTTGGGACGGTAGCGGTCCCGAACTAGAAGCCTTCCTGAACTGGCTCAATAAACAGAATAGATTTCTGAAATTCACAGATGTAAGCAGTGCCAATGAGATCAACTTTCTCGATTTAACCATCTGGGCTGACACCGTTGACAATACCTTAAAGGTAAAACCATACCACAAAGCAACAGACCGTAACTCTCTGCTCCAGTTTGATAGTTGTCACCCGAGACACACAAGAGAAAATCTCCCTGTGGGACAATTCTTCAGATTGAAGCGCAACAGTTCCGACATTAGTATGTTTGAAAATGAAGCAACAGCTTTAGGTGCCAAATTAACAGCAAGAGGATACCCTAAAAAGATTGTAAAAACAGCCTGGAAACGGGCTAGGAATAATAACAGAGAAGCTCTCTTGGAATATAGGACAAAGGCCAAAACGGAAGATCAAATAGTCTTTGTGAGTACCTTTAACCCACTTTCCAATAAGGTGAATGCCATTATTAAACGTAACTGGCACATATTGAGTGGAGGTGAATGCCCTCTTCAACGCCCATTATGTGCGTTTAAAAGAGGCCCAAACATCAAAGATCTGGTGACCAGAAATGATATCTCTGTTAAACACCCTCAAAAAACGCTCACTGAATCCTGGGGCATGAGCAAACCTACAGGTCACACTCCTTGTGGCAATTGTAGTTGCTGTGCCAGTACCAAACGCACCAAAGAGGTAGATTTAGGTCTGAAGAGACCATGGCTACAACGACAACTTACGAATTGCAACTCAAAAATGGTTATTTATGTAATTTGGTGCCCATGCCGAAAAATCTATATTGGGATGACCGAAAGGAAGGTGAAACAGAGGATCACTGAACATAAAAGTTGCATACGCAATCGCAACACAACAGCCCCAATGGTAGGCCATTTTTTGCCCATGGATCACACATCGAGTCACTCACATGGAGCGTATTCCTACAGTTGGATTCAACAGAACCAACATTAGTCAATAAGAAAAAACTCATCAATCAGGAACAAAGACTTATTTACCTGCGCAATTCAGTTGACATTGGCTTAAATGAATTGATCGATTGGAAGTCTTTGTAAAGAAGGGCAAATACAGGCCCCATATATTGCGCTTTACAAAGCCAATTTATGTATATAAGGTTTTTTCAGTTTAGGCATTTGTTTCCAGTTATTTTTACTTTATACTATTTTCTGAATCCACCCTTTATTATCAGATTAGTTATGCTACATGAAGTGACCAAATGCCATATTTAATAAATTTAGATTGAGTACAGAAATACGAGTGACCAGGCAGATTCGCCTCTCGTTTAACAACAAAGGAGTTTCATCCTATATTGTATGTATCTGACAACCTAGAGCAAGTTTTAAGACTTTCAATGGATTAGAGACATCCACTGTGTTATACTTTGGCATTTAGCCATGTGTCAGATTCGGGCCCCCACAAGCCTTCGTTTTTTTCATTTCACAGCAGGCATGTGTTGCCACTGCACTACCATGGAGGTTCAGTAAGCACAAAAAAGCGCCCGCGTCTGAACGTACTAGTGTTCATGCCATCGGTTTGTCACGGGAGCCTAATTGCACACTTCCGGGAGAGCGAGGCTTTAAGCAGTGTGACTGCAGAAGGGATCAGTCGAGCAGATCCGACGACTAATGCGAAACATTAACGCATGCCAAGAACCAGCAGCATGGAAAACTAACTGCGAGGTAAGAAACTGCCCGTTATATATATTTTTCCTTACACAGCCTGCTTTAGCATAATACCCGTATAGGAACAGATCTGTATTCACTCGTTTTGGGCGCATGCAGGCGTGTTGAGATTCAGTTTCATATTCCATTAGCACATGGGGGAGCGTGGTACTCATTACGAACAGCTGCAAACACTCGCGCTACCAGCTTTCTTTGTAAAATTCACGTGCAGAGCCAGTGCAAGCATGGCTTTACAAAGACTAGAGGTATCTACTACAGGAGGCGCCCCGCACCGACTCTAAATTATGCGACATCGTGCATGATGCTACTCTAAAAACAGCGTTTTTTACATTAAACAATAACCATATACAATTTCTTATAAAATGCAGATGAAGGCACGCGAGCAGGAATGAGCAATAGTGTTTATTTTTTGCACTATTACATTTGTTTTCACAGTTTCACTAAAAAAAGCTTGATACTAGAACCCACGCACCAGAATCTAATTAGCAGCTGGCATTCCATGGGAAACGGCTATAGAGACTAACAGGAAAACCTGATCAAGAAGGGACCTCTCCCTCACGCCGTGTCAGGTATGCGTTCTTTTTGCGTTCTTTTTGCCTTCCTAATAAGCATTTAACGAATTGCATGAGTTGCAATTAAACAGGTATGTGGAATGGAGGCTTTGATATGACAGGAAGCTTATGTTGACATCAGCTTAATACGGAAGCAAGTACACTAATTATTGAGACTTGGTCTTTCCATATTCATATGGATTTTGCACTCTTTAGTATCCTCAAATCCCATTGTTGACTTTTTATAGACAAGGCTATTTGGTGCACTTGATAAATCTAAGTTGTTCTGTGGTCCAGACTATCGGTGCTACCTACACCTTGTTTTACAGTGAAAAATCGCTTTGTCTAGACGCAACACTGACCAGGTGTTATATGTTATTTTCTCTCCCTTCCCTTTAGGGAATCAGCGCCCTACTTTAAAGCAGCGCTCCTTACACCTCAGACTACTGTATAAATTTGTAGTGTGGTAAGCCTCACCGTGTTAATTATAA
The DNA here is from genome assembly GCF_040938575.1 of Ambystoma mexicanum. Lineage (NCBI taxonomy): Eukaryota > Metazoa > Chordata > Amphibia > Caudata > Ambystomatidae > Ambystoma > Ambystoma mexicanum. The sequence continues at coordinate 66,884,820 of NC_090939.1, forward strand.
ACAAAGGTTGAGAAGTATGCTTGACTTTGTTCTGAGCCCAACACAACCCACTTTGATGGTGTGTCCATTTCTCTTTTTTCTTTACCCTCCCCCCTTTTTCCATAAGGTTATAACTAAGTATAACAAGAAGGAAACCCTCGAGGGCTGCAACTCCTGGCCAAACCAAGTTTCTCTATAAGGAACCAACATTATACAACTGTGTTTAATGTTATACTGTTCATCTTTCTGAAGCAATACCCCTGAAGAATTTCCCTGCACAAGATCCACAGATTTAGGGAAAGAAACATGTCGGGATGAAGATACCGTGTGATTAAGACACGGCCGTAATAGAGCATTAACAGCTTGTATTTTTAAAAAAAATTTTGAACAATCCGAACTTACCTAAGGATGAAGTACTAGGCAGCTAAATGTTACACGTATATAGCTTTACTAGTAGCGTTTTTTGCTTTTTTCAGAATTGTTTGTAGGTTCTTAATGTGATTTTATGTAAATGTACTTTTTTACCCATTGTGTATGTGTTGATGAACTGTGTTAGTGTTAACATTCAGGTGGAGGACGCTTGAGGTGGACCCAGCGTTACCAGCTTATTGCTGAATTTATCACTCGTTTTTTTCTCCTCTTTTTTCCTTTTTCTAATTTGTGTCATACTAGATGTGGTGTTTCACGTAGGTAATGTATGTTAGGTAATATTTTTCTATTACATTTTTTAAAAAAAGGTGTACATTGCAACCCCATTCAGGTTGTATATGTCTTTTAAAAAAATAAACTGAAATATGGTACAAATAAAATAAATATATATATTTCTCAATTTATAATGCTCCAGAATTGTTTTTTGTTTTGAACTGTGGAGTTGCACACCCTGTAGGGGCTATTGTGAGCATTTTTCTCACTAGAAAAGGAGACAAAGTGAGGTGCAGGATCCTTTTAGTAAATGTTTTTCTAGTGTGTTAGGGGCACGGTCCTGACCTCATTCTAAAAAAAACCCAGTCCTCATCCAGTTTTGAGGCAGGGTCACAGGACATAATAAGGGTTAGGTCCCTGGTGCAGGAATATACAAACTATATGATTAATACACTATCCATGTGAAAGATACCACATTGTGAATGTGCCCAGAGTTTTACGACTCGTTCTGTTGTAAGATGTTCAGTAAATAATGTGAATTTCTAGCAATCTTTGTTTTTTTGTAGAATCAATGATTCCATGGCATAATAAAGATGCCACTGTTTGTACACTAAGCCTTGTAGAATGAGAGTAATAGTTGTCTGTGAATATGAAACTCATGATGTGTTATGTTTTTTAAACAATACACCTTGAACGCAGGAAACCATTTGTAAAATAAATAAATGTATAGTTTCCTCCATGAAAACATGAAGTTTTTGAGTTTGGTCTTCGCACATTGACAAACTTGTCAGTCTTTGTGTAACTGGTTTGTTTAGGTCCAAAAAATTGGTTTGATTGCAGGAGAAGGAGGTAGTCTGTGATTCCCATATACATAACGTTGGGCCTCATTCTAAGTCCGGTAAAACCAGCTGGCTGCCACCAGACCTGCACATTTTTCCGGCCCCTGACTTCACAGAACCACCGGGGCATTACAGCCCCGGCGGTCTGTGAAGCCAGGCACCGGAAAATGTAAATCCCCATTCCCATAGGACTCAATGGGAATGGAGAGCACGGAAGCACCGGCACCGGCAACAGTGCCGGTGCCTCTGTGTAAGTCTGCGTGCGAGTACCGTTAAACCCGCCAGGTCTGCATAGCGGAACATGGCACCTGCACCCCTCCGAGTTATCAAGCCTCAGTATTCATACTGGCAGGCCACACCTGGAACTAGGAAAATATAGGCTCACACTTATGGCTGTGTTGGCACTTTTTATGTGATATAGGATTAGGGACACACGGTTCTACATTGTTTCACTAAGTCTTAACACTGTGGTGTGTGCGTATTGTACAATACGTACACCAGATCCAGTGAATGCATTTCTGCCCTAGACAAAGATAAATGCTTGCTTAACAGTTCTCAAGCATTTATCATGCAGTTGGAATGTTTAAATAACAGTTCTCAAGTAGTGATAGGAAATTATCTCACACAAGCAATTCCTTTATTCTCTAAGCATTGTGTAAACTGCTTTCAAAACCTTCATTATTTATTTTGCTAAGTTACAATTTTCATGCCATAAACATGCCTCGATAGGACACTTAAATAAGGCTTTTTGGAAGCAGCTTGCTTCATTAGCCAATGGCCAAGAACGCCTTTCATTTTGACTATGGTCTCAGTCCCAAGGTTTCTATGTTGGTGTTCCTTAGCTGTGGGTGCAGAGCAGTTTTCTACAGTAATCATGGGACTGGGTCATAACAGCACATCCTGCCTCACAAATATATAAAAGGCAACATGGGGAACAGGGAAGCGCTCTAAAAGGCAGTCTGCAGGTCAGGTGGAGAATGTCAAAAAAGATTTGCTGAAGAGCGCCTGGCAGAGACCCCCTGGTTCATGGCAGCAGCGACTCCATTGTCCTGGGAGGATAGCTCAGCAGCAACGTGCTCGCCTTGGAAGCAAGATGATACAATGCAACACAGGTTCGATCCCCGGGCCCGCGCTTAGAAACCTCTGGGTATTAAGCGTGTTGTAAATAACCTATCATATCATATCATCAAAGATACATTGGGCGTACCGATGGTGCCTGCATCCTTCATTGGACTAGAAGACCACAGTGTGATGCCTGCCTTCCCTGTCAATAGAGGAAAAAACAGGCTCAGTCTGCATTGGCCCCTTCTTAGTAGACTGATTTTAAGGGTATTTGAGGCTCAGTGCACAGACAAATTGACCCTCCCCCAAACAGAAAAGGGGTGCTGGGGTCAATGAATCAGTTACTCCTCCAATTACTTTGTCCCAGGCTCTACCAACAGGTAGCCTGTTCCTGTAGGCAGCAATCACAAAACAGAAAGTGTAGGCAGTCCCTTTAGGGGCCCTGATCCCTATTATCCATGCTGGAATAGGAACAATAAGTACAATATGGAGCAAGCAATGGAAACGCCAACCGTTTCTACTTTTGTGTAGTCATTTGCCAGGCACTGCGCCATGCTGATACTACGTGGCCGTAAGATGGCAACAGCTGGAAAATGGTGTGATTGCCTGGGCATACGGTAGCAATGCCTAGAAAAAGTGATACCTACACACAAGCCAAAACTGTGTGCTTGGTCAATGCTTCTTTCTAACAGTACTTTAGTGCAAGGAGCAGATATAAATCAAGTGGTTGAAGGGACACTTGCTTAATACGTTTTGATTACACCAGAAGCGCATGTACAGCTGCATGTATGCCATTAACTCTTAGCAGACAGAAATAACACTGGCAGGCTGAAGTTTATTTGTTTATACATGATCATGCTAGCTCAATGAGACCCAAGAGGATGTATTTTGGGTGGGTTGGAGAAGATAGTGGGTGGGAATGATCATTGGGTTTAACATGGCCATGGGCATCGATTGTTGGGTAAATAACCAAACAGCACCCACAAGTTGTGTACTCCTCCTGACAGGACACCTGGCGTAACACTGAACTAAAACACTTGTCTCATGTTATGTTATGTTATAATTACTTATCCAGCGCACGTTCAACTGAGGCCATCACGGCGCTACAGAGAGGGGGTGACGATAAAAAAACAAGAGAGGCCACTATTAAAACAGCAGAGGGGAATGGGCAGATTGTTACACCCTTTAGAGGCTGCTACCGAGAACGCACAACCACCTTTACGAGCGAGCCTAAAGTGAGGCACCGCCACCTGACACGTCCCTTGAGAACGGAGCGTGCAAGTAGGCAGGTACCGGCGGAATTTGGCTTGCAGGTATTCAGCTCCAGGGCCATAGAAGACCCTGTGCACCAAGCACATGGATTTGAACATAATCCGCTGAGCAACGGGAAGCCAATGCAGTTGACGTAGCAGAGGAGACATGTGTGTGCCAAAAGGAGGGTGGATGATAGATCTGGCGGCGGCATTCTGAAGTAATTGCAGCCGCCCCGTCAGATGGGCAGGTTGGGCCAGATAAAGTGAGTTACAGACCAGAGGTGCCTGGTTTAGTGACGGAATAAAAGGGAGAACCTTCCGGAGGATCCGGAGTTTAAAGTGACCGGATGTACATACCTATTCATCCATGGTCAGTGTGGCCGAAAACCGCACACCAACGTTCCGTACGGATGATTCAGGTAGGGGAAGAAGACCGAAGGATGGGATGAGGGCCAGAAATCGGCCGTCCAGAATATTTGTGGAATGGAAGTTTCTGCTCATGTGTTCAGCAAACTGGACTTCTGAGCAAGTCGCGGCCTACCCTTTTTTGTCTTATGCTCCTGTCAACAAAGTCTTCAACTTTGCGACAGGCACCCTATTCAACCTCCCATATCCTGCCTCACCGCTACTGTCCACCACGCTGGATGGATCTCCATGCAAGATCAACCATTCTTTAAACATTGCTACTCGTCTATAAATCCATCCATCTGGCTTGCCCGCATTACCTCACTGACTATCTCACCGTTTACTCGCTTTCACACTCTCTGCTTCTAATATCTTCGGAACCTTTCAGCACCCTAACCCCCTGTATCCCCGCCTGCTTTCAACCCTTTCCCCTACTTCCCAACTCGACTGGAAGGCTCTCCCCCAGCCACCAAAGCCATCTGGTCAGTGGAACTCTTCATAACGCTGCTCAAACTTCATCTACTAGGGATGGAAGAAGCCAGCCAAACCCCTCCGACCCTCCTCTCCAAAATAACTGCCCAACCCACCTCGCCTGCATTCTACCCTTAGGATCACTCTCTGGCTCTCAAGGTATCCTTATATCCAGCCGCATTGCTATGTATAGTCAACCTACCCGAGGACTACTTCTGCTCTCTGTTAGTCGCTATTTTGAAAATCATTTCTGTTTGAAATGACACCCGGTTATTAAATAAATACAATACTATTTCCGTTGTCTTCCTCAAACCAATCCCCAGCAGCCACCCCCAATGAAAGACCGGAAGCCTGCATGTTAACTCATTTAGATAAAGAGCAGTTCAGGTTCCCATTGAATAAGTCATCATCCTTCCCTCACTCAGGAACTGTCCTTGTCTAAAGGGTCTAGACGTCTTCACCAAGAATGTAAGCGCTTTATAAAGATTGTAAAGAAAGCAATCAGAAAATACGCCAATCACTAAGAACTACCAGTCTATTGTCCTCCATGCCACCATATCTGGGATCATGTTCTCTATCACTCAAGGCTCCCTTGGTTAACACCGCCTTTCACCCCACTACAGCCCAGCTTCTCATGTGGGCACCGGTGCACAATCATTGCGAAGCAGTCCATACTAGCAAGTCTTGCATGCTAGGCCTCAGCTTTGCCATTGACAGATTGGACTTCAAAATCCTGCTTTATTGTCTCTCATAAGCAGCCCGAGTGGTAGACTCCACTCTCCCTGTCACTCCCATGGTCTTCAAAGTCTACCTTCAACCTCTCACGAAAACCATAGCAGCAACCTCCTATACCACTATTTAGCTGACAACAATCAGCAATAACTACACATCACCAGCAAGCGATCAATACAAGGCCCTAGAAACTTGCCTGTCTGTCATCGATCATAGAGGACAATGAGTTGGCTGACAGTTGGCTGCAAATTGACTGAGTGTTTAACAATACTAAGTGAGCCACAAAGCTCCCCTTCAGACAAACTCCTCTACTTCTCTAGGGCGATCCATCATGTAAACATCAACAAAGAGTACATGACTAAGTCACATGGCATATCCCTCCTTCCTGAGGGGCTCCTGGGATACGGGGTGCGGGCACAAAGTGTGATGTGCTGCCCGGAAGATATAAATGGCTTACACCCTTGGGTCCCTCTATGGGTCAAAACTGCTCAGATCATTGATCCCCGAAAGCGAATGCTTCCAAAGGCCTCCCGCAGAGTCAGATTCCATCCTGGAGGCCATGTCCACACCCGCCGGCACAGTCATCAACCTCAGTAACCTAGCATGCCCACAGTCCTTTCATCAAGGTCACTTTTTTATGTTCATTGTAATATAAATAATGTTCCAGCACCAGAATTAGGGCGACTCATGGTGCTTTAGCAAAAGCATCACCCACACTGTGTAACCCTACTGTCAGCTGAAATATCAGATAGAGACTTTTAGTAAGCAGGCTAATTGGATGTGTAATCTCATCCCATGCTTCCTATTCCTTGAACATATGCAACACAAGCACTCTGGAGCACACCCTTGCAAGATAACACCATATAAATATTAATTTGCCCTCTAAGGATTTTGAGTAGGCAAATGTCATGCTCAGAGTCTCCTACTTTAGCATTACTTACATTAACCTGTAAGTGTGAGAGCAAGATTTTCAGAGATTCAGCGGGCACAGACCTTAACAAATTATACAGTAACTCTGTTTTACAAAAACAGCTTCACTGAACACTTGTACAATTCTACATAATATTAGGATGAACTATGCTGCAAACAATCGGTGTATTGCAAAATAATTATATACGTGCTCATGGCATTTTCTTAAATTGCCCATGATATGATGATGAGGTTTCAAATATGAGTTTTTCTTGCAAAGTATTGTGGGTATGCATATATCCCAGTGAGTGTTTAATAGATACAATCCCTCACTTTTACAGATCCTGGTCAACTAGTATTGGATGCTAACAAAGGAACCAGGGAAGGTTACCTAGCAAGGGCACGAGTGAAAACACCTTGGGGTTAAAGAACAAAACCAGACGCTTCAGAAGTACAGTAAAGGAAATGTGTTTGTTTGCTAAAGGTAGGAAACGCTAAGAACAATCTAGGAAACTGCACCCTTTGTTCCTTCTATGGGCAGCTCCAGGGGGCTTTCCAATATAATCATGTTTTCTACTTTTTTTTCCTCTAGCATCCCCATACATCTTGTTTAACTGACAACAGGGAATTGCAAAAGTTGGGTTCCTAGTTACAGACGAAGGTCGCCACTCATGTGTAGCTCTGAGCATTGCAGCTATTAACTTCAAAAGCAAATATATGTGATTTACTTTGATGCTCCATAAAAAACTCTGTAAGGTGATTGTTGAATGTTGACTAGGCTGCAGGAAGGAAAGGAGAGAAAAATCAAAAGCTGTATTATGTGCTCCCTCACTTCACTTCATATGGCAGGGTGCCAAGCAGAGCTCTGAAAATATTTTACTGCTTACCTGGAAACAAGTGATTTTTCAGGGAGTAAAAAGTAATTAGCTATGCCAATGGGGATACTCTATGCTTATTAAAAGGTGTTCTTTCCCATTAAAATTCCTCTTAAGATCGAGCAGTAATATTATTAGAGGCCCTTCCTATCTGACTGCTCTGCTGGTCATGGATTCGAAAATATTAGAGGAACATTGTGGGTAGGAGCAGAGGTTAGGCTCCTATATGTCTGTTGTTTCCCATTTTTGGTGGGCACATTTTCCTGATTTTAGGGAGTACAAATGGGTTTTTGTGCATGCCTCTTAGCTGTAAGGCTGGTTTTGTGCAAGTGTTGTCGCAACCAACCAAAAAGGGGGTAATGGCCTTGAGGGAGTCCTAAAGTAGATTCTGGGAATATCTAGGCCTGAAAATTACCCTAAAACAGGGCGAAGAAATACTTGCCGTGTGTTGGAAGGTATTGATGTGGTGCAGGAGGATGACCTGTGGATGATAATTATCTTAAAGCAGGGGGCCAGAAGTACTCGCTGGTTGGAGTGTCAAGAAGCAAGCAAAATGCTATATCCCTAGGAATTAGGTCTGCCAAGAAGCAAACAGGGTGCTATATCCCTAAGAATGAAGATGGCTAAGAAGCAAGCAGGGTGCTATATTCCTAAGAATGAAGATGGCCAAGAAGCGAGCAGGGTGCTATATCCCTAGGAATGAGGTCTGCCAAGAAGCAAGCAGGGTGCTATATCCCTAACAAAGAAGATGGCCAAGAAGTGAGCTTCGTGCTATATTCCTAAGAATGAAGATGGCCAAAAAGCAAGCAGGGTGCTATATCCCCAAGAATGAAGATGGCCAAGAAGCGAGCAAGGTGTTATATTCCTAAGTATGAAGATGGCCAAGAAGCGAACAGGGTGCTATATTCCTAAGAATGAAAATGGCCAAGAAGCGAGTAGAGTGCTATGTCCCTAGGATTGAGGTCTGTCAAGAAGCAAGCAGGGTGCTATATCCCTAAGAATGAAGATCGCCAAGAAGCGAGCAGGGTGCTATATTCCTAAGTGAAGATGGCCAAGAAGCGATCAGGGTGCTATATACACCTAGGAATGAGGTCTGCCAAGAAGCAAGCAGGGTGCGATATCCCTAAGAAAGAAGATGGCCAAGGAGTGAGCTGGGTGCTATATTCCTAAGAATGAAGATGGCCAAAAAGCAAGCAGGGTGCTATATCCCCAAGAATGAAGATGGCCAAGAAGCAAGCAAGGTGCTATAGTCCTAAGAATGAAAATGGCCAAGAAGCGAGCAGGGTGCTATATCCCTAGGAATGAGGTCTGCCAAGAAGCAAGCAGTGTGCTATATTCCTACGAATGAGGATGACCAAGAAGACAAGCAGGGTGCTACATTCCTAAGAATGAAGATGGCCAAGAAGCGAGCAGGGTGATATATTCCTAAGAATGAAGATGGCCAAGAAGCGAGCAGGGTGCTATATTCCTAAGAATGAAGATGGCCAAGAAGCGAGAAGGGGTGCTGTACCCGTAGGAATGAGGTGTTCCAAGAAGCAAGCAGTGTGCTATATTCCTAAGAATGAAGATGTCCAAGAAGCGAGCAGGGTGCTATATTCCTAAGAATGAAGATAGCCAAGAAGCGAGTTGAGTGCTATGTCCCTAGGAATGAGGTCTGTCAAGAAGCAAGCAGGGTGCTATATCCCTAAGAATGAAGATGGCCAAGAAGCGAGCAGGGTGCTATATTCCTAAGAATGAAAATGGCCAAGAAGCAAGCAGGGTGCTATATTCCTAAGATTGAAGATGGCCAAGTAGCGAGCAGAGTGCTATATTCCTAACAATGAAGATGGCCAAGAAGTGAGCAGGGTGCAATATTCCTGAGAATGAAGATGGCCAAGAAGTGAGCAGAGTGCTATATCCCTAGGAATGAGGTCTGCCAAGAAGCGAGCAGGGTGCTATATTCCTAAGAATGAAGATGGCCAAAAAGCAAGCAGGGTGCTATATCCCCAAGAATGAAGATGGCCAAGAAGTGTGCAGAGTGCTATATCCTTAGGAATGAGGTCTGCCAAGAAGCAAGCAGAGTGCTATATCCCTAGGAGTGAAGTCTGCTAAGAAGCGAGCAGGGTGCTATATTCCTAACAATGAAGATGGCCAAGAAGTGAGCAGGGTGCAATATTCCTGAGAATGAAGATGGCCAAGAAGTGAGCAGAGTGCTATATCCTTAGGAATGAGGTCTGCCAAGAAGCAAGCAGAGTGCTATATCCCTAGGAGTGAAGTCTGCCAAGAAGCGAGCAGGGTGCTATATTCCTAAGAATGAAGATGGCCAAGAAGCGAGCAGGGTGCTATATTCCTAACAATGAAGATGGCCAAGAAGGAAGAAGAGCACCGTAGCATCATAAATGGAGACTTTCCAAGATCTTTAATTATGGAATCCTGGGGAAGGGCAGCGTTTTCATAGTTAGGCCTCAGACACATTACAGTTGACCCATCCCAAAAATCATTTTATAGTAACTCTTATCAATTCTAGTTTGATTTCCATCATACCTGTGGGTGTTGCTCACACCCACCCTGATTAACTAAACATAGGTGTTGACCCTCTCTTATGAGGGAGGATATCTCAGTGGCAACGTGCTCGCCTTGGAAGTAAGAGGGCACAGAGCAACACAGGTTCGATCCCCGGGTCCGCGCTTAGAAACCTCTGGGTATTAAGCCCGTTATAAATAACCTATCATATCATTTGTGTCTGTTCTGCTGTTCCTGCTCCCCGTTGACACAAAAATGGCTCTCGATGATCACACTGGATCTGTAGACACCCCGCACCACCCCCATGTCTAGTTTCCAAGTTGTGCCTTGCCGTGTCCAGCTTGAGTTGGATTAGGGAAATCTGTTCAGTGGAAAACGGAATCTTTCCTGGGATTGGGAGTGGGAGTGTAACACATTTGAATTAGGAGTTAGAAGACCAGCTCTCAGATATGATAAGATATGATAAGTCATTTATAACGTGCCTGTACACAAGTGTTTCTTTCAGACCATGTGTGACGATTGATTATGGACCAGCAGCATTCACTACATAGCATATTTGTAGGAATATCGCATGTAGTAAATATCACCTGAATAGGAGGTCAAATACCTCATAAAAAAGTTTTCCAATGTTACTGCCACACAAGAGGTGGGGGTTAGAAATTACAAACATCCAAGGGGTTTTAGAGAAAATCTCGCCCTACTGCACACAATCCATGACCATCTTCAAACCGGAAGGAAATAGATTGCATATTCTTTAAAGTTGACCTGCCTGTGCCTGTGGCTGCTTTTGTGAAGGTGTGATATTATTGTATTTATTGAGTGCGGACCTAGCTTCGATAAGCAACGAAGCGCTTTACAGAGGTATACAACAATACGGATACATAATGGAGCGCTTTACAGAGCTATACAACAGTACAGATGCATAAAGAAGCACTTTTCAGAGGTAACAACAGAACAGATATACAGCGGTAGGATAGGATACAGAGGAGCACAGAGGGGAGGTACAGGTTTAACGGGTGGTGGGGAAGAGGGGGTAGGCGGCTTCATGCGAGTCAGGTCGTCCGAGGAGCAACGTGATCATCTAGGTTTTGAGGAGAGATTCCTTGAAGAGGTGCGTCGTGAGTTCTTCCTGAATTGTAGGAGCGTGGGGGCGAGTCTGATGCCGACGGGGAGGAGCTCCTAGCGTAGGCAGAGAAGGTTGGTTTTCTGATCCTTTCCTTTTTGCATCAGTAGATTTCAAGTCTGCACGTGTCCTGACTTCTGGTGGTGCGCTGTCTGCCGGAGTTGCTGAGTTTCTCCGCGAGGTAGCTGGGTGACTTGAGGGTGACGGCCTTATAGATGATGCAGTAAGACTTGAAGGTGGTTCATGTGTGCAGTAGGACCCAGTGAAGGTCGATGAGGGTTAACATTGTTGACTCACTCTCCCCACGCTGGGCGTACTCTTGCTTGCTTGAGATCTTTCCTTTGAGCACACCTAAAATGCCACAAACGCTGAGCCGATGGCACCAAGCACTAGGATTCAGGTCCCCTTCCATCATAGGTTTGGAAAGGGCACGTATATATATTGCATATGTGTCATTAATGTCAGGGATTGTACCCTCTCAACATACCGTTTCCAGTTAGTTCAAATAAAGTTATCAAAACGTGGCTTTGAAGGTATGAGAAAAGCAGCATGTAAGCATTCAGGTTTTCCACCCTCAGTTCAGAGAAGACCAGCTAAGCAGGTGCTTTCTGGTGGTAAAGGGCCAAGTGAGTGAAAGGAACTACACAGCAGTTGCTTGAACCCATGGGCACATTGCAGTGCAGGCTGTTGTAACTAGACTCAGGCTCTCAGCCTTTGCCCACATTGACATGCACTGTAAGTGTCAATGAACTGTTCTGTGTACAGGTGTAGGCTGGGAAGGGGGTGCAAAGGGGCAATCACACCCAATGCTGGCAGGGTTGCTGGTGTCTGGGCCAGGGATGTAATATGCAAAAAAAGAAAACAAAAAACTGAAAACTTCAGAATCCAGCCTGCCTGGAAGGAACTGAGTGCTGAAAGGTCTACTCAGATTGTGTGTCGATGGGTTGAGGCACACAAGTTGATTTCCACAATGTTGTAAATAATACTGCAAGGGCCCCACACATGGATCTCCACAAAGAATGAGTAAGAAAGGAAAGAGCTTAGGTTGCAGACATATTTTCATACAGCCAACCGCAGGCAATGTACGCATATAAAAGTCAGATTCTGTAAACCTGGATAGTAATGTTGGTTGCGCTGCCGTTGGAATCCTCTGGAGCAACCTGGATTGTAATGTCGGTTGTGCTGCTGTTGCAACCCTCTGGAGCTATTACAAATCCTTGTTTCAGAGGCATTAAGGGTCCATAGGTTATGCTATCTTATGTTAACTTGCAGTTGTATAGCACTTCCTGCCTTAGTTTATGGCAACAAAGCGCTTTCCTTGAAACATCAGAGTGTGTTAGAACATTCAGTCGAGGTAGGGAGAAGCAAAGTTGGATGTTTAGTTTGGATGAGGGTGAGGGATAGATAAGATGCTCAGGAAGGCATGAGAAGGAAAAGGTGGAGGAGCTGTGTGTACAATTGGACCACATTTGTCATGGGACTGAACTTTATTCCATGGGGCGTGTTGCTAAGTGGAGAGATAGCTGGAGGGGAGGAGCTAACTGTGCCAGTGGGGTATGTCTGGAATGTACTCGCTGCATGGTGAGCTGGAGCATGTTGAAGCCATGCCCAAGAAAACAGGTGGCAAAGCCCTCCCGCTTACTTGCTTACGTCCCTAGGCCCCCAACAACATTTGGGAGGGGTTGTATGTCAGAAATCCGAATTTGCCAAGTTTGCAAAAGCTCCCTGAAAGCAAGCAAAACAACTCTAGTTTGTGTTGGTTTCCTCATTTATGTCACAGTTACCAAAACTCTAGGCTTGTGTAAAGGGCTTAAGGACACAACGCCAGTCTATGGCCAGACTTCTGAGCCATTCACAGTGTCCCGGTGAGCTAAAGCACGTAGAAACCAGGCCCAAGTCCAGACAGCACGCAAGACCCATCTTCTTACCTTCCTAAGCCATGAATGGCCAGGTTCTATAGATGGGACAGCTGGAAGGATGTATGGGCACATTTAAATGAGGGTGGAATTTCAACCACGGCTTCCTTGGGAGAAGCAGCCCAGTCTGGCCTTATTGGAGGTTCCCCGAGTCTTGCTGGGGCCTTATAGGTAATGATTATATCGGTGTGTGAGGCAGGAATCCTCTTTGGCTGAGGTTGGGTGCTTATGGGAGTTTATTTACATAATCCAGCTTTGGACTCACCTTTTCAGCCTCGGCTGCAGCTACTGTGTCCTGAGGGCCTGTTCAGTTGTTTCTTTGGCGTGTTTAGGGGGTTTCTGTGTGCTGTCTTATGGCTGCTGCAAAGGCGCTTGAAAATAAGACATTTAAACAAAACATTCCAATGAAACATCAACAAAAGAAACATGAACTAACCAGCTAGTATAAAGGTAACTGGCATATTCTCCACCCTCCCTCAAAAGAAGTGAATAAGTACTTATCTTATTGGTGTGTCCTCTGTTTCAACGTGTACGAATGTTGTGGGGAATGTCTTGGTCACTTGTGAGTGAATTACAGAAAGTGTTTAATAGCATCCATGGATGTTACAGAATGGTGGCTAAAGTAACAGCTGCAGCATGATTTGAGGTGCTGACTTTCGAACAGAGTTAGCACCCCCACACAGAAAGATTTAAAATTCAGGTACTAATGATTAGGAGACTACAAATTGAGTATGCTATCGTTTTTCATTGTCTTGTGCAGAACACGTATGTGAACAACATAAGACACCTACAAATCAAGTAAATATGCAAAGATACACTGTCATGTGAACACACAACATACATCCTTACACATATACTTGACACAGTCACAAATGCACTTAACACATAATCACAGTCACACAGACCGAAATATAAATACACACACATGCAGCACCTTCCTTGCAAACACAATCGTCCTTACTCCCTCTCCATCACCAGTTGCCAGGCGGACTCCCCTTGTAGTCTCCTCTGCCTCCATGAATTGAAGAATGCAGCCGACCTCTCAAAAAACTGCAACTTGGGAGCACAATTACAGCCAAGTTCTCAGGGCATCTTTATGTCGGCATCATCCACCTGCAAACCCAAGCCAGAATTACCAGCAAGACCCCTGCCACAGCGTCTTTTTGCATCTTGCAGAGGCTGACTGGCAAATCAATATGGCCTACGGTCTACATGTGAACAAGGGCAACGGATGATGGTAAGTTCAAACAATGTGCTTGCTGTGATGGGTAATTGAAGGGGTGAGTGACAAGCAATTGATGGCTGAAAAATAGCAGCAAGCGAAGAGGTGAGTGTGGAAGGAAAGGGGATTGAGCGAGCGTTAAAAGATGGAGCAAAAAAGGAGGGCAGAACATTTATTGGAAGGGAATGGGAAGTGTAGGGGCATTGAGGATGAGGTGCAAGGAAAGGACACCGGAGGGTGATGGACAAGGAAAATAGGATAAATGGATAGAAGTGCAGATCTGGAAAGGTAGCTCAGCAGATAGACAGACTGCCGCTTAGATTTTTGCCTGGCTTGCATGCCATTGCACCCGATTGTGAGGCTCACTATGCCCCCTCTTTTTCTGACAAATATTTGCATATTTGCTTTTTGCACATAAGTTTCTATTACAATAGGTGTTATATTTTGTCAGGTTGCTTTATCATGTGACATGGTGCTTTGAAAGACAGTTCAATCAACGGCGTGAAAGTGAGATTTGTTTAACTCTTGAATAACAACTTTGCAGAGCGTATTTTGCTGGTTCTAAAACTGAAGATGGAATAGGAGAAGATTAAGGGGCCGATTCATGGAACAAACGTGCGCCGAAAATCTACGCGCAAGCAGGCGCAAGCAGGCGCAAGCAGGCGCAAGCGGAAAAAAAGAGGCGCACGCGATTCATGGAAGTCCCTGCGCGTGTCTTCCTCGGGATGTGCGCCAAACCCGTGCATGGCGCACACGTCACTGCAACATCCCGAAAGACGTGCGCGACGCGCACAGTGAAAGCGCACAACCTCTGCGCATACACTAGAAAGTGGGCGGAACACGGGGCGTAACGCGCGGAATGGGGAACAACTTGCGAAAACAAGGGCGTAACTGGGGATGTACTGCAGGGAAGCAGAGGGAACGCCCACACGCACCCGAACCACACGTATTAATGGAACCGAATAGGGCAAAGCCACGCACAGCGTGTCTTTCGCACAGCGAAAGACACGCACAAGCCGATACACGTCCGCCACACGAAGGCAGGCGGTAGCGTCCCTGCGCATTACAAAAGTGGCAACATACAGCAATTGTGCGAGCGGGGCACGTGTATTTCGGGGTTGCGCGGGAAGTCACACACGCGATTGAGCGGGGTACGTGTATTCCGGGGGTTCGCAGGAAGTCACACACGCGACCTGGCCTGGGGGAGCGGGCTATGTGTATTACAGGGGTTCGCGTGAACTTTTTCACGCGATCGGGCCTGGGGGAGCGGGCTACGTGTATTACAGGGGTTCGCGTGAACTTTTTCACGCGATCGGGCCTGGGGGAGCGTGCTACGTGTATTTCAGGGGTGCGCGGGAAGTTCCACACGCGAATAGCCTGGGCGCGTGTATTTCAGGGGTGCGCGGGAAGTTCCACACGCGAATAGCCTGGGCACGTGTATTTCAGGGGTGCGCGGGAAGTTCCACACGCGAATAGCCTGGGCGCGTGTATTTCAGGGGTGCACGGGAAGTTCAGGGGTGCGCGGGAAGTTCCACACGCGAATAGCCTGGGCGCGTGTATTTCAGGGGTGCACGGGAAGTTCCACACGCGAATAGCATGGGCGCGTGTATTTCAGGGGTGCGCGGGAAGTTCCACACGCGAATAGCCTGGGCGCGTGTATTTCGGGGTGCGCGGGAAGTTCCACACGCGAATAGCCTGGGCGCGTGTATTTCAGGGGTGCGCGTGAAGTTTTACACGCGAATAGCCTGGGCGCGTGTATTTCAGGGGTGCGCGGGAATTTTCTCACGCGATCGGGCCTGGGGGAGCGGGGTACCACTCACCGTCTGCCTTGCGTGTAGTAGAACGCGTAGCCAACACCCGCTGTGAAGTAATAGCGTGTGAACCCCAACGGATGGAAAACACACGCACCGCACGAAAAGCACGTACAGAACATAAAGGCACGCGGGATCTCCAAGCCCTGCCAGGGCAAGGCCCGTGCGCAAAACGTCACAGACGCGCTTACGCTGTAAGGGCCTTTGGTCCAATGAAATCGCGTACGCGTGCTGACGCGCTTACGCGCTAAGGGCCTTTCCTCGAATTACACGCTGACGTGCAGATTTTTCACGTGCCAAATCACTCCGTATCAAGCTGGCCACGCGAAAACACACGGAAGACCACGCTCCTGCCCAGAAGGCCGAATTACTGCCCCCCAGTGCCCCGAGCAGCCTCCCACGTGCCATCTGCTGCTGCCTGCCTGCCTGCCTGCTGCCACCGTGCCCTGCCATTTGGTGCCTGCACATCAGCCATCTGCAGGGGTCCAGTTGCTGTGTCCACCCCTGCTGGAACAGTAGACTCCCGACTGGGATACCATCGCTCCACAGCCCAGCCCCAGGACCCAGTTGCCCACCCACGCCTGCCTCGGGGGTCGCCATGTCGGGGCAAGCACCATCTGAGACCAGTGGCGACCCCCAGCCAGAGAGGCAGAGGGCCACCAGCTTCAGTGAGAAGGAAGTCGGTGTCCTGGTGGAGCATGTCCTGGGGCATTATGATGCCCTCTTCGGAAGACCACGCGCCAACAAGGAAGGACGGGAGAGGATCTGGGACGATGTAGTGTTTGCCATCAACGCGGAGGGGGTGGCAACGCGCGACATCAAGCACATCAAGAAGCGCTGGGAGGACTTGAGGTCCAGGACCCTCAATAAGGCCCGGCGCCTCGCGGAGGGGGGCCGGGCACGCCTGAGTGACATCCAGATGAGGGTCCTGGAACGCGTAGACCCAGCGCTCCACGCCCAGATCCTTCGGAGGCAGACCCATCTGGAGTTGGGCGGTAAGTGGCCAAGCATTACTGTGTGAGACAGGGCATGTTGCAGTGTGCTGGTTGTCTGATACCTGCCTGTATGTGTGACATAGGCCATGTACGTATGTGTGTGTACAGGGACATCATGGTCAGGCATGTGAGTACAGTGATGTGTGAACCACATGGTTGGTGCATGTGTTCTATTGCAACATGGGGGGCTCTGTGCGGAATGGACACATGGAAGCATGGCAGTCTCTGTTCCTGGACATGGGTGGGGGTGAGGGATGGGTGCTGGTCCCATGTACACGTATGGTGTCCATGTGTGTGTGTCTGACCTGCGTGTCTGTGACTTGTAACTGCCATGGATGCATGACACATGTCTGTGACAATGTTCAGATTCACTGATGCAGCCTAGTCATCCTTGTATCCACTGCGTCTGTGGTGTACGGGGCCAGATGGATGGAACTACGGTGAGGTGTGTGCATGTGATGGCAAGACCCATGATGCATGTGATTTTAAAACCAACATTGTATGAATCATGAGTCCCTTGGTCATGTATGCCAATGTCCATGGCATGCGCCATGGCTGTTACTGTATGTGTTTTTGCCTGCACTGACCCATGTGTTGTGGAGGGACATGATGGAAGTGATGTATGACAGTGCCACTCATCTGCTGTTGCTTCCTGTCTAGGGGACCATTGTACAGTACCCTGATGCTTGTGTTCTATGTCTCCCTCTACACAGTGGCAAGTGAAGAAGAGGGCGGAGAAGGCGCTGTGGAGCAGAGCGGCGGGGATGCCGCCACGGCTGCAGCGGAAGGGGTGGGTGAGCCCCCACAGGGGCTTTCACCGGCGGAAGACGGCGTGGAGACATCCAGGTTGGTGGTTTCCACAGAGGGGGAGGAGGCCGCTACTGAGCCACACATGGGGCCTGGTGGGGGCATCCCCGCTGGTGCAAGTGGTGCAGTCCAGGGCCAGGGGCAGGAGGCAGCACAGGTCACCGTGGAGGTGCCTGTGCATGTCACTGTCCCTGACACTGTGACTGCACCACCATGCACCAGCAGGGATGCCCCATCCCAGGCCCGTCCGCAGGTAGGGGAGATGTCCATGTCATCTGACACTCCTCTACCTGCGGACGAGGGGACCCCTGGCCGTGTGGAGAGGGTCCTGATTGGTGTCGCGTTGCGCACGGCTGGCATTCGTGATGAGGTGCATGCTTCCCGGGAGGAGCATGCACATCATCACGAAGAGCACCGTGCGTACGTGAACCATTTGGGAGCCGCCATGGTCGGGGGTTTCCTACATGTGTGTGGCCTTCTGGCGACCCTCTCCTCCTCTGTGGAGGCTATGCGCCAGTCATGCTCCATGCCGTCTTCCGGCCCAGATGCCACCAGGGCCCCCTGTGGACCTGCCCCGACCAACGCAGCCAGCTCGGTGGGGACCCCATCCCTGCCACAGTCGGGAGTCGAAGGTCCAGCAGGGGTGGACACACCAGCAACAGTCCCCCTGCAGATGGAGGATGTGCCGGCATCATCTGGCAGGGCACGTGCACGACGGCATCGGTGGATTCCATCAGCCTGGATGCCGTCGTGCTGGCAGAGGCAGTGGCGTCGGAGGCAGCAGCAGGCTCGACGTGGGAGGCATCATGGCTCGGGGCCATCAAGATCAGAGGGGCAGGCATCGGCCGGAGGGCAGGAGAACCCTGGGATGGCAGTGTCTTCCGTGTGGGAGCAGTTGGTCCAGCGGATAGGTGCGGAGCGGCAGCGGGCGGAAGAGGAGCGGCTCACCATGGTCAGGGCGGAGTTCTCCATGCGTCGGGCGTTGAGGCGGGCTGAGTGCCTCGAGGAAGCTCGCAGGGAGTTTGAGGTGGACACGGGGTTGTCCCTGCAAGACCTCGGGGCCAGGACAGAGTCCCGCCTCCGGGACATCGACATGGAGTTCGATGATGCCCTGGCCGGCAACATCACAGAGTGAGCCGCAGGACTTGCCCGCTGCCATTGTATATAGTTCTTTAGTTAGTTAGTGTTAGGTTTCCTTTATTTTTTAATTTTTTTTTGGACCGCTCGGACAATGGCCACTTTTCTGTATATATTTTTTTTATTAGTTAGTAGTAGTAGGTTTCATTTATGGTGTTGGGCTCATGGACCCTGGGATATTCTTGAACATAGTTTGATGTTTGGAAAACATTTGTTGGATTTATATTTGTGTTCACCATGAGGCAATGGTTTTTCCTTATTTTTTCCCCCCATTATTTTTCTTTGGACTACATTAGTTTTTGGATTCCTTTGTTTTTTGATTTTTTCTATTAGTTCTCGGACATGGACCATTTGTTTTGTCATCCCCATTGTTGTGTGTTTTATTTCTTTACTTCATTTTCATCTTTAATACATATATTTATTACTTACATTTGTGGTATTTTCTCATTGGTTTCATGCATGTCATGATATGGATTTTGACATTCACTTGCACCCATTGTGTATGTGTGTGTGACGGACATGTGTTCATTTAGATACTTGCCATTGGGGTTGTATCATGTAATTGCATCTACTATGTGGGTGGATGCAATCCTTGCCTGGGTGTTTGTGCTGGGTATGCTGCCCATTACTGCCATGATTGCGTTTCGTCAGGACCTGGGGGCAGGGGGACAT
Source organism: Ambystoma mexicanum (assembly GCF_040938575.1). Lineage (NCBI taxonomy): Eukaryota > Metazoa > Chordata > Amphibia > Caudata > Ambystomatidae > Ambystoma > Ambystoma mexicanum. Next base: position 66,904,172 of record NC_090939.1, read on the forward strand.
GAGTGGGGGCCTGCTGGGGGGTGGGGGTGCAAGGGGACATGAGTGGGACATGGTTGGGGGCCTGCTGGCAGGTGCCCCACAGTGCTGGGGGGTGGGGGTGCAAGGGGACATGAGTGGGGGCCTGCTGGGGGGTGGGGGTGCAAGGGGACATGAGTGGGACATGGTTGGGGGCCTGCTGGCAGGTGCCTCACAGTGCTGGGGGGTGGGGGTGCAGGGGGACATGAGTGGGGGCCTGCTGGATGGTGGGGGTGCAAGGGGACATGAGTGGGACATGGTTGGGGGCCTGCTGGCAGGTGCCCCACGGTGCTCGGGGGTGGGGGTGCAAGGGGACATGTGGCTTGGCTGGGGGGCATGCCCATGGTGGATGGGCTGCCTGCGGGACATGACCAGGGGTGCAGGGTAGTCCCCTGTGGTGTGGGCTGCCTGCAGAGGTCGTGGACGGGGACCCACACTGGCAATTCACCTCTTCAACTTCCCGCACACCCACGTAATACACTGCCCCACTCGCACAGGCCCAATCGCGTGTAGAATTTCTTGCGCACCCCTGAAATCCACGTACCCAGGCCAATCGCGTGTAGAATTTCTCGCGCACCCCTGAAATCCACGCGCCCAGGCTATTCGCGTGTGGAACTTCCCGCGCACCCCTGAAATACACGCGCCCAGGCTATTCGCGTGTGGAACTTCACGCGCACCCCTGAAATACACGCGCCCAGGCTATTCGCGTGTGGAACTTCACGCGAACCCCTGAAATACACGTTGCCCGCTCCCCCAGGCCCGATCGCGTGAAAAAGTTCACGCGAACCCCTGAAATACACGTTGCCCGCTCCCCCAGGCCCGATCGCGTGAAAAAGTTCACGCGAACCCCTGAAATACACGTAGCACGCTCCCCCAGGCCCGATCGCGTGAAAAAGTTCACGCGAACCCCTGAAATACACGTAGCCCGCTTGCCGTGCTGGTACAGGGTTTGCGCAGCCCTTTGCGCTGGATTGGGGATTTTGATGGCTTTTCCCTGCGCGGAAGGCGTTCTTGGGGGCGTAACTGGCGCTGCTGCAAGGTCGCTGCGCCACTATGCGCCACGGCTGGTTTTGGGGGCTGGAATCCATGAATACGCTGTGCGCGGAAATGGGTTTTGGCGCACGCGGCTGGCGCAGGGATTCGCACGCGCACACTGTGCGCCAGCCGCGTTCGCCACTTGTGCGCTGAATTCTATGAATTACCCCCTAAGTCTCCTTTGCTGTCTAAATTGTAAACTGTGGAACCAGGACACCAGGACTCAAATTCTGAGCAAATTGCTTTACCTCACTCTTAACTATCAAAATTAGTATCACCAAGTAGTGATTTTTCTCTGTGTGTGCTGTAAGGAAAGTATGCAACTTAGGGGTTTATGATATATAGTGTTAATCCATTTATATTTGCAATTGCTATCATTTCTATCATGTTTACAGGTGTGAAGGCAGGGTGCAATGTGTGGTGCTTGTACTCTGTGGAGGCAGGATGCCAAACGTTGATCCTATTTTGTGCGTGCTGGGTAGACAACATGCCGGGCATGGTTTTGGAGGCCAGGTATGGGTCTTTTTCTGTGCTTGCTCATGATTGGCTCCTAGAGTGAAGCCCTCCCCCCTTGCTCAGCACTCGCTCGGCTCCATCAATGAATGTTCTAGCTTCCACACCTCTTCAAATAGGTTTAAAACTAAAGTTGTGAGCCTGCTGTCAAATTGCAAACTGGGACACTAGAAAACCTCAGCTCAAATACCTTCTTTCCTATTTGACCAAATTACATTCTGCTGCTTCAGACATTTTACTAGGTTTGGTATGTTGGGGGGCGGGGGTTCCCTTGAGCCCCAGCTACTATATATTCAGTGAAAAAGTTAAGTTGAAACAGTTCAATGCAACAAAACCCTTGAAATTCAGTGAACAAACTTTATTGAAGTGAGGTTTAGGTGATGGTTTAATGCAACAATACCCTGCAAACTACATCATCTTGCCCATGAGCCACCCAGTGGACAGCCCCTGAGCACACTGATGACATCACAGATTGCACCCATTATTACATCACTTGTGGCATCACTGGAAATTGGAGCACAATGATGACTGCCAGGGCCTGTAACCATATTGCCTTGGGCTTAGCCTTCCGCGATGCCCCAAGCCTTTTCCGAGCCACCCAAAGTAGCCTGTGGGCTTGGCCTGTGGCCACCTTACCCACATAAAGGGCCCATGGGCCACTAGCCATATCCTGTAGCCATGACCAATGGCCACTGGATGGCCTTCCGTCAGGCCCCAGGACCCACCAAGCCATCCAAAATAGTCACTGGGCCTCACCTGAGGCCAGGCCCAGTGTCCACCTCACGCCCATAATGGGCCTAAGGTTATACTACATTTCTCTTAGCATGCACTACACATATGTCCCTACAATATGTTTGTCAAATGTCCTGACATAGACCAAGATCATTTTGTACTCGTGATAGTTTCCCTTCCCATGATCTATGCTTTCATGTCATCTGTGATGTCATCACTGTATTCTGGTTTCCCATGATGTCATTGATGATGTAGTTAGCAATATCATTATGGATGTCTTCCGTCATGTCATTGGTGATGTGATCTATGATGTCATTAATGTGCTCATGGGCTGCACAACAGGGGGCCTAGAGTTAAGGTGGCATAGCTGCCAACACTTGTAAGGGGTTTGTTGCATATACCTTTTTCTACATAACTCTCTCTTAACTAAAGTTTTCTTGCGTAATTTCAAACGTTTTGTTATTTTTTATCTCACAAAACTGTAGTACTAAAGTGTTTCTTTTCATATCCTTAGAGATGTCATATTCAATAGTATCTGTGTGTTTCCCCCACACAGTTCCCTGGTCCACCTGGTACTGGCATAGCTTGTGGCTGTGGCCAGTGGCCACTTTGCGATAATGCAGAGCAAATCCGAGGCTACAGAGACGCCCATGAGCACATCTCTGTGAACTGCATTCAACACGAGCATCACAAGGAAACCCCAGGCAAGAGCACATGTTCTCCTGTCTGAGACTAGGCTAATAGGGTATATGGTAGCTGCTGCACACCTGAGATGCTCGCAGGTATCTCCGAATTTTCTCCAAGGACGATCTTTGTGAATCTGGGCCCACTTTTGATATAACAAGGTATAAACGTAATATCAAATTGCACCAAAATGTGAACTATTTAATAATGGAGCAATGGTGTGTCTGCATGCGCACACCTACGAGTATAAATGAGAAAGCGCTCTTGCCCCAGAGAAAAACAAGGAATGCAACCGATGCCGGAAAACCTGCAAAGTAAACATGCTTCTAAGCTGCCTCCAGGAGAAGGGAAGGCACAGGCACGGAGGCGCAGGATGGCCCGGCCGTTCCTTTGGGGAGTTGCCTCGCGCATGCGCATCTCTGGGGGATGGATTCTGAGCACAGCCCCAGGCAGTTACCGGAAATAGCCCACATGCGGTAAATCCGCCTCCGCAACACAAGCCTCCACTGCAGTGCGTAAGATGGTTCCCTCCCGTGCAGTGTTTTCTCGCTGCTGCTCCTTCCTTCCTCGTGGGGGAGCCAGAGAATAACCTGGACAGCGGACTTATTGTGTGTGTCTTTCTTTAACGTAGCGGTATTCAAACTTTTCATGCTGAATGGGCCCGCCACCTAGCATTTGCTTACCCCGCGCACCCCCCGGGAGGCCCAAAGGATGCCAAGAGGGGCCCTAGGCTCTTTAAAAAATGATTACGTTTACTGCTTTCAATAGCAAATATAAGCAGAAGAAAATATGCTTATATTTTATATTAAAAACAATCGTCTTAATCACTTTTAAAAGAGTTTGAGGCCACCCTTTGCCCTCCTCCCCGCCCCCAGTTTGAAGACCACTGGCTTATAGTGAATCAGATACTAATGTTTAGCACCCCTGCTTCTTACTTTATGTGGCAGATCCCAAGAAGGAATTGTCATATTAAAACCTCTGTGTCGGCCTCATACTCAAATTCAGTGACTGCGCAATGACATTCCCTACACGTATGTTAAGTGTAATCAGTGAACTGCGCCAATTAACAATAATACAATAACAATTGAGTTATATTTTTAATTCCAGGCTCTCCCTTGGATACTGTTGTTGCTGGAAGGCTGAATTCCTCTAATTGTTATTGCAATTGCAAGTAATATCAAGATTCTTCTTGGACAAGGTTCATCGCCTTTGAAAAAGAGCTTTGCTCGAAACACGTGTCAGGCTGTGGAATGGAATTAAAAATATAACTCAATTGTTATTGTATTATTGTTAATTGGCGCAGTTCACTGATTACACTTAACTTATCTCTCACTGAGGGTTCTTGGTCCTGGCACCCTCAAAATTTCAAGTTGAACGCTGCCTTTTTCACATTCTTAATATTGAGTATTAGCGCTGGTTGTTCACATAGGCCTTTGGACCACACTGTTCTATTGCTTACTTACAAGTCTGACATTCATTCCTGGCCTTTAAAGGAATGCTCACCCCTCCAGTGCCCCCGCTCCACGCCTCATAGCAATGTATCCCGGGAGGATAGCTCAGCGGCAACGCGCTCACCTTGGAAGCAAGACGACACGAAGCAACACAGGTTCAATCCCCAGTTCCGCGCTTAAAAACCTCTGGGTGATTAAGCGCGTTATAAATTGCAACTAAGACAAAAAAAAAAAAACAATTATGCAACTAAAAAAATACAAAATTCCTGTAACAGTGCTTACCATCACATATGTTACTGATGCCGCATGGATTTGAGGGGGAATTGCATGTGTGCATCCATTTTTGTTTTACATGTTTTCTGCTATCAAAGAAACTGCAGGTGTCGGGTCTATATTTCACCAAACATTTTCTGTTAATGTGTTTATTTAAATACAAGATTGACCCAGGTTTATTAACATGAGTCGGGTAAAACAAGTGTGTTCAGCATTTTCTCTAAATAGGTCTCTTGAGTTGTTAATTTCACAAACTGTGTGATGAGCACTGTTTAATCATCGATAATCATGTTCGCTAGTGCGTGCTTAATGTATCCGTTTTCTCATAGATTAGTTGTCAACACTATTGCATTTTACTTAACCCAGCCTCTTTACCATGGATGGTTGGCGTGTATTTATTGTTGAGCCAGAGGGCACTGGGGAAGCAATGGAAGCAGGATAAAGCCAAGAACTACCTGTGCCAGGCAGTATCACTGAAGACGAATTGCCTGAATGTACATCAAGTCACATGGATGATGTGCTCACTTGGTGCCAATGCCAGTGGCGCGAACGGATGCCCACATTACAGGAAAACACCCGGGAGAATTGCACTTGTAGGGCTTACCTGTTCGAGAGAATGCCCTCACAAGAGTGCATGACTTTGCAGAAGGAATTTCAGGCATCATGCCATGCCAGTTTCATTTATTTATTTACTCATATTTGTAGAGCGCCCAACAGCCCAGAGGCATCGTGGCGCTTGTTACAGAGAATGAACAACACTTAGTTACATAGCAGGAAACAAACAGGCAAGGTTGCTGTGAACTGTGCATGGAACAATGAGAGAGAAAGGCAGGTTAGTTGAAGAGAACAGTTTTAAGGTTTCTTCTAAAGGCAGGGAGAGAGGTTTCAGCTCTGAGGGCAGTGGGGAGTGAATTCCACAGCTTAGGGGCTACGTATGGGAAGCCTATCCCTCCTGCTTTAGCCCTTTTGATGCGCGGTACGGTGAGTAAGTTGGTGTAGTCCGATCTTGTGGGCCTGCTTGAGGTGGATCTGGTTAGCGTGTCTGAAAGATAGGGTGGTACTGTGTAGTTAATGCATTTATGTGTGGTCGTGAGGATTTTGAAAGTGATGCGGTCTTTGACTGGGAGCCAGAAACCGACTTTCTAGCTTGTGAGATGTGGTCCCTCGTGGGAATACTTAAGGCAGCTCTTAGTGAGTTGTTTTGGGTTATTTGGAGACGGTTTATGTTTTTCATAGAGGTGCCGGCTAGGAGCGCGTTACAATAGTTGAGCTTGGCTCCTATGGTTGCTCTAGCTATGGAGAGGCAGTTTTCCTTGATTAGGAAGGATTTAATGGCATTGATGAGTTTCGTGCTAATGGCGGAAGCAGAGACAATGGCGCTAACTTGTTTGTTCATAGAGAGGGTAGCGTCAATGTGGACCCCTAAAGTTTTAAATGAGGATAAGACTTGGATGATGCAGTTTTCAATGCTGAAATTGGCGTAAAGACAGTCTAGTTTGGCTAGAGAGGCCTTTTGTTCAAGGATGAGGATCTCTGTGTTGTCCCCCTTAAGGCATAGGCCGTTAGTGACCATCCATGCTTGGAGAGTGGAGTAGATTTGTCTTAATGCTGTGGCGTCCTGGTGATATACACCGGTGAAGGGAAGGAGCACTTGGGTATCATCAGCATATCGTTCTTCGTATGCTGATGACATTGATGCATGAATTACAGGGCACTATTCATCCACAAGTGCCTGCTAATGAGTGAGTAGAGCATTACATTCATACACATATTTTGCAAACATCACTGTATTTCCACCAGCCCAGCTGGAAGTATCCTTTCCATGGGATTATGCTTTACATTAATAACCAATATCGTCTTCCATCCATCCTCATCTGTAATTTGAAGATATCTGACTTTAGTATGTCTACATGTTTAGTATGTCGACAGGAATAGGAAAAGAACCATAAACGGGAATACATTTTTAATTCCCTACACCTGTCTCACCAACCTCTCTCAGAGAATTACCAAACAATTCCTCTTCCAGGCCCACCAGAGCAATATACAGCCATCGTCTGACTACTCCACGCTTTAGGCACAGCTCTAGGGTCTGGAACGCTTCACTGCTACACCTGTGGGCCAAAACCACCTGCTGGCCGGTCAGGAAACAACTCAAAACCAAACTGTTCAACTAAAACCCTACTGGGCATTACCTGTTCCCCCTGCCCTCCTCCCCTCCACCCTTTTCCCCCCAACCACCCCTCACTCTGTACCACCTGTTTCCTGTAACCAAAGCCCTGATGCCTGTGGGTTTAGCCCACATTACAAATGCAAAAATAAATAAATTAACCATTCATTTGCAATTTCCAAATCCCCTGGGATTGCTAGAGCTGGATGAATGGGGAAGTTGGCCATGCTGGTGGAAATCAACTGTCAATCATGTCCCTAATCTTCTGCTTCTCAACTATTACTAGCTCGTCCTTTGGAACCTTTGCAGCCCGGCCCACAACTGGTAAACCATGGAGTGGCAGGTGCCAGATGCTCCAGAATTGGAACCCCTCCACACCTTATAGTTCCAATAAATCATGTGTCTCACTTTGTGAGAACATCAGGGACTTTCTCGACTCGTTCCTTTCTTCCTCATAGACGCAGCACCCCCAGAGTCTAACAACATATGGACGCCACACTCCTGAATCCTTCAGTCCACAGTTTGCCTATTCTAACCATCCAAATGTATATAGTGCGGCCCGTGTACCATAGGGTGTGCGGCTCTTAGGCTGCAAACTGGGATAACGGGATACATTCTCTTTTTGGCTGTGGGGGTGATCAGGTGTTCCTCCGTGGCCTAGACTTCAATGATCTCTCCAGACACTCCAGACACTAACTGAACTTTCTCTCTTGTCTGTGTCCCTATTGCCGCTCAAGGGGTCAAGCCATCTTTTTTTGACTGGACATATTTCCCTGCAGCCTCTTTACCTTTCACCCCAGATTGAGTACTGCCTTGATCTTCTCATATGAAAGTCTCTTTTGCTTTTTTTTGGGTCTCTCCACCTTGCCTTACCATCTTTCCAAACCTTGCTGGGATGCTCTGAATAAAGACTTGAACTGGGAGTGTGCCCACTGGGAGTGTGCCCACTCAAGGTTACTACCTGCCTGATTCCCTTCCCCAGTCTTTGGCTTCACTGGCATAGCGTTCACCTCAATTACTAGACCAGAGTTTCTCTTTAGGCCCCAGTAACTGTCTCCCTTTTATAACAGAAATGCCCTGGTATCTGCGTTCTCTGGCCCTTTGCTAATGCCCTTCGTTGTCCGACGGTGCTTCTTCACCACCCCCTGTAGTTCACCATCGCGGAACATCCTCTCTTCTGACTCACTCTTCTGTTCAATGGCACTTGCATGTCATGGCACGGGCAAAAAATAGGGCAATTCTGACTTATTCTGCGTTGGTTTATCTTTCAATTCACCCCCGGACGTCGCCCTTAAACCAATGTCTCACTACTACCACTAAGGCTGTCTCGGTGAGGCGTCAACTGGTGAGTCACATATGTACAACAGTGTCTGCTTATTAAGCCTGTAATGTTGTTACAGTTGGGTTTAAGTTCCGTCCACATCGTTATGTGGAAGGCGGGGTTAGGGCAGGGTGGGGCCAAGGGAAAGTGAAGTGACAAGGCTTTAGGGAGGAAATCGGTTAATAAAGAAAGTAGTTAAGACCGGTGATACCGTGTGGGCCTCCTCGATAGCGTGCTATGTAGGAATGCTGACGCGGCAGCTAACACTGGCGACAAAGAGGACGGACCCGGTGTGTCCCCCAGGTAGTAGCCATTTCACCCAGAAAGGGAGCACGAAGCGCAATCCGCCTCCGCTCCACCAGTGAACCCGAGGGTGCGGCGGTGAACACGCACCAGACATGCTCAGGGATTCACATTCTACATCCTGCACTTTCAGCCCAGGCCACGGCGGTGAATCAGCAATATCGCGCCCTTTGAAGCCCTACTTCTGCAAAAGCTGCACACACCATCAAGGCCAGGGAGAGGGAGCCCGGCACAGCTGCCAGGAACAGCGCTCCATGTGGCAAGGCCCCACAGGGGCAAGAAGGTCCCCATAAGGACCCATTCTCCATAAGGGGCAACAGGGAAGCAACAGGCACCCTACCACCAGTTCAGGCATGCACACCATAGCACAGGGAGGGGCACACCGCCATCCAGCAATGTGGGAGACTGTCAGAAACTTTTCCACATGGCCAAAGTGACACCACCCCGTGGCAGTTGCCCCAGACGTTTCACCTTAGGTACACTGGTAACCTGGGGCCCAGGTGGGTCCGACGGATGAAGGACTTCAGGGTGTACGTGGAGGCTATGGGCCACATGGTTGAAAAAGGAAGAGGAACATACTAACCCTAGCCGTGGGGGTCACCTTGAGAGACATCCTCTACAAGCTGGTTGATGAGGAAAAGGCGACATACCAAGAAATTCAAGAGGCGCTAGACACCTATTTTGCACCAGACACCAATGTTGACTACGAGAGGCATATATTTCATACATCGATGCAGCAAAAGGGGGAATCTATGGACAACTACGTCATGCGGCTCCGGATACTCTAATGATGAAGCACTAAGCTCCCAAGTCATTGTAGGGTGCAAGTACGCAGAATTCAAAAGAAAACTACTCCAGAAACAGAGGACCCACAGTGAAATCTTGGTGATGGCGCACACCGACTCGGCAGTTACGCAGCAGTGGGACTGGGACGAGTGAAGATCTCATCAGACACTAGAGATCAGTAGATCATCAAGAAATTAATGGGACCATACCTGACAAACACAGCCAGTCAACAAAGCATACGCGAAAAGGTCTTCCCATGGGAAAGCGAACGCATCTCCCATTGAGCCCTGGTAGGATTCTCTGCTGGTATATTTGGCGCACTTCTTGTTGTGGATCGTGGTGAATAGGTCCACTGAAGGGAGGCCCCATTACCGGAATAGTGATTTCACTGTTGCGTAGTGGAGTTCCCATTCGTGGCTCTGTGACATCGGCCTGCTGTGGAAGTTTGCCGTCTCGTTCTGTATTTCTGGAAGATGGAATGCATGTATGGTGATGTCGTGTGCGATGGCCCAATGCCAGGTTAGTTGGGCTTCTTGGGATAGGGTCTTCGGCATGTCCCTTCCTGATTTCGCAGGTAATACATTGTGGTTGTATTCTCCGTTAGGACTTTGCCGGTCCAGCCTCTGAGTATTTGAAGCAAAGACCTGAGTGCCCACTGCACTGCTCTGAGCTCGAGCACATTGATATGGAGGGACGTCTCAAAGGGTGCCCATAGCCCTCTGATGTGCATGTGTGACCCATCCCTGCATAGAGGCATTTGTGACCAGTGTTTTACTGGGAGCAGACTCCTGGAACATCTTCCTCTTGCTGATGTTGGCTTTGTTGGCCCCCCATTGTAGTTGCAAGTGGAGTTGGAAAGGGATTTGCACCTTGTCTCCCCATGACCCGGACACTTGGGACGAGTTTGCCACCAGGAGCTCCTGTAGCGGCCTCATGTGAAGCCTGCAGTGCGGGATGTGGGGTATGCACCATGCCATTTTCCCGAGCAGTCACATGCAGTGGTGCACTGTTTTTGTCTTGTTCGGTGTGAACGTTTTGAGTAGTGCCTCAAGAGTGTCTAATCTGTCCTGTGAGGGGTGTACTTTGGGCTCCTGGGTTGAGAACTCCGCTCCAAGAAACACTAGCTTCTTTGATGGCTTACAAGAAGGACTTCTTGTAATTGAAGCCTAGGGTTTGAAGTCGACCCATCGTCGCTGCCATGGATTGCCTCACCTGTGCTTTGGATGGGGCATGAAACAACCAGTCGTCTGACTAGGCATAGACGTAGTGGCCCTGTTTGCAGAGAGTGGCTACCACTGGCGGGAGGAACTTTGTGATGGTGTGGCGAGCCAATTTCAGGCCAAATGAAAGCACCCGGCACTGATAGTGTTCCTTTCCGACCACAAATCAGAGGTAATTCCGATGACCTGGGTGGATGGGAATGTGGAGGTAGGTGTCCTGTAGATCCAGGGACTCGGGGTAGTCGTGTTGTTGAATTGCCCCTATTACCTGTTGTAACGTAACCAAGGTGAACTTTTAGGGTTTGATGTATTTATTTAGCTGTCGCAGATCCAGGATGGGCCTCCACTTTCTGTCTAGTCTGCGGACGACGAAGTACTGAGAGTACACTCCCTTTCCCATGAGGTTTCCGGGGACTTTTTCTATGGCCCTTTCTTGCAGCATGAGTTGCGCTTCTCTCAGGAGCGCCTTCCTATGTGCTTGTGGTCACTGGTCTGGAGGCATAGGAGGAGGTGTTTTGTGAACTCTAATAGATGCCCCTAAAACACTGCATCTAGCACCCACTTGTCCATTGTTATTTGTCTCCAGTTCCGGGTAAACCTTGAGATTCTCCCCACTATGGCGCCGCAGGATGCGTAGTCACTGTTGGGGTTTGCTCTGCCGTCCTTTTTGGGTTTACGGAGGGCTGCTTCCGATGCTGGCTCTGTCTGTACTCCTTGGATGTTTGATATCCCTGGTACAACCTTTTGTAACCCTGGGAATAATACGTTCTCCCTCTGTTAGAGGATGATGTGGATGCTCTACCAGTGGCTCCCCTGAATGGACGAAAAGGCAGACGGTTCCGCAGGGATCTGACAGTGTCTGTGTCCATTTTGATGGCTTTGAGGTCTTCATCGATTTTCGGGCCAAAGAGCTTGTCTCCCTCGAATGGCATGTCCACCACCTTAAGGTGGAGGGTGGCACGGAAGTCCATGCATTTGAGCCATGCTTGCCGGCTCAAGACCGCTCCATTCCCCACTTGTTTGAACCCTGTCTCTGGGAGGTCCACCGCCATATTGATACTCAGGTTTGAGACCTCACCTCCTTGAGGATTGCCTTTGCTTCCTTCCACTTTTCCTCCAGAAGATGCTCCAGGATCGAGGTTAGTTTTTAACCACATTTCTCTATCATACCTGGCGATGATAGTCAGGGAGTTGGCTGCCTTCACCATTATGGCCCCTATCGCCAGCACCTTCTTCCCAAACGCATCCTGTTTGCGCGCCACATTGTCCAGAAAGACTGCGCATTTCTGCTGGTTGTACTTGGCCATGCAGCCCGCCGCTCCTGAGACCAGTGACTCAGGTGATGGTTGAGAAGTTAGGCACTTGGGTGCTTTTTTGGGTTGGGTTGTATTTCTTGTCCAGCCGTCCTTTTACTGCTGGGGTGGTGAATGGGCACTTCATCGTTTTGAGGCCCTAGTGCCAGATGTGGTCAAGAATAGGTATTGGCACAACTGCTTACCTCCTTTTTCCCATGTGGTCGAACAAGAAACATTCTGTCTCCTCTTCTGAGGTGAGAAGGCCAAATTCCTTACAAGCCCTCATGACTGTTGAATGAAAACCTGTGATGTCCTACGGAGGGGATAGTTTTACCAGCACTTCATCTAGGGGACACTCCAGAGGCATAGACAGGATTGTCAAACCAGTGGGGCCTGAAGCTAATGTAGTTGGGCCCACGGCAGTGACATTAACATCTGTAAATGCCTACACAACGCTGCTGAGGGGGCATTTACAGATTTAGGTTCGGCCTTGCCCGCTCAGGCCCTACCCTCTCTACGCCTCTGGAACACTCCTATGGGGAGTCTGTGTACCAATCGTTGTCCCAGCACGGGGAGTGTGATCATGAAGACAGGGTGTCCTGAGGCTCGTCTGTGTCCGTAAGGTCCCTCTGCTGCGGTTGTGGCAGCACGAGAGGAGAAATAGTGCAGTTTCTTTTCCGTGAGGGCGAGGTGTGTGCTGGTGATGTGCTTCTGCCCCTGCGGCCTGGTTGGACCATGGAGGGTGTTCAGGGGGAATCGAGAGATTGATTTGGACCTTGAACGGCCCCTGGAGGACCATGCAGACCTGCCGCCTGACCTAGACCTGGATCTGGGCAGAGAGGGTTGTGGTGAAGCTGGCTGAGGCAGAGACTGCCGGGGTGGCAGCCGTAGGGCTGGTAGTGTTGGTCTCATTAGCGCATGTCCAGTTGGGTAATGACCCTTTGTAAGGAAGAGAGTACTTGCATTACCAGCAAGGCTTGCTGGTTTGACATCAACGCCCATACTTCCCTTTTCTGGGCTTTGAAGTGGCTAGGTCCTGGCACAAGTGCAGGCTCTCCCCCCTCCTTGCGGGTTTTGTGGGCTGCAACCCAATTGGCACTCTTCAGGGATATGTCTCCCTGGAGTCACTGGCCTACTTGGAACCTGCTCCTGCATTATGACTGACTCCTCCAGAGCCTGGGCTTGTTCATGTTGCGCCTCAAAGTTGGTGTCAATTATGGTATCCAGTTAATATGTCGAATGCATTTTTTCGAATGTCAATAATGTCGAAAACATTTGGCAGAAAAACAAATTTCGAATGTGTTATTTTTTAATTTACATGTTTTTTTGGTTTTGCGAGTTAAAAAAAGGGGGGATTTGGGGAGAGCCCCCCATTTCGAACAGAAAATTAAAAAAAAAAAGACATTCGAAAAAAATAATTTCGGCGAAATGTTTTCGACATTATGGAATTCGAAAAAATGTCATTCGAAATACTGTAGGTAAACCGTCAATTATGTATTGCAATATCTCTTCAGGGATAATCTCAGAGTATTGAATTGGAGAGACCTGATGTATGGACTCTTACAGGCTCTGGTCTGCCGCTGGAGGAGTAGGCTTCTTACGTTCAAGAGGCTGTACCGATTGCTCCTGTGGAATTTTTCTTTTATCAGACAACTAAGGTGTTGTCGGTGACAAGACGTTCTTTTTTGACTTCTTGTGCCCCATCGACAGGGATTTTTCCTTTGCTGCAGATGTCCCAGTAGGCAGTGATGGGGCATCCGCTGGTTTGTGGGCCTGCTGCATGGGCCTCTCCGTCAACGAGCTGGTCTTATGGTGGTTCATCATTGGGCTAGTCTTATGGTGTCTCGTCGGTGAGCTGGGCTTGTGTTTGTGTTTCATCGTAGTCTGGGCTACCTTAAGTGCTGCCCGTTCTGGACCTGTCGACGAGGTTGATGTCCTCTGTTTGTGGTGCCCTTTTGGAGCAGGCAGGGGTGTCGTTGATGAGGAGGGACCGGCAGCTGCAGCCATCATTGGTGGTTTCGGAGGGGCATTATGGCTGGGCTTCACTCGCCGCTGAGATCTATGATGTTCCTTATGCCCCCCTGACAACATGGACATCGGTTTCGAGGAGAATCCTTCAGACCCTTCCACTGACCTGGATCTATGCTTGTGTTTCGACTTCAAACGTCGACTTGCCGGAGGGCGTCGTCGACATGCTACGGCTACCTATGCACCCGCCCAGTGATGACCATCCTTCTCCGAGTGTCAATGGTTTATCAGGGAACCTGGACAGCCTCTTATCGCTCATAGCCGTGAGCAACCAGGTGTTTGGTCTTCTTCGGCAGCCGTTCCTCCGACCTGGCTGTCTCCCTCGACAGCGGTCACTTCTCGGCGGGTGTGCCCATGCTCCTCGTCAATTCGACGTCGGAGGAGTAGTTGCCCTCATTCATCCAACATACTAGCTGCCGATTTCTGTCCTGTGTCTTGGAGCTAAGACCTCTGAAGATGGTGCAACTGTCAAATGTATGGGTTTAAACAGGATATGCAGTTGGAATGTTTATATACATTTTTTAGGCCACAAGCTTCACAGGCCTTAAAAAGGGGTCTCCTTTTGCCCTCCATCCCGACTTATCTGCCACACATAACTTCAGTCTTGTAGACCTGTTGATCCAACAATATAGATTTCAAATGAGGAAAAAATTATATTATTTCTTTAGATATTTGTAGATTCTATGCGTAGAAGAAAACCAGAGGACTCCCTCGGCTTCAACACGCGAATAGAATCTGAAGGGAAGAGGAGGAGGAGGGACTAGGCTCTAACTAGTCGAGGTCCCAGTGGTTGTGACCAAAACAACCCATAAAAAGGGTAATAGAACACAAACTTAAGGTTGTTCTTGCTTTTAGCAAGGGAAATCTTGAGGTAACAGAGGATTCTCAGCCTGACGCCGGGGAATATTCACAGCATGTGAATCTATGAAAGATCCAATGGGTTCATTAATTTCATGTGTGCAAGCAGGTGCAGAGTGGCATTTGAGAAGAGTCTAGGTGACTCGCACATAATTTCATTATAACACACTATTCCAAAATCAACATCAATAAAATACAATCACATTAATGTACAATGAATATTCATACTTTTCCTTTGTAGAAGAAAATGTGCCCTTATTTACATTTATAGATCCATGATACACCTCCAAGTCGTCATTTCGTATCTTATTTATATTAAATTACATGTCTTTCTAAAAGATGAGCCAGTTTAATAAACCTTAAAAAATGTGTAATATCGAAAGTTAAAGATGTATAAAAAAAACATTAAAATCACCCCCTTGGTGGTGGCTGCTGGGGGCATGGCAGAGTCCATCCCTACATTTTGCAGTGCCACACCTCCTTCACACGCACACACACTTTAACCCATGCATTCATACATCATTCAAACAACTCCTTGTGTGCACACAAACAAAAACAAAACACACCAACATACTCACACATAAATATATGCATACATACACACTGTGTAAAAAAGAAAGTACCTGCTCACCCTCACCACGTGCGGTGCCACCATGGCGGGCCCTCCCATCCGCAACATGGACACGCTTAATGACATTAGAGGACTCCTCTCCTGTCAGTCAGCATGTATATGCTATTAGTGCAATAATGAGACGTGGCAAGTCCAGATTTCCGATGCCTCGCCTCATCCACCTATGTGCTACGTTGGCTGCAAAGCCCAAAGAGCTCTGCATACCCCAAAATAAAATCATAGTGGAGGGATGTGCCCCTGTTCATAGGCAGGCAGCACAGTTCAGCATGCAAGGATGGACTGTGCTGCCTGCCACTGAGCACCCCCGTCTCGCCTATAGTGGTGAGTCACCACTGTCCCAAAATGCTAAAGAACAGGGACGGGAGAAGTCGTCTGAGAATGACCCTCCCTACCTAACACTTTACCTCCCCCACGCATTTTACTCACCTCTCTAGCCCCACCACTACTATACCCCTCTATTGCCCCACGCACTCCATCCCCACTCTCTACCCCAGGCGCACCAACACTCTCTCTAGTCCCATCTACCCCAATCTCTACCCCCACTGACCCCACGCTCACTTCTCACCACACTCTCTAACCCACCCACTGAACTCTCTTCCCCACCCACACCCTCTACCTCCACCCACACTATCTCTAAACCCACCCACACTATCTCTAAACCTCCCCACAACATTTGTGCTACCCCCACCCACCCTCACTCGCTCTACCCCCACTGTACCCCCTCTAACCACATCCACCCTACCTTCTCTCTCTATTCAACCCTACCCCACACTCTTTACCCCATCCACGCATCCTACCCCCCTCTCTAGTGGCACCCATCCTACACCCTCTATTCCCCCACCCACAGTACCCACCCTACCCCCGCCTTCTACCCCCTTCCTCTACCCACACACTATCACCATTCTACCCCACCCACACACACTCCCTCTACCCACACCCACCCTACCCCCACTCACTCCAACACCAATCCCAACACCACTCTCTGCCTCCACCAACCCCTATCTGTACCCCACCCTACCACCAGTCTACCCCACTTTCTCTACTGTGATGAATCTGAAGGTGTCATCACTCTTTAACCGGGGGTAGCATCTCCCTATGTGGCCAAGGGAGGGAAGCTGCTACCTGATCCTGACCCTGGGGGTGGCTATATGAGGGAGGACCACATGGGGGAGGTGACCCTCAACGGGATGACACAACATCATTGCAGGAATTCACATATCACCCATTTCCATTTGGAAATGTTCCCTCCATTCCTCATTCCATGATGGCATATTGCAACACCCTCCCTCAACAATCTTCCAAGTCTACATCTCGTATTCCCCAATATCACCCAAGGGGCAGTATGTTAATAACTGAGATGAGGAAGAGGCAGGGAGCAATAGAGTCCAACATCAGCTTCCTCAAAATCATACTAAGAACGACGTGACAATAACAGACGAGAAAGAGGGACAGAGCAATGAAAATGACTAAAACCGGTAAACCAACACAGCGGTCTAGTCTTTGGAAGTTAGTCAATCATGCCAGGAAGTTTAAATCTGCAACAGCTGACAACAAGATAATAGAGCTGCAGAGGCTGCATGGATCACGGGCTGTGCTGACACCGGTCAGAACGTGGAAGGAAAGCATGCCATGGGAAGCGGCGTGAGAGGGAATGCAGACCGTGTGAAGGCAAACACAGACATTTGGAGAGGATACAGAGAGCAGGAAGCCCACCGCCTAAGAGAACAAGGCAACGGGAACTATGCACAGTAAAGAAGAACACGGCAAAGACACCATGGCTAACGGGATGCACCCCGAGCCAACAGATTGAAAGAAATAGAAAATGAGAAATGTAAGAGACACTGGAAGCATCCAATAAGCCCAGGAAAGACGTATGGGTTACCGGGTTGAACGTGTGTGCCCACGAGAAAGGAAAAGGGAAGCCTGTGAAGAGATTATTATAAAAGGACCACTGAGGCCATATTCCAAAGTAAACTACAATGTAAATATGAATGTGGATTGGCGCATTAGAAATGACTCATCATATCATATCAATGGTCTTGAGGAAGGGGCAGAGACCTAACATATGAAAGAAGGATACATATTGAAACAGACTTTGTTTAACAAGGGTTGATAAGTCAATATTGGGGAAATATCATTTTGTGGATAAAAGAGAAAGTAACTGCTTGCAAGTCCTGCACAAAAGTATACCAGGTAAAGCCAAGTGGTTGCAAAGAAATTAAAGTGTTTGTAAAACTGCATAAAGGTCTGGGCAGGAGAGTATGCTAGGCAAACCAAGTGTGTGTAAGAAAGTGAAAGAAATGGCATCTAAGACCTGGCAGGAAAGTATACCCCTGAAGGCAAGTGTTAGTAAAGAATCTGCAAACCAAGTGTTTAATAGATTGAATAGAAGTCCTGGCAGGAGAGTATACCAGGCAAAGCCACGTGTGTGTAAGAAAGTGAAAAATGCTGCATCTAAGGCCTGGCAAGAGAGTATACCAAGCAATATCAAGTGTGTGTAATAAACTACAGTAAGACAAGTATCCCAAGGAAGATCCATGCCCTTGAGATTGTGAACAGTTTTAAAGGTTAAAAAGAGCCTGACAGAAGAGTATGCCAGGTGATCTGCGAGTCTGGGACTCACACCTAAATTGTAACACAGTAAAAAAGAATCCAGAGGAAGACACATCCCCTAAGGATTTTGAACTGCTTTGACTATAAAGAGAAACCTGGGTAAGGGAGCCATTTCCATGAGAACTGTGACCCCACCAAGAGGAGAGAATTAACCTCTTGGGGTTATGAGGAACTTCTTTGTTGGAACTTTTCATTTTGTTAAAAGGAATCTTGGGAAGGGAGCCATTCCCTGGAGGTTCCATATCATTTCATTGCGGGATGAAACAACGATTGGTTTATCTCTGTTGATATTTCAATGTGAAAACTCATTGTTTTTTTTAATTATTATTTTTGGGGGGGTTCACCCCAGCCCCCATCCCCTTTAATTATTTAACTATCCCAGAACACCCACACCCCATCTATATATTTTTTTAAAATCCCCCCTACAAAATAATATGCCCATGTTCTTCCAATATTGGCTAACTGTTTCCCTCTTATGGCCAGGAATAACCATTATGGCAATGACTGGTAAATGCCTTTCCCAGGCAGACAGTAAAGCAGAAATAAGAGGCCAATTCAAGACACAGAACAAATAGCAGTTAACACAGACTGCAGCTGCCTTTGCTTTGTTAGAGAGAATATGTTGAGTGTTCAAGCAAGGAGGCATGTTCAACTCTCATTAGATGATCTCCTCCTGCCGCCCACTGCCTCCCAAAGCATCAATGATAATGGAGAGCATGGGCGTAGGACATGGGAGGAACAAGGGGGACAAGTCCCCCCCACAATTGTAAGTGGGGGGTGTAATGTCATTTATCCCCCCCAGAATATGTTTGGTGTGTCGTGCAGGGATCTGTTTTTGAAGTGGGGGGAGGGCTGCTTACTATGTAAACTGCCCTCTCCCCCCTGACCCCTAAAGCATGGGGGCAATACGCTGGGGGCAGATGGGAGATCATCTGCCTCCAGGGAAGGGGGCACACAAAAAAAAAATAGATATTTTTTTTAACTTAGTTTTGGGTGTGGGTGGGTGCGGGTGGGGCCACTAGCCACCCGGGATTTTTGGGGGGACCTTATGTAGCCCTTCCTGGGGGCAGATTTCAGCCCCTGGGAAGGGGTACATGAGATGCCCCCATCCATTCGGGGGAGAGGCCACTGTAAATATTGGCAGAACCACCCTCCTCCCCCAAGATTGGGGCAGTACGTTTTGACCCCCCCTGGGGGCAGATGGCCACACACATGTGCCCCTTTGCCCCTAGAGAAGGGGAAAAACAAAACAAAAAAAAACATTATTATAACTTGTTTTGGGTGGGGGTGGGGGGCCCGGTGGGGCCCACTAAACCACCAGGATTTGTTTGTGTTTGAAAGGGCCCCCCCCAACCTAAGTGGATGGAGGGGCAACCTATGTAGCCCTCCCTGGGGGCAGATTTCTGCCCCTAGGAAGTGGTACATGAGATTCCCCTTCATCCATTTGGGGTGGGGGGGAGAGACCACTGCAAATATTGGCAGAGCTACCCCCCCCAGCCTGGGGCAGTACGTGTTGCCCCCCTGGGGGCAGATGGCCACACACATGTGCCCATCTGCCCCTAGGAAAGGGGCAAAACAAATATAAAACAAATTATAACTTGTTTTGGGTGGGTGTGGGGGGCCACTGAACCACCATGGATGTTATTAGTGGAAAGGGGGTGCCCTCTCCCCTCCACCCCAAATGGATGGGGGGCATCGCATGTAGCCCTCCCTGGGGGCAGATTGCTAGATTGGGGTTATCAGTGGGTTAGCCTTTTCCCTTTGCGCCCAGGTAGGTGCACCCACACATATGAGGTACTGTGTTCGTCGGGACACCTGTGGGAACGCGGGAAGGTAGGACATCTGTTGTTGGCGGCATGTTTCGGTGGGTGGGCAGAGGGAAATGTCTCTGAAAATTGGTGGAAAAAACACAATTTTCAGACATTTCACTCTGGACACCCACCGAAACATGCCGCCAATAACACATGTCCTACCATCCTGCGTTCCCACAGGTGTCCCAATGAAAACGGTACCTCACATGTGTGGGTGTACCTACCTGGGATAAAGGGAAAAGGCTAACGCACTGGTAACCCCAAGCCTTTCGGCAGAGCAGATTTTGCTCATGTGGACAACATACAGATTTGGGCCTATGGTGCCGAAGCCACCAAGGAAAACAGGGAACCTCATGCATTTCTGAAAAGAGGACACACGTGGGAATCCACAGAGGTCTGACTTGCGCGAATCACCCCAGAATTTATTACCCACAATCCCCAGCAAAGTCCGAAACGTTACAACCGCCTACATTTGGGGAAAAACGGGGCCAAATTTGGGTGAGATATCTTATGGTACAAAAAATAGTTACAAGGGATTGAATGACGACATACCGACATCACCAAAAAAGGCCTTGCCAGAAATACCCATGGCAGTCAAGGGGTTAAGACAGTAAAGCCCCAGAAGAGATATAATTTGTAAGGTAGTGCAGTGAGTTAATTCTCCAAATGCAGATTGTGCACAGGAATATGTAACACCTGTGTTCAGCACCAGGCTTCATCTTCTGGTGCGATACTAGGCAGAGTGAATGCATTCAGCTTCCGATGCAACACAGCATTTTCCAGGTCAATTGGTTCAGAAAAAGTGGTGGAAAACACTATTATTGTCACTTTTTCTAATTGGCCAGATTTTCGTGCAATTTCTGGGTGGAGTTCAGGAGCCGAGTGGACACACCAGGACCCCCTGTATTTCCCGCTCGACCAGACAAATGCGGCCTTACTGCCAGCATGGATTCTCATGCTGGAAATAAGGAAAGGGATTCCTCTGGGATCTCCTTGGAAATTAAACCTGGTAAAAGCGGGCGGAGTCCAGAGGAGCCATTGTCAATTGCATCAGCAATCGCTAATTGCGCAAGGTATTTACACTCTTCCAGAGTTGAAAAGCAATGTGATTTCACCTGCCTTTTACGCTAAAATCTTCCATTTTGTGGCGGAAAAGTAAAAACTTGCGCCAATGGAAGTGGTCCACGCCATGCAGTTTACTTTGCGCCTTGATGCTTGTGGGTTTTGCGTGGTGCTACACATGTAATAAATAAATAAATAGATTTAACATGACCCCAGATAAATGGCAATTCGCAATCAGAATGAGTGAGCATGGCATGTCGCTGGTAAGAGGGTGTCCTGTGCTTCTTGATTGCGTTGGCAAATGCCCTTAATTGCCATCTCACATTAAACAGGTGCTTAAACCCATCAGTGTGGATTGCGCAATAATAAGTCGACAGAGGTATTTCAAATGGCCAATGTGCCACTTTCTCTGCGGAGTGAATTGTGCCCACCCCGAGGAAGAAGTGTGAAAAACCCACAAGGGCACTTGCCCTGCTCTTTCTGCGTGTGTCTTCCCCACAGGGCGACAGATGCCGACTCAGACATGGGTAAGTCTCAGGTGGCAAGCCTGTACCCTAGTTGATGTGGCAAAGGATTCCAGACTTCCGAGGCTGATAACACTAGTAGCATTGAGTTACATGCCACCTGACAGGTATGTGTAATAAAGTTGCAAAGCAAAGCTGTTAGTGGGCTAAAGCAGGAGACAATGTCTGCCCACCTTCAAAGGGTACGTACGACCAAAAGTAATAGGCCCCTCCCCCATTATGGCTGTAAGGGCCAGGCTTCAAACCAGGGCTAGAATGCCCTCCAATCATCCATGCCCACGAGTAGGGTACCCCTTGTGCTACAGGAACCCTGTTGAGAAACCGCTGTGCTTTCCAGGTGATACTAACATTATTTAAAGCCAAAAGTCTAAAAGGTAATCGCTTAATTTGTTTATACTTGATTAACCTTCAAGGTTTTCACAAGAATAAGTCTTTGTTGCATTCTTCTACTGTGCATTTCAGTCTATTTTCTGAACGGCCGAAGTCAAAATGAAATCCATTATTTGGCAGTGGCTGTCACCCACACTGTTTTCTGTCCTCCAATCAATCTTGACCACCAGACGTCATCAATCTTGACCACCAGACGTCTTCATCGAAGATGTATTCCGAGGCCAGGAGGGGTTTCAGGTAAGCTTGCCTGGTGTTTTCCACTCCGGGGCATGACAGAAGTAAGTGCCTCGTTGTCTCGACCTTGTTTGGGTTCTTACAAAATCTGCATTTATTTGACGTTGACTGCCCACGAATGGTGAGAATGTCATTAGTATGCAGCAGATTAAGGCGAGCTCTTAAGGTGTTCCTCAGTTTCCGATTGGGGTATTTGCCGACGAATGGTTGTAATGTATGTCATTTCTGAGGCACATATGGGAAAAGCGAGGTCAGTTTATAGGTTGCAGCTTACTCACATGTATTGATCCAGCCTTGTTCATTCATTTTTTTATGGATCCTGGTTGGGTTCTCGATCAGGTGTTGATTGCATCATTGGATCATTTCTAATTTGCCCGCTAGATTGGAAGACCAGTGGTTTAGGGCTGTACAGTGTCCCCCGGTCAGCTAATTTTTGATTGTCTCTGGTAGCTTGGGATTGTTTTCCAGCAGGAGTTTTCTGAACAGCATCAATGAGTTTCTTTCAACCACTGATTGTAGTGAGTGACAGCTGGCTCAGTTCACGCCTTATCAAGACCATAGGCGTTGAGGTTGGCAGGTTCAACACTTTCCGCCAGAAGTTGCTTTCACGTGTGAGCCAGATCTTCTTAGGCAGCTCTGGCATGGCTTCCACGCCATAGACAAGTGATGGAACAACCTTGGCTTTGTAGAAGTCTATGGGCCTCATTACGACCTTGGCGGAGGACCATGGCGCTATTAGCACCATGGTCCATGCCGCTAAGGTCGCAACTCCGCCATGGTGGATGGCGGAATTACCGCCCCATTCCAAGGTGAGTGGGGCGGTAATTCCCCATTCACCAATGGCCCCTTCCCCATTCCCATTTTTGCCCCATAGGGCATAATGTGAATGGGGAAGGCGATAATTACGGCACCGTAAATTACGGTGCCGTAATTATCGCCAAGGTCCCTTTGCGGCATGGATTTTAACGGCTGCAAAAAGCAGGCGTTAAAAACACCATCCCGCAAAGGGACCTCGGAATCAGGCGTTAAGGGTCGGCGCCGTTTACGGCGCCGTTAACCCCTTAACGCCTGACTCGTAATGAGGCCCTATGACTGGTGTTAAAAGAAAACGACCAAACCTCTTGTCAATAGCTTACGCCTGAGATATTAGGCTCTTCGTTTTGTTTTGCAGATAGTTTTGCATGGCGTTTTCATGTTGAGAGCTGTCTATCATGACACCCAGGTATTTGAAATCTGTGACCTTCTCGATCCATTGGCCTTCCAGGTGCCAAACAAAGTTGTCTGCTTTGCCTCTCCCTTTCCAAAATGATAGTATTTTGGTTTTGGATTTATTGATTTCTCGATGGTTTTTCGGTGATGTATTCGGCAAAGTTAGTAAGCTGCCTCTGTAGACCAATGGTGGTCTGGTCTAAAATCGCTTAATTGCAGCTGGAAATTAGCTCCCGACGTGATCAAAATTTCTTAACCAAGTGTGACATCACCCCCTTCATTTATCAGCAATATGTGTGTTCTCGCATTTCTTCATCCACTGAATTACTGTTAGAAACAAAGGCAAGAGTTCTGTCTCTTGTGTAGGCATTAGGAAGGCAGTTGCCAGCCTCTGGCATAATATGCCCATGTTCTTCCAATATTGGCTAGCTGTTTCCCTCTTATGGCCAGGTATAACCATTATGGCAATGACTGGTAAATGCCTTTCCCAGGCAGACAGTAAAGCAGAAATAAGAGGCCAATTCAAGACACAGAACAAATAGCAGTTAACACAGACGGCAGCATCCTTTGCTTTGTTAGAGAGAATATGTTGAGTGTTCAAGCAAGGAGGTATGTATTAAGCAAGCAAGCAGTGAGACAAGGGAGAGTCAAAGAAAGGCCAGAGGGGCTCTTTGAATAGTGTAACAGGGCAGAGGATCCATGCTCTGCCGTCCTAGTAACATATGAGAGAAGCAAATAGATCAGACTTTGCAGCAAATGTTAAACAAGAAAGGAACAGAGGCCAGCTCTGCATTCAGAATAACAAAGGCAACGAAAGGTTAGGCTCTGAAGCCGGCATGAGATGGAATAAGAGGGACCAGACTCCTCGTGAGGGGCTGACCCGGCCCTCGCAGGGGCGCCGAGGGGCAGCCCACATAACGGGCTGCCCCTCTGGCCACCCTCCCGGCTCCACATACACCCCACCTACTAGGCATCCCCCGGGTCCGACGCATCCGGCCGCGGACCGGGGGAGTGCTTATAAGGGGGTGGGCTTGCGATCGCTCATCCTCCTTGTTTGCTGTACCTCACCCCCGGAGGACAGTCAAAGCAGCAACATCACACTCCTAGTCCCTCTACTTCAATAACAGGGCTTACTCAGAGGTACAAGCAAGATTTCCTCTTTCTTTGAAACCCCCATCCTTCCATTCCAAGAGGCACACACGTCTCCTTGCCCCACACAAAAAAGTAGCAACTTGCAGTTGGTTGAAAAGGCTTCAACTCCATTATTTGGCAGGAGTCCTCTAACAGGTGATCTGCCTCTTAACGAACTAGCGTCCTAGCTGTAGCCCACTGGAAGTAATTGTTATTTCCTCTCTCTTACCATGAGCTCATAGTAGATGAAAAATCCAGAAATGCAACATACAAAGACATGTTCTTTGCTGCTGCATCCTTTAATTTTCTTGTTTTCTTTTCTTTTTTCCTCTTGTTTTAAACAGTGATGATATGTGCAATGTAATACGTACTGCTATTTTAATTTTAATGTTGTGAAAAGTCGAGTTCTTTGACTAAAACACAATAAATACATTTAAAAAGCAAAGTCGCCAAGGTGTCCCCTGCCACCCCCGCGCCCCCCAGATTTTATGTGTCTCCTACGCCCCTGATGGAGATGCTTAGGCCACCACACTCAGGTGCTTAGGGGAAAGGCGCAGCTGCCAGTCGGTGGCCTTGTAGTCTTGGTCGATCAGAACCTCTGCTTTGGAACTCCCAGAATCTGACAGGTGCAGGTGCTACTCAGAGCGAGCGTTGGGTGTCTAGGTCGCCTTGTAGTAGATCACACCTTCTCCAGGAGGGTCCTGCTCGGCGATCTTATCAGATGAACCCCCTCTGAGACACCATGACGTCAGCTGAATCGTTTCACCTTCAGTGGCGTCTAACAGTGTCACGTTCTTGCCGGACCCCAGAATGGCAACCTGTTGTTATTACTCTTAGGCAGTGATTACAACTATCGGTAACACTCGCCCGCCACCCCCCAGGTGCCGTCAGATAACGGCGCCACCCACCCCACCAGGATCATACAAGGAACGCCCCCATTTTTGAATATCCTATGTGCAGAAATATACTTTGTGCAGCGCCAGAGTGGGAAATGTGGCCGATGCGACGGGGAATTGTCAGAATGAAGGCTCTGAACCGCGTCATAGCAGGAAATACCCACAGGGATGCCAGCTCCAAGGACCTACTACTAAAGAACATCCGAGGTCGGGTGGCGAAGTGGGCGTGATGGAGGCTGACAGTGGGGGTGGCATAGCAAACTGAGAAGGAATCCCTCGACACGAGGAACTGCTCAGAGAAAAGCAAAGCAGGCACACGCTGCATGCATAGTACAGTAGACGAGAGTGCTCGTGGTGCTCATGGCCCTTTACTGCAGGATCCAAAGGGGGTCTGGTCTGTGCTAAAGCTGCCATCCTAGACAGGGTGGATCAGGGACCTCTGGCAGCACCACACAGGAGAGCACCTCTGGCAGCCCTATACAGGAGAGCACCTCTGGCAGCACTACACAGGAGAGCACCTCTGGCAGCACTACACAGAAGAGCAGCTCTGCAGCACTACACAGAAGAGCACCTCTGGCAGCACTACACAGAAGAGCACCTCTGGCAGCACTACACAGGAGAGCACCTCTGCCAGAACTACATAGAAGAGCACCTCTGGCAGCACTACACAGGAGAGCACCTCTGGCAGCACTACACAGAAGAGCACCTCTGGCAGCACTACAGAGGCAAGCACCTCTGGCAGCACTACACAGGAGAGCAACCCTGGCAGCCCTACACAGGAGAGCACCTCTGGCAGCACTACACAGAAGAGCACCTCTGGCAGCACTACACAGGCGAGCACCTCTGGCAGCACTACACAGAAGAGCAGCTCTGCAGCACTACACAGAAGAGCACCTCTGGCAGCACTACACAGAAGAGCACCTCTGGCAGCACTACACAGAAGAGCACCTCTGGCAGCACTACACAGGCAAGTACCTCTGGCAGCACTACACAGGAGAGCACCTCTGGCAGCCCTACACAGGAGAGCAACCCTGGCAGCCCTACACAGAAGAGCACCTCTGGCAGCACTACACAGGTGAGCACCTCTGGCAGCACTACACAGAAGAGCAGCTCTGCAGCACTACACAGAAGAGAACCTCTGGCAGCCCTACACAGGAGAGCACCTCTGGCAGCACTACACAGGCGAGCACCTCTGGCAGCACTACACAGGAGAGCACCTCTGGCAGCACTACACAGGAGAGCACCTCTGGCAGCACTACACAGAAGAGCAGCTCTGCAGCACTACACAGAAGAGCACCTCTGGCAGTACTACACAGGAG
The DNA here is from genome assembly GCF_040938575.1 of Ambystoma mexicanum. Lineage (NCBI taxonomy): Eukaryota > Metazoa > Chordata > Amphibia > Caudata > Ambystomatidae > Ambystoma > Ambystoma mexicanum. The sequence continues at coordinate 66,930,673 of NC_090939.1, forward strand.
AGCACCTCTGGCAGCACTACACAGGAGAGCACCTCTGGCAGCACTACACAGGCGAGCACCTCTGGCAGCACTACACAGGAGAGCACCTCTGGCAGCACTACACAGAAGAGCACCTCTGGCAGCACTACACAGGAGAGCACCTCTGGCAGCACTACACAGAAGAGCACCTCTGGCAGCACTACATAGAAGAGCACCTCTTGCAGCACTACACAGGAGAGCACCTCTGCCAGAACTACATAGGAGAGCACCCCTGGCAGCCCTATACAGGAGAGCACCTCTGGCAGCACTACACAGGAGAGCACCTCTGGCAGCACTACACAGACGAGCAGCTCTGCAGCACTACACAGAAGAGCACCTCTGGCAGCACTACACAGGAGAGCACCTCTGGCAGCACTACACAGGCGAGCAACTCTGGCAGCACTACACAGGCGAGCACCTCTGGCAGCACTACACAGAAGAGCACCTCTGGCAGCACTACACAGGAGAGCACCTCTGGCAGCACTACACAGGAGAGCACCTCTGGCAGCACTACACAGAAGAGCACCTCTGGCAGCACTACATAGAAGAGCACCTCTTGCAGCACTACACAGGAGAGCACCTCTGCCAGAAATACATAGAAGAGCACCTCTGGCAGCACTACACAGGAGAGCACCTCTGGCAGCACTACACAGGCAAGCACCTCTGGCAGCACTACACAGGAGAGCACCTCTGGCAGCCCTACACAGGAGAGCAACCCTGGCAGCCTTACACAGAAGAGCACCTCTGGCAGCACTACACAGAAGAGCAGCTCTGCAGCACTACACAGAAGAGCACCTCTGGCAGCCCTACACAGGAGAGCACCTCTGGCAGCACTACACAGGCGAGCACCTCTAGCAGCACTACACAGGAGAGCACCTCTGGCAGCACTACACAGAAGAGCACTTCTGGCAGCACTACACAGGAGAGCACCTCTGGCAGCACTACACAGGAGAGCACCCCTGGCAGCCCTATACAGGAGAGCAGCTCTGGCAGCACTACACAGGAGAGCACCTCTGGCAGCACTACACAGAAGAGCAGCTCTGCAGCACTACACCGAAGAGCACCTCTGGCAGCACTACACAGGAGAGCACCTCTGGCAGCACTACACAGGCAAGCACCTCTGGCAGCACTACACAGGAGAGCACCTCTGGCAGCCCTACACAGGAGAGCAACCCTGGCAGCCCTACACAGAAGAGCACCTCTGGCAGCACTACACAGGTGAGCACCTCTGGCAGCACTACACAGAAGAGCAGCTCTGCAGCACTACACAGAAGAGCACCTCTGGCAGCCCTACACAGGAGAGCACCTCTGGCAGCACTACACAGGCGAGCACCTCTAGCAGCACTACACAGGAGAGCACCTCTGGCAGCACTACACAGAAGAGCACTTCTGGCAGCACTACACAGGAGAGCACCTCTGGCAGCACTACACAGGAGAGCAGCTCTGCAGCACTACACCGAAGAGCACCTCTGGCAGCACTACACAGGAGAGCACCTCTGGCAGCACTACACAGGAGAGCACCTCTGGCAGCACTACACAGGCGAGCACCTCTGGCAGCACTACACAGGAGAGCACCTCTGGCAGCACTACACAGAAGAGCACCTCTGGCAGCACTACACAGGAGAGCACCTCTGGCAGCACTACACAGAAGAGCACCTCTGGCAGCACTACACAGAAGAGCACCTCTGGCAGCACTACATAGAAGAGCACCTCTTGCAGCACTACACAGGAGAGCACCTCTGCCAGAACTACATAGGAGAGCACCCCTGGCAGCCCTATACAGGAGAGCACCTCTGCCAGCACTACACAGGAGAGCACCTCTGGCAGCACTACACAGACGAGCAGCTCTGCAGCACTACACAGAAGAGCACCTCTGGCAGCACTACACAGGAGAGCACCTCTGGCAGCACTACACAGGCGAGCACCTCTGGCAGCACTACACAGGCGAGCACCTCTGGCAGCACTACACAGAAGAGCACCTCTGGCAGCACTACACAGGAGAGCACCTCTGGCAGCACTACACAGGAGAGCACCTCTGGCAGCACTACACATGAGAGCACCTCTCGTAGCACTACACAGGAGAGCACCTGTGCCAGCACTACACTGAAGAGTGCCTCTGCCAGAACTACACAGATATGCACCTGTGGCAGCACTACACAGAAAGGCACCTCTGCCAGGACTACACAGGAGAACATATCTGGCAGCACTACACAGAAGAGCACCTCTGGCAGCACTACACAGGAGAGCACCTCTGACAGCACTACACAGAAGAGCACCTCTGACAGCACTACACAGAAGAGCACCTCCGGCTGCACCACACAGGAGAGCACCTCCAGCAGCACTACACAGAAGAGAACCTCCGGCAGCACTAAAAAGAAGAGCACCTCTGGCAGCACTACACAGAAGAGAAACTCTGGCAGCACTACACAGTAGAGCACCTCTGGCAGTACTACACAGGAGAGCACCTATGGCAGCACTACACAGGAGAGCACCTCCAGCAGCACTACACAGGAAAGCACCTCTGACAGCACTACACAGGAGAGCACCTATGGCAGCACTACACAGAAGAGCACCTCTGGCAGCACTACACAGAAGAGCAACTCTGGCAGCACTACACAGGAGAGCACCTCCGGCAGCACTACACAGGAGAGCACCTCTGGCAGCACTACACAGGAAAGCACCTCTGGCAGCACTACAAAGGAGAGCACTTATGGCAGCACTACACAGAAGAGCACCTCTGGCAGCTCTACACAGGAGAGCACCTCCGGCAGCACTACACAGGAAAGCACTCCTGGCAGCACTACACAGGAGAGCACCTATGGCAGCACTACACAGAAGATCACACTTTAGAGTTTCTCCGGGGCACATGGGGGCGGCAGTGGCCAGAATTTAAGGACATGTCATTGAAAGTACAGAGACATTTTATATTTGGGGGCGGGGGGTCCCTGGGCCCTGCAGCATCCGCATACTCAGTACCCCTGGCACCTCATACCACTAAGAAATAGTCATTTGAGTGTACGAATGACCCCCGGTTGATGCATTTGGAAACTGGAGGCACATACAAATTGGCTAAATATATGCCACCATTATCATATAAGGACTCCCAAGCTGTAAAGAATGCCATGCCACTGAAAGAAAGTATATCCAGACTTGTTATACAACCGAAGGCCAGTGTGCCACATAATCCTACCCAGGTTTGCTTTTACCCTCTACCCCCTTTTACAAAAATGCTATGACATTAAGAATATTTGGCCATACTGGAGAAATCATTGAAATACAGTCTAGTCCCGTAACAACACTAATCCTGTTTCCTTTACTCTTGATGCACAGTAAAAAATGCCATGCCACATTAAGAAAGTATGTGCAGACTGGCACTCTTACTATTTTATTTTTTACTGACCATCAAGGATAAAGCAAACATTTTAATTTTATCAGAATTTTTGTTCAGTGCTGGCCCTACCCAAACGGTCTCAGAGTGCCTTACAAGGGCCAAAGATTAAAAAGGTGAGAGGTGAAACTGAAGTTTAAAAATGTTTTCAGAATAGGATAGAAAGATTAGGATAGACAGGCGATAGCAGAGGAGGTGGAGAGGCTGGATTATCTGTCGGCACACAGGCATGCTTTCAGGCTCTGTCTTTAAGTGGTGATGGAAGATGCAGTGAGCATATGAAGAAGTAGGGTGTTCCATACCCAGGGTGTCCAGTGAGTAAAGGCTTGTTTTTCTGTGCATGTTTGTTTGCAGAGTGGAATGTGTTGGAGATCTTGGCTTGCTTGTCTGGTCTTTGTGTGGGTGATGGGTTTGAGTGTGTCGTGAAGGTAGGATGGGGTTTTGTGGTGGATGGCTTTAAAAAGAGTGCAAAGTCCTTTGAAGCAATTCTTTAGGGTATGGGGATACAGTGGAACTGGGGTGCTGTGTGAATGTTTTGACAGGTGGAGGATGTATCTGATTGTTGCATTTTGAATGGCTTGCAGGGGGGCATGGGTGCTGCTGCAGCGTCGCTTGCAGGGGGGCAAGGGTGCTGCTGCGGCGTCCAGTCAGGAGAGCAGTGCTGTAGTCCAACCTGGAGAGAACCAGTGCTTCTTCCACAGTGTGGAAGTCATCAGGAGGAAGAATGTGCCTGCTCATTCATAGGAGGTGTAGGGTGCATGTTTTATTTATTTGTTGCATGTATTTACAGCACACATAACCTGTAGGTATCTAGGCGCTAGTTTCATTGTAGAAGGGTAGGTTATTTATATATTGTGCTTGGTTTTATTATTATTTTTTTTTCTCCAAGCACAGGTCCGGGATTCGAACCTGTGTTTGCCCTGCGTGGTCTTGCTTCCAAGACCTGTGAGTTGCCACAGAGCTATCCTCCCGTTTTGGTGACAGCAGCTATGTGGTGTCTGAAGGAAGAGCAAGGGGTCGCTGGTGAAGGCAAGGGATTTGACTGGCGAGGAGAGGGATACATGTGGGTTGTCCATGGGGAGTTCTTTGATCCAGGGGGTGAGTTTGTGTTTATGTCTGGGGGGCAGATGAGGAGGTATTAGGTTTTGGAAGAGTTGAGCTTGAGGACTTCGGTGGCCATCCAGGTGGAGAGACAGTTTATGAGAATGTGGAGTTGTGAGAGGCATGAGATTATTATGTAATCTACGTATTAGTGCAAATGGATGTTGTATTTGCTACGAGTCTGTCCTAGGGATTCAACATATAGGGTGACAAGGAGTGGAGACAGGGAGGAATTTGCGAGACCTTGTACTTGACCTGACTGGTGTCAGAACAAAAAGGGGGCATGGAGAAAAAGTGTTTCCTGTCAGTAAGGAAGGAGGTGAACCAATCTAGGACGGTGCCGAGAGTATCATCCTGTGGAATAGGATGTTGATTAGAATGGTATAGTCGATGGTTTATAGAGAGGTCGAGGAGTACAAGTATTGCTACGTGTCCTTTGTCATTGATGTTGTGGAGGTCTTCGAGGATGTGAAGTGTAGCAGTTTCCAATCTGTGTCCAGGTCGAATGCCAGATTGGAAGGGGTTGATGAGGTTGTTTGTGGTGATGTGCTGTTGCAGTGGAGTCTGGCGAGGAATGGCAGGATAGTGATAGGGCTGTCATTTTCAGGGAGTGTGGGGTGAGGGATGGTTTGTTGAGGAGGGGTGAGATTTGTCCAGTTTTGATAATATAGGGGAAAGTACCATCTTGGGAGGATAGCTCAGGGGCAACGTGCTCGCCTTGGAAGCAAGACGACACAGAGCAACACAGGTTTGCTACCCGGTTCCGCGCTTAGAAACCTCTGGGTATTAAGCACGTTATAAATAACCTATCATATCATATTTCATGTGAGAGACATGAGTTGATGATATTGAGCCAGTGAGACGCATGGGTGGTGATGTAGTTGGATTCGACTTGAGGTCGGCATGCATCATTTAGGAAGTATGCAGGTTTCCTTTTGGCTGGAAGGGTGATGAGTGTCTTTCGATGGGGTGGAAGGAATCCCATGTGCTGGTATGTTTGGGAGCGGGAAGTGGAAGAACAGAGGAGAGGGCTTGCCTGATGTTGTGTATTATTGCGTTGAAGTAGTCCATCAGGGAGTTGCATACCGCAGTGGATGTGGGTGTGAAAGGTGTATGGATGGTTTGGAGACAGACTAGACAATGTTGAATAGTTTCTGTGTACGATTGGTTGCGGATTGGAGTTTCTGGAGCTAATGTGTGGCTTTGCGTATGGCTGTTTTGTATTTGTTGTGGCACAGTTTGCGTTGTGTTCTGGTGGTGGGGCATGGGTTCTTTTGCCAGGCTCTTTCTAGGTTTTTGGATTCCTGCTTGATATAGAGGTGAGCACTGTTGGACCATGGTTTATGGTGGTAGCTGCAGGTTTTTTGTGCTTTGAGAGGGGCAAATGTGTTGACTGCGTGATGATGTTGTAATTGTTGAGGATACTGGAGGGGTGTCAGTTTGGGGATGAGGAGGTGGTATGAGTGGTGCTAAGACTGTGTCTGTAATGTGCTTGGTTTGTCTGACTGCAGGGTGTGGGGGATGTGTGGCAGGTGGGGGGATCTTAAGCATTAAAGTGAGCATAAAGGGGATAGCAAAGTGGTCTGACCACGACACCCAGATTTAATTTGACACTGAGACATGGTTTTTGCTTGAGATCAAAATGGCCAGGGTGTTTTAAGTGTGTGGGGGTGGGAGAGTAGGTGATGAGTTGTTTGAAGTCATAGGGTGTGAGTGCATACTCTTTAGTGGGATTGTGTATTAGGGTTTGGTAAATGAGTTGGAGAAACGTGGTGTGTGTGCGTTACGGAGGGGAGCAAGTGAGAGAGAATGCTTTAAAGGATGTGTTTGGGGTGTGTGTGGGATTGTTTTACACCTTGTTTGTGTGGCAGTCTTGTGTTGGATGGGATAGTGCAGGGGAAGCATGTCTGGGATAATAGTTGTGGGGTGTGGTTTGAGCCATGTTTCTGCATGGAAGAATATATCTGGGGGAGTGTGTGCTAACGAGTTCATTGATTTCTTGTGTGTAAGCAGGTGCGGAGTGGCAGTTGAGAAGAATCCAGGTGTATACTATTAGTTGTTTTAGTGGGGTGTTGTGTTGTAGTGTCCTTTGAATGCAAATGAAACAGTATTGTTGGCATCAAGGGTAAAGCAAACATGATATATGTTCAGATTGGCACAACTAAAAGTGACAGTCTCTGCATATATTTTGTTAATATAGCATGGCATTATATACTATGCATCAAGGGTCCATTAACAAAGTGTATGCAGACTTACACTACTGATAGTGTAATCAGTAGAGTTGGCATCAAGGGTAAAGCAAATATGATAAGTGTGCAGACTAGCACTACTAATAGTGACAGTCTGCATGTACTTTGTTAATGCAACGTGGCACTTTCTTTACTATGTATCAATGGTAAAGCAAACATGATACGTGTTATTACATGGTTAGACTGGCTAGCACTATGTATCAAGGGTAAAGCAAAATTAAGTATTATTAACCAGGTAATAACACTTACTTTTCCTTTACACTTGATGCATAGCAAATGTACATGAAGCGTAAAGGGAACATGGTAAGTATTATTATGTCACTAGACTAGCCTACATTTCAATGCAGGTCAGTCTAGCTACGAAATAACACTTATGTTTGCGTTACCCTTGATGCACAGTAAAGGGTAAAGTCAAGAAGAATGCCATGCCCCCAGCAGCCTCCCTTGGTGGGGGACTGCTGCGGGCATGGCAGGGCCAACCCCTAAATTCTGCGGCGACATGCCTCCTTCATACGCACACACAACCCTTTCACCCATGCATTGATACATCATTTAAACAACTCAATGCCATAATTCTGTTTGTATGGGCAGTCTCTGTGGTGAATGAGTGCAGCAGAAGCATGTTGGGTATAATAGTTGTGTGGTGTGGCCATGCCCCATGCATAAACTGCGTAGTGTCCTCCCCAAATTCAAACGAGCACATCTGTTGATATAGGCTGGCATTTCCCATGGACACAGAGATCCTTCACTAACTGTAACACCAGTCATGTCATTTATCTTATGACATGTCCATGGGGTGAATGAACACACCAGTTGGCAGGCCCTTGCTGATTAAATAGGGAGCATTGCATGCTCCACTTGCAAATATACATACAACTACCAGCTATCTAAAATAGCAGACATCTATCCTACATTCTAAATGAATAGAAAGCCAATCCTTTGCACAACATATCATATGAATATCCATAGGAATACCCCTATGCCAGAATATGTTGTGACGTCTTCCCATAATCTTCCCATAATTTCACCACTATAGCCATTTATGAGTCCCGTAACAATGTTTTAAAAAACTCCTACTCAATGCCACTTCCAATTTGGACAAATGCAGGCAATGTGTCTACTCTATAGAATTGGTTTAATGGGACTTGCTTTGCATACTGCTATGGCGGCCATGCTGTGACGAGGGATTGGAACTCCCACTTTTGCGAGTGGTTCATTTGACTCGCCTTTATGAATACCTCTGCACATGCAGAGCTCTTTTCCAACATTCATAATGTACATTCACCATAAATTGTCGGTGGAGTCGATTGCAGAATATAACTCAGAAGATATACATTTAAGTTTGAATGCAGCATGACTCTGACAATGTACGAGAAGACAGTACTGACAAACAAAGTCTGTGCTTCGATGCACCGAGGAAGGTGATCGGATCAGAAAAAAAAGAGATTACAATGATGCCGTGGCGTAATCGTATACCACTGAACGGAATTGGCCAATTTGACCGAAAATATTTTACCATATGATCTAGTTGACCGAATTCAGGCTATATGAAATGATCGTACAACCACCAATTCGGTCAACTAGGCCTTACAGTTCCATTATAGTGAACAAGTGGAATGGGGATTGCTTGCTATATTGGGAACAGAGGTTGCAGGGGTGTCTCGCGCTTTTAGGACATTTGAAGCAGGGGACTTTTAAAACAACATTTAAAAATACATTTTAAAAAAACAGAGAAAGGGACCCTATAGCGTTAGTTCTGACCCGCATTGCAGGGACGGAACTGACGCCGCAGAGTCAGATGGAAAGCAGACCCTGAAAGCTAAGTGGGGGACGGTGAGGATATATTGGGGGATAGAGGGGGGTATGGATTTGTTGATTTAGGCCGCAGCAAAATTGGGTCTGCAGCGAATTTTGACTACAGTCAATTCCACCGTGAACAATTATGCCACAGTCAAATCATATCAATCCCACTGAACAATGGCACTCTCCTTTTCCATGGAGTGCTGTGCGTTTCACGAATGTACACCTTAGTCGGGTGTCGCTGGATAGACCAGGTGTTATCAGTGGCACCTTTAGCACACACAACAAGAACATTGTACAGCCACGGAACCAGGCAACAGTGCGATACACACCTGCAGGGCAGCGCGGTGTCCTGATACGGTAAGAAGTGCCAGCTACATTACAAACATTGGGTGGGCTGCAGCAGCTTGATTGAAGGAAAAAATTATATTTTGGGATGCAGGATTCTATTAAAGTACCGCTGTTCTTTAAAACCTTTCAGCTTTTCCCATGATGGCCAGTCATTTGATTTGTCTAGGTGTATTTCAGCAGCCAGAGTTGAGATGGCAGTCCTTTCCGTATAAAAGTAAGCAGAGCCACAACCAGTTGTTGAGTTGAATTCACAAATGAAAAAGTGATGCAAGTCACCCTTGCAATGTCGCTTATGTCTCCTTACAGGGAGTGCAGGATCTTGCATTTATGGAAAGATCATAATCAGACATGGTGGCCAATCCTTTGAATTATTCACCAGCTGGGCGGTATTCTCCATTTTAACTTGCACTAATTACTCATTGGCTCCTGAAGAAAGTGGGACAAACAAGACAACCCACTGAAACCGGTCGACCATAGATTAAATGGGATGCCCAGTTCACAACTGGAAACCCTTGATAAAATGTATTTCTTAATCTTGTTCTTGAGCATATGAGAAGGAGCATTCAAATAGATTTTCTTCCACTTAAACTCACAATCCGGTTAGTCTGTTTTCCGGACTATCCTTTCATAGACACTCATTGTCTCTGGACGTTTTCAGCCACAGCTAAAGAAGGGTCTCTCTATTGTCTGTGCCCTAACCATAGACAGGCGGCTTCCCCCGTCTGGCTAGGGGGGGTCCATCATAAGGGGCCAGTTGGTATTGGTTGGAGTGTCATATAGGCTATTTGTTAGTAGGTTTTTTAACAACATAAGTTAGTATGTTGGTCCTGTACTTTTTGTATGCAATACATTGGAGATTGTGTACAGGATCTAGTCATCCAATTGCTGGTCCTCTTGTGTGTTAATTGTGGTGTAGTTTGAGCCATGTCCATGCAAGGAAGAGTATATCTGGGGGAGTGTGTACTAATGATTTAATTGATTTCATGTGTGTAAGCAGGTACAGAGTGCCATTGAGAAGAATCCAGGTGTATGCAATTCGTTTTTTTAGTGGAGGGTTGTACTGCAGTGTAATTTGAATGTTGTTTTTGTGCTTTGCATGTGGCACACAGTGATCAACATGGGCTAACAGTGAACAAATAATGCAAACAAGGAAAAGATAATAGCAAGAACCATTAGATCTTAGAACATGATAAGTGTTATTAGCCATGTAATAACACGTATGTGTTTGCGTTACCCTTGATGCACAGTAAAATAAATGCCATGCCACATTAACAAATGATATGCAAACTTGCACTACTAATAGTGTAACAATAGTGTTGGCATCAAGGATAATGCAAATGTGATAAGTGTGTAGACTGGTGCTATTAATAGTGACAGTCTGCAAACTCTGCATATACTAGGTTAAGGTGACATGGCATTTTTGAATATGCATCAAGAGTAAAGCAAACATGATAAGTGCTATTACGTGGTTAGACTGACTAGTACTGTGCATTAAGGGTAAAGCAAAATGAAGTATTATTAGCCACATAATAACACTTATGTTTCCTTTACTCTTGATGCATGGTAAATGTGCATGAAGGATAAAGGAAACATGGTAAGTGTTATTACATCGCTAGACTGGCCTACATTTCAATGCATGCCAGACTAGCCATGTAATAACATGCATGTTTGCTTTACCCTTGATACACAGTAAAGATGCCTCTCTGGGGCAGATGACCACACAGAGATACAAAAGACAAAAAGCAGGAGGCTCCAGCTTCTCGGTTATCGCAGCCAACTATTGGAATGCCATGCCTCCAGAACTAAGGACAGACCCTTCAGTCTGGTCCTTTCGCAGAAAAAACTTGGCTCTTCAACCAAGATATCAAGAATCACCCTTAGTCCACCCCTGAGTACTAAACACCCTCCTAGCCCCTGCAGACAAGGTACCTCCAGGGGAACTATAAAAAGTATTATGTAATATGTACAATTGCAATGATATGGTTTAACTAAGCTTGAAACGTAACTGTAGTACAAGGTAACTGTATTTGCATGTATCAACACTTAGGTTAAATGATAGGACACGGACTAAGCCTGAAAAGTAACTGGATGTAACTATTTTTCTTATGCACAAGCCATGACATGGACTATGCCTGAAATGCAACTGGATGTAACCGTGCTATACAAATGTAATAAATAAATAAATGCTTTACTCTGCATCAAGGTTAAAGCAAAAAAGAATGGCATGCACCTGCAAGCCCCCACTTGTTGGGGGGTGGGAGCCAGGGGCATAGGAGACACATAAAATCGGGGGAGGACAGGGGATCTGCTGGAAAAATATATTCAATTTTTCCTTACACCAAATTATATACAAGAAAAAAAGACCCAGGGGCTAGTTCACTAAATCTGCAGGGCATTTCTTTTATTGTTCAAATGAACGCGACCCCAACCTGCGCCTTTTCAAATCAAGCAAAGATCTAATGAAGAGAAAGTAATTTGCAGTAGTGCAAAACGTAAAGGCCCACCACCCGATTACCACATCAAGCACATTAATCCATAAACAAGATTAAGCCGACTCGCCTGTTTACAAACTGGAAGCGGGCCAGGTTACGTCTCCATGGCTTCTTAAATGAAGCTCTGTAATTTAGTCTACGACGGCCGCGCTACACCCACAAAGATCTCACAGTCGGACCCCAGACAGGTGCTTTTGTATGCTCCAGGTTTCCCAATAGGTGTATTGACACCAGACCACAGATAGGTGCTTCAGTCCTAGGTATCCAGAGAGATTTCCTAGTTCGACGCACCCAGAGATATGGTTTAATTTCAGGCACCCAGAGAGCTGCTGGTTTAGCTCCAGAGGCCGAGGTAAGCATCACAGTTCCACATGCTCACATACATAGTCTTGGGTACCCAGATCAGAATTATTATAGATCAGATCGACGACCACCTGACGCTCAGATAGATGCATTGATGTCAGGCAGCCAGAAATATGATCATACTGTCAGACACCCAGACAGATGCCACAGAGATTCTCTGATGCCATAGCCCCAGACACCCAAATGCATTAGTCCCAGAGTTGCCCCGATAGATCACATCGAACCGCACACCCAGTAATATGCCAGTTTCAGATGCTCTTATAGTTGCTATAGCGACAAATGCCATAGTCACAGGTGCTCAAATACTGTAGCCACAGACACTCACATAGCTGCCACTGTCCCGGAGGCTCAGATGCCATAATGCCAAATAGGTGCCATAATCCCAGACACCTAGATAGGTGTATTATTCTCATACACCAAGAGAGAAACATTAGGGGCCAGACTACCCCCCAAAACCCCCCAAAAAATGTGTGCCGGCTTCAGGTCAAAACACTAAGACACAGTGACAGCAAAATGATATGATATCCCCCGGATACCTCCTCACCTTAACCCATCCAATCTCATCATCCTGTGCTGCTATTGTATGATGCGCAAACAGAGTAGGCATTTGCTTTGTGGCCCAGCCCTGCGACTGTGGAACTCTTCCACTTTTCACCACACACCTTATGATGAGAACACAAGTGTCCAACATGGAGGACAAACCTCAAATCACACACCTTTTCAACTTTTCAGGGCATGGTGTGATTTAAGTTCACCTACATTTCTTTATAAGAATTCACTAATATGTGGAGTCCTCCATATAAATACTGGTGCTGTCATGCTTTCTCCACCCTAGCCGAGGCCTACCACCATGTGTTGCCCACCTGCCCATAATTGGAAGTGGCCACTTGCAAACAAATATACCAGAAATGCTTTCATTTCCGCCCACGTGGACAATCTAATAAAAAAAATGGCAAGGATGAAATGGGCGTTGTGAAAAGCTGGCACTGGTGGACAGTCTGAAATGCTTGCGTTGGGAAATAGGGGATGCCCTTGCATTGGTCGGCAGTGTGATGACCTTGGACTTGTTGGCTTTGTGAGAAGCTTGCACTGATGGGCAGTGTGAGAGTGTGTACTTATAAGCAGTGTGACGACTTTACTCTGGTGGGTAGTGTGAAAAGCTTTTATTAGTATCCCGGGACGCAGCCTTGTACTCGTGGCAGGTGCTGAAAGCTTGCAGAGGTGGGGACTGGAGTGTAATAAGTTCACAGTGATGTAGAGAACGTCACGTGCCAGTGCTGGTCATCCCTAACCAGTGACCGCGCTGAACACACAGAAGATTCTGGCAGCACCACAGGAACACGTCCACCTCTTTCGGCAAAACATAAGTAACACGTATGACCTGTTCAAAGAAACATCTCAAAATACACCTACTCGTATGGACCTATACTCCTCCAGGGTCCCTTAAATGCTGTGTCCCTGGGGTGGCCCCAAATCCCAGCACAACAACCTCTGTGGTCAAGAGTATATCGATTCACATAGAACAACCGGGTTACGCGCTGACATCCATGGCTGTGCAGTGCATCATACTCCTAGAATGGGCCGGTGTCGCGCATCAGGGCCCACCATTAACGTGACTTCGAGAACAGTCTCTGGTAATGCAATGGATGCTAATTTAATTAGGTTAGTTCTCTGTCTACATAATCCCATTGACATCCCACTCTCACTTAAATATTAAACGGCAGTGCTGCCGCTATGTATTTATTGTCTTCCCTCGTGGATTCGTGTTTACAACAAATAAATCCTCCCCATGCCATACACACCTGTGAGAGGGGGGCCACTGTATCTGCCCAGCAGTGCCCGACACGACATCACACACACTGCACACACACTATGACACTTCACTTACCTTAGGTAGCTTGAGTCGAGTCGAGCCTCTGTCTCTCTCAATCCCTCGATAATCCGGGCCAGCCTTCTCAGTCCACACAAGCACACGTCGCTGCCAGGCTGCTCCTCCACTTGACTTCTTTCTGGAAAAACACTGGCTGAGGCTGCGCAGGGGCACGTGCAGTTTGTTCCCCGGCCCAAGCAAGTTCCAAATGCGCAGGCATGTGGCACTCATCAGGGAACAGAAATACATTTCGTCTGAAGACAGTCTGCAGAACTTGTACTTTTGCACGCTAACAGCTGCAGCCTGCAGACGTATTTTTACACGTTGCATGATGCAACTGCAGACAGTGCAGAGACACAGTGCACTGCACTGTGCACGACAAAACACTTACATATTCTGGGGGGATGATCAAGGGCATTATATCCCCCCCACTTAAAATTGTGGGAGGGATTAGTCCCCCTTCTCCCCTCCATGTCCTACGCCCATGCGCCGGTGGTGCTTCTGATGGTGATAAGGTCGTTGCTAGATGAGCCGTTCGCGTCAGGGGGAATTCCAGAGAAGGCTGATTCGGAACGTGAAGGGAAAGTTCGCTGAGAGAAGCCGAAGGAGCGCTCGCTGTATGGAGTAGCAACGCATCGTCTCTGTGTCTGAGGACCCAGATAACTTCTTCCTCTGTGTTGTGTGGGCAGAGCCAAGGTTGGAAGAACAGAATAGTCTGCAACGCTGCCCAAACAGAGGCACCATCTTGGAGGAATGACAGAATGTCACTCCAATCCGCCTCCAGCGATCCCACAGGGACCAACGTTGTCCACGGAGCCTGACAATTACAAATTGGTCCACTGTTGTGTCTCAGCTATGTTTCCGTATAAAGTGTGACCCCTGGGTTGATCTCTGCTAAAATCAGATAAGGGAAAGACTTTGGTTGCCTTAGTCTAGTTCGTTGTAGTCTTACCTGCTTGTGTATATGGTCTCCAGCTTTACCCTTGCATCGAGTACAACAACCATCTCATCAGCACGTCCTATCCATGACACTGCTGCATGATTGTTGTTAAGAGTAATCTGCTGGTACCGATCCCAAGGGCTTTCCGTAATCTTATGGAAACATCTTATCATATTCCAGAACACCCTTTATTCTGACCAATCGGTGTTACCCAGTATATTTGCCTGCCTTCTCGTTCTCTCAGTGTCACTTTGCGTTCAGCCCGCTCCTGCTCCAACAGTTTCTGTGACAACCTGTGTCCACAAAGATCAGCCTGGTATGTACCCTGTTTCTGTTATATGCTAAGTGTTACCACCCGAGTCACCCCAAAACTACAGTGTGTACTCCAACATATATCTATTGTCCTGTACGCTCCTGACAGAAATCAGGAGCAGACACTGATACATGCGCTCACCACTCATGAGTACACTGAAAATTTAAGGAAGCACTTCTAGCACACCTTCACTTATGCCCAGTGCAATTTAGAGAAATCCGCTGAAGGAATGAAATCGTACTATGATCTAAAGACAGCGAAAATGGAGTACGAGGTAGTTGACAAGGTTTACCTGTACAATTATCTGAGGAATCAGGCCAAGGAATGGAAATGTCTTCCATTTTGGCGTGGCAGCTTTGAGATTGTGGACAGAATCTCACCTGTTGCCTATAAGATCTGCAGCCCAAACAGAGAACAGATGGAAGAAAATTGGGTCCATATCAATCAGTTGAAAAGCTGTCATCCCGGATACGCTTTATGACTGATTGAGGAGCCCAATGTAACTCGAGCCGAGGAACCATCTGAGGAATGAAATTAAGACAGAAACCCCAGATGGAACTAAAATATATATAACAAGTGAGTAATTTATTTAATATTCAGCGCAAATGTTAAAGAAGGATGGTCTCGCAAATCGGAAAGGAAATAAATGTTGTCACAATTTATATGCAATGTTGTGTCTTAATGTAAATGGAATATTATCCGGGGAATAAAGTATTCAACAAAAATGCTTAACAACTCTTTTTGCTCTTCTCTTTAGATCCACTAATGTGTTCCATTCCAGCCTGGAGATTGGGCGAAGTGGGATCCAGCAGGGGCCCGGGAATATGGAAAGGAAAGGGGAAAGATGAGTGAAAGGAAGGAAGAAGACCCTTTCCATATCGCAGAACCTCAAGAGGTAGAGACCAGAGAACCCACTCCCTGCGAAAGAAGAGAGAGCGGGCATGCTCCATAGAACAATTTGAATTGTGAGAAGAAGCCCATTCTTCCCTGCTCTTTCCCAGGAGTAATATCACTAAAAAAGAGCAGGGGTCAGGGGAACTTGTGGGGTTTAATGACAGCCTCAGGATCAAATAAACTGAAAGGCCATATTAGGCCCAGAAAGTGCAGAAATACCTTCCCGTCATGTGAAGGCACCCTGGCATAATGAAACCCCAACCTCAAAACTTTAACACAGCCAATGTGCCTAGTGAATTCAAATGCTTGTACTTCTGCAATTGAAGCAAAAAACCTGTGAGAAATGAAACCAGACTGCACAAGGGAATTGCAAAGGCACATTGTTGACTGATAGACAAAAGGCAGCCTTTCACTCACAACTGTCACACATCAAAATGGGTCTTGCATGCGAAATGCAAAGCCACGAAAGTACCTTTCAATACATGTGACTGAGTCCTACTTTTTAACAGCGACAGCCTTGCTGATAAAAGAAAGATGCCTTGAGAATGTGGGCATGCTACAGTTTGGAAGGAAAGGAACTGTTTATAAGTGACACTCCTTGGCCTAAACCATTCAAATGTAGATGATAAAGTGAAGTGGTCATTGATGTCATGATGGGAGATCTTAAAAGGCTTCACATGAAAAGTAAATTCAACAGATTGAAAAGCAAGTATTTCTATTCTTAAGGAACCAGAAGGCTTGTGTGAGTGTAAAGACTTTTCTCATGAAAGTTAAAAACAGGGACCTTCCCTATCACAGGCTTAGGGTTTCCTGTTTTAGGGGTTTCTTTTTTTTTTACTTCCGGGGGTGTTTTTCCAGTGTTTTCCAAAAATTTCAGAAATCTGGGTTTATCAGTGTTTTCCCGTTTGCCCCTCGCGGATACCTGTTTTTTCCGGTGTAAACACAGAAATGTTCTTTTATTGTTTAATTGCACGCATATGTAGGGTAATCTCTCTGTGCAAGATATTCTAATCACTTTCATGGTAATCCAGTAATCTGTTGTACAAACCTTTGCCAACCCAAAATCCCCACCCTCGCCATCCAAGCCGCCCCAACCTACATTTCCCCAACAAAGGCCCAGCGTGCCTCTCCCCCAACTGAAACTATGACCCCCAGCATGCACAACGCATACACAGCCCCGTGATTCTGGGTAGCCTGCATTCAGAAATACAGCGATGCAGTCTTCTGATGATGTGCAAGCAGTGATTGTTGGCGACATGCAGACTCTGTAATATAATAAAATATGCTATATTGCACAAACTGGCACGTGAAGAACAAAACAATGGGATTCTTACAAGAAGCTTGAGGGAAACGTTACAAATGTTACACTTTCAAATTGCAATCTTCACTCTGAAAATAATGTGTGTTTATGTGCTAGACTTCAAGACAGGCAATTGTCTTGCTTCATTTAATTGTGTAGGACCACCTACATTTATTGGGATGCCTGCCTCCTACCATCTAGTCCTCACAGCTGCTTCTCTGCCATAATTGTCAGTTTTGCCTCTGAACCAAAGTACTCACCTGCATTACTTGTCTTTTTGTTCCAATTCGCCACAAAGTACAGCAGGTTTGAGTGATTGACCAAAATCACATCAATGCAACCTTCTGCCACAAGGTGGCAATAGTGGATAATAAATGCATGCTACTACAGTTACAATGTCAGTCCCAATAGCAACTGAAAAGTAGAGCTGAGAAGATAGCTCACTGGCAATGTTTCTGTCTACAACGCAAACCATTAGGGTTTCGAATCCCGCTCCGCACTTTGGAATTATAAAAATATTGGGTTTACCGGAGTTCCCCGAGGCATAAGGCTACGGTAATCACCGAAGACCAGATCCCCTACACATGCTCTGCTATCTGAAAGACAATTCCTTTGTAGTTTCAGGGCCAGAGAGAAGAGAAGGCATGACAGAGGAGTTTATTGGTGTGGCTGGATCAACAGAAAGAACACCCTTCAAAGGCTGAACTTTGTCAAATCCCCAAAATTCAAGAAATGTTGTTGACCATTCCTGTGCTGACTTGGGATGGCCTGTAATCAAGATTGTCACATAATGCCAGAGACCCATCTGGCTAGCAAGATAAGATCACTTCTGCGGACCTCAGAAGAGTGATTAATGGATTTACACCAGGCCAAAATCAACAATTGGACAAAGGAACTGAAAAATATGCATATAATTAAGAGATGCCAATATGAGTGGATGCAGAATCATACGTTATGGATTTTCTCAGGAACAATATGTTGTAGGAAAGCCACTCGAATATCATCTTAAAGCTTATCCCAAGGCCCGGGTGTTGATTTAATGCTCATTAATATTCGACCTTCGGAACTCGAGCTACAACCTAAAATGTATTTCCAGCTCCCCAGAAAAGCCAAAACTTGGGGAGACATTAGCTTAAAATAGATGGTGATACTGACTTCGCAGGAACACAGGAATCATTTCATCAAGTATGGCATGATTAGAGCAACCCAATAATATCTATATTGTTATGTTTATTTGTAAAATAAAGGTTGGCATGTAGGACATTTTGAGTGCAAAACTGAAATGTGGAAATGTAAATGTCAGTGTGTAGATGGATACTTTCCATGATCTAAATTTCATAACTCTCGAAGCCTATCCCCAGAGAGAGGCTGGGCCTTGGGAGAAGTAGAGGACTGTAGTTGTCCAATAAAGTTTGAGAGACAATAAGCTGGTACCTCCTAATTCTAATATTTGGGAGTGTGGTGACTGGTATAGAAAGTGTTGCAAAATGTGGAAAGGGAAAAACAGCTGCCTGAAGTCACCTGGGTGGAACTATTGAAAGCTTGATGGAGATTTAACATCTCCTGGGAGACAGTCTGACATTACCTGGGTTCCAAATGCTAATGAGTTTGCTGAAGGAAACTGGCGAAACAGCCAGAGGCTGGGATCTTTTGCAGGGAGAGCAAAATAGAGGGTCCAGAAATGTTGATGTCTTCCCTCAACGCCAAGCCCAGAGATATTCAATGTAAGTAACCTGTCCAAAGGAACCAGGAGTGTGTGATGCTGGAAATGCATCAGAGGGACAGGGCCTCTGAATCCTTGTCCTGTTACTGTTTTTACCGTGTGTTCTGTTATGTTTTCTGCCCCGGAGTCCATGTGGGACTCCTGGCAGTGCAGCTCTCTCTTTTGGTTTGGTGAACAGACCCATGGGATACCCTTATGGCACCCATGGGTAGGGGTACAACCCTGTGCCCCTAGTGTATGTTTTTGGGCACCTGTGGGTGACCGCAGAGCAGGGTATGGGCTGGTGGCAGCTCCGTGCTGAAATTGACAGGTGCTCCGGGTGTCCTCCATTTTGGGATACCCCGGCCCTGCCATTGGGATCTGTTGATTCCTGATAGGAAACAAGATGGCCCCTGTGGCCTCTTGCTTTCTATGGCCTGTTATCTTGTTTTCCCAAAGTCCTGGGAAGCCCTGTCTCTGTCCCTTCCCCCTGACTGGCTGTTGGGTGGAAGTTCCATGTATGGTGTTGTTGTGAAGGCCCAGCTAGACTGGCTGGAGCCTTCCCAGTGACTGTATGTTGTGGGTACCTCCTGTGGGTGGGACCTGGGTGAATGGAGTGTGTGACCAATATACACTCCTTGTTGTGGTTGTCTGGTTTCTGGCATGAGAGACAAAGACTGAGACAGCCCTGCCCGAAACTGGCCTGAATGCAGTGTGTAGTGTTGAATGGCTGGGTACTTGTCCCAATCCACATTCCCTGTTGTGAGTGTCTGGAAGGGAGGAGTGTGGCCTGAATGCACTGTGTGCCTGATTGGCTGACTGACTGCATGAATGCCCTGCAGTATGATTGGCTGCTGAGTGTGTGCCAGCAGCGTGGATGAGAGAGAGGATAGTATATCTGGGGACCTCTCACCACTGGAAAAGTGTTCAGAAGGGACCTTTGGTTGAGAAGCGACCATTGTGCTCCTAAAGCAGCCAGGGAGTTGAGTCTCCACTCTACGAGTAACTGGAACTGCTGATCCTCGACGTCCAGCTGGAAGAAGAAGACTTGCTGTGGCATTTGCTTCGACCGATCTGAAGGCTGACGAGATCGTCGAGGGCTGACCCGAGAGAGGACCTGGTAAGGCGCCCTCTTCCCGTGCTCCGAGGGACCATCGAGCACCGCTCCATCTTCGCCGAAGCGCCCTGGAAGACAGGCCCTCGAAAGGCTGTCAACCCGAGACGGGACCGCTGAGGAGATCGAAGTGAAGCACCCGGACATCGACGCCGTCGAAGTCCATTGCCGTCGACCAGGGTTCGCAGGTTTGTGTAACCGCTGGAGGCCCGTCGAAGTTGTGTTGCCCAGCCGTGGGAACCACTTGACGCCGTGCCGCCGCCGACCGGAGCCGTCCGCTCCTTTGCCTAAGAACATTCAATCGAAGGACTCTCTCGACCGCATTGTCGACCGCTTATCCTGCCGGAGAAAGTCGAGGACGACCAACGCGCCGAGGAGAAACCTGCCGGTGGGTTTCCCGCCACCCGACGACCTCAAAGACTCGGACGACTCGACGCCCTTGCTGGGCCTCCGTCTCTACAATCTTTGCGGTCCAGAACTATTGTCATCGAGGTGCCCCGCACACCTCCGCCTTGCAGGACGCCGACGCTCCGACGCCGACGAGCACCGCTCGGACGAAGCTGCCGCCTCATCGACATCGTTCTACCTCGTTTGTCGACGGACGTTCAACGCCCCGTGCCTCCCGCTTGAAAGGGAAGGCATTCAAGAAGGGCCGTCGATTCCCCGTCGCCGAACAGCGAATTCCTCGACGTTTGTCGACGTCTCTTCAAGGAGCTCGACTCCACCAGGTACATTGGGGGGGTAAAAACATTATAGGAGAGAATAAGACTTGCAGAGCAATATATGGACTGGGCTTGTGCTATATCTTTATTTACAGGTTGCCCAGGTGGGGGGATCTCCACACAGAACTGCGCCTAGTGGTAGGGGCCAGTATTCTGCCTATTGCTCAACCATCTTATTTTCTCTCCTCTCTCTATTCCTGGTTTCCCTCGATTGGTCTGTGTGACATTGTACAGTATTGTTAATGCACTGTAATGAGATCTAGGGTGGTACCACTTTAGGATTGTATATATTTGCCATTGTAGATTTTGCCGGAGTACAAAGTGAGTTATTATGATAAATGTACATAACCTTAAATATTGATTATATAAAGACTGTGTTCTAATCAATACAGAGTGTGGATATTCCTTTGTGGGGGCTTGGGGGATACACTGTACTTAAGAACCAGCCTGCATCACCTCCTGAGAAGCTAGGCCTTGATTGCTCGACCATTGCTACCGAATAGAGAATCTTGGCTGGGGTCTCCTGTGCCTCTCCTCCACCATATAGGGAGCGGAAGTACAGACACCCCCCACCGGTCGTTGAGGCCCGTCTCTCACAGAGTGTGGGGATCTGTTTGATGTAATACCTTCCCCTTAACTAGTCGTGGGGGTATGGAAGTACCTGTAGCATATTTTGATGAATAATCATTTCATTAATTCCCCATACCCAAATAACATGGGGTGATTTTGTGAAGTTCGAAATTCACGAAACCACGCTCAGTGTGAATACAAATATAGTCATTTAAAGTGAGTGGGTACTCCTAATTTAATTCTCAGCCCCAAAACTCCCTAAATGTTCTTGTCTAAAAATGAAATTTCTAACTGTCCCCATTCCTCAGACCTGGCATTTAACCAGAGGGGTGCTGAATGTAACCGACTGTCTGGGTTTTTGTTGCTGGAGCAGAGTAGTGTCTTGCTAAATGAAATAAAGTCCATAATTGAAAGGCGCACTCGCTCCACAGAGTGAGGAAGTGACATCCGATAGAAAGAGAGTCTGCATTGCATATGGGCAAAGGAAGAAGTGTTCTATGAATGTAAAATGTATTATCAAACATATGTTCTGTTTTCAAAACTGCTAGCATTTTCAAGTGCGCAGGGAAATTAAATATACAAAGTGCTGCATCTGTGAAATTGCTTATCAAAATAGAAAAATGTTGCATTTGATTTAAATCTAAACGTTCTTAAAGAATGTCAATGTCCATGATCTGGTAATTTTCCAGGGTACTGTCTAATTTTACATTAAGGGATTTGTGTGTGTGATAAAAGTGTTGAAATATTCATTTGACCTGTTTTCTAATTACCCGTACGGAGCTACAAAAAACGCACATGTAGTGTGATCTCAGATCTTTTGTTACTATTTATTCCCAAATGGTGAATTATTTGTATTGAATCTTTGTTTTGTGCCACAGAGAATGTGGCGTACCATGTGACGTAGTGTAAATATTAAAATGTTTATAATCATTAATAAGAATATGTTCATTCTGTACATCGGCCTGGTTCTTAGCTTAACATTGCGAAAGGGTGCGAGATTCACTGGTTCTAGATGAGTCGCAGATAGGGCTAGATAGAATATCAAGGTCTATGTGTGTGGCGCTGTTCATTGGGGGGAAAGTACTCCCCTTGTTACCTGTGGTCCCATAAATATATCTCAAAGGGAGTGGAGAGGGTGGGTGGTCGGTGGTAATTGGTTGTGAGCAAAAAACATGAAGAACAAAACATCGGTAGGACTTACCAAAAATATTCCAAAACAGCCCAAACAAAACCCAACCAGCACAGGGAAGGGGTGAGTTGGTGGGGTAGAGACAGTGGGAGTGGGGTAGAGAGAGCGGGGCTGGGGTTAGAGTGGCAGCCTCAGGAGTACAAAAAACAGATCTGCAGCGAAAGGTAGTCTGAAAATAGCCCAATTGTCTGTGAAATAGCCCAATATGAAATCACTGCGCAGCTGGCAAATGGAAAGCCCAGAACCCGACTTGCTTCTTACAAAGCTGCTGACTGGAGCAAATATTGTTAGGGAACTCCTCATTGGGTAGTACAGCAGAGGAGTTTGGAAAATAAGATTTTTGTGATTTGGCAGTTTCATGCCATGGCATTGCTGGTTGCTATGCCAACCAGATATTTTCAGTTCAGAAATCCCATTCCCCTCTCTGTCTTCTGTAACAGTGGTTTTGGCAAGCGCCAGAAAAAGTCACTAAAATCAAAAAGGGGCTTACACAGAGCAAAACGGAGGATGAAAATCTGTCTCGAGTGGTGGGAATTGGGGAGAAAAACAACCAAAAATGCTACAAAGACACAGAGAAAGACACACATAGAAATGGATGCAAATAGAGAACTAGGTAACAGATTTGGGAGACAGGATAAGTGGGTCAGGGAGACCCGGCTGAGTACGGGCGACACAAGTTGAATTCTTTGACTTTACCAGGTCTGAACCACAACCCACTTAAAGCCTAAACTGATGAGTACCTGCACTTCTTTTTTAGTTTGGGTTATTTAAAGGCGAAACTATTGCATTGGAGTACATATAGGGTGAAATGACATACAAAGATTTATGAGGAGGGACACACAGCTTGTAGGTGATGTTTGGCTATTTGCCCACCCATTGACTGCCCATGGCCATGGCAATTCCTGTGGCCAATCCCATCCAGTTCCTGCCCCAACCCGCCCAAAAAACCTCCTCATGGGAAGTCTTTGATCTCGCTTTAATCAAACCTTACCATCTAACATTATACTCGAAGTGCCTGCCAGTGTTTTCTCATAGAAGTCTTCTGAGAGTTAATCACTTAATTGCTACTGCAAGCCAACTTCTGGTGTAATAAAAATGTCTTAACCAGGTCTGCCTTCAGCCTCTCATTCATAAGCACTATGCATGTCCTCCACAGAAATCCTATTAAAAACAAGCATTGGCAAATCCAACAGTTTTGGCATGTGTATACGAATTCTGCATTTGTCACACACTGACAGGGACGGCATCAGGGCCTTCCAACCCTTTCAAATGAAAGGGGCCTTGAGCGTCTTTGAGTGGTGGGGGACAGTGCACAGCTACTAGCCCCATGTTTCCAGTCAGCAGTCTTGAAACATTTTCGTTTTGGGGCTTAAAATGTCTGCTTTGCAGTGCTTGCATTACAAGCTGCGTTTCCTAGAGCCCTTCCAGCCGTCACTTCCCACGGGATATACCAGAGGTCAAAGTGGGCGGAAACTATAGGCTACGGCGTGCCTCTATACATCGTTCCCTTACTTTTTTTACTCAGGGACACCATTCCTGGACAGTGCCCAAAAGGCATACGTTGATTTAGTTCCTTGCCTGTTTTGCTTGCTGCAGGTGATTATAAGGGCTTCTAGGGGTGGAGCCATTGCTGGGGGATTCGCTTTGAGTTGGGGGCCGGGATTTAAAGAGCGTCAAACCCCTCCTGCTCCCTGCCTACACTTGTGTCTGCCACTTTAAGAATATAAGAAATAAACGCCACCTTTGTAGAGAAGCAGGACTTTTCACACGGTCTGGTTTCTGTTCTACGCCGAGGCCCTGATTTACAAAACGCTTTTCAATGGGGTTTGCCCATTGAAAAACGTTTTGTAAATCAGACTCTGAGCCTGCTTACTGTCATATCCTTTTTGTTTTGCTCCACAAGCACAAGTTGATCACAATCTATGACCGCTCCCAGGGACGTCATTTAGGGGTAACCAGGGGTCGCAACTACGACCCCTGAGGTCTCCCTTGCTACCCCTGTGGTCTCCCATATATATATTATATATATGTATAAATATATATATATATATTTTATATAATATATATATATATATATATATATATATATATATATATATATATATATATATATAATATATATATATATATATACACGGCCCACGGCCCATGGTAGCGGCCGTGTAGTTATGATTAAGTTGCTCAACTCATAGGAAGAGCACTTTTTGGGCAGCTTATAACTTTGCTCCATGAAGTTTGAGGCAGGAGCGGCGGCTTCGTCCCGAAAGCGTGCTTTTGTAAATTTTGTGATAATCGGTCCTGTACTTTTGTTAAAATTAGGTGAAAGAGTACCTTGTGTAGTGAATGCGGGTAGCCTTCGTTACGGCTGCATAGGTGCTGAGGCAACCTTTTTCTGTTGTTACTACTGGCAGGCTCCATTGCAGATGGCTAGTGCATAGCACATGACATGAACCTTTTTACATAGGGTGTAGTATGCTTTGTTGTGTGTGGTACGCTCCTAGTGCCTTGGATGCATGGCGGCAGCCTTTGGATGCATGGCTGCAGGCCTTGCACCGAAAGGTATGTGTATTGGTTGCAAGTACGTTTCATATTGTTGCCTTGGGTGTGTGGTTTGTCAGCATTGTACACATTGTTGGTTGCATGGGTGTGGTGATTGTTAGCACGATCTCCAGTTTTGGGTACATGGCTGGAGATGGTGGAGTGAACATTCCTGCGGTGTGTCCACTGGGCAAAGTGTTGAAGTACTGCGTGTATAGAAGTGTTTACGGTTCCGGTGGATGGTGTATTTGGTTGGGTTGTCGCCATTGTGCACAGTACTCAATACTGAGCTGTATTATGCTGTAGTGGTTCTTTGTAGTCAATAGGGTGTTGGGGCCAGGGGCAATGATGTGAAGATGTTGTGGTTTGGTTGGAAGTAGTAAAATGCTATGTGAATGGAAGTCGGTAAGGGTGCCAGAGGCTCTGTTATGTTTGTGGGTTCAGGTACCTGGTTACATGTTTGCATGCATGGCTGCATTATGTTGTGCGGGTTGGGTAGGACTGCTGGTGTCTGTGTTATGTTTCTGGGTTCTGGTACCTGGTCACATGCTGGCATGCATAGCTGCATTACGCTGTGGTGGTTGTGGCCAAGGCTTAGGCTCTTGGGTGCATGGCCGAAGGCCGAAGGCTGTAGGCCATGCCCGCAAGAGGGTAGGCCTTGGCCACACCCACCGCAACCTAATGCTGCCATGCATGTTAACAATGTTAAACGGATGTATGGATGCCACAAGTATGTTTATGGAGTCATTTTTTTTTCACCTTTGCTCCTTTGGATAACTTTACGTTGGTGCTTCGTACACAGTTACAACTGTGCATCTCTCCGATGGTGGTCACTTTGCAGAATGGTTGTGAAGGACATTTTACACTTGCTGGAGCAGTACAAATGAGCTGTTAAGCATACACTTCCATATGGTGTAGGTTACAGTACTTGTTCCACATTAGGGAGCAATATGGCACTACTTGCGTTTGCTGTGTTAGTCCCTGAAGAGATCCTTAGTTTAGGCAGTGCAATAAATGATTGCGCCATGAAAGGAGTTGCTCTGTATAACACATTTAAAATATGCAAAATGTACACAGCCACCCACATATAGTTGCTACAGTATATCAATGTACATTTATGGGCCCTATCTGCTACCTCTATGTGTAGAGTCTTATGACTGAAGTGTGTTGGTTGGCTGACTGTGTCTGAGCGATGACTGCGCATACATGGGTCATATGGCCATCATACACACTGTAGAGCCTTTCGGCAAGGACATTTCACGCCCTCTTGTTCACAAAAGGAAACACATTACTTTACAACTCATTTACCGATTGTACTTGATTTCCAATGTCTGCTTTACAGTGAACTGAAATGGTTGTGTTGCCTGTGTGGTAGATTATGGCAATTGGTGAGATGTTTTTGTTGGCAAGTGGTACCTGTCAGTGTGTGAATGTTGTAAGTGTGCAGCTACTTTTGTTTCCATCTGCATTACATGTTGAAAGCATTCTTATTATGTATTGCCTATGTGATTGTATATGTAAGGTGGAACGGATACCGGAATTGCAAGGCCTACACAATATGGTATGGTTTGCATTTTGTGCCACTTGCTAAAATGCCATGGAATCTCCGTTAGGCATAGATACATAGAGAAGTCGTTCGTTCAGGACTTGTTCTGGAATGACATGATTGCAGAGAGTGCATGTATGTTGCCACACGTAGGACGCCTCAAAGATTTCATGTATGGGTATGTTTTTGTTTCCCTATATTTGTACTAACTACATGAGAGCTTTCTGTGCATCCCCTTCTCTGTTTTACATGGCCTTACCATTCTAGCACAGTAGTCCAATTCCTGTCTTAATCCTGAGATTCTACAACTGTTTGTAGGATTCTTTGCAGCACTTCTGTGCAGGAGTACCATTTGTAAACACAAGTGGTGAGAGCCGTTTACAGAACTGTTTTCAAAAATTGCTGGCATGTGTAATACATCATTGATTGCTACATTTGCATAGTAATGTACACCACTTGTATTGCAAAATTTGAATGGACCAGGTACGTGTGTGTTTGAGTACTGTTTCCTTAGTAGACTGTACAATGGTGTGTTGCTAACAATTTCATATGGTGGATGGTACTTTTGCAAGGTGGTTCAGAAATGCAGCTTACCAAGTGTACTGGTACTCCTGTGTATTTCTGCCCTGGACAGGAGTTAAGAGTTTGTATTATATTAATTTGTCATTTCTCGTTGCCTTTCATATGCTGGTCAAGGAACTGCCGCAATGACTTGATAGAGGTGTGCCGCCCGTTGCACAATGATGTGTACTCTGGGTTGCATTTTCAAGGTGAACCGCCACTGCCTTTCAGAACAGAGGTGGTTACGGCAACTGTGAAATAATATGGTAAGAAAATATGTTCCTTAATGGCATACTGTGTGCATTTGCAGACTACAGTACTCAAAAGGGTCGGGGATGTGTTGGCAGGAAGACTTCGTGTGTATGTGTAATGGGATGTTTTGTATATGAATGGGAACTTGGCAGCATTAGTACTGTTGGTGAGGGGGCAAAAGTCTCACTTGTGAGTGTGTGGTACAATGTGCAGTTTAGCAGGTGTGTGCATTGCTGTATGAGTATTTACTTTGCAAATGGGTTACTTGTACTTGTAGAAGGGTCAGAAAAAGTTTCGGAAATGTGTTAAGCTTGGAAAGGAAAATGTTTTCGTGTGTGAATGTTCATGACCTTTTCTGCCTGTTTATGCTTTATATACGAGTGGAGCAATTATTTCACTTGTTGGCTTCATTTATCCACATTTACGATTGCTAGTGTTGTGGATGCACAGATAGTATGTTATGCTTTTATACGTTGTAAATGATTTCAATCCGGCACACACCCAAGTCAAAGCTCAGCATGTAGTGCACAATTAAAATCCTTATTTATTTTTGTCTAAAAGTTCAATAATCTGAATGATATACCACTCATATCACACCCTTCTCCTGGAACCCCCCCCCCCCGGTCACACTGAACCAGGAATCATGCTGGTTTGCAAAGGTAAATAATTATTTATGTATTTAAAAATTAATCACAATGGCCCTCATTACGACCCTGGCGGTAAGGGGTTTACGCCAGCGTTAGCTGCGCCGACCCCTTACCGCCAACTACGAGTTCCCAGAGCGCCATGGTCATTTTTCCGCCCGCTTTTTGCGGGCGTAAAAATCCATGGCGCTATGGGACCTCGGTGTTAATTACGCCACCGTAGTGTACGGTGGCGTAATTAACACCTTCCCCACTCCCATTGAGCCCTATGGGGCCGAAATGGGAATGGGGAAGGGTAAATGGGTCAATGGGGACTTACCGCCCCGCCGACCTCGGAATGGGGCGGTAAGTCCGCCATCCGCCATGGCGTAAAGGGACTTTGCGCCATGGCGGAAAAGTCCGCCGATGGCGGTAAAAATCCGCCAGGGTCGTAATGAGGGCCAATATGTTTTAATAGATATACAACAATCACCAATGGAGTGACAGAACACTGAATAATATCTTTAGTGCACTAGGAATAGGTAATAAGAAAAACAATGCAGCACAGAAAATAATACTTTTGGGTTGGTTAAGATCAGATAGCACTGTGGTTAGCAGCTTCCCCTGCAACACCCCTCAACCCCCCAATAGGCAATGTAAAGAGATTGAGGAGAGAGCAGGGATTCAGGAATGGCACAAATCAAGCTGAATATCAGTCCCACGTTCCCCCAGCAAACACAAGAGAAAAATGGAATTGACTTTCAACTGTCAGACTGACTTTCAAGATTGTCTTTAGAATGGATGAGGCAAAAAAAACAAATATGGTCAAAATTGCTGAAATTGTATAAATTCTTATGGGAGCCACTTTAAACAGTTGCACACAAGCACAAGCAATGATTTGGTCAGCAGGAAACAAGGGAAATGTCAAGGTCCAAGTCGGAAGCAGTTTAGAGCTATTTTACACATGTAAACATTTCTCAAAATGAAATTTGCGGCAAACTTTTCCGTGTGCGATATTCGCGATAACGGGAGAATCACACTGATTTGAAATGTTTTAGGTTTTATGGATAGCTATGGATGTTGGCTACAAGTAGGAGTTGACATTTACGGACGGAGTTATAGAGTGTTTAGTAAAGGTCGTTTTTGTAAAATAGGCGCGAGAAATGAAAACAGAAATGCACTTTAAAAATGACAAATGTGTTTGCTTACACTAGGGGATGACTATGGAGAAGCGAATACCCCACAGGAATGTTACAGCCACTGGATTAGGGTGACCCACCTGATAAGGAAACTCGACTTCTCCAGATGAGAAAGGATCAGCACAAAGATAGTTCTAACAATACTGGTTCTGAAGAAAAGGTAGGATGGGTTGGATAGGGATAAGACAAGGCAAAGAAGCTCCTAAAAATACTGGTTCTAAATGAAAGATAGGATGGGTTGGAAATAGGGATAAGACTATGCAAAGTACATATGCTATGTGACACAATTCTTCCTATTTATACTCACTGGGTAAGTTTTTAAATGGGACCGTCGGCTCTGGTCAGGATTGGGTCTGGTCTAGGAAAAACAGCACATCAGGCACGGGACTGGGTCCTATAGGCCGGTCGCCGGATTGGCACAGGATCTGCTCTCCTAGTCAGTGGGTATTTGGATCAGCTGGATGGTGAGTTCCTCAGGCAAGCCTAGTGGGGGCAAGCCAGAGAATTTCTGGATACGGGTTCAAAATGGCCTTCTCACACCACACAGCGCTTTACTGAGTGGGGAGAATACATTTGAGGAATGGGGCCTTGCTGGAAATCAATAGTCTCTATTGCGGGCAAGAGATGTGTCATCTGGAAGAATATTTAAAGCTGAATGTAGAAAGCTGGATCAGAGTGCTTCGCTGGAATCAGGAAGGTGGCTGGATCAGTGAGTCCCTATGTCCCCTGAGCTGTCTCTGTTTATGCCTTAAAAATGACATCACAAAGTGGTGTATGGGCCAGCTTAGCTAAGCTTGCCCCTGTGAAAGGTGATTGGGTCAGAGTTTACTCTCTGCCTTGATAGGAAGAGGGAAACAGACTGTCTTTATGGTGTAATTTTATGATGCTGAGAATCCACCCCTAGCTACTGGAACACAAAGTCTAATTTTGGCAAAATACATGTTTACACATGTGCAACCTCTATGCAATTCACATACACAGATTGCATATTTTACATAGCAGCAATTCCTCAAAACCCTGTAGCTGTGAGATCTTGTCTCCGCTTTCCACAGAATTTTGCCCTTTTCACTATGTACACATTGTCCAATTTTTAAGCACATTTCCACAAATGTGCGTGCTTAACATAGGGATATGCGTGTACACTTTCACAATCCTAACATCAATACATTTTGCATACAATCACATATCTTGCCATTCCTGTCCAGAACATGTCACACAGTTCTGCTGCCTCTTCACACGTGCACCCGGAAATTAAATTAACAACTCTATCATTTTTATATTTTTCACCATTTTGAATAGCAAGTTATAAGTCTTTTAAAAAGTGTTCTTTGTTCATGTTCAGCAACAGATGGTCGCTTGGCTGCACCTCTTTTTTGTCTCCCTGCAGTCCAGGGGCATGCTTCTCCTTGTTTGTTCCTTCCAGAGGCCATTTACGACCCTCTTCACACTTCTAGTTTCCTGAGCTGCAGCCTGTCATTGTTCCTTTGCTCTCTGTAGACCAGATTCTGTCCTCCCATGCAATTAACACCTCCCCGTGAGTTTCTGCTGGGGGGAAGGCCCTCCTTCTGGGAAGAAACCTGCTTTCCCAGTTTTTTTCAACTTCAGTCAAGCTAATTACTTCTTATACTTAACAAAACCAACATTTGTTGCATTACCTACAAATACATTTCTTCCTTGGCCTTAAAATCTGTGGAATCAAAAACACAACTAAAATCAGTATTCCTTTTTGGCAACAATCCTGTTTATGTTTGCTAATTCAGCAGACTTTTGAGTTTTAGGTCAATTTAAAGCTGCCTTAGTACTCCTCTGACAGCTGTCATTCAGGTCGCCCCAGGTACTGCACCCAGATTTTGGCATAGAGGCGGTCAGTTTTCAGACTTTGTATGTTTCATTTGATACATGGATTTTAGCACCAGGCAAGATTGTTAATGTTGAAAAGTGTTGTGTTATAGGCATTTTGGGTTTTTTGGCAACAAAGCCAATGACAATTGTAGGCACATTTTGGGGTTTCACTTGCAAAGTGCTGCTTTTCTCTCTGCACTCTGCATGCTGGTTCTGGGATCCACTGGCACATTTCTGCCGGGTGTGCTCCATTCCACTGCACATGCACCATGGGTGGCAGGTTGTGCATCCCTCTTTTTGTGTGCTGAAGCACACTGTTTTTGTAGATTATGGCACACACAAGGGTTTTGCCACCATTATTGCTATTTCTTTCCCCATAACTGGCAGGGTGACGCCGCATAGCATAGAGGAGTGGGTCAATACATCCCAGAGAGCACCCCCTCACGACTTGATTTTGGCCGCCCGTCAATGTGAAGTCGAGAGATTGGGATGTTCTTTTCTTTGGTCCATGTGGAGAAATTCAGCTGCTTCTCCCGTCAGTGCTGGAGCGACACGCTCACCTCTCCGGTTCTAGTCATGAGTATTGCTGGTTCTGGTTGGGAGTATGGAACGACACTCCGGGCTCCTTGGGTCTTTCATCCCGCTCCCCGAGTGGTCCTCCTTGGTACTCCTTTGGATAATTCTTAGTCCAGATGTTAGAAGATAAAATAGAGCATGTTTATGGATATTTTCCCACTACTATGTCCACACGTCATTTGGGGATGTCAGCAGTGGGAAGGACACTTGCATTGGTTATACTTGTCACTATTGCCCATCTGAGTTTCCGGTTGGTTCCTCTATTTGCTGCAAAGCATGCCTGGGATGGCAACTCTTTAGCTGGTTTATGTGGACCCACTTGTCTTCCCCTTCTGCCAAACTGCCCTTGGGGATGCAGATTCTGTAGTTGTCTGGTGAGATTCTGTCCACAATTTCAAAAGGGCCCCGGCAAGTTGGGAGGAATTTGCGTTGTTTGGCTTGGTTCCTTTGGAAATTGTACAAGTAGACCCGGTCTCCTACTTGGTATTCTTTTTTAGTTGACTTAAGATCACAGTGGGTCTTCATACTGTCTGCAGACCTCTCTAGATTCTGCTGAGCATAGGCAAAAGCATGTTGAAAGTGTTTTCTCAGATTCTCAACATATGAGTTGTGGAGGCATTTATCAAGGTCTGCTCTTGGGTTCTGTAGAGCAGATGCTGGGGTAGCACCATCCTTCGTCCAGTCATCAGCTCAAATGGAGACATTTTTGTTGCAGAAGAAGGGGTAGATCTGATGGCCATCAGGATGTAATTGAATGTCCCAACTTGGCCCAGAATCTGCCACAAACCTTTTTAATATGCTCACAACAGTTTTGTTGTACTTCTCAACTCCACCACTAGAGGACTTCCGGTAGGCAACGTGTAGTTTCCTTTTGACCCCAAATATCTCCCACATCTTTGTCATCACTTGAAGTGGCTACCTCGGTCTGACTCAATCCTTTGGGGTAATGAGTTTCCAGCTGTCTGGCTGGATCCCACCCCCCCTTGGGCTGGAGGAGTCCACATATAGCCCAGGATGGGCCTGTTGCCCTTGTAGCGTGGACTGATATAGTCAGGGGACTTAGGGGTCCCATTTGTGAGGTTACATCCCTGACTCCCTGTTTGGGATTGGCCCGAGGGCCTTCTGGGTCTGGGGTTGGTAGGATTCTACGCGGGAAGGTTTTTAGGCCCCCCCATCTCCAGATCTAAAATGGGGGTAACCTTCACCTCCACCACCTTCGCAGCAGCAGGGGTGTTGGTTGGTTTTGTGCTTTTGTTAGTATTTTTACTTTCTCGTAGCTTCTGCACTTCTGAGATGCGAGTTGTTTGTTCAATGACCCAGTCTAGTGATCTTTTCTCATGAAAGTCCCTCACTAGCTGGGTCATAATGTATTTAGAGAGGGCATGAAAGAAGGTATTAATAAATTCCCTACTATCAGTGTGCACCCTCCTGGTGGTCTGCGCAAAGGCATGTTTCAATTCTTGGACAAATTCTTGTGGGGCCTGGTCTTCTCCACATTGCAGGTTGTAGGCTGCCTTACGGGCCTCTTGAGGGTTCCTATGAATTGAAAAATGCTTTAGGATGGCCGCCCTATAGGTGGACCATCTTGAATGGTTCTGATCCTCCAGCCCTGCAAAGAAGCTGGAGTATTCAGGTGAAAATGTCCACTTGACATACTGAATACAGCTTGTCTGTCCTTCAGGTGAAAAGTCTCTATCATTTGTTCAAACAATTCAAGGTGCTCCCAAACTGAATATTTGGCATTTTTGTGGTAGGGCGTGGTGACGCTCCTAATAGCTTTAATTTGCTTCAGGGGATCTTTCAGCAGAGCCCTCTTAATTTTGTTGGCCTTTTTAGTTCTGGTCACCCTGGTCCACCCATCCTCTGACTCAGAGGCACTGCTACCAGAGGTGGCTGTCTGATCTTCCAGGCTCTCCCTGATTCTGCGAACTTGGGAATGGCTGGCAGAATGTGGGGGCCTAGTCTCTTGGGACCTGTGGTGCTCAGCAGAGTCTTTTGACTCTCCCCTGCTCCAAGGGTTGGCTGAGTAGCCCCCCCCCACGATCCTAGCTGGGAAGAGGTTTTTCAAATGCTCTTAGTTGGCCCAGTCTCATGGAATTTCCCACCAAATTCTAGGTAGGTGATATTTCTGAGGCTCCAGTATCCAGTTCTCTCATTCTCCCCTCACTGGAGTCTCCCTGATCAGAGAGGCTGGCCCTAATATTTGGGAATCTGTACATAGATGCCCGCTCATCCATTTCTGGGAGGCGTGGATCCGTCAGTCCCATATTTCCCATTATGTTGAAGTCTACCATCCCCGTGGCCCTTGGCTACTATGAACCAAAGGACATGGGGGTGGCACAGTCCATGGAATTGAAGGGATTAAAGTCCCTGATGCCAAGGTTCCAGAGGTTATGCTCAGGGGTGTCTCTCTCCCATCTTACCTCATCTCTTTCAGCCCCTAATCCCTGATGACCTGCCAGAATCTGACCCTTTTGTTCCTCTATTAAGGCCTTACTGGTCTCTATGAGTTGTTCTTGCATGGCCAGCTGTCTATGGAGCCTGTCATTCTTTCTACAGAGAGCCTCATTGTCTCTCTGTGCTTCCTGTCTGAATTGGGAGTATTGGGCCAATTTTCGCTGCAGGAGACTCACCTCCTGAGTTTGGTCCTTACTGGCCTGATTCTTTTTTGCCAGAGCATCCTCCACCCGCCTGGTGTGCTCCAACAGCTTTTCATAATCCATTTTGATTTCACCAATTTCCTGAAGGGCCAGGTGATTTTCTTCTTACTTTGTTTTTAAATGACTGACTTCCTGGCCTAAGGCATCCCTTTCCTGAGTTAGAGTGCCCCTCTGTGCAGCCATGTCATCCCTCTGTTTTTTAAGGGCACCAGCTTTCTGGCGCTCCTCATCAAACTCTGTTTGGAATTCTAGGTCTTTGATAATCAATTTATTATTTTCCTCTTTTAAGGATTCTAGGCGGTTTTGCAGGGTGACTATCTGTTCTGCACAGACTCTATTATAATTCAATTGCTGCTCCAGCTTTTGTTGGCTCTGTGTTAAGGACTACAACCTTTCTTGACACTCTCTTTTGCAGTGTCTGTATCTGGGCATCTTGCTCTGCATTCATTTGCAGTAAGAGCGTCAGTTCTTCTTGCAGTTTGGCGGCATACTGCCTAGCCTCTGTTTCAGCTTCTTCACTACTCTGGAGCCTTTGCTCTGCAGAGTCCAGATTAGTCTGGATTTTCTGCAGTGCTTCACCTTGCCTCTTTGTGAAGCCTAATGGTCTGCATATTTTTCCTGTATGACTCCGCTGTGGAGGTACAGGTAGGCCGCTATTTTGCCAATTTTGCATTGCTCCTCTTTTATTTTAGGGGTCATGTTCAGGTCATTGAGTGCTTGATTGTCCTGCCAGATATTAAGGTTGGTTTCAGTGACTTCTTGTTTTATTCCCTGCAGCCATACCTGTTCGTCCTGTTCTACCCATTCACCCCTAACAAACAATTTGTGCAGTAGGTGTTCCCTTGCAATATTGATTTCCACTGGGGTCGCCATTCCAGAAATATTAATTTCCTTCTGACTTCTCTCAGGGTTACTTTACTTTTACTTTTGCAAACAGGCCCAACTCCTTTCAGTATTTCTTTTGAAGGGTGTTTGTACAGTGTAGCACTGTATGGTAACCCAACAGGGTGTATGTACCCCGTCAGCTAGCACACTGTGTTAGACTGTCACAAGTGGTATGTCTAATTCAGGATCTTGCGACGAGCCCCCAAGCTGTAAGTGATTTCAATCCGCACACACCCAAGTCAAAGCCCAGCAGGTAGTGCACAACTGAAACCCTTATTTATTTTTGTCTAAAAGTTCAATATTCTGAACGATATACCACTCCTATCACGCTCTTCTCCTGGAAACCCCCGCACCCCGGTCACACTGAACCAGGAATCAGGCTGGTTTGCAAAGGTAAATATTTATTTATGTATTTAAAATTTAATCACAAAATGTTTTAATAGATAAACAACAATTACCAATGGAGTGACAGAACACTGAATAATATCTTTAGTGCACAAGGGATAAGCAAAACAATGCAGCAAAGAAAATAATACTTTTGTGTTGATTCAGATCAGATAGCACTATGGTTAGCAGTTCCCCCTGCAACACCCCTCAACCCCCCAATAGGCAATGTAAAGAGATAGGAGGGGAGAGCAGGTATACAGGAATAGCACAAATCAAACAGAATATCAGTCCCACTTTCACCCAGCAAACACAAGAGAAAAACGGAATTGACTTTCAGCTGTCAGCCTAGCTTTCAAGATTGTCTTTAGAATGGACTGGGCAAAAACACCAAATATGGTCAAAATTGCTGAAATTGTATAAATTCTTATGGCAGCTACTTTAAACAGTTGCACACAAGCACAAGCAATGATTTGGTCAGCAGAAAACAAGGGAAATCTCAAGGTCCAAGTCGGAAGCAGTTTAGAGCTATTTTACATGTGTAAACATTTCTTAAAATGAAATTTGCGGCAAACCTTTCCATGCGCGAAATTCGTGATAATGGGAGAATCAGTTTTGGGTTTTTCTATGGATAGCTATGGGTGTTGGCTACAAGTAGGAGTTGAAATTTCATTTCTATCACAATAATTGAGGGAGTTATGGAGTTTTTAGTAAAGGTTGTTTGTGTAAAATAGGTGCGAGAATTGAAAAACAGAAATGCACTTTTAAAATGACAATGGGTTTGCTTACAATAGGGGATGACTATGGAGAAGCGAATACCACACAGGAATGTTACAGCCACTGGATCAGGGTGACCCACCTGATAAGGAAACTTGACTTCTCCAGATGAGAAAGGATCAGCGCAAAGATAGTTCTAACAATACTGGTTCTAAAGGAAAGCTAGGATGGGTTGTATAGGGATAAGACAAGGCAAAGGAGCTCCTAACAATACTGGTTTTAAATTAAAGATAGGATGGGTTGGAAATAGGGATAAGACTATGCAAAGTACATATGCTATGTGACACAATTCTTCCTATTTATTCTCACTGGATAAGTGTTTAAATGGGGCCGTCGGCTCTGGTCAGTATTGGGTCTGGTCTAGGAAAAACAGCCCATCAGGCACGGGACTGGATCCTCTAGGCTGGTCGCTGGATTGGCACAGGATCTGCTCTCCTAGTCTGTGGGTATTTGGATCAGCTGGATGGTGACTTCCTCAGGCCAGCCTAGTAGGGGCAAGCCAGAGAATTTCTGGATACGGGTTCAAAATGGCCTTCTCACACCACACAGTGCTTTACTGAGTGGGGAGAATACATTAGAGGATTGGGGCCTTGCTGGAAATCAATTGTCTCTATTGCTGGCAAGAGATTTGGCATCTGGATCTGGAAGAATATTTAAAGCTGGATGTAGAAAGCTGGATCAGAGTGCTTCCCCGGAATCAGGATGGTGGCTGGATCAGTGAGTCCCTCTGTCCCCTCAGCTGTCTCTATTTATGCCTTAAAATGACATCACATGGGCCGGCTTAGCTAAACTGGTCCCTGTGAAAGGTGATTGGGTCAGAGTCTACACTCTGCCTTGATAGGAGGAGGGAAACAGAGTGTCATCTTTATGGTGTAATATTATGATGCTGAGAATCCACCCTAGCCACTAGAGCAAAAAGTCTAATTTTGCAAAATACATGTTTACACATGGGCAACCTCTATACAATTCACATACACAGATTGCATATTTTACATAGCAGCTATTCTTCAAAACCCCGTAGCTGTGGGATCTTGTCTCCACTTTCCACAGAATTGTGCCCTTTTCACTATGTACACAATGTAAAATTTTTAAGAAAATTTCCACAAATGTTCGTGTTTAACATAGGGATATGCGTGTAAATTTTCACAATCCTAACAGTAATACATTTTGCATACAATCACATATCTTGCCATTCCTGTCCAGAACATGTCACACAGTTCTACCGCCTCTTCACACGTGCAGCCGGAAATTAAATTAACAACTCTATCATTTTTATATTTTTCACCATTTTGAATAGCAAGTGTTCTTTGTTCATGTTCAGCAACAGATGGTCGCTTGGCTCCGCCTCTTTTTGTCTCCCTGCAGTCAAGGGGCATGCTCCTCCTTGTTTGTTCCTTCCAGAGGCCATTTACGACATTCTTCACACTTCTAGTTGCCTGAGCTGCAGCCTGTCATTGTTCCTTTGCTCTCTGTAGACCAGATTCTGTCCTACCATGCAATCAACACCTCCCCGTAAGTTTCTGCTGGAGGGAAGGCCCTACTTCTGGGAAGAAACCTGCTTTCCCAGTTTTTTTCAACTTCAGCCAAGCTAATTACTTCTTAAACTTAACAAAACCCACATTTGTTGCATTTAGTATTTTATTTAGTATTTTATTTATTTCTATAGCGCACCAGGCCCAGGGGCATCCGGGCGCTTAACTTAGTTACAACAAGATGAAAGCATGACAAGGCAATGTGACAGAGTATTACAAGATTATTACAGGAAGATATACAAAATTTACAACATATACATTCAAATGAATATCGATAAGGCAGTGATTTACAGGATAGTTAATAAGGGATGCCGAGTAGGTCAAAGTGCAAGTAGGGCAGTAAGCTGATGTTAGCAGTCTTGGGCGGATAGCCATGCTTTGGTAAGGTATTTGAATTTCAGGAAGGAAGGTTCTGCTCTAAGGTCATTGGGGAGTGAGTTCCAAAGTTTGGCTGCCAGGATGGGGAAGCTGGTTCCACCAGATCTTAGGAGATTAAAGCGCGGGATGACAAGGCAGTTGGCTTGGGCCGCTCTGCGAGGTCTGGTGGAATTGTGGAAAGAGAATCTGTTTGCCAGGTAGCGAGGGGCTTGGTTGTGGAGGCATTTGTGTGTGAGAGCCAAGGACTTCAAGGAGATGCGCTGTGGGATAGAGAGCCAGTGCAGGTTGCGCCTGGTGTCAGATATATGCTGGCGCCTAGGAATGTTAAGGGCCGCTCTGATCGCATTGTTTTGGACAATTTGTAGCTTATTTAAGTTGCGGAGATTAGTACCTAGATAGAGGGCATTACAGTAGTCAACCTTGGATAGAACAAGGGTCCTGGCCAAGGTTACGCAGTTGGCAGTGGTTAGGAACGGGCGACAGGCGGTGATGAGCTTGCAAGTAAGCGCTGCTGCAGATGAGACTGCGTTGGATTGTCTAGTCAAGGATAGGGTTGAGTCGATGTAAATCCCAAGGGTTTTCGTGTCCTTAGCAATCGGGATGGTATTCCCATCGATGGTGAAAGACTTGAAGGCAGGGTTAAGTTTAGTGAGTTTTTGTGGTGAACCAAGAATGAGGAGCTCTGTCTTTTCATCATTTAGGCAGAGGCCGTGCTGGGCCATCCACGCTTGGATGACCTGGTAGATGGCGTTGATGGCAAGGGAGTCAGTTGTGTAATCGCCTGTGATGGGGATGAGTATCTGTGTGTCATCAGCGTAATTGGTATACGTGACGCCCAAGTGATCCAAAATATCGAAAAGGGGTTTGGTAAACACGTTATATAACGTGGGCGAGATACAAGACCCTTGAGGCACACCACAGGCGACCGGAGCGGGTGGTGCGGCCGCAAGTGGGGAGAATACACGCATAGATCTATTATCCAGGAAGGATCTGATCCAAGTGGCGGCATTTTCTGAGAAGTGTGCGGCTGATTTGAGGTGATGGCAGAGAATTTTGTGATTGACGAGATCAAAAGCAGCAGAGAGGTCCAGGAGAAGTAATAATGCCAGTTTGCCTTTGTCTTTGAGATCTTCGATCTGCGTTTTTAAGTCAATAAGGGCGGTCTCAGTGCCATGGCGAGGCCGGAAGCCTGATTGCCTGAGTCCCAGAAGGTTATTAGATTCAAGGTATTCCTGAATTTGTAGGTAGGCCGCGCATTACCTACAAATTCGTTTCTACCTTGCCTTAAAATCTGTGGAATCAAAAACACAACTAAAATCAGTATTCCTTTTTGGCAACAATCCTGTTTATGTTTGCTAATTCAGCAGACTTTTGAGTTTTAGGTCAATTTAAAGCTGCCTTAGTACTCCTCTGACAGCTGTCATTCAGGTCGCCCCGGGTACTGCACCCAGATTTTGGCATAGAGGCTGTCAGTTTTCAGACTTTGTATGTTTCATTTGATACATGGATTTTAGCACCAGGCAAGATTGTGAATGTTGAAAAGTGTTGTGTTATATGCATGTTGGGGTTTTTGGCAACAAAGCCAATATCAATTGTAGGCACATTTTGGGGTTTCACTTGCAAAGTGCTGCTTTTCTCTCTGCACTCTGCTTGCAGGTTCTGAGACCAGCTGGCCAATTTCTGCCGGGTGTGCTCCACTCCACCGCACATGCACCATGGGTGGCTGGTTGTGCATCCCTCTTTTTGTGGGCTGAAGCACATGGTTTTTGTAGGTTTTGGCACGCACAAGGATTTTGCCGCCATTGTTACTGTTTCTTTCCCCATAACTGGCAGGGTGATGCCGCATAGCATAGCGGAGTGGGTTAATACATCCCACAACATAATGTAATACTCTGTGCAGTGCGCAAGGTAAGTGGCAGGCACCCTGTTCCCATGCATGCAAT
This sequence comes from Ambystoma mexicanum, assembly GCF_040938575.1. Classification (NCBI taxonomy): domain Eukaryota; kingdom Metazoa; phylum Chordata; class Amphibia; order Caudata; family Ambystomatidae; genus Ambystoma; species Ambystoma mexicanum. Next base: position 66,970,745 of record NC_090939.1, read on the forward strand.
GTATGTTGTAGGTTTGGATCGGTAGGGTGCATTTGGTGCTCCTTTGCTGCGACCATTTTACGAATGTTATATGAGATACCTTAGTGCGGACAACAGTTGCACAATTGCCAGACGAAAAGAAGAGATTAACTGTTTGGATATTGCAATGGTTGATATGGGTAAATGAAACATTTGAAAGCCCATACCACTGCAAGTGGTATTTGATGTAAAATGATGGGAAAAATGAGCATATGTTTCCTGAGTAGCTTAGAGCCACTTATACCAGATGTGCAAAAGTACTGTATACAATATATTGATACCTGTCCTTTCTGCTGGTGGGTGGGGATGTTCATTAATCTGGATGCATACATGTTGCATACTTTTACAGAAGTTTCTACTGCAGGTGCTTTACGATAACACAAGACTTGTACTGTGAGTGGTTTACGGTACATATGGTGTGTTGCATAGAAATTATATTGTTAGATGCCGAGGTGTTGGATGTGATTGGTGGATGCGTGTGTAACTATTTAACAGTACCCTATGAGTGAGTGCTGGCAAAAGAGTAGTGGAAAAGGAAGAAGCACTGATCCTGCTTCATTAGAGCGCGATCCTCGCAGTAGTTGGGGAAGCACACGTGCTACAGCCTGCACTTGTCAGCATGCTGGGCATGCAAATAGGACTATGGGGAGTACCCAATCAGGTGGTGAGGGTGTGCCTCACTGAAAGGGGTGGTAACACTTTTTTTCATTGCTCTGTGTAGTGAGGATGGCAGAGATCGCAAGACACACAGTGTTGCTAGTGGGTGATGCCTTTGTGCAAGATCTGCACAGGCATGCCCTGGAAAGAGGCATTGCTGTAAAGTTCGACATGGAGGGGGTGGAGGCTTTGTGGTGGGGTGTGTGTGTGTGCAGCTAAAGTGCTGTGGTTGCACTTTGCAGACATGTGGTCACTGTTGCTACTGTTCACATTGTCATCGTTCACTATGGGGCCTTGCCTTTGGGTTACATGCCTTGTGCACGTTTGCTGCGTCAAGTCAAGAAGTTGCTCAAAGCACTGAAGCAGATTTTCCCCACTGCCACGGTCCTATTTTCATGTATACCACCAAGAAGAGTATGGGATTATCCGAATGTAATTTGTCCGCAGCCAGAGGTCGGAAGGTATCTAATTAACAGAAGCATGTTTGAATTTTTGTGTGCAGCTGGGATGTTCTAGTGTGACAATGACATCCTTAATCCTACAAATGTGTACTTTTTCCATGCTAATGGTATTTCTTTGACCACCATTGGAAATTGAATTTTGTTTTACAATCTACAGGAATCTTTGAAGAGGTTCCTGTAAGAAAGTGAATGTAAGAAGAAAAGGAAAATCCCTCAAAAAACAAAAAAGAAAGTGTTTGCTTGCCAGTACCTATATAAAAAAAGGCTCTTTTCAGAGCCACCACTACGAAAGGTGCTACCCTGGTTGAAATTTGTTCCCCCATGCTCGTATACAGCACGATATGTCTGCGGATAGCGCTGTATTTGCAGGAATGCACATGCCTCTTCTGTTTTTTTTTGGGGTGGTAGGCATGGCAATGTGACTGTGGAGGCTAATGGATTGGTCAGTCAGGTATCTGGGTGTGGTGGGCAGTGTTGCAAACTTGGCGACGTTCTACCTGCATTTAGGGGAAATCACAGCCCCCTAGCGACTTTGCACTGTAAAAGCGGCTACCGACAAATGTAGATACTTTCTGTCATTGGTTTGGAAACTTACAGTTGTTACGTTTCCTTTGCAATCACTTCAGAAAAAGTAGGCCGATTTTTTGGTAGCCGTTTAGCTAGTAGTTTCCCATTGTTTCTGAGTAAATACTGTGCAAACTGCACAAGTTGCATCACATTGTATCAAAAACTGGCACTTGCGTGATATTGAAAAAGTCTGGCACAAAAAAGATGGAAGAGCCATTGCAACTGTGGGCCACTTTTTCATTGGTGCCTTAGACAATTTTATGGCCCAGTTCAAATGTGACGCTCACCTTGCAGGGGGTTCTGCAGATCAGAAGCAGCTAGGTGAGGTGCTTTGGCAGAGCAGCGGGATTGTATACCTGTTTATTGATTTCCTCCACATAACACAGCCCGCTGTAGCGGCCGTGTAGTTATGGTTAACTTGCTAATCTCATAGGAAGACCACTTTTTGGGTGGCTTATAACTTAGCTCTCCTGGACGAATTTGTATAAAACTTTGGGAAAAAACGATATGGCGCACTCTGAATTTTTGGGGAAGTTGGGTGATGTTTCGTGGAGGGGGACAAAAGTTATAGGGGGGGTCCCAATTTTTTTTTCCATACACTTAATGGAGAATATCTTTGCACACGCCTGCATTCCAAACGGCTGGATGGATTTTCACCAAATTTGCAGCAGGAGCTGCGCCTTGGTCCAGAAAGTGTGCTCTTGTGAATTTGTGAAAGGCTGTAGGCCATGCACCCAAGAGCCTATTCCTTAGCCACACCCACCGCAACATTATGCAGCCATGCATGGCAACTGTCTGATACTGCTATATGGAATTTCCTTTCCAATTGCCTAGAAGGTCTACATTTGGCGCAAATCATGCATTCCACTGAAGCCTATTTTACAATGAGCTGTACCCCTGTTGATAGAGAGGTATGGCAGGGTTGCATTTCCTGCCACCATGCGGCTAGAAAAACAATGTCAGACGGCAACATGTTACCATGTCAATGTGCATTTCCACTGTAAAGTACACTGGTTACGTACACCTTCCTCGTGCACTAGTTGCAAGTAGTTTCACATTGTTGCCTAGTATGTTTGGTGTGTCCCCATTGTACATATTGTTGGCTGAATGAGTGAGGTGATTTTTTTTACATCCTACAGTTTTGCGTCCATGGCTGGAAATGATGGAGTCCACAGTCCTGCAGTGTGTCCACTGGGTGATGTGTTGGAATATTGTGTTTATAAAAGTGTGTAGGGTTCCAGTGCATGTTTTATGTGGTTGGGTTGTGGATATTGCACAGATTACAAGTCAATGGTCTGAATATTTTGTGGTTTGGTTGGCAGTACAAAAATACTATGTCAGTGGAAGTGGGCAGAGGTGCCGGAGGCAGTGTTATGTTTGTGGATTTTCTTACCTACCTACTTGTTTTTATGCATGGCTGTATTATGGTGCGGGGGTTGGGTAGGAGTGCCGGTGGCTGCATTACGTTTGTGGGTTCTGGTACCTGGCCACATGTTCGCATGCATGGCTGCATAACGTTGCTGTGGGTATGCCCAAGGCCTAGGCTCTTGGGTGCATGGGCAAAGGCCGTAGGCCATGCACTAAAGACGGTAGGCCTTTGCGACACCCCCGCAACGTTATTCAGCTTTGCATGCCAACAATGTGATACTGGTATATGGATTTTGTTTTTGAATTGTATAGAGCCTGTACATTTGGCACAATTCATGCTTAGCACTGAAGCCTATTTTACACTGAGCTTTTCCTCTGTTGATAGAGAGGTAGGACAGGTTTCCATTTCCGCCTACCATGCAGTTATAAAGACAAAATTAAGGCGGCAACGTGTTACTATTTGATCGTGCATTTCCAATGCTAAGTACTCCACTTACGTACAACATCTCTTTACGTACATGGAGACATGTTGGTACATTGTACATGGTGCACTGCATGTACAGCTGACACAATATATACATGTACATTTATGGCCCCTATCTACTATTTAGATGTGCAGTGAGTTACGAATCAACGGTGTATGTTGGCAGACTCTGTATGTAATGGGTGCACATATTTATTTATTTATTTATATTTATATAGCGCGCAAGCAGCTCAGGGGCATTGAGGCGCTGTTACTTGCAAGAACTTAGTTACACAGGTACAGGCATGGTAGCGGTCGTTGACACATTGTGAATGTTGTTACAGACATTGCAACTGGTGATTGTGTTACAACTTATGCATTGGGTCATGTGGTGAGTATCCATGATAATGTGCGGGGCCTTATGTGAAGAGGATAGTTTTCATAGCTTTGCGGAAGGTGGTGAGGGAGGCCTCACCTCGGATAGTGGGAGGTAAAGCGTTCCAGTGAATGGGTGTGAGATAGGGGAGGCTGGATCCGCCCACTCTGGCTCTTTTTACTAAAGGCACAGAGAGCATGTTGGTATACAGTGATCTGATTGGCCTTGTAGTGGAGACGGGTGGATCCTTTGTGAGAGGTAGGTAGGAGCAGTGAGGTACATGCACTTGTGGGTCAGTGTCAGGGCTTTGAAGACAATCCTTTCCTTTATTGGGAGCCAGTGGGCTAATTTTCTGGCCTCAGAAATGTGTTCTCTTTTGGCAATGCCTTGGGCTGCCCGGAGAGCATTGTTCTGTATGACTTGTAGCCTCTCTAGGTTTTTATTGGAGGTTCCTAGAAAGAGCATATTGCAATAGTCTAGGCTAGAACCAGTGATGGCTCTGGCTATGTTGGTGCAATTCCATGGATAGGCTGGAATCCAGGTAGACTCCAAGAGTTTTGACAGAATCTGAGACAGGAATTTTGATGGTGTCAATGGTGAAGTGACTGAATTGGGAGTCTAGATTTTTTAGCGTGTCGGGGGAACCTACCAGGAGGAGTTCAGTCTTGTCGGAGTTGAGGCAAAGTCCATTGTCTGCCATCCAGGCTTGGATGGTGTTGTAGAGGTTGTTGAGGGTCAGGGAGTCTGTGTCATAGTTCCCAGTGAGGGTGAGGAGGATCGGAGTGTCGTCGGCGTAGTTGGTGTAGGAGATGCCCATAGCGTCGTGGATGTGGAAGAGGGGTCGTGTGAAGATGTTGTAGAGGGTGGGGGAGAGGCAGGAGCCTTGGGGCACCCCACAGAGTATGATGGTTGGTGAGGCGGAGGCTAGGTCAGAGAATACTTGCATGGTTCTGTCTTGTAAGAAGGAGGTGATCCAGGCTGTGGCCTGTGGGGAAAATTTGGCAGTGGAGGAAATGTGGTGGCATACGTCGTCATGATCTACGAGGTCGAAGGCCGCGGATAAGTCAAGGAGTAGGAGAAGTGCTGGTTTACCCGTGTCTCTAGCATCATCCATCTGGTTTTTCAAGTCAAGTAAGGCGGTTTCGGTCCCGTGTCTGGGACGGAAACCAGATTGGCGGAGTTCAAGGAGTTTGTTCTCTTCAATGAAGCGCTGAACCTGCAGGTAGGCTGCTTTGTCCAGTATTTTGAGGAGGAAAGGGACAATGGTGATAGGTCTGTAGTTGTTGGGGGAGGTGGGATCGAGAGTTGGTTTTTTGAAAAGAGGGCGGACCCAGGCTTCCTTGAGGGAGGCGGGGACTTTCCCTGTGGCAAAGGATGCATTAACAAAGGCTGTTAGGAAGGGAGCTAGCGTTTCAGTGCAGTCTTTGATAATGGAGGCTGGGCATGCATCCCCTTTGCAGTTTCGAGGGCTTGATGTTCCTCTTTATGTTGATGATGTCTTTTTCCTGAATGGGTTTGAAGGAGAAAGGTTGGGGGGGGTCCGGGGCAGGTGGTGGGACAGGGATGTGCTTATTAGGAAGGGCTTGTTTAGTGGCTAGTATTTTGTTTTTGAGGAGGCTTAGTTTGGTTTGCATGGCTGTTTGTATTTCATCACACCAGTCTTTGTCTTTGGTGAAATTCTGGGGGGTGGGAGTGGGTGTCTCGAGCTCCCTAAAAATGGCAAAGATTTCTTTTGTGCTAGATTGGGCTTCCGAGATTCTGGATTCAAAAGATTTGGCTTTTGCTTGGGTGATTGCCTTTTTGTATTTAGTGGATTGGGCCTTAAAGATCATCTTATCTTTGTCAGAGTGGGACGTTTACCACTGTGTGAGTGCAGGCTTGTTCTCATTGCGGAATATGAGGAGGTCAGGGGTGAACCATGAGTTAGAGTGGGTAGTGGGTTTGGATTTGCGGGTTTTGAGTGGGGCAATGGAGTTGATAGCTACTTTGATGGCAGTATCATAGGCTGTTGCGAGGGTTTCTGGGTCTGTGGAGAAAGGTGGTCTGAAGACTGGGCCTTGGAGGAAGGGCAGTAGCCTTACTTTTGTGAGCTGGCGGGAGCTTCTGGTGAGGCAGGGTGGGAGCGGTTGGGGTGAGAGGGCAGCGGAGGAGCTAGTTGTGAGGATGTTAAAGGTGATGATGTGGTGGTCAGACCATGGGGTGGGAGTATTTCCTGTGATGATGAGTGGGCAGTTGTGCTGTGCGATCCAGTCGAGAGTTCTGCCCTGGGTGTGAGTTGGGCTGAGGATGGTGTTCTTGTAGCATAGAGCCTTGAGGGCTGAGTCAAAGGATTTTGCTGCTAAGTCCTTACTATCCAGGAGACCTAGGTTGACATCCCCAAGGAGAATGTCTTTAGACAGTTTTTTGAGGTTGTCAGAGAGGAGGTGGATGAGAGAGGCTTTAAAGTCTCCTGTTGGGCCTGGAGGGCGGTAGACAGTGTGCACAGTAATGGTGCAGTGGGGAGAGAGGGTTATTTTGACTTGGAGGTAGTCGCTGTTGTTATGCAAGGAATTATCTACCTTTCTGATAGAGAGGTGTCTCTGGCAATAATTGCTACACCTCCACCCTTAGAGAGGCGATCTTGTCTAGTGATGGAATAGCCAGGGGGTAGGGCGAGGGAGAGCGCAGGGCCGGACGCCTCATGTCGCCAGGTTTCTGAGATCATGAGCAAGTCGAGGTCATGGGTGGTTAGGAGATCATGGATGTCTAGAACATGAGCATTGATGGACCTGGCGTTAATCATAGCGCATTTCAGATGGGGTTCAGTAGTGGCTGGGGGGGGGGGGGTTCATGCGGAAAGAGGGGGAGGTGGAGGGGGTGGTTGCACTGTGGGAGTTGGGGGATTTGCAGATTACAGGTTTTACACTGGGGGGCTCATTTTCAGTGGTGGTGGGCACATGTGGAGTAGCATTTGGCACAATAGCATTCAAAGGGGTGTGGGTGTCAGGGCCATATTATGGACTTAAGTGCCTTTGGAGAAGGAGATTTTTGGTCCTGTGCTTCATGAAAGGTAACAAATTCCTTTAGAACTGTTTGAAAGATTGTACGTGCTTGATAATGTACGAAGTGTTATAACCTGACCTGGTGGCGTCACCTGTGTGGTACATTATGGCTATTGGTGTGAACGTTTTGTTGCCACATGACGCGTGTACGTGTGTGAAGGTAGTAAGGTTGCACTTACTTTTTTTTCTATCCACATTGTACGTGGAAAGCATTCATGTTATTTGTTGCCTATGGTATTGTATATGTAAGGTGGAATGATTATCGGAATTGGAAGGCTGATACAATATTGCATTTTGTACCACCTGTTGAAATGAAATGGAATCACTGTTAGGTATAGATACAGAGAGAAAGCGTTTGTTAGGGACTTCTTCCGGAATTACACGCTTGCAGAGAGTGCATGTATGTTTCCACATGTAGGAAATCGGAAAGATTTCATTTATGGGTATGTTTTTGCTTTCCAATATCTACAGTAAGTCCATGACCAATTCCTGTGTATTTACCTGGCTATTTTATGTGCATTTTCTATTGCAGCAGAGTATTCCAATTCCTGCCTTATTTCTGAGCCCCTGTAACTGTTTGCAGGATTGTGTGCAGCATTTTTGTCCAGCCCTGTTATTTGTAAACACAACTGGTGTGAGCCGTTTCAATACATGCTATAAACACTTACTGCCATTTACAATACACCATTGCTGGGTGTCGATGTGGATGAATCTGGGTGCACAAATCTTGGATAGTTTCACAGAACTGTGTACTGGGATCGCCCGAGACTTGTACTCTGAATGTGTAACACCATATATGGAGTGTTGTACAGACCTCATAGTGTTACATGGAGAGGCCTTCAATGTGATTGGTGGATGTGTGTGTGACTATTTAACAGTAACCAATGAGGGAGTGCTGCAAAGAATGCTGCAAAGAAGCTAGTGCAAAGGGAAGAAGGACTGCTCCTGCTTTACTGGGGCACCGCCCTCGCTGTACTTGGGGAAGCGCACGTGCACATTCTGCGCTTCTCAGCATGCTGGCCAATGGGAATGGCACTGTGGGGATTATCCAATCAGGTACTGAGGGTGTGGTTCACAGGAAGGAGCGGTAATACTGTTTCTCATTACTCTGCGTAGTGAGGCAGGCTGACATGGAGAGACGCACTGTGTTGATTTTGGGTGATGCCTTACAACCAAGAATGGTATGGGACTATCCTAATGTATGTTGTTCCCAGCCAGAGGATGGAAGATGTATCATCAACAGAAGCATGTCAGCTTTTTTACTGAAGCATGTCTGACTTTTTTGTGCACTTGTGGGATGTTCTTCTGTAACAATGACATAATTAATTCTCGAAATGCTGAGTTTTTCCATGCGAATGGCATTTCTTTGTCGAGCACTGGTGATGCTCTTTTGTTTGCCCATCTACAGGAGGCGTTGAAAAGTTTACTGTGAGAATATGAGGAGAAGAAAACAGAAAACCCTATAAAAACCAAAAATAAAGGTGTTTCTCTAGAAGCACCTAAAGAAAAATATTCTTTTCAGAACCACCACTAAAGACGAAATCCCCTACCCTGGTTGCAATTTATTCCCCCACGGCCGCACACAGAACGAAAGCTACATGCAGGGCTTTTGAGGATGGCGGGCATGGAAATGGGACTGTGGAGGCTAAGGGATTGCACAATAACATTTCTGGGTGTGGTGTCTACGCAGAGGAATGTTGTACCCAACGGATAGTGTTACATGGAGAGCTCTTTAAAGTGATTCGTGGATGCGTGTGTGACTATTTAACAGTACCCAATGAGGGCATGCTGGAAATAAGATAGTGGAAAGGGAAGAAGGACGGTTCCTGCTTTACAGGGGCGCAGCCCTCATGGTACTAGGGGAAGCGCACATGCCACATACTACTGTTTTCAGCATGCTGCCCATGGGAATGGGACAGTGGGGATTATCGGTACTGAGGGTGTGTTTCACAGGAAGGGGCGTTAATACTTTTCTCCATTACTACGCGTAGTGACCCGGGCTGACATGGTTGTCATTACTTGCAAAGGTAATGTAGCATAGCAGAATTGGTCTGAAATCAATTACAGATCAAAGCTATGTGGCACGCAATTCTGTTCTGAAAAGCTAAAAACAGAATGCAGAGCAGCTCTGGGGTGTGGCCTTTTGTAGGGCTGCTGTGGAGGCCTTGCAACCAGAAAAGAGGCCTACATCGTTCAAACAAATACATACATGTGCAATGGCACATTGTAGGGTGTTTGTAAGCATGTACTTTACCATTAACACTCTGTATATTGCAGAACATTGCACTTTTCCGCTGTCTGATGGTTTGGATCATGTCCGTGAAATAAGGGCCCACGCGCAGGGTGTGGTCGCATAGTGACATCATGAATGTTCTTGGTTGGGACAGCTGTCTGCAGGACACGTTTTGGCCGACATACTTTGTGCGCATGTGCATAGGTGTCCTATGCACACCGTTGGGATCTCTGGACTGATTAAAAGTGGATGGGCACCTCAACCTACTTAAAGTTTGTCACAAGTTTCTTTGCACAGGGGAGCGGTGTTACCAGGAGACAGAGGAAGAGATACGCATGCGCGTACTTGTGCAATGGACAAACGTCCGCTCTGTTATGCTTGATTTATGCTTGATCCAAAATGGCGCGGGTGCGCAATGCATTCTGGGAGTGCTCGGAGCCATGTTGGATATTTACTTAATACCGCCATGAAACACTGCACACATTTTGCTGAGTGTTAGATTCACAGTGCTGAGACAAACATGCTTTTCCAAACCTGGTATGCGGTCAAGGCCATTTCTGCTGGGAAAGCTAACGTTGTTATGGCTTGCTACTGTTCTCTGTGGAGAGTGTTTTTAGAGAAGGGAGGCACTGCGCTTCTTGGGGGGAGCTCGCGATTGACCCAGCTGGCAACCGACGGCTGTTCCTGAACTGCGCAAGTGCAATTTCCAGAATGTTCGAGAATTAACTCCCCTTTGTGTAGAGTTTATATATGCGGAAACCCAGAGGTGGTCAGGTCAGACTTCAGCCGGAGAAGGACGCTTACATCCGGCCTTCCTGTGAGCTGTGGTACTCTCGGCCTGGCTGTTCCCGGGGTCTTCCAGCTGCTTCTGGACGAGATGAGGAATCCTCTTACGCTCACGGTGATGTATTTCTTTTTGACTTCTTTGCTTCTTCTGTGATCTATGTCCTTATTATTTTTATGAGTTATTTCTATGTAATTGTAATCTTTGAATAAATAGCCGTAAAGAGCTGGTTATCTTCTAAAGAGTGCGTGGCTGTGAGTTATTGTGTCTGTCTGTTTATGGTTTAAAGTATTTGCTCTACAATTGCATTGGTGATTTATGGTTGTTCCGTGCACATTTTTGGCATCACGAACAGGATGCTCGTGATGAATTGTTCTGAGTGTCCAAGAATCTGTTGAAAAGTAGATTTTGAAGTGTGAAGTTTTTTCTCTCTTTTGTAAGTGTTTGAGTGCCTGTGGGAGTGATTGCAGTGTGGAGAAGAAAATATATAGGTTCAACGAGGTTTTGCTTTGTTTGCGATAATGAGTAGTTTGTTCAAGAAAAGGAACGTAACCGCTGGCGGTGACTGTTCTGATGTTGTTATCCCAGGTTGGACTAAGAGTCCATATGATAAATTGGCTCAGGCATGGGCATGTGGTGCCGGTTTAAGTGAAACTCGGGATCAAGGATTGGGAGAGGCCGATCCGACTGATGTAACTGCATGCTTGCAACAAGTTCCAGTAGAACGTGGCAAAGAATGTGCGGCATTAGGTAGGCGAGGTTGGGTTCTTTTGCATGCTTATAGGAAAATACATCAAATGAAGGTGGAAATGAAAAATTAGGTTTTGCGATTAGAGAGAGAGCTAGCTGCAGAACGGCAGACTGCATTAATGCAGCAGATTCAAATGAAACTGTTTAAAGATAAGGCCGACACATATCAGGCAGTGGCCGAGAGGGCAGCAGTACGAGTAGCCCGGTATAAGTATAGGAAAAGACGGGGAGGGGTCAACAAAAGAAAAGTGGCAACTGTAATCGCTTCCGCTGGCGTAGACTGGGATCCGGACAAGTGGGATGGTGATATTTTTGATTCGACCAGTCTAGAAAGTAGTTCCGCAGATGAGTCTGACCCCAAACCAGAGGCGAAACAGAAAACAGTGGCGGCGAAGCCTGTTAGAAGACGGCGAGCCGGACCACACCCGCAGAATCCTGCTGGCGGAATGGTGGATTTAACCACGCTGGAGGATTATACACAACAGGAGGTTGGGGAAATTATTACCCGTTTGAGGCAAAAATCAGGGGAAGCTTTATGGACATGGATAGTGAGGTTACTAGATGGGGGTGCTGCAGGATTGTTGATAGATTCTACTGATTCACCGCGTTTTTTACTCCTGTCAATCGACACCAATGTACAGGAGGTCTTAAGAGCAGGACTGCCCCCTGACGCAAATGGTCAAAATATGCAGGTGTCTTTGTTGCACCTGGTAGCCCAAGCATGTAACCGTAAATACCCTATTACCACAGATTGGCCCAGTGAAGAAAGGAAGTGGTATATGTTGAGAGAAGCAATTCAAAAGGTCAGAGAGCATGCTATGAAAGGGGCGATTCACATAGATGCGCCTGATCACATGGGAGCCGTGCCGCTCTCAGTTTCAACTCGAAACATGGTAATTAGAACTGCGCCACCCGCATACAAAAGTGTCATTATGACTTTGCTCATAGGTATGACGGGCAAGGCTACTGATGAGGTAGCAGATGCCATTGAGCAACTTGCAGATTTGGGAGAGTGGGAGAGTGAGATAAGAGCGATAACAAGCCACGAGAGAGAGAGAGGGGCGTAGTGGGAGAAGAACTGAAGGCAGGCGGCAAGATAGCAGAGACTCCCTAGTGTCCCGAAAAGACATGTTTTTGGCTTTGTTAAAAGATGGCGTGCCACACGAAGAAATTGATGGCATTGAAACCAGAGTAATGTATGAATTATACAAAAAACAAGGACTTGCAGCCAAAGAACGCTATAAACAGGTTAAGAAACAAGTAGTCACCACGCCACAGGAGGACACCTCACCTTCTGCTCCCCCTGCGGAAGAACAAGACGAAGAGTCTATGGGGACACCTTCCCCGTACCAGCCAACATACGCTGATTAGAGAAAGGTGGTGAGTGCGATGTTAGAGGCGGAGTCGAGTCACACTCATTCAAAGTTTGACTAGGGCTTCGGCCAAGCTCCGGCAGCGTCTGCCCGCATAAAAGTGGATAGGCGGCCTCATGTTGATGTTAAGATTTTTTGGGGGCCAGGAAATACACAAGGGGTGCGAGCATTGATAGACACCGGGGCAGAGGCCTCTTTGATTCATGGTAATCCGACACAATTTAAAGGCAAACAGTTTACGATTACAGGTTTAGGGGGAAAGGAGACCCCCACAGTGCAAACGCGAGTGGAAATGAAAATAGGCAATTTAAAGAGGCAGAAATACCAAGTGTTGATTGTCCCAATACCTGAATATATAATTGGCTTTGACATTTTGGAAGGGCTAACCTTGGGACTTGGCGGTAAAATGTATCAGTTTGGGGTGAGTGCATTAATTTGTACACCCATTACCGTAGGCAAATTGAAGATGCCCCCAGTGCAAGGGCCAGTGGCAACCAAGCGGGTAGCCATGAAACAATACCGCATTCCTGGGGGGCACAAGGAAATCTCAGACACCATTAAAGAGTACGTGGAGGCGGGTGTATTACGCCCTATTACCACCTCATGGAACAATCCACTCTGGCCTATTAAAAAGGGAGATGGCTCGTGGAGGATGATGGTGGATTACAGGGAGTTGAATGCCCGCAGTCCCAGATGCTATTACATTGATTGAAAATGTACAGAAGTTTGAGGGGACTTGGTATGCAGTGATCGATTTAGCTAATGCATTTTTCTCCGTGCCAATTGCTGATGAGTGTCAAGAACAGTTTGCATTTACGTGGGGTGGACGTCAGTACACTTTCACGAGACTACCCATGGGGTACATGCATAACCCGACTATCTGTCACCGGCTGGTGGCAGAGCACTTAGACAAGATACCGTGTAAACCTGACATACAAATCTCTCATTGCATTGATGATATTTTGATCCAGGGCAAGGATGAACACAGTGTGCAAAGTCAGCTAGATGTCCTTATGGAAGGATTAAAAAAGGAAGGGTGGGAGATTAATCCGAGTACAATTCAAGGTCCAGCTGAAACAGTGATATTTCTAGGGATTCAGTGGCATCATGGGCATCGAGAAATGGTGCCAAAAGTTCGACAGAAAATACTTGAATTCACCATTCCAACGAGCAAAAAGCAAGCTCAGCAGTTTATAGGACTGTTTGGCTTTTGGAGACAACACATTCCGCATTTAGGGCAGATATTGGTCCCCCTCTACAAGTGACACGAAAGAAATATGAGTTTCAGTGGGGGGAAGAGCAGAAGAAAGCCTTTGAGATGGCGAAAGACACAGTGCAGCAGGTGCTTGATTTATGGCCCTTGAAGGAAGGCGAAGTGGAATTAAATATGTCTGTGCAAGACAATTATGCTAACTGGAGTGTGTGGCTGAAACAAGACAGGAAACGTGTGCCATTAGGGTTTTGGAGTCGTAAGTTGCCCGATGCTGGTAACTCATATACTCCGTTTGAGAAGCAATTGCTGGCATGTTGTTGGGCTCTTGTTGATACCGAGCAGATGACAGTGGGTCATGATGTATTTATGAGACCTGAAATACCAATCATGCAGTGGGTACTGAGCTCTCCTAAAATGCATCGTATAGGACATGCTCAAGAAGCCAGCACAATTAAGTGGAAATGGTATATTCAAGACAGAGCCAAATCAGGAAAGGGTGGAGTGGCAAAATTACATGAGCAAGTAGCCAACATACCGCCCTCAGATTACATACCACCGGAGGTGCCTGAAAAACATGAGTTTCCTGTGAAATGGGGAGTACCTTAAAGCGATTTGACCGTGGAGCAAACAGAGCATGCTTGGGTCACGGATGGTTCAGCCCGATACGTGGGCACTGAGCGGTACTGGAAAGCAGTGTCGTACAATCCCAAAACAAAAAAGATGTTGACAACAACAGGGAAAGGGAAGAGCAGTCAGTTCGCAGAACTTTACGCGGTTTACCAAGCGTTGAAACAAGAGACCCCTGGTCAATGTTATGTGTACACCGATTCATGGTCAGTGGCGAATGGATTGGCAGTGTGGTTGCCAACTTGGCAAAAGAATGGATGGAAGATTCATTCAAAAGAGTTGTGGGGAAAGGAACTGTGGCAGGATATTGCAGAAATGTTGTTACAAAGTGAAGTCACTGTATATCATGTGGACGCGCATTGTGCCACAGATTCATTTGAACGTCGGTTTAATTCTGTTGCAGATGAACACACCAAGATTTCCTCAGTGGATGCAGAGGCTCGGGAAGACGATATGGAGGGTTTGGCCAAATGGGCCCATCAGAAATGTGGGCACCTTGGAGAAAAGGCTATCAGGTGGGCACAAACTCGAGGCATCAGTCTTCCTTTAGAAGTAGTGAAAACCATTATTTTGCAATGTCCCGTGTGCCAACACCAATTACATAGACCGATACCTCAAATTGTTCGAGGCACATTGAGAAGAGGAAAATTACCAGGTCAAATTTGGCAAATTAATTATATCGGTCCTATGCAAATCAGCAGAGGTTGTCAGTATGCATGCACTATTGTGGATACCTACTCGGGATATTTGATGGTTTTGCCGTGCAAACGTGCAACCCAATTGAACACCATCAGGTTGTTAGATCAGATCATATTACATTATGGAGTGCCTTTGCAGATTCAAAGTGACAGTGGGTCACATTTCAAAGGCAAATTAATCCAAGAATTTTGTCAGGAAAAGAGCATTGAGTGGATCTATCACGTGCCCTACCATTCAACTGTGGCAGGGCTAATTGAAGGAATGAATGGGTTACTGAAAGAACAGTTGCGCAAATCTGGAGACGGCAGTTTGGCAGGCTGGCGTGATCGTGTGTTTGATGCGGTGAAAGTGTTAAACAATAGGCCTGTGAATGAGCATGAAACTCCTTTGATGAGACTAATGACTCCTACTTTGCATGTTCAACCCAATTCAGTCAGAGAAACACTATTATACTGGGAAATTACTCCAGGTTCTTTAGCTCCCTATCGAGCAACTCCAGAGTCAGCAGGGGTAGACTTGCATTCCAATGAAGAAATCAGATTAGATCCAAGAGGAATAGTTGTAATTGAAACAGGGATTGGAGTACAGATTCTGCCATAGCATATGGGATGGATTGCCCTTAGATCTGGCCTAACATTGAAGGGAGTTCAAGTGTTGGGAGGGGTAATTGATGCTGATTACCAAGGCGAGATTAAAGTCATCCTAATGAATAGTGGGGATCAATTGTTGTCAATCTACAAGGGTGATCGAGTGGCCCGATTGATAGTCGATGATTAAGAAAGGGGAGCCTCCTACAGTGTTAACTACCAGTGGGGATCGCGGTTTTGGCTCTTCAGACAGTATGGTACCGGGTGCAAAGGTGTGGGTGGAAAAGCCAAGTGGCCCACCAGTACCCGCAGATGTCATTGCATCAGGCAAAGATCAAGTAGTTTTAGTCATGGAGCCTGGTAGAAAGAAATGGCAATATGTACCCGCAGACAAATGTTACCTGAGAGAGTGATGTGCAACACTGATATCTCTTTTCTGGGTTTGCTTTGTAGATCCTGGGTCTGGTTGGTGTAACTGTGGCACTAAATGGACTCCATTTGGGCGAATTAAACAATCTGCTGTTACAACCGAAAAATGTCACATCTCTGCCAGTGATCAAGGGGATACTGATAGTGATGAATAATGTTGTCCCCAAGCATCCCTATGCAAGTGCCGAAAAGGCCGCCAGACCGAAGACATGGATTTGTGAAATGCGACAAACACATCAGGAGCCGGTGAAAACAACCTTGATGCCAGTCATGCCAGACGCGATCGTAGGAAGACGAAAACACTCTCCTGTGATTACCCAAGAGGAGAATATGTGGATATATCTGGCACAGCAAGTACTGAACATATCACACTTTTGTCTTACTGATGTGCCCAATGCTGAAGCTTTATTGACTACGTGTTTAGTAGCGGTGCCGACGCCTGTTCCGGTTTTAAAGCATATCTTCGGCGTCACACATAATGATTCTTTAGTTCAAGACTCAGACATTAGACAATCTTTTTCAGTTTACAAATACTGTCGGTTCTGCCAAGAGACTGACAGAAAATAGAGAAATTTGACACGGGTTATTACTTACAATATAACTCAAGGTGATGTGTGTTACATTATGACGTGCAAAGCACAAGAAATTAGCAAATGCCGACAAATAGAGTTGACCAATCAGTACAATAACACCATGTTCGAGAGGCGACTATGTTCGCGAATGTCACGCAAATGCACCAGTGTAAATAACACTATGTCCTGCAATCATACAGTGATAACTGCTAGTCATTTGAATCATGTGAAACTTCCAACAGGATGGCTCTTTTCATGTGGTAACATTACATGTACTTATATTCCAGCTCACATTTCTGGAGGTCCATGTGCTTTAACTCAATTAGCACTAATGATGTTTCCTTTACACTCTGCGATAACTCGAGGTAAAAGGTCAACTTTCGAATCTGTAGGGCTATCTCCCGACTGTGATTCACATGTACATTTGTTATCAGAAGCTGAGGTTCTAGCATTAACCCTTTCATTAGTGGGTGTTTGGGGTTTAGCTGCTTGAGGTTACAAATCTTTCATGAAATTAGCGTGTTTAGTAGTTAAAAGTTTTAATCATACTTCGCAGGCTTTAGAAGAATTACTCCTTGATAGTCAAGTTATTAGAAAAGCAACTTTGCAGAACAGAGCTGCTGTTGATTATCTATTGCTAAAACATAATTTAAGGTGTAATGCCTTTGAAGGTATGTGTTGTTTCAATTTAAGTGACCACTCAAGATCTATTGAAAGTCAAATTCGAGGTTTGAGGGATCTCATTTCTCAAGTGTCTCAAGATCTTAATAGAAATTGGTGGGATTGGTTATTTTCATGGATACCTGATATTGGGGGTACACTAAGTTACATTTATGTTTGCATTTTTATTATATTGTCTATTATAATTGCTTGTTGTTGTTGCATTCAATGTATTCCCAATTTAGTCTTAACATTTCGTAGGTTTCAGAGACCGGTTCCTGTGCCACCAGGATATGGAAGATAAATATCCAAAGGGTGGAATTGTTATGCTTGATTTATGCTTGATCCAAAATGGCGCGGGTGCGCAATGCATTCTGGGAGCGCTCCGAGCCATGTTGGATATTTACTTCATACCGCTGTGAAACGCTGCACACATTTTGCTGAGTGTTAGATTCACAGTGCTGAGACAAACATGATTTTCCAAACCTGGTATGCGGTCAAGCCCATTTCTGCTGGGAAAGCTAACGTTGTTATGGCGTGCTACTGTTCTCTGTGGAGCGTGTTTTTAGAGAAGGGAGGCACTGCGCTTCTTGGGGGGAGCTCTCGAATGACCCAGCTGGCAACCGACGGCTGTTCCTCAACTGCGCAAGTGCAATTTCCAGAATGTTCGAGAATTAACTCCCCTTTGTGGAGTGTGTATATATGCGGAAACCCGGAGGTGGTCAGGTGAGACTTCAGCCGGAGAAGGACGCTTACATCGGCCTTCCTGTGAGCTGTGGTACTCTCGGCCTGGCTGTTCCCGGGGTCTTCCAGCCGCTTCTGGACGAGATGAGGAATCCTGTTACACTTACGGTGATGTATTTCTTTTTGACTTCTTTGCTTCTTCTGTGATCTATGTCCTTATTATTTTTATGTACTTGTAATCTTTGAATAAATAGCGTAAAGAGCTGATTATCTTCTAAAGAGTACGTGGCTGTGAGTTATTGTGTCTGTCTGTTTATGGTTTAAAGTATTTGCTCTATAATTGCATTGGTGATTTATGGTTGTTCCGTGCACTTTTTGGGGAAGAGCAATACACACTCCCACAACTAATTATAGGTGGTTCACAAGATGCGGACATTCAGTTCGTACTGGCGTTGTACGGATGCCTCCATTGTGAATGCGGATAGGCCGGGCAGGTGCGGTGTCCATAGGACACATCCCTTTTGCTTAATTGTGGTCATTCCCGCTGTACTGTGCGCCGCTGAGTCATAACGGGATTTTAAAAACAAAGGAAAAGCCACATATACACTCAGCAACAATTTACTTATCACCCTTTATTTACACATATTCATACATACTATTGGGAAATGAAGGGGTAGCAGAAGTGGATAAATATTGTGGGGAATTGGGGATTTGTACAAGTTGGTTGTGAGGGGAGGAAGGGATTTAGGTATCATCGTAACGTCTCTGATACACAGATTTTGAGGGGATGGCGGGCTGTGAAATGGGGAAGGGGTACATGTGCAGGTCGGGCCACATGATATGTCCTTGTACGTAATCTTTTAAGGCAGCAAGATTGTTCTACCAGGCTGTCCACTTTGCCATTTACAGACTTTCTTTCCTTTCCTGTGCCCATATGCTGCTGTGGAAGGGGTGCCGCTTGTGCTGCATTGTTTTCCTTTCCAATATGTTCTCTAGAAGAAAAAGAAATCTGTTAGGTGTACATGAAGCAATAGATATTAAATATTTTACGTTTCAGACTGCGGTGCATACCAATGGGGTTTCTATCGTAAGTCATTTCGTCATGAGGGAAATTCTCTTCCAGGCACTCTAAGGTGCTTGCCATTGCGGCATAAACAAAGAAACGTTATGCTTATCTACCATTGTATACTGCACCACCTGTGCAATTATCAGACAAACTTTATTGTGCTTACTACGTTGTAGTGACGTTCTGGTCTTAGTACTTTCCAGTCCTTACTCTAGCCATTCGTCCTTTGTTCTGTTAAGTGACTTCAATTCAGCAATCCCACTAAGTCAGTGGGCCTCATTACACGGTAGGCGGTGAACCATGGCGCAATTAGCGCCATGGTTCATGCCGGTAAAATACCGGCACCGCCTTGGTGGAAAGGGGAATTACCGCCCCATTCCAAGGTTTGAGGGGCGGTAATTCCCCCTTCCACCATTGCCCTTCCCCATTCCCATTTTTGCCCCATTGGGCATAATGGGAATGGAGAAGGCGCTAATTACGGCACCGCAAATTGCGGTACCGTGAATTAGCTCCCTGGGTCCCTTTGCGGGTTGGTTTTTAACGCCTGCAAAAAGCAGCCGTTAAAATCCCCAACCCGCAAAGGGACCTCGTAGTAAGGCGGTAAGGATTTACCGGTACCGGTAAAATACCGGTACCGGTAAACTCTTACCGCCTACCGTGTAATGAGGCCCGGTGCCTCATTTGGGACGCCTAAGGGAAGCCCTTATTTATATATTTTTATGACAAGTTATACTCTGGATGATAAACCCTTATATAACACCCCTCTCTTTGAATCCCCCTGAACTCACTGAGCCAAGAAGTAGGTTTGTTTTGCAATTTAAAAGATGTATTGGAAAAAATAACAATATATATATATCACGTTTTTATAATAAATTAATATTTGATATCACACTTAAGAATATGACAGTGATCAACAATGGATAATATTACAATTGTACGCTTATTTAATTACTTAGGAGTTGGTATAGGAAGGAAAAGGTAACTGAGAATGCTTTTATGGTTTCAAGGAAAAACAATGATGGAAAGAATGCAGTACAGAAATAAACCGATAGGGTTTCACAAGAGATAATATGTTCACTTTTCCCCTTGTGGCAATTCACTCCTCGCTATGCAATATAAGGAGATGGAAGTAAAGCACACGGTTTTCAGGGATACAATCACAATACAAAACGAATTTCAGTTCCCCCTCTAGCAAGCTTAGAGAAACAGGGATGGTTTTAAACACAGGCAAAAGTACTTTTAAATGTGGTATGCAAAGAAGGGAAAAATATGCTAAAAATGATTTTAATTCCCTGTAGGAGGTTCAGGGTAGGTGATAGCTATTTAAGATTAGTTCAAGTCACACTGGCAATGCTCAATGAGGGATTAGCAGGTTGAAAACTAATTTTAGCAGTTCAAGCAAAAGACGGCTATCTTTGACAGGAGCTAATTTTTCAGTTCTCGGCAATTCTTCCAAATGTGGTTACGGAATAATGAATCGGTTTTAGGCTTGTTGGAAATCTTAGAATCTTAGCTTTAAAATGAAAGTTAAATCTCGTTCCTAGCACACGCGGTCCCAGAGATACGGACAATTTTGTGGAGATAGTTTTTCAAAATGAAAGTAAACTTCAGAATGACAAAATGACACTTTTACAGCTTTGAAATGACAGAATGAACACACAATTCCTATGATGCAGTTCTGGACAGGTTCAAATGTTTTGAATCAGATTATTTTAAACTAAGAGATTGGCTCTGGCACAGTTCTAGCTGAGTACTCACACTATAAATTTAAAATAGGCTGTCAGGGTCTGGTCAGGTTGGCTGTGGTTCTCTCCGGATACAGCACGGCTTTCTGGGTCTGCTACCGGTTCTGGATACAGCTCTGCTTTCTGGGTCTGGATATGGTTCTGGCCCAAGGTTCTAGCCAGAATCAAACAGCTCGCCCCGGCTGTTGAATAGTTTGGTTGCAAAAGATTTGGAGGCCTGCTGAACAGGATTCAGCTTGTGGATGGGCCCCTGCTTTAAGTTCTGGCTTGGTTCTGGATCTATCTGGAGTTGAGTTCTGGATTTTGAAGTCGTCCGGCAAAATGCTTCGCTAGAAAGTGGAAAAGTGAGTGTCTTGCCTGTCCAAAGCAGTCTCTTTTTATGTATTTTGAAAATGGGTGTGTGTGTGGGCATAACTAAGCCTGCCCCTCACAACTTATCATTGGCCAAGCTCTCCTCTCTCCCTTGATTGAGGGAAGGAATGGAGTGTCATCAGGCATTAATTTTATGGCATACAGAAAGAACACTCCCCTTGTCAATTTGCACACAAATCAATTTTTGATCCAAATACATATTTATCTATGTACCATTTTTCTAATATTATATGTCCAGTTAACATATTTTCTGTAGCACCAAACCATCCGATCCCTGTCTTTGTAAGATGTTGTGTCCACTTATGACAGATTCTGCCCTTTTCATCAAGAACACAACTTCTAAACTTTTCAAGAATTTACACAAACATGCACAAGGAATATGGGCATCAGATGATAAAGTGTCAGATTTTTTAACATACAGACATTCGGAGTAATACCTTATTTTCCGCTACTACCACCCAGAACATACCACAGAGTCCTAACACCTCTTAAATTGTGCACAGAAAAATCACAAGAATAATGATATTAATTATATTATTTTGACAAGTCTGTACTATGAATTATCCATCTTTTTAAAATTATGCTCTGGCCCAGAGGGGTGTGGTTTCCCAAAGCACATGGTGGAATTTCTGGTTTATCCACTTCCTCCAACTCAGGTTGCTCACAGAGGCACTGCTCCTCCCAGTTTCTTCCAAGAGGAAGTCATTTACGACCCCCCTAATTTAACATTTGCCAGAGCCAAGGAAAGCTCATTGTTCTGTTTCCCTGCTCCCAGGTGCTCCTCCCCTGATTCAATCAGAGAGGTGTAATCTCCTTTTGGTGGGAACAGCAGAAGGCAGCCAGGCCTGCGAATGCAGTGACTGGGTATGTTTCAACTCCTGTTGGGGGTAGTTGCCGGCCAGAATTCAATCTCTTCAAGCCAGGCTTCAGCCAAATGTCACTTTTGTTCCCAGTTTTTCTTCATTCAAATCAAACTTACAATTTTTACACATGCAGCTAGAACGCTGATTCTAAGTTCAAAACTATGACCTTTAAACAGTTGCAACCTATGTGACACTCAAAAATAGATCACTCATTTATTTTAAACATTTCGATTTTAGTGGTTTTAAATCCAATTTCAGTTAAGCTGCTGACATCCACAGCTCAGCCAGTTTTATTATAAACATTGTTTTGGGCTCTTCATCTTTCCAGATTGTGTATGCACACAAGACTACATTCTGCCAAATGTCTGCTGGTCTTCAGTGAGATTTTTGAATATCTTGCAATGTTTAAAATAGGCATTTTTAGCTTGCATTTCAGAGAAACAAAGGTGATTTCAAAGCGCTTTTTTTGAGCTAACAGGCACTGCTGTTTTTTCCTTTGGCACCACGTTTCACTCATGGCGCTTCTGGCCCATCACGCTCGCATTGGTGGGTGGCAGGTCAGGCGACCATTTTGGTGTGCGCAAAACTGCACGGTTTTCCTGGATTCTGGCAGAAATGTGGGCTATTCGGCCATCTTGGATTTTCTAAGCCCACCGCACCAAATGTGGCAGCATAATAACTTGAACGTGGGTGAAGACACCCAACAAGCCCCCCCGCCCGACTGCACTTTGATTTTGAGTCGAGGGGGAGTCGGGTGCAAAGGATGTTTTGATCCACGCGCTGGTATGTCCGCATCATCTTCTTCCGATTCCGCAGATGGCACAGTTCATCATCTTTTCCGATTCCGTAGATGGCACATATCAGCATTTTTCCTTTCTCAAGGTCGATCGATCAGTTCTCCTTGCTGGTCCTGATGGGAGTATTGGGCGGTACCCCGGGCCCCTCGGATCTTTGCTCTCGGTCCCCGGATCTTCCTCCTTGGTCAGTCTCCATGGTTTCATCTCTCCTAGGATGACAAAGCAAAGCGGCAATACCTATTCGTAGACATTTCTCCCCCACTATTGATATAGTGGGCGGACATATACATTTTATACATCAGGAAACATTTGCATTCAAGAATCATAGAATTTTATAGGCTATATGTGGAATATTTTAGGGTTGGAACTGTATTACTCTGGAGCGGCCCCCTGTAGGATTGCAGAGGACTCCTCCAGTTGCTGCAGAGTGTGCCTGGGATGGCAACACTTTAGCTGATTGATATGGACCCACTTGTCTTCCCCTTCCGCCGAACTACCTTTAGGGATGCGGATCTTGTAGGCGACTGGGGAGATCTTGTCTACAATTTCAAAAGGTCCCTTCCATGTAGGCAGAAATTTTCGCTGTTTGGCCTGGTTCCTCTGGAAATTGTATAGATAGACCCGGTCTCCCACATTGTATTCTTTCATGGTAGTTTTCAAATCATAGTGCGTTTTCATACTCTCGGCTGATCTTTCTAGATTCCGCTGAGCATAGGCAAAAGCATGTTGGAGGTGTTTCCTCACATTCTCCACATACTCATGAGTTGTGGAGGCATTGATTAATGTCTGCTCTTGGGTCCTGTAGAGCAAATGCTGGGGAAGCACCATCTTGCGTCCAATCATCAGCTCAAATGGTGACATTTTAATTGCAGATGAAGGGGTAGATCTGATGGCCATTAGGACCAGAGGTAATCGGATATCCCAACTTGGCCCAGAATCTGCCACAAACATTTTTAGGATGCTCACAATGGTTCTGTTGTATCTCTCTACTGCACCAGAAGAGGCTGGCTGGTAAGCAATGTGTAGCTTCCTTTTGACCCAAGTATCTCCCACATCTTTGTCATTACCTCGCTGGTGAAATTGCTACCTCTGTCAGACTCAATCCTTTGGGGTAGACCAAAACGCGAAAAGATGTGGTTGATCATCAGGGCAGCTGCTGTTTCTGCCATGCAGTTTGGGGCCGGGAGACATTCCACCCATTTAGTAAATAAGCATGTCACCATCAACGTGTACTTATTTCCCCTAGAGGAGGGAATCACGGGGCATATGAAGTCGATTTGCAAATCTGACCATGGCAGTGTCATCCCAGGCAGAGACAAGTGTGAGGGATGTTGGCTGAAATTGTGCACACACAAGACACCCCTTCAAGTATTGGTCGAGGTCCTGCCCCATGTGTGGCCAGTATGCAACCTCTCTTAAGATCTCAAGTGTTGTATGAAACCCCCTATGACCGGCGGTGGCCGCATCATGGGCGTGACTTAACATCAGGCTTCGGAATGAGGTAGGGACCACCCACTGATCATGGCCAGCTTGGGATTTCCTTACCAACAAACCGTCTTGGATTCGGAACATTTTTGGACATTTTATCAACACTCTAAGGTCCTCTTTCCCAATGTAATCGGTATCCGTCAGGGGAAAGTTCTCAGGGTCCTCAATGTGTTGGTAAAACTTACCAATTATTGGATCCCCCTTCTGAGCCGTGATCAAATCAGTATCTGGGATCTCCTTACTCCATTGTGCAGTTGAAAGATCATTGTGAGCATTTGTCTGGGACCTATTGATAGCAGTGACCTGGATTTCCCCCAACAGGGACTCAATCTCTATTAGATCCCCTTGGATGGCCCTGGTTTTGGCCAGCTGATCAGCTAAGTCATTCACAGTTTTGTCTGGTCCCTCTACTTTGGAATGATCCTTGATCTTTTTCCAGTAGATGGTCATCCCGTTCGAGGTGATCAGATCATCAATGTTTTGAATTAACTTCCCATGTTTCAAGGGTTTGTTATTAGCACATAACATGCCTCTGGTTTTCCAATTACCCAGGTGCTCCACGAACCCGTTCTGTACATAATCTGAATCTGTGATTATGACCAGTTCGTGGAGTTGATGTTGGACAGCAGTGAGGATGGCTTGATACACAGCCATCAATTCTGCCACCTGACTACTTCGGGGACCAATTTTGTATCCAGCGGAGGGTTCTGGGGACTCATTCACCCATGCATTCCCTAGGCCGGCCAGACGTTCTTTTTCCCCGTTGTTGTCAACATAGTAAGAGCATCCATCCACATAGACAGTGGGCATTCCCTCACACTTGTCTTCTTCAAAGACTTTGTGTGGGGAATTAAGGTATGCCTCCATGTTGTCCTTGATTTTTAGACTTTCGTCCTTGAGACAGTTTTCTCTGGCACAATCATGCAAGTCAGCCAGACCTTGCGCGAGGGGACTCTTCCTATTTTGGCCATATCTGACCTCCACAGGAAAGCCTTGCATTGACAGAATCCAGGAAGTAATTCGGGAATTACTCACATTCCGGCCCGGATTCTGTCACTTTGGAGATATTGCAGAGGCTGGTGTGGAGTCTCCACTATGATGTGTTCCCCCTGGATGACTGGGCGGTAATTCTTCAATGCCCATACCGTTGCCAGGAGTGCCTTCTCACAATCGTTGAATTTTTCCTCCACAGAGGATAAAGTTTTGCTTGCATAGGAGATTACCTTATTGACCTTGTCATGCTTTTGGTATAATACTGCCGTCAAGCACGTATTAGAGAACCCTGTCTCCAGAAAAAACTCCTTGTTTCTGACAGGGTAAGCTAGGCAGGGCGCTTGTGAGAGGCTTCTTTTGAGCTGTCTTACAGCCTCGGATTGTTCTGGATCCCATTCCCACTTGACCCCCCCTTTCAAGAGATGAATCAGGGGTCTGGTGATCTCTGCGTAGCCCTCAATGAACTTTCTGCTGTAATTAGTCAGTCCAAGGAGGGTCCTTAGTTCCCGCAGAGTTGTGGGGTCTTTCAGTTTCTGAAGCGCTTCCACTTTCTTTTCCTGGGGACACAGACCCTGAGGAGTAATCTCATGCCCCAAGAAGTTAACACAGGTTCTACACCACTGTGCTTTCTGAATAGAAAGTTTTGCTCCGGCGGCCCTCAACTGGGTCAGAACATAACGGATCTCCGCTATATGTTCCTCCACAGTTGAACTTTTGATGAAGACATCATCTACATAAGCCAGGTTACCCCTCGCACCCAGGTCGGACATGGCTTTGTGTAGGAAAATGTTGAATTCATTGCCGGAGTTGAGGTATCCGAAGGGAGTCCGGGTCCAAGTGTACTGCTGGCCCCCAAAGGTAAAAGCCAGCTTGTATTGGTCCTCCCTACTGACAGGCACAGTCCAGTACCCATTGGTCAGGTCTATTGCGGTGAATACCTGTGAGCCCTGGATCTGGACCAGCCCTTGGTCAATGTAGGGAAGAGGCCATCGGGAAGTATGGACCCGTTTGTTGTGCTCCCTAAGGTCGGCGCAGAGTCTCCACTGGCCGTTTGGCTTCAATATTCCCAGCACCGGATTATTGAAGGTGCTGTGAACTGGACGGATTATTCCCCGGGAGTCAAGGTTCTTAATTATTTCAGTAAGGGACTCCATAGATGCGAGAGGCAAGCGATATTGCTTCACAAACACTGGAGTCATGCCAGGGTCCGTGGGAATTGTTGTTGTTGTTGTCGGTGCGACCACAATCATATGAGTCTACCGCAAAGAGATCTTGGAAATCCAAGAAAACTTGTTTCAACTTTTGCTTCTGTTCCAGAGTCACACAGGCATCAGCTAGGTTGACTCTCTCTTCCACCATCTGCCTGAAGCCTGGGAAGACTTCTGGTTTTGCTATCTCAGCGGCCTCCTCCAGCTGGGTGGAGAAGTCCCTGGTCAGAGTGCTGATTTGGACTGGAGGCTTCAGGTGGGAAAGGCAGCCTTCATGGACCTGGAAAATCACCTCATCCCTCCTGAAGTCACAAGTCACATCTTCCTTACCATAAGGGCAGGAAGTGTACACCAGGAAGTTCCCCCCATGCCGGGTAAAGATCCTGTCTGATGTTGTGTTGTCATCACTGTCACTGTCAAAGAAGTCCTTGGGGATTGGTCCTAACAGTTCATTTCCTAAATCAATGGAGAAATGTCGGTCATCAACCGCCATTCCAATGATGGTGCCTGCGGCTAGAGTGATACTCTTTAAGTCGCTGTTATCCACCTCTATTGGAATGGTGTCATGTTCTATGTTGACTAATGGTGTTGGGTTTACCCCCAACCCTTGCTGTTGGAGAGAAGCATTTAGATGAATATAAGCATCAGGGTTTTTCAATTTTTGTCCTCTTTTAACTTTCACTTCCAGGGAGAATTGTCGGGTCCTTTCTGGGATGGTGACTTCCTCTTTAACCAGAATTTCAACTGCATAAGGTAGCAATTGAGCTGACCTAAATGCTTTTTCTGGATCATCAAAGCCCATGGGATTATCCGCTAATCGGGACCATGCTTTGAAGTTTATTAGGGCCAAACTAATGGCAAAGCGATTGAGAATGTCACTGCCTAAGTAAAAGGCGGCAATGGCGTCTCGCACGACCCAACAATTATGGACTATGCTCTTGTTGCCAATGGAGATTTTGAGCATACACCTGCTTGGCAGGAGATGTTTGGAATTGGGTGCTTCCAGGTCCATTTCCCATTTGTCTATCAGTTTGAATGTGGGAATGGCTGGATCTTTTTGGAGTTGGTGGAACATGGCTTCGCTGATGAAGCTCTTACTGTTTTTCACACACACTCGTGCGAGAACAGAGTCCTTCCCATCATTTAACTGAACAGGGATGAACAACTGCTCTCCAATTTGCTGAACATCAGCCAGGCTCTGAGCTGATTTCACATCTTTCTGTACCATAGGAGTGGGAGTTTCTGATTGTGGATTAGTAAAGAATTTCAGAGTATTTCCTTCCAGTGTGGAATACCACCTTAAACTGGAGGGAAGGTTGATTTTCAGAAATAGAGAAGACCCCCCCATCACCAGTCTGTTGTCCTACTGCTATTACTATCACGTCTGGAATTTGTTTGTTCTGGAAGTGGAATTCTACTTGGTCAGATTTTTGTTCAACCATGTGGCACGTGCCGTTTAAACTAACATGGTTGACACTCTGCTTTAATTTTATTGGTCGGCTAGTCTGGGTCCAGAGGACCTTGTTTACGCAATCTATTAGGGGTGACAACCTACTCAGGAGGTCATTCCCTAGTAAACAAGGGGTGCCCTCTGGAGTCACTACTATGACTGGGTGCTTGTGTCGCCCAATTTTGATGTCCAAATCTGCAGTCCCCTCGACGGGAATTTCCTTCCCGTCAAAGTTCTGAAGTTGTCCAGGAAGAGAGGTGAGAGGAATACGGTAATTCTCCCCCCTTCCTGCATTTAGTTCATCAAAGGCCCTTTTGGACAGAAGGGTAGCTTGGGATCCCGTGTCCAGCAGTGCCAAAATTGTATCCTGCCCCTGTACTTGAACCGGGGCATAGTATCTTCCCTCCTTCTCTGTAAGGGGGCACAGATAATGCACATTTTTGGACAACTGGGGGGCTAATTTTCTGGTTTTGGACATTGAGAGAGAAGAGATTTGGGCAAAATTCTGTGGAGAGTCTCGGGAATCTGAAAGAAAAAGTTGGCAACTGGATATGGTTTTGGGTTCCCCTGGTTCCGGTTCTGGGCCGCCCCCCCCCTTTTTGGAGGCAGTCACCAGGATGGGTTTGGACCAGGGGTTTTTGGTATTGTTGGTTCTGGGATAGGATGATGGGCGGCGACAGCTCGATCCCCACATCTACCCAGTATATTGATTTGGTTTTAGGTTCCCCTGGTTCCGGTTCTGGGCCGCCCCCCCCTTTTTGGAGGCAGACACCAGGATGGGTTTGAACCAGGGATTTTCGGTATTGTTGGTTCTGGGATGGAATGATGGGCGGCAACAGCTCAATCCCCACATCTACCGAGTCTATGGATGCAGTTTTGGGTTCCCCTGATTCCGGTTCTGGGCCGCCCCCCCTTTTTGGAGGCAGTCACCAGGATGGGTTTGAACCAGGGGTTTTTGGTATTGTTGGTTCTGGGATAGAATGATGGGCGGCGACAGCTCAATCCCCACATCTACCCAGTCTATGGATGCGGTTTTGGGTTCCCCTGGTTCCGGTTCTGGGCTGCCCCCCCCCTTTTTGGAGGCAGTCACCAGGATGGGTTTGAACCAGGGGTTTTCGGTATTGTTGGTTCTGGGATAGAATGATAGGCGGCGACAGCTCAATCCCCACATCTACCCAGTCTGGGTTGGAATCCCTTGGGACCCATTTTTCCTTGGGAGTAGTTCCCCCATCTCTGAAGGAGAAGATCCTTTTCCCAGGATCCTCTGAGGATCCCTCTCCCTCAAATTGGAAGACCTGTACCTCCTCCACAAAATGGGTCTGTTTGGGTCCTTTGTTTCTCCTACCTCCTCTCTGCTCCTTGGGTGGCAGACTTTCAGGGGTAGGAGATTTTGTTTCCGGTTCCTGGGTTTCCAGGGGCTGGTTACAAATGGGGAAGGAGGCTTCCTCCAAGGCTTTACACCCCCCTTCCCCTTGTGCCTCCTCCCTGGGAACCGGTGGGTTATCGGGGTGCAGCCCCCGTCATTATTCTGGAGCACCAGGCCTAGTGTTTGGGGCATTCTGCGGTGGCATGCTCATCTGAGGGTTCTGTTGAGCCCTCAGTATGTGACCCAGATCCCGTGCCTTATTTTGGACCTGGCGCTCTAACTGTGAAACCCGCTCAAGCTGATACGGGGTTCTATTTTCTCCCCTGGGCTGATCCCGGGAAGGGTAGCTATCCCTTCTCTGGTAGTACCACCAGCTTTTTCTGGCTCTGCAGTAGGAAGTCCAAACCTTCTTGGTACTCCCTACTGCAGAGCCAGAAAAAGCTGGAGCAACAACTAGACTTTAACAGGGCATGCACAGAGCAGGTAGCCACCCTGCAAATCCGACTAGACAGAGAGAAAGAAGAAAGCAATAAATTGATTTTGAAAGACCTGGATACCCAGGCAGAGTTTGATCAAGAACGCCAGAAAGCTGGTGCCTTTCAAAGGCAGAGGGACGACCTGGCGGCAGCGATGCAGGCTCTTAGTCAGGAAAGGGACACCTTAGGCCAGGAAGTCTGCCAATTAAAAGAAATAATTGAAGAAAATCACCTGGCCCTCCAGGGGCTGGGTGACCTCCAAAAAGAGCATCAGGACTTGCTAGAGCACACCAGGAGGGTGGAAGATGCTCTGGCAAGAAAGGAACAGGCCAGTAGGGATGGGACTCAGGAGGTAACCCTCCTGCAGCAAAGACTGGCCCAGTATTCCAGGACCACCCAGGAGGCACAGAGAGAAAATGAGGCTCTCTGTCAGCACAATGATAGGCTCCAGCAACAGGTAGCCATGAAGGAGCGACTGATAGAGTCTAGTAAGGCCTTAACTGAGGAACTGAAAGCGCAGGCTCTTGCATTGCAACAGGGAGCAGGGGCTGACAGAGATGAAGTTCACTGGGAAAGGGAAACTCCTGAGCATAACCTCAGGAGCCCTAGTAACAGAGGCCCTCATCTCTCCCAGTCCTTGGACTCTGCCACCCCCACTTCAATTCAGCAATCCCACTAAGTCAGTGCCTCATCTGGGACGCCCAAGGGAAGCCCTTATTTATATATTTTTATGACAAGTTATACTCTGGATGATAAACCCTTATATAACGCCCCTCTCTTTGAATCCCCCTGAACTCACTGAGCCAAGAAGTAGGTTTGTTTTGCAATTTAAAAGATTTATTGGAAAAATTAAACAATATATATATATGTATCACGCTTTTATAATAAATTAATATTTGATATCACACTTAAGAATATGACAGTGATCAACAATGGATAATATTATAATTGTACGCTTATTTAATTACTTAGGAGTTGGTATAGGAAGGAAAAGGTAACTGAGAATGCTTTTATGGTTTCAAGGAAAAACAATGATGGAAAGAATGCAGTACAAAAATAAACTGATAGGGTTTCACAAGAGATAATATGTTCACTTTTCCCCGTGTGGCCATTCACTCTCCCGTATGCAATATAAGGAGATGGAAGTAAAGCACACGGTTTTCAGGAATACAATCACAATACAATACAAATTTCAGTTCCCCCCTAGCAAGCTTAGAGAAACAGGGATGGTTTTAAACACAGGCAAAAATACTTTTAAATGTGGTATGCAAAGAAGGGAAAAATATGCTAAAAATGATTTTTATTCCCTGTAGGAGGTTCAGGGTAGGTGATAGCTATTTAGGATTAGTTCAAGACACACTGGCAATGCTCAATGAGGGATTAGCAGGTTGAAAACGAATTTTAGCAGTTCAAGCAAAAGACGGCTATCTTTGATAGGTGCTAATTTTTCAATTCGCGGCAATGTTTCCGAATGCGCCGAGCGCGATTACGGAATAACTATAATGAATAGAAAGGCTCGTTGGAAAGCGTAGAATCTTAGCTTTAAAATGAAAGTTAAATCTCGTTCCTAGCACACGCGGTCCCAGAGATACGGACGATTTGGTGGAGATAGTTTTTCAAAATGAAAGTAAACTTCAGAATGACAAAATGACACTTTTACAGCTTTGAAATGACAGAATGAACACACGATTCCTATGATGCAGTTCTGGACAGGTTCAAATGTTTTGAATCAGATTATTTTAAACTAAGAGATTGGTTCTGGCACAGTTCTAGCTGAGTACTCACACTATAAATTTAAAATAGGCCGTCAGGGTCTGGTCAGGTTTGCTGCGGTTCTCTCGCAGCAATTTTTCTGAATGCGTCGAGCGCAATTACAGAATAACTATAATGAATCGGTTTTAGGCTTGTTGGAAAGCTTAGAATCTTAGCTTTAAAATGAAAGTTAAATCTCGTTCCTAGCACACGCGTCCCAGAGATACGGACGATTTTGTGGAGATAGTTTTTCGAAATGAAAGTAAACTTCAGAATGACAAAATGACACTTTTACAGCTTTGAAATGACAGAATGAACACACGATTCCTATGATGCAGTTCTGGACAGGTTCAAATGTTTTGAATCAGATTATTTTAAACTAATTTAAAATAGGCCGTCAGGGTCTGGTCAGGTTGGCTGCGGTTCTCTCTGGATACAGCATGGCTTTCTGGGTCTGCTACCGGTTCTGGATGCAGCTCTACTTTCTGGCTCTGGATATGGTTCTGGCCCAAGGTTCTAGCCAGAATCAAACAGCTCGCCCGGCTGTTGAATAGTTTGGTTGCAAAAGATTTGGAGGCCTGCTGAAGAGGATTCAGCTTGTGGATGGGCCCCTGCTTTAAGTTCTGGCTTGGTTCTGGATCTATCTGGAGTTGAGTTCTGGATTTTGAAGTCGTCCGGCAAAATGATTCGCAAGAAAGTGGAAAAGTGAGTGTCTTGCCTGTCCAAAGCAGTCTCTTTTTATGTATTTTGAAAATGGGTGTGTGTGTGGGCATAACTAAGCCTGCCCCTCACAACTTATCATTGGCCAAGCTCTCCTCTCTCCCTTGATTGGGGGAAGGAATGGAGTGTCATCAGGCATTAATTTTATGGCATACAGAAAGAACACTCCCCTTGTCAATTTGCACACAAATCTATTTTTGATACAAATACATATTTATCTATGTACCATTTTTCTAATATTATATGTCCAGTTAACATATTTTCTGTAGCACCAAACCATCCGATCCCTGTCTTTGTAAGATGTCGTGTCCACTTATGACAGAATTCTGCCGTTTTCATCAAGTACACAACTTCTAAACTTTTACAGAATTTACACAAACATGCACAAGGAATATGGGCATCAGATGATAAAGTGTCAGATTTTTAACATACAGACATTCAGAGTAATACCTTATTTTCCGCTACTACCCCCAGAACATACCACAGAGTCCTAACACCTCTTAAAATGTGCACAGAAAAATCACAAGAATAATGATATTAATTATATTATTTTGACAAGTCTGTCATATGAATTATCCATCTTTTTAAAATTATGCTCTGGCCCAGAGGGGTGTGGTTTCCCAAAGCACATGGTGGAATTTCTGGTTTATCCACTTCCTCCAACTCAGGTTGCTCACAGAGGCACTGCTCTTCCCAGTTTCTTCCAAGAGGAAGCCATTTACGACCCCCCCTAATTTAACATTTGCCTGAGCCAAGGAAAGCTCATTGTTCTGTTTCCCTGCTCCCAGGTGCTCCTCCCCTGATTCAATCAGAGAGGTGTAATCTCCTTTTGGTGGGAACAGCCGAAGGCAGCCAGGCCTGCGAATGCAGTGGCTCGGCAAGTTTCAACTCCTGTTGGGGGTAGTTGCCGGGCAGAATTCAATCTCTTCAAGCCAGGCTTCAGCCAAATGTCACTTTTGTTCCCAGTTTTTCTTCATTCAAATCAAACTTACAATTTCTACACATGCAGCTAGAACGCTGATTCTAAGTTCAAAACTATGACCTTTAAACAGTTGCAACCTATGTGACACTCAAAAATAGATCACTCATTTATTTTAAACATTTCGATTTTAGTGGTTTTAAATCCAATTTCAGTTAAGCTGCTGACATCCACAGCTCAGCCAGTTTTATTATAAACATTGTTTTGGGCTCTTCATCTTTCCAGATTGTGTATGCACACAAGACTACATTCTGCCAAATGTCTGCTGGTGTTCAGTGAGATTTTTGAATATCTTGCATTGTTTAAAATAGGCATTTTTAGCTTGCATTTCAGAGAAACAAAGGTGATTTTTTCAAAGCGCTTTTTTTGAGCTAACAGGCACTGCTGTTTTTTCCTTTGGCACCACGTTTCACTCATGGCGCTTCTGGCCCATCACGCTCGTACTGGTCGGTGGCCGGTCAGGCGACCATTTTGGTGTGCGCAAAACTGCACGGTTTTCCTGGATTCTGGCGCAAATGTGGGCTTTTTGGCCATCTTGGATTTTCTAAGCCCACCGCACCAAATGTGGCAGCATAATAACTTGAACGTGGGTCAAGACACCCAACAGTTCCTATGTAAAGCAGCAGTGCGATAAGATTGTTGAAGGCAGACGTCACTTCTCTTGTTGGTGCATTCCGTTATGGTGCACTCCCAATGCCTTTGTTCTTTTTCTTTCATAAGTACACAGTTTGCAGACCTACTCTATTTTCCCTTGCAATTGATGTTCATGGTGCTGTTTGTATATGTTCCTTGTGTTTGCTGAATGGTACCACTATGTAAGAGAACCTCTGCCTTTCTGAGCAGGTTGGATGCCACCCAATGTCTGCGACCAGATGCATACTCCACGACTACTGTGCACATTAACATGGTGCCAGCGGGTTCAGTATGTTGTACGGTACATCTTTACAAACTAAGGGTATTCTGGTAAAAAACCTATTAAATTCAGTGAAAAAAGTTGTTAAAGGGACGTTATGGTTAAGTTACACTTGTAAAAACCTATGAAATTCAATGGAAAAAACTTAGTTAAGGGGACGTTATATTAAGTTGCACTAATAAAAAACTATGAAATTCAATGGAAAAACGTTATCGGGACGTTATGGTTACAGGTAAAACTGGAAAGCCTCAGAAATTCACCAGTTATGGTAAGCTAAGCAACCATAACTCGAGCCACCACCGTGCACTGCTAACACTAATACCCAGGACATCAGAAATGACATCACAAATGTAATTGATGATATCAATTATGACATCACATGTGAAATTAATTTGGATGGAAAACTCCCTACAAAGTCCCCTATTGTGTTTATAATGTTGGTAACAGGATATCAGGGGGATTGTGTAATGTTAAACATGTAATAACTAGCTAACAATTTGAGACTTACTACACACTTGTGCTAATACAAACAATACATATGAAGACCCACAATGCATACAAATCAGAGGCACATACACGGAAACTATAGTAAGGAAGAAAGAAACAGCATCATCAGAAAATGTTAATAGCATTAAAGTTTATCTTCATGTATACAAATGAATTGTGTGTTTGAGGCCTGCTATTGCCCCATGTATGTGCACCATGAGCTGAGACCAAACCCTAAGAAAAGTACGTTAAGAACATATGACAAGGTTAACGTCTAGATATACAGCACCTTTTGCAGTGACCCTAAATAAGAAAGAATGGGAATACCAAATAATCTGTCTTTCTAGAATTCTATACAATAATTGCTAGACTCATTAAAGGTTTATTTCAGGCACACTTCAGGTGGTGAATCACTGATTTAGTCTCTTCTTAAACGCCTCAACTCAGCCTTTCATCCTTCTGAGGTCGATACATGAGTACCAACACAGGTTGGGTGATATTGGGTGTATATTTTCTCTATATAAATCGCTTAAGCCTAAGTGCTATATAATAACAAATCATTATCATTTGGTCATGGACGTCTGCTTGCATTCACAGTAATTTGGTAATGTGGGCCTATACACACTGATCTTAACGATACATATGGCAATCCATTCTTGTATGAAATGTATATCACATTATAGTGACATCGTAACCATATTCTTCATAGTATGCTTAGGAACAATGCTATGTGACATCAGTTCCTGTTTTGTCAAGGGGTGAAAGGTCATGTACATTGCTTCCCGTGATATCACTTCAGGGTGGGGTCAAATCACAACACTTCCTGTGATGTCATCGGAGGTCAAGGGTCATGTGATGTCACTTCCGCTACCACTGGCATTTTGGGGAAATGACGTCCCTGATCGGTGCTAGGGGATCTTGCTGCTGCGGCATCTTGCTGTCGCCTGACTACATCTTCGGCCCACCTGCCGCCCAAAGCTGCCTGGGATTATGGTCATTACAACACAATAATGATTAACTTCAGGGGCATCTTGCAAGGGGCAGCTTTCACAGCTGCAGCTCGATGACAATATTGGATGCCCAGGGGAACCCGCTGATCCCTACAGCCATCACTAGTACGAGCTAAATCAAGGTTTTTGTTTCCAAAACAAGAGCAGGTTAGCCCTCGATCCACTCCCTCAGCACTACAGGAACTGCTTATCAATGAAACAAGGCATTTGAAGACCTCTACACATGAAGTAGTCATCACAGAATAAAAGTAAGCAAGCTGAACTTGCTAATATTTGTGCATCTCCCCAGCAAACCATAATACAAATGGTGCATGGGCTGCCTGGTGCTGAATGAGCCCTTCATGATTATTATGTTGATTAATTCACTACCATTATATTTCGTAGTAATAACATGCATTGTTACAGCACTTAGAAGCCAGAGAAATCTGGCCTGATGTGATAAAAACATGATTTCTTAGGGGTTTTTTGTGTTATTGGTTCAAATTCAACCTTTAACAACTACATAGCATAAAACAAATTAAAACAATATTACTGAGTATAAAGAAAGAGAAATACAAAAGTTATTAAAAGTACCAAAAAAAGAGCAAGCAAATGGAAAGAGAACAGAAAAGGAAAAGAGGGAAAAGTGAAAATGAGATTAAAGAAAGCAAATAAAATTCAAACCATACAATCAATTCATCTTTCCATTTGCAGGTTAAATAACATATCTTTCGCAACAAAATGAAGGCACCGAAATTGAAGCTGCATTTACAATCAACGCAAATCATCTTCATACAATTCATGTTTCCATTTTGCAGATAGACCACACATCCTTCACATTAAGAATTGCATCAGAAAGATGAGTCAGCATTTACAATTGATGTGGTTGAGCCTTACAACCAGTAATTCTACATGTATTCTGCTGATATTGCATACTCACTTTGATACTTGTAGAATGCCCTTATCCTAATATGTTTTAAAGCATCAAAACAAGCACTAAATGCCTGGCTGTCTCTGTGTTTCAACACGCTTGCCCGCCTTTTTAAAGTCCCCCATCAATGAGTTCTCTGATGCAGTTAACATTTTCCCATAGAAAGATAGGTTACACCAAAATGCTTTAGTCGTCAGGAAATGCTCCCCAATTTGTACCGGATGATTACAAGCAGCGTTGAGGATGGAAGATGCAAGATACTTTTCCATATCAAGGCTTCCAAAAAAGGCAGATAATCCGTACTGGGTCGTATATTTCAATCCCGTAGAGTAATTTCGGGACATTCTTGCCCTTGAAGAAACGCCTACAGGGCAGTAAAGAGAACTTGCCAAATTTAGAATCCACCCTCTGTAATTGATAAACCAATATGGTGGCCTTAGATAAAAGCCATGATCGGATATAAGTATGAGAGGGTTTGGAATTGAGAACATGATATAATAGCCATTAATCTTGCTGGAAATAGAATATCCAGGTCACAGTAACATCAACACATGGACTATTTTTTATTTAAGTATACACCTAATTATAGGCCATGAAGCAGGATCACTCTAAATAATGGCCGGGGCATCATGTCTGCCTGTCCGAGATTCGCAACCCTTATTTTCCAGCTGTACCTTCATGAATATAGCACACTAAGGAAATCCAAAACACACAGGGGAGGCCACAAAATGTACACTCTTCTATGTCTTTTCTATTGCCTCTTATCCAGCAGTATGCCTGCGCAAGCCCCAAAGTGGTAAAATTACTTCATTATTATTGAAGCCCTCTAAGTCCTAAACCCTACAATTAATAGCTATTTTTGCCAATTTGAAACAAAATCAACTGGTCCTGCACACTTTTGTACGCTTTCAGTAGGCCCGCCCTGATCACGCCCCTCCAAACATTTTTTTCCATCAAATGCCACAGTTCCACTACTTTATTTTTTACACTTCGACAAATGGGATATATAGACGTGTTATCACCTAATTGCCTTCTAACACTGGTTACTCCACATCAGCCACTTGCTGACAAAGAAGGTTTCTAGCTCTTCAGTGGGCATTTAGTGTGTAACATCCCTGCTGGCTGGCCCTCTCGTGATAATCAGTGGCTATTATCCTTTGCTTTGCCATTGTAATGTATGCACCCTGGGAAAGGGAGCTAAGCAGTGGCTGAGCCAGGGCCGGACAGCGACAGCGGCCACACACCTGGCTAACCCCTGGCGCCCAGGGCACCCTCCAGCCTCCCACCGGCACCCTATTATCGCCCCCAGCCCCTGACACCAAAAACTGCCTCCGCCACTGGAGCTCAGACTGTTTTCACTCTGAGCAAGGGACCCTACCCATCATGTTGAAATGGGATCCTGTTGTACTTTGCTGTCCCTTTAAGGACTCTCACAAGCCCAGTGCGGGTAAGCGCTGGGGCAAAAGAAGGGGAGGGGTTTGGGTAAAGTTAATCAGTTCCTGTTTGTAAGAGGGAGAGAAAGGACGTAAATAAAGTTTTTCCTGCCTCCACGCAAACTCCCGGTGTCCGTGTCCTTATTTAAACGAGTACAATAACTGGCGACGGAGTGTGGAGGTAGAGTGTGGAGTCTGCTGGAGTCCAGTCT
The DNA here is from genome assembly GCF_040938575.1 of Ambystoma mexicanum. Taxonomy (NCBI): domain Eukaryota; kingdom Metazoa; phylum Chordata; class Amphibia; order Caudata; family Ambystomatidae; genus Ambystoma; species Ambystoma mexicanum. The sequence continues at coordinate 67,008,546 of NC_090939.1, forward strand.
GTTTTCCGTGTCTATTGCTGGAGGAGGCAACAGAGAACTGTATAACTACCACTCCTGGCCGCGGAGCGGGCCGCGGAGTGTGGGGGTAGAATGTGGAGTCTGCTGGAGTCAAGTCTGTTTTCCGTGTCTATTGCTGGAGGAGGCAACAGAGAACTGTATAAATACCACTCATGGCCGTGGAGCGGGCCGCGGAGTGTGGAGGTAGAGTGTGGAGTCTGCTGGAGTCAAGTCTGTTTTCCGTGTCTATTGCTGTAGGAGGCAACAGAGAACTGTATAACTACCACTCCTGGCCGCAGAGAGGGCTGCGGAGTGTGGAGGTAGAGTGTGGAGTCTGCTGGAGTCTGCGGGATCAGCGGATCGGAGGACACGACCCACTCAGGTAAGATCTGCCCTCTGCGTATATACAACTTGAAATATATGGTGCGCACATAAGCCCACGTGTTAAATGTGAAAATCGAACACTGATAGAAACTCTATTAGGTGAAACAATATAAATACAAGCGGAAATGAGAACACGTCCTTGTACTTTACACCAGCAAAAGTGTTAAAGAGTTCAGCTGACCGAGTATAACAGACGTTATCAGACATTACCAGGGAAATTTAAGACCACGGAAGCCCGGTAAATCTGTGAAAAGTGCAGCGTGGGGGGACTGCGGGATCTGTCCTTTGACCCCTGCGCTGCAAAACTGAGGAAACCTCGAATACAACGCAGCCGAGAAAAGAGCACCATAGTGTTTCCTTCGCGTCCTGTTTTATTTTTTTGAAACAAATTTGCTGTACAAAGCGAGTATTATAGATCCCGCACCCAAGATACGGTGTGGATCGCATGCAGAAGGAGAACTGTTTAGGGGGACTGCGGGAGTAAGTCCTTTGACCCCCACACGTATAGAGAAACTACAATCATCCCCTGCCCCCGATACCGACCTACCTAGTACTGAAGCTGCCGAGACCATTCACGGCGCGGACGCGCCTGCGGGGAGAGCGTGCTCCGGTACCGAAGGAGAGGTGGGGAACGCGAGCGGCTGACTGCGGAGTGGCAGTAGCCAGAGGAAGAACGGAAAGTGAGAACGGTGAGAAACAAAGCAAGTAAAATCTGCTCCAAGGAAAACAAAGTGAATCATTGAAAAATGACGACCGTATCAGAAGAGACCAAAGCAACATTAACCCAACAATTGTCACAGAGAAATATGAGACAAAAAACTAAATTGTTGTCAGAAAATCTGATGAAACAAGATGACAGCAATAGCAGCGTCATGGAAGAGGGGCACAACCTGAGCCAGTTGGAACTACCAGACAGTACACCACTTAAAGAGAAAACACCCGCAAAGGGAGGAAACAACAACATAAACAGGAAAAACCATGATCTATTGCTACCATTAAAAGACAAACCAGGTGATACGCAGGAAGGAGAAACCATTCAACAAAATTGCGACCAACAGTGCAATAAATGGACAAACCTTAAAGCAACAAATGCCGAAGAAAAAATTAACCCTCAGAGGAAAAGGGAAAAGGATCAAGAGACAAAAACAGACAATAGACAAATCAAAGAACTGGAAACAGCTATTGAACAAAAGCTCTGTTCCAAAACTATAACACAGGAAAGCGATACCAGTAAATATGATCACCCATTACTATCGCAGAAAGAAAATGCCATTAAGGCAAAACAACAATGGAAATTGTACTATCAAAGAGCGACCAAATCAGAAAGATTCATAAAAGAAACTGCTCCAATCAGTCAATGTCGAATGGAACGCCTATCGTTGGATTTAACAGAAATTGAATCACTGATGGAATTACAACAAATAAATAGGAAAAACAAAAAACAAGCTAATTTAGCTGAAAGAACATTGGCAACAAGCAATGAAACCAATAACTGGCAAAACTATGCTGACTCAAGCTATACAACTGTAAATAAGACGCAACTAGCAAACATGGAAACAAATGGCAAGAAAACAGCCCATAAGTCAGAGGAAACTGTTGGCGACTGTCCACCTAAGCCAGGAAACAATCAGGAGTCAGTTGCTACATCAATGCTGGACCTACAGAATATGCTGATAGCTGTGACAACGCAAACAATGATACCCTACATAAAGCTACAAGAAGCAGGCAATGAAACAACGAAAGAACATACTACGATACTTAATTCCATATTCAACAAACAAAAGAATCTAGAACAACTGATACATAAAATACAAGAACGGCTTAGCATAGAAGCAGAAAACAGTTATATATGGCAACAACGTCTTGCAGAGATAGCAAGATAGGACAGAATGGATAAAGCAACGCTCATGGAAGCCTTAATCTCATTTACAAAGACATCTCTAACGAGGAATAACAGCGAAGGAAAAAATCAAAAGGAGAAAGAACAAATGTCTGGAGCATCAAAGGCAGGTCCCGCTAAGACAAGAGGGGACAGCGCACAGACTAGGAGGGAGAACCATCACAATGACGAAGCAGAGAGTCATAATGACATTCTCCTAATAGACTTGACATCTGAAGAACTAAGGAATAAAATAAGTGAAAAGCCTACAAACTGGATTGTGGAATTAACCACACATACTATAGATCCTCAGACTGAGACAACACAAGGGAATGTGAATTATAGCATATTCGAACAACAGACATAGAATAACTCAAATAAAACAAAAACGTTAGCGGCAAAAAAGCAGACCAAAAAACAACAAAGAGGATCTAGAGCATTTCTTAGGAATCTAGCTCAAAGCGCTAAGGATAACATCAAAAAATCACAGCCCCAAAAACACAAAGAAATGAGCACATAAGACCCAGTAATAAAAGAAAGTGATTGTTTTGCAAAGGTAGCGGGCGCCCCTCTCTCGAAAGAACAGACTTGATAACCTGTTCAGTGGTTATTAACCACTTGAGAGTTCGCAGCCACTGCTTTTACTCACTGTGCCTTTCACAGATGGGAAATATCCATTTGCATATCAGTCTTTGTCCTGCCCAGGGGCAGTCCAGCACCGAAATGCAATGGCAACTCCAACCTGAACGAGAGTACCACCAGCACCCCCATACACGTGTTTCACCCTTGTTGGGGATCATCAGTGAGGTGAAGCTGATGCCTCTCTAAGCACAGTGAGAGGGAGACCACGTCTGGTTGCCCCCAGGAGACCTAGGGTTACCAATCCCAGGTTCCTTGAAAAATAGTTTTGCAAAGGTAGCGGGCGCCCCTCTCTCGAAAGAACAGACTTGATAACCTGTTCAGTGGTTATTAACCACTTGAGAGTTCGCAGCCACTGCTTTTACTCACTGTGCCTTTCACAGATGGGAAATATCCATTTGCATATCAGTCTTTGTCCTGCCCAGGGGCAGTCCAGCACCGAAATGCAATGGCAATTCCAACCTGAACGAGAGTACCACCAGCAACCCCATACACGTGTTTCACCCTTGTTGGGGATCATCAGTGAGGTGAAGCTGATGCCTCTCTAAGCACAGTGAGAGGGAGACCACGTCTGGTTGCCCCCAGGAGACCTAGGGTTACCAATCCCAGGTTCCTTGAAAAATAGTTTTGCAAAGGTAGCGGGCGCCCCTCTCTCGAAAGAACAGACTTGATAACCTGTTCAGTGGTTATTAACCACTTGAGAGTTCGCAGCCACTGCTTTTACTCACTGTGCCTTTCACAGATGGGAAATATCCATTTGCATATCAGTCTTTGTCCTGCCCAGGGGCAGTCCAGCACCGAAATGCAATGGCAACTCCAACCTGAACGAGAGTACCACCAGCAACCCCATACACGTGTTTCACCCTTGTTGGGGATCATCAGTGAGGTGAAGCTGATGCCTCTCTAAGCACAGTGAGAGGGAGACCACGTCTGGTTGCCCCTAGGAGACCTAGGGTTACCAATCCCAGGTTCCTTGAAAAATAGTTTTGCAAAGGTAGCGGGCGCCCCTCTCTCGAAAGAACAGACTTGATAACCTGTTCAGTGGTTATTAACCACTTGAGAGTTCGCAGCCACTGCTTTTACTCACTGTGCCTTTCACAGATGGGAAATATCCATTTGCATATCAGTCTTTGTCCTGCCCAGGGGCAGTCCAGCACCGAAATGCAATGGCAACTCCAACCTGAACGAGAGTACCACCAGCAACCCCATACACGTGTTTCACCCTTGTTGGGGATCATCAGTGAGGTGAAGCTGATGCCTCTCTAAGCACAGTGAGAGGGAGACCACGTCTGGTTGCCCCCAGGAGACCTAGGGTTACCAATCCCAGGTTCCTTGAAAAATAGTTTTGCAAAGGTAGCAGGCGCCCCTCTCTCGAAAGAACAGACTTGATAACCTGTTCAGTGGTTATTAACCACTTGAGAGTTCGCAGCCACTGCTTTTACTCACTGTGCCTTTCACAGATGGGAAATATCCATTTGCATATCAGTCTTTGTCCTGCCCAGGGGCAGTCCAGCACCGAAATGCAATGGCAACTCCAACCTGAACGAGAGTACCACCAGCAACCCCATACACGTGTTTCACCCTTGTTAGGGATCATCAGTGAGGTGAAGCTGATGCCTCTCTAAGCACAGTGAGAGGGAGACCACGTCTGGTTGCCCCCAGGAGACCTAGGGTTACCAATCCCAGGTTCCTTGAAAAATAGTTTTGCAAAGGTAGCGGGCGCCCCTCTCTCGAAAGAACAGACTTGATAACCTGTTCAGTGGTTATTAACCACTTGAGAGTTCGCAGCCACTGCTTTTACTCACTGTGCCTTTCACAGATGGGAAATATCCATTTGCATATCAGTCTTTGTCCTGCCCAGGGGCAGTCCAGCACCGAAATGCAATGGCAACTCCAACCTGAACGAGAGTACCACCAGCAACCCCATACACGTGTTTCACCCTTGTTGGGGATCATCAGTGAGGTGAAGCTGATGCCTCTCTAAGCACAGTGAGAGGGAGACCACGTCTGGTTGCCCCCAGGAGACCTAGGGTTACCAATCCCAGGTTCCTTGAAAAATAGTTTTGCAATGGTAGCGGGCGCCCCTCTCTCGAAAGAACAGACTTGATAACCTGTTCAGTGGTTATTAACCACTTGAGAGTTCGCAGCCACTGCTTTTACTCACTGTGCCTTTCACAGATGGGAAATATCTATTTACATATCAGTCTTTGTCCTGCCCAGGGGCAGTCCAGCACCGAAATGCAATGGCAACTCCAACATGAACGAGAGTACCACCAGCAACCCCATACACGTGTTTCACCCTTGTTGGGGATCATCAGTGAGGTGAAGCTGATGCCTCTCTAAGCACAGTGAGAGGGAGACCACGTCTGGTTGCCCCCAGGAGACCTAGGGTTACCAATCCCAGGTTCCTTGAAAAATAGTTTTGCAAAGGTAGCGGGCGCCCCTCTCTCGAAAGAACAGACTTGATAACCTGTTCAGTGGTTATTAACCACTTGAGAGTTCGCAGCCACTGCTTTTACTCACTGTGCCTTTCACAGATGGGAAATATCCATTTGCATATCAGTCTTTGTCCTGCTCAGGGGCAGTCCAGCACCGAAATGCAATGGCAACTCCAACCTGAACGAGAGTACTACCAGCAACCCCATACACGTGTTTCACCCTTGTTGGGGATCATCAGTGAGGTGAAGCTGATGCCTCTCTAAGCACAGTGAGAGGGAGACCACGTCTGGTTGCCCCCAGGAGACCTAGGGTTACCAATCCCAGGTTCCTTGAAAAATAGTTTTGCAAAGGTAGCGGGCGCCCCTCTCTCGAAAGAACAGACTTGATAACCTGTTCAGTGGTTATTAACCACTTGAGAGTTCGCAGCCACTGCTTTTACTCACTGTGCCTTTCACAGATGGGAAATATCCATTTGCATATCAGTCTTTGTCCTGCCCAGGGGCAGTCCAGCACCGAAATGCAATGGCAACTCAAACCTGAACGAGAGTACCACCAGCAACCCCATACACGTGTTTCACCCTTGTTGGGGATCATCAGTGAGGTGAAGCTGATGCCTCTCTAAGCACAGTGAGAGGGAGACCACGTCTGGTTGCCCCCAGGAGACCTAGGGTTACCAATCCCAGGTTCCTTGAAAAATAGTTTTGCAAAGGTAGCGGGCGCCCCTCTCTCGAAAGAACAGACTTGATAACCTGTTCAGTGGTTATTAACCACTTGAGAGTTCGCAGCCACTGCTTTTACTCACTGTGCCTTTCACAGATGGGAAATATCCATTTGCATATCAGTCTTTGTCCTGCCCAGGGGCAGTCCAGCACCGAAATGCAATGGCAACTCCAACCTGAACGAGAGTACCACCAGCAACCCCATACACGTGTTTCACCCTTGTTGGGGATCATCAGTGAGGTGAAGCTGATGCCTCTCTAAGCACAGTGAGAGGGAGACCACGTCTGGTTGCCCCCAGGAGACCTAGGGTTACCAATCCCAGGTTCCTTGAAAAATAGTTTTGCAAAGGTAGCGGGCGCCCCTCTCTCGAAAGAACAGACTTGATAACCTGTTCAGTGGTTATTAACCACTTGAGAGTTCGCAGCCACTGCTTTTACTCACTGTGCCTTTCACAGATGGGAAATATCCATTTGCATATCAGTCTTTGTCCTGCCCAGGGGCAGTCCAGCACCGAAATGCAATGGCAACTCCAACCTGAACGAGAGTACCACCAGCAACCCCATACACGTGTTTCACCCTTGTTGGGGATCATCAGTGAGGTGAAGCTGATGCCTCTCTAAGCACAGTGAGAGGGAGACCACGTCTGGTTGCCCCCAGGAGACCTAGGGTTACCAATCCCAGGTTCCTTGAAAAATAGTTTTGCAAAGGTAGCGGGCGCCCCTCTCTCGAAAGAACAGACTTGATAACCTGTTCAGTGGTTATTAACCACTTGAGAGTTCGCAGCCACTGCTTTTACTCACTGTGCCTTTCACAGATGGGAAATATCCATTTGCATATCAGTCTTTGTCCTGCAGGGGCAGTCCAGCACCGAAATGCAATGGCAACTCCAACCTGAACGAGAGTACCACCAGCAACCCCATACACGTGTTTCACCCTTGTTGGGGATCATCAGTGAGGTGAAGCTGATGCCTCTCTAAGCACAGTGAGAGGGAGACCACGTCTGGTTGCCCCCAGGAGACCTAGGGTTACCAATCCCAGGTTCCTTGAAAAATAGTTTTGCAAAGGTAGCGGGTGCCCCTCTCTCGAAAGAACAGACTTGATAACCTGTTCAGTGGTTATTAACCACTTGAGAGTTCGCAGCCACTGCTTTTACTCACTGTGCCTTTCACAGATGGGAAATATCCATTTGCATATCAGTCTTTGTCCTGCTCAGGGGCAGTCCAGCACCGAAATGCAATGGCAACTCCAACCTGAACGAGAGTACCACCAGCAACCCCATACACGTGTTTCACCCTTGTTGGGGATCATCAGTGAGGTGAAGCTGATGCCTCTCTAAGCACAGTGAGAGGGAGACCACGTCTGGTTGCCCCCAGGAGACCTAGGGTTACCAATCCCAGGTTCCTTGAAAAATAGTTTTGCAAAGGTAGCGGGCGCCCCTCTCTCGAAAGAACAGACTTGATAACCTGTTCAGTGGTTATTAACCACTTGAGAGTTCGCAGCCACTGCTTTTACTCACTGTGCCTTTCACAGATGGGAAATATCCATTTGCATATCAGTCTTTGTCCTGCCCAGGGGCAGTCCAGCACCGAAATGCAATGGCAACTCCAACCTGAACGAGAGTACCACCAGCAACCCCATACACGTGTTTCACCCTTGTTGGGGATCATCAGTGAGGTGAAGCTGATGCCTCTCTAAGCACAGTGAGAGGGAGACCACGTCTGGTTGCCCCCAGGAGACCTAGGGTTACCAATCCCAGGTTCCTTGAAAAATAGTTTTGCAAAGGTAGCGGGCGCCCCTCTCTCGAAAGAACAGACTTGATAACCTGTTCAGTGGTTATTAACCACTTGAGAGTTCGCAGCCACTGCTTTTACTCACTGTGCCTTTCACAGATGGGAAATATCCATTTGCATATCAGTCTTTGTCCTGCCCAGGGGCAGTCCAGCACCGAAATGCAATGGCAACTCCAACCTGAACGAGAGTACCACCAGCAACCCCATACACGTGTTTCACCCTTGTTGGGGATCATCAGTGAGGTGAAGCTGATGCCTCTCTAAGCACAGTGAGAGGGAGACCACGTCTGGTTGCCCCCAGGAGACCTAGGGTTACCAATCCCAGGTTCCTTGAAAAATAGTTTTGCAAAGGTAGCGGGCGCCCCTCTCTCGAAAAAACAGACTTGATAACCTGTTCAGTGGTTATTAACCACTTGAGAGTTCGCAGCCACTGCTTTTACTCACTGTGCCTTTCACAGATGGGAAATATCCATTTGCATATCAGTCTTTGTCCTGCCCAGGGGCAGTCCAGCACCAAAATGCAATGGCAACTCCAACCTGAACGAGAGTACCACCAGCAACCCCATACACGTGTTTCACCCTTGTTGGGGATCATCAGTGAGGTGAAGCTGATGCCTCTCTAAGCACAGTGAGAGGGAGACCACGTCTGGTTGCCCCCAGGAGACCTAGGGTTACCAATCCCAGGTTCCTTGAAAAATAGTTTTGCAAAGGTAGCGGGCGCCCCTCTCTCGAAAGAACAGACTTGATAACCTGTTCAGTGGTTATTAACCACTTGAGAGTTCGCAGCCACTGCTTTTACTCACTGTGCCTTTCACAGATGGGAAATATCCATTTGCATATCAGTCTTTGTCCTGCCCAGGGGCAGTCCAGCACCGAAATGCAATGGCAACTCCAACCTGAACGAGAGTACCACCAGCAACCCCATACACGTGTTTCACCCTTGTTGGGGATCATCAGTGAGGTGAAGCTGATGCCTCTCTAAGCACAGTGAGAGGGAGACCACGTCTGGTTGCCCCCAGGAGACCTAGGGTTACCAATCCCAGGTTCCTTGAAAAATAGTTTTGCAAAGGTAGCGGGCGCCCCTCTCTCGAAAGAACAGACTTGATAACCTGTTCAGTGGTTATTAACCACTTGAGAGTTCGCAGCCACTGCTTTTACTCACTGTGCCTTTCACAGATGGGAAATATCCATTTGCATATCAGTCTTTGTCCTGCCCAGGGGCAGTCCAGCACCGAAATGCAATGGCAACTCCAACCTGAACGAGAGTACCACCAGCAACCCCATACACGTGTTTCACCCTTGTTGGGGATCATCAGTGAGGTGAAGCTGATGCCTCTCTAAGCACAGTGAGAGGGAGACCACGTCTGGTTGCCCCCAGGAGACCTAGGGTTACCAATTCCAGGTTCCTTGAAAAATAGTTTTGCAAAGGTAGCGGGCGCCCCTCTCTCGAAAGAACAGACTTGATAACCTGTTCAGTGGTTATTAACCACTTGAGAGTTCGCAGCCACTGCTTTTACTCACTGTGCCTTTCACAGATGGGAAATATCCATTTGCATATCAGTCTTTGTCCTGCCCAGGGGCAGTCCAGCACCGAAATGCAATGGCAACTCCAACCTGAACGAGAGTACCACCAGCAACCCCATACACGTGTTTCACCCTTGTTGGGGATCATCAGTGAGGTGAAGCTGATGCCTCTCTAAGCACAGTGAGAGGGAGACCACGTCTGGTTGCCCCCAGGAGACCTAGGGTTACCAATCCCAGGTTCCTTGAAAAATAGTTTTGCAAAGGTAGAGGGCGCCCCTCTCTCGAAAGAACAGACTTGATAACCTGTTCAGTGGTTATTAACCACTTGAGAGTTCGCAGCCACTGCTTTTACTCACTGTGCCTTTCACAGATGGGAAATATCCATTTGCATATCAGTCTTTGTCCTGCCCAGGGGCAGTCCAGCACCGAAATGCAATGGCAACTCCAACCTGAACGAGAGTACCACCAGCAACCCCATACACGTGTTTCACCCTTGTTGGGGATCATCAGTGAGGTGAAGCTGATGCCTCTCTAAGCACAGTGAGAGGGAGACCACGTCTGGTTGCCCCCAGGAGACCTAGGGTTACCAATCCCAGGTTCCTTGAAAAATAGTTTTGCAAAGGTAGCGGGCGCCCCTCTCTCGAAAGAACAGACTTGATAACCTGTTCAGTGGTTATTAACCACTTGAGAGTTCGCAGCCACTGCTTTTACTCACTGTGCCTTTCACAGATGGGAAATATCCATTTGCATATCAGTCTTGGTCCTGCCCAGGGGCAGTCCAGCACCGAAACGCAATGGCAACTCCAACCTGAACGAGAGTACCACCAGCAACCCCATACACGTGTTTCACCCTTGTTGGGGATCATCAGTGAGATGAAGCTGATGCCTCTCTAAGCACAGTGAGAGGGAGACCACGTCTGGTTGCCCCCAGGAGACCTAAGGTTACCAATCCCAGGTTCCTTGAAAAATAGTTTTGCAAAGGTAGCGGGCACCCCTCTCTCGAAAGAACAGACTTGATAACCTGTTCAGTGGTTATTAACCACTTGAGAGTTCGCAGCCACTGCTTTTACTCACTGTGCCTTTCACAGATGGGAAATATCCATTTGCATATCAGTCTTTGTCCTGCTCAGGTAAAACTATTTTTTAAGGAACCTGGGATTGGTAACCCTAGGTCTCCTGGGGGCAACCAGACGTGGTCTCCCTCTCACTGTGCTTAGAGAGGCATCAGCTTCACCTCACTGATGATCCCCAACAAGGGTGAAACATGTGTATGGGGTTGCTGGTGGTACTCTCGTTCAGATTGGAATTGCCATTGTATTTCGGTGCTGGATTGCCCCTGGGCAGGACAAAGACTGATATGCAAATGGATATTACCCATCTGTGAAAGGCACAGTGAGTAAAAGCAGTGGCTGCGAACTCTCAAGTGGTTAATAACCACTGAACAGGTTATCATGTCTGTTCTTGCGAGAGAGGGGCGCCCGCTACCTTTGTAAAACTATTTTTTAAGGAACCTGGGATTGGTAACCCTAGGTCTCCTGGGGGCAACCAGACGTGGTCTCCCTCTCACTGTGCTTAGAGAGGCATCAGCTTCACCTCACTGATGATCCCCAACAAGGGTGAAACACGTGTATGGGGTTGCTGGTGGTACTCTCGTTCAGATTGGAATTGCCATTGTATTTCGGTGCTGGATTGCCCCTGGGCAGGACAAAGACTGATATGCAAATGGATATTACCCATCTGTGAAAGGCACAGTGAGTAAAAGCAGTGGCTGCGAACTCTCAAGTGGTTAATAACCACTGAACAGGTTATCATGTCTGTTCTTGCGAGAGAGGGGCGCCCGCTACCTTTGTAAAACTATTTTTTAAGGAACCTGGGATTGGTAACCCTAGGTCTCCTGGGGGCAACCAGACCTGGTCTCCCTCTCACTGTGCTTAGAGAGGCATCAGCTTCACCTCACTGATGATCCCCAACAAGGGTGAAACACGTGTATGGGGTTGCTGGTGGTACTCTCGTTCAGATTGGAATTGCCATTGTATTTCGGTGCTGGATTGCCCCTGGGCAGGACAAAGACTGATATGCAAATGGATATTACCCATCTGTGAAAGGCACAGTGAGTAAAAGCAGTGGCTGCGAACTCTCAAGTGGTTAATAACCACTGAACAGGTTATCATGTCTGTTCTTGCGAGAGAGGGGCGCCCGCTACCTTTGTAAAACTATTTTTTAAGGAACCTGGGATTGGTAACCCTAGGTCTCCTGGGGGCAACCAGACGTGGTCTCCCTCTCACTGTGCTTAGAGAGGCATCAGCTTCACCTCACTGATGATCCCCAACAAGGGTGAAACACGTGTATGGGGTTGCTGGTGGTACTCTCGTTCAGATTGGAATTGCCATTGTATTTCGGTGCTGGATTGCCCCTGGGCAGGACAAAGCCTGATATGCAAATGGATATTACCCATCTGTGAAAGGCACAGTGAGTAAAAGCAGTGGCTGCGAACTCTCAAGTGGTTAATAACCACTGAACAGGTTATCATGTCTGTTCTTGCGAGAGAGGGGCGCCCGCTACCTTTGTAAAACTATTTTTTAAGGAACCTGGGATTGGTAACCCTAGGTCTCCTGGGGGCAACCAGACGTGGTCTCCCTCTCACTGTGCTTAGAGAGGCATCAGCTTCACCTCACTGATGATCCCCAACAAGGGTGAAACACGTGTATGGGGTTGCTGGTGGTACTCTCGTTCAGATTGGAATTGCCATTGTATTTCGGTGCTGGATTGCCCCTGGGCAGGACAAAGACTGATATGCAAATGGATATTACCCATCTGTGAAAGGCACAGTGAGTAAAAGCAGTGGCTGCGAACTCTCAAGTGGTTAATAACCACTGAACAGGTTATCATGTCTGTTCTTGCGAGAGAGGGGCGCCCGCTACCTTTGTAAAACTATTTTTTAAGGAACCTGGGATTGGTAACCCTAGGTCTCCTGGGGGCAACCAGACGTGGTCTCCCTCTCACTGTGCTTAGAGAGGCATCAGCTTCACCTCACTGATGATCCCCAACAAGGGTGAAACACGTGTATGGGGTTGCTGGTGGTACTCTCGTTCAGATTGGAATTGCCATTGTATTTCGGTGCTGGATTGCCCCTGGGCAGGACAAAGACTGATATGCAAATGGATATTACCCATCTGTGAAAGGCACAGTGAGTAAAAGCAGTGGCTGCGAACTCTCAAGTGGTTAATAACCACTGAACAGGTTATCATGTCTGTTCTTGCGAGAGAGGGGCGCCCGCTACCTTTGTAAAACTATTTTTTAAGGAACCTGGGATTGGTAACCCTAGGTCTCCTGGGGGCAACCAGACGTGGTCTCCCTCTCACTGTGCTTAGAGAGGCATCAGCTTCACCTCACTGATGATCCCCAACAAGGGTGAAACACGTGTATGGGGTTGCTGGTGGTACTCTCGTTCAGATTGGAATTGCCATTGTATTTCGGTGCTGGATTGCCCCTGGGCAGGACAAAGACTGATATGCAAATGGATATTACCCATCTGTGAAAGGCACAGTGAGTAAAAGCAGTGGCTGCGAACTCTCAAGTGGTTAATAACCACTGAACAGGTTATCATGTCTGTTCTTGCGAGAGAGGGGCGCCCGCTACCTTTGTAAAACTATTTTTTAAGGAACCTGGGATTGGTAACCCTAGGTCTCCTGGGGGCAACCAGACGTGGTCTCCCTCTCACTGTGCTTAGAGAGGCATCAGCTTCACCTCACTGATGATCCCCAACAAGGGTGAAACACGTGTATGGGGTTGCTGGTGGTACTCTCGTTCAGATTGGAATTGCCATTGTATTTCGGTGCTGGATTGCCCCTGGGCAGGACAAAGACTGATATGCAAATGGATATTACCCATCTGTGAAAGGCACAGTGAGTAAAAGCAGTGGCTGCGAACTCTCAAGTGGTTAATAACCACTGAACAGGTTATCATGTCTGTTCTTGCGAGAGAGGGGCGCCCGCTACCTTTGTAAAACTATTTTTTAAGGAACCTGGGATTGGTAACCCTAGGTCTCCTGGGGGCAACCAGACGTGGTCTCCCTCTCACTGTGCTTAGAGAGGCATCAGCTTCACCTCACTGATGATCCCCAACAAGGGTGAAACACGTGTATGGGGTTGCTGGTGGTACTCTCGTTCAGATTGGAATTGCCATTGTATTTCGGTGCTGGATTGCCCCTGGGCAGGACAAAGACTGATATGCAAATGGATATTACCCATCTGTGAAAGGCACAGTGAGTAAAAGCAGTGGCTGCGAACTCTCAAGTGGTTAATAACCACTGAACAGGTTATCATGTCTGTTCTTGCGAGAGAGGGGCGCCCGCTACCTTTGTAAAACTATTTTTTAAGGAACCTGGGATTGGTAACCCTAGGTCTCCTGGGGGCAACCAGACGTGGTCTCCCTCTCACTGTGCTTAGAGAGGCATCAGCTTCACCTCACTGATGATCCCCAACAAGGGTGAAACACGTGTATGGGGTTGCTGGTGGTACTCTCGTTCAGATTGGAATTGCCATTGTATTTCGGTGCTGGATTGCCCCTGGGCAGGACAAAGCCTGATATGCAAATGGATATTACCCATCTGTGAAAGGCACAGTGAGTAAAAGCAGTGGCTGCGAACTCTCAAGTGGTTAATAACCACTGAACAGGTTATCATGTCTGTTCTTGCGAGAGAGGGGCGCCCGCTACCTTTGTAAAACTATTTTTTAAGGAACCTGGGATTGGTAACCCTAGGTCTCCTGGGGGCAACCAGACGTGGTCTCCCTCTCACTGTGCTTAGAGAGGCATCAGCTTCACCTCACTGATGATCCCCAACAAGGGTGAAACACGTGTATGGGGTTGCTGGTGGTACTCTCGTTCAGATTGGAATTGCCATTGTATTTCGGTGCTGGATTGCCCCTGGGCAGGACAAAGACTGATATGCAAATGGATATTACCCATCTGTGAAAGGCACAGTGAGTAAAAGCAGTGGCTGCGAACTCTCAAGTGGTTAATAACCACTGAACAGGTTATCATGTCTGTTCTTGCGAGAGAGGGGCGCCCGCTACCTTTGTAAAACTATTTTTTAAGGAACCTGGGATTGGTAACCCTAGGTCTCCTGGGGGCAACCAGACGTGGTCTCCCTCTCACTGTGCTTAGAGAGGCATCAGCTTCACCTCACTGATGATCCCCAACAAGGGTGAAACACGTGTATGGGGTTGCTGGTGGTACTCTCGTTCAGATTGGAATTGCCATTGTATTTCGGTGCTGGATTGCCCCTGGGCAGGACAAAGCCTGATATGCAAATGGATATTACCCATCTGTGAAAGGCACAGTGAGTAAAAGCAGTGGCTGCGAACTCTCAAGTGGTTAATAACCACTGAACAGGTTATCATGTCTGTTCTTGCGAGAGAGGGGCGCCCGCTACCTTTGTAAAACTATTTTTTAAGGAACCTGGGATTGGTAACCCTAGGTCTCCTGGGGGCAACCAGACGTGGTCTCCCTCTCACTGTGCTTAGAGAGGCATCAGCTTCACCTCACTGATGATCCCCAACAAGGGTGAAACACGTGTATGGGGTTGCTGGTGGTACTCTCGTTCAGATTGGAATTGCCATTGTATTTCGGTGCTGGATTGCCCCTGGGCAGGACAAAGACTGATATGCAAATGGATATTACCCATCTGTGAAAGGCACAGTGAGTAAAAGCAGTGGCTGCGAACTCTCAAGTGGTTAATAACCACTGAACAGGTTATCATGTCTGTTCTTGCGAGAGAGGGGCGCCCGCTACCTTTGTAAAACTATTTTTTAAGGAACCTGGGATTGGTAACCCTAGGTCTCCTGGGGGCAACCAGACGTGGTCTCCCTCTCACTGTGCTTAGAGAGGCATCAGCTTCACCTCACTGATGATCCCCAACAAGGGTGAAACACGTGTATGGGGTTTCTGGTGGTACTCTCGTTCAGATTGGAATTGCCATTGTATTTCGGTGCTGGATTGCCCCTGGGCAGGACAAAGACTGATATGCAAATGGATATTACCCATCTGTGAAAGGCACAGTGAGTAAAAGCAGTGGCTGCGAACTCTCAAGTGGTTAATAACCACTGAACAGGTTATCATGTCTGTTCTTGCGAGAGAGGGGCGCCCGCTACCTTTGTAAAAATAAAAGAAAGTGACTCTGGAATTAGAGGAATAGAAGAATCCACCCAAACCCAAGAAATAATAAGAGATGGCGATAACATCCAGTCCGCTAGTGCTTTAACAAGTGAAGAAGGAAACATTGAATCCCTGTTGAACATTTCCACATATTCAATACATGAATCAGTGAATGCTCAAAACGAAGACAAAATAGTAAACGAGCAACAGGAACCATAACCAAATCCCGCATCTATGCTTGTGATCGACTGCTATGAGGAAACCATCACAGGATCATATATATCAATTGAACTATCCTTTGAAGACATTTCAGATGGAGATCTGTATACAGGAAATAGCACCCTGAACACAACAAGACTAGAGAGATCAGAACAGGAACAACAGCCTGAAGTAACAAACAAAGACAGTTATGTACGATCTGAACGAAGAAAAAAACAAGTCAGGAATGAAGAAAGATCGCAGCTTGAACAACCACAATTTGTAGACCCTTAATACAAAGAAAGTGTAATCAGACTAAAGCTGGAAGGAAGATCGGAAAAAGAGGCTAACATTGTGATGAATAGAACCAATCTATTACGCCTCTTTAAGGCAATTCCAAAATTGGAAAGGTTAAAATCAAAAGATCTGAAATTAATTGAATTTAGAGATGAACAAAGATTGGATACAATCTGGATATACTGTTACTCAAGGGAATTGCAGAGTTTAATATCATCATGTACTGAAGAACTGGAAGCCAGAGGATTCAGAGTGTCAAATGACGACAAATTGGCCAATGAAACGAAAGAAATATCCATCATGACTCAGCAAGATAGTAACAGAACATACTCTGACATCAGTAGTGTTGTTAGCAATTCACACAATGAAAATAAAGGAGGGAATGAAAAAGAGAAAGAAAGATGGTACAAGAATGAGCAAAAAAGAATGAATCCAAGACAATACAACGACAAAACACCTAACAGATGGAATTTTGAAAAATCACCCTTCTGGCGGGAAATTAGTATGGAAAAGAGTAGACATGAGGAAACAAAAAAAACAGAGACAATAACAACGAACAGGAAACAACAAACAAACAGTAACACTATGCTCATGGAATACTAGGGGACACTTGCATCTTTTCCTAATGGAACGACCTGAGCTGAACTCAGTAGAAGTGATATGCTTACAGGAGACATGGCTAACAGCTCCCCCAGTATGCGAAGGATTTCTTACATACATGAACTATGCAATTAACAACAATGGAGGCAGACCATCAGCAGGACTTATTACCTTAATCAGTCAAGACCTGACAACAGAAATGATCGAATATCAGAACATAGGAAATTGGGCGCAAAACACCTTAGTCAAAATGCAAGCGATGACACAACCACAGAGTAATAAAGAGACAAGGACCCAACACTAAAACATCACCAATGTATATTGGAATCCAATGAAAGTGCCAGAAGAAACTTTACTAAGATAGACAACATCGCACAAGAGTATCAAGATGTCGAATTTATTATATGTGGAGATTTAAACTTGCATCTATTTGACGATAAAGGAGAACCAATACAAGACCAACTGCTGGAACATAGAGCACGAAGGTGGATAACAGAGACACGCAATAGAAACTTTGAAAGATGGGATGCCCTCAATGCAGCAACAAAACCGATACCAACATGGTCAAGAGGAAAAACCAAATCAATTGTCGATTATATCTTTACTAGTAAGGGAATTACTGAAGCCAAAATCGAAGCCAAAAATCTATTTAGCGTACATAGCGACCACTATGTACTAAAGCGTGCATGGCAAATGAACAAAGGAGAACGACTCAAAATAAATGTACCCAATCTGACGCTATCAAATAGAATGAATCGTTTGAGAATTCCACATAACAGATTAAATGAAATCACAGAAACATTAACGAATTCAAAGAAAGAAGATTCCAATAAAATTAATTATGGATGGTTAACCAACCAATTCCAAATGAAGCAGCGACTGAATCATTACTCAAAACCAGAACGAATATATATTTATAACAAAGTTATCGCAGAAAAGAAAAAGGAAAAAAAGCCATCATTAAAAGAGCACAAAAGGAATCTCCACAAACCAAGAAAAGAATATTTGGCCAAGCAAAACAGAAATTCAAAAACTGGCATAAAAATGATGCAAGATCAAGAAAACGCTGAATCTATGATGGCTTCCCTTAAAAATTGTAACACCAGACGTCTATGGGAACTCTTAAAATCGAATAAAAACTCAGAGGAAGCAATGATAGTGGATGTCCCAGAAGCCGCGTGGGTAGAGTACTTTACAGCACTCTACGAAGAAAGACCAACAGTAACGAATAAAATTCAGCAACACACGCAAAAGTCATGGAACATAAGATACGATATTGATGAAATTACCAACAGAATAAAAAAACTAAATACATCAAGGGCCCCGGGGCCGGACAGCATGTCAAATGCCACATTGAAACAAAACCCTGAAGTTTGGGCACAATTCTGTGGTAAAATTATAGACCTGATTAACCGTACGAAAAATGTCCCTGATTCCTGGAAAATGGCAACACTAATCCCAATATATAAACAAGGATCATCTAAGGAGCCAAAGAACTATCGACCGTTGGCGCTCCTGGACCCGTTAGGGAAAATTTTTGCCAACCTTATACTGACAAGATGAAACATTTGGGCTAAACAAACAAAACATCAAGCAGTGCGACAAACAGGATTTGTGCGTAATGTCGGTACAAATATAAATCTGATGATCTTAAATCTGATGAAACAGGAAGCGGAAAGAACAAAAACTAATACAATAGCAGCGTATGTCGACCTGAGCCTAGCCAATGCTAAAATCAATAGAGACTTGCTTTGGAATAAACTTGAACAATGGAGATGTCCTAGCGACATCCTAGAACCAATAAAACTCTTGTACACTAACACAAAAATACAAGTGAGAATGACATTGGGCGGAATAATAACAAAGCAAATTAACACCTGCATGGCTTAAAGCAAGGGTGTCCGCTAGCAGCTGCACTGTTCAGTCTGTTCATGTCGGATTTTGAAGAGTCCATATGTACACCGAGCACTAATCCGCCAAAATTAAATGCGACTGCAGTACCATGCTTGATCTATGCAGATGATATTATTCTATTAGCAAAAACACTGTGCGGATTACAAAAAGCCCTAAACAAAACTCATGAATACATGGAAAAAAATGAACTCACAATAAACATCAAGAAAACAAGAATTATGTATCTGACAAAGAAGAAATCAAAAGGGAATAAAGCCTTTAATTATTACCTCCAGGAAGAAAAATTGATCCAGGTCACAATTTATAAATATCTAGGGATATGGATCAATCAATCACTGATAGAAGCGCCATGGGCAGAACAGTTAAAAGCTAAAACCAGAATGCTGGCCAGACAAAGTCTGTCAAAACATAAGAAATTCGGGAAATGTTCTCTCATACCAGTTGTAACATTTTACAAGCAAAAGGTGACAGCGATCCTTGCATATGGTGCTGAAACTATGATCAACCATGACAGAACCATATGGACGAAACTGGAGGCAATTTATTGGCGGAAAGTACTAAGTCTACCACAGAACATGCCAATGACACGTATTCGTTATGAACTGGGCCTCCAATCACTAGAATCAATAATAGAATGGAAAATATTAGATCTATTCAGGAAAATGAACAGCAAAGAAAAGATACCGGCATTGTAAATACTAAGAACTTCACAAGAACACGTTAATGATGCTACATTAAACAAATGGAAAGAAGCGTCTATAAGTATGTGTAACAAAAAAGGAATTACATTGGAGACGTTGATGAAAATGCCTCAAATCACAAAAAAGAAGCTGAGCCGAAGTGATTGGATCGAAACTCAAGAGCAGAAAGACCGATATAAAATGACACTGAAATGCGAGGGAGAGGCAAGATCACTCAACCAACTTCCATACTACCTACAATTATACCCGGATCGAAGAATTAGAGACATGTTTTTAAGATTCAGACTGAACCTACTACCAACAAGAGACGTTCAAGGGAAATGGAGCCAAAATAAAAGAGCAAATAGCTACTGCAGATTCTGTCAAACAATAGGAAAAACAGAAACTCTCTATCATGTGACTATGGAATGCGAGGCACTAAATCAAAAAAGACTGCTCTTCAGCGCCAAATATCTTAGTGCCACAGTAGAAATGGAAAAAGAAGAAAGATGGAGTCAAATCTTGATGGGAAATAATAGAAAGATGGTTGCAACCATAGTTCAATTCTGGGAAACTATTATGCTGGAAAACAGTAACAGTAATGAAGAAGTATAAAAGGCAAAGATGTTGCCGTTTTTTATAAGGAAAACAATGTAGATTGAATGTGAATGATAAATGTAAGGTTTAAGATGTAAACCAAATGCATTTTAATTAAAAATTTAAAAAATAAAAATAAATAAATAACTGGCGACGACGCTCCATAACCGCACTCGACAGACCCGACTACCAATAGCGATCCCGCTCTGCTCCTGCTCCCAACGAACCCGCCGTGGCCAGCGTCCCGCCACCCCTCCAACTACAGCGGTGATCCCACTGTCTGTCTGCAGCCCAGGTGATCCTGCCTTCCAGTACCCGCCGGGTTCCTCACAAAAGGTGATCCCAGCTACCTGAGCATCTTGGCGATCCTGCCTCCACACACCCTCTCCACTTAGTAGTCCTGGTGATCCCGCCTCCTTCCGCGACTCCTGACTCCCGCTTCAGGCCGCAAAATGCACATGGTGGCCACGTGGAGTACCAGCTTACAAGAACTCTGCACAGCACGCGTGCAGGCCCATCCCGAAGAGGAGGCCACACGACACACACACAGACCCTGTGCAACCGGGGGCCAGCTGCTGATTTCTACAGTGCCACACAGCTTGGTGCAGCCATAAAGTACTGAGAATGGACTGACTCCACAGGGTACGGTGCTCACACTGCCCAGAGTGTCTGCCCTACTGTCAGAATCCCCTTGGTCGTCACTCAGTTCAGATAAAACCCCATCCTCCTCCTCACCTGTTTCTTCTGAACTGCTCGGGGTATTCTTGCTCTTTTTCTTGTTGGTATTCCTTCTTTTTTTGAAGAGGTACGGCCTCCCTAAAGTCAAAGCCACTATGCCGTCTTGGAAAACGAGACCAGCACAGGACCCTTCTCGAGGGAGCCGAACAGAGGAAAAAGCCAAGTGGCAGGAAAAACCTCTGTAGAGTGAGAGGTCTTTGATGGAATGGATTTGTGGCCCAAGTATCCGGGAAAATGGTCAGGGTAGAGTAGAGAAGAAATCCAATAAGAAAGTTCCAAGAGTCTGTTGGCAGGTAGATAAGAAAGTTCCAAGAGACTGTTGGCAGGTAGACACGTTCTGTTGGTAGGTTTAACAGGTATAGCCGTGGAGCCGCAGAAAGTAAGTACCAATGTGGAGCCACAAAGCAGCTGCTCTAACAACAGATGAGCGGTCGTCCAGGCTGCAGCAAAGGACGGAGAAGCCTCAGAAAAGCTATTGCACAAGAAAGCTGCAAGAGGAAGAAGCTGGAGTATCTTAAAAGCAAAGGAAAGAAAGCGCAGTTCGGACGGACAGGATCAGGATGAGCCGTAAGTAAGAAAGACCAAAACTAGAGAGAAACGGCAAGCACCGAACAGAAGCAGAGCGGAAAGTAAGAAATACAGAAACCAGGAAGGTCCGGCAAGTGCCAGATGAAAAAGACAGAGCAGAATGTAAGAATAGCAAAAACCAGGAAGGAACGGCAGAGCGAAGAAGCTGCCGAAAGAGGTGAGCCACGGAACGTAAGAAGCCCTGGAGGAAAAGGTTGGGGAAAGCGTGATCGCCAGAATACACTATGAACTTAGAAAAGGACAAAAGAGGGAAAGGAGGCCCTAAAGTAGGTAGCACAGCGGAGAAAACACTAGCGTAATACCCAAATAGCAGAAGAGAAGGCTAGGGTTGTAACGCGAGGAGCGGGTTGGAAACCGACTGCTAAGTAGCAGCAATGGCAACCATGACAGATGAAACACTAGACCGCTTATGCTACGTTTCACAAGGCGTGATGGGCTAATTCAATGGCGGAGATAGTGTAGTGGAGTCCACAAGCGCCAGGTGGGCAGGCACGTGACAGTATGCCCCCTTCCTAACTGGGGGCTTCCAGGCTTACCTGGGTACCTACTGTGAAACAGACGAACCAGTCTAGGAGCATGGACATGAGAGGTAGGTTCCTAGGAATCTTCGGTGTGAGAATAGCCCTCCCAGTGAATGAAGTATTCCACACAACCTCTCCTGCATCTGGGGTCCAGTACACTGGTGACTTCATACTCCTCTGGCTCATCAGTGGTGGGTATCCGAAACACGAGGAGGAAGACGTTGATATGGGTCAGCCTTATGTTCCTTAAGCAAAGAGGAATGAAAGACCGGGTGTATACGTTTCATGCTTTTTGGTAAACGCAACCGGTAGGCCACAGGGTTGATCCTCTTCTCAATGTCGAATGGTCCCAGAAAATGTGGGGTCAGCTACAACGGGCGTAACCAGCGTGGGAGATACTTTGTGGAAAGCCACACTTTGGTACCTCTGACCCAGTTTGTAGAGTCTAAGCTATGCACGTTGGCTTGGGTGCGATATCGTGCCTGGCTTTCCTGTAGGCATTGCTTGGTCATTTTCTGGGTTTCAGTGATGCTGGCTAGCACGGCATCAACAGATGGGACTGGAGAGGCAGCAAAGGAACTCGGTAGAACTCCAAGTGGGTGAAAGCCGTAATTTCAAAAGAAAGGACTGCGACCTGTAGCAGAATGTCTGGAATTATTATGTGAAAACTCTCCTGTTGTTAGAAGCAATACCCAGTTGTCTTGCTTGGTGTTGGCGTAACAGCGAAGGTATTGTTCTATGGTGGCGTTCAGTCGTTCGTTCGTTCGTTCGTTCGTTCGTTCGTTCGTTCGTTCGTTCGGTTTGTCCGCTAGTCTGCGAATGAAAACCTGAGGACAACGCCCGCACTATGCCGATCTTGTCAGAGAATGCCTTCCAGAAACGTGAAGTAATTTGACTGCCTCTATCAGTATTTTTCCAGGATTCCATGGAGACGGAAGATGTCTTTTGCGAAGGTAGTTGCCATAACAGCAGCAGTAGGAATACCCGGCAGGGGAGAGGAGTGAGCCATCTTGGTGAATGTATTCATGGTAACCATGATACAAGAGCATCCTTCCGGTAGAGGGAGATCCACGATAAAATCCGTAGTAAGATTGCTCCATGGTCGAGAAGGAACAGGAGCTTGTTGCAGAAATCCCAAAGGCTTCTGTGTGCGGTTCTTGCTTCTGTTGCACACCGGACAGGACTCAACAGACATCTTGATGTCGGTCGACACCCCCGGCCACCAGAACCATCTCAAGACTTGATCTAGATTATTCGCCCGAACTCTATGTCCTGCCAGCGCACCATCGTGACACCAGTGTAGTGCGTGTTGGCGAGATCCGGAGTCAGGTAAGAACAGACGGTCATTGACAAATAACATTCCGTCCTTCTTTATCACGTGGTCATTGGTGGTGGTCCTTGGTGGCGAGACAAGCCAGTTGGTGGCGTCCTTGACCTTCTCGAGAAAGGTGGTAACCTGATATACGATCCTGTTGAGTGGGTATAGCAAGTCAGGTCGTTTTTCGGAAGTGGGTCCGATACCGGTTACTCTAGAAAGTGCATTGGCCACAACGTTCTTACTACCCGGTATATAAGTAAGCAGGAAGTCGTATTGGGCAAATAAGTGCACCCATCGGGCTTGCCTGGAATTTATGCACTCCATTTTTGGATCACTTTTAAGTTCTTATGGTCAGTCCGCAGAATGAAGGGATGTGTAGCTCCTTGTAGCAAGTGGTGCCAATCTTCGCAAGTGATCTTCATCGCCAACAATTCTTTTCTATGACCATGTAGTTGACTTGGCTGGGTGACAAGGTCTTAGAGAGGTAGGCCACCGGATGTTCTGTACCCTCATAATCTTGCAACAAAATGGCCCCTATAGCTCCTGAAGAGGTGTAGGCTTTGACAATGAAAGGCCGGCTTTGGTCGGGTTGTCGGAGTACAGGAGCTGAACAGAACAGAGTCTTAAGGCATCGGAAGGCATCTTCGGCCTTATTAGACCAGGAGAAAGGCAAAGCAGACTTCTTAAGGAGAGCAGTGATTAGTAACACAACCTGTGAAAAGGTGGGTATGAACTTCCTATAAAAATATGCCAACCCTAGGAACCTCTGGATATCCTTTACGGAGGAAAGAGATGGCCAATCAAGGATGGCTGTCACCTTCCGGGGATCAATCTCTACCCCATGTTTGGAGAGCAGAAACCCTAGTTAGAGAACGGTTGTGACTTTGAAGAGACACCTTTCAGGGTTCACTAGTAGATGATGTTCTTTGAGTTGAAGAAGGGCCTGGTGAAGCTGCTCCTGGTGTTGTTGTTGATTTGTGGAATAAACAAGAATATCATCAAGGTAGACGATAGTGTTGTGGAACAAATGATCAGAAAACAGCTGGTCCATAAACCTTTGTAATATGGCAGGAGCGTTGACTAATCCGAATGGCATCACCTTATATTCATAGTGCCCATAAGGGGTCCGGAAAGCCATCTTCCATTCATCCCCTTTCTGCACACGGAGCAGATGATAAGCCCGCCGGAGGTCTAATTTGGAGAAAATAACAGCTCCTTGCACGGCCTCCATGATATCTTTAATGAGAGGCATGGGATATCTATCCCGAATGGTCACTCGATTCAAGCCGCGATAGTCAATGCAGGGTCTCAGTTCTTGTGTGTCCATCTTCGGGAACAAAAAACAGAGCAGAGATGCCCCAGCGGGAGAACGAGATGGCTGAATAAGGCTGTTGTGTAGGTCGGAATCAAGGTATTTCCTGAGTACTTCCTTCCCCTTGAGTGACAGGGAGTACATACATCCAAAGAGTATGAGAGCCTCTTGGAGGAGATCAATAGCGCAGTCTTCCGGTCTGTGGGGTGGTTAGTCTTGAGGGTCTTTGTCCAGGAAGACCTCGCTAAACTCTCGGAATTCAGTGGGAATACAGTGTACACCTCAAAAATTCGGAAGGGCAGAAGGCGTACCCAAGGCCTTGACAGTCTCATAACTGATTTTCAGAAGGTTGGTCTTCCGGCAGTATTCCGAATTGAACACATTCTGTTTGGCCCAATCAATAGCAGGATTATGTTTGCATAGCCAAGATACCCCCAGGATAGCAGGGAAATGAGCGGCTCTGATGAGATCCAACCGGATGCTCTCCTTATGTTGCAGGACAGTCATCTTCATTTCCTTGGTGGTGTGAGTGATTAGGCCTTAGCTCAAGGGTTTGCCATCAACCCCCTCGACCTTTTGGTCCTTGTCTTTCTCAATGCGTCCGATACCCATTTTATCGGCCCATATGATGTCCATAAAATTTCCAGCAGCGCCGCAGTCAATGAGGGCTATAGAATCCACCTGTTGTTGATTGACCCATAACTGAATGGCAACATCCATGAGCCGATTTTCTTCTGCCGTAACAGATGAGGAGACAGTCAGACATAGGGACTGGAGACAAAACCTCAGATACTCGTCCCTGTTAGTTCCAAGGTTTCCCGTTTCCCGGACGTCGGGGGGCACTTCTGGGCAGTCTCGGAGAAGGTGTTGTGCAGAACCACAATACATATATAGGTTGTTTCCTTGCGTCTCTTGCATTCATCTGGAGTTAATGGGGTACAAGCAGCCGCAATCTGCATCGGTTCTTCTTTGGCAGGGCGAGGTGAGGAGCGAAGGGGTACCGATAGGTCGGGCAGACTCAAGGGACCCTTCCTTCTTTCAGTCCTCCTTTCTGACATGCGAAAGTCTATCTGGAGGGTAGCGGATAGCAACTCGGAAAACTCTCATAATCCTGGCAAGTTCGCCCTTCAAATCCTCTCTTAAACCATGCCGGAAGATGGTATATTGAGCATCCTCTGGCCGGCCGGTGTCGGAAGCGACACGCTTGAACTGTGCTATGTACGTTAGAAGGTCAGAAGATCCTTGAGGATGTCCAGGAGTTCTTCGCAAGCGACCTGAGAGGACTCTTGTCTCTCGAAGTCTTTCTTGAAGAGAGTCGTGAAAGCCCTGTAATCTTGCAAAACTGGGTTGGCACTAGTAAGGAGGGGGGTGGACCAGGCAAGAGCGTTTCCTGTTGGGTTGGAAATCAGGAAACCAATCCGTGACTGATCTGAAGCGTAGGTCTGTGGACAGAAGGTGAAATGGATAATGCAGGCTTCCATAAATTCTTTTGACTTTTTGGGCGATCCATAGTATTTCCAGGAGGCCAATGGCGTAGGTGGAAGTTCATTATGGTGTTGGTTCCTAGCCATGCCCATTTGCCTAATGCATTGCGTTCGGCCTTTAAAGTCTGGACCTCGTGGGACAACCCTTGGACAGCATTAATCAGTTCTTGTACCTGGTCCACACAGTCCATGAAAGGTTCAGTATGGCGATGCAAACTGTCAGAATCCCCTTGGTCGTCACTCAGTTCAGATAAAACCCCCTCCTCCTCACCTGTTTCTTCTGAACTGCTCAGGGTATTCTTGCCCTTTTTCTTGTTGGTATTCCTTCTTTTTTGAAGAGGTTCGGCCTCCCTCAAGTCGAAGCCACTATGCCGTCTTGGTAAACGAGACTGGCACAGGGCCCCTTTGCGATGGTGCTGAACAGAGGAAAAAAGCCAAGTGGCAGAAAAAACCTCTGTAGAGTGAGAGTTCTTTGATGGAATGGATTTGTGGCCCAAGTATCCAGGAAAAGTACTGAATGGTCAGGGTAGAGTAGAGAAGAAATCCAATAAGAAAGTTCCAAGAGTCTGTTGGCAGGTAGATAAGAAAGTTCCAAGAGTCTGTTGGCAGGTAGACGCATTCTGTTGGTAGGTTTAACAGGAATAGCCCTGGAGCCCCCGAAAGTAAGTACCAATGTGGAGCCTAAAGGCAGCTGCTCTAATAACAGATGATTGGTCATCCAGGCTGCAGCAAAGGATGGAGAAGCCTCAGAAAAGGTAGCGTACAAGAAAGCTGCAAGAGGAAGAAGCTGGAGTATCTGAAAAGGAAAGAAAGCGCGGCTCGGGCGGACCGGAGCAGGATGAGCCGTAAGTAAGAAAGACCGAAACTAGAGAGAAACGGCAAGTGCCGAACAGAAGCAGAGCAGAAAGTAAGAAATACAGAATCCAGAAAGGACCAGCAAGCAGCGGACGAAAAAGACAGAGCGGAAAGTAAGAATAGCAAAATCTAGGAAGGAACGGCCGAAGCCGAACAGAAGGCAGACCGAAGAAGCGGCCGAAAGAGGTGAGCCACGGAACGTAAGAAGCCCTGGAGGAAAAGACAGGGGAAGGCGCGAGACGCCAGAAAACACTACGAACATAGAAAAGGACAAAAGAGGGAGAGGAGGCACTAAGGTAGGTAGCACAGCGGAGGAAACACTAGTGTAATACCCAAATAGCTGAAGCAAAGGCTAGGGTTGCAACGCGAGGAGCAGGCTGCAAACCGACTGCTAAGTAGCAACGAGGGCAGGCATGTCAGATGAAACACTAGACCGCTAATGCTACATTGCACAAGGCGTGATGGGCTAATTCAATGGCGGCGATAGTGTAGTGGAGTCCCATGCCTATCCGCGGCCCGCACAATGAACCGAAAACCCTCACTGGCGCACCCAGAATTGATGCATGCAGCCACACCGTCCACGTCAAGGGCGGCATTCCTCCGGAAACCACCACCATTCACACTGATGCCCCAAAGTGACAAAGGACCCCAATGGGTCGAATGGGTTCAGGATTTTAACTACTTCGTCAAGGCGGTGGGGGCGGTGGGGGAGGACCAATCACCTGCACTAAATAACATTTTCATCAACCTGGTAATGGGGGGGAAATCAAGTGCATTGTCAAGATCATTCCCCCAGTGAAAGAGACACCTATGCAACGTTTATCGCTGCTTTGAACAAGAAACGCATCATTGAACCGAATCGTGAGTATGAGCGCTACGTATTCAACCAATCTAAGCAGAGACCAGAGGAGACCATTGACGAATTGATCACGAGCAGCAGGATGGAAATGGATTGGCGCAGAATCACACGGTACAGCAGCAAGCGCCAAGAATACAGCAAAGCTTGCAACCACAGCAGAAGGTGAAACATTTTCCACAGGGACAGGCTCACAGTCTCTGATGCAACAGTCACAAACAACAGGTACAGGACAGGTACTGAATTCTGGAATAGGAGATGTTTGTTTGTTGTTTCTTTATTGGTAACGCGCGCCGGACCCAAAGGTATCAGGGCGCGAAGATAAGAATACTTTAGGCTTACAAGTTACAAGATTAGACAATCACAAAAACGTACAGATCAATGATAAAACGTGCAGATCAATGACAAAAACTTGCAGATGCCACTGGTGATGGAGGAAACCCACTCACTCAGTGTGGGACAAGATTATATATGGACTAGGACAGCTCACTGGGAGACCTGATGTGTTCTATCCTATCAGTGACACCGAACCCTCACGAGGAACCAAGGGTAGATGTTTTTATAGGGGGTAAAGACTATTCTTTCATAGTTGACACAGGTGCGACACGCTCGTGTATACGTGAATGCAAGTTTTCTTTGTCCGGCGACGCCATATATACTCAGGGATTTACAGGAGCAACAAGTCATGTTCCTTTTACAAAAGAACTTCCAGTTTCCATAGGAGAATGTGACATGAAAGTGCCACTGCTATATTTGAGGCAGACTACTGTAAATATATTGGGGCGAGACTTAATGACAAAGTTAGACATGACAATCTTGTTCACGGAGAAGGGCATAGTATGTTCAACTCCAGGAATGCATTATTTGAACGTGTGCGAAATGATTAGAGCTTACGCAGAGCTATTCCATTGGAACCAGAGATATTCACGTATGGAGTGCACATATTAATGTCATGGCTACCAGGCCTTGCAGACAAAACAATGAAAACCCCAGATGAGTTTCTGTTCAGACTAACAATACCTATGCATGAGGAAAAGGGACGAGTGTTTCCCTTAATAATACAAGCAGCCATAGTGCGAGGAGAGATGGCTTTACTTGATGGTTGTGATGATGAAGGCAGACAATGGTGCGCAGTAATCACCATTAGGGAAGGTTACAGATTGACTGATGTCACTGATGACGATCTACTTGAAAAGCAAATAGGTGAAGATGAGATGACATTTGAAGAAAATCTCATTTATTGGGTGGACTGATTAAAAGAGAGGTGCCTTAGAAAATGATGTTGGCACAAAAACGTCCTGAATATTTTGATGACATGGCAAAGGTGCCTGTCTCAATATGGACTACAGGCCCTTATGACGTAGGCTTACTGAAAGAAGTCAGAGAAGTGAAGATTAAATTGAAACTAGGAGCAATTTTACCAAAGAGCACGACAGTATCCCATGTCTAGGGAGGCAGATGAAGGGATTTTAAGACAATTTCTGCCATGATGGATCAGGGCATCTTAGTGACGTCAGAGTCGTCATGCAATACTTCGATTTACCCTGTGAAAAAAGGGAAGGAGGGGTCTTGGCGTTTAATACAAGATCTGTGCCCGATAAACCAGACAGTCGCGGCCGAGTTCCCTATAGTCCCGAACCCGTTCACGATCCTATGTAATATACCTGTTGAAGCATGGTATTTCATGGGGATTGACTTAAAAAATTCATTTTTCTCAATCCCATTGCACAAAGACTCACAAGATTTGACGTCATTAACGTTCAGACAAGTTTGTCTGAAAAGCACAAGGTTGCCTCAAGGTTATTGTGAGTCTCCATCAATTTTCAATAGGGTCCTGCAGATGGACTTAAGCAATATTGCATTAGAGAGTGTTGTCTTGCAATATGTGGATGACATTCTAATTTGCAGCACAACAGAGGAAAAGTGCTGACGCGATTCCATTCAGCTATTGACTATACTTGCTGAGAAAGGATATAAAGTTGACAAAGAGAAGTTACAATATTGTCAACAGGAAGGGCTGTAGATAGGCCAGCTGATCTCACATGAAGGGAAAAGGGTTACCCCTGAAAGAGCTGAAGCCATTTAAAAAACAGCTAAGCCACACATGATAAAATAAATGCAGAGTTTTCTAGGGTTATGCAATTACATCAGGGTGTGGGTCTTTGATTACAGTTCATATACTAAGCCCTTATTACAAGCCTTAAAGAAAGCACAGACAACAAAGGAAAATATCATATGGACTAAGACCACGGAGGAAGGGTTTGATGAACTTAAAAAGGCCATTTGCACAGCACCAGTCTTAGGGATTCCCAATTATTCAGATGAATTCTACCTGTTTTCGCACACGAATGGCAGTGTTATGACAGCAGTCCTTACACAGAAAACCATGTTGGGGTACAAGCCCCAGGCAAACTACAGTGGGAATTTGGACCCAGTAATGAGAGGTCACTTCCTGTACGAACAAAGTTTGGCTGCTGCAGCATTCGCCATAGAAAAAGCTACAACCATTGTGATGGGGTGCCCAATGACGTTATTCGTCGAGCACCCATTATTTGCCATTTTAGAAACGCCGAAAGGCACATTGACATCTCTGAGAGCTTATGCTAATAAAGTGGTCATATCAAATCCAGCGATTAAAATAGTTTGATGCAAAATTTGAACCCAGCTATGTTTATAGCAGAGCCAGTCACTGAAGGAGAGCCAATCCATCATTACGCAAACTATGAATAATTTTATGATGAGATTCCCAGAGTGAAAGAAAATGCATTGGCAGAAGGAGAAATTGTCTTCATTGATGGTTCTTCCAGGATCGATCAAAATGACAGACAAAGATATACAGGTGCCACTGTGGTGAAGCACACAGCAAATGGGGATTTCTGAGTACTTATTAGTGCATGGTTACCCTCACATTATTAAGCACAGGCTGCAGAATTATTGGCGTTGATACTCGCACTCGAGAATCACGCAGACCAGGAAGTAATACAGTGAATCCGCCTATGTGACGTCGACAGTGTACGCAGGCTTAGCATGCTGGAAAAGGAGGGGCTACCTCCAAGCGGACAGCACACCAGTCCAGCACGCCACCTTATTGGACAGGCTCATTAAGGCACTACAGCTTCCATTGGGCATAGCGGTCGTGAAATGTGCCGCCCACACGAAAGGGACAGATTTTATCTCACATGGAAATCAAGCAGCAGACACTGAAGCGAAGCGTGTGGCCACCGAAGATTAAATAATAATGAATGTGGAAATGTCTGATGTGCATGAGAAAATGATTGTTGCACGAAGTGAGCCGGAAGGCTACAGTAATATGCCAAAAACTCAGTTAATGGAGCTCCAAGGAGAGGCATCCACAGGAGAAGAGAAGAACCTATAGAAGCGAAGAGGGTGTTCTTCAAACCCCTCTGAGAGCTTGTGGTGACAAGACAGCACTGGTAAACGAGTGATGCCTATAGCCTTATTGAAGATAGCACTGGAACAGTTACACTATCCAGCGCACATAACAAAAGAGAATCTAGCAGCAACAACTGCCGAAGAGTGGTTTAAACCGAACTTGGGAGAACGCGTTGCATTTTTTATGATAAACTGCATAATCTGTCATAAGTTGACGACTGGGCATACACTAGGTGTGGTTAGAGGAGTCATCCCAAGGCCTGATGGGCCTTTTCAGCACTTGCATATCGATTATGTCAATATGATTCAAGTATGTAACGGGTACAGGTATTTAACTGTTGTGGTGTGTCCATTCTCTAGATGGATAGAAGCATGTCCATGTACACACCCAGACTCTACCTGTGCGGCCAAATTCTTGGTGAGGTAGGTGTTTCCCAGATGGGGAGTGTGCGAAGTTATGAGGTCAGATAATGGTCCTCATTTTGTTAATGCAATATTTGAACAGATCAGCTTGTTGCTTGTTATAAAGCACAAGTTGTCATTGGTGTATCATCCTCAAGGGAATGGGATATGCGAAAAGCTCAACGGCTTGTTAAAGGAAAGGATAGCGAAGTTGAAGCTTACTTTAAAGAAGGGATGGTTACTCTGCCTTCCAATGGCACTGTATGCACTCAGAAACCAACCTGGTTCTGATCACTATCTCACTCCGCACGAAATTGTGACGGGCAGAAGGATGTGAACGCCGTTAATACCTCGAACTAGAACTATATGTGATGCTCAGCCAACAGGAGAAGTGTTAGGATTGGAAATGCAAAACTACTTGAATTGCATGACATCTTGTTTTTATGTAATTTCAGGACAGCTGCAGCGACAACAAGAAGGGTGTAGGGCAGTACAGAACACAGAAGGGGATGCTGCAACAGATAAGTTTCAGAATTACGTGTACCTCAATTATTCCCTGTGGACACTGTCTTAGTAAGAAATCACACAAGAAAAAAGTGGGACGAGCCAAGGTTCCATGGCCCATGCATCATAGAGGTTGTCACACCCTCTGCAGTCAAGTTACAGGGAAGAAGAGCTTGAATCTTCCAGGGTGACGTCAAGCCATACATCGGAGAAATCCCTCTGCCCGCACCCCACGACGAAGGGACTACAGACAACAGGGAAGAACCACAGCACGTGCAGACAAGATCCATGACGAGGAAGAAGGACGCATGACCAGTCAAGCAGAAGGCAAGAAACTGTAGTGCAAAGTTGCAGCTTAGTTCTGGACATTTCCTTTAAGCATAATAAAGGGAAGAGGGACACAAAACACGAACGCTCTGTGCATCCTAGTTGCAGGGTGAAGTAAGAGAATTGCACTTAAAAGCCACAAAATAGCTTGTTTACTTAGAACTTTGGACTAAGGCACACTGAAGCCTTGATAAGAAAAGCTGTGCCCAATTTTGATTGAGGATATATAAACTGGAAGAGAATACAGTATCCTTAGTCCTTCACCACAGAATCCTTGTTTGGACTCACTTATGGTGTCACGCAATAGCGACCTCACCAAAGACATTCTGATCTTTTTCAAGTTAGTACTGAGGTCCTACCCGTCGCTGGTGGGAAGACTCACAAATATAACAGCGTTTCTTCAAGATCCTGAAAACGAAAATACAATAAAGATGCTGCTCACAGTAATTGCAGAACAGTTTCTTTTACTTCCAGAGTACAGTGAGGACAAGACACATGTCCCTATCACAAGAGAATAACAGACTAGCTAATGCTGTATTTTTTTGCTTAATTAAAGACTTTCCAGAACTTGTGCGGAGACATGCCAATGTTGACGTCCTCACTTTCATCAGAGATCCAGCAAACACTACACATCTCAGTATGCTCCTGCACAGCATTGTAATTCAGGTCGAACTTTCTAGTCATCATCGAAATCACAGAAGAGTGTAGAAACTTTCCTTCGAGGGACAGATCGTGAAGGTGTGGCCAAGGACATCACTTTTGTTTATGCTGACAAGAAACAACATGTTATCTGGAGTGAAGCAGATTAGAGGCATAGACTGGGAATTGATCTATATAGAACATGCGAATTAAGACTTACTTAACTTATTGCCTCATTTGTTACTTTCGTTAGTGGAAAAGGAACTGTTTCCAGAGACAAGAGACAGTCTATCATTCAGACCAAGAGGATAATCAGTCCAGCACTTGGTGACCTACAAGCAGAGACAGCTGAGTCCAGATATAGTGACACTGTTTAGCATGCATTAAAAAGATTAGTTTTGCTTCCTTAAATGATCGAGATGGGAAGCCAGAACAGCAGCGTAATTCTCCCCCATGAGGAGAGACATTCATATTGGCCCAGGAACAAATGCTGCACGATTACCTACAAGTGTATCATTTACGCATGCATTGTGTTCATTATCATCCTGTTGTCATTAACCGTTAGAACTGCGTTTCTTTTAGGTGCACAAAGCGTTCAGATTCCTGTGCACCCACCGAATGATGTATGCATGAAACCTACAAAGGTGCCCAGACCTTACATAGTCATTCCAGTTCCTAGAAAGAGTGATAGAGTGACTGCGCTTGAGATGGATGTGATAAACAATGACACATACACAGTACTTGTGTTAACAAATTAAATGGAACGCCGGATCAGATAAGGGATTGATGAAAGGTACACTTACACAGATAAAGGGCACATACACACCTGGTCTAGTGTCAATGGCATCAGAGTCACATTCTAGAGAATGGGAAAAGTTTGGATAAACAACGATGAGAGGTTCTACAACAAAAGAAGTTGAGAGAAAAATTGAGAAAGCTGAACTTTTAAAGGGACAAAAGGCTTCAGAGAATAAGCAAATAGAGACAACACCGGCAAGCACACCTGATACAACGAGACATGACACCAGAGCAGTGCCTGGAAGAAAGACACGGACAGAAATCTTGAAAGACATTTTCATGCCCAGTTGGTATGTTGAAAGGATGATGTATATTGCACTTTCTCCTACTCGAATAATACAAGTGGAAAATGCCCAGACCATTGTTGGAGATGCCTGAGAATCCTCCAGCAAGAAGGAGCTATACAGACGTACTGCGTGACATGCTTGTGAAAGCTCATATCAAAAGAATAAGAGCCAGAAGAAGCACTCAAGAAGACAATAACGAATTGAACGATTTCCTGGACAGCATAGCACACTTGGGAAAT
Organism: Ambystoma mexicanum; assembly: GCF_040938575.1. NCBI lineage: Eukaryota > Metazoa > Chordata > Amphibia > Caudata > Ambystomatidae > Ambystoma > Ambystoma mexicanum. The sequence continues at coordinate 67,042,621 of NC_090939.1, forward strand.
AACACATGGTACCAGCATATGAAGGAAGTTGAAAAGCGTACTTCAGAGAAAGAATGCTTTGTTTGTGCACTCCTGCCGTACAGCATGGGGGAGTCAAAAGTCTTCGTAGCTGTTGAGGTAGATGTCAAAACAGCACACTGCCTATCACATATAGCAGTGTGCATGACCAGAGGCCAATTCATGGGAAGTGATGCTTCGCTCAAATGGGCAACTGAAGCAACTGATCCAGATGAAGATGATTATGTCCAAGACATAAAGACGAGAAATAATGGCAAAACGAGAGAACATTGTGATCAGATATGAGAAACCTGGAGTAAAAGGAGCAGAGATCAGAAGAGAAACAAACAAAAAGCTGAACGTCAAAGGAAAATCTACGGAAGACGCTTGAAGATGGAAGGACAGAGGTCAAATGCAAATTTGGGGAACAGTGCTTTCTCCAGAAGGATGGGAGAATGGAGTGGTGATCTGCAGAGCATGGATAATCATTGACTATTATAAAGAAACAATTGAAAATGCACAAATGATTTGCAAACCATTTTGGTCAAGGCTTGCAAGACTGCTGACATGGGTCGAAGACAGAGGAGGACCATTGCAGATAGTGCCCTTACATAGTGCCAAACTGTGCTTTAGAAACAATGGTACAAGAGAAATGGGAGAGAATCAGAACTGTGGACGAATCTTCGATGCTACAGGAATGATGCATGGAACTGCAGTGATCATGGATCATTATTGGGCGTGTGGATCCAAAGCATATATCAGATTGCCAAATAATTGGCGAGGTATATGTACATTGGTCAATGTCTATGTTCCAGCATTGGGGATTCCAAGAAGTGATCTGAATATTGACAGTTTCCCAAAAGCAGATGCTCACCTAAGGAAGAAGAGATCTGTGGAACTGCTAAGCCGAAAGAAGAGAGAAAACTACTTCTCTGCCAAATCGATAGAAGCCTTTGATGCAATCCCGTATGAACTTAGGTTGTGCAGCTTAACCTCATCAGTGTTCACGACAATCCTCGGAGAATCATGTTGCACATTTATACCCTGACACGATGACAAAAATGGAACCTTAACTGAAGCTATAGGTATGCTGACACAACTACAGAATCAGAGGATAGATGAATTTGATGATGACAGTTGGTTTGGAACACTGTTTTCATGAGTTCTACAATGGATGGCAGATGCATTCAAGTTCCAAGGAGCCCTGTTGGGGATGATATTGCTTGGATTCTATGTAATCAAGAAAATAATCTCTGTGTCAGAAAACTGCAAAGAAGGCCATAGGGATGAAAATCATGATTGATGTTGAGTCAGGATGGAAGCCCAAGGATCTGACTGACGAAGAAATAAGAGATTTTGTATCCTAGAAAACATAGAAAATATGTGGGAAGATGGATCTATTGCAATCCAAGTGGAGAATGTCAACTAATGACATGGAACAATGATGAGGGGGGCGTGGCTTGGGCAGCCATGGAGTAGGACGTGCTTCCTGAGCAGCTGGGAACGTGTGTTCTGCTCACTGTATAAAGACCGAGAGAATCGTAAGTGGGATTCTGGAGGAATTGCTCGTCGAATGACGGCGGCTGCTCGGTCCATTTTCACACAAGATGGCCGACAACAAAGGAAACGAAACTGGAGCATCCGAAGTGGCAGAATAGAGACGGCAGCCGCGGGGAATTAATGATGATGGTGAAGTGGAGACGGAGCGAAACCCCTGTGGCGGTGAGCCTTGTGTCGCGATGGCTTGTGTGCTGACCCGGAAGGCAGGAGCCCGGGGGAAGCGGGTGTGCAAACAGATATGCCGCACCACGATAGGCACGGGAAGCGCTCGCTCGGCATTGATGATCAGCAAGTTGCAGTGAGAGGCGGCGGATGGTGCGACTGCTTGAAGATCACTACAACAGCCGATAAGGGTGGAAAAGACGGTCGGGGTGGCATGCGGACGCTGAATCACGATAGAGAGGCCCAACGAAGGCTGCACAATGTCAGCGCGAGGGGCCGCGGGCAAGAATAAGAATAAACAACCCACAATGGATAGCCAGCGGAGGGCACCACAGCGGCTGATAATCATCAGATTTTAGAGGCCATCACAGAGCTGAAAGACTCTTGGGGGGTCGCGATGTTGGACCTGCGCACTTCCCTGGAGGCTAAAATTAAAGCAGTGGGCATTGAAGTCTCCCTGCTGAGGCAAGATGTCAGGGGGCTGGTGTCATGATGCCTGCCCCCGGGAAGCCAGACCAGGCCCAGCAACCCCGGAAGCAGGCATCATGCCATTTGGAGCATGCCCAAAACCCCAGTTAGGGGCTGTTTGGGTGCAGTCCTGGTGCCTATGGCGCCAGGCTCATAAGGATAAAGTCAGTCCTGGCGCCAAAAAAAACCTACCTAATGCAGACCATGCTGCATACTCACCTGGTGCAGACCATGCTGCACGAAGCCACAAGCCAAATGGGGTTTAGGATGGACTATTTTACCTAAGGGACTACTTTTCTCTCGGGTGGGGGCTGTGGAAGAATACTTACCTGGGACTTCTTCCTAGGCTATTTAAACCACGCCCAGACAGCCACACGTGCTTCGCGTTATTCTGCATTCAGCAGCGTAACGCTCACCATGCCTCCAGCATCTTCCAGTCTTCAGCCACGCCCGCTTCAGTCCTGGACCACCTGGAAACGAAAAGAAAGAAGGAGAAGAGGTTCAAACTTGAAACCTTACCTGAATCCTTGATCCATCGCGCCGTCGATCTTGAAGAAGGAGTCATCGCACGCGCATCGTCACGCACCTCGCAGCGCCGCGCTGTACTCACCATCCAGTGCAGCTTTTCCTCACTCCATCGCAAACTCTGCATTTCCAAACCGCTCTCCGATATCTAAGGGGACAAGAAAAGCTAGGTGAGCACGGGAATGCAAAAGGGCAATACAAGCTACCCCCAAAGATTTACCGGATTACCACGGGGAGTACTCACCTCATCTCGGGTCAGCGCAGTTAACTCTGCATCACCGCCGCAACCCCGCCCCTAAGGGGAAACCACTGGACATTACAAGCTACCCCCCAAAGACTTATCTGATTTACCGCAGGGGATACTCACCTCATATCGGGTCGGCGCAGTTAACTCTGCATCATCGCCGTACCCCGGCCCCTAAGGGGAAAACCACTATAGACTTACCTGACTCTCACCAACTGCCCTTTGGACTCTTCGTGGTGGTTAAGTCGGCAACCTACAAGGAATCGGAAAGAGTGAAGATCAGACATTTGAACTCTTACAAACTATGGGATTATAGAGTCAATACTGGAACTCACCAATTCCTCCACGCCAGTGAAGTAACTGGTCGTCTATGCGCCCCTGCGCTCGATGCAGGATGGAGAGCTCACCTTTCCAAACCATCAGGTGAGAACAAGAGGGAACATCGGGAGTGGTCAGTGGGCAGACAACGGGAGTGGAAGGTGGATTAACGCTCAAATTACGGGAGGTTAATTCCCGTTCTCCTTTGCAGAAAGATATTCATACGAGCCGACAAACGAAGTAAGTGGGGGTGTCCAGTCAGTCATCTCGGCTCTATGTGGCACCAGGCCAGTCCAGATCGACGTCCCCGTGGGAATCTGGTGAGCGTAACAGCTGGCGGAACGAACAAGCAGCCTGGAAGGTGCGGTGAAAACTAACACGGACACCAGCACTAACAATGCAAAGGAGATCCATGTCCTTAAACAACAGGTGGCTAACTTGGAGTCTCGAGCAGAAGAAGCAGAAGGGAGAGCGAGGAGAAACAATATTCGCCTGGTGGGCTTGCCGGAGGGTGAGGAGGGCCAGGACCCGACAGACTACGTCGAGAACCTACTCCTACAAGGAATTGGGGCTGGCAAACTCTCACAGCGATTTGCAGTGGAGCGTGCACATAGAGCCCTTATGAGGAAGCCGAGACCAGGGGCCCCTCCACGGGCGATAATCGCCATAATATTGAACTACAACGACATCGAGAAAATACTGGAGTACTTCCGAAAAGGTGGAACAATCGAAAGGGCCTCGAGCACCATCACGGCGTATCCGGACTATACTATGTTGGTCCAGAGGCAACGGTACAGCTTTGTGACCATCAAAAGGAGGCTACGTTCGGCTGGGATAAAATATATGCTTCTGTACCCTGCAAAATTGAAGGTGGTGCACAAGAGCAAAATGTATTTTTTTGACACTCCATCAGAAGCAACGACGTGGCTGGATCTGCAGGGCTGCCCGGAACAAGAGACCCAAGATGGACGCGATAAGTGACTGGGATGCGGTATGCATACTGTTAAGGGGTCGAGTGAGCATCCCAGGGGTGCCTAGACGAAGGCTAAGAACAATGGGCACAGCTGTAGGAGGCTGATATTTTGATAAAATACCGGTGATTGTAATGGACTTGAAGGACTGGAATATAGTGGTGTGTACATATATTCAAATTGTATAGCAATGTGTAGTCAATCCGATGTGCCATAGGAGCGGCAGGGCAAAAGCACCCTACCCCCCGAATTATAGTTGTAGTAGTAGTAGGTTGGCCACTAGGGCGGCCACTAGGGCGGCCTCACCCTGCGGAGCTTCGAGTACAGGTGAGAGCCAGAAAGAGCTTGATGCGGGGGAGCCTAAGATCCAGGGATGGAGCTGGGCAACAGTTGGGGGGTGTGATGTTGGGGAAGGGACGGGAGGTGGGAGGGAGGGGGAGCGGGAAGTTTGGTGTGTTTTTGGTTAAAGGGAATTTAGAATGGGATGCGAGCCTATACAGATTGGATTGGAATTCAAAGTCAAACTGCACCTGTGGGAGAAGGAACAGAACTGTAACAGGCCATGGGGGACCTTAAGATACTTACATGGAACGTGCGGGGGCTCAATAGCTACTTAAAAAGGAACAAAGTTATGTTGTACCTGCGCAGGCAGAAAATAGATATTGCATTGCTGCAGGAAACCCACCTTACACGAGAGATGATGGACACGATCGCAGGGAAGTGGAAAGGGGTGCTGGTGGGCTCATCGTACTCTGCCTATGCAAGAGGAGTGCTTATATGGGTGGCGCCACATGTCCCTTTTCAGCGATTGCAAGTGGTGGTTGAGACAGACGGGAGGATGGTTATGCTGAGAGGACTGGTGGAGAACAGGGAGATAAGCATTGTTAACACGTATGCCCCGAACCAGAACACAGCGGCATACATTAGGACATTGAGTGCGAACCTGAGCGTATGCGTAGGAAGCGCAGTGATCTGGGAAGGGGACTTCAACTGCGTATTGAACCCGAGGGTGGACAGATCGGATGGGAAGATGGATAGACCGGCCCCTGCAGCTAGGGCGTTACAGACATTGCTGGATGACTTTGGGTTGGAAGATGTATCGAGAGTGTGGCAGCCCCAGGAAAGGCAATATTCACATTATTCTGCCCCACAGCAGTTATCAACGAGGCTGGATTATGTCTTCGCATCACCTGAAATGATAGCGGAGATTGCACATATAGAGTATAAGGCCTGGGTCCTCTCGGACCACTCGCCCCTGATTCTCGCTTGGCAATACTGCCCCCCGAGAGGGAGGATGCCGACATGGCGCCTACGAGCGGAGGCATTGCGGGACCCCTTTTTTAGAGAGGACTTGAGGGAGGAGATCGAAAATTATTTTGAAACAAATACTGGGAGCGTGGACTCTACACTATGGGAGGCCTTCAATGTTGTCATGAGGGGAGTGGCCATAGCAAAATCCAAGGGCCTACAAGGTGGGGTTTTGGCTGAACTGTAGGAGATGGAAGAAAAATAAGAAGAGGCCTTAAAGGGCGGAGAAGATTCAGCGGAGAAGCTAGAATTGATACTTAGGCTACAGCAAAAATGTGCTGAATATCGGGAGAGATTGTGTAACATTCATTATAAAAAATACATAGAGAGACAGCATGCGGGAGGTGATAAACCAGGAAGACTTTTGGCGTGGTTATATAAGAGTGAGACCCCCAGAGTCACAATCAGAACTGTAGAGAGAGAAGACGGTAGCGTAGAGGACACCCAGGAGGGAGTTAATCAAGCGTTTGTGGATTATTATAAAGTGTTATACGGAGATGATGGGGAAAGTTCCCGCGCTACGATGGAAGAAACGCTTGAGGATATGGGGTTGCCCAAGATAAGCGAGGAGGAGAGAGAGGAACTAGACACCCCAATCACCTTGGAAGAATTGGGGGAGGTGGTGAGGCAGCTGCCTACTAGTAAAACCCCAGGGACAGATGGGCTCCCAAGTGAATTTTATAAAGTATACATAGAAGAGGTCCTCCCCCCACTGCTAGAGATGATAAATGAAGCGTTCGAGACGGGACGCTTACCGGAGTCACTGAAAGAGGCTGTAATAATACTTCTCCCCAAACCTAATAAACCTGGGCACAGCTGTGGTTCCTATAGACCCTTGTCAATGCTGAATCAAGACGGCAAGATATTAACTGCTGTCTTAGCAAATAGACTGAAGAGGGTTATTAGCAAATTATTACATCCGGATCAAACGGGCTACGTCCCCCATAGAAACATTACCAATAATCATAGGCGACTCCAGAGAATCATTGAGTTTGGCAGAGAAAGTGATGAGGAAATGACAATCGTGTCCTTGGATGCGATCAAGGCCTTCGACTCTGTTAAATGGCCATGGCTGCTGGCGGCCCTGAAGCACTACGGGTTAGGGCCTGGATATGTAAGGTGGGTGAAAATTTTATATAGCGAACCGCTGGCTAGAGTTAAGACAGGATCTGTGATATCGGAGAAGTGTCAGCTCAACAGGGGTACTAACAGGGATGCCTGTGGTCTCATACTGCCCCTGGAACCTCTAGCAATATATCTGAGGCAGCAATATGACACCATAGGCATCGAGGTGAAAGGGGAGTGGCATTTGATCTCCCTTGCAGATGACATGCTGCTGTACGTGCGATTCCCAGAAGAAAACCTCCAGTATATTCTGGAAGTGCTCGGGCGATACGCTGTGCTGTCCGGCATAGCGGTGAACCCCCAGGAGTCTAGCTTGTTCCCATTAGAGGGGTACATGGGGATTCCAGTGGAGTGGTTACCTGTATTGCAGGTGCCATGGGCGGTTAGCACATTTCGATACCTGGGGATAGACATGTATCACACCGTGGAGGAAGAGCATAGGTGCAATACAGAAGTAGCCATCAAACAAATCGAGAAGTGCATGCAGTTTTGGGCAAAGCTGCCCATGGCGATGATGGGGTGGGGAGCAATGCTAAAGATGGTGGTCCTGCCGAGGCTCCTGCACTACTTCGGGAACATACAGTACATGATTCCTAAGAAGATCTTCACCAAATTGAATAGCATGTGTAGGGGCTTTTTGTGGCATGGCACGCAAAACAGAGTGGCGTTATGGAAGCTTCAGAACTTCCATGACAAAGGAGGAATAAAGCTGCCAAACTATCAGGCGTACTATGTGGCAAGCCAGTTGCAGTATGTTGCCAAATGGCTCTCTGACGAAGAGACTTCTGATCTTAGGTTGTTTGGGCGTGATTGTGCACCTTTTTATTTGAAAGAGATGATGTGGGTACCCAGGGCGGAAATGGTGGGCGCCCTAAAATGATGCTACTGGGGTGGAAGGTGTGGCGCAGGGCATGTCAAATGATGGAGGACCCGTCCCCATGCTCACCGCAGATGCCATTGGTTGTATTGACGGGGGCAGACGCTCTGCTACGAATGATACTCAGGAACCACTGGGAACCGGCTGGGGTGGCAACAATGGGTGATATTTGGCAGGAGGGCTCTACTATTACTTTTGAGGGGCTGTGGGAAGAAACTGGGTTGCACAAGGGCCAGTACATTATGTATCATAGAGTGGTACAGAGGATTAAGAGAACATGGCCTGAAACTGTGTTGGAGGAAGAATTAGACGCCACCATAGACGTGATATATGACATAGCTGAGGGGGGTCACGAGATTTCCAGACTGTATGAAATGTTGATGTCTAAAGTGGGGAAGGAGGTCACGCAGTTGAGACTCGACTGGGAAATGGAGTTCGGGGCCCCAATGGGAGACGGAATGTGGGAACGGGCGCAGGGGTATCATAAGAAGGTGTCTAGAAACGCGAGGCTGAAACAGATTCAGCAGTACATAACACACAGGGCCTATATGACGCCTTGGAGGATATCGAGGTTTGAAAATGCAGGGCGGCAAGCATGCCCCAAGTGTGATGAGGAGAACGCGGGCATGGTGCATATGTTCTGGACATGCCCGATCATAGAGCGATTCTGGAGGGGAGTGGAAGAGAAACTGGAAGAAAAAGGGGTCAAGATAGTAGTGGATACAGTGTGGGCCTGTCTGCTGTGGGGGTTCCCCAGACCACAGAGGCTCAGGCATGTAAGTAAGCTGAGGGATCTGGCTTATGTGCTTGCAAAAAGAAGGATTGCCATGAGATGGAAGTCATGCCATGTGCCAAATGTTATGTTATTTTGCATTTATATAGCGCCTTATATACCATTGGTATGGTCTGAAGGCGCTGGTAGGTTGAGCACCCTTGGGAACCGAAGTTCAGGTCAGTAGAGAGAGTAGAGAGAGTCCAAAAAGTGCGTGTGCGCACCAGGTATGTGTGCAGCTGGTCTGGATTTCATGTGGTAGCTGCTTCTTAGCGGTAGGTGTGGTGGTTGAGAGATCAGGAGTATGTGTTCGCTCTGGCCAGAGTTATCCAGATCGAGTGTGGCTGCGTTAGGCCTGAGGAGAACGCCTGGCTGGGTGGTGTGAATCCAGCAATGTTTACATAGAGTGATGTCGAGTGAGTGGGAGATGTTGATATGAGAACAGTTATACCGAATGGTGTCATAGTATCTCTGTGTTCTAGATGAGTGGTGGTGTAAAGGAGAGAGTGAGCTTGGGGTGTGGTATGATGTATTCTCTTTCAAATGTTCCCTATATTCCAACGCATATTATGAAGGTCACGCATTCCGTGTGAACAGGTCCGTTCTATGCATTTTGTTCATTTCAGGTGTTCATGATTGCCTTACACATTAATCTCTGCTTGACATATTCACGCTCAACATACTATTCATCCGCTCTACGTACTCATCCATTCAGCATATTCGTCCGTTCATCATATTCATCCAATCTATAACTCCAACCGCTCTATGCGTTCATTTTCTTCATATACATTTGTTCGTTCCACATACACTCATTCACTCCATACACACTCGTCAGTTCCACACACTTGTCCGGTCCACAACACTCGTCCGGTCCACAACACTCGTCCGGTCCACAACACTCGACCGGTCCACCACACTCGACCAGTCCACCCACTCTTTGGCACAACATACCACTTGTCCTCTTGTCAATACTACTCGTCTGTACTACTCTACTAATCCGTCCGTTCGACACACTCATCCGCTCTATGTATTTATCCGCTTCCGACACCCATCTGTTCTACACTCTCATCCGCTTCACACACACAGCCGCTTCACACATTCATCCGGCCACACACTCATCCGCTCCACACACTCATCCTCTCTCACACTCATCTGCTCTCCACACTCATCTGCTCTCCCCACTCATCCGGTCTCCCCACTCATCCGGTCTCCCCACACATCCGCTCTCCACACACATCCGCTCTCCACACACATCCGCTCTCCACACTCATCCGTTCTCCACACTCATCCGTCCTCCACACTCATCCGCTCTCCACACTCATCTGCTCTCCACAGTCATCTGCTCTCCACACTCATCCGCCCTCCACGCTCTCCACACTCATACGCTCTCCATACTCATACGCCCTCCACACTCATACGCTCTCCACACTCATTTGCTCTCCACACTCATACGCTCTCCACACTCATACGCTCTCCACACTCATCGGCTCTCTACACTCATACGCTCTCCACACTCATACGCTCTCCACACTCATACGCTCTCCACACTAATATGCTCTCCACACTCATCCACTCTCAACACTCATCCGCTCTCCACACTCATTCGCTCTCCACACTCATACGCTCTCCACTTTCCGCATTAATTTGCTCTCCGCACTCATCCGCTCTCCGCACTTATCCGCTCTTCACACTCACATGCTCTCCACACTCATATGTTCTCCACACTCATCCGCTCTCCACACTCATCGGCTCTCCACACTCATCCGCTCTCCACACTCATCGGCTCTCTACACTCATTCGCTCTCCATACTCATACGCTCTCCGCATTCATTCGCTCTCCGCACTCATCCACTCTCCGCACTCATCCACTCTCCGCATTCATTCGCTCTCCGCACTCATCCGCTCTCCGCACTCATCCGCTCTCCGCACTCATCTGCCCTCCGCACTCATCCGCTCTCCACACTCATCCGCTCTCCACACTCGTCCGCCCTCCACACTCGTCTGCCCTCCACACTCGTCTGCCCTTCACACTCGTCCGCCCTCCACACTCGTCCGCCTTCCACACTCGTCAGCACTCCACACTCACGCGCTCTCAACTCTCGTGCGCTCTCCACTCTCGTGCGCTCTCCACTCTCGTGCGCTCTCCACTTTCTTGCGCTTTCCACTCTCGTGCGCTCTCCACTCTCATGCGCTTTCAACTCTCATGCACTCTCCACTCTCATGCGCTCTCCACACTCATACGCTCTCCACACTCATACGCTCTCCACACTCATACGTTCTCCACACTCATCCGCTCTCCACACTCATGTGCTCTCCACACTCATACGCTCTCCACCCTCATATGCTCTCCGCACTCATACAATCTCCACACTCATCCGCTCTCCACACTCATCGGCTCTCCACACTCATCGGCTCTCCACACTCATCCGCTCTCCGCACTCATACGCTCTCCGCATTCATTCGCTCTCCACACTCATACGCTCTCCACACTCATCCACTCTCCACACTCATCGGCTCTCCACACTCATCCGCTCTCCACACTCATACGCTCTCCACACTCATACGCTCTCCACACTCATACGCTCTCCACACTCATACGCTCTCCACACTCATACGCTCTCCGCTCTGCACATTCATTTGCTCTCCGCACTCATCCGCTCTCCGCGCTCATTCGCTCTCCGCACTCATCCGCTCTTCGCACTTATCCGATCTCCGCCCTCCACACTCATCCGCCCTCCACACTCATCCACCCTCCACACTCATCTGCCCTCCACACTCGTCCGCCCTCCACACTTGTCTGCCCTCCACACTCGTCCGCCCTCCACACTCACGTGCTCTCCACTCTCACGCGCTCTCCACTCTCATGCGCTCTCCATTCTCATGTGCTCTCCACTCTCGTGCGCTCTCCACTCTCGTGCGCTTTCAACTCTCGTGCGCTCTCAACTCTCATGCGCTCTCCACTTTCATGCGCTCTCCACACTCATGCGCTCTCCACTCTCATGCGGTCTCTACACTCATGCGCTCTCCCCTCTCATCCGCTCTCCATTCTCATCCGCTCTCCACTCTCATCCGTTCTCCACTCTCATTCATTCTCCACGCTCATCTGTTCTCCACGCTCATCCGCTCTCCACGCTCATCCGCTCACTACGCACATCTGCTCTCTACGCTCATCTGCTCTCTACGCTCATCCGCACTCCACGATCATCTGTTCTCCACGCTTATCCGCTCTCCACGCTCATCCGCTCTCCACGCTCATCCGATCCCCATGCTCATCCTATCTACTTGCTCGTTCGCTCTCATACGTTCGTCTGGTCAAACGTTCATCCAGTCAATACGTATGTCTGTTCAGTATAGTCATCAGTTCTACGCCCTCCTGTGTTCAGTTCGCTTTTCTGTATTTGCGTAATCGTCAACTCTACACATACTCATCAACTCTATACGTTCGACCGTTCTACACACCCATCCATTCTATAAACTCATTGGCTTTATGCTGTTTATCTATTTCTTCCAATATTTATACTCATATGGTCTTTCTAGTCGTCTGTTTTTCCGCTCATGCACCCTTCTACTTATTTTGATCTATTTTACTCGTTTAGCTCTGTTTTATTTTAATTTTTTTTTATTAACATTCGAGTTTATTTGGCTGTCAATTTCTCACTTCAGGTAGTTTGTTGGGTCGGTGTTATTGAGATGATGCTAGTTTGGAAACCGGATGGTTTTATGGGAAGAGCCAGGTTTTCAGTAGTTTGCGGAAGGACGTTAAGTCCTCAGTTAGGCAGATGTTGGGTGGGAGCGAGTTCCACAGGGTTGGAGCCAGGGCTGAGAATGATGATCCGCCTAACCTGACTGAGTTTGTTTTAGGAATTGCAAGGTGGCCGGCTGAGCTTGATCTTATCGTGCGAGTGGGATGATAAAGTATTAGTTTGTCTTGAAGATATTGAGGTCCAGTTTTATGCAGTGCTCGATGGGAGAGGCATAAGGTTTTGAAAGCCACTCTACGGGCTACTGGGAGCCAGTGCAGTGTCTTAAGGGCTGGGGATACGTGGTCTCTTGGACCGAGCGCAAGTTAGAGGTCCAAGAGACCATAGAGGTGTGGTGGAAAGATGTGCAAAAAATGGGCGGAAGCCGAAACCATGGCATGGCAAGAAGCGAGTAGCACAGGGGGGGAGGAGGAGAATGAGTCCCTGATGGCCTGGAAATCACTGATAGCCGAACTGTTTGGGTCATTAGCTGACCCGGCGTAGCCTGTAGATGAGGGGACCGAACCACAGGATGCGGAAACTGAAGGTTTAATGCAATAGACTCGTAAAGGGGGGTGGGTTAGAACAAGTAGTGGTTAGAAGTTAAGAAATTGTAATGAAACTGTTGGAACATGCACTGTTTGTTTGGTTTGTATTGTTTGGTTGTTTGTAAAATTCAATAAAATCTTTTAATAAAAAAAATAAAAAAATCAATGATGAGCACATGAGAACAGCAGGATACTTGAAGGTAGTTATAAAGATATGGACCCCAAGGAAGCATTTCTTCAAACCTAGATGTCTAGATCCAGAGGATGAAATTAAAGTGGACACAAAGAAGGAAGTGAGAGTGGTCGATGAATCGCCCAGTGTGGGGAGTGAAGAGGAAGTGCCAAGTGTCATCCACACTCCAGCCACCCCCTTCGTAGTACCCGGCACTTTCAAGCCAAAGTATGTGACGTATGATGAACAAATAAACCAGCAAAGAGCAGTGGTTGGGCTCTGCCCAGTGCCTATCAGAGTAACAGCACCTATTGAAGTACCGACACCTAAGAAAACATGGACAGTAAGGTACCCATTGAGAAAACCATATCTACAGTCAAGACAGAATGACGGTTGTCAGACCAGAATACCTGAAGAAGCCAAGAAGATAATAAAGGAAGATGAATGGTGTTGTCATAAAAAATCGGACTGACGCACATATAGAAGATATAATGACCTGAGAATACTGACAAATAGACAAAATACCATGGATAAGTGACATCTTGAGCCAAAGGTGTAGAAGTTGATTTCAAGATGCAGAAACGTATGCCATATGCACGATAAATATGTTCAGTTAGTTTAAGCATGTACAGATGCAAGAAAACGCAAGAAGCAAAGAAATTGTGAAGCTTGCTTATGCGTAGTAAATAGATTGCGGCAAGCGCCAACATATACATATATATACTTCAAAAGCACTTTATATATGAGTGTAACTCTACTACGCACATGAGCAGAATTGAACAAAGGTTACTAGAGATGTCAAGAGGAGAGTGTTGCAGCAAACAAATTGAGAATTAAGACAGAGCGAAACTCAGCTGAAGGTAACCATGCCAAGAAGCCAAGGTTGTATCTGGTTGGAAAAGGCTGACAGTGGATACAATTAAGGAGACAAGAACAGGGTATCCTGTTCAGAAAGGTCAAGATAAGCCACAGATGGTAGAAGACTGGCAGAATTAAATCAAATACATGAAAATACATGAAGAAGAGACCGGTTTCACAGTGTCCTAGCCACGTGACAAGGCAGGCTGGAAGAGTAAGACTTTCACACCTACGCACAGATATCTGCCATGCCCATACTCCCTAAAAATTCTCAGACCAAGAAGCAGACTCGAGGCCAAACTACAAAGCAGTAATTGACACATGGCCACTGAGGTGATGATTGATTGTAACAAAATGGGAAGGAAGCTGGGGTGCAGATTAACTCTCTGCACATGGCTGGTTGTTCTGCATGCTACTAGATGTAAGTGGAAAAGTATGAATGGGGTTGATGCCAACCCAATCATAGTGGACCGTGTAATCTAGGTCCTATATAGAGTAGAGCCAATGGGATGTCGTACTTTTAGTGACGTTCATAGTGGCCATTTTGAAGGAAGGGCTTACTTGCCCCACCTGACATTGATCGTCCAATCCCCTCTCCCCGTTACCACATACAGATATAGTACCTATGATAAAGTGACCTTCCTATAACCAATCACGTTGCATATTAGGTTTTTAAGCTTGTGCATCAGTGATGACATGTTTTTGCTATAAATACTGTGTTTTTTCAGAAATTAAGTTGAAGTTGAAAGAGAGAGAAGATTGTGCAGCTGCTGATGTTCGTTGTACTCCCCGTTTTATGTACTTTTCATTAAACGGACTCCCTTTGCCAAACTATTGAGTAGTCATAATTATTTGATGCATGTGTACGAATCTGCACCCCCATCTATCTCGAGGGTGCTGCTACTCATCTTAAAGGGCTGTTTGGAGATCCACAGTCAGAGGGCTGGCTGGAGGCCATCCAGTTCACCATCAAGTCAGACAATGGGCCACCATTCAACAGCCATGACTTTGCAACATTCACCAAGCACATGGGTTTCAATCACCAGAAAATAAAACCAATATGGCTCCAGGCAAACCGGATGGCTGAATGGTCCATGGCCTCTGTAAAAGGGACCATACAACAAGCACACATTGAGGGGGTAAAAACCCTCACCAAGCCCTGTTTTGAATGCACAGAGCATACCGGAACACCCCTCATGAGGTCACCAACAAGACACTGGCTCAGATCATGAGGCGGTATCATGTAAGCACGAGATTGGTATGCATTCAATAGGATCGAGGAGAATGAGTGTAAGAAACCTGACGGTGTCTCACTTGCTAGCCCCCAGGATCTGTCATCCAGGTGGCCAGGACACGGCCATCGCTATTGGATCCAGTTCCTGGGGGTGGACCAGTGCAGGAGGATCATCTGAATGGGGGGGT
The DNA here is from genome assembly GCF_040938575.1 of Ambystoma mexicanum. Taxonomy (NCBI): domain Eukaryota; kingdom Metazoa; phylum Chordata; class Amphibia; order Caudata; family Ambystomatidae; genus Ambystoma; species Ambystoma mexicanum. The sequence goes on from NC_090939.1 coordinate 67,057,688, forward strand.
CCTCGGGGAGTGAATGTGGGACACCAACGGGTGCGACACAGTGCCCTCTTCCCTATAACAATTTTTCCCCATCCTATCCCGTAGGATATTGAGAAGCCCCACCCACCCTTTTCCAACAAGAACAGTTTCCTACATGTGACGGACAATGGACTCAAACTAGAGCCGTTTACCTGACATGTCCCAACTCAAGGGTCAGGCAGAGTCAGGCAATTTACAATAACTACGCACACCGGACGGCCCTTTCCCTTCCCCACAGGGATAAAAGGCAGAGCACAAAAGCACACTTTGAGGAAGGCCGAACGCACTGTCAAGCAGCCATTCCGGACCGGCATTTTAAACAGGACAAAGGCAGAGAGACCTGGAGGGATGATGAGGTTGCCCCTGCCCTTTTCGACTCATACCCGCAAAGCCTCAGAGAGGGAAATCATAAGACCGGGAAGTCCAGCTGGCGTGTGGTGTGACAGTTGTCAACGGCACATGGGGCACCCCCCTGCAGATAGTCAAAGTGGGGAGAAGTGCTTACTGCAGTGGTGCCGTCCTTGACTCCTGAGACAAGAAACTCCCACAGATCAGCACAGCTGGTGAGTCGGAGAAGACTGATAGTGAACCGAACTGTGCTTGCTCCAAGGTCGCAGGCAGCAACATTGTTAAACAAAGAACTTGTATGTTCGAACTTTAAAGAAAGCCTAGAAAAGGTCCAGAAGCAGAGTGGTCCGGCGCCACAGGGCGCTCATTCGAAGGACTCTGACTGGAGCCGTTTTGGGTTGATTTGTGGGTTTCTTAGACTATAAGAATCAAGGGGTCTTACGACAGGATGACGCAAAAGTGTCAAAGTGGTCCTTCGAAGGTCGAGCAAACCCTCTCGTACACTCGAAAGTCTTTGACACATGTGAGAAAACCGATTGAACTGTGAAACTGGCAAATATGAACCCGATGGAGGGATGCTTGCGAAGTGAGGGTAAACAGTGATATACCCATGAACATTGTTGCGACAAGTGTGAACCCGGCTGGGGGATGTCCACAATGAATAGCTGTTTGAAAGGCATTGAAACTTTTGACTGATACGTTTTGAGTGAAAAGCAGTAGTGAACCCGATTGAGGGATGCTAACGTTACAAGAAGGATCAAAGCCGGGCTGAGGAGGATCCAAGGGGTGAAGAGCCATCGCCTAACATGAAAGATAACCGGAGGAACTTTTGTTTGTTTATTGTTTATGGTCCAGCAGGCCTTCTAAGACAAGAGACTTTGCAGAAAAGAGACTTGGCCCCAGACTTGACCCCAGAAGGTCATGGCATTGTTGAAAGTAACTGTAACCTTGTGCTGGCGAGGCCCAGGAGTGTGCTGTTCTCAAAGGTCCTGCCTTGTCCCGTTCTAAAAATGTGGGGGGGACCCCAGTCATACCATCCTGACTTATCATTTGGTGACCACTTCTTTCTTTTTTTGAGAACATTGTCCCACTCTATTTTGTAACTTAGTTGTAAGGATTGGCTATAGTTTTTTTTAGTATGGGCCCTTTTTATTTGACAAGACGCCACTAGGACTACCTCATTATTATTTGATGGTCGTAGCTTGCTCCCATCTTGGATTTAGATTAGGCGTTTTTCTCACCCATTTACAGTTTAATAAACACCCTTGAAGTGTGATCACTTGTGTCTGTCTTTACTCTTCTCACCATGAGTTCCTTACACAAGAGATAGAGATAAGGGACAGGGATGCGCCAGGAAAGAAGCACGCAAAACAGGAGACTGATCGCAGGAGGAAGGCGATGCCCAAAGACTTTGTGGTCGGTGATGAGGTCCTCGTGAGACAACCGATGCACAGGAAATCTGCCCCTCGATACTCACCAGACCGCTCAACATTGTGATAGTCAACAGGACCATGGTGACAGCCAAGCACGCAGAACATGAAATAACAAGGAATTCGGCACAGTTTAAACACCTTCACAAGACCGAGGAAACCGAAGTACACACACCTGGACAAGAAGCAGATGTCGAAGACAGGGCCGACAACCAACGGCTGCCCCCAGCAGAGAAGATGGAGACGGCACCCGAAGATGTCACCATACCAGACTGCGTAGGACCTGGTGAATCCAGGGGTCGCCCCCAGAGAATCGTCACAAGAGTCCTGCGGCTCATAGAAGAGCGTTAAGTCCGACCTCAGAACATTTGTCCGGGGGTGATGCTGTACATTGCTGTCTCTTTAAGGACTCTCACAAGCCCCACGCGGGTAAGCGGGGAGGGGGAGCAGAGAGGATGGGAAGGAGTTTGGGTGTAAAGTTAATCAGTTCCTGTTTGTAAGAGGGAGAGAAAAGACGTAAATAAAGTTTGTTCTGCCTCCACACAAACTCCCGGTGTCCGCGTCCTTATTTAAATGAGTGCAACAGCCCCCTCATGTTTTTAGCCAGGCATGCACAATGCTATTTGATGCCCAGTTACTCCCACCATTTTGCATCTGCTACCATCAGCAGCCAGTTAATACCACTAGAGTGGTGACTGTAAAGTACCTTTCCAATGCCTATAAAAAAAGCCCAAACAGTTGAGATTGCCAATGCTTGTTTTCATTGACGGCACAGAGTACAGTTGCCTCTTGGCCACTGTGATGTCACGTGCCAGGGAAAAGCCCGGTAACGTGTCACAGGGCGGGAGCAGAAAAATAAAGGAACCACCGGAACTGACGTCTTGATGCCAGTCCGGGTTTAAGCTGCCTACAGTGTTGTCCTGTCGTTCTTGCTGCGCCGCGCTATCAGGCTTCAGCAGGCCCCATTATCTTGCCGGGCCTCCGCCGCGATGGAGCGCCTGACACAACATTGGCGACGAGGCGGCGCCGTCCCCACGCGCCCTCACACACCTTTCCTGCAAATTGGTGTGCACCTCCAGTCAATCTCACTGGCATCCACAACATTTCCAAGCATTGACCGCTGGCCCCACGCCTCTCATTGAAGAGCGAGCCCTCAACGTTCCAAAGGGTGTTATTGTGGTTGATCGACGTCACGTATGAATAAACGCGAAAGAATTGTGAGCCTCGTTTTCACACCTCCAACGTTCCATGAAAGCAGTAAAGAAGAAAATAACATCACGCACAGCAATTTCAGCGCTCCGGAAGCTGGCTGCTGCACATGCTGTGTCAGAGCCTTCAGACACGACATTTCCATCACCCTGGAGACTGGTTCCAACACAATGTGCAAAGTTATTCAGGTGAGTGACTATAAATCCCCTACAATGGCACATGAGTCCCCAATAAATCACAGTGACGGGGGTCCTCCATCAACGCACGATTAACTGCTCCACCATAAGGAGAGAATGCAACGTCTCCACGGGCTGCACCACCAAGAGCATGTGCTTGTGCCTGCGCCCGCAGGTTTCAACATTTCCTGCGCATGGCCCACAGCCCATTTTACAGCACCACACATGTCCAGCACTAACTCAAGCCCCTCGAGAGAGAGAGAGTGCAAGCCCATCGGCAGGCAGAAACATCAACCCAGAATACCCAGACCCGGCGCTCATCACCCTCATTCCACCTTTTGATCTATTCTCCACAGGAGCAGCGATCCGCTGGGGCATCTGGTTACAGCAATTTGAGATGCACCTCCATGCCAGGGAGATCACAATGGACAGGAAAAAATGCACTTTCCTCTTGCTCAATATAGGAGCAGCAGCTCTACACCTTGTCAACGCAATCCCAAACAACGCGATGCAAATAACTACAACACCGCCAAAAATGCGCTTACAAAAACTTCAAACCTGACCTCAACCCCGACTATGAACGATTCCACTTCTGCATGGCCAGACAGCGGAAGAGTGAGACGGTGGATAACTTCCATGCTCGCCTACAAGAGATGGCAGTCGGCTGTGAGTTCTCTGACAAGGAATTTGCCATCCGCCTCCAGATAATCAATAGGATCTCATCAGAGAAACTTAGGAGGGCCATCCTATCAGAGAAAAACATGACACTATCCCGCATCGTCGAAATGGGGCGTCTTCGAAAACGGACAGACGACCAGGTGGCGGTCATCAAAGCTGCAATGCAACAACTTCCACTAGACAACCCCAGAAAATCACAGAAGGTTGCAGCTGTATCGAGATGTCAAAACACTAGGGAACCAGGGAGATAGAGGAATGAACCCCTCCAAGCCCCACATGCGTCAAGGAAGAAAGAACACATGCAAGTGGTGTGGTGGCCCATGGCACAGAGGAGAAACATGCCCCGCATGGGGGTCGACCTGTTGCAAGTGCAATCGCCTCAACCATTACGCAGCTGTCTGCCTACATCCACCAAGCAGGGGTGACCATGAACAAACACCACGGAAGCCGCAAGAACACCGAAGGAGATTCGCTCCTCGAGAAACCTCTCACCAACCAAGCAGAAGAGGGAAGGCGTAGCTGTAGACCACACTCAGAGATCACCGGATACAAGTGAAAGCGAAGAAAGTGAAGACACCGCATCCCCCACCAGACAAGACAAAGAAAGGAAAAGGAAGCACAGCAAGAGAGTACACAGGGTACACTTAATCTCAGCAGAACCCAAAAGGTACAAGCAGCAGAAAAGACCATCGTGCACAGTCATTTCGGATGGAAAACCCCTAAAAGTAGTCATTAACACAAGCGCAAAACGTCAATGTCATGCCAGTGACAGCGTTTGACAAACTCCACCCAAGGCAGAGGCTCCAAGACAGAAAGGTCTGACTATATGCATACGGCTGTAAGAAACCACTGCCAGTACAAGGGTCATTCAGATCAGACTTTACACACAACAACACCACGTGCCTAGCCCGCATCTACGTTGTCGACGCTGGCTGCGAAACACTTTTAAGTTGCAAAACAGCAGAAAAACTACAACTAGTACTATTTTCATTTGGCATTCAACACTCAGAAATCAATGACCTACTAGAAAAGCACCAAAAAGTGTTCCAGGGCATCAGCTGCCTGAAGGGAAGATCCATCAAACTACATATTGATGAGACCATCGAACCAAAGGCGGTACGCCATCGCTGAGTGCCATTCCACATGAGAGAAGCCGTCGAACAAGAACTCGAAAAACTGGAACAAGCAGGCATAATAGAGAAGACATCAGGACCCACTCCCTGGGTGTCCCCCATGGTGGTAGCGCAAAAGCCCAAACAACCCAATGCAGTACCAATCTGCATCGATATGCGGCTCCCGAATGCAGCCATCGGAAGAGAACGCCACATCACGCCGACCATAGACAAACTCATCGTCGACCTGACTGGAGCGACAATATTCAGCAAGCTAGACCTCAGGTCGGGATACCACCAATTCAAACTGGCAAAGGAGTCAAGGTACATCACCACCTTCTCCTCCCACCTCGGACTGAGGAGATACAAGTGTCTGAACTTCCGAATATCGTCAGCAGCTGAAGTGTTTCAGCATGAAATCCAGATGGTCCTCAATGGCCTAGAAGGAACAACCAACATCAGTTATGACATCATTGTGTATGCAACAAATGACAAGGAACACCACAAGTGCTTCGCAGCAGTTCTGCACAGACTGGAAGAAGCAGGGCTAACCCTGAATGCAGAGAAATGCGAGTTCGGAAAAGAAGAACTCTGTTTCTTCGGATACATCTTCAATGCAAAGGGAGTCTCGCCAGACCCGACAAAAGTAAATGACATTAAAAGCACAAAAGCCCCACATTTCATGGGAATGGCAACGTACTGCATGAGATTCATCCCAGACCTCGCCACCATAGCGAGCCCCCTCCACGAACTAACAAAAAAGGACAAGAAGTGGGAGTGGTCATCAACCCACCAACAAGCCTTCCAGCTCATCAAAGACTCGCTGACTGCCTCCACAACAATAGCATTCTTCGACATCGAGAGACACTCCGAACTCCTAGTCGACGCCAGCCCTGTTGGCTTAGGAGTCGTGCTCACCCAAATCGACAAGGAAGGCAACATACACCCCTTTGTTTTTGCCAGCCGTGCGCTAACCAAAACAGAACAAAACTACGCACACATTGAGAAAGAAGCCCTCGCAATCCTGTGGGGATGCAGACACTTGAAAGTCTATTTACTAGGAAAACGTACGAAGGTATTCTCGGATCATAAGCACCTCATCCCGATATTCAAAGGCTCAGCACCACACCCTCCAGCATGCATCGAAAAGTGGATGCTGCAACTCCAGCCCTACAACATAGAAGTGGAGTAGGGCAGGGGCAGACAACACAGTTGACTACCTGTCCTGCCACCCGTGGCCCGCCACTGACAGGAGGAACGACACGCGACAAAGACAAACGAACACGTGTGTCATGTAGTCACCTGCGCCCGACCATGAGCCATTACCCTACGAGAAGTAGCCGACGAGACCCAAGTAGACGCCATCCTGACCCACACCACTCTGGCCATCCAATCCGGGAACTGGTAGAACTTCCTAGCCTCCATGGCACAGCGCACGGAATCCGCTCAAGAGAAGCTGCATGCACTCTTCGGGATCCGCCACGAACTTACCATTGCCCCCGAAGGAGTGATACTTAAGGGGCACCGAATCGTGCTCCCCACAGCACTGGAAGAAAGAGCCCTCAAACTAACACACAGCGGGCACCAGTGAAACATAAAAACTACTTCAAACTTAAAGTCCCGGATGTGGATGCCCCACATGCAACAGCAAGTGTTGGATCTCGTAGAGTCCTGCGCAGCATGCCAAGGCACCAGGGGGGCCGAAAACCCAGAACCCATCATCAGCGCACCACAGAGCAAGCAACAGTGGGAAGCTGTTAGCATAGATTACTGCACCATCGCCAGAGAGGGCTATCTACTGGTCCTAGTGGACGAATTCAACCGATACCCAGAGGTTGAGCATGTGGCATCCACCAACGCTGAGACAATGACTCTGGCCCTAGAAAAGATATTCGCAATACAAGTCATCCCGTCCAAACTCAAAAGTGACAATGGACCACCTTTCACCACCCAAGAGCTATGCCAATTTTTGCAAGACCTCAACATACGACACAAGAGGATCACCCCAGATGGCCGCAAGCAAACGGTGACGCTGAACGATTCATGGGATCGCTCAACAAAGTCATCTGTATCACGAAAGAACAAGGCCACTCATGGTTGAAGGCAGAATATCGCTTCCTAAGGATACACAGCCAGACCCCGCGCACATCGACATGGATCAGTCCAGCCGCCCTTATGTTCAGAGTACCGATACAATCTGAACTCCCCATACACCCGAACTGGGTGGCACCTGACCCAGATGTCCCAGCCATAGAGGCAAGATGCGTCCATCGGAACGAACAAGAGAGTCGCACTCGCCGTGCAAGCCACTGTGAACTGCAGCCAGGAGACACTGTACTGGTCAAGAACCGGGCTCCGCCAAAAAAGGTGTCTCTAAACTTCGAATTCCGACCTTGGACAGTTAGTGCAGCGAACCACAGCATGATCACAGCCACTAGAGGAAACGAGACAGTCACCAGAACATATCACACTTCCGGAAAGTCCCGCCGGCACTGAGGGAAGAAGGCCCAAAGACCCCACAGAGAGAAACCGGATCACCCACTCAGCAAAGCGACCCAGAGTTTCCCAGAGCCTAGGAAACACCTCAAGAGCCAAGGACACCGGCTCCATGCGAGAATGAGGCCAGGTCAGAAAACCTCCCAGCGTAAGAAACTGAGAGGTAACATCCTCGGTACAGCCTGAGAGAACAACCTCGACCTTCATCCCACCTACAAGGGTACGTAGACTAGAATATACTAACCCTGTTTAAGATGTTATTCTTTATGGCCGAGAAAAGCATTCCAAGTTTCGGGTGAATGTGATGTCACGTGCCAGGGAAAAGCCTGGTCACGTGTCAGAGGGTGGGAGCAGGAAAATAAAGGAACCACCAGAACTGACGTCTTGGCGCCAGTCCGGGTTTAAGCAGCCTACAGTGTGGTCCTGTCATTCTTGCTGCATTGCGCTGCGCTATCAGGCCCCATTATCTTGCCGGGCCTCCGCCATGACGAAGCGCCCGACACACTTAGTTGTAAGGATTGGCTATAGTTTTTTTTTAGTATGGGCCCTTTTTATTTGACAAGACGCCACTAGGACTGCCTTATTATTATTTGATGGTCGTAGCTTGCTCCCATCTTATATTTGGATTAGGCGTTTTTCTCACCCATTATATAGTTTAATAAACACCCTTGAAGTGTGATCACTTGCGTCTGTCTTTACTCTTCTCACCATGAGTTCCTTACACAAGAGATAGAGATAAGAGACAGAGATGTGCCAGGAAAGGAGCACGCAAAACAGGAGACAGATCGCAGGAGGAAGACGATACCTCGTGAGACAACCGATGCACAGGAAATCTGCCCCTCGATACTCACCGGACCGCTCAATATTGTGGTAGTCAACGTGACCATGGTGACAGCCAAGAACGCAGAAAATGAAATAACAAGGAATTCGGCACAGTTTAAATACCTTCTCAAGACCGAGGAAACCGAAGTATGCACACCTGGACGACCAACAGCTGCCCCCAGCAGAGAGGATGGAGACAGCACCCGAAGATGTCACCTTACCAGACTGCGTAGGACCTGGTGAATCCAGGAGTCGCCCCCAGGTCGTCAGAAGAGTCCTGCGGCTCATAGAGGAGCGTTATCCCCGACCTCAGAACATTTGTCCGGGGGGGGGGGTGATGTTGTACATTGCTGTCGCTTTAAGGACTCTCACAAGCCCCGCGCTGAGAGGTGAGGGGGAGCAGAGAGGAAGGGAAGGGGTTTGGGTGTAAAGTTAATCAGCTCCCGTTTGTAAGAGGGAGAGAAAAGATGTGAATAAGGTTTGTTCTGCCTCCACACTAACTCTCGGTGTCCGGGGCGGCTCCTGGTGACGTCAGTTCACCGGGGAGCCCACACCGACAACATCTCCGTCTCTGTGTCTCATTACCACAGGGGGTGGGGGGCTCACGGAGGCGGCCTATCGGAGACCGCTAACAGTGGCGACGAGGATGGGATGTCACCAGATCCCCGCAAAGTGAGAGACATCAAGGAGGCGCGCCCGCCCGAAAATGTCGCGGAGGTGAGGAGTTTTCTGGGGATGGTTACTTACTGCGGCCGTTTCATCAGAAATCTCGCATCCCGCTCTGAGCCCCTGAGGTCGCTCACCAAGAAGGACACCACCTGGCAGTGGGGCCCTTTGGAACAGGCGGCGTTTGACGATATTCGAGGGGCGTTAGCGGCGCATGACACCATGGCATTCTTTGACCCGAGCCTGCAGACGGAGATCGTGGTGGACGCCAGCCCATATGGGCTAGGGGCAGTGCTCACGCAAGTGGGAAAAGATCAGGAGGTCCGGCCAATAGCATACGCCTGCAAGGCCCTGTCTGACACTGAGCAACGTTACTCTCAAATCGAGAGGGAGGCCCTGGCGGTGCTGTGGGGCTGTCGGCACTTCCGCCTCTACATTCTGGGGCGTCCCGTGACCGTAGTCACTGACCACAAGCCGCTGTTGCCGATCATGGCGGGCTCGTCATCTCGCCCGCCAGTGAGGATTGAGCGTTGGATGCTCGCCCTGCTGGAGTATGGGGTGTCATTGATCTACCGTCCCGGTGCCAACAATGCGGCGGACTACCTATCTCGACACCCCAGGAACGACTCGCAGGTGTCGGCGTCGGCGGAGGAGGCCGACGAACACGTCTGCCTGGTCATAGAGACTGCGACACCAAACTCCATGCAGGTGGAGGAACTTGAGGCGGCTTCGAAAAGCGACGAGTGTTTCTCCATCCTGAAGGAGGCCATGCAGAAGGGTGCCTGGAAGACAGAGCTGGAGGCGGTGGAGCGAAGAACATGTGAGGCCAGGGTCACTCTCGAGCAGTTGTGGAGAGTGAGAGAGGAACTAACATTCTCCGAGTCGGGGCTACTGCTAAGAGGGGAAAGGATCGTAGTGCCCCAGGCCAAAGTGGCACAGGTCATCGCGCTGGCGCACCAAGGTCATCAAGGGGCCCCCAAAACGAAAGCTCGCCTCCGTCAGAAGGTATGGTTTCCTGAGTTGGAGCGGAAGGTGGAGGAGTTCGTGGCCTCTTGTGTGTGGTGTCAGGCGGCGGCCCCGGCCCAGAAGGAACCGTCCTTTGAAGCAATGCCCCGCGGGACTCGACCATGGGAAGTGGTGCACGCCGACTCTGGGTCTACATCCAGAGGCACGCATTTTCTAGTGGTGGTAGACGAGTGGTCGAGGTACCCGGAAGTTGAGTTTATAGACTCAGTGGCGTTTGAGAACGTGGTGGTGGCGCTGGAGAAGATCTTTGCCACTCATGGCCTCCCCTCTGTGCTGTGCTCGGACAACGGAGCCCCATTCCAGGGGGAGAGTTTCGCAGAGCTCATGAAAGAGTATGGAATTCAACACCGGCGGGTCACCCCGCTGTGGCCCCGCGCCAACGGGGAGGCCGAGCGAATGATGCGCACCCTCAACAAGGTGTTCCGCATTGCCCAAGGAAAAGGGGAGTGTTTGCAGAGGGCTCTGTACGTATTCCTACGAGGGTACCGCACCACCCCTCATTCGTCTACGGGGGTGGCTCCGGCAGAAGCACTATTCCAGCGGTGCCCGAGGGATGTCATACCGGAGGTGGGGGACAGAGACCCCGCCGTCATCGACAATGAGCAGGTGGAAGAGGACAGACAGGTCAGGACACAGATGGAGAACATCCAGAGGGGGCTCAGACCCCCACACATCGCGTTGGGGGATGAGGTGCTGGTAAGAAATCGTCACCCTCATGGAAAACTGTCTCTCACGTATGAACCCGCCCCCCTGGACGTGGTAGCTGTCAAGGGGTCAATGGCGACTGCCTCGGATGGAACTTCATCGGTAACCAGGAATGCGTCGTTCTTCAGGAAGATTGGTGACCCCAGAGTGGACAACCCGGACAACCGAGAAAGTGAAGGCGCTCTGGATGAAGGTGGGGGTGAACGCGCCGTAGTGGAATCGCCGGTTCGAGGCGGACCCAGTCCAGGAACACCAGCCAGGGACGGTGGCAGGAGGTACCCCTTGAGATCAGGGCGTGGGAAACCTGCCCGTCTCAGTGATTATGTTATGGACTGAGCTGGGAGGCTGACCGGGGACTAATGGTCAGGCCATGACAGGTACACACGGGGGATCCGGGGTGGCTGTCAATAAATGGGGGTTTTTGTTGAAACTTATAGAGTGATATGTGTCATAGATGTGTGCTAGTTAAGTACTCCTATTTCCAATTTGTTGTTATGGAAAAGGAGGAGGGTGGCGGTGCCCCTTTAAGGGTACGCACGCGACGGAGTGACGTCAACTCCGTCGCGTGCCAGTTTAAATAAACGGGGCGGCTCCTGGTGACGTCAGTTCACCGGGGAGCCCACACCGACAACATCTCCGTCTCTGTGTCTCATTACCACAGGGGGTGGGGGGCTCACGGAGGCGGCCTATCGGAGACCGCTAACAGCCCCCACATATTTTTAGCCAGGCATGCACAATGCCATTTGATGCCCAGTTACTGCCACCATTTTGCACCAGCTACCATCAGCAGCCAGTTAATACCACTATGGTGGCGACTGTAAAGTGTCTTTCCAATGCCTATAAAAAAGCCCAAACAGTTGACAATGCCAATGCTTGTTTTCATTGAAGGGACGGGGTTCAACCCTGAGGGTTCGTAGCGCTATATAAATGCCTAATTATTATTATTTTATTATTATTATTAGTTGCCTCTTGGCCACCAGCAGCCACCTCGGCCAGCAGTGTCGTCTGCCATTTTATGGCTCCCAGGATTGGGGCGTGTTGGCAGTCGTACGAAGTGGGAGGCTCCCCGTGCATCTGCAACTGCTTTCGGTTTCATATTATGACTTCTACCGCGGCCTGTAGAGCTCCTCGAAGCGGTGGGGCCCGCCACCAGCGTGAACGCCGCCCTCATATGGCGCCCGGCGGCGGGCTGGCGGTGCTGGGGCTCCTCCTGGGCCTGCTGCTGCGCGCCCACCCCGGTAAGCAGCGCTTTATTTCTTCACTTTCCCGACCCCGACAGCTCGCGTGTGACTGGCAGCCGGGAGGGGTGTGGCCCGGTGCGGTGCAGGCAGGGGTGGGGGAAGTGGCATAGTAACAGGATCTACAGGCATGGCTTTTGAGTACATTTCCCCGGGGGATCTGATGTGAGGGATTTGAAAGTTCAGATATAGGTTGCTCGTGTTCCTAACGTCTTGTGGCCAGGGGCGGATGTAGCTCCCGGGGGTGCGGGGGGGGGGGGGGGTTGCATTTATTAGTGTGGTCAATGAGTTGGGGCTGACGAGTCTTCTCTTGTATGCACCTCCAGGACCACATGGTTCATTTGGGTTTGTAGCCAGTCCTTCAGAAAAGGGGCTTATCTGGCACTTGCACTCCCTAAAAATAGGCTAAAAGTCCTAAAAATTGAAACAGGCAACACAAATACTGCCAACAAAAACTAGGAAATAGACACGTAGGACCTTGGGCCCCTGCTTTCACCCACAAAGCTCCATGGACTTGCTTGGACTAGTAGTGAACATTGTACCACAGGTAGAAACTACAATTATCGCCAGATCTGAAGAGGTAAACATGTACCTTTTAATGTGCATGACTAACTAGATGCAAATAGATAATTATTGCAACACTTTTCTCATATTGGTAATCAGACTTATTTTTATACTCCCTAAAAGGCATTTTACTCCCAACTTTAAAAAATTGGGAGTAAAATACTCCCTCTTCAAAATCTTACCTGGAGCATTGTTTGTAGAGGTTCAATTGCTGGGGGTCGATTGGTGAGTTGCAGAATTTATCCCTGGGGATGTGTTCTTCCAGTTTCTGATGACCAGAAGTAGAAGTGTGCCAAAAAAGGAGTGGCACTGTGGTCTCAGCAGGGCACGGTGGGGGTGATCACTGTATGGTGAAAGACTTGTGTTATGGTCATGGCTGCTGTGGGTAGACCGCCATGTGGGTAGGTTATGCAAAGGAAGGTGGTCTTCCTGGTTTGTGTTTCATGTTGTTCTCTGTCACTCAGTCCCTTTCAACATTCATATAGTGGCTTTGTGAACTGGGTTGTCTCTAGCTGCTGGTGTTAACTCCTATGGAATCTGCATTTAACTCCTACTATTCTAAATCCTTGGTTCTATGGCTGCAAGCCTTCTATCTTTTCTGGTCATGACAGTGTCTTGGGCTGTTGTCCTCCATAGGCAGAAGGTTCTGTTCTGGAACACTCGATAAGATGCTGTCCTTCCAAGGGGTAGGTTGAATGTAAAGCTGAGGCAGAGATCCTTACTCTGAATTCTTTATTCCACTGGAAGCCAAGGACAGATTCTGAGGTCAGCTTTGCCATGGTCCCTTTTTCTAAGTCCTGAAACTAATCGCATTGCAGAGTTAATACGTTTAATTGAAGTAACCCCCAGAAGTACACTACTACCCACTAAGTTGCCTACTAAATCCACGTGTCTGGCTAACCTCAGAAAGGGACACGTCTCACTTAGCTGCCTGATTTTGAAGTATCCTCCTTTGCCAATAGACTATACCTGATCACTTTTTGGTATCCAGTGAAAATGTTGCCAACTAAAATGTAGTCGGTGAAACAAATCGGGGTGAAGTTTTTTCTGCAGTGGAAAAATCAACAGGCAGAATGCAGTAAAACATTCAAGCTGCTAAAAAGTACAGTGCTGTTAGGATATGTGTTGGGGTAAAGGGGTGTGTGAGGGCTTGTGTTGCCCAGTTTAGGGTTTGGCCAGGGGTTCGGGTAATACTAGGGGTTATAGTAATCATTTTGGTTAGAATTAGGGTAAGGGTTAGGGTCGGGATAGTTGTGGATGGGTGGGGACATGGTACGGTTAACAGTGTAAGAGCTTAGGTTAAAGAAAGGGGGTAGGAGGTTGGGAAGGGCTGGTGATGTTGGGGTAGTACAGGGGTTATGATAAACCTAGGTGTTAAGAGTAAGTACGGGTTAGGGTAAGTGGTAGTCTTCAGGCTAGGGTCTGGCTAAGGTTGGCGTTAAAGCAAGGGTTTGGGGTAAGGTACGAGCATACTTCCAAAAATGTTCCTATAAGCAGAGCCAACTCCCTCTGCATACCTGTAGGAATCCAAAAAGCAGTTAGAAAGCAGCATGTAACATGGTTTTAAACACGGTTTACGGCACAATTGTTGGACACTTTCACAAGTGAAATCATTGCCTGTCAGGTAAAATATAACAGCATACCTTAGCTGGAATAAAAGCACGAACAGGACTGTGAAAATAGCTGAAAAAAGTCATTGATCCATCAGGAGTAAAATATAGTAGTGGAATTCACTTACTGACCGTCCCCACTTGCTTTGACCTCTACTGATATCATTTTAAGGTCAGCTGAGGTGGTGAAAAGAAAATATTTTGTATGTCAAGCAATTGCTGTGCAAATGTTAGTTTGAACATCTATTTTTCTAACTTCCCCTTGTTCCTCCCTCCTCATTAAAGAAATAGTCTGTACCAAGCAATGAAGGCATAAGGCCTCACAAATGTGTGTGAAAGCAGGCTTCCGGGGGCTGGGTTCTCCGCTCTGCTACTGTAGCTTTCTCCTGTTTCCGATACGATTCATTCCTTCCTTGACTTGAAAAGTTATCTGAGGCCTCCTTGTTTGCGAACTTATCTGATACACTCGGATCCTTGAAATATTGCTTAGTTTAGTTTAGTTTATTTGCTTATATAACGCACTGAACCCAAAGGTAACTAGGCACTATAACTTAGAGGAAAAACAGTTGTTACAATATTTTACAAAATGGCTTCAATGGATCTTGGCAAGCTCAGCTTCACGATTCACCTAAACAACCTGAGAAGCCCGCATTTCCATCAGCATTGACGAAGTCACAGGAACGGTTGAGCTACAACCGGTTCCAACAGAACCTACACCTCAGACACCTTGAAGCTGGATAATGTCTAGGCTGAGGAAGGAGGCAAGGTTTGATCATCTTCCTAGTAATCCTTCTGCCAGAAAGGCCTCCAGCTGAAGCTCCGGAGTGTTGGCTGGAGCCCTTTCTCATAAAGCCTCAGCAAGGTTGGGGGCACAAGACGCGCTACCAGAGACAAGGAAGCTTTGAGGGAAGCCCCATTCTAACATTCGTTTGAACAAGAAGCTAGATGCCTGCTATATAGGCTTCTTTCCTCAAGACTCCCGTACCACTTGCCCTCAGCCATCCTCCTCAGTGATGGTGGCACCGACTTTTTATTAGAGGCCCTCTTCATCTTTGACCAATTCCCAATGAAGACACAGGGGTCGGGGGTTAGGCCTGTAGAGTTATGAGGAGGGGAGAAGTATATTCAATTTCCTCTCTACAGCTCAGACAAGCCAACGCTGAGGCTGTTTTGGCCACAGTGAACTGGAAGCTATGGAAAGAGCTGTCTGAATTCAATCAGTGGGAGAAATTGAAATGGGCACAGTTGTGTGGGGTCTACCTCCATTCCACTGCCTTGATCTTTGTTCACTGCAGTAAAGCTCCTTCTTGCCCTAGGCCCCAGAGAACACATCACACCCGCCCTCTGTGTGCTTCGCCGGCTACCACCGATCCAGCGATGGTCCACCTTCAAGGCTATGAGCATCACCCACCATGCTCTGCACAGCACAGGCCCAGGATATATACAACACAAGCCCACACCCTACAGGCTCAACAGAAACCTGAGATCAGGAACAGCTCACCTCCTTGTCGTCCCACCCGCCAAATCGACAAGAATAAAAGCTGGTCAAGTGGCACAGCGAGTGAGGCGCTCGCTTTGACATCCGTGCAGAGCTTGCTAACGCAGGTTCGAATCCCGGCAGAGCCAAACTCAGCCTTTCATCCTTCTGAGGTTGATAAATGAGCACCACACTCCGTGGGTAATAATAAGCAGCGCTCAGATACCTGAGGCTTCATAGCGCTATATAAATGCCAAATTATTATTATTATTATTATTAATAGTGCGATCCTCCTTCTCCGTTCAAGCTCCCACCATATGGAACTCTATCCCTTTTCGCATCTGCCGCATAGAGGATCACCTCGCCTTCTGGAAGGTGCTCAAGACCTGGCTCTTCCCACCTGCAGCTTGTGTGACCTAGTCCACCTAATGGGTGACCTATCACCCCTGACAGGTAGGTGGGGCATCGATGAGTCACTCAAGGAGACGAGACAGTATTGAGCACGTACAGAGAGAATTCCTGTTGATCCGCAGTTATGATCTGCATTCCCTTATCGTAACTGCATATCAACATGACGTACTGGTACGTATCGCACTCCATCTCAATGGAAGATAGCGGTATCCCTCCCAGGGCACGGCTACCCACCTGCGTACATCTGGAATAATTCACCACTCAAACCCATAATGCACTTCAACTCTGCCAGTAGAATGGAGCTGAGTCCCACAGCTAAATTCGTTCTGCTGGGCACATAATCAGTGTCCTTGACTCACCTACGCTCCGGACAGCCTATCACAGCACCCATCCACTTGCAGATCTCCATGGATCACTAGCAGGGGCTTAGCAGCCCCTACCTTCCTTCGTGCTGGATAAAATGCACACATGCATTCTAAAATCCTGTTATCAATTCTCATACCTCTGACTTAGGTGTTCCAAGGGCCTTCACCCACAGTGCTTTGAGGCCATACCAATGACTTTAGGTGCTATACAAATGCCATGTACCGTAACATAACATAACTTGCAAACTTTGGCTTGGACTGGGAGCTTAGCATTTTCTTTTTTCTTTTTTAAATTTAATTTGGTACAGTCAATTACCAAAGATATATTGAAAAATTAATGACATTTAATTAAAACTAATTATTATTAAAAAACAATATTTGTATGTCTCTACCCAACCAGTCCTCTAATAAGCATATTAATCTTTTACAGTGTACAATTGAAAAAGACCAAGTTCATTCAACAAACTGATTGTCTCCAAAGCCAAAACAGTTTCATGCCCAGGGGACAGTGTCAACCAAAATTCCTGTTTCCAACCACTCAACATTATACACAAAGCTTTTAAGCAGCATGTATCTAAAAAGCGTTCCTGGGCATTTGGACAGAATATGGCGTAATCTCTGTTCTGAACGCCCACCACACCAGTTACAATCACCACTAAATTCTGGCTCTTTCTTACGCAATGCTAATAGTTGCTTAGTTGGAAGTAAATTCATTCTAAATCTAAGGAAATCACCTCTTCTGTTAGCATTTGGAAATTTTCTTAAATATGTTGGTAAAATACCCCTCGGTGTGTCCAAAATTGTAAGGGTGTACGTATGCACAATATCGATCGTCTTGATCCAAACCACTCTTAAGCAAAGGTTTCTTTTTAACACCAATTGGATTCTCCACCAGATCTTCAAGTGTTTTGTCACATTTCATTAGTATTTCCGACGCTTCCCACTGTAAGGCTCCAAGATAGAGACCGGAGCCCTCCTTCAGCACGGAGTACACATTTTCATATAACTGCACTATGTTTTCGGACGGATTAGCGCAGGGACAATGTGACTCACAAGAAGGAGATGTCACTTAAAAATGGTGCACTTCGAAAAAGAATGTGTGCTTTTATTTAGCAGGCGCTATCTTATCTGTTCACACCGAAGTGTGCATGGGGTGGGGGTGGAAAGTGGTTCTGCAGTGCAGTGCAGTGCAGTGGTGTCCTGCTGGCTGTTGCGATCCACCGCGCAGGCCTCCCGCGTTTCCAGACTCTGCTCCGGCTGGTTGTGAGGCAACCTGACTCTTTGCATCCTGGCTGACCATGTGACATGGTCCTGTGTTGCCATCAAGGGTTCCTGGTGGCCTGCTAAGAAACCCCAAAGCCTCAGGGCGTGGGGCGTGTAAGGACGACACGTAGTACCGGCTATGTAGTTATTTAACTTGCGCCTTATTATCTTGCTTGTGGTTTGGTTCGCAGTCGGTCTTTCACAACATATCAAAAAGAAAATAAGGAGCTCTTCATTTATATACATAACGGAGCATACAGTCATTTATCAGTTCTAACACGAAAATACACAGGTTCATAAAAATATCATCATTTTTTCGCAAAAATGTAACGCTGCTAAACCCAAGCAAAAACTGTAGCCTTGGCTAACGGTCGTTTTAACGGGACTTCAGTGCAATCAACAGATGTGAGCACAAGCATACTGCATATTATAAAGTGCCTGAAGTCATACTTAGTTAAGACATATTTCCCACACCAGTAGAGGGTTTGCAGCTGCAATTAAGGCACTCACTTTCTGAAGACAGGCAGCCTGTATACAGCACACAGATGAATGTTACTGTTTGACAGAGCTATCTCAAAGGGATCCCGGGAGGGTGTGTTTTGGGAATGGGTTGAAACGGCTGTTGGATTTCACCCATGGGTAGTAAATGAGTGGGTAAATCGCCCAAAAACGCCTAAAACTTGGCACCCCTCCTAATATCCCATATACGTCGTAGCTGAACTCCAATGCAATCACTTCGGCTTACAGGTAGCCAAAACTAAGAAAGCAGTGACACATTGCTGATGCGGCCAAGTAAAATGCAATGGCAGAAGAATTAGTGACCCTCACCTCAAAGGAAGCCCTCGGGTCTATCTACAGTACGACAAGGGTGTCAATTATTAAATGGAGCCAGGAGAGCCAGGCAGTCCATGGGTAGGGATGAGCCAGAGCCAAAACAGGATGTCTCATGTGTGTGTGTCTCTCGCTCTTCCTCCTCTCTCTCTCTTCTCCCTCTTCCAGCCGCCCCACCCCCAGCCCCACGTCCGCTGTCACTCTCTCCCAGTTCACGAAGTCCCTCTCGCTCTCGCTGGCACTCCTCTTCAACTCTCACCTTTGCTCTCAGCCCTTATCTCTTACACTTGCACCCTTTGTCGAGAATATTTCCTCGTGCTCATCAATGGCACCCTCTATAAATGATTTCCTCCCTTGCTCTATTCCCCTTCTCATTCTCATTTAACCCCGCGCCCCTTACCGCATCCCCCTGTGAAACTTTACACTCTCCTCCTTGCACCCTGGCGCCTATAAATGCGAAGAACAGCGGTAAACGCCAAATCTATTGGCATTGCCAATGCTTATTTTTTTCAAGCGGATGCTAAAGCGGATTGCACTATGATAATAAGATCATTTGACACTTTCTCGTGTCTCCAGTTGTATAAGTGTTTGAGTCAGGCTAGAGATTTATTTAACAAAAAAGGGAGCAGGCGCTCTCCAGAAAGAACGAGGCATGATAACCTGTTCTGTGTTTTTTACCCACTTTGAGAGTTCGCAGACATCGCTTTTTGCTCACTGTACCTTTCACAGATGGGAAATAACCATTTGCATATCAGTCTTTGTCCCGCCCACATGTGCAGTCCAGCACCGAAATACTATGGCAATTCCCTTCTGAACAAGAGTACCAACAGCAACCACATACACGTGTTTCAGCCTTGTTGGGCCTCATCAGTGAGGTGGAGCTGTGCCTCTCTGAACACAGTGAGCAGGGAGTCCACGTCTGGGTTCCCCCAGGTAAACCAGGATGACCAACCCCAAGTTCCTTCTAAAAGAAAATTCAAAAAAGGTAGCAGGCTCCACCTCACTGATGAGGCCCAACAGGGCTGTAACACGTGTCTGGGGTTGCTGTTGGTACTCTTGTTCAAAGGAGGTTTGCCTGGCATTTCGGTGCTGGACGGCCCTTCTGGGCGGGACAAAGACTGATATGCAAATGGATATTCCTCCTTTGTGAAAAGTACAGTGAGCTAAAAGCGATGGCTGCGGACTCTCAAAGTGGGTAAAAACCACAGAACAGGTTATCATTCCATGTTCTTTCCAGAGAGGGGTGCTTGCTACCTTTTTTTGTAGAGATTTCTTTATACTGTGTATTTGTTGATTAGGGTTATGCTAGAGTTTTGATGTAACTTTTTGTTTTTACCTTTTCACACTCTCAGGTTACACGCCTTTCATTCGGGGCGTGGGAAATGCATGTTTCTAACTGGGGGTGCAGAAAGGAGAGGTGGAGAATAAACCCGCGATCAGTGGGATACGAAATTGGGAGGGGGCTCTCGAGGCTGGGTGTGGAAAAGGAAAGAGGCTTGGGTGTGCCCGCCACCAGCCAACATGCATCTTCAGGTGGCAATGAAATCACGGAGAAAGCCCCAAAACGACTGCTACTTTGATATATGATATGATGTGGCATTTATAACGCGCCTATACACAAGTGTTTCAATGCGCGACGAGGCAAGGGAGGGGGAACAGAGGGAGGACAAAGAAAGAATGATCTTACTAGCCTTAGTAACATTGAGATCGCGCAAGTGCATGGGGAAGGGAAAGGTGCGAGGGGGAGTGGAAGTGCAGTACATAGGATGACAGTAAATAAATAAAAACAATAAATAGGAACAATAACAAGAAGTGCGGCCAGATGGTGGCAGGTGCACAGGTAAGTGCAGACATCAGGTGTCGAGTGTTGATAGGGGACTGTAGGGAAACATAAACAGCCCCAAGTGCAAGGGTTGCCAGGGGGGCAGTGCAGGAGTGCAACTGGTGGGGGAGGGGACCCGGACCCGAGAACAGAAGTTAGCCAGGTGACCAGTGCAATTTGCATAAAATTAAAGGGCAAAGCAGAGTTCGGAACAGCTGACTGCTGCGGTTCTGTTTCTCTGCCGTTTTCGTGTGTTCCTGAGTAGGCGAGGCCCTTCTTTTTGAAGCCAGCATTCAAGTCCAATACTGGTGGGTGAATTTGACAGTGAGGAAGCAAGTGTGTCCCAGCGCGCTGGAACACTTTTTGAAGTTATTTACTGTTGAGCGAATTCGGTAGTAGGGAAGCAAGCGTGCCCCAGTTCGGTAGAAACGTATTGAAGAGAGTACCAGAGTTTCTGCCAACAACTGGAGGAGCGGTGGGACGCTTATGAGCCTCAAGATTCAGTGGTGCCTAAAAACAGGTCCTAGTGGATGCAGGTGTTGCGGCGGATGCAGGGGTGTTACCGTGGAGTGTAGAGCAGATGGTGAAACAGTCACAGGCAGAACATGAACGGTATACTTCCTTTGACATTTAAGGAAGCTTAGGCCGAAGGGAGGCTATCCGGTTTCAGAGGGTGTGAGACTGCAAGGAAGCATTCAAAGCCTTAGAAAAAGACTATGAACTAAAAAGACAAACTACTAAAAACACAAACAACCCAACCCTCTAATGAGAAGCAAATAGTATTCAGACTTTGAAAGAAAAAAGCACTGAGTCGGTCGCAGAGTCTTTGGGTCTGCACTAGAGAAGGTTTACTTTTTTTGGCTGCTGCTGCTGACTGCATTCATTGGACTGCCTTCAGTCCTCTTTCTACTCCAACTACCTAAGAACTTAAAATCCCAAGAATACCGCGGAGCGGCCGCGGAGTCGGTCGCAGAGTCTTTGGGTCTTCGGTCTCTGCGGGCCCTGACCAGCCCGCTCTCCCACGACTCCCACGACACCGGCTCAAAGTGGGTCTCCGCGCCGGACTCCTCATCCCCAAGGGAGGCCGCGACTCTCCTCGGCGGCGCCTGCAGACCAGACTACATACTTCCAGCAGAGAAACGCGAGCCTCCGACGCTCCATGGACCAGCCTGCAGCTCGCGGCATTGTCGCCCCTCAGACACCAGAGAGAGTCTCCGGATCTCACGGAAGCTTTCTCGCCCCTCAGAGAGGTCAGCGGCTCCCCACGCCAGGGCCCTCACATAGAAGCATATACGCCAGCAGGCAGCCGTTTCCTTGCAGAACGGCTCGTTTACTTCCTGGAGGAGCCCGCAACCCCTGACTGAATTTGGGAACCAACCTGTGAAGAACTAATACTTGCTCAAATCAAAGCACAAATTCACAATCTTTGTACTGTAAATCAACAGGAAGACTCATCATTTCCAATCATCTACACTCCTGTGTCACCCCACAGCAACCAGGAAATTGATATTCTCGCCCAATCTACTGAAAACGATCGACCTGCAAACATCAGCCCTCAGTGTAACAAAACACAAGACACAACATCAATACCTACACTCAGCACTCGGGAACCTAGAACAACGACATCTGATCACATTGAACCTCCAAATAACAACTTGAACTGCTCTAGTGGCAACACATAGACAGCAAAAAAAGAAGTTCAAACGACAAGTGATCAAAGAAACACTCTACTCTCCACACCTAGCCACGTAACAAAAGAAACCACCAACAACTTGACAACAAAAGACCAATCAAACCACATTCCTGGCAAAGACACCCCAATACACCGTTTCAAGTGAACTCAGAGACAACCTACATCCTCAAAAACCACCATGGACGTCATCCCAACAAACAAAGAAAGAAAAAGCAAGGCTAGCAAAATTGGCGTGGCTACAAACTCCCAACTCCATCAAACTCGCACAACCTTCAGACGCTGCTGGTATCAAAATAAAAACGAAAGCAGCAAGATTATCAATGGACATTACTGAAATTGAGTCAATAATGACAATGCATTGAAAAAAGAAAGGACATTTTTGGCAACCGACCAGAAATACATGAACTCCTATTAACATCAACTCCTTGTATCACACACGATACCCAAAAATGACCTGTGAAAACAGAACCTCAGTCCGACTATACTGACAAACAAACTTTCCCAACACGCTTTAATTACGACTCGGACGACTCCTACTATACGCCAGATCCTTCAACAAAGAACTTGAAACTGATCACTCTACAAGACAAAAACACCAATACCACACCAAAAGACGATCACCCTGCAGAAAACAACAACCTGAGAATTCCGACAACGATGATAGATTTACAAAACATGCTCATAGCAATACTTTCTCAAGCGATAATTCCCTTCCTCAAACTACATGAAAGTGTGAAAGACAGCATCAAAGAACAAGCAACTCTCCTGGCTATGATACACTTGAAACAAATATACATGGAGAACTTTGTCTTGTCACTCGAATCCTGCTTGACCGTTGAAGCGGAAGAATCATATCGTTGGCAACAAAGATTAGCCGAAATAGCGAGAGGGGATCGTCAAGAGAAAACAAAGCTAACAACAGAGCTCTTACAGTTGCTTAAAGCACACCATCAACAGCAATTAGTCCCGCAACCCAACATACCTACTCAAGAAGGAATACCAACCTTCCCTGCCGACAATCTACTCCAACAACCAATTGTCGCCACCACGACCCATGAACATCACATGCTGAATGAAACATCCGGAAACATCACCACTTCAAAATCGGATGCTATGGAACCTAAACAAGCAAATAAGAACCCCACTGAAGCATACCAAATCTTCACAAAAGAAAAAAAATCAAAGGACCCAAAACCTACATAATCCAAAAGCAACAAAAAATGACAAAGGGGCTCGAGAGCATTCCTAAGAACAGTGAAACCAACCACCGAAAACCAGGAAAAGCAAAACCCTAAAATCCGGCCCCAGCCTCAAGTGCCGCGAAGACCGCCAGCTAAACCATCTATTGGTGAAGAACTACTTAAATTATCTACCCATGAAGACCAATTACTAGAAAACTTACTGCCACCAAGCCAACCAACAAGCCCTGTGAGCTTCATAATAATTGATGAATATCCTTTGGAACATGAACAACCAATAACTAATAACCAAGAAGAAATCTCAGACCTCTCTATAGAGGAAATCTCAGGTGCATCCCTAGAAAGCGACACAATGGATGAAATAACACATGAAACCTATGACCAAATCTCATCGGAGTCACTCATGACAAGTCTACATGATCGCACTGAACACAGCTTCATCTTTCCATCATTTATCAATCCGCTACGACAAAATGAAATTTACGAAATTCACATTGAAAACGAAACTAATAGATTGGAGCCTCTAATTTGAAACAGAAATAATGTTCTACGCCTTTTTGGAGCAATACCGCAATTGAAGAAAATAGCATCAAAAGACATTGACTTCACAATATTCAAAGATGACCTAAACTTAGATAAGATTGTCATAGAGCTGGCGGATCCAAACAACCAGGAACTGATATTATCAAGTTGTGCCTAGCTACAAAAACTTGGCTTCACCTGCTGGGCTGCCACAACCACAAGAATTCCTACTAAACAGAAATACAGAGACACTTCGGACAGAGACTACAACCGGCAACATCAATCGAGACCACAAACGACCAACTGCGCTGCCGATCACACCGGAGCCAACAGAAAGTGGAGCCGATCACCACAAACACAAAAATCATACAGAGATGAAAGACCGATCAGAAGAACCTATAATTCGGAAACCTCATTCACAGGAACCGCATTTTTAGAAGACTCAATGATCTCCCGCTCATAACAATCAACAAACCTGGGATACACGTGGTCAATTTGCTCGTGGAACACCAGAGGAACTTGCATCTCTTCACAAATCCGTCCAAAGACCTTGAACAATACCAAATCATATGCCTTCAGGAAACTTGGCTCAGCGAACCTCCAGCCTGTGATGGCTTCCTCACCTTTCTCAACCCTCCCATTTTCAAAAATCAAGGAAGACCAGCATCAGGGCTCTTGACCCTAATCAAGATAAATCCCCACTGTACAGTAATGAGCACTGAAAACATCAATCCATGGATCCAATTAATAAAACTAATGTGCACCAAGATCGACTCACACGATGAAAAAAAAAACTGCCCAACAGTTATAATCTTAAATCTATATTGGAACCCTACAGCAATATCAACGGAAGCATTCATCGATGGCGTGTTCTTGGCAATCGACAAGGCCGTGACAAACCACCAGCTACCAAAAATAATAATCTGTGGGGACCTGAATATCAAGCTATACAACCAAAATGGATCCCTCCGAACTCAGTCGCATCTTGCTCCGAAAGCAAAGAACTGGATGAACGAAATTACAAATCGCAATCTCATCCTTCTGAACCATGCAAGGAACAACTCTGTAGCCCACACGCCAACCTGGACTAAAGGATCATCAAACGCAATCATTGATTACATATTCCTATCATACAACCTACATGAATCTGTCATAATCGCACAAACGATTATGACTGATAAAAGTGACCACAACCTACTCACTGTCCACTCCGGGCCAATAACTCAGCAAAGTGAACCAGTACCAACAGTCTCTGTGGAACTCGACGGCACAACATCAAGACTAAGGATTCCACAATCAGCCATGGCAAACTTACCGAAGAAACTCCATGATGCCACTCAAACAGATTCCGAGAAACTGAACTATGAGTGGATTCTACTCCCTTTCTGGCAAACTCTCAAAAATCGCCCACACATAGATCCTCGCCATACGTACAGCCAAGAAATAGCTGATAGGAAAAAATGCTCAACTCGATCAATACGACGTTTAAAGAAAACAACATCTGCAGAAAACTAGAAACAGATCAAAAATCTGAAACAGAAATACGCAAACTGGAGAAAATCACAACAAAAAATCATCCAACAACCAGATGCAGAAAACATAATGAAACTGCACAAGACCCACAATACGAGAGAGCTCTGGAACTTGCTCACCGACAACCTGCAAAAACAGCACAAACTGACAGCAAATGTTCCACAGGAAATTTGGATTACGCATTTTTCGACCATTTATGGAGCGCGAAAAATGCAACCCCAAATCCAAATGCCCACAAACGAACTGAAATGGCATGTAAATGCAGAATTTGAAGACTTCTTGCAGCTCATCAAAAACCTGAACACGTCTAAAGTGCCTGGCCCTGACGGACTGTCTAATGCTGTCATCAAGCAAGACCCGCCTGCCTGGGCGAACTTCATGTGCCATATCACAACTTTGGTAAACACGCTCAACCGAATACCAAACTCTTGGAGGTCGCCAATAATTGTTCCAATTCATAAGCAAGGACCAAGAGAAGAACCACAACATTTTCGCCCAATTGCCTTACTAGACCCGCTTGGGAAGCTATACGCCTCAAAACTTCGGAAAGAACTAACTGCGTGGGCACTCGAAAACAACAAATTCTCAGTAAGGCAAACGGGTTTCACAGCCAAAGTCAGAACAAATCTTAATCTCATACTACTCCAACTAATAAAGCATGAAGCCATCAACTCTCACACTACAATACACGCAGCATTCATTGATTTAAAGATGGCCTTCGATGCGATTTCACGCCAAAAACTATGGTCAAAACTCAGAGCATGGAACTGTCCATCGAACATCCTTGAACCAATCATTCTCCTCTATTCAGAAACCACCATAAAAGTGAGATTATCAAAACAAGGAGCCACCACCAACGCAATTTCAACAGTGAATGGCCTAAAGCAAGGCTGCCCCTTGGCAGCAACTCTCTACAACCTGTTCACGGCGGACATTGAAGAACACCTAAGATCCAACAAAACCAATCCACCAAAAATAAACTCTACACCAGTTCCTTCGATGGCGTATGCAGATGATATTGTTTTGTTGGACAAAACACCCACTGGACTTCAAGCATCTCTGACAGCCCTGAGTAGCTATATGGACAAAAACGAACTAACGATCAACATCGGGAAAACCAAGACAATGACCTTAACCAAATCATTCACAAAAAAACCACACAAGATGAGATTCAACATCAATGGGAACCAAATAGAAAACGTGACACCTTTCAAATATCTTGGTGTCCTAATTAACCAATCAAAATCGGAGGAGCAATGGATTGACAAAATCGAACAAACCGCACAAACTCTAACAAGACAAGGATGTATACTTCACAGGAAATACGGCCAGTTTTCATTCAAACCTATCATTGCCTACTACAGACAGAAGTACATCCCGATACTAACATATGGAACAGAAGCAATGCTGAACGCCCGCACAAAAAACTGGATGAAATTTGAAACAATTTTCTGGTGTAAAATTCTCCACTTACCACAGTCATATCCTATGCCAAGAATCCGCTATGAAATGGCAACGCAGTTATTGAATCCATTGTACTATGGAAAAGACTTGATATCTTCCGAAAAATACTCACCGACCAAAAAACCCCAGCTATCCAAATCCTCCGAGCCCAGGCTAATACCTTTAACGAAACGGTATTACAAAAATGGAAACACTCAATGAGGAAGGAAATGGAAAACGAAGACATCACAGAAGAACAGCTAACTCTCTGCCCACAACATGCAAAAATAAAAGTTTCTCAGAACGACTGGATAATAACTATTCAAAGGAAGAATGTCTACAAATTGAATCTTCAATGCACAAAAGACAACAGGAAAAACCAATGAAATACCACAATACCTTCAAATCTTTCCAGACCATAGCATTAGAACAACATTCTTAAAAGTGCGTCTGAACATTCTACCCACAAACTCATACCTATCAACAACAAGACAGATCGATGTCACAAACAACTACTGTCGATTTTGCAAGGATCAAGCCATCCCAGAAACTATATTCCATCTCGTTATGGAATGTCAGTCACTCTCTTCTCAACGCAAACAATTTGGAGCGCTCTTCCAACTCTCAGAACAACAAATGAACACTCAAGAAAGATGGACCGCCCTACTTAGTGGACATAACAATAAATACACTTACACAATCACTCTTTCCCTAAGCACCATTTTGGAACTGAAGAAAAGATCACTGTGAGATCAATTCTAAATCATTAGCTCCTACCATCCACAAATCACAAGGAAAATGATGAAAAAGTTTACAAACAAACTAAATCATCAAAAAAAAAAAAGGCAAGGCATTTGCAGAAAGAACACAATATTTTAAATATGACACATCCATGACAGTGATTCAAACCTTGAACCCCCTGCTGAGCCCCTACAGCTCACGGCCGTCATGAGGATTTCATTTATAATAACATCCAACAGTAAAATGACTGCAAACTACGAGTCATTGAAACCATTTGGACACGTGCAGCCTTTGGCTGTCAGGTGCTGGCGCGTATTTCTGTCACGGCCTACTCCTAAACTGCGCCTGCTACCCCCGTGTGCACGCTCAGGTGCCGGGTGCTTACTGCAGGGTAGTTGGGGGGAGTACCGGCAGCGCCCCAGCTCAGGGGCAGTTTTGAGACGCTGCTGGGCCCCGCCCTGGCCCATTTAAAGCCCTGCCAGTGACAGATGGGGAATATTTGCAGGGTGTCAGTCTATTCACTAGGGTGACAAGGGAGGAGGGTGTTGAAGGGTGGGGAGAATGGGTGGGGGCTCATTCACTGCGGGGGCTTTAGAGCTGCTTTGATAGCACGGTTGTTGGTGGTGGTCTGGCCGACTCCTTCATATCAAAAGCACCACTGCCTCGAGTCTAAACCCACCCTCATCAACACCTGCTTCAGTCCCCATTTCTGAAGTCTTTTTGGGAAGCACCTAGTTCCTAAGAAACAGTGGGGTGCTTTCAGAAAACAGTTGTGGCAGCTGGACAGTATTAAACACGAGGTACTATACATAGCTCTGGCCATTGTCTGGGCTCTGGTTGAGAATGGATTAGAGAAACCAGGAAGTATTGTATTGTTTTTGGTTACATATATAGCGCTCTTTCCCCATTTGTATGGCTTCAGTGCACTTGATGTGATGGAGTGGGGCAGTCATCGCGGCATTACTCGATGCCATGACACACTGTAGCAGGATTTTTCCTGTCCTTAGTTGTGGCTGACTGGCTGCGCAGTCACCAATTGCTAACTATTGCCAATGGCGGAGGGAGTCGAGAGGTCCAAGTAGTGCAACCCAAGCATTCCATGCCCTATGTATCCTGTGCAGTGCAGAAGCACACACACACACACCGCACAATGGCGTGGAGCGGAGGTTTCCACAAGCAGTAGAAAACAGAATGCTCTTATCAGTGCCGGCCTTAGTGGCAGCAGCGCCCCGGGCAGAAAAAGAACAATTGGAGGCACCAAATGATTCTTTTCTGTGGTGGGAGAAGGCGTCGTTTTTAAATTAAATGCGCTTGCGGGAGAGGGCGCATTAAGCTGTCTGGCTTTGGCGCCTTATAAATAAAAAAAAGCTATTTACGCGTTGCAGTGGGGAGGTAATTATCTCGATGGGGTGCCAGCACCCTATTGTTGTTAAATGCACCCGTAGGACACTTCTCCCACCACATCTAGCTCGGGGTAGCCCTTGAAAGGATCCCCCAGCTGGTGCCCTGCGGGGGCTATCGCGCCCCGGGCGGTCGCCCGGCCCGCCCTGCCCTAAGGCCGGCCCTGGCTCTGATACTATAAAGGTTGGAGGTGAGCTGGAAGTCTTGCAGGCTGTTTTCCCTTCCAGCCTCTTCTTCAAAATGCTGATGTGAGTAACTGGGCTTTACGCAGCAATCCCTGGCAATGGTGTGCGTAGCTGGGTCGGTTTGCGCGTCCCCGGCCCCGTTCTTCCCTTGCACCTAACTGGTCTGGAATATTCCAAGTTTGTGAAGGATCAGAGCCCACCCCACCACTTCTCTTTACGCATCCTTGGAGCGACTGCCTTTTTGGTGGCCATTGTACAAAACACCCATAAATAAAATCGCACATATATACATCATGCACCCAGAAACGTAAATCGAGACAGTCCCACAGAAACACATTCCAAGTACGTCCATCTCACTCCACACAGAAATCCAATGAGCCAGACCTGTTGGCTTTGCCAATGCTTACTGGATAGAGCATTTAGGTCTTTTCTAAGCAGCACAGATGAGAAGGGCAAGGCAAGCCATGAAATTACTCACCCACTCGAGTGTACTATATCGGTAACTCTATATCAACTCTGCCAACAGTGAGTTTGGTCATGCTGAGGCCGTGCCAACGATATAATTTGCTTTTGGTGTTAAGTGCCCTTTCTGCCCATCTCCTTCACAGAGTTGATTGCGGATGGAGCTCCACGCCCATCTCCTCTGCCTAGTTCAAGTCCGCCCTGGACACTGGTCTCCAGCTTTACCCATGTTTAGTCACTTCTGCTGTTCACTTATGTCTGCAACAGGTTGGTAACTTTCCTCTGACTGGCTGCGTATGCCAGGAGTGGCTCGGCATCAGCAATGGGCACGGGCTATCTGCCCCCTGCAACCTGGGCACTGACGGGGCCAATGCAGTGGCCCCACAGAACAAAATACCCAGGGCCGCGTGTGCGGGGCGGCCCCGGTTATAGTTATTTAGCTATTTATATGTATATAGTAGGGGTGTTAAGTATAGGGGACCGGTAGTCATTTCCTGGCGTGAGGCAATGAGTGTGGCCTGCTAAAATGGGATCTCCTGGCCCCTCCTCCACAGTGGGTGGTCCTGGGTAGAGAGTAGGGGTCTGTCTAGGCAGTCCAACCCTAAGGGTCTATGCTTGTATCTTTGACCCCTGTAAGGGAGGGTGAGCTGACTGGGCAGAGCCCTCGCAGGGAAATCGCACCAAGGGGTAAGAAAAGGGAATAGAAGTGTTGGGTGGATTACTGTTATTAATGTTATTTATTTATGGTGTTCTGTGTAAAACAAAAATGGGCACCCATTGGGATCCATCTTGGTGTCTGTTGCAGTAAATGGGGTAAGATAAGAACTCTCCTGGGAGACTACCAACATCTTTCTGTTGTAGGTTTCTCTGCTCCCCTTTCTGTCCAGCTGGTCTGGTGGGGTGGCACCGGCTTCAGTAGTCTTTCCCCGGCCTGGGGTACAGGAATGTGCCCCCTTGCCCAGGCCACGGCCTGAAATACCAGGGCTACCAGAATAATTGCTGACTCTGCTTATACTTGTTCAGAAATCGAATGCCTGTTGTATTCGCCCACCATTGCTCCTTCTATCATGTGATCCGCGTTGAGCGCGCGAGCTGTCTGCCAGTAGCCTGGGGCACTTCTTGCAGCTGTAGTTATAGGTGCTTCAGGTATTGAGTAATGAGGCCTGGCGCCGGCCCTGCACCCCGAGCCACAGTTGCTTTGCACCTCTTCACTCGCATTGTTCACCCACTCAGCTGAACTCTACCATGCATACCCTCAGTCTGTACACCCGCGGATACGCGCCTCAAGCATTGTCCAATGGCTGAACTCCTCGGGCGGTCCGTGCACACCCCAGGGCCTATGGTACGCTCTGCACTGACTGGCAGACGCTCTGCAGCCAACATGTGTGTGTGCAAGTGCAAAGTGTCCAGCTGCATGTCCGTCCAGTGAGGGGGTGCATACCCCCCACACCCCACACGCTGTGCACCCCAAGTCCAGCTTCAATAATATCTAGTTAGTTTCGGCCATTAGGTGGCGCTCAAGTGCCACCTATGCGCTGAAACGATTGCATTGGAGTACAGGTAGGAGGGAGATGACATGAGGAGGGACACACAGCTTGTGGGTGTTGTGAGGTTATTGACCCACCCATTGACTGCCCGTGGCCATGCTAATCCCTGTGGCCATTCCCACCCATTCCTGCCACTCCCCGCCCAAATCCCATCCTCCGGGGATCTCTTGTGAGCTCTTTCTAGCAAGAGATAGCATTAAACTTTAGCCTTTCGCTGTTATTTCTACGCAGTCTGCTGGGAGTCAATTCTTTAATTGCTGGTGAAAATTGCTCCTGGAGTGATCTAAAAGTCTTGCCAAGCGCGCCTTCAGATGCTTGATTTCTGTGTCTTCCATGCACTGAAGTCCTCTTCAAAACTGTTTACTTTGTCGTTGCTTGTTTTTGCTTGAGGTATTAGATAGGCCTTTGCCAGGTACTGCCGTCCTATGCCCAGGTAATCGGTCTATGTTCCAGCTGTTGTTATTGTTATTGTTATTTTGCACTTATATAGCGCCTTATATACCATTGGTATGGTCTGAAGGCGCTGGTAGGTTGAACGCCCTTGGGAACCGAAGTTCAGATCAGTGGAGAGAGTAGGGAGAGTCAAAAGGTGCGTGTGAGCACCGGATATGTGTGCAGCTTGTGCGGTACACGTGTAATAGCTGCTTCTTATCGGTAGGTGTGGTGGTTGAGAGATCAGGAGAATGTGTTCGTTCTGGCAGGATTTATCCGGAACGGAGGTGGCTGCGTTAGGCCTGAGGAAAACGCCTGGCTGGGGGTGTGGGACCAGCAGTGATTACATAGAATGATGTGGAGTAAGCGGTGGATGTTCGTATGAGGACAGTTATACCGAATGGTGTCATAGTATCTCTGTGTTCTAGTTGAGTGGTGATGTAAGGAGAGAATAAGCGTGGGGTGTGGTGTGATGGGTTATATGCTCTTTCAGTGTGCAAATTTCTGAATGCAATTTTCCCAGAGAGGGAACTGGGCGAACTTCTAAGTACAGTTTTCCACACAGAGTCTATTGGGAACACTTCTAAATTCATTTCATCAGGGAAGGTATTGGGCTCGTATCCGCAGTCATCATCCGCCCTCCGCAGTCATCCGCCCTCCGCAGTCATCCGCCCTCCGCAGTCATCCGCCCTCCGCAGTCATCCGCCCTCCGCAGTCATCGCCTTCCATAGTCATCCGCCTTCCACGGTCAGCCGCCATCCACATTCATCTTCCAAGGTATCCGCCCTCCACAGTCGTCCGCCCTCCACAGTTATCAGACCTCCACATTCATCCGCCCTCCACAGACAAGCGCCCTCCACAGACAAACGCCCTCCACAGACAAACGCCCTCCACAGACAAACGCCCTCCACAGACATCAGCCTCGCACAGTCATCCGCCCTCTATGGTCGTCCGCCCTCCACAGTCATCCGCCCTCCACAATCATCCGTCCTCCGTAATCATCCGCACTCCGTAATCATCCGTAATCATCCGCACTCCGTAATCGTCCGCACTCCGTAAACGTCCGCACTCCGTGTTGTGGTCTTATGCCCATTGTGCCAGTGCCTAGCAAATATCCCAGGCCTACACAAAAGCCCAGACTGTTGGCTTTGCCAATGCTTGTTTTTATATTTTCATCATGCCGGATTCCTCCTGCTTCTAAGCTCCGCAACAATAGCTGATGCTTATGGACCTTGGAGAGTGATGGGCTGAGTTGGACCTGCAAGGTGCAAACTTGTGATGTGCAGGCCGGCCTCTTGTTGGGCGCTCTGCACACCCGCAACCCCTCACTGCCCCTCACTATGCCCATACCTGTATAGTCGCCACCTTCTTCTAGCTCTTGTTTTGCCTTTTAAATTACAGCGCTATCTGGTTCTGCTCTCCCTCTCTCTCTCTCTCTTAAGGGTAAGGGGGAGGGATAAGCCCCAAATGCGCCAAAAGCGCTGGGAAAGCCTGCAAAAAGGACAACAAAAGAAAGGGGCGGGCCAAGCTCCATATAAGCGGCGGGCGCCGGCTGCACAGAAAACAGTCTGCAGCAGAAGGATACCCGCCAAAGACAAGAAGGATTTTCCGTTTTTCACCCACCAACCCTGCATAAGGGACAGCTATGGCGAGGCCTGGCCGTTGACGTCGCAGGACGGCGAGGCGGTGTTGTGGCGACCAGTGACAAGAGACAGACTCCGAATGAGCCATTTCACAGCCGGAAAGGTCGTCGCTCTTCTCAGACCAGCGCCTCTTGCGAGCCTAAGCGGCGGGGGCGCCTGGTGGTAGCAATGAGGGCTCAGATTCCCCCGAACAACCGGCGCTCTCCCAGTCCAGGTACACCTGCAAGGACAGGCTGGTCTCAGGCACGAGGGGTTGGGAGAGTTGGGCCTACTGTGGACTTTGTTGGGAAAAGGGGAAGCAGGTTTTGGACATGGAGCAGTCGCCGCACCTTTTGGAACTATTTTCACAATTGTTTGCTGTGTTTTCTATTATGTGTGAAAATAAATCTGCTGCCTTTTATGCCAAAAAAAAAACATGTCTCATTCTGCACCTTACTGATGGGGAGAAGAAAGGGGCTGAGAGGACTGAGCAAGAGTAATGTATATTGGTGTAATAATGGACAAATGCCCAGGTTATGAGGAGGTCAGGGAGGCCAGGCATGTGGGACTCCTCTAGACTCGTAGGCCGCCTCCCCAGTTTTTTCCTGGGAAACAGGAGCCATTTTGTGTGACTGAAGAAGTTCTTTTAGAAAAGCTAGACCTGTGGGTTTTCTTGTTACGAATGAAAATGAACACCCCCACAAATTGCTTAACCCCGTATGTACAAACGGGAGTTCACGGCAGCGTGCTTCCAAGCCCCGTCATGGCCTGTGTCTTCCCGTTACAGATTCAATGACTCAGCCAGGCCGAATTCAAATCCTAACTTTTCCTAAAAAGCTGTTGCTCTATGCGCTATTCTGCCTTACGAGTTCTTGTTTGTTTAAAAAAGTGCTGGATTTACTTATCTTCGTGGGGCTTTGGGAGTGGGAGGGGCGCGGCAGAGAATGGTACAGAGATGAGCAAGGAGGGGGGCACAGGAAGCTCGCCATTCACAGGCGTTCAGAGCAGAGCAGGAGCCGGAAATGAAGTGGGCGAGTTGCAAACCAGAGCAAGGCAGCCAAAGGAGCAAGTAGGAGGAGTGGCCGAGAGCAGTGAGGGTGAGCAAGGACAAGAGAAAGTCTAGAGGCCGTAGTTCAAGACTTCACCCGGCACAGCCTTGCACAGGATGAGTGGGTGGCAGGGTGCCCATTTCAACATGATGGTTAGGGAGCCCCAGCTTAGAGCGAGGCACCTGTGGGGTGCGTACATTTCGATGGCGACAAAGATGAGGTTAATAGCCGCCAATTATCACAAGATGGCCAGCCAGCAGGGAGCCTAAACACAAAATGCCCACAGAAGAGCTCTAAACGCTTCTTTGTCAGCAAGTAGCTAATGTGGAGGAACCAGTGTTAGAAGGCAATGAGGTCATAACACGTAGGTATATCCCATGAGAAAGAAAAAACGCAGCTTATAATGTGAGCCCTGCAAAGCGCACATTTTAAGCCCCAGAACGAAAATAGAGAAATGAATATATTGCCGTGTTACAAGACTGCTGCCTGGCAACATGGGGGCAGTTGCTGGGGGTCCCCTTGGGCTTCGAGGCGCATTTCATTTGCAAGGGTTGGAAGTCCCTGATAACCCCTGGTCTTGCAGACTGTGCAGTGACTGAAGGAGGTGACGCTTCCAGCATGAAGGAGAGTCATTCAGGTGAATGCGCCTGCTCAAATAGTTGCGTGAGGGTGTATACACGTACAAATAAACACCCTTGCCAACAAGATCCTGCGCAGAGGAAATCCACGCACATATGCACAACAGGACGCAGCAAGCGCAGGCGTGGAATGAACATGGGGTTACACTCTGTGCGGGGAATGACCGGACCGCGTGAGTGATGGAAACGGAGAAAGCACTTCCCAACGTATGTGCATAGACATTATGTTTGGAACGAACTGGAAAACAAAATAAGAATATCATCAAAAATAAAGGTTATTATGATTTTAAGTGAAGGAAAGTATCAAGGAAATGGCGAGGTCTGCAAATATTTTAACACTTGGTCTGAATGAACTCATTCTCTAATGCAAAGTCCATCATGCTATAAATCTAACCAGGGCAGTTTCTAGGCAATGCGGTACCCAGGGCAAACAATACAAAATGTTTGTTTCTTTGCGCACCAGACCCGAAGGTATCAGGGCGCACGGGCAACAAGGATATTCTCAGCTTGGTTAAGGCACACTCCCATGATGCAAACTTTACTCCGCGCAAGCACTACCTAACATAATGCTCAAAATCAATGTGCACAGACGCAGCCCAGCAGGCCCCTGAAAATGCCATAAGAGACCAAACAAGAGGTACCGCGCCATATTTATACGTGCGGGTGGGGGGCAGTGGTGTTAACAAACAAATGAAATAAGGGACTGATGTGAAGGCTAACTCAAGAAATGGGACGAGGAAGAGGAGGACGTTGAGGCAATGGATCATTATATGGATTATTTGTATTTATATTTTGGCAAGGGACAAAGTAGGGGCCTCTTTGACTCTTCCCCCAAGTTTACAAGTAAAGTGTAAAGTCGCTTGGTTATATTACAAATGCTG
Organism: Ambystoma mexicanum; assembly: GCF_040938575.1. Taxonomy (NCBI): domain Eukaryota; kingdom Metazoa; phylum Chordata; class Amphibia; order Caudata; family Ambystomatidae; genus Ambystoma; species Ambystoma mexicanum. The sequence goes on from NC_090939.1 coordinate 67,093,303, forward strand.
ACAGAAGGCCCCAGCCAGGCACAACAGTTTCCCCTTGTTGCATAAACTAGCTTTTTGGTATAATTTTCAAAGCTCACTGCTCATCAAAAGTGCAGAGCTCAAGTTTCCTGTTGCCGTGCATGAGAAGTACGGACAATCTTGTTTTTGCTTTGAATTCTGGGACTTGTAGGTTTTTCAGTTAGAAATTAGGGAAAACTACAAGTCCCAGGATGCAAAGGAAATAACCAGGACTGCATAGCCTTCTCACGCATGGCCAGGGGAATCTTGTAATCTGTATGTTGTTTGTGTATTTTTGATACTGTGTTTTTTTGTTGTTGCTCTCCTGTGGATCATCTGTGAACTTAAGTGGCTTTGAGGACCACACCTGCGTAATTCTTGGCTTTTATCAGGAACATGAACAAAGAAACTGTGTTTAGCAAGAATTTCCAAAGTCTGAAGACTCCTGTCTAGAGAGTTAATGGGGAATAGATTGTCCGCTGCTGATTGGCGGGACAGTGAAGATAATGGGCCTCATTACGAGTCCGGCGGTAACCCTGCCCGTGCTACCAGCGCCTGACGTCCTGGTGCCACCATGAGATTACAAGATGCGGCCCGCGAAGTCAGGCGCCAGTAAAATGTAAGTCCCTGTTCCCATAGAGTCCCATCGGACTCGGGAGTGGGAACTCGGAAGCACCGGCACTGTTGTTAACGGTGCCAGCGCTTCCGTGAAGGGTCTGCCTACTGTGGCCGCTGCACCTGGCAGGGTCAGACCTATCGGGCGCAGCGGCCACGGCAGGCAAACACGTAGTTTGCCCGTCCAGAAACAAGGGTGCCTGTGAGTTTACCGGCACCCTTGTTTCCAGACCGACAAACTTGCACTGATGCCCAATATCTCCCTTTGTTCCTGCGAGAGCGGTAGAACTTTAGCCTCACCGTGTGTGCTTGCTTTCCATATACATTAGCACTCTGCGCGCCTTTCATAGTCACTGAACATTAGAGGTGCATGCGCTTTTAAGGTGTCCTTCTCACTGACATCCTGAGGCACATTCACACCTACTTGTCTTTGCACCCCGGGCAGCCGCCCACTCGGCCCGCCCATAGTAACAGGGCTGAATGTAACGACAACTCACAGTGCCTCACTGCTTCATAAAAACCTGCTTTACATGTTCGGTACCTAAAGTCCGTGCTATCCTGGGTGAGACTTGTGATGCTGTGGTGTAGTTAACATTCACCTTCCAAATGATTTTAGACTTCAGCTTTGGTTTGTCTCACTAAGATATACATAGATTCATGTATACATGTATACACAGTGCTCCAGAAAAAATTCCCTATTTTTAAATGTTGGTAGTGAAATGATTTTTTAGGGAGTAAAAATGTAAGTCCAATTCCCAACGAGAGTATTTTCTAAGCGAGTACAAATATGTTTTAACTGAAAAGTGGAAATGTTTTTGTAATATTTATTTCTTTGCACCTAGTTATTATTGCACATTAAAAGGTACATGTTTACTTCTTCCAATCAGGCAGGCATAATAGTAGTTTCTTCCTGTGGTGCTACGTGCACTTCTGATCCAAAGATATCCATGGAGCTTTGAGGTTGGAAGCAGCAGGGCAAGATTCTACATGCCTTTTTCCCATTTTTTGTTGGGAGTATTTATACTCCCTATTTTTATTTTTAATTTGCCAATTTTTTGTGTGTAAAAGTGGCCGATAGACCCCTTATCTGTAGTGCTGGTAATACACATACACAGTAAGAACAACTCTGGCTGAAGGACCATTATGGTATGTTTTCTTTAAAAAAAATCAGTTTGGGCCGCATTTCTTTTGGAAAGTTCATGAAGGTCAGCACCAATATCGTAAGCCTCCCAAAAAGTGCTCTTCCTTTGGGCAGTCCGAAGTAACCCCAGCTAGAGCCCTCGCTATCGCTGACTGCGTAACACACAGCACAGTTTCAAGTTGCATGCTACTGGCCGGGCTTGAAGGCCCTACCATTTCTGATTCACCAAGAGCGAATTATCACTCACCAACTGCTAGTGGCAAGTGCGCATAGGCGTTCCTCAGGCCTAACGCTGCCAGAACCCGGTCTGGGTGTCCACCCACCAGACTGCACACATCCAACTGATATCTTCAGCGCCACACCTATCACTAGGAAGCAGCTATCATCCGACAACTACACCAGCTGCACACATACTCGGTGCACCCAGGCACCATACCACATTATCTCTCTCTCTACTGACTTGAACTACGGTTCCCGAGGGCGTTCAACCTACCAGCGCTTTGAGGTCATACCAATGATATATAAGGCGCTATATAAATGCCAAGTAACATAACCTAACATCTGGCCTGCTCGCATATATACATTATGTACATATCAGGTGATTTTATGACGGGCCTGTAATACTATTGGGAGGGGAGCGGATGGTTTAGGGAGACACGTTAAACCACACAGGGCAAGACTCGAGAGCATTGTGAATGTTACGCAAAGCCTGCATATCAGTCACACGCCTGTGCTAGCTTCTTTCGAAGCAAACGTAATCCCTCAGCCACAGAGAGCAACTTCATCTCAGGTGCACACTCTTGCAGTATGAAAGAGGCAATTACAGTCTATTGGGTTAATGTGCCTGCTGCAGCAGCAATCTGTGAAGCCTGCGGGATCCAAGGAGCCTTCTCGACCTACACTCCAAGGTCCATGAAAAGAGAAACAGTAAAGTGGTTGATAGCAGCGCAACTTTACAGACTATTTAAAATAGGTTACTTATTAGTCGGTGTTAGTGTATGGCCATGCAACACAAGAGAGAGATGCACTGGCATCTCTGTGCACAGATGAGGCTTATACATTATGCAACACTTGTATAGGGTAGGTCAGCATGCCAGCCGGGTGGGTGAGGCATTGCCAATTTGTTTGGACTCATTTCCACAAACTAACATAGTGGAAAGACTACAAAAGCTGAAAGAGTGTCTTGATCGGGGCCAGATGGCCTGGTGAATATTAAAAGTAAAGCTCAGCTGGTATATTGTCCAAAATCTTGCCAAGCCTCTGAGCTTCCCAGTTTCGGAGTAAAGGGCCAGTTGATCCTGGTTCGCAGGAAAGCTTTGCCCTCTAAACCGCAAAATAAATGAATTGATTACCTCGCTGGATGGTTCCAGGAGGAATTCTGCCTCTCTAATGTTGCGAGAACCTAAGGAATGATAAAGAAAAACCTCACATTACCCATGGCCCAGGTGAGATTTAGGCAAAGTATGGGGATGGTAGAACACACCTGCTCCTTCAGTTGCTAAAGGAACAGCCCCCTACTGCCCCCTACTGCCTTTCTTAATCTGGCGGTGGGGTTAGCTAGAGGAGACCGAGCTAGGTTATGGAGGAAGTTAGCTTCTGTAGGCGTAGATGTGAGCTTGGTCAAATGAATAATCCTATTGCATGCAGGCAACTCTACTGGTAAGATTGAATGGGACGGGTTATTTACTGAGAAGATGTTGGTTATTGCAGGCCTGAAAGAAGGTTGTATTCTTGCTGCCACCCTGTTCTCTTTATACTTGGCAGATTTAGGAATGGTCCTTGGTGTGCATGGGTACGATGCATGGAAGCTCAGGTTACCTTATGCAGAGGGTATTCTCTTAGATGTTCTACCAATAGGATGGTAGCGATTGGATGGGATTATACACAAAGTAATGCCCTGGAAACAAATACTGCCAATGCGAACATTCTGATATTCTGATATTCCATCACCCAGGTCAAAGGAGACCTTCATAATGGTTGGGTGCCCAGAAGGCTGAGCTAGTTATTTGTTTGTCAACTTATAAGAATCCGATTTCTCTGCATGAAAGACTAAGGAAGAAGTGCTTAAGGCTCCGTCCATTGGGGATTTTCATTTTAAATGTTTTCTTTTTTTCTTATCTCCCTGTGATTGGAGCTTATAAAATGAAGATGACCTCACTAGTGTATGAGTTAGAGGTGAGAATGGACCTCACAGATCTATCCCTAGGGAGAATATAGGGGTGGGGGGGGGCGCTTCTGGGACATGGTCCTGGGGCTTCTTAGGTCCGTGCCTGTTCATGGCAATTAGAGGTTGAATTTTGGCTGATCTAGTTTGGATAAGCAGAGACTCTTTGTCTACGAATATTGTTTTTATGCAGAATAGAATACTTTATATCAAATTCTAAAAGACGCCTATTGGGGGGGATGGTGGAAGATTAAAACCAATAAGGTTGAGCTGGCCAGATGTAGAGCAACCTTTCAGGGGAACTGTATGATCGTGTTACAGTAGAACATGTCCTATTTAATGCCAAAGAATACCTACAGCAGTGGTATTCAAACGTATTCATGTTGAGCCCCCTCCCCGGCACCCACATGAGTAAAAATATTGTTTCTGCACACCCTCCCTGTAGCGATATATTGGGAGACCACCCTTAACATTGCGAATTCCCCCCCCCCACCAATTAAGGTTCCCTTAACACATCTGTTATTTGATTTTGTTCAAGCTATCCCCATCTATGACTCCTATAGAGCCATGTAAATCCCTCCCCCTGTGCCACCGATGGGCCAAGAACCTCGCCGGGGTACAGAAAGAATATATATTTATTAAATAATGGCTTCCTTGAATATTTGCCCTAAATGATTACAAACACCACTTTCTCTGTGGCACAAAACAAAGCTTCAATGCAAACCGCAATTTTTGGGTCTCTAGTACGTGGAACGCAGGCCAAGTAAACAGTTCAAACCTCTTGTACCACGAACCGCTTTATGCCAAAATTCACACAATACCTTGGAACATTACCAGATCATGAGCCTTAGCATTTCTTGATTAGGTTTAGATTTAAAACAACTGTAACTTTTTCTGTGTCCAAAGGCAATTTCACCCATGCAGCGCTTTTTATATTGACTGCCTGATTCATGGAATTATGTGCGTGAAAACGCAGATTTGCGCGCCTTTCTGCCCAAAAATCCCCATACTTCAAACAGGGATTTTCGGGCAGAAAGGCGCGCAAATCTGCCTTTTGCACGCAAATAATTCCATGAATCAGGCTGTTAGTTTCCCTGCACACTCAAAAATGCTAACAGTTTTGAAATCACAACAAACTTTTGATACTACTTTGGACTGATAGAACCCTTCCTCCTTCTTCACCACCATAATACATCATCTTTCTTTGCTTAGGAGAGAGTGAGCATTTCTCAATTAGAAATTACTCTTGGTTTCATTGAGCAAAGCTGTTCTCTACCTAGCATCAAAACCCACTCTTCAGTTACATTCAGCACTCCCCCTGCTTAAAGGCCAGGTCTGAGGATTGGTGACAGTCATTTTGTTTTTGGACAAGGACACCCCTTTCCTTTAGGGGAGTCCTGGGTTGACAAGAAAAATGGGTGTGCCCATTACGGACTATAGTTTTCAAAATACACTGGGAATTAAATATGTTAAACTCACCCTGTGGTATTTCAGTATAGGGGAATTTATTGAATTATTATTTATCAAATATACTAAGGATCTTCTTCCATACTCCCACCCATTAACTAAGGGAAGGTACTTGGGGGGCGTGGCTACGAAGGCCATGTAGGAGGACGCGATCTGGAGGAGCTCCCGAGATCCTGAAATGATCCTGGTGAAATAGTGCATAACAACGTGCCTATGATTGCTGAAAACACACATGTCGGTGTGTGAACGGACTGACTGCACTTGGTGAACTTTTGGAATGCGTGGGAGGAATGGCGGTGGAGTTTTGTGTGAAAAAGATAAGGAGCGCCGGAGACGGAAGACGAAACAAAATGGCCGATCAACGACCGGAACAAAGGAAGGAGCAGGCCGCACGGTGTTCGGGCGACAGGAGCAGACTGTGTGCGTATTTGTAACTAGTGCGGAACGCAGGTCCCCTATGTTGGGATACTAACACAAATCGGCCTGTATTTCTAGAATGTCATACTACTGGCGTAGGCCTTTGGGCATGTGATAGAGGGCTGAGGCCGCACTACGACGCAGCGAAGTAGCGAGACACTGTGCATGGAAAGCTCGACGTGAGAAGCTCACAGAGTTTGTGGACGGTGCGTGCCCCCCCACTCCGTGGAGCTGCCGGAGTGGGGCTTATGCGGCTACATGGGAGAGCACGACCCATGGTAGCGGACAGGTCTCGCCTGGGCGTGGCTCGAGAGTGGCCCCCTGGAACGTGCCCAGCGGCTGCAGAATCATGTCTAATAGAACCGTGAGACCGAAAACGAAGCAGCCCACGTTGGACGACTTCGCCAAGACGTCCCCTGGTCCGGAAAATTCCAAGAGCAAGGATAAGTCGCCTGCAGGCGCCATGCCTGTGACGGGCACTAACCAGGAGGTCCTGGCTGCGATTGCGGACCTGATGGCGGCCTGGGAGGCTAAACTTGAACTGGCCGTTACTGAGCTGAAAACGGCATTGGACCTTAAGGTCGGTGAGATGCAGGAAGAGGTGAATTTACTTCGACAGGACGTCAGGTCTCTGGCGGAGTGCACTGAGACTCTCGAGAAAGAGGTTAGCCCGAACACCGCGGATTGTGCCTCCCATAAGGCCGAATTACATGCCCTGGTGCAGAGAGTGGGCAACTTGGAGAACAGGGCGGAGGAGGCGGAAGGACGAGCCCGACGGAATAACATTTGCATCCTGGGCCTGCCAGAAGGATCAGAGGGCCACAATCCCATGGAGTTCATCGAATCTATGCTTTTGCAGGAGATACCCGGAGCTTTATCTCAGGGATTCGCGGTGGAACGTGCGCATAGAGCTATGACAAGGAAGCCGCCACCGGGAAACCCACCTAGGCCAGTAATTGCCAAAATCCTTAATTACCGGGATCGGGAGAGGATACTAGAACACTTCCGCAAGGGTGGAACGATTAAACGAGGGGCGGCCAACATAACGGCCTACCCGGACTATACCCTGATTGTGCAGCGTAGCCGTATGAACTTTGGAACGGTAAAGCGGAGATTGAGAGAGGCGGGCCATAAATACATGTTGCTGTATCCGACGAAATTGAAAGTTTTTCATAAACACAGGACTTTGTTTTTTGACACTCCGGAGGACACCATGGGATGGCTCGACGCGCAGGGATGCCCCCAGGAGCCTGACGTTCTGACGGGGAGAGGAGATGGAGGAGATAAGTAGTGCACGAGGAGGGTGCTACAAGATGGCGCGGAATAGGACTCTGGGACTTGATTATAGTCATTTGAGCGGCCTTAGGCAGAGAAGGCCAGACCGCTAAACAACATGTTATGAGCACTGTGACCATTGCTGTTTTTAGGGGAGCCTTGCAGAGCGGATCTCTTTACCCTACTTAGTAACCTTAAGTAAGTGGCCATTAGGGCGACTTCACCCTACTGGCTCTGGGCATTGGTTGGTGCTTGCAGGGCTAGATGTGGGGGTGCCTGAGTTCCATGGATGGAGCTGTTCAGCAGTTGGGGAGTGTGGTGTTGGGGAAGGGATGGGTGGAGGGTGGGGAGGGAAGTGGGGAGTTTGGGGTATACATAGTTATGGGGAGTTCGAGTTTGTACATGAGGCTACAAGAAAGAGCTAGAGGGTTGTATCTGTATCGCATGGACAGGTGGGATTGGCTGCACGGAAGGGGGGAGGATACTTATGAGCTATGGGGGATCTTAAGATCGTAACGTGGAATGTCAGGGGACTCAATAGTTACTTAAAGAGGAACAAGGTCATGATGTATTTGAAAAGACAGAAGATTGATATTGCACTGTTGCAGGAGACTCATCTGACGTGGCAAAAGTTGGAGCTGGTGGGGAAGAAGTGGAGAGGTATTGTAGTGGGTTCTCCGTATTCAGCCTACGCTAGGGGAGTGTTGGTCTGGGTGGCACCGCACGTTCGCTCCAACTTACACAGGAGGTGGTGAATACAGAGGGGAAGATGGTTTTATTGAAGGCGCTGGTGGAGAATAAAGAGGTGTGCATTGTAAATACGTATGCCCCCAATCAAAACACGGCGGCATATTTTAGGACTCTGTGTACCAACCTGGGTACGTGTGTGGGTGGGCGGTTATTTGGGGAGGGATTAATTGTGTGCTGAACCCCAGGGTAGACAGATCTGACAATAAGCTTGATAGGCCCACCCCAGCAGCCACGGCGTTGCAGACGCTGCTCGACGACTTCGGGCTGGCAGATGTTTGGAAACTGAAACATCCTAATGGGGAGCAGTATTTGCATTACTCAGCCCCGCAACAACTGCATATGAGACTTTATTTTTTTGGCACCCCAGATGTGGTGGTAGAGACCACCCAAATAGAATACAAAGTGAGGGTCCTGTCGGACCACTCGCCTCTGGTCCTGGGGTGGCAGTACTGCCGCCCCAGGGCGCGGATACCGACGTGGCGCCTCCGGGCTGAGGCCCTCAAGGATCCGGTCTTCAGAGAGGATATCAGAGACGAGATTATACATTATTTCAAGGAGAACACTGGCAGTGTGGACTCGGCGGGCACGCTATGGGAAGCCTTTAAGGTGGTGTTGCGGGGTGCTGCCATCGCTAAATCAAAAGCCTCCAGGGTGGGGTCCTGGCGGAGTTAGGGGGAGCTGAGGATGAACTGGAAAGAGAACTCAATAGTGGAGGGGGGATGCGGAGCTAGTACTTAAACTACAGCAGTGGTGTGCGGAGCTTTGGGAAAGGCTCTGCAACCTTAACTATAAGAAGTATGTTGAGAGGCAACATGCAGGTGGGGATAAAACGGGCCGCCTCTTGGCATGGCTATACAAGAGTGAAATCCCTAGGCCCCCGATTATGACGATAACCAGAGAGGATGGAGAGGTAGCGGACACCCAAGAAGGAGTCAATGAGGCATTCTTGGATTAATACAGGGCACTATATGAGGACAAAGGGGGGGGCAGCCAAGAGGAGATAAGGGAAACTTTAAGAGATATTGGATTACCTAAGATTAGTGCCGAAGAAAGAGAAGAGCTGGATGCACCGATTACTTTGGAGGAATTGGATGAGGTGGTGAGGCAGCTGCCCACCAGTAAGACCCCGGGAGCGGACGGACTTCCTAGCAAATTTTATAAACCATATAGAGAGGAGGTACTCCCCCCCCCCCCCCCCAATGCTAGAAATGCTTAATGAATCGTGGGCCGGTTGCCGGAATCGCTTAGAGAAGCGATCATAATACCGCTCCCTAAGCCCAACAAACCAGGGCATAGCTGTGGCTCCTACAGGCCCTTGTCAATGCTGAATCAGGACGGCAAGATATTGATGGCGGTCCTGGCTAATAGATTGCGGAGAGTTATTAGTAAATTGATACATCCGGACCAAACAGGTTATGTCCCCAACAGGAATATAACCCACAACCATAGGCGACTCCACCGGGTGGTCGAATGGGGGAGCAAGAGCGAGGGTGAAATGGTGGTTGTGTCTTTAGATGCAGTCAAAGCTTTCGATTCAGTCAGGTGGTCGTGGTTGCTGGAGGCCCTGAGGGAATACGGGATGGGGCCGGGCTACATTAGATGGGCGAAGTTGCTGTACAGTGAGCCGCTAGCTAGGGTTCGTACAGGAGTGGTGATATCCGAGAGGTGGCAACTTAGCAGAGGCACCAGACAAGGGTGCCCCTGGTCCCCGATGTTATATATTCTGGCCCTGGAGCCCCTGGCAGTGTACCTTCGGCAACAATATGACATGATAGGCATTGAGGTGGGGGGTGAGAAACACCTAATATCCCTGTATGCTGACGATTTGCTATTATATTTGAAATATCCGGAGGAAAATCTTCAGTATACTCTGGAGGTAATGGAAAGGTATGCGGAACTGTCTGGCATAGCGGTGAACCCCCAAAAATCGAGCATATTCCCATTGGGTAGCTACAGAGGAACCCTTCCGGAGCGGTTGCCAGTGTTGCCGATACCATGGGCGGTTGGTTCCTTACGCTACCTCGGAATAGATGTGTATCATACGGTAGAGGAGGAACATTTGCATAACACCGAGGTGGCTGTGGGAAAAATCTGTATAAGCATGAAGTTTTGGGAGAAGTTGCCGTTGGCAATGATGGGACGGGGGGCGATGCTTAAAATGATGGTCCTGCCTAGGCTCTTACATTTTTTCAGCAATATTCCGTATATGATACCTAAGAAGTTTTTTGCCAAGCTGAATATTCCAGTGCTTGCAGAGGCTTACTTGCAAGTGATTCCTGAGAAAGAAGGACAAGAAAAGGGAAGTCCCTTTTTCTTCCTGAAACAGGGATTACTGTATAGAAGGGAAACCTCCAGGGAAGGTCTAAGTAATACCCAAAACCCATTGTAAGATTGTGCTAGAGATTGCACACTCTCACTTGACAGGGGGACAGTTGGGACACTCTAAAACCCAATCTCAAATCAGTGGGAAATTCTATTGGCCGGGTATCCATGCTGACATAAAGAACTTCTTTCAGACATGTGAGATATGACAAAAAAAAAGCTCACATATTTCCCTACCTGCCCCTCTAAACCCACTACCGATAATAGAAGTTCCTTTCGCTAGAATCTGGATGGATATTATTGGACCGCTTGTAATAGTTGATTACGCTAGCCGGTACCCAGAAGCCTTCCCCATGTGGAACAACGCAACCCAGCACATTTTAAAACACCTGCTACCATTCTTTTCTAAGGTTGGTCTTCCACAGGAAATTCTCACGGATCAGGGATCCAATTTCCTGAGTAAGCTCATGGGTGAAGTTAAGGAATTACTACACATTAGCACCTTAAGAACTTCCGTTTACCACCCCAAATGGACGGACCCTCAAAATGATTCTGAGAATGTTAGTAGATGAGGATGGGAAGGACTGGGATCGTATGATCCCTTGGGCTCTCTTTGTACTGAGAAAGACCCCTCAGGCATCCACTGGTTTCTCCCCTTTCGAGTTATTATACGTAGAGAACGATTAGATGTCTTAGACATGCTCCAGGAGACCTGGGAAGAAAGAGAAGAGGCACCAATAACACTCTCACAAACAGCTACCAGATTGCGAGCATATGAAACTCGTCTGAAATCTAATCCATCTCATATGGAGAAAGCTGAAGTCAAACAAAAACATACCTATGATAAGAACATAATTCTTAGGTCATTTTCAGTAGATCAGAAAGTGTTCATCCTTTTACATATCTCTGAAAATAAACTTGTTTCAAAGTGGCACGGGCCGTAGGAGGTACTAGAGCAAATTGGAACCTGTACCTATAAAATATCCCAACCCAGTAGAAGGCGAAAGACCCACATCTACCACGTAAATCTCTTGAAAGAGTGGAAAGAAAATCCTTCCGCCACTACCTCCTCTATATTATCCTGTTTGGTACACGAGGAGATTGACAACTTAAAACGTATTCCCCAAGAACTACCTAAAGAGAAGCAAAAGGAACTTAATGACCTCCTTACTGCTTTCCCCCAATGTATTTTATGAGAAACCATGGAGAGTACACAGTACTTACCACTATATCAGAACCCCAAAAGGGGAAAGACGTCCATTTGAAGCTATATAGACTTCCAGAAGCATGAAAACAGGTAGTAATTGACAAGGTTAAAAACATGTTAAAGGCAAATGTCATCGAGCCCTCGTCAAGCCCACGGTCCTCCCCTGTTGTGTTGGTGACTAAACCTGATCATTCTTGGAGGCTTTGGATAGACTTTATGCAGGCCAAGGCCATCCCCGCCTTCGATGCCTATCCTATGCCATGCATCAATGATTTGATAGATAAACTGGGAAATGCCACATTCTTGTGAACCCTAGATTTAACCAAAGAATATTGGAAAGTCGCTGTGCATGGACCTGAAAAGGAAAAACTGCTTTCTCAACACCAATAGAGCTATTCCAATTCAAAGTCCTTCCTTTTGGATTAAATGGGGCCCCAGTGACTTTCCAATGACTCATGGACAGGACATTAAAGCATTATTCCGATTTTTCTTGGGCCTATATTAACAACATAGTCCTTTATAGTAAAACTTGGGCATGTCATCTTTTCCATCTTTCTCCTATGATGAGAACTCTCCGAGAGGCCGGCTTGACTGCCAAATCCACAAAATGTAAGCTAGCTCAGTCAGCAGTGAAATACCAAGGCTTCTTTGTAGGGAATTGCAGTGTACAGCCCTAGCAAGAAAAAGTGAAAGCTGTCCTAGATGCTACCACACCCAAGGCCAAGAGAGATCTTAGGGCATGATTGGTTATTATCGTAGGTGTATCCCATATTTTACAGATTGAACAGCCAGACTGAGAGATACATTAAGAAATGCAGAACACCAGAAAATGTGTTGGACTGCTGAAGATGATGCTTGTTACAATAACCTGAGACAAACCTTATGCCAGAATCCCATATTAAAAGTAGTAGATTTCTCAAAGGAATTCGCATTACAGACCAATGCCTCCATCACAGGGTTAGGAGCAGTATTATCTCAGATACACAATGGCTTAGAACACCCGCATCCTATTCACTAATTGTAAACTCTTCCCCCGAGAGAAGAACTACTCTGTTTTGGAACTTGAAGCCCTTGCCATCAAATGGGCAATTATTCATCTTAGATACTACCTTCTAGGGAGTAAATGCACACTCATCATTGACCACTCACCTTTGGTATAGATAAGTCAACGAAAGGACTCTATCCCTCGAGTCATGCGATGGTTCTTAGATGTGCAACCCTACTGTTTCGCTTTGCAACACTGAAAAGGTCAAGAACAGGGCAACATTTATTTCCTTTCCCAGTTTCCCTGTGAAACAGATGAGGCTACATCGCATAGGTGAAGAGTATGTGAGAAACCAAAGGGTGTCCCACTTGCTAGTCCCCGGGGAACTCTCTCTCGGGTGGCCAGGGCACAGCCATCACCTATGGATCCAGACCCTGGGAGTGGACAAGTGCAGGAGGATCACCTGGGTGGGGGATTTTTGCGGACTGGGGGTGAGGCAACCGATGGTGAGATGCGGTATTTCCCCTCCCCTTTCCCATTCCTATACCCCATCCTATTGTTTAGGATTCTCCAATGTCCCAACTCCCCCCTACCTGTTGCTACAGAAACACTAGGCCGTGGAGGGCGACTGAGAGTAAAGCGCCTAACCCTTACATATCTCATTGGACATGTCCCGTTAATCAGGTCAGGCAAAGTCTGGCACTTGACCTTAATCACATACATTTATGACCCATTAGCTCCCCCCACATGGATAAAAGGCGGAACATAGAGACACACTCTGAGCAAAGTGAGATACGAGAAGGAGCAGATATTCCGGGGCAAAAGCAAACCCACTGGAGCAGGACGACTAATCGAGGGACTAGAGCGAGGGGTAGGAAATCCCTGAAGTTCCCTGCAGCAGATAGTTGCCTCTGGGAGCCCGTAAAGGAGATGCGGAGAAAGCCAAATGCCAGATAAGAAGAAGCCTGCATTGTGTTACAAGGATGCCAGCGACCCGCCTGGGCGAACGACTAGAGGTCGGGAGGCGAGGTCAAACCTGTGGTATTAACTTTGACTTTTGCATCAAAGCTGCAAAGACAAGAAAGGAAGGTACACAACCGGTGAGTTAGCAAAAGAAATGAATGGCCGGTTTGTGTCAAGAAAAGATGGAAGGCAAAACAGTGTATAGCACGATTGAAGGTTGTGCACATGCGGATGAGACGCGAAAGAAAGTAAACCAGTAATGAATTTGTAAGTCACAGATAATTGTGAAGCTATTGATACAGAGTAGCACTGTGGTCCGTCAAAAGGAAATAGCACACTCGAAAGTCTCTGCAAAATGTTTTGATGTCTTGTTATAAAGCAAAAAAGTGAAGGAACTCTGAAATGCGCAATGGTCAAGATTAACCCTGACGAAAGGGGAGATTAAAAAGATGATTGCTTGAAGAGGAAGACTTCTTTGAACTTTTCTGTTTGAGGTGTAGAAACTACCAATACCAAGAGACATTGCGACAAATAACATTGAGGGGAAAGCTGAAGTGAAAGTCGAAGTGGTCCTCCGGAGGTCTATGGTAAAAGCATTGCACATTCGAAAGTCTACGACAACCGTCAATGGTCTGAGCCCCGCTGGGGGAGACTGGAAACATTAAATAAGTTAGGGGAAGGGAACCCCTAAAGAATGTGAATGAAGCCTGGGGAAGGGAACCACTGCAAATGGTGTGATTGCGAGATCCGAGCCCGGCTGAGGGAGATCTACCTTGAATCAGGTACTTTTTGATTGAAAAGTCCGAGCCGACTGAGGGTGTCCTATGTGAACAATTGTTGCTTTGAGAGTTCCGAGCCTGACAGAGGAAGACCTACGGGAACTTTTGGTGAACTGTGAAAGAACTTTTGGAAAGCTGGAATAAGTGACTTTAACGTGGAAGGCCAAGCGGGCCTCAACCCATGTTTTGAACTGCCTTTATTTTGCTAACTTGAGCCAGAATGTGTTATCCTGTTTACAGGGGCTGCCTTACTCCGTGCTGTCCAACGTGAGGAGGAGAGCTGACTCGCACACATTGATCCTTTATGTTATAAGTTTGACTTTTCTTTGCGTACACATTCCTATTTACACACATTTTGTATAAGAGTAAGGGCAGACATTAGGTTTTGTTAGTATAGGCCATTTTCATTTGACATAGACTGACCCGGATTGTGTTTTCTTTTTTATTTGATGGTAGAGACTACTCCCATCATAGCTATAGGGCAACGTAGACGTTCTTCCAAACCCCAGGAATCTAATAAAGGTTTTAACACGTGTAGCTTTTGTGTCAGTGTCATACTTGTGATACCATGCCTCCCTGGCAGGATGCAGTATCTCAAAAATGACTTGATCTAGGGAAACCTTCTGGATAGAAAGATTGAATTCCTTACATCCAGGAGGAATGAACCAAGAGTGTAAATTTGCATGTTTCCTCTAAAGGAAGAGCTGTGATCATAGTAAAGGAACATTCAATGCTACACCATGACATTACCTTACTAACGTGTGAATTATCTATGCTTCAACCCTTACCAACAATGTAATTGAACCCAACTTTGCATGGTACATGTAAATCACGTTCTGCTATTGAATTTTGTTCACGGTTGTTTACTTTTTTTTTCAACCAAGTGTTAACATGTGTATTGGAGTAGAATAAAGAGTCTTAACCACTGCCATGCTCAAATGGAAAAACTGGAGAATACTAGCACAACTAGCATTATATGCATTGGGCTAAATGCATTCCATTAACTACCAAATACTCTTTGACATTATGCATGAAGCTGTACCGCAGTTGTAACTATATATATATGATTATATAGATGAAGAGCAATGCCAAAAATGTTCTCTAATGATAGGAACCATGTATGAAATGTTAAATCAGGAAATGTACTGATCTTATTGTAAGCAATCACCATCATTACTGAGATTGGGTATTTAACACTCCACCATGTAAAAAGAGACAAAGGTTTGCGAGATCCTCATATTTACATCGATTTATGTATTATTTGCAGTGGAGACTTACGGGTTCTAAATTAGGTCAACTTATTGTATATTTCGGTAAATCACACATTCATTGTCAGTACACCATGCCCAGACTTACCAGCACGAGCGAGTACCACAAGATACACACACAAAATGGTGGCCGGCATGCAATGACGTCATCAACACGATTACATCATTGCGCACGCCAGAGCCAGTTTTGCAATCCTTTTTGCAATTAAACTGAGCCTCTGGAGGAGAGATCTATCCTAGCCGGATCCTGACATCCAAATGCTTCAACACTTGATGTACCAAGGTAAGCACTGAGAAAAGCAGGGAGAGCAGTGTAAAGACTTACACTGTTACAGATAAAACTATGATAGAGATGTGGTATACTTGGACCCTTAGATTCACTAGTCTTTGTTTACCAGATACAGCAGGACAACAGGAACTGACAACTGATGTTGGGACACACCTTGGTACCACAAGGTATGGTCAAGAGAAAGCACCATGGAATATATATGCTAAGAGAAGTGTATCAAACCACAAAAATGTATGCTTTCATTTTCAGGGCACCTAAAATTAACAGAGATCTAGAGCATAGATCCCAGGATACCCCAGCAGCACCAGAGAACACAAAGACATGTAGAATATATAGGAGTAATAGGAAACACAGGCAGGTAGGTAACTGCCTCCTATCTACATTTCTGGAAACCTCCAGTTATTTTGATCCTTTTCAGTCCGGGTTTCGACCCGGAAGAGGGACTGAATCTGTACTTAATTCAATACTTGATGACCTGCAGCGCCTGGTAGATCAGGGCGGTATCGGAGCAGTCCTTTTGTTAGATCTCTCGGCTGCAATTGATACGGTTCAGGTCAAGTTATAAATTGGTTTAAGGCCTTTTTGGCCAATAGAGCTCAATCCGTTTCCCTGCCCCCCTTCCGTTCTGATGCAGTTCTTTTATTCTGTGAAGTTCCACAGGGCTCTGCACTCTCCCCTATACTGTTCAACGTCTATATCAGACCCCTCCTGCGTCTTATTCAATCGTACGGGTTCCGTTATTATTCCTATGCGGAGGATACCCAAATTCTTGTCTGCCTTGACCTCACTCAGATTGAAACAGCTAGCCGTCTCAGGAGATGCCTTGAGGACTTGGTATCCTGGATGGGAAGTAACTGGTTAAAGCTGAACTACAGTAAGACTGAGGTTTTGGTTGCGGGTACCACATCCCCCCACCTGTTCTGGACCACTGAGTTCTGGCCCTCTTTATTGGGCCCTCTCCCCACCCCTGTTATATCGGTCAGAAACCTGGGGGTACATTTTTCTGCATCCCTTTCAATGGATGTGCAGGTGGCAGCGATATGTAAATCTGGCCATTTCAAGCTCTGCATTCTCCGTAAGGTTCTTCCTTTTGTCTCGCCAGCCTGCCAGGCGCCAGTGGTTGCCGCTTTAGTTTTAAGCGTCCTGGACTACTGCAATTCCCTTTACCTGGCCCAGCCCCGCTATCTGATTAAGCGACTTCAGCTACTGTAGAGTGCGGCAGCCAGAGCAATCCTTCACCCTCCCCTTCGAACACATATGTCTCCTTTACTTAGGAAATTGCACTGGCTTCCGGTGGCAGACAGGATCTCTTCCAAGTCTATGTGCATGGTACACCAAGCTTTCTACGGCACTGGTGCAGAATATCTGCAAACTAAGTTCTCGTGCTATGTACCTAATCGAGCCTTAAGCTCTTAGCGGTAGCCGTACCCCGTTACCGGCTTGCTCGAACTGGAGGACGGGCCTTCTCCGTAGCTGCTGTGAAAGCCTGGAATGACCTTCCTTTTGCTCTACGCAGCACTACTTATAACTTCTTGTTCCGACGTCTACTGAAAATGACTCTATTTAAATAAATTCTCACCTCTGTCAGAACGTCCTATGCTGCTATCTAGCGCCAAGATGCCTTAGGGTGTATATGCGCTCTCTAAGTTTGCTTAACATATCTAAAAGGCATACGTTACACACCCCCATGTGATATGTTAGAAGTATCCCCAAGCACTTAAAAATTGCGTTTGGTTATGTCTTAAAGAAATTGGTCCCTGAAGATGGTCCAACGGACCGAAATGCATTAGACAACAAAAAGAACGCCTATGTCCGAAGAATAAATTCTTCATTTTTTATGAAAATTTAAATAATCTTTTTGTTTGGATTGAATACTTATTGAATGTATGGAAATATTGAGAATATTGACCCAATTGAACAAAACATATGTAATCACTCACTCTGGTGCTCTAACCACAAGCACCTGAGCAGGTGCGCTGGCCACTTTTAACTGTTTGCGTGCACGCGCATGCTTCTGGCCCTCTGGGGTATTGTAGTCCTGCGTCAGAGTTGGAGGTTCCTTCTACTTCACTCATTCATACTATGGGCGGCCAAAAGGCTAAGGCCTTAGCTATCTTAGCCCCTGTGGGACTTACTAAGGGCCCCCACTCCATTGTTTCACTCTCGCCCTCTCACTCCTCTCCCTGATCTTATGTCCCCTTACTCTTCTCCGCCCTTCTGCCTCCTACTCCCAATCTTGTCTCTTTTCCTCCTACTCTCTCACGTTCCTCTCTGTCCTTCTCTCCTCCCACCTGTTGCCATCATGTCCCTTCTCCACCAACTACCTTCTCCACCGTCCATTCTTTCCCTTGAACCACTCCTATCTCCCCCTTCGCTCTACCTTTCACACCCACTCTCCCGATACGTTCACCTCTCTCTAGCATCCACCCCTCCCTTCACTCTCTCTCTAGTCCCACGTTCACCCCCTACTCTCACCCTCTCTCTTCCTCTCCCATTTTCCCACACAGCACTCCATTACCACTCACTCTGACATACACTCTCCAATTTGCAGCATCACTCCCTCCACTGGGTACCACTCTGTCACACACACACTACCTCACCTGCACTCCTATACCAATTCACCACAAGTTCTTTAGTACTCCGCTCCACCTTCCGTCCTCCTCCAGGTCTCTCGGTCCACAGTCACACCTTCAGTCCTCCCCCGTACCCCGTCACTCTCTGTGGCTCCCACGGTCTTGTATACCTGTGACTGTAACCTTCACCCCCTGCCACACATCGGGTCCATGATCCACTTTACTGCTGGGGCCAATACTGCCTTTTCCCCAGGGGTTGTGCAATTGTGGTGTACGGCCGAATAAGCCCTTCTTATGCCCACTCCCTTTTGGTGCGTGGAAAATTCAACAGTCCTTATTTTCTTGGCTGTATCTCGGGTCAGTGTGCCGCTCAATTGAAGCTGCAGTGAGTAGGACTTATTGTATTGAACAGGCGTTGGAACATCAAAAGCTGTAGGCAAGTCTCTGGTTCTCTCTAGCAGTACGCCGGACTCTGCACGGCGGTGCATGTTGGTCCTAGTAGTTCTGCAAGAAAGAACTCTGGCCAGCATTGAGGGTGTGTGGTATTGGGTGGTTGAAAGCGGTACTTGTCATTCTACTGTAGGCACATTTAGAGAGCTGAGGGACTGGGCCCCTACCAATTCCCTCACCCCACCAGAGGAGTAGGACTGGCTCTGGCATATTCCCTGGTGGGCTTCCTACCTCGTGCTGGCTTTCCTTTTGCTTGGATCCTTCTTTCTTCTCCTCTTTGGCAGAGGACTTCTGAATTAACTGTATCCTGAACAGAGTTCCAGGGGAATCCTTCTTGTGTTGAAGTCCAAACATGAACCAACTAGGCCCTCTCCTTATACAGTTAAAACGCTACAGTGGCTACATCCCCAGCAAGCCTGTTCTAAAGAGTCCAGCCCTGCTTGATATAACAAGTATCTTTTACCTGCTAATGGCAACTCGCGTTTTGTCTGCAGGAGGTTTGGGCAGCCCTGACAAAATCCATGAGGGTGGAACTCCTCTGCGGGCAGTTCTAACTCCACCTCTCCTTCTGCCTGCCTACTTCAAAAAGGACTCTAGTAATCAGCACCCTGGTGAGAGGGAGCCTTAGTAATGTTGTCATTTTGGGACTGTCTTTGAAGCACCAGTTCCTAGGTGACCACCCGGGGAGGGTCCCTGCTTCCTACATGAAAGTGTTGACCCTCTTCAGGGAAATCAAGAGTAGCTTCCTTGGTAGGGTCCTACATATTTCTGGGTACACAAACACCAGACTGCTAATACACACCCAGCCATGAATGAGCCACCTCACCAAATGGACAATTACATTCAAATGCTTGTAGCTTTATAATTGTGTGATCCTAGCAGCCACCATGTTGGATCAGACATGGTTTACATGTATTAATCCACAGCCACTAAGCTGACTAGGGGCAGGCCAATACATATCTTTTTTTAAAGGAAAGGATAGACTTCTGTTATGTATATGTGATTTAATACATATTATTAATTCCTAAAATCCTTGCATTTCAAACACTGTTATAAAAGTGTACATTCATGAATATGTTACAGTTAACTGTTAGGGTAAACCGGTTTTGCAGGTGCAGTATTTCAAGTGTTCATTTGTTTATCTTGTCGCTATCTATTTGGCCAGTATCGGAACATGTAATTGTGTTGCCTGGGACACATGGAATCACAAAGGCTTCCAAGACAGTGTGTGTGTATATAAGGCTTTGTGAGTGTGCAAGTCAGCAGTTTTAGTCTGGACCTATTTCTTCTTAATTTACTTCATTTCAAAGAGTGGTTGGATTATATTCTGACTGTTGTCTTTTCATGGTACTGTTTCTTATGCATTTTGTATGAACTATTGTTGAATCATAAGCAATGTTTTTAACTTGTTTAACCAAACAGTTTCACGCGATTTTAAAACTTGTGATTAAGTGTAAGGTTTCTATAAGCCATATGCAGTAATAGATACAAATTAAAGCAATGATTATATTTAAGTAGGATGTGCTTGCAGTGAATACGCCACCACTGCGGGTGCTTGCAGTGAATACGCCACCACTGCGGGTGCTTGCAGTGAATAAGCCACCACTGCGGGTGCTTGCAGTGAATACGCCACCACTGCAGGTGCTTGCAGTGAATACGCCAACACTTCGGGTGCTTGCAGTGAATACGCCACCACGGCGGGTGCTTGCAGTGAATACGCCACCACTGCGGGTGCTTGCAGTGAATACGCCACCACTGCGGGTGCTTGCAGTGAATAAGCCACCACTGCGGGTGCTTGCAGTGAATACGCCACCACTGCGGGTGCTTGCAGTGAATACGCCACCACTTCGGGTGCTTGCAGTGAATACGCCACCACGGCGGGTGCTTGCAGTGAATACGCCACCACTGCAGGTGCTTGCAGTGAATACGCCACCACTGCGGGTGCTTGCAGTGAATAAGCCACCACTGCGGGTGCTTGCAGTGAATACGCCACCACTGCAGGTGCTTGCAGTGAATACGCCACCACTTCGGGTGCTTGCAGTGAATACGCCACCACGGCGGGTGCTTGCAGTGAATACGCCACCACTGCGGGTGCTTGCAGTGAATACGCCACCACGGCGGGTGCTTGCAGTGAATAAGCCACCAGTGCAGGTGCTTGCAGTGAATACGCCACCACTGCAGGTGCTTGCAGTGAATACGCCACCACTTCGGGTGCTTGCAGTGAATACGCCACCACGGCGGGTGCTTGCAGTGAATACGCCACCACTGCGGGTGCTTGCAGTGAATACGCCACCACGGCGGGTGCTTGCAGTGAATACGTCACCACGGCGGGTGCTTGCAGTGAATACGCCACCACTGCAGGTGCTTGCAGTGAATACGCCACCACGGCGGGTGCTTGCAGTGAATACGCCACCACTGCGGGTGCTTGCAGTGAATACGCCACCACGGCGGGTGCTTGCAGTGAATACGTCACCACGGCGGGTGCTTGCAGTGAATACGCCACCACGGCGGGTGCTTGCAGTGAATACGCCACCACGGCGGGTGCTTGCAGTGAATACGCCACCACGGCGGGTGCTTGCAGTGAATACGCCACCACTGCGGGTGCTTGCAGTGAATAAGCCACCACTGCGGGTGCTTGCAGTGAATACGCCACCACTGCAGGTGCTTGCAGTGAATACGCCACCACTTCGGGTGCTTGCAGTGAATACGCCACCACGGCGGGTGCTTGCAGTGAATACGCCACCACTGCGGGTGCTTGCAGTGAATACACCACCACTGCGGGTGCTTGCAGTGAATAAGCCACCACTGCGGGTGCTTGCAGTGAATACGCCACCACTGCAGGTGCTTGCAGTGAATACGCCACCACTTCGGGTGCTTGCAGTGAATACGCCACCACGGCGGGTGCTTGCAGTGAATACGCCACCACTGCGGGTGCTTGCAGTGAATACGCCACCACTGCGGGTGCTTGCAGTGAATACGCCACCACGGCGGGTGCTTGCAGTGAATACGCCACCACTGCGGGTGCTTGCAGTGAATACGCCACCACGGCGGGTGCTTGCAGTGAATACGCCACCACTGCGGGTGCTTGCAGTGAATACGCCACCACTGCGGGTGCTTGCAGTGAATACGCCACCACTGCGGGTGCTTGCAGTGAATACGCCACCACTGCGGGTGCTTGCAGTGAATACGCCACCACGGCGGGTGCTTGCAGTGAATACGCCACCACTGCGGGTGCTTGCAGTGAATACACCACCACTGCCTTTTGGAACTCTGGCTTCTAGCCGCAGAGGCCAGGAATGGACATGTCCTTTGAACCTGCCCTGCTGCCATTACAGGGTAGCTGCTGGGGGCTGTCTGATAGAAACAGCCAGGTACATGACACACTATGCTTTGTGGCATGGAGTATTTATGAAAGCAGGTCTGATTAGCAGAGCTCGCTTTCGAGGCTGAATGACCTGCTGTCAGTTTATGGCTCAGAATAAAATCTAAGGCTTTTTCACCCTCACAGATGGCATCCTGTCACGCAACCTGTGGATGTCCCACTGTTATCTACCAATCAACCCACTGACCGATTGGCCATACCATTTGCTAATTAGATGCCCATCTACTGACCCACCCAACCACACCCATTGCAATCTTCTTTCCCGGCATTCACAGTATCCGACGTTCAGGACTCAAACATGTTTTCACTCCGGTTGGTGACTTTTATTTTAATGCTGGTAATGTGGGCGCCAGCTTGAGTGTAGAAATGGCTGACCCCTTAAGCCTTTCTGTGTGTGGAGGCAAGGTGAGTGGTGCCTGCGGCAGGTCCTTCAACTGATTCGCAAGTCTCAGCCTCAAGACACCTCAATCAAGAGGACTGTTCAGCAAATATGCTGCCCAGGTGGGGCTGGCAAGGTGGCACTGAGGCTTGTGTTATAGTCTCGGAATGCCCACACATCAAGGCCTGCATGCATTGGACCCTAGGGCTGCACGGGTGTTCGGAATGTTGACTTAAGGAGTTAATGTGCGTTGATAATGGTGGTGAGAAGGGAGCATTGGACTGGGAGCTCTGTGCGGTTCTCACCTCTTCCCAAGCAGTCGTTATTATTACACCCTGCAGAGCACCGCGGGCGAGAGCAGCAACTCCGCAGCAGCAGACAGCAGAGGGAGGACGTGGCCACCGCACTCTGCTGTACTGGACTTGACCACGATACCCCGTGGGATAAGAAAAGTAGGGGGGATCAGTGCTGGACTGGCCGACCGGGACACCAGGACTTCCCCCGGTGGGCCTCGGGGCATAGGGCCTCTCTTCTTGCTTCGGTCTTTGGCAGAAGCATACATAAATCATTAGGTGGACGCTGTCCCCTCATATTTTCGAGGCCATAGTGATGGATGTGTATAAGTAAGAAACATCAATCATATTATAAATCATGGATCCGTCCCCAGGACTCGAACTGCAGTCCCCAGGTTAAAGGCCGGGGTCCTCATCACTGCGCCATCACTGCACCTGATGAAATGAGTGAAAACAACAGTCTTAAAGCACACAGGCCAGGCCCGAATCTGCATAGTAACAATAGAAAAGCTTAATTTCATTGGCTGTTTTATCAGCCAATGAAATTTGTTAACACTAATGAGTGCTGTGGGTGGGCGCAGTGGGACGCATTAGGGCCGTAGTGGAGCCACCCGCTTTCATTTTGTGCGGCCGGGTGTGCAGATGATCGTACGGCCACTGTCTGGCAGTGGCAATGAGCCAGGGTGTGTGGCAGAGGCATATACTGCAGTAAGGTAGGTTTGTAAACTTTTTTAAACCGTAAAGTATGTATGCAATAAAGAGTATTAACTTTTGTTTTAAACTAGTTTTACCACTAAATATATGAACATAACATTGTTACAGGCAGCTCTTGGAACCGCAATGGATGCGGCATGCAGCGCTTCTTAAAATGGATGTTAATTATCTTTCTTAACGTCGCTCAGGCGGCCCGCGCCCCCTGTGGTAGAGCCAATGAGAGGCCAAAGCACAATTGCACCGGTGTGTCTGTACCCCTTAACTGACCCTTGCATAGGCGGCTCCCCTGTTGCCTTTGGAGCTGTCATAACTCAATCAGCCGTATAACGCTGCTCGCAGCTGCTCGCAGCACCCCGCGCGCACGTATTGAACGTATTGAACATGTCAAGGCCCAGGGCCGCTGGGGGAATTATGCTTATCCCGCGTGATGGC
The DNA here is from genome assembly GCF_040938575.1 of Ambystoma mexicanum. Taxonomy (NCBI): domain Eukaryota; kingdom Metazoa; phylum Chordata; class Amphibia; order Caudata; family Ambystomatidae; genus Ambystoma; species Ambystoma mexicanum. Next base: position 67,117,165 of record NC_090939.1, read on the forward strand.
TTCCAACACTGCCCGATATCTATGACAGATTGTACGTGTATGATATGTATCCCCTAAATGTAATTAGAGGCCTGTTTGCGTGTGATGCATCAGAGTGGCCCAGAGCTGCTTCTGATGAAGGCATTGATTCTCGCCCAGTGCCAACTTCGGTATAGGCTGTGACAGGCCGCACAATCACTCAAGTGACACAGCTCAACCCGCCTGTCCACACGGATCATAGGAAATAGTCACTTTTGTTAATCTGCCCAACTAGGCTGACTGTGATCCGAGTTTGCTAAATTAACCGAAGGGCTGTGGAATAAAGTGAAACAGATCGTCAAGCAACAAGCAGTGAGTGACTTGGCATTACACTGGCTATACAGTCTCCGGCTCTGAACTCAGCACGTTTACTGGCACAAAAAGATATCTAAATAGAAGTGGGGGTCGCCGTGTCAGGCAGGATGGCAGCCCCCTGTGACCATACGGGGTCTGCAGGATTCTGCTGGCCGAAGTACCCCTCAATTTAAGGGGATCACCAAACCGAGGACTGCCCCAGAGGACCACGCACAGTGGGGTGCCGGAAACCGCCAGGTAGGTGAGTCTAAGCGAGTGGGGATTCCCCGGTCTGTTGCCGTTGGGGGCGGTAGAATGGAGGGCATTTGGGACTCCTTGCCATAAGGTGGAACGGGGTTGACCCCGGGGAAGAGATGCGCGTGCGTGGGGGCTGGGGAGGGACACAATTGGGAGCCCTAATCCCAGCATCTATTATTGCCCTGCATGGTGTGATCCTGGGCGATATGCTGATCCATCTGAGCCTCTTTTATCCTCAGGCAAACCCGAGAGTGCCTAAAAGCAGCTCCAACTAACTGGGCGCATACAGGGAAGTCCGGAAGCAGAGTAAGATCACCCCCATCCTGCGTGCCAAGCGCAACATCTCTCCATGAAATGCTGCACGTCTCTCTCACTCCCAGGAAAGAGCTCCACGTCCCTCTCACACCCTGGAATGAGCGCCCTGCCGCTCTCACTCCCTGGAATGAACATGACGCCCATCGCTTCCTGGAATGGGCCCCATGTGTCCCTCACTCCCCTCTGTGAGTCGTTCTGTCATCCACTGTTTACATTTTGAAATTGAAAAAAGTGAGAGGGCGCTTTGAGGATGTTGTGAGGGCTCCTAGGACCTGTAATGGGACCACGAGCAAAGGGAAGGGATGCCAGGCTGCCAGCCAACTGCCTGGTTAATCTTGTGTCCCTGGGCAGTATCCACCAGCTTCACCGGGGCGCGGGGCCCCACCCGGCCACAGCTCACCCATCCGGCACTCATCTGCTCCTGGGAGCCTGGTGGAGGGCTGGCCTTGACCCCCGGCAGACACCAAAGGGGTCATGTATCTGAAATGTGTACATTGCATGAAGGGGAAGCCCGAAGTGTGCACGTACACACTTGCGTGCAGTGTTCGTTGTTTGCACTGTGAAGTGGCAGATCCAGGGTCATACTGGAAGGAAGTGCAAACGTATGCGTGTGAAATGCAGTTACAAATGTTCCTAAGCAGGGGCGAAACACAACCTACATTGCGGCTGGGGGAGGGGGAGGGGCGACTCCTTTAAATGTTGGGAGAGGGGCTAACTTCAGAGATGAGGGAGGGGCAAACGTATTTGTGTGGGGGGCATCTAACTTCTGTGTGCATTCTAATGAGACTATTTGTTTGCAGCTTCAATGTTACAATCAGTTAACTCTCTCCTTTAAGTCTGGAACCACACACTTAAGGACTGCTTTGAGAATGAGCGGTCTCCTCTCCCCTGGCATGCAAGTACTAACCCCACATCACGATTTCAGTTGCCTAGCACTGTATGCATATGAATGCAGGTATAACATTTCCGGGGCTAGCAGACAGGGTCACCCCGTTTTGTGAGCCCACGCCTAAGAGATGTTGGTTGTTTTGCCACTTGGAGTGGGAAAAGTGGTGATGAAACAGGTGTACCACTTTACACCTGTTTTGCCACCACGTTTTGCGCTCCAGGGGATTCGAAATTCACCCCCGTAGGTTGTGTATGACGTATAACCTAACGAAGTGGGACAGAACCACAGAGAGGTCCGCTGACATAGAGCAGGAAGAGCTGGGGGGGGGGCAGTCGGAGCAAACCTGGAGACTAAACAAGAGAATTTTAAGCAAATAAAAAATGGTACTGCAAGGTATGGTGAGTGTTTTCCACTCTGCTTTGGAAAAGTGTAAAGGTCTACCGTTGGAATTCACTTCAACAGAATTACTTCTTGCGGAAGTAAATGTAAACACATTGGGCCTGATTCGTGGAATTTTTTGCACTGCTGAAAATTTACTACACTGCTGAAAAGTGATTTTGTACTGGCGACAAAATCCCTGATTCATCGAACTGTGCAAACGTGTATTTTTGCAGTGCAAAGTCCGTGCACTGTCAGTGCATAGTCATTTTTGCAGTACAAATTGACTTTGCGCAGACTTTGCACTGCAAGAATACACTTGGCACAGTTCCATGAATCATTGTTTGTGTCAGCAGTGCAAAGTCACTTTTCAGCAGTGCAAAGTCACTTTGAACCGTGCAAAAAATTCCACGAATCGGGCCCATTGTGTATAGACACATTATCAAAACCCAATAAATAAATATACCTATTTTTGATGGGCTAGGAGTTATGGCGGGATATGAGGGGCTAGGAGTGGTCGTGGGGTAGGTAAAGGGATATGGGAAAAGTAATTCTGTCGCATTGAATTGAGTAATTTCGATAAAACAGTGTAGGACCACTATACTTGCCTTCTACAAATCCCAATTGCAGGCCACATTTACAATCGATTTCTAGGGAATGACGCCTGCTTCCACCAGGTGGTAAATCTAGGTGGATTCCACAGCAGGCATTACCGCCAGCTTGAAAATCACATGCTGGCGGCAAACCGGCAGCTTTGCAAGATCTACAAACAAGAAATTATCAAAATAATGCTATACTGACTGCCCCTAAACTGGAAGAAACACTGTAAGAAAGGCCTAAAACACTTGAATAGCATGCACAACACTGTAGACCACAAATATCATTCTTCTGAAACTGCATTTCCAGAAATCAGAAATCCTCAGAGCTCTGAGAAATCTGCTTCTTACTTTCTTTTGCCTTCTTTACGTTTGAAGCCCTCAATGGTGCATGTGAGTTTAGGGCATCACGGGGGTCTGGTGTACTCAGTCCTTCTTTCTAGGGTAGGGTGTGGGGTGTAACACTTCATATTTTGGGAACAGGGTTAACTTCAGAGAATGTGTGGGGTGGGGCGGGGGAGCGTGCGTGGGGGCATTTAACTTCTTTACACAATCTAATGAGGCTGTTCTGGTGCAGCTTCAAAGTTGTGGTCTGAAACCAGACTCTTAAGGACTGCTTTAAGAATGAGCTGTCGCCTGCCCGCCCACCCTTTCAATCATTCCCCTGTCAATGTTCCATTGGCAGCAGCCAGTGAGTTGGCTTAAAGGGTAGTGAGATGTGGTTGAATTCTGGGAAGGCGAGGGATTGACAGGCAGTCTGATTTTGTAATCACTGCATTTCTTACTTTCCTTCATGCAGTGGTACATGTATCTTTGGGAGTAGGCATTGAAAATTCACCGATGCTGCCCCCAATTTGGAATGATTATTCCAGGAATGCAATTATCGTGCCTTTATAACAGTACATGCACATGCAGTGCATGAATGTGCTTTAGGGCGGGAGTTATGGGTTGCAGGGCAGATGCATGGGATGAAGGAGGGTGGCAGGCAGGGGAAGAAGTAAAGCCAGGAGGGAAGCAAAGAGGTGTGAGTATTGGAGGGCAACTGAAGTGAACCTGGGCAAGATTTAAGTTATTCAGACTGATATTGCACTCGTGGTTTGTCCCTCTATCATTGAAGATAATCTTTGTTTGATCATGAACTTATTTAAAAGATATCTTTTTACCCCATATATGTTTAAAACCTGCTTTGAATGCACTCATTTTGACTAACTTTATTCAACATTTTCTTATGGGGCCACTTTGAAAAAAATGTCCAGGGCCACTTTTGGTTCCCAGTCCAGCCCTGGGGGGATGGGGACAAAATACTTTGATTTCGGCTGAACACAATAATAGTGCACAAGGTAACAACACACATTTAACAAATCAGAGAAAATTATATTTGAAACGTTCCATAATGTTTAAAATCCCACCAATATAGCAATACAATTATCATAATACAAATGGAACGGAACAGAGAGGATTTCTATCCTAATGCACAGATAACATTTGGCAAATATAGCAACAGTTAAGGACAGCGCTAACCCTCGCATTATAGCTCCAACCGAAGAGGTGTGCTATACACCTTCGGCGCGTGCAGCCTTACACGACAGGTAGGTGGAGATGGCCCTGCTTGACATGCCATGACACAGACTTCCCTTGACCAGGTCACCTTAATTGAACAAGTACATGCCAGCTTAAAACCGGAAATGGGCCAAAGGAATCACATGACTGTTTCCTGGTTCCAACATGCATGATCCAAGGCTCATCCGGCCGCACCACACCTATTGAGATCACAGGTGGCATTGCTATGGCCAAGGCTTTCAACAGTGCAGCTCTTTTCAGCTTAGACCTGTACAAAAATGGAGCTACAGCAAATACATTTGCCTCCTCCTTGGATCCTCTGCAGAGGATCACCGCGTCACGAGTAGTGGTTGTTTTGTGCAAGTAAAAACCTTGCAGGTAGATACTTCTAACATACAAATATAAAGGACACGCTCTAGAAAAAATGCTCCTCCGTTTCAATTCTGAGCCGACAACAAGGACACTTGTTTGACCCACCAGCATCCCACTTGTCTGTTCTTTATGCCAGTGACCCAAACAATACATCATGAGGCCTGGCACTAGTCGGCAGAGGCCCAGATGGTATTGTTTGCATCCAGTATACATATATTACATTCATTTCGCTGGGGTTCGTACATTAATTACTCTTACTCGGTATATAAACCACCCAATCAGTGAGTAGATCACCCTCATTGTATAAATACATCACATATGAGAAGAGAAGGGGAACAAATAGCACCAATGTGATTTCCTGGTGATTTGCCTTGCTTCTGCTTCCTCTCCTCCTCTCCCCTGCTGATCTCCTGGCTGAATCTGAAACTGCACTGGTTACCTGGCTTCCTTATGATCTCGGGCCCAAGTCCCCTCCCCACCAGTTGCACATCTGCACTGCCCCGCTGGCAACCCTTGCACTCGGGGACTGTTTCTGTATCCATACAGCCCCTCCTAGCACTTCACACCTGATGCCTGCACTTACCCTTGCACTTGCCACCAGCCGGCTGCACTTTTATTTATTGTCCTCATTTACCATCTTATATTTCTTTTCTGTTACCCGATGTACTGCGCTGCCCCTCCCCTTTCCCCCTGCACTTCTCCCCTGCACTTGCGCGATCTGAGTGACCCCTGACCTAGTAAGATCGTTGTCTCTCTCTTCCCTTTGTCCCCCCCCCCTTGCCTCGTCGCGCCTTGAAACACTTGTGTATAGGCGCCTTATAAATGACATATTATATATAATCATCATTTGTTTAAAACCAAAAAGCCTATGGGGGGTATAACAATAGCCACCGAATTGTATGTTTGTACATGTCTGTGATGGTCATTCAATCATGTACACTGAGCTCTGTTCATTTTATTTGGTACAACACTCATCAACAAGCATTGACAAAGCCAATCGTTTTGGCGTGTGTGGATGTTTATTGCATTTCACATTAATGGGCATAGTTTATTGTTGCGTGCAGTTAATACGTTGGCCTTACACACCCAGTAATTGATGGTAACACATGTCAGCAGGTGAGCATTTGAAGACACATTAGTAGGAATACAAACAATAAAGTCGTGCATTCACAGAGGTGCATGAAGCATTTACTGGGTCTATTGCTATTGGCTCGATATAATGTTTGCCTTAAAAAATAGGTCACGTGTCATGCTGTACACGTGGGTGGCTCTGAGGGCAACTAACGTGTAGGAGCTAGAGGATGTCTGAGAGGGTGATTGTGCAGAGAGCAAAAGAGCCAGGGTCCAAGAGCGTGAGGGAGAGGGAGTGAGGGAGAGAGAGAGGGAGAGAAAGGTAGAGAGACGGGAGAGACCCAGCGGGGAGAGAGACGGACAGAGGGGGAGAGACAAACAGAGACAGAGAGAGGTTGTTTGTGCAGAGAGCAAGAGAGAGAGAGAGAGAGAAATGCACAGAGACAGGGACAGAGAGAGATACACAGAGAGACAGAGAGAGAGATAGGGACATACAAAGAGACAGAGGGAGACGGAGAGACAGAGGGAGAGATAGAGAGAGAGCGAGATGGGTAGAGGGACATACACAGAGGGACAGAGACGGAGAGATAGAGGGAGGGATAGATACAGACAGCGAGAGACAGACACACACAGAGAGTGCTGCACTCCGGAAACGAGTGCCATTTCTTTCATTCACAGCATCCACCCGACAGGCTCGGTGTATTGAAGCTGCATTCTTTTCTAGCGCTGGTGGACGCCCTGCTAAATCTCAGCTACCAGCCTACAATGATTCTTGCCAATCTGTACCCCCACCCCCCCGTCACAAAAAGGAACAGACCTACAAAGCATTTATGGGCGCTGTCTCAGCCACTCACATAACCTGATGCAACCCAACCTTTGCACTTTAACATGGATACAAGTGCATGGAGCAGCTCGCCTAATTACACTGCCTTTCAGGTGTGGGCGCCTGAACAGCGCAAAGGTTGAAAATGGGCAGGGTCCGTCTCCATGGGCCGCTGTGGTCTTCATGTGCCAGCAGGCCCTGTCGCACTGGGCATCCAGGGTGCTTCTCGGATATGGGCGCACAGGAATTTCAGTGCCAGGCGTCTGGGCACTGCCTTGCTCTGCATCCAGGGGTGCCGACATCGATTCATGGCATGGGGGCGCCCTCTCAGACGCGTAGACAGGGTGGGGCCTAAGCAGGCAAGGAAATCTGGAAATGCCCACTCAGCAGCACTGTGTGGGCATTTACTGATGTTAATGTCACTGGGGAGAGGGTGCTGATCTCTGCATTTATTTTCTATTGGTCTGCCTGGCAGGGGACAGCACCTCGCTTTTTCAGCCTTAATGGTGGCACTGCCCCGCGCCTGTTGGGGAGGGGCAGCGTCACCATTAAGGCTGAAAGGGTGAGGCTGCTGGAAGCGGTGGCCTTTTTCCTAAAGACTGAAACTCTACGAATGCGCGGGAGCTTCAGGATTTAGAAAACAAGGCCTCTGCTTCCAGCGGCCTCATGTTTCTCTCCATAGTGGTGGCACCGGCCCTTGGGCATCTCTTGCTTGAAGGGATGCTTCGCAGTTGCGGATGAAAGGCATTTTTTTTCTGAAGCCTGAAGCTCTCCCACACAAGCAAGAGTTTCAAGGCTTTAGAAAAAAAAATCCTCGACATCTAGTGGAACGGGGCGGCCAGATTAGACTAAGCCCCGGCAGGGCCCCGCCTCAAAACGAAATTTCGGAGCCTGCAAGGGCTCGGCCCCGGCTCACTTAAAGCCTAGGTATCCCGCTCCCCCATCCCCTGCGGCCGTTAGGATCCCGACGGCATCCTTGGCTTTTCGAGCGCCCTTCATAAGGGCTCTGGCCATCGTGGCGCCCTCTCTTCCTCTGGCATCCAGCGATGCCACATCCGGTCTGCTCCCCAGAGCCTTGAAGCTGGGAAGGGATGCGCGTAGGGCTGATGGTGGAAACCGGCCTCCTGAGTGCAGACCGCGAGGTTATCCCCAGGCAGCTTAGCATGCATTTTCAGGACGGATACATTTCACTTGCACGCCATCCATAAGTCAATTGCACAAACAGTCACGCGCTCTTTTCTCTCGGTAACTAGACTCCCTTCCCAGGCAGCTCCAATCAATTCCCAAGCAACTGCAACCGTGCCAGGAAGCCGGAATCCTGAGCTGTGCCGCTAACCCTGGAAGCACCTGACCTTGGTGGCTACTGTCACAGCGCAGGCCTCCTCCTCTCGAAAAGGTCATGGCACAAGAGAGGCAAGTGAAACAATGAGAGTCCTGCCGGCTCTAGCGTGCTCTCGGCACCCAAAATGGCTACCTTCTGCAAACACCAACACACTCAAGAGCCAATGAAATAAGACTGACACCACTAACATACTGGAATATCACTCAATCAGCGCACCCCTAATGTTCACCTACAAAGATTCATGTAACATTACATAAGAGAGTTTGGGTGCAGGAGAGGAATACCGGCCCTTCAGCGAAGCCGTAAAAATATACAACAAAATAGTGACTCCCGTCCCCTGCACTCCACAAAAGCCGATTTCCAGCCAAATAGTTTCAAAGTAGACATACCATTTAATGTCATAACAAATTCAAATAACACAGTATGTTAGGCTTATACACCAAACCTATAATCTTCTTTTACAGTAGTGTCATTCTTTCATGCAAAGTCTTCCGTACTCTACACGTTTCGGGGTGCTGTACCCCTTCTTCAGGAGTGGACTTCTATAGGTATACAATAAAGCAAAGCAAAACGAGGCCCAGATTTCATATTATGGAACTCTTCGTCTCCACCATATTGTCAGCAATAGTGTGCCACCAATTCTCACGCAAAGTCGCTTGGGAATTACTACAAATGCAGGGAAAGAGTCCAAAACGGGTGTGGTTTAGGGTGGGAACGGGTGGGAAATCGTATAGATTTCATGGACAGGCACATAGCCAAACAACGCCTACAGACAGTGTATCCATCCTCATATGTCATCTCCATTGAAAAGCATCACAGACCCCCATTCTCCTCTCCACTTTGAAGCTATTTTAATGACAATAGTTTTGGCTTAAAGGTAGCGGTTTCAGCGCCACCTAATAGCCCAAACTAAAAAGGTGACATGTCTGCAAACTACACGCCCCGTGCCACATGCCTCATTTGGACTGTTTACGGATTTGACGCTTGGGCGGCTGTTCTTGAAGGGAGGACACCATCTCATTTACCGAAAGGTTTTGTGGAGCTTGTAAAGCAATAACCCAGTCCACCCGGCTTACTGCGAGTCTCCCGGAGTGCACCGGCTTACTGCGAGTCTCCCGGAGTGCACCGGCTTACTGCGAGTCTCCCGGAGTGCACCGGCTTACTGCGAGTCTCCCGGAGTGCACCGGCTTACTGCGAGTCTCCCGGAGTGCACCGGCTTACTGCGAGTCTCCTGGAGTGCACCGGCTTACTGCAAGTCTACCGGAGTGCAATTTCAGACGCGATACAGACGTACAGGAGAAATCCAAGGTGGATGCTTTGACGCCACTCTGTGTGGAGATAGAATTCTGGCCTGAAGTCGAGTGACTCTCAATGTTCAGTCTTTTGGGGACAGCCCAGTGAAGTCTAGGGGTCTCTAATGCCCCACTGCCGAGGTTGCTGTAGAGGTTCTACGGTGCACTCTTTGTAGCCTCCGTTATCCTGCCTTCTGTTCCGGACCACTCCATGTTTTCTTTGCTCGGCGAGTAGCTTGTCTCACCCTTGTCATAGCATGCCTGTCGCTGGCAGTCACAGGCCAGGCCTGCATTTTTATTTGGAAGGCATCGCCCCCATGAGAGCACTGGCATATTGAAAGCTGACGTGGTCCACACTGTGTGACGAATCAACTTCCGGGACACCACTGGTCTAGGGATGAATATCGGTTTCTAAACCATCAATCAGCCCCACACCTCTAGTACACCAGAAGGGATCCGAACAGATTGGAATACAAGTGAATTATAAGACCTCCTTGTCCAATTTTGGTAACGTGGACGGAACGGCAGCCTTATCTCTGCAAGGTCATGGATTGTTGGTTAGTTGCAACACAGCGAAAATACAATTGTTACCCAATGATAAAAAGGACTGTCCAGTCAAGGTTGTATACAAATACCTACTTCATTATTATCACAACAGGCAGTTCTAGCATACTACAAAATACAGCCCACCCTGTAAAGGAATGCAGTGGACAGACAGCTTCAAGAAGAAAAGGGGATGCACTCTGGAAATTGACAGAGGGTAGTCGGTAAAGTAATTAATCCCAATAGTTCAAGGATACTTGGTTTCAGCACAAAGGGAGCAATGGGTTGTACAATGTCACGAGGGGCCTTCGTAGAAGGACCAGAGGGACAGAACCACAGTGTACCTTGTGCTTGTAGACGTACTTGGTGCTCGACAGGGTCGAGTCGGTTTCAGGGCACTTTGCAGCTTCTGCGACAGAGTTCAAGCCAGGAGACAGCTGTGGGTATCAGGCGGCAGGCAGTTCTATGAGTGAGGCTGCAGGCTGACATATACGGCAGCTCGGGGTCAGACTATGTCTCAGTGCTGGTTGGCGGGTCTGAAGCACTGGTCGAGGCATCTCATATTGTGTTAGTGACTCTTGGCGTGGCAACAGTAGTGGTGCAGTCGTTTGCAGCGAAGAGGCTCGACTGGCTCGGAAATGTCCTTTAAGGTGGATGCTGGTTGATGCTTGTCAATGCCCTCCTCCTAGCTTCTTCACTGGGCTCGTGTTGTCCTTTAAGGCAGACGGCCCAAAGCTGAGGAGAATGTTGCAGGCAACAGCCTTGTCCTTGGTTTGGTTCAAAGACTCTCTGGCACTTCCCATCTAGGAAGCTTACTTGCAGAGCCTAGCAGGGCACGCTGTGTGCTGTCTGGGTACCTTTTCTGGAGCTGCTAGAGGGTCCTCTGGATTCAGTATCTCCCTCTGTTCCCTGGGAGCTGTTTAGAGGAGGGATGTTGCTTTCCTATTTGAAAATCCTTGCCTTCCTTCACTGGCGGAAGCTGTAAGGTAGACTGTACCTTCAGCCAGGGTCCAAATAAGTTCTTCTTGTTACTCCTTGCAAAGTCTTCACATGATCTCCCAAAAGGGGGGCATGACCCTCTTTTAAAGTCAAATGGGCCGTAGTGATTGGTGTAGGCTAAACCTACCTTAATGGACCAATACTGGGTCCCCACCAACAATCTCCTGTATGCGTGAGGTTATAACCAGAGTGCTTTGCAACAGGAAAGGTAAAGGGGTGAAAACATGTACTACTAAGTCACACCCATCCTCCTGTCTTTTGTGGATTAAAGGGTCTCTCTGCTTAATTGAGCGCTCTATGGTTCCTGATTAAAGCGTCAGGTCTCACTTGAAGCTGCTGCCAGACCAGACTTTTGGTCGCCGCCAAACCACATACTCGTAACTTCTGAATGGGCCCCCCAGCGGAGATGACTAATGTAAACAGCTGTCCCAGACATGACATTTCACTGCCCTTCATACTAACGGGGGGAGCTGGCTTCAGGTTGGCACAGATGCATATCAAAGATGTTGGGGTTTCCTGTCTTTTGTAAGCCCTATGACCATGCCTCTAGTGGGCCTGCTAGAATTAAGTCTCATCGTTATGTGTCAATGCCACCAGCATGGCCAACAAAGGACAGGGAGGATCAATGGAGCCTTTGTCGTCTAATCAGGTTGGGCACGCCAGGAGGAAGGTTTTTGCCCTGCCCCTTTTGAGATTCCTTGATGTACTCCTGGCTGTCCCATTCTGACTAAATGTGACAGGGGTGAGGGGGTCACGCCTGTAGGCTGTGTCCACTCAGAGTACACGGGTCTATGTGTTTGTCGTGTGGTGAGCATAGGAAAATGTCTGCAGATTAGCCCCACACATTTTCTGAAGTTGAGCTACAATCATTTAATTTCATATAAAGGTTCAAAAAAGCCCAGGCGAGCACACACCCACTGTGTGCATGGTCGAATTCCTCACACACACACAGTGCATTTATGGGCTTTATTCTAGCCAGACTTGCCCCCTGCAGATTGGAGCTTGTCTGCTGCGATGGAGGATTGCCATCTGAAATGAAAATGTGTTCCCCTCCTTGGCATCAACTTTGGGTCATTAGGTGTGCACCTGGCACTGCTCCTATTGAGAGAACGTGCCCTGTGTATCTCAAACACCCAAAATGGCTTGTGTTGCAGAATTGTATTTGAGCTCTGCCACCCATGAGTGTCTGACACTGACCCCGCTGCTCGTGCACAAGGTGACCAGGGACAGCGTGTGTGCCCAGATGCAGGTGTCTGAGATTCACCTGCACAGTTCAGTTGGCTTTCTCTTCGTCACTGCTACTTGAAAGGCAGTGTGGGTGGGGATGTCTTCATGTGGGAACACCTCAATGGTATACTGAGGTTAAAAGAATCAAGAATAAAAGAAAAACACAGATTCTTGCTTTGAAGTGTGGGGGACAGTCAGGCTTACATTTATTTGTGGTGTCATTTAGGACACCAAATTATCCGTCCTTGGCACTTATGTGGATTTTGTTTTGCATTGCAACACAGCGTTGGCATTGCCGTTTATTTTATTTTTTTATTTTTGTATTTACAGCAGCGCACAAAACCCTGAGGCATCTAGGCACTAGTTACAAGTAAGTGGCTTCAGGTGAGTTACACTGAGTTGCAGTTGCAGCAAAAGGCTGCCCGAGTCATAATCAGTAGGTTGCAGGTAAGTTACATGTAGGCTGCCTGTGTCATAATCAGTAGGTTGCAGGTAAGTTACATGTTACATTAGCAGCAAGAAGCTGCCTGAGTCATAATCAGTGAGTTGAAGGTGAGTTACATGTTACATTAGCAGCAAGAGGCTGCCCGAGTCATAATCAGTAGGTTGCAGGCGAGTTACATGTTACATTAGCAGCAAGAGGCTGCCCGAGTCATAATCAGTAGGTTGCAGGTGAGTTACATTTTACATTAGCAGCAAGAGGCTGCCCGAGTCATAATCAGTAGGTTGCAGGCGAGTTACATGTTACATTAGCACCAAGAGGCTGCCCGAGTCATAATCAGTAGGTTGCAGGCGAGGTACATTTTACATTAGCAGCAAGAGGCTGCCCGAGTCATAATCAGTAGGTTGCAGGCGAGTTACATTTTACATTAGCAGCAAGAGGCTGCCCGAGTCATAATCAGTAGGTTGCAGGCGAGTTACATGTTACATTAGCAGGAAGAGGCTGCCCGAGTCATAATCAGTAGGTTGCAGGCGAGTTACATGTTACATTAGCAGCAAGAGGCTGCCCGAGTCATAATCAGTAGGTTGCAGGTGAGTTACATTTTACATTAGCAGCAAGAGGCTGCCCGAGTCATAATCAGTAGGTTGCAGGTGAGTTACATTTTACATTAGCAGCAAGAGGCTGCCCGAGTCATAATCAGTAGGTTGCAGGCGAGTTACATGTTACATTAGCAGCAAGAGGCTGCCCGAGTCATAATCAGTGAGTTGCAGCTAAGTTAGTGGGCTAACTATGCGATTAAGTCCAGGGCGATAAGGAGGGAGAGGAGACACAGCCTGCAGCTGCTGAAAAGGCCTGGCTCAGGAGACTGGGGGCTGCATCAACAGAGCAAGGCAGTGGGGTGAAGAGTCAACATTGTGAAGATACGGTCATTGTGGTTTCAATAGGAGCAAGAGCGGGGAGATAATGAGGGTAAATGACTACCACCGTTGCGTCAATAACACGTTCTTAAACGTTGAAAGAAACTTAAATGGCATTTCGCTTAGAGTCCTAATAGTTTGTGATTCTGTTACACAGAGTGCACTGCAGCCTTGGGCCTCGTGTGTGGGAGGGGGTGGGGAAGTTGCTATAGGAAAGACCTCGCCCTCTCTAAAGATAGAAAGCCTGTGTCTAATGAAACGGTGGCGGGCTCAGAATGCAGGGCTGAAGTGAACTGCATCCACAGCTTAAGAAGCCACCCTGTGTTTCAAAGTTAAGGTGTCAAAGTGTTTTTGGCACAATGCCTTCCCGTATAATTAAGACAAGCGGACCTACAAAGGGAATCATTCTGGATCTTTAAATGGGGCAGTTCATTGCTTCAACTACAGATTTGAAACTACTTTGGGCTACAGTGTATTAGCGACCAATGGTATTTGCTGACCACGGAGCCCCAGGCTTGTTGCTGTGACAACAGTGTGCAAGCGACCCCTTGCTCTGCCCTTCCTTTCTAAATGTCTCTAACACACAATGCCCATTGTTTGTGAGGAGCTGTCAGATGGGTGCACTGAGTCTGTGATTAGCAACTTAGTCACCAGACCTCAAGCAGAGGCTTACTGGTCTCTATGGAAAACACTATGTTTCCCAAACAGCAATAACCACCGGAAAGCCAGAAGGGTTGGGGCCATGGCAGCAGCCCTAAAAAGCTGCTAGAGCCGTCAAGATGAGCAGCAGTTCATAAGCACCTATTTGTTGTGTGCCCTGATGCCCTTGGTGCAGAATCAACCATTGTTACCAATGCACTTTAAAGAACTCATGGTGGCAACAGTAAAGATAGACACAAGTGATCACAGTTCAAGGGTGTTTATTAAACTGTATATGCTGGTTGGAAAAACTCCTAATCTAAACCTAAATCTAAGATGGGAGCAAGTTACGACCATCAAATAATATTAAGGCAGTCCCTATACTAAAAAACCTATTGCCAATCCTTACGCTAAATACAAAGAGTGTGGGATAGGGTTCAAAGAAAGAAGTGTTCACAAATAATAAGTCAGTATGCAGTAGTCGGGGTCTCCTTTGCCCACATTTTGAGCACGGAACAAGGTAGGACTCCGGAGCACAGCACACACTCGAGCTTTCCCTGCACAAACTAACAGTTCCGCTCTTAGCTTATCAGGGCCTTCAGTGGGTAAGTCTCTTTTCTACAAAAAGTCTCTTGCCGTCAAGTATCTGATGTCTTCAGCAAAATAATAAACAAAAGTTTCTTTCTGCTTGCACGTTGGATGATGTCTTTTCACACCCGGATCGCCCTCTCTCAGGCTCAGATCCGCAAGAAGTCCTTAGCAATATCAGGCCCTTCGGTATTCAAGCTTCTCGCTTCTGAGGGTTGGATGGGCTCCAAAAGATTAAAGAAAAGGTTAACAAGAAAAAGTACAAAGTTCTTCTCTGCTTGCGTTTGGGTGATAACTCTTCACCCTGGCTCCCCCTCTTCCGGGCTCAGACCCTTTTCAATTGTTAGCCTCCCTCTGCCGGGTTCACTGTGGCTTTCAAAACAATCTCATCTGACATTCACAAATCTTAACGTCTTTTTTAAACAGTTCAATGTGGACATCCATTGTCAGGTTCCCGCTTGTCAACACAATGTTAATCAGGACTTTTGGCTTCACCCCTTCTTTATCGGCATCCCTCCATCAGGTTCACTCTTGCCAACTTTACGCTGCAGGATTTGCTTCCCTAAGCTTCACAATCCTCTGTCGGTGAAAGGCTTTTGACTGTACAGAGGATTTTACTAGACCCCTGTATGACCACTTCGACCCCCTTCTTGCCTTTATCCCAAGGCATTCTGGTAACGGTAGTTTTAACAACAGCATAATCGCCTAGAGTTTCTCAAGTGAACACCCATGTGGTGTCGGACTCCTCTGTAGCTGGTTTTCCCCTCGTATCAAACAAATAGTTCTTTGTACTTTATTCAATTAGCCGTTTTGCTATGTTTGTTCTTATTGGCTCTCCCCTCGACTCACCAGCTGTGATGAACCGCTTGGCTTTTTCTTGTTTCTGTAGTCAAGGCTGGTACCATGGCGGCAAGTATCTCCCCTCAGCTTGGTTATCAGTGTAGGAGGGCCTTGTGTACCGTTGACATCTGCTGCAACACACGCTGGCTATTGTTTGCGGTCTTACAATTATTTCTGTGGAGGTTTCACAGGCCTGGCTTGGAAAGGGCAAGATTGCTTCTCTCCTTGTCACCCTCTCCGTTTGCGCCGTCTTTCTCCTCTTCTTGAACTGCCGTGCTGAGTTAGCTCTCTCGTCGTGTGATCTGCCTTGCTCATATTGTGCTCTCGTGCTCCACCTTTTATACCTGTGGGGAAGGAAAAGGGCCGCCAGGTGTGTGCGATTCTGGTCAATTGCCTGACTTGCCTGACCGTGGCGTTGGGACATGTCAGGTAGACGGCTTTGGTGTTTGTCCGTTGTCTTTCATGGTGTGCGAAAGTGTTTGTGTCAGAAAAGGGGGGTGTAGAGTGTTAGAGTATCCTACGGGGTAGGATGGAGAAAAGGTGTTATGAGAAGGGGGATACCTCGTCTCACCCATCGGTGTCCCACTTCCACTCCCTGATGACCCCCCCACCCCCAATCCAGGTAATCCTCCCTCACTGGTCCACCCTCAGGAACTGGATCCAATGGCGATGGCCGTATCCTGGCCACCTGGAGGACAGATCCCCGGGGACTAGTACGTGAGACACCTTCACGTTTCTCACAGCACACTTCCATTTCATTACAGCAGGCTGTATCTTTTTAGTGTAGCTGTGGAGTGTCCCTGGCGGGCCCATTCTCCGGCCATCACAGCTCCTCTCCGGGCCAGAGTCAGTACTAGACCCACACAACTCCTGGCTCATTACCAACTGTCCCATCAGAGGTGCCACCAACAATTGCCCCCAAACATCTGCCCCACCCTGGCGAATACTCCTGAGAAGGTGCTTCAAGCTGCGACCAGCCACGCCAACTCGCTAAGTGATTCAAGTCAGATCCTGGAACCTTACGCCCAGCCCTACATTTAAGGATACACCAGACACTTTCTTCTCCCAAAAAACAGGCAAATGCAGCCCGCAAAATAAATACAGGGAGTTAGAAGGCTGCTAAGAAAGCAGACACATAGGACGTGTTCTAATCCCCACCGACCCCTCTCACCCCCCCACCACCCGCAGCTCCACAGATCTGTTTGGATGCATGTAACCAGCAGACCATTGCCACAGGGAGAAGTTCTAATACCATTGCCTTATCTGAAGAGGAACCTTAAAGTAAAAATCCATCTTTTAATTTGCATAAATTACTAGTTGTAATGAAGTAAGGTTTTCCAAGTAATATCTGTTTTCAATTTAAAATCTATTGTTGACTTGCCTAAAAAATACCTGATTGAGAATGACTTGTTTACTCTCTAAAATGTGATTTTACCCCCAGTTGTAAAAAATCGTATCTGTAGTCCTGCTTACACCGCGAGAACCTCCCCATGAAGTTGTTATGGAGCCCAGTGATATGATGAGCACATTGAACTGCTGTCATAAGGTGCTCCATGTAAGGACACTTGTTTATTTTGGTGATCTGGCGTTTAGAAACCATAATCTCATTGCCTATCTCGATTTCCATCCAAGTCGGGGGCCCACCGAGTCTTGGCTCTGAAACCCACCCCTAAGTTGGTGCCATGCATTGGATAAAGGTTGGCCTCTCTCGACCTGTTCCTTAGTGATCATCCAGCCGGTTAAAAGTTAGGGGCAACCCTAGAAACTAGATCTTTAAATTAGTTCTTCAGGTGGACATGGGTGAACAAATGGAGGGCAGGCCCTCCTTCCAGAGGGGCTTATTACTTGCTAAATGTGCCTGCTGCCCTAATCTGCCCCTTCAATTGGTTTATTCGATGACCATCTCCAGCCCTACAGATAAGGGGCATATCGGCCACTTTTACTCCCTAAAAATAGGCAAATACTCCCCAAAAATAAAAATATGGATTAAAACTACTCCCAAATAGGAAATGGGCCCATAGGAGCGGGTCTCCGGGTTTTCACCCACACGGCTCTGTAGATATGTTTGAACCAGTAGTACACATAGTGCCAGAGGAAGAAACTACTATCATTCATGCCAAATCCAAGTGGTAAAAAGGTACCCTTTAATGTGCATAAATAACTAGGTGCAAAGATTTGTTTATTATGGAATTATAACTGCTTTATAATTTACACATATTTTTACTCGCTTATAAAATTCACCCATTGGGAATGGCACATACTTTTTTACTCCCTAAAACATTTATTGTGCTCCCAACTTGGGAGTAAAATACGTCCACTGCAAAATCTTATATGGAGCCGGAGCGCCGGCCTTCTCCATGGTCTTCCAGGATCTGGTATGTGATCTGAGCTAGGCGCCCTTTAAGTTTATGCAGCAAAAGCGACCTATAACCCTCATTCTGACGCAAGCTGCCATAAAGCGATGACACGCCTTGCCTTGGCACCTTGAGAGCCCGGGCATCGTTGGAGGTGCATGCTCCCCTTTCAAAGCCTCACACACCAGAGACTCCGCCTTCCTGGTGTCAGCTTCGGCATTGAGAGGCACCAGCCGTGTCTGCTGCTGGACTCTCTCCATCTGAATCGCTGAACTGGCGGAATGTGGTTGCTGCAGGCGGTCAGATGGCGAGTGTGTGATCTGGGAGATGTCCCCCAATGTCCAATGTCCACGTGCAGAACTTGGCGCAAGGCTGCCTCTTGTACAGGCGACACGAATTCCCGTCTGTCAGAGCGTTCAACGCCTTGAGTAACCCAGAAGGCAACCTATTGAATAATGCTTAACTACCTCCTTTTTATTCCTTTGTATTTTATCTGAAGCCACTAAAACACCCAGCCTTTAGATGCACCCCTAGAAAAGCAATGCCCTAGATGTGTGGGCCACCTCGGCGGTGTGTCCCCTTTTGTCATGCAATATAGATCCTATGGCCAGACACACTTCAAGTGCCCTGCAGTGCTGTTGAACCGTGTATGCATCCTACAGTACAGGTGGTCTTCCGTGCAACTTTTCATTGCCATAGGATGAGCCTGGGATCTTCTTCAGGGGGCGGGGGGTGTACACTTTGTGACGGTGTAGACATGTAAAAGGGAAGGTTAGTCAAAATGCACTCAAAAGGGAGAGGGCTGCATCAAAGTTGGGGAGACAATTGAAGGAAACCTAGTTCCCCTCTCACCTCTTCATAAAGTGGGGGAGAAAAGAACCTTGTGATTCTCTGATTTCCCAGACCCCGACAGATATCTGGGAAGGGCACGCAGAGCGATGTGGGCTAAAGCGACCCGGTGCGGCTGTGTCCAGAAGATCCTTACTGGAAGCGGGCGAGGATGTGTCCTTTCTGACCTTGCATCTGGTATTGGGTAGTGTCTAGCAGGCTGTCGAGAGGAGCCGCGATAGCTTATGCCTTGTGAGAATTCAAGGTGAACTTCAGAGCTGGATACATTGCAGGAGAACCCGGGGTGCCGCAGAGGGTGCAGTGTGGGGGGGGTGCAGGGTACTGGCTTCCGCTGCAAAGGACCACATCCTCTTCCCAGAGTGAAAGTACACCCTTCTGCTACTAAAAGACCATCAACCTTACACAGATCCTTGTCAACAGCGTGCAGCTCCCAAAGCCAAACATGTGCCATAACTCCTAGCAGTATCGACCATTTGACAGAAGAAGACGTTGCTACAAAATCCACTAACCTTTGCTGACCGAGACTAAACCTGAAGCTTTAGTGGTAGGTGTGTAGGTGAGCATGCATGTTGGGGCGATGCCAGGCGGTGAAGAAGTGGGCCATCGCATTGCATCGTCCCTCCTTAACGGAGATGCCATATCCATGCCAATCCCCCTTGTGCCACATCAGGGTGGCACCCCCCTGGACCTGCAGGGCGGCCCGCTACTGGGCTGCTGCATTTGTGAGCTATAGCAAGGGGTGCAAGCCTTCACTCCTGGAATAATGAAGGGCATAGAGTATTTTCGATCTAAATATGTCAGTCAGTCTCTCCCTATGATGGGCTTCCGCTTGCACACAAAGGGCCTTTTAGCTCGAGCACTCTAGGCTCTTAAGCCACCGCCCCCTGTTGGTAGCCCAGGAGATGCTAGCTGCAATTACAGGGGATTCTGGGCAAATAACCAGGAGCGTTGGCCCAGTCTAGAAGCCTGACCTATGCCGTTCTTTCAAGAATCCATTGCCCCGACAGGCACGATTCCTGGAGGGTTTGAGGGAGGCACTAGGATAGCACCTGTTCAATTTAGCATCAGGCCTGTGAATGTTGCTAACCTGCTTCCTGCATTCCAGTGGAGATGACCTGGAGGGAAAGGCTATCCCGGACAGCGCCCTCTGTCCAGCATACAAGTTCCACCCTGAAGGAAAATGTAGAAATATAGAATGTGTGGTCTGCTCCTTCACCCTCCCTTCTGGGTATGCTCCTAACTGCTTTGGTCTTTCACTTCTTCGAACATTCACTTTTTTTATTACATGGGGAGTGTGACCCAGCCCCTCTTTTGTAGCCCATATCCTTCCATCTACCTCACTCTTGACCCTAACCCTAAGCTTACTGCTAACCTTGACCAAATGCATTGCCACCTTGAGGACGGAAAGAATTGAATGTCTGAAGAAGTGATTTGGGTGAAGGACTGGGGGTGATACCCTCCTCTCCCGCTGTACCCCTGATCCGTGTTGGGCATACTGCACAGCGTATTGCCCCACCGGTAGACCGTGAGTGTGGAAGCTGTCTGCAGAGGTGAGTAGGAGTATGCACACATGTGTAGAGAATGTGATGGATACATGGTTACCATGCAGCCATAAACCTACATTAGTTGGACGCCTACTATTGTCACAAGTGTTGCAGTCAGAGGGTGGAAATGAATGAAGCTACTTTTAGGAATTGTGTGTAGGATCACGGGACGCATAGAGGATTTAAGAGGAATAGCTACTTCAGGTATGTCATATAGGGGTCGCCAGGGGTCGCAAATGCGACCCCTGAAAGCTCCCTTGCTACCCCTGTGGTCTCCCTACTTCTTGCATTCTGGTGAGATGATGTCCCTGGGCTACTTTCCAAGACATAAAGAGCGGTTCTCATCGATGCGTCAGCCAAATGCTTTAATGGTTCTAGTTGAAGGTTATAAGGGAATGGAGAAGCAGCTGCTTTGCGCTTACTGATATGTGTATGAGCGTGGATAAGAAAAGGAGCATGACCAAATAGAGTGTGCACCTCCAACCATACAAGGACGCTGGCAGGTAGTAACCGTGATTTGAAGGCTCCAACGTATAGGCTGGGCAGTGTTACGGTTACTATGGTTACTATGGGACACCAGTATCACGGAGGCCCAGTGCCTCAGAGGACAATGGGGTGGGGGCTGGCCATGGACATCGAACCAGCCCCACCCTGAGGTGCTATGGGACACCAGCACCTAGGAGGCCCCCTGCCTTGTGATGTGGCAGGTCTCGACCTCCCAGCCCATGCGGACCCCGGCTGCTCTCCGAGCAGGGGCCCCATGGCACCCTGGCCTGCAGTCCCTGCGTGTACACGTGGGCCTGCAGGCCAATGAGACACACTCAGACGGTTCCATTATGGCGTCTGCAGCTGTTCCTCCCGCACGTGCCTGCAGGGCCGCCTTTTATTAGCTTGGGCCATGACAAAGTCATGGCCCATCTTAAAAGGGCAATACAAGGGGGAGGGACACATCCCCTTAAAGGGGCAACACACACGGGAGGGTTCACTACACAACAGGCGGATAGCTCAGGCGCAGTGCTGTACTGCATTTGTTTGATCCCTGGTCTGGCAATTAGAAGATGGAGGAGTTTGGCAATAAGCATGAGAGAAATCACCAACAATAATAATAGACGAATGGAGAACGAGTCTGCGATTCGACGGCAGTCTGCAGCTGACCCTGGGCTAATGGTGGTGTGGCTTGTAATAGACGAACAGAGAAAGAGTCTGCGATTCGACGGCAGTCTGCAGCTGACCCTGGGCTAATGGTGATATGGCTTGTATGGCTACACCCTATCCTGCCACGACCGTACTTCTGGCAGAGGCGGCAGGGTTGCTTTTATACTCAAGGACTCCCACTCCACCTGGGTCGCCCAAAACCCTGACTTTGAAGGGGTTGAGTCCTTGCACATAAAAATTGGAACGAACGCCGAATCTACAGTGAATCTCCTTCTCATATATCGCCCACCTTCACTCTCACATAGCTTTATTGCTGCCCTCTCTAACTACCTGTTATCACTTTTAAAACCCAAAACCCGATTTATTCTTCTTGGAGACTTTAACTACTGGCTAGGCCATAGCGATGACCCGATGGCTGCCTAATTAGAAGCAACCCTCTCGGATCTAGGCTTCGTGCAACAAATCCATGCCTCCACCCACCATTCAGGCCACACCTTGGATTGGGTTTCCTCCCTCAACACTCCATGCTATGATACCCAGATTAAGCCATGCCTCTGGTCGGACCACTCGTTTATTCAATTCGCCATTATGGTACCATACCCAGAAACACTTTAGACACACAAGCCCAATTTTATTACCTCACGTAATTCCAAACATATCACCAAGGACAAAATTGAACCCCTTCTAGACCTGGCTATCGACTTTAATGAGCACACCACCTTACTGGACAAGTCATCCATCCTCATTGCCAACCATGCCAGTATTTCCTTGGCCCTGGCTCCGGCCAAGGCTAAAAAATCATTAGGTCCCAACTGAAGCAATTTCTCCAAAATTCCAAATCTCTCACTGCCAAGCTATTCCATCAGTGGAAAGCTAACCCCAACACACTCACTCACGATGCATACAAATCAGCTGCTGCTTCTCTGGAAGCAGAGACAGCATAGACACGAGAACTTAGGGATCAGCGAAATAATGAAGACCACGTTGGAGGCGTGCGACTGCCAAACAAGGAGAGGTATAATGTCCACATCGTTGGGACCCTTCACGATCATCTGTAGAAACCCGCAATTCCCACCGGGGGTGGAACAAGGGGCATACGGTAGTTGGGAGGAAGCAGGCATAACAAAAATAGGTGAGATGTTCATGGACAATAAAATTAGGTCACTTGAATCCTGCGTAGTATCCTCAACTCCCTCAAAAGGTGATAAATATAGATATGAGCAGTTAAAACACTGGCTAAACGTCCCGACCACCACTGAAGCAGCAACGAGGGATCTCACACCGTTTGAGACATGCATAATTTCTAACACAGGGGTGAAAAAATGGGTATCGACTCTGTACAAATTCATAAACTCACAGGAGGAAGTAATTAAATGGTCATACATTATTAAGTGGGCAGAAAGCTTGGGGAAGAGCCAACGAAAAGGCAGTGGGAGGATCTATAGATCTGATCCCTAAAATGACCCGCTCGGTACAGACCAGAGAAATGTGGATCAGAATAATGACACAATGGCACTATACCCCTAAAAAAACTACATTCCATGTACCCCAAAATGTCTAATCAATGTTGGAGAGGCTGTGCTGAAGTAGGAACGTGGAAACACATCTGGTGGGACTGTAAGGGCATCAAGCCCTTCTGGGAGGAAATTAAGGGAGAGATGGGCAAAATGTTTCCAGATGTGGGGCTGATTGGAGAAGGGGTGTGGCTATGTGGGATTAGAGATGACATAACGAGGCTATACAGTAAATCTCAGTGGAGAAGTTTTATGGGACTTCTCATCGCGGCATGGACAACAATGGAAGAATAAAGGCACCCCACTGACTTTCACTTGGCTACAGAAGGTATGGGCTCAGGTAACGATGGAGAAGATCACCCACACACTCCAAGGGACAAGAGACGAATTCGTAAAGGAATGGGAAGGGACTCTACATTATCTCCAGTCAGACTTCATGGAACAATGGTGTCCCCATAATATCAAAGTTTCAGACATTTTCAATGCATAAGGTATTCCTTGAAAGCACGATGCCATGCTACCCAGCAGGTGGGAGAGGGGAGGCTGAGGGGGATTTTATAATGTTTGAAGATGTTTTTCTATTCGAAACCAATAAATACAAGTTTAAAAAATAAAAATCAGCTGCTAAGTCCTATAGAACAGAATTAACGGCTGCAAAAAATACCTACCACAATCTTCCAATTCACAACGCTAAATCAGATACGAAAGAACTTTTCAAGATCCTAAAAGACTCAGAATCCACCCCCGAACCTCAGGGACAATTGCCACCGTCAGACAACAATTGGTGGCAACAAGTACAAAAGAAATGCATGACAAGCTCTTGGGTACCAGAGCTGATATTGTTCTATAACAAGCCACCAACCCCGACTCCAACCTCAGCAAACCTTTTAACAGAAATCCCACAGTCACAGAATTTAATTTCCATCCAATTTCTGAGGCTGAGTTGAAGACCATAATTGAACAACTCAAGCCCACCAAATGTAAGGGGGATCCGTGTTCCTACTTAATTATAAAATCATGCCCTCCTCCACTGTTAAAAGCTATTACTAATGCATCCCTATCAGAGGGCTGCATTCCTGACAATCTTAAAACTGCTTGGATCACCCCCATTCTTAAGAAGCCCTGTCTCGCCCCTGAAAATCCACTCAACTATCGCCCAATCACCAACACTCAATTCCTCCTGAAAATCCTTGACCGTGTAGCTTACTCTCAAATAGCCCTCCACCTGAATCAGCAACCTATCCTGAATACTTACCAGTCGGGCTTTAGCTAGGGCTACGGCACTGAGACAGACCTCAAGTCACATCTCCTTGCAAGCATGGATAAAGGCCTGGCCACCTTCCTTGTCTCGCTGGATTTATCCAAGGCCTTCGACTTGGTCGACCATCCCATTATAGTTGCCAGAATGATAGAGGTCGCCAATTTGTCACCTTGTGCAGCTTCGTGGATCAAGGCTTTCCTGGCGAATAGACAGAGTCGAGTCTGCCTCGGGGACTCTGAAGCGGCCCCATTTCCGGTGCTCTTTGGGGTCCCCCAGGGCTCTAGTACCTCCCCCTGCCTCTACAACATTTACACAGCCCCCTTTTTTAAGATGCTCGAGAAGGAAGGGATCTCATTTTCAAACTACGCTGATGACACACAGGTTATTTTCCAACTCTCTGGTGTGCATTCCCAGGATGGACAAGAGCTAAATAGAATCTTTTCCTTAATCGAAAACTGGATGATGGTCAACAACCCTGCACTGAACAAAAGCAAAACAGAGCTTATGATTGTGGGTAACCCCAATTATCTCGCCAAATTGGATCCCATCTATAAATCATTCAGGCTATGTCTAGTGGATATTTCTCCCCAACCAAAATTAAAAATACTAGGTGTGGTTTTGGACCAGTCTCTTAACATGAGAGCTCACATCAGCAGTGTCATTTCTGCCTCCTCTTATTACGTGAAACTATTGATTCATTTGAGACCTTTTATCTCGCAGGCAAACGCTGAGACCATCACGAGAGCCATAGTCGGGGCTAAGATCGATTACTGTAGCAGCCTTCTGGTCGGTCTGGGTAAAAATGACTCCAATAGTCTTCAAGTAGTCCAGAATGGGGCAGTCCGTGTAGTTACGGGTCTAGCCCGGCGCGATCATGTTTTAGCTGCCCGACGCACTTTACATTGGTTGCCTATCGAGGCACGTTCTAAATTCAGACTTTTGACGATAGTTTTCAAATGCAGACATGGCACAATGCCCAAATATCTGCATGACCCCATCCAGGATAAAGTGAAACCCTAGGGCTCTCAGGTCCAGCAACCAAAACCTGCTAGCCCTACCATGCTGTAACCTCAAGAAGGTCGAGAATGGGCCTTTCTATATTGCAGCTCCCAAACTTTGGAATTCTCTCCCACAGACTCTCAGACAGCACCCCTCTATCATCTCGTTCAAGAAGGCCCTTAAGACCTGGCTCTTTTACTGATTATCAAAGTAAATGTATTATCTACTCTCAGGCCGACCCCCACCTTGGCCTTTGATCCTCTCTCTCCTGATGATTTTGATCTTATTTGTGTCTCCTTCTCGCTTTGTTTGTTTGGTATGCGCCCTCACGCCTCAGGGTTCATGGCTGCGCGGTAGAAATTGATTAAAGTAAATAGACGAATAGAGAAATAGTCTGCGATTCAACAGCAGTCTGCAGCTGACCCTGGGCTAATGGTGGTGTGGCTTGTAATAGACGAATAGAGAAAGAGTCTGCGATTCGACGGGAGCCTGCAGCTGACCCTGGGCTAATGGTGGTGTGGCTTGTAATAGACGAATAGAGAAAGAGTCTGCGATTCGACGGCAGCCTGCAGCTGACCCTGGGCTAATGGTGGTGTGGCTTGTAATAGACGAATAGAGAAAGAGTCTGCGATTCGACGGCAGCCTGCAGCTGACCCTGGGCTAATGGTGGTGTGGCTTGTAATAGACGAATAGAGAAAGAGTCTGCGATTCGACGTCAGCCTGCAACTGACCCTGGGCTAATGGTGGTGTGGCTCGTGTACATGATGTGGTGAGTGCAGGCTCGAGGCCTCCCCTGAGATAGCCCATTGGGCATGTCATGAGCCTCTATTGCTCATGGAGCATAGGAGGCAAATGGAGATGCTCAATGGCTTAACAGAGTCATGTGGTGCCATGTCTATCATGGGCTGGCACTAACCCGAGTATATACACTACAGGTGGGTTTGCAGTTGTGCGGGGTGGTGATTCATTCTGTTACCCTTTACTGGTCCTTTCTGCAACAGCAAAACCAGGCCCAGGATCATACTCTGCACCCTGGCGGGAGTGGTAAGTGGTCCCTGAGTGCATTCTTTAATGCAGGTTGCTTTTATGTCTTTAGAGGCTTCCATCAGAGTGACCAGACCTGCCCCATAGTGCATAGAAGCCTAACCTGGGGACCGCGCCCACTTCCCAGGGTTAATGAGTTTCCCGACCCATAAGGTGCAGTGAAACATCATTGGAGAATTCAATACTGCTGCTGCTTATGCATCTGTCCGACTAGTAATGTATGTATGTGTTCTATATATAATGTAAGGCATTTTTTGTGCAGTGTTCCAGGCTGTAAGGATAGCCATCCCTTGTTCTCAGGGCCTGTGGATAGTACTAAATGACATCATCAGTACACTCTGCAGTTTTTAGATTTGAAGATTCTGATTTCCTGTTTACCTCAACCCCAGGGGACCGGAAAAAAGGTTGTTGAGCTAAAGGCAGGTCTTCGATTTGCGGTATCACCCAGAAGCAGGAGCCATCACTGGGGAGTGAACTAGTGTGGAGCGTGTTGCAAATCTAACTTCCTCACGAGAAGCGAACTAGGATATATATTGTCAATTAATATGGGAGCCATTATGCGTCGAACGTTTCCTAGCTGCATCCTACCCATCGCGAGTCACGCCATTAATGTTGTCCATAGATTTACCTGTAGGGAGTGGTGGACTAGCCAACAGGCAAGTCTAGAGATTTCCTGGTGGGCCTCTGTGGCTTGGGCCTCTTTTTTGATGGCACTCTTTACCCATCGCGAGTCACGCCATTAATGTTGTCCATAGATTTACCTGTAGGGAGTGGTGGACTGGCCAACAGGCAAGTCTAGAGATTTCCTGGTGGGCCTCTGTGGCTTGGGCCTCTTTTTGATGGCACTCTGAATTTTGTACATTGTTGCATGCAGCCCACACAATTAATGATGCAAATTCTGCATGGATGGTGTAATCTGGGGCCATTTTGGCAAAATCATCCTGGCCTCTTTTCGTTCCCAGTCTAGCCCTGTAGGGTATCTGATGGCCTATGGAGTCAAAAGTAGCTCCTGTTTTCTGTTCGGGTCAATCGAACACGTCTGTTCTATTCTAAGCTACAAACATAAGCTAAAAAGCTCCCATAAATTTTGATTACTGAACCCCTGCTCATTGTCGAGACTTCTCTAGTTGTCGGTAATTCAGATATCCCTTGTTCATGATTTCTGCAAAATATTCACGAACATTTAAGTATTCAGTGTGTCACCTTTTTTTTCTTTTTATCACTACTTTACCCACTGAGAGCATTTTACTCAATGGGCATCAAGGGCTTTTATGCTGAATCAAATGCATGCAGGGGCCTCCTTTAAGGAAACTCATCAAGGCTGCACATGACCCCCGATAACTTGTTTGTCAAGATACAACCCTTTTGCCAGTGTAAACTTCAAAACAGTTCCTGATCCCAATTTTGCAAACATATCAATATCACCCTTCGTTTTCTGTTTGTTTTTTATAGATTTTTTTAAACTTTATTACAAATTGTTTAGCTACATTCCTGTGTCTAGTCCTTTACTATCAATACGGACTCCTCATCCGTATTTTGTCAATTTTTCGTGTGCCAATCCAACGAAAGTGGCTTGAGAGGAAAAGTAGTCTTAATCATATGCATTTTTTTTATACAGGTATAAAGATCTTCTAGTTTTTTGTATATGGCCCCTCAAAGAATACTTCAAGAAATATCACGAGGGCATATGTCATATTTTGATCCCCCCCACCCCATAAATTGTTTCGCACAACTTTCAGCATCCAGTCCATGCCTTTCATTCATTAATTTGTATAGATGAATTGTTCTCAAGTCTCTCAATTCAGGACAGAACAGAATTTGATGTTGCAAAGATTCAGTCGAGGTATTACAAAAACGACACATTTTCGGTTTCCGAGTGATGCCCATATCTCTTTATTACCTAATCTTCTATATGCGCACACCTATGTGTAAACTAAGCTAAATAGCAATTTCAAAAAAATTAACTTGCTTAGGATGCAGGGAAGGAATACAGACCTGGCACGGGCCCGAACAACATATAATGCAAGAAAAGTGTCTAACACTTGAGACCCTCCCGTCCCCTGCACACCATTTTAACTGAAAATCCAGTGAATATTTTTGAGCACATTTAATAAATTTACTTATGATCTCATAATAAATAAATAAACAATACTGTGTAAACAGTGCATATACTTATTGTCAAAGCAAAACCTCTGGGTACAAAATCCCATATATTCAATACATCCTATAGTTTTTCTCCCAGTCAATGGGAGGAAAATAAGACACATCTTGTAACAGAGGAACTTGAGGCTCTACGCGTTTCAGGGGTATACCCCTTCTTCAGGAGCAATCAACTGTAGAATAACATATAAAAACCTTGTCAGGCTAATATTTCACTGAAATGTCCACAAAATATCTATGCATAAATAGGATACATATGCCTTTCGGTGTCATGGTCCCACCCACTATGACTCCTCAGTGATGTTGTTAAGTGAACATTTTATGGGGGGTTTTAGATAAGGGAATCAAACTCAACCAATTTGTGCTAAATATTGTGAATACCAGAAGACTATAGTGTGGGCAGTCAATTGCCACTGTGGTCCGATCAGTCTTCAAGAGTGAAGTTAAACATTTACCTTATTAGTACTGAGTGGTGAAACATCATTTCATACCGACATGCTTATTATTAGGTGCAATATCTACTTCCCTACCCCCTATCTGCTGTCAGTGTAGCCTGGACCTATCAGCAAGAGTGATCGATGTTACACTGCCATGTTCATAATAACTAGTCAGGTATTGGAAGTTCGTAACTCCATTCCTCACCTACCTGTGGGTCCACAGGAAGGTGTTTCTATTGTATGTAGGAGTGCATTGATGTATTTGTGTACCGTGGACCATTGAGGTACATCCGTCCACCTTTTCAATTAGGTGTAGGTAATTGTTCGCCCTCCAATACTCTGTCAGGGAAAACATGACGTGGTTTACTGAGCGCTATGGTGCAAAAGCATAAAAGTAAGAGCTAAAATAAGCATTGTGCTTCCCTACCTTTGGTTCCAGGCAGGGACTGTGTGTCTAGAAATTCTCTCCTCTGTGCTTGAAACCGAATGGTGAGTTCCGGAAAAACTCTCAACTGAGCATAGTCTACAATGACAAATGTACACTTATCTAAGAATGTGTGGCCTTTCCAAGTATCGACCTGGAGCACACATATCGTGTCTGTGGTGATTGCTCATGAAGAAGGGGTATACCCCTGAAACGCGTAGAGCCTCAAGTTCCTCTTTTACAAGATTTGTCTTATTTTCCTCCCATTGTCTGGGAGAAGAACTATAGGATGTATTGAATATATGGGATTTTGTACCCAGCGGTTTTGCTTTGATCAGTATATGCACTGTTTACACAGTATTGTTTATTTTTTTATTATGAGATCATAAGTAAATTTATGAAATGTGTTGAAAAATAGTGACTGGTTTTTCAGTTAAAATGGTGTGCAGGATACGGGAGTGTCTCAAGTGGAAGACACTTTTCTTGCATTATATCTCTTTAGTATGACTTTCGTATGCAATTCATTCAATTGAAACCTTACGAAAAGAACCTGCTGTTATCTATTGGGGAATTTCCTTAAGTACTGAGGAGTGATGTTTGGAGCCACGAATACATCCCTTCACAGCGAGTGAAGAGTCGAGTTTGACCTCTGTTGTTCCGTTGCTCGCCAGCCCACAGGAGGTATTTTACATGCATTGGGGTGTTGCTTAATGTTTCAGTGGTCGTTCATAAATCCTGTAAGATGGTGCAGCACTAACTTGACCGCATGTTTAGAACTCTGTCGTTCATATTTGCCTCTTTTGTTTTGATCACTTCAAAGGGGGAGGCATCTTGCCTGATTCACCTTTCGAAAGAGGGACAGAGTGTTCGACATCACTGTGGCATGAAAAGATATCAGGCCCACCTTGTGTCGAATAATTGCTGTTGGGGTGGATTTCGGGAGATGCAGTAGCCTTTTCCAATAGCTGCCTTGCAGGTATTCCCAGGTTTCCCACTTGAGGCCAGGCAAACCTCTGCTCCATAGGAGAGGGCTGGTGCCACTTTTTCATTGTAATAGTTGATAGTTGCCAAGAGTGAGAATGTCCTGCTCAAAAAGTGCTCATTCCACGTCTCTGAGGTGGAATTCCTGGGCTTTATTCTCAGCCCGAATGGAATCCGAATGGATGTACACAAGGTAGATGCTATCCTGAACTGGCCATCCCCAAATTCATTCAAGGGGGTTCAAAGTATGCTGGGTTTTGCAAACTTCTACCGCCGGTTCATCCGAGGATTTTCGCCAATCGTGCATCCCATCACGTCATTACTAAGGAAAAGCAACAAAAAGTTCCAGTGGACAACAGAAGCCGAGGAGGCTTTCCAGGAACTCAAAGCAAGATTCACATCTGCCCCAATCTTACGCCAACCTCGCCCTGATCTCCCATAACTGGTGGAAACGGACACCTCAAGCATGGCTATGGGAGCCGTCCTCTCACAAAAGGACCCGGAAACGGGCCAGTTACACCCTGTTGCCTTCTGGTCACGTAAATCCACACCCCCTGAACTCAATTACGCTATCACAGATAAAGAACTCCTGGCCATTAAGTCAGCCTTTAAGGCATGGCAGCACTACCTCTTGGGCGCCAGACACACAATCACCGTAATAACTGACCACCGGAACCTCCAATACCTACAAACGGCAAAGGCCCAATCCTCACGACAACTACGTTGGGTTCTTTTTTTTGCTGAATATGACTACGTGATTACATTTCGACCAGGGGTGAAAAACGGGAAGGCTGATGCCCTTTCCCGTATGGGGGTGGAAGAGCAAGGGTATCAGACCCCTGACCCAATAGCAATCATCCCGAGTGACAAGCTCCTAGGAATCACAGCAACCGGAGGAATTCCAAGCGTGGAGTGCACAAGGAGAACATTGCATGATAAAATATCAGTTGCCCTACTTCAGGAATCGTTTATTCTTACCAAACCAAGAACTACGAGAACAAGTCATGTCCGGTTACCATGATTCCTTGATCGAGGGCCACCCCGGAATCACTTAAACCCTAGCCAAGGTAAAACGAAATTATTGGTGGCCCACGTGGCGTAAAGACATTATCCAATTCATCCTATCTTGTGGAGTATGCGCTCAAAACATGTTATCCAAGCAGAAACCGGCTGGGCTATTACAACCATTGGAAATCCCACCAGCACCCTGGAACACATTGTCCCTTGATTTTATTACTGATTTACCACCCAGTCAAGGGTTTAACACTATTCTTGAGGTCGTGGACCTATTTTCAAAAATGGCACATTTCATTCCTCTTAAGGGGCTCCCAAATGCTTCCACTCTGGCAAAGGTATTTCTTGAAGGCATCGTATGGCTCCATGGGTTTCCCTCAGTTTTGGTCTCAGACCGAGGTACTCAATTTGTATCTAACTTCTGGAGAACATGCTGCTCTATGGCCCAGATCGACATCTGGCTATCCACCAGTCACCATCCCCAAACGGATGGTCAAACTGAGAGGACAAATCAGACGCTCGAGCAGTATCTGCGTTGCATGTTACACCCAGCTGAAGGAAGCTAGTTCAAACTATTATGGATAGCTGAATATGCTTATAATAATTCCCTACACACCAGCACTGGGCAGACACCCTTTTATACCATCTATGCACCCACGTACTTCTGAGTTGGACGTTCTTACAACCCTGGAAATGCCAGCAGTCAAAACCTTGCACACAACCATTTCTCAAACCTTTAAAAGGGCAGCTGAACACCTACTTCAAGCTAAGAATCGCCAAAAGAAGTTTGCTGATCAACACCGAGCAAAGGCCCGCAACTACCAAGTGGGAGACAAAGTCTGGCTGGCGTCTAAACACGTGTCCATTAAAGGAACCCGAACTTTCCGTCCAAGATACCTGGGTCCATTCACCGTCACCTCCGTGATAAATCCTGTGACGGTCAGACTAGCTTTGCCGTCAAACATGCAGACTCATCCTGTGTTCCACGTGTCTCTCCTTAAACCTGTTTAACCTGGGACCGGGTTAGCAACGCCACCGCAGCCAGTAGTAGTCACCGGGAGCCAGAATTCGAAGTTAAGGACATCCTAGATTCAAAATACGTCAGATCCAAATTATACTACTTACTAGACTGGAAGGGGTATGGTCCACAAGACAGGACATGAGAGCCTTGTTAGTACATCCATGCACCTCACTTGCTTAGACAATTTAATCAAAACCATCCAACCAAGCCAGGACCAGACAGAAGAGCCACCTTGAGAGGGGCCTTGCGGGGGAGTGCTATCATGATTCCTGCCCCTCATGTCCCCAGCCCTCCCAAGATGTCTGGCCACGATCACCTACATGGCCCTCAAGGGCCTCTCCATCCCTCCAAAGACCCACTTGGAGTCAGACTTGGCGCTTGTGGCACCAGACTCACTCACTCCCATAGGATAACATTGGGGATTGGACTTGTAGTGCATTGATGGGGACAAGATGGATGACCCCACATATTTCGGTTCCCAGAACTGCATGTGCAGTCTAGTCTTTTGGGTGTGGTTCAGCCCAGAGACACCTGGGATACCGAGAGACTATTTAAGCCACGGCCAGGCTGAGAAACATGCTTTGTGTTTTCTGCACCTGCAGCGTGACACTCACCGTGTTCGGATCGGTCTCCAGTAGGCCTGCATCTTTCTTCTGTGCTCAGCTCCTGCAAGAACAAGAACACTGTTAGGAACAGCCTTACCTTGCGGTGCTTCTGCCCATCATTCCTCACTCCTTCTGTTCTGCGGGCATCTTCGGCGGTGTCATTCCCATCCCGGCACGCCGCTTCCTAAGGAAAATGGAAAAGAACAGAAAAAAGGCATTAGTAAGCATTCTGCAAATCTTTGCTTATTTTTAAATACTGTACGAGCTTCAAACGCTTACCTGAATCCCAGCCGCTCTGGGGGAACTCTGTCTCCGGAACTTCTCATCCATCTGCAAGAGGGAAAGGACACTCCAGGTTAGTGTGGAAACATCTAGAGGCGCCGCATACTGTGCTTACTCACCGCATTTGTTCTTCATAACCAGCATCCACGCTGAAAACGTCACGGCACCTAAAAGACACAGGAAAATAACTCAGTTCAATACAAATACGAAAGGGATGCATCGTGCATCGCGCTCTCACTCACCTTCAGCGCTACTCATCTCAGCAGCATGCCGCCATCCCCGGACGCCGGCCATCATCTAAGGAAGGAAAGGAACGAAGTTAGAGAACTGTTCAAAAGACTCATTATACTTACCTGTCGGACTCTTGCCAGTGAAGGAACTAGGCAGCAACCAGCCCGCATCAATCAACTCGCCCCTGCGCTGAAAGCAGGATGGAGAGCAGACTATCCAAGAAAACAAGGTGAGCTGTGGATCAAAGGGAAGGGTTGAATCCTAGGGAAGAAGGGGTTCAAGCACACAGAGACAATAGGGAGTTAAACTCTACCAATCCTGTTTTTCAGGCCCAGTCTCCATTCGAATAGCCTCCAGGGAAGGGTTCAAGGTCGTAAGAGGTCAGAACATGCTGAGTGACGTCTCCGTGGATACCAGGTGAGCGTTGCAGTGACGGCCTCCAGAGTCCCGCAAGGGCGAGTGGTGGAAACTCCAGGAGACAGCGAAATGTGGCTGCTGTGGAGCAGGATGTACAAAGACTCGACTTGGCTGAGGAAGAAGAAGACGATGAAGAAATATTCTTCATCTCCAATATAGCCACTGGTGCAAGGAAGAGGAGACCGCCTACTTGCATTGTTGACATTAAAGGCACCTCCACACCGGTCCTAATTGACGCAGGAGCGTTGGTGTGTGTCTTGGCCACTGAACACTATGAGGCCCTCCCTGGCCCACCCCCGCTCGAAGAATCCCGGGCGAGGATTTACACTTTTGGAGGTAACACTCCACTACCGATACAAGATGTCTTTGTCGCACCGGTTGCCCATGGATCCATCGCGATCAAAGCCTGATTTTTTGTGACAGATGTCAGCCCCCATTCCCTCATGAGTTGCGCGGCATGAGAGGCCCTAAATATTGTACATTTCACCATGGCGTTGTACCAGTCGGACATTGAACAGCTCCTGGAAAGACACGAAAGCCTCTATCAGGGTGATGGAAAGTTGAAAGTGGAACCGATACGTCTTCACATTGATGAGACGGTAAGACCCACCGCTCTCAAACATAGAAGGATACTGTTCTATTTAAGAGCACAGGTGGAGAAAGAGTTACAGACACTGATAGATATGGACATCATTGAGAGAGTAGAAGGGCCAATCCCGTGGGTATCGCCAGTTGTGTTTGCACCAAAACCTAAGCAGCCAGGGGCAGTCCGCATCTGCGTCGATATGTGCATGCCAAACGCTGCGATAAAAAGGGAACGTCACCTCACGCCGATGTTAGATGATATCATACGCAAACTATATGGAGCTAGGGTGTTCTCAAAGTTGGATTTGCGTTCCGAATACCACCAACTTGAACTACATCCAGAATCACGATATATCACAACTTTCTCCACCCATGAAGGGTTATATCAATTTAAGAGGCTGAATTTGGGCATATCATCCACCGCGGAAGTGTTCCAGAACACCATTAGGGGAGCTCTGCCTGGTCTAAAAGGTGTCTTCAATATGAGCGACGACATCCTTGTCTTTGCAACGTCTGAAGCCGAGCACATGAAGAGGCTTGAACACACCCTGGAAAGGTTGGGCAAACTGGGCCTCACCCTCCACGAAACCAAATGTGACTTTTTTAAGAACCGCATAGGATTCTTTGGGTTTATCTTTCATGCCGGAGGAATCTCTCTCGACCCCGAGAAAGTTTGCGACATCCGTGACGCAGCGGCCCCCGAGTCACCAGCAGAAGTTTGCAGCTTCCTTGGCATGGTGAATTACTGTGCAGGTTCATCAAAGGACTGGCATCACTCTCGGATCCACTGAGAGCACTAACTAAAAATGACGTGGCATCGACATGGGACAAAAAGGAATTACTGTCCTATCAGGATACCATGGTGTACTTTGATCCAGCGAGAGAATCAGAAATTGTGGTAGATGCAAGCCCTGTGGGTTTGGGTGCCGTACTGTTACAGGCCAACTCACAAGGAAATATGCGTCCCATCGCCTATGCAGGTAAAGTGCTATCCGAGACTGAAAAAGGATACTGTCAAATAGAGGGGAAGCACTCGCCATATTGTGGGTCTGCGCCATTTCCGCTTCCATATTCTCGGAAAACCAGTAATAGTAATCACCGACCACAAACCCCTCATCCCAATTATGGCAGGAGCATCCTCAAAACCACCCCCATGCATTGAACGCTGGATGCTGTCCCTCATCGAGTACGGGGTGAAGCTGCAGTACAGGCCGGGCACCAACAACCCTGCAGACTACCTGCCACACCATCCCAGCTCGGGGCGTGTGAAGGAACAAGGGGAGGTCATAGCGTGCCAGGAAATAGTTAACAATGTCGTGGAAGCAGCCATGCCTGCAGCGTTGGCTCGGCAAGACATTGTTGCAGTGTCCAGTGACGATGAAGTTTCCAGGTCATTAAGGCAGCCATTGGAAGCGGGGATTGGAAGGAGGTGCTCGGGAACAATGCAAGGAGAGGAACAAGAGCTCAACGGGACATGCAAGCTTTGTGGAAAGTGAGAAATTAGCTTTTGGTGTCGGAGGATGGCCTGATCTTGCGAGGTTGACAAATAGTAATTCGCTGGTAGCAAAGATATTAGAGCTGGCACACACGGGACACCAAGGATCGGCCAAAACGAAAGCTCGCCTGCGGCTGAAAGTTTGGTTTCCTGACCTGGAGGAGAGAGTAGAGGAACATGTGAGAAGGTGTGTGCCATGTCAGGCCGCGAGTTCGGCGGAGAGAGCGCCCACGATCAAGTCAATGGAGAGGAGCGAGCAACCGTGGGGGACGGTCCATGCGGATTTTGGTTCAGCTGGAAGAGAAATGTACTTTCCAATGGTCGAGATATCCTGAGGTAGAACTGGTGGAATCGACCGCTTGCGACCACACCATCTTGGCGCTGGAAAAGATTTTCGCCACCCATGGGTTCCCATTAGTTCTGTGCTCAGACAATGGCCCACCGTTCCAAGGCAGTCAGTTCGCGAAATATATGGAGGAAAGAGGAATCAAGCACAGAAAGGTGACACCACTCTGGCCCAGAGCCAATGGGGAAGCTGAGCGGTTCATGAGAACTCTGAACAAGTCATTTAGAATCTCAGTAAATGGTGGAGGAAAACTGAGGCAAAACCTATTTGAGTTTCTGCGAGAGTACCGGACGACTCCCCACTAGTCCACTGGTGTCCCACCAGCGGAAGCACTGTTCAAAAGAAGTCCGAGAGGATTAATTCCAGAACTAGAGGGAAGAACACCGGAAGTGATTGATAATGAGTGAGTCAGAAAGGAAAGAATGGCCAAAAACGAGAAAGAGAATGAAAGGAGAGACCTCCAAGAGAAAGACATTGTGGTGAGTGACACCGTACTGGTCAGGAACCGTCACCCCGAAGGGAAGATGTCACTCACCTACGAGCCACAACCCCTTGGCGTAACCCATCTGAAAGGGTCGATGGTTACCGCGGCCAGTGTGCGAGGGACTGTGACCAGGAACAGGTCATTCTTCAAGAAAATTGATCTAAGCTCAGCAACTGAACCCCCAGAAGGGACGATCGCGCCAGGGACAGGAGAAGCCAGAAATGAACACGCCCGAAGGAATGGGACCGGCCACAGGGACACCACTGCTGACCGACGGGAGTAGCAGTAGATACCCGATTCGGGAAGGCAGACAACTTCGCACTAGATTCAGAGACTATGTCATGGACTCCGACACTGAAGCAGCGAGGAACCTGGTTATACGACTCACATTGAGTTACAGTTATGTTATGTAATGTTATGGTTTCTGTTTTACAGAAAAAGAGGGATGTTACGAAGTGAATGCGTATTTACGCATTTGCGAGTCTCGTTTGGGCTCACGCATGCACATTAGAAATAAATGCGTTTTGGACGGCAGTTGCCGCCGGTACCTTGCAGCCAGACGCGTCTCATGGTTTCTCTGTGTGAATGTGTGCGCGTTGTGCGAGGCGGCCCAAAGCACCATCCGGGTCGTACCTACCACTACTGCCTTGTTTTGCTTTTTTAAGGCCAAAGGCTGTCTTCTGAGTGGGCGCTCTCTCTGGCTGCATGGCACTTAGTCATTACGAGTTGTGTCTGTGGAAGAGTCTACACTCGAGCTTTTGTTCTTTTGTGCATCTTCGTTGTTATCTCATTCTCTCTTTTTGTGTGTGATGGAGCTTTTGGGAGTCCTCCTGAGGCTGCTCCATGTTCAGAGGTTCTTGCGTCCCTTTTAGTTTGGCTTTTTTGGTTGGGATTTCTATCACTGGATAAGCATTTCCATTTAAGGCTCATTTGTTCTTTTCATGTTTCTCATGTTTGTGTCTTTAGATAGGCTCAAGGCCAGATAGGCAATGTCTTCAGTGAGTCTAACCGCCGAGGCCAGGCTCTCTACAGCTTCTTGGGCGATTTAGTGTGAGGAACGCCTTCTGAGCTTCCAATACAGTTTGTTAAGTCTATGGATGCTCTTCTAAGAATCTTCAATGGGGAACTGAGTGGGCATTTTGTCAATCTCGTGTCCTTTCAGCAGCAAGGATCCTTGATGTTTTATGCATACATTTTGAACATCCTCTTTTGATACAATTATGGAACTCTGGGATCAGGCCGGTCTTCGAGCAATTTCAGAGGGACAGATTTGAGCAGAAAGGCGGTGGGAGTTTCAGAATATGTTCCGATCTCCTCGCTTTCCAGAGCATCGTTTTGAGAATGCCTTGTATTGGCACTCGGTGTGTTTGGGGGTGCATGCATCACCGCTCTTGTGGTTTCACGCTGGATACTCAGCTCGCACAATACACTCCCCAGCAAGATCTCGTTGGTGGGGTCGTTCCAGTTTACAGCTGGTTCCACGTTGCTTTTTTCATCAGTGTTCGATTCTATGACAAGCTACAAGGGCGCTTTGTTATTCAGTCGGTTCTCTGCTTCGATGACCGCAGGGTTGCACCCCATTTGTGGACAGGTCGAGTCCAACTGATCATTTTGTGGTCTAAAGTGCCACTTTAGATTTTTCATATCTGAGGTAGAATGGGATTCTTAGTGTGTGGTTGGGCTGGTTGCGAGCTCTTCTGTATTTGCCGAGTCATTTGTGATGATTCTTTGTAGTTCTATGCTCTTCTGTGTGTGTGTGTGTCCCCTCTGAGGGGGTAAAGAATATAGGACTCAACGACTACCTCCTTTTCCTGTATTCGACCAGTTTTTAGACCCAAACCAGTTACACAGAAATTGACATACTTGTCAACGGGTATAGACAAAACGCAAAACCTTCATGTTATCACGACCGAAACTATACATTTATTTATGTCACAGAAAGTTTCCTACGTGCAGGGCGTATTGTTTAAAAAAACATAAAACACAACATAGTTGTCACAATAACAGACATCAGTCAAACTCCTTCTACATGGGTTAGTTAGTATACAAAAGGTGGCATCTCTATTATGCCATGGAATCGTTAATTCTACAACAACAACAAAAAGGGAGTAGAGGTTCACGTTAATTACTGAACATCTTATAACAAAGCGAGTTGAGAAGCTTGGAGAAAAGGGCACTTTTACAATGTGATTTCTTATTCAAACAAGACTTTTTCACAAGGGTAGTATGTTCATATTATTCACATGCTTTTGATGTTCGTACATCAAAGACCTCGCTCTTGTTCTATCCTGTACCCCTATCTCTTCACTGCTTTTCCTCGTCTCTGTGAGGTACTGAATGTCCGATACCTCCACAGGTTTTTATTTGGGCTGGATGTTTATAAAGAAGTTATGTCGACGCACTGCGTTTCGGCCTATTGTTCCAAGGTAAACCCCACCCCTGATAGGTTTCCCTGATGGTTTGGAAAGGCCTTCATCAGGACAGATGGTAGTTTCTTCAACAGTTCTTTAATCTTCTAACCCCTCGTATTTTGGACAATGTTATTCAGTAGACAGGAACTGGGACAGTTTTCTTATTGGTGAGCCGCTGCGTCAGGCTGATATTTCTAATTCTAGGTCTTTGCGGAACATAATTCAATTATGTCGTAATCCTGATGCGAGATGCCCGATGTCTCCGGACACGCCAATGTAGCCAGTCTCTCTTTTGTCGGTGCAGTCCATCTCTGCCTCAAGTGTATCCAGAAATCCGAAAGGATGCGAGCAAGTGCTGTTCCTCCAGTGCCGAAGCAGGATACCGAGTTCTGATCTCTCCTTTAGGGGGGACAACCCATTTTTGTAAGCAACCGGATCTCGGGTATGGGAGTAGGGTGCCGTGGACACAACAACCTTGCAGTCCAGTCTTCGCCAGCCGGGGCACCTCCCACGGCGAACGCTGCCACTTTAGTTGTCAGACTGTCTCCTGCCGCATTCAAACAACGGCAGAATGCGGCGCCAACGGTCGCTTTCTCGCCAACTTCCCACGCAACCCCCACACTCTCCACAATCCACTCGCATTCCTTTGTGCAAACCCTTGATCGCAGCACGTAGTTATCTGGGTTTGCTATGGTGTCCGTTCCCATGCTAATGTTGAAGGGAGTTATAGTCTGTGTCGAGTGCGTGCAGATGTCATTTTCAGATGCTGTTTCTGCTGCAGTGTCTTGTTCCACGTTTGCAATATTAGCAATGTTAACAGTAATCTGGGAAGATACGAGAGGCTTTCTTTCCCGGTGCAAGTTTAGATGTACCTTTTGTCTTGTACGTAAATGAACTCCTTCAATCGGTGAGGGCTCCAAACACCTCAATGTGCCTTCTAGCTCCATGCTCCTCACGGCGAACACTCGGCAAACACTCTGCAATGCTCTGCGTCCGGAGTGAAGGTTTTATAGACTCACACCCACTGACAGGATGATAGATAGTGACGGCAGACTCTTTCTCAATCTGCACTAGTCTGAAGCAGCCAAGTATTCCACCAGGAAAAACATTCAGAAAACACTCTGCAACGCTCCTCGTCCAAGTGAAGGTTTTATAGAAGCACACCCACTGACAGGATGATAGAGCACGCAGCCTCTTTTTCAATCTGCAGCAGTCTGAAGCAGCCAAATATTCCACCAAGACAAAGACTTGGCAAACACTCTGCGATGCTCTGCGTCCGGAGTGAAGGTTTTATAGACTCACACCCACTGACAGGATGATAGATAGGAAGGCAGACTCTTTCTCAATCTGCAGCAGTCTGAAGCAGCCAAATATTCCAACAGGACAAACATTCAGAAAACACTCTGCAACGCTCCTCGTCCAAGTGAAGGTTTTATAGAAGCACACCCACTGACAGGATGATAGATAGTGAAGGCAGACTCTTTCTCAATCTGCAGCAGTCTGAAACAGCCAAGTATTCCACCAGGACAAACATTCAGAAAACACTCTGCAACGCTCCTCGTCCAAGTGAAGGTTTTATAGAAGCACACCCACTGACAGGATGATAGATAGTGAAGACAGACTCTTTCTCAATCTGCAGCAGTCTGAAGCAGCCAAGTATTCCACCAGGACAAACATTCAGAAAACACTCTGCAACGCTCCTCGTCCAAGTGAAGGTTTTATAGAAGCACACCCACTGACAGGATGATAGATAGTGAAGGCAGACTCTTTCTCAATCTGCAGCAGTCTGAAGCAGCCAAGTATTCCACCAGGACAAACATTCAGAAAACACTCTGCAACGCTCCTCGTCCGAGTGAAGGTTTTATAGAAGCACACCCACTGACAGGATGATAGATAGTGAAGGCAGACTCTTTCTCAATCTGCAGCAGTCTGAAGCAGCCAAGTATTCCACCAGGACAAACATTCAGAAAACACTCTGCAACGCTCCTCGTCCAAGTGAAGGTTTTATAGAAGCACACCCACTGACAGGATGATAGATAGTGAAGGCAGACTCTTTCTCAATCTGCAGCAGTCTGAAGCAGCCAAGTATTCCACCAGGACAAACATTCAGAAAACACTCTGCAACGCTCCTCGTCCGAGTGAAGGTTTTATAGAAGCACACCCACTGACAGGATGATAGATAGTGAAGGCAGACTCTTTCTCAATCTGCAGCAGTCTGAAGCAGCCAAGTATTCCACCAGGACAAACATTCAGAAAACACTCTGCAACGCTCCTCGTCCAAGTGAAGGTTTTATAGAAGCACACCCACTGACAGGATGATAGATAGTGAAGGCAGACTCTTTCTCAATCTGCAGCAGTCTGAAGCAACCAAGTATTCCACCAGGACAAACACTTGGCAAACACTCCGTCCTTATTTAAAACCTTGACAGGCTAAACACTGTAACTGCCATTGCACCATCCATCAACATGTCACAGAACTGTGGGGGGACGCGGTTGGTTCCCTGAGTGACCACTCATCTGTTAAGGTAGCACTGTGTGTTTTCTGCTGTCATTGCAGTTCTCATTATTGACTGGCCTGCCGGGTCAGTCAATAATGACAGGCCCAACAAGTCTTAACTTTGGCAGACCCACTCTTTCCTAAATGGCGAGCTGCCAGGAATGCACAGGGGGACCCTAAAATATGTTCTCCTTGTCCAGATGGCAAACCATTTGGAATGCCTACCAAGCTTCAAATGCTGGCTGGGGAAGCATCATTCAATAAAGAGGTAGGCACGGGGGTGCAGAATAGCTCTGGGAAACCATCCCAAGATGGAAGGATAAATGGAGCGGAAGTGAGGTGGCCACTCGGATGGTGCTGCCATAACCCCATTAATTGGACCTCTAACAACTGTAATGGACCTAAACTGAGGGGGGGGCTTCACCAGAAAAAAGGATATAGCCACCGATACTATGCATGCCAAATAAATAAATAAAAAGAATTCTTTCACCTGGCCATTGAGAGGTGGTGATGACCGGGCTCGATGATAGGGACCAACCTGTGCAGACCTAGTGCAAACTTACTTCTCTGAGTCACAAATACGCCCCGTGTCAGTCAATCATTTTGCAAATGTGACATAGGGACAGTAGGGACTAAGTAGGACCCCAAGACCATATGTTTTTTATTAGTATTTTAGCAACCTGGATCAAACTTGTGATTGGCTCAGTCAATCAGGGACGCACATTCCAGGCCCTATTACCCGGTATTTTCTTGAATTGTGCCGGTCCTCTGTATCTCGCCCGAAGGCGTAGCTCCCCTAGTCCTCCCAGCACGCCCTGCCTTTTCCTCCGTCCTGGACACCTCCCCCGCTCTTCTGGTTTCTTCTGCATGTGATGGTCCTCACATGCTGACATGCTGTATGGAAGCCTCGCTCTCCCCACTGTGGCTCTTCCCTTTAGATGGCCCTAACCCACCACGGGTGCTAAAAGCCTTAGAATCAGGAGGGGTGGGGGCCTGGAATTCCCCAGCATTTGGTGCCCGAAGCTCTTCTTAATGCCCTTGCTCGGCTCGGGGCATTAAGTTAATCCACACAAGGATCAAAATTAAATAACGTGGGTTTCCCAGACAGACTAATAGTAATACGTATAATAAAGATTGTGCGGACGGTCTTATCCAGACAAGTCTTTTTCGCAAGAGCGGGAGCCAAATCCATTTCCACTGACCTCAAAGTTCCAATTCACTGTTCTGGGGATGTGGGTACAGACTTTTGGGGTCCCAAACCCATTTTGATGCAGGTCTTTATTATTCCGGGGAGGTTGTGCCACCTCCCCTTCCTGGTTGTGGCTTCCTGGTTGTGGCAGGCTACGGTTGTTCCCAAACCTTTTTCTTTAGCCTTTTGTCAAGGCAGACGTCCTGGGTTCCGGGGAGCACACTACTTGTGCAGGAGGGTCCTTTTACTTGCCTGGAAGGCAGAGTTAGACAGGTGTCACTAAGACCACTCTCAAAGACTGGTCAGGGGGGTTTATTCGGATTTCTGCAAAGGTGCTCAGTAATGCCCCACCCCCCTCTCTCGTGTGAGGTTTTGCCTCCATAGCATCAAAGTAGTCGCTAGAAATCCATAGCCCCTACTTCCTATAATCTGACTTGATGGTTGTGATGGCCTAAAGGTAAACACTCGGTCTGACTCCCTCTGAGAATTCCTAAATATATCCTATCCAGGGGTTCCATAGAAATGACCAGGATCTTTATGACTGGGCTAAGTGCCTTCCACTTATCCAGGCTCCAATTGCCCTTTCCTCTCATGCCCCTCCACTCCTCGCCCTGAGCTTCTCTGCCTCCTGTCCCTTCTTCCTACTCTCCTCCCTGCTATTCCTCACACCGTCTCTCCTGTCTCCCTCACTCTCCCTCTTCTGTCCATCCAATGTTCTGTGCTCTCTCTCTCTCTACTCCTTACCTCCACCCTTAGATCGTATTCATTAGCACTGTCTTCCCAGTACTCGCCACTTCTCCTACTCTACTACCCCTCCACTTCGCTACACTCTCCTCCTGCTACCCTCACCGACACTCTCCTCCCTCTACACTCTACTCCACCCACACCTTCTCCCACACTTATCTTTTTTTCACTGTCTGTCACA
The DNA here is from genome assembly GCF_040938575.1 of Ambystoma mexicanum. NCBI lineage: Eukaryota > Metazoa > Chordata > Amphibia > Caudata > Ambystomatidae > Ambystoma > Ambystoma mexicanum. The sequence goes on from NC_090939.1 coordinate 67,160,792, forward strand.
CTTCTCAACCACGCTCAATCTCGCACCCCTACACTCACTCACTCCCCTCGGGCGCACTCTTACACCCAAGTACCACTTTCTCTTAGCAACCAATGCCTCACCTTAGGCATTCTCTTTATAATTCTCCTCCTCCACCTGGACTCTCGCTCCTCCTTCTCCTCCCTTGATCTCACCCACACTGACCAGGTCTCTCTGCCCCATATATTCTCACCATGTCTCCTCTAGTGGCTCCTCCGTTAGCTGATTTCACGGGGTCACCTCTGTAAGATATTCCATTCCCTTGGGCCAAGGAAGGCCACCACACACAGTCATTTTCAGAGTATGTGGCTGGAATATATGGAGCGTCTGGAGTGCCGGTGGGTTGTATGCAGGATTCCTCTGCTACTGTGTCTCTCTCCGGTGAGCTGCCTGTCCACTGTGCCACCACTATGAATCTTGGTATGCGTAGTGCTATGGAAGAAGAGAAAGAACACTGGTGAGGATTGTGCACCACAGGTGTGGAACAAGAGGCAGTGGCACTTGACATATTCAGGGAGGAGCATCTACAAGGGATGGAGGCCTGGGCCCTCCCAACTCCCACACCCCCCCTCTGGGGCAAGAATGGCTCTGGGAGACCCCACTGTAGGCCACCTTCTCCAGGTTCGGAAGGGTCGCCATCCATCCTTGGCAGGGTCCGCTGCTGTCCCTGTCACACAACGTCCACAATATTTCCTAGGCCACCACTTATGAACCTTTTCTTCCTCTGCCGGCTGACCTCTTCATATGTGGTTCCTCCAGAATTACTACGGCCACTGCCTTATTATTTCCGGGTGGCCTCTCCATGTGTTTCCTGGTCCTCACTGATGACTCATCAGCAGCTCCTTGGATGACACCAGCGATGCACAACTCTGCCCCTCCACTCCCTGTCTCAATTACCGCTTGAAGCCCATGTGCAATGGAATTGTGCTGTCACGTATTTTGTTTTCCTGTGAAACTTTTTTTTGCAATTCTTTTCATATTACGATGACCTTGCAGCCCAGGGGAGGAGGCTGTAACCAGTGTTATCATCCCATGTCCTTGCTATACACCCGCCTCTTTTCGGGTACCTGGTAAAGCCCCCTGCCGTACCACTATAACGCTACGTTCAGGAGATTGAACAATAATTGCTGTCGTGAGAGGTCATGAAGGGCAAACCTTTGTTACTGTTCTAGCACTGCGTTGGTGTAGAAAACAGTTTGGGGGGAGGGGTGTATTGGTTGGTCACCCCCATCTTTCTCCTACACGTTCTTTCCGGTATTAATGTGTGCTTTGGGACCAAAGCTGCCTGGCCCTTTAGTGATCTACAGTCCCCCTTAAAGCTGTGGCGTGCAGCTGTCTTCTGTGTGCTAGGATCTGGAGCCTTTCAGAATTAGATAGGGGGGGAGTGGGTATGTGAGGTGAGGAAGGGGTCGGGTTTGGTCATTGATACACATATCTCAACTTGATTTGTCAACATGTCTTATACCTGCATTAGAGGTGCTCTAAATGTTCAAGGCCATCATAACGCAGTCCCGTAAATAGAGTATGTTAGGTCTTATGGTATTGTAACAAGAACATAGCAGGATGATCTAATGCCTGCTGTTTCATCGTCTTGGTCTTTGGTCGATGGGATGCATCTTCCATTTTGGGGGCGGGGGAGATAGTAGGGTCAGGGAAGAGACTGGCCCATTTCTTCTCCATTGCCCTACAGCTTTTTGAGTCCCAGGCATAGTTCCTGTCTGCAGTATTTGGGGGTTATAGTGATGTTGATGGCCATCACATGTTCTGGTCCCATAGTCTGTCAGCCCTCAGTGTACCGTATTTTTCTCTTTATTTGCACCTCCCATTGGGACACAAAAGCGAGTCGATCCTTTCCCATATTTGGTGGGTCTTTTGCCTTCGCTGCGCTTTTATGCGCGGCCAAAAGTACAATATGTTGTGGTCTTATTTCAGCTTCTGCGCCATGCCAGTTTCCTGCCTCTTGGCCAAACAACATGGAGGTGGGGGAGAAATGTGGGGTGCACCCTTGCACTGATGCAATCACAGAATACAAGATCTAAACAAACAAAGAAATACTTTCCTCCAAATGGGGTTGCATTTTCGTGCAAGCTGACCTCGCATGACCTAGTGTGCCAAATTGTCCACTCTCACAAGCATTAGGGGTTTCCCAATAGTTTAATCGTATGTAGCAGAGTAGAGTTGGGGTGCAGTAAACACGTTATATCAGTTTAGATTAGATTTTGCTATTTTTGAGGCAGTTGGTTATGTGCCTTATCGATGCAAAATAGGCATATATGTCTTTGCTGTCTGTTTGAGCAATCCTCGGACTATGGCGTCGCTAGTGTCAAATGTCTTTATGTATTTTTCAGGATGCATAATTGATAGAAATGTCTTAGTTTAGGACATGTTGCAAAATGTGCACTTGCCACTAGCCATTGGCTAGTGATATTTGACTCTTGGCGTGTATGAGATGGTGTGCTGTGCGTATGTATAGAATTGGGATGGAGATGATATTTGACTCTTGGCGTGTATGAGATGGTGTGCTCTGCGTATGTATAGAATTGGGATGGAGATATTTGACTCTTGGCGTGTATGAGATGGTGTGCTCTGCGTATGTATAGAATTGGGATGGAGATGATATTTGACTCTTGGCGTGTATGAGATGGTGTGCTCTGCGTATGTATAGAATTGGGATGGAGATGATATTTGACTCTTGGCATGTATGAGATGGTGTGCTCAGCGTATGTATAGAATTGGGATGGAGATGATATTTGACTCTTGGCGTGTATGAGATGGTGTGCTCAGCGTATGTATAGAATTGGGATGGAGATGATATTTGACTCTTGGCGTGGATGAGATGGTGTGCTCAGCGTATGTATAGAATTGGGATGGAGATGATATTTGACTCTTGGCGTGTATGAGATGGTGTGCTCTGCGTATGTATAGAATTGGGATGGAGATGATATTTGACTCTTGGCGTGTATGAGATGGTGTGCTCTGCGTATGTATAGAATTGGGATGGAGATGATATTTGACTCTTGGCGTGGATGAGATGGTGTGCTCTGCGTATGTATAGAATTGGGATGGAGATGATATTTGACTCTTGGCGTGTATGAGATGGTGTGCTCAGCGTATGTATAGAATTGGGATGGAGATGATATTTGACTCTTGGCGTGTATGAGATGGTGTGCTCAGCGTATGTATAGAATTGGGATGGAGATGATATTTGACTCTTGGCGTGTATGAGATGGTGTGCTCTGCGTATGTATAGAATTGGGATGGAGATGATATTTGACTCTTGGCGTGGATGAGATGGTGTGCTCTGCGTATGTATAGAATTGGGATGGAGATATTTGACTCTTGGTGTGGATGAGATGGTGTGCTCAGCGTATGTATAGAATTGGGATGGAGATGATATTTGACTCTTGGCGTGTATGAGATGGTGTGCTCTGCGTATGTATAGAATTGGGATGGAGATGATATTTGACTCTTGGCGTGTATGAGATGGTGTGCTCTGCGTATGTATAGAATTGGGATGGAGATGATATTTGACTCTTGGCATGTATGAGATGGTGTGCTGTGCGTATGTATAGAATTGGGATGGAGATGATATTTGACTCTTGGCGTGTATGAGATGGTGTGCTCAGCGTATGTATAGAATTGGGATGGAGATGATATTTGACTCTTGGCGTGTATGAGATGGTGTGCTGTGTGGATGTATAGAATTGGGATGGAGATGATATTTGACTCTTGGCGTGCATGAGATGGTGTGCTCAGCGTATGTATAGAATTGGGATGGAGATGATATTTGACTCTTGGCGTGTATGAGATGGTGTGCTCTGCGTATGTATAGAATTGGGATGGAGATGATATTTGACTCTTGGCGTGTATGAGATGGTGTGCTCTGCGTATGTATAGAATTGGGATGGAGATATTTGACTCTTGGCGTGTATGAGATGGTGTGCTCTGTGTATGTATAGAATTGGGATGGAGATGATATTTGACTCTTGGCGTGTATGAGATGGTGTGCTCTGCGTATGTATAGAATTGGGATGGAGATGATATTTGACTCTTGGCGTGTATGAGATGGTGTGCTCTGCGTATGTATAGAATTGGGATGGAGATGATATTTGACTCTTGGCGTGTATGAGATGGTGTGCTGTGCGTATGTATAGAATTGGGATGGAGATGATATTTGACTCTTGGCGTGTATGAGATGGTGTGCTCTGCGTATGTATAGAATTGGGATGGAGATATTTGACTCTTGGCGTGTATGAGATGGTGTGCTCTGCGTATGTATAGAATTGGGATGGAGATGATATTTGACTCTTGGCGTGTATGAGATGGTGTGCTGTGCGTATGTATAGAATTGGGATGGAGATGATATTTGACTCTTGGCGTGTATGAGATGGTGTGCTGTGCGTATGTATAGAATTGGGATGGAGATGATATTTGACTCTTGGCGTGTATGAGATGGTGTGCTCTGCGTATGTATAGAATTGGGATGGAGATGATATTTGACTCTTGGCGTGTATGAGATGGTGTGCTCTGCGTATGTATAGAATTGGGATGGAGATGATATTTGACTCTTGGCGTGTATGAGATGGTGTGCTCTGCGTATGTATAGAATTGGGATGGAGATATTTGACTCTTGGCGTGTATGAGATGGTGTGCTCTGCGTATGTATAGAATTGGGATGGAGATGATATTTGACTCTTGGCGTGTATGAGATGGTGTGCTCTGCGTATGTATAGAATTGGGATGGAGATGATATTTGACTCTTGGCGTGTATGAGATGGTGTGCTCAGCGTATGTATAGAATTGGGATGGAGATGATATTTGACTCTTGGCATGTATGAGATGGTGTGCTCAGCGTATGTATAGAATTGGGATGGAGATGATATTTGACTCTTGGCGTGTATGAGATGGTGTGCTCAGCGTATGTATAGAATTGGGATGGAGATGATATTTGACTCTTGGCGTGGATGAGATGGTGTGCTCTGCGTATGTATAGAATTGGGATGGAGATGATATTTGACTCTTGGCGTGTATGAGATGGTGTGCTCTGCGTATGTATAGAATTGGGATGGAGATGATATTTGACTCTTGGCGTGTATGAGATGGTGTGCTCTGCGTATGTATAGAATTGGGATGGAGATATTTGACTCTTGGCGTGGATGAGATGGTGTGCTCAGCGTATGTATAGAATTGGGATGGAGATGATATTTGACTCTTGGCGTGGATGAGATGGTGTGCTCTGCGTATGTATAGAATTGGGATGGAGATGATATTTGACTCTTGGCGTGTATGAGATGGTGTGCTCAGCGTATGTATAGAATTGGGATGGAGATGATATTTGACTCTTGGCGTGTATGAGATGGTGTGCTCAGCGTATGTATAGAATTGGGATGGAGATGATATTTGACTCTTGGCGTGTATGAGATGGTGTGCTCTGCGTATGTATAGAATTGGGATGGAGATATTTGACTCTTGGCGTGGATGAGATGGTGTGCTCTGCGTATGTATAGAATTGGGATGGAGATGATATTTGACTCTTGGCGTGTATGAGATGGTGTGCTCAGCGTATGTATAGAATTGGGATGGAGATGATATTTGACTCTTGGCGTGTATGAGATGGTGTGCTCTGCGTATGTATAGAATTGGGATGGAGATGATATTTGACTCTTGGCGTGGATGAGATGGTGTGCTCTGCGTATGTATAGAATTGGGATGGAGATGATATTTGACTCTTGGCGTGGATGAGATGGTGTGCTGTGCGTATGTATAGAATTGGGATGGAGATGATATTTGACTCTTGGCGTGTATGAGATGGTGTACTCTGCGTATGTATAGAATTGGGATGGAGATGATATTTGACTCTTGGCGTGTATGAGATGGTGTGCTCAGCGTATGTATAGAATTGGGATGGAGATGATATTTGACTCTTGGCGTGTATGAGATGGTGTGCTCAGCGTATGTATAGAATTGGAATGGAGATGATATTTGACTCTTGGCGTGTATGAGATGGTGTGCTCTGCGTATGTATAGAATTGGGATGGAGATGATATTTGACTCTTGGCGTGTATGAGATGGTGTGCTCTGCGTATGTATAGAATTGGGATGGAGATGATATTTGACTCTTGGCGTGTATGAGATGGTGTGCTCTGCGTATGTATAGAATTGGGATGGAGATATTTGACTCTTGGCGTGTATGAGATGGTGTGCTCTGCGTATGTATAGAATTGGGATGGAGATGATGTTTGACTCTTGGCGTGGATGAGATGGTGTGCTCTGCGTATGTATAGAATTGGGATGGAGATGATATTTGACTCTTGGCGTGTATGAGATGGTGTGCTCAGCGTATGTATAGAATTGGGATGGAGATGATATTTGACTCTTGGCGTGTATGAGATGGTGTGCTGTGCGTATGTATAGAATTGGGATGGAGATGATATTTGACTCTTGGCGTGTATGAGATGGTGTGCTCTGCGTATGTATAGAATTGGGATGGAGATGATATTTGACTCTTGGCGTGGATGAGATGGTGTGCTCTGCGTATGTATAGAATTGGGATGGAGATGATATTTGACTCTTGGCGTGTATGAGATGGTGTGCTCAGCGTATGTATAGAATTGGGATGGAGATGATATTTGACTCTTGGCGTGTATGAGATGGTGTGCTCTGCGTATGTATAGAATTGGGATGGAGATATTTGACTCTTGGCGTGTATGAGATGGTGTGCTCTGCGTATGTATAGAATTGGGATGGAGATGATATTTGACTCTTGGCGTGGATGAGATGGTGTGCTCTGCGTATGTATAGAATTGGGATGGAGATGATATTTGACTCTTGGCGTGTATGAGATGGTGTGCTCAGCGTATGTATAGAATTGGGATGGAGATGATATTTGACTCTTGGCGTGTATGAGATGGTGTGCTCTGCGTATGTATAGAATTGGGATGGAGATGATATTTGACTCTTGGCGTGGATGAGATGGTGTGCTCTGCGTATGTATAGAATTGGGATGGAGATGATATTTGACTCTTGGCGTGGATGAGATGGTGTGCTGTGCGTATGTATAGAATTGGGATGGAGATGATATTTGACTCTTGGCGTGGATGAGATGGTGTGCTCTGCGTATGTATAGAATTGGGATGGAGATGATATTTGACTCTTGGCGTGTATGAGATGGTGTGCTCTGCGTATGTATAGAATTGGGATGGAGATATTTGACTCTTGGCGTGTATGAGATGGTGTGCTCTGCGTATGTATAGAATTGGGATGGAGATGATATTTGACTCTTGGCGTGTATGAGATGGTGTGCTCTGCGTATGTAGAGAATTGGGATGGAGATGATATTTGACTCTTGGCGTGTATGAGATGGTGTGCTCAGCGTATGTATAGAATTGGGATGGAGATGATATTTGACTCTTGGCGTGTATGAGATGGTGTGCTGTGCGTATGTATAGAATTGGGATGGAGATGATATTTGACTCTTGGCGTGGATGAGATGGTGTGCTCTGCGTATGTATAGAATTGGGATGGAGATGATATTTGACTCTTGGCGTGTATGAGATGGTGTGCTCTGCGTATGTATAGAATTGGGATGGAGATGATATTTGACTCTTGGCGTGTATGAGATGGTGTGCTCTGCGTATGTATAGAATTGGGATGGAGATATTTGACTCTTGGCGTGTATGAGATGGTGTGCTGTGCGTATGTATAGAATTGGGATGGAGATGATATTTGACTCTTGGCGTGGATGAGATGGTGTGCTCTGCGTATGTATAGAATTGGGATGGAGATGATATTTGACTCTTGGCGTGGATGAGATGGTGTGCTCTGCGTATGTATAGAATTGGGATGGAGATATTTGACTCTTGGTGTGGATGAGATGGTGTGCTCAGCGTATGTATAGAATTGGGATGGAGATGATATTTGACTCTTGGCGTGTATGAGATGGTGTGCTCAGCGTATGTATAGAATTGGGATGGAGATGATATTTGACTCTTGGCGTGTATGAGATGGTGTGCTCTGCGTATGTATAGAATTGGGATGGAGATGATATTTGACTCTTGGCGTGTATGAGATGGTGTGCTCTGCGTATGTATAGAATTGGGATGGAGATGATATTTGACTCTTGGCGTGTATGAGATGGTGTGCTCAGCGTATGTATAGAATTGGGATGGAGATGATATTTGACTCTTGGCGTGTATGAGATGGTGTGCTGTGTGGATGTATAGAATTGGGATGGAGATGATATTTGACTCTTGGCGTGTATGAGATGGTGTGCTCTGCGTATGTATAGAATTGGGATGGAGATGATATTTGACTCTTGGCGTGTATGAGATGGTGTGCTCTGCGTATGTATAGAATTGGGATGGAGATGATATTTGACTCTTGGCGTGTATGAGATGGTGTGCTCTGCGTATGTATAGAATTGGGATGGAGATATTTGACTCTTGGCGTGTATGAGATGGTGTGCTCTGTGTATGTATAGAATGGGGATGGAGATGATATTTGACTCTTGGCGTGTATGAGATGGTGTGCTCTGCGTATGTATAGAATTGGGATGGAGATGATATTTGACTCTTGGCGTGTATGAGATGGTGTGCTCTGCGTATGTATAGAATTGGGATGGAGATGATATTTGACTCTTGGCGTGTATGAGATGGTGTGCTGTGTGGATGTATAGAATTGGGGTGGAGAGTGATTTCTTGTAATGGCTGGCTGGTAGCTTGCAGCCTGGTCTAGTAAAGTCCTCTAGATAGTCTATCATTTCTGCCTTGGGAGCTGTGGGATCTCTTTCTTGCGTGTTGTAAGAGATCATAGAGGTGGTATAGGGGATCAGCGCTTATGAGTTAGCCAGCCTCACTTCTTAAGTCGTAGAATTTCTCCGCCCTCTGCAAAGGGTGCGGGTACATAGTCCGTGTATAGATCTGCGATCCGTACATTTTTCTGCTCTGTCTCTTGACTGAAACCTGTTTGGGTGGGCGGTAGTGTCCACAGTAGTGCTTTAATGCTAGGCCATGGAGGGATGCGTTTAATGTTGGATTTGGTTCATTTTAGAGTTTAGTCCCAAAGCTTAAGTGTGGTCCCTATTAGCGGGGGATCAGCGAGCGTGGAAGTGCAATAGTATCTTGTGGCGCGATGGGTTGAAGTTTGCTCCCCTTTTCTGCCCTCCAGCTGGTGGTGTCCTCTTCCATGAGCCATGTTAAGGTTTAATCCAAACCAATGGTGCTGCTAGATAATAGCCTCTCCATGGTGGTAGGGCAAGCTCCCCATCTTGTTTGTTGGACTGTAGTATCTGACTCTTGAGTCTTGCCTTCCTGGACCTCCATATAAACCTTTGGATTTGCTTGTCCAGATCGCGACGCAGAGCAACACAGGTTCGAATCCCGGGTCCGGGCTCAGAAACCTCTTCGGTAATAAGCGCGTTATAAAATACCAATTATAATTATAATTTGTGCTAGGTGCACCATCATGGGCAGCGCGTTCATTTTAACTGCATCGATACGGCCTGTTAAGGGGAGTGGAAGGATGTACCACTTTTCCAAATTAGATTTATTTCATGTCACCACTGGCGGGAAATTATTTTGGATACTTGATCGTATCGCGTTTGTAGTTGAAATTGGGTTTCTCTCCCCTCCGGTTCCCATGGTATATCGGTTCAAAGTGGCATCCCCCTGGAAGTTGACCGTATAGCCCGCTATCGGTCCAAACTCCTGGAATATTTCCAGGATAAGCGATAGACTTTTGGGGCACTGTCTTATGCATAGTGAAGCATCATCAGTGTCTAAAGATCTGCAGATTTCTATACCTCCTCGAGTGGTACCCTCCAATTTCCTATCATTGCGGAATTTGTGGGCCAGAGGCTCAATTATTAATGCATATAAAAGTGAGGCTAAGGGCACCGCCGGCATGTGCCAGTGTAAACGTTGAAAGGGAAGAACAAAATGCCATTGGTCACCACTATCAATTTGACTGGTATAATAGCCTGATCATGTTGGCAATCCTTTGATGCTGAACTTCTCTATAACATTGAAAATATAGTGCCGTCTGACTCTGTCGGGAGCTTTTTCAGCATAAAGGACTGAGATGGCATCACCTGGTAGAGGGGCCTGGTTTGATATTCAGCAAGCGACGCAGATTGTCCCCCGAGTGGCCGCCCCGGTTCATTATGAAGCCGGTCTCATCTTGATGTACCGATACGGGCATTCGTCTTTCAGGGTGGTGCGGAAAGCATTTATCCAGGATGCTTGCGTCCGAATTGATAAGGGATATCAGCCTGCAAGAGCTGCAGTAGGATGGATCTTTACCAGGTTTATGGATGACCACTATATTCGCTACGTCCATGGAAAATGGTGATTGCCCTTCGTCACGCGCTACAGCGATCAGTCTTGTTAGTCTAGGGGCATTAGAATCTCTCATTGCTTTATAGAGATTGATCCGTGAGCCGTCGGGGCTTGCTGCCTTATCACTAGCAAGTCTTACCATGGCTCTAGTCAGCTCTGATTCAGTGATGGGTGCATTCAGAACTAGCAGACCTTCCTTCGAGATTAATGGGAGGTTGATCTGTTGCAGGAAGTCAATTGTGCAGTGGCGGCTGCTGAGAGTTTTATTTGGAAGGGTGTAAATATTTCTCCCAGATATGCCATAGCGAACAAGCATAGCGAGGAAGCGCAAACCAATTGCAGTGTGTACGGGGGGATATACCCCCCCCGAGAATTATTTTAAAATAATGGGTTAAAATGGTGCAATTGAGAGCACACTTTTTAGAAAAAATGGTTGCCAAGTCAAACAGTTTGCAATTGGTTTTGTAGGGTAACTCATGAAAAATCCAGTAGATGCAAGCCACCAACAGTGCACGGGAGCATTTCTCCAACACCATTTCCTGATGCCTTTGCCCACAAAATGTGCCAGTATAAAACATTTTCACACTGGATGTGCCCATACATTTCCATGCTGACTGCCCCATTATATCTTAGACCATATAAGAACATACTCATGTTTGCTGTGTGCACACTGCCAGTAATGAAACTATAAGAAAACATGTCTGTGTTTGTCCTTTCAATATATGTCTTTATCTCCACATACTCCATTTGGCTTTACCATTAAAAATGCATGCCACAGTATGAAAACATGTCCAGACTGGCTACACCAAAAGGCCAGTCTTCCTACATAGTAACACTTATCATGCTCGCTTTATCTAACATCCCCAAAACAGAATGTCATACCACAATAAAAATGGCTAAACTGGATGCATTGCAATTTCAGTCTAGCTGCATATTAACACTTATAATGATTGCTTTGTCAAACATGCCCATTACAAAATGGCATGCCACAGAAAGAATAATACCACTGATTATGCTTTATTTATCAAAGATGCCCAATGCAAAATGTCATTCCACAGTAAGAAATGGCTAGACTGGTTGCATAAAAATGCCGATGTAGCTTCGTAATAATACTTATCATGCTTGCTTTATCAACCAAGACCAGTAAAAAATACCATGCCTGCCCCGTGGCGCACCAGCACCTTGTAATCCGATATACTCACATTAATTATGAATGTGATTATGTGTGAGTGCGAGGTGCTGGGGGGTCCAGAGGGCAGATGCGTGTCAAGCGCTGGGGTCTGAGGGTAAAGCCATAGTTTTTTTTTACTGCACATAGATACCCAGTAAAAACTGCCATGCCCATTCCTTAGGGCCTCAATTAATTGTGTGTGTGTGCGAAGTGCTGGGGGGCCACAGTCATGGCATTTTATTCTAGCCATCCATCATCCATCATTATTAAATGGCTTGCCATCCCCCTGAGCCCCCCAGCACCTCACCCTAACAACACAAGCATTCACCCATCCATAAACATATTTAAATAATAAATACATGAACAGAAATGTACCTTCTGCCGCTGGTCCTGATGTTTCCTCCCCAACGCTCCAGTCCCTACTAGCATGAACAGGATTCAGGAAGCTTCCTGGTTCCTGCACATGCGTACAGGTGCCTGAGCGTGGGTGATGGCTTTCACCGCTGGGGAATTAAACTGTCAAAATGAAACAATGTTTCCCTTTGACAGTGGAGCCAGAGCCAGCCCAGGGGCGCTCCGTCAGCTGAAAAAGCAGATGAGGGAGAGCTCAGTGCTTCCTGGCTCCTCGGCTGTCGGCATCTCCAAAATGGGCGAGATGGGGGCCAAGTCCCAGTGGGTTGACGCCCCCTCGCCCATTATGAGCGAGACGCCACTTATGCGTTCCTTATCTGTATGTTGTGGTGCATAGAAATCTGCAAAGTAGTCATTTATGTCTGATGCTCCGAGTAATGACTTCCTCTGTTTATCTTGGATTGCATCTATGATCTGAGCATGCTGTAGAATTTTCATTCATAGAGCCATCAGCTCTTTGATGGAAATATTTGTGTGCGCTTATGTTGTTTGGGAAATAGGGTGGGTTCTCCAGTTCTCTTATGGTTGCCGTCAATATTGTGATGAATCAGAACTGATCATCCCAAAGACCCTTGCCGTGGGACCCTTCTCATGTGGCCAGGAAAAGGTAGACTCTTCCTGACTCTGGGGGTGGCGTTCTGCGGGAGGAACACATGAGAGGGGACTCAGGTCAGCAGAATTGGGAGAACAATCTAAACAACTTCCCTAGTGACCCTACGGTCTTAATGGCCTATTACAAAGTCGAAATATGTGATAAAAAGAAGAATGAGACTGTTGGGAACTTCAAGTCCCATAATGCCATAGGTACTGGGACGACGAAGAGGGGCTCAGAGGCACAGAATTGCAATGTGCAGTCTAGTGTTTCTGACAACCTACACCTGAGCGGGAATTCTGAGTATTTAAATCCCCCTCAGGTGCAGGTGAAGGGGAGTAGCAGTATTAGTAGTGGAAGACGTTATCAGCGGCCGTGTATGCAGCATGGGCAGAGAGCTGAGGATGCCGGGACCACCACCATGTCAGTAATTTTTAATGGTGCTGAGAGAGTCATGAGAAGGAGGAGCCTGAGTTGCAGAGGTCACGCAGCTGGAAGCACTGCTGTTTCAGATTACCTCGGTGGGGAGGGAAACGCTCTCTGCATCTTATCCCTTGCACCGGTGATTGGCAAGCACCGGGGAGAGATAGAAGCAGCATCGGCTCCTATTTGGGGAGATTCGAGTCACAGGACTGCAACCAGAGCTGTCAAAAGCTCCAAACTCGACATACAGAGAAAAAGTGGCAGCGGGATACATGGACGTGCTGGGAAAGACCGGTGAGTTGGCCAATGGCTGGTGACCCTGGGCGCTCCATTGTAAACTGGTGACTGCATATAGAACATTTGAATACCGAACTAATGAAAGGAAGTGTTTTTGGCCCAAAACATATGTGATGAGGAAACAAAAAGAGAATGTTTATAACTATCACTGCCCAAATAACAAGAGAATTATATTTAAGAAAGGCTGTGACTACCCTTACCCAAGGAACGAGGAAACAGTATTGAACCCAAAGTGTAACCACCATTGGCAAAGTAAAGAGGGTACAATATTACATAAAAACTGTAACCAGTATTGCCAAAGTAAAGAGAAGGCAATATTTGAGCCAAATAAAAGCAAGCATTGCCCAAGCCAAAGAAAGGCCATTGGAGGTAAAAGAGAAAACAGCTTTCTTGGAAAGAGAAACTTAAATACATTATATTGCCAGCCATTACCTTGTGTGATACTGCAAGCATAAAGGTGGCAGGAAAGTTGCCTTCCTTGTGGAAAGTGTCAAGGTGAAGAGGGACACAGCCTGCATTGCACCTGGCCAATCAAACAGTGGAACAAACAACATCAATGGGTGCTGTATCCATATGGAAAACGTTGTGAGTTTGACTGAAATTGAAAGTCAAAGACTTTACTGATGTTTTGAAATAAACCAAACTGCAGAGTATTTTTATTAGTTTTATGATATTTATCATGGCAGGAGAGTACACCAGGAAAGGGGTTGTTAGTGGTAGTCCTGGCAGGTTAGTGAACCAGGAAGAAGACACTGAAGTACTGCATTATAGTGAAAAGTTGTGCTGTAAATAAAGTGACAACAGGTGTTTGATGAAAAATGGTAAAACCATCCTTATGAAAACATTGTTCTGTATAAAGAAGAGGTGTGTAGTAGTTGTCTTTCTCTATAGAAGAGAAATTGTATTGAACCATTGACTGGAAGAATGAAGACAAAGATATTTTGTTTGATAAAAGAAAGCTTGTGGGAACTTTATGTTGAAGAGTGTTGAACTTTGTTTGATCGCAAGACAATCAAGATGCCAAGTGAAACCTTCCAGAAGTAAAGGAACTTTGTGTTGGAAACCTAGAGGTATATTGGCTATTGGGATAAACCTTTTGAAGTTGAATCTGATTATTGGAGTGTACTTTATTCATATGACCTTTTTTTCAGAATGTCTACCTTAAATCTGGGGAAGGGGATCCGACCCTGGTTACAAGAATCGTTGGTTCTAATTATTGTTTTGTTGAATCTGAACAGCCATAAAACAACCTGGAATGCTTTTTTGTATGTATAAGTGTGAGGGACAGATACCCTTCTCTATTAGAGTGTTTTCCTTTAGTCCTTGTTTCATGGGCAGGGAAACTCACGCTAGGTTAGGGAAAGCCAGGCGTTTTTCATAACCTTTTAAGGTAATAAAATGGCTTCTTGCGCAAAAAGTTGTTCGCCTCTCATTTCTGACCCCTCCCAATGTGTTTGTCCTCTTTTGTAATTCGCTATTCCTCGCTATGACATTGATGAATCTCGTGCGCCCATTGTGAAATACAGCAGCCTCTAAGAAATGCTTTTTAAGCATCCCAGCATCCAAACGTATTACAATTGCCCATTATGTCCAGAGGTCATGGTGAGTCTGCTCCTTCTACGAGGCCCTGTACCAGCTCAGGGTATTTCAGCTTTGGTAGGTTAAGTCTGCACGGGTGAAAATTTTGGTATCATACGGCAGTGTTCGTTTTATTATTACCAGGGCGTGGTTTGAAATAGCTAGTGTCAGAATTTCGCACCACTCACCATTATGATTGGGATCGGTGCTGTTTGAGTAGTAGTGTGGGGCTGAGTAGGTGTTTTATTTACTACTCATACCTGTACTCCTCCAGAGCAGTAGTCGTTTTGTCGCAGTCGCTCAGTTTCCGCAACATTTCAGCCAAGAAAGCGTACAATCAGCATGTGTGATTGCCTGAGAGCCAGGCCTAAGTCTGAAGAGGGTGGCAAGGAAAGGAGAGTGTTGGGGATTGATGGAAACCCTGGCCATGTGTCTCTGGCTGCCCAGGCCAGGCCAGCAAACCTGTAGAAAGCCCCCTTTCTTGCTATAGCCTGCTCTGCACAGAGAAATCTCTCACCAGTATATTACACTGCCTCCTTTAGTCCGGGACTCGGATCTGCCCTCTCCGCAGGAAGGAAATGAAGCAAAAGACACATTGTACCATCTTTTGCAAGAGCGCCTTCCCCTAATTTCCTTCCTCCCATCTTTGCAGCCGGAATCATCCAGCTGATGTCTTGATGTATTATGATGGAGCTCCCCGCTCTGTAGGTCAGTCACAGTAAGGGCCACTTTGTTGGTGTACAGTAAGTTATTTTCCTAATTGTCATCTTCTGCAAACTATTAGGCTTTAAAATGCGATTGAAACGCTAATTGGTGCATGTCAAAACCCGGAGTACCTGCCCTCTCCATGGTCTTGAGTGTCCAAAGAGAAGCCCCCCAGCCCTTCCGTTCCACGTGCAGCATAGGCAAGCTCTGGTTTAGAGCTCGGTGCCCTGGCATCGGAGTCTTGGGCAGCACATTACATCAACTTGATACACGCAACATCACTTTCATTGCTTTCTGCGCCTTTAAGTCGTAAGGCGGCTCCCAGTCCATGCAGAGCAGAGTGCTAGACACCCACTGCGCACGGAGTAAGTATCCTGCTGTGAAAGTGCGTGGCTCGTGCTGGGCAGCTGCTGTGGAGCGGCATCTCTTGAGGCCCACGCACTTCTGGAGAAAGCGAAGCTGCATGTCCCGGAAGGCTGGCTGAACACTAGGGTCTTGCCCCCCGTGCCCGGCGTGTCGTGGAGCCGCATAGCAACACTTTGTTGAAATGGAGCCCTCTCTCTGCGTGCCAATCGGGCCGCCCAGTTTCAAGCGTTAGATGCTGCTCCGGTGCCAGCCTCCAGGCCCACATGGCCCTGCAGGTCTGCATTTACACTGCACTAGAACCATGGCACGCGCTAAAAAAAAAAGACCCGGCAGGAAATGCTATCTGCCGTGTAGCTGCCGTCGAGCAATGCAGCAGCTCCGTTTTAGACCCGAGTTTAAGGAAGGAGCAAAGTTAGATGACATAAGTGGCCATTCCTTTGGCAACTTCGCCGACATTAAAAATGTCCTCACTCAGAATGGACTTTGCATGTCTGCTGCTTCCTTGAATGCTCATCTTCATGCGGCCGCACACACCATAACACCCCCACGCCGATGGCGCACTACATCATAACACACGTGTATGTAGTAACTCACTGTCTGTCATCTTCGCGAATAGTGACTCACGGTGAGTGTAGTTCGCAGATGTTAATATATTCAAACGCGTTTCCCTTCCTCGCATCTGACATGCAACTGAGCAGAATGACATGGAATCATGTTTAATCCATGTGGGGTGCCAGGTTGCCTTGTACTCCAATCCATATGCGCACTCTTTGTTGTGCCATTTCCCCGTTAATCATAACCTATTTTCACTTAAAATGTTTCCATAAAGATTTCTTATTTGCTGGCAGCTTGTAGTTCAGTGCTTTCCAAGTCCGCTTTATTGGGCACAATGTACGACTCCAGCTTTTGAAGGACTGCTATGGCGAATGCATTGTATGTTTTTATTTGTATTTATTGAGTTATATATAGCGCTTTTAACCAAAGCGCTTTGCAGAGAACAATATGCGATACATAAAATAAGTAATACAGATCAATGTTCTAGATTCAGTGAGTACCAAAGAGCAATTTGCAGAGAACATTAGTAATACACAAAATCAGTAGCAAACAAATGAGAGGCGATGTAGTCTACTGCTAGAGTTACACGTTCTAGAAGAAGGACACCTGTGCTAAAATCCCAGCTTCTCCACTTGCCAAAGTGTATGATCCTGGCCAAATCACTTCACACCACTGTGCTTCAGTTTTCATAGCTGACACAGTTCTTGTGACTCACCTTTGCATGGTTTAATAGACAGCCGTGTTGCAATGTATATAACAATATTTCGCATTTCTACAGTGCATGCTACAGTCCCAATGCCCTTCGAGCTGAAACCTCCCTCACTACTTTCCGCAAAAGCCTCAAAACCACACTATTCAACTGACACTCCCAAGATTACCTTGCATCCAATTGTATTGACTGTAACTAAGTATGTATAACCAAACAGACCGTCTTGTAATTAAGCTATTTTATTGCCTGTCTCTGTAAACTGTTATGCTCCCTGCAACCAGATTTGCTCACTGTAACAGCGTGCCGATGCCCCAGGGCTGCTGTGCGCTATACAAATGTTAATAAATGAGCCAGAATCCATCTAGTATCACCCTGCCAGAATGAACACATACTCTTGATCTCCCATCCACCACACCTACCACTAAGAAGCCGCTATCATACGAATGCCACACCTGCTGCACACATGTGCTGCACAAACACACCTTTTGGCTCTCTCTATTGCTCTACTGACTCGAACTACAGTTCCCGAGGGAGTTCAACCTACCAGCGCCTTGAGATCATACCAATAGAACATAAGGCGCTATATAAATGCAAAATAACATAACATAACATAAATAAAATAAAGAAGCCCTCCCATTGCGTAGCCATGATTCTCTTCTGATAGATTAAGTGGAATAAATGACACTAAAATGTTTTTTAGGTGGGTGCAGGATAGTTGATGGTGGGCGAATAGAGGGAAGGATCTTGGAAAGCGCAAACCTGAATTTTGGGTAGGAGGCATGAAAAGATGGGGTTGGGATTATTTATTTTTCATTTGTAAAGCGCACCTGACCCGGAGGTATCTGGACGCATTGCGTGGTTTAGGTCACATTACATCGGCATTACATTTCTGATCATTACATTTTGTTACAAGGGCATTCAATTTCTAGTCATTACATTTTGTTACTATACATGTAGTCATTTATACTCATTACATAAGAAAACATTAAGCGTAGAGAGATACATTCATACTGCAGGGGTAAGGCATAGCGAATAGAGGTGCAAAGGTTAACGCTCCTGAGATCAAGGGGCAGGGAGTTCCAAAGTTTGGCAGCTAGTACTGGGAAACTATTGCCCCCAGCTTTCTGTAGTTTGAATCTATGGACCATAAGCAGATGGGCCTGGGTGGGACATGTCAGTCTGTTAGTTTGATTTTTGGTGAGTTTGTTTACCAGATATTTGGGGGCTGTGTTGGAGAGGCATTTATGTGTCATGGCTAAAGTTTTGAATGTAATTCGGTCTTGTATTGAAAGCCAGTGGGCAGATCGTCTGGCAGGCGGGATATGATTGGTTCTTGGTATTTTAAGAGCCACTCTTAAGGCATTGTTTTGGAGAACTTGTAGGTTTTTTTTATATTGTGACAGCTCGTCCCTAGGTACAAGGCGTTGCAATAGTCGAGTGTCAACAGTATCAAGGATCTAGCTAATGTAATGCAGCTGTCAGCTGATAGAAATGGTCTGCAGGCGTTAATTAGTTTCAAAGTGCAGGCGGCTGCTGCTGAGGCCCCGGCATTGACTTGTCTCGTCATGGTGAGGGATGAGTCCAAGTAGATTTCTAATGTTTTCACTTCCTTAGCCATTTTGTTGATACTGTTGTCAATGTTGCCCGATTTATATTGATTGTCTAGTTCTTGAATTCTTTTTTAGAACCGATGAGGAGGAGCTCAGTTTTCTCATCATCGAGACACAGGCCATGGAGCGCCATCCCAGCTTGTATGGTATGGTATATTTCGTTGAGTAATTTCAGGTCAGTGTCATAGGAGCCTGTGCTAGGGATGAGGATTTGGGTGTCATCTGCATAGTTTGTGTAAGAGACACGCAATGTATCCATGTAGTCGAAAAATGGCTTGGTAAATATGTTGTACAGAGTGGGGGAGACGCAGGAACCCTGCGGTACACCACACGATACTGGGGCTGGTTTGGCGGATGCAGTCAGGGCGAATACCCTCATAGTCCTATTAGATAGGAAGGATTCTATCCAAAGGGCTGCAGTAGGAGAGAAGTGGGCTGCAGTAGTTAAGTGGGTGCTCAAGACTTTGTGGTTGACCAGATCTAAGGCCGCAGAGAGGTCCAGAAGTAGGAGGATCACTAGGTTACCATTATCTTTTAGCTGATTTTAATTTTTTTAAATCAATAAGTGCAGATTCGGTGCCATGACCTGGTCTGAGGCCTGATTGGCGGTGACCCAGGAGGTTGTTCGATTCAAGGTGGCTTTCAATTTGCAGGTTTGCTGCTCTATCCAATATTTTAAGTAAAAAGGGTACAGTGGTGATAATTAGTTGGGATATTTGGGTCTAGAGTAGTTTTTTTAGTAATGGTAGGACCCATGCTTCTTTTAGGTTATTTGGGACAGTGCATGTTTCAAAGGAGGCGTTTATCACCGAAGTGATGAATGGAGCGAGCTCCTTCACAGCATCTTTAATGACTGTTGCTGGGCAAATGTCTCCTTGGCATCTCAATGGTTTGAGGCTAGCAATTATTTTCTTTACTTCGATTACTGATACAGGAGCAAACTGAAACTGTGTACAGTCTTTCAACTTATTATCACTAGGCTTAGTGACTTGGGATCCGTTTGTCAGGCTACGTTTTTTTGAATCCTCAATTTTAGAAATTTGAAGTAACAAGATTTTTTCTAGTAAGGCCTGCTGGATCTTAGTGCACCAAGTGGAGTCTTTAGTGCAGGAATCTTGTAGTAGCACTGGGGTGTCTAATTCTCAGAGGATGGTGAATAGTTCTTTAGACCCAGATTTAGCTGTGGTAATTCTGTCATTGGTGGTGGTACTGTTAGTTTGGATGATGGCGGTTTTATAATGGTTAGAAGTAGTGTTAGAGGATGTTTTTTTTTCTTCAATTTCCTTCTGCAGTTCTTTTCGTACTGCGGAAGGTTTTGAGGTTTCTAGTACACCATGTGTTTAGATGTGCCTAGGTTTAGCTTTGCGCATTTTCAACAGGGCTATTTTGTCTATGGCCTGTTGTAGGGTGTCTTTGTATAGATCTACTAGTGAAGATGTGTCATTCTTGGCCTAGTTCGAGTAGTTGGAATAGGTTGTAAGAAAGGCAATAGTCTTTCAATGTTGATGTTATGTTTATTTCTTGTAGGTGCTGGTGGGGCTAGGTTTAGGCAACAGTCTAGACTCACTATCTCTTGAATGGTAAAGGATATGACATGGTGGTCTGACCAAGCGCATGGTGTGTTAGATAACACTTTGGTGTCACAGTTGATGTCTACTAGCCAGTTCAGTGTTCTACCTTTATTGTGTGTAGGGGTGGTTATTCTATGCGTACAACCCAGTCCTGTTAAAGTATTAGCTAATGTTACGGCATTGTCATCTTTGGCATCATTGAGACCTAGGTTGAAGTCACCTAACATCATTATTTGGGAATTTGGTTTGGAATTACAGGTAAGGAGTTGCATGATATCTTCCTCAAAAGATGAAATGGGTCCTGGTGGTCTATAGATAAGATGTATGGTCAATGTGCGGTCTGCCGCAAGTGGTAGTTTAATGGAGAGGAGTTCCCTGAAGGGAATTGCACGTTGGTGATTGCTCTTAGACCCACATCTACAACCATTGCAGATGGTTATTTGCAATGAAGGCGACTCCTCCGCCTCTAGAAGCGTCTCTTTCCATTCTGAAAATGGTATCATTGTCAGGGATGGCCAGTGAGAGAAGTGGACCTGCTGTTGCATGTAGCCAGGTTTCTGAGATGGGATTGCTAAGAAGTCTGAATTATTAGCACCCTTGATTGGCGAGGTGGCTGTGTTGGCTGCAGCTATGGATGTTTACTGCTTCAATCCGTATGTGAGTACATTTGGGGCATGTCTGTCTTAATCTGAGTTAAGTTGGGTGCAATAGGTTGTGAAGTCGAGGTCATGCACAAGGTGTCTTTAGTTAGGTTAGTAAGGGGACTGTCCTTAGGTAAGGTAGTTCCGCCGAGATTGTGTATATTCACGTGGTCAGGTTTGGACTTAGGCCTGGTATTCTTGGTACAGGCTCTAGTAGAGTTGTAAGTATCCCCTTTCAGGCCAGTTGAGTCGTTTTGAGCCTTGATACTTTTAGGGTAGTGTGTCAGTAGCTGCGGTGTTGTTGTAAGACGTGATTTTAGTCTGTCATTCCTGAGGTGAACAGGGCAGGGTTTATTAGGTGTAGACCTAGTAGCATATAGTGAGATCCATTGGATAGGTGTGAGCGGGCAATAAGTATTTGGTGTTGGCTCTTGTTTCACACTGGTTGTGTTAGTGGCGGGCTAGAGTGCAGGGAGAAAAGCCGTGGGTGCTGTAGCCCATGATTGTAGTTGTGCAGAGGTCATGGTAAGTGCAACATATTGTGCAGTAGCTTTAGGTGAAGGGCAAACATTGCTCATATTAGCGTTGAGCATAGAGGCTACTATTGTTAAACTGGGTAGATCGCTATGTATTAAGGTGTATTGGAACCTAGACAGTCGTTTTTCCTAATATTGGGTATTGTTCCTCTATCAAACGCAGGGGTGAGTGAGGTCTAATCCGGTAGACATGTAACGAAAACCTTATGGATGAACGAATACAACTATTGTTGCTAAGAGGATGTACCGCCAGGTCCTCCATAGAGATCACAGGTGTTGTCTGCGCTAGTTAAGGATCAGCATACTATATGCAGTACAGTAATATTGGGAAGACCTCGTGGTGAAGAAGCAAAAAGGGGTAAAGGGTGCAGAAACATTGAGAAATATCCTGCAGCCAAAGGGCTTTATAATGAAAGATTAGAAGGTGTAATCGTCATAGTAAAATATAGTTATTTTAACTGCTGCTTCCAAACTCTCTGCACTCTCCTTTTTTTGTTTTGGCTATTAGGTGGCGCTTTGCCACCACCTATAAGCCAAGGAGGCCAGAGTTTAGCTCAGGGGAAACACGTTTGTCTTGGCAGCAAGACTACGCATAGCAACAGGTTCGAATCCCGGTCTTGTGCTTAGAAACTGGTTCTCCGGTATTAAGCATGTTATAAAATTGTAATAATTATAATACACCATCTATAAGCCAATACTATTGCAGTACAGGGATCGAAATTAATATTGGATAAGAAGGAGCTAGAAGAAGCTACTGGGCACCCAGCGCTAACCAGGGGCCAAGAGCTACAATTAGGAACAAGGCGCTAGTACATCTTTTCATCCGATGAGGAGCGCAAGGATGATCAGCTGTTTTCCTCGC
This sequence comes from Ambystoma mexicanum, assembly GCF_040938575.1. Classification (NCBI taxonomy): domain Eukaryota; kingdom Metazoa; phylum Chordata; class Amphibia; order Caudata; family Ambystomatidae; genus Ambystoma; species Ambystoma mexicanum. Next base: position 67,183,171 of record NC_090939.1, read on the forward strand.
ATTGGAGGCCCTCCTTGAGCACTGTGTTCTTTTTCTCCTGCTGCCACTGCCTGGTAGGGCTTCCTCCCATTTCTTGGGCATTGTGGCCCACCTGCTCACTGAGGCCTCCTGCCTCCTAATACCTCCTAATATTCTTGGGGCTCTTTGTGTGTTTTTTGGGGCATCAGCATCACATTGTTTGTGTGCAGATATACTTTACAGCTTTATTTCAAAGCACTGTGGCGATGCACTCACGGCATCTGCTTTGCCCTGGTAACATGGCTGCCACAATCTCTATGTCCCTGCAAACTTGCCTGGCCTGAGTCTGCTCCCGCTCCCATTGCTGGCAGAATCTACATCAGCCAACCAGAAGAACCTGGAGGCGGAAGCCGGCCCTTGATTCTAAGGCCCACATCGAGGCCCTTGGAATCCATTTAATTTGACTAGGCGCGCAAGAAGGATCAGCTGTTTTTCTCGCATTGGAGGTCCTCCCTGAGCACTGTGTGCATATTTCTCCTGCTGCCACTGCCTGGTAAGGCTTCCTCCCATTTCTTGGGCATTGTGGCCCACCTGCTCACTGAGGCCTCCTAATTTTCTTGGGGCTCTTTGTTTGTTTCTTGGAGCATCAGCGTCACGTTGCTTGTGTTCAGCCATATTTTACAGCTTTATTTCAAAGTACTGTGTTGATGCACTCACAGCATCTGCTTTGCCCTGGTAACATGGCCACCATGATCACTATGTCCCTGCAAACCTGCCTGGCCTGAGCCTGCTCCTGCTCCCATTGGCTGGCAGAATCTACATCAGCCAACCAGAAGAACTGGGAGGCAGGAGCCGGCCCTTGATTCTAAGGCCCACATCAAAGGCCCCTGTCTGCTCCCTGTCTGCTACCAGAATGCTACTTGGGGTCCTCTCTGTCACCCTAGCACCTTAACTGCAATGATGCTGCCACCTCACTCTTCTAAGAAATCCGGACTGCATTGACATTGTCACCTCCTTAACTATGGTTTACGTCCCTCCTTCTGGACTCACTCCTACCCCCTTTTGACTTTGACTGTCTCTTCTGCTTGTTTCTCCAATGTTTACATTCTGATTTGCATTGTGTTTTTAAACCCTTTGCTAACAACTGAACCCAATCGGAATATCAAGTCTTGCTATTTTTGCTTTTTTACATTTTTTTATTTACTTGTATATAATCGTTTAGATTTTTACAAGATCACTTTCAATGAAAAAGGTTCATTGAGTAGGACGACGTCTAATGTTCACAAAACAGTGGTGTAAGTCGTCTATTCGACTGTGTTTTCAGGTAGAAGTTGCAAAGGGCTCAAACACGATTTTATCTTATCCATGGCAATGCTCAGGAGTTTAGCCGTCACAATTGTCCATCTGGTTTGAGCTCCTGTAATGAGGCGGTTCCACCATATTTCTTCATCATTATTAAAAGAGTTTACAAGCAGAGGGGTGAGAAAAAGGCTTTTCTTTCTCGGTTCATTTCAGGACATCTCATCAAAAGATGTCTAATCATCTCTGTCTTATGTGGATCATTGTAAAGTCTGCAAGTCTTTTCATCACTAGCTGCCCTTATTGCTAGGATTTCTTGTGTAGGGAGAAGATTAAGACGAGCTTTCATAAAGATTTTCTTTCTTAGAGGTTTGTTGGAGTGTTTTACACAATATGCCATAGGTTCCTTTAGTTTTTTAAAAGTCATTGGTAGGTGGATTAGAAGTTTGAAACTGCTTTAGCGTTTGTTTCATTCCAATCTTGACATTCCATTTTGGTCTTTGCTCTGAGTGGGTTTTGTAGCAAGTCCTCCTCTGTGCAGGCGATCTCACGTAGTTTGTTCCTTTGGGCCTTTGCCCAGTCGTTTAGCAAGTTGTTGTTTCCTCTGGCGATTTCTTCCGCAACCATTTGATCGATTGGCAGGCTCTCTGAGAGCTGGCTTTTTCTGAACAGTTGCATAGTACTTTGTTCAACAACTGCGTTCAGAGAGAGTAAGCCTAGTTCTCTTCATATTGCAGCGGTAGATGTAGATTTAGGGAGTCCCAGTACTGATTTCCAAATGAAACCTTCCAGCTTTAACCACAATGAGGACGGGATTGTCGGCATTGCGTCCATCCCATAGGTCAATGAAGGGGTGACTTTTGTCTTGTAAAACTGAATCGCTGGAAGTAGGGAAAATGTAACATATTTTGTGTCGACAGCTCGTGTCTGGGCTGTCAGGTTCTTTATCTTTTCCCATAGTGTCTGCTGCATTTTTAACGCTTTCTTAGTACTGTCGATTTGCACCCCCAAATACTTGAACAATGGAACAATTTAAATTTTTGTCTTGTGCAAATACCACTGCAAGTTCTCCTTTTTCTTTTTCCGCGGATTTTGAAAGATTAATATTTTGCTTTTTGTTTTTTTGATCTCCAGGTTGTTGTCTTCGATATATTGTGTGAGATTATCAAGTTGACGCTGAGAACCAATCTGAGTATGGTCCAATAGGATCAGGTTGTCTGCATATAGTAGTCTCTTTCCCTACTTTCGGTGCGAAGGACCTGATCCTGACTTGTGATTCTTTGAAGTCACTGAGGAAAGATATAAAGAGAGCAGGTGCCAGAGAGCAGCCTTGCTTCACTCCACTTCCGAAGGTATAGCTTCAGAGAGTAGGCCTTGCTGGTTTAAACAGGCTCTCACGGTGGTGTTAGAGTATAGGGCAATTACTTGGTCCAGAATGGTCTCAGGACAGTTCCACGCCTTTAGTTTAGCCCCAGAGATTTTGTCTGTCGACTCTGTCAAAGGCTTGTGACAGGTCGACAAAGGCTAAAAAGACCTGTGGAGCTCCTGACAATACCTTGGCCTTGATTATGTTCAGTAGCAGTATGTTTGCTGCCGTGCTGGCATTCTTCTGAAACCACGTTTGGAATGGGTCAGCGCTCGGAGACCTACGTGCCCATTTGTGGAAATGACCCAGCACCATTGTTGCAAAAATCTTCCCGATGATGCGTAAGAGGGCTATGGGCCGGTAGTTGGAAGGGTCTTCTCTGTTTTTGCCCTTTTTGAATATGGGAACGATTACTGCTCGGGACCAGGAGTCTGGGGTTATTTTTCTTTCTTTACAATCAGAAAAGACCATACGGATTAAAGTTGCCCAGTCTTCCGGGTACTGTTTTAAATCCATGTATGCAAGACCGTCTGGCCTGGCGCTCTCGACAGTTTAAGCTTCGATATGACTCTCTTCATCTCTTCTTTGTCCGATAAATCCACCCAGTTTCCTTCTGTTGTGGGGTTGATTGCATTTGTTAGCTGTTTCGGGGGCACGATTAGTTGGGAGAAATGAGTAATCCAGTTTGTTTCCGAAACTGCGTTGATCATTTGGCTGTTTGGATGTTGGTCTGTTTTATTGACTAGTGACCAGAACGTGCGTGATTTTTTGTTGGTCAATGATTTAAGCATTTCCTCTGCGTCGCTCTGGAATAGAGCAGATCTTATATTTCTAAGCCATTGCTTGTATTTCCTTGACTCCAGATGGAAAGTTGCACACGCTTTTGCGGTTTTGAGAGTGGCTGCTTGTCTCTTCAGTTTTCTCAGGCCCCTTTGTTTGGCTACTAAATTGGCGTATTACGTATTTTTGGGCTTTAGAGTGTTTTTATGAGCTCCCCATGTGGGCTTTTTAAAGGGTAGGAGAAGCGGTATGTAACTTGCCCTATAAATTCCTTCTTGAGTGTCGTTTCTTGACGTTAAGGTTTTGTATTTTTCCGAAAGCTTTAGAATGTCGAGTCCGGTCATACGAAGGCGAGTTTGCTGAGTGTTGATTTCGATGGTTATTCTGTATGTTAGGCGGGAAAGTACGCTTGCAGGGCAGGTAAGTTTGAGCAAGTTGTGGTCACTCTCTGTGGCTCTGATTACCCCAAAAGACACTATTCGTGGAAGCACGGTTTGGGAGGCAAAGACATAATCAAGCGTGGCCGATGCTGTATACTACTCCCACGTTGGTATTGTCGGTTGGTCATTGTTTATAGTTGCCACGTCGAAAAAGTTCCTGGATTTCATTAGATCCATCCATGCCAAACCCCCGGCTTCGCTCAAAATGGCAGGGAATGATTTAATCGAAGGCGCGTTGGGCGCAATACATTTGGCGTTGAGGTCTCCACAGATTAGAATGTTTGACGTCTCGTACTTAATTGAGATTTCATCAATAATGTTTGCCAGTGTGTCGCAGAAGTTCACTATCGAGGTTCTTTGAGGATTCCAGTAAACATTGACAATAGCCAAGGGGGCAATTTTTGCTTTATGCTTTTAAAGTCAAGTCTTGCTGTTTTTGCTTTTTGGTTTAAAAGTCAAATCTTGCTATTTTTGCTTTTAGGGTTTAAAAATCTAGTCTTGCTGTTTTTGCTTTTTGATTTAAAAGTCACATCTTGCTCTTTTTGCTTTTTGGTTTAAAAGTCACGTCTTGCTGCTTTTGCTTTTTGGTTCAAAAGTCACATCTTGCTGTACTTTGCTAACTTGCTCTGCACTTTTCTTGTAAGTGTTACTTCTCTGTAACTTGCCGACCCAATGACTTCACCGCTCTCTTTGTTCCACTCCTACCTACCACTCCCATGGCGCTTTCTGTTTCTCCCATCTTTTCCAACTGCTTCTCCATTGAATATCCTTCCCTTCTCACTAAGTCTGGTAGGAAGAAGTTCAAAAAGGATATCCTGGCCTCCAACCCTGGTCTCCCTATCGCTGACACCTATTCCAATGCTTCCTCCAGGCAGAACCTCACGACATCCTCTTTGTCGTTCCTTCGCCAGATCTATGGACTCTTCATATGATCTCTGTGCTCTGTCCTGTCTCCCCCTCTCCCATTAATGGTGGCACCTGCTGGGAAGTTCTCATGGCTTCCTTCGACTCCTCTAAAGTCATCATTAATGTCTACCTTAATGGCACCATCATGGTCCAAGGCCCTCATGCCAATCTCCTCCTCTTTGACAGTCATTTCCCTCGCCTCATCAATTTCCTTTCATCTCGTGCTGTCCCCTCTTCCCCCCCTTGTCTTGTCCACCTTGCCCTCTCTTTCCTCCTTCTCTGCCCCACCTCTGTCTCCTTCCCCTCCGCAAGGCATACCTCTGATTTGTACCCCTCTCTGGAAGGTTTTTAAGGCTGGCAACCTTCTTCATCTTTCAACTCTCAACTCTCACTCTCTCTCTCTCTCTGTCTCCTATCCATTCTCTTACCGTGGCTACTATCTACCGGCCTTCTGGTCAAATCGGCTAATTTCTCTCTGAGTGGGCGGACCTCTCCTCCTCCCTCCTGGCTCCTTGGTGAATATCCATCTAGACTCTCCTTGTTCCTCTCTGTACTCTTCTGTGACTTCTGCGACTCCCTCTCCCTGTCCATCCTCCCCTCTGGTCCGACTCACTCTGCAGGGCACACACTTCATGTCTTGATCTCCTCTGACATCCCCCTCTCCATCCCTCTGACCACTCCTCTCTCCTGGAGCGATCACTCCCTCCTCTCCTCTCATCTCTCCCTCTCTTCCCCCCCATGCCAAGCCTACCCCAACACTGCCACCTACCTTCTCATACTTCCGGCCCATGAAGTGTGTGTCAGTTGAGGCTTCTGCCGCCACTTTCTCTCCCCTCCTCCACCTTTGGCTGTCTCACACATTGACACAGCCCTGTCTTTGTTCTACTCCTCTATTTCTGATACTCTCGATGCTCTTGCCCCTGTCATGAGGATCCGTTTGAAGCCCAACGCCAAGTGCAATTCTTGGTATGTCTCTGACCTACCTACACTTATACGTAAGTGTAGGGCGGCTGAGAGGAAATGGGGGGCTTCTTGTTCATCCTCTGACAAACTGGCCTGTCGCCTGCTCCAAAGGCAATACTGACTCTCTGTCCACACCAAAAAGAGAACCCACATCCAAGCCCATGTTTCTGCGGCATCTAACAACTTGGCTGAACTCTTTCAAATCTGCAAGGAGCTGGCCAACTCTGCTGCAGTCTCTACCCCTCCTGTCGCCTCCCAGGTCCTTTACAATACCCTTGCCTCTCACTTCATCTCAAAAACCCAGGAAAAGCTCCTGGTCACTGGTGAATGCTGGATACCCAGGAGTTGCTTTTAGCTCCTGCTTCTCCTGCTTCTCCAGTGGTAGCTCCTGGTCACTGGATAATGTTGGATACCCAGGAGCTGCTTTAAGCTCCTGGTTCCCGGGTGTTTGATCCTGGTCACTGGTTCATGCTGAATACCCAGGAGCTGCTTTTAGCTCCTGCTTCTCCGGTGTTAGCTCCTGGTCACTGGATAATGCTGGATACCCAGGAGCTGCTTTAAGCTCCTGGTTCCCGGGTGGTAGCTCCTGGTCACTGGTTAATGCTGGATACCCAGGAGCTGCTTTAAGATCCTGGTTCCCGGGTGGTAGCACCTGGTCACTGGTTAATGCTGGATACCCAGGAGCTGCTTTAAGCTCCAGGTTCCCGGGTGGTAGCTCCTGGTCACTGGTGAAAGCTGGATACCCAGGAGCTGCTTTTATCTCCTGCTTCTTCAGTGGTAGCTCCTGGTCACTGGGTAGGGTAATGCTGGATACCCAGGACCTGCTTTTAGCTCCTGCGTCTCCAGTGGTAGCTCCTGGTCACTGGATAATGCTGGATATCCAGGAGCTGCTTTAAGCTCCTGGTTCCCGGGTGGTAGCTCCTGGTCACTGGTTAATGCTGGATACCCAGGAGCTGCTTTTAGCTCCTGTTGTCCGGGTGGTAGCTCCTGGTCACAGGTTAATGCTGGATACCCAGGAGCTGCTTTTATCTCCTGCTTCTCCAGTGTTAGCTCCTGGTCACTGGTGAATGCTGGATATCCAGGAGTTGCTTTTAGCTCCTGCTTCTCCAGTGGTAGCTCCTGGTCACTGGATAATTCTGGATACCCAGGAGGTGCTTTAAGCTCCTGGTTCCCGGGTGTTAACTCCTGGTCACTGGTTCATGCTGGATACCCAGGTGCTGATTTTAGATCCTGCTTCTCCAGTTTTAGCTCCTGGTCACTTGTGAATGCTGGATACCCAGGAGTTGCTTTTAGCTCCTGCTTCTCCAGTGTTAGCTCCTGGTCACTGGTTTATGCTGGATAGCCAGGAGCTGCTTTAAGCTCCTGGTTCCCGGGTGGTAGCTCCTGGTCACTGGTTAATGCTGGATACCCAGGAGCTGCTTTTAGCTCCTGTTTCCCGGGTGGTAGCTCCTGGTCACTGGCTCATGCTGGATATCCAGGAGCTGCTTTTATCTCCTGCTTCTCCAGTGGTAGCTCCTGGTCACTGGATAATGCTGGATAACCAGGAGCTGCTTTAAGCTCCTGGTTCCCGGGTGGTAGCTCCTGGTCACTGGTTAATGCTGGATACCCAGGAGCTGCTTTTAGCTCCTGTTTCCCTGGTGGTAGCTCCTGGTCACTGGTTCATGCTGGATACCCATGAGCAGCTTTTATCTCCTGCTTATCCAGTGTTAGCTCCTGGTCACTGGTGAATGCTGGATACCCAGGAGTTGCTTTTAGCTCCTGCTTCTCCAGTGGTAGCTCCTGGTCACTGGATAATGCTGGATACCCAGGAGCTGCTTTAAACTCCTGGTTCCCGGTTGTTTGCTCCTGGTCACTGGTTCTAGCTGGATATCCAGGAGCTGCTTTTAGCTCCTGCTTCTCCGGTGTTAGCTCCTGGTCACTGGATAATGCTGGATACCCAGGAGCTGCTTTAAGCTCCTGGTTCCCAGGTGGTAGCTCCTGGTCACTGGTTAATGCTGGATACCCAGGAGCTGCTTTAAGCTCCTGGTTCCCGGGTGGTAGCTCCTGGTCACTGGTTAATGCTGGATATACAGGAGCAGCTTTTAGCTCCTGTTTCCCGGGTGGTTGCTCCTGGTCACTGGGTAATGCTGGATATCCAGGAGCTGCTTTTAGATTCTGTTTCCCGGGTGGTAGCTCCTGGTCACTGGTTCATGCTGGATACCCAGGAGCTGCTTTTATCTCCTGCTTCTCCAGTGGTAGCTCCTGGTCACTGGATAATGCTGGATACCCAGGAGCTGCTTTAAGCTCCTGGTTCCTGGGTGGTAGCTCCTGGTCACTGGTTCATGCTGGATACCCAGCAGCTGCTTTTATCTCCTGCTTTTCCAGTGTTAGCTCCTGGTCACTGGTGAATGCTGGATACCCAGGAGTTGCTTTTAGCGCCTGCTTCTCCCGTGGTAGCTCCTTGTCAATGGATAATGCTGGATACCCAGGAGCTGCTTTAAGCTCCTGGTTCCCGGGTGTTAGCTCCTGGTCTCTGGTTCATGCTGGATACCCAGGAGCTGCTTTAGCTCCTGCGTCTCCAGTGGTAGCTCCTGGTCACTGGTTAATGCTGGATACCCAGGAGCTGCTTTAAGCTCCTGGTTCCCGGGTGGTAGCTCCTGGTCACTGGTTAATGCTGGATATACAGGAGCAGCTTTTAGCTCCTGTTTCCCGGGTGGTTGCTCCTGGTCACTGGGTAATGCTGGATATCCAGGAGCTGCTTTTAGATTCTGTTTCCCGGGTGGTAGCTCCTGGTCATTGGTTCATGCTGGATACCCAGGAGCTGCTTTTATCTCCTGCTTCTCCAGTGGTAGCTCCTGGTCACTGGATAATGCTGGATACCCAGGAGCTGCTTTAAGCTCCTGGTTCCTGGGTGGTAGCTCCTGGTCACTGGTTCATGCTGGATACCCAGCAGCTGCTTTTATCTCCTGCTTTTCCAGTGTTAGCTCCTGGTCACTGGTGAATGCTGGATACCCAGGAGTTGCTTTTAGCGCCTGCTTCTCCCGTGGTAGCTCCTTGTCAATGGATAATGCTGGATACCCAGGAGCTGCTTTAAGCTCCTGGTTCCCGGGTGTTAGCTCCTGGTCTCTGGTTCATGCTGGATACCCAGGAGCTGCTTTAGCTCCTGCGTCTCCAGTGGTAGCTCCTGGTCACTGGATAATGCTGGATACCCAGGAGCTGCTTTAAGCTCCTGGTTCCCGGGTGTTAGCTCCTGGTCACTGGTTCATGCTGGATACCCAGCAGCTGCTTTTAGCTCCTGCTTCTCCAGTGTTAGCTCCTGGTCACTGGATAATGCAGGATATGCATAGCTGATTTAAGCTCCTGGTTCCCGGGTGGTAGCTCCTGGTCACTGGTTAATGCTGGATACCCAGTAGCAGCTTTTATCTCCTGTTTCCCGGGTGGTAGCTCCTGGTCACTGGTTCATGCTGGATGCCCAGGAGCTGCTTTTATCTCCTGCTTCTCCAGTGTTAGCTCCTGGTCACTGGTTTCCTGCTGGATACCCAGGAGCTGCTTTTATCTCCTGCTTCACCTGTGCTATCTCCTGGTCACTGGTGAATGCTGGATACCCAGGAGTTGCTTTTAGCTCCTGCTTCTCCAGTGGTAGCTCCTGGTCATTGGATAATGCTGGATACCCAGGAGCTGCTTTAAGCTCCTGGTTCCCGGGTGTTTGCTCCGAGTCACTGGTTCATGCTGGATACCCAGGAGCTGCTTTTAGCTCCTGCTTCTCCGGTGTCAGCTCCTGGTCACTGGATAATGCTGGATACCCAGGTGCTGCTTTAAGCTCCTGGTACCCGGGTGGTAGCTCCTGGTCACTGGTTAATGCTGGATACCCAGGAGCTGCTTTAAGCTCCTGGTTCCCGGGTGGTAGCTCCTGGTCACTGGATAATGCTGGATACCCAGGAGCTGCTTTTAGTTCCGGTTTCCCGGATGGTAGCTCCTGGTCACTGGTTAATGCTGGATACCCAGGAGCTGCTTTTAGATCCTGTTTCCCGGGTGGTAGCTCCTGGTCACTGGTTCATGCTGGATACCCAGGAGCTGCTTTTATCTCCTGCTTCTCCAGTGGTAGCCCCTGGTCACTGGATAATGCTGGATACCCAGGAGCTGCTTTAAGCTCCTGGTTCCCGGGTGGTTGCTCCTGGTCACTGGTTAATGCTGGATACCCAGGAGCTGCTTTAAGCTCCTGGTTCCCGGGTGTTAGCTCCTGGTCACTGGTTCATGCTGGATACCCAGGAGCTGATTTTAGCTCCTGCTTCTCCAGTGTTAGCTCCTGGTCACTGGTTCATGCTGGATACCCAGGAGCTGCTTTAAGCTCCTGTTTCCCGGGTGGTAGCTCCTGGTCACTGGTTAATGCTGAATACCCAGGAGCTGCTTTTAGCTCCTGTTTCCCGGGTGGTAGATCCTGGTCACTGGTTCATGCTGGATACCCAGGAGCTGCTTTTAGCTCCTGTTTCCCGGGTGGTAGCGCCTGGTCACTGGTTCATACTGGATACCCAGGAGCAGCTTTTATCTCCTGCTTCTCCGGTGCTAGCTCCTGGTCACTGGATAATGCTGGATACCCAGGAGCTGCTTTTAGTTCCTGTTTCCCGGGTGGTAGCTCCTGGTCACTGGTTAATGCTGGATACCCAGGAGCTGCTTTTAGATCCTGTTTCCCGGGTGGTAGCTCCTGGTCACTGGTTCATGCTGGATACCCAGGAGTCGCTTTTATCTCCTGCTTCTCCATTGGTAGCCCCTGGTCACTGGATAATGCTGGATACCCAGGAGCTGCTTTAAGCTCCTGGTTCCCAGGTGGTTGCTCCTGGTCACTGGTTAATGCTGGATACCCAGGAGCTGCTTTAAGCTCCTGATTCCCGGGTGTTGGCTCCTGGTCACTGGTTCATGCTGGATACCCAGGAGCTGATTTTAGCTCCTGCTTCTCCAGTTTTAGCTCCTGGTCACTGGTGAATGCTGGATACTCAGGAGTTGCTTTTAGCTCCTGCTTCTCCAGTGTTAGCTCCTGGTCACTGGTTCATGCTGGATACCCAGGAGCTGCTTTAAGCTCCTGGTTCCCGGGTGGTAGCTCCTGGTCACTGGTTAATGCTGGATACCCAGGAGCTGCTTTAAGCTCCTGGTTCCCGGGTGGTAGCTTCTGATCACTGGTTCATGCTGGATACCCAGGAACTGCTTTTAGCTACTGTTTCCCGGGTGGTAGCTCCTGGTCACTGGTTCATGCTGGATACCCAGGAGCAGCTTTTATCTCCTGCTTCTCCAGTGTTAACTCCTGGTCACTGGTGAATGCAGGATACCCAGGAGTTGCTTTTAGCTCCTGCTTCTCCAGTGGTAGCTCCTGGTCACTGGGTAATGCCTGATACCCAGGAGCTGCTTTAAGCTCCTGGTTCCCGAGTGTTTGCTCCTGGTCACTGGTTCATGCTGGAAACCCAGAAGCTGCTTTTACTCCTGCTTCTCCGGTGTTAGCTCCTGGTCACTGGATAATACTGGATACCCAGGAGCTGCTTTAAGTCCTGGTTCCCGGGTGGTAGCTCCTGGTCACTGGTTAATGCTGGATACCCAGGAGCTGCTTTACGCTCCTGGTTCCCGGGTGGTAGCTTCTGGTCACTGGTTAACGCTGGATACCCAGGAGCTGCTTTTAGCTCCTGTTTCCCGGGTGGTAGCTCCTGGTCACTGGTTAATGCTGGATACCCAGGAGCTGCTTTTAGATCCTCTTTCCCGGGTGGTAGCTCCTGGTCACTGGTTCATGCTGGATACCCAGGAGCTGCTTTTATCTCCTGCTTCTCCAGTGGTAGCTCCTGGTCACTGGATAATGCTGGATACCCAGGAGCTGCTTTAAGCTCCTGGTTCCCGGGTGGTTGCTCCCTGTCACTGGTTAATGCTGGATACCAAGGAGCTGCTTTTAGCTCCTGTTTCCCGGGTGGAAGCTCCTGGTCACTGGTTCAAGCTGGATACCCAGCAGCTGCTTTTATCTCCTGCTTCTCTAGTGTTAGCTCCTTGTCACTGGTGAATGCTAGATGCCCAGGAGTTGCTTTTAGCTCCTGCTTCTCCAGTGGTAGTACCTGGTCACTGGATAATGCTGGATACCCAGGAGCTGCTTTAAGCTCCTGGTTCCCGGGTGTTAGCTCCTGGTCACTGGTTCATGCTGGATACCCAGGAGCTGCTTTTAGCTCCTGCTTCCCCAGTGGTAGCTCCTGGTCACTGGATAATGCTGGATACCCAGGAGCTTCTTTAAGCTCCTGGTTCCCGGGTGTTAGCTCCTGGTCACTGGTTCATGCTGGATACCCAGAAGCTGCTTTTAGCTCCTGCTTCTCCAGTGTTATCTCCTGGTCACTGGATAATGCTGGATATCCAGAGCTGATTTAAGCTCCTTGTTCCCGGGTGGTAGCTCCTGGTCACTGGTTCATGTTGGATGCCCAGGAGCTGCTTTTATCGCCTGCTTCTCCAGTGTTAGCTCCTGGTCACTGGTTTCCTGTTGGATACCCAGGAGTTGCTTATATCTACTGCTTCTCCAGTGTTAGCTCCTGGTCACTGGTTCATGCTGGATACCCAGGAGCTGCTTTTATCTCCTGCTTCTCCAGTGTTAGCTCCTGGTCACTGGTTTCCTGCTGGATACCCAGGAGCTGCTTATATCTCCTGCTTTTCCAGTGTTAGCTCCTGGTCACTGGTTAATGCTGGATACCCAGAAGCTGCTTTTAGCTCCTGGTTCCCGGGTGGTAGCTCCTGGTCACTGGTTAATGCTGGATACCCAGGAGCTGCTTTTATCTCCTGCTTCTCCAGTGTTAGCTCCTGGTCACTGGTCAATGCTGGATACCCAGGAGCTGCTTTTAGCTCCTCCTTCTCCGGTGTTAGCTCCTGGTCACTGGTTAATGCTGGATACCCAGGTGCTGCTTTTAGCTCCTGTTTCCCGGGTGGTAGATCCTGGTCACTGGTTCATGCTGGATACCCAGGAGCTGCTTTTAGCTCCTGTTTCCCGGGTGGTAGCGCCTGGTCACTGGTTCATGCTGGATACCCAGGAGCAGCTTTTATCTCCTGCTTCTCCGGTGTTAGCTCCTGGTCACTGGATAATGCTGGATACCCAGGAGCTGCTTTTAGTTCCTGTTTCCCGGGTGGTAGCTCCTGGTCACTGGTTAATGCTGATACCCAGGAGCTGCTTTTAGATCCTGTTTCCCGGGTGGTAGCTCCTGGTCACTGGTTCTTGCTGGATACCCAGGAGTCGCTTTTATCTCCTGCTTGTCCAGTGGTAGCCCCTGGTCACTGGATAATGCTGGATACCCAGGAGCTGCTTTAAGCTCCTGGTTCCCAGGTGGTTGCTCCTGGTCACTGGTTAATGCTGGATACCCAGGAGCTGCTTTAAGCTCCTGATTCTCGGGTGTTGGCTCCTGGTCACTGGTTCATGCTGGATACCCAGGAGCTGATTTTAGCTCCTGCTTCTCCAGTTTTAGCTCCTGGTCCCTGGTGAATGCTGGATACTCAGGAGTTGCTTTTAGCTCCTGCTTCTCCAGTGTTAGCTCCTGGTCACTGGTTCATGCTGGATACCCAGGAGCTGCTTTAAGCTCCTGGTTCCCGGGTGGTAGCTCCTGGTCACTGGTTAATGCTGGATACCCAGGAGCTGCTTTAAGCTCCTGGTTCCCGGGTGGTAGCTCCTGGTCACTGGTTCATGCTGGATACCCAGGAGCTGCTTTTAGCTCCTGTTTCCTGGGTGGTAGCTCCTGGTCACTGGTTCGTGCTGGATACCCAGGAGGAGCTTTTATCTCCTGCTTCTCCAGTGTTAGCTCCTGGTGACTGGTGAATGCTGGATACCCAGGAGTTGCTTTTAGCTCCTGCTTCTCCAGTGGTAGCTCCTGGTCACTGGGTAATGCCTGATACCCAGGAGCTGCTTTAAGCTCCTGGTTCCCGGGTGTTTGCTCCTGGTCACTGGTTCATGCTGGATACCCAGGAGCTGCTTTTATCTCCTGCTTCTCCAGTGTTAGCTCCTGGTCACTGGTTTCCTGCTGGATACCCAGGAGCTGCTTATATCTCCCTGTTCCCGGGTGGTAGCTCCTGGTCACTGGTTAATGCTGGATACCCAGGAGCTGCTTTAAGCTCCTGGTTCCCGGGTGGTAGCTTCTGGTCACTGGTTCATGCTGGATACCCAGGAGCTGCTTTTAGCTCCTGTTTCCTGGGTGGTAGCTCCTGGTCACTGGTTCGTGCTGGATACCCAGGAGGAGCTTTTATCTCCTGCTTCTCCAGTGTTAGCTCCTGGTGACTGGTGAATGCTGGATACCCAGGAGTTGCTTTTAGCTCCTGCTTCTCCAGTGGTAGCTCCTGGTCACTGGGTAATGCCTGATACCCAGGAGCTGCTTTAAGCTCCTGGTTCCCGGGTGTTTGCTCCTGGTCACTGGTTCATGCTGGATACCCAGGAGCTGCTTTTATCTCCTGCTTCTCCGGTGTTAGCTCCTGGTCACTGGTTAATGCTGGATACCCAGGAGCTGCTTTTAGCTCCTGTTTCCCGGGTGGTAGCTCCTGGTCACTGGTTAATGCTGGATACCCAGGAGCTGCTTTTATCTCCTGCTTCTCCAGTGTTAGTTCCTGGTCACTGGTTAATGCTGGATACCCAGGAGCTGTTTTTAGCTCCTGGTTCCCGGGTGGTAGCTCCTGGTCACTGGTTAATGCTGGATACCCAGGTGCTGATTTTTGGGTGGTAGCTCCTGGTCACTGGTTAATGCTGGATACCCAGGTGCTGCTTTTATCTCCTGCTTCTCCAGTGATAGCTCCTTGTCATTGGTTCATGCTGGATACCCAGGAGCTGCTTTAGTTTCTGCTTCTCCAGTGGTAGCTCCTGGTCACTTGGATACCCAGAAGCTGTTTTTAGCTCCTGATTACCCAATATTAAGTTCCATCCTTGCCGTATGCTTTAGAGATTGTATAGGGGTGTTCAAGTGTTTATTTATAGATTTCCCAAAACTCACAGGGTTAATTAAATGTACATAGGTGTTTGTTTGGCATCAGTTGGGCGGGCTGGAGAGCTAAAAGTAACTCATGATAACTGTTGATCGGAAGGTAACCAGCCTCTTCTAGGCTGCCAGCTCCCCTTAATTTGGAACCCTGCATTAGGGTACAGCTAGTGGGGGATGGCGTGTGAGGAGGGATACAAAGCTTGTAGGTGCTGTTTGGCTGTATATGGCAATGTTAATCCCTATGGTAATTCCCACCCACTGCCTGCGCCTCTCTGCCTAAAACACAGCCTCCTAGGATCTCTTTGAGCTAGGTTTGTCAAGTCTTATGGTGGAACGTTGAGATCAAAGTGCCTGTCAGTGTTTTGTTAAGCAGTCTTCTGAAAGTTAATGACTTAATTGGGGCTATAAAGCCGCTAATGGTGTGATCAAAATATCTTGACCAGGTCTGCCTTCAGCCACTAGATTCATAAACGCTATGAGTGTCCTTCACGGAAGTCCTGTTAAAACAAGCATTGGCCAAGCCAACAGTTTTAGCTTGTGTAAATGTATTTGGCATTTGCCAGGCACGGCTATTAGATGCCCAGGTTCTCGCACCATTTTGTAGATGCGACCATCGCTGGCCAGTTCATACCACTATAGCAAGCGCCTTTCCCCTGCCTACACAAAAGCTGTTTTAGTCGTTATACTGCTTAGTTTGTTGGCGGGGGCGGTTGAGGGAGAGCACCTGAGCTACTCTGCGGTTAGGAAATGATGGCAAAAGTCTGATGCCAGCCTTGTGGGTAAGTGATAAGCACGGGCGACGTCCAGAAGGGCGTGTGGAAGGCACAGATAAGGACTAGGAGACGGCAAATCTAATATTTAGAATGCATGTGTATTGCGCCATTGCCTTGAAAGTGCCCTCCTTTACAGCGCGGATGAACTTTGAGAGCATTCGTGCTGTAGCCCCGGATTCAGGCCCCATGAAAGGGTCTCAGTTACTTTCCGGAAGGGGTGCACTAGACCACTGTGCCCCATTCCTTGGGACAGCCGACCCCCATAATGGCTGGATGGAGGCGCATTCTCCCATTGTCTACATGTCTTTAGCAAACCGGCCCTTTCGCTTAGTAACCTAGGGTTAGTCGAAGTTGCTGCCAACTATGGCCTCTAGTCCGTATTAAGGACTTGATGGCAGCAGGTGGGTTTTAGGGATGCGTACTTTCTGGGGAAATGCCCATTTCCGGGGCCATCAGGGTGCTGATTTCTGAACAGAGTTCTGTGGATAACCCATGAATACGGACAAATGTGAACATTTTGTGATCCTATCTTCCTTTACTTGCCAGAGCAGCAATACCATTGAAGTATGTAACACACTGCGTTTCCCACGAACTCTTGAATTAAAATGTAGTGTCAAAGGACGTCAACGTGCCTAAGTCCCGTGTGATCTTTGAGGCCAACCCTGGACACGATCCCTGCAGATCTGGGCGATCTCATGTTCAGGCTGGCCATGCGTATTACTCCTTACTCGACAGCTGCCTCGCATCCCCTTTCCTCCTTCATCTGAAAGCTTTCTCTAAAGAATGGCCCTCTGACCAGGTAGACATTGTCCGCGTCTCCGCGACACTGGGAAAAATGAGACTGCGTGACATGTCTCTATGCGGCTCTGTATTCATGCCTGCGAAGTCAGGGTGCTCCAAAAACGTTATCGCCTCCACCCCACTTTTGTGCACCTAGTCTGGCGTCAAGTATGCAGCCCTCAAAATAGTACTTTTCACCCATTGTGCTCTGCCATGGCATTTTTGGATGGCCTACAATGTTTCATAATACAAGAAACAGCTGGCCAGGCCGGATAGACAAATAGTTAACTCTCTAATTCAGTACCATAGTCACTAGATTTGTTTATTTATTTATTGTATGTGTTTTAGGGGCTAATACAGCAAGTACATTCTGTTTCGTAGCGCCCACAGGGCAAAGGGAAGGAACAAGGGAGTGATACATATTAAATACACAACAAGGGAAAGGAAAAAAGGACAAACCTACTATTCGTTGTGAGTATTCAGAACCGGCAAGTGCAGCAAGGAAGAGGGGGTAGGTGCTGGGGAGTCCATGCTCGTGGGTGAGCAACAGATGAAGTGCATGGTGTGGTAAGTGCTACACGGCCTGGAGCCGTGTTGGGTGTAAGTGCAAGCCTCCAAGGCGGAGGGAGTGCCAAGGCAAGTGCTAAGAGTAGACAGAAGCTTAGGGATTGGGTGTGGGAGGTCAGGGGCCCGAGGATGCATAAGGGCCCAGGACACCAATCACAGCAACTGTGAGATTAGCAGAGGAGAGACGATGGGAAGGAAGAGGTGAAGAGCAAGGTCTTGAGGAGCTTCCGGGATTTAAGGAGGGCGAGGCTGTTCCATAGGAGGGAGCCAGCTGAGGAAAGCGATCGCCCTCTGTTTAGCACAGGGCTTTACACACAAGTAGTTGGTGCCAGCCTGGAAGGAGAGTATTTAGTGAGATAATGTTGAAGATAGTGAGGTCCCCGGGCCCAGACAGCCTTGTGGATGATGCAGAGGGATTTGAATTTGATCCGTGCAGTAACCGATAGCCAGTGAAGACTTTTTAGGGCAGGAGAGATGCGGTCCCTAGGCTTAAAGGGAAGGATAAGTCTTGCTGCCCCATTCATTCTGGATTAGCTGGAGAGGTCATACAGTGTAAGAAGGTAGATTCAGGAGGAGGGTATTGCAATAGTCAAGCATAGAGAGCACCAGGGCTCAGGGTAACGTTGAACCTCTGTGGGGAAGTGAGAAAAGGGAGAATTCCTTTGAGAAGGAAGAGCTGAAAGTGGGACTTGTTGGCAATGTCTGAGTGTGAGGGAGGAAGGAGAGAGGAGTTGAAGATGACTTCAAGGCTTCTGGCTTCAGAAGAAGGAGTGGTTGAGAGCCCATGGAGGAATGCCAGAGTGAAGGGAAGAAACAGGGTGCAGGGGTCCCGATGGAAAGGATCTCAGTTGTACAGGCGTTGAGGCAGAGATCGTTGGAGGTGCACCAGGACTGAATGGCCGATAGGCAGTCAGGGTTGATGGAAGGTACAAAGGGGTCAGCAGAAAGATTGAGAAAGAGTTGAGTGTCATCTGCATAACACTGGAAGGTGGGGGGAAAGGAGGAGATGAGGTGTGCCAGGTGAGCAAGATTGATGTTAAAGATCCAAGGCGAGAGGATAGAGCCTTGGGGGACACCACAGGTGGAGAAGGAAATAGGAGAGGAGAAGGTGCTATTTGATTCTAGTGTATTTGATTCTAGTGTGTAAGCACTCAAACTGGAGTCACAATGCAGTACATAAACATCGCAATAAACCCCTGTCCCTTTCCTGTTCTATCAGTGGAACCTGGGGGGCAGGGTGAAGCCAACATCCAGAGCCCAAGAGGCACGCCAGAGAATCAATAAGGCTGGGTCGAGAGAGGCCTAAAGTCTGAGGCCTACGCAGCAATAGTGGTTAACTTGGGTGACATGTGCAATCTCAGTGCCCCATCATCAGTTATAATCACAGAGTTTGAGACCTTGGGCAAAACATTGGTACCCTTTGTGTCCTCAATAAATACAAAGCCATGGGCCGTGGAACCCCTCCCACCCCCCGGTATAATGCTGAATGCCACAGATCGAAAAAAAGAGCTGGCACGGTATGCCAGACCCACAAACTCTGTGGATAAAGGGACCCTGCAACAAATGAGGGTAAACCACAGAGACCTCCTGCGCGCAGCAAAATATGCTGGTCTCACCGCGTAGGTTGGGTTGTGAAAAGTCCACATAATGCTGCATTTCAGGAAACAACCTGGATAAGGCACTTTTCTAACCTTTATTCAAGCCTGGGAAGGCAGCGTGCACAGCAGGGTGTGGAGGAGACAGCCACAAATTCCCTAGAGGCAGTTCTGGTTGTAACACTCAAGGAGGTGGAAGAGGCCCTGGGTTCACAAAAAAGGGGGAAAGCAGCAAGGCCGGATCGTATTCCGCTAGACTTCTACTTATTCCTCTAGACTTCTACCGCGATGAAATGGCTATCTGGGTGCCAATTTTATGCACAGTATTCGACGCTGCCATTGGTGCCAAAGAAGCACCGCAAACTTGGCTGAAGGCAATAATAGTATTAATACACAAAAAAAGGCCTAAAGACCAGCCTGAAAATTACCGGCCGATCTCGCTACTCGGTTGTGCCAGGAAAACCTTTGGCAAAGTATTGCTGGGGAAACTTAAAAAATGGGTAGCTGACACATGGCCCATTAGCAACGCCCAAGCTGGGTTTTGAACTGGCCGGGGCAGAGTGGACCATTGCTTCCTTCTGTTTCTGTTAATTCAGAAATATACAAAACTGCAAAATATGAAGTTATATGCCATCTTATTGGATCTTAAAACAGCGTTTGACTCTGTGCCAAGAACACTACTGTGGCAATCGGTGAAAAAACGCACAATTCCAAAAAGAGCTGCTTGACGCTATTGAACTATTACACGTTCAAAATCAGGCTAGTGTGCGTTATGGTTTGGGAGATGACCTGACCAACCAGTTCGAGGTGTCAAAAGGGGTCCGTCAGGGATGCATCCTGGCCCCACTCATCCTCCTATTATACATTCAGGAAATTGTGACTGCACTGGAGGCAGGTGCCTTGGGTGCCCCTAGAATCGGGTCTAAAAAATAGCCCGCCTTATTTTATGCGGATGACGCGATCATTCGTGCTACTAGCCCAGCTGGCCTGAAAGTGTCTCTTAATATCTTCTTGACAAAATGTAAGGCGCTTGGCCTCGAGCTTAAAAGCTCTAAAACTAAAGTTATGGTCTTTAAACACCCCCTCTCCAATTCATGCCAGGCGAAGAAAGAAGTCACCGGCCTTACATTGGACCAAGTTGGGTATTTCGACTACCTGGGGATCCGGTTTAATGAGGCGGGGGTAGTAGGGTGGTCGGTCCAAGTGACCAAATGCAGGTTAATATAACTAAGTACAGTGCGGAAATCTGGTCTTTTTTTTTTGGTGAGTCATGGCAGTGGGGCAATAACACCGATCCTGGCTCTATTTGACAAACAAGCACTTCCCGCGTCTTTATACAGCGCAGAGATCTGGGGTTTCGTGAATACAAAATTATTATCCCCAGTCGAGAATACTTTTTTAAAGAAACTTGCTCTTGCGTAAAAATGCACCATCTGTGCTGATTCACTTAGAATTTCAAGTATTGCCTGTGGCCGACCTGATGGGTAGTAGTAAACCATACCTGGACGGTATTCACCCCCCCTATGAGCGCTCCTTATATGTCCGATTCAGATTAGGTATATTGTACCCTGCCTGATATATGCAAGGTTGGGCGCCTCACAAGACGGGTGTTTGCCCACTTTGCAAAAAAGCTACAAAAAAACGTTGATTCATTTTACATTGCTGAGTCCATTCTTATTGGGGCTTAGGCACAGATACTTATTCCCAATCCTGCTTGACATGGGGCTAAGAACCACGAGGGAATCAATGCGATTCCTCATTAATACACTAGAGTGGAACCTGGTTTTCGCCTCTGCAAGGTATATTCACTGTGCCTTGCTTTCAAGAAGCAGGTTGTCCGGCATTGACTTAAACCACTCTTAGGCTACATTGAGGCTGCGAGTTGTGCTCTCCTCCCGTAGTCCATTTAGTCCTCTATATTGCAGTTTTGAGGTTGCAAGCCTGCCCCCCTCTAAAGGTTGAAAACCAATCCCACAGATGTTAATTTTAATTGCATGGTTTTATCTTCATGTGGATTTACAGTTTGTGCGTTGTTATATATATATATATATATATTTACTGGGACTGCGATTGTGTTATGTGCTAAAGGATCAATCTGAATAAAGCTTTTTTTAACAACTTCACAATACATACATGTATAGGGCGAATATCGGAGAATACCTACAACCTAAAGCCTTTGTAACTCCCAGACTCCACAAGTTAAGACCTTTATGACTAGCCTATGCAGACAACCTTTTAATTTTTTATAGTACTCCCATAGGTCTGCAGCGCTTGCTTGAAGGATTTTCCAGTTTCATGTATAATCATTCCTTGTCAATTAACCCCACCAAGACTAAGGTGATGCAATTTTCCTATTCTAAGAAAAAAAGTGTCTTTTAGGTGGCGGATTCAGGCAGAGGAAGTGTAGACAATTGATTCCCTTCTGTATTTGGTTTCCTAATTACTTCAAAGAATACCAAAACAGCTCTGAGGTGTTGGCTTCGTACACACTCAATTGCCTTATCTAATCAGTTGTGTCGATTCTAGATACGTCAGGTTTTCTCTTTTGCCTTCTATTCATTACTACAAAGGCAAAATTGTGCCTAAGATTCTATATGGAATCGAAATGTATGATCGCTCAATAATTGACCATCTATCTTTCTTTTAGGACCTTATTTGGAGGAGAGTTTTACATCTCCCTTGCTCAATTCCACACTCAGCAATTAATTACAAGCTATTTCTAACCTCCCTAAAAGCTAGGGCGTGTTGGAGATACCCGTCAATATATAGAAAGATCCAACTGAAAGATCATTGTTTGAGGATCTTGGTGAAATCTGTCGGGAAAAGGGCCGACAGTGTTGCAAGAATTTGAGGGGTTAGGTATTGCCTTGATTGCTGAGTGTGGGTGTGATACTGTTGATCTGCTTGGGAACCTGTGTAAGGTAAAACAAGCCTTATACGATCTGGATTGGGCCCATACCATGGATGATTTTCATCAGTATGCCGTAATAGGTCACCTGAGGGGGGGTCAAAAAAAGCGGGACACATTGGCACCTTTTTTGCTGGTCTATCCAGATAGAAGTACTCGCAAGCTATTTTTCAGGTTTCTTTGGAATATAACCCAAATAAAAGAGATTTTGTTACACCATGGAGAGGAAAAGGAAGAGAAGGCCTTTTGTAGGTTCTGTCAACAAATTGGGCAACATGAAACAACAAACATCTGTTACTCCATTGTACTGCTGTGTAGGGATTGAGACTGAACGCCTTTAGAAAGTATGGTCATATATTTGATAACAGAGTTGATGAGTCTATGTGGAATTATTGTATGTCTGGTTCAACTACTGCGGTGTTTGTCGCAGTATTGACTTTTTTCAAAGCTCCGAATATTGACATTGATACTCATGTTTAAATTTCTTGATAATTTTTTTCTACCTTATTTATTGTTGCACAGTGAAGGTGTGTGTGTTATTTTAACTGTTTTCTGTTAATTTACTTTATTAACATGGTATTCTTGTCACTTATGTTAAAGGTTATTTTCATTAACCAATAAAACATACAAAATTAAAACAATAAACATCACAATATTTCATCATAAAATATTCACAATATTTTCCATACAAAAACTGAAGTCTGTAGTCACAACAATTTGTTATACACAATTATAAAAAGACAAAGGAAAGGAGACAAAATAATTGGGATTCAACTCTATGAACTGGCTGGAAGTTTTCGAGTACTTTTTATATCACACTTTTCCACTTCATTGGATGTGCAGTTTTTTGGGAGATTAAACTTCGTATTTGCAATGCTTTTCACTCTGTTTCATAACATCACAAGCCTTAAATTCTGAAAGCCTTACGGTTCTAAGGAACTTAAATATGTATATATCGATTGTCCAGGTAAACAAATATTGTGAGCACACAGGATTCCTCAATTTTTTGTAAGGGGGGCTGTGGTATGTGAGAAGTATACATCAAACAAGCGAGTACATTAACCACTAGCTACCCACCTCTAACACACCCAAGGAGAAGGCTATTGATCAGAAAATATGCTCACAGTGGAATTTTATATTTGCTTCAATTTTTTTCACTGTATAGGTGACTACACTGCTACATATGCGCCATGGCGACAGTGTAACCACCCTTTTAACTCACTGCGTCCTGAAGACGGGTCCTGGGACACTACTGACGAGCCTTTGACTGCAACAGTACTGCCCTTTGCCCAGAAACACATCAGATTGTAGACACCATTATACCATATTTGTGTATAATAGTTATGCGATTCAGTCACACTATTACTAACATCACACCAAATAACCAATGTTGATAGATCGTAAACATTGTGATGTGAACTACAGCCATAAGTGTGACGTGTTGTTTTCTTTCCATCTTGTCCATTACGGCTTTCGTAAATGATGAACACTGTATATGGCTTTTTATGTTTTTATGTTGTTTTTACTGTTATGTTTGGAGTAAATATTGATTAAAATATGTTTAAGATAACTTTTTGACCGTAGTGGTAGACAGAATTGTATGAAAATTCCACTGTGAGGATATTTTCTGATAAATAGCCTTCCCCTTGGGTGTGTTAGAGGTGGGTAGCTAGTGGTTAATGTACTCGCTTGTTTGATATATCGATTGTCCAGCCACCTCCAACACCATTAGATTGAATGATCTACTGCAGGGCTAAACATTTTAAGTTGCAAGCTACTAGCCAGCAGTGGTGGCTCCCCCTTAGGGGTTACTAGGGCAGTTGCCCCCCTTAATTTTCTGGACTCCTCCAAACTGAAAAACACAAAAAACAAATATTTTAATTATGGAACAAGTGATTTTAACTGCCTCTGCCAGGCATTTCCCAATTGCAATGGGGCATATCGACACGCATGCGTTACAGGAACGTCCTGCGGGTGATGGTGGGGTTTGCAGGGTGAAAAGACAGGCCCAGAGTGGCAGAGATGGAGAGGCCATGCTAGTTCTCTATTGTGAGAGTTGAGCTGGCTAATGTGGAGTTCCATTGATATATAAAAGCTAGTAAAAAAACAGTGATTTCCGACAGAATGTCTAGTGAAATGGAAAGAAATGGGCCTAGTCAACTCCGCTAAAATGGACAGGTGCGCAACTGAAGGGGAATTTAACTGAGAGCTTAAAACTGCTGTATATGCCCAATGAATGGGAAGTAACATGTGGGGCTGCAGATGCTGACTTTGTGTAAACTGGGAAAAGGCACGCTTTGACAGATTCAAAACTGCAGCAGACATCGGAAAATATACATTGAAATGATAGGCATGTGAAAAATACCAAAAAGTGAAGCCAGGTGACATATTTCCGAGAAAGACACTTACTTTTAACAAATAAACTGACATTCAAATGGAAAGGCCCACTTCTTGGATTTTCGTTGTAATTGTGGCCTATGTGTGAATAATACCTAAAGTGAATTTATATCTGCCCAAACCAAATGTCAAGAAAGATTGTAGTTTAACAGCATGCCCATGTATAATGCTAAATGTTACATGTAAGCACATCTTGTTGATTTAAAGCTGTATTCTCTGAAGTACGGATTCAGCTGGTGTTTTCCCCACCGAACTGAAAGGTCTGTGCCTTTGAACATTTGAACTCAAGACATGTGGGCTGGCCCCCCCAGGAAAAGCAGGCCTGGTTCAGTTAGAAATACAAAGAAATAACAGAGCATTCGCTCCAAATTGTGGGAGTTGTAGATAACACAGCCAGTAGAAATGACCTTCAAGGTCAGGCCTCCCTATTAACTGTGCATTAGTGGCCAACAGAAATTACCTTTTCAGGGCTAACTCGACCTCAAGAAATGGCTTCAGAGCCACTAATGGATGATCAAACATTGTGTATGAAACAGGTTGCTGATAAGCAGATGTTTGTATCAGGTGACGATGGAGAGATGAAACTTAGGAATAGGTGGGGACTATGTGAAACTGAGGTGCATATGTGAAGCACTACCATTAATTAATATTGGACTCATTTTTCCTGAATAAAAATAGAATCGTGTGTCCCAGTGAGCTCATATTAAAGGGGTCAAGAAGCCCGTTGGTGGGGGGCGCTGTTATGTGCCAAACAAGATGGCCGCCTAATCCGTGAGCTCTGTGGCATGCAAGATCCTGACACAACAAATCCTGCAGAAAACGGGTTCTGTCAAACACCCAGTGTGCACAGAACATTGGCTGAACAACTAAGGACCATACAGCACAAATTCTGGGCAAAATCGGATCCCAGAAGCCAGAGAGGATCGACTGCACTGCTGCACCCCCTCCCCCACGGCTGAGCGGCTGCGCGCCGAATAGTACCCGTTGGAATCCCCCTGCACCGGAGCAGAGTACGAGCGTGTTCAGCTGGCTGCCGACAACCCTGTGACGGCATAGCCCAGCATCACCCGATACACTCTTCCACTCACAGGAAAGGGGACAAACAGCAGAAAAGGTCTACACTTACAACTTCTGCACCCCAGGTACACAAGGACAAACACAAGTCGTCAGATAGGGACAATTCTAAGACCCCTGTCCCTGTGTCTTCACGCAGGCTCTCCCCTCCCACCTCTTATGATATGGGATTAGAAGAGGAACCTCATCAGGAGGTTGTCATCCCCAGCTCCAGAGAATGGAGCACTGTGGACATAGAAAGGGTGATGAGGAGAATGTCTTCCTTAGCTAATTTTTATGAACAGAATCCACAGCATTTTCTTAGCTATACCCCTGACAATGCTACTCCGTCAGGATCCAAGGACCCCTATCCTCCTAATAAGAGATCTCGGCTTGATACCCCAGCTCAGGGACTGTCTTCAGACCCTTACCATATTCAGCCTTACCAACAGGATGGGGATGACCCAGACGTTTTGGTGCTGGACGACCAAACTGGGGTCGAGTATTATGGAGATGATGAGGGCCAGGATGAGGAGGAGGAAGACGAGACGGAGGTCTACAATATGGACTCCCCGGTTTACAAGGAACCACAGGTTTCTGACACACCTATAGATAACCAGCCCCTTCTAAATCAGGTCTTGGCTAAAGCTCTAGAGCACTTCCACATAGATATGCAGTGGGCGCAGGAAGGGAGGGACTTTGCAGAGGAGCTAGTGGGGGACAAAAGACCCATTCTCCAGCATGGGGTCTGGCATGGATTCACATGCTCATGAATATTCCCCGTCGTCAGGCTGGGAATCCTCGGTAAAGAAAAAACCAGTATCAGTTTCGTTTCTGATCTGTCTTTCGTAGTAGTAACCAATCACTGATCTCTGCGTCATACTGATCACAGCCAATGACTGCCCTCTACCTAAGCCCCGCCTCTGGCAGCCATCTTCAGATTTTTACCGCACGTTCATGTGTTGGGATCCTCGTGCTATTGCTCTCGAGCGTTAGTGCTATTTTTTTCACATTTTTTCTTAAAAACTTCGTTTTTTTCGGTCAAAAGAGCCTCAAGCTCCACCGACTCTCCATCCGATCAACGGGGACCCATGTCGGATTCGTCTACGCCCCTCAAGGGTGAAGATTCGTCGAGCTATGCTTTTGGAGGACTCCAGAAGTTTCTCAGGCCCATCTCGGTCATGGCCCAGGAGAAGGGAAGCTCGACGCCCGGAAAGCTGTTCAGGGTCTGCCCTGGATGCCAGCTGCAGAATGTCTTTAAGGAAGACGAACACTCCTTTTGTCTTTACTGCCTACATGAGGACAAGACGAACGTGGAGAAGGACTGTGCGTTTTGCGGCAACATGTCGGAGCGGACCATGAAGGACCGCCATCAACGTCTCGCCAACTGGCTGGAAGGGAAGAGCCCGTCCGGCGAGAAGAAGAGGAAGAAATCCGAGCGGTCTTCTAAGACCTTTGAGGATGCCCCGGCGACGGGGGTCCAACATAAGGCCAAGCACCGCGAGTCCGCTGGCACCGGGAGCGCCGAACGGTCGGGCTCTACAGGCGCCAGGCAGGGCGCACCCTCCCCGGCACCATCAACCACGAGCCAACGCTCTGGGTCGGGTAAGAGGAAGGCCGAGCACCCGGCGAAGCTCCTGGAGAGGCCCCGGTCGAGCTCGAAGGCGGAGGGGGAGCGAGGCAGTGTCCCCCCTTCAAGGAGAAGGCGGTGAACGCACCAAGGGTGGTTAAAGCCTTAATCCATCCGGCCAAGGCCTCTATCGAGACAGTCGCGGCGGCCCTGGCTCAGCCTGTGGAGGCTACACCAGTGGCGTCGACCTCGGGGCTCAGAGTCTCCCTGCCACCGCGGAGGGAGTCCTCTTTTATGCCCATCGACAGGACCCCCGTGAAACTTCCGACGGAGAAGAAAAAGGGGGGGCAGGGGTCATCGTGGATTCGGCCTCAACCTCTGAGGAAGAACTGATCGAGGTCTTAAGCC
Organism: Ambystoma mexicanum; assembly: GCF_040938575.1. NCBI lineage: Eukaryota > Metazoa > Chordata > Amphibia > Caudata > Ambystomatidae > Ambystoma > Ambystoma mexicanum. The sequence goes on from NC_090939.1 coordinate 67,209,876, forward strand.
ACGGCGTTGGCGTGGAAGAAGACCAGCCTGTCGGGAGGGATCCCGACGCAGGAGACGACGACATCGTCGAGGGTACCGACGGGGCCCCTGACCGCCCGTCGGATTCCCCTCTGCCAGTGCCGCAAGACAACTCGGCGGCCATTTTGTTGGCTATACAGTGCTTATGCTCAGAGATAAGGACGAGACTGCCGTTACCAGTGGAGGAACCACTCCCGTCGGGGGACCCAGAACCAGGCCCTTCGGGCAGCCCCCCTCCTAAGAAAAGAAGGATTCACCCTCCACCTCCTTTTCAGCCGTCGCGCCCCGTTCAACCCTCCTCCCCGTCCACGACTCGAGGGGATGATACGGGAACTGACACGGCCACGACGGGTACGGACGACGAGGTGTACGACGAGGACCTGCCGTCGTCTCCTCCCACCCGGGCTCCCCCGCCCGACGAGATTGGATCTTTTCACTCCATGATCGCCAGGGCATCCGAGCTCTTCCAGCTCTGCCCTGAGGAGAAGAAGAAGGAAGGCTTCCTTTATCAGCGGCGCGAGGCCAAGAGGAAGACGGTCCTCGCGGTACCTCTACTGGACGACATTTGGGATGAGGGCCTCTCCCTCCTCTAGAACCCATCCACGACGCCAGCTAGAAGAGGCCGGTATGAGAAGAAGTACCGGGTCCCGGACGCGGCCCCCTTGTGCCTCTGGGCACAGCCTGCCCCGGACTCCGTCGTCTCCGCGGCAGCCAGGAAGAAAGCGGGGGGGTGCGGCATCCACGTCGACTTCCCCGCCGGACGGCGAGGGAAAGAAATTGGACACGATGGGGCGCAGGGTCATCTCGTCTGCAGCGACGACGATTAAGGCGGCTAACGCCTTGGCTATCGTAGCCCGGTACGACAGGGAGCTGTGGTACAAACTGGCTCCCCTACTGGACTTCCTACCGGACGACAAGAGGACGGATGCCCTGGCGATCTTGCAGGAAGGTGAGGTGGCGTCGGACCACGCCATCACGATTGCGACGGACATCGCCGACACCGGATTTCGCCAGTTGGGCAACAGCGTGTGCCTTAGGCGGCGTGGATGGCTCAAGGCTACTGACTTCCGTCAAGACGTACAGACCAGAGTCCTGGACATGCCGTTCGATGGGAACAACCTGTTTGGGAAAACAGTGGACGATTCCCTTCAAGCCATTAAAGCGGACACGGAGACGGCCCGGGCTCTCGGGGTTCTCCAGCAACGGCGGCCGCCCTTTCGGAGCGGCGGAGGCAAGGGCGCCTCTAAAGGTTCCGGCGGCGGATTTTCCACCTACCGTCAAGCGGCCCGTTCGTCGTCTCAGGAGGCTTACAGGGGACGAGGCAAGTCAGGCGGACCCCGCCGTCGTCGCCAAGGAGGTCAAGGCGGCAAAGCCTCGTCTAAGCAGGATTGAACCGGCCGTGGGGTCGGGCCCCCACCGAAGCACCCCGGTGGGAGGCCGGCTGGCGAGCTTCGTCAGCGTGTGGGAGTCCATCTCCACCGACCGTTGGGTGCTGGACGCCCTAGCCCAGGGCCACGCGCTCGAGTTTCAAAGAAGGTGCCCGCGCGTCCCCCCTGTGGCCAGGAAGGAGCTTCACGTCCCTCAGCTTCTCCGGGAGGTAAAGGCGATGCTCAGGAAGGGCGCCATCGAACTCGTCCCAAAGAGGCTTCGGGGCTCTGGAGTTTACTCAAGATACTTCCTCGTGAAGAAGAAGAGGATGGCGCCCCATCCTAGACCTAAGACGGCTGAACAAGTTCATCAAGGCACAAAAGTTCCGGATGGTCACCCTCCAGCACGTCCTGGGTCAGCTGGAGGAGGGCGACTTCCTGTCGTCGTTGGATTTGGAGGATGCCTACTTCCATATTCCTATCCTAAAGGGGCACCGAAAATTTCTCAGGTTCGTGGTCCAAGGGCGTCACTATCAGTTCAGAGCCCTTCCCTTCGGTCTACGGTCGGCACCCAGGGTATTCACCAAGTGCCTTGCACCAGTGGCGGCGCAGCTGCGCCGAGAGGGGATCCACGTCTACCCCTACCTAGACGACTGGCTCATCTGAGCCAAGACGAGGGAGCTCGCCGTGGAGCACACGGCAAGGACCGTCCAACTTCTCACGGACCTGGGATTCTCCGTGAACTACGCCAAGTCCCACCTGGTACCCGCGCAAGACACACTGTTTCTGGGAGCGAAGCCATCCTGGGCAAGGTGCAGCGGATGTTGGTTGCCGACGCGGCCAAGGTGAGGTCCATCAAGTCCCTCCTCGGAATGATGTCCTCTTGCATCTACCTCATTCCCATGTGCAGGCTCCGGATGCGCCCTTTGCAGGAGTTCCTGGACGCGCGCTGGATCCAAACGACGGGCAGCTTCGAGGAGAGGATCACACTCGACGAGAGTTTCCGATGAGCGATCCGGTGGTGGGGCACCCGCGCGCATCTGCGGGCGGGCATGGACTTCCAGACCCCAGGCCACCAGGAGACAGTGACCACGGATGCCTCCCTGGAAGGGTGGGGAGCGCACACCGAAAATCTGCACGCGAGAGGGCTTTGGCTCCCAACAGAGAAGTCCCTCCATATCAACGTCCTGGAGCTCCGTGCGGTGTTTTGGGCCCTCAGGTCCTTCCTTCCGTCCCTCAAGGGCAAGGTGGTGAGGATCTTCACCGACAACACCACCACCATGTTTTACATCAGGAAACAGGGCGGAACCAGGTCCCCAGCACTGTCCAAGGAGGCGCAGGACCTGTGGCATTGGGCCGTCGCCCAAAGGATGTTTCTGTTGCTGTTTCATCTGGCAGGGAAAAAAAACGCCATCGCCGACTCACTCAGCAGGGAGCTGCGCTTGTGCCACGAGTGGGAACTACGGCAGGATCTAGTGGATCGCCTCTTCCGACGGTGGGGCACACCCCAGATCGACCTGTTCGCGACGGCGACGAACTCCAAGTGCCGGAGGTTCGCCAGCAGGTTTCCCCAGCCGAGGAGCATGGGCGATGCTTTCTCGTTCCCCTGGGAGGGCCTGTTCCTATACGCATTCCCTCCATTGCCACTGCTGATACGGCTCATCAACCAGCTCAAGAGGTCACGGTGCAGGATGATCCTCGTCGCACCTGCGTGGCCGAGGCAGATATGGTTCCCGGACCTTCTGGACTTGTCAGCATCCCCGTCAGTCAAGCTGCCAGTGGACGCGGATCTGCTCTCCAGGGAAGGAGGCGCCATCCTCCACCACGACCCGAAGTCGCTGAACTTGCAGGCCTGGCTCCTGCAGCGCTAGAGTGTGGAGGATACGACATACCGGCCGACTGCAGAGAGGTTCTTGCAAAGGCCAGGGCGTCCCCGACTCTTAAATGCTACGGACACAAATGGAAGAGGTTCTCTGTCTGGTGCCACGCACAGAAGATTAACCCTCTAAGGATTACGGCTCCCCAAGTGCTGCCGTACCTGTTGACGCTGGCCAGAGCTGGATTGGCACACGCGTCCATCAAGATTCATCTTGCTGCGATCTCCCGATACACCAGAACCACGGGGCGGACGTACTTGTGGTCTCATTGTCTGGTGAAAGAGTTCATGAAGGGACTGTTCAGATCGTTCCCGCCGGTGAAGGCTCCGGCCCTGGTGTGGGAGCTCAACGTGGTGCTGACCAAGCTCATGGGACCTCCGTTCGAGCCTCTGCACTCGGCCCCGTTTAAGTTCCTGTCGTGGAAAACAGCGTTTCTTGTGGCCATCACCTCCGCACGACGGGTGGGAGAGATCCAGGCCCTTTCCTGCAAGGCCCCGTACTTGACTTTTCACGACACGAGGGTGGTGCTCAGGACGCACCCCTCCTTCATGCCCAAGGTGCCGTTGGACTTCCACCTCAACGAACCCTTGGTGTTGCCTGTGTTTTTCCCGTCGCCTTCGTCGCCGGCTGAGAGGACTTTGCACTCGCTGGATGTGGCTAGAGCGCTGAAGTTCTACGTGGACCGCACGAAGTGTTTTCGGAAGACGTCACAACTCTTTGTGAATTTTGGACCTGTCAATCAGGGGAAGGCTCTCTCGAAGGCTTCCATTTCCAGATGGCTCTCCTGCTGTATCATGTACTGTCACCGGTTGGCAAACCGACCGCTGCCTGGCCGTCCGAGAGCACTTTCCACCAGAGCGATCGCAGCTACCACGGCGTTCCTATCTGGTGTGCCCCTGCTGGACATTTGCAGGGCTGCTACGTGGAGGTCGACGCACACCTTCACGAAATTCTACTGCGTCGATCGGGATTCCAGGGAGGAGTCCAGGGTCGGCCAAGCAGTGCTGCGCAACCTGTTCGCCTGAGGTGAGCCTGGTGAGGAGGTAAGATTGCTTAATGTTGAGTTTGATGTGATGCTTAATGTTGAGCCTTTGCCACCTCCCGTGGTTGTGCATGTGGGTACTGCTATGTATTCTTTATTCATGAGCATGTGAATCCATGCCAGACCCCATGCTGGAGAAGGAACAAGTTACTTACCTGTAACTGTTGTTCTCCAGCATGGGTCTGGCATGGATTCACATGCGAACCCTCCCGCCTACCCCTCTGTGGCTCTTCACTTGGTCATACTGCCACTTCACGTGCTTCCAAATCTGAAGATGGCTGCCAGAGGCGGGGCTTAGAGGGCAGTCATTGGCTGTGGTCAGTATGACGCAGAGATCAGTGATTGGTTACTACTACGAAAGACAGATCAGAAACGAAACTGATACTGGTTTTTTCTTTACCGAGGATTCCCAGCCTGACGACGGGGAATATTCATGAGCATGTGAATCCATGCCAGACCCATGCTGGAGAACAACAGTTACAGGTAAGTAACTTGTTCCTTGCTAAAGCCATTCCTATTCTCAAATCAATCCAGCGTAGAATTGATCCTTCCCTTCTCAATCCTAATCTCACTAAGGCTGTGAACCCCAGAATTGAGAAGATGTTCAGGGCTGCCCAGTCAGACCCTCTTTACCAAGGAGTCAGGCTTGAGTTGACCCCTTATGTAATCACTAACACCAGAAAGAGAGCGGGGACACCTCTATCATCAGAGGCTCCCTCAGACAAGGACAGCAAAAGAATATACGGTTTAGGAAGAAAAGTAGCCTCCACTTCCGCTTACCAGTCAAGGATCACCAACACCACCACTCTGCTGGCAAGCTATAATTGCAGACAGTGGGAGCAGATAGCTGCTCTCATTGACTCCGCACCGGAACCACTAAAGGGTAGTAGGCCCAAATCGCGTCGGAGGGTAGAGCCGTGTCCAGTTGCATTCTGAAGACAACCTTTGACGCCGCAGATACTGCAGGACGGCTCATTGCAGAAAGCACTGTCATCAAGAGGCACACTTGGCTAAAACAGTCAGGGTTTAAACCCGAGACCCAGGCAACCCTTATTGACATGCCGGTGGAACCGAATGTCTTGTTTGGCAAAGCGGTAGAGGACGCACTAACAACTGCCAAAGACGAGTATGATACTCTAAAGACCCTCGGACAGTTGACTAATAAGCCCACTAATCAAAGAGGGAATAGTAATTTTCGCTGCTTACGTGGTACAGGGTACATCATAGGGTGGCAACCAGCAGACTACCCAAAGTTACGGCAGAGGTAACAAGAGGGCCCGTGGTAGAGGTAGAGGCAGCCCCGGCAGAGGCGGCGGTATGCCTCCCGCAAAGCAGTGACGGTCCGCTCAGGGTCCCTTCCCATGCATCCCCAGTAGGGGGGCGCATTTCCAACTTCATCGAAGCATGGGAAGGGATCACATCAGACAGATGGGTGCTGTCCACAGTGTCCGCAGGATACTGCATCGAACTGCTAGAGCGCCCCCGCAACCACCCTCCACGTCAAAAGATACATTCACTGGACCACCAGAAGATCCTCCTCGAGGAAATCGTCAATCTTCTCGCAAATGACGCAATAGAACTCGTCCCGGGCAACCAGGTAAACAAGGGTATCTATTCAACGTACTTCCTTGTGCCAAAAAAAGATTTAACAATGCGCCCAGTATTAGACTTACGCCCTGCAAACAAGTATGTCGAGCCCCAAAAATTTTGCATGACTACTCTCCAAGAAGTAATCCCCCTCATAAAAAGGAGGGATTACATGCAACATTGGACATGAAAGATGCCTATTTTCATATTTCCATGTTCCCAGCGCACAGAAGATTCTTGCGCTTCAAGGTTGACAGCCAGCACTACCAGTTCAAGGTACTGACCTTCGGGATAGCCTCGGCTCCCAGGGTATTCACGGAGGTACTGGCGGTGGCGGCAGCACACTTACGCAGGGAGGCAATCCCAGTGTACCCTTACCTGGACAACTGGATCATCACGGGGGAGACCCCAGTAATTTGCAGATCAAACATCCAAAGAACAATCGACCTCCTCTTCGAATTGGGTTTCTCTATCAACGAGAAAAAATCAAGCCCGGTGCCAAGCACCTCCAAGCAGTTCCTAGGAGCTGTACTAAACACTCAAGAGGGGTTGGCCTTTCCATCAGAGGAAAGAATTCGGAAACTACTACTGCAAATTCCTCCAAATCAACCCGGTCGCCAGATAAGGGTGCGCAAAGCAATGCGTTTGCTAGGCATGATGGCGTCATGTATTTACCTGGTCCCCCACGCGTGCCTGCGCATGCGACCCATGCAAGAAGGATTGGCAAAACAGTGTTCTCAGGCAAGTGGTCAGTGGGGCGATCTAGTGGTCGTTTCGCCAACACTTGTTCAAAAGTCTTCACTGGTGGACAAGAGAGAACCTGTCAAAGGGGAAACTACAGACGCATCCCTGTCAGGGTGGGGAGCACACCTCCTCCACCACACAGCTCAGGGTCTCTGGTCTCACTCAGTGGCCAAGTATCATATCAATCTGCTAGAACTCCTGGCAGTCCTCAGAGCGCTTCAAGCGTTCGAACCCCACCTTTTGAACCTGTCAGTACGGATCCTAACAGACAGTACGACAGCAATGTTTTACATAAACAAACAGGGAGGGACTTGTTCGCCAAATCTGTCCAGGCTTGCCCAGAAAATGTGGACATGGTCACTCAGACAGAACATTTACCTGTCATCTCAACTTGTTCCAGGGAATCTCAATTCACTAGCAGATGCTTTAAGCAGAGATCCCCTCCCAGAAGAGCACGAATGGTGTCTACACAGAGAAGTTGTAGAAAACATCTTCTCACCCTGGTGTTTCCCCACTATAGACCTATTCGCCACAAGCGAAAACAGGCAATGCACAGGATTCGCATCCAGGTTCCCTCAGCCAGACTCCAAGGTGAACGCCCTGTGGATGAACTGGTCAGGGATGTTTGCCTACGCTTTTCCACCAACCCCTCTCATGACGAAGGTGGTCAACAAGATGTACAGGGAATCGATGACGCTCATCCTAGTTGCTCCCATGTGGGCGAGGCAAACGTGGTTCCCACCAGACTAGCAGTGTGCGAACCCATCAGACTCCCGTGCTGGCACAACCTACTATCCCAGCACCGAAGTCAAACAGTGCATCCTCAGCCCAGCTCAACGAACTTGGCAGCATGGCTCCTGAAGTCATAGAGTTTGGGCATCTCAACTTACCACAGAGGTGCATGGACATCCTAAAAGAATCTAGGAAACCAAACACGAGGCACTGTTATTTTGATAAATGGAAGAGATTCGTTATCTGGTGCCAGAATAAGCAAATCAACCCGGTTGATTGCACTCCTTCCAATATTGTCACCTACATGCTCCACCTGCTGGATGCAGAGTTGGTATTTAACTCACTCAAGGTTCCCCCTGGCGGCACTGCCAGCCTACACCACCTCCCATACCAAGGTTTTGTGGTGGAAAGTACCAGTGGTTAAAGCCTTTATGGAAGAGGTAAAGAGACTACACCCTCCAATTTCTAACCCACCACCGGGATGGGACCTTAATGTGGTGCTTGCTAAACTCATGGGCCTACCCTTTGGACCCATGCATAAAGCCAGTCTCAAACACCGGACCTATAAAACTGCCTTCTTAGTAGCCATTACATCCATAAGAAGGGTCAGTGAAATTCAGGCTCTGTCAGTGCAGGATCCTTTCTTTACTGTTCATAAAGATAAACTGGTTCTACGAACACACCCTAGGTTCTCACCTAAGTTCATTTCAAAATTCCACGTTAACCAGTCCATTGAGCTTCCGGCCTTCTTCCAAGAACCTCAAAGCTCTGCTGAGGTGAAACTACACACTCTAGATGTGCGAAGAGCAGTCCTATACTATGTAGAAAAGACCAGGTCTCTAAGAAAAACAGACCAACTGGTTTGTATCCGTAGCTACAGGCAGAGAGGGAGATTGCGTCTCTAAAGGTGCCATCTCAAAGTGGATAGTCAATTGTATCCAGTTATGTTACTCCCTTTCTGAAAGAACTCTGCCTTTTACGCCAAGAGCCCACTCTACAAGAGGCACTGGGGCCACTCTGGCTTTTATTGCAAATGTACCCCTTGACACCATTTGCAAAGCAGCTACTTGGAGCTCTATTCACACTTTTACTCAGCACTACTGCATTGACACTCTTTCCATGACAGATACTCAAGTGGGACAAGCGCTTCTAAGACACCTGTTTGCTCATGACCCTTCTCACATCCCACCTCCTTATTCTAACACTGCTCGCTAATCTATGCACAGCATGTGATCTAAGCAGATTCCACAAGCCTCAGAAGGGATACATTACTCACTGTAATCGTATTTCTGATGCTTGTATCTGCTTAGATTCACATGCGCCCGCCCTTCCTCCCCTCTGAGAGAAGGCGCATGAATGCTTGTAGTCTTATCTATCTGCTTGGATAATCTGTACTTGCGGTACTCCTCATGCTGCCTCATGTCAGAAAAAATACAATCTGAGGGTCCTACACGCATGAGGGATCATGGGTACAGTGGACGTCACACTAGGGATAGTATAACTGGCACGCCCTGTGTCGACGCCCATTTTCGAGTTTCAAAAAACAAACAGTAATACTCCACAGCTTCCACTAGATGTCGGCCTATGCACAGCATGTGAATCTAAGCAGATACAAGCATCAGAAATACGATAACGTTGAGTAATGTATCCCATATACACACTCACAAGTGTGAACAAAGTATCAAGCTTGGGGGAAGTTACAACAGTTAAATGTTCAGTTGTAAAGTTTAAAAAGAACTGGCATCAACAGATGGGAAAGTAAACCACTATAAACCCAAGAGATATAACCCTGATGAGAAGGTTTAGCGACAGATGACATGGAACGTCAGGGGTTTGGTCAACCCAATCAAAGCCAAGAAAATCCTAGCATATGCCAATAGGCATAAGATAGACATTCTTCTACTACAGGAGACCCATGCCATCGAACGTACATCCAGCGCTCTAAGCCGTGCCTGGGTTCCACAAATATTTGCGACTGACTACTCGGCGCAAGCAAGAGGGGTACTGACAGCGATCCACCGCAGAACAGGCTTCCAAGTGTCAAAAAGTAAGGTAGATACGGAAGGCAGATTTGTAATACTATGGGGAACAATCCAAGGGCAAGAAGTAATTATAGTTAACATATACGGCCCCAACATAGACTCTCCTGAATTCTACCAGCAAATAATTGCATTAATAATGCCGACAGATGATGCAAGAGTGCTTTGGGGAGGCGATTTCAACACCACACTCGACCTCTCACTTGACAGGTCATCAACAGCTCAGAGGGCAGATTCAAAGACGGCAACCACCATCAAACAAGCCATGACAATGCTACCTCTTTCGGATGCATGGAGAGAACTGCACCCACTTAGCAAAGAGTATACATTTCACTCACATGTTCATGGATCGAGTTCCCGCATTGATTACTGGCTTTGTTCTACTGACCTTATCCCTGACACAAAGGAATGCACAATATTGCCACGAACCTCATCAGACCATTCCCCGATTATCTTGCAGATTCAGGTAGGGGTACCCATACCAACTCATCGCATATGGAGAATACCCCCGACCTCCTACGAGACAAATCTTTACATGAACAGCTGAGGATCGAGGTGACCGAGTTCTTTGAGCACAACCGGGACTCTGTCAGCTCACAATCCACGATCTCGGAGGCCTTCAAAGTATGGCTAAAGGCACACCTGATCTCCAAAGTCCACGGCACGCTGAAAGGAATACACACTCAGCTGTCACGGACTGAGGAATGCATCAAAAAGGCGGAGGAGTCATATACCACAACACCAGGACCAAGAACCCTAGCTCCGCTGCAAGATGCCCTGGCTGAGTTCGCAACATTGGCAGAACAAGCGGTCTGGTACTTGGCACAACCCACCAAAGCCAGGAAATATGGGGAGGGAAATAAATCTGGTAAGCTGCTAGCTAATCTAATTAAGTCTGAATACGGACATCGACAAATTACCAGCATTACAGACCAGATGGGGGTGACCCAAGTGAATCATCAAAGAGTAAATGAAGAGTTCATGAGGTTCTACACTGAGCCCTACACAAACTCAGACCAAGCTACAACAGAGGAGCTGCGACAATACCTGGACTCCTTCCCGCTTCCCGCACTGATCCCAGAATACAGAACCGCCATGGACCTTCCCCTGTCACTGGAAGAAATAGTACAAGCAATTAAGGACCTCAGGGCGGGCAAGGTGCCTGGTTCAGGCGGCATACCTGCGGAACTATACAAGACCCTCACTGAAGAGCTTGCTCCAAGGCTGCTAGAGGTGTGGGAGGAGGCCATGGAACCGGGATCTCTCCCACCCTCAATGAGAGAAGCAATCGTCACAGTCCTACTGAAACCTCTCAAACCCCCTCAAGATCCATCCTCATACAGGCCATTATCCCTAAACAATGTGGGCACCAAAATCTTCGCCAAAGCCATTGCAAACAGATTGAACCCATATAAGTCCAAATTAGTACACCCGGACAAGACAGGCTTTATACCAGGCAGATCCACCGCTCTCAACCTGCAGAGATTCTTCACCATTGCCTCCAAGATGGATCCTCAGGCCAAAACAGTGGCGGTTACCCTGGATGCAGAGAAGGCATTCGACTCCATATCCTGAAAGTTCATGTACGGTATGCTACAAAACATGGGGTTCGGAAATGGCTTTCTTCGTAGTATGGGGTGGTGTACTGTAATCCTACCGCTAGAGTGAGGACCAATAAGACGATATTACCAAGCTTTAATCTACAAAGGGGCACCAGACAAGGTTGTCCCCACTCCCCTCTAATTTTCGCATTAATAATTGAAGGAATGGCAGCATACCTACGTTTCAGACATGCCTGGAGAGGGACCCGGATCATGGGGGACCCCCAGTTCATATCTCTTTATGTGGACGATACAATGCTGTATCTCAGAAACCCTGACACTAATCTGCCACCCATAATGAAAGACATTGAGACCTTCACAAAATACTCTGGATACAGGATATACCAGGCTAAGTCAGAAATAATACCACTATCCAGTTCTACAACCAGAACTGCGACCATGGAGGTCTTCCGTTGGTCCCCCACCGACGCACGATACCTGGGCATTATAATGGCGACAGACAAGCGCACCCTCTATGACAATAACTATGCCCCGTTCCTGGTGCAATTCGAAATCAAACTGAAAACATGGGTTAAACTGCCGCTGTCCCTATACAGCTGCATATCCCTCCTTAAAATGGTGATAGTATCGAAACTGCTATACCTCTTCAGTGGCATCCCAATATGGCAGGGAGGTAATATTTTGGTATTTGGTACGCTACAGAAAATGGTCTCTAACTTTGTCTGGGGAGGAGGCACGATCAGACTCAGCTGGCCAAAGCTATGTGAGAACTACGACATGGGGGGGACTAGCGGCTCTCGACTTTCTCCTCTACTATTACTCCGCACAGGCATACTTTGCCAAATACTGGAACAATACAGCAGAGCAATTTGCACATATATGCGCCGAGGAGTTTGCAGCATCCCCCCTAAACCTGAAGAGCATGATATTCGCCAGGGTCCCGGAGGAGAGAGTACTGGCAGACCTGCTAGCCTCAACAGTACGGGCATAGATATGGATACTCAAAAGAGTGGGTTGTGACATACCGTACTGGACACACCTACCACTATGGCACTATCCCGCACTTGAACCCACAGCGGACCACACCATACAAAGGAGATGGGACCCAGATAAGAAGGCAAAAATCGGGGATCTCTTCTCTGAAGGAAGATTCCTCACTGCTGCCGAAATCCAAAACAGAACGGGCCCCGGCCTGTTCACAATCCTGCAATACCAACGCCTGAAAGCGGCCTGCATAAAGAAATGGCCATCCTTCCCAATGGCTCCCCCCACACAGAAATTCTTATCCGATATCCTGACAGAAGACGGTTTTACCAGCAACGTCTCCACAATGTTTCAAATCGTACAATGCAATACTCCATCCAAGAATAATATGAAAGAAAAATGGGAAAGAGATCTGAATATGGTGATTGACGAACAAAAATGGGTAAACTACTGTAGATATACCGAAGACATTTCTCTAAATGCTAACTTCAGACTCATTCAGCTAAAAATACTAAATCACCTGCACATTACCCCAAGTAAGATCGCCAAATTCGATCATACTAAACAAGCGACATGTCCCAAGTGCGGAGAGGTAGCCGCCAACTCAGTTCACATATACTGGGAATGCCCCCCGATCAAGCGATTCTGGGATGAGATAGCGGAAACCATGAGCGACATACTGAACATGAACATCCCGGCCACGCCGCAGATGTATCTACTGGGGGATATCGGGAAGGCCTCTATAAAAACTCGCAGACTATTTGCAGTGGGAGGAGCTGTGGCCAAGCGCAATATCCTCAGGAAATGGAAATCCAAATCCCCTCCCACTCATGCCAACTGGCTCCGAGACCTTGTAAATGTACAAGAAAACAAAGAAACATATATCCGAGGCATCCAAACCACCTCCAGACCCAAAGACATTTGGGGTCCCCTCAGGGAGTACTTACGAAGCGGAGAAGACCAATCCAATGAATGAACTGCCTAGACTATAAAAGGAAAATATGCCGGACCCATATCCCCTTTACCGCCCCCCAAAAGCAATCTTAACAAATGCACTGTATGATGAGTTATGTCTAACCAAATTAAATGTGATATGAACTACTAATGTCATATATGATGATCCCTGTACTGTAAGATGCCAGCAATAAATAAAGGTCTTTAAAAAAAGAAGCCCGGTGGTATCATGTAAATATGAATCATGTGTGATGTTTACAAGTTGAGTTATGAAAACAATTATGATTCCGGCCTTCTCATAATTCTGAGGGAATGGAAAGTTGATGTGGTGATAGGTTATGGAAGTAAGGTTTGAATCGTGAAGGGTCTGAGTTGTGATTATCTCAGCTCAGAAGTAAATCGATAAAAATCGATAAAAATGGCAGTTCCTCCCAGGAAGGGCGTACCGAGATATGATTAGTATTTTCGAACTCGCCATAAAATATAGAACTCAAATATATACATGTGCCTGCAGTTATATGAAAAATTAGGGTAGCCCCATGTTAGATTTTTCGGAACACTAAAAGTTAAACCCACTTGTCATTTTGAGATGAAGAATCTTTCTCATCCCTCCGCCTCCATCATCCACACCTCCCAACTCTTTGTCCAATCAACAGGCAGTGGGCGTATTGGGGGAGGGGGACTTAGAGAGCTGGCCAATCCGTAGCGTGGGAATTATGATCTTTCTTTGACTTTATGACTCTTGGGACCTTTCTTTGGACTTTTCAATTTTCCCTTGGCTTTCCCACTCTATTGCTGGAGGTAGTCTACTTCTGGATTCTTGCAAGGAACAACTAGCAGAGAGACAGGGAACTACCAAGGTCTTAATCATTGTATGGGAGACGAAGACTGGGAAATCTAGAAACTGGCTCGGCCGCCATTTGTGGAGCGAGAGGCAGTCTGGTTGCTGGGGCTAACCTTGACCAAAGCGTTTGACCAGATATGTGCTGTCCTCAGATCAGCCCTGCTGTTTCCCTGGATGCCCCATAAGCAAGTCCTCCCATGTAAGTAGATTAATGGCAACAAAAGTGTGGGGTGGTGGGGATCTGGTAAACTTAATCTCCATCTCGCATAATAGGTATGGGGGTGGAACTGGGGAGATTCTTGGCACATTTTATTAAATCTAACTCAAATGGATTCCACTATAGAAAATCACCCTATCCATTCAAATTGAATTTTTTGGGAACTGCCTGCCTTAATCCTTTCCATTAAATTGTGGGGAGGGGGAAGGCTGTGTAAATCATTAGCGCATTGAAATGAAGTTAAATCATTTCCTACATAGAAAATCACAAGATGATTGTTGTTAGATTTCGAAACTAACTAAGTTCATGCCCAGTGTTAGAGTCGGTATAGACAATAAAGTACTTGGATGACTGTACCTTTCTGAAACCCCTGTCTTCTGTACAACAGGGGGGGGTCCATAATCCCACAATAAGTAACCCTAAAACGCTGCCCTTCAAGTGAATGTAGAGTGTGCAAAACAAAATTTCCCAGTTATTTACGTGCATCCCAAAACAATTTTCCCAAGGCACTGCATTTTGTGTAAATAAAAAGCCCACAATTTTCCCATTGAATTCATTTTCTAAATTTTGCCTTTCAAATAAAAAGCCCAAAACGATTTTTTGTCAATGTGTCTATTTTTTAAACCCTGCCTTTTTAATACAAAAAGACAACACAATTTCTCTACTGTATTTCCCACTCCCTGTACCTTGCCTTCAAATTAAGGGGTCACATATAACTGATGCCTGGGGGTGGGGGTTGCTGGGAGAGAAGAGCATTGTGACAACCCAAGCAATCACTGGGGGTTATTTCAAATGTCATATTTGTTCATGTAATTGTTTGTAATTGTTTATACAGCTCTAAGTCTCTAAGCTTTGGAAAGTCTCTAAGTTTTACCTATCTGTAAATTCATTAGAATTACAAGTCAGTCAATTGGTGCAAGTAATTTCAAATTGTGATATTGTGCTGTGCCACAGCGTTGGTGGCTGATATTGGTTGTTTTATTGTTCTTTGTCAAACCATAAATATATATATTTTTTTATTTTTGTATTTATATATTCTTGTTTCAATTGAAATGTAAACAATTTTTACAAGCGTGTTTCCTGTATGTCCTTCCAGTAAATACTAGGTCCAACCGGATTCCAAGCTCCTTATTTTTAGGTACTCCTGGTTCCTGGGGTTCCATTGTGCACCAGAGAGAATAGATGGTTTTTTATCTCCTTGGATTAAAGGCTTTTCAGTGTTACCTCTGGTGAGTAGTCCGGATTCTTGAAAATAAACGACTACAGCAATAACCCAAGAGGTTTGTCCCCACTCATCAACCGGCTCCACCACTCCTCTTCGTCGTAGAACTGCACGTTTTTAAATCAGAAGCTCAGATGACGAGAGCGTGCATCGATCAGCCCCCGGCAGTTCAGAAGGAGATGTTTAGTTGTTTCTTTCATTTCCTTCTGTGTGCAGAAACGGCAGGCTGCAGAGGGCTGCTTTCGTTAGTATGCATGATGTCTAAGCGAATTCTCATGAAGGTTTCTCAGAGTTTCCTGTCAGGACTTTTTGCCAGGTAGATGCGAGTTTCGTTGATCTTTCTTGCATTGAATGGAAGCTCCAGCAATGACTTGAGTTGGTTTGTTTCGTCCAGCGTTTGGACCCAATTGTTCTCTAGAATCTTTTTTTTAACCTTTTCTGGGTTGTGAATGAGTTCAGCTTCCGTGCTGCCTACCTTGGCAAGCAGGAGTCTTTTCTTACTGGTCCAATTTCCTAGCCTTTTACAATTCCCTGCTTATATGTCATCACTAATGACCTTTAAGATGAAAGGTGGAGAAGGTAGCAAAGTTTTTCTATATAACATGAGTTAATTCCTAGCCACAATGGAGCTTAAAGATTGAAGAGTTAGCTCCCTCCTCATCACGGAAATCGGCAGGGCAGATGGTAAATTGAGGACTTTCTTCCAATATTGTCCCTCCAACTTTGGCCAAAGTTTGCCTGGAAGATAAAGCATTGCATCCATTCCATATGTAAGGCTAGGGATTACTTTCGACTTATAGAAAGACAGTAGTGGAGATATTGTGAAACGTCAGTATTTTCTATTGATAGCAGCGGATTGAGTTATTAAGAGACGTGCCCTTGCCCTCAGACTGTCTTGCATCGGGGGTTCAGTACTGCTTTTGTTCAAAGTCACTCCTAAGCATTTAAAGTCTTCCACGTGCTCTAGAGGCTGGTTGGCGATCGACCACGAAAAGGTCATCATTGTGGCCTTATGCTTTTACAGAACCATGATCTTTGTTTTTTCTCTATTCATCTGTAGGAAGTTGTCTTTCAAGTAGGCGGCCAGATTGGAGATTTGTCTCTGGAGACCTATCGGCGTGTGATCCATGAGTATTATATCGTCTGCGTATAGCAGGCGTGATATTTTTTCACCGCCGAGTGTTGGGGGGAAGGATCTGACTCTATTCTCACAACCCTCATAATCAGCGATATAGGTGTTGTAAAAGGCCAGGGCCAAAGGGCAACCTTATTTGACTCCGCGGCCTGTTTTGATCCAAGAGGAGAGCAGGCCAGTTTGATTGAGCCGCATGCACATGGAAGTGCCTGTGTATAGAGCCTTAATGGGGTTCAGGATTTGAGTCAGGCAAGCCCGATGTTCGAGTTTTTCCTAAAGCACTTTTCGTTCGATCTGGTCAAACGCTTGTACCAGATGGATAAATGCGATGTACATTTTTGGACGACCTTCCAGGACCTTAGCTTGGAGTATATTCACGGCGAGAATGTTAGCTGTCGTGCCCAGATTTTTTACAAAACCAGCTTGAAGCGGGTCCGCCGTTTTCAAGAGTTTGGTCCAGCATTGAAAGTTGTCCAATAACAGGGATCCAAATAGTTTCCCTAGTGAATCGAGAAGAGCGATGGGGCGATAGTGATTCGGGTTGTCCCTAGCCCCTTTTTAAAAAATCGGGACCACAATTGCCTGCTTCCATGAAGGAGGGATTGATGTCGTCTCCACGCATTTTTTGAACACTTCCAAGATGCAAAGGCTCCAAGGAGCAATATGTTGCTTTATTTCAAAGTTGGGTATTCCATCTGGGCCTGCGGCCCGCGGGTTGTTAAGTTTTCTTATTTTCATTAGAATTGTATCCTGGTCCACTGAAAAGTCCCATGTGATGGTTGAGGAGTCCAGAGTCGAGCTTTTCTTCTACTGCGAGGACTATACAGGGTTTTAAAGTGATTTATCCAGACTGAGTCGGTCACTGAGTTTATCAGGGGCCACTTGGAGCTATCACTGCTGCACTTAATTAAGGACCAAAAGTCTCTTGAGTTCTTACTACAGATCGCACGTAGCATTTGTTCCACGTCATCCTGATATTGTCGATGTTTGGTGTTTCGCAGCCAAGTTTTGTAGTTGTTCTTAGCAAGCTTGGCTTCTTCCGATAAGGAAGCACATTTTGACTTTTCTGCTTTGCGTCGCAGTTTCCTTATGACTTTCCTTTTCTCCACTACTAGCGTGTTTGAATGTGCATTGAAGACTTTGGCCCTCATTACGACCCTGGCGGAAAGGGGTTTACGCCAGCGTAATGCATGGCGTACCTTTCCGCCAGACTACGAGTTCCCGTAGCGCCATGGTGATTTTTACGCCTGCTTTTTGCAGGCGGAAAAATCCATGGCGCTACGGGACTTGTTGTTAATTACTACACCGTAATTTACGGTGGCGTAATTAACGCCTTCCCCACTCCCATTATACCCTATGGGGCAAAAATGGGAATGGGGAAGGGTAAATGGGGATTGGGGACTTACCGCCCCGCCAAGGTCGGAATGAGGCGGTAAGTCCGCCAACCACCATGGCGGAGTTGGCAGTTTAGCGCCATGGACCATGGTGCAAATTGCACCATGGTTCTCCGCCAGGGTCGTAATGAGGGCCTTTGTCTTTTGCGGAAAGAGGGCGGCCAGAAATAAAGAATAATCTGCAGTAGTGATGAGCATTGTGTTGTCTGTTCTCGTCTGTGCAGTATAGCTCTTTGTGAGTAGCGCAATAGCTTTGTCTGATAGTCTTACCCTGTTGCCACAGGTGTTTATATCCTGTGTGACGATAAATACCTCGCCAGAGGTTTCGCATTGAGCCAGACTGCGATGAGGATGCTATGGTCGCTGTGCTTGGCGCGGACCACTTCGAAGGAGTCTAATGGCATCAGCAGACTTCAGGAGATGTGAATATAGTCGATAGGTGCTGCTTGACAATTTCTTTCCCAAGACGGTATCTGTGGGGCCGACCCCGCTAACACTTGCTGAAGATTATGTAAATCTCTCGAGTCCATAAGCTTGTTCCTTGCATAGGCGCGTCCAGTGGAGTTGTTCATGCACATGGATAAGCCCACATTCCGATTGCCCATAATGATGTTATGGATGGGTTTCTGACTGGCCATGGTACTATCAATCAAAGCTTCAATGTGGTTCAGCAGGATCGCAGTCTTCACTCTGGCTGGATTCCAGTACACGTTGAGTAGTAAGATCTCCTCTGGCGGGATGGATTTATCCAGGAAGGGGACTCTGGACCATTCAATAATCATGGCCAGGATAAATTTTGTCACCATTAGCACTTTTAGTAACAATCCACTGCCCATTTTTATCGCAGTTATTAGCCCGGATCTGGGTCTGCCCTTGTGGCCTTGTAATGGGCTAGCTCAAAACCATTGAGCAATGGTTTGGTCACTAACCATGTTTCCTGAAGGCAGAGCACGTCAAAATCTCCTAGGACGACGTCTGATTTTCCAATTAAATGTGAAAAACCCCTCGTATTCCACAAGCCCGTTTTCAGCTGTGTGGTCGAGGCATTCACCTTGTCCTTGGGCTCTTGGGGGCAGACCGTTGTACTTTCGTCTAATGGCTAGTCTCTTCTATTAAAGGCCCCGAGGGGCACTGGCCATTCGTTGGTAGCTTCCGTTGGCATAGAGGATCTGGACTTGTCTGTTCTGTGTCTGGACGTTGCCTCATGGTTTTTCCTGTCTTCAAAGAAGATTGTTTGGTGTTGAGAGCATGTCGCCCTTTGGTATTCTCTTCTTTTCCGGCGTCATGGAACTAGAAGAATATCTTTGATTTTCCTTGTATGGTCTGTTGGTGCTTTCATCCTCATGTTCTGATCATGCCCAGAAGCTGTGGTTTGTCTTTGGGCTTCTAGGGGCGGGGTGCGAGGGTCGACGAAGTTATTGCAAAGGAGTATTTCGATGAGGAGTTGCCCTTTGGGAACTTCATTGGGGTTTATTCCTAGATCTTATTTCTGTTCTGTAGGGCAGCTTTTGACTAAATAAGGAGCCCTGTGGAGGATGAAACTTCCTAACGGGTGAAGTATCTTGCACAGCGGTTAGGTCGAACCCCAGCCTAGATAGTTTATCCTTAGCATGCCACAACGTTTCCTGAGTGGCGCGCGAGGAGATGTGTAGAAAGGAGCTATCTTTCATGCCATTGGGATTTGGTTCAAGAATGTTTATATCCTCAATGAAGTGGCTTTGAAGTGAGTTCACTTGTTGAAATAGTTTAGATAATGCCCTGTGGTTCAAAGTCCAATTATCTTTCCCCTCGCATGCTCTTTGTAGTCTAAAGGTTCTCGTGGTTCTTTGCTTTTGGGTCGAAGGTTCACAAGGAGGAGACCGGGAGCATGGAGATTGTCTGTTATGGTCTTCTTGCCTCTCTTCCTGTATACGCATTTTATAATGGATTTTAGCGAGGAGGGGGATCTCCCTTTTCTCCGCCTACTGGTGGTTTGGTCTTCATGCGCTTGCTCTTGTGTCTCTCACCTAGTGCCCCTGTCGTGGGACTTGTGTCATACTGAGGATTTCTGGTGTGGCGAGCTATGAGGAGGGAAGCGTCTCGCGCATCGTGGGGTTACCTTGCCTTGCATCTGATGGTCTAGTGGTCTATTGATGCGATGAAGTTTCCAGATCTTGCTGCTAGGTTTGGATGTAGGCGACGGAGTGTCGACTATCATGATTTTCATTTTAGGTTCGTCAACGAGCCTTTGCTCTTGTGATTCGGATGTCTTCCTTTTTTGCTAGATGATGTCTAGCAGATCAGTTACTGAGTCTTCGACGGTATACAGGCTCATGTTCATTAGATCTTTTACACTTACCGGACTGTCCTCTTCAATTAGGTTACTGTCTGAGGAGTATTGCTGCTCCTTATCTGGGCTTGTTTGTCGAGTGCGTCTTGGTTCTTGATTTACCGGTACTTGCACCTTGCCGCCAGTTGCGCTTACTTTGCTTCCCAAAGTCACTCGTTTGGATTGTATCTGACCTTGGGAGTTGGTTTTCCCTCCCTTCTCATGAAGGACCCTGTTGGAGGTCTGCGGGTGTGTCGCCTTTTGGGTAAATATTCCATACGCCTGATTGTTCGTGGCCATTATGCTAGTGCTCAATTGTTGGGTTGAAAGAGTGGTTATAGTGTTGGGCATCTTTCGGAGTACTGAGCCATTGGTTTTGACGATTAGGCTCCTCAATGGCTTGTTCTTCGGTGCAGGCTCTTCGAGCCTCAACAGGGGCTCTTTGGTTTTAGGAGTAGGTCCTGTGTCTTTGATGGCGAGGTCAACCTTGGCTATGTGAGGCACTTCGTTGTTGGTTTGGGAGGCAACATCAGTGTAAATGGGTGGTGACAGATCCGCCGTCTGTGTTTCTTTCGACGCTGCTGTGTGTAAGTCTCCTGTGCGCGTGCTCAGGATCCTGAGGTGGTTATGTAAGCCTGGTTGGCTCTTTTGCATCATGTGTTCCAGGTCCGTATGATTATCCTGTGATTTGGCTATGATATAGCCCTCCAGGTAAGTAAGCTTCGTGTGCATGTAGGCTATTAGCGTATTTTGATCTTTTAAGGAATCGTTCAGGGATTTATGAAGTTTACCGAATGGAGCCAGGGCGATAGTCACCGTTGACAGGATTGTCATTGCATCAAGTTTCTTTTGGGGCGACTCCAGCGCTGGCTTGGTGGAGATTTCACTATGGCGTCGATTGGTCAGCAGAGTTTTTGTAAAAGGGTCCTTAGGCCCAGGTTTCTCTTTTTCTGCAGCTGTGAACCGCGTACCTGCTGGCCCTAGGGGGCAGATAGGCCAATCTTCTCTTTCTTTAAATTTATGATGCTCAGGAGGTATTGTCATGTCTCCTTTCTCTGGTGTTGTCATACGCAGGGTTGGATCTCCTGTGGACTTGTTGAGGAGGATTGCTGGTAAGGGTGTGGGTTCACTGTCCCCTCTTGACAGCCCAAGAGGACTGTCGTTCATCTGGGGCTTAGGCAAGGTGGTCGGGAGAGCCGAGGAGACTGGTCCAGGGTTCATGTTCTTCTCATTGTGTTCTCCTGTGGTGAGCAGCCCATGTGTCGGTCCTTGTGTCAGCGATGGCTTACCAAAATGCCATTTTACCGAACCAAAGTTCGGCGTAAGTGGCAGAGTGGGTAGCATCAAGTTTGTGGAAGGAGGAGACCCCCTCAAAGGCATCTGAATGCTTGTATCTTCCACTATGGCCAGGAGTTCGGCATCTGAGAGGTCCTGTTGGTGGGGGCCTTCCCGCCGTTTATTTTAATCAAAAAAGTCTCTCACCGTTGACATTGATGTTGAGGAGTTAGAAGGTTGGGAGCGTTTCAGAGTCTTAGGCCCTTTCTCATAAGAGACCTTTTGGCGTGCCGTTTGTTTGCAAGTAATTTTATGGGTGTTTGAATGCACCATTTTCCCAGTCGGTTTTGTTGTCTTTTCCCCCTCTCCCTCCCCATGATGCATGTTCTGACCACTAGAGGGAGTCACCGCCACTGTACCTTCGCTCGCCTGCCCACGGGAAGGGAGGCGAGCTCCCAAGGGCGGGGGCCGCCACTCTCAGCCGGCTGCGGGGAAGCAAGCACCTCGTCGGCCAGTGCCCCGGTGGAAGTGGTCCCTGCGAGGGCGAGGTAATATTCCTCACTGCCCCGGCGAGGCGAAGGTGAGCGGGCGTAGGATGGCGGCTCCCGTTCCGTTATCTTCCCCATGGGGTGTGCCGAGTCTCCTGCATCCTTGTGGGTATGGATTAAAGCTTTAGTTTGAGTGGAGGCTTTGTTAGCAGCTAAAACGGGGTAGGGACAGAGACCGTGTGCTTGTTCGAATGTTCATCTGTGTGCTCAGTGTGGCCCGAGTCGGGCACGGAGGGCTACGTCACTGCAGGCGGTTCGTCCTCAGTGGACGCCACCTCCCCTGTGGATGACGGCCCGCCCTGCACGGCCTCGCACCCCCCCACAGCCGGTGCCTCCGCTCGCCGCACCCGTCCCCGTGCTCTCGCCTGCTCAGGCGGGGGGCCATGCGCGGCTGCTAGCAAGTGACTTGCAGGGGCACCAGGCTCTGCCATGACTCCGCCATCCGCCTTGTCTAAGCTTGGAGCTGACACTGGAGGATTTACTGAGGAGTATGCTGGTGAGCCGCAAGATGAGGATTCAATAGGGAGGAACTGGATAGGCGTAGTCAGGGGGAGTGGTGGAGATGAAAGCGATTTTACAGGTGATGTTAGCAAGTGTCCGTGGCTTACCCGATCTGGTACCTCAGGGCAAGGAACTTCCATAGAGCTCTTAGAATTTGATGACAGGAGAAAATGCTCGTAGGGGCGGGCCTTAGCGCTTCACTGTAGCCTTCCAGTGCTGCCGTCCCCAGCGTCCCCGGCACTTGCCTTTCACCCTGCCGTCGCTGCCATAGACTGCAGAGACTGCTTTGACTCTGCGACGGTTCCGCGGCAGCTCCGCGGCCTGGAAGAGGTTTTAAAGTCCTCCCCCTTAATGGAAACCATGAACATACTCTGGCACTGTAGAGTGGAGCTGAAGCTGAAGGAGTGTTCACTGCAGAGACTGCTTTGACTCTGCGACGGCTCCGCAGCCGCTCCGCGGCCGCTCCGCGGCTGGAAGGGGTTTTAAAGTCCTCCCCCTTAATGGAAACCAAGAAAATACTCTGGCACTGTAGAGTGGAGCTGAAGCTGAAGGAGTGTTCACTGCAGAGACTGCTTTGACTCTGAGTCTTACTATACACCGGCCTGGCTCCTAGCTCATTGGTGGTACATAGGGTATTTGCTGGGGTGGTGCGAGATAGGTTGGGGGCCTCATTAAAGTTGAATCTGTATAAGCGCTTTGGGGGCACACCACCTTGCTTTGGGGGAAAGGAACTCCCTGAGTTGCGAGTGACCGCCTAATACATTGTGACAGGTTTCATGCAGAATTTAGATGCTGTTTGCAAGAGGAGCCAGCTGCTAAACTGCCTTAGCTGACCAATCTGTGCTTAGTCAAATGGCAGCGAACCAGCTATGCGCAAAGTTAGAGGAACACATTTCATAGAAAGTGAAGGGGAGGCAGATTTCCAGCTGATGCTCCTGAGCAAGACCCCACTCAAGGGATCACAGCGGAAGACTGCTGAGGCTCGCTCAGAGGAGAGAGACTAAATGCTTGCTGACGGACTGCACTAGGGGATTGCAGACGAAGGCTGTGGTGACACTCACTGACTGGTGGTGCCCCTGGGGGTCACTGATTGAAAAGCACAAGATGCTGAGCCAGGTGGGGACTATAGTGGGTTAAGACTTCTCACTACAGTAGTCACTTTGCAGCACAATCAGAAGCCGCTCGTGCGGATGCTGGCTATCACTACAAGCTTGGCGAGGAAGTGAGGGGACCCAATGGTATGAGTTCTGCCCACACCCCAATCCCCAGCCCTCTTGGCCCCCACACGAAACATGGCAAATACAAATAACACTAATACGAGAAAAGGCATAAGGGAACACCCTACACTGGGTGTAGGCAAGAACACCTCCCGCGATCACTTGAAATGTAAACCACAGAAATGAGGAAGGAGAGCTGTACACAGGGCAGTCAAGGCCTTTGGGGACACGATTGAGTGGGGGGGGGGGGGGCAAAGACATTCACCGAACTATTCATAGTCCCAATCCAGAGAGAGAAGAGAAGAGCTGTAGAGAATTAACAACCTATTGCTTCATCTCACAGCCTGCCCCCCTCAATTCTCCAAACGTCAGCCCAGCCAATACTCCCTGAGCTGGCACACGCCTTTCTCAAGGCATCATGGGTAGAGTCTTCCTGGTAATGCAGATTTGCACATTCAAGTATGCACACCCTTTTTGAAACGACTGTTATATATTAAAGTTCAAATAAACCCCCAAATGAAGCTCGCTTTACCACATCATATTAAAGAACGATCATAGAAATGCATAATTGTATTGTGTTTTTATTGAGTTTAGCTATGGTGTACACTATTCGCTTCAAATGTAAGCACAGTTATTTTTCTTAATTTTAAAGCGTTTCAAGGCCGATTTGGCGCAGCACTTTGGATGCAGGTATTAGGCGGCTATGTTGGCCGCGCACAGCAGGGCGCCGGGACCTATCAGTGTCTGAATATAGGTTTTCTTAAATACAATGTACACCAAAGCACTGATAAATGCAGTGCTTTGGTTAACACTTTATTTAAGCAAGTACATGGAGCTGTCAGAGAACAGTATATTTAAGGAATACCCATATTCAGGCGCCGATAAGTTTCTGCGGCCTGCTGGTCGCGGCCAACATAGCACGCCTAATAGGGACCTGCGCCCAAAGTGCTGCGCCAAAGTGGCCGGCGCCAAAAAGGCAGCGGCGAATACCTGCTTCGTTCCATTTTTCAATTTTCAGTCGCATTGGTGGCCATTTTGGCACAGTCTGCAGAACTGTGAAGAGGAAGTGCCAGGCATCATCTGCACTCCAGCCACCCCCTTCGAAGTGCCGGAACGTTCACGACAAAATATGTGACGTATGGAGAACAGATAAACCAGCAGAGAGACGCAGTTGGGCTCTGCCCAGTGCCTATCAGAGTAACAGCACCTATTGAAGTACCGACACCTAAACAAACCTGGACAGTAAGGTACCCACTGAGAAATACATGTCTACAGACACGACAAAAGGACGTTCGTCAGAATGGAATATCCAAGGAAGCCAAGAAGATACTAAAAAAAGACTGGTGACGTCATGAGAGATCGGACTGATGCACATATAGGGTATATAATGACCTGAGAATGCTGATAAAGAGACGAAATACCATGGATAAGTGACATCTTGAGCCTAAAGTGAAACAGTTGATTTCAAGATGAAGAAACGTATGTCATATGCACGATGAAGACATTAAGCCAGTTTAAATGTGTACACATGCAAGAAACCGCAAGAAGGAGAGAAATCGTGAGGCTTGCTTATGCTTAGTAGTAAAATAGATTGCGGCAAGCACCAATTATACACATATCTACCTCAGGTCTGAGGTCAGAAATATGGGCATTTTTAGGGAAACTTAGGGCAGCTCTCAGGGCGTTGTTTTGGAGGGTCTGAATTTTGGACGTGATGTATTTGTTGCTGCCTATATATAGGGCATTACAGTAATCCAACTTGGATAGGATTAGGGCTCTTGCTAGAGTAATGAAGTTATTAGGTGAGAGGAAGGGCTTAGCTGCCCTGATCAGGTATAGGATGTAGCTGAAGCCATAGCGTTTACTTGTTTACCAAAGGTAAGCGTAGAGTCTATGTAGAAGCCAATGGTGCTCCCTTTCATCAGTATCAAATGTAACACGTGTGCTGGATCCCTGGGCATTTATGAGACCCATCAAGGGATCTGACCCACCCGGGCCATGATGAGAATTGTAAAAATTACTTACTCGCCAAGCGATCCCTTTCTGTGAGGTATGTCCACTGACCAGACATTTGGTATAGAAATGAGGGTGTCTTTCGACTTTACACTTTATATTTTGCCATATATATATATATATATATATATATATATATATATATATATATATATGTTGCGTGACCGCCACCATTTCTATTTTGGGCACAGCCTGGAGGGCTGCACCCTGCCAATCCTTGCATTGATATTAATTTGGTAACAGCAAATTATGTGCTACCCTTACCCTTAACCTTGAGAGCCACCCTCCTTTGTACGAGAAGCTGTACTGCCAGCTCTGGTAGTTGCCCAACATGTCAACTTATTAGCAACCATCATCCCTCATTTTGTTAGTCGCAACCTTCCTCTGGGAATACTGCCCTCCTGGTTAAAGGAGGCTATGATCACACCCTTATAAGAACAAAGACACTCCTCAACCCGTCCTTTCTGGAAACATTCTCGCCCCATCGTCTCACCACCCACCCTGGCCTACAAAGGTTTAGAAAAAGTCCTTGCTTGAAGAACCATGAACATCATATCTGTACGCTGGATATCCTGCCATCTGGAGTCGGGTGGTGAATGAGGACTATTTTACTTGCATAGCGAGGGAGCCCGAACCAACCTGATGCAGTTTGGGAGGGGTCACCCTCAAGAAAATTGTAGAAATAATTGGTTAAAGTGGTGCATTCTACAGCACACTTTCTGTAAAAAAATGGAGTGAAAAGCCACACCGTTTGCAATCGGTTTCGTAACGTGGAACTTGAACAAAATCTAGTAGATCTAGAGTTACCAACGGTGTACAGGAGCATTTTCCTACACACTTTCATGAGGGCTTTGCCCACAATAAATGCCAGTTCAAAAAACATGTTCCTGCTGGCAGTGCCAAATGCAGGTCTGTGCAGGCTGCACCAATAAATGGTAGAATTACGTACTCAGGTTGGCTTTGCCAGTCAGTAAAAAATGCCATGCCACCATAAGAAAGTATATCCAGACTGGCTGGACCAATATAGGCCAGTCTAGCCACGTAATGGCACGTACGTTTTCTCTACCTTTAACCTTGATGCACAGTGGAGCATGTGATGCCGCCAGCCCCCCCACTCACCCTTGACACAGACGCCCTCATTTATAAGCATTCATACAACATAGACTCATTCACCCACGCTTACATACAGCATTCAGAGAACTCCTTATAGGCATGAACCCATAAAAACAAACAGACATGTGCACATACATTCAAACACATTTCAGACACACAAATCATGCTTAACTTACCCGTCTGCACCCTTAGCACACTGTTGGTGCTACACATGACTGGATAGGCCACCCATCTTCTCTGCAGCGCGTACACGCTGGCTGAGGTATTCCGCATGTACGCTATTGGCACAATGAGTGGCACCGGGGCTAGGCTTCTTAGGCCCCTCTGGGATACCATTACTGCAACCATTACAGTGGCCTACGTTTTTTGCTGGTTGATATATAATGGACACAAGTGATAGTTTACATTTCATGGGTATGCTTGTGGCACACTAATTCCTAGCGCCCTGTTCTCCAGAGGTAACCGCTGCCTACTGAATGATGCCTGACAACAAGGAGCTGCTTCTAGCTCCTGCTCATCAATTCTTTATTTGTACCCCTGACACACGACATAGATTGTGTTCATTGTTCTATTGAACAACACTCTTTTGAATGTTGACAAGGGGCCCTGTCGATTGCTGGTAACGCTGGACCTATCAGCCGGATTCAACACTGTGGCTCAATTGCTGGGAGCTGGGAACTATTTGGCTCCTGGATACGGCCTAGAAGAGCCTGGTTGGCTTGACACAATAGCTACCAAGAGCTACTTTTGGTTCCTCATTCCATACAAATATACCTATCGACATTAACTGTGTATCTAAGGTTTTGCCTCTAAAGTGCAACGGTCAGCCTCTAGGAGACCTGTATGGC
Source organism: Ambystoma mexicanum (assembly GCF_040938575.1). Lineage (NCBI taxonomy): Eukaryota > Metazoa > Chordata > Amphibia > Caudata > Ambystomatidae > Ambystoma > Ambystoma mexicanum. The sequence goes on from NC_090939.1 coordinate 67,237,417, forward strand.
CATATGTGCTGGACGCAAAGTGAAAGTTGCTTGCCTTTTGGGACTTGGATGAGTTGCCTAGTACGTATAAGCAGCCCATTCTGCGGCAGAGAGAAAGTGAGTGAGCAAGGTCTCATGACAGAACATGACAGGTGGCAGCAGAGATGAAAATGTTGCGGGAACAGATGCAGTAACAGATGTGGCATAGTTATGAAGTAGCAGCAAGCCTAAGCAAAGAGCAAATGAGACGAAGCAACGAGAAGGAAGTACTGACAGGAAAGAACTGTAAAAGAAACAAAAGAACAAGGAATTTAAAGAAAAGTAAAAAGTGAAGCCATGTAAAGCGACATGGCAAGAACCAGAGGAGTCAACTGACACAGCAATAGAGGTCAGGGCAAAGCAACACAGCAATAGAAAGGGAGCTTCAAGGAATGGGCATTTCAGGTGAATGCCACCGTATGGCAAATGGCAAAAACAAGCGAGCTCTGCCATCCTTCAGGCACTCAATTCATGAGGATGCCCTTTTAACAGCTCCTGGTCAGATGGAAATCCTGACACCCAGGAGCTGCTTCGTGAATTCCAATGCAGACCCCTCGGTTCATGTAGGCAGTGCTCCAGATAAGATTTTGAAGTGGGAGTATTTTACTGCCTATTTTTTAAAGCTGTATTTAAGTATTTTGTAAGTGAGTAAAAGTTTTTGTAATTATTTATTTGCACCTCATTATGCATACACATTAAAAGATACATGTTTACTTCTTCCGAACATGCACTAATATTAGCAGTTTCTTCCTGAGGTACCTTTGGGTTTGGAGCGCCATATAAAACAAACAAAGAAACATGCACGGCTGGTCCAAACATATCCATGCAGCTGTGTGAGGGTGAAAGCAGGGGCACATGGTCATGTGTCTGTTTCCCTTTTTTTTCTCGCAGGGAGCATTTTACTCCCTATTTTTATTATTTTTTTATTTGCCTATTTTTAGTGAGTAAAAGTAGTTGATACACCCCTCATCTGTAGGGCTGCATGTAGGTATGGTGACCCACCTCACGGTCATGGCTGGTGCCTCTGAAACGACTCCTCTCTGCTAATCTATGTTAGTTGTGGTGTCCCTCGGGGATCCCCACTCTCCCCCCTATTCAGCCTCAGATGTCCCCTGATGATATGCAGCTGCAGTTGAAGGTCTCCGGACCTGTAGATGACCTTCTCTGACTTCTGCTTGCATACATGAAGTGAGTGCCGAGATGCCGTCTCGTGTTGTAGGACAAAAGTTGTACTGTGAGGACCCCAACAGCATCTCCAAGACTCTTCCTGCTATCACCCCTCCATGCTATTCGGACTGGCGACCATCTACTCCTGGAATGTTAAGCACTTGGTTGTCCTTTGACAGTCCAGTTCAGGAGCTAATGACCAAGTGGGAGATGTGGTTAAGTCCTCTAGATTGGGGCAACGTGGCTGTATTTTCCTCTGCCACGAGCAACCAAAGAATTAAATTCAAGTCTCTGTCCCTAGTACACAAATGCATACACAACCAAGCACCTAAATACCTCTCAGGCAAATTCAAACTCAAAACTTCTGCTAGACAAACTAGATCTTCCCACTCCAACCTCCTCACCGCACCTAGGTGCAAACTGGAAAAAGCAGAAGCTTCCTAGTCCTCGCAGCCAAAACTTGGAACACACTACCGCCCAACATCAAGCTTGAACCTTCCATTCTTAAATTCTGCAATGGAGCCAAAACCTAGCTCATTCAGAATGAAAACTAATACATCAGAGCTAAACTCGTCCTAAATACTCTCCTTCCCGATCATGTCATCTTTTTACAGATGTCTGTGTTCCATGTTATCTATGTAAAAGTGAATTATGTAAAAATGTGTTATATACTGTACCTCTGTTCATCTACCATGCGTGTAATCCTGATGCTCCATGTCTGTAACTGTATATTTGCATATCTGTATCTGTGCCTAAGAAATGTGCCCAGTTGCCTCAGGGCTTGGTGCGCTATATAAATAAAATACAATACAATGCCAGTTCTCCGACTACTGCGGCATGGTTATGTTCTGAACTGCAAACGTGTTACATGGGGATATTCCCAACTACCATCTGAATTGGTTGCAATATGTTCAACATGAAAGAACCTGTTTCAGCAGGAGGTGGCAGCTCTGGGAAGAAGTCCAGAGTCCGTCCGAACATTGAGGACAAGGGCAGTTGAGTGGGCCCCAATTCTTGTCCCTCACCCCATTGTGCAGCATGCTTCTTAGCAGTACACCTCCGTCCCAAGTCATGCCTCCAATACAAGATACGGGTACATGTGATGTTAACCAATGACATTTCAGAGAGTGCTTTTTTCTAACGAAAAAATATCGAATTTTTAATCTTCTTTTTATCCCCTTTGACGCCTTTACCCCTCTCCCCACCCCATACATTTTAATTAAAATGTCTGTATTTTTTCGTTATTATGGTTTCCGTAAAAAAGCCATTACAGAGTTCCAAACTTGCGCTACTGGGACAATACAAATACCTGGGCGTCCCTTTCAGTGTTACTATGATTAACAGTGCGTACCTATTAAGCTTGGATGCCAATCTAAGAACTCTTAATATTTTAGGATAAAATCCTGACATACAAATATGGCAAATTCACCTATACGGTATTTTATCAGCTGAAGGTCGCGCCAATAGCCACGTATGGCTCTGAAACTATGGCCCTCATTACGACCCAGGCGGTAAGTAATCGAAATTACCGCCATGGCGTAATGAGCGTTAACGCCATGGTCCGATGGCGATAAGAGCGCCATATTACGACCCATCGCGCACGAGCATTACGCCATGGCGGGAACGTAAACTACGCCATGCCGTAAATAGCCCTTACCGGCCTCGTTAACAGCGCAGGGTGACCTACCGCCACCCATCATTGCGCCGACCGTAGTCAGCGGTCACCGTAATTAGCGGTGACCGCAATTAGGCGGAACCGGAAATAGCGTAATCGCGGCGGAACGGGAAACAGCACAGCGGCCATCTTAAAAAACACAATCCATTGCCATCCTACCCAACTACACCACAACCAACCCTCAAACCCTGTCATTCCCATAACCCACCCATTTCCTCACCCAACCATGCCGAAAGTTGTGAAGAAGGCATGTGACAGGCAGCGGCAGGAGCGCTTCAGTCGTGAGGAACTGCAAATGCTTGCAGACACGCTCCAGGAGAAGGCCGATGTTGTGTTCTCCACTGAGATGACCCGGTCAGCCATAGGCCGCAAAAAGGAGGTGTGGGAACTTGTGGCACAACGTGTCAGTGCTGTTGGAACCACCCCACGCACCTCCAAACAGTGCCGCAAGAGGTGGGACGACCTGCGGATCAGGGTCCGGGGCATTATGTCTGCCAACCGTGACCTGGCCCTGGGAACTGGCGGGGGAGCAGACTCCCCACTGAAGATGCAGCCATGGGAGGAGACATGTGCCTCTCTGATTGGCATTGAGTGCATCGAAGGTGTCGGCGAGATGGAGAGAGGGGCCCCGACATCTGGAGACACAGGTAGGTGTCTCATATCCAGCCTTGCAAGACATCCTGATACACTTGCACGTGACAATCACAATGTGGCAGACGCAACACATCAGCAGATGAGCCACACCCTGCGCACATGCAGCATGTACACTGTACAGTAGGCAGACACACACCTGCATGCAAAACCGAACCTAAAGGGAGGCAACCTGTATGTCACGGGCTACTAACTCCACCATCTATCCATTACACTCTTCACAATGCCTGCTCAATGTCCGCTGAACCATCAATAACAGTCACCCTCCTCTGCTCCACCACAGGCTCGCAATCGGACACTGGCAGGGACGACAGAACCAGCACCCCAGCCAAGAAGGCCAGGAAAGTGGGAGAAGGGAACCATGCATCCACCTCTGCTGGACCCAGGCCGAAACCACGCCAGGCTGAAGAGGCCAGGGCAGCAAAGTCCCCCGAGGAAGGGGTCGTGACAGCCCCTGCAGCCCAACAACACCCACTGTTGCCCACTGAGGGCAATGTGTCAGCAGGGAGCAGTACTGTTGGGGAGACTGCAGCCATCGCTGCCTGCTCCGATAGTGATGTGGAGGATTACACTGGACTTGACCACAACACGCAACTTCACTCACCACACCTATCCCCAATCAGCCATCATGGAGATGACACCCAGGGCCAATCGCCTGCTAATTCATGGCCAGCAACTCCAAGCCCAGTGGGAGTTGGGGAAGATGGGAGTAGTCCCATTGGTCCCCCATTGGCACCCTCCATTGGGCCAGATTTCCAGCTGTCGCTGGAGCAGATTGCCAACAGGCAGGAAGTACTGGGCGCACTCCTCACGCAGCATGTTGCAGAATGTGGAAGTGCCAGTGCAGCCATGGAGAGGAGTGCTGATGGCATCAGGTCTGCCATCCAAACTGCCAGCAGGGACATATGCAGCGAACTTGCTGCAGTGCGGCAGATGATGAGCCAGCTCATCCAGACAATTCTGGACACATGCCGTACTGAGCAGCCCGGTACATCCTCAGCTGCAAGTTCAGCACAAGCCACTCCCGTCCGCAGGTCATCCAGGACCCTGAGGAGCACAGGCAGGGGGGCCCCAGGTTCCGGGAGAGGGGGCAGTCAATAGTGTGCAAAACTATACACACTTCACCACGGGCACTGTCACATGTTTGCAGGGTGTTCAGGGGGGAGGGGGAGGGGGGAATTGGGTGTGTTTGAGTGTTCAGGGGGGAGTGGGAGGGGGGAATTGGGTGTGTTTGAGTGTTCAGGGGGGAGGGGGAGGGGGGAATTGGGTGTATTGGAGTGTTCAGGGGGGAGGGGGAGGGGGGAATTGGGTGTGTTGGAGTGTTCAGGGGGGAGGGGGAGGGGGGAATTGGGTGTGTTGGAGTGTTCAGGGGGGAGGGGGAGGGGTTCTGTTATACCTATTCAGAAGAACAATACACTTTTTCATTTCTCACAAACGAAATGTGTGGACATTGCTCATTGCGTATGTGTGCTTTATTGTTTTACAGTCCACAATGTTGACATACCAGACACACACAGTGCCCCAAGTGCCATCCATATGTTACACACACGCTGTGTGTGCTAGAAGTATCGGTCAATGACATTCTGACGCATTATATGCCCCTCCTGTGCATCGCTGCCTCCCTGAGGTGCTGCCCCATCCCCATCATCATCATCCCCATCATCAGGTGGTTGTGGTTCTGCGTCAGGGGGCAGAGGCACGTTTCGTCTGATGCACATATTGTGTAGCATGACACATGCCATGACGATCTTTGCAACCTTCTCATGGCGGTACAGGAGTGCCCCGCCAGACCTGCTGAGGCAGCGGAAACATGCCTTCAGTAGGCCAAAAGCCTGCTCTATCACCACACGGGTACGTGCATGGGTACGGTTGTAGTCCTCCTCATGCTGGTTCGATGGGTTCCGCACTGGTGTGAGGAGCCACCTCTTCAGGGGATAGCCCGCATCACCTGTAAAATGTGAGAAATGAATGTGTCAGGAACGAGATTGATTTGTGAACATGACGCACAACCATGCCTTGATTCCGACTGTTACTGTGCACCAATTAGAGTTGTGCTAATGGATTTACACTGTGCAACCAGTATGTGTTCATGGCTCTCATGTACTGTTTTGCATGCAAAAACGCAATGCAGGGGGGACGATTGCCTTGTGAATGGCCATCCACTGTGTCTGTTCAGGCCGCCATTCATGTGACCTTGCACGTGTCCTGTGAGCTTGAAGCTCACATGATAGCAACATTGATGTGTGGCTCATTGTGACCCCAGTGAGCATTACTGGTGTCAATGGGGACAGTTTGTGGGTCTTGTAGTGGTGCATTGATGTTCCTGTCTGTCATGTGCCTCCTTTGTGAGCTGTTGTGGGGGACAGGCCTTTCAGTAGTTGGTGCATGGTGACGTGCATGTTGGTGGTTTTCTTTAGGGTCAATGCGGTCACAATTTGCACAATGCACTTGCAGATGGTTGTGTCGTTTTTGGGATACACTTTCATTCACATGTTGGGATGATTAGGTCAGGCATAATGTGTACACTACTCTGTTGACGTCAGTGCTGCCACAGGGAATGATCTGGCTACTGCTAGTTGCACCCATGTGACATATGCATCACCCCCCTGTATCTGCCAGATGAAATATGCATTGGTACGTCATTCAACACCCACTTTGCATTTCCATGCTCATGACATTAGACTCACCGAGTAGGCAGGGTCTTGGGCCTGCATGTCGCTCCATGTAGCGTGGTATTGTGGAGTTCCGAAGGACCATTGAATCATGGGTTGATCCGGGGAATCTGGCAGAACAATGTGTGATGATCCTGTTGGAGTCACAGACCATTTGCACGTTGATTGAGTGGAAATGTTTACGGTTGCGGTACGGTACCTCCATGACATGTGGGACCACCAATTCAACATGGGTGCAGTCAATGGCAACAATGCAACCAGGTATGCCGGCCAGTGCATGGAAACCCACTTTGGTGTTGGCAATCTCCTGGGCAGACCGTGGTAATGAGATGTGGTCATCTGTGTGCTTGAGGAGGGCATCGAGCACTTGCATCAGTGTACGCGAGAATAATGGTTGTGATATGCCATGCAAGTGCCCCACTGTGTGCTGGTAGCTGCCTGTGGCCAGGAAGTGGAGCACGGACACTACCTTCAGTAGGGGGGGGGTGGCAGTGGGTGTTTCAATCATGCTGACGATGTTGTTGTGTATCATGTCCACAATGGTGGTGATGGTGTCCCGGTCCAGTCGGTACAGGGTGTGGATCTGCTCAGCGATGAGGTTCAATGGACTGGTTCTGATGCGTGGGATTGGGGGCTGCCTGCGTGGTGCCACTGGCTGTGCTGGTGGGGCTTGCTGGGCCTGCCTTGCCCTCCTTCTCCTCCTGCGTCTCCTCTGTGCAGCCTGTTGTTGTTGTTGTTGTTGTTGTAGTTGCTGTTGTAGCACTCGCATTGCTATCAGGTCCTCCAGCCCCAACATTGTTAGTCCTATTGGTATCATTGTGGAGTGTGACTGGGTGTGGGAAGGGGTGGGGTGTGCTCTTTTTGTACTTCCTGAGTCGGTATTGCCTTCGCCTGTGCTGTTTCTGTGCACCTGTGGCAGCTGCATTCACTTTACATGGCCCTTTACGGTTGGTTCGCGATGGCGTAATTAGCACCATGGCGGTAAGGTACTTAACGGGCTGGGTGATGGCGTTAGGTGCATGTCCGCTTCGGTCGGCATTAGCGTACCTTTCCGCCATGGCGCTAAGTACGGTGTGGATGTTCGCGTGCGCGCGCCCTTGGCGCAGTCAGCGGCAGCGTTAGCTACGATGCCGCTAATGACATCGTAGTTTACGGTCACGGGTCGTAATCGGCCCTAGCAGAAGACGATGGCGGTAATCGTTTACCGCCATCGTTTTTCGCTTTGCGCCAGGGTCGTAATGAGGGCCTATGACACCTAGGGAGAGAAAGTGTTGGGAACGACTTGAAGCTCAGTTCTGGAAGTCGGTACTGAGGCTACCCAAGTGTGCGCCTCTGGCCATATAATACAGTATAAATTAGGTGCTGGTTCTTTGGAAAATGTGCTGTCTGTACAGAAAATGTATTTTGGGGTTTTGTGCGAAGGATATATTGAGCACAGTGGCACACTATTTAACGACATCCGTAGAAACGTTTCGGCGGACATGGAGGAATTGCATTTTGGATGCTTAAATAGATGCAAATGTTTCTATTGACCTGCTTATAACTAACCCAGGAAAGGCATAAATCAAGTTTTATGTTTAAAAGAGCACTGTAAAGGTTATGCAGATGTCAATATGTGCTTGTTTGGACACAAAAGATATCAGAAAGGTTCCATGTCACTTCATCGCCTGCCTTTTCATCCCCAGGCTTTTCTTGGGGGGAGGGGGTTTGAAGGGGGGGACCCCCCAAACCCCCTTTCCCACACTTATTTTTTGCCATTGCCCACCCGCCCAAACCCTTATCTGCCCTTTCCCCCCCCCTAAAAAATTCGATGTGCACTTTGAAAAGCCTGGGGATGAAAAGGCAGACGATGAAAGGACGGATTACTTGATTAAATGCCCCCCAAATTATATTAGTATGCAATATCTAAGAATCAGACTACATTTGTGTCTAACCAATGAAATTTTAGCAAGAAGGGGTATTATACCGAAAGATCAAAACTTTTGGCGATTTTGTGAGAACCAGGCACAAAAACAAACTCTGTCGCATTTAGTGGTAGAATGCGTAGAAAGCCTCTGTTATTTTAAAAATCTGTTTTATATTTGCTGCCCCTTGTCTAATAATGAAATATGGCGAACTATCTTTTCTAGTTCAAGAACAGTAGTGAAAATTGCACTCGTGCAATATGGGAATGCGGTTTTACCAAAATTCCCAGATGTGGTGTAGAGTGCAATTTCGAAGAATTGCTTGTTTTGTACTGTTTTGTTATGTTTTGAGTTGTACTTGTGTATAATTATTTATTCTTATATAGGTGTTTGTATATATAATAATGAAAAGAATGTAATTGTTTGTGATAAAGAATTTGAAAAGTTGATTAAATCAGCCAGCCAAATAAAAAATAAAAAGCCATTCTCCGTTTTCTATTCGCTAACATTACCGGATACCCGAGATGCTTGCCACTATCTCTGTTTCTTGTCGAGACACGCCCATTGTTCCAGTCTGAAGCATCCATGCCTGAATCCTGACCCCGCGCCCGACATCAGTGAGGAAAAGACCAAAACCTCTGCGCAACATACAAATGCACAGTGAGCAAAAGAAGCCGTGGCAGGCGAGCTCCAGTGCAACATAGAAATGCGCAAAGAGACAAAGAGGCCGTGGCGCCGTGCAGTCCTATTCCACAGGCAAGCCCCACCGCAACATAGAAATGCACAGAGAGCAAAAGAAGCCGTGGCGCCGTGCAGTCCTATACCGCAGGTGAGCTCCAGCGCAACATAGAAATGGGCAGAGAGACAAAGAAGCTGTGGCACTGTGCAGTCCTACGCCACAGGCAAACCCCAGCGCAACATAGAAATGCGCAGAGAAAAAGAAGCTGTGGCACTGTGCAGTCCTATACGCCGCAGGCAAGCCCAAGCACAACATACAAATGCGCAGAGAGAAAAAGAGGCTGTGGCATCGTGCAGTCCTATGCTACAGACGAGCCACAGCGCAACATAGAAATGCACAGAGATACAAAGAGGCCATGGCGCTGTGCAGTCCTACGCCACAGGCTAGCCCCAGCGCAACAAAGAAATACACAGAGATCAAAAGAAGCTGTGGCACTGTGCAGACCTACACCGCCGGCGAGCTCCATTGCAACATAGAAATGCGCAATGAGACAAAGAGGTCGTGGCGGCGTGCAGTCCTACGCCACAGGTAAGCCACATCGCAACATAGATATGCACAGAGAGAAAAAGAAGCCGTGGCACCATGCAGTCCTACACCGCAGACGAGCCCCAGCGCAACATAGAAATGTACAGAGAGCAAAAGAAGCCGTGGCGCCATGCAGTCCTACACCGCAGGCGAGCTCCAGCGCAACATAGAAATGCGCAGAGAGGAAAGGAAGCTGTGGCGCTGTGTAGTCCTATGCCGCAGGCGAGCCCCAGCGCAATATAGAAATGCACAGAGAGAAAATGAAGCTGTGGCGCGGTGCAGTCCTATGCCGCAGGCGAGCCTCAGCACAACATAGAAATGCGCAGAGAGAAAAAGAAGCTGTGGCGCTGTGCAGTCCTATATGCTGCAGGCAAGCCCCAGCACAACATAAGAAATGCGCAGAGAGAAAAAGAGGCTGTGGCATTGTGCAGTCCTATGCTGCAGACGAGCCCCAGCACAACATAGAAATGCAGAGAGAGAAGAAGCTGTGGGGTCGTGCAGTCCTATGCCACAGGCAAGCCCCAGCGCAACATAGAAATGTGCAGAGAGAAAAAGAAGCTGTGGCGCTGTGCAGTCCTACGCCACAGGCGAGCCCCAGCGCAACATAGAAATGCACAGAGAGAAAAAGAAGCGGTGGCACTGTGCAGTCCTATACGCTGCAGGCAAGCCCCAGCACAACATAGAAATGCGCAGAGAAAAAGAGGATGTGGGATCGTGCAGTCCTACACTACAGACGAGCCCCAGCGCAACATAGAAATGCACAGAGAGAAAAAGAAGCTGTGGCATTGTGCAGTCCTACGCTGCATACGAGCCCCAGCTCAACATAGAAATGCACAGAGAGAAAAAGAGGCTGTGTCATCGTATAGTCCTACGCCGCAGGCGAGCCCCAGCGCAACATAGAAATGCACAGAGAGAAAAGGAAGCTGTGGCGCCGTGCAGTCCTATGCCGCAGGCGAGCGCCAGCGCAACATAGAAATGCTCAGAGAGACAAAGAGGCCGTGGCGCCGTGCAGTCCTATGCCGCAGGCGAGCGCCAGCGCAACATAGAAATGCGCAGAGCGACAAAGAGGCTGTGGCGCCGTGCAGTCCTATGCTGCAGGCGAGCCCCAGCGCTACATAGAAATGCACAGAGACAAAGAGGCTGTGGCACCGTGCAGTCCTACGCCGCAGGCGAACCCCAGCGCAACACAGAAATGCACAGAGAGAAAAAGAAGCTGTGGCGCTGTGCAGTCCTACGCCACAGGTGAGCCCCAGCGCAACATAGAAATGCGCGGAGACAAAGAGACTGTGGCGCCGTGCGGTCCTTCCCCGCCAGTGAGCCCCAGCGCAACATAGAAATGCACAGAGACAAAGAGGCTGTGGCGCTATTTAGTCCTACGCCGCAGGCGAGCCCCAGCGCAACATAGACATGCGCAAAGAGTCAAAGAGCCTGTGGCGCCATGCAGTCCTATTCCGCAGGCGAGCACCAGCACAACATAGAAATGTGCAGAGAGACAAAGAGGCCGTGGCTCTGTGCAGTCCTACGCCGCAGGCTAGCACCAGCGCAACATAGAAATGCGCAGAGACAAAAAGACTGTGGCGCAGTGTGGTCCTTCCCCGCCGGTGAGCCCCAGCGCAACATAGAAATGCACAGAGAGACAAAGAGGCTGTGGCGCTGTGCAGTCCTATGCCGCAGGCAAGCCCCAGCGCAACATAGAAATGCACAGAGAGACAAAGAGGCTGTGGCGCTGTGCAGTCCTATGCCGCAGGCAAGCCCCAGCGCAACATAGAAATGCACAGAGAGACAAAGAGGCTGTGTAGGTTTTGAAAGAAAAACAGCCGCATGAAATCATGCACCTTTTGGCTGGGCAACCCCCCGACAGCAAGCCGGTTTTGACTACTGTGCAGACGCTGGTAGGCTTAAGCAGGCAACCAATCCTCCAAGCGTGAATATACAGGGTGGGGGAAGGGAACAACTATCGGTCCATCGGGTCTCTGATTGTAAGAAGATTGAAAGATCCGGTACGCCCTGATTTGCCTGGGCTCATCCTGACAACCTTATTTAAAGACTCAGGTAATATATCGCTAAATAGGCCATACATTTTATCTTTATTGGGACAAATTGCGTATATAAGCCTTATCTCAACAGCAGACATAGAGCTAGTTGACTTTATACATAAATACAAACTAGACTATGTACGATTGGTGATTCCTTCGCCTCTGGTGAGAAATCTGCTACTAAAAGAGGCTGAACAGCTACAAATTAGAGGTTTCAACATTTTCGAATTTGTACACACTCTGCCTAACATCAAACAAAGTCTCCTGAAATCGACCTCATATGAGAAGGAAGCTCCTACTCTCTCCAGTGTTAGAGTTAATCAGGCCTCCGATGACAACCTTGAAAAACAGGACTGGAGGTGGTGAACCCTGTCATTACATGAGTCTATTGATTCCCTTAAACAACTGGGGAAGCCCCTCTAGCCCATTTCAAACTTTAAAATTACTTAGTTGGAATTCTAGAGGTTCTGTGAATCTGTTGCACAATGTGAATTTTATGAAGGATCTCTCACAATTCCACTATGTTTTCATCCAAGAATCATGGTCTAGGGTTCATTTGTGTTGGGAGGGTTACACGGTTTCTTCTTTATGTGCACATGGTGGCAATGTTGGCCGTCCAATGGGAGGACTTATCATTGCGGATAAGAATGAAACAAATCCAAGAATTACAGGTGAATGGTACTTTGCCTATCACTTTTTAGTGGTTGGATATGTAATGAAGTTTAATGCAGTTGACTCCGCTGTTCTGTTAGTTAACATCTATTGGAATCCTTCGGAACTACCTGACCCCCAACTGTGGAAGGAACTGTGTAATTTAGGTTCTCTAATAGAAACTTGGTTAGCAGTGAACCCAGGGGGTCTCCTTGTAATTGCTGGGGATTTGAATGCAGATTGTCTTGATCCTTTAATGGGTGATCTATACATTTCCAACTTAGACCGTTCATGTAAAACAGGGGGAAACTCCAAGATCCGTGGTAGAATCTGGTTACATTTTGCTGCGGTTTGGGGTCTGGAATTATTAGTAAATAATCTTCCTACTTGGAAAGCTTGAGGACATGAATCTATTATAGATTACATCTTCTGTTCTGTGGGTCTGTTCAACTGTATGTGGAAATTTGAAATTATTGAAAACAACTTGAGTGATCATTGTATGCTTACAACAGATATCCATACTCTCGCACAACAACCCGTAACAACAAGCTATAAACACGGTCTGGCAACAAATTGTGCAGGAAATAGAATAAAATGGACTGAGAGAAAAAATGCCAACTTCATTGCAACTATGGTAAAAGATCATGAGAACTTCTCCTTTTACCAACGGGCAGACAAATACTCTGCCTTAAAGTTTACAGACTACATAGGGGCATCCCTTACGAAAATGGAGAAGCTATTCAGTTTCAAGAATACCCTTAGGAGCCCTAATACCCATATCTTCGACAAGGAAGTTTGGGATTGTAAACGCCTGCTAAGGAAAGAGATTAGAATCATCAACAATTCAGGTTACTCTTCTGTTCGTATGGCCAGTATGAAAAAGAAAATTAAACAAAGCTATAAAAACTGGTCAATACATCATAGAAGCATTAGATTTCAGCGTGATGGCGAAGCCACACTAAGATCCTTACGAGGAGCTAACTCTGCCAACTTCTGGAATCTAATAAATTAATTGGATAATCCGCAGAAAGAGGTATTCTTTAACCCAATCAGTGGAAAATACCTGGTTGGGGCATTTTTCCAAATTGTATGATACCAAAAGTACTAACGTTTCTGTAAACTCAAACAGTAATCATCTATGGTTAATGGACTATACAAAGAGGGACATTGCTGAACTGATTATTAAATCGAAAAATTCAGGGGCACCTGGCCCCAACAATCTCTCAAATAAAATCCTGAAGCTTGACCCGGACATATGGGCAAAATTCTGTTTGTCTTGTTTAACAATATTCAAAATACTAAAGTAATTCCTCAGTCGTGGAGGGTGTCTATAATTATTCCAGTCTTTAAGAAGGGTTCTCGACAATGCCCCTCTAGTTATAGGCCCATTGCCCTCGCAGATCCAGAATCTAAACTGTTTTCCTCTTTGGTGCTTAAAGATATTTAGAAGTGGATCCAAGAGAAACAATTCTCGATCTGAGGCAAATAGGATTCAGGAAAAACATGGGCACCGATTGCGGGGGTTTAATCATTAACTGGCCAAATCACTGACTAAGGGAGTTAGACCTTTGTCACATCTAAGGATTTAAGCTCTGAATTCGATCTTGTAGACAGAAAAATTCTATGGGAAGTGCTCTCGGTATGCCCCCCTCCCTCCAGGATATTGTAATGGCCATTTACTCTGATGCAGGAGTGAGGGTTGGACTTGATTCTGAAGGCACTCTGTCGAAGGAACTTAAAATTCATAATGGGCTCCGCCAGGGCTGCATGTTGGCAATGACGTTTTTCAATCTTTACGGCAGTGGAGCTGACATTGCCCTGACGAATAAGGGTCTAGTAGCGCCTAGACTGTCGAATGTCTACCTCCCTTGGCTGGCTTAAGCGGATGATTTTCTGCTTATGGATAACACTAAAGTCGGTTTACAAAGACTGCTTAAAGCATTTGAAGAATTCATCTGCGGTCTTTCACTCAAAATTAATCCATCAAAAACGGTGATGGTACGCCTCGGAAAAGCGAACAAAAAGGAGAACGCTTTTACTTGGCTCTGTGGTAACAAAATAATCAAAGCTCAGCCTGCATTTAAATATTTGGGTTTTTCCATATCAGGCACGAATTCTAGATCCCTGTTGAAGACGCAATTGAAACTAAAGGCGGATATAGCCATTCGACAAATGCGCGCCCTAGATGTCAAATTTGGCAAATTCACGGTGGTACCGCTCAGGGAATTCTATCTTTAGAAAATTATTCCTAGAATAATGTATGGTGTAGAACTCCAATCGAACAAATGCGAGGGTGATTTGTCATTTAATGAGAGTTATATTTGGAAGTCAGTTCTTTTTTTTCTACCGAAATGTATACCATATGATTTGATAAAATATGAATTTGGTTTAAATTCTCTTTTGGCTCATGCAAGATGGAAAAGAATGGGTTTTTGGCGGAAGTGTAACTGTGGGGAGGAAAAGGCATTGTATTTATGTGCAGCTGAGGATTCTACTAATCCCTTTATCCAGAATCTAAACTCGGAGACTTTGAACACTCTAAAAACTTTAGGTATGTCAGTAAATACTTTATTGAACAAACCAAGAAGAGAAAAGGAGAGTCTCTTTGGCTTTGACTGGTTAAAAACCAAAAACAAAATTCTGGAATCGACCTTGCATAATCAAGTTTGTTCAACATTCCAATGGTATCCTGCTATGGAAAATTATTTAATGAAATATCCTACTAAACGAATCCGAAATGACTTTATGCGTTTCAGGTTCAATGTCATTCCAACCAATCAAATGACCTCTATTAGAAATAGTGGCTCTGAAGCTTGGTATTGGTGTCGATTTTGCTTAATTGAAGGGATGGTTGAATCTTTACAACATATTCTCCTGGTATGTCCGGCATTAAAGACCAATAGGTTTATTTACTTTGCACGATATGTACAAAACACAGCTAATGTCAATAGAGAATTCATCTGGATGAGAATGTTACATAATAGCGGTGGTAATTTAAACATTCGTGTAGCAATCTTTTTGAGGAATGCATGTGCTCTAGATTAAGTATCTGTAAGGAAGAATGTAGTGCTCACTGTTATTGTTGTTGACCTATGATTTGAACTAGGCGTTACGTCTCTGGTTGTTGATCTTTCTTTTTATGTGTTTTAAAAAAGGATTTTGTTGTGTATTTTATGGGTTATATTATAAAGATGTAAAGAAATTGTAAAAATTTTTGTAAAGGTTCAATATAAACCAAAACAAATAGTAAATATATATATATATATCGCCTCTAAAATGTAGGTGGACCTTGCTCAGCCTAATGGACCTATGCAGAGATACAGAACGAGCTATCCCCGGTTGCCTGTCATTTGACCGTGGGTATTTTAAGAGAAAGCAATGTTCCAGGCGGTGGTAGGCGAGATGGGGTGTTACACTGAGCGGTTTATCCTTTATACATTCTGGGCGCGTCCGGTGCTGGGGTTGTGCCAGTACTGCTCCCCTGCACTATGTTAACTTCAACGCGTTGTAGTACTGGCGTTGAGTTCCACGCTGGCAGTGCCCTCGCCCCTCGCAAGGCTGATTGAAGGACCACGGGGGCAGTCTCTGCCCTACTGCTGGGACTCCACATTTCCCCTACATAGGCCAACAACAACAAGCATTGGCAATGCCAATATGTTTAGCGTTTAATACTGTTGTTTGCATTTACAGGCATCAGGGTGCCAGGAGGAGTGTACACCATGTCAAAGGCGGATGCGAGAAGGGGTGCAATAGAATGAGGAGGGGAAGAGAGCAAGGGGGGAAGCCATCGATGAGGAGCAAGAGGAAATATGAACAAGAAAGAGTGAGAGGGTAAGAAATAAAGGAGGGGGAATGGTGGGTTGGGGAACAGGGGGTAGACTGGGTGTGTGGAGGAATAAAGGCTGTAGGGTGGGTGAGGCTAGAGAGATGGGGTTTAGGGTGTGTGGTGGGGGTAAAGAGAGGAGGTGGGGTTGAGTAGAGCAAGGGAGGAGGGTTTGGGTAGAAAGAGTGGAGGTCGGGCAGGGAGCTGGGAGCATACATAAAGTGATCGGGCAGGTGGGTGGGGGCATAGAGAGAGTGGCGGTCGGGCGGGCGGTGGCATAGAGCAAAGTGGAGGTCGAGCGGGAGGGGGCATAAAGAAAGAGTGGAGGTCTGGCTGGTGGGGGCATAGAGAGAGTGGAGTTTGGAGAGAGTGGAGGTAGGGCGGGGTAGCTAGAGTGGAGCTGGGGTTGGTAGAGAGTGGAGCTAGGGTGGGTGGGGGTAGAAAGAGCAGGCTAACGGTAGGGGTAGTGAGAGTTGTGGTACAGTGGGTGGGGATAGAGAGATTGGGCATAGGGCATGGGTAGAGAGAGTGGATGTAGGCTGGGTATAAGAGTGGAGTAGGGGAGTTGAGGGTAGAGAGAGTGGGGGAAGGGTGTGAGCGGGTGTAGGGTGAGTAAGGGTTTCGAGAGGGGGTAAAGGGAGGGTTACAGTGTGTGGGGGTAGAGAGCTGGGGTAGGCTGGGTGACTATGGAGGACAGGCACAATAGACTCCCTTAATGGTGGCACTTTCGGTAGAGGACAAAAGTGGCGAGGAGGGTAATGCGACTAATGCCGATAATCATGGCGGCCTAGAAGTAAAGCAGAAGCTGCTGCATGGCGCTAACATGAATAGAATCCATGCAGACTGCCAGGCCTGCAATACCTTAACATGGATATAATCCATGCAGACTGCCAGGTCTGCAGTACCTTAACATGGATATAATCCATGCAGACTGCCAGGTCTGCAATACCTTAACATGGATAGAATCCATGCAGACTGCCAGGTCTGCAGTACCTTAGCATGGATAGAATCAATGCAGACTGCCAGGTCTGCAATACCTTAACATGGATATCTGCAATACCTTAACATGGATTTAATACATGCAGACTGCCAGGTCTGCAGTACCTTAACATGAATAGAATCCATGCAGACTGCCAGGTCTGCAGTACCTTAGCATGGATAGAATCCATACAGACTGCCAGGTCTGCAATACCTTAACATGGATATAATCCATGCAGACTGCCAGGTCTGCAATACCTTAACATGAATAGAAGCCATGCAGACTGCCAGGTCTGCAATACCTTAACATGAATAGAATCCATGCAGACTGCCAGGTCTGCAATACCTTAACATGAATAGAATCCATGCAGACTGCCAGGTCTGCAATACCTTAGCATGAATAGAATCCATGCAGACTGCCAGGTCTGCAATACCTTAGCATGAATAGAATCCATGCAGACTGCCAGGTCTGCAATACCTTAACATGGATAGAATCCATGCAGACTGCCAGGTCTGCAATACCTTAACATGAATAGAAGCAATGCAGACTGCCAGGTCTGTAATACCTTAACATGAATAGAAGCAATGTAGACTGCCAGGTGTGCAATACCTTAACATGAATAGAAGCATGCAGACTGCTAGGTGTGCAATACCTTAACATGAATAGAAGCAATGCAGACTGCTAGGTCTGCAATACCTTGACATGAATAGAATCCATGCAGACTGCCAGGTCTGCAATACCTTAACATGAATAGAAGCAATGCAGACTGCCAGGTCTGCAATACCGTAACATGGATAAAAGCAATGCAGACTGCTAGGTCTGCAAAAACTTAACATGAATAGAAGCAATGCAGACTCCTAGGTCTGCAATACCTTAACATGAATAGAAGCAATGTAGACTGCTAGGTGTGCAATACCTTAACATGGATAGAAGCATTGCCGACTGCTAGTTCTGCAATACCTTAACATGAATAGAGTCAATGCAGACAGCTAGGTCTGCAATACCTTAACATGAATACAGTCCATGCAGACTGCTCTAACATGAATAGAGTCAACGCAGACTACTAGGTCTGCAGTACCTTAACATGAATAGAAGCCATGCTGATTTCTAGGTCTACAATACCTTAACATGAATAGAAGCAGTCTGCAGTACCTTAACATGAATAGAAGCCATGCAGACTGCTAGGTCTGCAATACCTTAAAATGAATAGAAGCAATGCAGACTGCTAGGTCTACAATACCTTAACATGAATAGAATCCATGCAGACTGCCAGGTCTGCAATACCGTAACATGGATAGAATCCATGCAGACTGCTAGGTGTGCAATACTTTAACATGGATAGAAGCAATGCAGACTGCTAGGTCTGCAATACATTAACATCGATAGAAGCAATGCAGACTGCCTAAACATGAATAGAGTCAATGCAGACTGCTAGGTCTACAGTAAGCCATGCTGACTGAGAGGTCTACAATACCTTAACATGAATAGAAGCAATCTGCAATACCTTAACATGAATAGAAGCCATGCTGACTTCTAGGTCTGCAATACCTTAACATGAATAGAATCAATGGAGACTGCTAGGTCTGCAATACCTTAACATGAATAGAAGCAATGCAGATTGCTAGGTCTGCATTACCTTACCATGAATAGAAGCCATGCAGACTGCTATGTCTGCAATACCTTAACTTGAATAGAGTCAATGCAGACGGCTAGGTCTGCAATACCTTAACATAAATAGAAGCAATGCAGACTGCTAGGTCTGCAATACCGTAACATGAATAGAATCATTGCAGACTGCTAGGTCTGCAATACCTTAACACGAATAGAGTCCATCTGCAATACCTTAACACAAATAGAGTTCATGCAGACTGCTAGGTCTGCAATACCTTAAAACGAATAGAGTCAAGGCAGACTGCTAGGTCTTCAATATCTTAACACGAATAGAGTCCATGCAGCCTGCTAGGTCTGCAATACCTTAACACGAATAGAGTCAAGGCAGACTGCTATGTCTGCAATATCTTAACACGAATAGAGTCCATGCAGACTGCTAGGCCTGAAATACCTTAACACGAATAGAGTCAATGCAGACTGCTAGGTCTGCAATACCTTAACACGAATAGAGTCCATGCAGACTGCTAGTCCATGCAGACTGCTAGTTCTGCAATACCTTAACACGAATAGAGTCCATGCAGACTGCTAGGTCTTGCCCCTAAACTATCTTCCCGTGGTCAGAGACAAAACAACCTTCAACCTTACTTTGCTGCTGCGTTGTAGCAAGGGAGCGTGATCTCTAATCAAGACAGGAACACTCTGAATTATATGTGAGCTACTATACGCCACAGGCTAATGACAGCTGCAGTGGTTCTCCATAGGGCGCAGAAACACTTGCCTGGTCAGACGACATGCAGAGAAAGAGACACTAGACCATCTCATAGTGGGAGCGGTCGCAGGAGGCATATTGCAGCGATTCCGATAAAAACAAAAAAACGGTTCTGGTGTCATGAATCAACACACCCTCATATACTCGATCACTGCTTACACAGGCTAGACTCAGAAACACATCCTGCTACGCCTAATTATCCCATAGAAGTACCCTGGTTGAAACAAACTCTTTTATTTTTTTATAACACTTTTTTGTTGCATTTTTGTAAACAAGGTAGACAAAAACAAGTCCAACATTCCTCCCCCTCACCCCTGCCACACCCCCCTAACTTTCTCGACCCCTTTCCTTATCACCTCGCCCCCACCCCTGTCCCCCATCTCATGGTGGTTTCAGATCGTTGGGTATAGCCAGATCATTCAGCAATTGGCCCCATCCCCCTCTGTGTCGGCCCTCGCCCCCGCAATGTTTCCAGTTCGGCTACCCCCCATCTACAGGCATCTGCCTGCCACAGCGTTATTGATGGTCCCTGCGGATGTCTCCACGCGATGGCCATGCAGCGTTTAGCTAACACCAGTAGAAATCTCACCATCTTGTTCCGTGATTTATGCCTCTTTCCCCCCAAAGGACCCCTCATGTGCATATTCTCAGGTTACATTCCAGTTTTGTCACCAACAACCCATTCACCCCTTTGATCACCTTATCCGAATAGTTCGCTATGACTCCAAAATCCCATATCATGTGCCAGAATCCCGCGGGGCCTCTACCGTACCTTGGGCACTCGTCCGTTAGGGTTCTTTTCATTGCCCGCAATCTAGTTGTGGTCACTATGTCTTTTGCATGATATTAAATTGGACCATTTGGAATCTGGCATTCCGTGACACCTTCTGTACTTGTTCCCATATTTGTATCCATTCCTTCTCCGGTATCTGGTATCCCATATCCACCTCCCACTTCCCCTTCACCTTCAGTTACCCCATAGGTTCCTCCTCCTGTAGGGCCTTGTAGATGCGTGAGACCCTCGCCTTCCCCCGTTTGCTCCAGCAGTACCCGCAACAGTGGGCTTGTTTCCGTCTCCTCCGGAATTCCATCGCATATTTCTGCTAGTCTCCTAACTACTGCTCCATATGCCACAAATAGTCCCTTTGGTCATTCAAACTTTGCGCACCATTCCGAGAACATCAGCAGCTTCCCTCCTTCAAACAGGTCTCCCACCACCTCACACCCCTTCTCTTTGAGTCTCTGTATGCCTGCCCTCCCTATCGCTTGCCACAGCTTCCGGTCTACCCCTCAGGGTAGTTCCCCTCTGTGAAGCCCCCCACACCCAGGTCCCTTCACTGAACATATTTCCGCCATGTCCCTCTGACTGCCTCGAACACGATTGTAGTCCCCTTATTCCCCATCGGGCTCCATAACAGTTCAACCCCTCTTCGATGTGGTGGTAAACCCCCCAGCAGCCCTTTCAAGACTCCGCCGCCCTCCCTCCGGCTGTCCCCACTCCAAGATCATTTGCAACTGCGCTCCTATGAAATATTTCTCATAGTCTGGTAGGCCCAGTCCGCCTTCCACCCTTGGCCTCCGTAGTATTGCTAAGGATATCCTCCTCCGCCCCATGCTCCATAATAGCCCTCCCCCCTACTATCCAGCATTTAAAAAAAAAATCTTTTTCGCTGCATATGTTATATATTGGTGAAGAAGTAAAGCAATCTAGGGAGGATCACCATTTTGCATAATGACCCTTTTCCCATCAAGGAGAGAGGTAAGCCCTTCCAGAATTGCACCGATTCTCCTATTCTCGATAGTGCCCTCCCTGTTTTGTGCACAAAAGTTTCTTCCATCTCATGGAAAATCTGTATACCCAGATATTTAAATGACTCCATTTCCCATTTTATCCCCACGCTGTTAACTCTCCTGCCTGACATCCACGTAGCGCTCCGAAGGGGAACAGCATCGACTTATCCTCGTCGATTCGGAAGTCCAACATTTGCAGAAAATTCTTTAACACCTCCAGCAGCATTGGGAGATTCTCTCGTGGGTTATTTACATACAACGGTAAATCATCAGCATATAGTGATACTCTATGTCTCACACCTCCCGCTTCGATCCCCTCTTCTATCGCCCCCTGTCGTAATAACCCCGCCAATGGCTCCAGGGCCAGAGCAAATAGTATTGGGGAAGCTGCACACCCCTGTCTTGTCCCCCTACTAAGTTCCCATTTCCATGAGACCCAGTCGTTGGTCCTGACCATCGCCAACGGTTTGTTGTAAAGCAGGCCCAGCCATTTACAGATATTTTCCCCAAACTCTTTCAGCACCCAGCATAGCCACTTCCATTCCAGCGAGTCAAATACCTTCATGGCATCGAAAGAGGCAATCGCCATGTCCTCCTTCTGAGATTTGATATGATCCATTACGTGATGGAGGCGACTGATATTACCTGTCGTATTTCTCCCTCCAATGAACCCACATTGGTCTGGGTGAATCAGTAGCAGAGCTACTCCCGCCATCCTGGCTGCCAGGATTTTTCCCCAGGATCTTCCGGTCAATATTCAGTAAAGAAATGGGACGGTACGGCATGCAATCCAGTGGATCTTTCCCCTCCTTCAAGATTACTGTTATGATGGCTTACCGCATGGACTCTGGGAGGTCCCCCTTCTCGAAAGCCTCATCATACACCTTCTTCAGCCATGGGGATAGGAGATCTATATAATCAGAGTAGAATTCTATAGGAAAGCCATCACTACCGGGCGCCGTGCCATTCCTCATGGAACGTACCGCCAATCGGATATCTCCCTCCTCTATCAGAGCCTCCAATTCTTCCCTCATATCCGCCCTTAGTTTTGGTAGCCGAATCATGTCCAACCACTCCTCCACGTATCCGCCTTCACTTGTCTATAATTCCTCTTAAAATTCTGTAAAACACCCTATTAATCCGGTCCTGGGTCCCCACTATTTCCCCCGATTTGGTCCTAATTTGAGTTATAACACACTTAGGATTTTCCCTATTTATCAGCCAGGCCAACAGTTTCCCTGCCTTATTTCCCTCTCCATGTAGCCGAACGTCCTGTCTACTGTTGTCAAAGTGTGTCGGATCTGTTAGGGTCTTGTGGTAAAGCTCCAGGCTCTGAGCCAGTCTGTCCCACACCAGATTCCCCCTCGCAGACTCCCCATCCAGTTCCGACACCTGCTCCTCTGTCTGTCGTAGTGTTTCCTGCAATCTCTTTCTCATCCTCACCATCATTGAAAGGCAAACCCCTCTTATATTTGCCTTGAGGTCCTTCCAAAGCACCCCTAGTGATATCACCGACCCCGCATTTAACTCTAAGTAGCTTTCAATCCCCTTACGTATCTGGTTCTTGAAGGCCCCATCTTCTAATGCTTCTCTCTGCATACACCACACCCGTTGTGTGGGTCCCCTACCCCTTCCCATCAGCTTAAACACCAGGGGCGAGTGATCTGAAAGAGTGCGCCCCAAATATTCTGGTTCTTCACATTGCTGACAATGTTCCTTCCCTGTCAGTAGATAATCCAAGCGCGAGTTAGAGCCATGCGTTCCCGGGTAATACGAAAACCCACTCTCTTTACCATGCCTTTGTCTCTATAATTCCACCAAGTCTAACTCCTCCATTACCTTGTGAAGTGACGCTGTCATTTGTTTTTTACTGGGCCCTGCTCCCCCTGTTCCATCCAGGTGTGTATCCTGATGACAATTGAAATCCCCCCATACGATAATTTCATCTCTAAATGCTCCAATCATATGTAGCACTGAGGGGAAGTATTGCTTATCATCAATATTCGGTGAGTATGAGTTCACTAAAAATATTGAGCGCTCCTCTCATTTCCCCACCATGATCACCGTCCTCCCCACCTCGTCTTTCAGTACCCTTTCCACCTGCAGTGGTACCCCCGCCGCCACCCAGATCAATACGCCCCTTGCCTGTGTTGAGTAGGACGTGCCCACCACCTGTCTGCCACATTTTATCCCCAATGCCACGACGTCCATCTTACCCAGGTGTGTCTCCTGTATCAGGGCCACCTGTATCCCTCTATTTTTAGAAACTCTCTTTTTCTTTTGTCTCGTCCCCAGTCCGCAAACATTCCATGTTCGGATTTTCAAACCTCTGACCTCCACCATTGTTATTGATTAAGTTTTATATCCTGTCCCCCTCCCTCCAGGGTCCCTTCCCCCCAGGGTCCTCCTCTTATCCCCACCCATATTCCTTCTGGCAGTTCCACCATCCTTTTTTGTGCTGACCTTCTCCTTTCTTGATCCCATTTCCGGTCTCATACATCTCAGTGTTCGGTCCTCCTCAGTTTCCCTACTCCCTTCCTGCCCCTTAACTGTACCCCAGACAATAACCATCCCGACTTGGTTGTCCCCCCTCCCCAACTCCCGCCACTCCCCCTTCCCTCTCCCTCTCCCTTTCCCCCTTCTCTCTCCCTCTATAACTTCTCCCCCACCCCATCCCCGAACTGTATCCCTTGAGTGCCCCCTTTCCGGGTTCCACCCCTCCAACCTCAACATAATAGACCCCTTGACTGGCATACCCCACTTCTTCCCTTCTCCTCTTGGGTTAGCAGCCAATGGTGTCATCTAGGGGGGGTTCCATGTTGCCCCCGCTCCCACCCACCTGTTCCCAATCTCCCCCTCCTCCTTATTCCGCAGTTACCCTAATATTCCACATCCACCTTAAATCCCCGGCTTGCAGCCATGGTTCCCACCGGGCTACCCTCCATTTCTCATTCAAGTTTGCGCACCCCTCCACCCCCCTGACCCTTTCTCATTTTGTGACTCCCCTCCATGTGGTGAGGCATCTAGCCAGTCCCACACCTCCTTTGGGGATGTAAACAACCATGACTTCCCCCCGATATGACTTTCATTTTGGCTGGGCAGAACATCATGTACTTAAGTTAATTTCTCGGAGTCGGCGTCTCACGGCGTCATATGTTCTTCTCTGGCGGTGCATTTCTAGAGTATAGTCCGGAAAGATGCCCAGTTTCGAATTGCCAATTTCGTAGAATCCCACCTTGCGGGCCTCCTGTAGTATAGCCTCCCATTCCCAAAAGTTCATGATCTTTGCCGCTATTACTCTTGGCTGGCCACCCGGCGGCAGAGCTCTACCCGACACCCTATGAGCTCTCTCGACTGTGAAAAATGTGGACAGTCCTTTTATCCTTAGCACCTTCTGGACCAGGTTTTCCACAAACAGCTCCATACTGGGTCCTTCTTCCCTCTCCGGTACTGCGATCAGCCGCAAGTTGCGGCATCTAGAGCGACCCTCTGCATCCTCGGCTCTCTGTTCCAAGGTCCTGGTCGCCTCCACCAGACCTGCCACCTGGTTTTTGAGGTGTTGGATATCATCCTCCACTGTGCTGACCCTTTGTTCCACTTCTGTGATCCGTTCGCACACCTTGTGCAGGTCAGCTATTACCAGCGATTCATCCAGCTGCACCTCCTTAATGCTTCCTTCAAGAGAGGCTCTGGTAGCCTGTATCGCCTCCATCAACGTGTCCAGGGTCACCCCACCTCTTCCATCTCCTGTCGCTCCCTCCTCTGTGGCCCCGGCCGGCCCCTCCTGTTTTTGTGTTTTGCCCTTTGCCTCTGTCTATCTCTCCATCCTCTGTTGTCCTTTAACCATATCTGCCACGTTCCCCTCCAGTTCAGCTCTCAAAATTATGTGTCCAAACCCCTTCGTAGGCACACAGGTTCTTCTTCAGCTGGTTATCTCTGCTCTCCCTCTATTCCAACCTGGTGTTTTCACTTGAGTGTGGTTCCTAATTCTTTTGCTTGGTGACCCGGAGGTTATTGTACTATGTCACCTTTTCCTGCAGCATAGATTACTCCAGCCCCCGATCATTTCAGCCGGTGCTGACCCTCCTGTTACTGTCAGGGGCTGTTAGTCCTGGCTTCCCTTCCTTGTCTGGGCTTCAGTGTGTGGTCCCATACTCCCCCTTACTCTTCCTCCACCTCTGCCCGATGCTGGGGGTGTGGGGGTAGGGTGTGTACTGTTAATCGGTCCCGGGGCCTCAGCGGTATAGTCCTCTCCTCCCTCTCACCTCTTTTCCTTCCCGGGTAACTTATACCCGTTGTCTACGTGCCATGTGGTCCTTGTCCTATTTCTTGATCCAGGTCTCAATCTGTGTCATCCCGACCTTCCGGTCTGTTTGTATGCACTCCGGCGACCCACCAACGAGTAGTGTCCCTCAGGATCGCCAGTCCAGAGTAACTGACTGGTCCACGTTGCTGCGACTCACTGTACAATGTCTATATGCAGTACCGTACTCAAGTACCTGATGTACCGTATGGTGGTATGGGGGATCACCTCCTCTTGTTCTCCTGGCTATCTCAGGCCTCCAGGCCAGCTCATCCAATGTTGCCCCACCCTTGTCTGTGGTGCTCTGTCCGCTACAACCTTCCTCTCTTGTCCCGGCTGTGGTCTTTGGGCCTGGCCACACCCTTTATCTTCCCCTTTCTACTCTGCCCAGTGTCAAGAGGCAGCGGGATGCGGTCAGTTAGAGGGGGCCTAGGGCATCGGTGTTGAGGACTGCTCTCCCACCTCTCACCTTTATGTAGATCTTGCTCTCTGTTCCATCAGACCTCCTGCTCCTTGATCCGGGTCCCAGTTGGTGGCCGCGCTCGCTCACCGCACCTTGCAGGTATTCCCAGTGTCTTACATTGTCACTGCACGTTTTGGTATGCAACCCCCCCTGGTGGGGGGGGTGGTCTTGTCGCCCCCTGGGTTCGCATCGCGAGCGGGAGAACTCCACCAGGCAAGTGCGATTTCCCTGCAGTCTCGGCAGCCACTTGTTTATACTTTTTGCCCACGCCGGAGCTGCGTTGCCCCTTACTGGGTTCACTGCCTCAGAGCCCTCTCCGGGGGCCCGTTCCTGCTTGCATAGCTCTCAACCATTTGTGTTTCAAAGGCGGGTGAAATCACACGATTTTGTTTTTGGCGGGTGAGACGCCCATTGGAATGAATGGGCGTGCAGGAGGCTTGGCGGGTGAGTCAGCCCTCTACAAGGTGGGTGACACCCGCCAAAAGCGTGTGAGTTGAGAGCTATGCCTGCTCGTCGCCTGTTCAATTAGTTGCAGGCGCCCCCTGTATCTCCTTATGCAGCCTCGGCGGCCATCTTGGTCCCACGCTGTGATGTCTCGTCACCAGCACACAGATTCGAATTCTGGGCGATGCAGCCCACGTTTCGTATCCTCCGGACCTCTACCCGTGGCTTCAGTCTTTTCCGCACCGTTTGTGCCGAGTTTGGTGCACCTAATGGGGATTCAAATGTCGGATTTCATCAGGATTTCAGCTTGTGGAGTGGGAGCTCCGCGGTGCTACGTGCTCATCCCTCGCCAGCAAGCCACGCCCCCTGGTTGAAAAAAACTTAAAGCCAACATTGAGGCAAGGAAATGCCTCATGCATAAAAACATTGTATAGTCCAAAAAAGCTGTGTGGTGCTGCAGCACACGTAGGAAGTATGCCAGTGTTAAAAGTAATTCAGTTTGCAGTGTTCCTGTCGCCTGTAAAGCCATGCATGTGCAGCTCTCTGTTTTATTTCCAGATGCCGGCTTCTTTTCTACCTTACACAAGGATATGCCGGCTTCTTTTCTACCTTACACAAGGATATCTCGAATGTGGTAACAGTTTGCATTGCAAGATAGGCTGGCCAACTTTATAAGTGCACATTTTATCAATAAAAACTCCATAAACAGCCTTGTGTTTCTTTTGCAATGCTGAAATAAAACAGCTCATGGCTGTCTTGGGAAACAAACACGTACTCCAGAGCCAATCACATAACTAGCATACTGCGCATCCAATCAGGTACTACTTCCATCAGAATACGCTACACCAAACACCCATAAGTAAGGCCATGGACTTTCCATAGCCATTTTAAAACCAAACCTAACTCTAACAGTAACTTGTTTATTTTTAATACAAAATACATTACAATATGTAACATAACTGAAAAGATACAGTAAATATTTTCTAAAGCATCTATCAAGTGAAATTACTTTTTTAAAAAAACATTAAAACATGGCATCTGCCATTTTGGAAGTAAAAATGGCTGACAAATCCACCACACAGTAGAAATTCAGCTAAAGAATGCAAAAGGAGGTGTGGCTGGAAGGAAAATGGGTGGGAATGGGAAGAAAATCCTATACATTTCACTTAGCAATGGGTGTCAAATTGGTGGGACACATAGTCAAACTACCATGCATCCATCCTCATATGCCAACCTGTATTGAAAAGCATTACAACAAACCTGCATCCAAAGCCCCTGTTTCAAGCTCTCATGTTAAAGCTCTTATTTTAAAGACCATAGTTTTGTCTTTATAGGTAGCTCTTTCAGCGCCACCTAATAGCCAAAACTAAAAACACATTGATGTGCAGTTTAGGGTTTTCAAATCCAAAAAGGGCAGCAGGGGAAACAGTTTTTGAGGGACAGGCCCTAACCTGATGCAGTTTTGATCCCCAGAGCACCTATTTGATCACATAATCAATGTATGGAATTGGAGGAATGAATCCAGTGAAACACAGGTCATAGACTTTGGTTTCAATCGAGAATGTTTCTCATGCAAATAGCATTGTGGATGTGTGAGGTCTCTGGTTTTATCATTGGTTGCACAACATGACATGCACCTTGCACTTGATTATTCCCCAGGCACAGCCCCCACCTCCGCTAGCTCAAAGCATGTCTCAGGATTATTGGACAGCTTTTGGGAGGAGTCTCTTTGGCCAGCAAATGGACACCAACACTGTGGAACTCACTGCCTCCCCACATTCGACACAACCAGGACTACATGGCCTTCCATAAAGCATTGAAAACCTGGCCTTTTCCCTAAACCATGAAAGGCACCGCCCAGGGCCTTCAATCCCTCCACCAATAGCCAGAATGTGGCTAGTGCGGCATCATCTCATAAAGTAAGAACAGCCAAGCCACGGAAGCAGAACAATAAGGCATCACCACGGAAGTAGGAACCGTCAGGGCATGGGAGCCGGCTCAAGAGACCAGCAGGCTCTGGGATATGCAACTGCTGACTCTCTGCACCCTGGCTCGACTTCAAAGGCCTAGCAGTCCTCTTGTGCCAACAAGTTGGCCATACCCCCCTCAACGCTCCCAATCCCATTGCCCTCGACTACAAACCTAAGGCTTGACTATAATCGTATGCTTTGATACAGCAAGCTCACTACCACCGGACCAGACATGCCCCACACTCTAAGACCAGAAGATGTCTGTCTGTATATATCAACTTGGAAACCAGAGCTCAACAGCACCCATAACTGAGCTTAATCACTATCTTCCCATAAGGAAGCACAGCGTTATTCCTCCAGGAGATGGCAACCATTGTCATACATCCTATCCGCAGACCCCTGCGCACCGCCAAAGATCCCAGAGCAATAGCTTCTCTGACAGCAAAATGGGATTGGACCTGCTCTTGCCAAACTTTACCCATCCTGAATTTAATGCGCAAAACCACCATTGCAGGCTCCCCTGTCAGCCAACTACGTTTGGCCTGGTTTCCTATCAACCCCATGCCAAGCTCTAGCTATCGGGGAACCAACCCACAGAGCCATTACTGCAGAGCCTCATAACACTTATGCCTCAAACACTACCATCAGGCCTTATCATGTCACCCATCGGATACACAAGGCAGTATATGCTCAAGTCAGGCAACCCGGCATACCAAGGAATAAGGCTAAGAATGGCCTCACCCGAGGCGCTACAGCAACTATGCTGGATTGGACCCTCCTGAGAATTAAGCACTATGGCCTCCATCCAATCAGTTCTCTAGCACCCCTGCCTCGATGTGACAACCTTGTTGCGATATAATTCCACACCTATAACCACGAACCTGTCAGGAATTACCCAGCCACCCACCATAAATTCTGACCAGGGACCCGGAAAATGGGCCCTCTGAGACCTAATATGCACGTGAGGTTCAAAGTTGCCCTTCAACCAACAAGTGCTCTCTATGTCCCTTCTCACAGGTTGAGACAATAATTATACCAATATTTTAATCATTTCAATTCATGTTCAATTACATATCTCATAAACAATATTCTAATGACTCAGTCAATTTATTGTTTCATAAAAGGCAGTGCAAATTCAGACGCAGAGTCGTAAAGCCAATGCATTTCGGATATTGATCGGTCTTCAGGGCTAAACACTGTACAGTTAAGCAGACAAACATTACCTATGTGTGTCAAAAAATGTCAAATCAACAAAATCACACATAAAACATAAACCAAACGTTGAATGAACAACAAATAGGACCAGAAGAAAAAATATGGGGAAAAATAACAAAAACAAATAACAAAAATGTGCTGCTTGTACATTAAAGGACTCGATTTCACATTCTAGCTGTCTAGAATACCTGCTTGTCTCAACTGGTTTGTGCCTGACTGGAAAAAGAAAAAGAAAACAGCACAGCACAGCTACCTATATATTAGCTACATTATATAGTGATGCCATAATAAAGTTCCTGATGCTTGTGAACCTGCTTAGAATCACATTCTGTGTATATAGTCCGACATCTAGTGGTAATCGCAGAGTATTGCATCTTGTCTTTCGAGTATCGAAAGGGGACGTCGACATTGGGTGTGCTTGTAACACTCTCCCTAAGGTGACTTGCAGTGTACCCAAAATCCCTCACGCGTTGAGGTCCCTCATATTGTTTTTTTCCACCCAGCTAGCTGGCCGCCTTATGCGGAGCTCGAAAATTGCTAAGTTTATATTTCATTGTCCACGACAGACAGTCGTTTAATATACACCTATCCTTCACCGACGACTACTCTTGAACCAACGCCGAAGGCGACTGCAGATTTCGGCGGCTGGTGCTCCGGTCGAAGCTGTCAACCGCGTGGCTTTGGCCCTCCGGCCAGGACTACACATTAGGGAGAGTGGGGCCTGGGGTTCTGTTTCTTTTGAAGAATGCATTTCCTTCTCCCCTCTCTTTTCCCTTCTGGTTTCGCTGTCGCTATTAACCTGAGCTATGGACAGGACTCCTTTTCAATTTTGCCCTTCTTGCAACGACAAGTATCCATGAAAAGACACACACCGGAGGTGTAAAAAGTGTCTACCTCGAGATCACAATGAGCAGCCCTGCAAGTCCGCCAACTTTTACATCCGAAGACGATAAAAGAACGGCAGACAAAGCAGTGGGTGGCCTACGCCATGCAGCAGGCCGAGGGTAGCTCCCCCGCCGGCACTGGCGCCTCGAGTGACGAGGATTTAAGTGACAGCCATGGCTCCGATACGGAGGCCATTGACCTTTCTGCCGAACAGCCAAGTTCTGAGATGCCGGTTCTGGTATGGGGAGACTACACCCCAGCGCCAAGGACACACACACACACCATGTAAAGAAAAGCACACAACCCCCTGAGCCTCCTCGATGAACTCGTCAGGAAGGCCACAGACGCTAACGGGAACGCCGAAACTTTCAACGGAACCCACCGATCCCCATGATCGGCCGCCCTCCTCGCAGCCGTCCATACAGCATGCGTCCGGGCTTCCAAGTAAAAAGGGCGTCAGCACCAAACATCATAAGAGTGCTGAGACGCCTCATAAGAGCGCATCAGCGCCAAAGGTTTCGGCGGCACCGAAAACCGCAACAAAGCCGTTAGGCTGTCAAAATCACTCCCAGATACGCCAGAGATCCGTGAGAGTCTCACAAACATCATCTCGGCGGCAAAAATGCCTAAGGACACATCGAAAGACACGTCGAGAAGGTCGAGAAGAATAGTCAGAGGGTTTCCAACCCCTGTCTAAGACACTGCCAGACAAATCACTACCGCCAAGAGACCCAAGTACACTGGCTGACAAATCTTAACCGCCTGAAGAGTCCTTTTACCCTCCAGACCCCTCTAGTTCAACTCTATGGACCAGAGATAGGTTTGAGGGATACATGAACAAGCTCTCCAAGTTCGTGGATTTTTCAGAAAGATTTATAACCCCAAAAAGGCCAAGAGAGGAAGACTCTTACCCTATTTTGCCCAAAGTTCAAAGAACTTCCATCAATTCACTCATGAGGAGGTATTTGACCTAACTGAACCAGAGGATATCCATCAGGACCCCTATGATCAGGGAGAGGATCCCTTTGACGAGACAATAGACCAGTCTCCAGATTGGGGTGATGAACAACCGGTAGGCGAGGCACCATCGCTGTCACTATATATCCAGGGACATGTCACTCCTGACTCCCTAGTGGTCACAACTACAAGGAAGAGAGCCGGAGTACCCTTGTCTACGGCTGAGGCACCGCCAGACAAGGATTGCAAGAAGTTATATGCCCTTGGGAAGCGCATTACAACATCAGCAGCCTACTCCACTAGGATAGCTAACACCACATTGCTGGCCAGTTATAGCGATGTCCAGTGGAATTTGCTCCAGGAGGGCCTGCAAGAAATCCCAGAGCCAACACGATCACGCCTTCTGGTGGTTGTGTCGGAGGGGAGGCAGGTTAATCAGAACATCCTCAGAAACACCCTGGATGCTGCAGAAAACAGTGGGACGAACACTGGCCCAAGGTACCGTGCTTAAAAGGCATGCATGGCTAAAATATTTGGGATTTAAACCTGAAACCCAGGCGTCCCTTATTAACAAGCCGGTTGAAGAAACAAACCTGTTTGGAAAGGCGGTGGATGAGGCTTTAGAGACAGCAAAAAAGAAACATGAAACCTTAGTCTCTAAACCAGATCACACAAAGACCCTATCAGCAGCGAGGGGGTAGTTCTCGCTGCTCCTTTCCAGTACAATCCTTCCCACGTTCCCCCCACAATCAATACGGAACGGGACATACACCATGGTCCTCAGGACAAGGGGCAACTGCCACGGGCCAATATCAGCAGAGAGGGAAGCGGCGCAGCAAAGGAAGGGGTAGAAATTCCACCCTAAGAGACTCCCCGGCCTCAAATCAAAAATGACTTGCCTGTCCAGGTCGCCTCCCATGCCTCCCCGGTCGTGGGACGGATAACACCTTTCATTCATGCATGGGACCGTCACCCACGTTTACTGTATCGAGTTCAGCCGGCCACCTCGATACCGATCACCAACGTCCAGACGCTTATCGCCAGAACATCTAAGGGCACGATTGAAGTCGTCCCCATTCTACAGGTAAACAAGGGTATTTATTCAGTGTACATCCTTGTACCCAAAAAGGATCTCACCATGCGCCCTGTGCTAGACTTGCACCCAGCGAACAAATTGTTCAAGCCACAAAAGGTCAGAATGACAACATTGTAAGAAGTAATCCCTCTACTAACACAGGGGGATTACATGGCAACATTGGACAAGAAAGATGCAGACTTTCATATTTCAATGCTGCCCGTGCAGAGAAATTACCAAAGGTTCATGATAGGGTTCAAAACATGCTGTTCCAGCTCCCGCACTATGTAGCCAATCGCGAGGTGACTGTACGCAAAGCCATGCGACTGTTAGGGATGATGACCTCCTGCATTTACTTAGTCGCACACGCACATTTGCGCATGCGCCCCATGCAAGAGTGGCTCAACAGCCAATGGTGTCAGGCCTACGGACAATGGGACAATCTAGTGGTTATCTCGGCAGCCCTCGTTCTCTCTCTGCAGTGGTGGTCAAGGGAAAGCCTCTTGAAGGAGAAAACCTTCACCACCCCTGCAGTAGAAGCCACTCTCACCACGGAGGCATCTCTGACTGGGTGGGGGGCTCACCTCCTTCATCACACGGTGCACAGTGTTTGGTCCCGAGCAGTAGCATCCAACCACATAAACCTGTTTGAGTTGTTAGCAGTGTTCAAAGCCCTAAAAGCTTTTCAAACACAACTACAGGGCAAGACAGTACTGGTCGTGATGGACGGCACCACTGCCATGTATTACCTAAACAAACAGGGAGGGGGGCACACACTCTCCAGGGCTATCCAAACAGTCTCAAAACATATGGAAGTGGGCTCTCAAACACGAGATGTTCCTCCTGTCTCAACACGTTCCAGTGGAACTCAATCTTCTGGCAGACGTGCTCAGCAGAGACTTACCACTACCCACAGAGTACGAATGGTGATTACACGAAGACATAGTCACCGTCTTTGCAGAATGGGGCTTCCCAGAGATCAACCTGTTCGCAGCTCGGGAGAACGCACAATGCCCAGATTACGCCTCCAGGTACCCCCAGAACCGCTCCAAGGGGAACGGTCTCTGGATAACATGGTCAGGGAAATTTGTCTATGCTTTTCCCCCGACTGCCCTACTCAACAACATAGTGCACAAGATGCACCAGGAACCAGTAACAATGATCCTGGTGGCCCCAATGTGGGATTGCCAACCCTGGTTCTCCCTTCTGATGGCAATGTCAATCTCTCCTCCGATGAAGCTACCTTGCCCATACAACATGCTATCACAAGACATTGGGGACACACTCCATCTATGCCCGCAAACGCTCAAGTTAGCGTCCTGGCCCCTGAAGTCATAGAGTTCAGGCACCCCCAACTTCCTCAGAGATGAATGGACATACTTAAAGAAGCTAGAAAGCCTAACACCAGACATTGCTATTCCAATAAATGGAAACGCTTTGTTATCTGGTGCAATTCCAAGAGCATCAATCCCATAGACTGCTCTCCTACACATATTGTCTTATACCTGACTCATCTACTTGACTCAGACTCAGGTCTGGTTTTCAATTCCCTGAAGGTCCACCTAGCTGCACTTTCAGCGTATACTACGTCCCAGAAAAAGGTGTCGTGGTGGAAGCTCCCAGTGATCAACGCTTTTATGGAAGGGGTTAAAAGACTTAATCCCCCTATTTCAAACCCAGCTCCCGCATGGGACCTAAATGTGGTATTAACTAGACTAATAGCACTCACAAGACCGCCTTCCTAGTGGCAGTCACTCAAATAAGAAGAGTTAGTGAACTACAGGCCCTTTCAGTTCAAGACCTATTTGTCACAATTCACAAAAACCAGGTGGTTCTGCGCACTCACCCACGGTTTGCGCCTAAATTCATTTCAAAGTTCCATGTGAACCAATCAATAGAACTACCCACAATCTTCCAGAACACCAGTAATATGGCAGAAAAAAGCCTACACCCACTTGATGTGCGCAGGGCAGTCACACATTATCTGGAAAAGACTAAACCACTAAGGAAAACAAACCAGTTTTTCGTGTCAGTAGCAGCTGATAGAGAAGGGGATCCTGTCTCTAAATGAGCTATTTCAAAGTGGATTGTAAACTGCATCACACTCTGCTACACTCTTGCTAAGAACGATCTTCCCTTCGAGCCTAGAGCACACTCTACTCAGGGCACTGGGGCTTCCATAGCATTCATTGCAAATGTTCCTCTCGAGTCCATTTGCAAAGCGGCAACCTGGAGGTCTGTTCACACCTTTACAAAACACTACTGCCTAGATACTCACTCTAGGTCTGATTCCAGGTGGGTCAAGCGGTATTGAGACATCTTTTTACTACTGTTCCTTCTGACATCCCACCACCAACTCTGGGTACTGCTCGCTAGTCTAATCACAGCATGTGGTTCTAAGCAGATTCATAAGTATCAGAAGACATGCATTACTCACCGTAATAGCATTTCTCATGATTGTATCTGCTTAGATTCACATGCGCCCACCCTTCCTCCCTGCTCGGAGTAGAAGGAACATAGACAGCTTACTACTTTCTTTCTGTCTGTACTCACTCACGATAGTCACAAGGCCCCCTTATTGCAGAAAAAACACAACCAGAGGGACCTCGACACGTGAGGGATTTTGGGTACACTAGACGTCACTTTAGGGATAGTGTTAAAAGAACGCCCATGTCGACGTCCCCTTTCAATTCTCGAAAGACAAGATGCAATGCTCCGCGATTACCACTAGATGTCGGACTATATGCACAGCATGTGATTCTAAGCAGATACAATCATCAGAAATGCTATTACGGTGATTAATGCATGTCATACTTAAATAGTGTTACATGGTACCTGAGTTTTATCTTGTAACCTGATGGAGGTTAATTATCCCGTTCTATGTAGCAGTTCACATCAAGTCGCTAGGAGGCGATCATTTTGCCGAGAGAGAATTCCCAAGGAGAAAAAGTGTTATAAAGCCATATAACACTGCCTTCTCGTAGTCCACTCATACTATCCATCTCATATGTTTATCATAAGAAGCATGTGTAGTTGATTTCCTCGTTCATTCCACCAGGGGCCATGGCATCCAATTTATCAGTCCAGTAGGTCTCTCTCTGGTCTAGTCTTTTAGCAAGATCTTCATGAGAGTCTTTTATGATGATCACTTCCACCACTTTGATACATGGTATCTGGAGATATCATGTCTCTTTTCCAGCAAGTGCCAAGCTACGACTGAGTTCATGTTCTCCCTTCGGATGCAGGACCAGTGTTCATTCC
This sequence comes from Ambystoma mexicanum, assembly GCF_040938575.1. Classification (NCBI taxonomy): domain Eukaryota; kingdom Metazoa; phylum Chordata; class Amphibia; order Caudata; family Ambystomatidae; genus Ambystoma; species Ambystoma mexicanum. The sequence goes on from NC_090939.1 coordinate 67,273,001, forward strand.
ATCTCTGCTTAAATGGCCTTTTGGATTGTATTGCATAGTATAACCCACAGGGGCATTTAATGGTATAAATTACATTGTTGGTATCACAAGTTGCAAAACTTGTGATCTTAATTTTCTCTCCAGATCTTGGGTGGTTTATAACTTTGCGCTTTGCTACAAACCCGCAGTTTGTACAATGTAAACAAGGGAAAGTGCCAGTCCATTTAGTTATAGATTGTGTTCTAGTTGGTCTTGTTTTGACTAATTGATTTCTCAGGTTGGTACTCCACTTGTGGGCAAATGTGGGTAACTCTCGGAACAAATGTTCTACCCTTGTGTCACAGGTCAAGGATCTCCAATTTTTCTTGATGACCGATTTAATGTGCCCACTTTGGGATCGAATATTTTGATACGTATACCAATGACAGTGTTTTATTCACTTTGCGTGTTTCTATGGGAAAATCAATTTGTTTCACTGTGGACAGCTGTTCCCTTGCAGCATCAACCTCCTCAGGTTTATAACCTCAGGCATAGAACTTCGCTCCCATTTTAGTAATTTCATCCTCATAGTCTTTTGAGTTGCTGACAATCATTCTCATACGCAGCATCTTACTGAAGGGAAGGTTTCTAATTAAGCTTGGTTGATGAAAGCTTAACCTATGCAGCGAGTTATTGCAATCGGTTTTGTTATGATAGATGTTAGTTGTGTATGTACCCTTTCTAGGCTTGATCTGTACACCCGTAAAATGGGCCCACTGACACCTAAAACAGAGCCTCAGATACAAGGACCATCCGACTGGGCAAACACAACATAGTAGGCACCAACCTGAGAATCTGACTCGGAGATCCACTACCATGAAACACCAGGACAATCACGGCCAGCTCATCAGGTTTCCGAAAGTAACCAGGAACTGCTTTGGCCGACTTCCACAACCACTCCTTTGCCACTGGAGTCTTCCCTTACCCTCTGAAGCACTGTCAGCCGACCCCTCCTGCCCTGCTAACTACCGCCCAATCTCCATCACTCCTTTCCTGGGAAAACTCCTGGAAAAGTTGGCCATCTCCCAGCTTAATCTTCACACTGAATTGGTTGGTTGTCTCCATGACCATCAGTCTGCCTTCAGAGCTTCCAGAAGCATCGAAACTGCTCTCCTGAACATCCGTGAAGACCTGCTGTCAAACCTTGACTCCAAAAACCCCTGTGTCCTCATCTTACTTGATCTCTCTTCTGCCTTTGACACAGTCAACCATGCCATCCTGTTCAACCGTCTCTGTGATAACCTGGGTATCACCGATCAGGCCCTGGCTTGGCTGACCTCTTTCCTCTCCGATCGACCCTCCCAGGTCCAATTTTGGTCCTTCACCTCTATTTCTATCTCTATCTGTGGTGTTCCCCAGGGGTCTAACCTCTCTCCCTGGCTGTTCAACCATTACCTGGCACTTCTTGCCCACTACATTGGCGCTCTCTGCCCCAACTTTCAGTGCTATGCGGAAGACACTCGGCTCATTTTCAGGCTCGTTTCCACCACCTCTTCTCCATCTCTCATCTCTGACTGCATGTCCGCCATCCAGGAGTGGTGTGCCGCCAATGATCTCTGCCTTAATGCCAGTAAGACTGAGATTCTTCTCATCGGCACACCTGCTCCCTCCTTTCCTGTCACTCTCTCGCCGGCCTCCCTTGGCCCTCTTCTTTCTCCCACCTGTGAGGCTAGAAACCTCAGGGTCATCTTCGACTCCACACTGCCTCACATCTCTGACATCTCTAAGAAGTCACCCTGCCAGCTGCACCTCCTCAGAGGTATTCTTCCTTTCCTCTCCTTCCCCCAGAAACTCACTCTCTCCAGAGCTTTAGTTCTCTCTAGGCTGGACTTCTGCAACAGCCTCTTTCTAAATCTACCTGCTTCTACTCTCCGCCCTCTGTACCTCATGCAGAACAGGACTGCGAGACTTGTCCGTGGCCTCAAGCTCAGGGATTGTATCTCTCTAGGACTGAAATCTCTACACTGGCTCCCAGTGGCTGCAAGGATTAAGTTCAAACCGTCTGCATTGTCCACCAAGCCTTCTGGGGCCTCAATACCTTCAACTCTCTCTTCCTAAATATCTTCCCTCTCAAGCTCTTCGCTCATCCGCCTCCAACTCCCCCTGGGTCAGTCGCTTTGCTAAGCAACGAGTTGGTGGTAGATCTCTTTCTTCTGGTGGGGCCTCCCTCTGGAACAGCCTCCCTGAAACTTGAGGAGAACCATCTCTGGTTCCGGAAGCACCTCAAGACCTTCCTCTTTGCTTCTGCTTTCTCTCCTCCTCTCCCCTGCTGAACTCCTGACTGAAACTGCACTGATCACCTGGCTACCCTCTGATCTCAGGCACAGGTCTCCTACCCCTCCAGCTGCACACCTGCACTGCCTCCCGGGCAACCCCTGCTCTTGGGGGCTATTTCTTTATCCCTACAGCCCCCACCAGCTCTTGATACTTGATGTCTGCACTTACCCCTGCACTTGCCACTAGCTGGCCGCACCTTTTACCTATTGTTTTATTTATGCCATTTATTTATTACTCTTGATCCGATGTACCGCACTGCTCCACTTTCCCTTTTCCCCCTCCACTGCACTTGCACGATCTCAATGTCCCCTGGCCTAGTAAGATCGTTGTCTTTGTCTTCCCTCTGTTCCCCCTCCCGTGCCTCGTCGCGCCTTGAAACACTTGTGTATAGGCGAGTTATAAATGCCCTATCATATCATATCAATTCTACCCAAATGTGACGCAGTGCTAATTTTCACTGTTATATCTAAATGTGACGCAGTGCTAACCTTCACAATTCTATCTAAATTTTATTTATTGATTTATTGTTTGCTTGTTAGGTGCTTATACAATAAGAATATACTGTTTCAAAGCGCCCACGGGGCAGGGAAGGAGGAAGAGTGGGAAATACATTACAACATTACAACACAATATTTAAGAGGGCCAGAGGGGGAGAACCTACTATGCTTTGTGAGTATTCAGAACGTGCAAGCACAGAAAGGAAGAGGGAAGAGGGGGGTAAGTGCTGGGAAGTCTGAGACAGTGGGTGAGCCATGGACGAAGTGCTAGAATGTTTAGTGTTACACGGCCTGGGCCGAGAGAGGTGTAAGTGCGTGTCTCCAGAGCAGAGGGTATGCAGATGCAAAGTGCTGTGGGAAGACAGGAGCTGGGAAAGAATTGGTGTGTGAGATCAAAGCCCCGAAAAATGCAAAAGGGCCAAGGACACCGATTCAGCAACTGTGAGATTAGCAGAGGAGAGAAGGAGGGAAGGAGGAGGAAAAGAGGAAAGTCTTAAGGAGCTTCTGGAATTTGAGAAGATCCTGCTCAAGGCGCATGGGGAGGCTATTCCAAATGAGGGAGCCTGCAGAGGAAAGTGAGCGACCCCCCCGCCCTCTGCTTAGCAAAACGCTTTACACACAAAGAGTTGGTGCCATAGGTACAATTGTCAAATGTGACACAAGGTGAATCTTCACAATTCTATCTAAATAAGACACATGGCTTATTTTCGCAATTCTATCTAAGTGCGACACATTGCTTATTTTCGCAATTCTATCTAAGTGCGACACATGGCTTATTTTCGCAATTCTATCTAAGTGCGACACATGGCTTATTTTCGCAATTCTATCTAAGTGCGACACATGGCTTATTTTCGCAATTCTATCTAAGTGCGACACATGGCTAATCTTAGCCAAAATTTCCATTGAAACACATTTCCTACCCACAAAATATATCCGGGCGCAACCCATTCCTTTCCCGCAAGATGCATCTAAATCCTGCATGACGTCTGCCCCTATTATACATGTAGGTGCCAAACATTTCCTTCCACAATTCAGTACAATGGCTAACTATGAAGCTTATCATAATGGCTGACTATGGAGGGTAGCCCAATTCAGCACACAGGCCAACCGTGTTAGCATTGTTTACATAGCAGCAGTAGTGTAAGAATGGCTGGGATTCTGGAGCTCAGCAATGGTTGTGCTTTCCACCAGAATCGCCCCATGAAGGCTCTTAATAAGGCGTGGCAATGTTCAACACAAACTAGCTAGAGAGCGGAACACATTGGCCAACTATAGGGTGCAGCACAGTTATATCTCGGAGCGCAGCAGGGAAGTATCAAGGCTATACCGACAGTTTGGCGGTGAAGTCTGCCTACTGTACGTAATGTAGGCTCCATCTAGAGTATAGCTAACCTCCACACTAAGGGCCCGATTCATGGAATATTTTCCCGGTTCAAAGTGAATTTGCACTACTGAAAAGTGACTTTGCACTGCCGACACACACCCTGATTCATGGAACGGTGCAAAGTGTATTTTTGCAGTGCAAAGTCCGGGCGAAGTCAGCGCATAGTCATTTTTGCAGTACAAAATGACTTTGCCCGGCAAAAATACCCTTTGCACAGTTCCATGAATCAGGGTTTGTGTTGACAGCGCAAAGTCACTTTTCAGCAGTGCAAATTCACTTTGAACCGGACAAATATTTCATGAATCGGGCCCTAAAACGGAGTGCCACAAAGGCTACCTTACACAATTAGGCTATATACTAATAGGCCAACTTGCACAAGCAGGCTATCTGGCACTATCGGACTATCTGGCACAATCAGGCTAAATGCAACATATGGTTAACTGGCACAATCAGGCTGAATACAAAATATGGCTATCTGACACAATCAGGAAAACATATACAATCAGGCTTACTGGCACAGTCAGGCGAAATGCGAGATAAGGTTAATTTAAAAACCGTGGCCTGCACCTATTGGACCCAATGCTATTAGAGAATTGATAAGGCAGGATTGGGTTGGTCAGTTTAGTGAGGAGCAGTAATGGCTGCACCCCCTGCCCGTAACCGGACTTACTCTGTCAGTGGCTGCTGGTTGACAGCTGCAGGCCCCACAGGCTAACACGGGCCAACATGGTCTGGAGCTGTTTCAGCAGGAGCTTTACTTTGCCTCTGGGTCCTTAGCTGAAGGGGGTTGCAACGGGCAGTCGGGCTGTCCTGGTAGGATGTCCTAGAGGGTCTCTGGAGCCAATCATGGAAGTGGGGAGAGATAGGGATGTAGGCTTCCAATACACAAAGGTCAAGTGGCTGTACACACCGATTGCAGGCCTACTGCCTATACATGCATATACCGTTACCTGAGTGATGGGTTGGAGTGCTGACTGGCATTGATCTTGGTGAGGTGATGCTGTTTATCAAGGCAGGTGGTTCTAACCAATTGATTTTCCGTTTCCATTCTAGGATCTGGCCAGAGCGTGATTATGCAGAATGCACTAGAAGGTAGAAGCATACTGCTGACGCCCCGCTTCGAGGGTAGCCCGGAGGGATTTGTCTGGAGGAAAGGCCATGATAAGATCTGCGAGCAGGACCCTCCGGAACCTGTGATTCACTACGATTTAATCGATAGAAGCGAGATAAACCACACAACACTCGCTCTGACTATTAGACACTTGCAACTGTCAGATTCTGGGAGGTACAAATCAGAGGTTCTGATCAACGGAGACTACAAGCCCACCGATTGGGACCTGCGTGTTTTCCGTAAGTATCTGACTATTGCATGAACACTGCTTCTCTACTATCATAGCTGCTTAAGCGGCTGAGTTTGGGGGAGCTCATTTGCTTTAGTGTGGGCTGTGTGTGTGGCCGGAGGAAGACTTTAATCCATGCTTTTATGAGGCCCTTAAGCAGCAGCAGCACGTGCGGCGACCTATTTTTACGCTTCCTAAATACAATCGTTCCCAATCGCACAGTGCCTAGACTCATGTTTGCTTAGCTGTCACTATGCAATGGTCAGGTTTTCTCTTGTCAATTCTTTGGATAGCTTTGCATATGAGGTCCAAGAGGTCCTGGCCAATGCAATGGCCAACCTCTCCCGCACTCAAATGCAAAGACTATCCACCTTCTGCCCTGACTGTTAGAACCCCATTATCTCTGAGAAGGGCTCAGGGTGGCAGGTTTCGAAATTAAGATTCAATGAGCAGGAGCTAAAACCAGCTGCTTCCTGGGTGATGCCTGACACCTATGAGTGTCAGGCATCACCCAGGAAGCAGGACCTACTGCTGGGGAACCAGGAGCAATTACCCAGCGCACCACAAATCTAACTTGCACATGAGATGCACACTGTGATCTGCTCTAGTCAGCATAGTCCACGGTGAGGGATCACAAGAGCCAAAGTCCAAAACATTTGGAACGCTGCAGGCTGCAGAGCCTGGGCCTACTCCCTCCACCCTGCACCTTCCTGTTTGTCAGCAGATAGCACGCCAACCCCTTAACATGCAAAGGAAGTGATTACCCAGTCCAAGAGCCAAGCGCACCATCCCAGACTCTGCCTGATTCTGATCGAATCACAGCAGTGTAAGAGGAAACTAAACTTTCCTGCAATCCCTTCACTCGACGCACAGTACAGCCCTACAGATAAGGGGTGGATCAGCCATGTGTATGCCATAAAAATAATATACTGACAAAAAAGAAAAAATGGAAATACTCCCAACAAAAAAAAGAAAGCCAACATGTAGGCAGCAGTACTACACACGTTGACACAGGAAGAAACTCTTACTGCCTGATCTGAAGAGGCAAAGATGTATCTTTTAATGCGCATTAGTACCCGACGAAGGTCAACCAGAATGAAACAAACATTCTGATTGGCCCTCGCCAGGTCCATACCTCGCCGGGAACACCTCGTTCGGGATTCCACTACTTTGTTCCTGGGGTGGGCATGGCAGCCCCTCAGCCAATGAGGATGCTCGAAGCGGGGCCATTCCCGCTCCGAGCCTCCACACGGCTGGAGGCCGCCTTTGTCCCCCGCCGGGGATTCAGGTATTTTTATTTTTTTTCGCTTTGCCCTCCCAACCACACTTACCTTCTGATTTTTCCTTTTTCGGGAGCGAAAGCGCTGGGAACACTTCTGTTCCCAGCACGTCCACTCCCGATGGCCGCCATGGAAAGGGAAAACTGACTCTGTTTTCCCTTTCCCGGTGGCCATTTCCTTGGACATTTTTTATTTTCTTCTTTTCTGTTCTGAAACCCTGCAGCGTTTCGGAACAGAAAAGAATGCTATTAGTACCCTGGTCTCGCGGGCTGGGGTACTAATAGCAATATGCCCCTCTCCGCGGGGGCATTACCTGACTCGGTAATGCCCCCGCGGCTCAGGGCAAATTGCTTAATTAGTAACTGGCTGCCAAGAAATATTTGTTACAAAAACATTTCTGTTTTAGAGTTAAAACATTGTACATGCTTAAAAAATACACACATTGGAGCTGGAAGGATAGCTCACAGGTAATGAGGCAATGTTCTTACCTTTGAGACCAAGCATCACCGAGCACCATGGGTTCGATCCCCACTTAGAGGGCGCAGGCTGGCATGAAGCGCAATACAAGAAACAAAAATGTTTCTTTTTTTAATGGGACTTTCTTTTTTTACGGCCTACAAATTTCATTTAACTCCCAATTTAAAATAATAGTGAGTAAAATACTCCCACTTCAAAATCTTATCTGATGCCCTCTTCACTACAGCGTTATTATAGAAGGTGAACAAGGAAAGGCTCTAACAATGTTTATAGTAGCTTCATAAAGAGCGGCTTGTCCCCGAGCGAAACATTCCCAGGGCTGCCAGTCATTGCTGTCTTACTACCAGAGCCGGCCTGGGGGTGGGGTGGAGAGGGCGAGCGGGGCAATCGCCTGGGGCGCCACGCCCCCAGGGCGCCATTAGCCTCCAACACGCCAGCTCGGGGGAGTCTTTCAAGGGCTCCCCCGAGCTAGCGTTGTGGGAGAAGGCGCGGCAGGTGGCCTTTTGCTGTAAAATGCGCCCGCAATGGCCATACCTGCCTAACCTCCGGATTTTTCCCGGAGACTCATGAATGTTAACGATTTCTCCGGGTCTCCGGGAAAAATCCTGAAGTCTCAGCTTACACTGATTGCTTTTTTCGACTCCCTGCCTCAGTGTGGCTTTGTCTCTGCAGCAATGACTGCAACGCTTCCAGCACATTGGCAAAAATTATGCAGGTGAAGCAAAATAACGCTCGTTTATTTTGCTTCACCTTTCATTCTTTTTTGCCGACTTTCAATGCGAACGCGCGTTTCTTTTGCTTTCGTTCTTTTGGCCAGGTTACGGTCTTTTCATCTTTTCAGCCCCATTGAACCACAGCCATCAGGTTTGCAGGCTGGACAGCTCACCACTGTACTACATTACCTGATGAAAAGAACTAAGGTGAAATGTCCAATTTCTGCACTGCAAAATTCAGGGAAAACATTTGCATTGGTTCTTGGAGTTTACATGTGCACATTTTAACGTGTTGATTTTATGGAAGGCGAATGCCTTTTGTCCAATGCAATTTGGGTGGTTGTGAAAAGGCAATTTAATGAAATGTGCATATTTCAGTTTGAACTGCAAATTTCTGACGTCATATCAAATTACAACAGAGTTTACCTTTTTGACATGTGGGTGGAGTCATGTGAAAATGGGCGGAGTCTTGTGTGACTGTTGGCGGGGCATAAAGCTCAGGAATTTTGATTTTCAAATGTAGGCAGGTATGGCAGCGGCAGGGGCATTTACATGCGCCCCTATGCCGCGTGTACTTTTCATAAGAAAAGGCACCATAAGCCTCCCACCACGCCAGCTCGGGGGAGTCTTTCAAGGGGTCCCCCGAGCTGGCGTAGTGGCAGAAGGCGTGGCAAGCGCCTCATTGTCATTGAATGCACCCGCGGCGGTGGGCTGTTTCAATGACAATGGAGTGCTGACGCGTCCTATTTAACCTCCTCGCCGGAGCGAGAAGGTAAAAAAAAGTGGCCCATCCTGACCCCGTGCCCTTCTGCCCCGCCTCCTGTTAACCAGGGGCGTGCGGGGGCCAGGCGGGGTGCACCAATTCGCCCAGGGTGCTGCTGCCCTCAAGGCCGGCCCTCCTTACTACATCCAGCCACTCTGATACTTAATAAATGAATGATGGTCATACATAGGTTTATTGTTCCCCCCTTCAGAGAAAAGGTGGGGATTGAAATGTATTTGATACATGTGTTTTGTATTCATGAATTTAGGTAAATTATTAAAGCTGAACATGCGAGTATAGGATTGACGTGCACTGAAGTGTGGATTAGGGGAACCCTACAAGGCATTTTAAAGCATATCCTAGGTATGGAGTCCCCAAGAAGCTTGGCACCGTGCTCTGACACTCACACAGTTACCATAACCGTTGGGCTACAGCCTGGCACCCATAATCCCCCAGTGCGGCTTTGACTGTGGCTGATAAACGCTGTTTAAGTGGGGAACTGTGGTTGGAGCAAAGCTTTAGAAGATGGACTGTTCATGTTTGTTTGAATAGGAAAAAACATCTTTAAAACAAAAAGGTTTTGACTTTTTTTCTATCTAATTCATATAGAGAAGCTGTAACTCTAATACCCAATGGAAGCCTGTGCCACAATTTAATCCCGGCAGCGGTGCATAAACGTCCATACGCCCTTGCATTCTTCCATCTTGGAACTGCCAGAAACCAACAGGTTACATATCCCATTGGTGTGGAGGGTCAGAAGTAGGACGCAGGAAGGTTTATTAAATAATATGAAGGCCTAACTATGCCTACGGGTATGGGGTGTTCCCTACCTATATAAATAACTAAGGTGCTTGTGAGTCATCTTGGAATGTCCAAAAAGAAGAAGCTCACCCTCCAAAACCAACTACTACTATCTGACCCTATCACTTATAGAAACAAAAATAAGGGCAGGAGAATGACTCTCTTCTCCGGCTGGGTGCTTTCCGCACTTGTCTTCTCATTTTTCAAAGAACTTCTTCTTAATATGCGATTTTTCAATAGTCTTTGTTAACTCTTTTTATCAGTTTGTGTAACTCTTTCGTCAAGTTGGTATATTTACTTTCCACTTTAGAAGTGTCTATCCTTGACTAAATACATAAAGGCGACCTTGGCCTTCAGTTCCCCCTATGGGCTGATGGGGAGCAGGTGAAAGTGGATCTAGCTCACCTGGCCTACGCCCCGCCCCCCTGTTGCCTTCCAGGTTGCCGCTCTTTTCCCTACTTAAGGAGCCCTCCAGCCTCTTTTCCTTTGCTGATGGGGAGCAGGTGTAAGTGGATCTAGGTCACCTGGCCTAAGCACCACCCACCTTCTTAGCCCTGCCTCTTCCTTCCTGCTCTTAACTCTTAGATCAAGGGCGTCTCTTGACAGTGCGTCCGAAGGGCAGGCAAAGAAAAGGGTCATTCCTGTTTGGACCAGGAGGACCCGGGGCCCGACCTCCTACTCAGACAGCAGGTAAGCATGCACCAACATGTGTTTACTCCCTTTGTCCCCACAGGTCATCCCCACCCCCTCTGGTCGCCCGTGATGTTCCCTTGTGCCCCCCTCCCTTCTTGCACACAGGTGTTGCCTGTTTTGCTTGATTCTTATACCCTGCTCCCCCTCACCCCCTCCAGCCTACTTCTGCAGGAGTCTGTCCTGATACATTCTGGTTTCACCATCACCTTCTTGTGGCCAATGCTGGATTTGACTTTTATGGACTTCATTGATTCACGGTGCGTCATCCTTTATCAACTCTCATGCTGGACTTCCTTTGCATCTTGTACTCATGGTGGCCCTGAATCATGCTGTTCCCACCTTCATCTTGTATCCTGGCTTGCAACATTATGTGTTACTACTGACTTCTGCAATTGTATTCGCTCTCCCCTCTTACTTCTCCACTCTTTTTCACTGCTTACTCTCTGTTCTCTCCTCTCCCTTTCTCCCTTTCCTATCTCCTCCCCTCCTCCCCTTACTTTCTTCTATGCACTTCTTACTCTATCAGAATTGTCCCTGGACCTAGTATGATAGCAACCTCGTCGGTCTCCTCCCCCCGCTCCTTACTTGTCCCCCCCCCAGCACTATCTAAAATGTCATCAGGCATAGTACGATAGTCGCTTGTTTTGTTCCTCCCCTCAGGGGACCTTCCCTGCTTCAGCAGATGTTCCTCTCTTTGCTCTCGCCCATCTTCTTGCTCTCTACCTGACGAGTGTTTGTCTTTTAATCCACTCGTCACAGTGAATTGGTTAATTACGTTTAAAGAGACCGTTTCTTTTTCTTCTAGATAACAGCATCTGTTAGCTTCTTCTTCAGTCCAGTCTTGGTACATAACATTATTGGATAAGTTTGACATTCCAATATATGCCATCATGTTTCTTGTTTCAGGGAGTTCATCACCGGAACGGGAGTCCTTGTACCCAAAGGGGGAGTCTCTCCCGGTGAGGTGCCACTTGCCTCCACCCCTAGAGAGGGTGTTGCGTAGCGGGCTTACCTCCCTAGCCTTGCAGGGGGCTCCCCCTTGAGTGGAATAGACAAATTCCCTTGATTCGGCACAGTGGTATAGAAGCAATCTGCCAGAAGAATCCCATTTTTAAATACTCAGGCAATTTGCCATAGAGAGTTTCATGGATGATAGTTCAAAGTTTATACTTAATCCGGGCAGCAATGGGAAACCAGTGCAGTCTTCTCAGGACCGGAGAAATAAGTGTTTCAACATTAGAGTTTGTGACACCAAGAGCGCCAACCTTTTGTAGGGTTCGTAGTCGTCTAATAGACTGCTTAGTTAATCCTGCAAAGAGACTATTATAGTTTAGCTCCTATTATAGCCTGAACTAACAGCACAATTATTGTCTGAAATTAAAGGGCTAATCTGTCTGAGGACCATCAGATAGTAATATGTGGTGCTCAGTAAATAGCCAAACTGGGAAGCGAAAGTCAAAGATGAGCCACAATAGATGCCGATAGATTTAGCTTCCAGTTTCGTCCAAGACAATGAACTTCGGGAGCTCTTTATAGATTGTCTGAGAAGGCAGAATAAATAGAAATTAAGTCTTGGTTTGGTTGAGGCTCAACCAGTTTGCTGACATTTATTTATTTTATTTTATTGATCATTTGTAAGGCGTTTTATACAACAGAATTGTGTTTCAAAGCAACATCCGTCCTGCAATGCCCCTAAAAGCCATCCAATCCAATCCTCTAATCTTCATGCGAGTCTTGGGCAGGTCAAGATATTGAAAACCCATGTCCACTATGTCTTGTTTAAGTTGTACCTCACTACTGTCCCAAGGGCCATGGAAGTCCATGTTAAGGTCCCCTTCCAAAATCAATGGGACTAACGCCTTGGTCTGAGATTTTAACGTATCAGTTCAGCTCCGCCCAAACTGGGAGTCATATTTAGGAGGACAATGTATTATCAGCATTCTAATATTATATGAGGAATTAACCTGTATGGGAGCTTCTAGAATTTCCCCAGTGGATATAACAAATCCTGAGGAAGCCCTTATATTTAGGGATTTTTTAGGGATTAGAGCTACAACCCCTGCCACCTCCCAACAGGATTATTGTAATTAATTATACACTAGCCATCTGGTATTGCTGCATTGATGACGGGACCCGAGTAATCCTTTAACCACGTTTCCGTGATGGCAAACAAATCAAGATATAAGTCTTGTATAAGATCAAATATTTCCAAGGAATAGGCTGGGATTGATCTAGCATTCAGAAGATCCCCCTTAGTTATTATGATTCGGGTCCATATGGTTCATAACACTTGCAAGATTAATAGTATCTAATTGTGTGACTTTATTGAGATTTATAATTTTCGAATGGATTTTGTCTTCCCACGTATAACTCATCTTTAAAATCTTTCATCTAGCATCAGCTGCTTCAGAAAGTTTTTCTCGGCAGATGGCGCTGTGCATCATCGGTTCGATGCCCCTCGATGGACTCCATCCAATCTTGAGCATAACATCACCTACTGTATACCTAGCACGCACTGTGCCCGTTACTTCAGTTCTGTTTTTCTGCTGCACAGTTCGCTTTGGATCGGTTCTTTGTGTCAATGGTTATTTTTCAAATGTCGACTCCAGGGATGGGCCGAGTGTGGGTCGAAGATTTCCATTACAAACCCACAATGCATCTGTCTCTGGTGCCTGGGAATCGAGCACAAAAAAGTAGACTGTGGTTCCTGTCAGTCCATGATGGGAAAGGCGCTTAAGGAGAGGAAGGGGAAACTCGCTGTGGGTAGGCCCCTTTCCAAGTTCCCATCTCCAACTCCTTCGAAAAGGAGGTCTTCTGATTAAAATAGATCTAGGGGAGAATCATCACCTTGGAAGCATGTTAAGAAGTATCACGCATTCCACTCGTCCCTCTGGGGGTCCCATTCCTCATCCCCGTGCCCCGAACACCCCTCGCCCTCTTGCCCGGTTCCAGGCTCACAGGTTCTCTCTTCGCCCCAGTTGCCACGGTGCCGACTGCCACAAAGCTTGGGTCGGCATGCTGTTTGCCCATGGAGACGTCTACCCCCTTGGCGTCTTCCATGGCGGCTGCTAGACAGACTTCTTCCGCGTCACATGACCGCCGCCTTCCGCTCACGTGTTCCTGGACTACACTCACGTGATGCGCTTGCGGGTCATGTGACCGGGAGGAAATAGCAGCGCCAGTATTTAAACGGCTCTTTTGCGGTGCTTCGGTGCTTCACAGCTGTTTCTTCGGATTCCTGTACGGCGCTACATACCTTTTGTCTCACCCCTTTTGGATCTTGACCTCGGATTTGTTTCACGGACTCGCAACGGATAACCCTTGGCTTTGGTACTTGCTTTTGGATCATTGTTACGACCACGGACTGCTTCACGGACTCCTACTACGTTCCGCCCTTCTTGTGCGGATTCTGGCATCAGGTGGGCCTGGCACTTGCAACGTTGCTGGGATAGTTACATAAGGAAAGAACAGCCTTGCTGGGTCTCGGAACCTTCCCCATAGGTACAACCGCCACTCCACAGAGACCTTTTGGTAAGACCGTTCCACTTACTTGTTGATTGGTTGTTGATTCTGTTTTGGCTTGATACTTAACCGGTGTTTCCTTTACAGTGGTTCGGGGTTCCACGAGTACCGCAGTTCCGGAAGAACATCTCCCACCTGTGGCCTCAAAGGCTGTACAGAGAGTGACTTTGATTCTCTCTGTGCAGCACTTGTGGACAGAGGACTCTTCGGCTACACGACAGTCAAGACACAACAGACTGTGAAGCCATCCTGTCGTGTAGCTATGGAGGGAGCTGCGGATGACCCTTTGACCACTATGGTTCAGGCCATAACCGTGTTACGTGCGGACATGGCCGCAGCAAATACAGCCATTCACCAACGCTTGGATACCATCCAGAGTGCTAGACATCCTCTACCCTCAGATGCTGAATTTGGGGATACCCCACCAGGCCCTCTGCCCGTCCAACCTCCCGTTCCACCCATTCCTAACCCCATCCCCGTAGTACTGCCCTCTCCTTTTCCTTTCGCTGCCCCTGAGAGGTATCATGGGGATCCCGGCAAATTCAGAACCTTCCTGAATCAATGCAAGTTGCATTTTTTGTGTAGACCCATGGCTTTTCCAGACTCCACCTCTAAGGCAGCCTTTACTCTTTCTCATTTAGCAGGCACTGTTGCTGCCTGTGCCAATCCACTCCTGGAAAACGACAACCCAGCCCTTTACGATTTTGATCTGTTGGTCACTGAGATGTCCCGAGTGTTCGATACGCGCCATAAAGTCCAATCCCGAGACCTGGAACTCCTGGACCTGGGGCAGGGTAGGGGGTCTTTAATCGAATACATTACGAAGTTCAATCAGCTTGCAGCCGAAACTTCCTGGCCTGAATCCAAAAAAGCTGTTGTGTATTATCGCGGCTTAAATAACGCCATGAAGGATGCCCTTGCAGTTGTTCCCTCCTTACCGACCTCTTACCATGATCTAGTCGATTTAACTCTGCAATTGGACGCCAGACGTTCTGAACGTAGGGCTGAGGCCGGTTTCATGCACACCACTGCCCCATTTCCTTCCACCTCGGCCCCCTCAGACACCAGTTCCGAACCCATGCAAATTGGGGGCATCAGGAGCCTGATCACACCCATAGAAAGGGAACGTAGGAGAGTGGACAATGCTTGCTATTATTGTGGTCTACCTGGCCATTACGTGAAGGAGTGTCCCCGTCGCCCCAAGCTGAAACCATCGGGTTTTCGGAGTGCTCGATCCTAAACTCGGGGACCGGGTTGAGCGCTCCTTGTCATACCCCGAACCCTGTGTTTGCTTTCGGTCGCATCAGACCCAAATATGTGCAGGCCATTCTACAACCCACACCTGACATCTCACACCCGGTTACGATTATCATAGATTCCGGGGCTACAGGTAATTATATGAACATCACACTGGCCCAAACCCTGAACCTACCTCTTCTAGCCAAAACCCGGCCGGAACCAGTACAGGCAGTGGATGGGACTGCTCTGGTTTCCGGACCAATCAAACAGCAGACCGCCCCGATGCTCTTGACCATACAGGCTATATACACAGGGAGACCCTGAGTTTCGATCTCATCTCAATGCCCCAGTCTGGTGTAATATTGGGAATACCCTGGCTACGGGAGCACAACCCTTTAATTGACTGGAAAGAGGGTTTGGTGCATTTCGAATCCGATCTCTGTCAACATTTCTGTCTAACCGCAGCCACCACTATTGAGACACCCGCTCAAGCATTGTGTCATGAGCACCTCTCCCGAGGAGCCAGGACAGGTCCAGCATCCTCGGAAGCAGGCCCGCCTTTCATTCTTCCGGACCCAGCAGGCCCCTACAGGGGCCCTTTGGACCGTGTCCTGGCGCCTTTGGCGCCAGGCTCATAAAGGGTTTCAGTCCCGGCGCCATAGGCGCCGGGCTCATATGGGTAAACCATGTCATAATGCTTGGGTGGACTTACCTGGGGCAGACCATGCTGCATACTCACCCAGAGCAACCCAGTCAGGCTGAAGTTCCCAGCCAGCAGGGCTGGGAGGAACTACTTCCTCAAATCAGGAACTCTTTTCTTACCTGGGTGGGGCTGGAGGAAGAACATGCTTCAAAGCTCTGCTACACTATTTAAACCACGCCCGATGGATTTCACGTGCTTCGTGTTATTCTGCAGCAGCAGCAGGACGCTCACCGTGTGGGCTCCTGCATTCCTGGTCCGGATACATCCTCAGCTTCCCGAGCAGCAACCTGGGGTTAAGAAAACACGCCGGAATTCATACGTACCTGAATTCAACCTCCAGAATCCAGTCTCCGAGATCTGCAAAGAAAAGTTCAAGGTTAGAAAACGTGCAAAACGCCTGCAGCCGCGCTCGCTTACCTTATCCATCCTTGATCACTCCAAGGCTCACCGCGGCCTTCACTCCGGCAGCATCCCCGCATCTAAAAGGGAAAAAGACATTGTTAAAGGTGGCCATTTGGATAAGGTTACAGTTTAACTATTACTTACTGGCCTCCGCACGTGCAGCAACGGCGGCATCCTCCACAGCATCCCAGCACCTGAAAGGGAAAAAGACATTGTTTAAGGTGCCCATTAGGATAAGGCCACATTTCAGTTATACTTACCGGACTCCGCACGTGCAGCAACGGCGGCATCGTCCACAGCATCCCAGTACCTGAAAGGGAAAAAGACATTGTTTAAAGGCGTCCATTAGGATAAGGCCACGTTTCAGTTATACTTACCGGACTCCTCACTTGCAGCAACGGCGGCATCGTCCACAGCATCCCAGCACCTGAAAGGGAAAAAGAGATTGTTACAGGTGCCATTTTGGAAAAGACCATAGTTCAATTATACTCACGTGTCTCCGCACGTGCAACTGCAACAGCATCGCCCAACGGAGTCTCAGCATCTAAAGACTATTACAAAGGGACTCTAACCTGCACATTGAATTCGTCCAGTGACGTAACTGGACTCCATGCGCCCCTGCATCAGAAGCAGGATGGAGAGCTCACCTTCACCAAGCCAAAAGGTAAGAGCTCGCTGAGACTTGTTGAAAGCCTAGAAGAGGGAGAGGCAAGACTGGGGGGGGAACCTCATCCTATCACTTGGGTATTTACCCTTTTTTTTCCCATCTACAGCAAAATACCTCACAAACCAGGCAGTTCGTATTCGGAGGTCCCACCCTGAGCGCATCCCGAACCCAGGGTCGCAGTCCAGCCTGAGTCAGCGCCTGCGTAGGAACCAGGTGAGCGTTATAGAACGCGAAACCTACCAAAAATTTCCTACCCAGGCGCTATGGAAGCTTCTGACACAGACCAGTTGGCCCAGTTGTTGGGTGAATTAAGGGCCGAAGTCCATGCTGCTCGCCAGGAAACAAACACCCTTAGGAGGGAATTGATAGTGTCAAAGGAACGAACTGATGAACTCGCCAGACAGTTATTACAGAGTCAAGCAGGACAAGCCCCTCTACCTAACTCAGGGGGGAATTATATTCCAGTGGCCTCAGCCAATCCATTTCAAATCAACATACCTTGAAATATGCCTTTGGCGCCACCTGAACGCTATTCTGGTGATCCTAAAAGATTCGCAGTATTTATGAATCAGTGCCGTTTGCACTTTCTTTGTAGACCTGCAGCCTTTCCGACGGACCAGACCAAGGTAGCCTTTGTACTTTCTTATCTTAGCGTCAGCGCTGCGGATTGGTCGATCCCTCTAGTTACACAGGACGATCCAATCCTTCGTGATTTCCTGGCCTTCCAGGCCAATATGGAAAGACTTTTTGCAAGGCATTCCCAGGGGCAGGCCCTGGACAATGAACTCCTTTCCCTACGACAGGGCAATCAAGATCTTTTGACCTACATTGCATCATTCAATAGGCTAATCGTGGAAACCAGGTGGCCCGAGGACAAAAGGATCACGCTTTTTTACAGAGGTTTGCGTGGCAAACTCAAAGACGTCCTTGCCCAGGTAGTGAATCCTCCTCAGGATTGTTCAGAGTACATTGATTTCGTGGTCCAGTTGGATCACAGGCTACAAAATAGAAAGGTGGATCGATCCAGGTTTGAAACACGAGTGTTCTCTAAGTCTCAAAGTTACACCAAGGGAGTAGAAGCCGTCGAACCGATGCAAATTGGGCTTGTAAAGGGCCCCTTAACCCAGAAATAACGTGACCGGTGACGACAAATGCAACTATGTCTCTATTGTGGGAGTCCTGGGCATTTTCTTCGAGATTGCCTGACGAAACCACCTAAGAAGACAGTGGGAGTCTCTGATAAGAGTTCTGTAAAATCTGAGCCGGGAAACGACCTTGCCCGACAAGTGTAGAGGTCCGCTTGCCGAGCGTTAAAACCAGTTCTTTGACCTCGCATTTCATAATGCCAATGGTCCTCATAAACCCAGTGCAACCAGATCGCTTGCATGCAATTAAGGCATACATTGATAGCGGAGGAGTTGGAAATTATGTGGATCGCGAATTGGCCTCCAGGATGAACCTACCTCTTTGTCCAAAGGTGGTTAGAGACGTCATTACCACAGTGGATGGGACGGAAATTGCCTCCGGACCAGTGACCCATACCACTACTGAAGTGACGATACTAGGCCAAGACGGACATCAGGAGGTAATCGTGTTCGACGTGATCAAGGCTCCTCTATTCCAGGTAATTCTAGGGATTCCTTGGTTGGAGAAACACAATCCTCAGATTGATTGGCGAGCAAAGACAATACAGTTCCCAGAGTGTGCAACCACTTGTTATCCTCGGCCCAGTATTGGCCTAGCGGTAGCAACGGCCGAAGGACCGCAATTGCCTCCAGAGTATCAAGAATTCAGGGATGTCTTCCAGAAGGAACAGGCTAATACCCTGCCTCCCCACAGATCTTATGACTGTCAAATAGACCTGATACCCGGAGCCACTCCTCCTTGCAGTAGAATTTACGCCCTTACCGAGCCTGAGAATCTTCATTTGCGAAAGTATTTAGACCAGTGCCTGGCCAATGGCTTTATCCGTCCGTCGAAGTCCCCTGCATCCTCGGCTCTGTTCTTCGTACCAAAAAAAGAAGGTGACCTTAGAGCCTGTATTGATTATCGCGCTCTGAACCAGATAACTGTAAAAAATCGGTACCCAATACCTCTGATCCCAGAGCTCATTGACCAAGTGAAAAACGCCTGTATTTATACTAAGCTAGATCTCCGGGGAGCTTATCACTTGGTACGGGTCAAGGAAGGGGACGAATGGAAGATGGCATTTCGTACCAAGTATGGGCTGTTTGAATATCAAGTTATGCCCTTCGGACTATGCAACGCACCGGCCGCCTTCCAGTATTTCATGAATGATGTCCTCAGAGAACTCATTGATGTCTGCGTTGTTGTCTATATAGATGACATTCTTGTATACTCATCCTCAGAAGCTGACCATCGAAATCATGTCAGAGCGGTCCTTGAAAAACTTCACCAACATAAACTTTTTGCCAAGCTTGAAAAATGTGTTTTTCATGTCACGGAAGTCGAATTTTTGGGATTCATTCTGTCACCAAAAGGGGTCCACATGGACTCAAGAAAAGTTGACGCTATCCTCAAATGGCCATCTCCTACTTCCGTGAAAGGCGTTCAAAGGATGCTTGGCTTTGCCAATTTTTACCGCAGATTTATTCCAGAGTTTTCACGAGTGGTACAACCCATCACCGCCCTCTTAAGAAAGAATAAACGCTTCGAATGGTCTGCGGAAGCAGAACAAGCCTTCCAAGAGCTAAAGGCTAAATTTACCTCGGCGCCAATTTTGAAACACCCGCGCCCAGACCTCCCCTATATCGTTGAAACCGATGCCTCCAGCTTAGCAATGGGAGCTGTCTTATCACAAAGAGATCCAGAGACTAACCAGCTGCATCCTGTGGCATTCTGGTCTCGGAAGTTCTCGGCGCCGGAGATCAACTACACCATTACAGATAAAGAGCTTCTAGCGATTAAATCCTTCTTTAAAGCCTGGCGGCATTATCTTCTTGGGGCCAAACACACTGTCACAGTGATCACAGATCATCGAAATCTGCAGTATTTAAAAACCGCCAAGGCTCAATCTTCCAGACAACTTCGCTGGGCTCTATTCTTTGCTGAATTTGACTTCGTAATCACCTATCGCCCAGGCCACAAGAACGGCAAAGCGGATGCTCTTTCCCGAATTGGAATGGGAGATAACGTTGCCAATCCAGAACCTGTACCAATAATTCCTGAGCAAAGAATCGTGGGCCTGATTTCTTCACAATCCATCGAGGATATTGAGGAAAAAACAAAACAACTTGTGACCCCATCTGACTTACAGAATTGGTTACAAAAAGGAAAAGATTTCACTGTAAGCAATGATTTGCCTTACTTCAAAGGACGATTATTTCTACCACACACCGATTTACAAGGACTGGTAATCTCCTGCTATCATGATTCTTTAATTGAGGGTCACCCTGGCATTGCCAAAACCACTCAAAAGGTGAAGAGACACTTCTGGTGGCCCTCGTGGAGAAAAGACATTAAAAATTTTGTGATGTCCTGCGGTGTATGCACTCAAAACAAGGGTCAGAAGAAAAGACTGGCTGGTCTTCTGCAACCATTAGACATTCCACCATGTCCCTGGCATACCCTTTCCATGGACTTCATCACAGACTTACCCTCCTGTTCCGGGTACAACACCATTCTTGTTATTGTAGACTTGTTTTCTAAAATGGCCCACTTTATTCCGCTAAAAGGTTTGCCTTCAGCTTCAGTCCTAGCCAGAGTATTTCTCGAAAACATCGTCTGATTACACGGCTTCCCATCGATAGTAATCTCAGATAGGGGAAGCCAGTTTGTTTCTCACTTTTGGCGCAGCTGTTGTCGATTAGCTCAAATCGATGTAAGACTTTCAACCAGCCATCATCCCCAAACCGACGGACAAACCGAGAGAACCAACCAGACTCTCGAGCAATATTTAAGATGCATGCTACAACAGTCGGAGAGCAACTGGAAGGACATCCTTTGGATAGCTGAATATGCATACAACAATTCAGTTCATTCAGGAACCGGGAAGAGTCCCTTCTACATTTTGTATGGTATTCATCCTCGAACTTCCGACCTTGACCCACCTCAAGATCTTGTAACACCCGCCGTGGATCAATTGCATACTGTTATCACCCAAACCTTTAAAGAAGCGACTGCACATCTTCAACGAGCCAAAGAAAGGTACAAGAAGGGAGCAGACCAACACCGGAGCGATGCCCCTCAATACCAGGTTGGAAATCAAGTTTGGCTGTCCACCAAACATTTATCGCTTAAAGGGCCTCGCACCTTCAACCCCAAATACCTGGGACCATATCCAATTACGGCCATAGTTAATCCGGTAGCCGTCAAATTAAAATTGCCAACCCATATGAAAATACATCCTGTATTTCACGTTTCTCTTTTGAAACCCATGCAACCGGGAACCAGATTGACCAGTTCTCCAGAGCCTGTTCAAGTGAATGGAGAACCCGAATTTGAGGTTAAAGATATTTTGGACTCTAAGATCATCAAATCAAAACTATTCTACCTCATCGATTGGAAAGGCTACGGACCTCAGGAGAGATCATGGAAACCCTATGACCACGTCCATGCTCCTCGTTTAGTCAGAAAATTTCACCGGACTTTTCCCAATAAACCAAAACTCCCGGGAAGGACAAGTTTGGGAGGGGCCTTGCGGGGGGGTACTGTCATGAGCACTGCTCCCGAGGAGCCAGGACAGGTCCAGCATCCTCGGAAGCAGGCCCGCCTTTCATTCTTCCGGACCCAGCAGGCCCCTACAGGGGCCCTTTGGACCGTGTCCTGGCGCCTTTGGCGCCAGGCTCATGAAGGGTTTCAGTCCCAGCGCCATAGGCGCCGGGCTCATATGGGTAAACCATGTCATAATGCTTGGGTGGACTTACCTGGGGCAGACCATGCTGCATACTCACCCAGAGCAACCCAGTCAGGCTGAAGTTCCCAGCCAGCAGGGCTGGGAGGAACTACTTCCTCAAATCAGGAACTCTTTTCTTACCTGGGTGGGGCTGGAGGAAGAACATGCACCAAAGCTCTGCTACACTATTTAAACCACGCCCGATGGATTTCACGTGCTTCGTGTTATTCTGCAGCAGCAGCAGGACGCTCACCGTGTCGGCTCCTGCATTCCTGGTCCGGATACATCCTCAGCTTCCCGAGCAGCAACCTGGGGTTAAGGAAACACGCCGGAATTCATACGTACCTGAATTCAACCTCCAGAATCCAGTCTCCGAGATCTGCAAAGAAAAGTTCAAGGTTAGAAAACGTGCAAAACGCTCGCAGCCGCGCTCGCTTACCTTATCCATCCTTGATCACTCCAAGGCTCACCGCGGCCTTCACTCCGGCAGCATCCCCGCATCTAAAAGGGAAAAAGACATTGTTAAAGGTGCCCATTTGGATAAGGTTACAGTTTAACTATTACTTACCGGCCTCCGCACGTGCAGCAACGGCGGCATCCTCCACAGCATCCCAGCACCTGAAAGGGAAAAAGACATTGTTTAAGGCGCCCATTAGGATAAGGCCACGTTTCAGTTATACTTACCGGACTCCACACGTGCAGCAACGGCAGCATCGTCCACAGCATCCCAGCACCTGAAAGGGAAAAAGACATTGTTTAAAGGCGTCCATTAGGATAAGGCCACGTTTCAGTTATACTTACCGGACTCCGCATGTGCAGCAACGGCGGCATCCTCCACAGCATCCCAGCACCTGAAAGGGAAAAAGACATTGTTACAGGTGCCATTTTGGAAAAGACCATAGTTCAATTATACTCACGTGTCTCCGCATGTGCAACTGCAACAGCATCGCCCAACGGAGTCTCAGCATCTAAAGACTATTACAAAGGGACTCTAACCTGCACATTGAATTCGTCTAGTGACGTAACTGGACTCCATGCGCCCCTGCACCAGAAGCAGGATGGAGAGCTCACCTTCACCAAGCCAAAGGTAAGAGCTCGCTGAGACTTGTTGAAAGCCTAGAAGAGGGAGAAGCAAGACTGGGGGGAACCTCATCCTATCACTTGGGTATTTACCCTTTTTTTCCCATCTACAGCAAAATACCTCACAAACCAGGCAGTTCGTATTCGGAGGTCCCACCCTGAGCGCATCCCGAACCCAGGGTCGCAGTCCAGCCTGAGTCAGCGCCTCCGTAGGAACCAGGTGAGCGTTACACATTGGGGGATCATGGCTCAATTATCTCTAGAGGATCCCGTTGTCCCCTCCACAGAACACCACATGGTTGGACTGGTCTCCACACTCATTCCGGCCCAATACCAAGACTATCTAGAAGTGTTTGACCATGGTTCATCAGAAGTCCTACCGCCACATCGGCCGTACGACTGCCCGATAGATCTGGTTCCGGACAGCACTATCCCCACAGGTCGTATCTACTCCTTGTCTCCTACTGAAGATCTAGCCCTCAAGGAGTACATTCAAAAGTCCCTCCGTCTGGGCCAGATACGCCCTTCTACATCCCCGGCGGCTAGTCCCATTTTCTTCGTTCCTAAGAAGAAGGGTGACTTACGGCCTTGTGTGGACTACCGCAGACTCAATGCCATCACCAAGAAAGACCGCTACCCCATTCCACTAATCACGCCCCTCTTAGACCGTCTCACACATGCCACTGTCTTTACCAAATTAGACCTCCGCGGTGCCTACAATCTGGTTCGTGTGCGTTCCGGGGACGAATGGAAGACCGCTTTTTGTACTCGCTATGGCTTGTATGAGTATACGGTCATGCCGTTCGGTTTGTGCAACGCTCCGGCCACGTTCCAGAGGTTCATGAACGATATCTTCTCTGACGTCCTGGACGTTTTTGTGGTGGTCTACTTGGATGACATCCTGATATTCTCCCAGACCATGAAGGACCACGTACAGCACGTCAGGGAAGTGTTGTCTCGTCTACGGACGCACTCCTTGTTTGCCAAACTCGAGAAGTGCCAGTTCCATGCCGACTCCGTAGAGTTTCTTTGTTTTCACATCTCGTCTGGAGGGCTAGCCATGAACAATTCCAAGGTTCGCGCAGTGCTGGATTGGCCGGTCCCTGATTATTTGAAGGCGCTCCAGTCTTTCCTTGGTTTCGCTAACTTTTACAGGCGATTTATCTCTGGGTTTTCTTCTTTGGTGGCTCCCCTCACTTCCCTGACTAGCCCTCGCACACCTTTTCTATGGACGTACACACATCAACAGGCCTTCGAGGCTTTAAAGACAGCATTCACTACTACCCCCATCTTGCAGCACCCAGACCCAGAACTGCCATTCATAGTGGAAGCTGATGCCTCATCCTTTGCCCTAGGTGCTGTATTGTCACAGACTTGCCCTACCTCTGGTCGCCTTCACCCTGTGGCCTTCCATTCCCGTAAATTCACAGATGCCGAATCCCACTATACCATGACCGAAAAGGAACTACTGGCGATCATGGACGCATTCCGCGTTTGGAGGCATCACCTCTTGGGTGCTAAGCACCGTGTCACGGTTTATTCGATCACCTGAACTTACAAGACCTGGCATCTCTGAAGTGTATCAACAGCAGGTAGGTCAGGTGGCATCTCTTCTTTGCGGCCTCCGACTTTTGATCAAACATCGTCCGGGTAATACCCATGGCAAAGTCGATGCCTTATCGCGTTCCCCTGGGGGGGTGGCCTTGCCGACGTTTCCAGACACCCTTCTGGACGTCAGCAAGGTGGTTTGTTTATGTACTCCAACCCTGCCCTTACTTGACGCGATACGGGATTGGGTTACTTCACACCCAGGCCAGTTGTCCGATTTGGATTTGGTGGTTCACGATGGTCTCCCCTTTGTTTCTGATCGTCTATTCATGCCCACGGTAGACACCCGCAATATGGCCTTGGAATGGTCTCACAACGCCCCGGTTCATGGTCATCCTGGTCAGAAACGCACTTTGGCGCTGCTGAGAAGGTGGTGCTGGTGGCCGTCTATGAGAAAGGATGTTGAATCTTACGTCAACGCATGTGCGGTTTGCGCACAGTGTAAGCACTGTAGGGGTTGCCCTGTGGGTCTCTTGCTTCCTTTACCTGTCCCTCCCAAACCATGGCACACCTTGACCATGGATTTCGTCACTGACCTACCCCGGATCCGGGGCTTCGATACCTTGTGGGTGGTCATCGATTCCTTTTCTAAGATGGCTTGTTTTATCCCTTGTAAGGGCATCCCCTCGGCGCCTACACTGGCCCGGTTGTTCTTCGAGAATGTATTTTGTCTTTTCGGGCTTCCCTCGGTTCTCGTCTCGGACAGGGGTTCGCAGTTCACCTCGCAGTTCTGGTGGGCCCTGACTAGGTTGCTCGGGATGGACGTCCGCTTCTCCTCAGCATATCACCCTGAGACGGGCGGTCAGACCGAACGACTGAACCAGACGCTGGAGCAGTACTTACGTTGTCTGACCCTACAGCTGCAGTCTTCCTGGTTGAGCGTATTGCATCTTGCGGAATTCGCGTACAACAACGCTGTCCATTCTTCCACTGGTTTCTCCCCGTTCTACGTACTTTATGGTCAGCACCCTCGTGTTCTGCCCTTCACAGATTTGCCTACTTCTGCCAATCCAGCTGCTCTAGCATTTGTTAGGGACCTGGCCTCCGTCCACGCTCAGGTGTCGACTCATCTTGTCGAGGCCCAGGCGTCCATGAAGGCGCAGGCGGACAGGAAACGGGTGATGGATGGCCCCGTTGCATACTGTGGGATCCCGCGTTTGGTTATCCACCCGACATCTGCACTTGGTGGGTTGTCGCAAGCTTCTACCTCGCTTTGTGGGTCCCTATACGATTACTCGTGTTATCAACCCTGTGTCTCATCAACTTGCTCTCCCGGGTTCCTGGCGGATTCACCCTGTTTTCCACGTTTCTCTGCTTAAGCCCTGTCCCGCTCCCACACGGCTTCGCTCTCCTGTGGCCCCGGTGTCTCTATCCACTCCGGATGTTTTTGAGGTCTCTGCCATTCTGGGTTCCCGTATCTGTAGGGGGTGTCTCCAGTTCCTTGTAGATTGGTCCGGGTATGGCCCCGAGGAGCGGTCTTGGGTCCCAGCTACTGATGTCCAGGCTCCCCGTTTGGTGGCACGGTTCCATAGGGACCATCCCTCGTGCCCACGGGGTTGTGGGCCTTTGGGGGGGCTCTGTCACACATTCCACTCGTCCCTCTGGGGGTCCCATTCCTCATCCCCGTGCCCCGAACACCCATCGCCCTCTTGCCCGGTTCCGGGACTCACAGGTTCTCTCTTCGCCCCAGTTGCGAAGACGCCGACTGTCACAAAGCTTGGATCGGCATGCTGTTTGCCCGGGAAGACGTCTACCCCCTTGGCGTCTTCCGTGGCGGCTGCTAGACCGACTTCTTCCACGTCACATGACCGCCGCCTTCCGCTCACGTGTTTCTGGACTACACTCACGGTGCTTTGTTGCTTCACAGCTGTTTCTTCGGATTCCTGTACGGCGCTACATACCTTTTGTCTCACCCCTTTTGGATCTTGACCTCGGATTTGTTTCACGGACTGGCAACGGATAACCCTTGGCTTTGGTACTTGCTTCTCGATCATTGTTACGACCACGAACTGCTTCACGGACTCCTACTACGTTCCGCCCTTCTTGTGCGGATTCTGGCATCAGGTGGGCCTGGTACTTGCAACGTTGCTGGGATAGTTACATAAGGAAAGAACAGCCTTGCTGGGTCTCGGAACCTTCCCCATAGGTACAACCGCCACTCCACAGACACCTTATGGTAAGACGTTCCACTTACTTGTTGATTGGTTGTTGA
The DNA here is from genome assembly GCF_040938575.1 of Ambystoma mexicanum. Taxonomy (NCBI): domain Eukaryota; kingdom Metazoa; phylum Chordata; class Amphibia; order Caudata; family Ambystomatidae; genus Ambystoma; species Ambystoma mexicanum. Next base: position 67,299,532 of record NC_090939.1, read on the forward strand.
TTCTGTTTTGGCTTGACACTTAACCGGTGTTTCCTTTACAGTGGTTCGGGGTTCCACGAGTACCGCAGTTCCGGAAGAACATCTCCCACCTGTGGCCTCAAAGGCTGTACAGAGAGTGACTTTGATTCTCTCTGTGCGACACTTGTGGACAGGGGACTCTTCGGCTACACAACAGTCAAGACACAACAAGAAGCACCCGTGGTCTAGGAGTAGATCGTATCACTCTTCTTCTTCCTCCTCCCAGAAGAAGGCCAAGAAGAGGCATCATAGATCGAGCTCTTCATCCTCCGACTCCTCGCCCGATTGCAAGGTTGTTTGTCCAGGTAAATCGGCTTATAAAGCTGAGTGGGAGGATTTCCGCCTCCGTATGTTGAAAGTATCTGAGAAGGCGGATTCTCCCGTCCCTTCGAGAGAGCCGAAGAAGGGCTCAGACCCTGTTGAGCCTTGTAAGGCTGAAAAGGTGTGTAAAAAGTTTTCACTCACGCGCCCTCAAGCCCGGACCCAAAACCGTCGACCCCTCAAAAAGACTCAAAACCTTGAGAGAAGGATAGGCCTAGCCTTCATCCTTCGACTACCTCAACGAGTCTCGGGTCAGGTACTTCGGCATCATCAATGGAACCTTTGAAGGTTTACAAGCCTCAACCAAGAGTTGACTTTTTCCAGTCAATGTCCTACATTGTTTGAGGAAGATGATGCAGATGCCTCTTACAGGGCACGTATGAGTAGGGTAACAGAATATCAAGGTTGGGGAAGGGCTGCTCCAGTTTTCGAGCAGAGTGACTTGACTGATATTTTGGATAAGGGTCCTCAGAAAAATCCCATCCTACCTTTTCATACTGCTCTGAAGAAAAGAGTAATGGCCAATTGGGAAGCCCAGATTCTAACCCTGTGGTTATTAAGGATCTCATGAGGAAGTAATAGCCTTCTTGTGTGGATCCAGACTTTCTGTGTAACCATACGTTCCCTGAAGGTGTGGTAGTCCAGGCTGCCACCTCATCATCTAGGGCTGTTGCTTACCCAGCTATACCACCTAACAGGGATGACAAAAAATTTGCCACTGTGGTGTAGAGAGCCTTTTCTGCCAGTAGCATGGCATTAAAATCTGTCAACGTTACTTGTGCTCTGGCCAAATTTTCCTTCATGCTTAGGGATGTCATAGCTATGACTTCCTAACATATCCCAGAAGGGGAAGAAAGGGATGGTTTTCGTAAACATCATTAAAGATGGAAAGGAGGCCATGTGTGAGTCTCTTCAAACCGGGCTTAATTCAGCTCACAGTGTCAGCCAGCCGATGGCAGCTAGCAATGTTTCACGCAGGTTTGCTTGGCTATGTAAATCTGGATTTGCGCCCGATGTTTAGGCAAGATTGGTAAGCATGCCCTTCGATGGCTCCCACCTGTTTGGTAGCAAAGCTGATGAGTACTTAGAAAAGATTCAATCATCTGGAGTGGCTGCAAAGTCGCTTGGTGCAGCAATTCCCCAGCTGCAGCAGTCCCACTTGGCTCCTCAATCTTGGAGGGGATGTTCCTTTCAATATTACTCCTCATTTGGAAGAATGAGGGGTCACGCTACACAAAGGGGCCAGAGAGGATTTCCTCACGGTGGATGAGGTTGAGGTGGAAAAAACATTGAAACATCTACAGCCTCCTTACCATCAGCTGCTGCCACAACAACACCAAACTTCTCTGAGGCCTTGGTCCACAGGACTGTAGTGGAGGGCCGTCTGAGTCAGAATTTGGAAGAAGGGCGGGGCATTACTTCTGATGTTTGGGCCATGCAGACTGTAGCCCAAGGTTACGGCCTCCCGTTCTTGAGAAGGCCTTCCGATTGCCCACCAGGGAGCCACTACCTCTAGGTTCCGGATCGGCTCCTGCTGCAGGAGATTGCCATCCTACTGGAGAGGTGCCAAAGAGCCAGTGCCTCTGGCAGAGAGGAAGCAAAGGTGGTACTCCTCTTATTTCTTGATCTTGATGAATTGTTTGAGCACATCACAATCCTACTGGGTATTAAGCATATATTTTCTTCTGCTTATCACCCGCAGGCAAACAGAGTTTTGAGCGCCTCAACGGCCTTCTCAAAGAGAAAATATCCAAATAAAAAATTACCCTGAAAAAAGGATGGCTCCATTGCCTCCCATTAGCTCTATCTGCATTGCTCAATCAGACCTGCTCAGACAATCTCCTGACTCCACATGAGCTGGTGACAGGACGCTGTATGCTTATACCTCTTGCTCCTCCCACTAGAGCGCGAACTGGTGCACATGTTACTACTGTTATTCTTGGATCTGAAATACATGGCTACCTGGCTGCTGTGATGGCGAGTGTCGCTTTTGTGTCCCAACAGCTTTGAGACCGGCAGTAGGGTTCAAAGAAGAATAATGAAGATAACCAACAAGTCGATTTACAAACTTTGCTCAAGCCCTGCGCCCTATATCCTGGTCATCGTGTTTACATAAAGAATTTTACAAGGAACTCGCATAAATCCAGGTTTCAGGGCCCTTTTATGGTGGAGGAAGTCACTGCCACCTCAGTAAAAGGCCAAGACAGATGCACCTGGCTCCATCTCAGCAATGTCAAACCCTGCAAAGGTGAGACCCCTCTGCCGCCAGTTCTAGACAGTGAAGTCGAAGAAGAGGTGCCAAGAGTCCAGACCCAATCTTTTGCAAGAAGCAGACAACAACCTGTGGATGAACATAGATAATAAACGGTCCTTTTTTACACAAATGAATAACCAACTCGAGTGAACTCTCTCACCCACAAACATTTTACCTGCACAATAAAAACATAGTAAGCACTTTTGAAAGAGAGAAAGTGATATTCAATGTTGCCTTTAAGAGTACTACTGTATGCAATTCTCTTTTTTATAGTAGATAGCTATCATGCCTTCAAGTCAAGTAAAGTTAGTAGATCCTAAAATGAGATTCATCTTTGAAAGAATTCACCAAGCTATTATGATACTGTTTATCTTGTAGGTGCCAGTAATCAGAAACCAATGTGACAAGTATTTAGCAAAAAGTAAAGAAAATTTAACATTGCCAGGTACAAGCTTTGGCACGTAGACCACATAACGGTCATGCCCCCTTACAACATTTGGACACACTTGCAATGATGATTGTAGCTGCCTTTTTCACCTTCTGCTCTCTCAATTTCTTTTATGTTTCTGGCACTATGAGAATTGGTCCTCTATAATGTACCCAACCAGGATATAATAACATGACCCCCATTCCCATGTTAAATGAAGCAATAACCCAGCATTTCTCTATTGCTAAGCAGATGATAAGAATTAAATGAAATGCTGACACGAATTTCAGAAACATAAATGCATACATGGCTGACTCTGCCCAAATCACTAATAACATGTGGGCTCAGCACATGGCGCAGGTAGGGCGAGGGGCATCTGATGAGAGCTGCTATGTGTGTTCTCTCATTCCCTACTCTATGAGCGCTTCCAGGACATTTGTAGCTACAGAAGTACCTGCAGATGATGTCCATTGCCTAACTCATTTAGCACTCTGCACAACTAGGGGACAGTTTGAGGGAAGGTGGGCTACCTTACGATGGATGTCAAAAGGCATATTCCACTACGAAGATAGTTACATAAAAAAAGCTATGATGGATGACCCAAAGATGAAAAACATGATGATACAATACATTTTAGATGGTCCAAATAAAGGAGACACTTCAACAGCAGATCCAAAAGTGTTACAATGCCGGACTGATGTAGGAAAGGAGACAAAAGGGCTACCAGGATGCTGTGAGAGACCCCAGTTACTTATATATGGGCAGCTGTACACGTCAGCCAGATGGGTTGAGGGCATGAAGAGATGTAAATAACAAGTGCTCCCGTCAATGCCATTAGAAGTAGTACAGAATTCAAATGATAAATGCCAATATTCTAAACTTCTAACCTGGGTAGACGATGAGGTAGGCCCTCTAACCATAATTCCTGTGAAAAATGCCACATTGTGCTTCCAAAATACAGGTACGGTTAAAATAGGAGAAAACAAGGGTTCAAATGCATTTTGAATGTGCCTGGCATGTAAATAGGCACTGCCGTATTGATGGACCACTATTGGGCTTGTGGGTCTAGATTTTATATGAAGCTGCCCCTGAATTGGGAAGGGCTGTGTTCCATAGTGCTGGTAAGCATACCCACGTTGGTAGTGCCCGAGAGATATGTACACATTGCAGAGTTCCCTAAAATGGATGAGCACATGAGAAAGAAAGATCCCTAAACATCAAACAAGCAAAAAGAAGTAGCAACTATATCTCAAGCAAGCTGGAAGAGGCACTTGATTAAATACTATATGAGCATAGATTGTTCAGCAGGACAAATGTTCTTTGCCTCTGTTTTTTCAGGGGTGCAGACACATACAAATGCCAAGTGGTTGCAGATTACCCGCTGGGAACTGCTACAAACGAATAACACAACAGTGAAAGGCTTTAATGCTATGAAAGGAAGAGCTGAGAGCAATAAGGCTCCTGACTCTTCAAAACAGGTATGTTCTTGACCTGATAACAGCCATGGAAGGTGGCCTGTGCGCAGAAATCGGCCCGTCCTGCTGTACTTACATATCTGTTCACTATGAGGAAAATAGGACCCGCACAGTAGCCATAACATGTTAGGCTACCAGGGCTAGGCTCCCCCCGCCGTGTTAATTTACCGGGGAGGAGGTTGGTTTAGGCACTGCTCGATCGTCTGAGTTACTGCATGCGACAAAAAACACAATTATTAGATAACCTGCAAAAAAGTATATTGTAGGGTGGGTTGGGTGGGACAACGCTGACCTGCTGCAGGGGGAGCAGGCGTGCAAATAGGCTGCTCCCCCTGCATTGGCTCTAATTATAGGGTCCAAGTTTATGGCCTCATTTCATGTCTGCACCTTGCTTTTGAGGTGGCAGGCGGGCGGTGCTCACCCCCTCTGCCCTGTTATGCCTCAGCGCTGCAAGCCCTTGCGGGGCTGCACCATGGGCTAACATGGGCAGTCGGGTACCAGCCCCCCTGCCCAGCTGGTAATCTACACACCATCCCATTGTAGCCAACTGTGTCTAAATAACTGAGGCCAGACCAACTTCTCCATTTGTGGCATAACAAGGCTGGAGTTTTATTATCACACATTTCACACTGTCACTGCAAACCAGACCATAACATATTCAATACATTATTACAATCCGAGACGATCGGAAGCACCTTTTTGCCATTGCCTCTGCCTCATACACAACTTAGCAATTAAATGCATCCAGACCTTTCCTCTGTAAGGAACGCATGGTATCAAAGGTATGACAGATACAGTGAAGCACAGTTCAAGGGTGTTTATTTGACTGCAAAATGGGTGAGATAAACACCTAATCTAATCCTAAATATAAGATGGGAGCAAGCTACAACCATCAAATAATAATAATGCAGTCCTAGTGGAGTCTAGTCAAATAAAAAGGGCCTATACTAAAAAAACTATTTCCAATCCTTAGCACTATGCTACGAAATAATATGGGATAATGTTCATCAAAAGAAAGAAGTGTTCACAAAATGATAAGTCAGTGTGTCTAGGCCGTTGGCCTCCCTTCCCCACAATTTTAGCACGGGACAAGGCGGGTCACTCGATCACAGCACACTCTTGGGCTTCTTCCGCACGAGGTCACCGTTCCTTTTACCAACATCAGGGCCTTCTGTGCTCAAGTCTCTTTTGTTCAAAGTCTCTTGCCTCAGAGGGCCTGATGTACCAGAAGCAACGAAAAAAAGTTCCTTTCCAAAAATTCAAGTCGGCCGTGGATCCCCCTCAGCCGGGCTCAGTTCCTTCTTTCACAATTAGCCTCCCTCAGTCGGGTTCAGACTAACTTTAATTCGCAGGCATCCCTCAGTCGGGTTCAGACTAACTTTAATTCGCGGGCATCCCTCAGTCGGGTTCACATTTGCCACAACAATATCTTCTCGGGTGAGTTTTACTGTTCACCCTGGATCCCCCTATTCCGGGCTCAGACCCCCTTTTTGACAATTATTCCCCTAGCTGGGCTCAAACCAATTTCAGTTCGTAGCCATTCCTCATTCGGGTTCACACTTGCCACAACAAGATCTTCTTGGATGACTTATGGTTCACCCCGGATACCCCTCTTCCAGGCTCAGATCCCCTTTTATACAATCAGTCCTCCTCTTCTGTGCTCATACCAATTTCAGTTCACAGGCAATCGAAGACCTTCGAATGTGCACAGGATTCAACTTAACACACTCCAGGACCACTTTGATTTCACAGTTCAATAATCTTTACATGCTTGGGGGGTACCAAACAGAGACCTTCGAGTGAGCACCCACTTGGCGCCGGACCACTTGGTATCTGGTACCTATTTCGGTTTCATAAAGTTCAATAGCATGCAAGTTCTTTGTTCATACAATGTTGCCACTTGCAACCATGACCATAACACAGTCCGGTCTGCTATACGTTTCTCCAGACTCGCCGGCTGTGCAGAACTCGCTGGAGTTGCTTTCAAGGACAGTACCACGGTGGCAATCGCTTCTCACCACCTTGGCTATCAATGCGCGAGGGCCCCATATACCTTTGACACACGCTACACCGTTTGTCCGCTGTAATTCCTGGTCTTATGTTTCTTTTCCTTGAGGCTTCTTGAAAGTCACAATCATTCCTTGAAAAGGGCATGGGTAATTCCCTCCTTGTCATCCTCTCTGGTCTCGCCGCCTTTCGCCTCGGTTTAAACTGCCATCTCGAAATTGCTGCTTCCTCGTGCCTTTTGCCTTGCTCCTGCTCCCTGAGGGCTTGTGTGTGAGGTAGCGATCCTTTGCTGGACTAAGATATGCAGCCTCCCTCCTGGCTTCCCAAGAGCAACTTTTCTCTCTCTCCTTGTAGGCTCCTTTTAAGCACCTGTGTGATGTTAACAGGCTGCAGGTGTGTGGTTAGGGTTGGGCCTGCATGACTCTGCCTGGCCCTGTTAGTGTGACAAAATGACGGTCGTCCATAGGTCTCAATGGCCCAGGGATTCCCATAGGTAATCCTCATTGTCTCAGTCATGTCAGCAAGATAGGAAGGGTGAGGATTATTGGAGTTATAGAGGTTGGTATAATGGGTCAGAAAATGAGCTTGAAAGGGTTCCAAATAGAATTAACCTTCCGGATAATGTTTCTTAGGGTTCTGACTTGGCGTGGGGAATTGGGAATAGTGAGTGGGGGACTGCGTATGTGTGGGCACGGTTCTGCATCGTCGGGATGAGGTTGAGGTAGAATGACAAACTTCTACGAACGTTGAGGGGGTATCGGGTGAGGGCATTGGAAGTAGGGAGGGGGAATACCATGTCACGCCTGATGGTGTTCTCCCCAATGTCCCCAGAGGTCCTCCACCCAGGTGATCCTCCCTCGCTTGTTCTCCCCTAGGGTTGGAATCCAACAGCATATGTCTGCCCCTGGACACCTGGGTGTTGGATCCCCAGGGTTTCATAGGGCAAACACCCCTAGGTTTCTCACACCTCTCACCCGACAGCTGCCTCACAATAGCTTGAGCCACCGTAGGATCCAGGCACGACTACGGTAAATGCAGGTCATCCAGAACAATGCTATCAGAGCTGCCCTGAATATTCCCTAATCTGAACATATCACAACAGCACGTACAAAAGTACACTGGCTCCCTATTCGTCAACAGATCATCTTCAAAATTCTATCCATCATTCACAGAGGCCTGTCTAGGGATGCCCTACCATACCTATCTCAAAAAATATCTAAAGCTTCCTCCGTCAGACCTACTAGAGCAGCCTATGCTAACCTCATCACTTGTTACGCTCACCTGGCTCCCAGAGGGGCGTCGATCTGAACTGGACTGCGGTCTCCACTAATGTGACGCATAGTGCCAAGATGACGGACTGGACTGGCCCACCTAGCTTCGTTTGCTTGGCCCGTAGGAATATTCTTCTGCAAATGGAGGAATATTCTTCTAATATTACCATTCTTACAACCTATGTTATCACGAAATCGAACTCGCCAAAGAACAAAGCCCATCAGAGTTGGCGTGACGATTGGGCCTTGGCTGTCTTTAAATACTGTAAGTTCCGGTGATCGGTGATCACCGTAATGGTATGCCTGGCACCGAGAAGATAGTGCCACCAAGCCTTGAAGGTGTCATGATGCCTACCGCCGGGCATCCGGATCGAGTCCATCAGCCCCGGAAGCAGGCATCCAGATACTCATTAAAACCTTAACAGCCCCGGCTGGGGGCTGTTTGGATTCAGTCCTGGCGCCTTAGGCGCCAGGCTCATCATAGAAATCAGCCCTGGCGCCATAGGTGCCAGGCTCATAGACTTTACTTACCTTATGCAGACCATGCTGCAAATGAGTCTAAGCCAACGTGAGGCCTGGATGGAACTATTTTATTACAGGGACTATTTTTTACTCGGGTGTGGTTCTGGGGAACTTCTTGCCTGGGGCTACTTTGCAGGCTATTTAAACCACGTCCGAACAGCAGCTCATGCTTCATGTTATTCTGCATCCAGCAGCGTAACGCTCACCGTGTCTGCAAGTCAGCATCCAGTCTTCTGCCACGCCCGCCTCGAATCCGGAGCTCCTAGACAAAAGGAAAAGAAAGGAGAAGAGGTTAGATCACGGACATTATTTGATTCCTTACCTGATTCCGGACCAAGCACATCTCCGAGCCTGGAAAGGACATTATTTCAGCATGCGCCGCTTCGCCAGCAGCAGCGCCGCGTTATACTCACCAGTCCACTGCATCTTTCAACTCTGCGCTGCCTCCATCATTTTCTTCGTCGAAAACCAGCACCTGGGGGGAAAACAAAAGGAATAACAAGGGGAGCCGAGACAATCTCTCTTTGCCACCATAGGCTTACCTGCTTTACCACCGGAGGTATTATCCTTTAATTCGCTGCATCTTTCTATGCCGCACCTATAAAGGGAGAGAAAACAGCAAGTTAAACTCATGCAACTTTTACCGGACAGTGTTTGGTAATACAGACTCTTACCTGAATGCCATCAGCTGCCTCCAGGCAATATTCTTTTGGACCCAGCTGCAACCTAACGAGGGAATGGAACAAGAGTGAAAATCAGACATATTGAACTCTTTGAACTTTATAGACACTGGAGTCAATATTCCTCTGGAACTCCTCCAGTACCTTCAAACCAGTGAAGTATCTGGTATCTACGTGCCCTGCATGCCATGCAGGATGGAGAGCTCATCATTTAAAAACATAAGGTAAGGTTACCAAGAGGGGATATCGGAGGTGATTAGTGGGAGGAACGCGAACAGTTTGGCGGGGGCATCACTAAAGTCCACGGGTGGCTAAATCCCTTTCTCCAGTTGCAGGAGAATACTTCTACGAGTCCAGCAGACAAGATTAGGCGGGCCAGTCCAGACTGTCATCTCTTCACTACGCATCACGTTGGTGGAGACCGCAGCAGTCCGGGTCCGATCGACGCCCCTGTGGGAACCAGGTGAGCGTAACAGAAGGCGGATTTAATGGCTAATAACTCCTTGTCGGTAACCGCATAGTTTAACTCGGGTGCCGAGAACTTTCTGGACCAAAATGCTACTGGGTGAAGCTGGCCAGTTTCAGGGTCCTTTTGAGACAGGACAGCTCCCATGGCTAGACTGGATGCATCAATTTCCACTATGTATGGAAGTTCAGGGCGGGGGTGCTTTAATACAGGTGCAGTCGTGAATTTCGCTTTCAGCTCTTGGAAGGCTTTTTCAGCTTCTTCCGTCCATGTAAAGCGTTTATTTTTTCGCAAGAGTGCTGTGATGGGTTGTACAACATGTGAAAAATCCGGGATGAATCTGCGGTAGAAATTGGCAAAGCCGGTCATGCTTTGTACTCTTAACTGAACTTGGTGATGGCCACTTAAGGATTGCATCCACCTTTCGTGAGTCCATTCGGAATCCTCTTGGGGTCAGGATAAACCCAAGGAATTCAACTTCTGTGGTATGAAAAACAAATTTTTCCACTTTTGCATATAGTTTGTGCTGGCGCAATTTCTCAAGGACGGCTCGGATGTGCTTCACATGGTCAGATTCTGAAGAGGAGTATACTAGAATGTCATCGATATATACGACAACACAAATGTCAATGAGTTCACGAAGGACATCGTTCATGAAGTATTGGAAGTCTGCTGATGCATTGCACAACCCGAAAGGCATCACCTGGTATTCGAATAACCCATACTTAGTGCGAAAAGCAGTCTTCCATTCGTCACACTCTTTTACACATACCAGATGGTATGCCCCCCAGAAATCTAACTTGGTGTATATGCAAGCGTCCTTCACTTGGTCTAGTAATTCAGGGATCAGAGGCAATGGGTATCGGTTCTTAACAGTTATCTGGTTCAATGCGCGGTAGTCTATGCACGTTCTGAGGTCACCTTCCTTTTTGGGCACGAAGAACAAAGCTGAAGATGCAGGGGACTTGGATGGGCGAATGAAGCCATTGGCAAGGTACTGGTCTAAGTATTGTCGTAGGTGACGTTTCTCAGGTTCCGTAAGGGCATAGATCCTGCTACAAGGGGGTTGTGCACCGGGTATGAGATCGATTTGACAAACGTACGATCTGTGAGGTGGTAAGGTGTTTGTCTGTTCTTTTTGGAAGACATCCTGGAATTCTTGGTATTCTGGAGGTAGTTGCATGACTGCTGTGGTTACTGTGGCCAGGCCTGCGTTCAGATTTTTCTTTGGGTAACAGGTTTGTGCACAATCCGGGAAGGTTATTCTCTTCTCTCGCCAATCAATACAAGGATTATGTGTTTCCAACCAAGGTATCCCCAGTATTATTTGAAACTGTCTGGCTTTGATTGGATCAAACACAATAGTCTCTCAATGCCCATCCTGACCCAATAGTGTCATCTCTGCGGTGGAATGAGTTACAGGACAAGAGGCAATTTCAGTTCCATCGACTGTGGTGATGACATCTGAGGTGGTTTTTCGGCAGAGAGGTAGATTCATCCTGGAAGCCAATTCGTAGTCCACATAGTTTCCTATGGCCGTGCTATCAATGTGTGCCCTTACAGCGTGCATACGCGATGGCTGCCTTGGATCTACGAGGACCATTGGTATGATGAAATGCGAGGTCTGAGTATCCTTCTTCAAGCTCGGCAAGCGGGCCCTTACGCTTGTCGGGCGTGGTCGTTTCCCGAGTCTGACTCCATATGGCTTGTATCAGCAGCTCCTACCACCTTCTTGGGTGGTTTTACAGGGCAATCCCGTAGAAAATGCCCAGAAGTTCCACAATACAGACACAATTGCATTTGCTGTCTCCTTTCTCTTTCCTTCTGGGTTAAGGATCCTTTAACCCCTCCGATTTGCATGGGTTCTGAGGCATCTGCTCCTTTGGGGTTAGCGTGGGTTTTGACCAACACTCAATTCTCAAATTAGGCTCGATCAGCCTTTCTGTTCTGAAGTCTGTGATCTAACTGGACCACTAAGTCTATATATTCAGCGCAGTCTTGAGGTGGGTTCACGACTTGAGCCAAGACATCCTTGAGTTCTCCTCGAAGCCCTCGATGAAATAACGTGATTCGTTTTACCTCAGGCCATCCAGTTTCCACTATCAACCTATTAAAGGTTGCGATGTAGGATAGAAGGTCCTGTTACCCTGTTGTAGGGACAAAAGTTGGTTATCCAGGGCCTGTCCTTGGGAGTGCCGGGCAAATAGTCTTTCCATGCTCATTTGAAAGCCCTGAAAATCCCGAAGAATTGGGTCATCCTGAGTAACTAGTGGAATTGACCAATCAGCTGCACTGCCGCTGAGATATGACAATACAAAGGCTACCTTGGCTTGATCGTTTGGGAAGGCTCCAGGTCTGCATAAAAAGTACAAGCGGCATTGGTTCATAAACACAGCAAACCTTTTGGGATCTCCGGCAAAGCGTTCGGGCGGAGCTAATGGAATATTCCCTGGTAGGTTTATTTGCACAGGGTTACTCGACAACACAGGAGCTGGATTTCCCCCGGAACCTTGTATGGGTGCTTCTCCAGCCTGGCTTTGCAGTAGTTGCCTAGCAAGGTCATCAGTTCACTCTTTTGACAAAATCAGTTCTCTCCTAAGAGCATTGGTTTCTTGATGGGCGGAATGCACTTCAGCCCTCAGTTCCCCTAGTAATTGGGCCAATTGGTCAGTTTCTGAGGTATCCATAACGCCCGGGTGGGAATTTGTGGGTAGGCTTTGCGTTCTGTTACGCTCACCTGGCTCCCACAGGGGCGTCGATCTGAACTGGACTGCGGTCTCCACCAATGAGACGCGTAGTGGCGAGATGACGGACAGGACTGGCCCACCTACCTTCGTTTGCTTGGCCCGTAGGAATATTCTTCTGCCAATGGAGAAAGGGAATTAACCACCCGTGGAGTTGAGCGTTAACCCCCCCCCCGCCCCACTCCCGCTGTTCTCCCCACTGATCACCTTTGATGTCCCCTCTTATATTCTCACCTGATGGTTTGGAAAGATGAGTTCTCCATCCTGCATTGAGCGCAGGGGCGCGTAGATAACCAGTTGCTTCACTCGCTCGAAGAAATTGGTGAGTTCCAGAACAATATTGACTCTGAGATTCCCGGCAAGATGCCGTAAGTATGCAGTTCGTAATTGTTCAAATGTCTGACTTTCACTCTTGTCCGATTCCTTGCAGGTTGCAGCTTGACCCTAGCGGAGAGTTCCTCGTGGCAACCGGTAATGTTCAGGTAAAGATTTGTATTATCCAACGCAGTTCGATAAAATAATGTCAATATGTACCTGTTGCTTTCTCCCTTATTCAGGCGCTGAGAGAAAGTATGAAGTCTTGGGGAATAATGCCTCCGGCGGTAAAATCGGGCAAGTCTATTGTGGTGAGGAGGTTTCCCCTTCTTTGTCCCTTTGTTTCACCTTGCTGTCCTTTTGTTTCCCCTTAGGGGCCGGGGTTCGGCGAAGATGCAGTGGAAGCTGTGCCGACCCGTGAAGAGGAATAGTACCCCCGGTGGTAAAATCAGGTAAGTCTGTGGGGGATAACTAATATTGCCTCTGTGTATTCCCTTGGCTCACCTTGCTGTTCTTGTCTTCCCCTTAGGTGCCGGAGTGCGGCCGGAACTTGCAGGAGGATGCGGTGGAATGTGAAGATGCTGTGAAGGCCGGTGAGTTCAGTGCGGCGCTGCAGCAGGCGAGGCGACGCGCATAAAATAACTTCTTTCTTCCAGCTCGAAGGCGCGATGGATCGGGTATTCAGGTAAGGATCAAAGGTATTGCTCTTGTTCTAACCTTTTCTCCTTCTTTGTCCCTTTTTCTAGGAGCTCCAGACTCGAGGCGGGCGTGGCAGAAGACTGGATGCAGACTTGCAGGCACGGCGAGCGTTACGCTGCTGGATTCAGAATAATGCGAAGTGTGTGCTGCTCTTCGGGCGTGGTTTAAATAGTCTCCAAATTAGTCCCAGGTAAGTATTCCTCGCCAGCCCCATCCGAGTAAAAAATAGTCCCTAGGTAAAGTAGTCCCTTCCAAGCCTCTTTTGGCTTGGAGCTCTTGTGCATGGTCTGCATCAGGTAAGTTTGCAGCATGGTCTGCATCAGGTGAGTTTTAATCTATGAGCCTGGCGCCATAGGCGCCAGGACTGACTCCATATGAGCCTGGCACCATAGACGACAGGACTGCACCCAAATAGCCCCTAGCAGGGGTTGTTGGGCTTGCTTGGGATAACTTGATGCCTGCTTCCGGGGTTGCTGGACTTGGTCTGGGTCCCCGGGGGTAGGGATCATGACATCACTCTCCTCCATCCTCTGCCACCTCTATGGCTGTCTCTGCTGCTTCTCTGGCCACCCTGTGGCCTCTTTCCTCCTCCAGCCCTTTGGCACCCACCTCCTCTTCCTTGGCTACCTTGCCCTCTCCTCCTTCCTCCTCTGCCCATCCTCAGGCGCCTACAGCACTTCCGCAGGGCGTACCTCTGACCTGTACCCCTCCATGGAAGTCTTTCAAAGGGGGCAACCTGCTCCACATTCTTAATCGCAACTCTCGCTCAGCGGTCAAACACTCCTCTGACATCTGCTGTCTTCTTGAAGAACTCGATCTAGATATACTCGGTCTGACCGAGAGATGGTTCACGGCCAGCTCTGTCACAAGCTTTGACACTCTACTTCCTGATGGCTACAAGATCCTCTCCGTGCCCAGAACCAACCGTCCTGGTCGGAGTGTAGCCTTGATCTTTCTGGAGTGGATCCCTGCTTCTATCATTCCTATGCAGGACTACTCCTCCTTTGAATGCCTGGTCTGCAGGCTCTCTATCTCTCCTGGACTTTCTCTCACTGTGGCCACTATCTACCGGCCACCAGGCTAGGTAGCCTCCTTCCTCTCTGATTGGGTGGACTTCCCCTCCTCCCTCCTCGCCTCTTCTCCTCCTCGGAGACCTTAACATCCACTTGGATGCTTCATGTCCTTCTGCAGGACTCTTTTGAAACCTCTACGACTCTCTCTCTTTCTTTCTCTCTCTCTCTCTCTCTCTCTCTCTCTCTCTATCTCTCTCTCTCTCTCTCTCTCTCTCTCTCTATTCTTCCCTCTGGCCCGACTATTTTTGACACTCTTGATGTACTTGCCCCTGTCATGAGGATCCTCTTGAAGCTCAAATCCAAGTGCAACTCTTCGTACGACTCCGACCTTGTCACCCTCAAACGCAAGTGCAGGCTGGCTGAGAGGAAGTGGAGGGCTATAGGTGCACCCTCTGACAAACTGGCCTGCCGCCTGTTCCAAAGGCAGTCAGTACAGACTCTGTCCTCGCTAAGAATAGAGCACGCATCCAAGCTCACATCTCTGCAGCATCTATTAACTCAGCCGAACTCTTCAAAATCTGCAAGAGCTGGCCAACTCTGCTGCAGTCTCTACCTCCCCTGTTCCCTCCCAGTCCCTCTGTACAGCTTTGACTTCTCATTTCATCTCTAAAACTCGGGACATCCTGTCCACCCTCTCTTCCTCTTCCTCCTCCTCCTCCAATCCTGGTCTGCCTGTAGCCTCCTCTCCTCCTCCCTTCTCTTCCTTTCCTCTGTTCAACCCGACAGTTTCTAGACAAGTCCGATCTATGAATGTCTCGTCAAAACAGGTTCTCCCCTGTTCTTCCAGAACCATCAAGGACCACATCGACACCCTTGCTCCAGCCCTGGCCGATTTCTGCAATCACTCTTTTGCCACTGGATTCTCCCCCCCCCCCCTTTAAGCTCTCCCTTGTGCACCCCCTCCTTAAGCAGCCCTCTGCCGATCTTTCCTCTCCGGCTAACTATTGCCCGATCTCCATCACTCCTTTCCTGGGCAAACTCTTGGAAAAGCTGGCCATCTCCCAACTTAATCTTCACACTAAATCTATTGGTTGTCTCCATGACCACCAGTCTGGCTTCAGAGCAGCCAGAAGCACAGAAACTGCTCTCCTGTACATCCATGAAGACCTTCTCTCTAACCTTGATTCTAAACTTCCTTCTGTCCTCATTCTCCTTGATCTTTCTTCTGCTTTTGATACGGTCAACCATGCCATCCTGCTCAATCACCTCTGTGGTATCCTGGGTATCACTTATCACGCATTGGCCTGGCTGACCTCCTTTCTCACTGATCGTTCCTCTCTTCTATCTCTCTCTCTCTCTCTACCTGTGGTTTACTTCAGGGGTCCAACCTTTCTCCCTGGCTGTTCAACCAATACCTGGCACATCTTGCCCACCGCATAGCTGCTCTCTGCTCCAACTTTCAGTGTAATGCAGATGACACCCAGCTCTCTTTCAGGCTCCCCTCAGCCGCCTCTACTCCTCTCATTCCAGACTGTCTGTCCGCAATCCAGGAGTGGTGTGCCGCCAAGGATGTCTGCCTTAATGCCAATAAGACTGAGATCCTCCTCATCGGAACACCAGCTCCCTCCTTTCCTCTCTCTCTCTCTCTGGCCGCCCACTCTGGGCCCTCTTCCTACTCCTACCTGTGAGGCTAAGAACCTTGGGGTCATCTTCGACTCTACCCTCTTCTTCTCTCCTCACATCTCAGATGTCTCTAAGAAGTCAAACTATAAGCTGCACCTCCTCAGAGGTATCCTTTGTTTCCTCACTTGCCCCCCCAGAAGCTCACTGTCTCCAGAGCTCAGGTCCTCTCTGGGCAGGACTACTGCAACAGCCTCTTTCTAAATCTCCCTGCCTCTACTCTACGTCCTTTACAACCTATCCAGAACAGGACTTGTCCTTGGCCTTAAGCCCAGGGATCTCTCCAGCACTGAAACCTCTTCACTGGCTCCCAGTGGCGGCAAGGATCAAGTTCAAGACCCTCTGCATCGTCCACAAGACTTTCTGGGGCTTGGGACTGCACTACCCCCCAACCCTCTCTTCCTAAACATCTCCCTTCTCGAGCTCTCCGCTCATCCACCTCCAACTCTCTGAGGGTCAGTCACTTTTCCAAGCAGAGAGTTAAGGACAGATCTCTTTCTTCGGCTGGGCCTCCCTCTGGAACAGCCTCCCCGCCTCTCTCAAACTTGAGCAGAAGCACCTCTGGTTTCAGAAGCAACTCAAGACCTTGCTCTTCGCTTCCGCTTTCTCTCTTCCTCTCCCATGCAGATGACCCGCCTGGTCCACAAACTGGTCACCTGGCCACCCTCTGAACTTGGGCCCAGGTCCCCTCATGTCTAGCTGCACCATGCACTGCCTCCTGGCTCCCCCAGCACTTGTGGTCTGTATCTGTAACGCTACAGTCCCCTCTCTCTGCACTTTGATTACCTGCACTTCTCCATTCCCCAACCCTCATTGGCACTTCACCCCATCCACTTCCCCGCACTTGCGCGATCGGAATGACACACGGCCTAGTAATATTGTTGTTTTGTCCTCCCTCTGCCCCCACCCTTGTCTTGTGTAGTGCCTAGAAACACTTGTGTACAGGCGCGTTATAAATGTCATATATCATATCATATCATATCCACAAATATAAAAGGAGCAAAGCTGGAGGCTCTAGCTTCCCAGTCATTGTGGCCAAACCTCCTCCCTCCTACCTTACATGCTGAACTCTCCTACTGGACATTCCGGAGAACACTAAAAACATTACTATTTTCCTGAATGCAGGCAACGTCCCTACCCCGATCGGAACTTTGAAACTATCAAAATCATGCTGTACAATCATTACACTGTATGTATTATAATGCCTGCACGGTCATTTGAGTAACTGGTCATGCAACAGCGCCTTGATGCCTCTGGACGTAGCGTGCTATACAAATGTAAACATAAATAAATAAAATAAATAAATAGAGGAGGTGGACGAAGTAGAGCATGATGATGAGTGGTGCTCTTATCTATTCTCCTGGATCCCCTCCTGGCTGGCTAATGTATTCAAGGTACTAAAAGCCATAGTAGTGTTAGAACAGTTAGGATATTGCATCCTAAGAATAGCTATAAGCCAATGCAAGAAAACAGCTAAAAAGGCAGTCGGGATGAAAATAGTGATAAACGTGGATACAAGGATGCACAAGAGCACTCAAACCGATGTTCTACCTCACTTGGACGTAAGACAAAGTCCTATTGTCCATCCAGGCTCCACATTTTGTTATCCCAGAGACCCTCGTAATTACGTGGGACATTGGGTAGTCTGCAAACCAGATGGGCAGTGATGCTCTATGACCTGGAGCATGGCCGAACACACAAGGATTCGGGTGACCTCAGAGGGGATGACAAAGATATGAACCCCCAAGATACTCTACCGGGGAGAAGAGATGGATCTGCAATCTCTAGCAGACATGGACATGCTGTAACGAAATGATGACGAAAGCAAGTGATGTTGCTGAAACTGACACACGTAGATGCATTAGACATGAAGCAGGTATACACTCAGCATGAAGTTACAAGGACACTAGGTCAAACTGTATTTATACATGAAGAATGTTACCTGCATTCAATAGACACTAGAAATAATATACTCAATAGCCATCCGTAAATGCAAGACGCAAAAGAATACACATAATGTTTGTTTAAACGCTGAAATGCAATAGTAGCGAGTGCCCACTTGGGATAAAATGGATGGCACAGCCACATAGAGTGAATGGAAAGCATCGAAGAAACCTTGAAGCTGCAGGAAAGTCAGACTCGCTGAGCCAGCTAAAAGTACAGATCCGAGCAAGCCAGACAGTAGCTGCACGGCGCGCGCCAAGGTTACAAGAGAAAAGGGAGGCCTGGAAAGCACATAGGAGAACAGAGGATAACAATTCCCAAGCGTTAAGACACATTCACTTAGATTAAAAGAAGAAACAAACAGTCGTTGAAGACCAGGTGCTCATTAATTAAGGCTTAATATCCGAAGAAAAGTAGCTTAAACAAGTCTCCAATGTACAGGAAGGGTAAGAACACCCACATCAAAATAGGCTAAAATCCTAGTAAAAGCCGGCGAGAATAATTCAAAACATGGTCTCCTCACACCTGAATTATAGTTGGAAAACAGGGGCTGTTCATTAACTCAAGACACAAATAGACAAAGACCTTCACTCCGCTCAAATTCTCAGAACAAAGATACATGACCAGGCTTAGTTCAAAGCTAAAAGTCCTGGCTCGTAGCCTAGGAAATCCGAGACAGTGGGCCGCATTACAAGGTTGGCGGTCCTGTAATAACGATACCGGTAAGGCATTACCAGAATCGTTTACCGGACCGGCCCATCACAACCGACAATGCCGGCCCTACCAGCATCAACAGGGACCCGCTGTGGCCGTGCACCTCCATACCGCCATGCGCGCGGGCGTGCGGATACCGTGCCAGTAACACCAGCATGCAGCTAGGAAGAGGACATTACGAGTTGCACGGAACTGCACATACCGGCATACAGATGCCAGTAAGAAGGGCCACCATGATGCTGGCAATACCGGCATCGCGGATCACCCGTTCATAGTAAACTGCTGTGTTCCCAACTGCCACAGGTGCACACAATCAGCACAGGTGGAGGCCTGGCCCTGCACAAAAGGAGCACACCCACACACCACACCGCTTCCAAGACCAAAATGATTCCACTTGCAGTTGCGCTACTGGAGCTGGAGGACATGCCTGCACTGCTACTCCTTGAGCAGGCAGTACACCAGGGATTACAGAGGAGATGCAGGAGGAGAAGGAGGGTGAGACCACCCCAGCAAATTTCACCAGTGCAGGCAGTGGTTCCCCGCAGGCAGCCACCAATCCCTCACATAAGGGCCAGTCCATTCAACTTAAGCCCAGCACAGATCCACACCCTGTACCGCCTGGACAGAGACACCATCACCACCATAGTGGCTCTAATACATGAAGACTTGGTCAGCCTGATCAACATCCACGCCGCCATCCCCCCTCTGCTGAAGGTGGCATCTGTGCTCCACTTCCTGGCCACAGTCACCTACCAGCACACAGTGGGCCAGCTGCATGGCATCTCGCAATCATGTTTCTCCGGTGTACTAAACCAAATGCTGGATGCACTCCTATAGCACGCAAGGGCCCACATATCCCTACCCCGGACAGTACAGGAGGTGAATGACACTAAAATAGCATTTCATGCACTGGCAGGCATGCCCAATGTCATTGGTGCCCTCGACTGCACCCACGTGGAGTTGGTAGTCCTGCATGCCGTGGAGGTGGTGTACCGCAATCGGAAGCAATACCACTCCATCAATGTGCAGATGGTGTGTGATGCCAGCAAGATGATAACACATTGCTGTGCCAGATTCCTGTGATCTGCGCATGATGCAATGGTGCTGCGGAACTCCTCGCTACCCCGCTATATGGAACGAGATGCTGCGCGATGTGCTGGCTGCTGGGTGAGTCTGCCCTCTGGGCCATGGAAGTGTATTTTGGGGGGAGGGGTACATGCATATGCAACCTGTCTGCCCTCTGGGCCATGGGTGTGTCCTCAATGGGGTGTCTGGACATTGTCCATGCTGGCAAACACTGTGCCATAATCATTCAAATAAGATGCATCACACAGAAAATGGAGGCCGACATACTGTGGCCGCACACCAATGTGTAAATATCAGACTCACAATCAGCGCACACCCCTGAACTTGTCCACTGGACATCACCTGACCGTACACACAGCACCACAATGCACCATCATGCAGTCACAAAGCTGAAAACGCATGACCACATCGAAGCACCTCGCAGGACATGTATCCATGAGTGCGCAGTATTAATTCCCACTCAGGGAAATCCCCTGCCACTGCCCCTCCCCGACAGTAACACTGCATAACACCATGGCAACATGTGCAGATGAATACAAATGGGAAAACACATGGGACAAGGATGCCTCAAATTGGACCCATGAAGTATTGAACAACGCCTACATGGGTGCGATTGGTGCGGGAATCACCCACAGCACATGAGTACCAGCATGCAAGTTGACATCCTGCATCATCCAAGGAACACATCCCTACACTGGGGGACCCTACCAACAATCACATTTTGCCATTGTGACTGGTGTGAAGATGTCGAGGGACACGTGCATGGCGTCAACAATTGTCCATACACGCACTCTTGTGGTCATAGAGCAGACCTTTGGCCTGTTGAAGGCACGGTTTTGCTGCCTCAGCAGGTCGGGTGGCGCACTCAATTACGGGCCTGTGAAGGTGGGCAAGATCATCTTGGTATGTGCCATGCTGCACAACATGTGCACCCGGCAGAACGTTCCCCTGCCACCTGACATGGACCAGCCACCACCAGGTGAAGAAGAAGATGAGGAAGGAGATGTTGCACGTCAGCCAGGCCGTGATGCACATGAGGGACGTGCTGTGCGCCAATAAGTGATAGACCATAGTTTCTGATGCACTGGGATGCAGAAGGTGCTATGGATGTGGGGCACTGGGCACTGTGATTGGGGGAATATGGACACTGGGTTTGGGGAAGAATTCGCACTGTATACTGTCATGCAATAAATTGACACAAGCTGAAGAAGCAATGTCCAGTCATGTGAATTCTTTTCACAACGGGTGTATTGAACAGATGTTATTTTCAACATGAATGAACCCTCCACCCCCACATAGCCCCTTCCCCATCCCCCAACATCCCACACACCCTCTCCCCACACCCCCCAACACCCTCACAACCCTCTCCCCTCACCCCCCAACACCCGCTCACAAGAGCACAACATGTGTCCAGATGCACTGACAGTCAACATGTGCTGGGTACCCCTGCTACTGCCGCCCAGTTCCCGATGGAGGAGGTTGCATGTCTGTGCGCCGCATGCTGCGCAGGGACCTGCGCACAGGGCTTGTCTGTGTTGGGCTGGCAGGCGTGGTAGTGGAGGAAGTGGATAGATGTGGCTCGGTTGCCACACGACGTCGCTGCTCCATGTTATTGGCCATTCTGTCCAGTATCTGGGCCAGTGTTAGGCAAAATCATATGCAGTACCCATTGGGAACACTACACACAATTAAGACTACAAGTGTAAGTACAATTTCACCTTTGGTACAAGCCTGTACTACACAGTAATGTGGTAGCAGTGGCCGAGCAGCCAACCTTATCTCAAGAGAAAAGTGAGCAGTAGAACAGGTTACACAAAGGACCAGCAAATACAGTGATTCAAACAAACACTTACTCAAGGTTTCTTGGTAAAAGAATATACATTTATTTACACAGTCATTTGGAAAACATTCTACTAGTAAGAGCAGCTCAATATCACAATCGAATATACTACGATAAACAACCAATCAGTTTCTGAACAAGTTCAGCTACCCTGAAGTTGGAGCAAAATGGCACTTCAGTTACTTTAAAAAGGGGTAAAAAGACAAGGTTATAAGAATCAACAGCACAACTACTTTCATAGGCAGGGCAAAGGGTTTCAGTTCACTACAACCAGCAATTCAATTCAATAGGCCTGGGCCAATGTCAACGGTTCAGAGTCTTGTATGGGAAATCACAGTTCTGGTAGTAAATGGTTAAGCCTTTGCCACGGATCTTAGAAGAATTTGGTCAGACGAAAAGTTAGATGTGGGTTTAGGGAAGGACAAGCCTTCAAAATCGGTAAAGTTTCACAAACTTTCACCGCGGCCGAACAGAGTTCTGCACTGCACTTGCACAGTACCTTGTAAGTGAAGAAAAGCTGTAGCTGAGGCAGTTGTTCCTGGCAGTTCCTGCAGATCTCGCTGTTACTGAGCTATAGTCATGGGGACAAGAAGTATAGGATGTTCCTATACTGCCCAGGGAAGAGGCCACAAGCTTGGCAAAACATTGGTTTAAGGTGTGAGTGCCTTAAAGTCCTCAGGCTGGTTTCCTTCCCCCTGGCTATCCAGTTTTCAACACCACTCTGAAAAAATTCAACCAGGTTGGGGTCGGTGTCCAGGTGGCTTACGAGTTGGGTGTTCCCACCAAACTCAAGGGAAGAAGTTAACCTTGAAGGGCTTCTCTGTCGATGGAGTTTCAGGCAATTCGGACCTGCAGCAGGGCTTCACTGCTGGACCAGGAGTTGCAGCAGTCGTCTTCCTTCAGCTCGTCTTCAGTTCTTTCGTTCCAGTGGTCGTCTCTGCTTTCCAAGTCCCAGAGACCTGCTTTTAAACAGTTTCCCCCCATTTCATTCCAGCCTGGCTGTCACTCACACAGCAGGGTGGCTGTCCTTGCCTGACAGCCAGCTGGCCAATCACACCAAAGTGCAATCAGGTCTTCTAGGAGACTAAGCATAGGGAGTTTCGGGCACCTCCCTCACATCCTGTACTGAAGCCCACCAAATGCCAACGGACAAAGGGACCAAACCTGGTTTGACGCGCAGAGACAAACACAAGAAGGACCTTTCCAAAAAGAAATGGGGAAAAAAATTGACCGGAGTCTGTTTTTACAGATAGGTCTTGGGCGCCATATTGGAAAACATGGCTGACTCGATTTTTAGCTACCGGTATTCGCGGTCGGGAAAAATCATGGTAGTTTGGTTAAAACCACTGCCACCAGCCATTTCAAGTGGGAAAGGGTGACTTTTGACTGTTACATGAGTGTTTAGACACAGTGGAAGCTAGGCAACCCCTCCGGCACTCTATAGGAAGATAGTGTGTGCTGGGTCTGTAAATAAAAAAAGACTAGTAAAGTCAGTTTAACTTTACATGTTCTGGGAGATAGTAGTCAGTCCCAGAGAAGGTATTTAAACCTTGGGGAGTCTTAAAGACACCCCTGTGCAACTGCACTCAGGGTGCTGTGTGACACACAGAAAAAGATGATGCCTATGGAGTTGTTTTAAAACTCCATATCCAAAGAACACAAAAGTAAAACACACTGAAAATGAAAAGTTCAACGTCCCAAAATATAGCAAAAGAGCTGGAGGGCTCTAAGGTAGAGGGAATTTAGCACTTGTGTGAGAATTCTCCCTAACACTCATGGACCCGCTCTGAATTTTCATTTATAGCCTCGATGATTGCCTCAGTCTTCTCTCTCATCGCTCAGCGTGTTGCCTCCCCATCGGCAACATATTGCTTCACAAGAGCATGCATGGACTCTTGACGGCCCCGCATCCTCGACAAACGTCCTTCGAGATCCTGTATTGCGGGGGAAGTGGATGTTTCCATGGCTGGTGTGGACGTGCGCAGGACGGGGCTGTCCTCTGGTGGAGACCACTCCTGGCTGCCCTGGCCTTCAGGCTCATGCTGAGGGGTGCCCTGTGGTGTGTCCTGCAGGATGGGCGTTTGTCCACCATCCCCCAACATGCTCCCTCCTTCATAGGTGACCTCCTCATGCCCCTCGTCCTCATCGGCACTATGTTGTGCGGATGCAGTAACCTCCCCAACTGAACTTGTGGCTGCCGACTGTGTGCCATCATGGTCGCTTGCCAAAGATGTGGGTTCATCCAGTGAAGTGTGCGTCCCCAGGGCGGCAGGGCAGGTGTTTGTTGGACCGGTGTTGGGGGCTGTGCAGACAGTTGGGCACTGGCGTGTGCCTTGTGAGCCACTTGGCTCCTCCTTGTGGCCCTGGAAGTGGATGGCTTGGTGCCATCGTCCTGACCTCTGGACCTCTTGTCAGGTGTCCTGGGCTGTGACGCTGCATGTTCCTGGTCACTGTCTGCATCCGTGCCTGTGGGGGACAGAGAGGCAGGGCATCAGTGATGGGAGTACTTGCATCATGCATGCATTGGTGTTTGTGCAGTTTAGGCCTTGTGGTTCGTTGCATGTTTGTTGGCGTGGTGGACAGGGTGCTTGCAAGTTTGGGGACGGGGGTAGTATTGGCATCCCTCAGGTGTAGTCATGTTTTCCATGGTCTCTGCTGTGAGGCCAACAGGTGTGTTGTGGCTTGCGTGCTGTGTGAAATGTGATTTTTGTTTCTGTATTGGGTATAAGAGCCGCATGCAGCATGCATTTTTATGTGACAGATGTGGGTCCAGCTTCTCGACAGGGATGTGTGTATGTGTGAATGATGGGCCATGTATTTGTTCTCATCAGGATCACATTTGTTGGCCTACGTTTTACTTTGGATGTCAGGTGTTCGTGGGGACATGTGTGGTGCGCAAAGGGTCACTCACCTTCATCAGCCAATGATGGGACTCCATACTCCGTTCCACCGACTCCTTCAATGGCCTCCATGTCGATGGTGGAGCAACAGGTCTCTTCCCACCTCGACAACTTTATGGGGGAGTTTGGACCGCCGCTTGATGCCTGCCCCTGGCTGCGGTTGGCTGATAGGATGTTATGGACTCGCAGGCGCAGGTCGTCCCACCACTTCCTGCAGTCCTTTACTTTTCTTCTGTAGCTGTGCTTGACGTCGCAGGTCTGCACTGAAAACTACATCCGCCTGCTCCGCTAGCATATCAGCCAGCATATTCAGCTCATTATCGCTGAAATGCGGTTTTCGCATACGTGCTGCGCCTTTCTTGGTGACTTTCGACATTGTCCACCAGTAGGGATTGGGAAGTTGGCTGCTCAGGTCCTGTCTGCGGAGGATTGCAATAGATTGTATTTTTTAAGATGGCCGCCGATGCATTTCCTGTTCCGGCACAATGATGTTACTTCCGGTGCTGGTAGTGACGGTACCGGTAGTGATGGTACCGTTATTTAGGGTGCCAACGGCGCCGGGGGAGATTTCAATGCATTCCTTGATGCTGCTATCGGGAGGCTGTGGGGACTTTACCGGCAAGCCGGTGCATCCGTTACTGGCATGCAGGGACGCGTGTGCACGCAGACTCATCATACGTTGTTTGCGGCATGGGTACAGCACGGACACTTTCATACCGGCATGCTGGTAATGACGGTTTTTTACCGTCTACCTCGTAATGAGGCCCAGTGTGTTATAATGGGGGAAAAGCAGCACCTTGCTGTCACTCCCCCTACCAATTTTGTTGCTCATATGCTGATGAACTGCCAAATAATCAAGGTTGGCGAAGCCAATGCCAACCAATCCCTGTCCTCCAATAACTGTTTTATAACTGTTACATGGGCCAATCAAGTAGTGTAGAGATGACATGTATCTACCGCTATCAAGTTAGAGGTGGTTCCAGGTGGAGCCATCAGCTAGAGCATGACCAATGAAAAGACTAATCCATATGGATTTCAGGGTTCTAAATTGAGGGCAGGTGGGAGCTATTTAGCTCCTGATTGTGGCCTAGAAGAGCCTGGTTGGATTGACACCAACAGCTACCAGGAGCTACATTTGGCTCCCCAGGCCAAGTGATGCCAAACAAACCTATGTTGATTGATCTCTGTGCGTTTGTGATAAGCATTCAGAAAAATCTATGAGCCATTTATAGCATACAGGGTCATAAATAATGGACAAACTGATACGTTTGCATCCTATGTGTAGGTTAGATTTGCGGAACACTACGTACTCACTCCTTGTTCCTCAGTGGTAACTCCTGTCACTGGTTGATGCTTGATACCCAGGAGCTGCTTTTAGCCCCCGCTTATCAAATCTTAATTTCGAACCCTGGCATTGTATACATAAATTATTCCCCTAAACCAATCCTACCTTTACATACGTTTTTGTAACGAAGAGTGTAATGTGACATCAGTTATGACGTATATAGGAGCTTGTTTTGAGGTGTTGGTAGTAAAACCATTACCCTGTCAACTGCCTGGAAGGTACACAGATGCGTTTTCAGGTTATAGTATTTCTCCAGGAGTTTTTTGTGCTGTTTGCAGGTTCTAATGTGCTATCGCTTGTAGTGTCTGTGCATGTTTGGCCATGTTGTTGGCATACTCGGTCATGGTTATCTCTTGAGCCGGCTGTTCCTCCCATTCCTCCTTGAGTATATCGAGCAACAACAGAGGATGTCTTCCAAACAGGAGTTTGAATGGAGAAAACCCAGTGGACAAATGGGGGATATTTCTTAGGGTCATTAGAATTAATAGAACCACTCGGTCCAAGTCCCGGCAAGTATCGTCCAGGGTCTTCCGCAACATTTGTTTGACCGCTTGGTTGTACCTCTCCACGAGGCCATCTGTTTAAGGATAATAGACGGCTGTCTTTAGGTGGTTGAAATGTAAGGCCGGACAGACCTGCTTTACAAGTCGCGACATGAAATCAGTGCATTGATCCATCACTATTTCCTCGGGGATTCCCACCCCGGCCATGAAGGGTATCGGATCGTTTGATTCAGAATGGATTTTTTTGAAAAATTGAACTTCACCAGGTCACGATTAAGACTCACCAAGAAAGCCTATGTGGCCTCTCTATGCTTGACTTGCCTGATCAGAATGTCTCTACAGCTCCCCTCTCCACTAATCTTTCCATCCCTCCTGAATTCCAATTCCACCGAATTACAGATGCTCAAATCATTAAAATAATGCAGGGACTGAAACCGCCAACCTGTGCTAGTGGTATGTGCTCTGTCAGTGTTATAAAAGACTCGATCGGATGCCTAGCACCTCTTATCACTGACATTGTTAACCTCTCCTTCTCCTCCTTAGTTATTCCAACATGTCACAAAGATGTATGGGTTACTCCGGTACTCAAGAAGGGGACTCTTGACACAGAGGTCACGGGCAACTCTCTATCGTCCTATCACAAATGTTTCTTTTCTCTTGAAAATCCTTGACAGGACCACTTACTTAAAACTCCTGGAACATATTGACACAAATCACATGCTTGGGGCTCGTTAATCGGGTTTCCGTGCCTTACATGGCACCATGACTGCCATGTTGAACTTAAGGGCCAACCTAGTAGAAATTGTCGACAGCGATCGGTTGGCCAAGTTCATGGTCCTTGACATCTCAGCAGCGTTTGACCTGGTTGACCACTCTTGTCTGCTCAAGAGGTTAAAATAGATTGTAAATTGTTCTGATTCTTCAATTTCTTGGATGGCTTCTTTCAATGGGCCTTGAACTGCCAGGGTTACAGCTGGAGATTTCACCGCACCCCCTGCGCCATTGGCCTGTGGCATGCCTCAAGGGACCTTCCTTTCCCCGCACCTTTTTCAATATCTATAATCACCCCCTCTTTGATATTCTGAACAGTGGCGGAGTCAACTACACTAACTATGCTGATGACGCCAAGCTGGTCTTTGAGCTGACAGGGAATTATGACCTGGATACCACCAAAATCAATCATATGTATGGCCTGATCCAAGACTGGATGGCCACTAACTCCTTGGCCCTGAACAACAACAAAACAGAGCTAATGATTTTAAGTTCGGCCCAATGCTTGAAAAACTGGACGTCAACTGTTGCCAGTTTAAGATTGCTGACTGTCTTATCACAGTTACCTCGCATGTAAAGATCTAAGGAATTTATCTCAACTCATGTCTTACAATGAAAAAGCATGTAGCACATGTCAAAGCCTCCTGTGCATATACCACCAAACTACTCAGACAAATCAAGCCGTATCTGTCTAGTATGAATATGTCCTTGGAGGCTTGCACAGTGGACAATTCAAAAATTGACTGCTCTAATAGCCTACTGGTGGGCACTTTGAAAGCCAACCGGACAACTTTGCAGGTGGCCCAAAACGGAGCGGTAAAACCTGTGTGTGGGTTGGGCAGGACAGATCATGTCTCAGAAGCTAGAAGATCCCTTCATTGGCTTCCGGTCCAACATCAGATACCTCACATAATTCTCTCTCTTACTCACAAATATCTTGCTGGTTAAGCAACCAGCTACATCTCGAAACAGCTGCAGAAGGCTCCAATATCGAGAACACTTTGCTTAAATGGCTCTAATAAACTTCTCCCTCTGCGATTCAAGCTAAATCATATTGGTGGTACCTGCTTTAATTCTTGTGCACCTGGACTATGAAACTCTTTCAACTGATATATGTGCCATCTCCTCCTAATATGTGTGTTGCGGTTATTCTCCGTAGTGGGAACGCCTCTGGATACCGTGTGGCGTAGTCCATGATTAGCAAGAGATATTTATGGCCCTGGCTGGATCGTTCCAACGGACCCACGATGTCCATCCCTATCCGCTGGAAGGATTCCTGGATCAAAGGCATCAGTTGCAGGGGAGCCTTGGGCACTGCAGCTTGGTTCTTCAGTTGGCATTCTGGGCATTGTCTGTAATATCGGGCAATTTCGCCATGCACCCCTGGCCAATAAATCCTCTGTAGAACTTTCAGGGTGATTTTATTGGTTCTTTGATGTCCTTCTCCTACTTGGTTATGAGTGGCAACCGGGAATGTCTGAGGAGGCGTCACCATGGCTTCTGTGTACTTAGATTCCATGATTCCCTGTCTGGCCTACGTAGATAGGGCCCCACATTCCGACCTTGCCTGGGTCTTGAGCCATTCATGTGGGTTTTGGTAGTGTTCCTGGTCACAGTTGTCAGCGCCATTCTTCCCATGCCGGCTTTCTGATAAGCGGCAGTGATGTTAACGCCTCCATTAGGTTGGGTTGGTGATGTTGTTTAACCCAGCGCTGGATCGGTGGAGGTCAGGCCTTGCACTGCTCCATAATGATTCTTTCAGCAATGTCCACTTTGGAAGAAGTAGTGGTCTGCAGTCACCGTTCTGCTAGATCCTTGACTCTATAGAAGCGCTGCCTCTGTGTCTCGCCAGGGTTCATCCGTGTCTCTCTGAACTTGACGCGGGATGTCTCTACATCATGACTCATGTGTTCCCGAACCGCTTTTTTTAGGTCATTATACGGGGTGTGCCTGTCTGGTTCACAGCTTCATTGGCACTCTGCATTTCGCCAGTCATAGGAGGTGCTATATATTGTCCCCACTGTTCTGGCGGCCAAGCAGAGTTGCAAGCGGCTCAAAGTTGACAAAGAAATTAGCAGGGTCTTCCCCAATTGCACATATGATGAATCCTGTGGAGTCATCACTGACCCTCAGCCTAGGATCTCCTCCCATGAGGCATGGGGAAGGCAGCCACTACCTGGTCCTAACCCTGGCGGTGGTATCAGGAGGGAGGATCACATGGGAGGAGAGGGCTGTCAGGGGAAGTGGTGACTCCTTTGGGAGGGACGCAGTATTCATCCTTTACTGGGGATGAGAAACCTATGATTCCCTGATGGCATTTTGTCATTGTTCGATTCTCTCTCATGTAACTACCCAGAGAAGATGTGGTGACAAGTCATATAATTAGACTTGCATGTATACTTTTGGAGCCCAGGACTTAAATACAACACTCTCTCATGGTCATGAAACAATCTCAGATAGAGGTCCTAATCCTAAGGATAGAACACAAACCTTTTTCCATGTAATAAATTGGAAAACTCTCAATTTTTAAAACAATCTGAATGGAATAAATACAAAAGGGTCAGCACTACTAAAAATGACAAGGTCCAGAATACCTGTAGTACTGAGTCGAGGAAGAGGGACTCGGAGGTAGTAAAGATCAAAAGAGCAACTAACCTGAATGAGCGGTCTAATTGCTGCAAGGGAAAGCACCTGCGCAGGACCTTTAAATGGAGAAATGAAGTGCAGCTGAGAGAAGGTGGAAACGGCGTAGCTGAAGCCGACCAGAGTGCTGTAACCCAAATTGCCAAGAGTCAAGAGACTCTAAAAAGGACAACCATTGTTCAGCACTCCTCATCGGATGCTGGTGTGGAGAGTCTTGAGAACAAATATTGCCACTGTGAACAATTGTGGATGTAGGAGTTTTATCCTGGCAGGCGAGTAAACCAGGGAAGGGACCCATAGTAGTTAGTACCGGCAGGTGAGTGGACCAGGAAAAATGATGAGTTGAAACATTATATTGGTGTAAAAAGGTGTGGCAGAAAGGAAGTATTGCTTCAATAATCAATTGTTTCCAACAACCTGTTGCTTCACAAGAAGAAGCTGTTTGCAATCCCTTATAAACTGTTATTTTCCAAGAAGAGGCTATCTTGCAATCCTGACAAATGTATTCAGTTGGAAGAAATGTGGTATGTTAATGATTAATTTAGCTCTTGAAGAGGGAACTCTCTGTAAATCATAAAATGCTGTTTGGTGAGAAAGGCATTGGTATTGATTAAAAAAAAAATATTTGGTAAAATATCCATTGCTTTAAAGTGGAAGAAGAATGTTATGAGAAAGACATTTGCCTTATCAAGAAGGAACTTGTCAATCATAACAAGTGCTTTGTTTTGGAAACAAGTGTTTATGAAGTGACATTTACTTTGTGTTGGACTACAAGGGTTTTTGTTGAATCACAACTGTTCTATGATTATTCTTGCTTTGAGCCAGGGAAAGGGAACACAACCGTGGTCACAAGGAGCGCTCTTTTTGAAACCTATATGTTTGGACTTTTGCACAGGGGTGTTGAACCTAAAGATTGCCAAATATTCCTTGTATTATTTTGTTATTTCAAAAAAAGGTAGCAGGCGCTCCTCTCCAGAATGAACATGGCATGATAACCTGTTCTGAGATGAGAGTTTGCAGCACACGCTTTTTGCTCACTGTACCTTTCACAGATCGGAAATAACCATTTGCATATCAGTCTTTGTCCCACCCACATGGGCATTCCAGCACCGAAATGCTATGGCAATTCCTCTCTGAACAAGAATACCGACAGCAACATCATTGTTAGTCACCACTCCGAATAGGTCAAAGATGTGGAGAACACGACCTTGGAGATGTTGGTAGTATAGAATTCCGAATTCAGCCTTCCATCCCAGCTCCCCTGAGTGCAAGACTCAGGCTTCCTCAAAGAGGGGCTCTTTTCCACAATGTACCTCTCTGCTGTTTCAGTAGAACGGACAGAGACGTCAATTGAATAAAAGAGCGGGGAGAACACACACCGCCAATACCAATGCTGCAAAAGAATACAAGATATTAGACAGTGTTGATGTGTTGATATTATAAACAAGTGATTAGAACAGTAAATGATTGAACAACTACCTATATGAATATTGGAGTGGAATGGCGTTTCCCCGAGATATCTACAAAAGAATAACACGAATGAGTGGAATAAATCTAAATCAGTATCGTTTCCCACTTTAGCTATAGTATTGATAACAACTGACCTGAGTAAAGAATATTGGAGTAGGAGGAGTCCAGGAAAAGGAGTATCCGAATTCTGGAGACAACGACAGGAGAAAATAACAAACAGGGAAGTTAGTATAGGTAAGTAACCCCGGGCGGCACGAGGGACGCACTAGGGTCGAGTTGGTGCAGATCAGGAAAGCGTTCATATGCACTGAAGAATAATCTCACAGGAAAGTCACTCAATGTCCCAGAATCCAACAGAAAACAATGTCCAAGGAAGACAATAGATATGTACCTGAGTACACGATTATGGTTGAGTAGTTGTTGAGATAATCCGGATGAAAAAACAGCCAAAATTGATGTGCAGAGCGGCAACCAGGAAAGAACCGCAAGACACTGAAGAGAGCCGTATCCAGAAGCGTTCCGAGTCCAACAGCCAGACGATCACAACAAGAACAAGGGAGGAGACGAAGCAATCTAATTTCAGGCAGAAGGTCAAAACCAGGAGTTCAGATAGGATTCGTGTAGGGATACACGAAGAAGAAACGGATGAAACCGCGTGTAGCTGGTAACGCTAATTAGCAGCAACGAGCCCCTTGGAAGACGGTGGTTTTATAGTCGTCGTAAGAGGGGCGTGGCTTGCTGTACGTCTTCCACGTACAAGGCGTGTCAGGTGACCTGGAGTACGTCGACGTTTGTACAGACGCCATGGAAGCTTGTACCTGGACCATAGAGGAGCCTGTAACGAAGATGAATTCTGCAAAGATGCCGACGGGGAAGTCCGAAGTGTAACACCCATACATGTGTTTCAGCCTTGTTGAGCCTCATCAGTGAGGTGAAGCTGTTCCACTCTGAGCACAGTGAGCAGGGAGTCCACGTCTGGTTGCCCCCAGGTAACTCAGGGTGACCAATCCCAAGTTCCTTGCACATATTTCAAATAAAGGCGCTCCTCTCCAGAATGAACATGGCATGATAACCTGTTCAGTGGTGAGAGTTTGCAGCACATGCTTTTTGCTCACTGTATCTTTCACAGATGGGAAATAACCATTTGCACTTCTCTTCTTGCTCGCGTCCTCTTGTTAATATGCTCATTTTGGACTGTCCCTTTAAAACCCTAAGCCTCTCTTGATTGATCTTTGGACCCTGACATTCCCACCCACTCTATCCATAGAAAAGGGCAGCACCTGACCCAATTTTTCCTTTCCAATTTGCCCGTATGGTTTGGCAGTAGCCTCGCACTGGCCAGGTATGGTCCTTGGTTCTATAGCGGGGTCTCTTCCTAATGGGTTGGTGATAGCTGCTTCCCTGGTGGGTCTTTTCTGTCATATGGAGGCGTTGTATTGACACCCCCTGGTTTGCTGCGATGCCACATTCACGGTTCGCTCTGACTCTGATAACCCCTGTTGTATATACCAACCGTGGTCTCCTTTCACTGGGTGTCTTTCTGTAAAGACTGGAGGGGGATTATCTGTACTCCTGCCCTCTATATGACAGAGTAGAAGCACAGAGCAACCAGCCAAGGTTCTCTATAGGGTAGCAAAGGACGAGCAATCAATGCTTAAGCTCTCAGGAGGCGATGCAGGCTGGTTCTTAAGTACAGTGTAGTCCCCAAGCACCCACAAAGGAATGTCCACACACTATGTTTGTGAAAACACAGTTCTTTATATAAATAAGGCTTTGATTGTGTACACATACAATAACACACTTTGTGTAAAATGATAAATATATACAGTCTCTTTGTGGTACCACAATTACTTCTTAGATTCCATCAAAATGCATCAACTGTAGACAGTTTCAAATAGACTTGAGGAGGAGAACAAGTTGGTTAAACAATTGTCAGAATACTGTGCCCCTACCACTAGGCACAATTCTGTGTGAGGATCCCCCCACCTGTAACGCTCACCTGGTTCACACGGGGGCGCTGGTCTAGTCTGGATTGCTGTGGCCTCTTCTAGCGTGATGCGCAGGACCCGGAACACCGATTGGACAGGACCTCCAAATCGTGCTTGCCTGGCCCGTAGGAATATCCTTCTGCAGATGAGAAAGGGGATTAACAGTCTGCAGAATAGTGTGCTAGCTCCCCCCTTTCCCCCTTCGTTCCTCTCTAACTTCCTCCAAACCCCGGTTTAAGCTCACCTTATGGTTTGGAAGGATGAACTCTCCATCCTGCTTCTGGTGCAGGGGCGCGCGTTCGTCCAGTTACTTCACTGGTTTTCAGAATGGCGCTGGCAAAATCCACTTGACTTTCCTGAGCGATGCGCCGTAAGTATGAAAGTTCGAAGTTCAAGTGAGGCCCCCTTTATGTTGTCTCTCTAACCTGTGATCTGTCCTTTATTTCAGGTGCAGAATGAAGGCGATGCGTCAAGGGGTTAAACTGCCGAGTTGAGTAGTGATGAGGGCGATCCCTCTAAATATCCTTATCATTCCCCAGAAATGTCTCTTGTCCTTTCCCCATAGGGGCCGGGGTACGGTACCTGCCAACGGGGCAGCGCCGACCCGAAATGTGGAAGAAAAGCCGGTAAGTATTATGGCTGTTAATCAGACTTTCCTTCTGTGTTCCTTCTGCTCACCCTTTTGTTTCTTGCTCTCTCCCCTAGGTGCAGAGATGTGGCGTCCGATGCTGAAAGCCGCGATGGAGCCGGGAGATGTCTCGAGGACAGGTGAGTGAAGCGTGGTGCTGCAGCGAGCAACGGGATGCTTTTAAATGGAAGTCTTTCTTCAGGGATGCTGGCGAGAAGATTCCGGATGCAGGTAAGAAGTTTGAAATAGTCCTTGGTTTTCACCTTTCTCTTCTCTTCCTTCCTTGCAGGTCTTCCAGGTTCGAGGCGGGCGTGGCTGGAGTCCAGGATCAGGAGCAGACACGGTGAGCGTTAAGCTGCAGGAAGCAGAACAACGCGAAGCATGAGCTGCTGTCTGGGCGTGGCTTAAATAGCTTCCAAAGAAGTCCCAGGTATGTATCCTTCCCCAACCAGGTATGTATCCTTCCCTGGCCACGCCCGAGTGAAAAAATAGTCCCTATGAAAAAATAGTCCCTTTCAGGTCTCAGGGAGGCCTGAAGCGTGCAGCATGGTCTGCATCAGGTAAGTGCACAAAACACCTCCCTTTATGAGCCTGGCCCCTATGGCGCCAGGACTGATGTCCAACATGAGCCTGGCCCAAAGGCGCCAGGACTGAGTCCAAAGAGACCCTATAAGGGGCTGCTGGGCTTTTACCCGAGGGCATGATGCCTGCTTCCGGGGGTGCTGGGCCTGGCCTGGTGCTCCGGGGGTAGGCATCATGACAGCACTCCCCCCCAAGGCCCCTCCCAAGGTCGTTCCTTCTGGAGGTTTTGGTTTGTTTGGGAAATTCCGATGGAACCTTTTTACCAGCCGAGGTGCATGTACGTGATCACTGGGTTCCCAAGACCTTTCCTGAGGCCCGTACCCTTTCCAATCAATTAGATAGAAAAGTTTTGATTTTGAGATCTTAGAATCCAAAATGTTCTTCACCTCGAATTCAGGCTCCCCATCTATCTGAATCGGTTCTGGTGGCTTTGTTAATCTGGTTCCTGGGTGCACTGGTTTCAAAAGTGACACATGAAAAATGGGGTGAATCCGCATATTAGCTGGTAGATCGAGCTTGACTGCCACTGGGTTGATTATAGCTTTGATCGAGTAAGGGCCTAAATACCTTGGATTAAAAGTTCGAGGCCCCTTGAGTGATAAGTGTTTGTTAGCCAACCATACTTGATCCCCTATTTGGTATGGAGGCGCCTCTTTTCGATGCAGATCTGCATTCTTTTTGTATTTCCCTTTCGCATGTTGCAAATGTGCAGTTGCATCCTTGAAGGCTTGAGTAATCGTAGAATGCAAATGGTCCACTGCGGGCATTTCAAGGCTCAGAGGTGAGTCCAAGTCTGAAGTACGAGGGTGATGTCCATATAGGGTATAAAAGGGGCTCTGACCAGTTCCAGAGTGTATCGAGTTATTGTATGCATATTCAGCCACCCATAAAATGTCCTTCCAATTACCCTCCGATTGGTGCAAC
The DNA here is from genome assembly GCF_040938575.1 of Ambystoma mexicanum. Lineage (NCBI taxonomy): Eukaryota > Metazoa > Chordata > Amphibia > Caudata > Ambystomatidae > Ambystoma > Ambystoma mexicanum. The sequence continues at coordinate 67,334,762 of NC_090939.1, forward strand.
ATACACCATAGATATTGTTCAAGGGTCTGGTTCGTTCTCTCCGTCTGACCATCGGTCTGTGGGTGGTGGCTGGTCGAGAGTCTTACGTCGATTTGTGCCAGTTGACAACACTTTTTCCAAAAATGAGCAATAAACTGGCTTCCCCGATCGGAGACTAGTATGGACGGGAATCCATGCAAACGCATGATATTTTCGAGGAATTCCTTGGCAAGAACAAAGGCTGAAGGTAATCCTTTCAACGGAATAAAGTGGGCCATTTTGGAAAATAAATCCACCACGACCAGAATAGTATTGTAACCATTACAAGAGGGCAGGTCCGTGATAAAATCTAGTGACAGGGTGTGCCAAGGTGCTGGTGGAATGTCTAAGGGCTGAAGAAGACCGGCGGGTCTTGTCTTTTGACCTTTGTTTTGGGCACAAACTCCACAGGACATCACGAAAGATTTAATATCCTTTCGCCAGGAAGGCCACCAGAATTGTCGTTTAACCTTTTCCTCTGTTTTGGCAATGCCAGGATGTCCTTCCATCAGGGTATCATGATGACGGGAAATAACCAGTTCTTGCAATTCCTTTTCTGGCAAAAATAAGCGTCCTTGGAAGTAAGGTAAGCCATCCTTGACTGAAAAGTTAGACCCCCTTTTGATCCAATCCTGCAAGGCTGAAGAGTCCAGGAATTGTTTCACTCGTGCTTGAATGTCTTCAAGGGTTTGTAAAGTGGTTATCCCCAAAATTCTTTGTTCGGGAATTATCGGCACAGGTTCTGAGTTTGTGTCTATTTCTTCCATTCCAATTCGGGATAGAGCGTCCGCCTTACCAATCTTATTGCCTGGGCGGTAGGTGATTACAAAATCGAACTCAGCAAAGAACAAAACCCATCGGAGCTGTCGAGACGATTGAGCCTTGGCAGTTTTTAAATATTGTAAATTTTGGTGATCAGTGATCACGGTGATGGTATGCCGGGCGCCGAAGAGATAATGCCGCCAAGCCTTAAAGGCGGACTTAATGGCTAATAGTTCCTTATCGGTGATCGCATAATTTATCTCCGGCGGCGAGAACTTTCTGGACCAAAATGCTACGGGGTGCAGTTGGTTGGTTTCAGGGTCTCTCTGAGACAGGACAGCTCCCATGGCTAAGCTGGACGCGTTGGTTTCGACTATATATGGGAGATCGGGACGCGGGTGCTTCAAAATAGGTGTGGACGTGAACTTAGCTTTCAACTCCTGAAAGGCCTGTTCGGCTTCCTCGGTCCATTCAAAACGTTTATTTTTTCGCAAGAGTGCAGTGATGGGTTGCACCACACGTGAAAACTCCGGGATAAACCTGCGATAAAAGTTGGCAAAACCAAGCATGCTTTGGACACCTTTCACCGAACTAGGTGATGGCCATTTGAGGATGGCATCCACTTTCCGTGAATCCATTCGGACCCCTTTAGGTGTCAGGATGAATCCGAGAAACTCAACCTCGGTGGTATGGAAAACACATTTTTCCAGCTTGGCAAACAGTTTGTGCTGGCGCAGTTTCTCTAGGACGGCCCTGACATGCTTTCTGTGATCAGATTCCGAAGAGGAGTACACAAGAATGTCATCGATATACACGACAACACAGACATCGATGAGTTCCCGAAGGACATCGTTCATGAAGAATTGGAAGGCTGCAGGCGCGTTGCACAACCCGAAAGGCATCACCTGGTATTCGAATAGTCCATATTTTGTACGGAAGGCCGCTTTCCATTCGTCGCCTTCTTTTACTCGTACCAGATGATAAGCCCCCCGGAGATCTAACTTGGTGTATACGCAAGCGTCCTTCACCTGGTCAAGGAGTTCAGGGATCAGAGGCAAAGGGTAACGATTTTTAACAGTTATCTGGTTCAATGCGCGGTAATCGATACAAGTTCTAAGGTCGCCTTCTTTTTTAGGCACGAAGAACAAAGCTGAGGATGCCGGGGACTTTGACGGGCGAATGAAACCATTGGCGAGGTATTGATCTAAATATTGTCTCAAATGCAGATTCTCTGGTTCAGTAAGGGCGTAAATCCTGCTACAAGGGGGTTGTGCACGGGCACCAGATCGATTTGGCAATCATACGATCTGTGGGGAGGTAACGTGTTGGCCTGTTCCTTTTGGAAGACGTCCTGAAAGTCTTGGTACTCTGGAGGTAGTTGCACGGGGACAGAGGTTACTGATGCTAGATTAATCTTTGGATTTTCTGGGTAGCAGGTTTGTGCACAATCCGGGAAGGTTATTCTCTTCGCTCGCCAATCAATTCGAGGATTATGTGTCTCTAACCAAGGGATTCCGAGAATAAGCTGAAACTGTGGAGCCTTGATTACATCAAACACAACTGCCTCCCGATGGCCATCCGGACCTACAAGTGTCACCTCAGCTGTGGAATGTGTTACCGGTCCAGAGGCAATTTCGGTTCCATCTACTGTGGTGATGACATCTTTGTTGGTTTTAGGATGCAGAGGGAGGTTTATCCTAGAGACCAATTCTCGATCCACATAGTTTCCTTTAGCCCCGCTATCGATGTATGCCTTTATAGCATGCAACCGTTTAGGCTGTTCCGGATCTATGAGGACCATTGGCACAATGAAATGCGAGGTCTGAGAGTTAGTTTTCAAGCTCGGCAAGCGGACCCCTACGCTTGCCGGGCGTGGTCGTTTCCCGATACAGAGTTCCATGGATTTTATCAGCGGCTCCTACCACCTTCTTGGGCGGCTTAACCGGGCAATCTCGTAGAAAGTGTCCAGAGGACCCACAATAAAGGCATAATTGCATCTGTCGTCTTCTTTTCCGTTCTTTTTGAGTTAGGGGTCCTTTAACCCCTCCGATTTGCATAGGCTCCGAGCCATCAGCCCCCTTGGGGTTAGCGTGGGTCTTGGCCAACACCCGGGTTTCAAACTTGGACCGATCTGCTTTTCTGTTTTGCAGCCTGTGATCCAATTGGACCACTAAGTCTATATATTCAGTGCATTCTTGGGGCGGATTTACAACTTGTGCCAGGACATCTTTAAGTTCTCCGCGTAGACCTCGATAGAATAACGTGATTCTTTTATCCTCTGGCCAACCAGTTTCCACAATTAGTCTATTGAAGGTTGCAATGTAGGATAGAAGGTCTTGATTGCCCTGTCGCAGAGATAGAAGTTCGTCATCCAGAGCCTGTCCCTGGGAGTGTCGAGCAAATAACCTTTCCATGCTTGTTTGAAATCCTTGAAAATCACGAAGAATCGGGTCATCTTGAGTTACCAGTGGAACTGACCAATCGGCAGCACAGCCGCTGAGATATGACAACACAAAGGCTACCTTGGTCTGATCATTAGGGAAGGCCCCAGGTCTGCATGGGAAGTGCAAACGACACTGATTCATGAATATGGCGAATCGTTTGGGGTCCCCAGCAAAGCGTTCAGGTGGGGCCAGCGGCATGTTTCCAGGTAGATTAATCTGCACCGGGTTACTGGCGACCACAGGAGCGGGGTTCCCCCCGGAACCAGGTAAAGGAGTTTGTCCAGCTTGACCTTGCAAAAGCTGTCTAGCCAGGTCATCAGCTCTATCCTTTATTACAATCACTTCCCTCCTGAGGGCACTAGTCTCTTGACGAGCGGCGTGTACTTCGGCCCGTAATTCCCCCAGTAATTGGGCCAACTGGTCAGTTTCGGAAGTTTCCATAGCGCCTGGGTGGGAATTTGTAGGAAGGCTTCGCGTTCTGTAACGCTCACCTGGTTCCCACGGGGGCGCTGGTCTAGTCTGGATTGCTGTGGCCTCTTCTAGCGTGATGCGCAGGACCCGGAACACCCATTGGACAGGACCTCCAAATCGTGCTTGCCTGGCCCGTAGGAATATCCTTCTGCAGATGAGAAAGGGGATTAACAGTCTGCAGAATAGTGTGCTAGCTCCCCCTTTCCCCCTTCGTTCCTCTCTAACTTCCTCCAAACCCCGGTTTAAGCTCACCTTATGGTTTGGAAGGATGAACTCTCCATCCTGCTTCTGGTGCAGGGGCGCGCGTTCGTCCAGTTACTTCACTGGTTTTCAGAATGGCGCTGGCAAAATCCACTTGACTTTCCTGAGCGATGCGCCGTAAGTATGAAAGTTCGAAGTTCAAGTGAGGCCCCCTTTATGTTGTCTTTCTAACCTGTGATCTGTCCTTTATTTCAGGTGCAGAATGAAGGCGATGCGTCGAGGGGATAAACTGCCGAGGTGAGTAGTGATGAGGGCGATCCCTCTAAATATCCTTATCATTCCCCAGAAATGTCTCTTGTCCTTTCCCCATAGGGGCCGGGGTACGGTACCTGCCAACGGGGCGGCGCCGACCCGAAATGTGGAAGAAAAGCCGGTAAGTATTATGGCTGTTAATCAGACTTTCCTTCTGTGTTCCTTCTGCTCACCCTTTTGTTTCTTGCTCTCTCCCCTAGGTGCAGAGATGTGGCGTCCGATGCTGACAGCCGCGATGGAGCCGGGAGATGTCTCGAGGACAGGTGAGTGAAGCGTGGTGCTGCAGCGAGCAACGGGATGCTTTTAAATGGAAGTCTTTCTTCAGGGATGCTGGCGAGAAGATTCCGGATGCAGGTAAGAAGTTTGAAATAGTCCTTGGGTTTCACCTTTCTCTTCTCTTCCTTCCTTGCAGGTCTTCCAGGTTCGAGGCGGGCGTGGCTGGAGTCCAGGAGCAGGAGCAGACACGGTGAGCGTTAAGCTGCAGGAAGCAGAACAACGCGAAGCATGAGCTGCTGTCTGGGCGTGGCTTAAATAGCCTCCAAAGAAGTCCCAGGTATGTATCCTTCCCCAACCAGGTATGTATCCTTCCCTGGCCACGCCCGAGTGAAAAAATAGTCCCTATGAAAAAATAGTCCCTTTCAGGTCTCAGGGAGGCCTGAAGCGTGCAGCATGGTCTGCATCAGGTAAGTGCACAAAACACCTCCCTTTATGAACCTGGCGCCTATGGCGCCAGGACTGATGTCCACCATGAGCCTGGCGCCAAAGGCGCCAGGACTGAGTCCAAAGAGACCCTATAAGGGGCCGCTGGGCTTTTACCCGAGGGCATGATGACATCACCTGGGTAACCTGTAAATAATGCAGTTTAACAAGCCCAGTCCATATATTGTTCAATATAGTCTTGGTTCCCTCTAAAAAGGTTCTATTACCCCAATGTACCTGGTTTTGCAGAGTTCGACGGATCCTTCTTGAGTGAACTCCCTTTAAGGCAAGACCCACGGATTATTGAGATCCCTCGAAGAAAAGGTGAACAATGGCGTCGAGGCAGCCGCTTCGGTCCTGGCGGTGCTTGTCGACGATCGGTCGTGGACATCCTGCAAAGATAAGGCGTGTGGTGCACCTCGACGACGATAGTTTGTTGCCACAAAGAGTCAATGAAGAACTTTGGCCCAGCAAGGGCGTCGGGTCGTCGGCGTCTTTGTGGTCTTTGATTGGCGGGAACCCCGCTGGCAGATTCTCCTCGGTTCGTCCGTGACTTTGACTTTCTCTGGCGGGACAAAGCGGTCGACAGTGATGAGCAAGGGAGTCCTTGAGTCAAAGTGGTGGTAGGCATTGGAGCGTTGCGGCTCCGGTCGTCGGCGGCACAGCGTCAAACTGTCCCCGCTTCTGGGCAACACGGCTTCAATGGGCCTCCAGCGGTTACAGCGATCCTCAGAACCCTGGTCGACAACGGTGGACGGATGTCCGGGCGCTTCTCTTCAGTTTCCTCGTTGGTCACTGTCTCCAGGCGACAGTCTTTCGAAGGCTGACTTCCAGGGCGCTTTGGTGAAGGTTAGCTGGTGCACAATGGCCGCTGGTAGCTCGGGAAGAGGTCTCCTAGCCAGGTCCTCTCTTGGATTAATTTCTTGAAGGCACAGCAGCTAGCAGCTTTCAGATTGCATTGAAGGGAAACGGCAGTTAACCTTCTTCTTCTGGCTCGGCTTCGAGAGTAAGCATCAAGTTTCGATTTCAGCTTCTGAATGATTTCCATCAGTGAGAGGTCCCCAGATATACTGTTTGGTCTCTCATTCACTCTGCTGGGTCACACTCAGACAACCAATCATTCAGAAGGGCATTCATGCAGGCAGGCAGACAATCAGGCATTCATACCAGTTTGGTCCCCTCGTTGGTCCCCGTCTCCAGGCGACAGTCTTTCGAAGGCTGACTTCCAAGGCGCTTCAGTGAAGGTTAGCTGATGCACGATGGCCGCTCGTAGCTCAGGAAGAGGTCTCCTAGCCAGGTCCTCTCATGGATTAATTTCTTGAAGGCACAGCAGCTAGCAGCTTTCAGATTGCGTCGAAGGGAAACGGCAGTTAAACTTCTTCTGGCTCGGCTTCGAGAGTAAGGACAACCAATCATTCAGAAGGGCATTCATGCAGGCAGGCAGAAAATCAGGCTCACAGTGCATTCAGGCCATTCTTCTCCCTCCAGACACTCACAACAAGGAATGTGGATTGGGACAGGCACTCTGCCATTCATCACTCCACACTGCATTCATACCAGTTTGGTCCCCTCGTTGGTACCTGTCTCCAGGCGACAGTCTTTCGAAGGCTGACTTCCAGGGCGCTTCGGTGAAGGTTAGCTGATGCACGATGGCCGCTCGTAGCTCAGGAAGAGGTCTCCTAGCCAGGTACTCTCATGGATTAATTTCTTGAAGGCACAGCAGCTAGCAGCTCTCAGATTGCGTCGAAGGGAAATGGCAGTTAACCTTATTCTTCTGGCTCGGCTTCGAGAGTAAGCATCAAGTTTCGATTTCAGCTTCTGAACTATTTCCATCAGTGAGAGGTCCCCAGATATACTGTTTGGTCTCTCATTCACTCTGCTGGGTCCCACTCAGACAACCAATCATTCAGAAGGGCATTCATGCAGGCATGCAGACAATCAGGCTCACAGTACGTTCAGGCCATTCTTCTCCCTCCAGACACTCACAACAAGGAATGTGGATTGGGACAGGCACTCTGCTATTCATAATAATAATAATAATTTGGCATTTATATAGCACTACGAACCCTCAGGTATCTGAACGCTGCTTATTATTAACCACGGTGTGTGGTGCTCATTTATCGACCTCGGAAGGATGAAAGGCTGTGTTGGGCCCTGCTGGGATTCGAACCTGCGTTAGCAGGCTCTGCACGGATGTCAAAGCGAGCGCTCTACTCGCTGTGCCACTTGACCGGCTGGTTCATCACTCCATACTGCATTCATACCAGTTTCAGGCAGGGCTGTCTCAGTCTTTGTATCACATACCAGAAACCAGACACCCATAACATGAAATGCATATTGGTCACACACTCCATTCACCCAGGTCCCACCCCAACGGCGTACCCACAACGTACAGTCATTGGGAAGGCTCCAGCCACTCTGGCCTGGACTTCCCGCAATACCATATATGGAACTTCCAGCCAACAGCCAGTCAGGGGAAGGGACAGAGTCCGGGCTTCCCAGGACTTTGGGAAAACAAGGTAACAAGCAATAGAAAGCAAGAGGCCCATGAGGCCATCTTGTCTCCTATCAGGAATCAACTGATTCCAATGGCAGGGACTGAGTATCCCAAAATGAGGATACTCAGAGCACCTGTCAAATTCAGCATTGTGGACTACATTGACCCACTCAACAGAATTCTTCTCCATCACCAAGCTGCGCTTTGGCAGTCAACAGCAAAATGCCTGCACTGGCTCCTTGTGGAACCATTGTGTCAAAACTGCACCTTGCAGAGACAAAGGGATGGCTGCACCATCTTGCCAAACGAGTTGGAACCGGGAGCACACAGAGAAAGGTGCCAGTGTGTTCTGGGGTGCACCCAAAAGAAGCGAATCAAAGCAGCGCTGCCCTGCTGCTTACAAACCCACAGTTCCCATTGAAAAATTGAAATATTTACATTAAAAATGATGCCGCTCTGATGCTTTTTCCTCTGATTCCTCATCACACTATTTTATTAAAGAGGCTCTGCCATGCCCATTCACATTCACATTGTGCTCCAGCAGACAAGAGCAGTATCCCTGAATGGCAGACTGTTGTTCAGTTCTGAAGGAATCAAAAGAAGCTTTACTTCAGCCACACGGGAAACACTTTACTTTTGGGATACAAAATATCAAAGATCAATGCGTCAAAGTGGTCCTGCCTCTGGGCCCATGCCAATTTCAGTGCATCTGTGTTTCAAACAAATTGTTGCCTAAAGAAACTAACTATGGCTACAAAACAATGTGGAAATGCAGAGGGAAGAGACAAACTGAATTTGCAAGGAAATTGCCAGCTGGATTTACACATGGAAAAATGGGCTTTTACAAACCAGAAAAGAAAATGACTGTTTTAAAAAAACATGTGGAACGAAAAACTTGTCTGTACCTAGCAATGTAAGGGGTTTGTTGCTGGGAAACATATAGGGGATGTTTTATCCAACAGGTTTTTTTTTGATCCAGGACAAAATAAAATAAAAGGAATTAAACTGCATTGGCTGGATTTTGCAAGCACCAGAACAGGTTTTTCCCTGCTGGCTAAGCTATGGCTTCCCCCAAAAGGAACCGCCATAAACTTCCAGGACACTTGGCTGATAATTACTGGGTTGGAAAACTTTGACTGACCAAGACAAAGAAAGTTCACATACTCATCAGACTTTTGGCTGGGCAGAGGCCTCTCACAATAGAAATTCTGGGACACGAGGATGTGAAAAAGAAAACCACACCTCCCTGTGACTTGATATGATATGATATGGCATTTATAACACGCCTATACACAAGTGTTTAAAGGCGCGACGAGGCAAGGGAGGCGTAACAAAGGGAAGACAGACAACGATCCTACTAGGCCAGGAGTCATTCAGATTGCGCAAGTGCACAAGAAGCTTCAAAGAAAAACTCCATGACAAACCCTGGACTTCGGGGGGTAGCCTGGAAAGGCATGACTATATTTGGAGGACAATGCTGACCATTTGGTTTAAACAGCTGTTTTATTAAAAAACATTTCAGAATGTTATCTTTGTAACCGGACTTTCCAGGAATGTAAAATAATTTACAGTTTTAATGTAATTTCATGGGTTTTAATTTAAGACATTGCAGCTTTCACTGCCATTTTGGGAATAGAAATGGCAAAGAAATGGGTATTCCACGGAAAGTATACCTGATGCCACTGCACATTTCAATGATGACATGCCTAATGATAATCCACAGACATGTGTAAAGTTATAGAATTTTAGGCCGAATATTTCACCATAAAAATTACCAGAAATTATTAGAAGGGGTAATCAATGTTTTACAGACTGCAGAGTTGGACGGGAATGTGCTGCATAAAATATGTAACCTGCTTATGTAATTTGTTAAGATGCCACAATTGTACAAATGTGCCATTTATGTCAAAAATGGATTTGAGCTAAAATAACTGTGGGAGGGTCTGGACATTGTAAAACTCACATCATAAATCTGACAGCATGCCCTTGAAACCCAACCAACTGAGAGCAAGGCGTCAACCATTACCCATGACCATTCCTGTTGTTTAGAGGCACGCTCAGCTAAGCCTGCCCCACTGTATAGTTCTATGATGGACAGACCAAATATGAGGTCAGATTTTAGCTGGGCATAAGAGACCGATTACCAACGTCTCCTTCATCTGCACTTTCATCCTGTGTTTTCTAAATTCACTGGCATGGAACATTTTTTGCTCACAAACAAACTGCCGTTCAAATGTACAAATGAATGTTTTATTTGCCATGCCGCTTGCATTGATGTCATAGTGAATGTATAACTATGCTTTTGTGTTCCACAATTATAGATTGTCATATATAAAAATCTACTAAAATGCTTTGTATAAAGAAAATAAGCATCAGCTAATTAATAAAAAGCTGCAATTTTGTATAAAAGAATTGGAATTTTGTACATGAATATTGTATTGGAGATACCTGTTTGACAGCAGCAAGCATGCTGTTTCTTTCAACGGTTTCCCAAACTGCACAGGAACCCGTAAGGGTCTAAAACCAGTGTGCACTGAATTCACCCTGCGCACCCCTAAGATCCATAGAGGGCAGGACAACCCCCCCCCTTGTTATAGTTCTATGATGTCACCATGCTTTATATAAAGTGTGGCTGACAGGACTCTAGAGACACTCTTTCCTGAATTTCCTGCGCCTGCGTTCCTGATTTTCCATATTCATCTTGCCAGATTCCAAATCCCCCTGAAAAGGCCAAAGCATAGCTGATTCCAGATTCCCCTGCAAAGGCCAAAGCATAGCTGATTCCAGATTCCATTGAAAGGACTAAGCATAGCTGATTCCAGATTCCACTGCAAGGCCAAAGCATTGCTGTCCATCCCAGCAAGGCCTCAATCCAGAGACCTCAGATCTAAAAGATCTAAAAAGAAATCCCAATAACCAAAGGGAAATCTGTGGTGTTCTTTTGGAAAGCCTCCTGAATCCAGGCCGGCTTTTTGCCCACTAACTGCATGCCCACTGCATCCCGCTCCATCCTGCTGAGGCTGCGCTGTGCTGTGACCAAACCTTTGCCCAGCTGTCTTTTGCCAGGAGAGTCTGCCGTCTGGTGACCTAAGCCCGGGAGTCCAGAACCCGGTTGACTGTGCTTAATCCCAAATTTAAGAGCGGACTGTGAGTATCCACATTCCATCACACATAGACTACCCCATCTTGATTTTTGAATTTGTTCCTCTCTTTAAGCAACCCTATCCATATGCTGATAACTTGCCCACCTGTCAGAATTCTCTGTGCATCGTGTCCTTGATCTCCAAGCGTTAGCGCCACTTTTCTCCTCATTTCTGTCTTGCCGAGATCATGTCATTAGCAATATTTTGATTAAATAAATTAATTTTCCCTATGGAAAAGGGGTACACTCGGTAAAGGGTTACAACTGCAGCATAACTTTTATATTCACGGGTGGCGTTCCTCTTTTCTTAGCCATTAAATCTAGTTTAAGTAAAATTTGCCTTTCATTTTTAAAACCGATTTTCTCTTTTTCACTGCTCTATTTTCCTAAAAACGAACCTCACTCTACCTTCCAAATCTCTCTCAATTTAACAGCTATAGTCCTCCTTTCACTTCTATATTGTCCTTGTGCTGTGCATCCATCACCCTGCCCAAAAACCGCATTCCAATTCAGTGTTTTTCACTTGTTTTTTTTTGGCAAAAAACGTTTTTACATTTAAAACTGCAAATTTGTGAATGCGGCTGCACTAGGTTTTCCATTTCAATCTGCTTTGTGAACTGTATGCTTTTTTGATACTTTAACTGATGGTTGCAAGTGATATAACATCCCTGATACTGTGGTATAACATATGCATATCTTTATTTAAACACACATATTATTTATTATTTATCAAATACCGAGTGTCATTTTAGGCCTTTGCAAAGGGTTTCAAATCTGTGTTTCCCTCTTATTTTGTGAGGGAAGGTCGGATTCTGATTCTGTTTGCTGCCTCTTATCCCTGATTGCCTGCTGACTACCTGCTGCTCTTTTCTATCCACTCTATTTGTGGGTTGAGGGAACATTGCAGGGGGGAAACCCAAACTTGGGTGCTATCCATCCTAATTCCAAAAGTGCTCCTATTCAATTGTGCTTTGGATATGTTCATGTAGAAGGTTAACTAAGTGTAGTTCAGTAGTTTTTATTGTAATTATCACCCCATTGGTGATTGCTGCCCAATATTAAAATTTGTGTGAGTTTTGTGAATTCTAAATATAAATAAATAAGTATTGTATTTTCACCAACTGACCTGGTTCATGGTCTTTTGTGACCCGGGGTATTTGTAAAAGGAAGTGTGAGATGGGTCGGGTATTGGCTCAATTTGAATTAATTAAATTGAAGAAAAAACATTCCTATTGAGCGCCACATCCCAGGACAAGACCAAGTGTCCTGGTCCAGTGTGGGACGCCCGATTGGTATCCTTAAGAGCATGGAGCAGCCACCAGCCCATACCCTGCTCTGTGGGCCACACACAGGTGCCCAAAAACATACACTAGGGGTACAAGGTTGTACCCCCCACCCATGGGTGCCATAAAGGTATCCGAAGGGTCTGTTCACCAAACCAAAAAGAGGGAGAGCTGCACTGCCAGGAGTCCAACATGGACTCCTGTGCAGAAAATAACACAGAACACACATGATAAAAGGACTACAGAACAAGGACATGGTGGCCCTGTCCCTCCAATGCATTTCCAGCACCACACACAGAGATGTAAAAACAACCTGACAAGCTAGGGGCTCAGGTGAAAAGGCAGGAGCAACCAGCATGGCTAAGGAGAGGGAGAAAACAGGTGCACCAGTATTAATACCTCTGATAAAAATAAAACAGACAATAGGAAACAAACACCACCCTCTGACAGTACCCATTTCCTACCTGATGTTGCAAAGATGAAGATGAAGAACCTATTTGAAAACCTCCTGCCAGGAAGTCCGAAAAGTCAGGTGTTCCAAACTACAATACCAGGGTGAGTTCGATTAAATATTCTTCAAAGAAAGGACACCTGACCTGTACGGCACAAGGGCATAATCTACGGAGAGCAGAAGCAGGCAAAAGTACTGTTCACTCCTTGAAAGAAGGGTGTCCTGTTTCTTGCGGTAAGAATCCATAGAAGAGCCTCTGAGCAGAAAGAAAATCTCAAAACAAAAAGAAACTCAAGTCCCTGAAAGAGTTCAATCCAGGCGAGGTGTGGAAAGAGCAACAAAAAAACAAAGAACAAGGCAATCCAGGGAATGAAGGCTAAAGTCCGGGATTTAGACAGTGAAGGGATCAAACTCAGCCAGTCCAAGATGCAAGAGCCGGGGTCGCAGGAAGCCAAGATATCAGTCCGTCATTGAACAGCCAAGCGTCGGAACAGACTGGGGCATGGCAGAAGCAATCCAATGAGGCAGAATCAAGGGTCAGGAATCTGGAATGGGCGCTGAAGAAAAAGAGCAAGAAAAGCAGCTCACCAGCAAAACGCAATGTTTTCAGGAGAATTGCGCGGCTTGTTTAACCTGCGGCTTGTTTAACCTGCTTAAGTACAAATGCGGTTGCGACATGACACACTTCCGAGTCGCATTGGCAGACGCACACACGTGACCAGTCACGTGCACAACGTACCAGGCCGGCTGGGTATTGAAGTTCGCAATGTCCGCCGCAGTGCTTTCTGCACCAGCGTCACTGCTGGTGCCAGTGAGAATATAGAACGAGGGGTGCTGAAGGCGAGCAGACCGTGACAGCCACGTGTGAACTGGGGTTGCTTTGTGCTGCTCTGGCATTACTCGTCCTGAGGAGGACGCCAGCATCTGTTCTGGCGACTCTGCCTACGAGATTGACAGCACCTCCTGCCAATCTGGTGACTGTTAAGGTGTCCGCACTTGTGGCCGTAGCAGCTCCTGCTGCTTCAGTGGCCGCTGGCTCTTCCACCTGCCGCAGCGCCCGCTCCGTGGGCTGCAGGCCTGTTGTGGCATCACATTCCCCTTTTAAGATCTCTGGCTGATATTTATTAGATCTTATTGCTGTCTGTTTTTTTATGTACCTGAATAAATTAGGGCTTTAACCAGTACTCTGTTTTCTATAGCGGAGTCATGAGCTTTAAATGGTATACTTGTACAAAAGAAATTGCTAGCAGACTCAATGGGCCTCATTCTGAGTTTGGAGGTAAGTTCCGTTCATTACCGGCATGGTGCAAATAGCGTGTCCGAGCTGGCAATAGACCGCTAAAAGCACCCTATCACGAGTTCGCGGGCACAAGCTTTGCGCCATGCCGGTAATGAACGTAGCACCATGCCGCAAAAACAGCTGAAAAACCCTCTACTGACATGAACCGCACCGTAGCGAACACTACCGCCTTACAGTAACGCGGCATTAGTGGTGACTGTAAATAGCGGTCACCGTTATTTACGGTCACTGTTAAATTGCGGAACCGGAAACAGTGTAATCGCACAGGAACTGGAAGGAGCACGGCAGCCATCTTTAAAAACACAATCCATTGCCATCCTCACCAGACAGGACCCCTGGCAAACTTTCGACACACCGGAAAGATCCCATCATCAAGGAGGAATGCCCAAAGTGCCAAAGTGCCAAAAAGGGGAGCTGCCCACCTCGGAAAGGAGCGCTTCAGGCCTGATGAACTCCAAATGATGGTGGATACCCTCCACGAGCATGCTGACACCGTTTTCAGCAGTGACATGTGGAGGGTGGTGGTGATTAAAAAAAAAAAGAGATCTGGGCTATGGTAGCACAGAAGGTGAGCGCCGTGGGCAACACCCCCCGCACCACTAAGGATTGCAGAAAAAGGTGGGATGACCTGCTGCTGAGCATCCTCTCGGCTAATAGAAGCCAGGCCCTGGAGACAGGAGGAGGCCCAGGTTCGCCCATGAAATTAATGCCGTGGGAGGAGACATGTGCGACCATGATAGACCCCGAAGCCATCGAAGGGGTTGGAGATATGGAGTGCAGGGCAACGTCATCCGCTGATGGAGGTGAGTGTCCAACGTCAATACTGCCAACGCCAATGTTTTGAAAGTCACTGCTAAGGGCTGTCCAAGGTGACACGGCATGGTCGGCCACACCCCCCCTTTAAATCATGACGAAACAAGTGAAACCTAGGCTAGTTCCAGGTGCGAGGCCGTAACCTATATGACACATACCACACAAAGTGGGCCATTCCGTGAGGCACACAGGGCAGTTGATGTAAACAGTGTGCATGTGAGCCAGCACAGTACCAGGCCAACATGAGTGACACAGACATATGCATGCATTTACCACCCAAGCAATGCCGATAACCCACTAGTATCACTGATTGTGATATTGTAGCCATGTCCAAATGCTTCTCTCAAATCATCACTCATGCCGTCCCTCTCTTCCACCCCCTCAGGCAGCGAGCATGATAGCGAGGACCAGGCAAGCAACCGGCCCAGCACCTCCAGGGGCCAGGCAGGGGCCGCCGTCTACCTGCTAGCAGGAAAACATCTGGAGGCACACCACCGGCTCCAGCAAGGCCCGTGGAGGGTGCACAACCCCCTACCCCTACCCCACCCTGCACAGGCGGCAGACACATGCCCTACGCTGCGCTCTGAGGAGTCTAGTGTGGCTGGGGAGATTGCAGCCATGGCCCCCCTCGATGTTGCCGACAGCCCCATATCCATATGCGGAGCAACTGAGGAGGACACATATGAGATCGTCCACACCCCTGATGCCCAAACCAACCCCCAGGTCTCCTATAGTGACTCGGGTGAGAGTGACACACCTGGGCTTACAGGGCAAGGAGCAACACAGGGACATGCCAGTCCTGTGGCCAGTTCCCTTAGTGAAGCGCTGGAAACACATGTGAGCCCGATTCCCAGCAGGCCCACAACATCAGCCATTGATGCAGAGCGGGCTCAGCAGCTCACAGGCCTGATCAATGACTTCATGCAGGACAATCGGCAGGCCAGGGAGGAGTGGCGGAATGAACTGAGGGCACTGGGCGAGGTCATTACAGACAGCACAAACCGGCTCTGTGAGGTCCTTGGCCGGATAGAAGATGCTCTGGAGGCTGCACATCCTGCACTACAGCCCCAGCAGGAGGACACACCTTCTGCATGCTCCTCCACCCAGACCAGCCCGCTCCGTCGGTCCCAACCTACGATGCGCCACAGGACATGCCTCCTCCTGACTCTGGGAGTGCACAGTGACAATGCTGCCATCCACATGTGGCCTATGTGGTCCTTATGGGACTAGTGTGGGGTTGTTGTGGTGGGAGGGGGAGAGGGGTGAGGGGGTGTTTGGGAGTTGTGGTGGGAGGGGGAGGGGAGTGAGGGTGTGTTTGGGAGTTGTGGTGGGAGGGGGAGGGAGGTGAGGGTGTGTTTGGGAGTTGTGGTGGGAGGGGAACAGGGGGAGGGTGGTGGAGGGTTTGTTTTTCACATTTGAACCTTCAATTTCAATACACCGGTTGTTCATCTAAAAAAAACAGAGTGGACATTCATCATTGCGCATGTGTCATTTTATATTGCATAGAGCATAGTGTACATGTATCCCCACACCCAGTGCCTGATGTCCTGACATCCTCACACCCTCTGCTGACTTGTGTGTCAGAAATATTGTCCAATCAATGCTTGCCGCACGGCACGTCCCTCCTGTGTATCGGCACCGTGATGCTGTCCTGCCCCTTCTTCCTCCTCCTCCTCCTCCCCTTCATCATCATCTGGTGGTAGCAGTTCCATGTCAGGGGTGAGGGGCACGTTCCGACGGATGCACATATTGTGCAGCATTACACATGCTATGGTGATCTTGGACACCTTCTCATGGCTGTAGATGAGGGCCCCACCCGACCGGCTAAGGCAACAAAATCATGCCTTCAACAGGCCAAAGGTCTGCTCAATCACCACACGTGTACGGGTATGGGAACGATTGTAGTCCTCCTCATGCCTGTTCTGTGGGTTTCGGACAGGGGTCATGAGCCACGGCTTCAAGGGATAGCCACCATCACCTGCATGAGAGGGGAATGAAGGTAAGTGTTTGTACATTCATGGTGGACAACTGAACTAGTCTTACATGGCAGCAGGTGACCCCATTTCTGGCCCCGCTATGTGTCCTGTGCAATGGAATGATGGAGGGGGTAGCTTCTTCAAGATGGTTTATGGAGGGCACTCACATATTGTTGCACGTGCATCGTATATGCATGCAGCAGTTTTGGGATAAAATCATTGATGTGCTGTGTTCTGTGAGATTTGGTAGTAGGGAGTGTTGGCTGTAGTCAGTAGCATATTCGTCATTCTGTACTGATCAGTACCATGGTGACTTGCAGCACTCCTATGGGTGTGCGGAACCAGTGACACGCTGTGGTATCCCTGTTAGGCTCACCTCAATGCACTCCCAGGGATGACTGTCCTGTGTAGTGATATGCTGGAGGCAGCAAAATAGTGCATATGCAGTGCATAGTGCAGGAAGCCCTTACGGTGTGTGAGGGCCGCCGATGAGTGGTGCATGTGTTGTTGAATGCGGCCTGGTTACCTGTTCGTCATGTAGTGTTAGGTGTCGGCCTTACTTCATCACTGTGGGATTTGGTAGTCATGTGCCGTTTCACTTGCTTTGGGGCACAGTGTTCGGTGAGGTGCACATCGTGCACTGGCTTCAACATTTCCACCCAGGTGGAGTATGCATCTCTCCCACCTTCCCACCGAGGTGGAGTATGCAGCCACCCACCTCACAACCCTGATGCACTGCCATGGCCCAGTCAGGCAACCCACCAAGCAGCCAGGCACGTCGTCCAGCATGTCGCTCCATATAGCGTGGTAGCGTGGAGTTCCGCAGTACCAAAGAGTCATGAGTTGATCCTGGATATCGGGCACAGCAATGTGTGATGATCTTGCTGGCGTTACATACCATCTGCACGTTGATGGAGTAGTATTGCTTGCGGTTGCGATACGCCACCTCCATGGCATGCGGGACCACCAACTCCACATGGGTGCAGTCGAGTGCACCTATACAATTTGCCATGCCTGCCAGTGCATGGAACGCAACTTTTGTATCAAATATCTACTGGGGAGTCCGTGGTAGGGATATGTAGTCCCTTGTGTGCTTGAGGAGGGCATCCAGGACTTGGGTCAGTATCCGGGAAAATAAGGGTTGTGATATGCCATGCATGTGCCCCACTGTGTGCTGGTAGGTGCCTATGGCAAGGAAGTGCAGGACAGACACTACCTTCAGTAGAGGGGGAATGGCGGTGCGTATTTCTATGAGGCTCACTATGTCGTTGTGTATCAGGTCCACTACAGTGGTGATGGTGTCACGGTCAAGCCGGTGCAGGGTGTGGAGCTGCTCAGGTGTCAGGTTGAAGGGGGTGGCTCTGATGCGAGGGATTGGGGGCTGCCAGCGTGGTAACAGTGGCTGCACTGGTGGGGCATGCTGGGCCTGTCTCACCCTCCTTCTCCTCCTGTGTCTCCTCTGTGGTGGGGCCTGTTGTTGTTGTTGTTGAGGCCTTGCAAGCAGGGCCTCCAGCTCCAGTAATGCTACCACTATTGGTATCATCTTGGTGTGGGAGGGGGTGTGGTGTGTGGGTGTGCTCCTTTTGTACTGGCCCTGACTCCATTGCCTCCACCTGTGCTGATTGTGTGCACCTGTGGCACTTGTAAACACTGCTCAGGGTTCTTAACACCTTCTCATAGATGCCGGTATTTACTCCATGCCGGTAAGGTCTTTTTCGGCCTTCAGGAGGCCGTTATTTGCATGTCCGCATTCCTTGGGATCAGCTCCGGTTTACGGCATGCCGCTAATGTCGGCTTGGTGTGTCACGCACGCGCGCCCTGTCTGCTATTTACGGCATCGTACTTTACGGTGCCGTAAATAGCGGTCTGGTTGGTCAGACTAGCCCGTAGCGGTAAGCGATGCCGGTAATCCTTTACCGGCATCGTTTTTCCCTTACCTCCAACCTCGGAATGACCCCCAATATCTTCTTCTGGGAAGTCATTTTCCTCCCCATCTTTTTCCTACCATAAAACTAATGTCCATGGGCTCTTCTTTCTTATTAGAAGGGCATTGACTGGCGTAATATCCTGATTGTCCCCACGAGAAGAATACCATGGAGGTGGGTCTTGGGGTTTGTCCTTCTTCTGCTTTCACCTCTCCCCTTTCTCTGGTTGGTTACCATAGGCTTTCTTTCTCCCTTTGTTAGGTCTCTCACTGTGGATTTATAGGAACTGTCTTGGTTTATATCCTTGGGGGAAATGGGGATGGGAAAACCCTCTAGGTTCTTTTCTGGGTTCTTCACCGCTATGAAGGGTTTTTAAATGTCTATTGGCTTGTGCATGATTCTGCGCTGTTTCTTTAGCCAATATTAGACTGTGTCTATTTAGCTGTAGGAACCGCTTTTTGTAAATATAGGGGTAAAGAGTTTTCAAATTGTTCTACGGTAAGTGTTTCCGGTACTTCTGGTAATGATTTTGTCACTAACCATAGAGTTAAAGTGTTTTATACTCTGGCTCCTAGTTCCACTGGGGTTTCATCTTGGTGCCTTTTAATGTTTTTAAGTTTTTGTTTATAAAAATTGTCTGTTTGCCCCACCCACTTTAGTAATCCTTGTCTTATTTCATTGGAAGATTTTGTCCCCAAAACATTTAATAGCTGATAGGAGTTTTGTAATTCTCCACTTAATAAGGTGGCCAAGTCACCGATTTTCATCTCGTCTTGCCAGTGAAACTGATGGGCCAATCTTTCAAAGTTGAGAAAAAAATCCCCCAGATCTTCCCCTTCCTTATATGGCTGTAAAAGCCCATGTGGTAGTATAGGCCTCTGATGAGAGGCAACAATTCTGTCTAATCCAGCTTGAAACCTTACTTCAGCCTGAATTTGGGGGGCAGTTAGCTGAGTTAACAGGTGTTCTATAGTAGCCATCTTACCGTTCCTTTCGGGTTTTTCTTTCTCATCAAAACTAATGTCCTGTTCAAAGTTGTACAAGTCAGGATCTAGACATTGCTCTTTTGCTGGTTTGTCGGCAAAGAAAAATACTTCTTCCTCTATATCAGGAGGTTGGTCTATTTCTATTGGATTGCTTGCATCTAACAGGGGAATGGATTCTGTTGGTCCTTCCCTCTCGACAAGGGCTCCGGTGGGCCTCCTAAGACTATATGTGATACCTAGAGAGAGTATCTGAGGTAGATCTATCTCGGCCTTAATTATCAGACTCAATTTACAATTTGGTCTGATATCATAGTCTATTAATTAAAAGGCACATTTTGTTAGGATCTTTTGGTTGATACTAAATATGGTCTGATGATGAATTATTTCAATTATGAAGTCTTCTTCCAATTGTTGAATGGTACGCTGTGTTTAGGGTATAAGGGATACACTGTGATTTTTTTTTTTAAGTGGGATCCCAGTTTGTTTCAGCTGGCTTAGCATCCCATTCTGACACCATATGTGAGGGTCCGAAATGAAAACCGGACACAAAGTTGTCATGTTTTTGGTTAAAGACTTTTATTAACGTAAATGGGTTGGGAAAATGCCTCTCTGGCCCTGCTCTAAGAGGAATTCCCCTACCTATAAACAACAACTAAGGATCTGTATTTGTCAGGATGTCAGAAATCAAAAGCTGTCCTTGTGTCCAAACTTTCTATGCTGACCCACATACTACAAACTAAATAATGAGGTGAGAAGGGAAATGTCTTTATCCTGGCATTTGCAAAAAGTGTTCATAAATGAAAATATAATAACTAGAACATAATGGTTCTCCAAGGTAACAAAACCTTGGTTCCAGAGGCTAGTTCCCTCCCCCTGGATTCTTCAATGGGATGCAATGTCTCCTGTTCTAACAGTACCTTGACTCTCTCCTTTGCCCACCACAGTCCTATTGGGTAACAATCTGTTCAGCCTTGTGGTTTCCTTCTTTTGAAAAGTTCCTTCTTTGTTCCATCAAACACTGTCCTTTCTTTGGACTTCTCTGTAGGATTGTAGGTTTGCAATTTGCCTGGTATACTTCTCTGCCAGGCCTTTCATACACCTCCAACTGCCTGGTATACTTCCTTGCCAGGTTTTTGTAAGCACTTCCAACTGCCTGTTATACTCTCCTGCCAGGACTTCTTAAGCATTTCTCACTGCCTGTTTTACTCTCCTGCCAGGACTTCTTAAGCATTTCCCACTGCCAGGACTTCCCACATACTTGCAAATTGTCTAGTTTACTCGCCTGCCAGGACTTCTTATTTCCATATATGTGTAACAGTCTCTCTTTATATTCACAATGGTATACCTTTTCCTCAATTCAGTATTTCTGGTCCTTTCAATTTTAGTTTTCTTCATATCGGCATTCCATGCACTCATACATTGTTACGGGTTGCATTTGTATTCTGCCTTTTTTGACTCGCAAACAATCTTCTTATGGTTTCGATCTCTGTGGCCTTACAAAGTTAAAATTGTGTTTGGCGTGCTCACCACTTCGCTTGGGCTGACTCACCGGCTCTTTGTGGTGTGGCGTCTTCGGTCCCAATCGCGGTTACGCAGCGCAGCTCTGCCACTTGCCTTCTACTCTGGACTGCCTTGACATCCCTCTGCCTTCTGCAGCGGCACCGCTCCTGCATGCCTTCAGGTCCAGGTGAGGGTAGTGCAGCTTCCTCCAGCTGCCGAACGCCTAGGAATCATCTGATGGTTCCTGGCGTTTTTGTGGCTCTGCTTGCTCTCGCACCGATTCAGTCCCTTTTTGCTGGTGAGCCCCTTGGATACGCCACACCAGCTTGTGCTTCCGATTTCTGCACACCTCCAAGGGAGATGCACCGTCTTCTCCTGAGCTCTCTCTCATAGTTTGGTTTCCATTTTTAAATGTCCCGCGCAGAGGTGCTTTCACAAAACAACTAGCACACTCATTGAGCTTGAGGCTCCTGCTGCTCTGCATAATTTCCTTCACCCTCCTCATATCAGTACTTCGGTAGTTGTGAGAATTGGACTCCACTGATATCAATTGATGCAAAGTATTTGGAGTACCTCTCTCAATGTTTCCATATGAAGGATCAGTTCTATATGAAGGGGAATTAAAACTGAAATAGGTTTTCTTGGAGCTTTTACTTTGCAGATCATGAATGGGAGTTTGGCCTAAAGGATGTTGGGAAAAGGTTTCTCTATTTTCCCTAAAGGGGGAACGGATGCATGGCAATAGGCCATTAGGGTATTGAGTACCAGGGTGTCTTTTCCATGGGAAAATGGAGGATACAGCGTCTCATCCAATGAAGCCATGAAATCTCCCCGTGGCTGTCTCCTCCCATGTGAACCTCCTTCATAGAGCTGCCTCCAGGGTCAGCATCAGGTAGCAGCTGCCGTCCACTGGCCACATGGGAGGAGGTTACCGCCAGGGAATCCGTGATCTCCTTTGGATTCATTGGATACGATCTGCTGCTTTTGACTAGTGTCGATTTGATTTCTACTACTTGAATTTAGCCTATTTGGGGACGTACTGACTTAATCTCGTCCGTTTACATATTTTGGACACTTTGGAGCTGTACTGGTTTACCCACCACTGCCTTCGAACCTTGCCTCGTCTCAGAAACCCCAGAGACCAAGCAACAACTCACCACAGGAGGACTTTTCACCCCTGTAACCAAATGCATATGAGGCCCTGACAAACGCGGTGCTTCCCCAACCCTTTAATGACAGTGAGACATTTGCCTCTGTGTTATGCCAACAGACGCGGCTGACACCATTTTGTAAATGCCCAACAACACGGGATAACCAGCGTAATTAGAACCAACATGACCTATCAACATCAGTGTACCCCTGCAACCAGGAAGCCTATCACCGGAACAGCTTAACGCTCAACCACAAAATCAATAAACCACTGACACAAAACAATCACAAAACATCCACAACTACAAAGATGCCCCGGTACAAGAAAGACAAACAAACAAGGAGGAAAATGGAACAAAAAAGACAAAAGGAACCACACCTCCACCAAGCAATAAGAACAGCTGTACCAGATGGCGGGGAGGAGAGGGGTGGACGGCATCTAGCGAGTCAGGAGGCATGGTGATGACATGATAGCCTAGGTGTTGAGGAGGAGAAGCTCCTTCAAGAAGTGGGTCTTGTGAGAAACCTGAAGTTGTCTCACCCGCCAGTCCCCGGGGATCTGTCCTCCAGGTGGCCAGGACATGGCCATCACTTTTGAATCCAGTTCCTAGGGGTGGACCAGTGCGGGAGGATCACCTCGGGGAGTGGGACGCTGGCTGGTGAGACACAGTATCCCCTTCACTATAACACCTTTTCCCCATCCTACCAGGAAGGATACCTAGGAACTTAACCCTGCCCCCCCTCTACCCCATTCCCGACACAAACACTTTCTTAGAGACAGCTCACTGTGAGAGAAAAAGGACTAATACCTGAGCCGTATACCTGACAAGTTCCAACACAAGGGTCAGGCAGAGTCAGGAAATTACTGATAATTACACACAACTGACTTCCATCACACTTCCCCATACGGATAAAAGGCGGAGCATGAAAGCACACTCTGAGCAAGGCAAAACACACGGAGAAGCAGCAGTTCCGAGACGGCAGTTTAATATGAGAAGAAAGACGGCAGGACCAGAAAGGGTTGCAAGGAGGGAATTGCCCTTGGCCTTTTCAGAGGATGACCGCTACTTTCTCGAGCCCTCGAGAATAAGAAACATAAGAACGGGAATCAAAGCTGAAGAAAGGTGCATTGTGTGTGTTGAAGTTACCCGTGGCTCGCATGCAACGATAGCCGAGGTGGGGAGGAGCGATTGCCGCTGTGGTACTGTCCTTGGCTCCTACAGCAAAGCTGCTCCAGTGAAGTCAGCACAGCCGGTGAGTCCAGGAGACTGATAGCAGACCTGTCTGTGTTAGAACCAAGGTTGCAAGTGGCAACATTGTATAAAGAAATATGCAAAGAACTGAGTGTGAGGCGTATATGATGAGTGACGCGAATATAAATGAACATCCAAGGAGTCACTGAACTTTTTGAAGTCAAGATAGATACCATATACAGAGGGGCCGGCACCATGTGGGTGCTCATTCGAAAGTCTCCGTTAGGTATCCAATTGAGAGTGTAAAATTGTGAACTGTAAAATCGAAGTGGTCCTGCAATGGGAAAGGCAAAACCCTGTGCACATTCGAAAGTCTTTGATAGCTAATACCAGAAATGCAATCGGTCCGAGCCCCCCTGAGGGAGACTAATTGTGAAAAGGGATATGAGCCTGGCTGAGGGGCATCTGGGGTGAACCGTGAGTCACCTGAAAAAAAGATTCTTTTTTTTTAAACGTTCTTTATTTACTTTTTTTAACATAGCAAACAATGAATTTGTTTGCAATGTCCCGGGAGGATAGCTCAGCGGAAACGTGCATGCCTTGGAAGCAAGACGGCATGAAGCAACACAGGTTGGATCCCCGGGTCCGCACTTAGAAAGCTCTGGGTGTTTAAGCGCGTTATAAATACGCAACTAAGACAAAAAAAAAATTACGCAAATAAAAAAATAAGAAAACTATTCCTGTAACAGCGCCTCGATGCCCATTGGCTGTGTGAGGGCTTTAAAAATGCAAAATAAATTAATAAAAATGAAACCAACAGTCCCACCCCCAATGCGGACCCCCCACCTCCCGACCCCTAACTTGTCGAGACTGTACAAAGCATTCAGCACCAGGATAACTATTCAAATACTGTTAACATCCAGGAGCGACCTGTCCGGCAAAAAGAGAGGAAAACAAAAAAAAACAATTATATACATGGTAGGCAAACAACACAGACCTCGAGATCTTCAAATCCTTGTATATACTAAGGGAGCACTCACGTTGCGTCCCTTTCTTCATTGTTCATATAAGATCTGAAGGGAGCCCAATAGTCTAGCAGTCTGCCCATCACTGGGAGAGTCTTTGCATATTGAGGTTCCTCCTCTCACACATGCTCATGTTGTTTATCCATTCTTGGAAGCAGGGAGGCCTGCGCTTACCCCAGGCTCTGGCAATTAGGGATCTTTCCACAAAAGATGACATAGATATTAATTTCCTAACCACCTTGTATTCGTGCTCGACCAGAGCTAGTAGCCATAATTTAGGGGTGTAGGGCATCTGAGTACACTGCATCTGGGATAGTGCCATCTCTATTTTGTCCCAGAATGGGCGTAGCTGCGGACAGGACCAGGAGACATGAAGGAAATCCGCTGGGTCAGACCCACATCTGATACATTGGGGAGGCCTGTCCGGGTAAAACCTGTGTAACCGTGCTGGAGTGTAATACACCTGGTGAATGAATTTAAAGTGATCAGTCGAAAGCAGTTGTCCATAGATATGTTGTGGGTTTGACTACAGATTATTTCCCATTGAGGGTCCGATAGTTCCTTCCCTAATGCGGATTCCCATTTAGCCTTATGATTAGTGATGTGTGTAACACTTTGTGACCTAATGCATATATATAGTCATGACACTAGTTTCTTAGTGGTTGGGGGCTCTTTAACATATATAAGTATCGTAGAGGACATTGGTGTCTGAGGGAAGTGCAGCCATTCAGGCCTCACGTGCATGAAAATATAGCAGCATGGTGACCGAAGTCCATTCTCCCCTTTCCCCTCAGATCCTCCCACGTTATGAAGCTCCGGTCTTGAAGCCGATCCCTGGGACTATGGACTCCCAATTTCTCAAAATGTTGGCAAAATATTTTCTTGTGGGTGAGGGGAATTCCATTGACCCAGTATATCGCCGATTTAGGGGCGAACCATGCTACTGAGTTTGTGGCCTGGAGTAACTGGTCCCAGGCCTTACAGGTGATGTCTACAGGCTGTATCTCAGTTTTTGCCATACTGCGCTTGGCGTTCCAGAGCAAACCATTCACGTCATCCGGGTATGAGGTTACCTTGTTGAGCAGGACATGAGTGAGTTCTGGAGTCGAGGTCACACACACCGAGTACTGCATCTGCGTCGCCAGGTAGTAAGCATGCAGATCTGGGTATTCCAGGCCTCCCTGTTCAAATGTAAGGATAAGGAAGTCATAAGAGATCCTGGGCTGCCCTCCTACTGAGACCAAGCGAGTCATCAAGCTCCTGAGTCGTGACCAAAATCTTTTTGGGGGCCAAGCCGGAACGTTATTGAAAATATATAACAACTTCGGGAGGATCACCATCCCTGTCAGGGACACTCTGGCAGCCTGGGAGATTGGTAGATGTATCCATGTATCTACCTTGTGTTCTAACTTCTCAAGGGTCTCTACATAGTTTATTTGATATAGTTCTAAAAGGGAAGTAGCAACTAATATACCCAAGTAGTGGATGCCTTGGGGGCACCATCTGAACTCCTCACCAACATCTGTGGGGGAGACACAAGGCATCAGCAGGAGGACCTCCGACTTAGTCCAATTGATTTTTAGGCCACAGAGGGTTCCAAACAAGGCAATCTCCTCCAATGGTGGCAGTAGATTCTGTCTGGGATTTTTTACGTATAGCAGTAGATCATCTGCATATAGAGAAATTATTGAGAGATGGGAATGTATTTTAACGCCTCTATGGGCATGATATTCTCGTAGGGTGCAGGCTAATGGTTCGATAGTTAAAGCAAAAAGTATAGGGGATAGCGGGCAACCCTGACTGGTGCCCGGAGTAGGATAGATATGTTCAGACAGTATTTGGTTAGTATATTTTCTAGGCCTGGGTGCTGGGTATAGTAACTGCACCCATTGTAAGAATGAGACCCCAATTGCTAAACGTCGAAGAACCTCAAACAGAAACGGCCATTCCACCGAATCAAAGGCCTTCTCTGCATCAACTGCGGCCAGAGCTATTGGGATTTCCGGGTTAAATTGTGGATGAGCGAGAATAGTCGACAAAGATTGTTCTGAGTGGAGCGACCAGGAATAAAGCCAGCCTGGTCGGGAAGGACCAAGACAGGCATGTAGGGCAAGAGTCTATCGGCTAATAAGTTAGCGAGGATTTTATTGTCCGTATTAACTGACGACAATGGCCTACATGAGGAACAATTGCGTGAATCCTTAGAGGGTTTTAACAACACAGTAACAAGTGCAGTTCTGGTGGATTCGGGAAGCACACTTGCTGTACTGGCTGCTTGTTTCATACGTATCCCGTAAATGGGGGATAAACAGGTGAGGGTATGCTTTATATAATTCTGCTGTGATCCCGTCCAGCCCCTGTACCTTACCATTAGGAAGAGAGAGGATCACCTTTCGGTAACTCTTAGTCAGAGGGGGGAGTCATTCATGGTCATCCCTACAGCTGGGTCCAGCCAGCCTAGCGTGACTCTATCTAAATATTGCACTATTGAGTCGTGTCCGATCAAGGATTGGGAGGAGTATAGCCTTTCGTAGTAATCACAGAACACAGTGTTGATCTCCTCGCCGTCTCTGGTGGGGGTTCCGTCAAGGTCCTCGACCTCCGCAATAGATTATAATTGACGCTCATGTCCGATCTTCCAGTCTAACGTGCAGCTAGAGCGATCACCTTCAGAATACGATGATACCGCGACGAGATCCCCCAAATAGCGCTCCTATTTTGAGGTTAAGAGAGACATTTCCTCCGTGGCCACACAGAGCCGGGAACGTATCGTCAGAGTGTCCAGGCGTCCTTGTTGTAGTTCTAGGTCTTTGAGCTCCCATTCAAGAGTCTAAATGGACTTGCGTATGGATCTAAGGATACCGCCCTCCTTAGCCATGCAACACCTCTACTATTGACCTTGAAGATTTCCCATACAATCCTGGAGTCTCAAAGAAGGTTTGAATATCTTGTTTAATCTCTTCGCAGAAGACAGTGTCCTACATAGCACAGGCCCTAAAGCGCCAACACAGGTGCTTGGGGGGGCGAGTCGGTCCATTGAACTTCACAACCACCGGGGAGTGGTCAGATAGGGTTCAGGGAAGTATGTGGGCACTTATGGCATCTCGGGCCAAGTCCGATGACACCATCACATAATCAATCCTAGATGAGCTACCATGTACCCCCGAGTAGTATGAGTATTCCCTGGCCGTGGGATGTAGTAGTCACCAGGAGTCGTGGAGGTCATGATATTTGGCTATGGCCAGCCATTTCTGGGCTGATTTTCGATGGGAGGATTGGGTTGTAGTGGATCTGTCCAGATCTAGAGAGATGATGACATTGAAGTCCCCCACCCATATGACCTCATAATGCGGGAATGTGCGTAAATGGGCAGCACATTGCTGGAAGAATTTGGAGTTATCTTTGTTAGGGGCGTAAATGTTTAGGATAGGAACCCACCATCCTGCGATCTGCCCCGCTAATGTAAAGGCCCAGTCCCCCTCTTATACGTGCAATCCAAAGAAATAAGACACACCCCAACGGGGAATGAGACTAAGAAAACAGGCTGCGAGAGTTAGTTATCTTTTATGTAAAATTGGCATCCAGAGAACTCTGCTGCCCGAGAGCACTCTGGCAAACATTACAATTACATGAATTTATGAAGGCAAAAATCGTCATTGGTGACGTCATCATATAAGGGACTACATGGACACAGGATTGGATAAAAATTAAGTAACATATGTAGCTGTAGGTGCTGCTCCCTCCGGATTGGTTGTTCGGTTGGCAGGAGGGTGAGTGTTACAAGGTCCATCTGCCTGTGTCCGGGCGGGGTGAGGGTCAGGTTGCTTTGGAGCAGGGTGGCCACTAACTAAGCTAACATGAGATACTACCAATAGACATGCACTAAATAATAGTCACTACAGCTCCTTTGAGCAAATCATTATAAGCCTATAAATTGCATACATGTGAACACACCATCATTTGTTGGGACTTATATGGAGTACCAGGCTCAAGGGCCTTGGCAAGTGTGATAACATCGATCTTGGGGTGGGTCTGGGCACATCAAAGACACCAGGGGGCATGCTGATATGTGTTAGTTCTAGGGTGCAATATACTGTGATTTTTGTGGGGGGCACACTGGGGTGGGCCTCATGGCAGGGTCGTGTGTCTGGTACATCAAGAGAATACCTTGCAGGGACACAGGGTTATACTGGCAGTCATTTTGCAATAGCAGGGGGAAGATTGCACAGGCAGGTTTGTGGAGATGGATGAACTACAAGGCATGGTTCAGGCCGGTTCACACATGGGACAGTGATCTCAGAGGAAAGGCGAGATGTTACATTTGTTTTTGTTGCAATTACCTCCAGCTCGAGCGTGAGAATGGAGCTGCAAAGCTTTCAGGCACAGTGAGAAAAGATGGGGTCCATGTGCGCGGTGTGCACGGCGCTGCAGAGGGGAGACGAGCCTTTTCGTATTATCGCAGTGAGGCCTAGTCCAAAAGATGGAGTCAATGGTGCACAAAATGGATGCCAAGTGTCTCTCGCAACAGCCCCACCTATGCCAATGCCAGCACAAGGCCGGTGTTAGCATAAGGGCAATGGCAGCGTCCCCCACCATTGGAAGAGCAAGTGGTCCATGTTGTGCTGAATGTATGACGGGGGGTCCAAACGACCCTTCACTCCCACACAATAGTAATAGAAAACGACCATCCTCGTCCCCTACTTGACTGTGAAGCTTGAATTCCAGCGTGCGATAGATGTAGGTGGTCACCCCCCAGGCGTGTGTTCAGAAGGATGAGCTATACATATGGATCACCCAGCCCGCCAAGTTGGGGAGCCTGCTTTCCCATGCCAGGTGAGTTTCCTGCAAGCATAGGATATTCGCTCAATG
Source organism: Ambystoma mexicanum (assembly GCF_040938575.1). NCBI lineage: Eukaryota > Metazoa > Chordata > Amphibia > Caudata > Ambystomatidae > Ambystoma > Ambystoma mexicanum. The sequence continues at coordinate 67,363,778 of NC_090939.1, forward strand.
ATTTTTGGCGTAGTTTGTTATCAGGCGAAACTTTTTGTTTTGTGGCGCCCCAAAATCCAAATTGCATATGACTGAGACTTCTGACCATATCTATTGCTTTGTAACCATACTATAATGGGATGCATATAGCCCACATTTTGTACAGGGATATATATTGCGACCAACTGGGGAGCACTTCTATGAAAAAGGATTAATTTCTGAATTCTTCACTAGTGGAGTATTCAAGGTTACCCGCGAGGGGACCCCCTGTGGTCCGGGATATCTCTCGCAAAGCGTTAAGCTGTCTCGGGGGATTTAAAAAAGGAAACTTTTCCATTGTATACCACCCGCAACTTAGCTGGAAACAACATTGAATATCGGATTTCTTTCCTTCTGAGAATATTCTTCACAGTCTGAAATGTTTTCCTTTGGTCCTGTACTTGCAGGCTGAAGTCTGAAAAAAGGCGAACAGTCGCCAAGCCCCATCGCAACTCCCCCTTTTCCCTAGCCGCACGGAGCAGGATGTCTCTATCCCGATAGCTGAAAATTCTGCCGATTTTAGCTCTCTCCGGTGCCCCCAGAGAAGATCTTGCGGCCAATGACCTATGCGCCCGCTCCACAATAAACATGGTTGTGACTGGTGGATTTCCCAGGACCTACATAAGTAGTTTTTCAACAAAGGACTCCATATTATCAATGTTTGTGGATTCTGCTACCCCGATGATACGTATATTGTTTCGACTAGACCTCCCTTCAAGATCGCTGTTCTTGGCTATCACACTCTTTGATGGCCTGTTGCAGGGTGGCCACCTCTCTCTGGAGAACCGCCACCTTGTCCTCACCGTACCCAATCCTCTGTTCCCCCTCGGACATCCGGCCACAAAGCTTGTCAATCTGGACTGCCGAGGCATCTGCTTTACAGGTTAGCGCGTCAGTCTTGGCCCCAAGATCATCAGTGCTCTTTTTAAGGGCCAGTATTGTTTGGTTCAGGGCCAACACATCCAGTTGGGATGGGCCAGACATTTCAGCAGGAGAAGGAGGTGCCTGGTCGGGTCTAGCAAATTGATCTATCTTCGCCTGTCTTTTTGGGTTTACCATATTCAGGCCGCTGGGTGCAGTGGTATCTTTTGGCCCCACGATAGGGTCTTATGGCTTCACACAGTCCTCACCCTGGGACACCTCCGCAGCCCTAGTCGACAAGTGTTAATGCGGAAACGCGAGACCGGGGCCCGGAGCGAGCGCAACCCCAATTATCCCACGTTTATGGAGGCGGTAGTCCAAACGAGATATTGCTGCGGGGGGAGTGGGTGAACCCGAAAACCAATGTACACCGCCAAAGAATGGTGTTCTGTCCAATAGCGCGTGGCCCTCGCTTGAAGGTGGTATGTGCCCCTGCACTATGCCCCAGCCCGACAGCTGGAGAGGCCGACCAGATCCGGGGGGGTGGGGCGGGGATGCCAGCAAGTCAGGTGCGCATCCCCGGGATGGTCCAGGGAAGGCGAGAGAGGTGAAAAAAACTCTGGCGAGTGGATGTGAGACTTTGGGATACACAGGGAGGCTGCCCGCAGTGATGTCCAGAGGCGAAGTAGCCCCGATGCACACCGAGGAATTTGGAAGGTGCATGGTGCAGGTGGAAGTCAGGCAGCCTGGAAAGGCATATATGTAGTGGTCTGCTCCGGCGCTGAACTCCATGTCAGGGGAGCCTCAGGAGGCGCTTCTGCTCAATTCCAAGCTTCGGCAGGCAAGTTTGTCATTTGCGGCGCCTTTGGAGAGGCCGCATCTAGCCGCGTTGTAAACCCACAGGCCGTTGTGACGGATCAGAGAGGGCGGCACTCAGGGAGTAGGGGCCCTTCACCCCCCGCTCCTTCGTCTGGGCTGGAATCGCCCCCCGCATCGACAGTCCAGGCACAGAATCTTCAAGGAGACGGGGGAACCAACAAACCCCCCCTCGCAGAGGGGAGTCCGATGTCTCAGAGCGCCACAGGCAGGAGGATCGCGAAGAGGCCCTGAGGAGGAGGGAGCTGCAGAACTCTCCACTGCTGCTGACAGGGGATCGCAGCTAGCCCAGAGGGTGGCGTAGAAGCACAAGCCGCAGGATCACTAATGTGAGAATGTCCCGCTACAAGTCCTGACCAAGATGCGTTTACGTTGTTCCAAAGTGTATGGGTGCCATATGGGTGCCGTGAGGGCTCAGGCCGGCGAGAGGCCGCTGTGGCTCCACAGTTCCAAGCAGTGTCAGCGTTGCCCACGTCAAAGAGGCGTCTGGGTTAAATGGATCGGTGTACCCAGTGTTCAGCCGGTCCTTATATCATCATGAGGGTGCTGAGGCGGTACGAAAAGCAGGATATTGCTCAGGATATGTGAGGCTTCAGTCGGAGCACTCTCAGGTGGCGGCCATCTTCACAGCTGCGCAACAACGCCCCCCCCCCCTGAAAAAAGATTTTCTACAGGCATTCGAAAGCCAAACTGCAATTGGTCCGAGCCGGGCTGAGGGAGACTAATTGTGAAAAGCGATCTGAGCCCGGCTGAGGGGAATCCGGGGTGAACCGTGAGTCACCCGAGAAAAGATATTATATTGGCACTGGAGAGGAGGATCTGAACCCGGAAGAGGGGGATCCAAGGTGAAGGTTGTGTTACACCAGGGATCGGAGCCCAGCTGAGGGGGATCCAGGGTGAAGAGTGAATCGCCCTACTTGAATACTTGGAAATCAACTTTTCGTTTGTTTGGAGCATTAGGCCCTCTGAATCAAGAGACTTTTTGATAACTTAAGAGACTTGGGCATAGAAGGCCCTCATGTTGGTAATGGAACTGTGCCCTTGTGACGAAGAAGCGCAAGAGTGTGCTATGCTTAAGTTAACTGCCTTGTCCCATGCTAAAAACGAGGGAGGGGAGGCCGATGGCCTAAACATCCTGACTTATCATCTTTTGTTTTCATGAACATTTCCCCACACTGTTTGAACATGGCAGTAAGAATTGGCAATAGTTTGTTTTAGTATAGGCCCTTTTATTTTGACGAGTCTCCAATAGGACTGCATTATTATTCGGTGGTCGTAGCTTGCGCCCATCTGTAGATTAAGGGTTAGATAGGCGTTTTCACACCTTTGTTAAAGTTCAATAAACACCCTTGAACTGTGGTCCCTTATGTCTGTCATACTTCAATACCATGCCTTCCTTACATATGGTGTCAGAAGAACGATGTGATTCAACTGCTAAAAATTGAAAATCCATGCTGATGATTGTCACCTTTGTGTCCATCAAAGAAGGGTTGTTGAAAAGAGTGGGACAAACTTGCAATTTCTATCGGCAGAATTTGAGGACCATTAGATTAAACCCGGGAGAAACCCCCCTAGATATGGGTGAAGGTGTCAAAAACACTGTAGCCCTTTGGATCAAAAACAAATCCCTAGAAGAGTTCATAGAAATGATCACCTTAGAACAGTTCACCAATTCCTTACCCCCTTTTTTGCAAAAAGCAGTCTTACAGTTAAGTCGACATACCCTAGCCATGGCAATTGAAATTGCACAAAACCACTCAGATGCAGCCCAACACTTCCACTCGGCACAGCGAGGGGATGAACGGAAAGATTACAAACCTATCCATCTACCTCAACCTCAGCGAGTAGACAAGCAAGGAGGGTCGTACAGGATCAAGGAATGGCCACCAAAAGAAAGACTAGAAATCAAGAGATCTGACGCCAAAAACAAAAACGAAAGCAAAAGAGAGGAAGCCAAAGGAAGCAGACCACCCCCTCGTATCTGCTTTTCCTGTAAAGAAATGGGGCATTTAGCTAGGCACAGCCCAAAAAAATGTAAAGGACGAACCTATGGAAATAGGCAGTTTTAAAGGGAGAAGAGTGGAAAGAACCCAAAATAGATTTAGAGACCTTTAGCATATGTTTATAACAGTCTTCTGATGACTTCACATATGAAAAGGCTTGGGTGAATAGGAAGCAAGTAAAGGCATTCGTTGACTGTGGTAGAAAGTAAACCGATATACGAGCTGACTTGGTCACAACAACGGACCTCGAACGCTACCCTAGTTAGTTACCTGTGTACATAGGGACAAGGAACCCTCCCAAAACTGTGCAGATCCCTCTCTGGCTATCCTAGCTCTACCCCCCCTTCTCTAGAGGATCAAATGCCTTTAGAAATTCAGCACCCTGGTGCGAGGCCTGGCTTTCTGTGAATGGGTATGCCCCTTGGTTTCTGCTCTTAGGCCAGCGTCCTGTGGAGTGGCTGTCGCAGGGAGAAGCGGGTTACCTGCCTTTACAAAGGAACAAAGAGAGGCACCCCACCAAACTGCCTCCCTGCCAGTAGGGCAGGGTTCAACCTATCTGCAGGAATACACATAAACCTTCCACAGCTGAACTGCGCCCACAAGGCTGTCACCAGCAATATCAATTAAGTGTGGCTGGGATAACTGTGAGATGCTGGCCACCATACCCTAACTCGGGTATGGCTTATATTTACAGTTTTATGTAGTTTTTTGAACAATGGTGCATATCTTAAATGCCACACCTGCCTTACAGGGACTTGGGTGTCAATGCAGCTGTAAAGAGGCCACCTGTGACCTCCGAACCTGCTCTGTGCCACTAGTAGAGCGGGCACTGCGAATCAGGATACTGATGCAGCAGGGCACATGTACACACTATGCTTATGGCATGGAGTTTATGAAATGGGGAATCTGATTGGCAGATGTCCCTTTCAGAGATGGATTACCTGCAGCAATGTATTTAATAAAAATTAAAAAAGCAGGGCTTCCACACCCTGGTCAGATGGCAATTACTTGCAGTTTCATTAAAACGTGTGCATATGCGTGCGGTCAGTAACCTCTGTTTGCCGCATGTCACCTAAACACCAAATGTCAGTACTCTATTATGCCATTTATATGATTCATCGGGAAGCTGCCTTGATCTGCTAGCATATGAGAGACTTAATGCAGCGAACCAGCACATTTCTCTCTGGGTAACTATCTGTTTCCCTTTATAAAAAGACCAGGTCAGCAGGGTAATCAAAAGTTTATTTTCTAAAGGTAACTAGACTTTAAATCGAAGCAGCTGTTTCCCATTAAAGAAAGTGATACTGTCTACTGGGGTGACTACGAGGTCTTCCTGTCTAATAGGAAGTCGTCTGGTCACATTTAATTAGCTATTTCCCATCACAGAAACGGACACGCCAACCCAGGGAGATCAAGAGGTCCTCTTGTCTAACAGGAACTAGCGTGTTCATGTTAGAGAACTGGACCCTGCACCACTGGGAGACAAGAAGGTCCACTTGTCTAATGGGAACTAGCCTGTTCCTGTTAGAGAACTGAACCCTGCACTGCTGGGAGACAAGAAGGTCCACTTGTCTAATGGGAACTAGCCTGTTCCTGTTAGAGAACTGAACCCTGCACCGCTGGGAGACAAGAAGGTCCACTTGTCTAATGGGAACTAGCCTGTTCCTGTTAGAGAACTGAACCCTGCACCGCTGGGAGACAAGAAGGTCCACTTGTCTAATGGGATCTAGCCTGTTCCTGTTAGAGAACTGAACCCTGCACCACTGGGAGACAAGAAGGTCCACTTGTCTAATGGGAACTAGCCTGCTCACGTTGAATCAGCTCTTCCCCGTTAAAAAATAGACCCCCGAGAAATGTGAGAACAAGAGATCCTCTTCTATTGTGAACTAGCCTGTTCTAAGAAAGATTGCTTGACCAGATGGGTGAAGGCAAGGAATGGCCTGCTTCTGTAAAAGCGGATATTTCCCATTAAAGAAGTCAAACTTGTGTCAAGCAACATCCCTCAGAGACAAGGACTTGACAAGTTGTGGTGAGTGGAAACAGACGTGTGCCTTTCTTGTAATGAGAGCTAGGTTTTTCAGGGAAATTGGCCATTTCTTTTTACAAAAATGGCACCAATTTATGAGATGGGAAAATAAGTCTGCTTGGTACACATGAATGGTTGGTGAACAGGAGTAAGTATATTAACACCCGTGGAGTGGCACCAGCCAATCGGAAGGCTAGGCACAATGGCTTGCACCTATGGTATATGCCCATGTTCCTTGGCAACCTCCTACATGACTCCCTCAAGATCACGATTTATTTTCCTAGACCCTGTTCTTGCTCCCTTTTCCCTGTCTCTGCCCAATCTCCCACGATTAATAGCTCTCCCTGCATCCCTCCCTCCCCCCTGCATAAACGCGTAAACGTCCTTCGTCGCCCTCTCCTCCCCAATAAACATATAGAAGTGACTTGTGCATTGCTGGCATTTGAGCACGCCAGGGCTTAACATGGCCTTCTTCTACAGGGAGAAGGCACAGGAAGCAGGGGTATCCTATATATGTAGGGTCCGCGCAGGGGGAGCGGTCTCTTTCCCAACTCGATCCCCCTGCACCAGCCAGGAACAACTCTGAACCACCCAACCCGCCCTAACAGGTCTTTTATTTGCAGGTTGTCTAATGTATGTATTTTGCTGTCGCAGGTGGTTAATCGGTTGTATACTAATTGACTTTTTCACAATTGACCTCGGGAGAATTGACCTAATTTAGAAGGTCAATTAGGATATATATGCAGGGGAAACCCCCTGTAACCCCCCCACACAATCCAAAAACCTCTGCAACCCCCACCCAATCCCCTTATATTATTTATAATCCAAAACCAACCCAATACATATATAAAAACACTAAAATAATATAAAGGTCAATTGCGCAGAAGGTCAGTTGCAAAAGGTCAATTTGGGGAATACTGGTTAATCAGGCATTCAAGCAGGGACCAAACGAACCTCCCGATGGAGGGTAAAGATGACCAGGAGTAAATGACCCCTTGTTAGCCTAGCAGTACGGGGGGCAGCAAGGTCGAAAAAAGAGGCGCTCCCCCACGGCATGGTTGTCAGCTTCCAGCAGCCCAACAGCGGCGGCTGCCACCAATGCATTTCGCCTGGAGCGGGAGTCTTTGGGAGGTTCTGGGAGTGGGCCCTAATTATGCTAGAAGGGGAATTGATAAGGAGAAAAAGAGAGCTGACTGTAAATAAATAAAGAGAAAAAGGAAAAGGGGTGTGCAGACGAGGAAGAAGAATAAGCAAAAGGGTGCCGTACTGCCGATCAACTGGGTTATTAAAGTTATTAGAGATATTAATGTCTCTGGAGGATAGCTCAGGGGCAACGTGCCTGCCTTGGAAGCAAGACGACACAAAGCAACACAGGTTCGAACCCTAGGTATTAAGCGCGTTATAAATAACATATCATATCAATGTGTTCGTTTGAATTTAGGGTATGAAATATATAAGAAAAATACTGCAACTTTGCTATGCCACAATAAGAGGATATGGTCTGGCCTCAGGTATTCAACCAAAGTGGGCTACAGTATGCATTGCAGGGTTGGGGGCGAACAGTAACTGACTGCCTATGTTAAGAGATGTGTGTTCCTTTCCATGTTAAGTGGCGACCATCTTCTTTTCCACAGGGAATCGGGCATGTGCTGTCATTGTGCCCCTGGTTGTCTCGGGGGATAAAGACGCTGTTGGCAACCCAGAGGGAGCACAGGGGACCCTCGAGGGGGTGCAGGCTTGCCTGCTAACGGCCCACAGCCCTCACAGGCCCCCTTTGTCTGCTCCAGCCCATCTTGGCCTGGCTGGCGGCCGTTACCTCGAGTCTTCAGTTATATATACCTTGGCATTCCCTTGTTCAGTTCTGTTGATTACTTCCCGCCAAAATGCATCAATGAAAGTTGGGAGCCGACCAGTGTGTGGCAGTGTCCTTTCACCTGCAGAGCAGGCAGGAGCTGGGCACACTGCAATAACAGAGCTTCCCATTGGACACATGCAGAGGCCTTCATAGAGGTGTTCTTTGCTGATGGGGGAAGCCCCCATTTGGAAACATCACAAAAAGCAAGGAGCATTAATTCAACACGTGCGACCCAGCCTAGCTAATGCCCTGCTTCTCAGGGTCTACTTTTTCTCGAGATTTGCAGATGTGTGCCCTCACTGCATGCTGTGCCAGCTACTCAGAGGTGTGGAGCAGATACTTCAGTGTGTCATAGGCATTGTTGTGGTTCTGAGACCCCCCAGGGTGTGAGGGCATAATTACTGTCTCGGATTCTCAGGCCAGTCTAATGAAACTCTACTCGCTGCTGTGCTATGAGGAAGTCGGGGTGACTCTGTGCTCTTTCTTATTTCTTCCAGCGTTTCTAGGCCAGCCTGAAGTGAGCTGCAACATCACAAAGGGGCGTCGGATGGTATGGTGTGGCCTTCACCCTGAACCTTCCCAACCACCAGACTTCCTCTGGAAAAAAGACAACTCGTCCATAAGCGTCCCAGACTACTCCTTGGGCCCCGATAAGAAGACACTCACGCTGAATGATAAAGCGACCTCCGTGCTGGGGCTCGAGTGTGTCGTGAAAAACGCTGCGATGGAGAGCCGGGCTGCTGTCCCCTCCGACTGCTTCCCCGAAGGTAACGTCTCTCTCTGAGCGGGTGCAAGCGTGCATTGTGTGCACTGAGAACGCAGGCCACTCTTGTCTCTTAAGTGGAGTCATGGTGTGGATTGCGTGCTTGGGGAGGTGGGGTGTGTACTCTGATCGCCACTGCTGTGAGCGTCTCGCCCGTGCCAGTGTCATGTCCTAATTGGGTTTTCTGGCTAATGTAAGATGTAAGAAAAAAAGAGCCTCGTAACCATCAACATGAGCAATAACGTACCTTTCTAGCAGCCAGTAGACGTGTCATAAAGAAACACAAATTGGCAAAGCCAACCGTTCTATGTGTTAATTCATTGGATAGCCATTGCCTAGGCACTGCCCGCTTCACATCAATTGCTGTGATGTGCCCAGCTACTCAGAACATACCGCAGGCATTGCCAGCATAAGCTCAGGGGCTAACATCATTGCCAGTTGTGGCCATTAAGTCGCCACTCTCTCACCATGCTGTAGATTGTGCACAGAGGCGTTGCTAGGTTGCTGGGGTGGGGGGCTAAGGGGGCTATAGCCCCTGGTCTTTTGGTTGTAGCCCTGGATAGAATCTCAGGAGCTACAACCAAAAGGCTAGCTAGCTAGCCCCCAGTCCCGACAGCTCTGACATCAGCGTAGTCCTGGGTCTTTTCCAGACCTAGCAACACCCCTGATTGTGCATATCACCGCGTTAAGCAGGGGTGGGTGTGGTTAAAAAGAAGTGGTCACCAAGTGGGAGGCAGAGCTTTGTCAGCTGTGGCAGCAAACATGGAACGTGCTTCCTGTGGCAGCCACTGACTCATTACCAAACAAGCTGGTCAGGCTTTGTTCATTGCAAACATTTTAGCATGACGAGTCATAGCGTGCACTGTTTTGTAATGCTGTCCACGTGAAGAGGGTGCAGTACATGTGTATGGTGCAGCGACGAGTGCATTTGGAATGTGGCATTTCATGAGCAGGGCGTGCTGGGGTGCTGTGAGCGTGACAGGGAAGATTACAAAGTGGCATTCCAAAGCAGGTTAGCTAAGCTCAGGCGATTTAGAGCTGCAACTGCACAAGTCCCATCAAAGGGTGGTATTGCATTTTAGCAGCGCAGTACTTTCCAGACGGCCTGATGTCCTTAGGTCAGGCTTAAGTTAGATAGGGCTATTCTATTGGAAGAACAGTAAGAAAAGCACTCTGCATGCCAACAAGTACTGGCACGGTGCCCGCAGAATCCCTCCTAGGTTGCATTAGTAGATCAGTGTTTCACCTTCCATGAAAGACTGAGTGCCAAGGAGGGAAAGCCGAAGAAAGAGCCAGTCGTTTCCTGACTGCAGTGGCTGTCCGCCTCATCCTGCCTTTCTATGAAGGGGAACTGCATTTGGCAACTATCACATCCCCGCCTCCAAACCTCCATGAGAGGCTGAATGGAAAGGACTAAAAGGGCCAGCCACAGTGATGTCTACGGGTCTACTTCCTCCCCTTTGAGTCGGGTCCATTATGGCAAATGTGGTCATGGGTGTTGTGCATTGAGTGAGTGAAAATATCTCCACATTCCTGGTACCTTCCCTTGCGCACACTTTACACATACACTTATTGCCCTCGTCCTTTAGTAGTAGTAATGCGTCATTTGTATAGCGCCTATCACGATTCTTATGGTCACAACGCACTATAGGTTGAACGCCCACGGGGGACCGAGTCAGAGTATGGGGAGACATTCGAGGAAGTGCTAGTATGCATGTGTGCATATTGGTCAGTGCTTAAGATTCGAGGAGCGGCCAAGTCCTGCCAGCCACCCATGTCGAACCGGCATGTGGATGGGTAGTGATAAGTGCTCTAGAGGAGGAAAGTGAGAGCGGGATAGAAGTTATGTGTGCATCTACGTATCAAATGTGTGTCGTGAACGGTAGCTGTATTCTAATGGCAGAGGTGTTGTGCAAAGTGTCTTCAAGTGGTGTATGATGGCAGATGCGTGCGGGTCTGTTGGAGCATGTAAAACCTGGGCGGCTTGAGTGCACTGCCGATGATGTCATTACATTGCAACTATCTCTACACCAATGGGACCCTCTCCCGCCTCGTGGTCTATGATGGCAGATGCGTGCAGGTCTGTTGCCGCGTGTATTATTTTGGGGGGCTTGAGTGCACTGCTGCTGATGATGTCATTACATTGCAACTATCTCTACACCAATGTGACCCTCTCCCGCCTCGTGGTGTATGATGGCAGATGCATGCAGGTCTGTTGGAGCATGTAAAACCTGGGCGGCTTGAGTGCACTGCCGATGATGTCATTACATTGCAACTATCTCTACACTAATGGGACCCTCTCCCGCCTCGCGGTCTATGATGGCAGATGCGTGCAGGTCTTTAGCTGCACATAGAACCTGGGGAGCTTGAGGGTAGTGCCGATGATGTAATTACGTTGCAACTATCTCTACACTAATGGGACCCTCTCCCGCCTCGTGGTCTATGATGGCAGATGCGTGCAGGTCTTTAGCAGCACATAGAACCTGGGGAGCTTGAGGGTAGTGCCGATGATGTAATTACGTTGCAACTATCTCTACACTAATGGGACCCTCTCCCGCCTCGTGGTCTATGATGGCAGATGCGTGCAGGTCTTTAGCGCACATAGAACCTGGGGGGCTTGAGGGTAGTGCCGATGATGTAATTACATTGCAACTATCTCTACACCAATGGGACCCTCTCCCGTCTCGTGGTCTATGATGGCAGATGCGTGCAGGTCTTTAGCTGCACATAGAACCTGGGGAGCTTGAGGGTAGTGCCGATGATGTAATTACGTTGCAACTATCTCTACACTAATGGGACCCTCTACCGCCTCGTGGTCTATGATGGCAGATGCGTGCAGGTCTTTAGCTGCACATAGAACCTGGGGAGCTTGAGGGTAGTGCCGATGATGTAATTACGTTGCAACTATCTCTACACTAATGGGACCCTCTCCCGCCTCGTGGTCTATGATGGCAGATGCGTGCAGGTCTTTAGCGCACATAGAACCTGGGGGGCTTGAGGGTAGTGCCGATGATGTAATTACATTGCAACTATCTCTACACCAATGGGACCCTCTCCCGCCTCGTGGTCTATGATGGCAGATGCGTGCAGGTCTTTAGCGCACATAGAACCTGGGGGGCTTGAGGGTAGTGCCGATGATGTCATTACATTGCAACTATCTCTACACCAATGGGACCCTCTCCCGCCTCGTGGTCTATGATGGCAGATGCGTGCAGGTCTTTAGCGCACATAGAACCTGGGGGGCTTGAGGGTAGTGCCGATGATGTCATTACATTGCTACTATCTCTACACCAATGGGACCCTCTCCCGCCTCGTGGTCTATGATGGCAGATGTGTGCAGGTCTTTAGCTGCACATAGAACCTGGGGGGCTTGAGGGTAGTGCCGATGATGTCATTACATTGCAACTATCTCTACACCAATGGGACCCTCTCCCGCCTCGTGGTCTATTATGACAGATGCGTGCAGGTCTTTAGCGCACATAGAACCTGGGGGGCTTGAGGGTAGTGCCGATGATGTAATTACATTGCAACTATCTCTACACCAATGGGACCCTCTCCCGCCTCGTGGTCTATGATGGCAGATGCGTGCAGGTCTTTAGCGCACATAGAACCTGGGGGGCTTGAGGGTAGTGCCGATGATGTCATTACATTGCAACTATCTCTACACCAATGGGACCCTCTCCCGCCTCGTGGTCTATGATGGCAGATGCGTGCAGGTCTTTAGCGCACATAGAACCTGGGGGGCTTGAGGGTAGTGCCGATGATGTAATTACATTGCAACTATCTCTACACTAATGGGACCCTCTCCCGCTTCGTGGTGTATGATGGCAGATGCGTGCAGGTCTGTTGCCGCGTGTATTATTTTGGGGGGCTTGAGTGCACTGCTGCTGATGATGTCATTACATTGCAACTATCTCTACACCAATGGGACCCTCTCCCGCCCGTAACGATGTGTGTGACAACATGGTTATTATTGGAATTAGCATTACTACTAAATGTTTGCTGCCCCATCGTAGTACCAGCTTCCCAGCCCTGTAAATACCACATACATTTATTATAATGTGGATTTGTTTTCTATTGTATACGGTTTAGAAAAAAACCTTTACAACTCAAACAATCAGTTAAAACACATATGAAAGAAACTGTTAGAATTAGCATTGTTTCCACAGTTAGTCAACGTTACCACAACAATTACACAGCAAATAAAGGTTTACATTTCACACAGTTCATTAAATCAATTAAAACGAGGATTTATTTTCCCAATTTTTAATACCTACAGCCGAATTAAAATGAATTTGTTAGATCATATTATTGTAAAATACAAAATAACAGACCGCCAGGGGGGGCAGAGCATGCAAGTCGTGTGAGGCTCGCGCTCCTCCTGCCTCGCGGGGCCTAGTGGGCCTTTTCAATCCCCGGCCGGGATTTTCACATTGAAACCAGGGAGGACCAGCACCCGGGGCGATCTCCCCCACTGAAGCCCCCAATCAAGGGCCCGGATTCAGCACCACCCGTGGCCAAGGGGCCAGCCCCCCTGAAGACCGCCAAAGGCGACGGGCTGCCAGCGGACTGGCGACGAGCGGGGCCCCATGTGCACACCATCCGGCCGCACTGCCGCCTCCCCTTCCTGAGACCGGGGCGCGACCCGGAGAGTGGGTGACCCCCCCTACACGCACAGTACACGCCAGGAGTCCCGGAGCGGGTGACGAGGCTCCGGTGCCCACGGCCCGTGGTGAGTGCCATAGCAAGACGAGCGCCGCCCGTCAAAGGCCCGTGGGGGCCCGGCGACAGAGGGAGCCATCCCCCATGTACGAGGGTGCTCAGAAGAAGCCGAGCGGAGCGGGAGCCCCCGCAATCCCGCGCACAGACCTGTGAGCCCCCTGCAGAGGACTCGCAGGGACGTCGACATTTTGATTCGCCGATCGCAGGGAAGCCCCGCACTCCAGAGCAGAGCCCTCGCCCATGATACAGCCCGGGCTCCATGCCCACGCTCCAAGGACTTGAGTCCAGGACACGAGGCAGACACCCGTCCCCTCAAGCCCAACCCGGGGCGAGGCGGCCCAACGAGACACATCTTCGTGGCTTCCCCAGCGGGAGGAGGAATACGGGCCCTAAGCACCAGCTTCCCTAAGTACACGGAAAAGAGGTGAGGAGACAAAGGGGTCTTTTGAGGAAACTGTGCTGCCCCCCCCCTCAGCCTCCCGTGGCCCCTTCCCAGGACACAACCCCCCTCCAAAAAACAAGCGGAAAAGAAAAGGAACGGAGCAGGGCGGCTCACGCTCCGCCAGCGGCGCCGCCTCCCGCGCCGCCTTCCTCCCATCACAGCAGAGGCCCTCAAAACGAAGTGGGCCAAAGCCCTAATACCTGAAGGCCCCATAGGCCTTCCTCAGCACCAAGCCAAGGCCTACATACTCGACACCCCGACTCCATAGAACTTGACCACTACACGCTGAGAGCACCACGGGCTGGCCTCGTAGAGGCATCGCACCAAAGGTCACCAACGAAGAGCGACAACCTGGAGAGGCCCTCGGCCACTCGGGCAATCCTTTCCCTCCAACGCTTTTGCTGTCCACAAACAGCTCCAGCCCCGAGAGAGGCCCGCAGTGCCACCATGCCTTCAGGCAGCGACCCACCGCCCACACCACTAACGAAGGAGGACCTCAAGGACATCCTTCAGGAAATTAAGGCCATTCGCACCGACATACAGGCTCCTATAGTGGACCTCAGGGGAAGAGTGGAAACCTTGGAAGAAAAAATGGAGGGAATGGAAAATAACCACCTCCAAACAGACCTGTTGGACATGAAATATGAGGCGAGACTAACGGACCTCGAAATGAGAGATGAGGACATAACCTTGAAAATGGATGATTTGGAAAATAGGGAACGCCGAAATAACCTGCGCATAATGGGCGTCACCCAGCAGAGAGGGGAGACGGCGGCCGATGTGGGAAGGAAGGTTAAAGGACTGATCAACCAATTCTTTACCTTGGAGGGGGGGAAGGAGGTCCAGCTGGAGAGGGCGCATCGAGGTGGAGGGGGCAGAGGAGGGGCCCCGAGGTCTATAGTGGTGCGTTTCCTTCGGTACAGAGAAAAAATGGAGATCCTGGAGAAGGCAAAAAGGCTTGAAAGCTTCATCTCTGAAGGGGACACAATTAGGATCTACCAAGATCTCTCGACCCTCACGCTCACCCGCAGGAGGGATTGCCGCCCGCTCACTCAGTAGCTCACCAGCCAGGACATAAGATATAGATGGTCGTTCCCGTTCGCCCTCTCCTTTGAGCGAGCTGGTGTAGACTACAGGGTGATCAGCGGCAAAGAAGCCACACAAGTCCTCCAAGTGCTCAAGAGCGACTCCCCGGAGGGAGGGAACGAAGGAGGTACACAAATGGAGCCTGATCCCCGGAGACAACCTGAGGGCCCTTGGTCCACGAAGAAGAAGACAAAGGGCAGGAGAAAATTCAGAAAACCAAACACCCCCACGTCGGAAGCTGGGGAAGACTAGGTGAACAATGACTTTTGATCGGAAAACACAGGGACACCCGTTTTGCAATCCCGGCCGGGAACATAGAGTTCATCGAGAGCCCTGCGAGGTACGGACACTCTCTCACCCTGGTGGCTTGCCCGTTGGCAGGCGTCTTGAACTGGGAAGGGAGAGGGGAGGGGGAAGGGAGGGTGAGGTAGTTAAGTGGCCCGCGGGCCCAGACCGAACAAAGCTCAACAAGGGAACGGGACAATCTCCAGGAAATGACCGGGGAAAAGATGAATGTAAGGCATAGAACTAATGACACAGAATGAGAGGAAGGGCTGGGTCGAGTCCCTCAGAATAGGTTCCCTCAACGTTAAGGGGCTCAACTCCCTGACAAAGCGCTCACTTCTGGGCAGGGAAATGAAAAATGCGAGAGCCGATATCCTTTTTGTCCAGGAAACTAGAACGGTGAAGGGGGAAGAGAGGGCGATCCCGGGATCCCACGTGGGCCAGACCTTCTTGGCATCCGGCCACGTTAAGAAGGGGGGTGTCGGAATTGTTCTGCACAGGAATCATAAACTGACAGAGGTATCCCGATGGGAGCGGGAAGACGGGAGAGCCATGGTAGTGTCAGGCAACTTGCACAACTCAAAAATCACCCTAGCAGCCATATATTGCCCCAACGTAGGGCAGCTGGGATTTATCCAAGAAGCCCTTGCGGAGGTGTTGACCAGAGCGGAAGGGCTCCTCCTCTTGGGGGGGATTTCAACATGTGGGCTGACGGGGAGCTGGACCATAGTGGTGAGGCCATCCCACTGGGTGGCGGGGGCACGACCTTATGGAGGGCTTCGGGACCTAATGTGGGAGAAGGGTCTGGTGGATATATGGAGGGAGCTCCACCCAACGGAGAGGGGATACACCTTCTACTCAGCCGCCCACGGTACGAGAACCAGAATTGACTACCTCTTCACGAGACACCAGCACATGAGCAGAATAGAGGCATCAGAGATCCGCACAGTCAGCTGGTCAGACCACGACCTTGTCTGGACTGGCATTAGCATCTCGGGCCTAAAACCTAGGAACTCTCTGTGGAGATGTAATGACTTCCTCCTAAGGGATGCGGTCTTTAAAGAGGAAATGATAGAGGCGATTAGAGAATACTTCGAACTAAATGATACTGGAGAAGTTGACCAAGGGTTAGTATGGGAGGCGGCGAAGGCAACCTGGAGGGGCAGGCTGATTAGCGAGGGGGCCTCCAAAAAAAGGGAGAGGACCCTTGTGTCTCACAGACTTAGGTCAGAGATCCTTAGCAGGACTCCAACACTTACGCCAAAGATATTACGAAAAAGGAGATAAGGCATATGCTATGTTAGCAGCTAAACTCCGTGGCCAACGGGCAGAGAGGTGGGTGTCCAGAGTTGTGTGTGGGGAAGAGGAGGAAACTTCAGATCCCGAAGGCATAGCTGAGAGCTTTGCCGGCTTCTATGAAACCCTGTATGGGAGCGACGGGGGGGGGGGAGAGAAGGAAATGCTTGACGCATAGCTTGGTGGGGTCGCCCTCCCCACCCTGCGAGCCCTGGAGGCGGAGGCCCTGGACGCCCCAATAACAGAGGAGGAGGTACTCAAGGCAATATCAGGCCTCAAGCTTGGAAGGGCCCCGGGAGAAGATGGGTACACAGCGGGCTTCTACAAGGCATTCTCGGGCCACCTAGCGGGTTTCCTGGCAAGATCATTCTCCAACATCATGGCCACAGGGAGGGCACCCCCATCATTTGGTAAAGCATTGATCACTGTGATTCCAAAGGAGGGAAAGGACCAAGCAGACTGTCGGTCCTACAGACCAATCTCTCTCCTAAATGTAGATGCGAAGCAATTTACCAGGATGATTGCCACGAGGATAGATGGCCACATGCCGGAGCTGATCCACTCGGACCTGGTGGGCTTTATACAGGGGAGGCAGGGGGCGGATACCCTCCGCAAGACCCTCCACGTCATGAGGGAGGCGGCACGGAAGGGAGACAACCCGGTTCTGGTGTCCATCGACGCCGAAAAGGCTTTTGACCGGGTGGACTGGGGATTCCTGCATGGGGTCTTGGAGAAACTAGGCTTCGGGGTGGGGATTAGACAGGCGATTAAAGCCATATGCATGGCCCCCTCTGCCAGAGTCACGGTCAATGGCCACCTGTCACGTACTTTCGCCCTACAGAGAGGGACAAGACAGGGCTGTCCCCTCTCCCCACTCCTGTTCGCAATGACCATGGAGATTTTGGCAGAAAGCATCAGAGGCTCCCAGATGGTGAGAGGTATAGATATAGGAGGCCACACGTTGAAACTGGGCCTTTACGCAGATTACATTCTGCTACACTTGAGGGATCCCACGAGATCGGTCCCGGCCGCCGTGCAGGTCATAGAACAATTTGTCCGCTTCTCGGGCTTCAGGGTAAACGTAAGCAAGTCCATGGTCTTCCCTTTTGCTCCTGATGCAGAGAGAAACCTAGCCGAATTGATCCCACTGGGCCTCCAAGTCTGCCACAAGGGTATAAAATATTTGGGGATCAATATAGTAAGACCTAACGAAGACCTGAGCCAGGCAAACTACCCCCCTCTGTTCGACAAACTCTTCAGGGACATGGAGGGCTGGGCGAAGGGACAGATCTCATGGATGGGAAGAATAAACGCTATAAAAATGAACCTTCTACCTAGGGTGTTATACGTTTTCTAGATGTTCCCCTTGGAGGCCCCAGAATCCTACCTTAGCGAAGCCAAAAGACGAATAACTAAATTTATATGGCGGGGCCGGAGACCCAGAATAGGATATGAGACCCTTATCCTCCCCAAGGATAGAGGGGGCTTAGCCCTCCCAGACCTGCGAACATATCATAGAGCAGCTCAGCTTAGGGCCCTGGCCCCACACCTTAGGGAGGACCCCAATAAACAATGGGTTTACCTTGAAAATGTCTACCTACACCCAGTCACCGTGGGGGAATGGTTATGGGTCCCCCTGAAAAAACTACACAAAAGAATCAGGGACCACCCCATCCTTGGAACTATGTGGAAAGCACTTGCAGGAAAGGGAATTAGAGAAAAGGTGACCACCTGGCCCTCGCCCCTGAGCCACATCTGGTCCACGCCAGTTCTAGAGGAAATCCCAGGCCACGAACACTACCAGACCTGGTTCGAGACAGGTCTAGCCAGAGTTGCTCAGCTGGTGCGGGAGGACTCCTTCATTCCCATTCAGGAACTTGAGGAGGCCTTGGGAATTGGGACCCTCTCCCCGCTCTTATATCTACGTCTCAAGGGTGTCCTAATGAAACCCAAACTAAAGCCCTGCATACAAAGAAATCTCACCCCGGTCGAAAAAATCCTAGACTCTCACGCAGAAATGAAAGGACTCATCTCCCTCCTCTACGGAGCCCATATGATCCCCTGGGAGGGAACGACCAAAAGCCTTAGAAGGAAATGGGAGAGAGACCTGGGTTGTGGAGTGGGGGACGGGCTATGGGGACGTATTTGCAGCAGGGCGTTTAAGACATCCATCTCCTGCCAATATAAAACACATGCTGTCAAACTCCTTCATAGATGGCAGTATGACCCGATCACCCTCTCAAGGATGTTCTTGGACATTCACCCAGAGTGCTGGCACGGATGTGGGGAAAAAGCTGACTACTGGCATATGTGGTGGTCGTGCACGAAGGTTCAAGACTTCTGGTCTGAGGTCCTGAGCTGGTTAAGGGAGGCGGGAGAGGGGGTTTACCCACAAGATCCTATCCTGATAATGTTTGGCCTTCAGCTAAGGGATGAACATTGGGAGAAACTTCCCGACATGACACACTCGCTACTCCTGGCAGCTCGAGCAGCTCGGGCTAGAACATGGAAAAGGGCCGGCCTTCCCACGAAATGTGAGTGGGTAGCCGTGGCTAAGGATATCTACTTCATGGAAAGACTCATGGCGGCTACGCAGGGCTCGAGCGCCCAGATAGAGATGGACTGGCTACAATTTATGGAGGCTTTCGGCCACACAGAGAAAAACGCCCTGAGAATCCTTAGTTTTGGGGGAGTCGGTGTAACCACGGACAGCCATTAGCCCGGTTGGAGTTGTTCTAGGAGAAGTTTTATGGACAATCTGGTTCGCGCCTTGAACTATGGGGTTTTGGGGGGGGGGAACACAAGGGATGTAGGGTTTGATTGTAAAGTTATGATGGGCATTTGCCCAAAAGTTGACATGCTTAGAAGCCTCTTGTTACCATTAAATGCCAATAACATTTGATTTAAAAAAAAAAATACAAAATAACTCAAAGGATACACATCCACTTAATAGATTGGCTCTTAGTACCAAATAAATAGATTTACAGTAGAGTCTCAGACAAACATACATTATCCCAGTACTGAAAATGTACTAACGGTAGGCGTTCGTAATAGGCCATACGTTTACCTCAGTAAATTAACAGCAATATGATTCCTAGGTACCCATATAAAGAGTTCTCTGTATAGAAACATATTACTCTTTCGTGAATGGGAAAAGGTACCAATCTACAGGTCCAAATCCTGAACCATAGAAAGATTTAGTGATTTAATAAAGAATGCTACCGCCAAACCTTCTGAATTATTCTGAATGGAGATGCATCTGGACCAGATATAGTTATCATCACCCCTCACTCCCCACTTTACAAACTTCTCCAAGTAGGTCAATCTCATTACTGTATTGTCCAGCGTTAGAGGCAAAAAGTGCTTTATTGTTTCTATTTCCCCTGTCGTCTCACAAAATCGACACATGGGGTTTACCAAACCTGCTGTTTTCCTTCTACAGAGGACCTCCCTCGTTGGCAAAATATTCCAGCGTAGCTTGAGGAGTAGAGTACGATAGTATTGATTCGGGAATTGGATGAGTAAGGATGATGGGGACCCACGTCTTTTATGATCCCACTGCAGTTGGCCTAAGGAGGGGTATGAGTGGAATTTCTCTGTTACGTTCCAGTCCCTTTCATATAGCAACCATTTTACTTTATCAGGGTTGCTTATCAAAGTCATCCTGTCTGAATCCAATTCTGACAACGATTGATCACAAATGACCCGAATAGTAACCATATATTTGCTGGGGGAATGCCCCATTGCACACAGAGGGACTAGTTTACCCAGGTCTACATAAAGAGTGTTCTTTAAAGGCGCAATCATACTACAGAACAATGCCATCAGTAGCCATTCAACCCGAACCTGCAGCGAGGCTATACCAAGTTCAGACCTGATTGCCACCATTGGAATATTGTAAGAGAGAGCCCCGTGAGTGCTGACTGCTGTCCTGCTGCACCCCCTGCCTCTCCTGAGCTTGATATACAGAGATCAAGCTGCTGCAGTATATCAGATCCCAGACTCTTATTTCCCTTTGGACTTATACAGGGGTTTACAACCATTCAGAAAAAATACTGGTCTTTACCCTTAAACTTTTTACTAATTATTTGTTAATTTGGATTTTTTTCGTTGTTTAGCCACGCCCCCAAACCACGTGTTTTTTTAATAAAAGCGCCAGGAGCGCACTCCTGCAAGATGCCCCGTGAGTGCTGAGTGCTGACTGTTGCTGGGCTCGCAGTTTGCATAACCTTGCTTTGTTTTCAAATCTCACCAGGTGCAAGTTTCGACTGTGGTCGACCCTATCTCATTCACTCACGTGATATCTTTATTACAATGTATCGCCTTACTTCAGACATGCCTTTTAACTTCTCCAGCACAACGGCAAAAGCATTTGAAACCCGAACGCCATCTACCCCCCAACACTTGAGCATGCCCGCTCAAGCTTTGCCTCGCTTTTGCCCCTGGCAATTTGGATATTACAACATTTCTAGCCTCCAAAGGTTATTCGACCGACCTACTGAGCGTAAATTCCTCAAACAGCCTAAACTGCGCTTCTACTTCAACTATATTTTCACCTCTCACTGAGGCAGAACACTCAATTAACATAGTTCTGTCTCCTTCAGACATTACTATGCAAGGATGTTTAACGTCAGTCCCTCTAGACAATGATGACGACTTATACCTGACTCCTAACACTGCGACCGACTCCTTTCACGCGGGTGAATGTTCATACAATTGACTCGCCATCAATCCCCCCCCCCTCTACATTCTCAGATAGTGGTGGGGATACCGAAGCTTGTGAACCAGACTCCTATCGTCTTCATCCCCACAGTAATTTCATGCATCCAATTCGCCACAGAATACCGATCCGCCTATCTGTTTCCCCAAATCTTTACATTAATGAAACAGCTGCCCCTAATATCTCCATATCGGCTTCAGAATCCTCGCTGGTTGCTTCTTTTTCAAAGCCTGTTGCAAGACTTTCTTTTGGCTTCCCGACAACGTTGTCACTTGCCATTGATTCAGCTCTCACAGCGGTGAATACAAGTATTTTCACATTGACAAGAATCTACGAATCTCTTGACAAAAAATCTAGCCGGAAAGATAATTATAGATTCAAACAAACTTAGAGTCAACGCTGGCACAGCCATTGTACTTAATGATGTGCACATGGACTCCACCTTGACTGCACCTGTATCTGAAACGGAGAAGCCTGTGAACTTGTGAACTCTAAATGAACCTTTGTTAATTTTGTTAACACACCCGTTTCTTCATGTTTACCTTCCACTTTACAACTGAACTCGCTAGAGGTAAAAGAAGTCTCCAATTTGGAGCGAGCTCTATTTGATGTGTTTCAAGAGAGACACCAAGGCAGAAGGAAGAAAAGAAACAGAAAAAATAAAAATCAAGACTCATTGGCACCTATTCTGAATGCCAAGAAGTCGAAAAATTTACCTGCAATGAACTTAAAGAACATTTACCAAAAAACAAAGAAATTCATTGTACATTTGACGCTACCAAGGAATAGTCAAACTTCTCCCACTAATGACTGTGTCATTGAAGTGTCTGGAAATTATAATCCTTTCAATCATCTGCTACCAGCTCCTATGATTTTGAGCAAAGCAGGTCAAGGTGGGGTCGTGGGAGTGTTCTGTGAATGTGAATGATTGCAATGCTTCCAATGATTGAGAGTAGAGGACAGAATACAGTTCAAGGCCCTCACGCTGGTACATAAATGTGTCTATGGGAAGGCGCCAGCGTACCTCAAGGCTAAAATCCACCCTTACGCACTCAGCCGAGCACTAAGATCAGCGGCATTCGGTATGGTAGCCACAGCACCTCGCAAGCGCTCAAACGGCCTAGGGAAAGCTTTGCCGACAGTTGCTGCTGGCAACTGGAATAAACTGCCTGTAAACCTGAGATTGGAATCAAAATACTTAACTTTTCGTAAAAAACTGAAGACCCACTTGTTTAAATGTTCTTAACCTCCCGTTCTAGCTGGACACGCCACCATTCTTTGTGCGGTTTACCATTAGTCCTGTGTATATGTTTTAGTCACGTATGTTGTATCGTGTTTATGTGAATGCGCACCGATGCTCGCAAGCTACCAGTGCTATATAAATTAAAATAAATAAAATAAATGAATAATGATTGCTCCCTATCTGCGAATCAATATAGCTGCGATCTAGTAGGCATTGATCCAGAACTATTGAATCGCTCTGTCTATCCTACTCATTCACCACCTATTATAGACATTATACATCAAAGTTTACATGCCCGAAGAACTGAATTGAATGTACCTAAGCCAGTTTTTTGCATAAACTTAGATGTCGCCCCCACCATTTATGAACTTAGAGCAGAAACGTAAAGCATTGCTAGCCACCGCTGCAAGAACAAAGACTCCAATCCCTCAACCTTTTCAGCAGCCTCCACTTAATCTTCCTTACACTACCACGATTCCTAACAATGAGCAAAATGTTATAGAAAGAAAACTTGAAAATCGTCATTCTCTCTCAAACCTGAACACTTCTATAACCGATTGTTAGGCAGAATCACATGCAGTACCCTTTGGGAACACTACATGCAATTAGGACTACAAGTGTAAGCACAATTTCACCATTGGTACAAGCCTGTACTACACAGTAAAGTGGTAGCGATGGCTCAGCAGCTAGACTTATCTCAACAGTTGAGTGAGCAGTAGAACAAGTTACACAAAGGACCAACTAATACAGTGATTCAAACAAACACTCAAGGTTTCTTGGTAAAGGAATATACATTTATTTGCATAGTCAGTTTGAAAACATTACACTAGCAAGAGCAGCTCAATATCACACACTAATAAACCACAAATACACAACCGCTAAGTAAATGAACGACTTTAGCTCCCCTGAAGTGGGAGCAAAATGGTACTTCAGATACTTTAGAAAGGGGTAAAAAGACAACGTTATAAGAATAGACAGGCCAAATATATTCATAGGCAGGGCAAAGGCTTTCAGTAAAATACAAACCAGCAATTCAGTTCATAGGACTGGGCCAAAGTCAATGGAGTCTTTGTATAGGATAGCACAGTGTTGGTAGTAAACGTTTAAGTCTTTGCCACAGAGTTTAGAAGAATTTGGCTAGGCGAAAAGTTTGACGATTGTCTAGGGAAGGACAAGCCTTCGAAGTTGGGAAAGTTCCCGACCGCGTTTGCACAGTACCATATTAGTGAAGAAAAGCTGTAGCTGAGGCAGTTGTTCCTGGCAGTTCGAGCAGATCTTGCTGTTCCTGAGCATCAGTCATGGGGACAAGAAGGAGGACGTCGGGAGGTTCCTGCACTGCCCAGGGATGAGGCCACAAGCTTGGCAAAACGTCGTTTTAAGGCGTGAGTGCCTTAAAGTCCACAAGCTGGTTTCCTTCCCTCTGGCTATCCGGTTTTCAACAGCACTCTGATGAAAATTCGACCAGATGGGGACGGTGTCCAGGCAGTGGTGTAACACAAGATCTGGGGCCCCCCTGCGAGCCATGCTGAGGGCCCCCCACCCAACTGCGCAACAAATCACGAGTCGCGCCACACTCTGGGCCGGCCTAGATTACCACGCTTGCGCAATACGCATGAATGTGTTGCTGAAGGGGTATGCCACACACTGCACTAGGAGAAAGATATGAATATGTGTTTTAATGCAATATACAACACACTGTCTGAGAAAAAGTGGCAAAAAAGCCACAGTGTTTGCTATTGCTGTGTAGGGTAACACCAATTCAATACATTTAAGTCACCAACAGTGCACATGAACATTAATGCTTTGAAAAATGCCATTCCACAATGAAAACATGTCCAAAACATGTCCAACTGGCTGCACAATGTAGACCAGTGTAGACACATAATAACATTACAGTAAAGCATGCCAGGCCACATTAAGACATGCCTAGACTGGTTTCACCAAAATGCCAGTCGAAGCAATGAGACTCATCAAGAAGAGAGCACACATTCATGCCTGTGTCTCTGCGGCCTCTAACAACACAGTCAAACTCTTTAAAATCTGCAAGGAACTGGCCAATCCTGTTGCGGTTCCCTCAACAGGCCCTGTGTACTTTGGCCTCTTGCTTCCCCGCTAAAACTCAGGGCATTCTGTCCACTATCTCCTCTTCCCCTCCCTCTTCCTCTCTCAGCCCCCTTTGGCCATCTCTCCCTCTCCTCCTCCTTTCTCCTCTTTCTCTCCAACACCTGACAAGGTTTCTAGACAAGTTCCATCTATGGAAGTGTCATCGAAACAGGTGCTTGCCTGCTCCTCCAGAACCATCAAGGACCACATTGACACCCTTGATCCAGCCTTGGCCGATTTATGTAATCATTCTTTTGCCACTGGAACTTTCCCCTCACCCAAACTCTTGGATAAGCTGGCCAACTGCCAGCTTACTCTCCACACTGAATTTGTTGGTTGTCTCCATGACCATCAGTCTGGCTTAAAAGCTGCCAGAGGCATGGAAACTGCTCTCCTGAACACCTGTGAAGATCTGATCTCTAACCTTGATTCCAGCATTCCTTCCATCCTCATCCTCCTGGAACTTTCCTCTGCTTTCGACACAGTCAACCACGCCATCCTGATCAATTGACTCCGTGAGAACCTGGGCCTCCTGGATCAGGCCCTGGAGTGGCTGACCTCCTTCCTCTTGGACTGCACCTCCCAGGTCCAACTTGGCCCCTTTCCCTCCGCTACCTCTCTCTACATGTGGCGTTCTCCAGGGCTCAATCTCTCACCTTGTTTTTTCAACCTCTACTTGGCCCCTTTGGCCCACCTGATCTCTACCTTCTCCTCTATCTTACAGTGTTATGCGGATGGCATCCAGCTTTCCTTCAGGCTCGCCTCAGCCTACTCTCCTCTCTCGCTCATTCCTGTTGTCATCTTCAACTCCATTCTCTCTTTCTCTCCTCACATCTCGGACATCGCCAAGAAGTCCCACTACCAGTGAAAGTAAGCGTCCCCCAATGAGGTAGAAAACCCCCCTTAATGAGAGGCAATAAAGGGCACACGCCAGGAGGGAATGAGACCACGACCAAGTGCGGGTGAAGTTAAAAGGTTTTTATCTAAATCAAAATAGGGCATGCAAAGGACTCTGCAAACTCCGAGAGCGCTCTGTCTGACAATAGCAAAGAGAGTCAGTTATATTACAAATACACGTCATGCATGAGGTGAGCTATAGGGGCCACACAGTCTTGGGGATTGGATGGCGATGTCTAGCTATTATGTAGAATATAGGTTTGGTGGTCCATGATTGGCGGAGATCCACGTGGTGGCATCACAATGTGCTTGGGTCAGCTAGGCTCATCGAGGTGGAGTTCTCGGGTGCTGGCTGTCAGTGGAGCTTCACCACGATAGTTCTAGAAACTTGCCCTTGTGGCCTTTCATACCCATTCATCAAACTCATTTATACCAAGTTGTTTTTTAAAACTTCTAACACGTTAACCTGATACCCAGGTGGGGACACGGGAAAACAATATGCAATACGAGGCTGATTCCGTACATCATCATCATAAAGTTGTCAGTAGCAAGGGGTCCAGTCTTGTGGGTCCGGGTGTCTTTTCAGGGAGCATGGGTCAGGCTATCTTCATCATTTTACTCTGTTTGATGCAGTAAATGATGACTCTGGGGGATGTTTGCACAAGGGACGGATAACTACCTTTGTGATCTGTTGGATTTGGGGCGAACTGGGATACCATTGGGTCAGTCGGGGCACCAAGCTGGCACCTCAAAGGCGGTGGGATTTAGGACCAGGTAGCTCATAATTCATTTGGCCTGGCCATGGTGGTCTCTGCCAATGGGGAGGTAAATACTTGAAGCGGGTCCAGCAGGAATGCGGGGAGGTGAGGCTGTGTTGCTCGAACACCAGGGAGCCCCTGCTGGCCTTGGAGGGAGGAGGGGGAGATGGCCTTGTAACTCTGAGCAACTCTCTATTCACGGGGCTGCACAATATGCCATTGGAGGGGACGAGTGCTGAAGCTGGGAGCATTAGGGAAATTACACATTTCTGGCGTTTACATTGTATACATTACTAAGTTCATGACAATGGGGGTTTTTCAATATCACATGCAGTACATAACATTAGTCGGTCTTAATACTTGCAATTCATGAGAAAGGCGGACGAATAACAAAACATGAGCTAGTGTCAGGTTGGGTCATACACTCAGGAGCATGAAAGCAACATGTTGATCTAACGTTTTAATTATACTACAAACTGATTCTATTCCCTATATAGTTTTCTTGTAATACATACATCGTACACAAGCATTTTATTTATTGCTTTTTTCAATTATCCGTTTTACAATAGCAGCAAACATTGGTTGGCACAGGGTGAATATATCAAGTAGTTATACACTGTATCTTGGAACATGAAAGCATCTTGGGGGTGTACGGGGTCACTTTGCTTTAATATAAGTAGTTTGTATTATTACATTAATTACAAAACATTCCTTAGCAACAGGAATACGGCTGAGAGACTCAAGGGTTTAGTATGTCTGGTTAACACTTTATCTGGGGGACTGGGCAGGGGGATCAGGGACACCATATATTACTCGTGCAGGGGTTAGGCGCGGGGTCGGGGTGTGTTTGAGGGGGATAGTTTTTTGTTCTCTTCCAGACTCCAACTACGAGTCTGGTCATTCCTAGGGCAATGATGTACTGCGGACGGTAAATGATAAGTGTTTGTTCTGTACTTGTTCGTGTCTAGTTGCTCGTGAGAACGGGCTTTCAGCGGATCTGCCATGGGGTGGAGGCTGGGGGAAGTGCAGGCCTCTCTGTTTGCTGTCAAGTGGGGACCGAGCTGCAGTTTTGTATGCTAGCTATTCTGCATGGGCCTGGGTTCAGTACACTTAAAGTGGAGTCTTGCTTATTACAAAATGGTGTCTATGTCTATGCCTCACGTGTCGATCCGCAGCCACCCTGTCTCCCGGGCACAGGTGCATGGGGGGCTACCGACGAGTCATGAGCCTCACGTAGGTGGGCAATGTAGGGGAGGGGGGTCTTACAGACCTTTCCTTCCCTACACCAATTGCACCTCCTCAAAGGGACTCTTCCCTTTCTTACTTTCCCCCTGAAGCTCACTGTCTCCAGACCTCTGGTTCTCTCTAGGCTGGTCCACTGCAACAGCCACTTTCTCAATCTCTACTCTCCGCCCTCTGCAACTAATCCAGAACAGGACTGCAAGACTTATCCTTGGCCTCAAGCCCAGGGACAGTATCACTCCAGCCATGAAATCTCTCCACTGGCTCTCGGTGGCTGCAAGGATCAAGTTCAAGACCCTTTGCATTGTCCACAAGGCTTTCTCGGATCCGCACTACATCCAACGCTCTCTTCCAAAATACCTTTCATTCTCGATTTCTAAGGGTTAGATGCTTCTCCAGGCAGAGAGTCGGGGGGTAGATCCTTCTCCCCTGCAGGGGCCTCTCTCTAGAATACCTCCCTGCCCTTCACAAACTTGAGCCGGACCACCTGAAGTTTCGGAAGTAGCTCAAAATGTTCCTCTTCTCCTCTGCTTTCTCTCTCTCTCCCTCACCTGCTGACCTACCTGTCTGCTGTACCAACTGGTTGCTTGGCTATCCTCAGTCTCACTGTGTCCAGGCTCTTTCTTTCTTAATTACACTTAGCAGGACTGCTTTACCAGAAATGCCCAGTTAAAAAAAGTCATACCAAACTGAGGAATGATTTGACTGGCTGCACCAAAATGCCTCTCTAGCAAGTAATACCACATATCGTGCCTGTTTAGCATGGACGACCATTATGATTTATTGCACAACCCCACCCCCCCCACGCATCCCTTCTCCCTCCCATTCTCTATCCCAACCTCCAAAATCAGCTCATTGGCCCAGAATTACCTCCACGACCCTCTTCCTTTTCCCAGTGCTTACGTATGAAGCTCCTTGCCTCACTGGTAAATACTGGGATGAGGAGGAAGAGTGGGACTAGGAGTAATGAAAATTACATGTAGCTAAGTCAGGCATTACCTTCATGTACCTCTACCTTATCCCAGTACTTGTGTATGAGGCATAGTGCCTCACACACAAGTACTGCCTCATACACAAGAACTGGGATGAGGAAGAATCGGGCTAGATGTAATGAAGGTTACCAATATGTAATCAAGGCATTAAACACAAGTAGGGGTGCAACAGCATTGAGCTGACTGGCTTCAGCACTCCCTCCCTCCCCCCTGAAATTGTGGGCTATGTTGACTTGACCGGGCTGACCTACAGAGCAGTTGCCGGACATAAAAGGACACGGATGTTAAAAGGCACCTGTGTTTCGCTGTTAACAAGGGCCTGGCCCAGCAATTACTAATGTACAGCATTTCACTGTTAGTACCTGCATTCAAATGCCCAATTTTTTAAGCAATTAAAATTGTGATGTCGATTTAGTACTTGCAAGCCAAGGGAGTGATTGGAAGGGTAGAGAGGGAACAGGAGACCAGTCATTCTCACAGCAGTCCATAAGTGGGTGCTTTCAGACTTAAAGGAAAGAGTGAACTGCTTGTAACATTGAAGCTGCACTAGCATAGTCTCATTAAAATGCGTAAAGAAGTTAGATGCCCCCACACAAATAAGTGTGCTCCTCCCTATCACACGTGAAGTTAGCGCCTCTCCCAACATTTGAAGGGTTAGCACCCCTGAAATGTAGGTTTTGTTGCGCCCCTGAACACAAGCACACACACCATTCACCATATATACACACACACACACCGAGCCATCCATATATTTAAGAGTGCACTCTTTCACCATACAGGCACACCCAAGCAGCCACCCATACATTTAAGTGTGCAACCTTTCACCATACAGGCACACACACCCAGGCACCCATACATTTGTGTGCACCCTTTCACCATACACTCACACCGGCAGCCACCTATACATTTAAGTGTGGACACTTTCACCATACAGGCACACCCAGGCAGCCACCCATACATTTAAGTGTGCAACCTTTCACCATACAGGCACACACACCCAGCCACCCATAGATTTGTGTGCACCCTTTCACCATACACTCACATAGGCAGCCACCTATACATTTAAGTGTGCATCCTTTCACCGCACACACACACAAACGCACACCCAGCCACCCATACATTTGTGTGCACTCTTTCACCATACACTCACACACGCACACGTCATGGGGTTAAGGGGAGCCATAATACTTCAAAAATAAATCGTTTCTTTTTGTTGTCACTCTGACTTCATAAAGAAATTATTTCTGTTCAGGACTGAACCATAACGGAAATAATGTCTTTATGAAGGCACAGTGACTTCAAAAATAAACTATTTATTTTTTTCATAGGGCTTCCCCCACCCCATGACATGGAGGCATCCAGCCTAGGGGGTAATTCATGGATTATTTGCGCCAAAAAAAACGGGATTCGTGCGCCATTCTGCCCGCAAATCCCTGTTTAACAAATGGGGATTTGCGGGCAGAATGGCGCACAAATCACATTTTTTTTGGCGCAAATAATCCATGAATTACCCCCCTAGTGTCTACATGTGGTGGGGGTAGCCCCCGAACTTCAAAAAGAAAGTTTCTTTTTGTATTCACTCTGCCTTCATGAAAGAAATTATTTCTGTTACAGAAATCATTTCTTTATAAATACAGAGTAAATTCAAAAAGAAAATGTAAAAAAAAAAATGTTGAAAAATAATTTTATTTTTTAACTCCAAGTGGGGCCCCCTCCCAGAATATGTGGATGCGGAGCCCCCCACAGCACAGGGTCTGCAGGGGCCCCTTTTACGCCATTGTGTCCAGGTGGCTTGCGAGTTGGTTGTTCCCACCAAACTCAAGAGAAGAAGTTAATCTTGAAGGGCTTCCTGTTGATGGAGTTTCAGGCAATTCAGCCCTGTAGCAGGTCTTCACCGGTCGTCCAGGAGTTGCAGCAGTCCTCTCCCTTCAGCTCGTCTTCGGTTCTTTCGTTCCAGTGGTCGACTCTGCTTTCCAAGTCCCAGAGACCCGCTTTTAAACAGTTTTCCCCCATTCATTCCAGCCTGGCTGTCACTCACACAGCAGGGTGGCTGTCCTTGCCGGCCAATCACGCAAGAGTGCATTCAGGTCTCCTAGGAGTCTAAGCACAGGGAGTTTCGGGCACCTCCCTCACATCCTGTCCACCTCAGGCGCCAGAGGAGGGCTTCAGCACTGAAGCCCACCAAAGGCCAACGAACAAAGGGACCAAACCTGGTTTGGCACGCAGAGAAAAACACAAGAAGGACTTTTCCTAAAAGAAATGGCGAAAAAAGATGACCAGAGTCTGTTTTTACAGATAGGTCTAGGGTGCCATATTGAAAAACATTGCTGACCCGATTTTTTGCTACCGTTGTTAGCAGTCAGGAAAAATCATGGTAGTCTGATCTAAACCACTGGCACCAGCCATTTAAAGTAGGAAAAGGTAACATTTGACTGTTACATGAGTGTTTTGACTCAGGAAGCTAGGCAACCCCCCAGCACTAAAAAAAAAAAAAGAAAAAAAAAAGAGACTAGTAAAGTCAATTTAACTTTACATGCTCTGAGAGACAGTAGCAAGTCCAAGAGAAGGTATTTAAACCATGGGAAGTCTAAAAGACATCCCTGTGCCACTGCACTGAAGGTGCTGTGTGACAAACAGAAAAAGATGATGCCTATGGAGTTGTTTTAAAACTCCATAACCAAAGAACACAAAAGTAAAACACATCAAAATACATGGAAGAGTTGGAAAAAAGGCTCATGCTCTTCCCAGGTAAAACAATAAAATCCTAGAAATCCAGCAAAGTTGCTGGGGGTCTCAAAAGGTAAGGGAAATTAGCACATTTTGAGAATTCTCCCTAACACCGATTCGGATGCCTTAATTGCTACAATGCTAGATCGACTTTGCTCCGATCCCTATCCTAATACATCTGCTCTCTTAGCAATATTCCAGTCTATTCTGGAGATAGAACATATTACATCAAATGACATAGAAGTAAGTATGTCGAACATGTTAAGAAATTATTATACTGTCTACAATTGTAAAAAATATTGTTTGGAGTGCAAGAGAGATCTTAAAACAAAATGGTATTTTACTCGCATTATGGAAATCCCAACCTCCTCCAAACCTAATGGCGAAGCAAAAAACCTCATCTCAATGGCCAATCTCCTTGGAAAATAGGCAGATGAGCCAACACCCATGCTGTAATTGCAAGGGAATCATACCTAACAAAACACAAAACCTTGATCAACATCCACCGATATAACCTACCTCTAGATAGGCATGGGTATCTGAAGCAATTCAAGCTTCTTCTAACCCCCCCCCCCCCCACAACATTAGCCTGAAGGTCAAATTCAGCAACATTCCTGTTCAATGGCAGTATGGAATACTAGAGGCTTTATCCATCTCCTCTTGCCTAAAGCTAATTGCCTTAATGTCTATGGTATTGTTATGTTGCAGGAAACCTGGATGACAACCAAACCCATATGGTCAAATCATTATGTATCCTGGGTGCCTGCCATAAAAGCTCAGAGAGATCGCCCTGTTGCAGGATTACTTACAGCTGTAAAGATCAGTGCACAACTTCAATTGGAACCATGGCAATCTCCACTGCCTGGTATCCAATTAACTAAGATTTTATCAGCAAATCCTCATCATCCACTCTATCCGAATCAGCGTTGATAAATATCTATCGGAATCCCCTAGCTAAGGATGGAAAGCTCTTTCATGAAAATATTGAATTCCTGCTAGATCAGATTTAACTAGATTCTGAAATTCGTACCACGATCATTTCAGGGGATTTCAATATGAATTGTTTTTCATCAAATATTGCTCACTGTGAATGTAGAGCTGCCAAATGAATGGCTCTTATGGGTAGCAGAAACTTTACAATGCTCAATGGAACCTCAAATGATGACAAACCACAAGCTGTACATGGAAGAGAGGTCCTTATTCCTCTACGCTTAATTATATCTTCATATCGTCTGGTCCAAATAAGCAGATCACATCCTTTCACGTGATCTCAAACACTGCGAGCGATCATTCCATACTAGAGACTCGTTGGACCCCTCATATAACAGAGGTGGCAACTTATTTTAAACATTCAATCACAATCAACCAAACCAGAAATGGACTTGTGTGGCGTATACCACAGATCTCATCTCTAACTCAATCCCTGAATAGAACAATCACTAGTAATCAAAAAGGATTAGATCTTAATTATACTGATAATCTTCAGATAATTATGCAAAACTTTCAACCATGGAAACAAACAGTTGTTAAACATAAACATATACATTTCTTCCACTTAGAAATAATGGAACTCAGACAAGAACTTCATAAATCCATCGGATCTCTTTCTCCTGTTACTCAAGCTTCAGAAAGAACTAAAGTTAAAACAAAATATAGAAATAAAATTAAACAGATTATAATGAATAAAAAACAACAAGATGCAGAAAATACGTTGCAAGCACTAATTAAGAAATCGGCATCAGAAATTTGGAAATGTATAAATAAATCTTCAGCTCTCTCTAATCAATTGCTAATTTAAAATACTATTGATGAACAAACTTGGATAAAACATTATATTAGATTAGCCTCCTTAATAACCCTTCTCTAATCTTATCTCCCTACATAGATATTCCAGATCTATGATTACATTTGATAAACTAGACATCATTTTCTTGATAAAAAAACTAAGTCCAACAAGAGTCCCTGGCCCTGACGGTTTAGCCAATGGGACCTTGAAAGCCCATCCTGTTGAATGGGCAAATATTCTAGAAATAATATTTAAGCAAATCATTCGGTCAGGGCGCTTACCTCCGTCATGGCAACTATCTATTATTATACCAATTTTTTAAAAAAGCAATAGGAATAGCCCAGTGACGTATCGGCCAATAGCCCTTTTACAGGTGCCCGGATTTCTTTTTGCCAGATTGATATTACAAGATTTCGCCATGTATGATATGATATGATATGGCATTTGTCACGCGCCTATACACAAGTGTTTCAAGGCGCGACGAGGCAGGGAGGGGGGAAACAAAGGGAAGACAGACAACGATCCTACTAGGCCAGGTGTCATTCAGATCACGCAAGTGCATGGGTAGCGGGGAAAGGAAAAGTGCAAGGGGAAAGGGAGAGGGGAAAGTGCAGTACAGGGTTAGTAGAATAACAAGATCAATAATAAGGGCCAGCTGGTGGCAAGTGCAAGGTAAGTGCAGACAAGTGCTTAGAAGGGGGACTGTAGTGATACAGAGGCAGTCCTGCAGTGCAGGGGTTGCCAGGGAGGCAGTTGAAGGGGACAGTGGCTGGGCCAAGGACCGAGATCGGTGAGAGTGGCCCAGTTGCAGATTCAGTGCATTTTCAGTCAGGAATTTAGCAGGGGAGAGGGGGAGAGAAAGCAGAAGCAAAGAGGAAGGTTTTGAGGTGCTTCCGGAACCGGAGATGGTTCTCCTCAAGTTTCAGGGAGGCAGGAAGGCTGTTCCAGAGGGAGGCCCCTGCCGCGGAGAGATATCTACTCCCAACTCGTTGCTTGGAGACGCTGCTGACCCTGAGGGAGTTGGAGGCGGATGAGCGAAGAGTTCGAGAAGGAAGATATTAGAGAGTTGAAGGTATTTTGGCCCCAGGCCCCAGAAGGCCTTGTGGACAATGCAGAGGGTTTTGAACTTAATCCTCGCAGCCACTGGGAGCCAGTGTAGAGATTTCAGTCCTGGAGAGATACAGTCCCTGGCCCTGAGGCCAAGGACAAGTCTCGCAGTCCTGTTCTGGATGAGTTGCAGAGGTCAGAGAGTAGAGGCAGGCAGATTTAGATAGAGGCTGTTACAGTAGTCCAGCTTAGAGAGAACCAGGGCTCTGGAGACAGTGGGCTTCGGGGGGAAGGAGAGGAAAGGAAGAATACCTCTGAGGAGGTGCAGCTGGTAGTGTGACTTCTTAGAGATGTCACATATGTGAGGAGAGAAGGAGAGTGTGGAGTCAAAGATGACCCTGAGGTTTTTTGCTTTGCAGGTAGGAGCAGGAAGAGGTCCAAGAGAGGCCGGCCAGAGAGCTGCAGGGAAGGAGGGAGTGGGTGTGCCGATGAGTAGAATCTCAGTCTTACTGGCATTAAGGCAGAGGTCATTGGCGGCACACCATTCCTGGAAAGCAGAAAGACAGTCAGAGATGAGGGAAGGAGAGGAGGAGGCCGAGGGTAGCCTGAAAATTAGCTGGGTATCATCCGCATATCACTGAATGTACCTCATAGTACCTTAGAGACAATATTTTAGATATACACCAGTCAGGTTTTACTAAAGATATAGGGACTATTTTAAACTTAATGATTTTATCAGTGATAAAGAAACAAGCTATTGATAAAAAACAAACTGTTTTTATATCCTTAATAGATTTTAGACAGGCCTTTGACATTGTTTCGTGTGATCTTTTATGTACTAAACTTTTAAATGCCAACTGCCCTCCATATTTAATCTACATAATTCATCATTTTTACTCATCTACATCCATTAAGGTCAAGCTAACTGCAGATGGCATTTTAGCCGCTCCTGTTTTTACCAATAAAGGTCTAAAGCAGGGATGTATATTTGCATCAGTACTTTTTAATTTTTATTTCAAGGACATAAATACAGCTTTTGATGTAGTGCATGCATTTTCCCCAGAAATAGGTCAAAGAGATGTAGCATGGCTCCTCTATGCTGATGATTTGGTCATTCTTGACAAAACTCCAATTGGCCTTCAGCGTAAACTTACTGCTTTGAGTAGATATGTGGATTCCAATCATCTTATCATAAACAGAGTTAAGTCCAAAATCCTGATATTCCATCATCGTTTGCCGAAATCCGGCTATAAAATTAATTAGACACTTTGCGATATACCAGTCAACCAAATATCCCATTACAAATATCTTGGGGTAAATCTGAACTCACATCCTTCAGATCACCCGTATAAACTTGAACTTAAAACGAAATGAAATATTTAGCAATACAAGGCAAAGTGCTTCAGCGAAAATATGACCAATTGTCTTATAAACCAGCGTTAATTTTTTATAAGCAAAAGGTTATACCCATAATCTCCTATGGCGCCCACTCAAAATTTCCATCTAGTGCTCGAAGGTGAGATGTGCTAGAAGGAGTGTTTTGGAAGACAATTCTATCCTTGCTGCCAAGCTTTCTGATATCTCGTATTAGATATGAGCTGGGTCTAATATCCATCTCAGCGATTGTGGCCTGGCAGCTACTAGCTATGTACAGGAAATGTCTTCTTTCCGAAAACAATATACATACCTTTTTCCTGTATTAAAGATGGCTCTACGATCTGAATTATCCTCCCCCATCCATGCATGGGAAAAAAGATGCCAGCTGATCCTTTTAGAAGCTGGCATCACCGTAGAACTTCTATTGGAGTCTCTAGATAAAGCAAAGAAAAACCGTTGGCATTACGATTGGAGAACTACATGGGATAATTGTAACCAATAACATTTGCGGACCGTGTTTTTGCCAACGCACCTTTTTTGCTTTCGATTTAATTTATGGGCAATCTGAGTAAGACTGGCGATAATTACCAATAACTGCACTTTGAACACCACATGTAGATTTTGTAGTGACTCCACACACAAAGAAATTGTTCAACATTTAATCACAGAATGTTTGTCCCTGACTGCTCAACGCAAAGAAGCTTTCTTGAAACATCTTTAACATCTCGGAAAATGTAAACTTTTGACTAAGCAGCAAATGTGGAGTTATATATTTAATGCTAAAAAGATCTCTCTTAACATTGCTACAATACAATATTTTTTAGCTCTAAAACTGTCTGGCAACCAAGGCTTTTTTCATTAGTTACAAGTCACTGAGATTCTATAGAGAAATAACGCAAGAAGTGCAGTCAGTTTAGAACTGTATAATAATATTTACAGATTTTATATTTTATATGAATACTGTTTCAAAATATGAATGGACAGATCTTAATATAAATATCTTATCAGGTTCTTACTATTTTGAAATGTGGTTTTAACATCAAGGTGAATCTCCATTCGTTTGCACATAATTGTAGACACATACAAGCTCACCAATCCAACCAGATCTACATCCCTACCTTCAAAAGAGCCAAAGCGGGAGGCTCCATCTTCCAATATTTAGCACCCAAAAATTGGAATGCGCTGCCCACTTCACTCAGAAATGAAGCCTCATACGCTGTCTTCTGTAAAGCTCTTCAAAAAACCTCTTTAACTAAGACAAGCACGCTAGTCCAGCATCACCAGCCCCTCTGGCTCTCGCCCTCAACCATAGTATAGATTTTGTCCAGTAATTGCTCCTCCTCATCTGATTTGGTTCCACTGTAACCATGGAGCCATTATGGCAAACATCTTGTTAATGTCGGTGTAAATCAAATGTCTTTGCTGGTCCTTACCGTCCTAAATGTGTTCTCCCCTGCAATTAAGTTATCCCTATTGTACAAGCACCATGATCGGGTTACCTTCTAACCATGGAACTAGCTGGCCAATGCCACCAGGCAATTCTTTCTGTAGTGTTAATTGTGATTGTTTGTCAGCACTGCCCATATGTTGTTATGTTTTTTTCCTCTCGCAACTAAGTAAGCCCCACTGTAACAGCACCACAATGCCTAAGGGCCGCTTTGTGCACTTTATAAATATAAAAATAAAAATAAATAAATTATGTCATCCTATTCTATTCTTCTGTGATATGATAACTAATAGAAAAGTTGAAAAATGTCAACTAAAACAATGTTCAATAATATATATATATATATATATATATATATATATATATATATAGTAAGGAACCCTTAAAGGAACGGTTCGCCCACATTTTTTTATTGCCCAAAAAGATGGGCAATAATAAATCAAATATCCTCGCACCTTTTTTTTTAAGTTCCTATGTAAAATTTTGAGCAATTCAAGCTCAAAAATTGGAAAAGCAAGCACATGGGCGCATCCATTTTTTGAAATGGATGCCCGCCTGTGCTGGCTTTTGCTTTTGCGGCACTAATGAAGGAAAAGCCAGCCAGCTGTAGTAAACAAAAGCTACCACTGGGTGGCTTTTTCTTCATTGGTGCCGGAACTCGGAGGACGCGGACCGGAGACTACAGGCAGAAAAGCTGCAGCTGAATCTCGGTAAGTGCTATTTTTTTTTTTTTTTAAATAAGCACTAGCTGCGTTTTTTTTTCTAAGTTTTCCGGGCTGGAGGAGCCCGGAAAACCTAGAAATAAAACTGCAGCTTTAAAAACGTATTTATGTTTGCGGTCACTTTTGAAGTGACCGCAAACATAAATACAACGTTATTGTGTTTGAAAACGCTGCAGTTTTTCTTTCTAAGTTTCTCAGGCTCCTCCGAGAAACTTACAAAGAAAAAACGCAACGTTTTCAAACACAAGCGCGTTGTGTTTCTGCCTAAATCTGCTTTCCCATTTGGGGCTCTCGGGCTCCCGAGAGCCCCAAATGGGAAAGCAGATTTAGGCAGAAACACTTCAGCATTTAGCATTTCCCATTTGGGGCTCTCGGGCCCCCCGTGCGGAGCCCGAGAGCCCCAAATGGGAAATCAGCTGTAGGCAGAAACCGCGGCATGTAAACACAACCACGTTGTGTTTCTGCCTGCCTTGTCTTTCACTTTGGGTCTCCGGTGCTCCCCTGAGGGAGCACCGGAGACCCAAAGTGATAGCCACGGCAGGCATAAACACAACGCGGTTGTGTTTGAAAATGCTGTGGTTTTTCTTTCTAAGTTTCTCAGGCTCCTCCGGCTCGGAGGAGCCTGAGATATGTATAAAGAAAAACCGCAGCGTTTTCAAACACAATAACGTTGTATTTATGTTTGCGGTCGCTTCAAAAGCAACCGCAAACATAAATACAACACTTTTAAAGCTGCGGTTTTATTTCTAAGTTTTCCGGGCTCCTCCAGCCTGGAAAACTTAGAAAAAAAACCCCAGCTAGTGCTTATTTTTTAAAAAAAATAAATAGCACTTACCGAGATGGAGCTGCAGCTTTTCTGCCTGTAGTCTCCGGTCCACGTCCTCCGAGTCCCGGCACCAGTGAAGGAAAAGCCACCCAGTGGTAGCTTTTCTTTGCTACAGCTGGCTGGCTTTTCCTTCATTAGTGCCGCAAAAGCCAGCACAGGCGGGCATCCATTTCACAAAATGGATGCGCCCATGTGCTTGCTTTTCCAATTTTTGAGCTTGAATTGCTCAAAATTTTACATAGGAACTTAAAAAAAAAGTGCAAGTATATTTGTTTTATTATTGCCCATCTTTTTGGGCAATAAAAAATTTGGGAGAACCATTCCTTTAATGTCTTCCTCTACAGCCTACCCTCCAAAGTTTCCCAGACATTTAGCAGTTCATTATAGTGGAGCTCCATTCCATATATTATTTTGGGTACTCTTTTCCCCCTCATAAAAGTAGATTGCAGGTTTCATAGAGAAATGGCCAAATGTATGATCAAGTTTCATCAACTGATTAGCTGATGGTAATGCTTTCTGTTTGAGAAAGACACGTAAGCAACATGTCGATGGTTGTGCCATTAAAGGGAAACCCAAGTATAGAACCTTTGAGGCGGTTTCTATGGGGACTCCACCCATACTCCATCCCAATTCTTTTCTTCTCCTGCCTCTTGAGAACACCATGATGCGTAGCTTCCTAGGATTAACAATCAATCCGTTCATAAGCGCATAATCTGCAAATGTATTAATCAGTCTTTGTAGACCTACCCTGGTGCGATCTAGTTGTCGGAAATTGTCAGTATAGGCCAACCATGGAATACGTAGATTCCCCAATTTCGGCATCACCAAGCCGACCTCTAGAAACTCCCCAATGTCCGATACATATAGGTTAAAAAGACAGGGAGCTAAAGAGCATCCCTGTCTTAAACCTACATATGTCTCTATCCGCCGGGATGAATTGCCCTCAAGGTTAAGCCAGATCCAAATTCCCGCATTTTCATAGAGAGCCATAATCAGGTTCAACAGGCCACATAGCATACCCCATTTTGTTAGTTTAGCCCAAAGACGTCCACGAATCACACGATCAAACGCTGTGGACAAGTCTATTGATGCTACATATATTTTGCCTCCAAAATTGTCCCAGGCAGATTCCTGCAGGGCCCCCATTACCAATCCATTCAAATTAGTGGAATGGCCTGCTCTGAATCCTGCCTGAAGTTTTTAAAGAAAATTGAGAGCTAGCCATCCATTCGTTCACATGTTTTTACAAAATAGACGTGAACATCTTGCAGTCTGCGTCTATTAATAATATCGGTTTAAGTTGGTTGGAGTTGCCGGTGTCGGGGCTTCCTATCCCCTGCGCACCTCCTATTGGTGATTTCAAGTTCAGCCTGCAGCCTAGATCATGATTTGTCTGGGGAACAACTCCAGGGTTCCCGATTAGTTGAATGTTTGATAGGGATGACAAACCTTTGGATGAGTGTGGGCGCTGGTTGGATTCAATAGTCCAAGAAGTTGCAGTTTTGCCTGTGGTAGTTAGTCATGATCGAGTCAAAAAGTTGTTGGTGCATGTGGTTTTTTATTTATGTTGCTTTACCAGAACCAAAAATCATCAATGTGGCAAATATTGCCAGTTGGTCAACATTAATGTGTGCAAACAGCCGCCGCGCGTTTCGACCAAAGTCTTTTTCAAGGCCAATTGAGTATCGTGGTTGGCTCTAACAAGAGTTGGTGTCTGGTCCTCCCATGTCTGGGTGCCAGTGGGGCTAAGTAGCCTGGTCGGTTGCCGTGATCGGCGAGAGCTTTCTCTGCTGTTTGCACACATTAATGTTGACCAACTGGCAATAATTGCCACATTGATGATTTTTGGTTCTGGTAAACCAAAATAAATAAAAAACCACATGCACCAACAACTTTTTTACTCGATCATGACTAAATACCACAGGCAAAACTGCAACTTCTTGGACTAATGAATACAACCAGCGCCCACACTCATCAAAGGTTTATCATCCCTATCAAATATTTATAATATCGGTCGG
The DNA here is from genome assembly GCF_040938575.1 of Ambystoma mexicanum. Classification (NCBI taxonomy): domain Eukaryota; kingdom Metazoa; phylum Chordata; class Amphibia; order Caudata; family Ambystomatidae; genus Ambystoma; species Ambystoma mexicanum. The sequence continues at coordinate 67,403,916 of NC_090939.1, forward strand.
TAATTTCTGGCTTAGTCTCTCTCGCCGCGCTTAAAAATGAGTACTACATAAGCCGTTTGCTAACTGCTGGGTATAGCACCATCTTTAACAATGCTCCTATAGAGGGCAGTAAGTGTCTGGGCCCAGGCGGCGGGATTACCCTTAAAGGTGTTATTAGTCAACCCATTTGGTCCCACCTGCCGGGAGGTTTTAGCAATTTGTATTAATTTCAATACATCTTCATAATCGATGGTCGGTTGCCAAGGTTCCATCTCCCTGACAATCAGGTCTCTGTGGCTCTCTGGTTCAGCCGCTGCCGGTTCCCCATACAAGTCTGAAAAGAAAGCTACCTATTGAGCTTCAGATACCGCGTTCAACTGGCCAACTATGGCCGGGAGATCTTGATGGTTAATCAACTCCCATAAAGCCCTTAGATCCCTTTTCACCAGAGTACGCAGCAACGATTCTGCCACCTTATGCATCATAACTGCCTTTCTAGAGCGGCAGTAATATTTATACCTTTGTTCAGCCTCTTTAGATCTAACATTTTTCTCTGATTGATCATAGCCAGAGCAACGTATCGATCTTAATATCTGGTTCATACGTGTTTTCTCATTGGCCAAATTCTGGTCAAAGATATGTCTATGCTTATTTATGGAGGCCCCATACCTCAAATTAGGGGAAGTTCTATTAAACAATTAACTTAAATAAATATGAAATTCCATCAGAGTAAAGCCATGTAGTTTCCATTCCATAGTGGTATAATTTATCGTTTTGGCAAATTCCCCATTAATGGCCTCTATATTTCTTGGTGTCCATCTTATCCCTTTACGTTCACCTATAGTTCTCAAATTTGTTAATTGAAAGGGAACATTCTACTTTAGGTGTGCTATGATCACTTCACAAATGTGGCGTAATCTTTACCCCAGAATTAAGCTAAAAAAGGAGAGTATCCACAGAAATATGATCTATTCTCGACAAGCTGGCTCCTCTGTGCCAAGTAGGGTTAATGGGGTTTACAGCATCAAGTTCTCCATTTAGGCTCACAAGACCTATTGATTCCCGCGATACATTTTACCCCACTTTGTATTATCACCTCCTCTAGTCCCACATGCCATTTCCTCACCGCAATAACAATAAGAGTCATCATGTGCAATTCTGCAATCTGGATGCCAAGATCATTTTTCCATTTGGGGCAGCACAATGCCAGTCCCGCGCTAGTGTAGTAATAATTTCCAGAAATACCTTCAGATCAGCCATTCCATTATGCCAGTAGACATTAATAAGGAGGATTTCAACTAGTCCATCCAGAGAAGAAACCTTAACTGCAGTGATCCCTAATGAGGATGTATTTTTAAGGCACAAACCTAGCTTGGGAGGAACACAGTGCTTTAAAGGTCATAGAGTAACACTTTGGTCGAGAACTGAACATGTCATCCAGCAAATACTAGTAGTAATTAACACATTACAATATACAAATGGGGTGTGCGCAATAAAGTGGGAATCTAGGTTACACCAACGTGTTGTTGGAAGAGCCAGGTGTTCATTTTTTTCCTAAAGTGAAGGTGACGTGGAGTAGTCCATATTGCCACCAGGATGAACTTCCGGAGGGCCAGAGCATAGAATTAGAAGGACTGTGTTTTTCTCTCCTTGCAAGCCACTCTAGTTTCCAGTTTGGTGATTGTCTGCTGTAAAATGAGGGTGTTGCCAGATGTTTTACTTTTGGCTGTCGGGTAGGTCGACGTATGGACAATGGTTGCGTTGTGGGTGAGGCATGGTGTTTTGAACCAGATCCTAGCTGGGATGGAGAGCCAGTGTAATTTGTGCTGCAAGGTGGGGGTGATTTGGATGAATTTCCTAGACATAGTGATGAGGCGAGCCAGGGTGTGGTGGGCTGCTTTGAGCAGGGCCAGCTGAGCAGCCCGGGGCTATGCAAGAAAGGCATTACACCCATCAATATGCAAGATCACTAGAGCTTGCACCCCCACGCAGAAGTACTGGGGCAGGAGGAAGGGCTTGATTTGTAGAGTAGAGAGTTTTGATTCCAGGCCGTTTGAGCCCTTTTCACGATGGGTTGTTGGTGTTGCTATCCACAATGAAGCCTAGGGATTCTACGGAATGGGTGAGGTGAGCTTTGAACCTGTCCAAGAGCATTCTGTCTAACCACATTTCAGCGAGTTCCTGCTTGGAGGGGTGGCCAAGTATTTCGAATTTGGTTTTGGTGGGGTTAAGCTTGAAAAAGGCACTTTTCACCCATGTTGAATGGTTGCAAGGTATGAGTGAAGTTGAGCAATGTCTTGTGTTCCTTGACTTTAGGTGCAATTGTATATTAACTGTATACTTGTGTATCGCAATGTTGAGGTTGTGCAAGTGTGAGACCAGCAGTTCCATATAGAGGTTAAATAACTGGGGTGAGAATGGAACCCTGAGGAACTCTGCAGATGGTGGTGTTCAGACCTGAGGGAGCCCATTTCGACAGCCAGGTGTCTTCCAGATGTGTAGGATGTAAACCATTTCAGGTCTGTGCCAGAAAAGCACATTCTGCGTGCATGGATAATGAATAGTGTGTGATGGTTGACCATGATGAACGCTGCAGAACGGTCCAGGAGGACTAGCAGACACAAGTCCCTGTTGTTCATAATCTGAGGGCATTGTCAACCACCTGGATGAAGTCTGTTTCAGTGATGCATTTAGAGCAGACTCCGGATTGGTAATCCCGGAACAGACTGTGTTATATTTTTCTTTTTCTTTGTAAGTAGTTGGTTAGTATCTACCTTCTCGATGACTATGCCAATTGTGATTGGCCGTTAGTTTACTAGATCTACGGGGTACATGCTGGGTTTGTTTCAGGAGTGAGCATTTAAGCCTCGTTTTAGGATATCTGGAAATATACTCTCACTCACGGAGGTATTGACTATCCTAAGAAAAGCAGGACTGTTACATTTTTTTAAAAAAAGGTTGGTGGCTTGTAGGACATTGTGGGTGTAAGAGCGTTGTTTTGAAGATGCAAGTGTGTATGGCGAGAGGGGAGAAAAGTTGATCCAGGGTTGAATGGCCTGTGGAGGGAAACATTGAGGCGTGGGGGTCAGAGGATTTGGAGCCCTCATGTGGAGCAAGACAGTATTGATCTTGCTGGTAAGAACGTATTGATAGCATTGCACTTCTTGGATTCTAGTACCTCTGAGGGCGAGGGTTCGAGCAGTGTTTTGCTTCTGTGAAAAAGGCTTTCCTCCAGTTAGGGGCTGCTGCAATAGTGATGGTGTAATAAGCAGCCTTGGCTTCGGATAGCAGAGTCCGCTGTTTGGAACACAAGGCCTTGAAGGATCCTCAGGTTTGTGGGCCTTTTTCCAGCATTTCTCAAGAGCTCTAATGGATAGCGAGGCCAAGAATTTACCAGGGGGCGGACAATTTGTTTCTAACACATCCCAATATTTCTGGAGCGAAGGTATTCACAAACTCCTTTGAGGTTTGGCTAAAGGTTCCTAACAGTGAGGTGATGGGGAATCTTGTTTTATCCAATGCCTTTACTAGAAAGGTTCTGAAGGAGTGATGTGCCACCATGAGGCATTTGTCATGACCCTTGTGGGCTGTCGGTGAGTGTGATAAGGAGAAATGGACGGCTGCATGGTTTGTCAATTCGAGTGCTGTGGGGTTCTTGCAGTTTAGGAGGTGGGAATATGATAAGATGAAATCCATCGTATGAACCCAAAAGTGTATGTGGTTATGTCCAGCGATTCCTCCAGGGGACAGGGATGAATCTCAGATGTATCTGGTGATTGCTTACGTCCCGGGAGGTTGAGTGCTCCAAGGAAGATGTTGGTTGCATAAATATATCTTTCACTCGTCCATTCCCTGAAGCCAGGTGCTGCCGTGATGGTATCAAGCCCCAGGGACTCCACTGTTCCTTCAGGAGAGACCTTTAATTTGCAAGCAAACTGGTAAACCCTCATATGGGTGTATGTCTATTGCTCGAAAAAAGTGCTTACTTATTTCGTGCTCGTGTTTTTTTCCTCTAATTTCTTTATCACATAATGCGGCAAAGTCCCTCATGCAGCTCCCCCACCTCAACCCCACCAATATTGCCTGACTGCAACCCACCATCTACATTTTGGTGCTAAAATTAGAGGGGGAACAAAGTAGGAAAATAAAAAATACAAGTAGTTTTGGGTGAAGCAGTAGGCCCAATGTCCCCTCGTATAGAGAAAAAATATAAACAGTTGCCCGGTGACCCACAATACATCAGGGGTCAACTAGCACCAGATTCCCCGTTTGTGAAAAGGAGTAGAACACCATTGTCCAACCATGAATACCCACCAGAAAAAGAAACAAAGTAATACACCTTAGGACGAAAAGTAGTAACATCAACGGCATCTTAACACTTAAAGGGCCTCATCACGAGTCTGGCAGTAACCCTTAAATGCGGCGGTAGCGCTATTACCACCGCATTTAAGGGTCCGCCAGATCATGGCTTTGGCGGATTTCCCCCCGGCTCTGAGCGGGGGGAAATCCGCGGGAAATTTGCTGATTTTCGGTGCGATTACTGCCAGCGGGAAATCCGATAGCGGTAATAGCGCAAATTTTCCCCATTGGGCCCAATGGGGAATGAGTAATTCCCGAATGGGCCCAATGGGGAATGGGCAATAACCCTTCCGCCAAACCCGTGATCCGGCGCTAATAGCGCCGAGGGGTTTGGCGCTCGGGCTGTTAGTGCCGGCATTACCGCCAGACTCGTGATGAGGCCCTTAGTCTTAACACTTCTTCAATACCATGTGAAAATGAGCGCTGTTAGTTGGGCTGTTTGCAGTCAACTGGCATGGACAGTAGAATATCATGGGCGTTTGTTGTAAATTCGTGCTAAGCACATGAAACGGGTGATTTTGCATTCTTTTGTTCAAATCACAATTAGCTGGATGGTCTGGCTATGGGTAATCCGGTCTGGGATATTTGCATATAGTTTTCCCCCGGCTCCTCTGCTGTGCAAGGTGGTACACAAACTTCCGCAGGAACACCCAACAACACTCATCCCATGAATATGGGCGAGAAAACTGTGGTGCTGCCACCTGCTGAATATGTGTCTATTCCCTCCAATAAAACGACCCCCTTATAGCCCAAGAGAACATTAGGGCACCTGGCGGGGTCCTTATATACCCAGGTGGGTACACGTCTAAATATCAAAAAATCACTTTTGTGTTAATCACGCCCTGGACCATTTTCCGTCCTGGGTGCAATTTGTTCAACTGTAGGCCTACCCTACTGTCATGTGTGACTGTGCCCTTTTGTGGAGTTTTTACCTCGACATTATAGAGGTCGATACTTACCTGTCTATCCACTGTATATAATCACACCTGTCCGTTGTTACTTTCGTGCTTATCGAAAGTTCTGTAAAATAGTTGAAATAAATGTATATGTTCAGAACCACGCAGCTGTTTGTAGGACCCCTTATACCCCAGCCAATCTTCTAACACTTCCCCACTCCCAGCTTCACCTCCTCAAAGCGACTCTTCCTTTTCTCACGTTCCCCCAGAAGCTCACTGTCTCCAGAGCCCTGGTTCTCTGTAGGCTGGACTACTGCAACAGCCTCTTTCTCATTCTGCCTTCCTCTACCCTCCGCCTCTGCAACTAATACAGAACAGGACTGCAAGACTTATCCTTGGCCTCAAGCCCAGGGACTGTATCTCTCCAGCCCTGAAATCTCTCCACTGGCTCCTGGTGGCTGCAAGGATCAAGTTCAAGACCCTCTGCATCGTCCACAAGGCTTTCTGGGGCCAGGGCCTGCATTACACACAACTCTCTCTTCCAAAATACCTTCCTTCTCGAGCCCTTCTCTCAGCTGCCTCCAACTCTCTGGGGGTCACACGCTTCTCCAGGCATAGAGTTTGGGGTAGATCTCTCTCCTCTGCAGGTGCCTCCCCCTGGAATGGCCTCCATGCCCCTCTCAAACTTGAGCCGACGATCTGAAGTTCTGAAAGCTGCTCAAGACCTTCCTTTTCTCTCTCGCTCCCCTGCTGACCTACCTGCCTGCTGTGCCGACTGGTCACTCGACTACCCCCAGAGCCTCACTGGGTACCAGGCTTCTCCATGATCAGTCTCCCCTGCACTGCCTCCAGGCCTAACGCACACTAATCCTGGGTACTAACACCCATTGTGGAGAATGTTTTTTTCTGGGAAGAACTGCGATTGTGTTGCATGTCCCGCTGCTCCCTTGAATGTGTATTCTTTATGTTATTTTATGTGTGTCATGATAGGTTTTGTTATAGCGCTCTGATGCCTGCGGGCTCCGGCGCTTTAGAAACATATACATTAATAAGTGATGTGGGTGAGAGGGGAGTGGCTATTTGAACGATAGGCTTTGCGTAGAATGCAAATTATAATTCTCCTCCCTACAGGGAAAATTTAATCATTCCATTAGAGTCACCAACTGGTCATAAATTATAGGTAAGCATTTTGCCAGATCTAAACTGCCCCACTCAATTCTGCGCCTGGCATTTGATTAATGTGATCCAATTAGCCTGTCTCTAAATGCGCCCCGCAATACTGATACAACATTGCTTCAACTTGACACTTTTGCTTGCCTTGGAGCTTGTTGTCTATTAAAGTGCACTTGGTCAATTTAAATAAATCAATACATTGTTACTCTGAAGGGTACCACCAGGAGGCCACTTGTGTGGTGTCAAACACGGTTTTATCATTAAAGCAATCATCAACATGGAATCACTCTTTCATTATTAGTGTATTAACACAACGGCCTAGATCTTGTGGAGGTGAAATCTCTTGGTGTCATCTGACCCTTGACTATATCTGCTGTGAGGAATCTTACTTTCTTCTGGGAACAAAAAGGGCCACATTCGTTCGTCTATCGTCACTATGTGACGTGGAGAAAATGATGATGAAGGGGTAGGTAAAAACAGATGCAAACAGGTTGGGTGAAGGAAAAAAGATGCAAGCAAGTCCAAGTTGCCGGAGCAGCATGACGCTAAAGCCCAGAGAAGTAGACTTAGTCCAGGGCCCCAATCCTGCTCTGAAAAGGGATGTGAGTAGCGTGCATTTAGACAGATTCGATGTATGTTGGGATACACAATTCTCTACACAATGTAAAGAGAATTGAACAGTTAATACATGCAAGGAACGGAATCTCTAAGGGCCTAGTTCATGCCTAGTGTTCCTTGAGAGTACAAAATAATAAACGCTGTGAAACTAAAATCTACTCCCAGTCTAATGACCATTGAAAGAGGACACGATGATGCATGCTGGTAATGGAAGTTTATTCAAAACCTAACAACCACAAAGAATAATGTATCATGCATGCTGCAAACTGACAAACCATGGTAGCCTGGGCAGGAATGCTGGCAATGCCCTTGCCACGCAGAAACCATGAAAGAAGGGGTAACCATTAAAACTGCACATTTCCCCGCCTCCTACTGGGTATCTGGTCTTTCCAGCTAATGCCATTGTATCTAATGCCATTCCATCGAATTTTTTTCCATCTAAAAACTTTGCATCTAATGCATTTTTTGGGGGGGTGAAGGGTTAATTTTTGTTTAGGTGCATTATAAAGGGTAGAAAAGACAGGTTGGGATGGGGGGGGACCCCCCAAAAAATAAATAAATGTAAAAAAATGCATTGGATGCAAAGTTTTTAGATGGAAACAATTCGATGGAATGGCATTAGATGCAATGGCATTAGATTGAAAGACCATAAACCTCCTACTGCCACAGGCCATATATGGTCTCCAGGATTACACTTGCTTTTTCAATGCAATGGATGTCCCCATTTTTATGTAATCATTTTGTTCCAGCACCCTTGTGTTGGTTGATTTTTTCCCTGCCTAGTGTTGGGTTCTTTTCCAGAATATGTTATTTAGCAAGGGGGTGCCACTCTTGTGAGAGGTTGGAAGTTGTGCTTTGAGTATAAGCCTTATTGGCACCGGACCAGAATTCCTTAGGGTGGTCTCATTGCTACAGTACTAGGCATTACATTTGGTAGAAACACCACTTGTCATCACAGTGCTTAGAAATTAGAGAAGAGCTCAGCACACACAGATGGGGAAAATACATGCTGTGTGTCATTTTATACTTTTTTGTAAAATAACTTACACGCACTTTTTTTTTACAACGATGCATACTGTCAATATATACTGGATAAGCCAAGAGCAATGGTTCCAGCTTATTTGCAGAAAGGGATTCACCCAAGGACCAGAATGGACTTCTTGAGATTTCGGCTAAACTTGATATTAACATTGGAAATCAAGCATATTCGAGCCCCAATATCCTTTCCATCTAATATTTGTGACCTCTGCGAAGAGGGGGAAAAACAGACCATAGTTCATCTCCTATCGGAATGTGAAGGATCTTGGGATATTAGACAGAAGAGACTATTAAGATTTGTGCACGATGGTGCAATGTTAAACACAAATCTGTTCTGGCAACGGTTAAGCCAGGGACATGACACATTTTTAATAGCAGAAGTGAAAGCTGTTCTGAAAGAATTGAAATTAATTGAAAGGTGATCTTAGCACTTGTGAATGGTAATAGTCTGATTGTGAAAAGGAGGTATAAGAGGGAAGGAAGCTCTGTTTTTTGTTTTCTGGTATTAATTTCTATTTATTTCTTGATTTACGGTATGAATATTTCCTTGTCGGCTCTTTTTCTCCTTTCTACGTTTGACTTTTTATTTTCTTGTTCTATGGTTATCTTATCTGTATGAGGTGTGTTTTTTTTTTCTTTTCGATATGCTTTGTGTAAAAATAGTCATAATGTTGACTAAAATGCACAATTAAATAAAAAATGAAAAAAAATATATACATACATATGTAAGCACCTCTATACAATTAAAATGCCTTAGTGTATATAATTAGCCTTTTCTGGTTACTGTATTTAAACTGTGGCACATATTGACTACAAGAATATAACTTCATAAAAACGCCATTAAAATGCGCATTTTCAAAATGTACCATTGCCTTTTATTCACAAATACACAGGCATCAGATTGTCATCTCACACCTAGCCTAAAACGCAAACGGTTGGCGTGGCCATTGCTTGTTTTAATTTCTGCTGCACTGCAAACGTCCCCCAGCATTTCTGTTTGAAACAGATTTAATACTTCTCAGAAGTGTTTATCCCACCTGGGCCCCAATATCTTTCCACAAATCAAGATAATGTAATAAGAGGCGTGGGATAGCAGTCTTTTCAGATTTAAGGAAATCATCAGTTCATGGGGCTAAACTAGAACTTTCTGTCAGAGTGACAGCAAAGACAGCCAATAAGAATTGCCACACACGTAATCAAACAAATGACCAAAGAACAACCGTGGAGACGGTGGATCAAATGCCACCTTTCTCTCTATAGACGCCATACCAATAGTTTTGGGACTGGGTGGGACTAATGCACCACCCATGAGCCAAAACTATAAACAAAGGTGATATGATTTTCAGCGTAACGTGTCTGTTTTTTCATTTTGAATTGCACCTCCTTTCCATCCTCAAATCAAAGTTTATTTCGGGTACATTGGCCCCTAAAAATGTACAACCTCTCATTCCCCTTCCTTTGTTTTTTTTTCTTTTTCTCTTTTTTTCTTTCCCTTCCATCCTTCTCTTCTTTCCTTTAGCATCATTTGTTAGTTTTCATTGGCTAGCTCATTATTGTTGTACCTTTGTTGCATTTTAATGCTGATTACTTAACTGTTTATTATTATATTGTATCTGTTTGGATTGCAAAATAAAAAATGTCAACACCTAAAATTAGACACAAAACAATCAATACTATCCTTCAACTCAAATACAGAATATTCATAAATATTCCATCGTAAGATAAATGAAAAACCAAACCCCAGGACAGGTTGCCGCCCCGCCCCACCTAGATAACATTCCTTTATTCTAATGTCATAAAATCATACCCAATGAATATATCGGCACAACTCCCAAGTCATGGAACCTATCCCTGGCTCTGGTACACCAAACTCCACCCCAAAACTGCAGAGTGCAAGACCGAAATAAACAGCCAAGCTTAGTGGTTTTGTTCTTCTGCACTATGACCTAAAGTAAAAACTTAGAATGCATTAAGACAGTCGTCATGAACGAAGAGGGCATAAGGAGGACCAAGGGGGCCACAGCTGAATGGATCTTTGCCAAATGCAAATGGGGCACAAGCCATTTCATCTTTAAATACTGGTGCCGCGGGCAAACATAGAAAATGGCAAATACATTATTTCCCTATTATTATTGCAAGGTAGATGCACCAACCTATCCCGTATACTAGTTGACGCCTTACAAAACACCAAATACACCAAATGAAATCTAGGAGTCCTTGAGCATAGCTGACAATCCTTGTTGGAAATGTTTCGCTAGAGCGATGTATTTGTATCAACGTGCAACCTCTGACATGTGAGGACCTATGTAGGCCTTCTTTCATTCCAAAGCATGCTTCTTCCACAGTGTACGGCTGCTTCTTAGCACTATTAAGTGATCTGTGCCATTAGGGTTGTAAGATTATTTGTTACGTGATTATGTGTTTATTACCCTTGCAGATCAACCCCTGCGTGGCAGATATTGGTTCACTGCTCTCTCTGTGGTCGTAGTCCTCGTAGCCCTCGTGGTATCGGCATACATATATGGTAAGACATTTTTTATCTTCCCTCTTTCAGTAAATTCTACTTACAATATAATTTTTATCTCCAATTTACCCTTTAAAACTCAGGATAGTATGGGGGTGGCGTCGGATGAAAATTGGTTATTTGTGGGTTTAAGTTTTGGGTTGTTACATCAGCCCTTCAATGTTGATGTGTATGGTGAATACTGTGGGTTTTTTAAAATACATCACTGCAACAAAGTGGAAAACGAATTAACATCATATCCAAATCAAATACTTTGTTGAACCATCTATTTGGGATTCCAGAATCAAATTGCAATTGGATTGGTTTTAATTTAGAGCTAATACCGCAGTCCATCAATTGTTCTGGATGGAAGCTCTGCATCAATCCAAGGTGTGCCTTACGTGGAGGGCTGGTGACAGTCCTTTAAGTGACGCACTGTGCGCGTTTGAACCTGAAATCCGAAATAATGGGATTGGTTGTGTCTGGGAAATATATACACCCTATAAAGTTAACAACTTCTACATCGCTATGGCAATTTCTTGTAAGGTGTAAACTAAAAGAACTATAACTAGATGTTTCTCCATTCCGATGGGGTACCTAATAATAAAGGAGATTTCAATTTTCATATAACAGCATCTCATTCACTTAATCCAGAATTTCTTTTTTATTATATGTAACATTAAACATATTTCAATCATAAAAGCATTGTCAAATCTACTATGTTTTATAAAGTGACTTGTGCATCCACCAAAACGTGAGTTGTGCTTGTACAAAATACAACGATTGGAGAACAATTCATGTATATATCACAAAGTATTTCAATTACACAGACAATATTTTCTAAAAGAAATCCTATCTCTAAAAGTCCACAATTGTACATTTAATAATTACGAATTGTTAGCTAGACTTAATCTTAGTCTTGCCTGCATGTGGAGGCACGATTATCTGTTGCCTCAATAACTCTTATTAGTTTGTCCGATCATAAGACATCGGAGTGTGCATCCTGCCTTTCAATGACAGTGAAAGCCCTGAAAGAACGTAAAGGGAAGTTAGCTGCAGGTGCAGGTAGGTCACATACATCCCCTTCGACGACTCTGTCGAAAAGGCGATACTCTGACGAGTCGAGGGGTGACTCTCCTCGTCGTAAGAAAGCTAAAAAATGTTCTCAATCCAGGAGTGGATCTCACCACTCATCTTCATCTTCACAAAGAATGAAGAAAAGACGTCAACAGATCGACGTCCTCTTCATCAAGTTTCTCCCCTGAACGATTAAACTGCCCTACAAAATCAGCTTCACCGGCTGAATGGGAGAGATTTTGTCAAAAAATGCTCCAAGTCTTCCAGAATGCGGCCTGACCCCCTCGAAGCAGAAGGGTAGGAGCCCTGCCCCTGTTGAGGGAAAACCAGACAAAGAAAAGGTAAAGGACAAGCCCTGTGCACCCTCTAGCCTGGGTGTCCATGAGAAAACTCCTTGAACCTTCGAAGGGCCTTTCGAGTCGAGAATATACCCCAAATCTTCGACACCTTCGACAACGAAGGGTTCGACGACCCTACCGGCTACATCTTCTACACCATTGTTGTCAAAGCCGTCAACGGCGCTGAGAACTTCGACGCCATTATCGACAAAAATGCTGAAATTGTCGAAGTATGTCAAGAAATCTAAAGAATCCTTCACTCCACTTCCAAGAAAGGACTTTTTCAAGTCTCTTTCTGCAATATATGAGGAGCATGAGCCATCAGAGGAAGAAGCACAGCCTTTTAGCTTGGAGTATGGGACACTCGGCGTTCCAGAGGCTCTAATATCAGAAGAGTTAAGGATGAAGGATCTGTATGAGACACTGCAGATAGCAGGTGGGATAGACTTCTCCCGAGATTGAATTTGGCAGACCAGACCCCTCGGATCACGCAGATGGGTCATATAGGCAATTCATGGCTAGAGAGATTGAATTTTTTAGGGTGGGACAGGCCTGCACCACCTTTTGAGCAGGGTGAATTAACAGATCTTTTTAGACAAGTGGCCGCAAGAGGACCCTATTCTTCCCTTCCATATAGTCTTGCAAAGGCGGCTCAGTGCAAGCTTGGATACACCAGAGCTAATTCCAGCGGTGAATACAAAATTGTCAAGTAAATGCAGGTCATGACCCTTATTATCTATCCAAACATCCCACTCCAGAAAGCCTGGTGGTACAGGCCATCACATCTACTTCGAAACAGACTGCCTACCCAATTATTAACCCAGACAGGCATGACAAACACTATGATGCCATGGCAAGAAAAGTCTTCTCGGCTGGTAGTATGGCCCTTGAGTCGGCAAACGCCATATGCGCACTTGCTTAGTTCACATTTACCCTCTGGGACTGTATAGCAATGGCGGCTGATCATATTTCAGAAGAGGAAAAAAGAGACAGATTTGTGAACATGATGGGAAGGAGGCTATGTGTTAGTCCCTTCAAACTGGTCTTCACTCTGCAGACAGTATCAGCAGAGCAATGGCAGCTAGCATTGTGATGCACAGATTTGCGTGGCTACAAAAGTCTAGGTTTGCTTCTGATGTGCAATCAAGGCTTCTTAACGTGCCCTTTGACGGCACACACTTATTTGGCAGTAAGGCTGACGAGAGCCTGGAGAAGCTGAAGACCTCTGAAGCGGCAGCCAAATCCCTTGTTGCTGCAATCAGATAACCACAACCTTGCCCCAGTGGAACAGCTTGGAGGGGCAGGTCCTTTTGTTTTTGTTCCTCAGCTGGAAGAGCGAGAGGACCGGCGAGTCATGGGGGTGAAAGAAGATTCCGCCGTGGTGGACGGCACAGGCAACGGCTGCTTTACCCTCAGCCGCTGCATCAGCCACCTGAAAACCTCTGAAGCCTTAGTCCACAAAACCCTGGTGGGAGGCAGACTCTCACAGCATCTGCAAGAATGACGGGCTATTACTTCAGATGCATGGGCATTGGAAACAGTAGAAAAGAGAGAAACGTAGTTTTCTGATGCTTGTTAATCTGCTTAGAATCACATGCCGTGCATATGGTCCGACATCCAGGGGTAACCACAGAGTACTGCATCTTGTCTTTCGGGGACCGAAAGGGGACGTCGGCATAGGCGTGTCTGTAACACTATCCCCTATTGTGATGTGTAGTGTAAAATTCCTCACGCGCCGAGGTCCCTCAGGTTGTTCTTTTCCGCCCAGATAGCTGGTCGCCCTGTTGCGGAGCTCTTCATAAGAGACGTTGTTAATCCTTGTTTACCGACTTTGTCGGGTATCCCCCTAAAGTCACTTTGACGGTGCTTCATATACTGCGATGAAGACTGCAGGAACATTCGACGGCGGTGGACTTCGACGCCTAAGATCCGGCGGCAGAGCCATCCACGTGGCCAGGCCCTCTAGCCGGCCTACACAGTAGGGAGAGTGGGTTTGGGGTGGCCATATCTTCCGCTATGTACTCTCCTCTTTCCCCCTCTATGCCCTCTAGGTCTGGTCATCACCTTCATTACCTTTTGCTATGGAAAGGACACCATTTAGGTTTTGTCCCTCTTGCAGGGTCAGATACCCGTGGAAGGACGAGCACAATAAGTGCAATAATTGTCTACGCCTTGACCACGACGAAGCGCGGTGCATGGCCTGTAGACTCCTTCGACCTAAAACACTTAAGGAGCGATGGGCCGCCTACGGCATGTCGCGGGCTGGATCTTCTTCCCCCACCGCTGCACCCGCCGAAAGTGACGGGGGCACTAGTGATGACCAAGCATCCGTACCGGATGCCATCGACCTTACGACAGACACTTTTAGGTCCGCCACACCCGACCCTGACCCCGAATGGCCTGACGCAAGTCACACTATGGGGAAAACACCCGGCGATGTGGGCGTACAAGATCACCACACTAGAAACACAACCCCAACCCCCGCTTCGACGGTTCTGCCGAAACGTGCAAAAGCGCCAACAGGACCGCCGAAAATTTCAACGGAATCCTCCGATCTTCAAGATCAACAGTCTTCCCCACATCCGCAGCAGCGTCTTGCGACTGGGCCTTCGAAAAATAAGGGCGCTACCTCAAAAACACATTTGACTGGCGAAGCATGCTCAGCTGATGCTCCGACACCGCCTAAGGCCCCGGTAGGAGAAAAATCTAGCGTTAGGCCTCCTAGTCACTTGGTAGGATGAAAAATGTACCGCTAGGCCTCTTAGTCAATCGGTAGGCGAAAAATCTACTGCTAGACCTCCTAGTCACTCAGTAGGCGAAAAATCTACAGCTAGGCCTCCTAGTCATACGGCATGCCCCGCTTTCACGAACATCGCCGAAAGCATTGCAAGGATTTCTTTGGCATTGGGGCTAAAGGAGAAGCCTAAAGAGTTGACGAAGCGTATAGAGCGTGCCACGGACATGTCGAAAGACGCACCACAGCACCCCGATGCTCACGAGGACTACGAAGATAGTCATGAGCCTTTGTCTAGCACTATTAGTAACATATTTTGGCGTCATAGGAGGGGAAACGAATCCTGAAACAAGAGGTGGAAGCACTTCTGGAAAAGGAAGCCATAGAAGCCGTCCCTATTCTTCAGGTAAACAAGGGTATTTATTCAGTGTACTTCCTTGTACCCAAAAAGGTCCTCACCATGCGCCCTGTACTAGACTTGCGCCCAGCTAACAAATTTGTCAAACCTCAAAAGTTTTGTATGGTAACTCTGCAGGAAGTAATTCCACTGTTGAAACAGGGAGATTACATGGCCACACTGGACATGAAAGATGCATACTTTCATATTTCAATGTTGCCTCCGCACAGAAAACATCTAAGGTTCATGATAGAGGACAAGCACTATCAATTGAAAGTCCTCCCCTTCGGCATTGCCTCAGCACCAAGGGTGTTTACAAAGGTCCTGGCAGTAGCGCTAGCACACCTGGGCAGACTATCCGTCTCAGTTTACCCTTACCTCGATGACTAGCTCATAACAGGGGACTCTTACGAAACATGCCTATTGAATACTCACAAGACAATAGACCTCCTTTTCAGTCTGGCATTCTCCATCAACGAGAAAAAATCCAGCTTGGACCCCAGTCAAGTCAAGCAATTTCTAGGGGCTCTAATTCGGACAAAAGACGGCCTCATCTTCCCCTCCAACGAGAGGGTTCAGAACATTCTTTCTCAGATCCCTCAATATGTAGCCATTCGGGAACTGACAGTACGCAAGGCCATGTGCTTTCTAGGTATGATGGCGTCATGGATTTACTTAGTTCCCCACGCGCGGCTGCGCATGCGTCCCATGCAAGAGTGGCTCAACAGCCAGTGGTGCCAGGCCAACGGACAATGGGAAGATCTGGTAGTTGTCTTGCCAGCCCTCGTTCTCTCTCTGCAGTGGTGGTCGAGGGAAAACTTCTTGAAGGGGAAAACCTTCACCACCCCCGCAGTAGAAGCCACTCTCACGACAGACGCATCTCTCACGGGGTGGGGGGCTCACCTGCTTTAGCAGACAGCGCATCGAGTGTGGTGCCCACAAGTAGCATCCAGCCATATAAATATGTTAGAGCTGTTAGCGGTATTCAAAGCACTGGAGACCTTTCAGACACAGCTACAGGGGAAGACAGTTCTGGTCCTGACAGACAGCACCACAGCCATGTATTACTTTAACACACAGGGGGGCACACACTCTCCAGGGCTATCCAAGCTGTCCCAGAACATTTGGATGTGGGCTCTCAAACACAAGATGTTCCTACTGTCCCAACATGTTCCAGGAGAACTCAATCTTCTAGCGGACGTGCTCAGCAGAGACTTCCCACTGCCTTTAGAATACGAATGGCGTCTGCACGAAGACATCGTCTCCAAGGTCTTCGCAGAATGGGGCTTCCCAGAAATCGACCTGTTCGCAACTCAGGAGAACGCCCAATGCCAAGACTACGCCTCCAGGTATCCCCAGAACCGCTCCAAGGGGAACGGACTCTGGATAACATGTCAGGGAAATTTGTCTATGCATTTCCCCCGACTCCCCTACTCAACAACATAGTGCACAAGATGCACCAGGAACCAGTTACCATGATTTTGGTGGCCCCCATGTGGGCCTGCCAACCCTGGTTCGCTCATCTAATGGAAATGTCCCTCTCCCCCCCTGTGAGACTACCCTTCCCATACAACATGTTGTCTCAGGACAGAGGGGAGACACTACACCCATGCCTGCAAACTCTGAATTTAGCGGCCTGGCTCCTGAGGTCATAGAGTTTGGACACCTTCAACTTCATCAGAGATGCATGGACATACTCAGGGAGGATAGAAAACCTAACACTTGTTATTGCTATTCCAGTAAGTTGAAACGCTTTGTCATCTGGTGTAAAACCAAGGGTGTCAATCCCATTGACTGCTCGCCTACCCACATTGTGTTGTACCTAACTCATTTGTTAGACTCAGGTTTGGTTTTTAATTCCCTAAAGGTTCATCTAGCTGCTCTATTGGTCTACACTACATCATACCAGAACGTGTTGTGGTGGAAAATACCTATTATTAAGGCTTTTATGGAAGCGGTTAAGAGAATTCACCACCCCATTTCTAACCCAGCACCCGGATGGGATCTAAATGTGGTTTTGACCAGACTCCTGGGGTTTCCCTTTGAACCAATGCATAAAGCAAGCCTAAAAGACCTTACTTACAAGACAGCCTTCCTAATAGCTATCACTTCTATTAGAAGGGTTAGCGAACTTCAGGCCCCTTCAGTTCTAGACCCTTTTGTTACAGTCCACAGGGATAAGGTGGTTCTGCGGTCTCATCCCAGATTTGCACCTAAATTCATCTCGAAGTTCCAAGTGAACCAATCAATCGAACTACCCATTTTCTTCCAGAATCCCACTAGCATGGCCAAACGAAGCCTACACACACTAGTTTTGCGCAGGGCAGTCATGTTTTACCTGGAAATAACAAAACCACTGAGGAAGACAAACCAGTTTTTCGTTTCAGTGGCAGCTGGTAGAGAAGGGGATCCTGTCTCTAAATCAGCTATCTCAAGGTGGATTGTCAAATGCATCACACTATGTTATACTCTTGCTAAGAGAGAACTGCCCTTCAAGCCTAGAGCACACTCTACTCGGGGCACTGGGGCTTCCATAGCATTCATTGCAAATGTTCCCCTTGAGTCCATTTGCAAAGCAGCAACCTGGAGTTCTGTTCACACCTTTACAAAACACTATTGCCTAGACACTCATTCTAGATCTGATTCTCAGGTGGGACAAGCAGTATTAAGACATCTTTTCACTACTGTTCCTTCTCATAACCCAGCTCCAACTCCGGGTACTGCTCGCTAGTCTATGCACAGCATGTGATTCTAAGCAGATTAACAAGCATTAGAAGACATGCATTACTCACTGTAATAGCATTTCTGATGATTGTATCTGCTTAGATTCACATACACCCACACTGCCTCCCCGCTCGGGTGGAAGGAACGTAGAAGTCATACTACTTTCTCTCTTTATGTACTCATTCACAATAGCCTTGGGCTCCCTCATGGCAGAAAAAATACAATCGGAGGGACCTCGGCGTGTGAGGGATTTTCGGTACACTACACGTCACGATAGAGATAGTGTTATAAACACGCCTATGCCGACGTCCCCTTCCGATCTCCAAAAGACAAGATGCAATACTCCACGGTTACCACTGGATGTCGGACTATATGCACAGCATGTGAATCTAAGCAGATTCTTACTCCCTCCTCCAAAATGAATACTGCTTTGGGAGTCTATCAAAAGATGAGGAATACGTGGGAGAACACAATCAGTTCGAAGAACAAATTACTTACCCCTGGTAACGTTCTTTCGATTGGATGTTCCTCCCACGTATTCCTCATCGCCCCTCCCAACCTACCCAGCAGTAGAATTTACATGTTTTTACACTTTGTTCTTTCGGGGCAGAATACTGTCTTACGCAAGGTAACACGATAAGTATTGAGGGAACGCATCAAAACGGAACAGAAGCTAACTGTCGCTGTGCACGCTATATGTACCAGTGGTGGCGTCGACATCGGGACGGAGGCCCTCGAGGGACATCGAGTCGACCGGCATCGACCAGCAGCGTCTCCTGCTGAAATTGTTTTCTGAGGCAGCAAAAGCAGGACATGGATATATCAAAAGATGAGGAATACATGGGAGGAACATCTGATCGAAAATATGGGTAAGTAACTTGTTCTTTTCTGCCTACCGCCCCCCTTCCCCACAACATACCATTGGTTCTGCCGGGTACAGTGCCACCACCCTTGGACTCTGCACCCACCCTCCTGTTCCCAACATGTTACACATTTACACCCACACGCACACACACGCGCATACATACATGCATGCCTATCCCCAAACCACCTCCTTACCCCACCGCTTTAGCCGCCACAGAAAGCCCCACTTCCTGGATGCGCTATAAGCACATACGTTCTGGCATGCTGCTGTTCGGTGAAAGCGGACTGTCAGGGAATCGTATGCTGCAAAAGCACGTCAAACCCTACTCACAGTCTCCCACTTTGTTAAAGTTTCAAGTTTCTGCCCTAGTGTTTCAGAATGCAGCTTTTCTCATTGTATTCCTTTTCTTACTGTACTTTGAAATTGTGCTCCTTTTAGCATATTGCAACATTTCTCTTGTGACATTTTGTCCATAGTTACTTTATTGTGATTGTGATGAAGTCCGTGCCTGGCTCACAGAATTTGAAAGTTCGAACCAAGTGGACCAAGCTTCGCCCCAATCTAAGTGGTGACCCATAGGCAGTGCCGGAGGGATCTTCTGATCACCCGAGTTTGTTCCCCAAAGGAGATCAGTCAGGGGAGTTGGAGAGGGAAGACTCAGGAAGTGGCAAATACGGAAAACAGAAAGGGGAGGTTGGTGCAACGGCTGGAGGCAAGATCGGGAGCATAAGACTTTTGGAGGATAGCCAGAGGTGGGTGGAGGATAGCAATAAGTTGCTGAGAAACAGGTGGTGGGTGGGTGGTTTGCAAGGAGTTGGTCAGAAGAAATAGAGATAGGTGGGAGATAAAAGATAGGAGACTGGATCTTCAAGATGTATTAGAAGTCATCAAAATGAAAGTTGGCTTTTTGTAAATAGAAGGCTTGGTTGAGAAGCGGAGATGGCAAATTAGGCAGTACCTTAAAAATCCTGTAGCCAGACAAAACAGGAAAGGACCAGAAGGCCCACTTGGCATAAGGCAGGCTTAAAGGTCGGAGGAACAATGAGTTTCTAGCAGAGATCTTGCTGCAGTATCAGAGAGGGAAGGAAGAGGTTTCCGATCAAGGACCAGGAAGACTGGGGACCCACCTATGTAGCTCTGCCTGGCATCAGCTGCTCCCCTTCTCAAAGAGCCAAGGAATATCAAACAAGAGAGACAGGGAACTAGCATGCACAAGGATGGATCATTAAGAAGAAGGATTCGGGAATCCTAGAATCCTGCAAACATCGCCATACCCTTTCGCTATGCCTCCATCAGAGACTTTCTAAGTGACCTAAACTGGGAGTATCCTGATTGTCTTCTTGTCTTCTTGTGCCCTTTATCTTGTGAAAGTCTTTCAATCTTTATCCGCATTCCCTCCTCACATCTCTCTACTGTACTCCACCTCGGGCTCTTGCTCTACCTCTCTACCTCTCTACTTCCTAGGCGTATCGCTTGTCTCACTACATCTGTCTCTACTCTTCTCCGGCATGGGGTCTGGTATGGATTCACATGCTCATGAATATTCCCTGTGGTCAGGCTGGGAATCCTCGGTAAAAGAAAAAACAGTTTCACTTTCACTTAACAACTGTATTTCTCCTCTACGCCAATCACTGTCCTCTGGGTCATACTTTCCCCATCCAGTGACTGTCCTCTCGCTAAGGCCCTCCTATGGCAGCCATCTTCAGATTTTTACTGCACGCTTCAGTGTCCTCGAGTTTGCTCTCAGAGCTTTTTGTGCGTTTTTTCATGTTTCTGACAGAAAAGGTTTTTGTTTCAAAGGAGCCCATGTGCTATTTGCATCATCTGCCGACAGCGGGGACCAATTGTCGGTGAATTTCCACACCCCTCAAAGGCAAAGATCGTCGAAGATTCTAGAAGGATCTTGGGCATACTTCATGCCCTCCGACCATGATGGTGGAGAAGGAGGGAAAGTCCCTCTTCAGGCCCTGCACCAAAAGCGGGCTACGGAAAGTGTATGTGGAGGACAAGCGCATGCAATGCCTCTACTGCCTGCACCCGGACCACAAGGAGGTGGAGTGCGAGATATGCCTCGGTTTCTCCAAGAAGACGACAAAGGACAGGCATAGGAAACTGGCGGCGTGGCATAACAGCAAGGCCTCTGACCTGTGCTCCAAGCAGGGTCATGCCTCACCCGGGAACGGCCGGTCCGAGGAGCTGTCTTTTAAGTCCTTTGAGGGCTCCTCATCCGTGGGGGCCCAAGATAAGGAAAAGAGCTTCAAGTCCGAGTCCACTGGGTTTGCCGCAGATAAAGGTTCCCAAGGTGGATAGGGCGCGATCGACATCACCTTCCGCCTCCATTGGCAGTCGGCAATCGAGCTCCTCTTTGAAGAGGAAGCCATCTACCCCGTCTAAACTAAGTGAGAAATCCAAGAAGCCGCGGACGGAGCCCAAGCAGGCTGAACCGGCACAGGCGAAGAGCTTGTCGGCGACTGTGTTGACGACTGCTACTGCCACGACAGCTAAGGGTGCTGATCCTGCAAGGGTAGCCCCCACGGCTCAGAAGATGTCCCTACCCCTAAGGCGCAACAAAGTCACAGTGACTTTGGCTAAGTCTGCAGGCACACCAGAAGGAGGGAAAAGCAGCTCAGGCCCCCTGTTCAAGACCCTTAAGGGGGAAAAAAGGGGGGTCTGTTGCCCAAAGCATGGAGGTCTTGTCCACGGACGACGAAGACCAGGAATTCTTACACACTGTCCATGAGGACGTTGAGAGGAGGACGACTATGACGGCGACAACGGCACAGGGCCTAGTTTTCCGTTTCTTCCATCTCAGCAAAGGACATTTCCTTCGATATTCTGTCGACTCTGCACACTTTGGTGTCAATCCAATTGAGGATGCCTCGGGCTCTGGTACCTGTGGTCCCCTATGTCCCTGATCAGCCTCCAACGAAGAAGAGAAAGCATCATCCAACGCCCCCATTTCAACCTCCGCCACCACATCGGGTCCCTTCGCCCCCAGCAGACCCAGACACAGGTACCGATACGGCCATGATGATGGATGATGACGAGAATATCATCGCAGCGGACGGGGAATCTCCACATTTGGATACTCCACATAGGGTGTCCCAACTGGATGAGGTGGGATCGTTCCACTCCATGATATCCAGAGCCTCCAAGCTATTACAGCTGGTGCCAGAGGAAACCAAGAAGGAGGGCTTCTTGTACCAGAGGCTATAGGCCAAGAGGAAAACGATCATAAGGGTGCCCCTTCTGGACGATATTTGGGATGAGGGCCTGGACCTCATGAAGAACACTTGCACGGCTCCAGCCATGCTGACAGGCTGGAGAAGAAATATAGGGTGCCAGGCTCTGCACCCAAGTGCCTAAGGTCACAGCCATCCCCGGATTTGGTGGTGTCGGTGGCCAGAAACGGTCGGCTAACCCGTCCTCATTGTCTTCGTCCCTCCGGAAAGCGAGGGATAAAGTATGGACGTCATGGGAAAGAAGGTCATTCACACTGCGGCGTCCACTATCAAGGTGGCCAACACACTGGCGATCCTGGCTAGGTGCGACAGGAAGTTGTGGTACAAGCTGGGGCAGATTCTGGAGTTCCTTCCCGACGATAAGAAGATGAAGGCAATCGCTGTCTTCCAGGAATGGAAAGTGTTGTCTGATCACTCCATCACAGTGGCATTGGACGTCGCTGACACTGGGTTCCAGCAAATGGAGAACGGTGTCTGCCTTCGTCACCAAGGTTGGATGAAAGCCACACATTTCGGTCAGGAGGTCCAGGCGAAGGTGCTGGACATGCCCTTCGACTGAGAGAACCTGTTTTGGAAAGTCGTCGACGAGTCCCCCCAGGCCATTAAAGCGGATACAGAGACGGCCTGTTCTCTGGGCACTCTCCAGCAGCACTGCTCTTCTTTTCGCTCCTCCAGGAGAAAGTCGAGCAGGCCCTCCAAAGGTTTCTCAAAATCGTATAGACAGATCCACAACCCACAAAGCCTACAGAAGCCATTCCCAGGCCTACGGTAGCGGACAACAGCATCGCCCGCAGGGCAGGAGGCCGAAGCAAGCCTGAACCAGCTGGGACATCGGGCCCCCACTCGTGCACCCCAGTGGGAGGCTGGCTGACGAGGTTCGTCAGCGAGTGGAGAAAGATCATCACCGACAGATGGGTGCTGGACGCTTTCGCCCAAGGACACATCCTGGAGTTTCAGTGCTGGTGTCCGCTGATCCCTTCTGTTACCCATCAGGAGCAGCACATCCCTCAGCTCCTTGAAGCGGTACGGGCCGTGCTGTGAAAAGGGGCGATAGAGCTGGTTTCCCAATGGCTCTGGGGCTCAGGAGTCTATTCCAGATACTTTCTAGTCAGAAAGAAGACAGGGGCCTGGAAGCCCATCCTAGACCTACGACGTCTGACCAAATACCTAACGTCCCAAAAATTCAGGATAGTCACCTTGCAACGTGCTTGGCCAACTGGAAAGAAGAGACTTCTTGACGTCGTTGGACCTGGGGGACACCTACTTCTACGTCCCCATTCACAAGAAACATCAAACGTTTCTACGATTCATTTGCAGGGACAACACTGCCAGTTCAACGCCCCACTTTTCGGCTTGAAGTCGGCTGCCAAAGTGTTCATGAAATGCCTGGCCCCAGTGGCAGCCCATCTACATCTTTAGGGCATACACGTATACCCGTACCTGGATGGCTGGCTGATTCGCGCCCCATCGCGGGGGCTGGCCAGCAGACACACAGAGGCGACCGTCCGGCTACTAATGGATCTGGGATTCTCTGTCAACTATCCAAAGTCCTGCTTAACGCCATCCCAGAACATGCTGTTACTGGGTGCCAGACTCAATACAGTGTCTTTTCTGGCGTCTGCCTCGGAGAAGAGGATAGATGCCATTCTAGGGAAGGTGCAACGGCTGTCGTCGACGAAGACGGCCACGCTGCGAGCCATCAAGTCGTTACTGGGCATGATGTCGTCCTGCATCTACCTCGTCCGGCTCTGCAGGTTGCAAATGCGACCCCTTCAGGAATTACTGGATGCCCGTTGGATACAGGTATCCTGAAGCTTCACGGACAAGATCTCGCTCAATGAGTTCCGTTGTGCGACAGTATGGTGGGGCGTTTGCTCCAACATCGCCCACGGCACAGGATTTCAAAGCCCACCATATCGGTAGATGGTCACCAAGGACGCCTCCTTAGAGGGATGGGGTGCACACACCGGACGGCTGCATGCCAGAGGCCTGTAGCTGCGGGAGGAGAAGGAGCTTCACATCAGCATCCTGGAGCTACGGGCAGTGTTCTGGGCCCTCATGTCATTCCTCCCGTCTCTGAAAGGCAAGGTGGTGAGGATCTTCACAGACAACACCACCACCATGTTTTACATCAGGAAGCAGGGGGGCTCTCGATCCCCGGCACTCCCCAAGGAAGCACAAGACTTGTGGTGCTGAGCCTTCAGACAGGGGATGTACCTCATCCCTCCCCACCTGGCGGGAGTGAAGAACACCATGGAAGACTCCCTCATCAGGGAATTGCGCTCCTTCCACAAGTGGGGGCTTCGGCAGGATCAGGTGGACCGCCTATTCGTCAAATGGGGCAGACCCCAGATTGGTCTGTTTGCAACAGTAGCGAACTCAAGTGCCAGACATTCGCCAGCCGATTCCACCAGCCAAGGAGCTTGGGGGATGCGTTCTCATTCCCATGGGAAGGGCTGTTTCTGTAAGTGTTTCCTCTGTTCCCT
The DNA here is from genome assembly GCF_040938575.1 of Ambystoma mexicanum. Taxonomy (NCBI): domain Eukaryota; kingdom Metazoa; phylum Chordata; class Amphibia; order Caudata; family Ambystomatidae; genus Ambystoma; species Ambystoma mexicanum. The sequence goes on from NC_090939.1 coordinate 67,428,345, forward strand.
CTCCTGCTATGAGTCATCAAAACACTCAGACAGTGTCAATGCAAGATGATACTCATCGCCCTGGCATGGGCGAGGCAGATTTGGCACCCGGACATTCTCAGCCTATCAGCGTCGCCTCCAGTCAAGCTGCCAGTGGTTTCCGGATCTTCCCACCAGAGAAGGAGGTGCGATCCTTCTTCATGACCCAGGATCACTGAACCTGAGGGCTTGGCTCCTGCCGCCCTATAGTTTGGGGGGGGTGCATGCGTTGCAAGCGGACTGCATGGAGGTCCTCATCAAGGCCGGGGCATCGTCGACCTTGAATTGCTACGGTCACAAGTGGAAGTGTTTCACTACATGGTGCAGGTCACAGAAGATTAACCCTCTGGGGGTCACGGCCCCACAGATCCTTCTGTACTTGCTATCCTTAGCCAAGGCAGGACTGGCGCACACCTCCATCAAGGTACATCTGGCGGCTATCTCCCACTACACCAGGTCCCCAGGAAGATCTTCACTTTGGTCCCACCGACTCGTCAAGAAGTTTGTCAAAGGACTTTTCAGATCTTTCCCGCTGGTGAAGGCTCCTGCCCGTCGTTACCGTCTCCTGATGTGGTGGGGCCTGGAAATCCACACCCCCGGTCAGATGAGAGTGCACGCCCCACCATCTTATCGCCCGACAGAACCCCTCGTCGAGAGTGATCTTGTCCTCGAAGCTTCCGGACACTTGATTCCAACGGGTGTCGAGGAACTCCTACAGTGGCCGCATCCGTAGCCTGCAGAGTCGGATTTGATAAATTCATGACGACATCATGCCGAGTAGAGACTTGATGGTCCTCACCCTGGCAATCTTCAGAGTGAGCAGCCGGTGCACCTTGCCCAGGATGGCCGCCACTCTCTCCTCCGACGGTGATGCCAAGCATGACACCGTGTGAAGCCGGATCCCAGGAACAGTGCGTCCTGTGATGGAGTCAAGCAGGACTTTGCATAGTTCACCGAGAACCCCAGATCTGTCAGTAGGCGGACGGTCCTCGCCGTGTGGTCGACTGCGATGTTCTTTAAGCTGGCCCGGATGAGCCAGTCATCCAAGTAAGGGTAAACGTGGATCCCTTGAAGTAGCAGATGCACCGCCACCGGTGCGAGGCACTTGGTGAAAAACCCTTGGTGCTGACTTCAGTTCGAAGGGAAGGGCCTGCGATGTTCTTTAAGCTGGCCCGGATGAGCCAGTCATCCAAGTAAGGGTAAACGTGGATCCCTTGAAGTAGCAGATACACCGCCACCGGCGCGTGGCACTTGGTGAAAAACCCTTGGTGCTGGCTTCAATTTCGAAGGGAAGGGCCTTGAATTGGTAATGCTTCCCCCGAACGACGAAGCGCAGAAACTTGCGGTGTCCCTTGTGAATTGTGATGTAGAAGTACACATCCTCCAAGTGCAGCGACGACAGAAAGTCTCCATCTTCGAGTTGTCCAAGCACGTGTTGAAGAGTGACCATTCGGAACTTCTGGGACTTGATGTATCTGTTTAGTCATTGAAGATGGAGGATGGGCCTCCAGCCCCCGGTCTTCTTTTTCACGAGGGAGTACATTGAGTAAACTCCAGAGCCCCGGAGCCGGTTTGGGACGAGCTCTATCGCTCCTTTCTTTAGCATGGCCCACACCTCCAGTAGCAGTTGAGGGACGTGGTTTTCCAGCGGAGCCACCGGTGGTATCCGAGGACAATTATTTTGAAATTCCAGGGTGTGTCCGTGGGTGAGAGCATCCAGCACCCAACGTTCGGTGGAGAAGGCCTTCCACACGCTGACGAAGTTCACCAGCCGGCCTCCCACCGGGGTGCATGGGTGGTGGCCGGTTCAATCTTGCTTGGCTGCGAAGGGCTGCATTGGGGTCCGTGGCGATGACCCGTCCTCCTCTGACCTTGGAAGAAGGGGAGCGATCTTGAAGCACAGCTCCCGATCGTAGCGCGCTACGATGGCGAAGGCGTTTGCGGCCTTGATGGTCGTCGCTGCAGAGTAGATAACACGTCGTCGCATAGCACCTAACTTCTTCCCCTCGCTGTCCGGAGGAGTGGATGCTGCCGAGGCAGAAGCGCCCGCAAGCACTTGGGCGCAGAGTCCGGCACCCTGCACTTCTTCTCAAGGTGATCCCTCTTCGCCGGGGCCGTTGAAGGATTCTTCATGAGGGACAGGACTTCCTTCCAAATGTCATCCAAAAGAAGGACTGACAGGATGGTCTTTCTCTTCACCTCGCAGAGCTGGTACAAGAAACCCTCCTTCTTCTCCTCTGGAGCGAGCTGGAATCGCTCCGAAGCTCCAGAGATCATGGAGTGGAACAAGCCTATCTCGTCCGGCGGGGAGGATCTGGAAGAAGGCGACGGGAGAATTGGCGAGGTGAGTCCACATTATCACAATTGCAGCAGACGTTTGCATCTGACTGATCCCCGACAGACAGAATAGGTATTAAGACAACCCTAGATAGCCACTGGGACATAGCGAACAGGGAATTGTGCTATTTTTATAGGCCAGCAGCTGCACAGTGGTATGGGGAGGCGGACAGACCGAGTAAATTGTTAGCGAGTACAGTTGGAGCCGACAAAGGTAGCCCTCACATCCCTTGTGTGATACGACCCGATGGCTCTGTGGAAAATCTAAACGCTGACATAAATGCAGTGTTTTATTACTTCTATACACCACTATACACCCTGAAAGGGGAGACTACAGCCACAGAAATTGATGATTATCTGGCTGGGATTCCCACAATTCTTCTATCGGCTGACACGCAAATGTTATTGGAAGAACCCATAAATATAAGTGAGGTTAAAAGGCGCTGAATTCTACAAATAATACATGGACAAACTCGCCCCTCACCTGATGCAGGTTTGGGTGGAAGCCCAGGAAACTGGGACCCTACCTGAGTCGACGCGTGAAGCCGTAATTATTTTGCTACTTAAGCCAGGCAAGGCTGCAAATGACTGTGGGTCTTACAGGCCATTGTCATTGATCAACACTGACTCAAACATTTTTACGAAAATCCTTGCTTTGCGACTAACTCCATTGATACCACACATGGTACATGAGGATCAGGCAGGCTTTGTACCGGGAGGTCAATGGCATTAAATCTACGCCAGGTGTATAATATAATTGCACAAATACCACAGGATAGCCAAGGGGTGGCGGTGGCCCTGGACATGCAAAAAGCATTTGATACAGTATCCTGGACCTTTCTATTCAGGATAATGAACAACTATGGATTTGGGCCTAATTTCATAAAATGGGGGAGAGTGTTATTCTCGCAACCATATGCATGAGTATATGCTAATGGCGTGTTATTCCCTAATACTACAGCTCGAAGGGGGCACCAGACAGGGGTGCCCACTATCACTCCTTTTGTTTGCCTTGATCATAAAACCGTTAGCAGGTCTGATCCGAGCTCGATTTAATAAGGCTGGCATTCATAGAAATGGCCAGCCTGAACTTGTTACATTATACGCAGACGATATAATGCTATATGTGAGAGATCTGCAACGTCATTTGCAAAGAATATTAACCGCGGTAGAGTTTGGTAGACATTCTGGCCTATCTCTAAATAATGTTAAATTGGAAATATTTCCATTGACAGATGGCACACAGGAAACCACAGTCACCTTGGGCCTTCGCTGGTTACCCTTGAATATTAAATACCTGGGGATAGAAATAACACACACTCTTGCTCTGACCAGAACTCTTAACTATGATAGCAATATGACAATAATTGCTACAAAACTGGAAAGGTGGAAACACCTCCCGATATCATTGACGGGTCGGGACGGGTAGCGCTAGTTAAAATGATTATTTTACCTCCATTCCTGTACCTCTTTAGTAATATACTACTATGGCCAGAGAGGGCATTCTTTAATGACTTAGCCAAGATGAGCTCCTCATTCATGTGGAATAGACACGATAAAATGAAGTGTCAACGCCTCACACAACCATAGGAAACTGGTGGAATCTCAGCCCCTGACTTTGAATTATATTACTTGTCAGTGCAAGCATACTTTGCAACATACTAGTTTGAGCAGGGTCCAGGGGCACTACACGTGAGATTAGAGAGACTCCAGGCAGCCCCTGGTCCAATATTACACTTACTTGTAGGCATCAGGTATCACTATGTGCACCAGCTGGACCCAGTGGGCGCTACATAGGCAGCGTGGGGAAGAGTGCCCCTCTGTCCTACGAATGCTTTACTGTAAAATAAAACAATGCCAATGTGGGGCTTGACAACCTTGAACCCCTCTCAAGATAAATTGTTAGCGGCACACTGGAGTGCTGTGGGTGTAACAGTACTGGGCGATTTGTTTCATGAGGGTAGCTTTAGCACATGGGACATGATTAAGACACATGTAGGTGACATATTACCGTAGCAGTTTGAATATTACAGGGTCTGCTCTGACCGGTGTTCTCGTCAGAACCAACATCAAACATCACACCCATGTCTCACTTACATCATGTCACAACAGGTGGGGAAGAAATCCATATCAACATTATACAAAATCGCGCAAGCATCCCCAAAACCATGGTCCGTAGATATCAGGGACAAATGAGAAAGAGATCTCAGCACTTCCATTACAGATACACATTGGACATATATATGTAGACTCACGAGACAAGTACCCTGAACTCCAGATATAGATTGATACAGTTTAAAGCCCTGAACAGAATGTACTACATGCATGTGCGGCTCAAGAAGCTGTTTTCCACCTCAGAGGAGAAGTGCCCTAGGTGTAGTGATGTAGGCGCTAACATACTTGCCCTGCTTTAGCTACATACTGGGAAGCTGTATGTCACACGCTTGATGAAATAACTGGTCAATCCCTGGTCTGGACCCCAACTGATTGTGTGTTGGGATACACTAAGAAAGCAAACGTGTTGCAGCGTAAACTCTTCAACCTAGGGCCCTTATTAGCTAAAAGAACAACTCTTATGCGATGGACATGGAAAGAAGCACCCTCACTAAAGGACTGGCTCCATGATATGGTATGGGCTAATGATGTGGAAGAAATTTACATTAATCTTCAGGTGCCCAGAGCCCGATCATAACCTGAATCGTGAAAGAGTGGCGGATGGAAATAAGTGATTAATGCTCTGTCAAATCTATATTTGAAGTTTCTAACCATGTAACCAAATTATATGTTCATAATATTGACAAAATGTACTACTACCATGTGCAATGAATAAAGTAAAAAAAAAACAGAATGCCCCATCGCTCCTGTTCTATTTAATTTCTTTATTGAGGACATAAAGAAAGCCCTGGCTGACAATTCTACTATTCCTCCACAGATAAACAGAACAGAAATAGGCTTGCTCCTATATGAAGACGATTTGGTGCTTCTGGATCAGACGCCAATTGGTCTGCAAAGGAAATTAAATATCCTGCAGACCTATGTAGACCAAAACTCCCTCAAGATAAACGCAGCCAACTCAGAAATATTGGTATTTGGAGACCAAATGTGTTGAAAGAAAAAAAGAGTTGAGTTGACTACTAAACGGAAAGTGTTTGCATCCGACTAAAGAGATAAAATATCTCAGGACCACAATAAATGTAAACAAAGGTGAAACATCATGGATAGACTGCCTAAAGAGGAAGGTAAAACATTTATCAACTCAAAGGAATCATGATTGAATGCAGGTTCAGCAGATTTTCCCTTCTTCCAGTCATAAACGACTACAATCAAAAAGTGATACCAGTCCTTACCTACGGGGCAGAGGCTTGCCTTGGTCTCCCTTGGGAGGTCTGGGACTACCTCGAAGGATCATTCTGTAAAAGAGTTTTGCATCTACCCAAATCAATACCAATGGCAATTATCCTGCACAAGGTTGGCCTATCATCGCTTTATGTGAGAGTAGCATGGAAGGTGCTGATACTCTTCGGGAAGGTGAACCTGATTAACTGTCCTCGGCAGTTTGATGAGATCAAGGCAAAAGACTCAGGCATGAATAATTGGGCACTGAACCTGTGGTTGTATCACTGTAAAGCTATCCTACAGAAAATAGGCACCTCAATTGATACCCTCTGTAAAAACCCTATGTACGAGAAAAAGATCTTGTGGGCAGACGACGGGTGCAAAACGGAACAAAGAAGATCGTACTGCACTCTACACATGCTTTCTAAAAGCATCTTCGCACTTCCAAATGTCACCCCTACATAGCTAAGAAGATTTCCTAATAACAAGCAGAGGGACCTTTTCTTAAGATTTCGAATGAACGTTCTCCATACAAAAGTCATTGTACAAAGATATGGGGGCAAATTGGGAATGATAAGTGCCGTCTGTGGTTCACAGTCAGAGTCTTTGAAACATCTGATTCTGTTCTGTGCTAAATTGACGGATTTAAGAACAGTACATCTTCATAACCACATGGGTGAAAAATTTCGGTTAGATGCAGAAAGGTGGTGGGAGGCGCTTTATGGGGGGAAAAGCACCAGAATGATATATGCTTTGGTAAAGTTCCTTGAGGCGATTATTAGGAAAATTAAGCTACAAAACACGCAGCTGCCATTAACCGCCTCAAAGGTGTAAGGTATGTAACAAACTGAAGGATCTGACTGTGTAGAATGAAATGTATGAGGTTGGTAAAAAGCGTTTGTAATAGACGAAATGCCAAATAAAATGAAAAAACTTTAAAAATAAAAAGGGTGGTGTGGTAGCGAAATAGGGATAACTTGAGGGGTGGGTCAGTTTGGTGGGTTGCAGTGATTGCTGCCCCCTTGTCCACACCACACTTACTTTGTCAGTCGAAGCAGGTTTACGGCTGCAGGCTTCCTGCATCCCCAGCTGACACCGACGGACACAATCTGGAGCTGCTTCTGTAGAAGCTGCCCTTTGCTTTGGGGCCCTTAGCCGAGGGCTGCCCGGGCAAGGTTGCCCTGGAAGGGCCTTTTAAATACAGGTGTTCCAGTCACAGGTGTGGCACAGAGCAATGGGATTCAAACGGTCAGAGAGACACCTGACTGTTTCAGCGATTGCAAGGGTGGGGACAGTAAGAAAGCCAGAAACAAACAAAGGACTACACCACAGATAATGCACAGCCTAGATGCAGACCAGCTCAGAAAACGGGCTGGGAGGTCCCAAAAAAACACAAGATAAACCCCACAGAAAACCACAAACAAGGCAGGAAACGATTGCAAAAAGCACACAAATCCCTCCTTTTCTGGAGAAACGCAGAACATAAGTCGAGCTAACCTGCTGTGACTCTTGCACATTCATTCCACACTCAGAATGGTACCTTGTTGTGATATTAAACATTAGGTTCAATTCTTGGGGTATGACTCCTTTACTGCGCCCCGTTTCACAGCATATATGTGTGGGGAGGTGGAATAAGTTAATAATAAATGTGGAGGGGACAAGGGGGAATGCAGGTTCTCACTCTGCATATATATGCAGTGAAATGGGGTAAAAAGAAAATGTAATCGCCATTTTGAGATGCGCAGTAAAAAATGTGCAATAATCACATAGATCCAATAATGTCCTGTGCAGCAGGCACTCATACGGATAACCTATTTTTAAAAAAAGGCTTGTATTCAACAGCACATAGAAGCTGTAGATTGTATAGTCCATAGGCATTAGGTCATTTCCAGTTCAGTGAGAAGCCCACATAGAAATAAACAAAAAGCGCATAGAGACTGGATCACAATGGTTACCTCAGGCATAAAAGTTTTCTGCACACGTGGTCAATTCTGTTCAATCACAAAACGTATTGAATGCTAGCCTGCTCAGTCTGCTCAACATCTATGGGAGAAAATACAAGGTGCTAGGAGAACACTGGAGGTGACGACGGGGTGAAAACATTGAGGAGGCGCCCAGATAACAGGGCAGCATCCTCCTTCCTCTCCCTTGGGTAAGGGGGAGGAGTTGGGCCAAAAACCTGCGAAGCCGAGTGTGGAGCCCGGAAAAAGGCAAGGGGGCCGGAAGCCCGCCAAACGGGCCGTGAAGCCTGCAAAAAGGGGAACAAAGGAGGAGGGCGTGCCCTGGGAAATGAAAGTGGCGTGGAGCACTGGCAGCGCCATCTTGTCAGCCAGCAGACTCCAGAGGAACAAAGTCGCAAGCAGTTTTTGCAGTTTTGTCGGGAGCCTTGAGCCGTTTCGCTTTCTGCGGTGCATGTGCCAGGAGGCCGCCGCGAGGACCAGCATCGTCCCATCAAGAGCCGCTGCATCTAATCGAAGGAACGGCATGGAGGGATAGCAGAAGATGGCTGATGGTTCACAAAGCAACGCGGACCGGCGTACGTTGAAAGGTCCCAGGAGGCTGCTGCAAGAAGCGAGAGCTCCGGGAGGCAGTGCATGTGCAATCTCGGGCCGCTGCCAGCAGGAGCAGGAGAAAAGGGAAGCGGATGTGAGTGAGGGAAAGGAGGGGGGGAGAGCAGCTGACCGCTCGTCCCTCTCAGCATGGCACCGTTGCACATGCGATAAAGCGGGCTGCGTGGGCGGTGCACTTCTCACCTCTCCTGTTAAAGGGCACAACGAGCCACGGCGGTGAAGGACTTGGCCATAGCTACAACGTTAAAGGGCCGCAGCAGTGAACGAATTGCCCGAATTTTCAAAGCCATAAGGAGTTTGAGGCCCGCAAACTGGCGCAGTGAAAGGGGTCCTTTAATTTCGGTAGTTTCTTGTTGCAGGTACTTCCGGCCCGCGGTTGGGAAAGAAGTACCCTTGAACTAAAGGAAATCATTTTCAAGGCTCAAACCTACGCAGTGCGTGTGCCATAAGGGCCCCTGCTGGGACTACAAAGCAGTGTGTTTGCCACAAAGGCTGCTGCGAGAAGACAAGATGTATATACAATGTGGGGGCATACCAGGAGCGAGCTGCCCTGAGAAGGACATACAGCAATTTATACAGATGGCACGGATAGCAGCTGCCAGGCATGGGGCTAATTGCCTGCAAAAGATAGCAACAGAACTCGATGGAAAAGTAGATGGGCCTTCAAGTAACAGGTTGCAGTCCCCTTTGTTGTTTCCCACCTACATGGAGGAAGAGGCCATGCAGGAGCTTCTGGCCATTGAGGAAGAGGAAACTGGGGCCATTGAAGAAGAGGAACCTGTGGCCAAAAGGAGAAGGACATTGACTGCAAAAGCAAAGGCGAATAGGCATCAGACAGAAGCAGCCAAGACACAGAAAGCAGCTGGGGGAGACAAAGGCAGAGGGAAAAAGCTTGGGCCTGTTGCCAATCCGGCGGCTTTGCCTGCAGAGGTTCCAAGGAGTAGCGGCAGTGGATCCAGCACGCATTCGGCCAGCACAGCGGCAATGGCACCAGAGGGACCTTCATCCTTGGAGCAAGTCAAAGGTATAATTATGCAGTGCTTGCAAGCATGGGGCAATAGCGTGAATGGTCAATTGTTGTGTGGGAATGTTAATGCATTTAACTAATTGGGAAGGAATGCTGAGACAGTACACCAACAGGGGGAGGGGTGGTGAGTGGTCTGGAGGGTGCCACGGCCCCGGCATGTGGGGTCAAGGTGGCGCATGGCTAGAGAGATTTCTGTAGGGGTGGTCAGCCAGCTGCAACAGGCGACTACAACGCCGGCCAGCAGTCGGGCAAGGAATAATTTTGGGGACTGGTACACAGTATGGGAGAGAAGTGCCAGGTTTTGCACCAATGCTGGCTATGTGGAACGCATTAGTGTGGCATATCCCTGTGGCATACAAGGAGAGGATATGGCAGAAGGAGTACATTGATATTTTTAGCTTGCTCGATATAGAACCAGTGGGGCTTGACATGCGTAAGATTTCTGAGAAAGAAAGAGAGAAGAAGGATAGAGAGTGGGTTTAGAAAGAAGAGAGCATTCACAATTGGTTAGCGGTTTTCAGAATGCTGGCATCCATTATGATAGAGAAATTCACGCAAGACGCTGGGGCGCTATTTGCATATGAGCAATACATCCATACCGCTTACTTGACCTATGGCAATGAGGCATGGTTAAAATATGACAGGGGCTTCAGGTTAAAGATGCAAATTTGGCCGGCTATGTCATGGGATGAGGTGGATGTGACAGGTTACTTTGAGAAGATGGTACCAGCAAAAGAAATGGGGGGGAAGGCACATGGGGAGAAGCCTTATTATAGGAAACAGAAATGGTTTTCTGGGGACAGAAGGAGGGGATACTTTCGCGGGCGCTGCTCCTGGAATTGTAGACCCAGTTACCAACAGGGGAAGAAAGCAACATGCTGGAAATTTGAGCAAGGCTATTGTCCCTTTAGCGAAATCTGTAAATTCAAGCATGCATGTAACAAATGTTCATGGAGTCACAGCATGGCATTGTGCGATGGAGGAAAGAAGAGCAGTAGCGGAAAACCAAAAGAGAATGCTAAGCAAAATTGACACCCCACTGCCCACACCTATACTCCTTGCCAAAATTATGCCATTCCTAAACACGTACCATATTAGTACAGATGCAAAGCTGCTTTGGGAAGGTTTCAGGTGGGGGGTTGTAAACCCTCAAACCGGCACAATAGGGAGCAGGGAAGCCGACAACCTAAAGTCAGCTTTGAACATGACCAAGGTAGTGGAACAAAAAATTGCTAAAGAGGTTAGGCTGGGCAGGGTGGCCGGTCCTTTTGCTACCCTTCCTTTGAAGAACTTTTGGGTATCACCCTTGGGTTTGTCCCCAAGAAAGAAGCGTGGCACTTTCACCTCATCCAACACCTGTCCTTCCCAGAGGGTTTATCAGTGAATGATGGCATGACGCAGGAGAGCTGTAGGGTAAATTACGCCTCCTTTGACGATGCGGTTGAGCTAGTGAAGGCTATGGGAAGATGCATACTGATGGGGAAAGCAGACATTGAGTCAGCCTTCAGGTTACTGCCAATCAACGAGGGAAGCTACCATTTGATGAGTTTCAAGGTCAAGGGCTTGTACTATTATGACAAATGCTTATCGATGGGTTGCTCAATTTTGTGTGCATACTTTGAAAAATGTAGCACGTTTTTTGGAATATGCGCTAAAACAGAGTGCTGGGGACGGGGTGGTGATGCTTTACCTGGATGATTTCTTGTTCATCGGTAGGAAAGGTACATATGAATGTGGCTCACTAATGGGCAAGTTCAAGTCATTGATGCAGGAGATGGGGGTTCCCCTGGCTAAGGGAAAGAGAGTAGGCCCACTCACAAGGTTAACATTCTTGGTAATCGAGATTGATTCTGTAGAAGGGAAGACAAGGCTGTCAAGGGACAAAGTGGAGAAACTTAAGGAAACTAACAAAGAGTTGAGGGCCAAGAGTAAGGCCACATTGAGGGAGCTTCAATCGTTGGCAGGGAATTTGAATTTCGCCTGTAAGGGGATTTCAGCAGGAAGGGTGTTCGCCAGGAGCATTGAACTAAAGACGGTGGGGCTCCAACATGCATCCAAGCATGTGCAGAAGTAAAAAAGGACCTCAAGATGTGGGATGGCTTTCTGGATAATTTCAATGGGGTGCTACTTTGGCGGGAGCAGTAGGCTAGTACCGAAAAACGGAGACTTTTCACTGACGCTTCAGGCGCCCACGGTTTTAGGGCAATTCTACAAAATGAGTGGTGTGGGCAGGCTTGGCCAACGGCATGGCCTGAGGAAGGCATAACCAGAGACATCACATTGCTGGAATTGCTCCCTATTGTAGTGGCTTTCAGGCTATGGGAGCAGTCACTGGACAATAAAAGGGTGATTCTTTGGTCAGATAACCTAGCAGTGGTACAAATCATAAATCAGGGGACGTCCAGAAACTTGAGGCTACTGAGGTTGCTCGGGGAGCTGACAACAAGCCTGCTCAAGTTAAACTCTGAAGTAAGAGCACTACACATACCAGGGGTAAAGAACCTGGCAGCTGACCTCTCTCTCATTTACAGTAGGGAAGGTTTCGGGTTAGCAGACCAGAGGCAAACAAGAGGAAGACGCCATTCAAGGGCCAGTGGTGGGGCATGATTGGGAGAATTCGAGCTCACTGATCGACACAGCATTGGCGCCAGGCACAGAAAGGTGATACAAAGTGTGTTGGGAGCGATTCCTGACTTTCAAGTAGAATTTCTTGGCTGAACATCAAGGGGGATCGACAGTGCACGCCTTTGCCGGATGGGGCTGGCAGAACGGGAAAACCAGATCCTGGGTAGCTTATCACTTGGCAGCAATGGCGCACTACCACAAGCTGGGGGGGTTGCCCGATCCCACTAAGGAGCATTACATCACAATGGCTATGAAAGGTTGGGCGAAACGCACAGAGAGGAGGTCTGGCCCCAGGTGTCCCATAGATATTTTGAAACTACACAGTTTAATAGGAATCCTGCCGAAAACTTGCCGGAGTGATGGAGAGAGAGTTCTGTTCACAGCAGCATTCACCTTGGCTTTCTTTGTTGTTTTCAGAGTGAGCGAGCTGGTCCCAGAGGGCCGGGCTTTGGGGTTTGTAAGGCTGGAAGATGTGGCGTTGACAGGGGATCGGGTGCACATACACCTAAGGAGGTCTAAGGCGGATCAAAAAGGGAGGGGGAGAGCGATCCCACTCTATAGCACCCAGAACAGCCCAGTTTGTCCGGTAGCAGGGGTAGCCGCTTACCTACAAGTGAGATAGCCCGCTGAGGCAGGTTTACCCCTATTCTTGCACAGGGATGGAATGCCCTTCAGCAGGTACCAGTTCAAGAGTGTGATAGGCATGGCATTGAAAGACATGGGAGTGATAGACGTTTTTTTTTTTAACCCATTCATTCAGAATTGGGGCGGCCACATCAGCAGCAGAGTTGGGCATGAGACCAGAAGCAATTATGAGACTAGGGGGATGGAAGCCTGGCTGTTTCAAGAGGTATATAAGGACGTACAAGATGTAATGTTAAAATGCCACGTTCCCATCTCCTCTCCAGCAGCAGCTCAAAGGAGGAGGTGGTCCTTTTGGGTGGTGGGTCATTCTTTCGTGACAAGGGCTAGGGCTAAATGGACGACGGAAAGGGAGATGATGACGGCGGGCGAGTTTCGGATCTGGTGGCATGGGGTGCCCAGGATGAGATGGGCGCAGCTACAAGGGCAAGTGGAAAAATTGTTGGGTAGCTATCACAAGCCTGACGTGCTGATCATTCATCTGGGTGGAAATGCTAGCCAACTCAACGGAGGGTGGGGATAGGCTTAAGAGTATGTTTGAGGAGGTGGGCCGTCTGTCAGGTCATAAGATCAATTGGGAGAAGTCGATGGTTTTTCCTTTGGATGTTACTCACCCACGCAGTGACTTGAGTTCATGGAATTGTCAGTGGGCTACGGAAAGTGTGAAGTATCTGGGGATTCATCTGGTTTGTGATCTAAAGAGGATGGTGGAATTTAATGTAGGCATAATAATAGAGGTATTTCGGAGGGATGTGTTAAAATGGGGTCGTTTGATGCTTAATATTTGGGCTAAGGTTAATGCAATAAAGATGGTGCTCTTGCCCAAAGTTCTTTATATTATTCAGTTTACTCCACTTAAATTTACGAAGAAGGTTATTAGGCACATTGACAAAGTTTTTCAGAATTTCCTTTGGGGTGAAGGCAAGAGACCTAGGATTCCCCGGTATGTTCTTATGCGGGCAGTGCGAGAGGGAGGCTTTGGGTATCCGAATTTGGAGGATTATTGCAGTGGGTCTGTATTGAAGAAATCAGCATTATACTTTAATGGGAGGGATAATTGTATGCCGTTATGGATGATTATAGAGAAAGATACATTTCTGCCATACTCTCTGCAGGACGTATATACAATGGGAAAAATGCCTAATCTGGTTCCCAAATTGCCCCCAATTGGAACAGCTGAGGATGCATTGAGGTGTTTTATGGCCAGTGGAGGAGAAAATATATGGATTCACTATGAAGCATCATTGTGGCACAACTTGAGGCTACAGAGTGGAAACAAGACCTTGTGCCGGCGGAGTTGGGCAAAGAGAGGTATTTTAACGGTGCATGATGTGTTGAAGGATGGTCAAATGGTCCCTTTTGACTAACTCATAATGAATTTTGGTCAAGGGAAAAGAGAGCATAGGCGTTATATATCAAAATGGAATCTCTTCTCACACAAAGAAAGGGGATGTAGAACAGTCCTATGAAAGAGAGACCGACAGCCTGCAGTCTATTTCATTCGTCTCCATTTATGGTTTCGACCTATCTGAAGCTGATGCCAATGAAGAGTTCATGTGCGGCTTCATTGGAGAATCTGCGGCAAGCATGGGTGACGGAGCGGGGCAAGGACGTAACTGTAAAACGTTGGGAGAGCCTGATAAGAATTGGCACAAATACAAACATTTATTTAAATTTGAGATATGTGCATCAAAGGATTTTGTGTCATCTGTACTGGACCCCAGCACGGATAGTTAATTTAGGTATGGCTAATGATGACTCATGCTGGGCTTGTGGCCAAAAAGAGAGTACTCTATTACACATGCTGTGGGATTGTTCAAGAGTGGTGGGATTTTGGGGTGAGGTCTTAAACAGACTGGACATAATACTGAGAGTAGAATTGCCAAGGTCGTCATATTCAACAATTCTGCTCTCAAATACTGGACGATTTATGGTAGGCAGCTCGTGAGCAAAGTGGATGGATTAATATTAGTATTGATGGTGGCTACTAAGCAAATTCTGAGGGTATGGAAATCGAGGAAAAAGTCAGATGTGGAGGGTTGGTTTTCGGATCTACGAATTATGGCTTGTTATGAGAGAGTTATGCTAAAAAAGCAGGAACGGGAAGGCAAATACTCTGAGACATGGGGACCGTTTGATGAGCTGTACAGGTGATGCAAGTATTTTTATAGCAAAGGGTTGGTTGGACATGAAAGGATAAGGAAATAATAAGGAACTATGTTTTGTTGTTTGTCAATGTTTGTGGTATAAGTGTTGTCTAGTTGTGTTATCCCTGTAGGAGTGTTGTACTCTAATATTGGATTAGTTATAGTTAATAAGATTATAAAACGATAATATGGTTAGTGTAATAATTTGATGAGTTGATACAGTGAGAATTTAGTAGTTGAAGTCTAATCCATGGATGTTATGAATATGTCTATATTGTATTGTAAAATGATAAAGTGTTGAAAAAAAATAAAAAAAAGAATTATATCTTAAGGGAAATCATTTTAAATGTGTTACTGTGAACAGCTCTTGCTCATCTCTAACTACCAAAGAGCATTTTGTCAATTAAATATTAAATATCCAAAAGTAGAGATTTCTGTTTCTGAAATGTGTGCGACAATGTCCTAAGGACAGACACTCTGAGGTTGCTTCCACAATTGCTAGCAGAACGATGAATGCCATTGGTTGTTTGATGTAGAGGCTCTGCCATGTGTTTTTCCTCTTCTCAAGATTCTTTCTTTTTCTTATCTAGCCCGTTCGGCTCCCAGGGACTTGAATGTAATCCCCCTAGAAGGGAACCCTCGAGCTGTCACTGTCAGCTGGCAGCCTCCGCTGGAAGCCAAATGCAAAATTACAGGTGAGTTGTGATATTTCAAAAACGCTAGGGTGGTTTGTCTTCGGTACAAGTATCTAAAAGTGTACAGCTTTTTCCTTCTTTGTTCATATTTTCATGAGCAAAACAGCTCACTGGCCTTCGTTGAGGATTGTCCAATATGAATTTCTAGTTCTGCAATACGTGGAAGTTGATACACAGTTAATACACACTTAAAATATTCACTGGAATGTTAAGGATGGAGCAGCCAGACAGCTTAGATGGACTGCATTACAAAACGTTGCATCACACTAGCACACTGGCAACATTTGCCGTAGTACAAATTTGTCATGTAGCAATGCCGCAGCATACAGAGGTGTAGGGAACATTGTTTGTGAGGCATCCGGTAGACTGTTGCGCATTAGAACAATACGACAACATCAGTTTTAAATGAGCATGCAACACACAATATTCATGTTGGCCATCCCTGCAACCTTTAGTGGAGACTTTATAAAATGTTGTAGATCAGAAACGTCTCTTTATAATGCATGATAATAAATGCTAACCCACAAGGTACCCCAACTATTAATTTGCACATAAGATGCCATTCTTTGCTTACAAACTCGTGGATGGCATACATTTTCACCATCTTAATTTTCTGATGCTCTTACAGTTCTAATCTGAAGGTTCAAATTGACAAAGAGTCCATTTGTCAAAGAGTCAGAGTTAGTTTACGTCTACCCCATGGAGCAGTGAATCAAGTTATTTACCTTCTAAGAATAAATGTCTTCATCTTTACACAATGAAATGATCCTAATGGTGTGATATCGCAAATGGTTGCATCTCAGTTCTGGATCACATTCTGTACAACCACTGTCTGAAGAAAGGTTTTTACTTATAGGTATCACACTGATAAACATTTTAGCTATTTGTGACAATTCTGCAGTTTTAGCAAAGTGAAGTCGTTTTGTGGGTATAAAACTCCTAAAGTTAAAGAATTGTGATGAATCAGGGGAATTTGTCCCTTCTACACAAGGGGCAGCCCCCCTCCTGTGAGGCTAGGTAGGTTAACCTGCTCTGCAATACCCTCCCTAGGTATAGAGGCAAGTGGGACCTCACTGAGGGAGACTACTCCCCTCCCGCCCTTAGGGGGCAAGGACTCCCGTTGCCGCGAAGAACTCCCTCAAGCTGTACACACTGTGGCCTCCTACATGGAATGTTTTAAAATCCCAGACTCTGCAGTATCAAGACTGGGAAGAAGAAACTCCTAATAGTTGCTGTTATCTCATGGAAAAAGCGCATTCAGTGAGAGACAAATGAGAAGAAGAGCGGGAGGAGAGCAAGCATTGCATACTCAAGCCGGGGAAGGCCCCAATCTGCGTAAACCATGGTGAAGATGGAAACCAGGAAGTCTGTGAGTTTCAAACTTGCTCGACATTGCAGAGTGGGGCGCCTAAAGCACGAGAGACCAACAGGGCAGGAGCCCAGGAGAAGGTGGTGGTGAGAACACAAAGGGAACATGTGGTGGACAGCTGGTCAAGAAACCATTGCCAATACCACATGCAAAAGTAGGTTACAGGGTGTTCAGTCCCAGAACGGAGCACCCAGACACCGCGAGGAAACGCAAAAGCGCGAGGAACGGCTGCCAGAGAAGAGAAGGCATTGGCTGTTCAAGAGCAGAAAGAAGGTATCAGAGGAAGAAGGCTCCCGAAGATGTTCTCCTTCTAGAACAAAAGTAACAGGGAGAATGGGAAGGCCGGGAGGACCCAAGGGAACCATTATACTGCACAGTTAACTTGTCTCAGTAGAAATTATGAAATAGTTAAACTCGAAACAAAGGAAGCACACGCATGTTGTAATGTTGAACAGCTGCATAATGAGCAAGAGGAAGAATGGAAAAAAATACCCTGGGAAAGGGGGAAAGTAACAACATCTTGTACAAGACCAATATAATACTAAAGACACTCCCCTCCCTGATGGCTACAAGATCCTCTCCGCACCCAGATCCTCCCGGTCCGGTGGGGGGATGTAGCACTGATCTTTCCTGAGTGGTTTCCTCCCTCTATCATTCCCACTCAGACCTACTCCTCTTTTGAATGCCTTGTCTCTAGGCTCTCTCTCTCTCCTACCCATTCTCTTACTGTGGCTACCATTTACCGGGCTCCTGGTCAAATCAGCTAATTTCTCTCTGAGTGGGCAGACCTCTCCACCTCGCTCCTGGCCTCTACCACTGAACTCCTTCTCCTCCTCGGTGACCTCAATATCCATTTAGAGTCTCCTTATTCCTCCTCTGGACTCTTTCGTGACCTCTGCGACTCCCTCTCCCTGTCCATCCTCCCCTCTGGCCCGACTCACTCTGCAGGGCACACACTCAATGTCTTGATCTCCTCTGACCTCCCCCTCTCCATTCCTCTGACCATTCCTCTCTCCTGGAGCGATCATTCCCTCCTCGCCTCTCATCTCTCCCTCTCTTCGCCCCAAGCCAAGCCTACCCCAACACTGCCACATACCTTCTCGGACATCCGACCCATGAAGCGTGTGTCAGTTGATTCTTTCGCTGCCACCTTCTCTCCACCCCCTCCATCTCTGGCTGTCTCACATCCTGACACAGCCCTGTCTCTGCTCTACTCTTCAATTTCTGATACTCTTCATGCTCTTGCACCTGTCATGAGGATACGTTTGAAGCCCAAAGCCAAGTGCAGTTCCTAGTATGACTCCGACCTAGCTACACTTAAACGTAAGTGTAAGGCAGCTGAGAGGAAATGGAGGGCTACTTGTTCATCCTCCGACAAACTGGCCTGTCGCCTGCTCCAAAGGAAATACTGACTCTCTGTCCTCACCAAGAAGAGAGTCCACGTTCAAGCCTGTGTCTCTGAGTCATCTAACAACTTGACAGAACTCTTTAAAATCTGCAAGGAGTTGGCCAACCCTGCTGCAGTCTCTACCCCTCCAGTTGCCTCCCAGGCTCTCTGCAATGCCCTTGCCTCGCACTTTATCTGAAAAACCCAGGACATCCTGTCCACCCTCTCCTCCCCTCCCTTCCTCTCCCCTCTCCGTCTGTGCTTGTTGACCCTCCTTCAGCCACACCCCCACCCTCATTCTCTTCCTTTCCTCTTTTCTCCCCTAATGAGGTCGCTAGACAAGTCCGATCAGGTTTATCCCTGTTCCTCTAAAACCATCAAGGACCACATTGACACCCTCGCTCCGGCCCTTGCCGATTTTTGCAACCACTCCTTTGCCTCAGAATCCTTCCCCTCCCCTCTGAAGCACTCCCTTGTGCATCCTATTCTCAAGAAGCCCACAGCTGATCCTTCTTGTCCCGCTAACTATCAGCCAATTTCCATTACTCCCTTTCTGGGCAAACTCCTGGAAAATCTGGCCATCTCTCAGCTTAACCTTCATTCCGATTCTGTTGGCTGTCTCCAAGACCACCAGTCTGGCTCCAGAGCTGCCAGAAGCACGGAAACTGCTCTCCTGAACATCCGTGAAGATCTGCTCTCCAACCTTGACTCTAACATTCCCTATGTCCTCATCCTCCTCGATCTCTCTTCTGCCTTTGACATGGTCAACCATACCATCCTGCTCAACCATCTCCATGATAACCTGGGTATCACTGATCAGGCTCTAGCCTGGCTGACCTCTTTCCTCTCAGATCGACCCTCCCAGGTCCAACTTGGGTCCTTCCTATCATCCATCTTCCTCTCCACCTGTGGTGTTCCTCAGGGGTCTAACCTCTCGCCCTGGCTTTTCAACCAATACCTGGCAACTTTCGCCCACTGTATTGCCATTTTCTGCTCAAATTTCCAGTTCTACGCTGACGACACTCAACTCATTTTCAGGCTGCCCTCGGCCACCTCCTCTCCCTCTCTCATCTCTGATTGCCTAACTGCCATTCAAGATTGGTGTGCCGCCAATGATCTTTGTCTGAATGCCAGCAAGACGGAGATCCTTCTCATCGGCACACCTTCACCATCCTTTCCCCTCACTCTCTGGCCGACCACTCTTGTCCCACCTCCTACCCCCACCTGCGAGGCTAAGAACCTGGGGGTCATCTTTGATTTCACGCTTTACTTCTCTGCCCACATCTCTGATGTCTCTAAATAGTCAAACTTCCTACTGCACCGCCTCAGAGGTACTCTGCCTTTCCTCTCCTTCCACCAGAAGCTCCCTGTCTCCCAAGCTCTGGTTCTCTCTAGGTTGGACTATTGTAAACAGCCTCTTTCTAAATCTACCTGCCTCTACTCTTCGCCCTCTGCAACTAATCCAGAACAGGGCTGCAAGACTTGTCCTTAGCCTCAAGCCCTGGAATCGTATCTCTCCAGGTCTGAAATCTCTCCATTGGCTCCCAGTAGATGCAAGGATTAAATTAAAAACCCTCTGCATTGCCCACAAGGCTTTCTGGGGCCTGGGTCCAAAATACCTTCAGCTATCCCTCCGCGAATACCTCCCCTCTTTAGCTCTTTGCTACTCTACTTCTAACTCCCTCAGGGTCAGTCGATTTTCAAAGAAACGAGCTGGGGGTAGATCTCTGTCTTCGGCTGGGGCCTCCCTCTGGAACAGCCTCCCTGCCACTCTAAAACTTGAGGAGAACCATCTCTGGTTCCAGAAGCACCTCTTTGCTTCTGCCTTCGCTCCTCCTCTCCCCTGCTGATCTGTTCTCTCTTGGCACCGTGCACCTGGCCACCCTCTGTCCTCCGGGCCCAGGTACCTGCTCACCCTGCACCCTCCCGCAATTCCTCCGGGCCACCCCTTGCACTGGGGTCTGTATCTTTACCCATACAGCCCCCCCTTATCTTCCTGCACTTATCAGACCTATCCTATCAAATGTATTAGCTCATTACAGGATGTGAGATCCTATAAATCAGCAGGCTATGGTTCTGAACAGAAGAGTTTATTTCAGAAAACCACAAGTGTTATTGTTCAATTAGTTTACATAGCTTTCGATAAGCACGAAAGGTTCAAAAAGAACAGACAAGAGTGATTGAGTTTGGTCGAAATACAGATTGAGTATTAACCTCTTTTGTGTTGAGTTACAGAGTTCCACCTAAGGGCACAGTGGTATACAACAGTTTAGAAGAACATGTATTTATACAGTAGTGCACCCGGGACATAGGGTGGTCCAGGGTATCGTAAACACGGGGTGTACACAACATAATCTACAAGACATACACGAAAAAGGGTATTTGCAGTTGTGTCACTGGGGATCGACACAGGTGTGTTTCGGCCAGGAAGTCAGAATTGTTGCCTGGATGGAATTGGCCTTCTTCAGGATGAGCACCAAATGTGGTGTAGTCCGTTTTGTCTGTGAATAGAGAAGGATTTGTAAGTATCTCACGGTCTAATTGTGTTATTTGTTGTTTCATAATGGAGGCCTAGTATTGCCATATCGAAGGACAGCTTACCTGCTGCTGTGGTAGCAGTGGTGATGCTGTACAGAACCATCCAAGGATTAGTGCTGGATTGTAGGTGCGAGACTGCACTATGGGGGGCCGTGGGTTCCTGAGGTATAGATTTGGTCAGGATCCTATCGGCTAGAGGAGGGCCTAAAAAGGTCCATCGTCTGTAAAAAACCAAAGATGGACGTGAGTATGAAGCGTCGATACAAACGTCTAGGACTAGGGTGAGGGTGTCCCTGGTCTAGTAAACACTGTTGGACGTTTGTGTAACGGTGAATGCCATACTAGCATAAACGCTCCAGGGCGTGTGGGCAACGTGGTGTCAACTATAGCCTTAAGTGATCTAGGGTGTGAAGGGTATTACCGACCCATTGTGTGAGGACAAGTTGGTTTTAAAATAGCGCAACAATAGTGCCTATGTTGAAAAGTGCGTCCGAACTAGTGGTGCGTCTGTGTTCCTCTCAGTGCTCCAGATAAAATTTTGAGGTGGGAGTTTTTTACTCCCTATTTTTAAACTTTGAGCGTAAATGTGATTTCAAGAGAGTAAAATGTATGTGACATCCAGCCGACGTATGGAAATCATTGCTATGCGGCAGCATTCTGCATTGTGACAGAATACACCTTTCCTTATTTCTCTAATGTTTGGCCATTTGATCTCTCCTGTATATATTTAAATGTTGAAAGCGTTCTGGCTTCTGTCAAGTAACCTGACCTTTGCACTGCCTTCTGCTCTCAACTTGTGTGTAAATGTACACAGGAAAATAATCACGTTGTCGTATTTACAAGATTTTCATGCGTAAAAACGCCTGGTATGCACTTTATCTGGAGGCCTGGTTCCTCTGATGGATCACAGTGCACAGGAAGGGCCGAATAGCAACATGTGGTTGCTGTGCATGTTATACACAAATGGTAATGTGGACCCAAACTGAGAAGGAGGTGGTTCCGCTATCATAGACTACGCGTGAGTGAGTAAATGGATCAGTGTAGAGGGCACAGCCTCTGGAGGCATGAAAGCTGGATGTTGCACTTACCGCGAGCCGTGAGAGCAACGTGCGTCGTCGGGGGATCTGTTGCTGTAATGGTAGCTGTAACGTCCAAATGCAACCAGCTTGACTAATAAGCTAGTCCCAGAATGGTGTCTGGGCCAATGGCACGGGTGCAGGAGGAGCTTGGACCAATGGGAGTAACGCGAATGGACAACGGTCTCGGTGGAGGACTGAAACTACTGGAACTGCTAATGATGCTGGGACATGTAGTGCCTGGTCTGGTGGAGGCGCTGAGGAGCGCAGAGGACGATCTTGGTGACGGACGGGACCTAATGAGAGACGCTATGGAACATGGGACATGTGGTGCCTAATGATGTGGTCGGGCACAGCGAGAGTCAGTAATGTTGAATACATATCAAGTACTAGACACAGCATGTGGCCACAGTTCTATTCAGTGATTAAAAATGGTCCAAATAGGTTCATACAGTTTAGTGACATGCATGTACTCGTTTCAGAAATCTAGCCTCTGGGTAAAATTTTGAGGGTCAAACGAGCAATATATGGCATTTGTGTGCAGTGCGTGGGGTTTAGACCCAAAAATGTTTCCACTCTACGGTTATGTTGAGACCGTGGTGGACTGTGTCTAGTCTGTGGGCCCACTTTTGTTCCAGTTTTGTGAGGGCCAGGTCTATGTTGCCTCCGCGTTTCTGTGGCTGTAGTTGTTGCAGCACAGTCCAGGTGGATTGTTCATGCGTATGGCCTTTTTTGTTGAAGTGCTCAACCAGGGGTTTATCCTGTACTTTGTTCTTAATGCAGGATCTATGCTCGTTGATCCTCTGTTTAACAGGTCTGATGGTCTTTCCGATGTATATCATGTCGCATGGGCATTTGATGATAGGGATGTAACGATATTACGGTATACCGTTAAAGATACCGTGAACCACTTAATTAAACAATAATAACGGTCACATTGTTTAAACCGGTATACAGTTCATACCGTTAAGTGCGTTTTTCAATCTGATTTGGAAAGGCTGCAGTAAGCAGGTGCTGCGCAGTCTTGGTCTTGCACTGTTGGATGTGCCGTCTGCCAAGTAGTTTCAGTTGGAGCAGTTTTTAATGCCATTCCATAAACCACACGTGCCTGACACAAAATCAATATGTTAGCAATAGGAAGAATAAATAAAGTGCCAAGAAGGAAAAGGGTTTACTTTGGATTGGCGGCTTTGGGGTTCATATATTTATAATGGATAATGTTTTCTAAACATATAACAATGGGGGATTTCCCTGGTTCCATCACTGAATTTACATATAATAAGTCACACTGTGCAATTTACTCATCTCTGTGGGTATTCCCTGCTGCCATACCAAAGAGTAACATGTCGGTGATTACTGAACACCTTTTGGCCCGCAAGTAAACTAAAGGCTGTAACGTAAAGAGAGATTGTGAGCGTGTGCGTGTATGAGCACAAGCGTCTACTACCATCAGACTCCATTGATCTGTGGCATGCAGGTTATCAAGATTGCAACATGTTCATCTTCACCAGTAGCCAGTGGGGGAGCTAAAAGACTAAATGACCACTTAAGAAAAGCTATTCAGTTTGCTTTTCCAGTCGCAGCAGGGCCCCCCACCCTCTTCCTCTCCACACGTGTGTTTGGTGGAAGCAAGGGGTGGCATTTCAGTGGAAAGTATGTTGAAAAGCCCAATTCTGGCCCTGGGTGTCTGGTTTTGTTTGTGATGATACATCTGTCAATTTATGACCTTTTAGAAAATATTTGTTAAGATTAGTTAACTCCACCTGCTATATCGCGATAACCATGATATACCGTCATTTGGCAAGAAGGTTATTGTACCGTCCTAAAACTAAAACCGTGACACCCCTATTTGATGACGTAGATGACATATCTACTTTCGCAGTTTGTGTGGTTCGTCATGTTCCATGTGAAATCTTTGTAGGTGAAAGTCTTGCTGTTGGTCGTGTGGCAGCAAGCGACACAGTGTCCGCAGCTGTAGTGTCCCACAACTGGTGGCAGGTTCCATAATGTTGCTGATGTTTTAGAGGTTTCCAAAAAAATATGGATCAAAGTGTCCCTTAGATTTTTGTTCTTTCTGAACGCGAATAGTGGTTTCTTTGCTAGCCTCCCTTCATTTTTGATGAGGTGCCAGTGTTTCCTGATGGTGGTTTTTATGAGGTTGCTTATTGGGTTAAAAGTTGTGACGCAGACAGTCCTGTCTACGGGATCCTTGGTTTTGGTGGTGAGACAGATGGAACGGTCTGTGTTTGCTGGTCTTTTTTTGGCCATTTTTATAGATTTTTTCGGATAGCCTCTTTGTCCTAGGTGAGTTTGTAGTTGTTTGGCGTGTAGGTTGAATTTTTCATGTCTGTGCAATTTCTACAGATGCGCAGGAATTGTCCGTACGGGAGAATGTACTTCAGACCCTGTGGATGATAGCTCCAGAAATGGAGGAGACTGTTTCTATCTGTTGGTTTCTGAAATAATTCAGTTTTTAGTAGGTTCCCAGAACGGTAGATGTGAAGGTCTAGGAAATTTATGGACTGGAAATCCCACTCTATGGTGAACTTGATGTGGGTGGTTTGCAGATTGAGCCACTGATGGAAGTCCAGGAGTGATTCTTTGTTGCCTTCCCATATGACAAGGACGTCGTCAATGTATCTGCGCCATACCTTTATATTGGCTCTGTAGGGGTTGTTGTCTCGGTAGATGTGGTCGTCTTCATACTGGGCCATATACAGGTTGGCCACATCTGGAGCAAAAGTTGAAGTGCTCAAGGAGCAGAAGGTGGGCAATTGCACAAGGTGCAAACAAAGATGAATTGGACATCATACATCAGAAGAGGAAAAAACTAATCCGCACAGAGATGCATGGAACTTTCATGCTTGAATACCTAAAGGCCGGATTAATACCAGAAGGACTTCAGGTGAAAAATATCCCCCAAGTTTTCACGGATAACCCCAAGTTTAAGATAAACTTCAGTGGGGTTGGAAACAAATGCAGCCGAGACTGGATTATTCTCATTATCGACACTGCCCAAGAGGAGTGCAAAAATGAAGGAGATGATTTGACCGCTCTGGAGAAAACATTCGCGGAAGACACGACCATACAGGACGCAAAAAAGAAACTAGAAAAACTTGAAGAGGAAATAGTGAAATTTAAACAAATCACAGTAGATCGCAAAGTACAAAAATTCAGAAAAGATCTCTCCAATTATGCCGGAGAAAAAACATACCCGTATCTCAAAGAGACATACTACAGCGATATACAACAGCAACAACAAACAAACTATAACAGACGCAACCGTGTTGTCAATTTCTCCGGAAGCTCAGGATCCTCCAGCAGAAGCCCCTCAAGTACATCAAACAGCAACAGAGGGGAGGATCACCAACCCCCCATCCTTTTTTTCAGAGGGGGGACAAGGGGGCAGACCGAAGAGACGCCCACAACAAACGGGCCAGTACATGAGGACACGCCAATGGTACTGAAACCAACCTTAAACTCCATCCCCATTTTTAATCTATCCACCAGAACACTGACTCCATCTGAACAGAGCCTCCTAGAAAGAGGACTATCCTTTGTGCCAGCCACAAAGGCAGACCCATTCCAAACTGAGGCCGAACTCAGAAGATTTTTTCGGACCCTGAGATTGAAATACTTTTTGGAAATGTGCCTACCTGAGAAACAGAACTCAAAAGACACCATCGACCAAGAACCCACAGAAACATCAGAGAACGTGATGGGCCTAAAACCCAAATCAAACTTTAATCCTCCTCCCCAAACAATTCCAGGGGAGTTCGAAACTTTTGAGAAAATAGTCATGAAAACCATCAAAAGCGGACTGGAACAGAATAACTATTATCAAGATAACCTAAACAAAGATGAAAGACAATCTCTCAAAAACCTGAACTCGGATAAAAACATAACCATCAAACCAGCCGTCAAAGGCGGAGGCATCATCATTATGAACACTGGAAACTATAATAAAGAATGCCAGCGCCTCCTAGATGACATCACGTCATACAAAAAACTGAACAGGGACCCTACGCAACATCTACTAGAGGAAATAAATCAGCAATCTCACCAAACACGCTGAGGATGAGGGCTGGATCTGCACCGAAGAACGCACGTTCCTCAATAAAACGCACCCCCGGACTCCAGCTTTCTACATTCTGCCTAAGATACACAAACACGCTACTAAACCACCTGGCAGACCCATTGTCTCGGCCTGCGACTCGCTACTGGAACCCTTGTCACTATACGCGGATCATTTTTTGAAACCTTTTGTGAGCAAAATGCAATCCTACATCAAGGATAGCACAGAGACCATCAAGATCCTAGACACCGTCACTCTGACTACTAACTCCATCCTAGTCACCATGGATGTGGAGGCGTTCTACACCTCCATCCCGCAGCGAGAAGGATTACAAGCTCTCGTCACTTGCCTCGAGAGAAGGAGAGATGTGACCACTACCCCAACCAACTTCATCTTGGAATGCATCCGCATAGCCATGGGGGAGAACGTCTTCCTATTTGGACAACAACTATACCAACAGATCAAAGGTATCAGCATGGGTGCCACTTTTGCTCCAGATGTGGCCAACCTGTATATGGCCCAGTATGAAGACGACCACATCTACCGAGACAACAACCCCTACAGAGCCAATATAAAGGTATGGCGCAGATACATTGACAACGTCCTTGTCATATGGGAAGGCAACAAAGACTCACTCCTGGACTTCCATCAGTGGCTCAATCTGCAAACCACCCACATCAAGTTCACCATAGAGTGGGATTTCCAGTCCATAAATTTCCTAGACCTTCACATCTACCGTTCTGGGAACCTACTAAAAACTGAATTATTTCAGAAACCAACAGATAGAAACAGTCTCCTCCATTTCTCGAGCTATCATCCACAGTGTCTGAAGTACAATCTCCCCTACGGACAATTCCTGCTCATCCGTAGAAATTGCACGGACAAAGAAAAATTCAACCTACACGCCAAACAACTACAAACTCGCCTAGGACAAAGAGGCTATCCGAAAAAATCTATAAAAATGGTCAAAAAAAGAGCAGCAAACACAGACCGTTCCATCTGTCTCCCCACCAAAACCAAGGATCCCATAGACAGGACTGTCTGCGTCACAACTTTTAACCCAATAAGCAACCTCATAAAAACCACCATCAGGAAACACTGGCACCTCATCAAAAATGAAGGGAGGCTAGCAAAGAAACCACTATTCGCGTTCAGAAAGAACAAAAATCTAAGGGACACTTTGGTCCATATTTTTTTGGAAACCTCTAAAACATCAGCAACATTATGGAACCTGCGACCAGTTGTGGGACACTACAGCTGCGGACACTGTGTGGCTTGCCGCCACACGACCAACAGCAAGACTTTCACCTACAAAGATTTCACATGGAACATGACGAACCACACAAACTGCGAAAGTAGATATGTCATCTACGTCATCAAATGCTCATGCGACATGATATACATCGGAAAGACCATCAGACCTGTTAAACAGAGGATCGACGAGCATAGATCATGCATTAAGAACAAAGTACAGGATAAACCCCTGGTTGAGCACTTCAACAAAAAAGGCCATACGCATGAACAATTCACCTGGACTGTGCTGCAACAACTGCAGCCACAGAAACGCGGAGGCAACATAGACCTGGCCCTCACAAAACTGGAACAAAAGTGGGTCCACAGACTAGACACAGTCCGCCACGACCTCAACATAACCGTAGAGTGGCAACATTTTTGGGTCTAAACCCCACCCACTGCACACAAATGCCATATGTTGCTCGTTTGACCCTCGAAATTTTACCCAGAGGCTAGATGTTTAAAACAAGTACATGCATGTCACTAAACTGTATGAACCTATTTGGACCATTTTTAATCACTGAATAGAGCTGTGGCCACATGCTGTGTCTAGTACTTGATATGTATTCAACATTATTGACTCTCGCTGTGCCCGACCACAATATTAGGCACCACATATCCCATGTTCCATAGCGCCTCTCATTAGGTCCTGTCCGTCACCAAGATCGCCCTCTGGGCCCCTCAGCGCCTCCGCCATACCAGGCACTACATGTCCCAGCATCATTAGCAGTTCCAGTAGTTTCAGTCCTCCTCCGAGACCGTCGTCCATTCGCGTTACTCCCATTGGTCCAAGCTCCTCATGCACCCGTGCCATTGGCCCAGACACCACTCTGGGACTAGCTTATTAGTCAAGCTGGTTGCATTTGGATGTTACAGCTACTATTACATCCTCCGACGACACACGTTGCTCTCACGGCTCGCGGTAAGTGCAACATCCAGCTTTCACGCCTCCAGTGGCTGTGCCCTCTACACTGATCCGGTTACTCACTCATGGGTAGTCTATGATAGCGGAACCACCTCCTTCTCTGTTTGGGTCCACATTACCATTTGTGTATAACATGCACAGCAACCACATGTTGCTATTCGGCCCTTCCTGCCCACTGTGATCCATCAGAGGAACACAGACGCACCACTAGTTTGGACGCACTTTTCAACATAGGCACTATTGTTGCGCTATTTTAAAACCAACTTGTCCTCACACAATGGGTCGGTAATACCCTTCACACCCTAGATCACTTAAGGCTATAGTTGACACCACGTTGCCCACACGCCCTGGAGCGTTTATGCTAGTATGGCATTCACCGTTACACAAACTTCCAACAGTGTTTACTAGACCAGGGACACCCTCAGCCTAGTACTAGACGTTTGTATCGACGCTTCATACTCACGTCCATCTTTGGTTTTTTACAGACGAGGGACCGTTTTAGGCCCTCCTCTAGCCGATAGGATCCTGACCAAATCGATACCTCAGGAACCCACGGGTCCCCCTAGTGCAGTCTCGCACCTACCATCCAGCACTAATCCTTGGATGGTTCTGTACAGCATCACCACTGCTACCACAGCAGCAGGTAAGCTGTCCTTCGATATGGCAATACTAGGCCTCCATTATGAAACAACAAATAACACAATTAGACCCTGAGATCCTTACAAATCCTTCTCTATTCACAGACAAAACGGACTACACCACATTTGGTGCGCATCTTGAAGAAGGACAATTCCATCCTGTTAGGCAGAAACCTGTGCAGTTCCCTCTGGGACCACTGCAAAAGATTTAGGACTACAGGTGTTTGGCAGTAAACCCACTTGGTAGCAGTCTGTACCACACAGATTTACTTGGTAGCTGTGGCTGAGCAGTCAGATTTCCCTCAAGAAGAGTTAGGCAGTATACAGAGTATTCACAATAGGTCAAGAGAACACAATAGAACAAGTAAACACTGACCAGGGCTTGGTGTAAAAGAGATATAATTATTTATTTAAAACCACATCTAGACAAACACACAGGCACTAATAGTAAGCAATTCAAAAACACGGTCACTAAAAGATATACACTACCTTAAAAGAATATTAGACAAGTCTTAAGTAAAGCCCCACTTATTTTCAGACAGCGGTGAGCGCTTAACGTTGATGGCACTCTAATAATTTGTTTTAAAAAGGGAGAGAAAAGCAGAGAATAAATTGAAACAGATCCCAACACTTTTTCACGAACACAACAAGAGAGGAAGGCAAAGTACCACCGTGGGTGTAGAGTCAGTAGGCCGGATCCGCTTTAAGAGGATCAAAACGAAATGTGTCCAAGGTCACACGGTTGCAGTGCACAAAAGTCTTGTAACGGTTCAAAAAGGAGTTGGACCAAAGAAAGGGACCAGTTAGAGGGTCAAGGCAGCCAGCCCAGTCTAGAAGGTTAAGGGGTTATTATTACCTTGTTGCAATCTTTAGAAAGGGAGGCCTGGCAGACACGGTACCTTAAAGTGGTGAGAATACTCCAGCGGGGGCAGTTGTTCCTGGCAGCGGATGCAAGTTGGTGCTTCGTCCGGGGGAAGAGAGGATCTCGTCGGGGAGGAAGACAGGAGTCCGTTGCACTGCCAGGGAAGAAACCAGCCGCAGAGTTTCTCAGGTACAAGGAGCGGTCCGGTGATTCGCGGTCCAGTGGTAAGTGGCTATCCGGCTGCCGGGGTGCTTGGCACGGGCAATTCGACCACAAACCGGTCGGGTTGCGAAGAGAAGAAGGTAAACTGGTTGTGCCCACCAGTCAGGGGAAGAAGCCTCTCCAGCCGGGAGATCTTCTCTGTCGGGAAGTGGTGAGTCGGTTCCGCAGGGTTCCACCGGTGCTGTCGGCGTGGTAGGTCGGCTCAGCTTCTCCCTCGTCGGATTCTCAGGTCCTGTGGCGACTTCTGAAGTTCCAGTCCCCAAAGCCCTGCTTTTATGCAGCATACCCCCATTCACTCAGCCTAGCTGTCAATCAACCATGCTAAGTGGTGAGCCGGCCGGCTCACCACTTGGGCGAATCACACAAGAGTGCGACTTGAGTTACCAAGGTAACTCAGTCCAGGGTGCCTAAACCCCCTCCCACACCCCCTGTGGTATCCAGACAGAGTGGCACCACTTTTGGAGGCTTCTGTGGAGAAGCCCACCAAAAAGTGGAACAAAGGGCTCA
Source organism: Ambystoma mexicanum (assembly GCF_040938575.1). Classification (NCBI taxonomy): domain Eukaryota; kingdom Metazoa; phylum Chordata; class Amphibia; order Caudata; family Ambystomatidae; genus Ambystoma; species Ambystoma mexicanum. The sequence goes on from NC_090939.1 coordinate 67,458,634, forward strand.
ACTTGGGTTGGAGTCACAGAAGAGAACACAAACGCCATTTTAGAATCAAGTCCTGGCAAAAAATACCAACCGGCGAATTAATATTAATTAGATAAACCGGCGGTATGTTCGAGGCAATGAGAATTAAATAATTAAAGTTGGTAGCCTTGAACAATGGGAAAATCCCATAGGGAAATATTTGCGGTCGAATATAAAAAGTAGTTTCCACTGCCACCAGCCAAAACTCGATCAGGGGGGACGGAGACGTGCCCCCTCGACTAACAGACCCCAGGGCAATCGAATTGCCCCGAACAGTACGTCCACAATATGATGGTTTGTACTGGTTGCTGTTAATAATTTGGGACTAGTAAAGCCAATGGTGACTTTGCATGCCCTGGCAGACAGTAGTCAGTCCCAGGGTATGGAGTCTATGGTGGGGTGTCACTATGACACCCCTGTGTTACTGCACGGAGGGTGCTGTGTAACACACATAGTAAAAACACATGAGACCCTATGGAGTAAAGGACCCCATAGCCCATAAAACACATTAGCAGTCAAAGGAACACCATAAATCATGTCCAAGAGTGGGAGAAAAAGAGTCTCACTCTTGGCAGGAGAAAAAAACAAACTCCAGAAATCCGGTAAAGCTGCTGGGGGACTCACTAGGTTAGGAAATTCAGCCTAAAGAGAGAATTCTCCCTAACACATCCAGGCAAAAAATTCTGCCTTCCTGGCCGAAACACACCTGTGTCGATCCCCAGTGACACAACTGCAAATACCCTTTTTGTGTATGTCTTGTAGATTATGTTGTGTACACCCTGTGTTTACAATACCCTGGACCACCCTATGTCCCGGGTGCACTACTGTATAAATACATGTTCTTCTAAACTGTTGTATACCACTGTGCCCTTCGGTGGAACTCTGTACCTCAACACAAAAGAGGTTAATACTCAATGGGCCTCATTATACGGTAGGCGGTAAACATGGCGCTATTAGCGCCATGGTTGCCGCCAGTATTTTACTGTGTCCGCCTTGGTGGATGGCGGAATTACCGCCCTACTCCAAGGTGAGCGGGGGCGGTAATTCCCCATTCACCAAGGCCCTTCCCCATTCCCATTTTTGCCCCCATAGGGCATAATGGGAATGGGGAAGGCGCTAATTACGGTACCGCAAATTGCGGTACCGTAATTAGCACCAAGGTCCCTTTGCGGCACCCTACTTTAACGGCTGGTAAAACCAGCCGTTAAAGTCGGTCCCGCAAAGGGAACCCGTAGTAAGGCGGTAAGGGTTAACGGTCACCGGTAGCATTACCGATGACCGTTAACCCTTACCGCCTTCTGTGTAATGAGGCCCAATCTGTATTTCCACCAAACTCAATCACTCTTGTCCTTTCTTTTTGAACCTTTCGTGCTTATCGAAAGCTATGTAAACTAATTGAACAATAACACTTGTGGTTTTCTGAAATAAACTCTTCTGTTCAGAACCATAGCCTGCTGATTTATAGGATCTCACATCCTGATTATTTTTGATTATTATATACGTACCCCCCTGGGTAGATCAGGACTCCGTCAGGCACCCTTATTTTTACTTTAGCTCATTACATACTTATGATCATATGTGCACCGGTGACATGATGCCTACCCCCCGGCATCCGGACCAGGCCCATCAGTCCCGGGAGCAGGCATCCAGATGCTTTGAAAAAGCCCAACAGCCCCGGCTAGGGGCTATCTGGGTACAGTCCTGGCACCGTAGGCACCAGGCTCATAGAAGGGGTCAGTCCTGGCGCCACAGGCGCCAGGCTCATATGCTTACACTTACCTCATGAAGACCATGCTGCTAAGAATCCAAGCCAACGTGAAGCCTGAAGGGAACTACTTTACTGCAGGGACTATTTTCTTACTCAGGTGTGGTCTTGGGGGAACTTCTTACCTGGGACTACTTTGAAGGCTTTTTAAACCACGCCCGAAGAGCAGCACACGCTTCGCGTTATTCTGCATCCAGCAGCGTAATGCTCACCGTGCCTGCAAGTCAGCCTCCAGCCTTCTGCCACGCCCGCCTCGAGTCTGGAGCTCCTAAAAAGAAGGAGGAAAGATTAGAACAAGAACAAGAACATTACTTCTATTTCTCACCTGATTCTGGATCCATTGTGCCTTCAAACAAGGAAAGAGACGTTAATTCTATACGCGTCGCATCGCCCGCTGTAGCGCTGCGCTATTCTCACCAGCCTTCGCAGCACCTCCACGATCCGCCACAATCTCAATCACATCTTTGCCGAACTCATGCACCTAAGGGGGACAAAAGAACGGCAAGGTGAGCCGAGAGAATAAACAAAGGCAATCTCTGTTACCACCATAGACTTACCTGATTTTACCGCCGGAGGCATTTTTCATCTCCACGGTCTGGCGCAGTCTCCATCTCATCTTCGCCGAACTCTGGCACCTAAGGGGAACAAATGAACAGCAAGGTGAGCCGAGAGAATAAACAAACTGACCACAAAAGTGATAGGTGGAAGGTTTCGAATGAATCTAAACCACTGGCAATTGCTCTGGGCAACCTTCCACACCACCATTTTTTAGCCCATCTACGCCATTGCAAAAGGGGACCAGCCATGTGCAAATCATTCAGCAGCTGCCGCCACCGAAGGTAGCAGCCCAGCCCGAACTGCTAGGCCAGGTCCCCTCTGCACAGAAAACCAAGCAACCCCAGACATGTTTCGGCCTTGTTGGACCTCCTCATTGAGGTGCACCCTGGTTCCCTGTGGCGCAGCGAGCAAGGGACCCACGTCTGGGCATACCCTCTCTCACAAGGAGAAACAAACTGACCACAAAAGTGATGGGTCGAAGGTTTCGAATTAATCTAAACCACTGGCAATTGCTCTGGGCAACCTTCCACACCACCGTTTTTTAGCCCGTCTGCGCCATTGCAAAAGGGGACCAGCCATGTGCAAATCAGTCAGCAGCTGCCGCCACTGAAGGTAGCAGCCCAGCCCGAACTGCTAGGCCAGGTCCCCTCTGCACAGAAAACCAAGCAACCCCAGACATGTTTCGGCCTTGTTGGACCTCCTCAGTGAGACGGGCTAAAAAACGGTGGTGTGGAAGGTTGCCCAGAGCAATTGCCAGTGGTTTAGATTAATTTGCAATATTTGAAGACAGCCAAGGCCCAATCATCACGTCAACTTAGGTGGGCATTATTCTTTGCAGAATTCGATTTCGTGATCACTTATCGACCAGGTTGTAAAAATGGCAAGGCAGATGCTTTATCCCGAATAGGAATGGGAGAAGCATATTCAAACCCAGAACCGGTACCTATAATTTCAGAAGAAAGAATTCTTGGCATAACTACTCTACAGACTCTAGAAGATATTCATCTAAAAATCAAGCAACTTTTCGATCCAGCAGCCCTACAAGACTGGGTAAAGAAAGGCCAAGATTATTCAGTCACCGATGACCTACCTTACTATCAAGGTCGTCTATTCATACCACACAAGGAACTACAAGAATTGGTTATCTCCAATTATCACGATGCGCTGATTGAAGGACATCCAGGAGTCGCAAAAACTGAAGCTAAAATTAAGAGACAATTTTGGTGGCCCACCTGGCGAAAAGACGTAAAGTCATTTGTGCTATCGTGTGGGATCTGTGCCCAAAACAAAAGCCTAAAGAAAAGACCAGCCAGTCTTTTACAACCTTTGGATATTCCACCTACACCATGGCACACTTTGTCCCTAGACTTCATTACTGATCTGCCTCCATGTAGTGGATTTAACACCATTCTAGTTGTAGTGGATCTTTTTTCCAAGATGGCCCACTTTATTCCTTTGAAGGGATTACCTTCCGCTTCGATTTTGGCCAAGGAATTTTTTGAAAATATGGTTCGACTACATGGATTCCCTTCCGTATTGGTCTCAGACCGAGGTAGTCAATTCATTTCGCAATTTTGGAGGAAATGCTGTCAATTAGCGCAAACCGATGTGAGGTTATCTACCAGTCACCATCCCCCAGACCGATGGTCAGACTGAGAGAACCAACCAGACTCTTGAGCAATACCTATGTTGCATGCTACACCAAACCGAATGCAATTGGAAGGATATTTTGTGTATTTCTGAATACGCATACAACAACTCTGTACATTCAGGAACCAGACAAAGCCCCTTTTATACCATATATGGGCATCATCCTCGAACTTCAGAACTCGATTCGCCCCAACACCTAGAAATGCCCGCGGTGAATCATCTGCACTCTACTATTACACAAGCCTTCAAGGAGGCAACAGAACATTTAAGACAAGCAAAAGAAAAATACAAAAAAAAAGCTGACCAACATAGGAGTGATGCCCCACAATACCAGATTGGGGATCAAGTTTGGCTGGCTACAAAACACATACCTCTAAAAAGAACTCGGACCTTTAATCCTAGATATTTGGGACCTTACACTATTAAGGCCATTATCAATCCGGTGGCCGTCAAATTGGAATTACCTTCTAACATGCAAATCCATCCCGTCTTTCACGTTTCACTTCTGAAACCACTTCAACCCGGGACAAGATTAACCCAACCACTTGACCCCATCCTAATAGATGGGGAACCCGAATTTGAAGTTAAAAATATCTTGGTCTCTAAGATAGTGAACTCAAGACTTTTTTATTTAATTGACTGGAAAGGTTACGGACCACAAGAAAGGTCATGGGAGCCTAGTGACCACGTTCATGCACTTCGATTGGCGAAAAGATTCCATCGGAACTTTCCAGACAAACCAGGGCCAAGAGGAAGAACGACCTTAGGAGGGGCGTTGGGGGGGAGTGCTGTCATGATGCCTACCCCCGGGCTATCTGGGTACAGTCCTGGCGCCGTAGGCACCAGGCTCATAGAAGGGGTCAGTCCTGGCGCCTTAGGCGCCAGGCTCATATGCTTACACTTACATCATGCAGACCATGCTGCTAAGAATCAAAGCCAACGTGAAGCCTGAAGAAAACTACTTTACTTCAGGGACTATTTTCTTACTCGGGTGTGGTCTTGGGGGAACTTCTTACCTGGGACTACTTTGAAGGCTATTTAAACCACGCCCGAAGAGCAGCACACGCTTTGCGTTATTCTGCATCCAGCAGCGTAACGCTCACCGTGCCTGCAAGTCAGCCTCCAGCCTTCTGCCACGCCCGCCTTGAGTCTGGAGCTCCTAGAAAGAAGGAGGAAAGATCAGAACAAGAACATTACTTCTATTTCTCACCTGATTCCGGATCCATCGCGCCTTCAAACAAGGAAAGAGACGTTAATTCTATACGCGTCGCATCGCCCGCTGTAGCGCCGCGCTATTCTCACCAGCCTTCGCAGCACCTCCACGATCCGCCGCAGTCTCCATCACATCTTCACCGAACTCCGGCACCTAAGGGGGACAAAAGAACAGCAAGGTGAGCCGAGAGAATAAACAAAGGCAATCTCTGTTACCACCATAGACTTACCTGATTTTACCACCGGAGGCATTTTTCATCTCCACGGTCCGGCGCAGTCTCCATCTCATCTTTGCCGAACTCCGGCACCTAAGGGGAACAAAAGAACAGCAAGGTGAGCCGAGAGAATAAACAAAGACAATCTGTTTACCACCATAGACTTACCTCATTTTACCGCCGGAGGCATTATTTATCAAGACATCATAATTTCTCATGCTGCACCTGTAAAAGGAGGGAAAGCAACAGATTAAACACAGGTATCATTTACCGGACAGTGTTGGGTAACACAGACTCTTACCTGAACGCTACAAGCTGCCACGAGGCAATCTTCTCTTGGGTCAAGCTGCAAGAAAAAAGGAATCAGACCAGAGTGAATATCAGACATTTTTGAACTCATACGAACCATATACTTACAGTTCCTCGCCAGGGACCTCAGAGTCAATATTGGTCTGGAACTCTCCCAACTCCTTCGGACAAGTGAAGTAACTGGTTATCTACGCGCCCCTGCATTCCACGCAGGATGGAGAGCTCATCTTTTATAAACATAAGGTGAGACTATGAAAGGAGATATCGGAGGTGATTAGTGGGAAGAACAGTGGGGTGTTATCACTCAAATCCACGGGTGGCTAATTCCCTTTCTCCACTTTCAGGAAAATACTTCTACGGATCAAGCAGACGAAATTAGGCGGGCCAGTCCAATCTGTCATCTCTGCACTACGCGTCACGTTGGTGGAGACCGCAGCTGTCCAGTTCCGATCAACGCCCCTGTGGGAGCCAGGTGAGCATAACAACCGGCCTACTGTCGCTCAAATGTACTAACCTATTGCATCTGTGACCTGGCCCTTTGCATCCTACCTGCACTGGCCTACTGGTTAATACGTGAACCAGTCTACTGCATCACTACACTGATAACTAGCCAGCTGCCTTCCTACCAGCCGACGCTACGCCCACAGAACCAGCCGCTGGACTATGGTGTACTACACGCTAATCATGGCAACTGGCCCTTTCTCTCCTCAACACAATCCCCCCACCAGACAACCTTCACCCTCCACACCCAGCTTCACCGAAACAACCCTCCTACACATTCACTGAGCCCACCACTGGCAACAACTGTAAAACACACGTCCCCCTGAGTTCCTTCCTTAGCCCCTCCGAATGGATCAACCGCCTTGCATCCCCACTGCTCCCCGGATCCCATGCCCAGTGGAGGCGAGGAACAACAGACTCAGCTCTCGGATCCCGCCACCAAGGACTCCCCATTGGAGAACCCGCCAACCTGGCCCACCACAGCATCTTCCCACCAGTACACCTCCTCTCTCACTCTCCACGCTCAATACTCCTGAAACTCCAAGCTCAGATAAGCACCCCATCATTGGAGGCGCACTCATCAATGCATGCTCTTTGATTGCCCACGCTCTAGACATCGCAGACCTAGTTTTAAGCAATGACCTTCCTTTCTTGGCAATCATTGAGACCTGGCTGCATCAGGCGGCAAGCCCAGCACTATCATTAGCTATCCCAGATGGCTACTCAATACTAAGGAAGGACAGAGAGCATAGCAAAGGAGGCAGAGTAGCCTTCATCGCTAAAACATCCCTTGGCCTCAGAGCCTCCTGCACGGCCAACCCCTCATCTGTGGAGCTCCTCTCAGTCAAGCTCCCCCTCTCAGAAACCATACTCATCCATCTCATCTACCGTCCCCCAGGTCACATCTCCTCCTTCGAGTAAGACATTTCTGAACTACTGACCAATAACACCAAACCTAGCTCACAAATAATACTTCTTGGTGACTTTAACCTAGGTCTATCTGATCCTAACGACCCCAATGCCTCATACGTGGAAAACACCATCGCCCAACTTGGGTTTAACCATCGCGTGACCTCCAAAACCCACAATAAAGGCAGAACCCTGGATTGGTTGGCAGACCTCAAGTGCTCTACAACCATCCTCCAAAATGCTCCCACCGCTTGGTCGGACCATCACTACATCTCCTTTATCATCCGAGGAAATGCCCCGACCATCCCCACCTGCCTCACTGCCCCACAAATCCTCACCAGGAATAACCATAACCTAACGCTTCAAAACCTACGACCCCTGATCCAGAACGTCCTCGACCCAACCTTCTTTAAGGACCTAGATACAACCAAGCTAGTGGATCTCTATAACAATACACTTGAGGGGGCTGTGAACAGCATTGCCCCTATCAAACTAGCCAAAGCCAAACCAACTACCCACCTCAACAAATGGTTTACGCCTGATCTCAAAATCATGCGGAATGCCAAAAGAGCAGCAGAAACCCGCTGGAGAAAATCACCCAATCCAACCAATAAGGCCCTCTTCACCGCAGCGGCAACATCATACAAAACTGCCATCCCCAGTGCAAAGGAAACCTATTACAACCGCATCTGCAACGCCAAATCCAAGACTAAAGAGCTCTTTAGTATTCTCAGGGAGCTAGAGTCCTCACCACCTCCCTCGGAAACCTGCGCTAAAGACGCAATCTGGTGTGCTAACATCCAGAAAGCCCTTGCAGACAAAATTGCTCTACTCCAATCCAAAATTGAGCAAAAAAAGAGCAGCCTGATTAAGAACTCCACCTCCCCCACCGCCATCCCACCGCTTATTACCCCAGACTGCCCACCTTTCTCCTTCTCGCCAGTGTCGGCTAAAGAAGTGGAAAAAATCATCAAACCTTCCAAATGCCAAGGTGATCTCTGCCCAGCTACAGTCATTCATGAAGGCGCTATGGGGCTAGGCTTGTTCATCTCAGCACTAGCCAACTCCTCATTTGAGACCAACATTGTACCCAACAACTTCAAGGAAGCTTGGGTCATGCCCCTCTTAAAAAAAAAACAACCTTGATCCTAACTTCCCCACAAACTATAGGCCCATCACCAACGTTCCCTACATCCTAAAGATCCTAGACAGAGTGGCTTACCTCCAGATCCAGAAACACCTGGAGGATCAAAACCTACTAGGACTCAGACAATCTGGCTTCAGGTCCAGACATGGAACAGAAACAGCCCTCCTGGATCTCAAAATCCAAATGGACGAGGCTAAGGACAACAGTAAGCTTGCCATGCTCCTGCCCATTGGACCTGTCAGCGGCCTTTGACCTGGTCGACCATCAAATCCTCACTAATCATCTGTCTACAGCTGCTGCCTTCTCCAGCAACGCCTCTACCTGGATACAATCTTTCCTGTCCAACCGGACCACCAGGGTCTTTGCACCCTCGGCCTCTGCGGATCCGATTCCCATCCACTGCGGCGTTGCACAAGGCTTGTGCGTTTCTCCAAAGCTTTACAACATCTTTACCAAGCTCCCCTTCGACAGTCTTGACAACCTGGGTGTCACATACACTAACTATGCTGATGACAAACAGGTTCTCATCACCCTCTCGGAAAGCTATGAAGATGATTGTAAAAGAGTCAACGAGATTTACCTGGAAATCCAGGCATGGATGGCAGATCACTGCCTTTGCCTCAACGACGATAAAACGGAGCTTTTGATTGTCGGATCCCAAACATACTAGACCCCCGCTATGCCTCCATCAACATTGATGGTAACCCAATCAAAGTGGCCAAAGAGATCAAAACTCTGGGAGTCTACCTAGACTCCACACTGTCCCTCAAGAAGCAGGTGAACTCAACCGCGTCCTCTACGGCTTACACTAACAAACTAATTAACGCCTACAAGCAATTCCTCTCGCCCAGTAGATGCATCACAATAGCCAGGGCTCTAGTGTTATCCAAGATCGACTACTGCAACACCCTCTACCTAGGCACATCCGAAGGGAACTTCAACAAACACCATGTCCTTCAAAATAATGCCTTAAGAGCAGCTCTAAATATACCAAAATCCATGCACATTTCCAGTTTCAGACAGGACGCCCACTGGCTCCCGGTATGGGACAGAATCGCCCTTTGCACGCTGGTCATCACCCACAAGTGCCTATCAAACACCGCCACCAAATACCTAGCTGTTAAATTCAACATACACCAGCCTTCCAGACCAACCAGAACCATCTAATCGCACTGTCTAACCGTGCCAAGATACAGACTAAAAAAGAGCAGAGGGAGCAAGCTTCCCAGTTCTAGCTGCCAAACAATGGAATGCCCTTCCCCTTAGCCTCAGGACGGAACCCGCATTCTGGACCTTTAGAGCTAAAGTCAAAAGCTGGCTCTTCGGGAAGCTCCCTGCTTGCTCAGTCCCTGACCCAGCCACTCCACCCTGCCCGAAGTAACCCTTTCCCTGACACTGCCTCTTGTGGCTCTCCTCTTTCGACCACACACTGTAACCTCTGGTCACCCTGCACTTATCTCTGTTGTTGTACTATGTCTATGTATAATAGCTGTGTCCTAAATCACCTGTGTCTCCTGTAAATTTCCTGTATTATCTGTATTTCCTGTATAATCACCTGTACTAACTGTAATTTCTGCGTTCATAACTTTGTGACCACTGTATAAGCTTTAAGCGCCCAGTTACACGAGGGTTCGGTGCGCGGTACAAATAAAGAAACTAAACTAAACTACCCTGTCTGCTGCCTTAAACTCAGCACTTGCTGGCTGCACTACCACTCTCTGTTGCCTTTATTATTTCTTTATTTATTATTATTTATTTGTTTCTCCTTTGCTCCTCACTTTCCACTTCTCTCCCCTTCCATGCACTTATTCCCCACCCTCTCTGCCATGCACTTGCGCGTTCTCAATGTCACAGGGCCTAGTAAGATCGTTGTTTTGTTCTCCCCTGTTCCCCCCCTTGCCTTGTCGCGCTCTGAAACACTTGTGTACGAGCGCAATAGAAATAAAATATCATATCATATATCAAAGAGAAAGAGAGATATGAGGCAGTTCTTAGAGGAACTCGGCAATTGAACCGCATACCAAGCAAAGCAGATCACAACTAACTGAACTATTATTACCCAGGAGAGAAGCCCAACAAAGCACTGTTGACTTTCAAGGATACTCTGAGATCCACCGTCGAGAACATAGAGCTAATAAGAGATCCCCAAGAGGGATTCCAAAACAGGAGAGGAAGCCCAATAACCGAATTGAGGAACTGATCCAAGAAGTCACAAGAGACTATTTGCAGATTGTGTACTAAAGACTGGTACTAGAAGTACCCTCGGGAGAACAGAGTCACTCTCCTGACCTAAGTTAGTTTTCATAGTGTTAGGGTCAGTAAGGGTAGTTTTGGACAGCAGACATATTCCTTTGGACATTCACGACTGACTGACAAGCAGCTTTATTTATAACATAGGTAGGGATCACCCATAGCGATAGGGAAAGATAGGCTTTATCCTTCTAATTTAATAAAATATCAGACACCATGTACTCAGAGTCTGTGTCCTTCTGACTGGCCACAGAGTGGATTTATCATTCTTATTGGTGGTTCTCTTATTTGTTTAAGAGACTTGGGGCCTGATTCACAGAAGCATTTTATAATGGCGCAACCCCATTGAAAAATACTCAGGAATCAAGTACTTTCTAACCGCCATGTTGCTCTCGGAGGAACAGCAACTTTCCATTGCTTGCACTCGTCGTAGCTCTTCCTTTTGTTGCGGAGGCAAATTGCGTGCATTCATTTGTGGGTCCGCCTGGATATCAGTGTAATGCCGGCCGAGTGGCAATGGATGCACACTTCTGAAATCCAACGCCTTTCTTTTTCACACTGCTGTCGAATGTCACCATTGTTTTGAAGATGGAAATTAAATGCATTATAGGGGCAGGAGTAGAACAAATTAGGGGAGCTGTAGGAAGAGGCACGTTATTTGTAACTGCACCTACCATGGATAGAGTCCAGCAAACACATCTATAATTCCTGCTCTTTTGATACCAGGGGCAAGATTACAGAAACTTTGCGCTGGTGCAAGTGCAATATGATATGGTATTAGCACTGGTGCAAGTGCAATATGATATGGTATTAGCACTGGTGCAAGTGCAATATGATATGGTATTAGCACTGGTACACAATTGCAGTGGAAATGTATCTTTTTTTAACTGGGCCAATGTTTACCCTGGTGCTTATCCTGCACAAAACTGCACTTGTCATGGTGCAATGGTTTTCTAATATGTTGCAGTATTTTTTAGAAATCAGGCAAACATTTTTCCTAGTGCTAATACCGTGCAACTTTACACCTGCATCAGTACAATATTTATGTAATCTGGCCCCTGGTACTATACACAATCTTCATCTTAGTATCTTCAGTGTGTGAAGTAGTCTTACCAGGGCCCAAGTTACGGGAAGACCTCTTCTATAGTTGACTCCTATCTTCTTTACTTTGCTACTAACATGCAGAATTCTTAACCCATGGCTTTATTTCAGTACAAAATGATGTTGCCCTTTTAGTTACCCTTGTGCCCCCTATGCTAGTATCAAGACATAGTGCACAGGTAACTTCCAACACCAAGCCCACTCAGACTAATTAAGCAGGTTTCAAAATTCCCTCTGTGGTTAAGTTGTTGGAGGACTCTTCTGAACCGCACCGATACCAATAATTGCTATTTTGATTTTATGTATTATGTGTAAAGTTTATAATCTAAACTAAATCACATTAATAAATAAATAAATAAAATAATTGCTATTCTTTGTTTAAAAATGTATACCATTTATGATGCATTTCTTTGAAGAAAACTCCTGTGTCTTCTCACTCAGTTTTCTCATAGAGTTTAGATGAAGGATTCAATTTATTTTGCACAATAAACTGTAGAGGTTGTTTTACCAACCCTATTCCAGCATATCATGTTCCTAAACTTTAAAAAATAGAATGTTCCCCTAATATGTTGCTGTCCAGTACATGCCTGGTGGGAGTACCTATGTTTAATGTTCCGTGTGCAAGGGAGTCGGCAGGTTTCATGGAATCCTGAACAGAGCTCCACCTTGAGGCAGGGACTGTCTGACACCTCAGTGACAGCGGGTGGAAGGGCAGCACCTGCACTTCATTGGGCACCATCTATCATCTCTGTGCCATTAATGGGCCCAAGGAACCTTACACAGGTGTCCAGAAAGCAGGTCGCTGTGTCTGCTGGTTACCTACGGTCTCACTGTTCAAGTCAGCAATGCAACATAATATGTTCACGTTCCCAAGTGTTGGAGAAGGGGATAGCACACAAAGTAAACTTACCCATGGAAGCAAAGTACACACAATTAGTAAAGCCCATGCAATAATAATAACGGTATTATTGTTTCTCCATGTGTTCGTCCTAACGTTTTTGATTTTTCTCTAAGTGAATTGAACCAATTTCTTTTCTATAGTGGGGGGGCTTCTGCACCCATATCACCAGAGCGGACACTGCATCCCCCAAGCCCTCGTATCAATAAGGTGGCGATCAGCAAATGCATTACCGTATTATTCTTTATATAGTGCTTCATGCCAGCTTCCTTCCATTTCTAAGCACTGTAAAAGCAGGCGTGTTACCCATTTAGCTGTTCTCAATTTATCGACCTTACAGGAAGAAATGGTCGAGTCGGCTCTCTTGGTATTCGAACTCGTGGACTGCTGATAGCTTAATTTGTAAGGCAAGCACTTAACTCACTGAGCTAAGGGTAGTTTTTCCGTATACCTGTAAAATGGAGTTAGGGCCGTTGAGGGTGCAGGGCAAAACATTGCTTGCAAAACTAGCGTTTAAAACAACACATCATGTGTTTTGCTGTAAAACTAATTATGAATTAATGATGCGTTTAATTTATAAAGCAAGGCATTCATATGATACAGAGGAGCTCACAATATAGAGGGCCTGATTTACAAAGCCTTTTTTTTTAATGGGACTGCACCATTGTAATATAATGTTGTTAATCAGGCCCATAGTGTTCACAAAGAACACACTATTGTGCTGCAGTGCAATCCCTCTAGCGTTCAGTGCTGATTAATGTCCTCTGCATAGGCTGCTGGGAAGGCGCTTCAGGGCCCTGGACAGCAACAGGACACTGTTGGGATACCTCTTAAGTTTAGCATGTATAGATAGCGATTGTTACCATCAATTTCTCTTTGCACTATGTGTTGCTGAGATTTATAACAGGCTTAATACCCAGAGGTTTCTAAGCGCGGACCCCGGGATCGAACCTGTGGTGCTCCGCGTCGTCTTGCTTCCAAGACGAGTACGTTGCCGCTGAGCTATCCTCCCGAGACTGCAGGTGTAGGCTTCTGACTGAGCTAGACAAAAGCCTGATGATGTTTAACTCACAAAGTGCTTGTTTGTTGACTATTGTTGCTGACACTGTTTAAGACCACATAACTTTGTGTTCATTTTCTGTTTTGATCATTCCTGCTGAAAGCGGCAAGCAGATTCATGGTCACCTGAGGGCTCACAATACACTATGAGCTTTCACAATGGCATTAATGTTTTGTGTGTAAACTGCCCCACTGCCAGATGTTTTACTTATCTAGAACATGTATAAATCTCTAGAAAAAAGTATAAAGAGCTGCAGAAATATGACAGATGTCTATGTGTATTTCTAGGTCACATACCCATGAGACGAAGATGGTCTTGTCCCATTGGATCAATGCAAGGGTATAAATGTTTCTGCATTAAATAATTGTGACGATTGAAATACCAGAGGGTAGGACACCCCCCTGTTCCAACGGATGGTTAGACTGAGCATGAAGAGTGCGTAATAACTGGAAAGCACGGGCACCCTGACCTACGTGTCCTGATCCACATAACTTAAGCAGTAAGGCCAAGCTTAATCCTCATTATGTGAAGTTAGATAGCTCTCGTCCTGGACAAAGAGAGGACCAGTCCCATTATAAGCATGATGGGTTATGCGAAAGGTGTTAAAGCAAATGCAGCAGACAGCAGCCAGCCCATGAAGGTGGTGCAGCAGCCACCTGATGAGCTCTGAACACCACAATGCGATCAGTAGTTAAGAGTCTGCATTCTGGACCATCTGCGGATGCATCAGATGCAGGGGACATCTATGCAGAAGGTCCAGAGAGCAGGGCCATTGATCAGGCCAGACAGAATTGTCCCATGAGTGGTTTGGTCCACCTTCCAGTTAGAGTGTGGCACCCATGACCTTATTGTAAATGTGTCATGAAGTGTTTTTTGGGAATATCAAGAAGGCTGCAAAGTGACTGGGTGACTGAGGCTTGGAATTTGAAAATTCTAATTTGATTTTGATATTTTAGACTGGATAAAATAACGGCGTTACTGGCGTACTTCAATACCGTACAACTTCCCCCGTGTTGGCTTTGATTTTCTCTTTGGACCTCTGTGTTTTTATTGATAATTTTCTCCAGCAAGACACTTATAATTCAGTTCTCTAAACGCACATAATGTACTCTTTAAGTATGCATCTGTATTTGGGAGTAGAACTGTGTGAAACTAACTGGCTGAGATACTGCCAACTCACTAAACATGTCACTATGAGCTCAGGGCCGCGACTGATCCAATTTAAAGTACTAAATCAACTCCATTATACCCCCGCCAAACTGGCTAAGTTGGTAGACGGCCACACAGGGAAATGTCCCAAATGCGATGCCCCTAAGGCGGATTCGTATCATATGTACTGGGCTTGCCCACCTGTGGCTAAATTCTGGGGGGAGGTGGCAGAAATCCAAGAAGACATCATCACAATTCCCCACGGAAGTATCTATTCAGGGATATCGGCAAGGTGGCGGAGACCACCAGACGTCTGTTGAACGTGGCATGTGTAGTTGCAAAGCGAAACATTCTGAAAAGCTGGACATCTACAGAAGCCCCCAAGAGGGTGGACTTTTTTGAAAGGCTTGTCAATGATAAACGAATGTGAGGAACAATTTATTATAACTTTACCATCGGCGTGCCGACCTAAGGACATATGGTCCCTGTTCTGACTTTACCTATGTAATATGCTCCCTGAAGATGAAAGTAATGCCTGTGAACAGTATGACATGCGCAAATAGATATGTGTGCACTTTTCTACTACTGTAATATATCAACTGCTTGTAGCTCAGTTTTGATGTAACTCTCTTTGAAAAAATAAAGGTTATAAAACATTTTTTTTAAAGTATGCATCTGTAACTATGGGCCTCATTCCGAGATTGGTGGTAGTCATGGCGCTATTTGCGCCATGACTGCCACCAATAACGGGTCCGGCACCGGTGTAGTTCAATGGGGACTTACCGGTGTAGTCCGACCCTGGCAGGACCGGTAAATCCCCATTGAACATGCCATTCCCCTTTCCCATTTGAGCCCCCATAGGGCTCAATGGGAATGGGGAAGGTTCTATTTACGGGCCTGCTAATGGCAGGCCCCTAATTAGCGGCCAGGTCCCCTAACGGGACCCATAAGGTACGTTTGGTCTGACCAAACGTACCTTACGGGTCCCGTTAGGGGTGTCAGAATCGTGCCGTAGGGGATTACCGGCACTGGTCTCCTTACCAGTGCCCGGTATCCCCTACCGCCCGACTCAGAGTGAGGCCCTATGTCACAAGCTCAAGCGCCCATTTAGTTACCTCAGGGTTTGGAGCGCCTTACAAATAATAAACTAAACTAAATTTTCTGAAGTTTGTTTAATTATCTGAATGATACATTTTGAGCTGAATGCAGACTTTTCTTAGAAATCTCCTCCAGCTAATCACAGCTTCTCAGGGGTAGTAGCAAATTGCAAATAGCCATTATGCCTGAATACAGTGCTGCACTGTGAGAGCATGTATAATTGTTGCTCTGTATTCTGTTCCCCGCTCTTGCCTATGGAGCACAGTCAGATTAACAGGCTGCTAAAATAACGGCCTTCAAGTTGATGGGAAGTGAATGCATAACTGGCATGGCAATTATTCTTAAATATTATTCATTGAATAATAGCCTAATTAAGGGATCATTCCAAATAATGCAATTTGTTTTAGAATAATAATTAATGATTCTGTTCCATAATCTTCCCCATTACAATAATGGTCTAAATGCATATACTTATCTTAGATGTTTGCCAGATTTATGTCTTAGTTGCACGCATCATATAAACGAAATAGCAGAAAAACAAACCTGATTTTCGTTCTTGATTCCTCACATATGTGCTGACTTTGGGAACACTGCGTAATAGAGGCATGTGTTGGAATTCAGGGACATTTTGGCAGTCCTTCACAAACACACCTGATCATGATTGAATTCCTTTTGGGAATTGTTCTGACATATTGCATTGAATCATATCCCTAAAGGAAATCTGAGCTCATGCACTCTGAAACAGCTTCTGATCCTGGATCATGGTCCATAGTCGTGCAACACCATGTCAACCATCACAAGACCTCTTCGAAGGCCTATTTGACTATTGCCCTTGATAAATATAATTCACCAGAACAACTTTGACTGACTTCTTGCAATAGACTGAAATTGCCACGGTATGTCTTTTTTTGGGACGAAGAATAGTGAATTACTTTGCACTCATTCCCTACTCTAACACCACCCTAAGACATTTGTTTGGCTGAACTCACCAACTTTTCCAGTTCTCTGCAGGGACATTTTCTAGTTCTAGATAAGAGTCTGCCAAATTCTGTTTTGCCCACAAGAACAGTCAACACACTTTAAAATTATCTTTGGATATGGGGGAGGTGTCAATGCAGAGAGCATGCCTCCAGTCCTATATTAAAAATATGTATTTAGTGCCCACTTTAAATATAGGATTATAATATCCCACTGCCGAGGCCATTGTTGGTCATCAAAGCTCTGGCCATTTGTTATGTCCGAGCCGGAGAAGGCCTATTTGGCTATTGCAACATTTCACTCAACCAGAAATATTCTGTCAGGAAGAGACAAAGGGGAAGCATTGGAACGATGAGCAAAAACACATATAGCAGCCATTGTTGCCCTTTGGCAGTGTGCTGTTTGTAGTGAAAATTCTAACATTCCAATGTTCTAATAGAGAGTTGACCTCCAATCCAAGGGCTGGAAGGGGCGGTAACTGCCCAGCAGCTAATGGCATTGGCCCGAGCGAAGCAAAGGCTTATAATGAGGGAACCGGGCCATTACCCCCACCCCCGTTCCAGCCCTAGGAACAGGGGGTAAGGCTATTAGTTTGATGTGGAGGCCTGGGGTGTTGGAGGCACCGAATTCAGCTCGGGGCAGTAGCACAGGAGGCAGCATATATTGGCAGTTCCAACCTGTGCCGCTAGCATCCTATTGGCTGGCATCACTCCCTTGTGTGCTCATAATAACAACAGTAATCATAATAATATCAAAATATCCAGTCAGAATATTTATGAAAACCTGTTTGCTAAGTTTTTTGATGTGACATAAGAGTTCAGTGCCTGGCAAATGCAATTTTTAGCTCTGCATGTTGATAAATCAAAAAGCTACTGCCCCATAAAATATCCACTTCCTGTTGTAGTTCGGAGATTTCAGTGTATTGATTTTTACACTCTGTGCTGCGTCCTAAGTTCTATCTGCCTTCCTGGTATTTTAAATCTCCCAAAAATGTGTGTAAGAAGGAGGGGAATGATACAAAATCCGAACTTGTTTCAGCTTCTCAGTCTGATTTACGAAGGCTTTTTACAATGGTGAAATCCCATTGAAAAAAGGTTTGTAAATCAGGTCCTGTATCTCTTAAGAAATTGGAGCATCCATGGTATAGACATTTGGTTCTATCATAGGGGCAGAATTGAGCTCAGGCCAGTCATCAATTATTTGGCTCTAGTATTGAACGATATTGTATGATGATCTGTCCGGTCCATATTGTATAATTATTGTAGAACAGTTTTTTGAAGATTTGTTGAACACAGTTTATTCTGGGAAATAACCATGTTGTGGTATTCTGTCTCTGGTGTAGATGCCCTGATCACCATAGCAGCACAGACAACCTTCCTATACTCTAGATGCACATTCCATCCATTTTATTTTTCTGTATGGATGCTTTTGTCATGTGCAGTGTGCTTGCTGCTTCTCTACACAACAGTCACTCTGTAGAACTCACTGTTGTTAAGGATCTCAAATTGACACAGCAGTTTCGCAGGGTCTTGGGGTGTCTCATTGTGTTCCACAAAATTCAGCCGTTCAGTGAGCCCAGTGTTCTCTGCCTCTCTCTTATTTATAGATGCACTCTCTAATGGTCAATATTCCAGTGGTCAGTTATGCTGTTCTCGCGGTTTGTTGCTTAACCAGTCGCATTGCTGTGTATCCCCCACCAATGAATGACACACAGCAGAGGAAAGCTCAATGGTGAACAAGAAATAACCATTGTGTGAGCGTGTTGCGTGGAGTTGAGATGATGTATGTTGTGTGTGTTCAAGTGCATTATTGTTCAGACAGATTCAATTCTGATGTATGTAAAATATAAACCTATTTCATTTCTGGGCATGTTTTGTGAAGCAATGATCGTTGAAATTCCTCCCAGTAAAGAGTCAATCTGATTTAGGATCAGCATCTAACCTGGTTCATTGCTTGCGAATTGTTGATGGTCTTGTGATGTTAAACTCCTGTGTTCCTGTGTTATGCCCCTGCAGCCTACACCCTATTCTACACAACGGACACGAATTCCCCAATCTGGAGCTGGGAGAGGAAGTCAATCAACGGTGGCCTACTCGAAGGCCAAGTCACGGCGCTCAATGTGAACACCGACTACTACTTCCGTGTGCAAGCCCGCAATTGCATATGTGTATTCTGTGGGCGCTTCTCCGAAACCATTCTATTCAGGACACCAAAAGGTTTGAATTTTCTGAAATATGTGTTTTCATTTGTCAATACGTTTTGCTAAAGATGATGATCCATTTTGTATCTTTCCTTTGGCCCCTTGATCCGGTATAGAAATAAATCAAAATAGTGTCCGCTGTCGTAAAGCCGACGATGCATGAATCGCATGCCAGTTGGTGTCGTACAGCAGGCGATGCATGAATCGCATGCCAGTTGGTGGGTGGATACAGTATGTGAAGAAATTGATATAAGAGTGTAGATCACTTACAAAAGGGTGACGTTGCAGACGCCACCTGCCGAAGGCTGCACCCTTCCAGGCTGATCTCTGCATCCAGCTTCTCTTTCTCTCCACTTTTGGGGTGTCACCCAATAGTACCCTGTTATCGCATTGTGGCCCCACCCTGGTTTAGACAAAGACTCCCATGATTCCTTGCCATTGACTATGCTGGCTAGGGCTGATGAGAGATGCATTCCTCAAGACAAATATAAGGCATTGAACAATCCTGGGGGCCACCAAAATAAGCTTGTACGTGATGTTGGATCTCCTGCATGCAATATTTGCAAAACTACACAACAGAACTGAAAATGGGTGAAGCTGCCTTTACTCTTCCATGTTATGTTTTCTTCTGTAAAACGTATGAAGGTCATTTGAAAATTATGCTTGTCAGACAGCATTTTCAATGGATTGCTATTGAATCTGCCGGCATTTCGCAGGTCCTAATGGCAGTTGCAAGTCATAGAAATCCAGTGTTTTTATGCCAGCATGAAAATCACCTGTTGGAGTAAAACAGAGAGTTTTGCAGGTGAAGTGGGCAGTCTCAGGAAAAACAACATTTCCACTCCCATCTCCCACTGCGCTACAAAGACAATGACTTAAAGGATAGTTCCGGGACTTTTTTTTTATTGTCCCTACGGTTCGGCCATGTGTTTTTAAGCATAAATCGGTAGATCGTAGAAAACTTTCCTATGGACCTTACCCAACTTTTCGTCCATTAACGCACTCGAAATCAGCCGCCATTTTCTGATAATCCTATCATTTCCCCCCATCGCCCTGGCTCACCTGCTTTTGCGGCACTAAATCAAATCCCCCGCCCCTGAAACAGACTTTATCAAAACATTCATATTCCCCGCCTCTATCCGTGACGTGACTGTGCTGCGTAGGCAAACGCGCCCAGGCGTCTTCTACGCGACTCCACACAGAACCCGGAAACAAACACAGATCAGCTCACAACACAGCGCGCCACAATTCGGAATATGAAACTGTACTTTTAAATCAAACCGCAAGATTGTAAATTTGGTAAAGTACATTTATTTGACATCAAATGTTTAGAGAATATTCAGCGATTTGCATTTTTATTTGCTCACGTTCCAAAAAGTTCGTTTTGAGGCACGCAATGTTCCTTTGCTGTACACAGGGTCTTAGATCATCTCACAATACAGCGCCACAGTTCGGAATATGAAACTGTGGTTTAAAATCAAACGGCAAGATTGTACATTTGGCAAAGTACATTTATTGGACAACAAATGTTTAGAGAATATTCAGCGATTTGCATTTTTCTTTGCTCTCGATCCAAAATAGTTCGCCTTGAGGCAAGCGATGTTCGTGTGCAGTACACAGGGTGTTGGTTTACGATAAAATAAGCTCTTCGGTCGCACTGATAATCGCATGGCTGTTCCAACAACGAGGCACTAGGCCACCACAACGGTCTGTATGTTGCATCTAGCCGTTAGTACCGCGTAAGGGCATACTTGTACTTGGCGATCGTCCCATAAAATGGTCAGGGTGGTAATGTTGTTCACGCGGAGAAGCAACTGGCGGTTGTAAAAGCCATCCGCCAGTGTCTGGTACTCGTGACACATACAATAATGAAGGATGTACCTGTTTTAAAAACATAAAAAATGAAATTAGTCTCACCATCAGATCTTTATTAAAATTATTCATTTTATATATTAGGTCGGGAAATTATTTCATAGCTAGGACAGTGCAACTGGGTATTATACGTCAAGGGGGGGCTGTAGGATACTGAGACAGTCCCCCAGTGCAGGGGTTGACAGGGAGGCAGTGCAGGTGGAGAGTGGAAGGGCCCAGGACCGAGGTCGCAGACAGTGGACCAGTTGTAGCAGGGGAGAGGGAGAGAGAAAGCAGTAGCAAAGAGGAAGTTTTGAGGTGCTTCCGTAAAAGGAGATGGTTCTCCTCAAGATAGTGCGCGGTACAAAACAATATGCCACATAGAACGAACAAGTACAACTTAACCCGTCTTTAAAGCTACTGTATAGTAATTAAATTGCGGTATAAACTCATCTAAAGAGTTACTTACATTATATTTGCATTTTCCATTGTGTCTGTGCGTAGGGCAGCCCCGAAATACCACTCCTTCTATGCCGACGTTATTTCTTCTAATGAACGAACATTAAATGGCTTTCGTTTCTGAAATTATATTCATTATCGTTTACGTTATTGCACCACACCCCCAAAAAGAAGTCTTTCGGGATGGTCCCGGCCTGTCAAGGTCAAATAACAATAGAACCTTATACTGAGTCGTGGGCCATTCCGGCACCCGAGCAAAAAATCAAAGCAGCTGACCTTCACTTTGAACGAGCACACATTCCTAGTTAGCTACATTCAGTGTAAGGCCATCTCACAGGACTTGAAATTTACACTCCATCTTTGCATTTTGTCTGCGTGCATTTGCAGCCCCAGAGAACCATAAATACGGAGACATTCTATAATTTTTGAAAAATGATTTATATTACTGTTTGGTTTAATTTAATGCGCAAATGAACAAGGTTGGATAGACACATTGCATGTACACTGAGCAATCACTTTTATTTACACATTACATAGATACACATATTCAATGGGCCTGCAACATGAGGAGACTCGAGAGAACAGACAATCAAATTACAATCATTTAAACCGTGATGTGTATTTCTCAATGAGCTCTGCTTTAGGTGGACATGGAACAGAGGCAATGTTGGGTGGCAATGCAGTTGTCCCCTGCACAGGTTCGTTCACAACTCCATGTATGTGCCTATCTAGGACATCAACAATAAGTTTCTCAATAAACTCATATTGCATATCCTCAAACACTGGTTTGATCACCCATTGTTTACTTCTTTTAGTGAAGGCCTTATTGTAGCGAAGCGTCCCTAAAGTTCCGGTCGTCCTACTTTGTTGACGGCCAACATTATTGTTATGTGCCAAGACCGCTAGAAGAGTCCGATTTATCATGCCCTCCATGCCAAAATGCAATCGTTTTGGCCTGTACTTTAGGCACGTATTGTGGAACACCTCCAAATCTCCTGTGTGGCAGAATTCCGTGAGTCCCCTCAAATCTCTTGTTATGGTTTTATCAAATACAATCTTTTCAATGGCTTTGTGAGTGGGTGATGAAGGAATCAACCACTTCTTCTTCCGTGCCTCCTCCGTGGACAAATGGCCATGTTCACAATTGTGGAAATGTTGGTTTGTGGTCCAGCGGTGAACGTTGCTACAGTGTAGCATTACTGACCGCCATTTTTCCAGTAGAATTTCCAACGACCCTCCACATGTTTTTGAGCTCCACCAAAGATGGTTGCTGATTGACTTGGACCACTGTGAAATACCTTGCATATCTTTTTTTTTACCTGCAGCCGACATTTTTTTATTGATTGTTTTTGCAAGATGCCATACGTCAAATTGGTGATTTATATTTTTTTACTCTTCTCTCATTGTCTTGGCAATTGAAACGTGTCTGTCCGTGGCTATCAGGTCGATCACCATTCCCCGCGATTGTAGTTCTTGCAATGATGCTACAAAGCCAACTTTCTCCATTGCCACTGAGGATGTACTTTGTGACACCTGCACGACCACCAAACTCACAATTTTCTTACTTTCCATGTCCTGAAAGTGGTAGGTGCAGTACTTGGCTGAAAATCCTGGGCTGTCGCACTGTCCATCACCGGCTAGCCTGAACCGTTTGCCCGCGAATGTACTATCAATAGACATTTTTTCCATTCTCCAAGCTTCGCTAATGGCTGGAAATAGATAATCGGTTTGGTATTTGTAGAACTGAGTTTTCGCAATGAAATGGATTCCCACAAACTGAAAGAAAGACTCTAACTTTTTAAAACTTGAACCACTAAAAAGTGCAGCCGCTGCACAAAGTAGATTGCCTGCTGGCAGTTGCCCCAGCATGGGTTGTGCAGACCATGAGAAAGGATGATATTTTGTACAGGTGGCATGTATTTTAAGGTTAGTGCCTCGAATTGCACGAGTCACATTAATCAATGGCTCCCCACATACTTCCCCACCAACCGAATGCCCACATTTCATCCGATAAATAATATCAATCAAACAACTATCGAATACAATGAATTTGGCCTCTTTCCTTATACTGTCACTCTGCATCCCAGCTGGTTCGGCCTGTAACGTTGAGGACATGTCACTCACATGAAAGGTAGAATCTCTGATATCGTCTTCCGCTATGTTCAGTGATATTGATGGTGTTTCATTGTCATCCACTTCATTCTCTTCCATTGCAACATCTGTTCCTTCTACGGCGATGGGTGAATAAAACAATTTCTTCAACTTTCTCGCGGTCTTAGTTTTTGCGGGTGTGGATTCTGTGAATTGATCTCCGACTGCATCCGAACTACCAGGAGGACATTCACTATCAATGGCTGGTGGTGGTATAGCTCCGTTGTCAATCACTTCATATTCTTCCCATTGGCACGATGCATCTCCAGTCTCAAGTCCCTGCCAAAAGGTTTGACAAGCAACATCTCTCGTTCGCTTCACTGTCTGTTTAGATCTAGTTCGTACACCCACTCGCAACTAGAGGACAGATTGGAAAAGGGATGTTCAGTTTAAACACAACTTACAGTATTGAACTATTAACAGTGAAAAACAACATAATATAGTGACCAGGACACTAACCTTCTTTTGCTTTCTTTTCTTTGAAACTTTCTTGCCTCGAAATTCAACATCAGGACGCTGTTGCTCCGACTCGTGTGTGTGTATGTCTCCACTTCCTCTTGCGCTGCAACGACTATATTTTCATGATAAGCACATCCATCACGCACTGACGCTCCATCGACTCCCTGAAACATAGAACTTTCATTAGTATGTATAATAATATTGAAAACACAAAATGTACTTGGGGACCAATACCCACGTACATCTCAATAGCAAAACACGAATGAACGCTTTGTGTAGAACATTCAAACGACAATTATTCACGCATTGTTGATCTACTTAGATGGAACTGTCAAGATCCATACCTCGGGCTCCTCATAGACTTCCATTGATGATATTATTGAAGATGATGCTTCAGTAACTCCCTGAAACACAGTAATTGCATTAGTATGGTTTTCTATTTTGTTAAAAAGAACATAAACTTTGTGCAGGCGTCAACGGCTCATCTAAATAGACCTGCACATATGATCAGTTGTCTAAAATAAATAATGGATATCTAAATATGATTCGATTTGCTCGATCGTTGGAAGTGTCACCACCCAGAGATCTGCATCAACTACTAGGGGTGATGTTCTTGTAGAAGAAGCTCCGTCATCTCCCTGAAAGATAGTACTTGCGTTAATAAAGAAGGAAGTATAGCGGATGTAATCACGTCATATGATTTCGCTTGATCGAACTGTCAGTATCCATACCTCGAAATGCATAAGAACATCAAGGGACGATGTAACTGCGGTGCACACTTCTGCAAGCTGTTGCGCCGACCCGTAACTGCATGCTCCCCCTTCTTCTTGGACTAATGCTCCATCGACTCCCTGAAACATAGGACTTTCATTAGTAATGAACACAATATTGAAAAAAGAAGACACATAGGAGGGCGACGACAGAAGGACATATCAATGGCTAAAAACGAAAGAAACATTGTGTGTAACAATCACGCTAGAAGAATGCAAGATCTGATGATCTCCATCGATGGAACTGTCCGGAAACGTACCTCGAGCATCTGAGTGACATCAACGGTTGTCGTCAATGCGTTGGACTCCTCAGCATCTCCCTGAAAGACAGTTCTTGCATTATTTTGGATAACAATAATTATAACTGAAAACAAAGACTAGAGGACGAGTACTAGGGTGTACCATTAGGTAAAATAATTACACGATAAATTAAAACTATTGATTTACATGCCTAAAACAAGTCAGTGGCAGAATAGCTAAGTAAGATTACCCGATAGGCGCTTGAAGTGGCTGATGACTGCAATAACGACACGGATGGAGAATCTTCCGCCTTCATATTGAGTGGATACATAAATGGGGAAATTATTGTTAGCTAATGCTACACACTACCGCAAGGTCGAGAGCTAAATACGTAAACTTGACTCACCAGTGGAGGGATGTGGACGAATAGAGTGGGAATAGCGGTTGAGAGCAATTTTCGCTTCGCTCTCGGTGTGTTCTTCTTTATTAGCAATGATGTGGAGTACATGTCTGAGCTAAAGTGCCTGCTGCAGATGCGGTATCGATCACCCCTCTTGTCCGCAAAGACTTCTAGGACTCTACTTTCAAGCTCAGACGGTGGATATCCGCAATATCGGACCCATTCTCTTATCTGATCTATTGTCTTAGGGAAAACATGCATTATAGTACCTTCAGATTTATTATGGGTCTTCGAAGGGCAACCGCCAATGGAACAGGCAGGCATTGTGGAAAGTTCTGAAAAGTAAAGATCAACAATTCTCTATGAATACCAATGTGTTAAAAAATTAAATGACACATAAAAGGTTCAATGCAAGGTTCGTTTTGGTTCTTGGAACTATACACGTTATTCACATGCGGATAAGTATTTGAATAACTTTAAAGAAATAGAAAAATAATTTGACTAAACTCAGAACATGTGACTAGTTCCTTGCATGTACTGTCTTGAACGAAAAGAAAACATGGATGCAATTTGATGACTACTAGCAAATAGATATAAATTAAAAAAATTGGACGCAAAATGATTATGGTACATGGCCTTACCTTGACGAACAAACAGTTAGATGCAGGGATCAGAGTAGTTTCTTGTCGTCGAACATGGAGCAGTTCACAGGTTGCAAACTGACGAGTTTCCTCGAAGTGGTCACGGAAGTTCACAGAGACGAAGAGCGGATAACCAGCACCTTCACGGGTTGACTAGCAAAGCGCAAAGAAGTTCTCATTAGAAATATGAAGTGGGTTATAAAGAATTCGAAACAGGGGTGTGTTTGTGAATGAATGACGTGTATATGTCGTGGCATTATGCGGTTTGCAGGGGGGCGTCCAGCGTGAGGGGGGATGCTTGGCAGGAGACACGGGGTCTGGAGGTAGACATGGGAACAACAACCCATGCTCTATAGACCACTTTGAAGTGTACATGGTCTTTGGCACCTCTTGGCCTTTATCGCTCCCTGACAGCTCCACTTGCCAGCACAAGTACCCCGGTGCGAACTGCCTTTGATAGGGCGGGGGGTGGATTGGGGCGGTGGTCGTGCAGACAAGACACAGGAAGACTCCTGAATGGAGACACACTTATGTGGATTGCAGGGGGCGTCCAGCGTGAGGGGGGATGCTTGGCAGGAGACACGGGGTCTGGAGGTAGACATGGGAACAACAACCCATGCTCTATAGACCACTTTGAAGTGTACATGGTTTTTGGCACCTCTTGGCCTTTATCGCTCCCTGACAGCTCCACTTGCCAGCGCAAGTACCCCGGTGCGAACTGCCTTTGATAGGGCGGGGGGTGGATTGGGGCGGTGGTCGTGCAGACAAGACACGTTTGCCGCAGGGCCTCACCAAGGAGAGGCCATCTAACTGCATGTAAGAGACAGGCTGCAGGATCTAGTACATGGAAGGCAGGGGGGTGAGTTTATAAATACCTCACCCTCCCAGGAGAATATATGGGTGCAGTTCACCCTGGAGACCCTGGATGCCTAGGCAGTTAGTCAGCAGCAGGCTGGCCTGTGGTGGCAAGGTGGCACGGGCCAGAGGGGGTCATCTCTGTACCCGGTGCCCAAAAGGATGATTTATTATTATCAACCATGTTGATTATTTACCTATAACCATGTTTTGTATCAATAAAATCCAACGGCCTTTTATTGCCAACGCTTGAACAAAGGGGTGTGGTAAGTATTTTTGGGGGAGGAGGCAAGGCCGGGAGGCTTGATGCCAACCCGCAAAATAACATATGTATGTCTGCTGCATATGGGTTCAACGGTTATGTGGATTGAAGGTGGGCGGCCAGCGTGAGGGAGGATGCTGGCCGGAGACATGTGGTGTGAAAAGACAAGGCACAGGAAGACTATTCAATGGAGACACACTAGATTCATTTAAAAAATCTAAACAACCATTGTTAAAATATATGTTGGGTTTTATTTTAGATCTTAATTTCAATTGAACATAAATAATAAACATTACACATTGTAAAGTTCCGGTTGCAGCACATCCAGGGAAAATCTGCGGTATTGTCCACTGTCGCTGGGGAAATGTTGTCTAATGGCAAGTACCGCACAGGCAGGTATTACTCTCCGAACGCGGTGTCCGAGCCTCCCGTGAAGCCACCAAGTGAAGCAACGATAGGCCACCAGCCTGTACCACCTGTGAAAAAGAAAGATGCAAACTGTATTAAAATGACCAAACTTTCTTATCACTGTCGATTCAGGTAAAAAATGTCATTCTGCTTTGAAAAAAATTCTATCTAGAAAATGCACAATATGGAACCAATTTACATGCATTCGAATGATATGTAGATGTAATTTTATATGTGGGAGACGACCATGAAATAGTAGTGGCATCACTGACATCAAAACCAGAGTATACTTACTCGTTACTCGGATTACGCAGACGAACAGTGCCGCGAAGTTCGTGCATAAGCACCATCATCATCCTCAACACGGTCCGTGAGAGACAGGCTTCCCTGAACTCTGGCAGCTCGGTGATGCATTGCGGACTTGGCTCGCCTTCTGAAATGTAGGCCAAGCACCCGGAATTTTCACGGCAGCAGCAGTTCTCCTCCTCAGTTGGCATTAGCTCGCACCGATTGCACTTGCACCAGGTGGAGACGCCGTCCATGCGACATGGTCCAGGCTCTTCATCCGTTGACTGGTCCTCCCAACTGCCGTATGAATCCCCATCATTTTCGCGTGCTTGCCTTTCCAGTAGTTCCTCCTCGGTGTACTCGGGCTCGTACATATACGGCATTATTGTAGCCATTGTGTGGTAAAGAAAGTAAAATAATTTACAGAGATGGTACAGGTGTTCACAAGGCCTAGAA
This sequence comes from Ambystoma mexicanum, assembly GCF_040938575.1. NCBI lineage: Eukaryota > Metazoa > Chordata > Amphibia > Caudata > Ambystomatidae > Ambystoma > Ambystoma mexicanum. Next base: position 67,486,892 of record NC_090939.1, read on the forward strand.
GCGGCGAAGGTAGCTGACCAGAGCACAGAAACGAGTCACAGAATACTCAAAGTAACACAGAGAGAGGAATGGAATCGAAAATCTGCTGCTGTGTGTTGTGAAACGGTGTGTTTATACTTATTGAGGAAACAGGCGTCCTGCCATTTCCATGGCGACACTTCATTAGCTGAGGCGCAGCGATTGTTGACACGAAACGTGCTTTGGCGTTACGAAAAGGGCGGTACGCATCTGCTGATGTCAGGCTCAGGGGCGGGGGATTTGATTTAGTGCCGCAAAAGCAGGTGAGCCAGGGCGATGGGGGGAAATGATAGGATTATCAGAAAATGGCGGCTGATTTCGAGTGCGTTAATGGACGAAAAGTCGGGTAGGGTCCATAGGAAAGTTTTCTACGATCTACCGATTTATGCTTAAAAACACATGGCCGAACCGTAGGGACAATAAAAAAAAAGTCCCGGAACTATCCTTTAATGAGAACAGAAAGAAAGACGCACATACTCTTGCCTTATTTACAAGCAACAAAATCTTAGGATAGCAGTATGAAAGCATTCTAATTTTCAGAAACTAGGACGCAAGCAAAAATACAATTGCCACACCTAGAAGGGAACTTCTTTCAAGGATGTTTACGTTAATGTTCAAGGTATTTATATAGCGCACCGTCACCAACGGAGTTGGTCTCTAGACGCTCAGGCGGATCTGTAAACAAAGAGGTGGGGGTTGGGTTAGTGGGTGAAGAGGGTGCAGGAAATCAAGAAGGTGGTGTCCTGTTGGCAGCTTCAGTTCGGTTTTCACCGTGCGCTGAGCTTGGGTGTGAATATGGATCGAAGCGAGTCCTTGTGTGCTGTTGTTGTGATCTATATGTTGATTGTTTGTTGTAGCGTTGTGGTGAAGTGCGTGCGGTTTGCTGTGAGAGAAGTGGTTGTGTGGGTTTTTGTGTGAATTAAGTATGCAGAAATTTGAGGTTTTGGTTAGTGGGTGATATGTCTCTTAATCCTTGTAGTTTGTATTTATGTATCCGGTTGTCATGCTGGGTAAGTATATTCTTTCTCTTTCCTTCCTAACTGTCTAGCTTCTAGGGCGATGGCTTGACTGGTTCCTATTTGAGCTTAGTACACCCAGTTGGGTGAGCATTATCCCCTAGTTCGATAGTGGTGTTATATTATCATTCCCTTGCTCCTTATCCTATTTATTGTCGGTGGTCCATTGGGTGATATATTCTTTCTCTTCCCTTTCCTGACTGTCTAGTTTCTAGGGCAATGGCGTGGGTGGTTCCCAGCTAAGTTATTGAGCTTGGTACACCCGGATGGGCGAGCATTATCCCTACTTAGGTAGTGGTTTTTATATTATCATTCCCCGCTCCTTCCTATCTATTTACTCTCGGTGGTCCATTGCTGCCTGTGATTGCAAGGGCCAGGTGTTATTGCTAGGTCATACCTTGCCCTCCCTCCCAATTGATCTGTGGATGTTCTTTGGTATGATTCAATGTGGTTTATCCGTATATCCTTACTTCTTTTAAGGGTCGATGGTTTAGGGAATCCGTATATTTTTACTTCGTTTAAGGGTCGATGGGTTAGGGAATTGCAATAGGTTCCTCTCTCAGCTTAGTTCCCCTTTGTATGCCCTTATGGGCATTCTTTCTGGTTATGGGGTGAAGAGCCATGATTTGAGGAGTTTCCTGAATTGTAGGTGATCTCTTGTGTTCCGTTTGTTCTTTGGTAATTCATTCCAGGTTTTTGATGCAAGGTGAGTGAAAGAGGATCCTCCATGTTTTCTCTTGTTGTATGATTTGGGTTCCAAACGGATGTCACTACTGGATCTGAGTGGCCTTGTAGTGTGATGTATGTTTATTTTTCTTCTAAGGAACTCTGCACCTTGCTCGTGGATTGCTCTGTGCGTTATGCACATTGATTTGAACTTGATCCGCCGTTTGATGGGTAGCCAGTGTAGCGTTTTCAGAGTTGGTGTGATGTGTTCTCTTCGGGGTAGTTTAAGGAGTAGTCTGGCTGCCGCATTTTGTATGCGTTGGAGTTTATTTAGGAGTCGTTCAGGCATGCCTAGATATAAGCTGTTGGCGTAGTCTAATCTGGACATGATGAGAGCGATGACAGTAGTTGTTTTGTTGGTGAATGAGAGGAATGGTAGGGTCCTTTTAGCCGCGCGAGGAGAAAGAAGCATTTCTTGATTAGGGCATTTACTTATGATTGAACTATATCCTACCATCTCAGAAAGCATACCTTTATGACTACCTCTAATATTTCCACCCTGCGGTGGTCATTTTGAAATGTGTTCACACTGGAATCTATGATAACGCAGGATATGCAACACCAAAATTGAGGGCTTGCGAAAAAGTGTGACATTAAGGACACCACTAAATGATTTGTTACCACCAGTATCTTGAAGTTAGCACAACCACAAAACACCTCTTTGTTATGCCGGCTCCTTATTTGAACCGATTATGTATGGCGACTCTAGCCTGCATCACAGATGTACATTATGTGAGTTTGCACTGGCACTACATATCAGCCTGCACATGAGAGGGGAATTCTCCCCCAACACAATCTGAGAGTGTGCATTTGCATACGCATGAGTAAGCACAGCCACAGAGTTTAAAACAGTATCTCCTAATGTGGTGCATGCACCAGTAGAAATGTAGACACAGTGCTGTACGCTGTTATGTCTGTTATGCCTTGATGAAGTATACGAGTTGGAGGTGTGAGAAGTATATATGTCACTGAGTGTTCATTCTGTGTACGGCTGTGATCAGAGCTGGCGATTGTTGACTTGCTCAAACATCTGACAGTGTTTCTTCACTGCCTACGACGTGCTTGAGGAGGGCTGTTATAACACCAGCCTCTCTGTGGCGCAAAGCGTAGTGAGGCAGAGTGTTACAGTGTTCATTCTGTGTACGGCCGTGATCAGAGCTGGTGATTGTGGACTTTGCTCGAGCAGCTGACAGTGTTTCTTCACTGCCTACGATGTGTGGGAGGAGTGTTAATATAACACCAGCCTCTCTGCGGAGCGAAGCAGAGGTGGTAGAGTGTTAGTGTTCCAGTTTCCGGACTGCAGAGCCGGTCCCATATTTGGGACGGAATGGAGGACCCTCAGTTTCCAATCTTTGCAGCTCGGACTAGACTCCAAACAAGATCTAAGGTAAGCGGGAGGGGGGCCTTTGAAACTGTTTTCTCATCCAAGAGAAATACATCTGAGTCCTTGATTGTGGCAACAACTCCTTTTAAGCCTTCACCAACAGACCGGCAGGATAACGCCTGTGCCTGGTTCAACCTTTCTAAAACGGGTACGGAATGTAATGGCCTTACCGTAACCTTGAAAAGGAAATCGGTCACAGTGAGTGACATGAATACTATGGCTGTCCACCTTAAAGCATACCCCCGTAGCTGTAACCAACCTGTGGTCTCTGGTAAAGAATTGGCCCCCTTAACAGATGAGGAGAGCTTTACTAACATCCTTGATCTAACCGATGCGGAAATCCTCAAGGTGGTTGGGGGTTCTGAACTAACTAAAAGTAAATCCCCAAGGGGTATTCTGCTCGACTCGGGGAATTCCCCCGAGGAGAAGAAACCAAGACTCACTGTTGAAGTCAAACAGAATAAAACAAGGGGGAGACAGGGAGAGTCACCGCTCTTGAGCTGCAATGGTGGCCCTCAGAGAGTGTTTGCCCTCCCACGCCTAATAAATCACCAGAATTGGCCAATGGGGGCGACCTAAGAAGTGAATATATAACTTCAAGGTGCGAAGACCCAGTTCTTCCTTCAGCCTTGCCACCTAAACTCACCGCCTCTAACCACTCAGCCTTCAAGGGGGACATTTCCTTTGAGGCAGAGGATGAGCAGAGCCCCCAGGCCCGCAACTCTCAGGTCAACCCGCTTCCCTGTCCTCCACCCTGAAAAAGGAGATTTCCGTGGTCCGAATCAATTCGGCAAATGAGGCCCAGACTGAAATTTTCTCTACATCTACATTGAATGATTCCGTCTTTTCATCACAACCTTTGAAAGGGCCAGTGCCGATATTAAATTCCACTGCCTTTAAGGCTCAGCCTTCTGTGCCAGCAGATTTAACATCAACTTTATCTCCTTTCCTGAAGTTGTATGATTCCTTGAATGGAAGTTTGAAGGATCAAGCGACTTTATTGGCCCTTATCAACTCAAAGCTGATATACATGGAACATTTCAGCACTTCACTACAGTCAAGAGCTGACCAGAAAGCAGAGTGTTCCAAAAGAATTCAACTAAACCTTTCAACTGCCCTGTATTTGGAGCAGGAGGAAACAAAACACACCTTATGGACTCTTGCTGGACTTACTTCAAGTTAAGGCTTCTATCCAGGTTCAGAAAGCCCACAGGGTTTCCATGGGCTGATGGAATATTTCCCATATTGTCATCCCGATTGCCCCCTGAAATAGCTCAAAGGGAAGAGAGGAATTCAAGTGCGGAAATGGATCAGGTCCCGAATGGCAAATCATCCTCCAAGGAGTTGCCCGTGGACAGGGAAGCGTGCAGGCAAGAGCTCTTGAACCTCATGGTTTCTGGCTCTATTAAACTGATGAAGGAGCTGTTAACACCCAGAGATTGTTCTATTATGGGGCTTAAGGAGGGTGCTCAGGTTCTTTTGTAAGGAACCGCAGGCTGATCAAAATGCTGTGGCTCACACTTTTTTTCCAATCTTTTAGAATAGGAATAAGCGTAAAAGATTGGCAGTAATTCGAAAAACTGATATATTGGTGAGCAAGTCGAAAACAACACTGGCTGCTAAACCTAAGAGGAAATCTAACGGCTCACGGCCCTTTTTGAAGAACTTGGCGATTCCCTCAGTGAATGACAACATGAACATCAGAGCCTCCTCCTCTATGCAGCAGATGACGGGGAATTGTAAGGAGAGGTCCCCAATCGCCACAGTGGCTGGCTCTCACACAGTATTGACAGAGGGTATCCCTAGCTCCAAAGAAGAGGGGGAGCTTGACCTTACGCTTTTGACGGTCCACAAAGACTATCTGTGCGAGGAAGACATGGGGCATCATTACGAATGTGGTGGCCACGGTATGAACGGTGCCGGTAAGGGACCGGCACCGTTCATACCGGGCCGTCACATTACGAGTTCTGCAGCGGGCCTGTTCTGTACGCCTGGCCAGACAAGACGTGCAGAGCGGAACTCGCTAGCAGAACAGGATGCTGACAACAGACCTTTCATTAACCGGTCCGTTGTTAGCATCCTCCACAGTGCCATTGAGCCCTATGGGGGCTCAAATGGGAATTGGGACGTACCGGGTCGGGGTCCCACGAATGGGAATTACCGGGCCCGCAAAGGTCGGAATGGCCAGGTAATTCCCATTTTGCGGGACCCGGAACCGAGTTTGGGGGTAGCCATGCTGCTAAAAACAGCATTGCTACCTCCAAACTCGCAATGAGGCCCAGAGCTAGAGGGATTTAACTCTACCAGCGAAGGCTTCTACCAGCTCATCTGTCAGGGGCTTAATGGAGAGCAATCTGAAGCACAGCTCCACACTTTGGAAGATCGTAGAAGGTCAGCCGACCTCAAAAGCTTGCCCACACCAACTGCCAAAAAAAACCTGATAGTAGGGAAATCATGGTTGTCGGGCTCTAAAGCGACCAAATCGACTAGTGAGGGGGCCATTAGCTTCTTGAATTTTGAAGATAGGACAAAAACTAAGCCTACTAGACAAGACTGCAAAGAGATCCCCCTCAAATTGAAATTGGAATGGGTCCTCCCTCTTAAAGACAGGTTGATCCTGAATAGGGCAAATGTGATGAAGCTGTTCCGGCATGTTCCTGGCTTCCACTTTCTGAGCTCAGAGGACATTAAAATTGTCGACTTTGTAAACGAGAGAAGATCTGACATTGTGATATTGCACCTTAAGTCTAGGGGTGTGAAAGCCTCTCTCCTAAAGCGTGCTCACTTGTTGTAGCCCTGGGGCTTCGACTTGACGGAACTTGTCTCCAGAGAAAGACCACTCGAACGCTAGAACTCCAGTCAGTCAAATGAGGGACACGAGAAGCCTAAAAGGATATCTATCAAAAGGCCCAAGATCGATCTACATAATCCTCCCAGTAAACCCTCATAGCTAGCTTGTGAGGGAGATCTTACAGGCTCCAAAAGCCCGGCGGTCAAGCGAGAAGGGCCTTTTAAAATTGCATTTGACAGCCGTTCGAATGGTGGTCAGAGGTTTATTTCCTCAAAAAGAATCAACACTTCGAAAGGGAGAAGTGAAATGAAAATGAGAAGCAGCCCTAGTGAAAGCAACTAACAACGAGAGACAGAATGGACCTTTTGTTTTTGGAATATTAGAGGATTCTCCAACTTGGCCACAGCCAAGAACATTAATTCTGACGAAATGGACATTATCTGCTTAAAGGAGACATGGCTGTCGACTCCTCTGGTCTACGATGGCTACTGCTCCTACATTAATCCAGCTTTCATTGGCTCCAAAGGGAGGCCCTCGGCAGGCCTCCTAACATTGATAAAAAATTGAAGAAATGTTATTGTGGTAGAATCTGTAGGCCCTGATCGCTTTATTCAGGCCACTTGTATAAGAACAAGCATATCTTCCGTGGATCGCCCAAAATGCCTGTTGATGACAAATGTCTATTTGAATCCCATGGGGATTGAAGTGAAACAGTTCCTCCAGGCGTATAGTGACGTCCTAGACAAATTTAACAGCAAATATGATTGATTTTATTTGTGCGGGTGTGGACGTCAACGCCCCCTGGCTACTTGGAGGTGGGTTGTGAAAGGATACTGTGGGCAGCTCGAAGGGCAAGAGACACATGAGAGCCCTGGCTTGGCTTGAGCTAATGGAAGACCTTGGCCTGCATATGATCCAACGGGGTGTATTCTTCGACATTGGATTATGTGTTTGTTCCAACTTAAATAAGCAGGTTTTTGCTTTGAAAATCTGTCCTAAAAAGTATAGCGATCACTCCCCTTTGAGACCATCTATAAGAACAAGTGAGCCCCCATGAGAAGGTCGCTCTGGCAGTTTCCTTTGGAAATCTCTAATGGTGGTAACAGACTTAGGGCCTCATCACGAGTTGGGCGGTAATGCCGGCGCTATTAGCGCTGGCGCTAATAGCCCTACCGCCAAACCCCCCGGCGCTATTAGCGCCGAATCACCGGATTTCCCGCCGGCGGTAATTGCACCGAAAAACAGCAATTTTGCTGCAGATTGCCCCCCAGCTCAGAGCTGGTGGGAAATCCGCCAAAGCCATGATCTGGCGGCCCCTTAAATGCGCCGCATTTAAGGGTTATCGCCAGACTCGTGATGAGGCCCTTAGACTAAAAAGATAGGATGTCAGAACTTTAAAAATTAATTTTGAAAAACTAGACAATGTAGTAGAGGGCGTAAATGATACCCCTTGCTAGCGGCCTTTAGAGCCTCGAATAACACCATAAAGGGTAAGGGGCGGTCCCATAGTCACATTTATGATGCGGAAATGGGGAGGGAAAAAAACAAGTTGACAACAGAAATCGATCACCTAAAAAGATTAAGGGGGTTGGGTGTATCAAATCTAAGAAAACAAAGATTTAGAAACTGGGCAGAATCACATAGGGCTAAATTCTTGCAGATGGACTTGGAGTCCATGCTCGCAACGGTACTGAGGCGGGAAACTAGAGCTATGTGCGAATTACTCAATCAACAAAGCAAAGCGGATGAACTGCCAGCAATAAGCATGGTACCAGAGAATAAATGGCTGGTTCATTATGAAAGAAATTGCCAAAAAAGGCCCCTCACCTCAGATCTACTCGGGATTTAAGGGGGGGTGGGTGGACAATATGTTTTGAGGAAAGTGATCTATTATGGCTCATCCACAAAGCAAGCAGATCAAGAGCTCCCGGGCCGACGGCATTACAAATATGAGGAATGGGCGTCCTTCATGTTCCCGCTCTCTAAACAGGTCATGAAAACAGAGACAATTCCCAAGTCTTAGCAGTCTGCAGTGATCGTCCCAATACACAAAGCAGGAGATAGGGATGATCCAGATAAGTATCGCCCCATTCCCTCCTTGATGCCATGGGGAAGACCTTGGAGGGGTCTTGCTGTTTCATTTGCAAAAATGGATAGTTGACTCAGGTAGAGCGGACCCCAGACAAACTGACTTTATAAAGGGTGTGGGGACAGATTTGAACTTGTTCCTACTAAATAGTCTAAAGAGAAATGCAACTGACAAAAAGAGACAAATCTTTATGGCCTTTATAGACATTAAGAAGGCTTTCGTCAGCATGGACAGGGAATTACTCTGGGGAAAAAATGGAGGGGTGGGTGTGCTCCGAGTCCCTCCTAGCTAGATTAAAGCGCTATACACAAACACCAATGTTAGAGTGAGACTTAACACCCGGGCCTCTTATCCCAGTCTATTACTACGCAAAGGGGGTTAAAACAGGGTTACCCCCTTGCCCATACCTTGTTCAATCTTTTTTTGTCATACTTACCTGCCACTATGGATGGAGTGAATGCTTTTCCCTCGAAGATCGGCAATAGTAAGGTTGGCAGGCTACCATTTGCTGACGATCTTGTCCTTATGGACCAGAACAGGCTGCAGCGAAGCCTGAATGCATTGCAAGAGTTCATGAGAGCAAATGGCCTTGAGATCAACCCTAAGAAAACCAAAATTATGGTTTTTGGCCTAAACAAGAGGGGTGTATCCGGTCTTCAATGGTTCTTGGAGGGGCTCCCCTAATAGAAATCCAGTCGTTGATCTAGTTGGGGGCCCTTCTCCAGCATGGGGTCTGGCATGGATTCACATGCTCATGAATATTCCCCGTCGTCAGGCTGGGAATCCTCAGTAAAGAAAAAACCAGTATCAGTTTCGTTTCTGATCTGTCTTTCGTAGTAATAACCAATCACTGGTCTCTGTGTCATACTGACCACAGCCAATGACTGCCCTCTACCTAAGCCCCGCCTCTGGCAGCCATCTTCAGATTTTTACCGCACGTTCATGTGTTGGGATTGAAGGCAAGCGTCCCCAAACAGCACGATCCTCCCCGCAATGAGAGACAATGAAAGACTCTCCCTCAATGGGAATAAGGCCAAGACAGAGTGCGGGTGAGCGTAAATGGGAGTTTATCAATCTGAATAGGGCATGCAAAGAACTCTGCAAACTCCGAGAGCGCTCTGTCTGACAATAGCAAAGACAGGCGTATATATTTACAAAAATCGTCATAAGAACCTACACACTATAGGGGGCACAAATTCATGGGGATTGGGTGGCGACGACTAACTATAGGTGCTGCTGTGATGTGGTTGGCTTTGGCTGGAAGACGTCATTGGGCAGCCTCGTGGGTTGGGCTGGGCCTGGCCGGGTGGCGGAGTTCATCCAGGCGGTGTTGTGGGGCCATCGTGGCCAGTGGCAGAGATGAATGTCTCTTCCTGACTTATTAGCCCTATGCCATGCACACCGCAGTCATTCAAGCATTCTTAGTACTATCTTCTTCAGTAAATCTTACAATAGGTTATGCAACAGGTTAATGCAACACAGGAGGAATGCACCTTGTGAGGGGACTGGAGGCAATACGTCAGGGCATGGTTACCAGTTCCTGTTGACCGGGGCCATAGGTCGAGGGGCTAAGCTTCAGGGCCTGGCACGGGCGGTACATGTCTTTCTGCCTTGTTAGAAGTTGTTATGGATGTTCCGCTGTGTGTTGTCAAAGTGTTGGGTGTCTTTATTGCACAGGGCCATAAGTCTGAGGTGGTCTGGTGGGTTGTGAGGTTTACGAGGGGGCGCGTACGTTCAGGCAGAGGTTTACTGCTGTGCTGTAAATAATGCAGGTGGCGGGTGGTGGCCTTGGGCGCTACAGAGGGGGTTACAAATCTTTGAAGCGGCTCCAGTCTGGTTGGGGGAGGTAAAGCAGCGCGGCGCGATCTCTGCTCTCATGCCTTTGGCAGCCCTCACAGGGTGGGAGGGGGAATGGCCTTGCAAGTATTTCACAAAGGTATCTCCCTCGTGTGTTGCTGAGTTAGGTATAAACATCAAACATTTGAACATTCTATAATACTTATTCAAATCCTTTTAGAACATGCATTTCAACTTTGCTGGATGTGTCTCGATTATATCCAGTCTGTACACCGTATTCGTACACTATGTTTTGTCAACTACAGTATTTAATTATATGCATATATACATATACAGTAAGTGAGGTAGTAGTCGGGTTGGTGGAATACATAGGAAATGACTCGCCACGGCACGTGACGGTGGTGGCACATAAGCTTAGACATACATACAAAACAAGTGTATTTCTTGCGCATTCTTCACATGAGTTCCACAGTCTGGTTACATTCGCTTTCTCGTGTATTCTAGCAGCATTAGTTCAGTCATGGCGCGAGCCCATGGGGTGTAAGTATCTCAGTAATACGCGTAAAAAATAGACTCTTGGTGCGTTTCTTTATTATTAGCATCCAACTGCAATGCTGTATGCTCATTGTTGCTTATATCATGGGGGCATGATCTCTTTTAATTATATATCTTACAGGCTTTTATAATATAAGGGATTTTATTAGAGGAACGCATCCTTTGCAAGTAGTTTAAACATTAATATACGAGGATTGTCAGGCCTGTGACGACCATTTTACTGTTCATTTTACTTTGCCTAAGCCTGCTGGCCGGGTCATGCTGGGAGCGATGATACGATACACTGCGGAAGGTGACTGTTACAATGTTAGTGCATTACACTGGCTCATGTCCTTCTGGTTCGTGGGAACGGGCTCGCAGCGGATCTACCAGGGTGCTGCGGCAACAAGGATGACTGAAACTCTCCGAGGGTGGGGGCCGCGCTACAGTGCGCTGAGCTCACACCATCTTTATCTTTAGGCCTAGCTGAATTTTACTACGCGTGGGCAATTAATACGTGCGGACAATGTCTCCAGTGGGTGGGCCCTCCACCACCTGGGCCCGGGTGGCATGAGGAGACGCCCAAGAGAGCCATAGTCCTCACCTGGGGAGAAAGTGCAGGCGAGGGGGGTCGTCTTGGACCAGTCCTCCCCTACATTTCCCCCCTTTCGTTACTTAAGTAACGAATTCTTTAAATCTTCTATCCTCCTACATTCTGCCTCGTCCATCACTGCCTCATCCCATGCCGGAGTTCCTTTGATGGGCATCCATGCCCTGCACACTGCTCTTAAGCTCTCACCTCTCCGGGCATATTCATCTGGAGTACATGTTAGATATATGCACCCACCATCTGCTTCTAAATCTACCCAAACTTCCTCATACCATTCTAGTATACGAGGCTCTTTGATGGTGGTGTGCCACAACTTATCTACAATATCTTTATCGTGGTATATGGGCACCAGTTGGTACCTGGGCGAATTATCTATCCCTGTTTGTACTTGTGCTTCTTGCATTGTTTTTATTGTACCATGTGAGTTGCCCATTGTCACCATCATCATTGCACCGTTTGGTACTGCGTTAGCACAGACTCGAAGACCCACCTGGCACAGGCAAAAAAGTAGAAGGAGGAACACAACAGCTGGTATTAAAAATTTCACAGTTGTTCCAAGCCATGAGGGAACCCAGGAGAAGATGTTGTCAAACCAGGTGCTCGCTTCTGCTCCACCTTCCATTTTCATTTTTTCTCCTAGGTTGTGGACTGCTTCGATTACATGGGACAGGGAGCCATTCTCTGCGTCTTCGGAAGGTACGAAAGTGCAGCAGGCACTTCCTATTTTTCGGCAAACACCACCGTCCATCGCTGTCAACAGGTCCAGGACATACCTGTTTTGCATGGTCATTAGTCGTAAAGCTCTTAGTTCGACTCTGATGATATTGAACCCTTCTTCAGTGTCGTTCGCCAGCTGAATCAGTTCCCAGCGTGTTATCTGGAGCCATTTTGCATTTGCCCTTGCTTGGACACTTGAGACTAGTGAGGCAAAGAAGGTTTCTGCTGAGCTGAATAATCGATATTTGTCGGGTATCTGAGCCAATAGTTCTGATGATGCTTTTGATATGTAATTTGATGCTCGTCTTTTACGGGTCAGCACTTCTCCCTTGCTTCCAGAAGACAGGACATATATTTGTGACTCTGCAGTGGGTTGAGTCACACTCTGCATGCGTTCCTGTGTCCTTTTGCTCCCATCGATGTGGCTTTCTGGTATCACCATTAGTGCCGAGTGTAGAGTGGCCATTGAGCAGCTGCCACTCCATGACTGGGGGAGGTGTAGGTATGCCTGTTTGCCGCACACCCAGTACGTGTCCATGAGGGCCGCAGTCCCTTTCTTTAGGTCTGGGATGGTGAGGGTCTTGTTGCAGTTCTTGTTTGTTCCCATGGGGGTTCTCCCTTCTCCTTTGAAGCACAGTTTATAGTCCATTTCGCTCTGTAGTTTGAATGGCTTTTCAATGGCAGTTACCCAAGTTAGCTTCGAAATGTGTTCTCTCCATACTGGTGTACATGTTTCCTCTATCCACTGTAATTTATCCGGCGCCACACCTCTTAGTGCTTCCGCTTTGCACAGCACTTCTTCATCCTTCCGCTTGTTGTCAGAAAAAAGTGTCCCTCCTATCACAAAAAATGGTTCCTTCAAACATACTACTCCTGTCGTTTTTGGGTAACAGGTTTTCTCGTTCTGCAGCATTTGAAAAGTCACTTCGTGTGCCTGGAAGGTGTTCTTAATCCTGCACAGCGTGAGATGAAGGAGACATTGGGCATCCACAATAGGCAACTCTTTGGGTAACAATACTTTGGGTGTACCTGATGCATGGGGGATGAGGGAACAGACATAACAGCTTTCGTTTGTAGTCTGTTTAGCTGTGGCACTCATGTCTGCATACCACTTATTTGTTTGATGGGGGTGTCGTGGGTCTTCCATCTTATCTAGACCTAGCCCATAATACTCATCATACTTCTTCCTCCCTGTTTCTCTCTTTCGTCTGGTGTTCTTGTTACTCATGTACTTCCCAACCCCCTGAGCAATGGGCAAACTAGACCCCCCTTTCTCATTCCCGCCCCCCTGGGCCCATTCATCATATAGTATTTCGTGCATTTCTAGTAGTTTTTGGTTTTCTTTTCTGACGCTATCTGGCAGATTGTTTTTTGGAATGTGGGCAAGTTTGCTGGTGGGGGTGTCATACAACCATGATATGGCAGACGGGTTTCGATCGTTGAGACTATGGGCATTGTAACTGGATACCCCTGGTGGAGACACTGTGTTGCTCTGCATTTCACCATGTGGCTTTTCTCTTTGTGCGGTCACAACACTTGATGGTGTGGTATGATACCCCCAGACAAGTTTAGATCCGTCCCATATTAAAAAATCACCTTCCCTGGTATTGACATCTGCAGTTGTATTGGGCCCAGTGGTACTGTTAATTGGTCCAGTAGTGTTGTTACTCCCTCCCCCCTCGTACATCTCGATAGAGATGAACGCTATAAACCAATATGTAACCAGGCCAAACATTATCATAAAAAACAATGTGATGCATACTGATAATCCACACTCATACGAATATCTACATCTTTCATATACTAATTCTCTCATTCTACTAATTCTATCCGTTGCAGGCTGCCCGTTAGATGCCATGGAAGCTCCTGTTTGAAATATAAAAGTGCATTAAGTGCATGCATGTAAACGTTTTGCTGGCACCATCTGTGCCAATACATTTGACGGGGAATGGAAGCGGGTGGGGGTGCGGGGGAGGGGTATTCACAGACAAGGGTATATACAAGTTATAATATTATTATTTCACTAATTATACATCACATGTCAGGCATTATTTCATTCTATTCCAGTGCTGGCATTATTCCATTCAGGTCCAGTGTTGACACACACACTCACGCAAGCCGATATTCAGACATCCTACTCATTTGCATCGTTTGCTGTTGTCTGTGCCTCCTCGTCTATCTCCTCGTGTACATTGCTGTATGCTTTTCGTACGTCGGTTAAGTGCACCCAGTATCTCAAACCCTTCACCTTTACTGCTGTGGGCGTGCAAAATATTACTTCGTATGGGCCATGAAATCGTGGTGCATTCCACCGACGCACGAAGCTTCTGACATAAATTGAGTCGCCTGGCATTAACTGTAGCTGTTGCTCTGGCTCCGTGACAGATCCTGTTACATTTCCCTCTTCTCTAGTGAAGGGTGGGGAGAGTTGCTTCGATATTGCGCGCGCTGCCCTTGTTAATTTTCTTAGGTAGTCTGTGAACTCATCCCCCAATATTGCGGCGCTTCTGTGAGCATCTGAGTGTTCACGCAGTGGAGAGTGTGCTGTGTTCATTCGTCTCCCAGTCACGATCTCGTGTGGGGACAAGTGGTGGTCTTTACTTGGTTGATTTCTCAACTCAAATAGAGCCAGGGGTAGACAGTAAATCCAATTTTTCTTTAATGAGAAGCATAGTTTTGATAATCTGCCCTTTAACAGTCCGTTCATCTTTTCCACTACGCCATTACTTTGTGGATGATAAATCGAACATAATTTATGTTTGATACCCAATAACGTGGTGACTTCCTTGAAAAGTTCATTCACAAAGTGAGAGCCGTTGTCTGAGCGTATTACGTCACAAATTCCCCAGCGCGGGAACACTTCCCTTACTAGGAACTTGGCGGCGCTTTTGGCATCAGGTCACGCACATGGTCCCGCTTCCACCCACCTTGAAAATGGGCACACTACCACGATCATGTACCGCGAGCCATTACACCTTTCCCCCATGTCTGCATAATCTATATGCAGTTCTCTGAAGGGGCCAATGGGTTTGGGAATTGTTCCCCGGAGTGTGCGTAATGTCATTCCTGAGTTGTATATTTGGCAGGTTGTACATTCCATTGTCAATCGAGACACATGTTCCTGGAGACAGGGCACAAACCATTCTTCCTGTATCTCTGCTGCGATGTGCTGCTTGGTGTTGTGTGCGGGGAAGTGTAACTGTTGAAATGCAACTTCTAGTAACTGCAGTGGCATTACCACTTTCCCTGAGTTATTTTGCCGCCATAGTAGATCTGTCCCTGATTGGCTGCATCCCCGTTTCGTCCATGTTAGTTTTTCTTCTGCACTAGCTCCTTCCTGTAATTCTAGTATTTGTGATAGGGACATCATGTTATACCCTTCTGACAGTTCTTTGGTTGTGGTGTTCTTGATCATGAACTCACCGGTATCGTATTTCTGAAAATAGGAAGCCTCCTTGGCGGCAGCGTCTGCTGCCGCGTTCCCTAAAGACACAACATCTGAGTTGGAGGTATGGGCCTGGCACTTCACTATTGCTACGGCAGTAGGGTTTTGTAGGGCCTCAATTAATTCTTTTAACAATTCTCCATGCTGCACTGGTGTTCCATCTGCCCTTCTGAAACCCCTACGGCCCCATCTTGCTAGACCTCCATGTACGGTCGTTGTCATGTAAGCTGAGTCTGTGTATATTGTAACTGCACAACCCTTTGCTGCGTGTAGTGCTTCTATGAGCGCAACCAGTTCTGCTGCCTGTGCAGAGTAATGCGACGGGAGGCGGTACTGTACTAATGTTTCAAACTCACCTTCCTCTAATCTCACTACCGCCATGCCAACGTGTTTTTCTCCCGTGTCCATATCAATTGATGCGGACCCATCCACGAAGTACACTTCCCCCTCGCTGAGAGCGTTTTCACACACCACTGTGTCCTCCCCTCCTTCTCCTGTGTAGGTTGCGCAGTCGTGATTTTGCATATCTTCTACTGTGCACGCTTCTGTAATGAATGTGGCGGGGTTCACTGTTTTACATCTCACTATGTGAATGTTGGCGCTGGACAGTATAATCTCGTATGCTGTTGCCCGCTGTGTGGTCAGTGTGCTTTTTGATCTTTCAAGTATTGCAAATAATGAGTGCTCCACAAACAATGTCACAGGGCATCCCATTACTATTGTGGCACTTTTTTCAATCGCAAATGCGGCTGCTGCGAGCGATTGTTCGCACGCGAAATGACCCTGCATCACGGCATCTAAAGTACCACTATAGTAAGCTAGGGGCTTGTGTCCTAAGGATGTCTTTTGTGTCAGCACCGCTGTCATAAGTGTTCCTTTGCAATGGGAAAATAGGTAAAATTCGTGTCCATAATCAGGGTTTGCTAGTACTGGAGCGCTTGAAATTAGCTCTTTCAGTGATTTGAATGATGTGCTCATTTCTTCTGACCACTTTATTTTTACATTCTCCTGTTGTGCTTCTTTGAGTGCTTGTAGGAGGGGCCTGGTGTATGCTGCATAGTCTAGTATCCACGCTCGGCAATAATTGCACATCCCCAAAAATGTCTGCATATCTTTTACTGTTGTGGGTTCTCCTACCGATCTTATTGCCTCTACCCTGTCGGGAATTATTCTTTTTCCATCTTTCGATATGAGCTGTCCCAGGTATAGGACCTCAGGCAGACAATACTGTAACTTCTCCTTGTCTACTTTGTATCCTTTGTTGGCCAGTAAAGTCAGGAGCGTTATTGAATCTTTCCTACACGTTTCGTTGTCTTGTGCACACACCAATAAATCGTCCACATACTGAATAATCGTACTCTCTACTGATAGGTTCCCCAAGTCTTCATGCAATATGCGATTGAATATGCTCGGGCTTTCACAGTATCCCTGTGGCAGTCTGCAGTGTTCATATCTTTTTCCCCCCAGTGTGAACGCTGTAAGGTATCTACTCTCTTCAGCCAGAGGTATTGAGAAAAATGCGTTTTTCAAGTCCACCACTGTAAAATGTGATGCTGTTTTTGGGATACTGCATAGTATGGATGCAGGGTTCGGGACTAGAGGGAACTCTTTTTGTATTACATCATTGAGGGGGCGTAAATCCTGTATCATCCGCCAAGATCCCCCCTTTGCTTTTTTGATTGGATAGATACATGTGTTACATGGGGAGTTTGAAGGCACTATTATTCCTTGTACTAGTAGTGCATTTATCGTCTCTTTTATCCCTTCTTCAGCTTCACGGGACAATGGATACTGTTTAACTCTTGGTAAGATAGCTCCTTGTTTTAGCTTTATTCTCACCGGTTGTACTCCATGCAACAGCCCTACATCATGTGGGCCTGTTGTCCATAAATTGTTTGGTACTAGCCTCATGTCGTCATCAAAAAATGACGGTGGTGTTCCTACCACTGCCATCAATTGGACGGGGATCTCTCTGGCTTGGATCAAAATGTCACAGGGCATCGCTATTTCCATTACTATCTCACCATCTACTTCTGTGTCTGAAAAGAGATCCTCATCTGTTACCTCGCGTAGGGCAAGGTTGGCGTTTGTACACAGTATGGTGCGCCACTCACATCCTTCTCTGTCCATTCCAATCACAGCGATCCGTTTCGTTGATACCTGCACAGCGTGCAAATCCAACGACACCACTGATCCTGGTGTTGCATTCGGACACACTATGGGGCGGAAGAGGAATTCTGCTGGAATTCTCCAATCCATGTTTTTTAGTTCTGGGACTATGAGGGCCAAAGTCTTTAGCCCTGCAATAAACATCTCTTCCTTTTGTGGCAGCCCTCGTATTTCCTGTGTGGTTGTGTAGGCTTGCACTACCAACATTGCGCGCAAGGGACATATCCCGGGTGTAGAACACACTATTCCTCCTTCAGTAAATGATATGGTCATGTTAAGTTTACTCATAAGATCCCTCCCCAGCAAATTTATCGGGGACTGTTCATAATACAGTAAGGGTGCTTTTACGGTCTTGCCCCCTATGGTTACATCCAAAGCTTCTGTGTAAGGAACTTCAATTACAGCCCCAGAGAACCCCTGCGTCTCTAACTTCCTGTTAGATAACGGGAATCGGCCCTCTCTGACACATGATTTCTCCGCTCCCGAATCAACCATGAATATAAATTGCCTGTCTCCTATCTGCGCCCCCACCAATGGTTCCTCTGCTGCACTGTGGGTGGTAGATAGAACTGGACACGCAAGTGTTCTCTGTGGGCTGTCCTATGCGGGGTGTCTCATGGTCCCCCCTTCATTAAATACGTTGCCTGAGACCACTGACATGCCGTTATAAGGTGCTGGTGCGGGGGCCCCGTTAGCTGCTGTCGCGAAAGGGTTGCCTGGTGTATATTGCATGCTGTCGTTGTTAGGCATGTTTTGTGGGTGGTTCTGTGTTCTGTATTGGGGTCCCTGTTGCTGGCTCGTGTTACCCTGGCTTGGGTCTCTCAGTTGCTGTTGTCCCATCGGAAGGCCATATGGGCTTCCCGGGTGGGGATGGCCATACTGTTCCACCTCCTGGAACCCGTTGTTTTGTCTACTTCTGCACTCCCTGGAGTAATGTCCCCATCGCCCACAGTTCCAGCAACTCCCCTGGGGGCCCCGGGGACCCTGCCATCCACTTCCTCCCATTCCTCCGTACCCCTGTGGTCCACCTCCTCTTCTGCTCCTGTACCCACCTCGTCCCCCTCGAGGGGTCCACTCTTGCCACTGCGGACCTCCACCCTGCTCCTGTTCGTTCCACTGCCGCTGTCCTGTTCCCGCCCAATTAGTTGCCATCCTTCCTTGTATTGCTATCAGTCCCTCGTCCTCATCTTCCCCCTCCCTGCTGTGTGGGAGCGCGGCTACTGCTGCTGCAACCTTTACTAACTTTGTCTGCACCAACTTCGCCTCGTCTGCCAATCTTTTCTGTGCCACCTCCTTTTCCCTCTCCTTTATTCTCTTACAATGGTGTACTATTATGCTCTGAATTTCCGGCCACCCCTTTGCTTCTATACCTGCTATTTTGTCAAGCGCCTTCTGCACTTCCTTTGGGAGCCCCCTTTTTATAATGAAGTAAAATAAAGATGTCGATTGATACCAGGGCGTGCCCGTTTCCGCTCTCCACATCTCTTGGACCCGAAAAATGTAATCCATAGCCTCCTCCCCGTCATTCATGGCACACTGCATCACGGACTGTAAGTCAGGTGTGTCTGGAAATGTTTCGCGTAAGGCGTCCCACACCCTAGCACGCACTGTGTTAAAGGAGGCCCCATCATGGCGGTCGCAGTCTAACGTTACTCCCGGGAAACCGGCTTTAACCCATACCCTTTCGGCCTGGTCACCTACCGCTGATACCAGTAGACTTTTCACATCTCCTATGGCTAGGGGTACCCCGGCAGTATGTTTCTCAAAGGCATATATCCACTTACTTGCCCCTCCTGACAACGGGGGCAATAACTTCAATAAATTGGCCTTATCCATCTGTGCCCACGGGATATAGTTAGGCCTCCCTCCTCCCCTGTGTATCAATGGGAGCTGTAGCCTTCCTTTTGTCGTTCCGTCCAGACCCGTTTGATCTGTTGATGTCCCTAGTGATGCCATTTTTCCCACTCTGTTCCTTAGTCGCCCCGTCCACTCATCGTCCAGGGTTCTCAGCGAACACGTACCTTCCCCTCCTTCGCTTCCCCCTCCTATCGCCATACTCAACCTGTCGCTTTCTTCTACCTCGTCCCTTATGTCACACAGCAACTCCTCTCTAATTCCCCCCCGCCTTTCTTCGCTTGCAATATCTCCCTCTCCGGGCCCTACTTCTATTATTCGCGTTGGTTCTTCCTCAATTCTGAACAAAATCTCGCCTTTTTTCCACCCCTCTTCATGCTTTCTATTTTCACCTTGCGCTCTGGACGTACGCCCTGATCTAGTTGCATCTAGTGCTGTTCGTTCACATATGTCTTTTATTCTCGAGAGCTCATCCTTTGCTATTGTCAGTCTCGATTCCAAATCATCTGTGAGCTTTTCTATGTCCACTCTTTGTGTACCCGCCTGGCCTCGCTCCCTTGTACTTTCATAAGGTGGGGGTGCAGTGGGCCGGTGGGGTGTGGTGGTTGTCGGGGGAGGTACATACGTTGGATCACTGTATCCTTCTGCGGGTACAGGTTTCTTTAATATCGGGTATAAACTTATTACCTCTACTGGTGGTGTGACACCTGGCAATTCTTTGATATCTTTCTGTAATACCAGTGGATTGTCTGTAGTAGATGGGAGATCAGGATTTGGTGCTGGCGCTTTAGGCGGTGGCACCTCTTCGAATAACCGCCAAAGATCTAATATTTCCCTCCTATTCTGCAGCTGTTTCCCTCGGTACTTCAAGAAAATGCATGTCATCACCATATCTAGAACGCTTTTGTCAAATGACCCTCCCTCTGGCCATATCTGGGGGAGCCCCTCTCCTTTCAGCTCGGTTACCCATTGGTCGTGGTATTTCTTAATCCGCTCTGCGTGCCCTGGAAGGCTTTTACAAATATGTGATAATGGTGTTTCAGGCCCCATCTCTGTGTGCCCTCCTAGTGCTTATGTGTCTCTGTATGTCTGCAACTCCAATGTTACTGTAGTATCGATATTGTTTTTTGTATTCTACTTCACATCCAGTGTTATGCTCGGTTGGGCTCTCCCTCCCTTAATTGTCCAATACAAAAATTGTCTGTACACAATTTCTACTTTGTTCTCTTCGGGGGACACATACAAGAGCAATCCATCATTTATTTTGACACTATCAACCCGGAAATCAAAGGGTACCCACTCACGTCACTGTCTCAGCGTTACTTCAAAAAGAGTTTTTATCCGGTCACACTTACCATGACCATTTGACAATTATACATTTATAGCCGTTTTACACATTCGCAACATCAAAGTCGTCCCTTGACACATACGAGGTGCACACACCTCTTGGTAACACTCCGTACACCATTCACGCTGCCCTCCCTGTCCTCCCTAGCCGGCTGTCCCTGTGTATCTTGCTTAGCACATATGCATATATTTATAGGTTTTAACCTTTTCTCCCCCCTCTAGTAGGACCCTTGTTCTCTTATTCTTCTCCCAAGTTTGTGCTAATTCCGTTTTTATTCTCCCCCTACCCCTAAAGAAAAAGAAAAAGAAGTAGTAGCGATCACTAATATATTCTCAGTGCCCCCTTTTGCTGAGCACTTTTATCTTGTATTTCACTTCGTCATATATTCCCAGCACTAGTCAATATAGCACTATGCGGCGCCGCCTTCCACCCCCTTTCGGAGCTAGGTTCCCGTCACTTCTATCTCTTTTTTCACCTCGTAATCCTAATGGCCATATGCAAAGAAAAAGAAAGGAAATTTTAGAGTAATCCTTAGTATATCTTCGTACCCCCTTCTCGTTCCCTGTCCTACCCTTCTCTCCCCGCTCCCTTTACAATCGCTCACACTCAGTACTCACGTGCCCGTCTTGAACCGATAGTCTCCGAAACTGGGTCCGTCCAGGCAGTGTCGCCGTTAACTCAACGGTCAGCCCCGGCTCCGGCGAGCGGCACTCAAAGGGGATTTTTTTCCAATCGGGATCCCGTACCCTTTCTCATTGAGTGCGCACTTCTTAGTGTACCGGTCGCCATTGGCGGGCAGCCTCCCGGAGCCGGCTCACCGTGCGTATCCCTTTTCGACCGGAGATTCTCGTGCCAAAAGGGGACGGTTATAATGGGTTTAGGAAGAAATAAAATCACGCTATCGGGGTCACCACTGAAGGCAAGCGTCCCCAAACAGCACGATCCTCCCCGCAATGAGAGACAATGAAAGACTCTCCCTCAATGGGAATAAGGCCAAGACAGAGTGCGGGTGAGCGTAAATGGGAGTTTATCAATCTGAATAGGGCATGCAAAGAACTCTGCAAACTCCGAGAGCGCTCTGTCTGACAATAGCAAAGACAGGCGTATATATTTACAAAAATCGTCATAAGAACCTACACACTATAGGGGGCACAAATTCATGGGGATTGGGTGGCGACGACTAACTATAGGTGCTGCTGTGATGTGGTTGGCTTTGGCTGGAAGACGTCATTGGGCAGCCTCGTGGGTTGGGCTGGGCCTGGCCGGGTGGCGGAGTTCATCCAGGCGGTGTTGTGGGGCCATCGTGGCCAGTGGCAGAGATGAATGTCTCTTCCTGACTTATTAGCCCTATGCCATGCACACCGCAGTCATTCAAGCATTCTTAGTACTATCTTCTTCAGTAAATCTTACAATAGGTTATGCAACAGGTTAATGCAACACAGGAGGAATGCACCTTGTGAGGGGACTGGAGGCAATACGTCAGGGCATGGTTACCAGTGTCCTGTTGACCGGGGCCATAGGTCGAGGGGCTAAGCTTCAGGGCCTGGCACGGGCGGTACATGTCTTTCTGCCTTGTTAGAAGTTGTTATGGATGTTCCGCTGTGTGTTGTCAAAGTGTTGGGTGTCTTTATTGCACAGGGCCATAAGTCTGAGGTGGTCTGGTGGGTTGTGAGGTTTACGAGGGGGCGCGTACGTTCAGGCAGAGGTTTACTGCTGTGCTGTAAATAATGCAGGTGGCGGGTGGTGGCCTTGGGCGCTACAGAGGGGGTTACAAATCTTTGAAGCGGCTCCAGTCTGGTTGGGGGAGGTAAAGCAGCGCGGCGCGATCTCTGCTCTCATGCCTTTGGCAGCCCTCACAGGGTGGGAGGGGGAATGGCCTTGCAAGTATTTCACAAAGGTATCTCCCTCGTGTGTTGCTGAGTTAGGTATAAACATCAAACATTTGAACATTCTATAATACTTATTCAAATCCTTTTAGAACATGCATTTCAACTTTGCTGGATGTGTCTCGATTATATCCAGTCTGTACACCGTATTCGTACACTATGTTTTGTCAACTACAGTATTTAATTATATGCATATATACATATACAGTAAGTGAGGTAGTAGTCGGGTTGGTGGAATACATAGGAAATGACTCGCCACGGCACGTGACGGTGGTGGCACATAAGAAGCTTAGACATACATACAAAACAAGTGTATTTCTTGCGCATTCTTCACATGAGTTCCACAGTCTGGTTACATTCGCTTTCTCGTGTATTCTAGCAGCATTAGTTCAGTCATGGCGCGAGCCCATGGGGTGTAAGTATCTCAGTAATACGCGTAAAAAATAGACTCTTGGTGCGTTTCTTTATTATTAGCATCCAACTGCAATGGTGTATGCTCATTGTTGCTTATATCATGGGGGCATGATCTCTTTTAATTATATATCTTACAGGCTTTTATAATATAAGGGATTTTATTAGAGGAACGCATCCTTTGCAAGTAGTTTAAACATTAATATACGAGGATTGTCAGGCCTGTGACGACCATTTTACTGTTCATTTTACTTTGCCTAAGCCTGCTGGCCGGGTCATGCTGGGAGCGATGATACGATACACTGCGGAAGGTGACTGTTACAATGTTAGTGCATTACACTGGCTCATGTCCTTCTGGTTCGTGGGAACGGGCTCGCAGCGGATCTACCAGGGTGCTGCGGCAACAAGGATGACTGAAACTCTCCGAGGGTGGGGGCCGCGCTACAGTGCGCTGAGCTCACACCATCTTTACCAGACAAAATGGTGTCTAGGCCTAGCTGAATTTTACTACGCGTGGGCAATTAATAAGTGCGGACAATGTCTCCAGTGGGTGGGCCCTCCACCACCTGGGCCCGGGTGGCATGAGGAGACGCCCAAGAGAGCCATAGTCCTCACCTGGGGAGAAAGTGCAGGCGAGGGGGGTCGTCTTGGACCAGTCCTCCCCTACAGGATCCTCGTGCTATTGCTCTCGAGCGTTAGTGCTATTTTTTCACGTTTTTTCTCAAAAACTTCTTTTTTTTCAGTCAAAAGAGCCTCAAGCTCCACCGACTCTCTATCCGATTAACGGGGACCCGTGTCGGATTCGTCTGCGCCCCTCAAGGGTGAAGATTCGTCGAGCTACGCTTTTGGAGGACTCCAGAAGTTTCTCAGGCCCAGTCATGGCCCAGGACAAGGGAAGCTCGACGCCCGGAAAGCTGTTCAGGGTCTGCCCTGGATGCCAGCTTCAGAACGTCTTCAAGGAGGACGAACACTCCTTTTGTCTCTACTGCCTACATGAGGACAAGACGCACGAGGAGAAGGACTGTGCGTTTTGCGGCAACATGTCGGAGCGGACCATGAAGGACCGCCATCAACGTCTCGCCAACTGGCTAGAAGGGAAGAGCCCGTCCGGCGAGAAGAAGAAGAAGAAAACCGAGCGGTCTTCTAAGACCTTTGAGGACGCCCCGGCGACGGGGGTCCAACATAAGGCCAAGCACCGCGAGTCCGCTGGCACCGGGAGCGCCGAACGGTCGGGCTCTACGGGCGCCAGGCAGGGCGCACCCTCCCCGGCACCATCAACCACGAGCCAACGCTCTGGGTCGGGTAAGAGGAAGGCCGAGCACCCGGCGAAGCTCCTGGACAGGCCCCGGTCGAGCTCGAAGGCGGAGGGGGAGCGAGGCGGTGTCCCCCCCTCAAGGATAAGGCGGTGAGCGCACCTAAGGTGGTGAAGGCCTTAATCCATCCGGCCAAGCCCTCTATCGAAACTGTTGTGGCGGCCCTGGCTCAGCCTGTGCAGGCTACGCCAGTGGTGGCGACCTCGGGGCTCAGAGTCTCCCTGCCACCTCGGAGGGAGTCCTCTTTTGTGCCCATCGATAGGACCCCCGTGAAATCCCCCAAGGGGAAGAGAAAGGGGGGGCAGGGCGTTGTCGTAGATTCGGCCTCAACCTCGGAGGAGGAATTGGTCGAGGTCTTAAGCCGCGGCCTCGGCGTGGAAGATGACCGACCCGTCGGGATGGATCCCGACGCAGGTGACGACGACATCGTCGAGGGTACCGACGGGGCCCCTGATCGCCCGTCGGATCCCCCTCTGCCAGCACCGCAAGACAACTCGGCGGCCATTTTGTTGGCTATACAGTCCTTATGTTCAGAGATAAGGACGAGACTACCGTTGCCGACGGAGGAACCTCTCCCGTCGGGGGACCCAGAACCGGGACCTTCTGGTGCCCCCCCTACTAAGAAAAGAAGGATCCACCCTCCACCTCCTTTTCAGCCGTCGCGCCCCGTCCAGCCCTCCTCCCCGTCTACCCGAGGGGATGATACGGGGACTGACACGGCAGCGACGGGTACGGACGACGAGGTATACGACGAGGATTTACCGTTGTCGCCTCCCACCAGAGCTTCTCCGCCCGACGAGATTGGATCGTTCCACTCCATGATCACCAGGGCATCCGAGCTTTTCCAACTCTGCCCTGAGGAGAAGAAGAAGGAAGGTTTCCTTTATCAGCGGCGCGAGGCCAAGAGGAAGACGGTCCTCTCGGTGCCCCTATTGGACGACATTTGGGATGAGGGCCTCACCCTCCTCAAGAACCCTTCCACGACGCCAGCTAGAAGAGACCGGTACGAGAAGAAGTACCGGGTCCCGGACACGGCCCCCCTGTGCCTCCGGGCGCAGCCTACCCCGGACTCCGTCGTCTCCGCGGCGGCCAGGAAGAAAGCGGGGGGGGGGTGCGGCCTCCACATCGACTTCCCCACCGGACGGTGAGGGAAAGAAATTGGACGCTATGGGACGCAGAGTCATCTCGTCGGCAGCGACGACGATTAAAGCGGCCAACGCCTTGGCTATCGTGGCCCGCTACGATAGGGAGCTCTGGTACAAACTGGCTCCCCTGCTGGACTTCCTGCCGGACGACAAGAGGACAGAGGCCCTGGAGGTCCTGCAGGAAGGTGAGGTGGCTTTGGACCACGCCATTACCGTTGCGACGGACATCGCCGACACTGGGTTCCGCCAGTTGGGCAATGGCGTTTGCCTTAGGCGGCGTGGATGGCTCAAGGCTACGGACTTCCGTCAAGACTTTCAGACCAGAGTCCTGGACATGCCCTTCGACGGGAACAACCTGTTTGGGAAAACAGTGGACGATTGCCTTCAGGCCATTAAAGCGGACACTGAGACGGCCCGGGCCCTGGGAGTTCTGCAACAGCGACGGACGCCCTTTCGGAGCAGCGGAGGCAAGGGCGCCTCCAAAGGTTCCGGCGGCGGTTTCTCCTCCTACCGTCAAGCGGCCCGCTCGTCGTCTCAGGAGGCCTACAGAGGACGAGGCAAGTCTGGCGGACCCCGCCGTCGTCGCCAAGGAGGTCAAGGCGGCAAAGCCTCGTCTAAGCAGGATTGAACCGGCCGTGGGGTCGGGCCCCCACCGAAGCACCCCGGTGGGAGGCCGGCTGGCGAGCTTCGTCAGCGTGTGGGAGTCCATCTCCATCGACCGTTGGGTGCTGGACGCCTTGGCCCGGGACCACGCGCTCGAGTTCCAGAGAAGGTGCCCGCGCGTCCCCCCCGTGGCCAGGAAAGAACTTCACGTGCCTCAACTTCTCCTGGAGGTAAAAGCGATGCTCAGGAAGGGCGCCATCGAACTCGTCCCAAAGAGGCTTCGGGGCTCCGGAGTTTACTCGAGATACTTCCTCGTGAAGAAGAAGACGGGGGGATGGCGCCCCATCCTGGACCTGCGACGTCTCAACAAGTTCATGAAGGCGCAGAAGTTCCGGATGGTCACCCTCCAACACGTCCTGGGTCAGCTGGAGGAAGGAGACTTTCTGTCGTCGTTGGATTTGGAGGATGCCTACTTCCATATTCCCATCCTAAAAGGGCACCGCAAATTCTTCAGGTTTGTGGTCCAAGGGCGTCATTACCAGTTCAAAGCCCTCCCCTTCGGACTACGGTCGGCACCCAGGGTATTCACCAAGTGCCTCGCACCGGTGGCGGCGCAGCTGCGCCGCGAGGGGGTCCACGTCTACTCCTACCTGGACGACTGGCTCATCCGAGCCAAAACGAGGGAGCTCGCCGTGGTTCACACGGCAAGGACCGTCCAACTTCTCACGGACCTGGGATTCTCCGTGAACTACGCCAAATCCCACCTGGTACCCGCGCAAGACGCTCTGTTTCTGGGAGCGAGGCTCGACACAGTGTCTCCCCTGGCCTCCCCGTCGGAGGAGAGGACCAGGACCATCCTGGGCAAGGTGCAGCGGATGTTGGCGGCCGACGCGGCCAAGGTGAGGTCCATCAAGTCCCTCCTCGGAATGATGTCTTCCTGCATCTACCTCATTCCCATGTGCAGGCTCCGGATGCGCCCGTTGCAGGAGTTCCTGGACGCGCGCTGGATCCAAACGACGGGCAGCTTCGAGGAAAGGATCACACTCGACGAGAGCTTCCGACGAGCGATCCGGTGGTGGGGCACCCGCGCGCATCTGACGGCAGGCTTGGACTTCCAGACCCCAGCCCACCAGGAGACAGTGACCACGGATGCCTCCCTGGAAGGGTGGGGAGCGCACACCGAAAATCTGCACGCAAGAGGCCTTTGGCTCCCGACGGAGAAATCCCTACATATCAACGTCCTGGAGCTCCGTGCAGTGTTTTGGGCCCTCAGGTCCTTCCTTCCGTCCCTCAAGGGCAAGGTGGTGAGGATCTTCACCGACAACACCACCACCATGTTTTACATCAGGAAACAGGGCGGAACCAGGTCCCCAGCACTGTCCAAGGAGGTGCAGGACCTGTGGCATTGGGCCATCGCCCAAAGGATATTTCTGGTGCCGTTTCATCTGGCAGGGATAAAAAACACCATCGCCGACTCACTCAGCAGGGAGCTGCGCTCGTGCCACGAGTGGGAGCTACGGCAGGATCTAGTGGATCGCCTCTTCCGACGGTGGGGCACACCCCAGATCGACCTGTTCGCGACGGCGACGAACTCCAAGTGCCGGAGGTTCGCCAGCAGGTTTCCCCAGGCGAGGAGCATGGGCGATGCCTTCTCGTTCCCCTGGGAGGGCCTGTTCCTCTACGCGTTCCCTCCCTTGCCTCTGCTAATCCGGCTCGTCAACCAGCTCAAGAGGTCACGGTGCAGGATGATCCTCGTCGCACCTGCGTGGCCGAGGCAGATATGGTTCCCGGACCTTAAGGCTCCATCCTCCACCACGACCCGAAATCGCTGAACTTGCGGGCCTGGCTCCTGCAGCGCTAGAGTTTGGAGGATACGACATACCGGCCGACTGCAGAGAGGTTCTTGCAAAGGCCAGGGCGTCCTCGACTCTTAAATGCTACGGACACAAATGGAAGAGGTTCTCTGTCTGGTGCCACGCACAGAAGATTAACCCTCTACGGATTACGGCCCCCCAAGTACTGCCGTACCTGCTGACGCTGGCCAAAGCTGGACTGGCACACGCGTCCATCAAGATTCATCTTGCTGCGATCTCCCGATACACCAAAACCACGGGGCGGACGTCCTTGTGGTCTCATCGTCTGGTGAAAGAATTCATGAAGGGACTGTTCAGATCGTTCCCGCCGGTGAAGGCTCCGGCCCCGGCGTGGGAGCTCAACGTGGTGCTGACCAAGCTCATGGGACCTCCGTTCGAGCCTCTGCACTCAGCTCCGTTGAAATTCCTGTCGTGGAAAACAGCGTTTCTTGTGGCCATCACCTCCGCACGACGAGTGGGAGAGATCCAGGCCCTTTCCTGCAAGGCCCCGTACTTGACTTTTCACGCAACGAGGGTAGTGCTCAGGACGCACCCCTCCTTCATGCCCAAGGTACCGTCGGACTTCCATCTCAACGAACCCTTGGTGTTGCCTGTGTTCTTCCCGTCGCCTTCGTCGCCGGCTGAGAGGACTTTGCACTCGCTGGATGTGGCTAGAGCGCTAAAGTTCTACGTGGACCGCACGAAGTGTTTTCGGAAGACGTCACAACTCTTTGTGAACTTTGGACCTGTCAATCAGGGGAAGGCTCTCTCGAAGGCTTCCATTTCCAGATGGCTCTCCGGCTGTATCATGTACTGTCATCGGTTGGCAAACCGACAGCTGCCTGGCCGTCCGAGAGCCCATTCCACCAGAGCGATCGCAGCTACCACGGCGTTCCTCTCTGTTGTGCCCCTGCTGGACATATGCAGGGCTGCTACGTGGAGGTCGACGCACACCTTCACAAGATTCTACTGCGTCTATCGGGACTCCAGGGAGGAGTCCAGGGTCGGCCAAGCAGTGATGCGCAACCTGTTCGCCTGAGGTGAGCCTGGTGAGGAGGTAAGATGCTTAATGTTGAGTTTGATGTAATGCTTAATGTTGAGCCTTTGCCACCTCCCGTGGTTGTGCATGTGTGTACTGCTATGTATTCTTTATTCATGAGCATGTGAATCCATGCCAGACCCCATGCTGGAGAAGGAACAAGTTACTTACCTGTAACTGTTGTTCTCCAGCATGGGTCTGGCATGGATTCACATGCGAACCCTCCCGCCTACCCCTCTGCGGCTCTTCACTTGGTCATACTGCCACTTCACGTGCTTCCAAATCTGAAGATGGCTGCCAGAGGCGGGGCTTAGGTAGAGGGCAGTCATTGGCTGTGGTCAGTATGACACAGAGACCAGTGATTGGTTATTACTACGAAAGACAGATCAGAAACGAAACTGATACTGATTTTTTTCTATACCGAGGATTCCCAGCCTGACGACGGGGAATATTCATGAGCATGTGAATCCATGCCAGACCCATGCTGGAGAACAACAGTTACAGGTAAGTAACTTGTTCCATATCGCAGACACAGGTTTTCGCCAGATGGGGAACTGGGTATCTCTGCAGCGTCAAGGTTGGTTGAAGGCTACGAACTTCAGACAGGATGTTCAGACAAAGCTTCTGGTATGCCGTTCGACTGGGAAAACCTCTTCAGAAAGGCAGTCGACGAGTCTTTACAGGTGATAAAGACTGACACGGAGACAGCACGTTCCCTGGGAACTTGCAGCAGCGACGATCCTCATCTTTTCGCCCATCCAGAGGAAAGCCAGGAAGATCATCAAAGGGTTATAGTACCCCTTACAGGCAGCCCTCGCGCTCTTCCACTCAAGAAGCGTACAGGGGGTGCCCTCAAAGGGGTGGAGGCCAGCAGTGGTGCCGTTCGCAAGGCAGAACACCTCCCCCCAAGCAGACCTAAACTGGCCATGGCTCCGGGCCTCCACTCACGCATCCCAGTGGGAGGCCAGCTGGCGAAGTTCATCAGCACATGGGAAAAGATCACCACGGACAGATGGGTGCTGGATGCTCTCGGACAGGGGCACACTTTGGAGTTCCAACACAGGTGTCCACGTGTCCCTCCGATTCAGCGGTAACAACTGCACGGGTTGGAGCTTCTACAGGAGGTGCTGTCCATGTTACGGAAAGGTGCAATAGAGCCCGTCCCTCAGCGACTCCGGGGCTCCGAAGTATATTCCAGATACTTTTTAGTTCGAAAGAGGACAGGGGGTTGGAGGCGGATTCTGGATCTCTGTCATTCATTTCAACAAGTAATTAAAGTCTCAAAATGTCCAGATGGTCACGATGCAGCACATGCTCGGCCAGCTAGAGCAGGGAGATTTTCTGACGTAGTAGGACCTGGAGGACGCCTACTTCCACATCCGCATTCACAAAAAGCACTGCAAGTTCCTGCGATTCGTAGTTCAGGGTCAGCACTACCAGTTCAAGGATCTTCCTTTTGGCCTGACGTCGGCCGAGGGTGTTTACAAAGTGCCTGGCCCCTGGTGGCGGCACATCTTCATATGCAGGGCATCCATGTATACCCTTACCTGGATGACTGGCTGGTGTGTACCCCGTCGCGGTCCCTGTGAAGCGAGCACACGGCGAGGACTGTACGTCTGCTGACGGAGCTGGGGTTCTCCATAAACTATCCAAAGTCTTGCTTGAGGCCATCTCAGGACTCTCTATTCTTAGGTTCACGACTCAACACAGTGACGCGCTTGGCGTCTCCCTCTGAGGAGAGGGTGAAAACCCATACAAGGTAAGGTGCAGCGCTCATCGGCGGCCCAGACAGCGACGATGCGATCAATCAAGTCACTTCTGGGCATGTTGTCCTCCTGCATAAACCTTGTTCGCCTCTGCAGACTGCGCATGAGTCCTCTCCAGGAGTTCCTGGATGCGAGGTGGATGCAAGTATCGGGGAACTTTACAGACAAGATCTGTCTCAACAAAGAGTTCCATTGGGCAATACGGTGGTGGGGTGTTCAGCAACATCTCATCCAGGTAGCTCCGTTTCAGGTTCCTTCCTTACCAGGAGACGATCACCACGGATGCCTCTCTAGAAGGACGGGGAGCACACACTGACCAGTTTCAATCCAGAGGCCTCTGCCAACCAGAGGAAGAGGACCTACACATCAACGTCCTGGAAATTCGTGACGCATTCTGGGGCGTAAGTCTTTTCTGGCGTCATTGAAGGACAAGGTGGTGAAGATCTTCACAGACAACACTACAACCATGTTCTATATCCGAAAACAGGGGGGGACCAGGTCTACGGCATTCTCCAAGGAGGCCCATGATTTGTGGCTGTGGGCCATTCTTCGCGCATGTTCCTCGTTCTTTCACCTGGTGGGAGTCAAGAACACCATCACGGACTTGCTCAGCAGGGAACTGCGTTCTTGCCACGAGTGGGAGCTTCGCCAGGACCAGGTGGATCGACTGTTTGACGAATGGGGATGACCCCAGATCGATCTCTTCGCAACGGCAGCGAACACCATTGCCAGAGGTTCGCCAGCAGGTTGCCTCAACCAAGGAGCGTGCGGGACGCGTTCACATTCCATGGGAGGGACAGTTCCTTTACGCTTACCCCCCCATTTCCACTCCTCCTACGTGTGATCAACACACTCAGACAGTGCCACTGCAGGGTGATACTCGTCGCCCCGGCATGGCCAAGGCAGATCTGGTATCTGGACTTAATGCACCTGTCAGTGGCCCGTCCATCAGGAGGCTACTGCTGTCCCCGAATCTGGCAAGAGGGGGTGGGGAGCGCAGCATCACGACCCAAAGTCACTGAACATGAGGGCATGGCTCCTGCAGCCCTAGAGTTTGGAGGGTATGTTTTACCCGCAGAATGTAAGGACATCCTGGTGAGGGCCAGAGCCTCATCAACGTTGAAGTGCTAGGATGTCACCCTGGACCTGTGGTCTCACAGGCTTGTCAAGGAGTTCCTTAAGGGGCTCTTCAGTGCTTTCCCGCCGTTGCATGCTCCTCCCCCGGCGTGTTAGCTCAATGTTGTGCTAACTAAGCTCATGGGAGCGCCCTTCGAACCTATGCATCAAGCTCCGCTCAAGTTTCTCTCGTGGAAGACTGCTTTCCTCATGGCTATCACCTCGGCCAAGAGGGTCGGGAGATTCAGACCCTGTCTTGCAAGTAGCCTTACTCATCTTTACACGCTTCAAGGGTGGTACTGTGTACACACCACACCTTTATGCTGAAGGTACTGTCGGAATTCCACCTCAACTAACCTTTTGTATTACCTGTCTTCTTTCCAAAACCGTTGTCTCTGGCGGTGAGGACCTTGCATTCGCTGGCAGTTGCTCGTGCCTTGAAATTCTACGTGGCATGTACGAAAGATTTTCTGAAGACTTTTCAGTTGTTCATCAACTTTGGATCTGTAAATGAGGAAAAGGACTTGTCGAAGGCTTCGATCTCCAGGTGGCTCTCCGGCTGCATCATGCACTGTCATCGACTGGCTAGCAGGCCGCTGCCAGGCCGCCCGAGATATCATCCCACCAGAGCCATCGCAGCAACAACAGCGTTTCTCTTTGGTGTGCCCCTGCTCGACATCATTTCAGGGAGGAATCCCGAGTCGGCCAATCGGTGCTACGCAACCTGTTTGTTTGAGGTGAGTCTGTTCCAGAGGTGATTGTTTATTGGTTCTCTTTAGCCTTGCCACCTCCCGTGGTTTTGTAATGTGGTACTGCTGTGTAATCGTTATTCATGAGCATGTGAATCCATGGCCGACCCCATGCTGGAGAAGGTTTAAGTTACTTACCTGCAACTATTGTTCTCCAGCATGGGTCTGGCATGGATTCACATGCAAACCCTCCCTCCTTCCCCTCTGTGGCTCTTCTTAGTTCATACTGCCACTTTACATGCTTACCAAATCTGAAGATGGCCACCAGGGATGGGGCTTAGGGAGAGGACTGTCATTGGATGGGGGCAGTATGACCCAGAGGACAGTGATTGGTTTAGAGGAGAAATACAGTTTTAAAGTGAAAGAGAAACAGTTTTTTCTTTTGCTGAAGATTCCCAGGGAATATTCATGAGCATGTGAATCCATGCCGGACCCATGCTGGAGAACAATAGTTGCAGGTAAGTAACTTAAACCATGTCTCTCCTTTGCAAAGAGGTCTATCTCAAATTAAAGCAAAACTGTTAACAATCGAGAATAGCATTCATTAATCCCAGGATTGATAACAGAGAATGCTTACTCTGCCGTGGATGCTGAAAAGTGCAGTTAACGCCAAGCATTAACTTCCTGCAGAATGAGTGATGATCCATCACAATAAACCTTACAGTATGCCTGCTTACCGAAGCATAGACCTTCTGAGGCCGGATTACCTATCTAGCGTAAGCGCTACAATAAATAGCAGGTGTGAGCCCTTTCAGTTTGGTATTAAAAATAATGGAAGTGCATCATTGAAAGGGCAAATGTTGTGTGTGCTTTAGTGCTGTTGGTCGGCACGCGCACAAACCACTTGTGCGTAATGTTAAATGCCTGAGATGTCACACAAAGCCTTTCTTGAGGGGATTCTAAAGAGAGCTAAGGAAAGGATGGCTTTGTGGCTTGATAAATGTGCCGCAAGACAGGAAGAAGATCACTGAAATTCCCTGAAAACATTTTAAAAAATGTGTTATTCACTGAAATTACTCACTTGTGCTTGCTATACTGGTAACGAGTACCAAGATTTACACACTTTTTATTTTATTGCTTATAGTGCAAACCTAGCTCAAGAGCAGCGGAGCGCTTTACAACAGACGGATACCAGTATTGGGCGTGGCATTTTATACAGTAGCGCAGTAATGTTGGTGGAGGGAGAGAGGGATTTGTATTTGTCTGGCAGGTATGTGTTGAATAAGCCACGTTTGCGGAACTGGAGGATAGTCGGGGCATTTCGAACCTCTACTGTGATTGAGTTCCAGATGGTCAGGGCGTGGCAGGAGAAGGACTGTGTTGTGGATTGTAACTGCAGCTCGATGCCTGTATTGGCAGCGTACGCTGCAGTTAGCAAGTGCCTTGGTTACCCGCTCCTGTGAGAGCTGGGTGTACATTGTTTGAACGAGCACGCGCGACTGACACGGACGCAGCGGCAGAGTCGTTGGGGCAAGCTCTCGTGGTTGCTGAAGTGCAGCTCTTATGCTACATTCTCACCTGCAATAAAGGTACTTACTGATGCAGCTATGACTCCTCTTCATTCCTTCGCCTGCATGGAACATAACAAACTGGTGACTAGCATGATACCGAATTGTTTTGTTTTTCTTTTTTGTGCTGGATTCCTTTTCTTGTGTCGCATTGCCCTCCAGTGGCTGCTGCTTGAATTGCGGTCGCCTGCCAGCGGAATTTCTCATCTTATTTTATGGAACTGCCTGCTTCATTGCCAATGAAGGTGGACTAATGTGAGTTTGCTTGATCCACCGCGTGGCCACTTAGCAAACACATGATAGTCACTGACACTTGTGTACAGTCTTGAAAACCAGGGGGCCTCACACCCTCACGCTGCACAAGCAGTGACTTGGTCATTGGATGGGGGTTGAGCATATTCCATGCCAGGTTTCTCTTTGTGTAGCACGAGAGAGGGTGGCCCCCTGCCATTCATATTATTGGTTTGCATGCAACATGGCGAGTGTATGTATCTTCAAGCTTTCATTGACGCACTCCCTTTGTTTGTAGTAATACCAAACTAAAAAGGCGTACACCTACTATTTTTTTAGCGCTTTGTGTAGGATAGATAATCCAGCCCAAGAAACTACTTGGAACGCGCCCTGTGTTTATACCTTTTGATAATCCGGTGGGATGGCCCCGCATGGGATTGAAGAACAATATGTGGCACAACCTATGCTTGCCCTCACTCTTAGGAACATGTGATCGGGGGTCTTCTTAAAGAAAAATTGTGGCTAAAAAAAAAAGCAAACCAATGCTGGTTTTAGGTAGTCTTACCATCAGGTGCAGCTCTGCTAGTTTCAAAAATAGTTACATTTAAAGGATAGTTCCGGGACTTTTTTTTATTGTCCCTACGGGTCGGCCATGTGTTTGTAAGCATAAATCGGTAGATCGTAGAAAACGTTCCTATGGACCTTACCCGACTTTTCGCCCATTATCGCACTCAGAGTTGCCCTCAGAACCTTTCACACTTGGTTCTTGCAGTGAGCCAAATAAAGTTCCCAATGTCTCTGGGTCTCTTGGGGTTCCCTTCCCCAAGCTTCGATCCTTCCGGTTCCAAACAAAAGCACACAGTTCCTGTTAGGCCTGGGATCCCTTCCCCAAGTCTAGGCCTCTTCTGCAGAGTTCAAAAGGTCTTTGTGGGCCTCTCAGGCGCCCCTTCCCCAAGCTCAGGCCCCACTGGCCTCAAATAAAAGTTAGCCTTGTCAAGATGTACCTTTCAACACCTAGTTCTTTCATGGGGCAGTGTCAGAGGCTTTCGAAAACGCTGGGCTTTTTGCTCCTCCCCTGCGTGACCACTCTGACTTCTGGCCCCTCTCTTTACACTTGTGGCACTCTCTTGTGGCACCTTTCTCCTCCGGTGCCTATTGCACTCTGCTCTTGTTTCTCTACCACCTTTCTTTACTTTTTCTTGTGCACCCTTGCACCTTCTTTCACTCTTTCCACTTTTGCTTGTACACACTTGCACCTTCTTATGGGTCGCTTGCACCCTTTTCCTGCTTTCGGATTGCCTACACTCTATTTCTTGCTTTCGGGTGTCTTGCGCCCTCTTTCCTGCTTTTGGGTTGCTCACACCCTTTTCATTCACTCTTCCCTTCTCTCTCGTTTTTCGTGCCACCAGTGCAATGCCTCTCTGGTTTTCTTACTTTATTTCTGCTTTCCGATTAACACTCTGCTAGCGTCTTTCATTACTTTTTCCTCCTGCTCCAGCCACCCGCAAGCTACTGAGGTTCTCTCTCTTTTGCTGTCTGAAACTCACCCCAGCTGCTGTCTGAAACTCAGCCCGGTAGCAAGGCGCTGGCGAGCAGGTCGTTGGGATCTGTATACTGAGGTCAGGATCTCACCACATGCCCCTCAGACACCCCTGGGACCGTCTCACATCCCAGGGGAATGAGCACTGCCCTGGGCACGGCCAACAGCTTGCAGCACGCCTCACTCCGGTTCCCTGGAGACATGGCTCCCTCACCACGCTGCACCCCCTCTGACACACCGGGCCACCGTCTTGATGTCCCGCTCTCCTCCGGCTCTTCCAGGCTACTCTGGTTGCACCTTCCTGCACCCTGGCTTCCACGTTCCAACCAGCAACCCCAGCTCGCTCATTTTCCTTGGCAGAACCACTCCTTTTATATCTGAATTGAGAGTCAATTGAAGTCAGGTGTGTGTGGTTAAGGTGGAGTGCCTGACCCTGCCTGACCCACAGCCTAATGGTAAAGTCTAGTAAGCCTCTTCCTGTCCCAATGTTGTTCCTGTGGGTAATCCTCACTACTCTCTGTCACATCTTCCTCGTCCCAGTACATGTTGGAAATGGGGAGTGGGAGATGGAATGGGACTAGAAATATCCCATAACAGCTGAGGCAGTGGGTTTTAAGGTGTATTTGGAAAAGGGGGAATACCATGTCTCACTCTTGGGTGTTCTCCTCCCAATCTCCCATGACTTTCCACTCAGGTGATCCTCCCTTGCTTGTCCAACCCCAGGGTCGGGATCCAAAAGCAGTGGCCCTTCCCTGACCACCTGAATAGAGGATCCCTGGGGAGTAGGTGGGAGAACACCGTCAGGCTTCTCACAAGTGGCTGATGCAAAGTATTATTTATGTCTTTTTTGAATTTGGAAAAGGGGGCATCGACAGGGACGTACCTGTAACACTATCCCTATCCTACGTGAATGGGTACCCATGATCCCTCACATGTCGGCGTACTTGGCTAGTTTTTTCCCGCCATTAAGGTTGGAAGTTAAACGTGGCGTCTCTGTGGTCGAACAGCCGTTGAGGCCTAACCGAGGTCTAACCTCTGCGAAATCCGTAGCCAATCACAGAGACAAAATTGATGGTGCTGTGGACAAACAGCGAAAGGTACAATACATCAAAAATGTGACGTAGGCAGAGTGGGCGAGGGCTATACATTTTGCAAACGTACAGAACATTTTGAGAATGCCTCCAACTCCTATTGCAGATTTCCTTACACCTGTTGTACTTTGCTCACCCGTTCTCAACTATCCGAATGAAGAATACTCCTTTTCTCCAGCATGGGGTCTGGCATGGATTCACATGCTCATGAATATTCCCCGTCGTCAGGCCGGGAATCCTCAGTAAAGAAAAAAATCAGTATCAGTTTTGTTTCTGATCTGTCTTTCTTAGTAGTAACCAATCACTGATCTCTGGGTCATACTGCCCCCAGCCAATGACTGCCCTCTCCCTAAGTCCCTCCGCTGGCATCCATCCTCAGATTTTTACCGCACGTTCAAGTGTTGGGAGTCCTCGTGCTATAGCTCACGAGCTTTTTATGCGTTCGCGCTATTTCAGAGAGATTTATTCGGTTAAATCGAGCCTCAAGCTCCACCGTTTCTTCTTCCGATCAACGGGGACCCGTTTTGGAATTTTCTACGCCCCTCAAAGGTGAAGTTTTTGTCGAGCTATGCTTCTCAGAGGATTCCAGAAGTTTCTGAGGCCTACCTGTGGACATGGCCCAGGAGAACGGAAGCTCGACGCCCGGCAAGCTGTTCAGGAACTGCCCTGGATGCAAGCTACAGAACCTGTTCAAGGAGGATGAGCACTCAAGGTGCCTCCACGAAGACAGAACGCACGTGGAGAAGGACTGCGCATTTTGCGTGAACATTTTGGAACAGACCATGAGGGATCGTCGACCCGTCTCGCCAACTGGCTGGAAGGAAAGAGCCCAGCAGGTGAGAAGAAGAAGAAGTCCGAGCGGTCTTCTAAGTCCTGTGAGGGCGCCCCGGCGACGGGGGCCCAACAGAAGGCTAAGCACCACGGGTCCGCGGGCACCGGGAGCGCCGAACGGTCGGGCTCCTCGGCTGCCAGGCAGGGCGCACCTTCCCTGACTCTGTCCACCGTGAGCCAATGCTCTGGCTCGGGGAAGAGAAAGTCCGAGAACCCGGCTAAGCTTCTGGACAGGCCGCGGTCGATCTCGAAGGAGCCGGCCGAAGGGGAGTGAGGTGGTGCCCCTCCCCCTGTGGTGAAGGCCTCAAGCAAGGTGGTGAAGGCCTTGATTCACCCGGCCAAGGCCTCTATTGAGGATGTCGCTGCGTCCCTGGCGAAGCCTGTGGAGGCTACACCAGCGGTGGCGCCCTCGGGGCCCAGAGTTTCCCTGCCTCCGCGGAGGGAATCTTCTTTCAAGGCCATCCAGAAGACCCCCGTGAAGACCCCGGTGGAAAAAGGGGGGGGGGGCGGTGGCTATTATGAACACGGACACAGCCTCCGAGGAGGACTTCGTAGGCCGGGTCCGTCGGGAAGCCCTCCAAGCAAGAGGAGGAGGATTCATCCAGCACCGCCTTTTCAGCCCCCACGGCCTTCTCAGCCTTTGTCTCCTTCCACGGTCACGAGGGATGACACGGGAACGGATACGACCACGACGGGGACGGATGACGACGGTGGTGACGACGGGACGGAACTCCCGTCGCCGATTCCTCGGGCATCCCCGCCCGACGAGATTGGCTCGTTTCATGCCATGATTGCCAGGGCCTCCGAGCCGTTCCAGCTCTGTCCCGAGCAGAAGAAGAAGGAAGGCTTCCTCTACCAGCAGCGCGAGGCCAAGAGGAAGATGGTCCTCGCAGTGCCGTTGCTGGATGACATTTGGGACGAGGGACTTGCTCTCCTGAAGAACCCGTCCACGACGCCTGCGAAGAGGGACCGGTATGAGAAGAAGTACTGTGTCCCCGACGCTGCCCCTTTGTGCCTTAGGGCGCAGCCGACCCC
Organism: Ambystoma mexicanum; assembly: GCF_040938575.1. NCBI lineage: Eukaryota > Metazoa > Chordata > Amphibia > Caudata > Ambystomatidae > Ambystoma > Ambystoma mexicanum. Next base: position 67,525,507 of record NC_090939.1, read on the forward strand.
TGATTCGGTCGTCTGAGCGGCGGCCAAGAAGAAAACGGGAGGGGCATCAGCCTCTACGTCAACTTCCCCGCCGGACAGAGAGGGGAAGAAACTGGACGCAATGGGACGACGGGTCATCTCGTCAGCGGCAACGACGATTAAGGCGGCCAACGCCCTGGCAATCGTGGCCCGCTACGACAGGGAATTGTGGTTTAAGATCGCCCCCCTGTTGGACTTTCTTCTGGTCGACAAGAGGGTGGAGGCCCTGGGGATCTTGCAGGAAGGTGAGGTGGCGTCGGACCATGCCATAATGGTGGCCACGTACATTGCTGACACCGGTTTCTGCCAGTTGGGCAACGGCGTTTGCCTTAGACGGCGAGGGTGGCTCAAGGCGACGGACATCCGCCAAAATGTGCAAGCCAAGGTTTTGGACATGCCATTTGACGGGGACAACCTGTTTGGGAAGACGGTAGATGAGTCCCTCCAAGCCATCAAGACGGAGACGCCTCGGGCCCTGGGAGTTCTTCAACAGCGACGGCCGTCCTTTCGGAACTCCGGAGGCAAGCAAGGTGCCTCCAAAGGATTCGGCAGCGGCTCCTCAACATACCGCCAAGCGGCCCACTGCTCGTCGCAAGTAGCCTACAGGGGACGAGGCAAGTCCGGTGGATCTCACTGTCGTCGCCAGGGAGGCCAAGGCGGCAAGCCGGCCTCCAAGCAGCACTGAACCGGCTGTTGCGTCGGGCCCCCACCGAAGCACCCCGGTGGGAGGCCGGCTGGTGAAGTTTGTCAGCGTGTGGGAGTCCATCTCCACCAACCGTTGGGTGCTGGATGCCCTGGCCCACGGCACACTCTCGAATTTCAAAAGAAGTGCCCCCGCATTCCTCCCGTGGCCAGAAAGGAAAACCACGTCCCTCAATTGCTGTTGCAAGTAAGGGCGATGCTCAAGAAAGGTGCCATCGAGCTCGTCCCAAAGAGGCTCCGGGGCTCCGGAGTTTACTCAAGATGCTTCCTCGTAAAAAAAAGACAGGAGGATGGCGCCCATCCTGGACCTGCGGCGACTGAACAAGTACATCAAGGCACAGAAGTTCCGGTTGGCCACCCTCCAGCACGTGCTGGGACAGCTGGAGGAGGGCGACTTCCTGTCGTCGTTGGATTTGGAGGATGCGTACTTCCACATCCCCATTCTAAAAGGACACCGAAAGTTCCTCAGGTTCGTAGTCCAGGGACGGCACTACCAGTTCAAGGCCCTCCCGTTCGGATTGAAGTCGGCGCCCAGGGTATTCACCAAGTGCCTGGCACCGGTGGCGGTGCTGCTGCGCCTGCAGGGGATCCACGTCTACCCCTACCTGGACGATTGGCTCATCCGAGCAAGGACAAGGGAGCTTGCCGTAGAACACACAGCAAGGACCGTCCAGTTGCTCACGACCCGGGGGTTCTCCATCAACTTCCCCAAATCCCACCTGGTCCCCTCGCAAGTCGCACTGTTTCTGGGAGCCGAGCTCTATACAGTGGCGCGACTGGCTTCGCCGTCGGAGGAAAGGACAAAGGCCATCCTGGGCAAGGTGCAGCACCTGCTGGCCACGGACATGGCCAGGGTGAGGTCCATCAAGTCCCTCCTCAGGATGATGTCCTCTTGCATACACCTCCTGCGCCTGTGCAGGCTTCGGATGCGCCCGCTACAGGAGTTCCTCGACGCTCGCTCGATCCAAGCGACGGGCAGCCTCGAGGACAGGATTCGTCTCAACGACAAATTCCGTCAAGCGATCCGGTGGTGGGGCACCCGCGCTCATCTGACGGCGGGCACAGACTTTCAGACCCCAGCTCACCAGGTGACAGTGACTACGGATGCCCCCCGGGAGGGGTGGGGAGCGCACACCGGAGATCTTCATGCGAGGGGCCTTTGGCTCCCGGAGGAGAAACCACTCCACATCAACACCCTGGAGCTTTGTGCAGTGTTCTGGGCCCTCAGGTCCTTTCTCCCGTCCCTCAAGGGCAAGGTGGTGAGGATCTTCACCGACAACACCACCACAATGTTCTACATTCGGAAGCAGGGCGGAACCAGATCCCCAGCCCTGTCCAAGGAAGCCCAGGATCTATGGCATTGGGCCGTCGCCCAAGGGATGTTTCTGGTGCCCTTTCATCTGGCAGGGATAAAAAATACCATCGCCGACTCGCTCAGCAGGGAGCTACGGTCGTGCCACGAGTGGGAACTACGACAGGATCAAGTGGATCGACTCTTCCAGCGATGGGGAAAACCCCAGATCGACCTGTTTGCGACGGCGACGAACTCCAAGTGCCAGAGGTTCGCCAGCAGGTTTCACCAGCCGAGGAGCATGGCCGATGCTTTCTCGTTCCCCTGGGATGGCCTGTTCCTGTATGCGTTCCCACCGTTGCCGTTGCTGCTCCGACTCATCAACCAGCTCAAGAGGTCCCGGTGCAGGATGATTCTCGTCGCACTTGTGTGGCCGAGACAGATCTGGTTCCCGGACCTTCTGGACTTGTCAGCGTCCCCACCAGTCAAACTGCCGACGGATGCAGATCTTCTCTCCAGAGAAGGAGGCGCCATCCTTCATCACGACCCGGAGTCGCTGAACTTGCAGGCCTGGCTCCTGCAGCACTAGAGTGTGGAGGGTACTGTTAAGATCTTGATGGTCGTGCAGATTAATAATGCCTCCGTCCCCAAGTACCACACAGACAATTGGTATAGAATGCCTGTGCAGTCTTTGAGGCCACAGGTTTTTGTTTGTGAGCCGTCAGGTCTGGAACCGGGAACTGCCAGAAGGACCCCTTGAGCGCTGTAAGGCAATGAGTGGTTATCAGATAATGTGCAATTGTTACAAGGTATACCCAGCGAGGAGATAAAGCACCTCTTACCTAGAAATACGAAAGGTGACACCCTGATGGAAGAGGCAGTGAAACCCGGGACAGAGGGCTTGGTGAGCTTCTCGGTGTGGAATGTGGGTGGTATCCAAACCCTGGATGGCGAAACACACGTGGCTTGTGGTAATGTAGGTCAGGCAAACACCTAGCAGAAGGCCAATGGCCAAAGTCACTGAATCCAAAAACGAAATCCGTAAGACAGTCCAATTCCAAAAAACCAAGGTCGGGTAACAAATGCCAGGGGTTGACAGAACAATCCAGTAAACAGAGTCTGAGGTCTAGTAATGTGTAAGAAGCAAGAAGTAGACAAAGCAGTCCGGTAGACAAGGCAATCCAGTAGACAATATCCGAGGTCGTAGTAGCGAGATTCAAGCATGCAAACAAACGCCGTAAAGTCCTGAAGGTAAACAGCTGTGAAGCAACGCTATCAATTTCAGGACGCCTTTTAAGCCATTAGGGAAGGTCACCTGATGCTGGAATGATCATATGACGTGCGTCAGATGATGCAGTCACGTGAGATGTTGTCGTCACGTGACGTTTGGCCCGATCACGTGACGTGTAGATCTTCGTTGACAACGTGTAACGTTGCGGGCCAGCAGATGTTTCCATTGTAGACGCCAGCGATACGAAGGCCGGTAAACACCTGATCCAAATGACCATGTCCTGGCATAACTGGTGAGAGGCCGCAACCTCCGTAAGCCAGAATGTGTGCGTGGGATACCCTTGTTTTGAAGTGTAGAGGGGTTAGTACGTATGGGGTTAGCACGTGTGCCTGTGGGTTGTCTGGCAGGAACAGCGCATGTCGTGGGAAACGTAACAGGTACGATATTCCGGCTGACTGCAGAGAGGTTCTTGCAAAGGCCAGGGCGTTCTCAACTCTCAAGTGCTACGGACATAAGTGGAAGAGGTTCTCTTTCTGGTGCCATGCACAGAAGATCAACCCTCTGCAAATTACGGCCCCCCCAAGTGTTGCCGTACCTACTGTCACTGGCCAAGGCTGGACTAGCTCACGCCTCCATCAAGATACATCTGGCGGCGATCTCCCGATACACCAGAACTACAGGACGGGCATCCTTGTGGTCTCATCGCCTGGTGAAGGAATTTATGAAGGGACTGTTCCGATCGTTCCCGCCGGTGAAGGCCCCTGCCCCGGCGTGGGAGCTCAACATGGTGCTGACCAGGCTCATGGGGTCGCCATTTGAGCCTCTGCACTCGGCGCTGTTGAAGTTCCTGTCGTGGAAGACAGCGTTTCTTGTGGCCATCACCTCCGCACGATGAGTGGGAGAGATCCAGGCCCTATCCTTCAAACCTCCATACTTGACTTTTCACGACACAAGGGTGGTGCTGAAGACGCACCCCTCCTTTATGCCCAAGGTGCCGTCGGACTTCCATCTCAACGAGCCCTTGGTGTTACCTGTTTTCTTCCCGTTGCCTTCATCGCCGGCCGAGAGGACTTTGCACTCACTGGATGTGCCTAGAGCGCTGAAGTTCTACGTGGACCGCACGAAGAGTTTTCGCAAGACATCACAGCTATTTGTGAACGTTGGACCTGTGAACCAAGGGAAGGCTCTCTCGAAGGCTTCCATTTCTAGATGGCTCTCCGGCTGCATCATGCACTGTCACCGGTTGGCAAACCGACCGTTGCCCGGCCGTCCGAGAGCCCATTCGACCAGAGCGATCACTGCTACTACGGCGTTCTTGTCTGGTGTGCCCCTGCTGGACATCTGCAGGGCTGCTACGTGGAGGTCGACGCACACCTTCACGAGATTCTACTGCATAGATCGGGACTCCAGGGAGGAGTCCAGGGTCGGCCAAGCAGTGTTGCTCAACCTGTTCGCTGAAGGTGGGCCTGGTGAGGAGGTAAGAGTGCTTAATGTAATGCTCAATGTTGAGCCTTTGCCACCTCCCGGGGTTGTGCATGTGTGTACTGCTATGTATTCTTATATTCATGAGCATGTGAATCCATGCCAGAACCCATGCTGGAGAAGGAACAAGTTACTTACCTGTAACTGTTGTTCTCCAGCATGGGTCTGGCATGGATTCACATGCGAACCCTCCCTCCTTCCCCTCTGCGGCTCTTCACTTGGTCATACTGCCACTTTACGTGCTACCAAATCTGAGGATGGCTGCCAGGGGAGGGGCTTAGGGAGAGGGCAGTCATTGGCTGAGGGCAGTATGACCCAGAGATCAGTGATTGGTTACTACTAAGAAAGACAGATCAGAAACGAAACTGATACTGACTTTTTTCTTTACCGAGGATTCCCGGCCTGACGACGGGGAATATTCATGAGAATGTGAATCCATACCAGTGGGACGATTTTGTGGTAGTCACGCAAACCGTAAACAAAATTCTTCTTTGGTGGTCAACAAGCAACATGAGCATAGGAAGACTTTTCAATTATCTGCACCCACTAATAAGAATAACAGATGCATCACTACCGGAATGGGGGTACGTTGCCTATGACTCACTGTCCAGGGGAAATAGAGAGCAAGACAAAAAATATACCACATAAACTAGTTAGAACTTAAAGATGGCACTACTCTAGTTCAAGAGGTCATAAAAGAGAAAAACATCCTCATACAAACAGACAACACAACCGCCATGTTTTATATTGACAAACGAGGCAGAGTGCACTCAAAACAGCTGTCCATCTCCGCACAAAACCTCTGTCTGGCATTGGTGCATTGAAAGGGACATATCAATTGAAGCTCAACATGTCCCAGTGTTCAACAACTACCTGGCAGATTCCCTCAGCAGAGTATTGATTCCGGAACACGAGTGGGAAGTCAGCACCAATACACTGAAATAGATCTTTGTGATATGTGTCCATGCAACAGTAAACCTATTTGCAGCAAAAACAAACAGAAAATGCTGAAACTTCACATCCAGGCTCCCCCAACCGGGATCACTAGGCAACGGACAATGGGTGAACTGGTCAGGAACATTTGCATACGTTTTCTTTTCCCCACAACACTACTCATCTGCAACATAACACACAAACTGGATCACGAGAAACTAGCAATGATACCTATTGTACCAGTGTGGGCAAGACCACAGTGGTACTCAGACCTTCTGCCCATATCTCTATGCTTGCTGTTATGAATCCAGTGGAGTCATCACTGATTCCCGGGCAGTGACCTCCTCCCATGTGGCCAGTGGATGGCAGCTGCTACCTGATCCTGACCCTGGAGGCGGCTATATGAGGGAGGATCACATGGGGGGAGACAACCTCCGGGGAGATGTCTTGGCTTCATCGGGAGGGACATGGTATCCCCTATTTTTCCTTGAATATAACCCTCCCATACCTAATACTCTCATGGCCTATTGTCATACATCTACTAATTGTCCTATTTAGACTAGGGAAAATCTTGCCCCAAGACCTATAGGCAAACCTTCCAACTCTGATTTGCCTTGTGAAAGTTATGGAACCGCTTTCTGCAGTTCCACCTTTCAATCATCCAGGACTAACTTTCCATTAAAAACCATTTGGAATGTTTTTACAAGATTTTCGAACCAATTGTCAAAAATGGACTTCCTTTGCCAGAATTACCAAAATACTGGTACGAGGAAGAAGGATTAAGCAGTGCATAGCGAAGGAGGCCACAAGCCCAGCGAGCACTCTAGTTATGGCTCGCATACATCTGTGCCCAGAAAATTTAAACAGCAGAAGCAGAGAGTTGAGGTCTGCTGCTGGCGGGAGAGAGCTGCGCCTCTCTGTGAGGATCGAGAGACAGAGATAGAAGCTGCTGCAGCAGAAGGATAAGCTGCGGGAATGCCAGGAACCAACGAGGGACTCCTTGGTATTTGCAGGTGTCCAAAAGCAATACTTCACTTACCGGAGCCTGGAACGAAGCAGATGTGACAAGTGGGAGCCGTGAGAGACGAGAAACCCAAGAGGAGCGGTCATGAGAAGGAAGCGGACGGAAGCGCTTCACCGACTGACCACAGAAGAATCCAGGCATGCCATTAAGAGCCGGTGAGTACACCCAGAAACAGGGGGGGACCGGGACCTATCGGCAGCCAAGCTGGATACAAGTAATTGTAAACAGATCCACCGAAAGAGAAAGAATGAAAGCACTTATTGTTAAAGGAGGAATTGAACTACGAGCAAATCCCTTACAAATATATGAATGTATGCAGTACAAGTATATGGGAAACCCGAATAGGATAATATATCAAGAAGATACATTATCAGCATGGTAGAGACCCCTTATGAACAGAGGTTCTGGCAGGAGAGTATACCAGCAACTACAACTATGTGAAAACAAGAAGTCCTGCAGGAGAGTATATCAGGCAATTACAAGTGTGTGAATAAAAAAGTCCTAGCTGGAGAGCATACCAGACATGTGTTAATGATTGTGTTAACAAGAGTTAAAAGAAGTCCTGACAGGAAATATCAGGACCAAGAAAAGAAATGTGTTAACCAAGCGAGGAGGAGCAAAAACCATGGTAGAAAAGTATACCAGGTATCCTGAAACAGACAATATTATAAAGCCAGTTTTGTGTGTCAGTGTTGCTGTTTGCCAAGAAAGGCACAAGGAACTGTTGTTGGTGAAACATCAGAGAGTGAAGAGGAATCCAGGGGAAGGGAACCACCCTCTGGAGCAAGGACCTTTATTCTTGAAGAACTTTATGTTGGAGACATGTATTCTTCCTTTACGTACACTTTTCCTAAACCACCCAAGGTTAAAGACATTTCCATCTTCACCTTAGAATTTAGTTTATAGTGTGAGGGTTAGAATAGAACTTTGGATATGCCACAGTTTTGATTGTGGACATTCTGACACAGACAGATCCTTAGTTTTGGTTTAAGTAGGGAAATTCCTCTTAGGACAGGGTCAGAGAGGCATTTTCCCAACCCCTTTTTTCAATAAATGTCTTCAACCACCATCATGGCTAACTTTTTTATGAGTTTCTTTCCTGTCTCCTCACACTTCCAATAAAGCTAGTACCAGTACAAAACTTACTAACTCGGAAAAACAAACAGATAACTCACCCAACACCTCAGTCAATGAACCTGACTGCCTGGTTCCTGAGGCCATAGAGTTTGGATGCAGGGACATTAGAAAAGCAAGAAAACCAAATACCAGACACTGCTACTGAAACAAACGGAACAGATGTGTCATTTGGTGTGAAGGTATGCTATCAATCCCAACGATTGTTTAGCAACAGATGTGGGAACCTACGCTATGCACCTATTTGACTCAGGCCTAGTGTATAACTCACTTAAGGTTCATCTAGAAGCCTACACCACATCCCGTAAATAAATGAAATTGTGGAAAATACCAGTGGCTAAAGCCTTAATGGAGGGAGTCTAACATATTTACCCATCAGTGGCTCAACACCCAACAAAATGGGAACTAAATACAGTACTTTCATGCCTCATGGGTCCACATTTTCAATCCATGCACAAGGCACCCCTTAGGGAACTTTCATACAAGATTGCTTTCCTGTTTGCTATTACATCAACCGTAAGGATCAGTGAGCTATAAGCCTTATCGATATCAGAACCATTTGTAACAGTTCACAAAAACAAGGTTGTTTTAAGAACCCACACTAGGTTTTCTCTAAAATACATATCCACATTCCATTTAAAGCAATCCATCTTCTAAAACCCACAAAAAGAGGAGAAATAGTACAAACTACACTAAAAGTGCGTAGAGCAGTAATATACTACCTAGACAGAACAAGTCAAATACAGAAGACCGATAATTTTTTCGTGTCCATGTCAACATGGAAAGAAGGAGAGGCGGTTACCAAGGCAACTATTGCAAGGTGCATCGTCATTTGAATTCAAAAGGGTGTGCAGTTATAATGTCGAAAACATTTGGTCGAATTACAAAAATGTCGAAAACATAATGTCGAAAAAAAAAATGTGAATGCTTTTTTTTTTTATTTCCATGTTTATTTTTGGGTTCCGCAAGTAAAAAAAAGGGTTCAAACAGAAATGTTTTTTTAAAAAAGGGGGTTTGGGGGGAACCCCCCCCATTTCGAACAAAAAAGACATTCACATTTTTTTTTCAACATTATGTTTTCGATATTTTGACTTTCGACAAAATGTTTTTAGACATTATCACTATAAACCAGTCAAAAGTGCTACTCCATAGTTAACAAGGCTGCCTTTTACACCAAGGGCACATACAACTAGAAGTACAAGAGTAACTCTAGCTTTCCTTGCCAATGTTCCCCTGGAGGCCATTTGCAGCTACTACCTTCACACAATATTACTATGTAGACACACAATCTTAAAATAGACCCTCAATTAGGTCACGCCATTTTAAGACATCTTTTTACAACTATTCCTTCAGCTTCCCCTTCACCAACAAGAAATAGAAGAAATACTGCTTGCTAATATATGCAAAGCGTGTCAATCTAAACAGATTCATAAGCTCCAGAAGACAAATGTTACCTATCAGTAATTGTCTTTCTATAGCTTGTATCTGCTTAGAATTACATTTGCCCACTCATCCTCCATACGTCGGAACAGAAGAAGAAAAAAAAGAGGGAGAAACACACGATGACAGAAATCAAACAATCTGAGGACGCCTCATGTAAGATAGGGCTAGTGTTACAGCCACGCCCCTGTAAGCGCCCCTTTTTCAAATTCAAAATATGCATATGTTATACTCCGCTCCAACTACTAGATGGCACCCTATGCAAAGCATCTGATTCTAAGCAGATGCAACCTCCAGAAAGACGGTGACTGATAGGTAATATTGGTTGTACACGGACATACCTTTAATTCTCCGCTGGATTCTCTGGATTCATGAGCTCCTCAATCTCTTTCTCTACTTCATCTTGATCATCAAATATATCATCATCAAGCCTTTATCCTGGAGTAGAACATTGTTGTCCGATGTTTGAGAGGGCCTGAAGGCAATTATTCTCACAGGGTTTCCGCTATGTCTACATTGCAAAAACACAATAATATAAGGTACAGAGAACAGTATCAAACTCAAGGCAGAGAGAGAACTAGCAGTCTTTCTTTGGCACTCTCTATGAACACATAAAACATCTAAGATGATGCAGAAGGTGGTATGCCGATGTGCTTTCTGGAATGCTTGCTTCTCGTTGTCGAGCACAACCTCTAATGTATGAATTTCCTTTTCAACCTCTGATTTCCTGTGCCTGTTAGGGTTGGACTGGCTTACAGGAAACTCTGGATATTTCCCAGCGGGCCGCTGCATCATGGGCCTCTTTTATTAACTATTTAATTTTTTTTTTTTTAAATGTATGGGAAAAGGGGTTGGGCTAGCTTACACTTTGTAATATGGGGGCAGTTTGAAAAACATTCCCAGGGCCTCTTTTCTTTATCACTCCAGTCCTGGTGCCTGTGGAAACATTTCTAAAAGGTTCTCCAATCTATGTGTGATCGGACAAATCCAATTCCTTCCAAATAAACCTATCAGCTGGCCCGAACACATTGTGTTCCCTAGAACTGGTTCTGAGTTTAAAATGGACATCAAGTGAAGATAATGCAATCATTTGTATACAGCTGTAGGTTCCATGAAACCCCACCTGGAAGAGTTGAACCTTTTGGCAAGCCCCTCCTAGCATGTCTGATTTCCCGCGAGCAGAACCTGACCTCTAGCTAACTTGCAAAGACATTGCAGCTGTAGCAGTTGGAGGGGTTATAATAGCCAGTTGGTTCCTAATCCTATCCATAAATCAGGGGTTGCTGTTGGGGCACTCGTCTGATATTGAGCTGGACTTCCAGCATACCTGACTCCCATACTTCACAATGAGTTACCCAGTCCCATTTGCAATCCACCAAGGGGCCTGTTATATTATGTTATGAGTTTTATGAAGCACAGCAGATAACCCAGAGGTGTCATGGCACTATTGATAACATTGTGTCTGCATATGCTAATCTAGTTCAACTGCGGCCCTCTAGGAACTCACTTGTATACATAGGATTTGAGCAGTTTCCTAAAGGAAAGAAGGTTGGACATGTTGCAAAGTGAGGTTGAGAGAGAGTTCCATGTTTAAGATGCCTGAGCCAAGACAGTGCATCCACCCTGTCTCTTTTTCCTGTATTTCGGAATAATACGTTTCTTATCCAGTGCAGATCTAAAAGAGCAACATGTTCTGTATAGAACACATTTAGATGCCAATCCCGTGACAGCGGGATGGTGGAGACGTTTCTAAATATGAACCGTTTCTCTATCGACAGCCAGCGCAGAGATCATAGCGCTGGGCTAATATGGTCATATCTCCTGATCTTCATTATTAGTCTGAATTTTGGAGCCGCGTGATGGCATGTTTTGGGAGTCCAAGGTAACAGCCGTTTTTGTAATCCAGCCATGATTCATGTTACTTGATGAGAGAAAGAGTGGTACTGAACGATGCGTGTAATTTTTCTTAATAGCACTAGCTGTACCCGGCCATGCGTTGCTGTGGCTCAGTCTGGTTAAATGGAAAAGAAAGATATGTTGCGTGTTCTAGAGTCGGAACACGCAACATATAATTGTCCATGTGAGAAGCAACCCGTGTCTAGATCTAAATCGCGCAATTCTAAAGATTGGCATTGAGCTTTGTTGATGGTGATTGCAAACGCAAGTTGGCATGAATTGAGCTGTTATGATTTCTGCGCCGAACGACGTCATTTGGAAGCATGAGTTGTATTTCCTGATGTTAAATAGGAAATGCTTTGATTCAGCGGTATATCCGGCAAGCAAAGTTTTTAATGGCTCTGGCAGTTCTCCAAGTTGAGACAGTATAATTTGCCCGGTGGCGCAACACATTCCTTTCGTTTCTCCATTACATTTCAGAGCCTTGCAATAAGGACACACTTCAGTCATAGTGCTGAAGAGAACATGCCGCCTCAAACTATAATCATCAGCTGGGTTGTACCAGAATGCAAGGCGATTGTAATCGCGTGATTGTTGAGCACAGAGTCGTGTTTGATGCTGATCTGCCGTTTCTCGTTGACGTCTTTCAGCCACTCTCAACCTGTCGGGTTAATTCTGTTGAGAACGAAGCAAATCTGAAGCTGCAGAACGCAATCGCCATGCTTGCAACCGTGCATCGTGAAGTATGGCTCCACATCGCTCTGCTGCTTCCACGGCACGTATTTGAGCCATTCTAAATCGGAAACATTGAAATGGAATCGTAAAATATTTAATAAAGCGTGTGTTGCTTTTACATCCACCAGATGGCGCTGTTTTTCAGAAAAAGCATGTTTTTACCTGTCACAGGTGTGACATCTATGTATGGTAGGTATATAAAAACATGCGCGTATTCGAATGCAACGTTGTGTCAAAATTTCACAGCAATCGGTGAAGAACTTTCAGAGATTTAAGATTTTGAACAAACGAACATTTACATTTTTATTTATATAGATGAAACATGTTTTGGTCACTGAGGAAATTTGATTCTTTAAGGAGAGCTCCTGGTCAAAATAAATACCCAGGTTCTTGACAACAGGACAAGACAATGGGCCTCATTACGAGGTTGGCGGTAACCTGCCGGTGCCACTGGTGGGTTGCCACCAACCCCATAACACTATTTCCGCCGCCTGAGATCTCTGTGCCACCAGGACATTACAAGTCCCGGTGGCCCGGGATATCAGACGGCGGAAATCGTAGGTCCCCATTCCCATCGAGTCCCATAGGATCTATGAGAGTGGGGAGACGGAAGCACTGGCACCGTTGCTAACGGTGCCAATGTTTTCATAAAAATCTGTGTCTACCGAGGCCCATGCGCCTGGCAGGTCAGACCCTGTCGGGTGCTGAGGTCCCGGCAGGCACAGTTGTAGTCTGCCGGTCTGGAAGGTGCATAGCAGTTCTCTGCATTTGCAACAACCATGTGTGAGAGGATCTCTGTAAAATTTTAAACCACCCAATCAGAATCGAATTTCAAATCAACATTTAAAAAGAAATGTAATTACAAAAACATACATGAATCTTTCAAAGCCACAGTTTTATATTTTTGTCACAGATGTATTCCATGAAACTTACATTGTCAGTCTCGAAAAATTGATACCTCTACTTTGTGACCGCAAACGCATTTTGGTGGCCGTGGGCCAACCGTCTCATGCACGATATGACATAATATAGGTTTTCGAGTTTGCCAATGAACGGCCATTTGGATGTAACAAGAATCATCATTTTGTTTTCTAACCATTGCTCATTGCTTTCTGTTCCTATTGCTTCGCAGTATATTTTCCGCTTACACTGCTCGACTGTAAAACATTGTTGTCTGTATGTGAAAAGGACAAGGCCGCAAGGCCGAGAGGATAACAAAAGTTTGTTGAAACACAAACGTAGGCAGCGCCAGGAAGAATGCCCGGCTCCCTCCCGAATGTAGCCTTGAAGCAGAGCTGCAGGGCATTTAATCATTTTGCAGCTGCCAGCCAGTTTCGTTATATGACAGAAAATGTTAGAATAATACTGCTAAAGGCTTGAATTATGCTTTTCCTACGGCCCCCCCCTTTGCTGAGCCCGCTAGAGCTTGTCGGCTCCCAGGACACGAATAGCACCTAATAGATAGCAAGGTCCGGAATGCAACTCTTCCCCCCGTATGTAGCTCGCTTCCAAGAACAGAAGCGCTGTGTTCTATTCAACAACTGAAAGATGCCTTCGCACTCACAAATTGCAAATTGTTACTAGAATAGATGTTTGAAAGTGTCATAGTAGTCGAAGATGTCCATCATCACACCAAGTTCAAAGAAACCCAATAAAGGGGGGTGTTAAACATGTCATAGCTGATTGTTTGATATGCATTTTGTATATATGTAACTGATGTACATAATTCACTCTCTTGCGTCCCTCGAGGTCTAGAGATACACGTCGCGGGGCGTGAGACCGAGTTGGCCAACTGAGACTTTTGCTTTGCAATAAACCCTAGCTTTGGGAATACAACCTCGTGTCTGGCGTATCTATCGTGTGTGGTGACTCGCCTTGTTTCCATAGACATCAGGGTCCCCTAGGGGCCCCTTTCAAGATGGCGCCCGAATAGGGACCCTCCCCCACTTGTTCGATCGCATAACGTTGTAATTGAGTAAGGCGGAGAACGGCGAGGACGGGACGATGGAGGCGGGATCAAGAGGTTTTCGGGGCGCCCTGTAAAAGTGATGAGAGACTCCTTTGCAGATCTGCACACATCTGATCCCTGATCGACGTGCCTGGCTAGAGAACAAGGAGGCGAGGGTCCCGAAACGAGGCGGAAGCCAAGAAACGCAGACACGACGTACTTTGGTGCATCAGTATACAGACGACTTGATTAATCAGGTGAGTCATTCCCCGATTCAAAGTAATCCTGATATTGGTTGAGAGTTGACTTTGCAAAATCAAACGCCCTAGGTAAGGTTGATTAACCAGGGGGAAGGTTGAAACATGCCTGGGGTATTGTCCACCTTAGCAGGGTTTTTCCGTTGTGGTAGACAATCTTTGGAAGATGGCCAAATTTTACCACCTGGGGGAACGCCGGCGTATAAGATGTATGTAAAGTATGGAGTGGGTGCGACAATATTCTGTGAGACTTGGCATAGGCAAACCAGAAAGCAACAAGACCATCAGTGGCCGATTAATGGTAGTTTTGAGATAGCGAGGATAGACAACCTGGAAAGGGTGTTGATAAGAAAGCGCGTCCTGCAGCATTTGAGACTATTAAAGACTGGAGAAAGGAAGCAATGCTCCGATTTAAAAGCAGAGCAAAGCATGCGCGCAGGCATAAATCGAAAGGTGAAGTAGCGGAAGAGAAAGAAGAGGAGGAGTGAACTGAGAGTCTAAGAAGGGCAGGTAGGCGTGACCAGTTGAATATAGAAAAGATATACCCACAACGAGAATAACACATAGCAGATGAATTGATAGAAATATATTGACCCATACAAAACAAGGCCCAAGATCAGAAGTAAGACCAGACACGTCAGTAGCTATTGCCCAGACCCTGCCCGTAGATCAAGCTCCCCCTCCGGTAGCTCAAGCCCTCCCACAGCCACAGACCGCGCGCGTAAGACTTCCTATTAGCCAACCAGGCCCACAACAGACACTACCTGTTCCCATTGTCCCATCCGCACCTCCCGCCTCAGACACAGACTCGGTACCGTCTGTTCCTCCCGGGGTTGAAGGTTAATCCACGGGGGCAAGAGGCGGGACTGACCAACGGGGGTGGACGAGGGCAACTGGCAGCACAATCAGCAAAGAAAGGAAGGTGGAATTGCAGCAACAGGCAGAGATGTATATAGACGGGAATGATGGGACGACAACATTGGCTTTGATATATGACTTCCGTAGAAGCAACGAAAGACAGGTAGTGTTGGAATGCATGGGTGAATATTTGGTGGAGAAATGGAAACAGTTGATTGGGAAATTACCACCGCAGCGATTGTTAGATTTGAATACATTAGCATGCTGTAGGGAGAGGGATGAAGAAGTGAGAGAACATGTATATAGACTTTTTGAACTCAAAGATGAATTAGATAATGATTATGCTGAAATGTTTGCTACATCTGGGTACAGGAGTAGGGATATCTGGAGAAATAGGAAGGAAACTGTAGAGCCATATATACAACAACGACATTCAATGTCGTCAGTACAAAGGGGCGATAAATTAAAAGTGTGTATACGAGAAGCGTTTAGATGGATGTCGGATCCTAGTATTCCCACAATGGAGATACACAAGATATTTGATGAATGTTCCATGCCCATGAAAAGAAAAGCACTTCAGTCGATGGCTGAACATTTATTAGACAAAGATATAAAAAACGATAAGGCCAGCCCACCCGAAATAATGGCACTATATAGAAGAGCACTAGAGCGAGGGACAGGAGAAACAGCCCTATCGTTGGATCTGGGAATATTGTTGCATCTAAGAGGGGGGGCGGTAAGTGGGGCATTTCCTATGAGAGAGGTCCCACCTACCTTTGTGCCCAAAGTGGAGGTTCCCACAGTGGGCGGTGCAGTGGCGCAGGTAACACCAGCCCATTACACCGCCCAATATGTGCATGTCCCCTTTTCCAGACAGGAGGTGAACAACATAAAGCAGATGATTCCCCGATATAAGAAAGAATCCTGCAGGGTTTTACAAGGAAGTAGAGTCCTGCCTACAATCATCCGTGCTTACCATGGGTGATATAGACCTAATATTCCCGGTGATCCTGCCAGCAGACATATGGAAACAAATAAGGAAGGTAGATGACTCAACAGCCTTTGGGCCACATGGGGGGACTTGATAATAGAGGACAGGAATAAAGCGGTTGGAGGGACACCAGGAGCAAACCTGGTGGCATTACCAGCACGTATAGTGCAGAAGCTAAAACAAATTGTCCCAGAGAAAAGAATTCAATGGGACAAATTGTCCCTCATTACAACTCAGGCGCCGTTAACCCTTAACGCCTGATTACAAGTGTCCCTTTGCGGGTTGGTGTAAAAGCAGGTGTTAAAAATCCAACCCGCAAAGGGACTTTGGAGCTAATTACGGCACCGTAATTTACGGTGCCGTAATTAGCGCCTTCCCCATTCCCATTATGCCCTATGGGGGCAAAAATGGGAATGGGGAAGGGCAAATGGTGAATGGGGAATTACCGCCCCACTCAACTTGGAATGGGGCGGTAATTCCGCCATCCACCATGGCGGAATCGTAACCTTAGCGGCATGGACCATGGTGCTAATAGCACCATGGTCCTCCGCCAAGGTTGTAATGAGGGCTATTGACTGCATGTGTAGAAGGCAAGGATGAGTTGGCTACAGATTATTTTAATAGATTTGAAGAAGTATTCACAGACTTCAGTGGGCAGGATGTGGGTTCGGAAGCGGGAAATAGGTTATTTGTTGACAAATATGTGAGGGGGTTAAAACTTCCAATTCAGGATGTAATAATGACATCAGAGAGTGCATGGCAAGCAAAAACGTTGGGCGAAGTATTACATATGGCCCAATATTATGAGCGCAGAGTGACTACGGGAAAAGAAAAAGAAGAGAGTGATAGGGTAAATCTGAAGACACGGGTATTAATACAGCAAGTAGTAGGACATAATAGAGGGCGAGGGAACGCGCAAGGAAGGAGTCATTCGAATATGCATGGGGGAACAGTGGGACCGAATCAGTGTGCGTATTGTAAGGAGGAAGGACATTGGCGAGCGCAATGTCGCATCTACAGAATAGAAATGGGTTTGGTCAGAGGAGACAGCATAGTGGACACCCAGGAGCGAATGGACCAAATAGGAATAGTATGCAGCAGCATCACAATAACGGAAGTAATCAAAACCAAGGCCAAAACCAAAATGCCCCAAACCAGAGTCAGGGACAGCAAAATCAACAATATGGAAACCAGAGTGGGGGAAATAGAGGAAAGAGTGGGAACGTTTTCGATACACAGCCAAACACGTATTACAGTATTAGTAATGATTACACATCGGACAATGTGTTATTTCCCCAATAGGACAGCCCAGGACAGTGGTCGGAACCAGTGTCTAATCCCGTGAATCAGAGAGGACCCTACGTAGAAATGAGAGTCGGGAAGGAGGAGCACCGCTTTCTTGTAGATACAGGAGCACAGAAGTGTTCAATGGACCATCACTTGGTTCTGGATATACCACTGTCAGGGCAAAAGAATATTTCTGTAGGGTTTGCAGGTACACCAGTCATAAACCCAGTGCCCAAACCAGTCCCAGTTACTATAGGACCATTCACTGAACATTGTCCTTTCCTTTTAACAGAAAATTGTGGCGAGAACTTGTTGGGATTAAACTTGTTGAAAAAACTAGGTTCCGTTATACATTGCACGGCAGACGGAGTGTTTCTAACGATTTGGCCACACAATGCCCCTGTGTCAGAATTCATGTCCGAAGCGTTACCAGGGGAACTAAGTAAAGTACCAACCTGTATATGGGCAATGCATGACAATGATGTAGGATGTTTAAAGATAGAGCCAGTAAAGATCATTTTGAAAGAAGGTGTTACCCTACCGCGAATACCCCAATACAGAATTTTGGCTGAAGGTGAGAAAGGATTGAAGAGTATTGTTACAGATTTGGTGAAATTAGGGGTAATCGAGGAAATTACAGGCAGTACATGCAACAGCCCGATTCTTCCGGTTTATAAAAAAAGAGGCAATGAGGTACCATACCGTTTCATAATTGATTTGTGCGCATTGAATAAGGTAGTAGATCCACAATTCCCTCTAGTACCAACGTCACTACAATATTGACAATGATACCTGTTTCAGCAGACTATTTTAGTGTAGTAGATTTGAAAAACACATTCTCCAGCATGGGGTCTGGCATGGATTCACATGCTCATGAATATTCCCCGTCGTCAGGCTGGGAATCCTCGGTAAAGAAAAAACCAGTATCAGTTTCGTTTCTGATCTGTCTTTCGTAGTAGTAACCAATCACTGGTCTCTGCGTCATACTGACCACAGCCAATGACTGCCCTCTACCTAAGCCCCGCCTCTGGCAGCCATCTTCAGATTTTTACCGCACGTTCATGTGTTGGGATCCTCGTGCTATTGCTCTCGAGCGTTAGTGCTATTTTTCACGTTTTTTCTCAAAAACCTCGATTTTTTCGGTCAAAAGAGCCTCAAGCTCCACCGATCTTACATCCGATCAACGGGGACCCGTGTCGGATTCGTCTGCGCCCCTCAAGGGTGAAGATTTCGTCGAGCTACACTTCGGTGGACTCCAGAAGCTTCTCAGGCCCGGTCTCGGAAATGGCCCAGGAGAAGGGAAGCTCGACGCCCGGAAAGCTGTTCAGGGTATGCCCTGGATGCCAGCTGCAGAACGTCTTTAAGGAGGATGAACACTCTTTCTGCCTTTACTGCCTTCATGAGGACAAGACGCACGTGGAGAAGGACTGTGCGTTTTGCGGCAACATGTCGGAACGGACCATGAAGGACCGCCATCAACGTCTCGCCAACTGGCTGGAGGGGAAAAACCCGTCCGGCGAGAAGAAGAGGAAATCCGAGCGGTCTTCTAAGACCTTTGAGGGCGCCCCGGCGACGGGGGCCCAACATAAGGCCAAGCACCGCGAGTCCGCTGGCACCGGGAGCGCCGAACGGTCGGGCTCTACGGGCGTCAGGCAGGGCGCACCCTCCCCGGCGCCATCAACCACGAGCCAACGCTCTGGGTCGGGTAAGAGGAAGGCCGAGCACCCGGCGAAGCTCCTGGAGAGGCCCCGGTCGAGCTCTAAGGCAGAGGAGGAGCGTGGCAGTGCCCCCTCCACCAAGGATAAGGCGGTGAGCGCACCTAAGGTGGTGAAGGCCTTAATCCATCCGGCCAAGCCCTCTATCGAAACGGTCGCGGCGGCCCTGGCTCAGCCGGTGGAGGCTACACCAGTGGTGGCGACCTCGGGGCTCAGAGTCTCCCTGCCTCCTCGGAGGGAGTCTTCTTTTGTGCCCATCGATAGGACCCCCGTGAAACCCCCCGTGGGGAAGAAGAAGGGGGGGCAGGGCGTCGTCGTAGATTCGGCCTCAACCTCGGAAGAGGAGCTGATCGAGGTCTTAAGCCACGGCCTCGGCGTGGAAGAAGGCCGTCCCGTCGGAATGGACCCCGACGCAGGTGACGACGATGACATCGTCGAGGATACCGACGGGGCCCCTGCTCGCCCGTCGGATTCCCCTCTGCCAGCGCCGCAAGACAACTCAGCGGCCATTTTGTTGGCCATACAGTCCTTATGCTCAGAGATAAGGACGAGGCTACCGTTGCCGACGGAGGAACCTCTCCCGTCGGGGGATCCAGAACCGGGGCCTTCTGGTGTTCCCCCTACCAAGAAAAGAAGGATCCACCCTCCACCTCCTTTTCAGCCGTCGCGCCCCGTCCAGCCCTCCTCCCCGTCCACCCGAGGGGATGATACGGGGACTGACACGGCAGCGACGGGTACGGACGACGAGGCATACGACGAGGATATTCCGTCGTCGCCTCCCGCCAGGGCTTCTCCGCCCGACGAGATCGGATCGTTCCACTCCATGATCTCCAGGGCTTCCGAGCTTTTCCAACTCTGCCCTGAGGAGAAGAAAAAGGAAGGCTTCCTTTATCAGCGGCGCGAGGCCAAGAGGAAGACGGTCCTCGCAGTGCCTCTGTTGGACGACATTTGGGATGAGGGCCTTACCCTCCTCAAGAATCCTTCCACGACGCCAGCTAGAAGAGACCGGTACGAGAAGAAGTACCAGGTCCCGGACACGGCCCCCCTGTACCCCGGACTCCGTCGTCTCCGCGGCGGCCAGGAAGAAAGCGGGGGGGGTGTGGCCTCCACATCGACTTCCCCACCGGACGGCGAGGGAAAGAAATTGGATGCGTTGGGACGCAGAGTCATCTCGTCGGCAGCGACGACGATTAAAGCGACCAACGCCTTGGCTATTGTGGCCCGCTACGACAGGGAGCTCTGGTACAAAATAGCTCCCCTGCTGGATTTTCTGCCGGACGACAAGAGGGCGGAGGCCCTAGAGATCCTGCAGGAAGGTGAGGTGGCCTCGGACCACGCCATCACCATTGCGACGGACATCGCCGACACTGGGTTCCGCCAGTTGGGCAACGGCGTTTGCCTTCGGCGTCGTGGATGGCTCAAAGCTACGGACTTCCGTCAAGACGTTCAGACCAGAGTCCTGGACATGCCCTTCGATGGGAACAACCTGTTTGGGAAAACAGTGGACGATTCCCTTCAGGCCATTAAGGCGGATACTGAGACGGCCCGGGCCCTTGGAGTTCTGCAGCAACGACGGACGCCCTTTCGGAGCAGCGGAGGCAAGGGCGCCTCCAAAGGTTCCGGCGGCGGTTTCTCTTCCTACCGTCAAGCGGCCCGCTCGTCGTCTCAGGAGGCCTACAGAGGACGAGGCAAGTCTGGCGGCCCCCGCCGTCGTCGCCAAGGAGGTCAAGGCGGCAAGGCCGCGTCCAAGCAGGATTGAACCGGCCGTGGGGTCGGGTCCCACCGAAGCACCCCGGTGGGAGGCCGGCTGGCGAGCTTCATCGGCGTGTGGGAGTCCATCTCCACCGACCGTTGGGTGCTGGACGCCCTGGCCCGGGGCCACGCACTCGAGTTTCAGAGAAGGTGCCCGCGCGTCCCCCCCGTGGCCAGGAAAGAACTTCACGTCCCTCAACTTCTCCTGGAGGTAAAGGCGATGCTCAGGAAGGGCGCCATCGAACTCGTCCCAAAGAGGCTTCGGGGCTCCGGAGTTTACTCGAGATACTTCCTCGTGAAGAAGAAGACGGGAGGATGGCGCCCCATCCTAGACCTGCGACGTCTGAACAAGTTCATCAAGGCGCAGAAGTTCCGGATGGTCACCCTCCAGCACGTCCTGGGTCAGCTGGAGGAAGGAGACTTCCTATGGTCGTTGGATTTGGAGGATGCCTACTTCCACATTCCCATCCTAAAGAAGCACCGAAAATTCCTCAGGTTTGTGGTCCAAGGGCGTCACTACCAGTTCAAAGCCCTCCCCTTCGGACTACGGTCGGCACCCAGGGTATTCACCAAGTGCCTCGCACCGCGAGGGGATCCACGTCTACCCCTACCTGGACGACTGGCTCATCCGCGCCAAGACGAGGGAGCTCGCCGTGGATCACATGGCAAGGACCGTCCAACTTCTCACGGACCTGGGATTCTCCGTGAACTACGCCAAATCCCACCTGGTGCCCGCGCAAGACGCTCTGTTTCTGGGAGCGAGACTGAACACAGTGTCCCTTCTGGCCTCCCCGTCGGAGGAGAGGACCAGGACCATCTTGGGCAAGGTGCAGCGGATGTTGGTGGCCGACGCGGCCAAAGTGAGGTCCATCAAGTCCCTCCTCGGGATGATGTCTTCCTGCATCTACCTCATTCCCATGTGCAGGCTCCGGATGCGCCTGTTGCAGGAGTTCCTGGATGCGCGCTGGATCCAGACGACGGGCAGCTTCGAGGAAAGGATCGCGCTCGACGAGAGTTTCCGACGAGCGATACGGTGGTGGGGCACCCGCGCACATCTGACGGCGGGCATGGACTTCCAGACCCCAGCCCACCAGGAGACAGTGACCACGGATGCCTCCCTGGAAGGGTGGGGAGCGCACACCGAAAATCTGCACGCAAGGGGACTTTGGCTCCCGACGGAGAAGTTCCTGCATATCAACGTCCTGGAGCTCTGTGCAGTGTTTTGGGCCCTCAGGTCCTTCCTTCCGTCTCTCAAGGGCAAGGTGGTGAGGATCTTCACCGACAACACCACCACCATGTTTTACATCAGGAAACAGGGCGGAACCAGGTCCCCAGCACTGTCCAAGGAGGCGCAGGACCTGTGGCATTGGGCCGTCGCCCAAGGGATATTTCTGGTGCCGTTTCATCTGGCAGGGATAAAAAACACCATCGCCGACTCACTCAGCAGGGAGCTGCGCTCGTGCCACGAGTGGGAACTACGGCAGGATCTAGTGGATCGCCTCTTCCGACGGTGGGGCACACCCCAGATCGACCTGTTCGCGACGGCGACGAACACGAAGTGCCGGAGGTTCGCCAGCAGGTTTCCCCAGGCGAGGAGCATGGGCGATGCTTTCTCGTTCCCCTGGGAGGGCCTGTTCCTCTACGCGTTCCCTCCCTTGCCTCTGCTAATCCGGCTCGTCAACCAGCTCAAGAGGTCACGGTGCAGGATGATCCTCGTCGCACCTGCGTGGCCGAGGCAGATATGGTTCCCTGACCTTCTGGACTTGTCAGCGTCCCCGCCAATCAAGCTGCCGGTGGACGCGGATCTACTCTCCAGGGAAGGAGGCGCCATCCTCCACCACGACCCGAAGTCACTGAACTTGCAGGCCTGGCTCCTGCAGCGCTAGAGTTTGGAGGATACGACATACCGGCCGACTGCAGAGAGGTTCTTGCAAAGGCCAGGGCGTCCTCGACTCTTAAGTGCTACGGACACAAATGGAAGAGGTTTTCTGTCTGGTGCCACGCACAGAAGATTAACCCTCTAGGGATTACGGCGCCCCAAGTACTGCCGTACCTGCTGACGCTGGCCAAGGCTGGACTGGCACACGCGTCCATCAAGATTCATCTTGCTGCGATCTCCCGATACACCAGAACCACGGGGCGGACGTCCTTGTGGTCTCATCGTCTGGTGAAAGAGTTCATGAAGGGACTATTCAGATCGTTCCCGCCGGTGAAGGCTCCGGCCCCGGCGTGGGAGCTCAACGTGGTGCTGACCAAGCTCATGGGACCTCCGTTCGAGCCTCTACACTCGGCCCCGTTGAAGTTTCTGTCGTGGAAAACAGCGTTTCTCGTGGCCATCACCTCCGCACGACGGGTGGGAGAGATCCAGGCCCTTTACTGCAAGGCTCCGTACTTGACTTTTCACGACACGAGGGTAGTGCTCAGGACGCACCCTTCCTTCATGCCCAAGGTACCGTCGGACTTCCATCTCAACGAACCCTTGGTGTTACCTGTGTTCTTCCCGTCGCTTTCGTCGCCGGCTGAGAGGACTTTGCACTCGCTGGATGTGGCTAGAGCGCTGAAGTTCTACGTGGACCGCACAAAGTGTTTTCGGAAGACGTCACAGCTCTTTGTAAACGTTGGACCTGTCAATCAGGGGAAGGCTCTCTCGAAGGCTTCCATTTCCAGATGGCTCTCCGACTGTATCATGTACTGTCACCGGTTGGCAAACCGACCGCTGCCTGGCCGTCCGAGAGCCCATTCCACCAGAGCGATCGCAGCTACCACGGCGTTCCTATCTGGTGTGCCCCTGCTGGACATATGCAGGGCTGCTACGGGGAGGTCGACGCACACCTTCACGAAATTCTACTGCGTCGATCGGGATTCCAGGGAGGAGTCCAGGGTCGGCCAAGCAGTGCTGCGCAACCTGTTCGCCTGAGGTGAGCCTGGTGAGGAGGTAAGATGCTTAATGTTGAGTTTGATGTAATGCTTAATGTTGAGCCTTTGCCACCTCCCGTGGTTGTGCATGTGTGTACTGCTATGTATTCTTTATTCATGAACATGTGAATCCATGCCAGACCCCATGCTGGAGAAGGAACAAGTTACTTACCTGTAACTGTTGTTCTCCAGCATGGGTCTGGCATGGATTCACATGCGAACCCTCCCGCCTACCCCTCTGCGGCTCTTCACTTGGTCATACTGCCACTTCACGTGCTTCCAAATCTGAAGATGGCTGCCAGAGGCGGGGCTTAGGTAGAGGGCAGTCATTGGCTGTGGTCAGTATGACGCAGAGACCAGTGATTGGTTACTACTACGAAAGACAGATCAGAAACGAAACTGATACTGGTTTTTTCTTTACCGAGGATTCCCAGCCTGACGACGGGGAATATTCATGAGCATGTGAATCCATGCCAGACCCATGCTGGAGAACAACAGTTACAGGTAAGTAACTTGTTCCTTCTTCAGTATTCCAGTGGACAAGGACAGTAGATATTTGTTCGCGTTCACATTAGGAGGACGATCATTTACATTTACGCGGATTCCGCAAGGTTACACGGAAAGTGCAAGTATTTACAGTAGAGCATTAATAGAGCAGCTAGACATGCTGGAATTACCCGTGGGTTGTGTACTCTTGCAATACATAGACAATCTATTGCTAGCTGCAAACACAGAGGAGATTTGTAAAGAAAGCACTGTATTACTACTGTCACACCTAGCGGCACATGGCCATAAAGCTAGTTTGAAGAAATCTCAGTATAATCGAAAGGAGGTGGCCTATTTGGGCTACCTACTTTGGAAAGGAGGGAGAAGACTAACGCCAGAATGCATAGAAAGTATTTCTTGTATGCCTATTCCAAAGACACAAAAAGGAGTCAGAGCCATAATAGGCATGGCTTCATATTGCCGACAATGGATTGGTAATTTTGCGTTAATTGTGAAGCCGCTGGTGAATTTAACTAGAAAGGATGTGGTTATGCCTTTGCAGTGGGATGAGGAATGTCAGAAAGCATTTGATGGATTGAAAACTGCATTATGCTCGGCTCCAGTTTTGGGTACGCCGAATTATGAGAACATTTTTAGACTATTTGAGTGTGAAAGTGAAGGATGTGAATTGGCGGTTTTGACACAGGAACAAGGTGGAAGAAATAGGCTGTGCCGCTATTTTTCTTCTGCGCTGGACCCTGTAGCGCACACACTACCACGATGTTTGTGATCTGTCGCGGCGGCTGCTGCGTCAGTGAAACAAACGGAAGGGATGGTATTGGGGCACACTTTAATTTTGATGGTGCCACATGCCATAGACGTTCTATTAAATAGGACACAGACGCAGCACCTCACCTCTGCTAGATTGACAAGATATGAGATTATCTTGTTTGCGCCCCATATCCAAATTATGAGGTGTAGCGCTTTGAATCCTGCAGAATTAATGCCACCAACCATAAAAGAAATTGGGAAGAATGAATCAACCCCCCCCCCCACGATTGCTTAATGATCACTGAGGAAGAAACCAAGGGGAGAGTTGATTTAAGTGATATCCCACAGAAAGAGCCAGATGGAGAGTTATTTTGTGACGGCTCATGTTTTAAATTACCAGATGGCACGACAACTGCTGCATATGCTATCACTACCGTAGAGAGCGTTGTAGAAAGCAAAAGAATTACCTATAATTCAGCACAAGCTGCAGAAATAATAGCATTAACCAGAGCCTGCGAGATTTCTGAAAATTTGAATGTGAATATATATACTGATAGTCAGTGTGCTTTTGGAGTGGTTCATAATTTTGGTCGACTCTGGGCTGAGAGAGGGTTTTTGACATCACATGGCGCCAGAATTCAACATGGCCCTTTGATTGTATGATTGCTGTCTGCACTCACGTTTCCAAAGCGCCTAGTAATAGTGAAATGCGAGGCACATAAAAAAGTAACATGCAAAGTAGGAGAGGGAAACGCGTTTGCAGACAGAATTGCGAAACAAACTGCCACTGATTTGAATACCAAAATGATGACGGTTCAGACAGAGGAAGTACCCTGTATGATAGAAGATGGAGTTGCCACTGTCAAAGAAATGCAGGCCGAAGCTACGGCCGATGAAATACAGGGGTGGGCAGAGGGATCTGCTGAGTTGGATCTGGAGGGTTGTTGGGTGGACATGGGAACTAGAAACTGGATGTTGCCAAATTCGTACGTGACTGCAATGGTCACAATGGCCCACAGCCCTACGCACATCTGTGCGAAGAAAATAATACAGCACCTTTCTACAGTTTGGCAGAATGCAAACATAAAAAAGAATGCAGAGAGGTTGGTGCAGAACTGTATCACGTGTTTGCAACACAATGTAGGGAAGGGAACAGTGACTCCAACAGGCAGTTTTGGCCCGCCCTCTATGCCATTTGAGGTGATTCATTTTGATTTCATAGAAATGGAAAGGTGCCAAAACTTAAAATACGTCTTGGTGGTGATCTGTGCATTCAGTAAGTGGGTGGAGGCATATCCCTTGAAGGACTGCACAGCAATGAGCACGGCAAAAGTAATGTTGAAGGAGTACTTTTCCAGATTTGGCTTGCCCCGAGTCCTATGGTCTGGTAATGGACCGCATTTTGTGGGTGCAGTGGTATTACAGATATTATGCTGGTCTTCAGATTGATAAGAGATTCCATAGTTCAAGGCATCCGAGTTCTGCCGGTCTTGTGGAGAGGCACAACGGGATTCTTAAATCAAAGATTAGCAAGATTTGTGCAGGAAGCAAATTGAGTTGGGTGGATGCATTACCAATAGCACTATTATGCATGCGTACGTCTGTACAGGCTAAAACTGGGCTCTCCCCGTACGAGATCGTGATGGGGAGGCTGGCAAATGTTTGGTGCGCACCTCAGCCAAAACGACTTAGTGAGATAGAACATCCTGTGCTTAGTACTTATTGTGGCCTTTTAATGCAGAAATTGCATTTGATTCATCAGCAGGTGCAGGAGGCATTACCAGTGAGATATACCAGTCCAGGGCACGCGCTGGAGCCAGGAGACTGGGTGCTGCTAAAGAATTTTGAAAGAAAGTCATCATTAGCACCCAGGTGGCGCGGGCCCTATCAAGTACTCTTGGCGACGCAGGCGGCAATATGGGTGGATGGAAGGAAGTCGTGGATCCATGCCAAGAAGATTCCAACTGCACTGAAAGACTTGCCTGACACTGATGACCGGAAAGAGATAGCGGTTCCATAAACGAAAGAAACTGTTGCCAGTAAGCAGCCACCTAATCTGCCAAAATGAGAAGTGAAACTCGAAACAAAGCATGAGACGATTGCCAAAGAGGGGGAAGGGCAAAGAGTGCCCCAACGTTGCCCAGCAGAATCGACATCACTGCTGGCCGACACAAAATCTGCCTTGCAAATACCAGCAGAAACAAATCGTGTACCCCTTTGGCGCCCACCAGCACTTGCCAGCACGCCAAAGAACGGATCTGCATCATTGGCACGGCGCACACCAGCACCTGCAGTAGCGCCACAGGCTGACTTTGAGCCTGAATCTGGAAGTGCACCGGCACTGTTCACGGATCATACGATACCAGGAGCCAGGCGATACAACTTGCGGCCTCGGAAGACAAAGTGATCCGCAGTTCTTTTTGGTGTTTATGTCAACCTCTGGTTCAGCTCATGGACGGAGAAGGAACCAGAGGTGTAGAGGAGAGAAGCGTGAGAATTGTGCAAGTCAGACAATTCAAGACTCGCGGCTCCTCGGTGCGATCATGAAAAGTACATTTGTCCTGAACCAGAACGGACAAGCTGGGCGCACATGGTACTATGGCAAGTGAGATAACTGATTAAAAGTACATGTGTCCTGAACCAGAGCGGACAAGCTGGGCGCACATGATACTAAGGCGATAAGATAACTGATCAAAGGTCCTCTGAGCGGTATAAGAAAGGACAAGTGATCTCGCCTAAAAACGAATAATCAAATCCAGGCTAAAAAGGACAGGCAGAACTGAACTGTGACAATTCCATTGAACTTATTAACATCAGAGCAAGCGCGACGAAGAGAGATATCCACAACGAACTGTGATAAGAAAGAAGAAGGACGACGAGAAACATGCCGGGACCGGTTCCAGCCTCCTCCTGCACCACTACCGCTGAGAATGAGTCAATTATAAAGACTGTAAGCTTAAGAAAAACGCATGGTAAAACAAATTGTATGCTGGTACTGACAATAATAATGTGCTTTATGAGCGTGTTAGCACCAATATCGACAGCCCTAATATCATGGTGGGTGGAAACAATACACCCATTAGAAATGTTTTTACCAATAATTAATATATCCACTACTGAAAGCCCGGTTCAGGTGATCCCTTATACCCTGCCCCCAATGGAAGAAAGACACAGGGAAGGTTTTGGAAATAATACTTTGCTGTTGATCATGAACATGACACATGCAATTCTGAAGAAAACAAATTGCTGGGTATGTGCCCATTTACCACAGCATGCTGGGAAAGGAATAGGGTGGTATGTGCAGCCACTACCATTAAGTTCCGCATGTAGTGCATCCTTAGGTGCAATGTTCAATGGGAAATGGAATGAGAGTAATACGGGTCAATTAGATAGCACCAACATGAATGAGTTTGCGGAGATAATAATGAAGTCTGTGGGTTGTTCCATTTTCCATAAAGCACAAGTAATAGCCCCAGAGCCCACGAGGAAAAGTACACGAAAGATAACACGACAAAATAGACGAGATAGATTGTCCCCACCAGAAAAAACCTCTGTAATGACGTTTCGTGAAAGAACGGAAGGGGACAAAGATGCAATTTCCCCATTTTACACAGTGAATTATAGCCCAAGAACTGTCCTTTTTTGTCTAAAAAAGAAAGGCTCTTTTTCAGTCGGAACATATACTGGTTGCATGAATACAGTGGTATTAAAATGGGAAATAGAACCAGTATATGTAGGTGATCCAGTTTATTTTATATGTGGAGAGAAAGCATATCCTTGGTTGCCCAGAAACTGGGGAGGTACATGTTACCTAGGGCTACTGTTCCCAGGAGTATTCCTCTTAGAAACAGCAGCCATGGCCAGATTATCCAGAACTAGAGTCAAAAGGACTGACAAGGGTGTTTTAATAGCAACTGATGTAGCAAAATCATTCATTCCATTCATTCCATTCTTAGGACTGAACTCCTATAATATAAGACAACTGTCCAGAATCCTAAAAAATACAATAAACACAACAACAGATATACTATTTAACATGAGGTTGGAAGAAAGAGGAATCAGGTTAATGACGCTGCAAAATAGAATGGCTCTCGATGTGATCCTGGTTGATCGTGGGGGAATTTGCAAAATAGTGGGATCAGCATGTTGCGTTTATGTCGATGACTATTCCCCCACGATCTTTGAAGCAATAAAGAAAATGCACGTCCCAAGCTCTGAACTCCCTACTGGAGAAGGGAGCTGGGGAATAGGATCTTGGTTTTGGGGAATACTACGTTCTTGGGGATGGAAGTTGATCTCAATATTAGTAGTGGTGTTTGGAATATTCCTAACGTGCTGTTGTTGTATACATTGTCTACCCATAGTTTGCGCTAAGGTAACTGAGGGATGTACGGAAGGATGTATGCATATGATGACAAAGAAAAAACAACCTCATGGTCGAACTGACCCAGACCCAAATGAGGTGAGAGCAGTAAAAGAGTTGATGGCAATAGATATTGATGAAGACGATGATGTCTACGATAGCATGCAAAATTCAGACATAAGTACTTCAGACTCATCATCACTAGAGGAGGTTTCAATAAATAGATGAGACGTTTGGCATACGGCCAAAGGAGGGTTTGTCAGTCTAGAAAAATGGATACCTCTACTTTGTGACCGCAAACGCATTTTGGTGGCCGTGGGCCAACCGTCTCATGCACGATATGACAGAATATAGGTTTTCGAGTTTTCCAATGAACGGCCATTTGGATGTAACAAGAATCTCCATTTTGTTTTCTAACCATTGCTCATTGCTTTCTGTTCCTATTGCTTCGCAGTATATTTTCCGCTTACACTGCTCGACTGTAAAACATTGTTGTCTGTATGTGAAATGGACAAGGCCACAGGGCCGAGAGGATAACAAGAGTTTGTTGAAACACAAACAAAGGCAGCGCCAGGAAGAATGCCCAGCTCCCTCCCGAATGTAGCCTTGAAGCAGAGCTGCAGGGCATTTAATCTTTTCGCAGCTGCCAGCCAGTCTCGTTATATGGTAGAAAATGTTAGAATAATACTGCTAAAGGCTTGAATTATGCTTTTCTTATGGCCCCCCCTTTGCTGAGCCCGCTAGAGCGTGTCGGCTCCCAGTACACGAATAGCACCTAATAGATAGCAAGGTCCGGAATGCAACTCTTCCCCCCTGTATGTAGCTCGCTTCCAAGAACAGAAGCGATTTGTTCTATTCAACAACTGAAAGATGCCTTTGCACTCACAAATTGCAAATTGTTACTAGAATAGATGTTTGAAGGTGTCATAGTATTCGGCGATGTCCATCATCACACCAAGTTCAAAGAAACCCAATAAAGGGGGGTGTTAAACATGTCATAGCTGATTGTTTGATATGCATTTTCTATATATGCAACTGATGTACGTAATTCACTCTCTTGCGTCCCTCGAGGTCTAGAGATACACGTCGCGGGGCGTGAGACCGAGTGGGCCAACTGAGACATTTGCTTTGCAATAAACCCTAGCTTTGGGAATACAACCTCGTGTCTGGCGTATCTATCGTGTGTGGTGACTCGCCTTGTTTCCATAGACGTCAGGATCCCCTAGAGGCCCCTTTCAACATGATGATATAATAAAACTCAAAGTCAAAATTAAGACAAAATATACACAAGGATTCTAATTGACATCTGAAAAACAGACCTATAAGACACTCAAAGTGCCCTTCTCCAAAGAAACAAAACAACACAAGTGATAACCCTGTAACCAGGACCTAGCCGTACATATGAGTAAAAAGCCACAAAACAAGAATATAGATACAGAAGAAAGACACGTGGAGTATTTGTGCTTTAAGTATATTTATGTAACATTAGTTAGCTTTGAGAGCCATCCCCCAACACCACGCATGCTTACCTTCCCTAGTTCTCCCCTGTTATGTAACTTGGTAGGAGTTGGAGGGGTTCCTAGTAGCTTCCTGAGCCAATTATGTCCCTGAGCTGAACAACGTGGAAGACTTGCTAGAATTGGCTAAAGTCCATCTGTTAATATTTGGTGTAGATTGGCCGATAGCACTTGCCAGATTTCCTTCTTTTCGTCTTTGTTCTTTCATGTGAGCCTGGAGCAGCGGCAGCTCCTGACAAAAAGACCAGGCAAAATGTTCAGGGGGATTGTTTAAGAATGCCAGATGGTGAGTATGTAACAAGGGAAAGTCCAAAGTTGCTTTTCTTGAGTCAGATGAGCAGGGGAGCAGGTAAGTGACGTGGAAGGCTTGTAAGGACTCTGCTGCAGTAATCTCTTTCAGGTACATGTCTTCCTTCAGAGTAAGTCCCTCAAGGTATGTGCGGCTTCCTTCAGGTAGGAGCAGAAGCACCTTTAGAAGCAGGTGTTGTTGGCCAGTGGAGCAGCGTTATAGTAGGAATGCCAAGCATGTGCCAGCCGGTGGATGGAGCGTCTATAGCCCCACTCACAAGATGGCGCCTGCAAGGTCCCAATCCCATGAGAATTTCAGTTCTCACAGGATTTCAGCAAAATCTTGATGTCCCCGCTGGTGATTTGGAGGGCCTGATAAACCTGTTTGCTAAATACTGTTCCAGATATTTTTCAGGTGGTCATTGTCTGGGGCAGTTAAGGCATAGATGAAACTGCAGGGGATCTGGGCATTTTATACTGATTCAATTTGCCAATCATATGGACAGTGGGATTGTCATTGTGGGGTTGTTAATTCAGGAGGAATATTTTGCTTGAATAGTCATATTTTAACAATTCAGATATGTTCTGTGGATTAAAATCATTACAACTGTTAAACTAAGTCGTTTTGTGTCGAAATCGATTTGCATCCCATGTGGCGTTCTGCAGGGTCCCCTCTGTCTCTAATCGTATTTAATGTTTATATCCAACCACTACTGGATCTTCTGGCAAAATCAAGAGTACAAAACCATCCAAATGCTGATGAGACCCATGTGAATCTAAATGTTTTGATCCTTGTGATAAGTTTGGAGAGCTTACCTCTTGCTTGAAAGAAGTGGACGAGTTGTGCTTCTTTACAGTCTAACATTGAATCCATGTAAAACAGAAGTCGTCCTTTTGAGCCCTTCTCATTTACTTAAGGATTCATCCCACTGCTTTCCTCCTCCTGTTTCATTTGAACTTCCTGTCTCCTATTCTACTAAACTTAAGAACTTAGGTTGTATATAGCAGTCAGAGTTAGGAGTTGACCCTCAAGTCGGAAAGGTTGAAAAGACTTCCCTTTTGACATTGACTGCTCCGCGCTTCATGCCTCCTTCTCTACCTCTTCTCTGGCCTGCTTCCCCTTTCGCCATAGTTCAGTCTGCTAGGAGCCTCGGCCTTAGTTTTTATAATGCACTCGCCTTTACTCTGCAGATTCTTGAATTCTAGAAAATCTCAATTCCTGTTTCAGCGCCTCACACATATTCTAACTTTCCTCATCTTCCCTCGCAAGTTGGAGGTGACTAGGGCCCCTAGTCCTCTCGAGGCTGGACTGTTGGCAAAGCCTCCATATGGGTCTCTCCAAGTCTTCAATCCATATGCTTCCTGAATCATTTATCTAGGCTCATCCGTGGCCTCATATCCTCTGACCACATCACTCCCACATTAACATCTCTCCTCTAAATTACCAATTGAAGCCAGAATATCCTTCAGGAACCTTTGGATCATTCACCAAGTCTGAGTCCATGGGCCTTTTTACCTCCAGTGCAAGGACCTCGGGATCGCCCTCGTTCAGATCCCTTGTCATCTGGAGGCTCGAGAGGCAGATATTTCGGGGCAATACCCTTAATGTGACTGGGTTCCATCTCTGCAACTCCCCTACCACCTGTCTTGAGAGAAGGAAGCTTCTAAAGACTATTCTATACAAATAACTATTTGACCTTTAAGGGGTGGAGGGGTTCCACCTGCTTCCTTTCATCCTCAGAGTGAGGCTATTTTCCTGGCACGTTAGCTGGAGAACAGTGCCTCATTTCCTGGTGATCTGCTTCTTGCTTGGTCCGTTGAGGTGGAGTTCTTTGTCCATTTCGGTTTTGGATCCCACCCCTCCTGGAATTTGTGTTGTGGGGTTCTTCCTTTCC
This sequence comes from Ambystoma mexicanum, assembly GCF_040938575.1. NCBI lineage: Eukaryota > Metazoa > Chordata > Amphibia > Caudata > Ambystomatidae > Ambystoma > Ambystoma mexicanum. The sequence goes on from NC_090939.1 coordinate 67,558,437, forward strand.
TCACTCAACCCCTCTCTTTAAACAGTTCTGCTGGATTTCATGCAGTTCGTGGCTTCTTTGATCTCAGCGCTACACTCCTCAAGAGACCCGTAAGCTTGCACTTTACCCGCTTCAAAGGGTACCTGTGCCCACTTTTGTACTTGCCTGTTTGTAACAGTGGTTTCCTGTGTGTTCTTTGCATTTGCCCCCTTTCCTTTTTTTTTTTTTTAATAACTCTGTTTATTGAATTTAAACAACAAAACATAAGAGACATATAAGAATAAGACATGAGTCAGCAGTATACATGTGGAAGGCAATCACAGCAGTATACAAGTTGAAGGCAGTCGTCCATATCAACGGGGCCCGTAGGGCCGAGGACCAGAAGACAACAAGACAACAATAGGACCAGGCAGGCAAACAAGGCAAGCATCACTACCGGTGCACCCCCACCCACAGAACTTATTGAGCATCTAGCCGTTTGCCCCATATTTTCTCGAATTTACGGGGGCAGCCCCTTGCATTATAAATTCGGCGCTCTAAGGTAGCACCTCGGTCCAGCTCGTTACTCCATCGATTCAGGCTCAATGGTTCGTCCGACCCCCAATTGGCCGCTATAAGCCTTTTGCTCGCCCCCAGCGCCGTTGCCAAGAACATTTTTTCATGTTTGGACAGGTCTACTTCTCCTCCAATGCCCAATAGTACCATCTTGGGGTCCCTGGGAATTGGTGTCCCCAGAGCGGCTGAGATTGTATTAACACATTCCACCCAGAAGGCCTGTATCACCTGACAGTCCCATATCATATGGTAGAAGGTGGCGGGTTCAGTTTTGCATCGGACACATGTCTCGTCTTCTATTCCACCCCATCTGGCCATTGCAGTGCGCGAGTGATATGAACGGTGTAGGATCCTCAACTGTATGAGCCTAAGCTTGGATTCTATCCCAATTTCTCTGGGGGACATTAATGCTTCTACCCAGTCTTCAGGTTCCAGGGGGCCCAGGTCCCTTTCCCACTTTGCCTTTAGTCCGTCGAGTTGTGGAGTCCCGAATGAGCTAAGGGCCTGATAGAGGCTGGAAGTGACCTTAGAAGAGATGTACTGCGGGAGAATATTGGTCTCGATGGAGGAGCAAGGGGGTAGGACCGTTGTGTCGGGGAATTGGGCGCGGATTGCATGGGACAATTGCGCATGCCGAAACCGATCCATGGGAGCCAGGTTGAATCGTTCGCGCATGGTCTCAAAGCTCAAGAGGCGGCCCTCTTGTATAATTTGTGCTAATGTGTGTATTCCTTTGGTCAGCCAGTGACCGAAGGGGCCCATTTTTACCAGTTCTGGGAGGAGCGCGTTGTGCCATATGGGTTGCGACAGTGTTGGTTGGCCTTCCCAGCCAATTAGCTTGTGAGCGGCCCGCCAAGCCCTCCGGATATGATGGGACATTTTGGGCAGCGCCGGGAGTTGGTCGCGGGTGGCGTAGAGGATTTGGAGCGGTGTTAGTGGGGACATGGTCTCCAGCTCTATACGGTTGTGTGGCTGTGTGGGGTCTGCATGTATCCAGTCATTCACTACTCCTATTTGTGTGGCCAAGTAATAGGTGCGTATGCAAGGTAACCCAATGCCTCCCTCCCACACCGATCTTTGGAGCGTGTCAAGGGCAATCCTGGATTGTTTCCCTCCCCAAAGCAATGTGCGCAGATTCTTGTCGATGAGTGCGAAGGTTTCCCGGGGGATGGGAAACGGGGCGTTCTGGAGTACATACAACAGTCTGGGAAGGGTCATCATTTTAAATAGTGCGGCCCGGCCCATTAGGGACAGGGGGAGAGATTGCCAGTGGGGGATGTCTCTGATGAACCGCTCTATTACTGGTTGTATATTAAGTCGGGGGAACCCATCGAGCGTCGGGTCAAGCCGTATACCCAGGTATTTGAATTCCCTGATAGAGACGCGATATGGGCAGGTCTCCGGGATCGCAGGCTCACCCCCCTGAATCGGGAAGAAGATGGTTTTGGCCTCATTAACCTTTAGGCCTGCAAAGGACTGATATTCCCCGAGTATGCGGGAGACCACCGGGCACGAGACACCTGGGTTACTAAGGTATATGAGCAGGTCGTCCGCATAGAGCGAAAGGCGGTCTTCCCCCCCTCCCGGCCAGACGAAACCATTCCAGTTGGTGTTAGCTCTAAGCTCAATCGCAAGTGGCTCGATGGCCAGGAGGAAGAGGAGTGGAGACAGCGGGCACCCCTGCCGCGTGCCTCGACCCAGGGGGAAAGGTTTGGAGGACATGCCGTTCACCCTCACCGTGGCCTCCGGGGATGCATATAACAGTTTTACCCACGATATAAACGTCTGCCCCAAATTCATCCTGGCCATGATCTCCCACAAGGCATCCCACCCCACTGAGTCAAACGCCTTTTCGAAGTCCACCGCCAGGAGGGCGAGTGGAGCTGGTATCTCCTTTGCCCTGGATAGCGCCAATTGGACCCTGCGCAAGTTCATTCGAGTCGATTTATTGGGCATAAAACCGCATTGGTCCGGATGGATTAGGGTCTCAATCACTTGCAGTAGTCTGTTGGCGAGTGTTTTGGCGAGGACCTTCGCTTCGCCATTAATCAGGGATATCGGGCGATAGGAGGCACATTCCTCCGGGGGTTTCCCCGGCTTGTGTATGACCACTATGCATGCCTTCCTGAGGTCTGGGGGGAGTGCTCCTAGTTCCCTGCTGCGTAGAAACATGCGGTGCATGTGGGTGGGGAGCATGCTACCAAGGCACTTCCACGTTTCTGTTGGGAACCCATTGGGGCCCGGAGTTTTCCCGGGCTGGAGTTGTGCCAGTGCCTCCTGCACCTCAGTGTCAGTAATATCCGCATTCAGGAGGTCTGATTGGTGCTGCAGGAGTGTCGGGATTTCGATGTGGTCGAGGTATCGGGAGGGTTCGACTAATGGGTTCCCCGTGGGCGGGGTGTAAAGATTTTTGTAGTAGGTGGCGAATGCCTCGACGATATCTGAATCTTCCGTCAGTAGTGTCCCATCCGGAGATCTGATTGCCCTAACGTGTCCCCTGCTCTGCACGCGTCTCTCCAACCAGGCCAGTGTCTTGTTAGCTTTGTCGCCCCTTTCATATATTTGGCTTCGGACTAACTGGTGAGCATTTCGTGCATTGTCTAGGGACAGGTTACTGAGGGCGGCCTGCGCCGTGAGCATCGCCTCCTTTGCTTCTTGGGTGTTCTGTATGAGGGTTTGTCGCTCACACTCCAGGACGCGTGTCTCTGCATCCCTGACCTTCTGGACTTGGCGTTGTTGGTAGGCGGAGACCTTGGAGATAGCCTCCCCTCGTAGGACAGTTTTGTATGCCTCCCAGATTGTGATCGGGCAGTCCACCGAGCCCACATTCTGTTCGAAGTATTCCGCTGTCGTCTTCTCTAGCTCTTCTGCAATCTCGGGGAGACGGAGATGGTACGTATTTAGGCGCCAGTTACGGTCTGAGCGGCAGGAAGAGTTCTTGAGGGTCAAGAGAAGCGGGGAGTGGTCCGAGATCCCTCTTGCGAGGAATACAGCATCGAGGAGCCTGTGGGTTATATTGCGAGGGATGAAGGCGTAGTCGATCCTGGAGAATGATTTGTGGACCCCAGAATAGAAGGAGAACCCTGCCTCGTCGCCATGTAGTGTGCGCCAGGTGTCCACCATTCCTGAGGTTTCTGCAAACGTGGTGAGCGGCGTAGAGGTGGGACGTGATCCAGCTCTCCTATAGGTTCTGTCGATTGTGATGTCCATTACCTCGTTAAAGTCCCCTCCGAGCACCCACACATCCGCCTCCTCCTCCAGGAGTAAGTTCTGTAATTCAGCGAGCAGTTCCTTCGTCAGTGTGGGGGGGGCATAGAGCGCTGCCAGGCCCCATCTCTCACCCCAGATGTCCGCCAGCAACAGCACATAGCGGCCCCGGGGGTCCGTCCTGATCTTCCTAACATGGAGAGGAACTCTCTTGTGGACGAGTATCATTGTGCCCCTCGCCCCTTTCGTGAATCCGGCATGGTAGACCTTCGAGTAGTTGGATCTTTTGAAAAAGATGGTGTTGGTGCCTGTCAGATGTGTTTCATTTAAGAGGGCAATGTCTGGCGAGTGTCGGTTTAGGTACTGGAGTACCAGTCTTCGCTTTATGCTGGAGCCGAGGCCATTGACGTTCCAGGACAGTATCTTCACTTTGTTGGAGTTCATCCTGTCAGCGTGAGACTATTTGTTGGGGTGTCTGAGAGGATTAGTGGCCGTTGCATTTTCCCCACGGGGGCATAAGTTGTTTCCTTCTCGGGGTGGGGGGGACCCCCAGCGGCCGCCTCGCATCGGAGTGTCTGAAAACTGGCAGGTGCCTGCGTCTCTGAACCTGGCCCACCGTAGTGTTTGTCTGACTTGCCTGCTTTCATCGTTTTCCAGCTTTCTTTTCCCGTGACTTTGCTTCTTCAAATCCCCAAAACTCCCCCCACCCTGCACTTCCCTTCCAACTGGGAGCACCTGTCGCCCTAACATCGAACTTATAACTTGTTGAACGTAAACTTCGTCGGAATGACCCGACCTAGGGTGGTGGCTCCAGTGGAGACGCCCTGACTGTGTTTGGAACTGCGGTGTCAAGGTGGTGGTGGCCGCGGTGGTGTAGTTTCCATGGTGTCCCTTGGTGACCTCAGTATTGTGATGCCCAGGCCTCATCCGTTCTCAGTGGTATTCCTGAGGGGGGGTCTTGGTGTTTCTGTTTCGGGGCCCATCGGAGTAGGAGGCGGCGAGTCCTGCCCGGGCCCGGGTTTGCGAGCGGGCGGCCCAGAGGGCGAGCGTCGAGGCGTCGGCCCATTAAGGATCTGTGTTTCGAGCCAGTCCCATGCTTCTTTGGGGCTGTGGAATAGGTGTGTCGTTCCCTCGTGGTGGACCTTGAGCAACGCCGGGAAGAAGAGGGCGAACTTGATGGATAGAGAGTGAAGCTTTTTCTTAACCGAGTCAAACGACTGGCGGGCCCGCTGAACCTCCTTAGTGTAGTCCGGGTAGAACCCTACTTTATAGCCGTTGTATGTGATTGGGCCGGAGGCCCGTGCCATCTGGAGGATGGCGTCTCGGTCTCGGTAGTTCAGGAGGCGTGCAATTATAGTTCGGGGGGGGGCTCCTGGGGTTGGTCGCCCAGTGGGTACCCTATGTGCTCTTTCGATAGAAAAGAATTTCGACAGTTTCTTGGGGGCAAAGATGTGGGTCAGCCAGTCTTCTAGGAAAAGTTCGACACTGGGGCCCTCCTCTTTCTCCGGGATCCCAAGAATCCAGAGGTTATTGCGCCGTGCCCTGCCCTCACTGTCTTCAGCTCGGTATTCTAGTTGGTTAACCTTCTGGGCAATTATGGCGAGTTGTTGTTCCAACTGGCGGACATTATCTTCTGTGTCCGACACTCTTTGCTCCGCTTCTCCTACTCTGGACGATAAATTGCGCAGATCCTGACGTAGGAGAGATACTTCCGTGCAGACTCCGCCAATTTTGAGTTCCAGCGATGTTCTCGAGTCCCCAATTGCCTTCATTAAGTCTCTCAGGGAGAGTTGGGGGTCCTGAGCTGCTTCCCCACCATCCGCTTCCGCTGGGGATTGCATTTCCAGGCGGGGGGGGGGCTTCCACAGTATAGAGGTCCATTTTGCTTTGTAGGGTCTGCCTCCTAGCCTTATCTTTGCCCATGGAGGAGTCGGGTATTCGTGTGAGGCGGCAAGTCCGGATGGGACGTATTGGTGCCCCCAGGGGGGTCGTTGTAAAGTCTGAGTTGGGGTGGGTTTGTCGAGCGACGATCCTTCCCTATTGTGTCCCTGTTCAGGTGTGCCGGCGGGATTGCTTGGCCGCTGGAAGCAGACCCCTGCTATGGTTGGTCCGTTGTGTCTATTGGAGGGTCGCGGGCCCACAGAGATGGCATCCGCATATACGCCCCCCGGAGCCCGTATTATGTTCAGTTCTTGAGTGACGTGTGGAAGGCGATAGCCGCGGCTCTCCGCCGTGCGCGCCACTTTGTGCTGCCCCTGGCGGCCGTTAGTTATGTCGATTGAGGGGCAGATCCCTTTGTCGTTGGCGGTTCCAAGGGTCCCTGGTCGGGGTTGGTCCGGTGAATTTCGGGGGTTTGTCCCAATGCGCGGTCTCACACCGGGCTGCCCCAGTGGGGCATCTGCCCCGCTCCTTGTGCTCGTGAAGTCGTGGCCTTTACAACGGGAGGCCTCCGTCCCTCCCCGGGTCACTGCCCACAGTTGTTAGGTTATTGCCAGTTCCCTGGACCCACGATCGTTTGTGGAGGGTGCTGCGGACGTTGGCCCCAGTTCTGGGTGCTAATGGTGATGGGGGAGGAGAGCGTCCCCAGTCCCCTCAGCTCCGTGCCCCCCACAGGTGGACCTCCGAATTCACTTTTGGGTGGGGGGTGAGGCGTCTCCTTAATGCGTCGCCCTTACCTCGTTAATGCTGATGGGGGAGCGCAACACCGCGTTACCGGTTCCCGTGTCGCGGCTCAACCCCAGGCGTGACAGTCCCGCAAATTGAGGGAGAGGCGGGTGGGGGCAGAAAGGCGTTCTGCTCGCCTCTGTTTACGCCGCCGGGTCTGGTAGCACAGCGTAGAGATCCCTTGCTGTCCGTGCAGTGCTGGTGTCCAGGATCGTCGCGGCTTCAGCGCCGAGCGTCGGCCATGCCCGCGGTTCGGGCACTCGGACGGCCGTCTCAAGCAGGGGGCTCAGCAGGGTGGAGGAGCCCCGGGCGGCAGTCAGGAGGAGCCGGAGCGATGCCTCGGGCCGGCGTCCTCGGCCCCCCCCCCCGGCTCGTCCGCTCCCCGAGGGCCTCAGTGGCCGCCGCAGCTCATGGGGGGAGGGGCGAAGGAGCCGCTGTTAACCGCCCAGCAATGGTGGCGAGTCCCGCGTCGGCGGACTCAGGGACGTTTCTCACGCCCCCCGGTCCGATTCTGCTCGGGGTTGTAGCAGGCAGTGCCTGGATGGGTCCGCCAGTGTTGTGCTGCTTCAGGAGGTCGGGCGAATTCCCGGAGCGGAATAAATGAAGGATATTTAATCGCGGCCACCGGGAGCCGACGCGATTAGGTCTTCATGCGCGGCTCGCGCATGCGCAGTTCCCCCCCTTTCCTTAATGCTTTGCACTTACCTGTTCTAAATGTTACAAGGTTTTTGAGATGATCTTTTCACCATCATATTTTGCACCTACGGTGCCACGAAGTGACTGTTTCACAGAGTTCACATTATAAATCAGAAATAAACACATACATGCTCGAATCGGCCGTCTCGATTACCCTCAAACTGTCATCACATACCCGATGTATCTAGAGGGCACAGTTTAGTACTCTCCTGATCAAGGACCACCTTTTTATTAGCTTTCACCGCCACACTCCAAACAATGTTGTGCATCTTCCGTATGTAAGTAAATCGCATTTTCACAAACCCAGTAATTAGTTTAGTTTAATTTATTATTTATATAGCGCGCCATACCCTGGGGCATCCAGGCGCAAACAGACAAGGATATGCTCAACTTAGTTACAGGTACATGATAAGTAGGAAAAAATACAGACATCAACAGTGTTACAATAGGCAGGTATGTACAAGGAAATACAGACATCAACCATGTTACAATAGGCAAGTAAGTACAAGGAGAGGTCAGGAACAAAGAGAAGCAGGTGCCTGTTTCCTGCATAGTTATGGGGCAGCAATATACAGTTATGTACAATGTGACATATCGGGTCACCAATGTCAGTGTGATGTGGTGATGTGCTGCACATGGAACTTCAATCGCATAGTAAGTGAGCTCCAGGAGCAGAGAGTGGGAGTCCAAGGCGGAGCAATTAAAGGGTAGTGCAGGTTAGAGTAGAGTAGTTAGATGTCATTGGCTCTCAGCCACCTGGTTAGGTTCTGTCTGAAGTTGGCGAAGGGCTGAGGTTCTCTGATGTCATGGGGGAGGGAGTTTCATAACTGTGCAGCCTTGACTGGGAAGCTATTTCCTCCTATAGTGGAGAGTTTGAAGCGCGGGACTTGGAGGCAGTTTGCGTTAGCTGTTCTTGTGGGTCTGGATGAGGTTCTTTTACATAACCTGTCCATAAGGTATGGTGGTGCTTTATTATTGAGGCATTTGTGGGTGAGGGAGGCGATCTTGAGTTGAATTTTATCAGATGTGGAGAGCCATTTGTGTTCTCTTCTTATAGAGGATATATGCTCCTTTCTGTTAATCTTGAGTGCTGCTCTCAAGGCATTGTTCTGGAGGACTTAAATTTTATGAATGGTCTGTTTATTTGCCCCAATGTAGAGTCCATTACAATAATCCAGTTTGGATAGTATAAGGTCTCTGGCAAGTGTAATGCAGCTGTCTTTGGAGAGGAATTGTTTACTAGCTCTGATAAGTTTGCATGTGTATGCCGTAGCAGAGGCTAGAGAGTTGACTTGTTTGGTAAAGTTCATGGTGGCGTCTAGGTAGAATCCTATGGTTCTCCAGCATGGGGTCTGGCATGGATTCACATGCTCATGAATAATCCCCGTCGTCAGGCTGGGAATCCTCGGTAAAGAAAAAAAACCAGGATCAGTTTTGTTTCTTTTCTGTCTTTCGTAGTAGTAACCAATCACTGGTCTCTGCGTCATACTGACCACAGCCAATGACTGCCCTCTACCTAAGCCCCGCCTCTGGCAGCCATCTTCAGATTTTTACCGCACGTTCATGTGTTGGGATCCTCGTGCTATTGCTCTCGAGCGTTAGTGCTATTTTTTCACGTTTTTTTACAAAAAACCTCGATTTTTTCGGTCAAAAGAGCCTCAAGCTCCACCGATCCTACATCCGATTAACGGGGACCCGTGTCGGATTCGTCTGCGCCCCTCAAGGGTGAAGATTTCGTCGAGCTACGCTTCGGAGGACTCCAGAAGCTTCTCAGGCCCGGTCTCGGAGATGGCCCAGGAGAAGGGAAGCTCGACGCCCGGAAAGCTGTTCAGGGTCTGCCCTGGATGCCAGCTGCAGAACGTCTTTAAGGAGGACGAACACTCTTTCTGCCTTTACTGCCTTCATGAGGACAAGACGCACGTGGAGAAGGACTGTGCGTTTTGCGGCAACATGTCGGAACGGACCATGAAGGACCGCCATCAACGTCTCGCCAACTGGCTGGAGGGTAAGAGCCCTTCCGGCGAGAAGAAGAGGAAATCCGAGCGGTCTTCTAAGACCTTTGAGGGCGCCCCGGCGACGGGGGCCCAACATAAGGCCAAGCACCGCGAGTCCGCTGGCACCGGGAGCGCCAAACGGTCGGGCTCTACGGGCGTCAGGCAGGGCGCACCCTCCCCGGCACCATCAACCACGAGCCAACGCTCTGGGTCGAGTAAGAGGAAGGCCGAGCACCCGGCGAAGCTCCTGGAGAGGCCCCGGTCGAGCTCTAAGGCAGAGGAGGAGCGTGGCAGTGCCCCCGCCCTCAAGGATAAGGCGGTGAGCGCACCTAAGGTGGTGAAGGCCTTGATCCATCCGGCCAAGCCCTCTATCGAAACGGTCGCGGCGGCCCTGGCTCAGCCTGTGGAGGCTACACCAGTGGTGGCGACCTCGGGGCTCAGGATCTCCCTGCCTCCTCGGAGGGAGTCTTCTTTTGTGCCCATCGATAGGACCCCCGTGAAACCCCCCGTGGGGAAGAAGGGGGGGCAGGGCGTCGTCGTAGATTCGGCCTCTGCCTCAGAAGAGGAGCTGATCGAGGTCTTGAGCCACGGCCTAGGTGTGGAAGAAGGCCAGCCCGTCGGAATGGACCCCGACGCAGGTGACGACGACGACATCGTCGAGGATACCGACGGGGCCCCTGCTCGCCCGTCGGATTCCCCTCTGCCAGCGCCGCAAGACAACGCGGCGGCCATTTTGTTGGCCATACAGTCCTTATGCTCCGAGATAAGGACGAGGCTACCGTTGCCGACGGAGGAACCTCTCCCGTCGGGGGATCCAGAACCGGGGCCTTCCGGTGTTCCCCCTACCAAGAAAAGAAGGATCCATCCACCACCTCCTTTTCAACCGTCGCGCCCCGTCCAGCCCTCCTCCCCGTCCACCCGAGGGGATGATACGGGGACTGACACGGCAGCGACGGGTACGGACGATGAGGCATACGACGAGGATATTCCGTCGTCGCCTCCCGCCAGGGCTTCTCCACCCGACGAGATCGGATCTTTCCACTCCATGATCTCCAGGGCTTCCGAGCTTTTCCAACTCTGCCCTGAGGAGAAGAAAAAGGAAGGCTTCCTTTATCAGCGGCGCGAGGCCAAGAGGAAGACGGTCCTCGCAGTGCCTCTGTTGGACGACATTTGGGATGAGGGCCTTACCCTCCTCAAGAACCCTTCCACGACGCCAGCTAGAAGAGACCGGTACGAGAAAAAGTACCGGGTCCCGGACACGGCCCCCCTGTGCCTCCGGGCGCAGCCTACCCCGGATTCCGTCGTCTCCGTGGCGGCCAGGAAGAAAGCGGGGGGGGTGCGGCCTCCACATCGACTTCCCCGCCGGACGGCGAGGGAAAGAAATTGGATGCGATGGGACGTAGAGTCATCTCGTCGGCGGCGACGACGATTAAAGCGGCCAACGCCTTGGCTATCGTGGCTCGCTACGACAGGGAGCTCTGGTACAAGATAGCTCCCCTGCTGGATTTTCTGCCGGACGACAAGAGGGCGGAGGCCCTGGAGATCCTGCAGGAAGGTGAGGTGGCCTCGGACCACGCCATCACCGTGGCGACGGACATCGCCGACACTGGGTTCCGCCAGTTGGGCAACGGCGTTTGCCTTCGACGTCGTGGATGGCTCAAGGCTACGGACTTCCGGCAAGACGTCCAGACCAGAGTCCTGGACATGCCCTTCGACGGGAACAACCTGTTTGGGAAGACAGTGGACGATTCCCTTCAGGCCATTAAGGCGGATACTGAGACGGCCCGGGCCCTTGGAGTTCTGCAGCAACGTCGGACGCCCTTTCGGAGCAGCGGAGGCAAGGGCACCTCCAAAGGTTCCGGCGGCGGTTTCGCTTCCTACCGTCAAGCGGCCCGCTCGTCGTCGCAAGAGGCCTACAGAGGACGAGGCAAGTCTAGCGGACCCCGCCGTCGTCGCCAAGGAGGTCAAGGCGGCAAGGCCGCGTCCAAGCAGGATTGAACCGGCCGTGGGGTCGGGCCCCCACCGAAGCACCCCGGTGGGAGGCCGGCTGGCGAGCTTCGTCAGCGTGTGGGAGTCCATCTCCACCGACCGTTGGGTGCTGGACGCCTTGGCCCGGGGCCACGCGCTCGAGTTTCAGAGAAGGTGCCCGCGTGCCCCCCCCGTGGCCAGGAAAGAACTTCACGTCCCTCAACTTCTCCTGGAGGTAAAGGCGATGCTCAGGAAGGGCGCCATCGAACTCGTCCCAAAGAGGCCTCGGGGCTCCGGAGTCTACTCGAGATACTTCCTCGTGAAGAAGAAGACGGGAGGATGGCGCCCCATCCTAGACCTGTTCATCAAGGCGCAGAAGTTCCGGATGGTCACCCTCCAGCACGTCCTGGGTCAGCTGGAGGAAGGAGACTTCCTATCGTCGTTGGATTTGGAGGATGCCTACTTCCACATTCCCATCCTAAAGGGGCACCGAAAATTCCTCAGGTTTGTGGTCCAAGGGCGTCATTACCAGTTCAAAGCCCTCCCCTTCGGACTACGGTCGGCACCCAGGGTATTCACCAAGTGCCTCGCACCGGTGGCGGCGCAGCTGCGCCGCGAGGAGATCCACGTCTACCCCTACCTGGACGACTGGCTCATCCGCGCCAAGACGAGGGAGCTCGCCGTGGTCTACACGGCAAGGACCGTCCAACTCCTCACGGACCTGGGATTCTCCGTGAACTACGCCAAATCCCACCTGGTGCCCGCGCAAAACGCACTGTTTCTGGGAGCGAGGCTCGACACAGTGTCCCTTCTGGTCTCCCCGTCCGAGGAGAGGACCAGGACCATCTTGGGCAAGGTGCAACGGATGTTGGTGGCCGACGCGGCCAAAGTGAGGTCCATCAAGTCCCTCCTCGGGATGATGTCTTCCTGCATCTACCTCATTCCCATGTGCAGGCTCCGGATGCGCCCGTTACAAGAATTCCTGGATGCGCGCTGGATCCAGACGACGGGCAGCTTCGAGGAAAGGATCAAGCTCGACGAGAGCTTCCGACGAGCGATACGGTGGTGGGGCACCCGCGCGCATCTGACGGCGGGCATGGACTTCCAGACCCCAGCCCACCAGGAGACAGTGACCACGGATGCCTCCCTGGAAGGGTGGGGAGCGCACACCGAAAATCTGCACGCAAGGGGACTCTGGCTCCCGACGGAGAAGTCCCTGCATATCAACGTCCTGGAGCTCCGTGCAGTGTTTTGGGCCCTCAGGTCCTTCCTTCCGTCCCTCAAGGGCAAGGTGGTGAGGATCTTCACCGACAACACCACCACCATGTTTTACATCAGGAAACAGGGCGGAACCAGGTCCCCAGCGCTGTCCAAGGAGGCGCAGGACCTGTGGCATTGGGCCGTCGCCCAAGGGATATTTCTGGTGCCGTTTCATCTGGCAGGGATAAAAAACACCATCGCCGACTCACTCAGCAGGGAGCTGCGCTCGTGCCACGAGTGGGAACTACGGCAGGATCTGGTGGATCGCCTCTTCCGACGGTGGGGCACACCCCAGATCGACCTGTTCGCGACGGCGATGAACACCAAGTGCCGGAGGTTCGCCAGCAGGTTTCCCCAGGCGAGGAGCATGGGCGATGCTTTCTCGTTCCCCTGGGAGGGCCTGTTCCTCTACGCGTTCCCTCCCTTGCCTCTGCTAATCCGGCTCGTCAACCAGCTCAAGAGGTCACGGTGCAGGATGATCCTCGTCGCACCTGCGTGGCCGAGGCAGATATGGTTCCCGGACCTTCTGGACTTGTCAGCGTCCCCGCCAATCAAGCTGCCGGCGGACGCGGATCTACTCTCCAGGGAAGGAGGCGCCATCCTCCACCACGACCCCAAGTCGCTGAACTTGCAGGCCTGGCTCCTGCAGCACTAGAGTTTGGAGGATACGACTTACCGGCCGACTGCAGAGAGGTTCTTGCAAAGGCCAGGGCGTCCTCGACTCTTAAGTGCTACGGACACAAATGGAAGAGGTTCTCTATCTGGTGCCGCGCACAGAAGATTAACCCTCTACAGATTACGGCTCCCCAAGTACTGCCGTACCTGCTGACGCTGGCCAAGGCTGGACTGGCACACGCGTCCATCAAGATTCATCTTGCTGCGATCTCCCGATACACCAGAACCACGGGGCGGACGTCCTTGTGGTCTCATCGTCTGGTGAAAGAGTTCATGAAGGGACTATTCAGATCGTTCCTGCCGGTGAAGGCTCCGGCCCCGGCGTGGGAGCTCAACGTGGTGCTGACCAAGCTCATGGGACCTCCGTTCGAGCCTCTACATTCGGCCCCGTTGAAGTTTCTGTCGTGGAAAACAGCGTTTCTTGTGGCCATCACCTCCGCACGACGGGTGGGAGAGGTCCAGGCCCTTTCCTGCAAGGCTCCGTACTTGACTTTTCACGACACGAGGGTAGTGCTCAGGACGCACCCCTCCTTCATGCCCAAGGTACCGTCGGACTTCCATCTCAACGAACCCTTGGTGTTACCTGTGTTCTTCCCGTCGCCTTCGTCACCGGCTGAGAGGACTTTGCACTCGCTGGATGTGGCTAGAGCGCTGAAGTTCTACGTGGACCGCACGAAGTGTTTTCGGAAGACGTCACAACTCTTTGTCAACTTTGGACCTGTCAATCAGGGGAAGGCTCTCTCGAAGGCTTCCATTTCCAGATGGCTCTTCGGCTGTATCATGTACTGTCACCGGTTGGCAAACCGACCGTTGCCTGGCCGTCCGAGAGCCCATTCCACCAGAGCGATCGCAGCTACCACGGCGTTCCTATCTGGTGTGCCCCTGCTGGACATATGCAGGGCTGCTACGTGGAGGTCGACGCACACCTTCACGAAATTCTACTGCGTCGATCGGGATTCCAGGGAGGAGTCCAGGGTCGGCCAAGCAGTGCTGCGCAACCTGTTCGCCTAAGGTGAGCCTGGTGAGGATGTAAGATGCTTAATGTTGAGTTTGATGTAATGCTTAATGTTGAGCCTTTGCCACCTCCCGTGGTTGTGCATGTGTGTACTGCTATGTATTCTTTATTCATGAGCATGTGAATCCATGCCAGACCCCATGCTGGAGAAGGAACAAGTTACTTACCTGTAACTGTTGTTCTCCAGCATGGGTCTGGCATGGATTCACATGCGAACCCTCCCGCCTACCCCTCTGCGGCTCTCCACTTGGTCATACTGCCACTTCACGTGCTTCCAAATCTGAAGATGGCTGCCAGAGGCGGGGCTTAGGTAGAGGGCAGTCATTGGCTGTGGTCAGTATGACACAGAGACCAGTGATTGGTTACTACTACGAAAGATAGATCAGAAACGAAACTGATACTGGTTTTTTCTTTACCGAGGATTCCCAGCCTGACGACGGGGAATATTCATGAGCATGTGAATCCATGCCAGACCCATGCTGGAAAACAACAGTTACAGGTAAGTAACTTGTTCCTTTTCACTTCGTTAGCTACTTTTATGTTGTTCCCATCAATAATGAAGTTGGCATAATCAGGGCTGAGTTTGGATACATAGGTTGGGGTGCCTAGGATGATAATCTCGGTTTTATCATCGTTCAGGCATAGGCCGTGGGTGGCCATCCATGCCTGAACGATGCTATAGATTCTTTTCACTAGAGCCAAATCCTTGGCGTAAACTCCTGAGAGCGGGAGGAGGATCTGGGTATCGTCTGCGTAGTCAGTGTAGGCGATACCCAGATGATCCATTTCGTCGAAGAGGGGCTTCGTGAAGACATTGTAGAGGGTGGGTGACACACAAGATCCTTGTGGTACACTGCAAGTTATAGGGATCGGGTCTGCTGAGGCTGATGGGGCGAAGACTCTCATAGTCCGGTTACTCAGAAATGACTTGATCCATGTTATAGCCTCATTAGAGAAATGGGCTGCAGAGTCAAGGTGGCTACATAGGACTGTATGGTCCACTAAGTCGAAAGCCGCAGATAGGTCCAGAAGGAGGAGTAGGGCTGCTTGGCCGTTGTCTCTGCATTCGTCTATTTGGGCTTTAAGATCTATTAGAGATGTCTCAGTCCCATGCTGCGGGCGGAATCCTGATTGGCGGGTTCCGAGTAGGTGGTTGGATTCTAGGAAGTTTTGTATTTGCATGTAGGCCACTTTATCTAGAATTTTTAGAAGAAAGGGCACAGTCGTGATGGGCCTGAAGTTTGTGGGAATGGCAGGGTGGAGGGTTTGTTTCTTCAATAGTGGCAGAACCCATGACTCTTTTAGGTTATTCAGTATTATGCCTGTGGTAAAGGAGGAGTTGATAAGTTTGGTTATAAATGGCGATAGTTCTCGTGCAGCATCCTTGATAAGTTGTGCTGGGCATTGATCGCCTTTGCAGTTGGACGGTTTAAGTCCCAGAATGACCTTTTCTACCTCGATGGTCGATACCTTGGAGAAGAAGAATCGGGCTTTTTGATTGGGCTGTGGTGGTGGTGGTGCTGAGCTCTGGGGGATGTGAGGCGGTAGAGATGCCTTCTTGAGAGCAATTTTAGTTTGTAAATTAGCTACTTTGTTTGTTAGGGCAAGTTGTATGCTAGAGCACCATTTTTTATCCTTGGTGCAGTTTTCTTGAGGTACAATGGGGGTTTCCAATTCTTTCAGAATACTGAACAATTCTCTGACACTAGATTTAGATTTAGATATTCTAGTATTATACGTTTCTTGTTTGGCTAATAGTATTTCTTTCTTGTAGTGGGAGGAGGCTTTGGAAAGGTTGAGTTTATTTTCGACTGATGGGGAGAATCTCCAAATGGTTTCTAGTTTTCTTTTAGTTAGCCTGAGATTTTTTAGATGAGGCGTGAACCATGAGTTGAGGTGTTTTTTCGGTTTGCTGTTTCTTAGTTTGAGTGGAGCTATGTGGTCGAGGGCTGAGTTCATGGCTTCATTATACTGTTCAACTAACACATTAGGATCCATGATGTCTGGGAGTGAGTTCAGTTTAGGTATTATGATAGGCATCAGATTTTCTGCTGTCATGAGTTTTTTGTTCCTCGTGGGCAAGGGTGGGGCAAGTGAGGACTGGGCAGTAGCCGGGTTAGTCGTCACTGTGAATAATAGCAGGTGGTGGTCAGTCCAGATCTGAGGTACGGAGTCCGTGATACTTACTTCGCAGTTATGTTCTGCTCTCCAGTCAAGGATACGACCTTTATTGTGGGTGGGTAAGTTAACTTTCTGGGAGAATCCTAGCTCTTTCAGGGTCAGGGCAATCGCTGTAGATTGGATATCCTTAATATCATTATAGGCTAGATTAAAGTCACCTAGCACTATCGTTTGGGATTTATTTTTTAGGTTATTGGACAGGGATGTAGAAATGTCCTCAGCGAAGGTTCCAATAGGGCCTGGTGCTCTGTAGATAAGGATGATGTTTAGTGTTTGTGAATTAGCCATGCCTAGTTTGACCGTGAGGCATTCACAGGATTTCAAAGTGGTGGTTGTGATAATTCTCATGTCTAAGCTGATCTTCGCTATGATTGCTAGGCCTCCACCTCGGGAGGTGTATCTGTCAGCTCGAAGAATTGTGTAGTTGTCCGGGACTGCTAATGATAGTGCAGGGCCTGCCGCGTCATGTAGCCAGGATTCTGAGATGGCCAGGAAGTCTAAGTTGTCTGTAAGAATGATATCCGATATCTCTGTTGCGTGTGCAACTAGAGACCTAGCGTTTATAAGCACTCCTTTGAGATAAGGTTTGTGGCTTTCTAAGTTTGGGCAGGTAGTATTATGACTAACTTTAGCGGTCTGTTTGGTGCCATTTAGTATAGGTCTGTTGGGATTGGAATATTTCCTGGTGGGATCTGCAGTAACTTTCAAGGGAAACTGTTTTTTTTGGAGATTAAGTAGTTCAATTTTCTTAGCTGGAGGCTCATGCAGTTTGGATAGGCGGGCGCGTAGTCTTAGATTTCTGTCTACAGTATTACATGGCCTTTGTATGGTGGTATTATCTTGATATTGGTTCATTTTAAGTCCTGTATTAGGTTGTTGTGTGTCGAGCAAGATGGGGTAGGCGAGATGGTTTGGAGAGGGCGTTGCGCAGAGGCTCAAAGTGTTAGCTTTGTTGGTCAAGCTAAGTGTTTGTACTACTAGTATGATGGCGAGGGTGATATGCAGTGGTAGCCAAGGTGACCTGTAAACGGCTGTAGTGAGTTTACCAAGACCTAGGGTGTACATGCTGAGTGGCTGAGTACAGGCAGGCTAGATGCGACTATCAGGCTGGGTGCAATTTCGGATAGCAGGCCATAGATAGGTTAGGTTCAGTTAGTGGGCTAGGTGCAATTACGTAAGTCAGAGTGCAGATAGGCTATAATTATGCTATTAGCGGGCTGAATGCAGTAACATCTGACAGAGTGTAGCAAGACTAGGTGCAGCAATCTGGCTATGAGCGATTCTAGATGTCACTGTGAAGACAGGCTAGGTACCGATAGCAATTTTGATTAGCAGGCTCGCATAAGCATGGGTCAAGTTCTCTTCTCTCTCAGGAGAGACCATAGTATAATGTTCAACAATCAGACAAGGGGTTAGGCATGTGCATTTTGCTGAGTACATCCAAACATTTGCGGCCATAGGCACCTGAGTTGCTGCTGGGGTGCAGCGCAGGTGGGAGCAATTAAGCGTAGAACAAATATTTGTGCAGATCGCTCATTGAGTGAATAATCAGAGCAAGGGGTGCAGTATACAAGCTAGCAATAGTGATATGTGGCGGTATACCTTAGTGGTAGTCCATATGCTTGTGTCAGCGGTATATAAACAAGGATAGTAGCCGGGAAAATAATGTCACTGAGAGTGGTTGTATTAGGAAGTAATGATAAGGCGCGTAATCAGACAGTACCTTAGGATTGTGCCTTGAATTCAGATCCGCCGATGCAGGGGTTCTGGCAAGAGGCAAGAACAGGCTAAGACAGGCAGTAGCCTTTGTTCCTCCTTGCCTTCGGTCCGGATGCCGGCTCACGCCTCCCGGCTCCGGATTGGGTATTTGTAAATCGTAAAGGCCAATCAGGGGATACGTGGCCAGGCAGGCTGGTGGTGCAGATCAGGCAGTAGGCATCAGGGGGCTAGGTGGCCATCTTGAAGTGGCCGCAATGTGCATTCGTCGGGGTGCACACAAAGGGAATTGGCTTCAGTACCAATTTCTGCAGCTTCGCACGGCTGGATGGGGATAGCATTCTTAAAGGGACCTCTTGGGTGGAGGACACAGGGACATCAATACTGCCACATCTCAGACATTTCTCCCCTCAGCTTCCTCCCCACTTTAGCAGGCAACTGGGCATTTATAAAGGTCCCCATAGAAAAGTGAGGAGAAGTGATCTACGGTGGAGGCTGTTGGAGTCTGCTGGCCCTTTAACCAAACTTCCCAGAAGGCTGTGCCTTAGCTAAAAGCTCTGGGGCTGGTGAATGCAGAGTGAAAAGTGAGAAGTTATCTACAGTGATCTTCGTGAGCTGAGGCTGCTGGGGCTCGTCGCTTCACCTGACACATGAGAGATAACAGAAAAGACGGTATTTAAAACAGTGAATGTACTGATCGATCTTGTTTGTGCGTTCGGATTTAGCAAGCGGCGGGAGACTACGGGGCTAGACCTTTTGATCCCAGCCGTGATCTGCCACAGCTTTGGCCTTCAGTAATAGCCGGTCTGAGTCTCCGTACGTGTGATTTACATCTTGAGTGACTCATTAGCAGCGAGGGACGGGAGACTGCGGGGCTAGTCCCTTGGATCCCGGCCGCGGCATATTTATACACACGAAGTGTGAAAGCGTGCTAGTGAAGTCACGTTACGTTGATTTGAGGATAAAAATCATAAAAGACTGGTTTTTGTTTGCCACATTTGCAACGTTTGGATTATCTTGAAGGACTTTATTTACCAGAAGGCTGCTGGCGTCTGTCATCGTTGTGTTTACACGCTGCAGTGGGAGTGTCTACATAAACGGACTTGCCGCGCTTGTCGTGGCGTTGGGGTGGTATTTGTTTGTTGGGTCAATACCTTGTGTGGAAGTCTGAAAATGTATTTGTAATTTATGATGACCACGCTGACTGCGGGGATGCCGGCTATGAGCTCAATGGCAACGGTATTTAATTTAACAGGGGGTTCAGGGTCGTCGGGGCAAGGAAGATAACGAGATTGGTCGGAGCCGTCCCCGCCTTTTATAACAGGCAAACTACGGACAAAGGATTTACCATTTGCAGAAAAGCAAGCAGATATACGGTCTTTTTACCGAGAAATATCTCAGACTTCTACGCCGATGGCGGCGAATAGGAAGGCTTTTTTATTATCTGCTGTGCGGACTGTGATTCCCTCTTCTAAAGTTTACTCTGATGCAGAGCTGGCGGTGCCAGGACTCAATGGCGCACTCAGAGACGCCGTGAGCTCTGGACCTGCTTTATCTGTGATGGCATCTGCCGCACATATTACTGAAAGGTTGCTGTTCAATCAAAACTGTGTTTCTGAACCGAATATATCTTTGTCTGATAGTGTGCTTTTATGTAACGTAATGACTGCTCCCAATGCGGAAAGTATACCAGTCTTGTCCGTTAAGAGAATGGAAGATCCAGTCGTTATTGACATTAATTTAAATGACTCTGATTTTTCCTCTAACACGTTGCATAATAATTTATCAGTGTCACCTAATTTGTATTTAAGTACCTCTAATTCTTCGGATGAAATATCTTTTGCGGTTCCTACTCCTCGAAAACCTTTGCAAACAGTATCTATCATAGATAAGGCACAAACTGAACCCAATAAGGGTCTAATAGAAATAGCTCTTGAGGCAATGAATTTAGCAATTCAGTCTATGGTGAAGTTGTATGATTCATTAGATCTGAAAATGTCGAAACAAAATGAAGAAATATAACAAATTCTATTGTGGCAAAAAAGTGTTGATACCAAGGTAATCTTGAAGGCGGTCATGGAGGCAAAGAAAACCGAGCCGGTAGAAATAAAAAATGTAGCCTCCCAAGTGTCGAGGAATTTACGGGAAGACGGCAAAAATAGTACACCAATTTTGGTTTTGCCCCATTTTGATCGAATTATTACGAACATAACTCATGCTGCCTCCCTAATGCCGGAACAGAAGGACAAATGTGATAATGATCTCTTTGTCTCTATGTCGCCCTCAAAAGTTAAACCTTTGTTTCCACTTTTTATGAGTGTTCACTCACAAGTGGATTGCACTAAAGTACAAAAAAAAGTAACATTTGCTTTAGAGAAAAAGACTAACAGGCCGATTCATGGAATTAATGTGCGCCGAAAAAACGGCGCACGCATGTGAAAACGTGTGATTCGCAGAGAAATAGCGAAAATCGCAGTGCAAGTGCGATTATCGCACAGAAAACATCGCACATCTATTCATGGAAGTCCGTGCACGCGCAAAATGTGGGATGTGCGCTGAAAAAGTGCACGGCGCATGCTGGCGCACAGGTCATCGAACACCGTGCGATAAGGCCACAGCGAATTCGCACATAGCGCGGCGCACATAACAAAAGTAGGCGTAACACGGGGCGTTACACGCAGAATGGGGAACAACTTGTGAAAATGGGCGTCACGGGGAAGTACAGGAGGCAAGTGCGCAGAACGCCCACACGCTCGCCTAAAACACGTATTCATGGAATCGAATAGGGAAAAACAGCGCACGGCCAAAGACACGCACAGGCCCATACATTTCCGCCACACGAAAAGAAAAAAATGTGCGCCAAAGTTCTACACGCGCGAGAAGTTCCACACGCGATCGGGCCTGGGGGAGCGTGTGCGTGTGCGTGTATTTCAGAGGTGCGCGAGAAGTTTCACACGCGATCGGGCCTGGGGGAGCGTGTGCGTGTATTTCAGAGGTGCGCGAGAAGTTTCACACGCGATCGGGCCTGGGGGAGCGTGTGCGTGTATTTCAGAGGTGCGCGAGAAGTTTCACACTCGATCAGGCCTGGGGGAGCGTGTGCGTGTATTTCAGAGGTGCGCGAGAAGTTTCACACGCGCTCGGGCCTGGGGGAGCGTGTGCGTGTATTTCAGAGGTGCGCGAGAAGTTTCACAGGCGATCGGGCCTGGGGGAGCGTGTGCGTGTATTTCAGAGGTGCGTGAGAAGTTTCACACGCGATCGGGCCTGGGGGAGCGTGTGCGTGTATTTCAGAGGTGCGTGAGAAGTTTCACACGCGATCGGGCCTGGGGGAGCGTGTGCATGTATTTCAGAGGTGCGCGAGAAGTTCCACACGCGATTGGCCTGGGCGCGTGTATTTCAGGGGTGCGCGAGAAGTTTCACACGCGATTGGCCTGGGCGCGTGTATTTCAGGGGTGCGTGAGAAGTTTCACACGCGATTGGCCTGGGCGCGTGTATTTCAGGGGTGCGTGAGAAGTTTCACACGCGATTGGCCTGGGCGCGTGTATTTCAGAGGTGCGCGAGAAGTGTCACACGCGATTGGCCTGGGTGCGTGTATTTCAGGGGCTCGCGGGTGGTTTTACACACGATCGGGCCTGGGGGAGCGGGGTACGTGTATTTCAGGGGCTCGCGGGTGGTTTTACACGCGATCGGGCCTGGGGGAGCAGGGTACCACTCACTGTCTGCCTTGCGTGTAGAAGAACGCGTAGCCAACACCCACCCGCTGTGAAGTAATAGCGTGTGAACCCCAACGGCAGCAAAACACACGCACCGCACCCGACGAAAAGCAACGCCCGTGCGCGATATGTCACAGACACGCATGCGCGCTAAGGGCCTTTGGTCCAATGGAATTGCGTAAGCGTGCTGACGCGCTTACGCGCTAAGGGCCTTTCCTCGATTCACACGCTGACGTGCAGAATTTTCACGTGCCAAATCACTCCGTATCAAGCTGGCCACGCGTAAGCACACGGAAGACCACGCTCCTGCCCAAAAGGCCGAATTACTGCCCCCCAGAGCCCCGAGCAGCCTCCCACGAGCCATCTGCTGCTGCCTGCCTGCCTGCTGCCACCATGCCCTGCCATTTGGTGCCTGCACATCAGCCATCTGCAGGGGTCCAGTTGCTGTGTCCACCCCTGCTGGAACAGAACACTCCCGACTGGGATACCATCGCTCCACAGCCCAGCCCCAGGACCCAGTTGCCCACCCACGCCTGCCTCGGGGGTCGCCATGTCGGGGCAAACACCATCCGAGACCACTGGCGACCCCCAGCCACAGGGGCAGAGGGCCACCAGCTTCAGTCAGAAGGAAGTTGGTGTCCTGGTGGAGCTTGTCCTGGGGCATTATGATGCCCTCTTCGGATCACCACGCGCCGACAAGGAAGGACGGGACAGGATCTGGGACGACTTTGTGGTTGCCATCAACGCGAAGGGGTGGCAACCCGCAACATCAAGCAAGTCAAGAAGCGCTGGGAGGACTTCAGGTCCAGGACCCTCATAAAGGCCCGGCGCCTCGTGGAGGGGGGCCGGGGCAGCATGAGTACCATCCAGCTGAGGGTCCTGGAACGCGTACGCCCAGCGCTCCATGCCCAGATCCTTGAGAGGCAGACCCGTCTGGAGTCGAGCGGTAAGTGGCCAAGCATTGCTGTGTGAGACAGGGCATGTTGCAGCGTGCTGGTTGTCTGATACTTGCCTGTATGTGTGACATAGGCCATGTACGGGTGTGTGTGTGCAGGGGCATCATGGTCATGCATGTGAGACCAGTAATGTGTAAAGCACACGGTTGGTGTATGTGTTTAAATGTAACATGGGGAGCCCTATGCGGAATGGACACATGAGAGCATGCCCGTCTCTGTTCCTGGACATGGGTGTGGGTGAGGGATGGGTGCTGATGCCATGTACATGTATGGTGTCCATGTCTGTGTTTCTGACCTGCGTGTCTGTGACTTGTGGATGCCATGGATGCATGACACATGTCTGTGACAATGTTCAGATTCACTGATGCAACCTAGTTGTATGCTTCAAGAGTCCCTTGGACATGTTTGCTTATGTCCATAGCATGCGCCATGCCTGTTACTGCATATGTTCTGCCTGCACTGACCCATGTGTTGTGGAGGGACGTGATGGAAGTGATCTTTGACAGTGCCACTCATCTGCTATTGCTTCCTGTCTAGGGGACCATTGTACAGTACCCTGATGCTTGTGTTCTATGTCTCCCTCTACACAGCGCAAAGTGAAGAAGAGGGCGTAGACGGTGCTGTGGAGCTAAGCGGCGGGGATGCCCCCACGGCTGCAGCGGAAGGGGTGGGTGAGCCCCCACAGGGGCTTGCAACGGCGGAAGACGGTGTGGAGCCATCCAGGTTGGTGGTTTCCACAGAGGAGGAGGAGGCTGCTACTGAGCCGCACATGGGGCCTGGTGGGGGCATCCCTGCTGGTGCAAGTGGTGCAGTCCAGGGGCAGGGGCAGGAGGCAGCACAGGTCACCGTGGAGGTGCCTGTGCATGTCACTGTCCCTGTGACTGCACCACCATGCACCAGCAGGGATGCCCCATCCCAGGCCCGTCCCAGGTAGGGGGGATGTCCTTGTCATCTGACTCCCCTCCACCTTCGGACGAGGGGACCCCTGGCTGTATGGAGAAGGTCCTGATTGTGTCGCGTTGCGCACGGCTGTCATTCGTGATGAGGGGCGTGCTTCCCGGGGGGAGCACGCACGTCATCACGAAGAGCACCGTGCCAACGTGGCCCAGTTGGGAGCGGTCATGGTCAGAGGTCTTGTACATGTGTCGGGCACTCTGGCGACCCTCTCCTCCTCTGTGGAGGCTATGCGCCAGTCGTACTCCATGCCGTCTTCCGGCCCAGATGCCACCAGGGCCCCCTGTGGACCTGCCCCGACCAATGCAGCCACCTCGGTGGGGATCCCATCCCTGCCACAGTCGGGAGTCGGAGGTCCAGCAGGGGTGGACACACCAGCAACTGGACCCCAGCAGATGGAGGATGTGACGGCATCATCGGGCAGGGCACGTGCACGATGGCGTTGGTGGTTTCCATCAGCCTGTATGCTGTCGTGCTGGCACAGGCAGTTGCGTCGGAGGCACGGCAGGCTCGACGTGGGAGGCATCATGGCTCGGGGCCATCAACATCAGGGGTACAGGCATCGGCCGGAGGGCAGGAGAACCCTGGAATGGGAGTGGCTTCCGTGTGGGAGCGGTTGCGCCAGCAGATAGGTGCGGAGCGGCAGCGGGCAGAGGAGGAACGGCTCACAATGGTCAGGGCAGAGAACTCCATGCGGAGGGCGCTGAGGCGGGCTGAGTGCCTCGAGGGTCTTCGCAGGGAGTTGGAGCTGGACACTGCATTATCCCTGCAGGACCTCGGGGCCAGGGAACATGCCCGCCTCCAAGCCATTGAACAGGAGTTCGATGATGCCCTGGCCCATGACAACAACCAGTGAGCCGTCGGACTAGCCCGCTCCCCTTGTAAATAGTTATGTAGTTAGTGTTAGGTTTCCTTTTGCTTTTTTATTTATTTTGGACCTTTTGGACAATGGGCCACATTTTTGTATATAGTTTTATTTTATTAGGTAGTATTTTTATGTAGGTTTAATTTCTTCTGTAGTATCATCTCATTGGTATCATGCATATCATGATATGGGTTTTGAGATTCACTGACACCCATTGGGTGTATATGAGGGCCATGTGTTCATTTCAAAACTTGCTATTGGGGTTCTATCATGTCATTGCCATTTCTAAGTGGGTGGATGCAATACTCGAGTGGGTGTTTTGCATTTGGAGGCTGACCATAAGGGCCAGGGATCTAGATTGTGATGACATGTTGGCTGGGGGACATGTGTGGGGGCCTGCTGGCAGGTGCCCCGCAATGCTGGGGGGTGGGGGTGCAGGGGGACATGAGTGGGACATGAGTGGGGGCCTGCTGGCAGGTGCCCCGCAATGCTGGGGGGTGGGGGTGCAGGGGGACATGAGTGGGGGCCTGCTGGCAGGTGCCCCGCAATGCTGGGTGGTGGGGGTGCAGGGGGACATGAGTGGGGGCCTGCTGGCAGGTGCCCCGCAATGCTGGGGGATGGGGATGCAGGGGGACATGAGTGGGACATGAGTGGGGCATGAGTGGGGGCCTGCTGGCAGGTGCCCCGCAATGCTGGGGGGTGGGGGTGCAGGGGGACATGAGTGGGACATGAGTGGGGACCTTCTGGCAGGTGCCCCGCAATGCTGGGGGTGGGGGTGCAAGGGGACATGAGTTGGTGATCAGTAGTGCAAGGAGACATGTGCCTTTGCTGGGGGGCATGCCCATGTTGGGTGGGCTGCCTGCGGGACATGACCAGGGATGCAGGGTAGTCCCCTGTCGTGTGGGCTGCATGCAGGGGCCGTGGAGGGTGTACAGGGGACACCTGGGACGACCCACACTGCCAAATCACATGTAGGACTCCCCGGCACCCCTGAAATACACGTACCCTGCTGAAATCGCGTGTGAAAATTCTCGCGCATCCCTGAAATACACGTACCCTGCTGAAATCGCGTGTGAAAATTCTCGCGCACCCCTGAAATACAAGTACCTTGCTGAAATCGCGTGTGGAACTTCTCACGCACCTCTGAAATACACGTGCCCAGGCCAATCGCGTGTGGAACTTCTCGCGCACCTCTGAAATACACGTACCCTGCTGAAATCGCGTGTGGAACTTCTCGCACACCTCTGAAATACACGCGCCCAGGCCAATCGCGTGTGGAACTTCTCGCGCACCTCTGAAATACACGCGCCCAGGCCAATCGCGTGTGGAACTTCTCGCGCACCTCTGAAATACACGCGCCCAGGCCAATCGCGTGTGGAACTTCTCGCGCACCTCTGAAATACACGCGCCCAGGCCAATCGCGTGTGGAATTTCTCGTGCACCTCTGGAATACACGCACACGCTCCCCCAGGCCAGATCGCGTGTGGAACTTCTCGCGCACCTCGGAAATACACGCGCCCATGCCAATCACGTGTGGAACTTCTCGCGCACCCCTGAGATGCACGCGCCCAGGCCAATCGCGTGTGGAACTTCTCGCGCACCCCTGAGATACACGCGCCCAGGCCAATCGCGTGTGGAACTTCTCGCGCACCCCTGAGATACACGCGCCCAGGCCAATCACGTGTGGAACTTCTCGCGCACCTCTGAAATACACGCGTCCAGGCCAATCGTGTGTGGAACTTCTCACGCACCCCTGAGATACACGCGCCCAGGCAAATCGCGAGTGAAACTTCTCGCGCACCCCTGAGATACACGCGCCGCCAATCGTGTGTGCAACTTCTCGCGCACCTCTGGAATACACGCGCCAAGGGCAATCGCGTGTGGAACTTCTCGCGCACCCCTGAGATACACGCGCCCAGGCCAATCGCGTGTGGAACTTCTCGCGCACCCCTGAGATACACGCGCCCAGGCCAATCACGTGTGGAACTTCTCGCGCACCTCTGAAATACACGCGCCCAGGCCAATCGCGTGTGGAACTTCTCACGCACCCCTGAGATACACGCGCCCAGGCAAATCGCGAGTGAAACTTCTCGCGCACCCCTGAGATACACGCGCCCAGGCCAATCGTGTGTGCAACTTCTCGCGCACCTCTGGAATACACGCGCCAAGGGCAATCGCGTGTGGAACTTCTCGCGCACCCCTGAAATACACGCGCACAGGCCAATCGCGTGTGGAACTTCTCGCGCACCTCTGAAATACATGCGCCCAGGCCAATCGCGTGTGGAACTTCTCGCGCACCCCTGAAATACACGCGCCCAGGCCAATCGCGTTTGGAACTTCTTGCGCACCCCTGTAATACACGCACCCAGGCCATTTGCGTGTAGAACATCTCGCGCACCCCTGAAATACACGCGCCCAGGCCATTCGCGTGTGGAACTTCTCACGCACCCCTGTAATACACGCGCCCAGGCCATTCGCGTGTGGAACTTCTCGCGCACCCCTGAAATACACGCACATGCTCCCCCAGGCCAGATCGCGTGTGAAACTTCTCGCGCACGCGTGTTCCCGACACCCGTAATACGCGTTCCCCGCTTTGCGTTTGCTGTTTGCCAGTCCGGTAAACTGGTGCAGGGTTGGCGCAGCCCTTTGCGATGGTTTTGTGATCTTGATGGCTTTTCCTTGCGCGAGGGCGTTCTTGGGGGCGTAACTGGCGCTGCTGCAGGGTTGCTGCGCCACGTCTGCTTTTGGAGGTGAGAATCCATGAATACGCTGTGCACGGAAATTGATTTTATCGCACGCGGCTGGCGCAGACATTCGCACGAGCACGCTGTGCGCCAGCCGCGTGCGACACTTTTGAGAGGAATTACATGACTCGGCCTGTAAAAATGTAAAAAATAAGAAATTTATGGCTGCTTCGAAAAACAAAACAATTCATTAAAGTGATTCAATTACCATGCCCCATAGTGGTAAAGAAATCACAAGACATTATTAAAAAATACCAACAACAAGCGAATATAAGAAAGTCTATGATTAAGCCCTATAAGGCAGTTTCAAGTTTAGTACATGAACCGCTTGATGATCTAATAAAAGCGGCGTCAGTACTCAACTTACCAGCTGAGCGAGGGATAAAGATATTTGAGAAGGCAAGCTGTTTACCAAAGCGGGTGGAGCCGATCAGTGATGTCGACTACATTAATGTTGATCACCATCGGAGGGAGAGTCGTTGCACAATCGATGATTATATGACTAATCAAAATGTTCAGGCACAATCGCTGAAACATGTGACAAAACACCCTGTGACATGCAATACAAATACGAGTCTATATAAAGATAATTGGAATGAAGGGGAAAAAGACAAATCTAGTAAAGAACAAGGAGAACAAAGTGGGCTACCCGCTAATGCTCTTTTAAATGGAACTAAACTGAATGAAGTAAATGTCATTGATATTTGTAATCCCTCCTCCTTTTCAGAGCAGCAAATTCAGCAGCTGATAATTACAACAATTCAACAGGCTTTAAGTAACAATGCTGTGTCTTCTGCAACTGTGGTACCACAGGTGCAAGTAGCCGCGGAAATAAACAAAGTAAAAAACCAAGCATGCATACCTTACTAATAACATGTTGTCCCTTGCCAGCTGTCCAATATACGTTGAACAGGTAATCAATTATGGAAATTCTCTCAGAAATCCCGGTGTTAGATGACATAAATTCCACAGATATTGATCAAGTGGAATTTTTGGCAGATGGCAGTAGAACTCAGGTTAGGTTGTGGATTAAATCAAGAGTAATCATGAACATGATTTTGGCAGTCAAGGAACAAATACAAGAACTAGGATTTATTTTGATGGAAGAGACAGTGGTGTCAAAAGAGATAGAAAAGATGTCAGAACTAAAACGGAATACCACTTTCAACTCACTCCCAAATCAGATTATTGTTCCAAATAATAAATGCTCTTGTAAGCAAAGAGTGGAACAGAAGTAGCTATCTCAAGCAGAGCCTAAAGTGTTTTCACTTATTAGTTGGAACTCACGAGGCTTTAGACACCTGCTAAATAATCCAAATGAATTAAGCATGCATGATATAGTCATGCTGCAAGAAACTTGGCTCTCAGTATTACCAGTATGCAGTAACTTTGATCTATATTTAGTACCTGCATTGAGGGCAATTCGAGGGAGACCAATGTCAGGATTACTGCTAGCAACAAAACAAAGCGTATTTTCAAAATCTGAACATTGGGTCTCCCCGAATCCGTACATGCAAATGATCAAGTTATATTACCATGATAAAAAGATCGCTTTAATCAACATCTATTGGAACCCGGTTGAGATTTCCGATGACCAATTTTTTAATGATCTTACAGATTTACTGGATACTGTCGCAAAAGAGCCTCAAAGTCATCATATCATATATAGCAGGTGATTTTAACTTACATTGTTTTCATAAAAATCAACATCCTCGGCAAAGGAGAGTTGCAAAGTGGCTAGACTTTGTCAAGGTGAGAAATTTGGTTGTAGTAAATGGTTCCCTTCCCTCCGATACTCCACCAAGACCAACTTGGCAGAGCGGAACCAGTGTTGGAACCATTGACTACAATTATGTGGACATTACATTTATGGCTCAAATTAACTCGTTTAGGATTATTTCAACGATGCTGAGTGACCATAATATGCTTTCAATGAGTTGGAAAAATTATGGGTCTGTGAGAGCCTGCTACTGTCTTGATTCTACTAATTCTGTAATTAGAGTTAATACTACTCGCAATAGATTGTGGTGGACAGACTCTCTTTAAAGGAATTCTGTGAACAGTATCAAGCAATAACTCAGGGAAACACAAGTTCGATAACCTATGCTAACACCATGCAATTATTTCAACCAAATTCTAGATGGCATAAAACACAACAAAAACCTACGTTCCATATTTTTGATAGTGAAGTTAAAGCAATGAAAACACAAATACGAGCAGAAAAGCGTCAGACAGTAAAACTTTCTACGGATCAGCGACTCTTTGTCCTAATAAATATGAAGACTAAGTACAAAAACTGGCTGAGAGCAAGAAAAGCAAAAATGTATCAAAATGATGGAGTGAAGATGTTGTGTACCGTTGCGCGTAAGAACATGTCTCAGACTTGGGCATTTATTAATCATTCTGTGGCAGGTAATCAGGTAGCCATTCAGTCCACATGTATAAATGAGAAAACATGTGTAGATTATTTTACAGCAATGTATTTGCCACCCAAAGATCATGTTGACACACATAGTCCCATTGAGCTGGAGAGATTCGATTTGAATTTTGATAAAGATGATATTCTTTACTTTATAAATAGGCATAGTGGATCCCGTGCCGCAGGGCCAGATGGACTTACAAATTCAGCTTTGAAACAACATCCAGAACAGTGGGCGGATATATTGAATGCAATGTTTCAAAATGTAATTAACTCACAGACCATACCTGAGACGTGGGAAGGTTCAATCACTATCTCTATCTACAAAAAGGGGGATCGGTCAAACCCAGCAAATTATCGACAAATCTCTTTACTAGATGTCCCGAGTAAGATCTTTGCTCACATTATTCTTCGAGACTTCAACTAGTGGACAGCAAGGTGCTTTAGATGAGATCCTTTTCAGTCAGGATTTGTAGCGGGGATGGGTACCACACCAAATATGCTGACTTTAAACTTGTTGAAGTCACGAAGTTTTAAAGATAGACAACCCTTGTATATTGCTTATGTGGATTTCAAAATGGCGTTTGATTCTGTAGACCGAAAACGACTAATCTCGAAACTAGCTCAATATGGTTGCCCTGCTCCGTTGATTGCCCTAATTCAACATTTGCACTTAGATACCCATATGCAAGTACGACTAAACATCGAAGGACTTTTAACGGACGCATAGGGGATTGAAGCAAGGCTGTATCTTGGCTTCCACATCGTTTATTTTGTTTATACTAGATATGGGTCAATCATTTCTAGCTGTGTCTGCAGATGCCCCAAAAATTGGCATACATCGCATACCTTGGTTATTGTATGCGGATGATTTAGTTCAAATGTCATGGACACCGATTGGACTGCAGAACTTAATCTCCGCACTAGATACGTACACTGACATGAATAATTTAACAGTAAACCAAGAGAAAACACAGATTATGGTTTGTGGATCAAAAAACAAAAACTGTGTGAAAAAGTACAATTGGTACTTACAAAATTCTCAACTGCAAATCGTATCAGAATATAAATATTTGGGTTTGTGGGTAAAGAACACTGTAAAATATACAAAACATCTAAATTTTCTTGATTTGAATTGGGGCTAATTCCACTGACAGTGTTTATGCTTTGGAAGAAATGTGGTTTTCTACGAAAATGTCTATTGGGGGTACACCAGAATAATATTTTGGGTGTAGTGGCGCAATACATGGTTGGATCATTGTATATATTTCCCATGAACTGGCGACAAAAAATACTAAATGCTTTGTCTGATGCAGGAGTGACCCTACAGGTGCTTTTGGAAAATCCAACAAGAGCAAAAAAGCAAGCTATATCAATATAGTTGGATTGTAAATAGAGAAGAACGTCTAACATATAAGGATTTTTCCTTAGAGTTGTTTGGCTGTAAGAAATTCCGTTACATGGCAGATTATCTAGTAAAATGTCCCTCACCCTATGTAAGAGGGAAGTATTTAAGATTTTGATTAAATCTGTGGCTAACAAATGATATTTTAGCCAGGAGGGGGAAGAATCCGGTGGAGTCAAATTACTGTCGCTTTTGTAAAAACATTGCCCAAAAAGAGAATTAGGAACATATCACAGTTTCTTGTCCAAAGAAAAATATTCTTTGAGAGACAATTGTGTATATTGAAACCAACTAGTCTGGACGAAATTTGGTACCAAATCTTTTCTAGTACAAAATTTGCGATGAGGAAAGCGATAGTGCACTTTCTAAATTGTGTCTTTCCAGAAAAGGAAGTTGTGACTAACCAATGATTTAAAGCATGAAAATCTTGTAAATTGTGTTTAAAAATATTTGATTGATGGAAATTTGAATTATTCATATATGCATATATTTTCATATGTTTTAACGTTTGTAATTATTGGATGATAAGAACACGTTTTTAAATAATGTTTTAAACAATGTTGATCAGTAAATTTGAAAGGTTGATGAAATTAACCAAGCAAATGAAAAAAAAAGGTCCCATATGCATGATGCTGAGTCACTGGCTATCCAGAGACCCTCTTGTATATTCCTCTGTAATATAAGGATACATTGCTCTCATTGTGAATTAATTTTAAGACCATTCCATGGCTTCCCTACCAAACTCTGCTCTGTGAGAATAGAAGTTCTCCATTGTCACTAGAATCCATTTAAAGACTGCTGATACTGAAAACAGGTTGCAGACACCATCCTCTGCCAAAGTGACTGTGAAAACTCTACCGCCTTGTACAAAAGCGTCACCTTAATGATGTGCCATTCCTGTTGCAGTTTCATCCCTATGACCTATAGTAGTGTGTATACATCTCTTCTCTTTACCACAGCACTCTCAAGGGTCAGTCTGTGGCTCATTTCCTAGGTCTGCTCTCTAACATCCGAGGCAGATTTAGGCTCCCCTCAGTGGATGATCGACAGCCTCTGTTGTCCGCCATCTTGAGCTAATGTAGTTCCAGCTGTGGAGGGAGGTGGTTGTGTCACTAATTGATTTCATTTTCTCACTGTCCCTGTCTAGCTCCTGCAACAAGGCCAGTACAATAGCCTTGTCCAGAGCCAGATTAGGAGACCAAGCAGAGAGAAATCCATAGCCACTCCTTCCCCTGAAGTGGACGGTGAGAGCTGAGAGGTCCCCAGTTGCGTGAGTAGTAGTAAGAAGGAGGGAGAAGTAACATCAAAGGGTGGAGGCGAGCCTAGAAGATGTGAGAGACACTGGAGGGATAGAAAAGGAATAGAGGTAAATGGATTGGGAGGAAAAGTGTAGTTTAAAGGAAGAGAGAGGAGAATGTGCGCATGAGAGGAAAAGACTGAACTGAGTAGGGTGTCTGCAAGGCACAAATCCCATAGCCCTCTGCGGAATACTAACAACTTGCTAAAGTAGGGAAAGTTAGGAAGTTTCTGATGGACTTTAGAGAGATAAGGCCAAGGCCTTTACATCAAGATCTCAGTCCCTTTATAGATTAGCATACTGAGGGTAAAACAATCACTATACACTAGGCCTAAACACGCGTCTGGGGTTGCTGTTGGTACTCTTATTCAGAGATCAATTGCCTAGTATTTCGGTGCTGAACTGCCCTTGTAGGTGGGACAAAGACTGATATGCAAATGGATGTTTCTCCTCTGTGAAAGGTACAGTGAGCTAAAATGTGATTGTAAACCATCCAGAGTGGAGACTTTCCCATAGAAAAGTTTATGTGGCCGTGTTCGTTCTCGGTTGAGGGGCTCCCAGACCTTTTGGTGCATTTTTAGGAACTTTGGTGTGGAAGCGGTAGGCAGGCCAAAATATGGCAGGCCTTGTCGGAGACGCCAGTTTTGGATCAGGGAGTTAACAGACCCGGTGGGGGTGCGTTGTGTATGCAGACTGACTGTGTTCCCCCTCTGGTAATAACAGGCAGGTTACATGGAAAAGTGGAAACACAATGAAGGCACCAAAATCTTTGTAGAAACCAGGAACAGATTTATTACAGGAAGCATGCCAGCAGGATACATTGGACACACTGCACTAGCTAGGCATACTCACTGACATGGAAGCCGTGTCTGGGGTGTACCCTTGGATACAAGGGGGGAAGGACACCTAGGGAGAAAGGGACCGGTTGGAGAAGGGGGCTGGTAGCGACTGTGAGGGGGAAAAGCGAGAGGGGCATGTGCAGCGACACAGGTAGACAGGCACAGAGACATAGGGGCACAGACACAGGGGCACAGACACAGAGATACAAGGGCACAGACACAGAGGCAGACACAGGGGCAGACACCGAGACACAAGGAGACAGACACAGAGACACCATGTGGGGCAGAGAAGCAGAGAGGGGCAGGGAGGCACAGAGAGGCAGTCGGGAGGGGGCAGACGCTGAGAGGCCAGGAGAGAGAAGCAGGTGAAGAAGAGACAGAGAGGCAGGAGACCCACTTGTGTAAAAATAGAGCAGAATTCGGGAGGAAAGGAACCCCGGAGAAGGATAAGGCCAGACAGGTGAAAGGTACCTGCCAGAAGGGCCTCTGCAGCCTCCGCTTCCAACCCACGTCAGCACACCACACTGCCAGCAGCCAAGAAAAAGAGACCCCCCAGTCCTCTCTCCACAGACGTATATAAAGCAGTTGTGTCCGCCCACTGCAGGGCCGGCCTCTCACCCAGGCAAGTGTTTGTCTGGGCAAGTGTTGCCAGGGTTGTTTCCAAGGGAGATGGGATGCAGAGTGGGACACACACCTTCAGATATTCTGTGTGATTCCCAGGTCATGGGGAGTTGGCAGTTTGAGCCCAGAACATTAATTGTAGGGTATGGGTAGTCGAAATTATCCAGTGCAGGACAGTTGGGGCCAAAGTGGAGGTTACTTGTTGGACTAGGGCATAGAGGAGGTTCCCAGAACAGGGGCTAGCTTGGTCACTCAAGATAATTACATTGCCTGGACAGGTTGCTTTCCAGGGCTGCCCACCCATGATGGATACAACAAGTGGAACTGGTTTTGCAGGGTTCACAGAGGCTTCATGCCAAGACAAAGGGGAGATTAATTATAGGGTTGGGCGAGTGGGAGGAAGAGTTGAACGGGGTTCCAGGCTGCAGCTGAGCAACAGATAGAACTGGTTCGTTGGAGAGATCATGGCTTGAGTCCACAACCACCCACCCACACAGTTCAGGGGACACAGAGGAAAATGCATTTGGGAAAAATAAGACAGCCAATACTTTGGAAAATGAAATTATGCAATACATTGAAGACACTGGGTTTCACTCTAAGTTACCCAGGGTAATCCAGACATGGACCCCTTGCTCGCTGTGTTTAGAGAGGTACAGCTTCACCTCACTTATGAGGCCCGACTAGGCCGAAACACATGTCTGGGGTTGCTGTTGGTACTCTTGTTCAGAGGAGAATTGCCTAGCATTTCGTTGCTGGACTGCCCTTGTGGGTGGGACAAAGACTGACATGCAAATGGACATTTATCCTGTGTGAAAGGTACAGTGAGCTAAAACGTGGTGTAGACTATCCCGAGTGGCACCTTCCCATAGAACAGGTTTTTTGGCTGTGTTCTTTCTCGGTAGAGGGACTCCAGACCTTTTTGTGAATCGCTGTATACTAACCTGGGTATCGGGACAACTACGCTAGGCAGGAATTGCTTTCACATGAGAGAGAGAGAGGGACGGCCATTGGCCCCATTGGTACTTCAATAAAAACCCTTGAACCATCTCTGAGAGTTGGAGTGATTCTTGGCCATCTGTGAGACTCCTCTTTGGATTGATCACCCAGATCCTCCAGTTCAGAGGGCATAGCTATACTCCCATTAGAGGCTAGCGCATGGCACCACCTGTAGCTTCACAGGGACATGTCCATGGCAGAGCCCAGGTCGCTCCATCCCACTCTTTTTGTGTTTTTCATTGTTAATCCACGCATGTGACTCTGAATGTCAACGTTTGTTGTTAACTTAAGGGTGTGTGAGGGAGCATGTAGACCCACTTAGTTCTGTGCTAGAGTGTTACTAAATTGTTCCGGCAGGGACAGCTGCATTTGCACAAATATGTGGCTATGCCCAAGACCAAAAGTCAGGGAAACGTATAATTTGAATCTTTATAGACCAAATGTGGTTTTAAAAGAATAAACTGACATTATTTGCAAGATCGTATTGTCAGATTTATACATCTAAAGATTTGTACAATATGTAAATGTACCTGAGTAGGTGATGCGCACATGTGCACAAAAATCGTCAACTAGCACTTTTGCTGTAAACTTAACTTTGATATTATTAGTTTTATATATGTTTTACATGAGTTGTTTTATGGCGATATAGGTTGTTTATATACCTTTGTTTATGTTTCACCTTTTCGTGTTTACTGTGGGGTGCATCATGGGTGGTTCAGCAATTCGTCCAAGTCTGTATAAATTCTTCTGGCTTTGGCGATCTGATTTTCTTTTGTTGTCGGCTCTGACAAAGATTGGTTTCCAACTTCCTTTATTGTCGTTTGGTGAAAGAGGACCTAAAAGGAACAGTAAAAGGCTCTTTGCAGTTTGAACCCACTATTGCTATGATGTAAGCCAATTGCAAGTTTGGGTGTGTGTAGATCTGTTACTTGAACGATATCTGAGTAGACCATGACACCTTACTAATAAGTTATGGGACTGAGGGCCAACCCTGTTTGTAATGGTCTACCGCCCATGTTGGGGGCCTGAGCAAAACAAGCGTCCCATAGTGCACGTGGTGGAGGTCTGAATTTGGTGCAGGATAAATGGCTATTCAGATTCAAAACTACCCTAAGCATGACATTTCTGGTGAAGCTCTCAAACCCAAAATGTATAGTATAAATGGTGTGGCCAGAGATCCCACATCAAAGGAATTGTGATCTTTCTTGGTGGAATACTACCTTAATACAACATCTTAATAGAAAAACAAACATCCAAATGTGTATGGTTGGACTGATGCTAGTCACCCTTGGGGAAACCTTCGGTTACCATATCTGAAGCTCCCACTTTAAGTAGCTTTGGTAATTCAGCTACCCTTTAGTCATCCCTGACACGAGTAAACATCCAAATGTGTATGGTTAGACTGATGCTAGTCACCATTGGGGAAACCTATGGTAACCATATCTGAAGCTCCCACTCTAAGTAGCTTTTGCAAATCAGCTACACTATAATCGTCACTGACACGAGTAAATAACAATGACATTGATTCTGTTTTGAGTTAATGAAAAATCAGAAAGGGACAAGTAATTGGTTCTGTTTGACAGTTTTTCTGTGTGGCTCAGAAGAGGTTTCAGAGACCTGCCGCACGCATCAATTTCGGGTGATGATAGAGCCAGTTTAATTGTTGTCTTGCAAGTCAAGGAAACCCACATCCTAACTCTGTTGGGAATTTAGTGCTCTACCGAACCCGCCCTTCAGACCTCTTGTCAAGGATGGCGCTCTGTCAAGAGTGGCTCAGGGCCCCCAGGTATGGTTTGGGTGGCTGTGCTGATGTAAGGTGACAGATAAGCACACACACAGCGGGAAGCTCAACAAGAAAGAAAGAAGAGTAGGCAACTGTAGCAGAAATACAAAGGTACAAACAAACTGGATTCCCTTTTGGGATGTATGCAGAAATGGGAAAGAGTGTTCCATGGACCTTAGGAAACTCCAGCCTTCTGCACAGATTACTATTACAGGGGCGCACTCTGTTTGCTCATGGTTGGGAACAACAGCAGTAGGTGTCTGTAACACTGAAAACACGACAAGGGAAGGAGCAGAGGTTGCCTGCCGGAAACCAACAGTCAAGCTCTGTACAAAGGGATTTACATAAGACACAAGAGAAGACAAGAACAGAAATATCCAGGGAAAAGGAAGTCAATGAGCAAACTAGCAGAAGGAAATGAAGAAAAAACAGTATAACTGAAATGGATAACCGAAGGAGAGGACAGAGGACTCAAGAAAGAGAAAGACAGGTTTCAAGAACAGGGGGTTGCAAACAAGGAAGAGAGCAAGAGAGCAGTAGCCAGGAAACAGGGGGGCTGCAAAAAAGGAAGCAGGGCTGCAATAACGGATGGCACAAGGTGCAGGCAAACTGTTGTGGACTGCAGAGGACTGTAGTAGGCTGCAAGGCAGGGAGTCCAGAGGAGCAGGACAGAGAGCTGTAGTAGGCGGCAGACAGAGAGCCCAAAGGAACAGGGCGGCAAGGCAGGGAGCCCAAAGGTCCAGGTTGCTGAATTGAGAAACTCATGTGTTCTTTTTTTAAAACAATCAAACCATATTTACAGTGCAAATTTCAATCAGATATAACATACTTTGCTGCACCCAAGTCCACTGTTCCTCCCATTCCTCCCACCCCCAGCCTATTTACCCTCATTTTCAGTCTCTGCATCCTGCTGTAGGGATTCCTTTTCAACAGTACCTGGTGAGCCTCTATCGCTCGATTCTGCATACGTGGGCCCAAATAATTCAGCTATCAGTTGCTTCCAACCTAGTAAGGATCCAGCTTCTTCCTCCATCTCGCCTGTACATGCCTCCTGCCACACCACAGTTTCTGCCTCCGCCCATTTCTGTAGGTCTTTCCACCACATTTCCCATTTTGGTCTATGACATGCCTTCCATCGCATCGCCATTCTCCTTTTTGCTAGGACATATGCTAAATCTTTCAACGTGCTCACATGTTTGAGTTTACTTGGCCTGGGAAACCCTCCTATCAAGTAAGCCCAGGCTGTGTCCACCTCCATTTTGATCCCTTTTTCCTGCATCTTCTGTGCTATTTCTCCCCAGTATCTCTCTATTACTGGACACGACCAAAACATATGCACCATTCCCGCATTTTCCTCATCACACTTGGGGCATCATTGTCGTCCTACATTTTTAAATTTGTCAATTCTTTGAGGTGTCATATACGCTCTGTGAGTTATATATAATTGTATCTGCTGTAGTCTAGCATTTCTGGACATTTTCTTATGATATCCTTGAGCTCGCTCCCACATCTCATCACTCATCTGGGCCCCTACTTCTTCTTCCCAGTCCAGTCTAAGTTGCACCACCTCCTTGCCCGCCTTGGTCATTATCATCTCATACAATCTGGACGTTTTGTGTCCTCCTTCTACAATACCATATATCATGTGTGTAGTGGCGCCCGCTTCATCAGCTATTACCACCTCAGACCAGGTCTCTTTAATTCGCTTCACCACCCCATGGTACGCAATACATTGCCCCACATGCAACCCCGCTTCCTCCACCAGCTCCTCAAAATCCCATATCTTCCCCTCCTGCCACACATCCCCCATCGTCGCTAGGCCTACTGATTCCCAGTGCTTCCTAATCGTTAATCTTAGTTGCTTTTCCTTTCCCACCACAGCGACCAATGGGATCTGCGGGGAGCACGGGGATGGCATTTCCATTAACTGGCAGGCTTTCCCGCCATATCTCCCCCCCAAGCTTCAACATCTTCGAGCGTCCTTCCATTTCCAGTTTGGGTAGCCATATCATTTCTTTTAAAAAGAATGGGGCGCAGTCCATTTGGAACAACCTGAATTCTAAAGTCGGCTCTTCAGAAAGCCATTTGGCTACATATTGTAGTTGGCTTTCGGTATAATAAATTTCGTAGTTTGGTAGCTTGATACCCCCTTTCTCGTATCAATTTTGTAAATTCCACAAGGCCACCTGTGATGCTGGAAATGCATCTGAGGAACAGGGCCTCTGAATCCTTGTCCTTTTACTGCTTTTTACCGTGTGTTCTGTTATGTTTTCTGCCCCGGAGTCCATGTGGGACTCCTGGCAGTGCAGCTCTCTCTTTTGGTTTGGTGAACAGACCCATGGGATACCCTTATGGCACCCATGGGTAGGGGTTCAACCCTGTGCCCCTAGTGTATGTTTTTGGGTACCTGTGGGTGGCCCCAGAGCAGGGTATGGGCTGGTGGCAGCTCCATGCTGAAATTGACAGGTGCTCCGGGTGTCCTCCATTTTGGGATACCCAGGCCCTACCATTGGGATCAGTTGATTCCTGATAGGAAACAAGATGGCCCCTGTGGTCTCTTGCTTTCTATTGCCTGTTGTCTTGTTTTCCCAAAGTCCTGGGAAGCCCTGTCTCTGTCCCTTCCCCCTGACTGGCTGTTGGGTGGAAGTTCCATATATGGTGTTGTTGTGAAGGCCCAGCTAGACTGACTGGAGCCTTCCCAGTGACTGTATGTTGTGGGTACCTCCTGTGGGTGGGACCTGGGTGAATGGAGTGTGTGACCAATATACACTCCTTGTTGTGGTTGTCTGGTTTCTGGCATGAGAGACAAAGACTGAGACAGCCCTGCCCGAAACTGGCCTGAATGCAGTGTGTAGTGTTGAATGGCTGGGTACTTGTCCCAATCCACATTCCCTGTTGTGAGTGTCTGGAAGGGAGGAGTGTGGCCTGAATGCACTGTGTGCCTGATTGGCTGACTGACTGCATGAATGCCCTTCTGTATGATTGGCTGCTGAGTGTGTACCCGCAGTGTGGATGAGAGGCAGGATAGTATATCTGGGGACCTCTCACCACTGGTAAGGTGTTCAGAAGCAACCAGGTGTTCAGGAACGTTCAGAAGCATCCTGGAGTGGAGTCTCCACTCTAAGAGTAACTGGAACTGCTGATCCTCGACGTCCAGCTGGAAGAAGAAGACTTGCTGTGGCATTTGCTTCGACCGATCCGAAGGCTGACGAAATCGTCGAAGACTGACCCGAGAGAGGACCTGGTAAGGCGCCCTCTTCCCGTGCTCCGAGGGACCATCGAGCACCGCTCCATCTTCGCCGAAGCGCCCTGGAAGACAGACCCTCGAAAGGCTGTCGACCCGAGACGGGACCGCCGAGGAGATCGAAGTGAAGCACCCGGACATCGACGCCGTCGAGGTCCATTGCCGTCGACCAGGGTTTGCAGGTTTGTGTAACCGCTGGAGGCCCGTCGAAGTTGTGTTGCCCAGCCGTGGGAACCACTTGACGCCTGCCGCCGACGACCGGAGCCGTCCGCTCCTTTGCCTAAGAACATTCAATCGAAGGACTCTCTCGACCGCATCGTCGACCGCTAATCCTGCCGGAGAAAGTCGAGGACGACCAACGCGCCGAGGAGAAACCTGCCGGTGGGTTTCCCGCCACCCGAAGACCCCAAAGACTCGAACGACTCGACGCCCTTGCTGGGCCTCCGTCTCCACAATCTTTGCGGTCCAGAACTATTGTCACCAAGGTGCCACGCACGCCTCTGCCTTGCAGGACGCCGACGCTCCGACGCCGACGAGCACCGCTCGGACGAAGCTGCCGCCTCATCGACACCGTTCTACCTCGTTTGTCGACGGACGTTCGACGCCCCGTGCCTCCCGCTTGAAAGGGAAGGCATTCAAGAAGGGCCGTCGATTCCCCATCGCCGAACAGCGAGTTCCTCGACGTTTGTCGACGCCTCTTCAAGGAACTCGACTCCACCAGGTACATTGGGGGGTGAAAACATTATAGGAGGGAATAAGACTTGCAGAGCAATATATGGACTGGGCGTGCGCTACATCTTTGTTTTACAGGTTGCCCAGGTGGGGGGATCTCCACGCAGAACTGTGCCTAGTGGTAGGGGCCAGTATTCTGCCTATTGCTCAACCATCTTATTTTCTCTCCTCTCTCTATTGCTGGTTTCACTCTATTGGTCTGTGTGCCATTGTTACAGTATTGTTGATGCACTTTACTAGGATCTAATACAAAGGGTGGTACCACTTTAGGGTTGTATATATTTGCCATTGTTGATTTTTCCGGAGTACAAAGTGAGTTATTATGATAAGTGTACATAACCTTGAATATTGATTATATAAAGACTGTGTTCTAACCAATACAGAGTGTGGATATTCCTTTGTGGGGGCTTGGGGACTACACTGTACTTAAGAACCAGCCTGCATCACCTCCTGAGAAGCTAGGCCTTGATTGGTCGACCATTGCTACCGTAATAGAGAATCTTGGCTGGGGTCTTCTGTGCCTCTCCTCTACCATATAGGGAGCAGAAGTACAGACACCCCCCACCAGTCGTTGAGGCCCCTCTCTCACACCACCCTATTCCTCGTCCCATGCCGCAGGAATTCTCTACATATGCTATCCAGCTTGACAAAGAATCTTCTGGGTATCAAGTATGGGATATTTGCGAAGCAGTGCAATAGTCTGGGTAGTACTACCATATTAAGCATTGCCCCCTGTCCCATCATTGCTAGAGGGAGTTTTGCTCAAAACTTCATACTATTCTCTATTTTCTTAACTGTTTTCTCCGTATTGTGCTTATGTTCTGCTTCCACCGTATGATATATATCTACCCCGAGATATCTGAATGTGTCAACCTCCCATGGTATCTGTAGGGTCGGCAACTGCTTTGGCGGGATCCCTCTATACCTGCCCAGTGGGAATATACTGGACATTCCTGGGTTCACAGCTATGCCAGAGAGTTCTGCAAATCGCTCCATCACTTCTAATATGTACTGTAGGTTCTCTTCTGGATAGCGTAAGTACAATAACATGTCATCCGCATACAAGGAAATTAGCTGCGGTTCCCCTCCGACGATTATTCCTATTGCGTCGTACTGCTGTTTTTAGGTATATTGCCAGGGGCTCTAAGGCCAAAATGTACAGCATGGGGGACCATGCGCATCCCTGCCTAGTACCTCTGCTGAGTTGCCATCTTTCTGATATTTTAGCTCCTGTCTTCACTCTAGCTAACGGCGCACTGTATAATAGCTTAACCCGTTTCAGATATCCCGGTCCCATACCATAATTGGCCAGGGCCGCAATGAGCCAGGGCCATTTGACCGAGTCAAATGCCTTTATCGCATCTAACGATACTATCGCCATCTCACTTGTGTCTCCGCTAGTATATTCAATGACTCGATGTAGACGCCTGAGATTGTTTGTGATATTTCTATTAGGAACATAGCCAGGCTGATCGGGATGTATTAACTTAGTGATGACCCTCCTCAGTCTGTTCGCCAAGACCGCTGTTAATATTTTGCTATCCTGGTTTAACATCGACAAGGGCCTGTAAGAACCGCAGTCCCTGTCAAGCTTATTAGGTTTGGGAAGCGGTACAATCACTGCTTCTCGTAAGGATTCTGGTAGTTTCCCTACTTCGTATGCGTCATTAAGCATCTCTAAAAGCGGGGGAAGTACCTCATTTTTATACGTTTTATAGAATTCGCTTGGGAGTCCATCAGTTCCCGGGGTTTTACAAGTGGGCAGCTGCCTTACTACCTCTTCCAGTTCCTCTAGGGTAATCAGGGCATTCAACTCCTCTCTCTCTTCCTCACTAATCAGCGGCAGTCCAATATCTTCTAACATGTCTCCTATCTCTTTACTATTGCTTCCTTCCTCATCCACATACAGGAGTCTATAATAATCTACAAATTCCTGGTTAACCCCTGCTTGTGTATCTACTATGCTCCCATCTCCCTTCACTATCGTCCTAATTGTGGGCTTAGGGGTCTCATTTTTATATAGCCATGCCAAGTCTCTCCCCGGTTTATCCCCTCCCGCATGTTGTCTCTCTATGTATTTTTTGTGGTTGAGCTTGCATAATCTTTTCCAGTATCCCGCGCATCTCTGTTGAAGGTCTAGTACCATTTCAGTGTCTTCCTTGGTATTACTACCCCTCCCCAACACTCTTTCTAACTCCTTTTCCGCTTCCTGCAATTCGATCAAGATCCCATTCTTCAATCCTTTGGACTTAGCTATAGCAATCCCCCTCACCACAACCTTAAAGGCTTCCCAGAGTGTGCCCGCTGTCTCTACGCTGCCGGTGTTTATCTCAAAATAACTTATTATTTCCTCTTGCATGTCCTCTCTGAATACATTGTCTTTCAGTGCTTCCGCTCGCAGGCGCCATGTGGGTATTCTCGCTCTTAGAGGTCGGTATTGCCACACTAACATCTGCGGCGAGTGGTCAGAGAGGACCCTTGCTTTACACTCTGCCTGCACTATTTCAGTCATTAGTTCATGCGTACCAAACACATAGTCTAGCCTAGTATGTAGATCCTGAGGGGCCGCATAATGTGAGTACTGCCTACCCTGCGGATGGCTTGCTCTCCATGCGTCATCCAACCCAAAATCTGCTAGTAACGACTGCAATGTCTTTGCAGCTGGAGAGGGTCTATCTATCTTGGTGTCCGATCAGTCTTTTTTCGGGTTCAATACACAATTGAAGTCTCCTCCCCAAATCACTGCCCCCCCCAACACTCTCACTGAGTTTACCGTATAGGGTTCTGAAGTATGCCGCCGTGTCCTGATTCGGGGCATACGTGTTAACAATACATATCTCTCTGTTCTCTACCAGCCCTTTCATTACCACCATCCTACCGTCTGACTCTGCTGCAGATTGCAATAGCTGGAACCGGACATGCGGAGCCAGCCATATGATTACCCCTCTAGCTGAGTATGTTGCTCCTACAACAGTCCCTCTCCACTTCTTTCGTATCACTTCCAGCTTTTCCTGCGTTAAATGAGTCTCTTGTAACAAGACTATGCCAATTTTCTGCCTGCGCAGGTACATCATAACCTTATTTCTTTTCAGATATCTATTGAGCCCCCTGACATTCCAAGTGACTATCTTAAGGTCTCCCAT
Source organism: Ambystoma mexicanum (assembly GCF_040938575.1). Lineage (NCBI taxonomy): Eukaryota > Metazoa > Chordata > Amphibia > Caudata > Ambystomatidae > Ambystoma > Ambystoma mexicanum. Next base: position 67,602,055 of record NC_090939.1, read on the forward strand.
GGCTTATGTCATTTTTTCAGGGTGTAGGCTCGCACCCCAACTGTGTCCCAAACTTGCCCTCCCCCAACACTCCCCAACTACAAACACCTCAACAATCCCCCTCCCTCCCCACCACCCCACAACTGTTGCCCAGCTCCATTCCTGGATCTCAAGCACCCCGCATCTAGCCCCTTTCCAGCCAGCGCCGTACTTACTGCTCAGCAGGTAGATACCACCCTACTGGTGATTCAACTATTACTACTTGGGGGTAAGCCTTCTCCCACTAACAGCTCCAGTTTAATATATCCACCAAAGCGCCTACTGCGCTGCCCATCCTGCTTTTCACGGGTTATAGTCTAGTCCATCGTGTCCAAATGTCATTTATTTATTTAACATTTCCTGACCCTGTTTTGTTCCCCAGTTCTGTTGCCTTTTTACTGACTCCCTCCTCCCTTCGATCACCGCACATAACATTACAGTCACTTATCGTGTTCTTCTTGATCTCGCTCTTCATCTCGTTCCGGACAGCCATTTGCGTCCAGCCATGTTGCAACTTCCTCCGGGTAAAAAAATAACGCTTTGCCCTTATGGAAAATTTTAAGCTTTGCAGGATACAGGAGCATGTATTTATATCCTGCTGCGCGCAGTCTTCTCTTAATCGCCACGTAGCTATACCGCTGTCTTTGCACTTGCATGGTGTAATCGGGATATGCAGTGATGGTTGCAGATCCTCTTTTTATCGTTCCTCCTTTCCGGAAAAATTCCAAAATCTTCTCTCGGTCTTTACAGTTCAGGATGTTTGCTATAATTGCTCTAGGAGGGGCCCCGGGTTGCGTTCTTCTCATTAGCGCCCTGTGTGCGCGCTCGATTGCAAACCCTTGAGAGAGCTCACCAGCCCCTATCTCCTGCAATATCATGTTCTCCACGTAGTTTGTGGGGTCTGGCCCTTCCTCCCCTTCCGGGAGCCCGACCACTCGCACGTTATTGCGCCTCGCCCGTCCTTCCGCTTCCTCTGTCCGATTCTCCAGATTAGCCACCTGTTGCTTCAATATGTGGACTTCTTTGGCGTTATTTGCGCTAGTGTCCGTGTTGATCTTCACCGCTCTTTCCAGGCCACTCGTCCGCTCCGTCAGGGTCCTCACATCCTGTCTCAACAAGTTGACCTCAATTGCTACTGCGTCTATTTTATTCTCCAATGCCGTTCTCATGTCCGCCATCATTGCCCCCCCCCCATGCGGTTCTTAGCTCTGTTATGGCCGCTAGAACTGCGCTATCCTCTCGAGATGCATCTACCTCTGTCAATGTGGTTGCTTTGCCCTGTGCAGGGGTGCAGGGAGATTGTTGCGCCTTCGCGAAAATGTCCATCGTGGGCTGCTTACTTTTAGCTCTTCCGCCCCTCACAGCCATTTCACCACTTTGTTCGTGCCCTAGGGCCTGTCCCTTCTGAGGCTGACTGCTAGAACTTATCACGTGCTCCTTTCCGGTGTTACAAGTTCCAATGCTTCCCAATTATTAATGCCTCAAACTGTGTCCCGGCAGGTTGTCTATTTCAGCATTCTCCTTTTTCCAAGGCATCAGTATGCGCTGTATATCATGCTTTCCCCTGCCTCTCGGCCCGTCTGTTGCACCAGTATTATGTTACTTGCTGCTTGTCATCCTATTCCTCCTGGTGGCCCAGGCGTCTATTAGAGTTCGATGAGCTATCAGCTCTTCACTATGCACGGCCTCTCAGGGGGAGAAGGGGGGGCCCATGACCCACTCTGTCTTCCCTTCTGGGAGTTCCTTCCCTTGCCACTCTCTGGGGGGGGGCTAGACATAGTCTATCACACGCGTTTCCTGCCCTGCTCTTTGCTTACCAGCTTATTCTGAACCTTTGTGTGAGTGCAGGCAGCCTCGATCAGTGCGATGCCTCAACCTTTAGCTTCATCCGTTTACAGTCCATGACTTTCCGTGTAGTGCACGAGGCTCCCCTGATCGTATATCCTGACCAGCTCTCCCCTCCACACAGCGCGATCCACTGTGCTGTACTGTTCTGCACGTGGGCCCTCTCCGAATCAAACGTTATCCACTTTGTTTTGGTCTTGTTTTTTTTTCTTCTTGTTTTGTTTTTTTATTTCAACTTTTTCCCCGTCCCAGCTTGCTCGCGCTGCGGCGGCTGCACGTCCTACGGTGCCCTCCCCTCTGCCAGCATTCCTCTCACGGTCCGCGAGCCGCGAGTCTCAACCCACCGTTGTATCAGCGGGTTGATTCCCAGTCGGCTCTTCACAACCAGCGCACATCTGCGCCGCTGCCACAGTTCGTGGGGTCCTCTGGCTTTTTTCCAAGCACGCAGGAGGCAGGACTGCAGGTCTTCATACGCGCCCGGCTGCCCTCAGCTTTGCGCTGTGCTGATCACGTCGCATGATCTTTGGCGGTATGTTCTCCTAGCTAGACGCCTCACATTCTGCCTTCTTTTCGTGTGTTGGCCAGGGCGGAGATATTGTGCTCACATGCCGAACGTCTTTGCCGGCTGCTGTTCTGTCGGGCTCTTTTCAGCATCTCATTCCGCCTTCGCTCTCGGCATCCTCGCGGGTTGCTTTATCTTCATTGCGCCGCCATCTTGTTTCAGCGTTGCTGTTCACAGTCTGTGCAACAATGTTTCATATTCTACACTCGCCTGGGTCAATTTCCTTGCGGGTACTTGCAAGTTGTGCCAGACATATTCACACGTCCATGGTGCTATTTTAAAGTCGTTATCTGCCGCCAGGCAGCCTTCGCTTTTCAGGATCAATCTATGGATCACGGAGCTCAGTAGAGATGCAGCCTACTCCATGGCCGCCAAGCCACGTCCCCAAACTCCCGTGTTGATTGAAACTACGGATACAAGGCCGTAGGGGAGCCGCCAAAACAGGTCAAAGTGGTTTTACAGGAGGTCTAGCAAAATCCCTGTACAATCGAAAGTCTTTGATCGACAAACTGTTAAGAAAGCAAGGGAAGTGAATCCTGCATCAAGAAGAGAAAATCTTTCAAAAGTAAAGGGGGAGCGAATCCTGCTAAAGGATATATGAAGTGGCAAGAGTGAACCCGAAGAAGGGATGCCGATAAAGAGGGGCAAAATCCCAAGAAACAGTATGTTGACAAACGTGAGCCCGGCCGAGGGATGTCCACGGGAACTGTTTAAAAAGACATTAAAACATTAAGATTTGTGAAGGAGAGAGAAGCCATAGTCAACCCGCTGGAGGGAGGCTGGAATTCGAGAGGGGTCTGCGACCGCAGGAGGGGGACGCAAGGGGGAGAAATTAACCCCCTAAAATAGCAAAAGGAACTGAACTTTTATTTTTGTTATTGCTGAGACATCAGGCCCTCGAAGGCAAGAGAAAGTAAAGAGACTTGGCCCTTGAAAACCTGATAGCTGAAACAGAACTGTTGACTTGTGCTGGGGAGGCTCGAGTGTGTGCTGCGCTCAGGAGACCCACCTTATCCCATGCTCAAAACGTGGGGAAGGGAGACCCCTGGCAATCACATCCTGACATATTATTTTGTGAACACTTCTTTTGAAAACCCTATCCCACACTCTTTCTATATTTAGCTGTAGGGATTTGGCAATCGTTTTTTTTTTTTAGCATAGGCCATTTATTTTGACAGGAGGCCACAACATTTGATGGTCGACGCTTGCTCCCATCTTAGATTTAGGTTTAGATTAGGTGTTTTTCCAACCTGCATAAAGTTTAATAAACATCCTTGAACTGTGATCACTTGTGTCTGTCTTTATTGTTGCCACCATGAGTTCTTTATAGCACCAAAAGAAATTCTCACATTGTAGAAAGCAATTTGTGACTTTTCTGTTAGAAAACAATTTGAGTAGTGTGCAGGGGTGCATATTTTGGGATACTTGTAAAAATGGTGCCTTTTAAAACACTGTTTCTAGTTGTGACCGAGGATGACTGAGAATGGCAAAGTTTATTTATTTATTTATTTATTTTGACATTTGTAAAGCGCAACAAACCCGGGGGCAACTGGGCGCTGGAAACAGCATAAGAAAGGTACAGAGACGAAAAATAAAACCGTGGTGAACTGTAACACATAAATATTCTACAGAAACAGAGGAGCGAGGTAACTTCATAAGGTTAGGGCTCTTGTCTGAAGAGCCATGTTTTGAGGGCTTTGCAGAAGGTCCAGATGGAAGATTCCGATCTAGGGGAGGGCGGAAGATCGTTCCAGTTGTAGCGGGGTGATCTTCCAACGCACCTTATGGGGAGACAGGTGTAGGCGGCACACAATATACAACTTAACCCCACTCTCCTGGGTTCGATATCACCCTGGCGTACTTCGATAGGAAGATGTACCTATCGAAGGAACATCACTTGCCGGCGAACATCCTTAGGTGAGGAGCCTCCCCTGAGGCTTTGAGACACCTTCATTACTTTGGTGGTCTTCCTGCGCTTTACGCGCTCGGTCCCCTCTCCCCTGCCCCATCCTCCTCCTGCTTCCCTTTCACCCGCCTCCCACTCCACCCCTGGCCACCCCCGAGCCTCTGATTGGGCCCAGCCCATCCACTGCGAACAGGATACACTCTGGTGCATCCGCTGGGTCAGGCACTTGCCAGCGAACATCCTGAGGTGAGGAGTTTCCCCTGAGGCTTACAACCCCTTCATTACTTTGGTAGTCTTCCTGCTCTTTCCGCGCTCTGTCCCCTCTCCCCTGCCCCATCCTCCTCCCGCTTCCTGCTTCCCTTTCACCCGCCTCCCGCTCTACAACCCCCCCACCGAGCCTCTGATTGGGCCCAGCCATCCACTGCGAACAGGAAACACTCCATTGCATCCACTGGGTCAGGCACTTGCAGGCGATCATCCTGAGCTGACCCCTTCTTCCCTTCTCCCCTCTGTGTTTCCTTGTGCTCGTTTCCCTCCCCACCGGCTTCCCGCCCGCCCACCACCCTTATTGGCCGGCCCTTTCTTTCATTACTGACCCCCCCAGGGCAGACCCTGCCCGGCAGGCCCCATGGCTAAGGGCCCCTAAGCAAAGGGTGACTCCCATAGTGGCGGCTCCTGGTTGTGTCTGCAGGTGTCCGCAGGGGAAGCCAGTTGCCAGCCATCTACCAGGGTTGACCCGCACGCTACCCTGCTTACCCCTGTCCACTTAGCAGACTCTCAAACATAGGTGTGTTTTTCTCTTGTTTTTCAAATTGCATTGTGAAACTATTTAAAATTGCATTGTGAAACCTAGGCCCCTTTCCCCTCTATTCAGGACTCTCAAACTTAGGTGTGTGTTTCTCCTGTTTTTAAAATTGCATTGTGAAACTATTTAAAATTGCATTGTGAAACCTAGGCCCTTTTCCCCTCTATTCAGGACTCTCAAACTTAGGTGTGTTTTTCTCCTGTTTTTAAAATTGCATTGTGAAAGTATTTAAAATTGCATTGTGAAACCTAGGCCCTTTTCCCCTTTATTCAGGACTTTCAAACGTAGGTGTGTTTTTCTCCTGTTTTTTAAAATTGCATTGTGATAGTCTATTAACCCCAAGTGTCTGTTTTATTGTCCAATTGCTCAACTTGTCTCGCCTCTCTGTCTCGTCTGCTTGCACCCTGCCCTGTGTCTTTTCCTAGTGTTATCCCCTTCCCTCTCCCTTCCTCTTCTCTCCTCTCCCTACCTACTCTATGGTGCTCTCTGTCTCTCCTATTTTCTCTAACTGCTTCTCTATCGACTATCCTGCTCTCCTCACTAAATCTGGTAGGAAGAAGTTTAAAAAGGACATCCTGGTCACCAACCCAGGCCTCCCTATTGCTGACACCTATACCAGTGCCTCCTCCATGCAAACTTTCACTGACATCCTCTTTGTCGTTCCCTCACCAGACCTATGGACCCTACATATGGTCTCTGTGACCTCTCCCTTCTCTTCCTCTCCCATTAATGGTGGCACCTGGTGGGAGGCCCTCCTGGCCTCCTTCCACTCCTCCAAGGTCATCATTAATGTTTATGTGAATGGTACCGTCTTGGTCCAAGGCCCTCAGGCCAACCTTCTCCTCTTCGATAGACGCTTCCTGCGCCTCATCAATTTCCTTTCTTCTCCTGCTGTCCCCTATCCCCCCTCCACGGCTTCCTCCTACTTGGCTACCTTGCCCTCTCCTCCTTCCCTTTCTGCCCCCCCCACGGGCTTCTACGCCTCTGCAGGGCGTACCTCTGATTTGTACCCCTCCCCGGAAGTCTTTCAAGGACGGCAACCTTCTCCATATTAGCACACATAACTCTCGCCCAGCTGTCAAACACTCCTCCGACATCTGCTGCCTTCTGAAGGAACTTGACCTCGATGTCCTCGGTCTCACCGAGACATGGTTCACGGCCAGCTCTGTCACAAGCTTTGACACTCTCCTCCCTGACAGCTACAAGATCCTCTCTGCGCCCAGGTCCAACCGTTCCGGAGAGGGTGTAGCCCTGATCTTCCCCGAGTGGATTCCTGCCTCTGTCATTCCTACGCAGGCCTACTGCTCTTTCGAATGCCTCGTCTGAAGGCTCTCTCTCTCCTAGCCATTCCCTTACTGTAGCTACTATCTATCGGCCACCTGGTCAGATCTCCTCCTTTCTCTCTGAGTGGGCGGACCTCTCCGCTTCCCTCCTGGTCTCGACCACTCAACTCCTCCTTCTTGGAGACTTCAACATCCACCTGGATGCTTCCTGTCCTTCCTCTGGACTCTTTCGCAACCTTTGCGACTCTCTCTCACTATATATTCTCCCCACTGGCCTGACTCACTCTGCAGGGCACACTCTGGATGTTCTGATCTCCTCAGACCTTCCCCTCTCTGTCCCTCTCACCACTCCTCTCTCCTGGAGTGATCATGTTCTCCTTCCCTCACAGCTCACCCTCTCTACTCCTCAGGCCAGGCCAACTCCATCACTGCCACCCACCTTCTCAGTCATCCGACCCATGAAGCGCGTGTCAGTTGAGGCTTTCGCTGCCATTTTCTCACCCTACCCCCCCTCTCTCTGGCTGACTGACACCCTGACACAGCTCTTTCCATGCTCGACTCTGCTATATCTGATACTCTCAATGTTCTTGCCCCTGGCATGAGGATCCATCTGAAGCCCAAAGCCAAGTGCAACTCCTGGTATGACTCAGACCTCATCACCCTTAAACACAAGTGCAGGGTGGCTCAGAGGAAATGGCGTGCTTCATGTACATCCTCTGACAAACTGGCCTGCCACCTGCTTCAAAGCAATACCGGCTCTCTGTCCTCACCAAGAAGAGAGCTCACATCCAAGCTTGCGTCTCTGCGGCATCTAACAACTCGACAGAACTCTAAAATCTGCAAGGAACTGGTCAATCCTGCCACAGTCTCTACCTCGCCTGTCCCTTTCCAGGCCTTCTGCACGGCACTGGCTTCTCATTTCATCTCTAAAACTCAGGACATCCTGTCCTCTCTATCCTCCTCTCCCCTTCCTCCCTCTACTCCCTGCTCTTCCTCTGGTCTTTCTTTGGCCACCTCTCTTCCCACCTTCTCTGCCTTTCCCCGGTTCTCCCCAGACAAGGTTTCTAGACAAGTCTGATCTATGAAAGTCTCGTTAAAACAGGTTCATCCCTGTTCCTCCAAAACCATCAAGGACCACATTGACTCCCTGTCTCCGGCCCTGGCCGACTTCTGCAACCACTCCTTCGCCACTGGAGTCTTCCCTTCCCCCCCTGAAGCACTCCCTTGTGCACTCTCTTCTTAAGAAACCCTCTGGCGACCCGTCCTCCCTGGCTAACTATCGCCCAATCTCCATCACTCCTTTACTGGGCAAACTCTTGGAAAAGCTGGCCATCTCCCAGCTCAATCTTCACACTGAATCTGTTGGTTGTCTCCATGATCATCAGTCTGGCTTCAGAGCTGCCAGAAGCACGGAAGGGCTCTCCTGAACATCCGTGAACACCTGCTCTCCAACCTTGATTCCAACCCCCCGTGTTCTCATCTTACTTGATCTCTCTTCTGCCTCTGACACGGTCAACCATGCCATCCTGCTCAACCGTCCATTTCTATTTGAACTCTATAAAGAACTGTTCACTTCTTAGTAATACGTAGACATCCCTTCGGAGCCCTGGTCTGACAACGTCTGTATTCTTTTTTCATGATAAAATTGTCAAACTGAGAAGCGTACGATTTGTGATTGATAAGCAATGGGGTTCCCCAGCAGCCCTTGCCTTCTTCCTAACCTCCCATATCGTTTCTCTCTGGATACAACTATTTAGTTAGTTAGGCAAGTGAACAGTGACAGACCCTCCATATCTCTGTGAACCCTATTATTCCAATAACAAATAAATACACGGCCAATCTACTTGCATCCCTGTTTAACGCATATATTTAATAAATACATTTGGCTAGGAGAGAATGCTATGTTTGTAAAACTTTCATCATTCTTCCAAAAATCAAACTATGGTGGGCACATGAAAGTGAGTAACTATCAGCATTTTATGAATTTCCCACACCTGGCTAGGATGATCAGAACAGCTGTCACCATTCCACTGCAAAATCCTATGGAGCAAAATGACACATTTGACACATTTCAATAAGGGTTTTTGCCTGGACATGGAACCGTATATAAGCAACATATGTGACAATAATTCCCATGCTTCTTACCTGATGCCAGGTGGCTCTTCCTCTCACAGCCCCTACAAAAAAAACATCCTGTCCTTTTCAGAGTCCTTAAACCCTTTTGGTTTTTACCTCATAGCATGTCTCCCTATGCCAAGAGCTGATTCACTTTGCAGTGTTTCTATTGGAAATGTTTTACTCCATGTAGGAAGGCTCGAGCACCTGCATTTCAGTTGGTTTGTCTGTGCGCCATAAGCTGGGGACTGTCTGAGGATCTGTGGTGTGTGTTTCAGTAGCTGGGGCTAGATGTTCAGAAGTACAGTATCTGCAGCTCAACCCCTACACCAGACAGAGGTGGTGGAAGGTCTCACGAGCAGCAAACCCCTCGTTTGGCGACTCCTCCCATTTTCTCTCCAGTTCCCGGGGAGCTCCACCCATTCATTGCCTGCACATAGGCCTGTGTTCTTCTGGATGTAAGCGATGAGAAAGGTGTTGTAGAAGTAATTCTTTCCTCCCCATCTTTTCATTTAGATGAGTCTGTTAATCAGCAACAAGATATGGAAGAAGAAAATACACCTCCGTCATCAGAAATTCCCGGTTGTTCTCTTCAGCAGCAAGAGGAGGAAGAAGAGGACACTGGACAGCCAATGGAAATGAACAGTAGTTCTCCTAAGCAGCAGCAGAAGGAAGAAGAGAACGGTGAAAGCGTTGCTTTGCTAGCTGATGGTTCTGACTCGCAAGTTTCAGAGAACACTGCTAATCGGAACCATTTGTCGCTGCCAGCCGAAGAGCGGAGAATCTTTCTTGAAACAGGTGGGGACTAAAGTGCTTTCTTTCTTTTTATGAATGTTACCTTTTATTTATCTACATTTTTTTGGTGTTTATATAGCTCTAATGTGTTTCAGTTTGGCTACTTCAGAGTGCTCGGATGCAGACATGCTTACACCTTTGGTTAACCAATATACTTTAACATGTGCCTAATAAAATTACATGGGTAGCTGCTTGAAGTCCTGGTTAAGTTGCACCCCAATGTGTTTCTTGATTGACCATCCAACAACTGGGGAGGCGGCAGGATAACTACAAGGGTACATAGAGATGAACGGTTTGCTGCAATTTGTTGTCACTTAGTATTCCAATACAATGCAAAGGTGGTTTGATGACTGCAATTCTTTGATCTCGTCGTCATCACACTGAACGCTGTGGGTCAAGCGCAGTTAAGTCTGTTCTCAAAGGGTACATGAACTGCAGGATGTAACTTAACATTTTTTGAATCAAGTTATTTGTGTATATCCAACCTGCCTCACTGTTTTGTCCTCCTCGGGAAAGCACAGAGACTACTGTAAAATCTTTCTGAATCCAGGAAGAAGAAGCAACTTGCCCCCAAAAACTAGCCCTCCTGCGCCTGCTGGAAAAATAAGCCAAGAAACCTTGTCCTCACAGAGCATCGCATAAGGGGAATACAAGAGAAGACTCATGGCCAGTGAGCTCTGCCCAGTCGCTCCTATAATACCACCTCAAGCAACAAGATGAGAGGATTATAATGCCAGAGGATGTCAACCAAAAACATCTATTCTTCTGGAACTCTACCGTATTGGACACTTGCTGATCAGCAAAATGTCGGAAAATGGGCTAATGAAGATCCCCTTCGAAACAGTGACACCACCACTGGTGAAACAGTGTACCCAAAATCTATTGCAAATTCATTCCCCGTTGTGAACAAATGGATCTCACATACTTTACAACTAATGTGGGTGAGGCTAACCCATGTAAAGATTCAACCACAGACTAAAGGTGGAGGAGTAAGGGCAATCTTGAGGGGTCCAGGCATGAAGCGCAACAACCCAAAAGCAATTGATGCCATCTCGGAGCAGGCTATTGCTGTTGCCATGGCCTGCATTCTCTTCAAAATCAATGGGAACAAGCAGACCAGCCTCCACATAAGAGGGAGCTTCACTTGACCGCACCGCATCAGCCTCCTCCACCACGTCGGAACCCGACTCCACCAGCGGACCCGGATACACACACGGACACAGGTACAGAGACAGCCACGAGAACCAACGAAGATGAGGACTTTGTCCCGGCAGGCGATGAATCACCGCACCTGGACGACACTCATATAGACTCTCCACCAGACGAGGTGGGATCATTCCACTCGATGATCTCCAGGGCCTCTGAGTTGTTCCAGCTGGTGCCTGAGGAAACCAGGATGGAGGGCTTCCTATATCAGCGACAGGAGTCCAAGAGGAAGACGATCATGGCTGTACCCTTTTTGGACGACATTTGGGAGGATGTCCTAGCCCTCATTAAAAACCCATGCACAGCTCCAACCAGACAAGACAGGTTGGAGAAGAAATACAGGGTGCCGGACTCAGCATTCAAGTGCTTGAGGTCACAACCGTCGCCAGACTCGGTAGTGTCAGCCGCCGCAAGAAAACGTTCGGCCAACCTGACCTCTGCATGATCAGTTCCCCCAGACAATGAGGGGAAGAAGATAGACTCCATGGGGAAGAGAGTCTTCTACATGGCGCCATCCACAATCAAAAGCGGCTAATCCTCTGGCTATCTTGTCCCGATACGACTGTGAGCTTTAGTACAAGATGAACCCTATCTTGGAATTCCTCCTCGATGACAAGAAAATGGAGGCTGTCGCCCTCTTCCAGGAAGGGGTGGTGGCGTTGGACCATCCCATTACGGTTCCAGTTGACATCGCTGACACAGGTTTCCGACAGATGGGAAACAGAGTTTGCCTTCGTCGGCAGGGATGGTTGAAGGCCACTAACTTTCGCCAGCACATTCATGCAAAGCTGCTGGACATGCCTTTCGATGGCATAAATCTGTTTGGGAAGGCAGTCGACGAATCCCTTCAAGCCATAAGGATGACCACAGAGACGGCACATTTCCTTGGCACTCTGCAGTTGCATCCCTCGTCTTTTCGCTCCTCCAGGGAAAAATAGAGCAGATCATCCAAGGGATACTCTGTCGTACAGGCAACCTCCCAGATCCTCCTTGCAGGAAGCCTACTGGGGTTTCCCCCAAGCCTACGGTAGCGGAGGTCAGCATCAACGTTGCCCACAGGGCAGGGTGCCGGCGCCCAAGGAAGCCTGATACAGCCAAGATGTCGGGCCCCCACTCGTGCACCTCGTGGGAGACCGGCTGACGAGGTTCGTCAGCGAGTGGAAGAAGATCACCACCGACAGATTGGTGTTGGACGCTTTCGCCCAGAGGCACACCTTGGGGTTCCAACGCAGGTGCCCTCGTATTCCACCAGTTCCCTGGCAAAAGCAGCACATCCATCAGCTCCTGAAACAAGGGCGAGCCATGTTACGGAAAAGGGGGATAGAGCTTGTTCTCCAACGGCTCTGAGGCTCGGGAGTCTATTCCAGGTCAGAAAAAAGACAGGGGGGTTGGAGACCCATCCTGGGCCTATGCCATCTAAACAAGTACTTTAAATCCCCAAAATTCAGGATGGTCACGTTGCAACACATGCTCGGCCAACTGGAGGAAGGGGATTTATTGACGTTGTTGGACCTAGAAGATGCGTACTTCCATGTCCCCATCCAGAGGAAACATTGGAAATTCCTATGGGCAACACTACCGCTTCAAGGCCCTGCCTTTCGGCTTAAAGTTGGCCCCAAGAGTGTTCACAAAATGCCTGGCCCCGGTAGAGGCCCACCTGCATCTGCAGGGTGTACACGTACATCTGTACCTGGACAACTGGCTGATACGAGCCTGCTCCCGGGAACTGGCTGATGAGCACACGAAGGAGACCGTCCGGCTACTGATGTAGCTGGGGTCCTCTGTGAACTATCCGCAGTCCTGCTTAACGCCATCGCAAAACGTGCTGTTCCTCAGAGCCAGACTCAACACAGTGGCTTGCCTGGCATCCCATTCGGAGGAGAGGCTAGCGGCCATTCCAGGGAAGTTACAGCGGCTGTCATCGGCAAAGATGGCTATGGTTCCGGCCATCAAATCTTTGCTGGCCATGATGTCATCCTACATCTACCAGATGCGACCCCTCCAGGAATTCTTGGATTCAGGTTGGATACAAGTGTCCGGGAATTTTGCGGACAAGATCCCACTCAACCAGGAATTCCGGCGGGCGATAGAGTGGTGAGGGGTACGCTTCCACATTGCCCAAGGGATGGGATTTTAGACCCAGCCATACCAGGAGACGGTCACCACGGACGCCTCTCTGGAAGGTTGGGGAACTCACACCTGACGTTAAGACACCAGAGGTCTGTGGCTTCCAGAGGGGAAGGATCTGCACATCAATATCCTGGAGTTATTCGCAGTGTTCTGGGCCCACAAGTCTTTCCTACCATCTCTGTAAGGCAAGGTGGTGAGGATCTACAACACCACCACCATGTCCTACATCAGAAAGCAAGGGGGCACTCGACCCCCAGGGCTCTCCAAGGAAGCTCAGGACTTGTGGCATTGGGCTATCGGACAGGGGATGTTCCTCGTAACTTTCCACTTCGCAGGCATCAAGAAGACCACCGTGACTCCCTCAGCAGGGAACTGTGCTCCTGCCACGAGTGGGAACTTTGGCAGGATCAGGTGGACCGTCTGTTCATCAAATGGGGCAGACCTCTGATCGATCTTTTTGCCACAGCAGCAAACTCAAAATGCCAGATGTTTGCCAGCAGATTCCACCAACTGAGTAGCATGGGGGACACGTTCTTCCTGTGGCAAGGTCCGTTTCTGTATGCTTTTCCTCAGTTTCCTCTCCTGCTACGTGTGATCAACATCCTCAAACAGTGTTAATGCAAGATAATACTCATCGCCGTGACGTGGCAGAGGCAGATTTGGTATCCGGACCTACTCAGCCTGTCAGTGTCGCCTCCAGTCAGGTTGCCGGTACTTCCGGATCTGCTCACCAGCGAGAGAGGCGCAATCCTTCATCACGACTCAGGATCTCTGAACCTGAAAGCCTGGCTTCTGCAGCCTTAGAGTTTGAACGTTATGAGCTGCCAGCGGACTGCAGGGAAGTCCTCACCAAAGCCAGGACGTCATCAACTCTAAAATGCTATGGCCATAAGTGGAAGTGTTTTTGCTACATGGTGCAAGTCACAGAAGATTACCCCTCTGAGGGTCACGGCCCCACAGATTCTTGCATACTTGCTTTCCTTGGCAAAGACTGGGCTGGCTCATGCATCCGTCAAGGTACACCTGGCGGCCATCTCACGCTACACCAACCAGATCCTTGGGAAGATCCTCGCTGTGGTCCCACAGACTCGTCAAGGAGCTTCTCAATGGGCTTTTTACAATCTTTCCCGTTGGTAAAGGCGCCTGCGACAGCATGGGAACTCGACGTGGTCCTGACAAAAAAATGTTATGAACCGTCATTAGTCTTTCCCACCATTCCTCCTCAGTGGTATGGTCAATTTGTAATAGTGATTTTCTCAGAAATATATTTCTTACTATTTTAAGTTCTGGGCAGGAGAGAGCTAAATGCCTCGTAGATTCGATTAGTTCCGGGCTCTTACAGAATTGACATTGGGCAGCCTGCTCCATTATCTGCTTTCTCAGATATTGTACTTCCCGCGATGGTAATATGTTCAGTCTACATCGCATCAAGAGATCTCAATAGATGGGCGAAGGAAATCTCTTCATGTACGCTGGGAGATAATTTACTGCTTTTTTTTCCCAGATAATTTTCAGGCAATATCTATTCTCTGCCTTTGACGTGTCAGTTTCGAGCCAGTCTCTTTCCTTTAGGCGTCTTTTAGCTTTGTCTGGGTTGCCTTTTAAGGTTTCTATTTTGATGTCGTTGTAAACTAGTGTATCTATACATTTTTGTTTCCATGCTCCTAAGATTTTTTCTCCTTTGGCATTTTGTGTAGTTTTTAAAATTTCAAAGGGAGCTGCTGGTCTCTCAATGATACATTTACGGTATAGAGAGAGTGATTTCCGGAGGGCTATAGAGGCCATAGATTGGAGCCTCAGTTCATGTCTAATTGTGGCAAGTTGCAAGCAAGTCAGAAGTCTAAGTATCTTCCGCCAGAAGTGTGCTTCTAATTTTCCCCAAGTTTCCCATGTCAAGTTTAGCCGAGACTCCGCCCGGTATGTCAGTTGTTTGAAAAAGGTAATGATTGGAGTCAGAGAGTATGTTCCATATCTTCGACACAGTGCTTTGCCTTGGACAGATAGTTTTACAAGTCTTTCCTTTAAGAAGTCATATTGGGCTTGCTCATTGGTGTTTTTATTTATGGTCACGCCTAAGTATGTTATAGTATCCACCACTTTTAGGGCTTGACTTTCAAATGACCACGTATAGGGGATTTTTTTCTTGGCACCTTGTGCTGTATTCATTATTAGAATCCTTGATTTCTCTGTTTATTTTCATTTTGTTTTTATCCAGGTAGTTCTTAAACTCCACCAATCTTCTTTGCAATCCAATTGCTGTTTGGTCGATAAAAACCACATCATCCGCATATAGGACCCAGGCCAGGTCTTCATTTTCTAGTTTTGGTGGAAAAGTCAGAACAATTTCTTGCGATGTTTGCATGTCCGCCATATATAAGATGAACAGAAATGGGGCCAGGGCACACCCTTGTTTGATGCCTTTGGAAGTATTGATCTTGTCTGTTGTTTCTCCTCCTTTGGACAGAATTATTTGGATTGTCGTGTCCGTATAAAGTTCTTGTATTGCTTCCAATAGATCTTCCGGGCAATTCCAATTTCTTTATTTTGTCCATAAGAGGTCTCTGCAGACAGTGTCAAAGGCCTGTTCCAGGTCTATAAACCCTAAGTAAAGGGTCCCTTTTGTGTCTGTGACTCTTGATTTTAATAGATTTATCAGAAACAGGTTCAAGGAGGTTCCAACTCCCTTCATAAAGGCCGTTTGATGATTATCAAGGATGCCTGCCTTTGTGGTCCAGTTTTTATGATCTCTCAGCAAGATTGATCAGAAGATCTTCCCAATTGAGTCTAGAAGGGCTATTGACGTATAGTTCCTTGGGTTCATCCGGTCTCCCTTTTTGAAAATCGGGACAATCAAGGCTGGTATTTTTCTGGTTTTTAAGATTTGCTGGAACAATACCAGGATAAAGTCTGCCCACGCTTCATCGTTTTCTTTGATCATCCCTTTTGAAATACCATCTGGCCCTGCTGCTCTCGAGGAGCATAGCTTGTTGATTCTCAATGTTATGTCATCTTTATCAATATCTATGAGGTAAGGTATCCCGTTTTGGTTATCTTGGTGCAATTTTCGGGGCGTATCATCATTAAAAAGCGCAGTAAAATGGTTCTCCCAGACTTCTTTTGATATTTGATGTGTATTTGTGGCTTATTGAAGGTCATCACCCTTATTTATAATTTCCCACAAGGAGCGCGAGTTGCCAGTTGTTACTGCCACTAGCATTTTTTCGGCATCACCCTGTGCTCTCCATGCCTTTGATGATTTTGGCCAGTTTTTATAGTGTTGCTTATTCTGTCTTATCAGGTCTAATTTGCCTGGGAGGAGGCTTCGAGATAGTCTTCTTTGCTCCGCTCTGTACTCCCTTCGCTTCTTAACTAGTTCTTTATTATGCGCATGTTTCCTTTGAATTGTAGGCTTTTCCTTAGAATTTCCTTTCACTTCAAATTCTTTTAGCATCCATCTATATTCTCTTGCATTTTTATTGCTTATGATGTTATTTATCAATTTGTCTGTTAATTTCGGAATATTAGCGGGTTTGATTCTAAGTCGATTTCTTCCCCATGTTATTTCCATAGGGCAGGTATTCAGTTTGGTCTGGGTCTTTCCCTTCCACAGTAGATCGATTTCTAATAGTGCATGGTCACTTGTTGTTTGTTTCTTTATCGAAAATGATGTGGTGTATACTAGTGTCTTTCTAGACACAAAGCAGTAGTCTAGGGAGGCACTGTTAGAGGTGCAGAACCAGGTGTCAGCTCCCGGAATGTCACCCCATGCCTGGCCATTTAGCATGTTCAGATCACAGCTGTCCATTTCCATCAACCATGTTTTGTCCAATACATCTAGATCAGATCTTATTTTCAGTCTACCCTTCCCGTCCAAAAATTTCAGGTTTAAGTCCCCACAGATCAAGATAATTTCTTCGGGGTCTTCCTCCATGGATTGTTCCATGGGTCCAGTAATAGTTGCGGCATAGTTGTCAAAGTCTATGGCCCTCATTATGATACTGGCACTAAACCATGGCGCTATTAGCACCATGGTTGGTGCCGGTTTCGTAACGAGTCCGCCAATGTTCAATGGGAAATTACCACCCCATTCCAAGGTTGGCGGGGCGGTAATTCCCTATTGAACATTGGCCCTTCCCCATTCCCATTTTTGCCCAATAGGGCTCAATGGGACTGGGGAAGGCGCTAAGTACGGTACCGCAAATTGTGGTAGCGTACTTAGCACCAAGGTCCCTTTGCGGGTCCCTACTTTAACGGCTGGTCTAGACCAGCCGTTCAGGTCGGGTCCCGCAAAGGTACCTCGTAGTAAGGCGCTAATGGGTTAACGGCGCCGCAGCCTTTTACGGCACCGTTTACCCATTAGTGCCAGGGTCGTATGTCTTGGGAACTCCGGTAAGTGTTGTTTAGGAGGAGTCTGGTTTCCAGTTTCCCTTTATTCTTGGTTAATTTCAATATTTGAACGTAAGGGTTTGGTGTGTGGTGGTCTCGAGTCTGAATGTTACAGTCGTCTTTAATTAGGGTCAGCAAACCTGCTTTTGGTCTTCCCTTTGGGCCTTTCAACGCAGGGTTTACGTAAGTTTGGTATCCGTCACAGAGCGGTCAACTTCTTATCCAGGATTCTTGTATACATATGATCTGGAATTCCGTTAGGAAGTCAGTTTCCCCCGAATATAGATGTCCAAATCCCCTCGTGTTCCATGATGCCAAGAGGGATTTTTGGGCTTGTTCCTCTTCCTCATTCTATTGCTTCTTTTTCTGCATTCCTATTTTTGTGAGGCCAGTACCCTTTACTACTTGGGCCGGTTGGGTTACTTCATCGTCTTGGTGTTTTGAGTGTGGTCTCGAGTTATCCACTGTGTATTTCATTTTTGCTAGCATTCTGTCTGTCAATCTATGGTTTCGGATTTCCTGTGTATTTTTTACAATAACCTCTCTTTTTTCATTTCGACTTGTCCTTTCCTTGGAGGACTTTTCAGGCATCCCTAGACAATTAAGTGGTTGCATGTCTGCTTTATTTGACTTCTTTAGAGTCGGGCGCTCATATTTGAGTTGATGCTTATTTGCAGAGTTTGTATTTCGCCTCGGTTCTTCCATTTTAGTTAGGGTCAGGCCCATGTCTCGTAGTTTTGACTTTGTTTTCAGCACCATGTCTCTTGCCCTCTCTGACCTGAGATGTATGACGATCAGGTCCATCCTGCTTTCATCTATGAATTCAATAATCGCTATGTCATCGACTCGGAGCTTGTCCCCTCGAAGGAGCTGATTTAACAATGTAGTTACGTTTTTCCTATTCAGCAGTATTTTCTCATGGTCTTTGGTAATCCTTTCCAATTTCAATTTAGGGCGATTTTATTTTGAACACTCTCCCTTAAATTGATTTTCCCTGGTCTTTTTCTGGACTCGTTGTTTTGGTCATTTTAGTTTTCTCTGGAGAACGACCTTGACGTATTTCCCTTACCATTTGATTTTTGTGTATATTTCTTCTCTTTCTCTCTTTCTTCCCCCTTTAGTTGTTCAGGGTTTTTTCTAGATGGCCGAGCCTCCTTATGATTCCAATTTGTTTCTTTAATTTTTGGGTCTTTAGTTTTGTGGTCCAATTATTTTAAGCAGGAGAAAGTAAAAAATAGTAATATTTTTAATTGAAAAATCAGGAGTCTCCTGCATAAATTGGGAGGGTTGGCATGTATGTACTATGCGCTCCGTCTCTATCACTCTGCAGGCACCATCTTGGTGGAGCGGGAGGCATGGACGAAGCTTAAGGCCGCAGTGCTGAAACCAGTGCTCTACAGACCACCCCAAATCTAGTTTTCCGACCCAGGCAATCCACCGGGTCCACGCCTACCACAGTCTGTGGCAGTCAGATGCATCCCAAACAGGACGCCCTTCCCAACACCCTCGACTATATTGCACTGTGCAAGGTTGCATCCGCTGTTTCTTCGCTTGTACGACTTTTAAGAGTGAGTTGCAATGATTTTAAATCAAATGCAATGATTTTGAATCAAATGGACATATAAAATCACAGAACATATTGGTGATACACTGAGTACTTCTATAAATTCTGGACTCCATGGAAAACAAAGACACTTTGAAGTTTCACAGGTAAGCAATTATCTCTGGTACTTTTAGGTCCTTTAAGAGGTTGTCAAAAGAACAAGCTAATGAACCTAGAATGTTTTTTGCTGTTATGATATTAGTTTGTTATAATATTTAGTTTGTTAGTTAAATATTAGCAGTAAAGGGAAGGCGAAACCATGCCATTGGGATATCTTTAGACCCCACCAGCAGATGAGCAGACCAGATTCAAGTACCCAAGGCTTGTTGAGAGATTGCTGCAGAGTGGTGACAAAAGTCAGAGGAAGATTCTCGTCTCAGTCAAGGCAACCCAAAAAGAGCACTACAGATCACCTCCACGGACACTCAGAAACAGGACCAGCAGCAGGCTGATGGTTAGAAGATCCGGGGATGGTGGCTCAGGCTGAAAATTGCTGCAGATAAATCAAGGTAGCATGTGTGCAGAGGTCACCTCGACTTTCAGATTGGGTCTGGCGGATTGCCATTCCAGTCCCCAGTTCAGTTACCAATTTCTCACACGAAGGCCAGAACCACAGGAGCCAACACAAAGAGGGACCTCTCCAAGATGAAACATGACGAGCAGGGTACGCCAGCCGCAGTGAAAGGCGCCACTGCGGTGACTGTAAAAGGCAGGGCACAGACAGCTCTTGTGAGGCAAGATCTCAGCAAATGGCACAAATAATTGCATAAAGGTTTCACAGGGGCACCTTGGAGACCGCCAAAGATGGCCACTTTCTTCTGGAGCTTGCGTGTCTGGTGGCAACTCAGTTATCATTGTGACTCCCTGTCCAAACCATGGTAAAGCTTGATACCCTGGTTTCTCAACACTTACTGTGGGGACCAGAAGAAGGGCTCGGACCAGACGACATTGGGCCTCATTACAAGTCTGCTGGTCCAGAATTAAGGGTGCCGGTAGCAATGTACTGGCACCCATTCCGGACCTGGCAGACTACAACTGTGCTTGTTGGGGCCTCTGCGCCCGGCAGGCTCTGACCTGCCGGGTGGCTCGGCCCCTGTAGTTACAGTTCTCACAGAAGCACTGCTAGCAAAGGTCTTGGTGTTTCTGTCTCCCAACTCCCATAGAGTCCTGCAGGACTCTGTGGGAATGGGGACTTACGAATTCCGCTGCCTGACTTCCCGGTCCGATGGGACTTGTCTGTCCCGGTGGCACAAGGAAGTCAGGCTGTGGAAACAGTGGTACGGGGTTGGCGGCAACCGGCTGGTGATACCAGCGGGTTACTGCCAACCTCGTAATGAGGCCCATTGTGTTCAACGAGATTTATTAAATTAAAGAAATGCCCTTCTATCCCTTTTGCTAAAGGGATATTCCCTACCTACAAAACTATACTAACGTGCTCGTCAAAACAATAAATAAAGTTTTTGGTCCAAACCTATCTTCTACCTGACCCTACAACTAAAGAAAACGCATCCTAAAGTAAGCAGTATAACCTACTTCTAGAGTTCGTGTCATCTTGACCTCTCTTCAGTATGGAGATATTTCTTCTTGTCTTTACTAATTATTGTCTTCATCCAAAAAGACTTCACAACAAAAAATAGGTTTTTACCAAACACCCACAAAATTGCAAGTTCCTGGAAAAACGTATTTTTTATTATTATTTATTTATTTATTACATTTAAATTGTACAACAATTTTTTTGCAATATTCATCTAGTGAATCGTCGATGAAAAGAAAAGGAAAGAAAAAAACAGTAAAAGAAACAATAAAACACAATCCAGAGAACAATACCTAAAATATAACAATAATAATAATAATATTAATCTTTAAAAGAAACTGAAAACTTTAATTCAAATAAGTAATCATTCAAATTTTGGGTTTGTCTGGCAGGGCCTGTATCAAACTGTTATTTCAGCAAGAAATTGAACAAGTCCAATTACATTTTTTATACTATGGCCCTGTATTAACAAAGTCAACCGAAGTGCAGAGCCTGAGGCTGTAAGGTCTGGAAATAAAGGTCTAAAATACTTTGTGCGTAAATCTCTCAGACCCGAGCACACCCTCACAATGTGCAATAGAGATTCAATCTCGGTCGTAACGCAGCAAAACCGGCAAGAATTTCCTGTAGACAAACCCTTGATGGCTTGAATCTCATTAGTTGGGTAGAGATTCAGACGAGCTCGCAGAAATTGATCTCTTATTCTTTTATCTGGAAATTGTTTTAAATAAGTGCAGACGGTATTCAGCTTGCTACCTTCCGATGGCAGATGAGCTACTGAAGGATATCCATTTGCAAGTTCCAATGTGTGGATCCAATCATGAGTCTTCAATTTTACTTTTACTCAAGTTGGATTTGTCGCTAATTGGTCCAAGGAGCTACCAACTTCTTCCAGGCATGCCAGCATTTCCAAACGCCAAACCCACAGAAATGGGTTGGAATCCTGCATCATTTCGGCATAAATAATTTCCAAGATTGGTGGTCTGGAAGTAGAGCAACACTTTCCAAATAGGGTTAATCTATTCCAAATAACAATACACCACAAAGATGAAGGTCACAGCACTCTTCGGAGGATTGCCATTGGGGTAGATTTAGGAACACCCAGCACCTTCTTCCAGAAAGCTCCCTCAAGGGTGGTCCAGTGGGGCTCTGAGATGTTAAACATGGCACCTGCTCCATAAATTACATCTGGTATGACTTTGGCTTTGTAGAATCGTATAACAGGAAGAATAGAAAAGCACCCACATTTTCTGTTTATTGCACGTGCCTGGCTAGTTAATACTCTCATCTTTTCGAAAAGATGAGATACCATAGGAGCTTCTGATCTTTGGTTGCTTAGCCAGACACCCAGATATTTAAAAGATTCTACATGTTCGATCTTCTCGCCGCCGATATGCCATGAAGGACGATTCTTGGCCCTCACTGATTTCCCAAAGCTCATGGTCTTAGTTTTAGGTGTGTTGATCTCAAGCCCATTCTTTTTAATGTAGTTTCGGAGGGCCTTCAGTTGTTTTTGTAGGCCAATCGGAGTCTGGTCAATGAGAACCACATCATCAGCATATAACAAGCGTGATAGCTGAAAACCATCCACCTTAGGAGGAAATGATCTTATAGTCTGGAAAGCTCCGGGATATCTTCCAGAAAGAAATTGAAGAGGGTTGGTGCCATTGGGCACCCCTGTTTCACACCTCTCAGGTTTACAGTTTCGTTCCACAAAAGCCCATCTTGGCTTACTCTCACCCTCAGTGAGGTTTCGGAATGCATGGCCTTAATTGGATGCAAACTTGCCAATGGCCAGTTCTTCTTCACCATTTTCGACCAGAGCAGACCCCTGTCTACCCGGTCAAAAGCCTGGACTAGGTCCACGAAGACTAAATAGATCTTACATTTCCGTCTCTGTGCAATTTCTTTCAAAATTTGCAGCAAGAGGATGTTAATCGCGGTGCCCAGACCCTTCACGAACCCAGTTTGGAAGGGATCAAAACTCTCAATAGACCGACACCAACCATGAAAGTGATCCAAAAGAATGGTGTTGTATAATTTACCAATGACATCGACTATCGCTCTTCTCCATGAACTAGGCGCTTGATGGCAAGTTGCAATCTGTTTGAACAAAGTAGTTATAAACGTTGCCCAATCTTCCCGATACTCCTTCAACATTGAGTTTGCCAACCCATCTGGCCTGGAGCTCGGGAGACCTTCAACCTCTTTATTCGGTCGACAATCTCAGTGGTGTCGTGTGCATGACCCATGAACCAGGACACTTGGAATACTCCTCAGCTGCTCCTTTAGCCATGGTTGAGATGTTAAGCCGTCCAAAATGGGCGAACCACGTATCCTCACTTATGGGATTGGGTTGATCCATCTTCAAAAAGGACTCCTCCTTCTTAATCAGAGACCAGAATTCTCTTGGATCTTTACCGGCCAAGGCTTTAAGCATGGCCTCGGCATCGTTCTGGTATCACAGATATTTTGATGTACGAAGCAAATTCTTGAAACCAAGTTGCGCCAACCTGGCATCATTGAGATCATTAGGGCGTCTTGTTTTTTTAGCGACTCGAGCCAGCTTATGCACTAGTCTTCTCTTGGCCACAAAAACTGGATCAAAAGTGTGTTTGGTATTCTTGTCCATAGGGTTTTTTGGTTTTGGGGTGATAACTAAACTCTTCCAGCAAAGGGGAGTATTCAACCATAGACTCAGTTTTCTCAAAGTTTGATGTTAAAAGTCTGATTTTATTAGCTGAAAATCTGAGTCGTAGGTCCTTGTTACATGAATGCACCATTATTGGTGTATAGTCCTGAATGGCCATTGTAGCTGGAGAAGATGGTGGTCACTGTGAAGTATCTTTACATACCAGTTTTGCTTTGGTGTAGATGAAGGGATAGCTCCTTAATCCCTTTTCACCATCTTGTTTGGTATCTCTTCCTATGGTTCCCTCTTAACTCATCACTGACTTTATCCTCGATTTGTTCTAGTTGTATCTCTTTGTATTCTTCAGGTTCGACTGGTTCCCCCAATCTCACACTCTTATTATCTCCCGGGGTTGTTTATAACCCCCTTTTAGATACATTTCTCTTGGTTTGGCGAAATGTCTATACTCCATTTGATTTGTTGTTATAACTGGGCCTTCTGCTCTTTCACAATTGATCTCTTTAGGAGAATGTTCCTTTTCATTGGGCTTTATCTTCTGGGGTTGCTGATAAACCCCCTTTCAGGTACCCTCCCTATGGTTTGGCATAATGTTTATACTCTGATTTGTTGGTAAACTAGGTCTTCTGCCCTTTTTACAGTCCTCTTTAGGAGACTGTTCCTTTTTCTTGGACTTTATCTTACAGGGTTTTTAGGTACTTTCTCTCTGGTTTGGTGTAACGTCTATACTCCGTTTGATTCGTTTTTATAGTCAGGCCTTCTGCGCTTTCACCATCATTCTCGTTAAGAAAATATTCCCTTTCCTTAGGGCCTTCGAGCCCGTGACCTGGGGTTGGGCAATCGTTTCCACTACCTTTGCTCCACTCTGGTCTGTCTCTCGCCCTCCACCATGAGCATCCTGTGTACCTTCTCTGACCAGGGGCTCAGTCCGGTGAGGCGGGTTCCACTCACTTGCCTTTATCCATTCTCCAGCATCCTCCAGAGGTTTGCTCAGAGTTTCCTTTCTCATCAGCTCCTTCACTGTTGCGAGCGGAGGAGTCGTTCCTTCGTCACGGGTCGGTCTCGACATCGATACTTGGGCTCCCCGCCCACCACGTCCTTGGTGTGGTTGTGCTTCCAGCCGGGACTGGGTTTTCTCTGTCCTGATCCCGCTGCAGTATTGCGGTTCATCACCTGTTTTGTGGCATCTCTCTTCTTCACCAACGTTTCTCTCCGTAGCAACTGGTTATGATATGATATGGCATTTATAACGCGCCTATACACAAGTGTTTCAAGGCGTGACGAGGAAGGGGAGGGGAAACAGAGTGAAGACAGAGACAACGATCTTACTAGGCCAGGTGACATTGAGATTGTGCAGGAGAGGGGGCAAGGGGGAAAGTACAGGTGCAGTACAAAGGATAACAGTAAAATAAATAAGACAATGAATAAATAGTGGGGCCATCTGGTGGCAAGTGCAGGGGTAAGTGCAGAAATCAGGTGTCATGTGCTGGTAGGGTTCTGTAGGGGTATAGAAACAGTCCTCGAGTGCCAGGGTTACCGGGGGGTAGTGCAGGTGTTCAACTGGCAGGGTGGGAGCATGGACCTGGTATCAGAGGTTAGCCTGATAACCAGTGCAGTTTCAGACAGGAGATCAGCAGGGGAGAGGAGGAGAGAAAGCAGAAGCAAAGAGGAAGGTCTTGAGGTGCTTCTGGAACCAGAGATGGTTCTCCACAAGTTTCAGAGAGGCAGGAAGGCTATTCCAGCAGGAGGCCCCAGCAGAAGAAAGAGATCTACCACCAACTCGTTGCTTGGAGTAGCGACTGACCCTGAGGGAGTTGGAGGCGGATGAGCGAAGAGCTTGAGAAGGAAGATATTTGGAAGAGAGAGCTGAAGGTATTGAGGCCCCAGAAGGCCATGTGGGCAGTGCAGAGGGTTTTTAACTTAATCCTCGCCGCCACTGGGAGCCAGTGCAGAGATTTCAACCCTGGAAAGATACGATCCCTAGGCGTGAGGCCAAGGACAAATCTCACTGTCCTGTTTTGGATGAGTTGCAGAGGGCGGAGAGTAGAGGCAGGCAGATTTAGAAAGAGGCTATTGCAATAGTCCAGCCTAGAGAGAACCAGAGCTCTGGAGACAGTGACCTTCTGGGGGAAGGAGAGGAAAGGAAGAATACCTCTGAGGAGGTGCAACTGGTAGTGTGACTTCTTAGAGATGTCAGAAATGTGAGGCGTGAGGGAAAGAGTCGAAGATGCCCCCAAGGTTTTTAGCCTCACAGGTGGAAGCAGGAAGAGGCTGAAGAAGGCGGACAGACAATTATAAGCTTAAATCGATATATTCATTTTATTAAGATTTGTCTAAAAAACACTTAAACACATATTAATTCAATTAATTCTAAAAGACATTTTGCTAATCATACAACCATACATACACACTCTAATGCAATATTTGAATAATATATTGACGTGCTAAGAAATTGAAGAAGCTGATCAATTCATTAAACCACTTCTTTTCATTGAGTTATGAAACATTAACAATGTTATAAACCACAGTTCATTCCTAAATGTAATATCAAACAGTTTGATATTACATTTAGGAATGAACTGTGGTTTATAACATTGTTAATGTTTCATAACTCAATGAAAAGAAGTGGTTTAATGAATTGATCAGCTTCTTCAATTTCTTAGCACGTCAATATATTATTCAAATATTGCATTAGAGTGTGTATGTATGGTTGTATGATTAGCAAAATGTCTTTTAGAATTAATTGAATTAATATGTGTTTAAGTGTTTTTTAGACAAATCTTAATAAAATGAATATATCGATTTAAGCTTATAATTGTCTGTCCGCCTTCTTCAGTCTCTCTTGTTCTCCTGATACCATTTTTGTTCATAATGCTTGGGGTTACCTCTAGGTATCAGTGAAAGTTGAGGTTCCCACTTTGGGTTTGTTATTGGAAGCAGGAAGAGGGCCAAGAGAGGCCGGCCAGATAGTGACAGGAAAGGAGGGAGCAGGAGTGCCGATGAGGAGAATCTCTGTTTTACTGGCATTATGGCAGAGATTATTGGCAGCACACCACACCTGGATAGCGGACAGGCAGTGAGGGATGAGAGAAGGAGAAGAGGTGGAGGAAGGGAGCCTGAAAATTAGTTGAGTGTTATCCGCATAGCTGTCACGATGCCTGCCCCCGGAAAGCCAGACCAAGCCCAGCAACCCCGGAAGCAGGCATCATGCCACTTGAAGCATGCCCAAAAACCCCAGTTAGGGGCTATTTGGCTACAGTCTTGGCACCTATGGCGCCAGGCTCATAAGAATAAAGTCAGTCCTGGTGCCATGGGCGCAAGGCTCATTACAGAAAACTTACCTGATGCAGACCATGCTGCATACCTACCTGATGCAGACCATGCTGCACGAAGCCACAAGCCAAATGAGGCATAGAGGGACTATTTTACCTCAGGGACTCCTTTCCTCTCGGGTGGGGCTGTGGAAGAATACTTACCTGGGACTTCTTCCAAGGCTTTTTAAGCCACACCCGGACAGCCACACGTGCTTCGCGTTATTCTGCGTGCTGCAGCGTAACGCTCACCGTGTCTTCAGCAGCTCCAGTCTTCAGCCACGCCCGCTTCAGCCCTGGAACACCTGGAACAAGAAAAGGAGAAGAAGAGATCAGGACAAAACCCTTACCTGAATCCTTGATCCAGCACACCGTCGATCTGGAAGAGAGAAGCCTTCACAGGTGCGTTGCCACGCACCTCGCAGCGCCGCGCTGAACTCACCATCCGGGGCTGCATTCCTTTACTCCATCGCGAACCCAGCATCTCCAGGCCATTCTTCAACACCTGGGGGAGACAAGAACAAATAGGTGAGCAAGGGCAATACAAACCACCCCCAAAGACTTACCTGATTACCACAGGCGGGTACTCACCTCATCTCGGGTCGGCGCAGTCAATCCTGCATCACCGCCGCACCCCGGCCCCCAAGGGGAAAACAAGGACAATACAACCTACTCCCAAAGACTTACCTGATTACCACAGGGGGTACTCATCTCGGGTCGTCGCAGTCAATTCTGCATCACCGCCGCACCCCGGCCCCTAAGGGGAAAACAAGGACAATACAACCTAACCCCAAAGACTTACCTGATTTACCACAGGGGGGTACTCACCTCATTTCGGGTCGGCGCAGTTAATTCTGCATCATCGCTGTACCCCGGCCCCAAAGGGGAGAACCACAATAGACTTACCAGGATCTTACCAATTGCCACTTGGAACTCTTCTAATGGTTTAAATCTGCAACCTGCAAGGAATCTGGCAGAGTGAAGATCAGACTTTTGAACTGTTACGAACGATTGGACTTTAGAATCAATACTGGAACTCGCCGATTCCTTCACGCCAGTGAAGTAACTGGTCGTCTACGCGCCCCTGCGCTCGACGCAGGATGGAGAGCTCATCTTTGCAAAGCATCAGGTGAGATTAAGAGGGGACTTCAGGAGTGTTCTGTGGGCAGACAAGGGGAGTGGGAAGGCGGGTTAACGTTCAGATTATGGGAGGTTAATTCCCCTTCTCCATTGCAGAAAGATATTCGTACGAGTCCAACAAACAAAGCTAAGTGGGTCTGTCCAGTCTGTCATCTCGGCTCTACGTGTTATTCTGGTGGAAGCAACAGCGGGCCAGTCCAGATCGACGCCCCCGTGGGAATCAGGTGAGCGTAACAATAGCACTGAAAGTTGGGGCAGAGAGCGGCAATGCGGTGGGTAAGAAGTGCCAGGTATTGGTTGAAAAGCCAAGGAGAGAGGTTAGATCCCTGAGGAACATCACAGGTAGAGATAGGGATAGAGGAGAGGAAGGACCCGAGTTGGACCTGGGAGGGTCAATTGGAAAGAAAAGAAGTCAGCCAAGCCAGGGCTTGATCAGTGATACCCAGGTTATCATGGAGACGTTTGAGCAGGATGGCATGGTTGACCGTGTCAAAGGCAGAGGAGGGATCGGGTAAGATGAGGACACAGGGGGTGTTGGAATCAAGGTTGGAGAGCAGGTCTTCACGGATGCTCAGGGGAGCAGTTTCTGTGCTTCTGGTTGCTCTCAAGCCAGACTGATGGTCATGGAGACAACCAACAGATTCAGTGTGAAGATTAATCTGTGAGATGGCCAGCCTTTCCAGGAGTTTGCCCAGGAAAGGAGTGATGGAGATTGGGTGAGAGTTAGCCGGGTAGGAAGTGTCGGCAAAATGCTTCTTAATAAGAGGGTGCACAAGAGAGTGCTTCAGGGGGGAAGGAAAGACTCCAGTGGCAAAGGAGTGGTTGCAGCAGTCAGCCAGAGCAGGTTCCAGGGTGTCAATGTGGTTCTTGATGGTTTTGGAGGAACAGAGGTGAACCTGTTTTGACGAGACTTTCATAGATCAGACTTGGCTAGAAGCCTTGTCTGGGGAGAACAGGGAAAGGCAGAGAAGGAGGTGACCGAAGAAGGGCCAGAGGAAGAGCAGGGAGTAGAGGAAGGAGGGGGAGAGGAAGAGAGAGTGGACAGGATGTCCTGAGTTTTGGAGATGAAATGAAAAATCAGGGCCGTGCAGAGGGCCTGGGAGGGGTCAGGAGATGTAGAGACTGCAGCAGGATTGGCCAGCTCCTTGCAGATTTTAAGTTCGGATGAGTTGTTAGATGCCGCAGAGACGCAGTCTTGGATGTGGGCTCTCTTCTTGTTGCGGACAGAGAGCCGGTATTGCCTTTGGAGCAGGCGGCAGGCCAGTTTGTCAGAGGATGTACTGGAGGCATGCCATTTCCTTGCGTTTAAGGGTGACGAGGTCTGAGTTGTACCCGGGGTTACACTTGGCTTTGGGCTTCAGGCGGATCCTCATGACAGGGGCAAAAACAACGAGAGTATCAGATATAGCAGAGTGGAGCATGGAAAGGGCTGTGTCAGGGTGTGAGTCAGCCAAGCCGGGGGGGGGTGAGAAAGTGGCAGCGAAAGCCTCAACTGACACACACTTCATGGGTTGGATAACCAAGAAGGTAGGTGGCAGTGCTGGAAGGGCTTGGACTGAGGCGTAGAGATGGTGGTGAGCTGGGAGAAAAGGAGAAACTATTCACTTCAGGAGAGGAGTGGTGAGAGGGATGTAAAGGGAACGGTCTGAAGAGATCAGAACATCCAGAGTGTGCCCTGCAGAATGAGTCGGGCAGGAGGGAAGAATAGAGAGTGAGAGGGAGCCACAGAGGTCACAAAAGAGTCCAGAGGAAGGACAGAAAGTATCCAGGTGGATGTTAAAGTCTCCAAGAAGGAGAAGTTGAGTGGTCGAGGCCAGGAGGGAAGAGGAGAGGTCCACCCACTCAGAGAGGAAGGAGGAGATCTGATCAGGTGGCCGATAGATTGTAGCCACGGTAAGGGAATGGCCAGGAGAGAGAGAGCCTGCAGATGAGGCATTTGAATGATGAGTAGGCCTGCGCAGGAATGACAGAGGCAGGAATTCACTCAGGGAAGATCAGGGCTACACCCCCTCCGGAATGGTTGGATCTGGGTACAGAGAGGATCCTGTAGCCATCAGGGAGGAAAGTGTCAAAGCTTGTGACCGAGCTGGCCGTGAACCATGTCTCGCTAAGACGAGGACATTAAGGTCAAGTTCCTCCAGGAGGCTGCAAATGTCAGAGGAGTGTTTGACGGATGTGCGAGAATTTAGAGTGCCAATATGGAGAAGGTTGTCGTCCTTGAAAGACTTCCGGGGAGGGGTACAAATCAGAGGTACGCCCTGCTCAGGTGTAGAAGCCTGTGTGGGGGGCAGAAGAGCAAGGAGAAGAGGGCAAGGTAGCCAAGGAGGAGACAGCAGGGGGAAGTGAGGAAGCCGTGGAGGGGAGGAAGGGGACTGCAGGAGAAGGAAGGAAATTGATGAGGTGCGGGAAGCATCTATCAAAGAAGAGAAGGTTGGCTTGAGGGTCCTGGACCAAGACGGTACCATTCAAAGAAACATTAATGATGACCTTAGAGGAGTGGAAGGAAGCAAGGAGGGCCTCCCACCGGGTGCCACCATTAGTGGGAGAAGAAGAGAAAGGAGAGAGCGCAGAGAACATATGTAGAGTCCATAGGCCTGGCGAGTGATCGACAAAGAGGATGTCGGTAAGGGCTTGTCTGGAGGAAACACTGGTATAGGTATCAGCGATAGGGAGGCCTGGGTTGGAGACCAGGATGTCCTTTTTAAACTTCTTCCTACCAGATTTAGTGAGGCAAACAGGAGGGTCAATAGAGAAGCAGATATAAAAGATACGGCAGACAATCCAGCACTCCAACTAAGTCAATGCCTAGTATGGGATGCCCAATGGAACCCCTTATTTATATATTTTTATGTCAAAAGTTCTTTTAATTCTGGATGATGTACCCTTATATAACGCCCCTCTCTTTGAATCCCCCGGTCTCACTGAACCAAGATTTATTTGAAGAATTGAACAATATATATATATCACACTTTTACGAATATGAATAATATCGGAATATCACACTTATGAATATTTATGCAAAGATCAGCAATGGGTAATATTAAAATATCAACAATCTCTTTAATCAATTAGGAGTAGGAATAGGAAGAATAATGTAGCAGAGAATACTTTGTATGGGTTCAAGAAATGCAATGATAGGAAAAATGCAACACAGAAATAAGACTTTATTTGACTTCAGTCAAAGACAAGGTGATCACTCTTTCCCCCTGTCACTACTCACTCCCCCCAATATGCAATATGAAGATATGGAATGAGGGCACACAGGTTTCAGGAATAACAATCAACAATTGCAGTTTCAATCCCTATTCCCCCCAGCAAGCTTAGAGAGAACAGTAATGATTTTAAAACAGGTCAATTGCTTTTCAATGTAATATGAAGTGATGGGAAAAATGCAAAAAAATATTTTAATTCGCTAAATTGAATTCAGAACTAGTGAGAGTTGTTTTGGATTGGGTCAGGTCAATACTAGCAATGATTGCTGAATGGTTAGCAGATGGAAAACGAAATTCAGAAATTGGAAGCAAGAAATAGCTGTTTTTACATGGAGTGAAATTGAGCCAAATACGAAATCGCGGCAACTTTTCCGCGTGCACGAAACACGATTGCGGAAAAACTATAAGGAACTGGAATGGAGTCTATGGAGCCGCAAACTACACGGACAGCATAGCCACCTAACCATAGGCGCCTCCGGATGGTTTCTATCTGCCTGAGACGATTGCCTTTCTCCAGAAATTATATATTAGCGCCAAGATGCTTATCACTACAATTATCACAGGATTATGCGGAGGAGAGATAGATTTAGGATAGACAAAAGAGATTCAATAATGCAGTTATGGATATATTGGAACAAGTTGGATGGGATTACTTAATACTAAGAGATGACTATGGACAGTTCTATGCTAAATACTTACAACTATGGCTTTGCAATGGAATGGGCTCGTCAAAGGGGTTTGGCTGGGATTCGCTCGCCACCGGACAGGTCTCAGGCGCTGGGTTCTGCTCTCTGCACGGCCTCTTGGACTGGATCTGACGGGTTCTGGGTTACAGCTCTCCTGGACCGGTCTGGATCTTGGCTTCTAGCACGGGTTCTTGGCCAGAGGTAGTCAACACAGCACAGCCAGGCTGTTGAATTGGTTAGGCCCCGTGGAAGTTTAGGGGTTAAATCAGGTTACAAGATTTTAAAGGCCTGCTGAAAAGGGTTCAACTTTTTGGGTTAGGCCTCTGCTTCAGGGTTCTGGAGTCTGGTTCTAGGTCTGGTTCTATGTTCTGGATCTTCCTGCAGGGTGATTCGCCAGTGGATCAGTTTATGAGTGAATGTGTGTGTTTTGCCTGTCCTCAGCAGTCATTTATCCATTTTCCAAAGTGGGTGGGGAGCCTGATTGTCTATGCCCAACCCTCTAAGGATCTGATAGGTCAGAGAATTCCCTGTCCCCTGATTTGAGAAAGAAAGGAACAGTGTGTCATGATGTGTCAGATTGATGCTGCCATTTACAATCTAGGGAAGAACCTCCCCTTTGCTTTTACCCAGAAAATCTATTTTTCACAAAAAACAGATTTTCAATATGCACAACTTGTTAATAATACATAATTACATGACAGATTGACTAAGGTACGTTTCTGTCCAAATCTTATCTTCCTACGAGTTTTTGTTCATAAATGACAATTATTCGCGCTTTTGGCTGGTTACTCATTTTCAGATCTGTACAATTTTTTATACATACATGCACATACCTCTGGGCATATTCCTGTGATTTTTCATGTTCCTAGCATAATCACAATAGCTACAATATTAAACATTTTGTGGTTCAGTCTCTGAATGTCGCACAGATTCCAGATTAGTTTTAAACTGTGAGTGAATTTTTCATTTTAATCTCTAAATTTCATATTTTTGTCAGTTTGGCACAATATTTTATAAGTCTTTTCCCAAAACATACAGTTACTTTAGTTTCCAATCCACATTTCCAGTCTGGCCCGCCTCCAAGCTTGGCTGAGTCAGAGAGTCACATGGTCTTCTTCCTGCCAGGGCAGCTGATGTCAGTCACACCCGAATTAGCATTTTAATTCAGCTCAATGATATGATATGATATGATATGGCATTTGTAGCGCGCCTATACACAAGTGTTTCAAGGCGCGACGAGGCAGGGAGGGGGGAACAAAGGGAAGACAGACAACGATCCTACTAGGCCAGGTGTCATTCAGATCGCGCAAGTGCAGGGGTAGGGGGAAGGGAGAAGGTGCAGGGGGAAGGAGGGAAGTGCAGTACAAGGTAAGTAGAATAAAAATAAATAATAAGAGGTAAGTAGAATAAAAAATAAATAAATAATAAATAAAGAGGGCCAGCTGGTGGCAAGGGCAAGGTAAGTGCAGACAAGTGGTGGGAAGTGGGGGCTGTCGGGATACAGAGACAGTCCCGCAGTGCAGGGATTGCCAGGGAGGGGTTGCCAGGTAGGCAGTGCAAGTCGAGAGTGGCAGGGCCCAGGATCGGGGTCGGTAAGAGTGGCCCAGTTGCAGATACAGTGCAGTTTCAGCAAGAATTAGCAGGGGAGAGGGAGAGAGAAAGCAGAGGCAAAGAGGAAGGTTTTGAGGTGCTTCCGGAACCGGAGATGGTCCTCCTCAAGTTTCATGGAGGCAGGAAGGCTGTTCCAGAGGGAGGCCCCAGCCGCGGAGAGAGATCTACCCCCAGCTCGTTGCTTCGAGAAGCGGCTGACCCTGAGGGAGTTGGAGACGGATGAGCGAAGGGCTCGGGAAGGAAGATATTTAGGAAGAGAGAGTTGAAGGTATTTAGGCCCCAGGCCCCAGAAGGCCTTGTGGACAATGCAGAGGGTTTTGAACTTTATCCTTGCAGCCACTGGGAGCCAATGTAGAGATTTCAGTCCTGGAGAGATTCGGTCCCTGGGCTTGAGGCGAAGGACAAGTCTCGCAGTTCTGTTCTGGATAAGTTGCAGAGGGCGGAGAGTGGAGGCAGGCAGATTAAGATAGAGGCTGTTACAGTAGTCCAGCTTTGAGAGAACCAGGGCTCGGGAGACAGTGAGCTTCTGGGGGAAGGAGAGGGAGGGAAGAATACCTCTGAGGAGGTGCAGCTGGTAGTGTGACTTCGTTGAGACGTCAGACACATGAGGAGAGAAGGAGAGTGTGGAGTCGAAGATAACCCCGAGGTTTTTTGCATTGCAGGTAGGAGCAGGAAGGGGGCCAAGAGAGGCCAGCCAGAGAGCTGCAGGTAAGGAGGGATGGGTGTGCCGATGAGGAGAATCTCAGTCTTACTGGCATTAAGGCAGAGGTCATTAGCGGCGCACCATTCCTGGATAGCAGACAGACAGTCAGAGATGAGGGAAGGAGAGGAGGAGGAGGCCGAGGGTAGCCTGAAAATGAGCTGGGTATCGTCCGCATAACATTGAAAGTTGGGGCAGAGATCAGCGATGCGGTGGGCAAGGAGTGCCAGATACTGGTTGAACAGCCAGGGGGAAAGATTAGATCCCTGGGGGACACCACAGGTGGAGAAAAAGATGTCAGAGAGGAAGGACCCCAGTTGGACCTGGGAGGGTCGATTGGAAAGGAAAGCGGTCAGCCACGCCAGAGCCTGACCAGTGATACCCAGGTTATCACGAAGACGGTTGAGCAGGATGGCATGGTTGGCAGTGTCAAAGGCAGAGGAGAGATCAAGCAGGATGAGAAAACAAGGAGTGTTGGAGTCGAGATTCAAGAGCAGGTCCTCACGGATGTTCAGGAGAGCAGTTTCCGTGCTTCTGGCAGCTCTGAAGCCAGATTGATGGTCATGGAGACTTCCAACAGATTCAGCATGGAGGTTAAGCTGAGAGATGGCCAGTTTCTCCAGGAGCTTGCCAAGGAAGGGGGTGATGGAGATTGGGCGATAGTTAGCCGGGCAGGAGGGGTCAGAAGAGGGTTTCTTAAAAAGAGGGTGCACAAGGGAGTGCTTAAGTGGGGATGGGAAGACTCCAGAGGCGAAGGAGTGGTTGCAAAAGTCAGCCAGGGCCGGAGCCAGGGCATCGATGTGGTCCTTGATAGTTTTGGAGGAACAGGGGTGGACCTGTTTTGACAAGACTTTCATAGATCGGACTTGTCTGGCAACCTCGTCTGCAGAAAAAATGGAGTCCTTTCTCTACACTCAGAGCAACCTGCCAGAGTGCCCCTCCCATTTCCTTTCACACTTGCCTGTCAGATACTCAGCAGAGCACAGGGGAATAGATTCCTTTGTTTGGGAGGAGGTGTGGAATGTGTTTGAAGCCCATTGTGGAAAACTTTAACTTTTAAACACAATGGGCCTCATTACACGGATGGCGGAGAACCATGGCGCTATTAGCGCCATGGTTCATGCCGGTAAAATACCAGCACCGCCTTGGCGTAAAGGGGAATTACCGCCCCATTCCAAGGTTGGCGGGGCGGTAATTCCCCCTTCCACCGTTGCCCTTCCCCATTCCCATTTTTGCCCCAT
This sequence comes from Ambystoma mexicanum, assembly GCF_040938575.1. Lineage (NCBI taxonomy): Eukaryota > Metazoa > Chordata > Amphibia > Caudata > Ambystomatidae > Ambystoma > Ambystoma mexicanum. The sequence goes on from NC_090939.1 coordinate 67,636,794, forward strand.
AGGGCTCAATGGGAATGGGGAAAACGCTAATTACGGTTCCGCAAATAGCGGTACCGTAATTAGCTCCCTGGGTCCTTTTGCGGGTTGGTTTTTAACGCCTGCAAAAAGCAGGCGTTAAATCCCCCAACCCGCAAAGGGACCTCGTAGTAAGGCGGTAAGGATTTACCGGTACCGGTATTTTACCGGTACCGGTAAATCCTTACCGCCATACGTGTAATGAGGCCCAATGTCTGAAATTGTCTTGTCCTAAAATATAAATTACATTTTTAACAACTACATCAACCAATTTCTTAATTCAAGCTTTTTTAAAATATAGTTTTCAATTGTATCCACCTCTTAGGATTCCGATAGCAAGTCTTTCTTTGGCATACTTTGAGTTCAATGTCCAACTTTACACATCAAAGGTTTTAGAAATCGCCAGCTTCTGTCAGAGGTGAGTAACGGTAGTGCACCCATTTTTGACATATTTCTCCAAGCAAGCAATCTTCAATGTGGATTTTCTTCTGATAAGTGTACTTCTGTGGACATTGTATTTATGTGGATTCTTGAAGTAGAATGATGTTTAACACCCAACAAGGAGGTTGGGTCTTTTGGGTGGTTTGTTAGCCATGATTTTTGCAAATTTGACAACCAAGAAAAACTGATTTTCACACAGCTCTGTGTTTCTTTTGCAATCAGCCTTGCTTTGTAGGCAGCCAAATGATGGGTTTTGGCAGTGGTCTCCTGTGTTAACACTGAGATAGGCAAAAGTGGATGGCGGCCTATTTTTTGGATTTTTATTGTGCACTTTTGAGTGATTTTACGCGAGCAGCATGCTTTCCGGCGGCCATTCTGATGTTCCTGATGCAAGCAATGCACAAGAATGTTGCAGGGACTGGACTAGTGGGTTGAAACATCCCACAGATGTGGGAGGGGGAAGGGAGAGACACTGGGGGAAGGACTCGGGACCCATTTAATTTGGCTAGCATCCTGATAAGCACCCGTTTGTTGCCTTATAGAGTAAGGGACTCTTCATAGTGGTATGGCCTAGAGAAGGTTTTATTTTTATTTTGAATAAAGACTTGTGTAAAACATGTCCTCTCGTCCTTCTATGTCTGGCTTACCACAGATTCTAAGAACACCTAAGGGATATTCTACAACCAGATCTGGTGGGCTTTATAGTAAATAGATCTTTGTCAGATCACATGGTCAGGCTGGCACATAAAATAACAAGCATTGGCAATGCCAACAGTTTGGGCTTTTGTGTAGGCATGGCAAAGGTACTTGCCAGGCACAGCCTTTGTGGTTTTAAATGATTGTAGCAGATGCAAAATGGTGTGAGTACCTGGGCATCTAATAGCAGTGCCTGGCAAATGCATAATACCTATACACAAGCCAAAAGTGTTGGCTTTGCCAAAGCTTGTTTTCTAACCTTTTACCAATCACTTTGGCAAAAATCTTGACATCGGTATTTAACAGGGAAATGGGTCAGTATGATTGCCATTGTGCCAGGTCCCTTCCGTCCTTCCGCAGAATCACTACTATTAGGGCCCTTAATAGGGAGTTGGGCAGGACTCCAGTTTCCAATGCTTGGTTGAACAACTTAGTCATAAACGGAGCGAGGGTGGACCAAAAAGCTTTCTAAAAGCGCATTGTGAAGCCATCAACACCCAGTGCCATTCCCCCCCTTCATGCTCGCATTTATCAAGATTATTTTGTCTGCTGAGATTAGGGCATCTAGAGTGGCTGCACTGTCCGGGGATATGCCGGGATGGGTAGGGCATCTAGGAAGTTGTCTACCAGGGTTCCATCTCCCTTAACTTCCCTTGTATAGAGGAATTCCTCAGCTATGTCTTCATGTACCCTTTTAGCCCCCGACTGTTGTATGAACCCCACCCTCGTAGCGTTCCTCTACTCACGTAATCTCCACGGCAGTATCTTGTCTGAGTGTTCCCTTTTTCCATATACTTTTGTTTGAGGAATGCTAATTTCGCTCAGTCTGGTGTACCAGCACACCCTCGGTTTGGCTTTTGTATTTCTGCACTTTTGAAAGGTTCATCAGGGACACTTGGTTATTCAGCATCCCCTTGGGTTTTAAAGTCTCTATTTTCACCCTTAGGTCAGACTACACCTTTTCTCTCTCCCTTTTTTTCCATACCCCCAACCGCATCAACTCCCCTCTTGTTGAGGCCTTCGGGCTATCGGCGCATTATAAACAAGCACATAACATAACAAATGCTTCCCATACTGTCAGCAGTCCCACCTCCCCATTGTTGTTAAACTGGAAGAATTCTTTTATTAATTTTAACAACCCCTGTGCTGCTTCTTTGTCTTTCAACAGCAGGACATTGCATATCCATCAATCCCTCCGGGTCTCTCCGGACCAATTTCCCAACTCGACTCTGACTAAGTCATGGTCTGCCCATGGAATGGGCTCTGTGTTGGGTTTCGATACGCTACTTATGAGGGAAGTGTCCAGGAGGACATAGTCTATCCTTGAGTACATATCATGGTCTGTGGAGTAGAACGTGTAGGGGGCGGCCCCTCCTGCACATATGAGCGAGTCTGTTACCCCAAGCTCACTATTGATTTGGCTGAAGTGCCGAGATTTGTTGAGCTGGGCACGAGAGGCCATGACCGGACCGGATTAGCTCATTTCCTAGCCATTGCAGGGTCTAAGACCATATTAAAATTGCCCCCAATGAGCAGACACCTTCTGCGAAGGTCTGAATTTTCCCTTTCACCATCTCCCAGTGCTGTTCCTGTCCCTCGTTGGGGCAATAAATCGAACCCAGGGTTACTTTTTGTCCTTTTTTCCACCCTTTGACTAGCAGATGGCACCCCTCCAGGTCTCTCAGGGTAGATTCTGTCACAAAACCCAGCATATCATCTTTTGTAATGGCCACTCCCTTTTTCTTGGATATGTTGGAGGCATGGTGGATTGTTGCCACTGACTTCGCCTTAATGAATGGGTCCCTGCCCCTCTGCCAGTGGGTCTCTTGTAAGAACAGTAGGTCTGCTTTCAAACAATTGAATTTGCGTATCATCAAGGATCTTTTAAATGGGGAGTTGAGAACCCTGACATTGAGAGAGCCAAGGACTAAGGCAGTGTTTAAGTCGGGCATCTGGGCCCTCGTGTGTAAACAATAAATAAAACTATCGTTGCGCTTTAGGGTACTGCCATGTGACCCGTGTTTACCCTCCCTCTGCGAGTGTAAGCCCACTGAGGCCCCTGTGTAGCATGCAACATTAGGAACCTTTTTGAAAACCTTCCCCATGAAAACAAACAGAACTGTCTTTACTTTTATAACCCTCCTCCCCCCTCATTGTGTCTGGACCTCAGGTGATGAATGTTTCACCATCAGGCCAGACCACCAACCTACCCTTCTTCCTCGAGCCTTGATCCACCTCAAGTCTCCTCCCTAGAGCCCCCCCAAGCAAACAATGATCTCCTTACTCATGCCCAAACCCGAACCCACGTCCCCTGCCTCCAACACATTCAGCGGGCTTTCGCCCAAACTCAACATCAAGGAGCCCAACCGCCAGACACCATCCTTGTTCGGCCCAGTTCCTGGCGCATTGAGCAAGACTGGGTAGTCTCCTTCACTGGTGGTGGTGCTGGGTAAATTGGCTGGGTTCCATTCCCCTTCAAATGTGCTACTCGAGCATCTTCCTTATGTCTGAGCGGGTGAAGGCGGGTTAAGCTTCTTGTATTTGCGGAAGCCCCTAATGCGCTTCCTATCAGAAGATCTAGCAGATATCATTTTATCGTTCTTCGTGATTCATCCGTGTGCCCCCTCCATGGGTGCAGCGGCTGGTTCATTGACGCCTCTCCCATCAGTTCTTGGAAAACCCTGTTGATGTCATCCTCCATTACTAAATTGTACTTGTGCCTTTCATATTCAAAATTCAGGGAGAAGGGGAACCCCCAGTGGTATCTGGAACCCTTGGCAGTCAACCGTTTCGTCAATGTGGTGCAGAGCCTTCGCCTTGACAGGGTGAATGTAGAGAGGCCCTGATATATGGCAATGCTGGAGGACCCCCACGGTATCGGGCCCACTGATTTGGCTTTGTCAAGGATCTTGGCTTTCTCTGTGTAGTATTGGAACCTTGCCAGAATAGAGAGAGGGCCCTTACTGCCACCGCCAGCTCTCTGTGCGCTGTCAGTAGTTGGTTCCGTGGTCATGTCCCCCTAGAACAAGTTCCTGATGACTTTGTTGATTGCTGCTACAATGTCCCTCTGGGTCTCCCCCTCTTCTTCCACAGATGGATATCAGTTCGATGCAGTCCAGGAGATGGGCATCCCCCATGTGTGATAGATCAGGTAGCAGCCACGGGTGATGGGGCCATCCCTCACACGGCGCTGGAGTCCGCCAACTCCTACAATCTCTCCCACCTTTGTTGAGTAGTCTGCCCTGTAATGTTGGAATCTCCGTTCATATGGGTGGCAAGGCAGAGGCAGTCACTGCTATTGATCGGGGCGGTCAATCACTCCGTTGACCTCAGCCGTGGGCGGCTCACTTGGCCTCGTTTCGGGCCGGCGAACCCGCTGAGATGGGTGGCTGGGCTGTCATGCTCCCCCGTTATCTTCCAGTATGTGTGGCCACGCCCGCTCGTGTTCGCCGGGCAGCTCTGGGCGGGTGTGTAGTGGGGTTGTGGTGCAGGTCGGGAGGGGCCGTCCAGACCACTATGGGTCACTCACTGTCTCACAGCCCGGGTTGCTCTGCTGTGTGGCTAGACACCGCGTTGCTCCTTGGAGTGGGAGTGGGTGTGGGCCCTTCTCGGGCCGGCAGCCTCACTTGAAAGCCGTGTGAAGCTGGGACAAGGCTCCAGAGCGGCGTCGACACGGCTGATAGTTTCCCAGCGTGTTACTGGGCTCAGCCTGGGGCCTCCAGGACCGTTGTTGCACACACCGGTAGCTCTCAGTGCGGATCTGCAAGAGGGGGGTCACAGGCACATCTTGTTGGGGGTTGCTTGGGGGGGCTGCTCACCCAAATGTGTCCCCGGCTGAAGAGGAGCGACACAGATGTGCTAGTGCATCTCTGCGCCCCCTGGTGGCTGATCAAGTTTTTCGCCAATGCTTGGTTTAGCAGGACTTCAGTGAAGGACATGTATAGTGCTTATAAATCGAGTTGTTGAAAGCAGACATGACATTTGTATTGTATTGTAGCGGGTTTACAACTTCAATGAAGTCATTAACTCTCAGAAGACTGCTTTAAACAAACACTGGCAGGCACTTAGAGCACAAAGTTTAATGGTAAGCTTTGATTAAAGCGAGCTCAGAGTTCCCATGAGGAGGTGTTTGGGGCAGGCAGGGGCAGGAACTGGGTAGGAACAGCCACAGGGATTAGCATGGTCATGGGCATAGAATGGGTGGACAAATAACCATTCACACCCACAGAGGTGTGATGAGCCAATCAGGTGGCTAGAACAGTGGGCGAGAATACACTTTCTTCACCCGCTGCTCCAGCCACCTGAGGCCCTTTCATGCGTGACACCATTTTTATTTTATTTTTTATGTGGGGAGGAAGCAGGGAGCCCAACCACTTCCACACTCCCCCCACTGTATGCTTGACCTTAGTTTTGTGCTCCGGTCCTGGCACTCCTCCCAGCTGCCATACAAACATAGTCCCTTTTCCCTATGGACATGGCCTTTAGCGGCCCCCAGCCTGAATCGAGGCCCTCGCTTCGATCGGGCCTACCCAGGCTCGGGCTGTTAAAGGCTATGTCTGCCTCACACAGCGGGGGTGAAAGTCATAAACACCTACAAGCTGTGTGTCCCTCCTCAAACACCATTTCTCCCTAGCTGTACTCTAATACAATAGTTTGGACTTATATGTTGCAAGCGACACCTAATAGCCCAAACTAAAAATCGCACATCCTATGGCTGGCAAGCCTACTCTGATCTGCACAGATGCATGGAAGGCCTTTGATAGGATGGAGTGGCCTTTTTCTCATGCGCACTCCAGCAGAGTCTGTCTTTCATGGTAAATTTGTAAGCTAGATCTGAGTTTTATATAAACCCCCAAAAGTATCAATCGCTACAGATGGTGTGACGTCTTCTCCCTTTGTAATAGAGAGGTGAATTAGGCAGGGTTGCCCTCGCCACGCCTCCTCTTACCTGTAGCCTGCTCTTTGCACTGTTTTGTTGAATGATTCAAGATGTAAATGTTGCTCCCATTGTTAAGTGTTGTTGTTATTTTGTATTTTGTTGTTCCATTGTACAGCGCCTTGGTGTAAAGCGATCTATAAATAAATCAATAAATAAATAAATAAATGTAAAGGGGATGACAATATGAGGTTTAACCATGGTAGGGTGGTGTCAAATATCCTCTTATAGATGACCTGTTAATTATGTTGGGCGACCCAGAGAACGGTTTACCAAGAATTATAGCTATCACTTCAGACTATTGTAAATTATCGGGCTATAAAAAAAAATTGGGGAAAGACGGGAGTACTCTCTCTAAAAGGGAACTCTAAGCAACTGCTCTTCCCGTCCAAATTGGATCTCCAATTAGTTCCTAAAAAAACATACCTAGGAATAACGCTATGTATATCAATTTCTGCTGTGGTCAAACTGAATATGGAGAACAATTGGCCTGGTTTAGAGGAGATTTCAGGAAATTGAGTAATTTGCCACTTGCACTGACGGCGGAGAAGATCTTTATATAAGATGATTTCCTTTCCAAGAATGTTATATACTTACTAAGCATGCTCCAGTGTACAATTCCATTGTCCTATTTTAAGAAATTAAATTTAGTGCTCTACTCTTTTCTGTGATGGGGAAACGTAGTACTAAAATGGAAAAACTGCAGGAAAAAGTCTAAAAGAGGAGTGAACTTGCCCAACACTAAAGTATACCTGTAGTATACTTAGGCTAGTAGGCTAGCACAACTGGCATGAGCTGGAACATAGGGTAAAAAACGCCCTTTTTGGGCTTCTTACGAGGATACGCATAACAGGATGGATTTTGTTAATCAGGCCCCCATTGCATCGGCCAAATGGAACATACGCCCATGATCTGACGGGGCATACCTCTGGAGTGGGTGTGGGAATATTAAGTCCTTCATACATATGTTGTGGGAATGCCCATTGTTAGCCACATTTTGGAAGACAGTTGTCCAAAAAATAGATTTCCCATTACCCTAAATAATGAAGGTTCACTGGCTTTGTTGGGGCTACTATCAAACAAGAGGAACCCGACTCATCAGCAGGTAAAGTAGATCTTCTGGGCTGAATGCAAGAAAGAAAATCATGAGTTAATAGGAATCAACTCCGGGGGCTGTACGAGCTTTGGGAAGAGCTTATGCTGCAAATTAGAGGCTATGACGTCTACCTGGCGAGGGGTACTGCTTGTGAGGGAAGAGCCTGTGTAATAGGGGGAGCAGATCTTGACATTGTTCGAATATTCTGTGGGTTTCAAAAAAAGAGTGAGGGTTCTGGGAGGAAATAGAACAACCTTTTCTCCGTTCCATTGGTTCATCACCCTTTCTATTTTTAAGGTTTTAATTTTTCTATCTGGCATTTGTTGTGCTATTAATGTGTAGCATGTAATAACAAATAAAGTAAAAAATAAGAATGGTTCCTTAATAAACCGATGCCGGAGTGCGAGGCTTGCTTGATGTCCCAAGACAATTTCGCAGAGCAGCATAAAGTTATTCAATTCCAGTCAGGAAGCAGGGGTTTTCACCCTTTCGGTCCATCAATCAACACATGTTCAGGAAGACTTAAAGATGGCACCAGAGGATACATGCATGGAGGATCCAACACAGTAGGCTGGCAGAAGGACCAATGGGGGAGGTGTGTGGATAATATTCCCCGAGATTTAGAGGCAGAGAGGCTGAGCAGGAGGGCCGGGAGTACAACCAGAACAAAATGGCCTATCAATGGAGAACCCCAGCTCTGTTAGCCATGTGGATCACTAAGGCAGCACTCCAGGAGTTTCCACTGCAAGGGGACTTGGGTAGAACTCCCTCTGACAGCAAAAAGAAAGATTAAAAATCACAGAAGCCAGAGAGAATGTAGGTGACAGTTAAAAAAGGAACCTCTAAAATGGAATTCTGACCTAGCAGAAAGTGAGAATGTGGACCGCATCGGACCCCCCACCCTTTTGCTAAATCATTCCCTAATAAATATGAGAATGGGCAGAGCACTAGACAATAAGAGTCAAACACAATGCATGAATGGGCAGCAAAGAATGAGAGAGAGCTTATTTTATCAAACAAGGGAACTTATAAAACTCCATATTAACTCCTTTTATTCACTTCGCCCAGCGAATTTGCAAATGCTCTTTCAGGTAGAAATAATCTGATTTGGTCTTCCTCCTTTATTGCATTACTTGGCCAATAAGATCTGTCCCTTTGGTACAAATTTGACAGCTTGGGTGTATTCCTGTCGCGAGACAGGAGATGAGAAACCTGGAACCTCATCACCAAAGGTTAGTTGGTCTCTATCGTTTGTGTGAAACTTCAGGGCTTCCTCACATCTACTTCCCTGGGATCCTCTATACAGGTGGCCAGGGAAAGGCCATTGCTTTTGGATCCTAACCTTTGGGGTGGAGAAGCAAGGGAGGATCACCAAGGTGTAGGGTTCTTGGGAAATGGAAAGGAAGGGTCCTCAGGTGGGACACAGTATTACACCTTTCCAGTTCATGATGAACCGTTGTCCCCAGAAACCTTTATGGGATATTGTCACCCTATTTCCTTTCGTCAGAATAACATTAGGAAAAATGATAAACCCTGAAAACTTAGAAGGATGAGAAAGAATAGGGTGCCCTTAGGTGAGACATGGCATCACCATTTCCCTAGTAATGATAAACCCAACCCTTGCCCCATTTACATGGGCTGTTATAAGTCAGTTCCCCTGATTTCTCCCCAATTGACATTCAACAGTACTGCGACGAAGAAGAGGCAACCAAGAGCAATGTAGACTATGCTCTTTTACAACTCTGATCCTGAGACAAGGAAGATGCCCGTTATGAGCTGTGAGGGTCAGGCATGTCCCCTTAACCAGGGTCAGGCAAACTTAATTAAAGCTCACCTGCACCCTTTTGGAGGGCTGCAGGTGTATAAAGGGAGAAGAAGACAGCAACACAGAGAAAGGGGATGCAAGGAGAGAGAGCAGAAGCAGCAAGGAGGCCAGCGCAAGTAGTGGGGGACCAGATGGGAGCAGGATGCTGAGACGCTGGAGACCACAGAGAAAGATGGGTTCATGGAAGTGTAGCGTGAAAGCTGTGAATTCCTGCAGCTGACTGAGCTAGCTGAAGGGAGCCGGGCAGGAAGGCTGTCCCCTTTCTTTCTACTCAAGATGCTCATTCCCTGGTGTTGAAGAAGCAACACCGGAGTGTCTGAAGGGCAGGAGATGGCACCCGGACCCTAAATACAGAAGGCTGTGTGATCCATGCTGCAGCCCAAACTGTCAAAGTGACCGGTGAGTTTCAAATGAAAGTGAAACCCGGTGTGCAAGCGTGTGAAGTCTGTTAATCAGAAATACTTTGTATCAGAGTGATCACATGTCTTAACCAAGCACGATTTCGAAAGTCTCTGGTCATTTTGTTTTCAATTGCCATCTATTAAGAATACTTGGTATCAGAGTGGTTGCGTGTGTCAAGAAACACATTTTCGAAGGTCTCAAAACACCAGCAATGTTCCCTCTAAGCTGTGCACATGTGCGCTTGCCCACCTTCCTTCTGTGTGCCGCTCCGAAGAATTTTAGCACCGCACACAAACAATTCCCACCAATTCAAAAAGATTTAGGAAGGCACAAGCCACAGCAGGCAACTCATATTTGCTTTCTCACAAAATAAAGCTAAATTGGACTAACTAGTCTTGATATTCTATTCTATCCTATTTTCATGACCCTACTATGCAAGCGTGACCTTAAAGACCATGCACTAACTCAACAAATGATAGTGTGTGGGGTCCTTGCCTCTGTACAGAGAATAAATGCAACTGTGGTTCTGGGCCGTGGAGAATGGTGTCTCTCTAATGGCCGCTCATCCGGCCGAAAGAGAGAATGTCACATCAGATGCCTTGAGCAGGCAGATTTCGGCCTTCAACGAGTAAGAGCTCTGGAGGAGATCTTTGCTTTTTGGAGGACTCCTCGAGTAGACCTCTTTGCTTCCAGTGTCAACAGGAAGTGCAAGTTGTTCTATTTCAGGGAATTTCCTCATCAGGGAGCTTTTGGGGATCCACTAACAGCCGAGTGGCCTTTTAACCTCCCTTGTGCGTTCCACCGATCCCTGTCATTCTGTTGGTTTCTAAGGAGATTGTGCCTGTTTGCAACCCCATTGATTCTGATTTCTCTGGACTGGGCCTAGAGAACATGGTATCCGAAGTTGCTGGACATGGCTCTCTGCCCTCCATGACTCCTTCCGAGGAGAGTCGACTTGCTCTCCCAGTTGGAGTGGCAGGTCCTCCAGCCGAACCTCAGCAGCTAGAATCTTCATGTGTGGCTGCTGGGAGGCTGATATACAAGGAGTGGGATTTGTCAAACGACGTCCTCAATGTGCTCCTTTCAGCTATGAGGCCGACTATGAATTCCATTTATGCTTGAAGGTGGCATAAATATTCGGTTTGGTGTGACAGGGACCTGGATCCTTTATCCTGTCCCCTATCCCCTGTGCTGGATGTTCTGCTATCCTTGGCCAAAGTGGGCATGCAGATTGCCACTGTAATGGGTTACCTTGCTGTCATTTCGTTTTTCAAGAGGACACCGGAACAGGGGTTGTTTTTCACAATCCCCACTGTTATGCAGTTCTTGCAGGGTTTGTGTAACCAGTTTCCTCCCCACCAGTTTGTGGTTCTGTCGTGGGATTTAAATTTAGTTTTGACAATCTTGATGGGTGCACTATTTGACCCCCTCCATTCCAGTTCTATTAGATTACTCACCCCAGCTTTCTTCTGAAAGTGGTAGCGGATTTCCATCTCTCTCAAAAGATCCACCTTCCTTTGTTTTTTCCTCTGCCTCACCCTTCAAAGGTAGAGGAACGGCTCCATCGACTGGACCCGGTGCAGGCCCTCAAATTGTACGTCTCTTGTACTAAAGAGGCTAGGACAGATTACCAGCTTTTTGTTGGTTACGTTGGGGCTCGTGCTGTCAGGGCTGTCCCCAAACAGATCCTGACGAGGTGGATCATTGTAGGCATTTGGGAATGCTGTCATCTGTCTTGCAATGCTGTCCCTCAAGGTCTGAGGGCACATTCTACAAGAAGAGTGGCTGTCATCTCTGCCCTGTAGAGCAGGGATCCTGCCCAGGACATCTGCCAGACAGCGATGTGGGCTTCTTTGCACATGTTAGCTAAGCTAACTTCTTCGAGTGGTGTACTTGCTTCCTCCCTCCTCCTGATTTACATACTGCTTTGGGAGTCTATCATAGATAAGGAATCTGTGGGAGGAAGGAATCCATTAGAAGAACAAATCACTTACCTCTCGGTAATGTTCATTCTGACGGATGTTTTTCCCACGGATTCCTCATCAACCACCCGACCTGCCCCTCCTTGGGTAGCTAGTACACCTTAGCTCTGCGGTCCCTCAGCATCAGAGAGCTAGGGAAAAATGTTGGAATAGAGGTCACAGACGTGGTGCTTCAATATATACAGAACTGCAGACTTGTCCTTGGCCTCAAGTCCAGGGATCGTATCTCTCCAGGACTGAAATCTCTGCACTGGCTCCCAGTGGTGGCGAGGATTAAGTTCAAACCCCTCTGCATTGTACACAAGGCCTTCTGTGGCCTGGAACCTCAATACCTTCAACTCTCTCTTCCTAAATATCTTCCTTCGTGAGCTCTTCGCTCATCCGCCCCCAACTCCCTCAGGGTGAGTCGCTTCTCCAAGTAGCGTGTTGGTGGTAGATCTCTTTCTTCTGCTGGGGCCTACCTCTGGAACAGTCTCCCTGCCTCTCTGAAACTTTAGGAGAACGACCTCCGGTTCCGGAAGCACCTCAAGACCTTCCTCTTTGCTTCTGCTTTCTCTCCTCCTCTCCCCTGCTGATTCTCCTGGTGGAATCTGAAACTGCAGTGGTTACTTGGCTACCCTCTGATCTCGGGCCCTCTCCCCCTAACCCCCGCCAGTTGCACACTTGCACTGCCCCCATGGCAAGCCTTGCTCTCGGGGACTGTTCTGTATCCCTACAGCCCCTACTAGCACTTGACACCTGATGTCTGCACTTACCCTTGCACTTGCCACTAGCTGGCTGCACTTTTATTTATGGTCTTTATTTATTTTACTGTTATCCTATGTACTGCACTACCCCCTCCCCTTTCCCCCTGCACGTTTCCCCTCCCCCCTGCACTTGCGCAACCTCAATGTCACCTGGCCTAGTAGGATTGTTGTCTTTGTCTACCCTCTGTTCCCCCCTCCCTTGCCTCGTCACACATTGAAACACTTGTGTACAGGCGCGTTATAAATGCCATATCATATCATACTGACCCCGATCTCATGTCTGGTGTGACGAGGTGTCGGGCGGAGCCGATGCAGAATAGCGCTGCAACCCCTGGCAGTGTAAAGGTTTCCAGAGAACAGCTGAGCTGGGATATGGATATTATAGATGAGATCAGAAAAAAACATTACAGAGAGGTAAGTAATTTGTTCTTTAAAATCATACAAAAGGCAGTGATTACATGGTGTGAAGGCATTATCAAGCAGAACACAGACATATTCAGAGTTCAAAATAAAATACTTTATTAACTTAAACGTCAGGATGGAAAAAGGCCTAATTTGCCCAATACTAAGGTGGGATTTTCCTACCTAAATATAACTAAGGCTAGTCTGGGAATCTGTCCAAAACCTATCCTTACCCTCAGAACTAAATCTATACAATGTGTAGGGATGTCAAAGTCCACAGAAACAGGGCCTCATTACGACTTTGGAGGCAGCCATGCCCTTGATAAGGGCATGGCTGCCTCCATAATCGTGTCCGGGTCCGGGTTCCCTGAATTGGGAAATACCGGGCCATTCCGACTTTGGAGGGCCCAGTATTTCCTCCTTCAGGGAACCCGGACCCGGTCCTTCCCCATTCCCATTCGAGCCCCCATAGGGCTCAATGGGAATAGGAGGGAGCTTACATTGGGCCTGTTAATAACGGGCCCGTTGATAGCTCCTTGGTCCCCTCGCGGGACCCGCTATTGACGTCTGGTAAAACCAGACATCTAGAGCGGGTCCTGCGAGGGAACCTCGTAATAGGGCAGAATGGGATTAATGGCGCCGGCACCATTACCGGCGTTGTTAAACCCATTCCGCCCACCTCGTAATGAGGCCCCCAGTGTACAACTTAAAGTCCTGAGCTTCTTCCAGCTCACATCTTACTTTGAGCTCCCTTCCCCAAGCATAAACAGTTCCACTTATCTGGACTCAAGGTAATAAAGTCTCAATAAAGTCTCAATCATGATTCGGGAAACCCTTCCCCAAGCTTCAAGCACACTAGTTCAAACACAAAGTAACCTTGAGCCTTTGTTCGCACTCCAGCAAAATGTCCCAAATCTCAAGGGTTCCCTTCCCCAAGGGTTAATTTTGTTGAGCACCATAATTCAAAAAGGAAAGTATTTGCTGTAAATAGAGAGGGACAGGAAGTTGTAGCAAGCCCTCACAGAAACTAAGTTGGTGAAACACCTCTCCCATCCTACCTCTCTTTCTGGCTGCTCCAACTCCACGCCTCCCCATGTCTGCTGACTTCAAAGTGATCATCACCCTAGTATAAGTGTAGCTTTGTTATCTCAGTATTGCCTTTGAAGCACCAGTTCCCGGGGGACCTCTTGGGGAGGGTTCCTGGTGGGGGTGGGGGGCAGTGCTGGCCTTCCTCTGGGAGGACAGAGAGGCAGCTTCTTGGCCATTGCCCCACATGGCTGTAGTGGAGACAGCCAGGCCTGACAGCTAATACACATCACTGTCATAGTTGGACCTGGCTCACTAAGCTGCCACTAGTATATGTAATGGCTGTGGCTATATATTTGTGTGTCCTTAGTAGCCACTGTTCCACAACCAGGCATGGCTTATAAAGATTATTGTGCCAACACCAGACTAAGTTGCACAATGATCTTTTGAATCAGAGGTTCAGAAGATTAAAAAGCCACTTCTGTCTCTTGAAACTTGTGTTCCAGCAGCTGTCAGGAATTCAGATGCGACCTTTAAACCTTTGCTGCTGCCACTTCAGAGCAGTTGCTGTAAATTTCAAGAGACTGTTACAGCAAAGGGGCATGATTGCACTATGCTTTTGTCATGAAGCATTATGAAAGGGGTGTCTGATTAGCAGACCTCCCTTTCAGAAACTGAATTACTGGCGTCCTTTTATGTAATAAATATCAACAATTACACAGTTGCAGATGCCATCCGGTAACAGCTATCTGAGATACAGAACAAGTAAAAGAAGAAACACGTTTATTTTGCTACAGGGGCTCTTTGTTCTAAAGATAGAGCAATTTTGGGAAACACCCACTTTCACAGTTAGAGATATAAAGTCTTTCTTGGTAACTAGTGGCTCCTCCAGATAATATGAAGAGACCTTATTAGGTATTTGTTCAGTTAATCCCCATTAATATTCACCTTAGTCTTCCTTTCAGAGGGCTTTGTATGACCAGATACATATGAATCTCCTAAAAGGTGACAATGAGTTAGTCTTTAACGTCATCCTCTCTGCAACTGAGGACTGATTTCAGTTTCATAGCGTTCTATACACCACACAAGTGACTTCACAGTCACTCCTGGACCGCTGTCTGTACCCAGGAGTGAATTGGATAATGGGATATTCTTATCAGTTGAGGTACCATTTCTGCACAGTTTAAGGAACATGTTTATCCAAATACATTTGTTTCAGTTATTTGGGAGCTTAATTCACATTGATTGCATTTGAGAGGCATCCTTTTTAAGCCCATTCACTTTGCAATTCTTCCTCTGGAAAGGGCACTTTTTAGTGTTCATGTTCAGCTCTGAGTGAACAACTTGCATGCTCTTAATGACATTGTTAGGCCCAATTTTCTCTCGGCACACAAAGATGGTTTCAATTAGGACAATCTTGCAAGTCCCATTATTGCTATATTTTTTCTAATTGATGCATAGTTCTGATGGTCACCCTGTAAGTTCTTATCCCCCATCCCCCTGTCCAAAGTAGCATTTCTGATTTGGCCCTCAGAAGCCTCGGGTGTATAAGGGCCACTTAAAGTACACCCCCCAAAAGCCTTTTCTGTGAACCAGTGACCTGGCTACTGGGTCCATCCATCTGGCTTGCTTACTGCATCCACATACCTGTGCTTGTCACCCATCCCCCATGTGTGAAAGCTTCTGCAGTTTCAATAGGAGATGCACCTGACCCAGGGTGATCAAAACCTTCGGTTTGAATCTATTCATGAGTGTGATTGGCCATCCCCCGGCTCTCGTAGAAGTAATGGATGCTCTACCCTTCTACTTTGAGCTACATTGGAGATCAGCAGGACCTTGGACCTGTCACCTTCCAGAGTGTAGGCCATACCTCAGCACACTTTTCCCTTCCAGCAGACGACAGTCTGCACCCATATCCCCTGTGATCTTCTCAACCTGTATCTGCATATGCGTTGAGTAAAGACGCTGTTGCCCACCGAAAGGAGAAACCCCAATCCATTTAATCTGGCCCCTCTTTCATAGCATAGTCGGACCCCTCAGAGGGATCGCTCAGGGATTCTCAAAGCCATGCCAGGGTCACACTTGGGATCTGCACCCCAGGAGTCTCAGGTTTCTACAGGAGAGAGCCCTGGAAGTGATCTCTGCCAAGGAGGCCAGCAGTAACAGCCTCGCACCTTAGGCAAGCGGCCATCAAGAATCATTGTTTTGATCAAAGACTGACCCCACAGTCCTGGTGTGCTCCTGCACCCTTTGCACACCTCCCCCACCCAAGACAACTACCATTGCCCGGGTCCTGAATACTGTGCAAGCTTAACCCGTGGAGAGACGTAACTCGGCTTCTAGATAGTTATATTAGCATAGCATGCATCTTGCATTTCTCTCTTGCCACCCGGACGTTGATAAAAGCTGAGAGTCGCTGATCAGCCTTTCCTAGCGCCATGTTGGGTGTAAGTAGGAGTCAGACTATCCAACGCTCAGTTTCCTTTGTTCTGTCGCGAGATAAGGCGAAGCTTCAGAAGGGGGGGCTGAATTTACAGGGGAAAGATATGCCCTGTATAAAGGTTGCTTATCTCCCCTCTGGTAGCTTCATACAAACTCAACCATGTTCTTGCTATATCCTTAGAATGTACCATGTCCTGCTGCTGGCAGAAGGTTCCATGGACGTAAGGGATACCTGGCCAGTGAAGGAATCTGTGCAGTCGGCGTGTCTATGCCATGGCGCGTGTCTTACCTCAGTTATCAAACTAGTAAATAATCCCTTTGCTGAAAAAGAACTCTGCGAAAAGGCAACCAGTTTTGCAGGTTCTTCTCTTGATGTAACAGAATTGATTTGTGTAACATCCTGGCCTTTGGACAAACATCTGTGCAGTTAAGTAACTTTTCCTTTGCCGCTCACCCTACTAAAATGCGTGGCATAAAACGAGGTGGGTGAACCATCCTGGTTTGCACCTGGATGCAGTATTTTCTTTTGTTTTGATTCACAATGTATCCATCTTTTTGTTTCCCACAGAATGAAGCTGGAGACTTCCTTGTGACAGAACCAAGCCGTGGGCAGCTTCCGGGCAGATCAGCATTCGATGGATCACAAGAGGACATTCACCTTCAGCATTGAGAAGGATCTGCCAGCCATGAAGATTGTTGTTTCAAAGAACTTCTATGAAATATTTTAGAAATTGCAACACAGTCAGGGAAGCGAAGAAGGAAAATCGTGATGAAGCCATTATGTATTTTTAAAGAAGGGCACATTTGATGAGCAATTGTTATAACGGCGCTTTTCATAAAAAAAGGGGGCAGTGCTTAAACTGATGTGGTTCTTTTTGTGCAGGTTTAGACGTGTGGAGCAGAGGAAACCCTTCTCGGTGCCCTTGCAGAAACTTCTGTTTGTTTTAAATCAAAGGTGCATGTCTAATTGGCTCTGCCCCTGATCATTCATTTCCACACTATGCATTTGTTTCCATTATGTTCATAAGTTATTGTTTTAGTTGTGGGTGCAGAGCTTGCTCTTAACAGTTTGCCCATAAATATGGGTCTGTATTTTTAATTGTGCCTTACCTGACCATCAAGACTACAGAGACATATTTTATTTATTTTTTATAAATCAATCCTGGAAGTTTTCACTCCTGTGACCATTATTTCCCCTTTACCTATGAAAGTACTTCAATTATATGTTAATATAAATCCACCAGAACATACAGTGTATAAAATCAGTGCGCATGCCCTTAAACTAGACCCACGCTACCACTGTAGCGTTATCACCCTGGCAACTGTAGAGTCGGTGACGAAGAAGCCCACCACGGCACTGGCACTGCAGAGCACTGCCGTGCCACAAGGGGTGACTGGGTGAACCATCAAAAGATCCAAACATCCCAACCCCCGCCAATCTTGTCTTCAAAGAAGCAGATGTGACATCCAAAAAGACAATCTGGCTGGAAAAACAATCTTTGAAGCGAGAGAATTTTTTCAATTTGATTTGATGATTTTATATTGCGCATGACTAACTTAAACGTATTTGGGTCCAGATGGCAGAATGTTTAGCAGGATTGGATGCAGGTACAAGGACAACTTCCAGAGAAGAGTGTGGTCATGGTTCCTCCGCTTATTTAAGCAGATTCGTGTTTACCGGTTTCCGAAATTGAAGGAAAGACTCCATCTTCCTAATCTCCTATAGGAGACTGTTCCATAGTTTAGGTCTGAACACTGAGCTTCTCTGAATGCATTTACTGGGCCGCCTCCAGGCAGTGAAGGTTGATGCTCCCTCCAACAGATGGAGAGGGTACAGCACCGCCCTTGGCCAGTGTGTCAGGCTCTGTTCTCCCCAAAATGGATGATCACCAATACCCTTAGCAAAGCTACCACATAGTGCAGCTGGCAAGACTCATCCCTCTAGAAGAGAATGTTGCCTACAAATAGTCTGCCACTGGAATGAAAACGCACTCGCCTTCAGAAATGCCTTAACGCAGCCTATCCAACCATAAGCGGGAAGGTACACTGTATGCTCAGCAGCATGAAGCCATGACCGAAGGACAACATACCCTTTGCCCAATAGGTCACTATGCGCTCCAGTTCTGAGATAGCTGACAGAGATGTTATAGGTGGGTGTATGGCTCTGAAGAACTAAATTGCATTTATTAACCTGGTTTATTTGATGGTTCTGTCATCCATCCAAAGCAGTACCTTTTATCCCAGGCAGAAGACCACATTATCTGACCTTCAAGCCACTGAACGACGCGCTTCATTGCGATTGCTTCACCGTAGATGCTATAGGTCGTCTACCGTGAATGGCTCAAAGTAACCGTAATCGCTAATGCACACTGTAATTATTACCCCTTACCAACCATACTAATAAACCATAAAAAACAATTTTTTTTAAAAACAAATGCATATATTTGAATGAAGAGTAAATTGATAAATGTTATTTTTACTTTCTTGATTTCAAATGTCTTCATCTTACCGTTTACGTTAATTTTTCATTAGTTATTTTTTAAACTTTTTATATTTACTAGTATTACATAGAACTCCATTTTCACATATTCAGCAGCCATTTTTAATATTGAGTCTTTAGAACAGAGGTCCAAGTATTGAGATGGTGTGTCCGGACCGCTCCCTCAAAGATATGAATGTTTCCATTCTTAAATCACTTTTACTAATGCACACATTTGCTTCATATGGGGTCTCGACATCATACACACCCCTGAGCTCACTGTGCTGTGAAATGTTGTGCTACACTCCTGCGGTGTCCTCACTCTACAACCCGCATCTCCTTTATACTCGTGTGCCCGCTGGGAGAAGGAATCATGTCCTTCAAGAGATGTATAGGATTGGGGTAGAGGAAGAAATGAATGAACTCGTTACAGAGTAATAGAGGTGTACATAGACGCGCGCGCAATCAATGTCAGCATTCTTCATCGAGCGGAAATAGCGAAAGCAATCTCTGTAAGGCCTTGGCTAGTCTTAGCAAAAGGCAGGAGCACCAGCAAAATACATTCCTCACTCAACGTCATCATGGCACGGGTAGTATAGCCCAGTGGCAACGCGCTCGTCTTGGAAGCAAGATGACGTACAGCAACACAGTTTTGAATTCCGGGTGCGTGCTTAGAAACCTCTTCCGTATTAAGCGTGTTATAAAAAAAACAATTGTAATCATCCAATCAAGGGAATGTGTCCCTTTTAGTCTCGACTCTAACAGTTGTAACGAGTAATTGCAACTTAACGGAAGTATGCTTGTCTGTGTAGGTGAAGCGAACAAGTCATGCCTAGGGTCGCTGGTCTTAAAGAGTGGGATGTAGAGTCCCTAGTCGTAGTAGCACCATCCTATTGAGCAAGGATACACATCTCATGCTGTAAGCTACTAGCCAAGCATAAAAATTCACTTGCCCCCTCAATACTACACATGGACACAGCGCACCATTTCGTTCATGCTAACTGTCAATTATCGCTAGCCAGTGGCTAGTGCCAGGAGCACAATTTGAACCCTGCTATAGAGTGTCATAATGGCTGTCTGCCTTTGTCTAATGACGTAGATTCCCAGTAACGATCAGACTTTGCTAACCACTGCAGGGCACGCCTAGCATCGTGCTGAAGCCATTGGTGAAGGTGGTCTTCCTCTCTAGTGCTGTATGAAGAATGCAGCGAGCTGTAACAAAAGGTCTAAGAGTAACCATAAATCGGTGAATGTATACAAGGCTGTGCTCCCCAGAGTCTTTTTCGGTCCATGGAGCACAGTGAGCCTAAGAAATCCTTTCTAAAATGGCGATTTGTGGCGAAAGGTCATCCAAAATTATGAATCTTTAATAACAAAAAACGTCTTGTTTCTACATATTAGTTTGTATGCATTCGATAGGATAAATAAGTATGATGGGAACCCATCTCGTATTGAAACAACATCGACTAGTGGCTGCTTTCATCCCGGGGAGTGCCCTCCAAGCTCCTGTTTTCTTCAACTAATAAACATGCAGTTTTACTGAAGCAGAGAGTGGTTCGCTTCCATGGTTACTGTAGGGAGGGAGCCAGTAGTCGAATCGGGAGCTCAATCCTGGCAAAGACTCTAAATGCCCCCATCATCCTCCAGTTCTGCAAAACCCTAAATCTCTGGATCGTTCAACAATACCTGCCGGACGAATACAAATCCCCATCTCCCTCCACCAACAGTATTGCGCTACTGTATAAAATGGCGAGGCCAATGCTGGCTCCCTCCTGTTCTAAAGCGCTCTGTTGCTCTTGAGCTAGGCTTCCGTTACGAACACATTTTTCTTGCGACGTTTCAATAAAGTTCAGTCCCTCGATTAAGAGTTTCTTGCATAAACCGAGGGTGTCACACCAGACCCCGTTTTAACGGCAATTCTTCAATTTAAACTTTAAGCGGGTGCCCTCCTTTGGCATCCATGAACATTTCATGTTAAATGTCGTATTTTGTTTTCTAGGGAATGAGGTGTTTTCCCAAAAGGCATCCTGGGAGCAAAGGATATTAAGCTTCGGCTGAATGGCAGAGGCGTGCTTTTGCCTACGTTGGTCTGAAGAAGGAATCACTCACGTGTGCACTATGTTGCGTTACCGCTCTGTACAGTTTGCTCTGTGTTTGGAAGTGAAGCATGAATAATCTTCAAGCAAACATTTGATGAAAGATCCATCTGTCAATTGGAAGAGGTTCATATTTCACCTGTGAAAGGCTCTAGTCAGCAGCAATCATGTCTGTGATGAAGCATCTTTGACACATCCATGTGCCCCAGGCCAGCAACTGTACCAAGGAATCTGATTTGGCTGATGAAGACAGCCATCAAAAGAACAACTTGACCTTTCCTAGCCAAGGCCAGGGTAGCGCCAGTTTTTTTTCTTCACTTGGTCCACTGTTCTACTCCAACTGCAGGGTTCGAAATTGAGGTTCGATGAGCAGGAGCTAAAACCAGCTGTTGGGTGTCGGGCATCACCCAGTAGGCAAAACCTACCGCAGGGGAACCAGGAGCTGCCAGAGGTGCTCTTTTAACTTTTTGTCCATTTTGTATGAATCATTGTGGTTAAATGTATATTTGATGTGTTCTAATTCTTCTTCATTAACATTCTCAGCAACTCAAATTTAATGTCACATTTACATGTTTGGGAGGCACCAGTTGGCCCTAGGAGCCGAAGTAGCTATTGGTAGCTGTTGCTCTCAAGCTAACCAGGCTCTACTATGCTAGAGGCAGGAGCTAAAAAGCTTCCATCTCCCCTCAATTTCGGGCCCTGCACTGTCTCCATTATCTATAAAATCAATCTGCATAACTAGGACTTCTTTTAAGCTAGTGAGCACCTTTCTGACAAGTCATAGGCCAACTTTTGAACAAAAACGTGTTCTATTTATCTGTTTGGGTGTAATAAAGAACAATGCTACTCAAGCTCATGGTGAAATGTCTTATTCATTTTTTTAAATAAAATATAATGTGAAGCGGTTATTGGTGCTCTGTATTTCTCTTGCTCAAAAATGTGGTAAATAAATTACCCATTTTTAAGGGGGTTTTGTGACGACTCTAGCCTCAGTGCCGCAGCATCTTGGTTCATGGTATGTTATTGTATGCCTTGTTAGCATGTAGTAGAAGCATGGCACATTTCTACAAAGTCCTTCTTTTGAAACTGCAGTTTGGTCAAACACTTTTGGTCAATGTGACCAAATGCATATGCATGTACATGTGCATGTGGGAGTAGGGGAAGCTAGGGTGAAGGCGCGGGGAAGGGATGTGGTGCATAGGGTTGCATAACCAAACAATGTCGAATTCATGTCGACCAAACTGCAGACTTTCAAAAGAAAGTCTTTCAAGAAACATAGAACATGTTGTTCATTTGTTTAGATGATGTTGCCTCGCAGGGACTTCTGAGCTCTCAGAAACGTATCCAGAAATGTAAAACATACATATTATGATCAATACATGTAGTTCCATTGAGAAAATGATCAAAGTGAAAGTGTAAGCAAGGCAGCTATTCAGGGTCGTACTGGCCCGTCGGCCATTAGGCCCGGCCGATCCGAGACCCTGCATCCCGCTCATGCATGCAGGCTTGACATGCGGCCAGATTTGCACCAGACCTGCAGATGAACTTAACTGGTCTGCTGTTAAATCTCAGTTACCAGTTTAATGATATCCACTGCAGAATAATTGCTCATTTTGCTATAGCTGATATGATAGCTCATTGGGTTGAGAGCTTTCTGCAGCGATGTGTGTGTGATCTGCAGGTTACAGGTTCGAATCCCACAAGGCCATCTCAGCCTTTCATCCTTCTGAGGTCGATAAATGAGTACCAACACAGGTGGGGTGATCTTGTATGTATAATTTGTTCTATAAAAAAGAGCTTAAGCGTAAGTGCTATATAATACCATATTATCATTTGGTCGTGGACGTCTGCTTGCATTCATAGTAATTTGACAATATGGATCTATACACACAGATATTAATGATACAAATGGTGATCCATGCTTGTATGCAAAGTTATGTTATTTTATGAGCTGTGTTGTAATGTAATAGACACATAAACCCCCAATAAGTAGCATTATCTGTAAGGTCGTGAATTGACACGATTCACTGATGATAGTTTGAGGGCCACTTTTTTTGAGGCAAGGGGTGGTGGGCCACTTTTTTGAGGCGGGGGGTGGGACACTTTTTTTGGGTGTCAGGGCCTATTTCCTGTCCCAGTCCGACCCTGCAGCTATTTAAAGGCTTTCATCACAGGGTACCCGATTCCTAGAAAATAGCGCCTGGAAAGGACCCACCCTGCCTATATGCAGGTAATTCCTGTCACTTTTTTCAGCACCCATTACTTGTACACTGCCTGATCTGCATTATGGAGTTACAGCTGGGATATGCAGTGCCCTTTCACTCTTGTCATGTGGGCTTTGCCTTCTGCCCCTCGTTAGCAAGAGAATCAATTTTCTGAGAAGCCCAGGTGTGTGCCCGTCATGGATAGCATTAAGGTATCCCGCAGCCATTTACAGGCGCCCCAGCCTTACCAAGTTGGCAATGACTGCATGGAGACGCGCCTGGAAGGAAACCAATGGAAGAGAGATGTAGTCCACTCAATATCTAAACTCTGCAAAGCAGGCATCAAGCTTGCGTATCGCTTCACTCGCAAATATACAGAAAGGTCACCCTCGATAGGGCGCCCCCACAGTTACTGCGACTTTGGGGGCGCACAAAATACTGACTCTCATTACTGCACCCAAGCAGAGCGGGGGTGTCCCCCGCTCTCCTTGGGCGCAGTAACAGGAGTCAGGGGTAGCGGGGGGGTGTCCCCTGCTTACCATTGTGGTAAGCGGGGGACAAGAAAGTAAAAAGAATGATTTTTTAAAAAGCACCCTGCAGCGTCAGCTCCGACCCACGTAAGTAAGGTAAAGGTAAGTGGGGTGGCGGATCGGGTAAGGGAATGCGGGCCGAGGGACGTGGGTAAAGTGATCTATTTAATCACTGCGCTGCTCCGTAATTCGCGTCCACATTTACGTCGGCGCAGTGAACACATTGATTCGCTTCACTCTTAAATCGTTTGCCTAACTTCTACCAGTGCGCGGCCATTGCCCATCCAGCTGCTCATTCCTGCTCTTTTCTGTTAGGAATCTGCCGCTACCACCACATAGACATCATTAACCTCCAGCTAGTGCCTTCTGTTTGTCACCAGTTCTTTTAATCTACTGCCAGCCTGGTACTCTTCAATAATGGCACCCACATTCTGGTCGTCTTCTGCAAAGATGTACAAAGGACTTTTAGAAAAGTGAGATGGGAGTGTCACACTGCAAACCCCAAAGTGAAGTTCAAAAGATGTTTCAAAGAAAATAGTTGTCAGGGTGTAATCAGTTGTAAAATCTTTATCCCGCATGAGGTCAGATCCACTGGTGGAAGGAGCTCAAGACCCTTTACTTCAATGAAGGGCTCCTTCCTAACACCTGGGCTCACGCATCCTCCACTCTTCGCCCCCAGCTGAGACTGAGTGATCTGCTCCCCACTGTTTCCTCCCCTGATTGCTTGTAGATCCTTTGCTACCAAACTCAACGTTATGCTCTAGACGGGTAGCCCCCTGCTCCCTTGTTTCTCTGCTTCCCTCACCATGTTCTTCCCCTTATGATTGTAAAGCACTCTGTTGCTTCCCGAAGCTATGTTGGCTGTCAATAAATAACCTAATTATAATAAATCTTAAGTGTCCTCTATTACTGACTAGTCAGGCTTGTTTTGCCCTATGTGACATCATCAGACTAAAATGTTAGAATCTGTTTCTCCAGCATGGGGTCTGGCATGGATTCACATGCTCATGAATATTCCCTGTCGTCAGGCTGGGAATCCTCGGTAAAGAAAAAATCAGTTTCAGTTTCGTTTCTGAACTGTCTTTCTACTAGTAACCAATCACTGGTCACTGGGTCATACTGCCCCTAGCCAATGACTGCCCTCTACCTAAGCCCCTCCTCTGGCAGCCATCTTCAGATTTTTACCACGCGTTCAAGTGTTGGGAGTCCTCGTGCTATAGCTCTCAAGCTTTTATCACGTTTTGCGTTTTTTCGAAGAGTTTACTCTTATACTTTCGGTCAATCGAGCCTCAAGCTCCACCGACTCTACTTCTGATCAACGGAGACCCGATTTCGGAATTTTCAACACCCCTCAAGGGCATGTTTTTGTCGTGTTTTCCACTTCTCTGAGGATTCCAGAAGATCTTTGAGGCCTAGCCCGCGTGGACATGGCCCAGGATAAGGGAAGCATGACGCCTATTGGATCCAAGCTGTTCAGGAGCTGCCCTGGATGCGGACTTCAGAACTTCTTTAAGGAGGATGAGCACTCTCAGTGCCTCTACTGCCTTCACAACGACAAATCGCACGTGGAGAAGGACTGTGCGTTTTGTAAGAACATGTCCGAACAGACTATGAAGGATCGTCGTATTCGACTCACCAACTGGCTGGAGGGGAAGATCCCAGCAGCGGGTGAAAAGAGGAAGAAATCAGAGCGGTCTTCTAAGATCTTTGAGGGCGCTCCGGCGACGGGGGCCCAACAAAAGGCTAAGCACTGCGAGTCCGCAGGCACTGGAAGCGCCGATCGGTCGGGCTCCTCGGCTGCCAGGCAGGGCGCATTATCACCGACGCCATCAACCACCAGCCAATGCTTTGGCTTGGTGAAGAGGAAGTCGGAGAACCCGAGTAAGCTTCGGGAGAAGTCTGGTCGATCCTGACGGATACAGCCGACGGTGAGCGAGGCGGTGTACCTCCCCTCAAGGTGAAGGCCTCAGGCACTGCCATGGTCGTGAAGGCCCTGATTCACCCGGCTAAGGCCTCGATTGAGGGAGTCGTGGCGGTGCTGGCGAAACCTGCGGAGGCTTCCCCAGTGGAGACGACTTCAGGGGCTAGAGTTTCCCTGCCACCCCAGAGGGAATCATCTTCTCTGCCTATCGAGAAGACCCCTGTGAAACCCCAGCAGGAAGAGGGGGGGGCACGGTAGCCTTAACGGACACGGATACCACCTCTGAGTATGAGTTGGCGAACGTCCAAAGAATCCTGGATAAGAAGTTCGAGGAATCCAGGGCCCATGGGAAGGATCCCGACAAGGCTGACGAGGAGAGCAACATGGGAGCCGACGAGGAAGATAGGGCCGCGGAGGACCGCACGCCCCAACCGTCGGTCCCATTGCAGCCGGTACCCATACCACAGGACAATTCAGGAGCTATCTTGATGGTGATACAGAACCTGTGCGCGGAGATAAGGACAAGGATTCCCTTACCCCCCACTGACGACCCAGCGGGGCCTGGTCCGTCGGGGAGCCCGCCTAACAAGCGGAGACGAGTCCAGACAAGAGGGCTGAGGCCCTGGAAATCCTACAGGAAGGCGAAGTGGGGTCGGACCACACCATTACGGTGGCTACGGGCATCGCTGACACCGGCTTTCGTCAGATGGGCAACAGTGTTTGCCTTCGCCAGCGCAGTTGGCTCAAGGCCACCGACTTCCGCCAGGACATGCAGACCAGGGTTCTGGACATGCCTTTCGACTGGAACAACCTGTTCGGGAAGGACAGTGGGCAAGTCACTACAGGCCATCAAGGCGGACACCGAGACGGCTCGGGCCTTGGGTGTTCTTCAACAATGACGGCCGTCCTTTCGGAACTCCGGAGGCAAGCAGGATGCCTCCAAAGGATTCAGCGGCGGTGCTTTGTCGTACCGCCAAGCGGCCCGCTCCTCGTCACAGGAGGCCTACAGATGACGCGGCAAGACAGGAGGATCCCGTTGTCGCCGCCAAGGAGGCCAAGCCGGCAAGGCTGCAACGAAACAGGATTGAACAGGCAGTGGCGTCAGGCCCCCTCCTGAGCACCCCGGTGGGAGGCCAGCTGGCGAATTTCATCAGCATGTGGGAGTCCATCTCCACCCACTGTTGGGTGCTGGATGCCCTGGCTCGCGGGCACACTCTGGAATTTCTAAAGAGGTGTCCCTGTATTCCACCCGTGGCCAGGAAGGAAAACCACGTCCCTCAACTACTGCTGGAGGTAGGGGCGATGCTAAGAAAGGGAGCCATCAAGCTTGTCCCAAAGAGGCACCGGGGCTCCGGAGTGTTCCTCGTCCGGAAGAAGACCGGCGGTTGGCGACCCATCCTGGACCTTCGTCGTCTAAACAAGTACATCAAGTCCCAGAGGTTCCGGATGGTCACCCTCCAGCACGTGCTGGGACAGCTGGAGGAAGGCGACTTCCTATCGTCGCTGAGCTTGGAGGATGCCTACTTCCACATCCCCATTCTAAAAGGACATTGAAAATTCCTGCGATTTGTGGTCCAGGGGCGACACTATCAGTCCAAGGCCCTTCCCTTCGGATTGAAGTTGGCGCCCAGGGTGTTCACCAAGTGCCTAGCACCAGTGACAGCGCGGCTGCACCTACAGGGGATCCACGTCTACCCCTACCTGGACGATTGGCTCATCTGAGCGAAGTCAAGAGAACTCGCCGTCGATCACACAACGAAGACCGTCCAACTGCTCACGGATCTGGGATTCTCCATCAACTTGGCGAAATCCCACTTGGTACCGTCGCAAGTCGCCCTGTTCCTGGGAGCCAGGCTCGACACAGTGGTGCGATTGGCTTTGCCGTCGGAAGAAAGGACGAAGGCCATCCTGGGCAAGGTACAACAGCTGTTGTCCATGGACGTGGCCAGGGTGAGGTCCATCAAGTGCCTACTCGGCATGATGTCCTTGTGCATCTACCCCGTGCGCATATGCAGACTGAGGATGCGACCACTGCAGGAGTTCCTTGACACCCTTTGGATGCAAGCGGCGGGCAGCCTCGATGACAGGATCTCACTCAACAAGACTTTCCGCCAAGCAATCCGTTGGTGGGGCACCCGTGCGCATCTGGCGGCGGGCATGGACTTCCAGACCCCAGCACATCAGGAAACTGTGATGACGGACGCCTCCCTGGAAAGATGGGGAGCGCACACCAGAGATCTCCACACAAGAGGCCTTTGGCTCCCGGAGGAGAGGTCACTACACATCCATGTCCTGGAGCTCCGAGCCGTGTTCTGGGCACTCAGGTTGTTAGTTCCGTCCCTCAAGGGCAAGGTGGTAAGGGTCTTCACCGACAACAACACCACGATGTTCTACATCCGGAAGCAGGGGGGCACCAGATCTCCAGCCCTATCCAAGGAAGTGCAGGATCTGTGGCACTGGGCCGTCACCCATGGGATGTTACTGGTACCCTTCCATCTGGCAGGAATCCAGAACACCATCGCCGACTCACTCAGCAAGGAGCTGCGCTCGTGCCACGAGGCAGATTTGGTTCCCGGACCTTCTGGGCATGTTGGCGCCCCCCCCCAGTCAAACTGCCGACGGACGCGGATCTTCTCGCCAGGGAAGGAGGCGCCATCCTACACCACGACCCGGGGTTGCTGAACCTGCAGGCCTGGCTCCTGCAGCATTAGAGTTCAGAGGATACGATATCCCGGCGGACTGCAAGGAGCTGCTTGCAAAAGCCAGGGCGTCCTCGACTCTCAAGTTCTATGGACACAAATGGAAGAGGTTCTCTGTCTGGTGCCGTGCACAGAAGATTAACCCTCTGCGGATTACGGCCCCTCAAGTGCTGCCCTACTTGCTATCGCTGGCCAAGACGGGACTGGCACATGCCGTTATTAAGATACATCTGGCGGCTATCTCCCGCTACACCAGAACTCCGGGGCGGTCATCCCTATGGTCTAATCGCCTGGTGAAGTAGTTCATGAAAGGAATGTTCCGATCGTTCCCGCAGGTGAAGGCCCCGGCCCGGCGTGGGAGCTCAACGTGGTGCTGACCAGGCTCATGGGTCCGCCATTCGAGCCTCATTGGCACCATTGAAGTTCCTGTCGTGGAAGACAGCGTTTCTTGTGGCCATCACCTCCGCACGGCGAGTGGGAGTGATCCAGGCCCTCTCCTGTAAACCTCCATACCTGACATTCCACGAGACGAGGGTGGTGCTGAGGACGTACCCATCCTTCATGCCCAAGGTGCCGTCGGACTTCCATCTCAACAAGCCCTTGGTGTTACCTGTTTTCTTCCCGTCACCTTCGTCGCCGGCTGAGAAGACTTTGCACTCGCTGGATGTGGCTAAAGCGCTGAAGTTCTAATTGGACCGCACGAAGAGTCTGCGGAAGACATCACAGCTGTTTGTGAAATTTGGACCTGTGAACCAAGCGAAGGCCCTCTCGAAGGTTTCCATTTCCAGATGGCTCTCCGGCTGCATTATACAATGTCACAGATTGGCAAACTGACCTTTGCCCGGCCATCCGAGAGCCCATTCGACCAGAGCGATCGCTGCTACCACAGCGTTCTTGTCTGGCGTGCCCCTGCTGGACATCTGCAGGGCTGCTACGTGGAGGTCGACGCACACCTTCACGAGATTCTAATGCATCGACCGGGATTCCAGGGAGGAGTCCAGAGTCGGCCAGGCAGTGCTGCGCAACCAGTTTGCCTGAAGGTGAGCCTGGTGAGGAGGTAAGAGATGCTTAATGTTGAGTTGTTAAAATGCTTAATGTTGAGCCTTGCCACCTCCCGTCGTTGTGCATGTGTGTACTGCTATGTATTCTTGTATTCATGAGCATGTGAATCCATGCCAGACCCCATGCTGGAGAAGGTACAAGTTACTTACCTGTAACTGTTGTTCTCCAGCACGGGTCTGGCATGGATTCACATGCGAACCCTCCCTCCTACCCCTCTGCGGCTCTTCTCTTGGTCCTACTGCCACTTTATGTGCTACCAAATCTGAAGATGGCTGCCAGAGGAGGGGCTTAGGTAGAGGGCAGTCATTGGCTAGGGGCAGTATGACCCAGAGACCAGTGATTGGTTACTAGTAGAAAGAGTGTTCAGAAACGAAACTGAAACTGATTTTTTTCTTTACCGATGATTCCCAGCCTGAGGACGGGGAATATTCATGAGCATGTGAATCCATGCCAGACCCATGCTGGAGAACAACTGTTACAGATAAGTAACTTGTTCCTTCTTGACTCTGGGAATTGCTTCTCTTCCTAGAATGCAGAAGCTTATTTGCTTTACTTCCAACATTGTGTTTTTACACCAACCCAAAATACAGCGTTAGTGATCTTTTCCTTGACACACACTTTGCCTCTCTTTCCCAGAACACGTCATCTGATTCATCTTATTTCCGACACTGAACCCTTTTCCCCTCACCAGAATGCAGTGGTTTTAGTGTCCTTTCCTGCAGCATTTGATTTGCTTTACTCTCACACTTTCTCATGGAGTAATGCATGACTTTGATTCCCAGAAAACACTCCTGTCCTGTATGTCACTCTTCTCAATCGATTCTCTCACCACCACTCAGCATCAACATTCTTTTCCTCACATGTGTGATGCTCATGAACTGGGCATGCTGACTGTTTCCCCCACCCCCTCTTTGAGTGAAAAGATTAAAAGTTCCTTCTCATGGGTCTCCTGATGCTGCACCCCACAGTCTAACTTTAACCTGGTTTGTTTACTACACAGTTCACCTCTTGGATTTACGAGGCTCCTCTAGTCTTTGCCTGCATTCATTTTGCATACTAAGGTTGTAAAGCCTCTGCTCACCGTTCCACTCACACATATATGTGCCTTTGCCTGGCTGTGAAAATATATTTAGTCTAGGTGTCTAATAGAAATACATGTTGGCCTAAGCACATTCGCATCGCACTATGAACATATTGCCACACTAATGGTGGCCATGCTGCCATTTTGTTTTATTCGCCATCTTGGATGCAATGTTCAGTTCAGTTCTTGGCTTATTTTGCCTTTCCCACTCCGAACGCGAGGAAGACTGCTGCATAAACTTTTAGCTAATTACTCGGCAGGAATGCACATACTGCTGAGCGTCTTGTTTGTCTTACACTGTAGAACCTTGAAGTCTCTGCAGACGCATCGCTAATCTGTGAGTTAGGTCCCCGCCTGTCTCAACCATGTTTTCTCTATAGAGCAATCAATTGTAATAAATGTGCAGCTGCTACGAGTTCCTTTAAAGAAAACCCTATTCCCAAGCTTTAGAGCAGACTGACCTTATGCGCCAGGAGCAATACAGATATGCTGTACAGCAAATGGTACCTTGTACCAGGGAACAAGATATGCCCCCACGCACTGTTTTGCCCTGCTCCCAGACAGTAAATTGTCAAGAGGAGGATGGGGAAAATGCATACTCGTTGCTTTAGTAACTCTACCTACGTGGAAAGGTCATGAACCTGATGGACCCTATTGAATGAGGGGGCTGGACAAGAGTATCATATGCTATTCCTGTAATTCTGTAATGTATATATGCAAGAGACTTTGGGCCTCATCACGAGTTGGGCGGTAATGCCGGCGCTATTTGCGCCGGCGTTAATAGCCCTACCGCCAAACCCCCCCGGCGCTATTAGCGCCGGATCATGGGTTTGGCGGAACGGGTATTGCCCATTCCCCATTGGGCCCATTCGGAAATTCCTCATTCCCCATTGGGCCCAATGGGGAAATTTCGCGCAATTACCGCCGGTGGATTTCCCGTTGGCGGTAAACGTGCCAAAAATCAGCTAATTTGCCGCGGATTTCCCCCCAGCTCGGAGCTGGGGGGAAATCCGTCAAAGCCATGATCTGGCGGACCCTTAAATGCGGCGGTAATAGCGCTACCACCGCATTTAAGGGTTACCGCCAAACTCGTGATGAGGCCCTTTGTCTGTTCAGGGCTTTCTCCCACCATGGTGTCTGTACGCATGCATCGTGGGGCGCTGAGACCTCAGTCTGGGCAGTAAATAAATGCATACTTGAACCTCGTGACTGGCTATTTCCATTTCTTTGTAGTAAGCCTTATTTTGTGGTCTGTCATGGCCTTTCCATCTCTACGGGGCTATAGGCACTGCTCTTACTGCACCTCTCCATCTCTTTCATCAGTATCTGGAACCTCTCTGTATTATCTCTTCTAGTCAGCTGTATTCAGCCCTTGTTCATGGGACCTTTTCCACCATCAGTCTCCTTTTTCATTCAGCCTCGATGCAGACGCTCTCATTCTTGCTCAAGACAGCAACTCTGTCGGACATCTGCCAGTCACTACCAAAACGTCTCTTGATGTTTTCTGCTCCTATAACTATGCAAGGGTTTTGAAGAAGGCAACCCACAAAGGGGTGTCATGGTTATAGACTTTTATTTGCTATTAAAACAATCTACCTATCCCTACCTCTAAGAGGGGTTTTTCTACCTCAACTTAGGACACTAAAGGAAAATGTCCATACAAAATTAATAAACACACCGTCCTTTGTCCAAAGCCTACTTATATCTCTCACACTTCAAATAAGGAAAGAAATCCCAATGAAAGTTCTTGCTCCAGGAGAATGACTCCCTTCTCCTGGTTTGTAGATTCAGTTCTCAAGTTTTCTTCCCATCAAGTCCATGGGAATGACTCCCTTCCCCTGGTGTCGTGGAAACAGTTCTTCTGGGTTCCTTTCTCTGTGTTATAAAACGGTCAGTCTGATTTGGCATAGTTCTTTCCAAGCCACAGAAAAGTCCTGGGTATTGTTACGTTTCTTCTCTGTGCCAATAATATCCCTACGAGGGAGTTCTCTCCCGATGCACAAGGTCATTCCCGCTCCCTTACTGGGTCTCCTGTGATCCCCATTACCTCTTGTCTTCATGGGACACATCGCTGGTTCTTCCAAGGGAAGTGGTTATTCTCAACCTTTTCCGCCGCTTCCTCTGCTCTTTGACGTTCTGATGCGGCAATGCAGTCTCCTTCCTTCTCTTAGGGTGTCGATGCCATTTCCAGACTGGATGGGCCACCTCCCCGAGGTCAAGCCAGCGCAGACCAACCTTGCAGGTTGGGTTTTCCAGCTCCCTTGAGCTCCTCTGGACTCCGGGTTTCTTCCTGCCGAGTCCCTCTTGTTGCGGTCTCGCAAACCCGCGTCTCTGCATCCAGTCCCGCTTGAATTTCCCAGGCTTCACAGCTGCTGCGCTTCCATTGGTGGCTTTCTGGCATAGCTCTCAACTCACATGCTTTTGGCGGGTGTCACCCGCCTTGTATAGGGCTGACTCACCCGCCAAGGCCCCTGCACGTCCATTCATTCCAATGGGCCTCTCCATAGCTCTCAACTCTCACGCTTTTGGCGGGTGTCACCCGCCTTGTAAACAGCTGACTCACCCGCCAAGCCTCCAGCACGCCCATTCATTTCAATGGGCGTCTCACCCGCCAAAACTAAAATCAGGTGTTTTCACCTGCCTTTGCGACCCAAATGGTTGAGAGCTATGGCCTCTCACCCGCCAAAAACAAAATCGGGTGATTTCACCCGCCTTTGCAAAACAAATGGTTGAGAGCTATGCTTTCTGGTTCGCTGACATCGAGTCCCTTTTCTGTTTCTAGTATATAGGGGTGACTCCACCCCAGCGTAGCATCCACGCCCGTCATACGGTTTGGTGGTACCTTGCACCCCCAAATGTGGAGAATCACCAATCAGAAAAGCCCTAACAGGTCCTGTCCTTCAGTTCAGCCTGGAACGCATACTGTAAACATGGGTGGTGATGGTTAACCAAGTTATGTGTGGGTTTGTGGTGCAGTCTGCCTGGGCAGATACATTAAACTGAGATTAATCAGTTAGCAGTCAGGAACTGCATTTACAGTGTTTTTCTCTGCAAAGAAAAAAATGTCAATGCCTTTTTAGTCCACTTTTAAAATCACATGAGATGCAGGTTTGAATACATTTTATTGGACTAATCGAAAATACTAGGCAGAGATGGAACAAAGTATTAACTTTCAAAGTCCCGCAGACTTCATCGTCAGATGGTGCAGTTTGAAATGTTTTGTAAAGAGAAAGTCACAGCACAGTTTGTTCTCAAAAAGAAGCAGGAAAAAGCATTTTAAACTTAATTGGCTGACTGAACCGTGTGCCTAGATTGTGGGTAAGGAAACTGCTCTCTTATCTAAAAGAACATAAAAACTCCTGGAAGCAGGGAACACATTTCTATCTGAGAGGGACCTGTAGCAAAAAAAAGGAAAAACAAATGCTTTTCACCTGTAGCTATTAAGTTAGGTTCAGGCAGTGTCAAAGTAGGCCCACGTTTTTCCTAAAATACTGATGTTATTTTAAAAGCCGTCCTGAAATGAGGGGTTTAAAATACACAATTAAGAAACAGAGTTGGTACTGTATTTTCCTCACACAGTCTCTAGGTGGTCTCAGGACGTTGTAGTGATTTCAAAACAGCTCCTATGGTTTCCTGGCTCGTATACAATGTGTCACTACAAAATATGCTTTTGAGATTTAACTGATGCAGTCTCCAAAGTTACCTCAATGTGCCTCAAACTTTGCAATGGTTTCCTCGTTTATATAAAGTGTGGCAAATGCAAAATATCGTACCCATTTTTGAGCGCTGCAGTGTTCGCTGTTATCTCAGCATATCTCATAACAAGTAGTGGGTGCCACCCATTTGAGCTTAACTGTTATAATTAATGGCACCTATGAATAATTCCAGGCAAAGCACTCACCTGGGCAGACAGCAGAGAATCAAGTGGAAAGACAAATGTGGCTGTGAAGATCCCCCAGAAAGCCTTGCTGACCTCCGCCTGGGTAAAGGAAACCAGAGAGAGAGAGGGCACTGCTCTCGGGGAAACCCTCTGGGGGAAAAAAACCCTTTGTAGCGGCTGGATAGCAGGGACTTCAGAGCCAGGTCTTGTGGAAGGCTGCAGTAGGCTGGATAATGAATTATGTGCAGCCGAAGATCTTCTCTAAAGAGGAAAGCACAATAACGTAAGTATAGCCTTCTATTGTGAAACAAAGGAGTGAAAGGATAGAAGGAAACCAGTAGTGACCAGACCTCACCCAAGGTTCGATCGACAAACTCGATGGATAGAAGGAAGGGACTTCAATTCCCCTATGCTCCAGGCAAGAAACATATTATGTCTGGGAATTCCGTGAATGAGAAAAGAGTCCTAAAGATGAGAGAGAGCATTAGTTCTAGATAAACCGCACCGGCATAAAAGTAGAAGGATG
This sequence comes from Ambystoma mexicanum, assembly GCF_040938575.1. Lineage (NCBI taxonomy): Eukaryota > Metazoa > Chordata > Amphibia > Caudata > Ambystomatidae > Ambystoma > Ambystoma mexicanum. The sequence goes on from NC_090939.1 coordinate 67,671,281, forward strand.
GCAACTACCTAAGTATCCGGCAACGTCAATCCACGACGTGAAAATACTGTACTGCTGCAATTCGCGGAACAGACAAGTCCGACGGCCATATTGAAAGAATTCCTCACCACAGCTCTACATAGCCGCCCGCGATGCCAAAGGGACCAGCGTCTGTAAGGTGTAACAGTATGCCCCCTCCGCAGGGGCGGCACCCCCGGTTTCCCCGGATGCAACCGGAAAAATTGTCGTACCAAACGGGGAGCGTGAACCCCCGAAGCGGGTTCCCAGGACCGTTCAGCAGGGGAATAACCCTTCCAATCAATAAGGAATTGAAGGCGGCCTCTACGATACCAGGAGTCACAGATGCTGGCCACATCAAATTCGGGTCCCAACACAGCAGAAACAGGCGGAGGATGAGTTTTAGCCATCCGTAGAAAACGATCAGATACTGACAGCTTGATCTGCGACAGATGAAAGACAGGATGTATTTGGGACCATGACAAAAGTAGTGCAAGTCGGACAGCAGCTGCACCCACTAGAGACACCACCCTGAAGGGACCGAAGTATCTTGGAGACAATTTAGAAGGGACCAAGTTGCGTGGAAGGAACCGGGAAGCCAACCAAACAGAGTCCCCAACTGCGAGCGCGAGGACCGCTCGGCGATGTCGGTCGGCACAGCTCTTAGCCCGGTCCTGAGTAGCCTGAAGGGACAACCGAGCGACCCGATGTCCGCTATGAATGTCCGCTAGGAGGCTATCAACCCCAGGGCAGCGGGAAGATGGTAAAGCCACTGTAGGGACAAAGGAAGGGTGATACCCATAGGAACAGTAGAAGGGGCTGGTTTTCAGAGCGTTGTTGTAGGCATATTCTGCCAATGGTAGTAAGTCCACCCAATTGTCCTGTGCGGCTGATACAAAACAGCGCAAATAGCACTCCAACATTTGATTGAGGCGTTCCGTCTGCCCGTTAGTATGTGGATGATACCCAGAACTTAGTGCTCTCTCGATTCCCAATATGGCGCACATCTTTTGCCAGAAGAGGGAGGTGTATTGGGGACCCCTATCAGATACTATGGTATCCGGGATGCCGTGAGGAGAAAAAACCTCAGAAATGAATACTTTGGACATCTGGGCCGCCCAGGGTACTTTGGGCAACGGAGTGAAATGGGCCAATTTGGTGAAGTAGTCAATCGTAAACATAATCGTAGTATGAATAGAAGGAGGTGGAAGGTCAACAATGAAGTCCGTGGAAATCACTTGCCAAGGACTATCTGGGATAGGCATACGAGTAAGTAAACCCAGAGGGGGCAATCGGGGTATCTTGGACTGTGAACAAATCACGCAAGCAGATACATAGTCCCGGACGTCGGATTGTAGACCTGGCCACCAGAAATGGCATTTAACCAGATCTAAGGTAGTCTGGTCCCCTCGATCACCTGCAGCCCTGGAATCGTGGCACATCTGGAGTACTTCCTTCTGAAGAGACGCAGTAGGGACCAAGACTTGTTCTCCATGAAAGAAATAACCCCAGTCTCTCGAGAGCTGATGAGTAGATGCGGGATTCTCACAGGATTGCAAATTCCGGGCTGTAGCTTGTTTGAGTACTTGAAGGAAATCGGTTAAGACAGCTATAAATCTAGCCTTGGCGAACAGTCTTTCAGAGCAGAATCTGGCTGTCGGATGGTCCTTTCGGGAAAGGGCATCCGCTCTGAGATTTAGGTTCCCTGGGAGAAAGGTGAACAGGATCCGATATGGTAGAAAGAAATGGGCCCAACGAGCTTGACGGCTATTGGTGGTATGTGCTTGCTGAAGTACCGTAAGGTTCTGATGGTTGGTACGGACCTCCACAGGGAATGGAGAGCCAAACAGCAAATGCCTCCATTCCTCAAATGACCTCTTTATGGCTAATAGTTCCTTCTCGAGGACTGGATAATTCACCTGTGACGGATTGAAGGTCTTCGAAAGGAAAGCCACAGGTGTTTCTTCCCCTTGCTCGGATCTTTGCAAAAGAACAGCCCCCAAAGCATAGTGAGATGCCTCCGTCTCCACTATAAACTGCCGGGACTGGTCGGGAGTGGGCAGAACAGGAGCGGAAGTAAACAGGCTCTTTAGAGTGTTGAAAGCCTTTTGAGCCACTGCATCCCAGGAATAGGGAGCCCCCTTTTTCAGCAGTCTAGTAAGGGGAAGAATTACCTCCGAAAAACAGGGGATGAATTAACGGTAAAAATTGGCAAAGCCAAGGAACCGTTGTATTTCTTTGACGTTAGCCGGGGAAGGCCAGTCCAAAACAGCAGAAACCTTCCTGGGGTCCATTGATATCCCCTGGGCAGACAAAACAAACCCCAGATAGGTAACCAGACCTCAGTGAAACTCGCATTTTTCTGCTTTACAGTACAACTGGTTGGACTGAAGAAGATCCAGAACAATGTTTACATGACGGATGTGTTCATCTTTGTTTGTGGAAAATATCAGAATGTCGTCAAGATATATGACCACAAAGTGTAGTAGAATGTCAGCGAACAAATGGTCCATAAATCGCTGGAATATAGCTGGCGCATTGGAAAGATCGAAAGGCATTACGCAGTACTCGTAATGACTAAACAGCGTTCGGAAGGCCGTCTTCCATTCATCCCCTGGAGCGATTCGGATGAGGTGGTAAGCCCCTCTGAGGTCCAATTTGGTATAGATTGATGCCCCTCGAACTGCTTCAAGGATATTGGGAATTAAAGGCATTGGATATTTGTCCGTAATTGTAATCTTATTAAGTCCTCTGTAATCAATACAGGGCCTGAGTTCATCCGAATCCTTCTTCGGGATAAAAAACAGGGAGGCTCCTGTGGGAGAGGTTGATTCTGTGATGAGTCCGTTCTGTAAGTTTGTGTGAAGATTCCCGGAGTCCCGGAGAGCTGCTTTTTCTCGCTGGGAAAGAACAAACATGCGCCCAAATGGTAGGGGTTGGTCTGGAAGTAAATCGATATGGCAATCGTCTCTCCTGTGAGGGGGTAAAGTAGGGAACGTAGGTGTTGAGAACACTGAAAGGTATTGCTGGTGGCATTCCGGGATGGGCCCTACTTGGTTTATTGACGGGACAGAAGTAAGGCTAGTAATCTCTGTCGGGATCTGCACTCCTACCAACTCCTGGGAGAGACAGTGGCCCACGCAATATTCTGAGCCCAGAAAAAGAGTACCAGCAGACCAGTTTATGAACGGATTATGTAACCGTAACCAGGGAAGACCTAAAATGATAGGGAAATGGACGGCCTTTATCAGGTCGAAAGTAGGGTCTCTTTATGGGATGCAATCATGCAGGTAATGGGTTCAGTCTGTTCCCGAATGGGACCCGAACTTAAAGGGCTGCCGTCTACGCCTTGGATTGCAGTCACCCAAGGTTTGGCAACCCGGGCAATACCCTTTCCAGCGGCCCATTTATCATCAATAAAGTTTCTGGCAGCCCCGCAAATGATTAATGCCGGTATCCCTTGCAGGACTTAATCAGGTAACACCAGAGTTAGGGACAGCACCACCATGGACTGATCAGCAGAAGAATTAGCGTGGGACAGATCTATTCTGTGTGAGGAACTCTGTTTGTATGCCCCTGCTGTTGTTCCCCCTACGGCAGGGTCATGGAGTTTCCCGGAACGGGTGTTCTTGTCCGGTGGGGAGGAACAATCGGACAGTCCCGTAAAACGTGCGAGGATGAACCACAATACATGCACAACCCCAGAGTTTTACGGCTTTCCCTCTCGTTAGCAGAAAGTGGGCCGCACATCGACCCTATCTGCATGGGTTCTTCCGTGGACACTGGCTTGCTGCTTGTTGGAGGGTTTTCTGCGCGGGAACGAAACCCTCTTCCCTTCTTCTTTTCTTGGGAACGTTCTTGTAGGCGATATTTCATCTGCATGGTGGGGGTTATCATGTCTGCCAGATTGGCAGGACGAGGAACTCTAGACACTTCATCCTTGAGATCCTCCGAGAGGCCCCGCCGGAACAGAGTGAGAAGGGTGTCATCTGGCCAGGCGGTCTCGGTGGATAACTGTTTAAACTGGCTGATGTATGTTAAGAGATCCTTGCTACCCTGTCTGAGATCAAGGAGCCGCTCTTGGGTTGCAACAGAGATTTCCTGTTGACTAAACATCGACTTAAGACTGTTGACAAAAGCCGGATAGGAGTCCAGAATAGGATTGCCCGAGGTTACTAACGGAGTGGCCCAGGCCAAAGCCGGTCCTGATAGGTGTGAAATCAAGAACCCGACCTTGTCCTTATCCGTCGGAAAGTAGCAGGGCTTAAAGGTGAATTGTACCGTGCAACTATCCAAAAACTCTTTCAATTTGTGTGGGTCTCCATCAAACTTGCCGAATGCAGAGTGGATGGGGGTGTTTCAGGAAACGCTCGGGCAACCTGTTGCCTTAACTGGGTGTTGTCCTGCTTAAGGGACTGCATCTGCAGAGACATTGACTGCATAGCAGCCATAAGCTGTTGTATTTGTTGATCCATTGGCTCTGCTGTCTGTCTACAGGGGCGTCGCTATCTGTTATAATTAATGGCACATATGAATAATTCCAGACAAAGCACTCATCTGTGCAGACAGCAGAGAATCAAGTGGAAAGACAAATGTGGCTGTGAAGATCCCCCAGAAAGCCTTGCTGACCTCCGCCTGGGTAAAGGAAACCAGAGAGAGAGAGGGCACTGCTCTCAGGGAAACCCTCTGGGGAAAGAAACCCTGTGTAGCGGCTGGATAGCAGGGACTTCGGAGCCAGGTCTTGTGGAAGGCTGCAGTAGGCTGGATAATGAATTATTTGCAGCCGAAGATCTTCTCTAAAGAGGAAAGCACAGTAACGTAAGTATAGCCTTCTATTGTGAAACAAAGGAGTGAATAGATAGAGGGAAACCAGTAGTGACCAGACCTCACCTAAGGTTCGATCGACGAACTCGATGGATAGAAGGAAGGGACTTCAATTCCCCTATGCTGTGGATGCAAGAAACATATTATGCCTGGGAATTCCGTGAATGAGAAAAGAGTCCTAAAGATGAGAGAGATTGTTAGTACTAGATAAACCGCACCGGCATAAAAGTAGAAGAATGCCAACTACCTAATGAAAGGGCGGTGAGTGCTTGTCTTCCAAGAGAAAGCAGGCAAATAAGGGAGCTGATTTCCATAGCGAGACGGAGAGAAGTCTCTGAGCCTAATGGCGGCGGAAGGAGCTTGCCGCTGGGAAAGTCTGGATCTACGATATATAAGAAAAGAAAGGTAAGAGAGGAAAAAACAGCACATGAAAGGGAAATGACAATAGAATCCTAGATGCGAAATTTACAGAGCGCCGATTCTAGCAGTAGCGGCGCACTGGATGACTGGTCTTCGGTCTGTATATGGGATCACGTGAGTAGTGGGCAATGTCAATCCACGACTTGAAAAGACTGTACTGCTGCAATTTGCGGAACAGACAAGTCCGCCGGCCATATTGGAAGAATTCCTCACCACAGCTCCACATAGCCGCCCGCGATGCCAAAGGGACCAGCGTCTTTAAGGTGTAGCATTAACACCCAAAATGTCCATTGTCATTGTCCTGGTTCCCTCACTCAATTAGGGGTCCTGTGCAGTAGTGCTCAAATGCTGATGGGGAGAAATGGCACTGGAAGTTTGTCCTCTGACTTTGTTGATGGGATGGCATTGCTGGACCTGAGATCAATGTTGGCCATAATGTGTAATAAAGCCTATATCTGTGTTCAGACCACTGTCTTTTAGTTTAAGCATCTTCAGGTAGTTGAGTTCCTATGTCCTTCTGTGTGTGGTATTCGAGATGCCATCTTTTAAAACCATCACTGATAGATCCTGCAGTGGGTGTTATGAGAAACCTGAGGGTGTCTCCCTAGCTAGTCCCCATAATTCTGTCATCCAGGTGGCCAGGACACTGCCATCGCTATTGATCCAGTTCCTGGGGGTGCACCAGTGAGGGAGGATCACCTGGATGGGGGTACTTGGTAAATGGGAGTATGACACAGGGTGCGATGCGGTATCCCCCTTATTTCAATACATTTCCCCATCCTACCACGTAGCGCATTTGATAACACAGCCTCCCCCACCCCCTTTTCCGACATGAACACGTTCGCACAGCACGAAACACAACGGACTAACACCAGAGCCGTTTATCTGACATGTCCCAATACAAGGGTCAGGCAAAGTCAGGCAATTGACAAGAATCACACACACCTGACGGCCCTTTCTCTTCTCGCTTAGGGATAAAAGGTGGAGCACGAGAGCACAGTACGAACAAGGCAAACCACACCACACGAGAGCTAACTCGGCACGGCAGTTCAAGAGGAGGAGAAAGACTGTGTATACCGAGAGGGTGCTAAGGAGAGAAGCGACCTTGTCTTTTCCGATCATGGCCCGTGAAAGCTCAGGAGAAGGAATCGTAAAACCGCAAACAATAGCCAGCGTGTGTTGCAGCAGATGTCAACGGTACAAGAGACCCTCCTCCGCTGATAACCAAGCCGGGAAGAGACCCTTGTCGCCGTGGTACCAACCTTGACTTGAAAAAGAAAGCTAAGCGGTTCATCACAGCCAGTGAGTCGAGGGGAGAATCGATAAGAAACTGAACTGAGTTGAAGAAAAAGTAGCAAGCGGCCAGTTGAACTTTGAAAGCAAAAAGAGCTATTGATGCTAGAAGGGGGAAATCCAGCAACAGAGGAGTCCGGCACCATGTGGGTGCTTACTCGGGAAACTCTTGGTGTTAGGGAGAATTCTCCAGAATGGCTAATTTCCCTTACCTACTGAGTCCCTCAGCAGCTTTGCTGGATTTCTAGGAATTATTTTTTTCACCTGTTAAGAGTGTGAGCCTTTTTTCCCACTCTTACATGTGTTTTGCTGTGTGTGTTTAACATTTTTGTGTTCATAGACTGTGGAGCCTCACCTACTCCATAGGCATCATCTTTTTACTGTGTGTTACACAGCACCTTTAGTGCAGTGACAGAGACTTCCCACTTTAAACTCCATTTTCTGGGACTTACTACTGTCTCCCAGAACATGTAAGGTTGCCATTGACTTTATTAGTCTTTTTAAATTCACAGACCCAGTACAGACTATCTTAAATAGAGTTCTGGAAAGGGTTAATAGTTATCCCTTTTTGGCTGTTTCTCATGGAACATTATTTTGTTCCCCTTTTTTAAGATTTGGCTGGTGGCAGTGGTATCTACCCTATTATTTCTACCGTGGTCTATTTAAATAGCCCAGGAACAGCGAGGTCGGTGTGTCTATGCAGACCGGTAGTTGGAGGAGCTGGATACAGGTAAGTACCCCACAGCGTGGAGGACAAGCGAGAACGGGGGAATCCGGGAGTCAGAGGGAATCCAAGAGCGAAGAATGGCAGCGGGGGGAGGTAGCACGGGAAGCAAGGGGAGAAGGCAAGCGGAAAAACAGAGAGAGGGGGAAAGCCAAACGGAACGGGAGGAGAAGGAAGCAAAATAGACGCTGAACAAGGCGTGATAGAAGGACAAGACTGTCACAGGGAAAAACTAGCGCAAGCAACGGGGCGAGAATGAACTCAGTTGCAACGCGCAGAGCCGCCGGCAGCCGAGTGAGATAAACAAACGGCGGCGGCCATCTTGGAAACAACTAGACCGTGTCTGGTAGACGGAGAAGGAACGTAACGGAACACTTCAATGGCGTCCCTGTTTCCACCTTCGCCACAAACGCCAGTCGCCGGCAGCAGTGACACCAGTACAGGCTATCTTACATAGAGTTCTGGAAAGGGTTAATAGTTATCCCTTTCTGTCTGTTTCTCATGGAACATTATTCCGTTCCCCTTTCTTTAAGATTTGGCTGGTGGCAGTGGTATCTACCCTATTTTTTCTACCGCGGTCTATTTAAATAGCCTTGGTACTGTTTTAGGCTAAGTAGGTAGCCTCAAACTTAAATCCGCTGGACCCCATTTACTTTTATTTGGTTCTGGCTGGGTTTATTCGCCATTTCTTTTTGTAAAGGTCTTTCTCGTGTTTTACTCTGCGCGCCAAACCAGGTTTGGTTCCTTTGTTCGCCGTCCTTTGGCAAGCTTCTGCACAGAAGCCCTCCTTAGGTGCCTTAATGTCTGAGTGGGACAGGATGTGAGGGAGGGGTTTGATGCTCCCTGCACAAGGTCTCCTTGGAGGCCCATGTCGCACTCTGTATGATTGGCTGTGGTGGCTGTCCCGCCGGGACAGCCACCCTGCTGTGTGATTGACAGCCAGGCTGTGTGAATGGGGGAAAACTGCATAAAAAGCAGGTCTCTGGGACTGAGAAGGCAGTCACCACTGGATCGAGAGAACCAAAGAGAATCTGACAAAAGAGGACCTCTACCATGACTGAACCTCCCGGTGAAGCCATGCTGCGGGTCCGAATCTCCAAACTTTGACGACAGGGAAGATCTGCAAGGAATCTTCTCCCCTTGAGCTGGTGGGCCCAACCAGTTCCCCAAACCGCAAGCCAGGCCTCCCTCCTCTGGTCGAATTTGCTGTGCTCAACTACAGTGAACCGGATAGCTAGGAGGTACGGACCCTGCTTGTGTTTTAAGAAGCGCACCTTTTATTCGTTGCTTTGCTCTGCTGCTGGTTTCTTCCCTGGGCAGTGCAGGACCCGCCAGTCTTCCTACTTCGTGTCAGTCCGACAGTCGCTTCAGGAACCGTGAGCCTGCAGGACCTGTCAGGAACGTTTGCCTCAGCGACAGCCTTCCTCTTCATTTAAGGTACTGTTCAATCCCGGTTGTTCGTTCCGTCCGACCGCGGTGAAAGTGTTTGAAATCTTTCACCAATCCGAGGGCTTGTCCTTCTCTATTCTTTAAAGTAACTTTTCTTCCAACCACCTTCGTTCCAAACTCTTGACAAAGACTTAACCGCAAACTACTCTGAACTGTTTGATCCTCTGCAAAGACTTTGGTCCATTGACTTTGGCCCAGGCCTCTTGATTTGATTTCCTCACCGTAGTTGCCTTTTCCAGATTGCCCTGCTTACTTACTTGTTGGTGCTTCTCAACTTTTGTCTAACCTTGTCCTTTCATTCCCTTTTAAATTGCTGGAGTGCCATTTTGCTCACACTTCATTTTGAGCTTAACTTGTCCAGAATCTATTGGGTGGTGTGTAGTATATTAAGAGTGTGATTTTTCTACTGCTTTACTTTGGTGAATTGTTTTACAACTGATGTGTAAAGAAATGTATATTCTTTTACTCAGAAACCTTGAGTCAGTGTTTGTTTGAACCATAGTAATTGCTGTCCTTTCTGTAACTATTGATACTTCTCACTTTACTCTTGAGATAAGTCTGGCTGCTCAGCCATCACTACCACTTTACTGTGTAGTACAGGCTTGTACCAAAGGTGAATTTGTACTGTCACTTGTAGTTTTAATTGTGTGTGGTGTTCCCAAAGGGTACTGCATATGATTCTGCCTAACACTGGTGTACAGCGGTGAGGATCTAGTATAGTGATTACACTTAGAGTGCTGCTATTATTACCTTGGATCAACTAACCACAAGGCTAAACATCACTAAAAAGCAATATTAATCATGTCTGATATGGAAAGCTACAGTCAGGAGACCCTCCTTAGTTACACTGTAGATTATCTGAAAAATCTGTGTAGAGATAGGAATCTCTCTGTTAAAGGCAAAAAGTCAGAATTGATTGAAAGGTTGTTAGAGAAGGAAAGTCTGGAGGGTGGGTCTGAAATACCTGACCCCTCAGCAAATGTGGAAAATGATGAGGATGATAATGTGTCTGTTATTGATGAGTTAGATGAGGCAGATGTGCCCCACAATGTAGGCCTCACTGCTCCTCTGCCTGCTCAGTAACCCCAACCTTTGTCGACTGGGACCCCTACAGGTCCTACACTCAGTCCTGAATTCATTGCTCTAGAAAAGATGAGGCTTGAATTGGAATTTAAACGTATAAATGCTAAAACTGAACAAAAGCATCAAGAACTTAAGCTCAGAGAAATGGAGTTGAATCATGCCTTAGAAATGAAAAAATTGTCTTTGGAAAATGCTTCTCTCCTAGAGTCTTCTAGGTCTTCCCGTCCTAAGAGACCCTGTATGCCTAATGAAATTGTTGGTATGTATGAGCTTCATATTTTGGATTGGTTGGCAATGTTTGAATATAACCCTGGGATTCAAGACATTACAGGGAATCAGTTGCTTCCTTGGCTCTTCTCTAGGCTACCCACTGTTGCATCTGATGTTGTCCTGGAGTTGGGGGAGGTGCATAGGATGGATTATCAGTGTGTGAAGCTAGCTTTAATTGCTAGATTTGGGAAGACCCCTTCCCAGTACCTTAAGAGGTTTAGGGCCCTCGAAAAGCATAATGGTACCCCTTGGGCTACCTGGGTATGTGAATGTTTGAAAAACTAAGATGGTTGGGTTAAGGGTTACAGAGTAAACACTTATGAAGGTATGAAACATTTTGTTATGTTGGAGTCAATTTATGATGCCTGCTCTCCTGAGTTCAGACAACACTTGGCTGATTCTAATGAGATAGATCCCAAGAAGTTAGCTAAGGCTGCTGACTTGTGGGTTGCCAACAAGGCTACTCACAAGGATTCTGGGGAAACTCAGAAGAAGGATGAGTGAAGGCAGCCAAAGAAAGATAACAATGAGAATTATAATACCTCCAATCCAAAAGAGGGCCCCAAACAAAACAATAAGGGTAAGCCACAAGGGAAACCGAATCAGGCTAGTGTACCATCTGGACGCAAACCAGATGGAGGTTAGAACAAGCCCCCATTCATCAGAACATTTGGGAAATGTTATGTTTGTGGGTCAACTGACCATGTGAAAGGGGATCCCAGATGTAAGGGTAAACCTTCAGGAGTCTACGCTGTCTCCTTAGCCTTCTCCCCAGGGGAAGAAGTACCTATGGCCAGTGGAAACTATCACCTACTGGCTGATGAACCCATGAGAGTCTCAGCTAGTGTTTCTTTAGTGTTCCTGGGTTTGTGGGAACAACAGAGTTTAGATGTCTATAATTCCATCCCAGATAATACCAAAGAGTATTATAAAGATAGTGTTCTTGTGAATGGCCAGGAGACTCCTGCCATCAGAGACAATGGAGCAAGCATAACTGTGGTTGACGAATCATTTTTTAAGGTGGAGGATGTTGCTAAGGCACCCAAACGCCTAACCAAGTTAGCTGGAGGCCCTGTGCAAATGCTTCCCCAGTTACCAGCTCTCATCCAGTGTAATGATATGACTGTCAGGATACCTGTTAGTGTGCAGAGTGAAGTGCCTGGGAGAGTCCTGTTGGGTAATGACCTGAAAACTCTTGGAGTTGTGTCTAGTACCCCCAGGCCTCCCAGTAAAAGGAAACAGGAGCTCACTAGGCCTGCAAGAGAGATGACCTTGAGAGGCTCTTCAGAGGAGTTGATAGAGGAAACTATCACTCCCAGTCCACAGGAGTTGCTCACTGCTATTTCTGGAAAGAAAGAGGCAAAGGGGAAACCCAAGACCTCCAAGAAAAAGACAGATAGCACCCCTCTGCTACCAACAAGGACATCCCCAAGATTGCCAAGGTCACACCTGTGACTCCTCCACTTGCTGAGGCAGAGTATGAGGTACAACCCTGTGTGGTTGATCCAGTTTCTGTCATGATCTCTGCTTCCAAAAGGTCAGGGTTTTCCCAACTCCCTTGGAAGCAGATCCATAACCCAGGTTCCGAGTGCCAACCAGTCCCAATTGGGACCTTTTGGACCCAGTCCTGGCGCCAGTGGCACCAGGCTCATAAATATGCCCAGTCCCAGCGCTGGAAGCGCCGGGCTCATAATGCTTGGGTGGACTTACCTGCAGCAGACCATGCTGCTTACTTGCCTGCCAGTTGAGCCTCTGATCCTCTTCTGTTTGGAACTACTTTTCCTGGTGGGTGGGGCAGGAGCCACTCCCTAGATTCAGAACACTGGAACTCTTCTGGAAAGCAGGAACTCTTTTCTTACCTAGGCGTGGCTGTGGAAGGAGACACCTAAGCACTACAGGAGGCTATTTAAACCACGCCCGATGGATGAATCTTGCTTTGCGTTATTCTGCATCCTCTGCAGCAGAACGCTCATCGTGTCTTCTGCATCTGATCCTGGGCCTAAGGAAAAAGGCTTACCATCCTGAATCCAGTCTTCAGCAACACCTATAAAGACAAGAAAGAACAGGTTAGCATTACGGTCTTCAGTGACAGCTCTTCACTTACCTGGTCCGTCGGCTGTCACCAACGCCTCGCGCTGCATTCCGGCATCTGAAAGACAAAGGCTTACCTACTCTTCGTGCGCTCCGGAGGTCTTCACACTGCATTCCGGCATCTGAAAGACAAAAGCTTACCAACTCTTCGCACGCTCCGGAGGCCTTCGGCGCTGCATCCCACATCTGAAAGACAAAACAAGGTGCGTTTAAAGACATTGGGGAACTTTAATACTCACGTGCCATTACTCCTTTCCACATCTAACCCAGTGGGTATTCCGGCACCCTGCAGCCGCTCCGAACTTGTACCTGCAAAATAAAAAGACAGTTAGAGCGCATCGTGAAGCAGGCAACAAGCGCTTACTTACGTGCTTCCAGGCGCTTCTATTCATCACACGGGCTCCATCTTCAACTCACTTCGACACGTCATCCGCCATCGCCAGAACCCTGCAAAACAAGAAACATCATTACTAAAGACTTTAAAGACATTAGAATTACTCGAAACTTACCGTTCGTGCAGTAAACGACGGACAGCAGTCCTCTGAAGTCAAGAGGCCTGCTCCCCTTATCCAGTGAAGAAACTGGTTACAGCACCCTGCCCCGAGGCAGATGGAGAGCACGGCGTTCACTTACCTAAGGTGAGAGCGTTAACCTTTGGGGTTCTACAGGAGAAGAGAAAGGGAAGAAGAGAGAGACATTCAATAACCCAGTTCCTTAATCCCATATTTTCTATCTGCAGACATCTTACCCTTCGGGTCAGACATACAGTGCACAGAGGTCCAGCCCAAAGAGCCAGCCGTGTGTTACACATCACTTTTGAAGATACGGTATACGCCCAGTCAAGACCGGCACCTCTACGGGAATCAGGTGAGCGTTACAGAACGCAAAGCCTACCACAAAACTCCCGTCCAGGCGCTATGGAAACCTCGGATACCGACCAGCTAGCCCAGTTACTTGGGGAACTAAGGGCAGAAGTGCATGCAGCCCGTCAGGAAACGAACGCTCTAAGAAGGGAACTGATTATTTCCAAGGAGCGAACAGATGATCTCGCTAGACAATTGCTACAGTCACAAGCCGGACAGACCCCGTTACCCGCATCTGGGGGAAATCTTCCTTCTACATCCTCTATGAATCCAGTGCAGATCAACCTATCTGGGAATGTACCTCTGGCTCCGCCCGAACGATTTTCTGGTGACCCAAAGAGGTTTGCAGTATTTATCAATCAGTGCCGGTTGCATTTCTTATGCCGGCCAGCAGCCTTTCCAACTGATCAAGCTAAAGTAGCTTTCATGCTTTCGTACCTTAGTGGCAATGCGGCAGACTGGTCGATCCCTCTAGTAAATCAAGATGATCCGGTCCTCCATGATTTTCAAGCTTTTCAGCTCAGTATGGAAAAACTGTTCGCAAGACATTCACAGGGGCAGGCCTTGGACAATGAGCTTCTTTCGTTGCGACAAGGTAATCAAGACCTTTTGGCTTATATTGCGTCTTTCAACAGACTGATAGTGGAAACTCAATGGCCTGAGGACAAAAGGATTACGCTGTTTTATAGAGGTCTACGTGGAGAGCTCAAAGATGTGTTAGCCCAAGTAGTGAATCCCCCACAAGATTGTTCGGACTATATAGACTTAGTCTTTCAAATAGATCACAGACTGCAGAACAGGCAGGCCGATCGTTCCAAGTTTGATGCTCGAGTATTTCCCAAACCGCCAACTCCTTCCAAAGGAGTAGACTCCGGGGAACCCATGCAAATAGGGGGTCTGAAAGGTCCTCTAACACAAAAGAAGCGGGAAAGGAGAAAACAGTTGCAATTATGCCTCTATTGCGGAAACTCAGGGCACTTTCTTCGAGACTGTCGGGTGAAACCTGCCAAGAAGGCAGTAGGAGCTGCAGTTACCAAAGTTACAAACTCTGAGCAGGGAAACGACCTCGCCCGACAAGAATAGAGGTCCTCTTGCCGAGCGTGAAAACCAGTTCCGTGACCTCGCATTTCGTGATACCTATGGTCCTCATTAGCCCTGATAATCCGGATCGATTACATGCAATTGAAGCTTACGTCGACAGCGGTGCCATCGGCAATTATGTGGATCATGAAATGGTTTTGAGGATGAATCTAACTCTTTGTCCCAAGGCTGTAAAGGACGTCATTACTACGGTGGATGGTACGGAGATAGCCTCCGGGCCAGTAACGCATACCACTCAAGAGGTGACGCTAGTAAGTCAAGATGGACACCATGAGAAGATCGTGTTCGATGTGATCAAGGCCCCTCAGTTTCAGATTATTCTAGGAATACCTTGGTTAGAGAAACACAATCCTCTGATCGATTGGCGAGCAAGAACGGTCCAGTTTCCAGAATGTGTCTCTACTTGTCACCCTCCACCTGGTGTTGCACTGGCAGCAATTTCTTCAGAGACTCCCCAGTTACCTCCCGAATACCTAGAATACCAAGATGTTTTCCGGAAGGATCAGGCTAACTCTCTACCTCCTCGTAGGTCTTATGACTGCCAAATAGACCTGATACCTGGATCTACTCCTCCTTGTAGTAGAATTTATGCCCTCACCGAGCCTGAGAACCTTCACCTTCGACAATACCTGGATCAATACCTGGCAAATGGGTTTATTCGTCCTTCCAAGTCCCCTGCTTCTTCAGCTTTGTTCTTCGTTCCAAAAAAGGAAGGAGGCCTTAGAACTTGTATAGATTATCGCTCCCTGAACCAGATCACCGTTAAGAATAGATATCCGTTACCTTTGATCCCTGAACTCCTGGACCAAGTCAGAAAAGCATGCATATATACAAAGCTGGATCTTAGAGGAGCTTACCACTTGGTACGAGTAAAAGAGGGCGATGAATGGAAAACGGCCTTCCGCACCAAGTATGGGCTATTTGAATATCAGGTCATGCCCTTCGGACTTTGCAATGCCCCGGCCGCCTTTCAATATTTTATGAACAATGTCCTCAGAGAGCTCATAGATGTGTGTGTTGTTGTTTACATTGACGACATCCTCGTTTATTCTTCATCGGAATCTGAACATCGGAAACAGGTGAAAATGGTCCTCGAAAGATTGCGTCAACACAAACTTTTCGCTAAGTTGGAAAAATGTGTTTTCAACGTGACTGAAGTTGAATTCTTGGGATTCATATTATCACCTGGCGGAGTGCGTATGGATTCAAAGAAGGTCGATGCAGTTCTCAAATGGCCATCACCATCCTCCGTAAAAGGTGTGCAAAGCATGTTAGGCTTCGCTAACTTTTACCGCAGGTTTATCCCCGAATTCTCTCGAATAGTCCAGCCCATCACTGCCTTGTTAAAGAAAAACAAACGTTTTGAATGGTCTACCGAGGCGGAACAAGCTTTCCAGGATTTGAAGACTAAATTTATCTCTGCACCAATCTTAAAACACCCTCGCCCCGAACTCCCCTACATCGTGGAAACTGATGCTTCAAGCCTTGCCATGGGGGCAGTTCTATCACAAAAGGACCCGGTAACCAATCAGTTGCATCCCGTGGCATTTTGGTCCAGCAAATTCTCGCCTCCTGAAATCAATTACACGATTACTGACAAGGAACTTCTGGCTATCAAGTCTGCCTTTAAGGCTTGGCGGCATTATCTGCTGGGGGCCCGACACACCGTTACTGTGATTATGGATCACCGAAACCTGCAATATTTGAAAACCGCAAAAGCCCAATCCTCTAGACAACTCCGTTGGGCATTATTCTTTGCCGAGTTTGACTTCATAATTACCTATCGACCTGGTACAAAGAACGGTAAAGCTGATGCCCTTTCTCGGATGGGAGTGGAAGAACACTTGATCAACCCTAAACCTGTACCAATCATTCCCGAACAAAGAATTCTGGGTGTAATCGCCACAGAATCCATGGAGGAAGTTAAGGATAAAGCCAGGCAACTTGTAACTCCAGCAGACATACAGAATTGGCATCTGCAGGGAAAGGACTTTGCAGTAAAGGACAACTTATTGTATTTCCAAGAACGATTATACCTACCCAGCACAGATTTACAGAAAAAAGTAATCTCTTGTTATCACGATTCTTTAATGGAAGGACATCCCGGTATGGCCAAGACCTCAGAAAAGATCAAGCACTACTTCTGGTGGCCGTCTTGGAAAAAAGATATCAGAGACTTTATAATGTCCTGTGGAGTATGCGCCCAAAACAAGAGTCAAAAGGAAAGACCAGCAGGCCTCTTACGCCCTATTACATCCCACCTCGCCCTTGGCATACGCTTTCTATGGACTTCATCACCGATCTACCTCCATGCTCCGGATACAATACGATTCTAGTAATCGTGGACTTATTCTCCAAGATGGCGCATTTCATTCCGCTCAAAGGCTTGCCAACAGCAGCAACTCTGGCCCGAGAATTTCTCGAAAACATCGTCCGACTGCACGGTTTTCCTTCGGTTCTAATTTCGGATCGAGGTAGTCAATTTATTTCTCATTTTTGGCGAAGTTGCTGTCGGTCGGCTCAAATTGATGTGAGACTATCGACCAGTCACCACCCTCAGACCGACGGACAAACCGAGAGGACCAATCAAACTCTGGAACAGTATTTACGCTGCATGCTGCAACAAACTGAAAAAACTTGGAAAGACATCCTTTGGATAGCCGAATATGCCTACAATAACTCTGTCCATTCGGGAACTGGGAAAACCCCGTTTTTTCTTTTGTACGGCAGTCACCCTCGAACCTCGGAGTTGGATCCCCTCCAAGATCTTGAAACACCAGCAGTAGACTACCTGCATTCTACAATCACCCAAGCCTTTAAGGAAGCTGTTTCTCACCTTCAAAGGGCTAAAGAACAATACAAGAAAGGAGCAGATCAACATCGGAAGGAAGCCCCTCAATATCAAGTAGGGGATCAAGTCTGGTTATCCACCAAATATCTACCTCTAAAAGGGCCACGCACATTCAACCCAAGATACCTTGGTCCCTATTCCATCACTACCATAGTAAACCCAGTAGCGGTCAAGTTGGACTTGCCCCCGCACATGAAGATACATCCGGTCTTCCACGTCTCTCTATTAAAACCCGTGCAACCTCAAACCCGACTAACTAAATCTCCAAAACCTATCCTAGTTGATGGAGAACTCGAGTTTGAAGTCAAAAGCATTCTGGACTCCAAGATCTCCAAATCTAAACTATTTTACCTAATTGACTGGAAAGGCTACGGCCCCCAAGAGAGATCCTGGGAACCTGCTGAATATGTCCACGCTCCTCGCCTAATCAAAAGATTTCACCGAACATTTCCTGACAAGCCAAAACCCCCGGAGAAGCCCGGTTTGGGAGGGGCCTTGAGGGGGGGTACTGTCATGATCTCTGCTTCCAAAAGGTCAGGGTTTTCCCAACTCCCTTGGAAGCAGATCCATAACCCAGGTTCCGAGTGCCAACCAGTCCCAATTGGGACCTTTTGGACCCAGTCCTGGCGCCAGTGGCACCAGGCTCATAAATATGCCCAGTCCCAGCGCTGGAAGCGCCGGGCTCATAATGCTTAGGTGGACTTACCTGCAGCAGACCATGCTGCTTACTTGCCTGCCAGTTGAGCCTCTGATCCTCTTCTGTTTGGAACTACTTTTCCTGTTGGGTGGGGCAGGAGCCACTCCCTAGATTCAGAACACTGGAACTCTTCTGGAAAGCAGGAACTCTTTTCTTACCTAGGCGTGGCTGTGGAAGGAGACACCTAAGCACTACAGGAGGCTATTTAAACCACACCCGATGGATGAATCTTGCTTTGCGTTATTCTGCATCCTCTGCAGCAGAACGCTCATCGTGTCTTCTGCATCTGATCCTGGGCCTAAGGAAAAAGGCTTACCATCCTGAATCCAGTCTTCAGCAACACCTATAAAGACAAGAAAGAACAGGTTAGCATTACGGTCTTCAGTGACAGCTCTTCACTTACCTGGTCCATCGGCTGTCACCAACGCCTCGCGCTGCATTCCGGCATCTGAAAGACAAAGGCTTACCTACTCTTCGCGCGCTCCCGAGGTCTTCACACTGCATTCCGGCATCTGAAAGACAAAAGCATACCAACTCTTCGCACGCTCCGGAGGCCTTCGGCGCTGCATCCCGCATCTGAAAGACAAAACAAGGTGCGTCTAAAGACATTGGGGAACTTTAATACTCACGTGCCATTACTCCTTTCCACATCTAACCCAGTGGGTATTCCGGCACCCTGCAGCCGCTCCGAACTTGTACCTGCAAAATAAAAAGACAGTTAGAGCGCATCGTGAAGCAGGCAACAAGCGCTTACTTACGTGCTTCCAGGCGCTTCTATTCCTCACACGGGCTCCATCTTCAACTCACTTCAGCCCGTCATCCGCCATCGCCGGATCCCTGCAAAACAAGAAACATCATTACTAAAGACTTTAAAGACATTAGAATTACTCGAAACTTACCGTTCGTGCAGTAAACGACGGACAGCAGTCCTCTGAAGTCAAGAGGCCTGCTCCCCTTATCCAGTGAAGAAACTGGTTACAGCACCCTGCCCCGAGGCAGATGGAGAGCACGGCGTTCACTTACCTAAGGTGAGAGCGTTAACCTTTGGGGTTCTACAGGAGAAGAGAAAGGGAAGAAGAGAGAGACATTCAATAACCCAGTTCCTTAATCCCATATTTTCTATCTGCAGACATCTTACCCTTCGAGTCAGACATACAGTGCACAGAGGTCCAGCCCAAAGAGCCAGCCGTGTGTTACACATCACCTTTGAAGATACGGTATACGCCCAGTCAAGATCGGCGCCTCTACGGGAATCAGGTGAGCGTTACAGTTTCTGAAGAGTCTGATCTGGAAGAAGACATTGTTTTAGTTGGAGATCTAAACCCTGTTGACCATCCGGAGCTGCAGTCTTTACTGGCAGAAGGTGGACTGAATAGGGCAGACTTCAGGAGAGGACAAAGAGAGTGTCCTACTCTTGAAGGTCTTCGCCTACAGGCAGCTTCTCAGCTCGATGGGCAAGAGCCTGGGAAGCATAGGTTGCACTGGGAAGATGGTCTCTTCTACAGTGAACCGACTGAGTCTATCCCTGGGGACTGCAAAAAATGTGTAGTGCCCCTAGCCAACAGACTCCAGTTCCTACAGTTGGCCCATGAGATACCTTTGGCTGGTCATTTGAGTTTCAAAAGAGACCAAGGAAAGGCTTTCCCTATACTTCTACTGGCCTAAGATGGGTTCAGAAGTTGACAAATTCTGTAGGAGCTGTCACACTTACCAAACCTCTGGCAAGAGTGGAGCCAAGAATATGGCACCCCTGGTGCCTCTCCCAGTAGTGGGAGTTCCTTTTGAGAGGGTGGGCATTGACATTGTTGGTCCCCTTGACCCTCCCACATCTTCAGGAAACAGGATTATCCTGGTTGTAGTAGACCATGCTACTAGGTATCCTGAAGCAATACCTATGAGGACTGTTACGGCTCAGGCTGTGGCTAAGGCTCGACTTGGTATTTTTACCAGAGTAGGGTTTCCTAAGGAAGTGATATCCGACAGGGCATCCAATTTTATGTCCCACTACATGCAAGTCATGTGGAAAAACTGTGGTGTCACTTACAAGTTTTCTACAGCCTATAATCCACAGACAAATGGACTGGTAGAGAGGTTTAATCGTACTATGAAGCGCATGATAGGTGCTTTAGAGGAACCCCTTAAAGGAAAGTGGGACCTTCTACTGCCATGCCTTCTCTTTGCTTATAGAGAAGTCCCTCAGGAGGGAGTTGGCTACAGTCCCTTTGAACTTCTCTATGGCCATCCAGTCAGAGGCCCATTGGCCCTGATTAAGGAGGGGTTGGAGAGTGCGCCTTCCCCCAAGCCAGTCAGAGTGACTGACTATGTGATAGGTCTCCGGGGGAGAATATCACACATGATGGCAGAAGATAGTGATAACTTAAAAGCAGGTCAGGCTCTAGTCAAACATTGGCATGACCAGAAGGCCAGCATGGTTGAGTTTACCCAAGACCAGCTTGTACTAGTTATGGTGCCAACAAGGCAGAGGGCCTTGCAAGACAAATGGATAGGACCCTTCAAGGTTGTGGGCATATTTGGAGAGGTGAACTATTTGGTGGACTTAGGCAGACCTAAGGAGGCTCCCAGAGTCTTTCACACCAACCGTTTGAAGGCATATGTTTCGAGACCAGAAGTGGGAGCTTTGCTTCTAGCTTCAGCTCAAGAGGAGGAGGAGAATGAACCTCTACATGATCTACTCAGAGGCCAACCTTTGGATCAGAACATAGAAGGAGTTAATCTCTCTTCTAGTCTGACATCTGAACAGCAGGATGAGTGCAACTTTCTGTTGAATCAGTTTGCCTCCCTGTTTTCAGTTTCTCCAGGCTTGACCCCTTGGGTCCAGCATGATATTCTCATTGGTGACTGTTTACCTGTGAAAAGCAGAGGTTACAGAATGTCAGAACATGTGAGATCCCATATCAAAGGAAAGTTCAACAAGATGCTTGATCTCAGGGCTATAGAGCCCTCTAAAAGTCCATGGTCTAGTCCAGTTGTTCTAGTACTAAAGGCAGGATCCAAGGAGTTGAGATTCGGTGTGGACTATAGAGCTCTAAATGCAGTCACGAAGACTGACGCCCATCCTTTTCCAAGGACAGATGAACTGATGGATATACTTGGGGCAGCCAAGTACCTCAGTACATTTGATCTGACGTCAGGCTATTGGCAAATAGCCCTGACAGACCATGCCAATGAGAAAACTGCATTCTCAACCCCAGCAGTTCTCTACCAGTTTAAGGTCATGCCTTTTGGATTAAGGAATGCACCTGCTACATTCCAAAGGATGGCCAATCAAATTCTGAATGGAATGGAGGACTTCTGCATGGCATACTTGGATGACATTGCAGTGTTCAGCCCTACTTGGAAAGAACATGTTGATCACTTAGGATATGTTTTGCAGGCTCTTCAGCAGGCCCATCTGACCATAAAGGTAGCAAATGTCAAATTGGTCAGAGCAAAGTGGTCTCATGAGGCAGGAGGAGGTGAAATAAGGTCATTACATAGCAAAGTACAAGCTGTACAAAACTGGGCCACCCCTACTACTCAAACCCAAGTGAGAGCCTTCCTATGTCTCAATGGGTACTACATGAAATTTCATTGAGAACTATGGGTCCATAGCTTCTCCTTTGAATGTAATCTCCTCTCCAAAATTCCCTAAAAAGGTTAGATGGAATGAGGATTGCACTCAAGCCTTTGAAAACCTGAAGAAAGCCCTTTGTCAAGCTCCAGTCCTAAGAGCTCCCGATTACCACCAATCCTTCATTGTGCAGGCAGATGCATCCAATACAGGTATAGGTGCAGTCCTTTGTGACCTGGGTGAGAAAGATAGGGATCACCCCATTTGCTTCATCAGTAGGAAACTGAAGGAACCAGAAACAAGGTGGGCAACCATACAGCGTGAGTGTTTTGCCATTGTGTGGTCTTTGAAGAAGTTTAGACCATACTTGTATGGATCTACTTGTGTGATTCAGACAGACCACCAACCCTTGAGATGATTAATGCAAATGAAATTCGAGAACCCAAAACTTCCAAGATGGTCAATCTGCCTGCAAGGGTTTGATTTCACCATTGAGCACAGGTCAGGATGTCACCGCCAAAATGTTGATGGTCTCTCTAGGATGTTTATAACCGACTAGAGTGAAGAGATTCATCCAGGAGTGGATTAAATCCTCCTGTCCCTTAGTCTAGAGGGGGGGGGGTGAGTGTTAGGGAGAATTCTCCAGAATGGCTAATTTCCCTTACCTACTGAGTCCCTCAGCAGCTTTGCAGGATTTCTAGGATTAATATTTTCACCTGGTAAGAGTGTGAGCCTTTTTTCCCACTCTTACATGTGTTTTGCTGTGTGTGCTTAACATTTTTGTGTTCATAGACTGTGGGGCCTCACCTACTCCATAGGCATCATCTTTTTACTGTGTGTTACACAGCACCTTTAGTGCAGTGACACAGGGTAGTCTTTTTCAGACTTCCCACTTTAAACTCCATTTTCTGGGACTGACTACTGTCTCCCAGAACATGTAAATTTGCCATTGACTTTATTAGTCTTTTTAAATTCATAGACCCAGTTATCAGAACTGGCACTATAGTCTACGGGATCAACTAGAAGGTCAGCAATGTCTTCGTCTTCACTCGAGTCTTTACATTCCCCAATCACCTCCGCCTCACCTGAATAGTCCAGTTTCTTTCTGTGGGGGAGTCCAATGTAAGGCTTCTTCTTTTTTTGACGATACGGTCTACCTCGGAAGGAAGCCACCGTGACTCTGAGACAGAGAAAACCGTCGGTGACTCCCCTCCGCGACAGCCAGAGGGGAAAAAGCCACTGGACGGCAAAAAACCCCTGGATCCGGTGTAGTCGTTAAGGCAATGGAAGTCGTCGGATCCGTAGTAGGTAGGATGAGTCCTCCGCCGATTACCCAGGAACAGCGAGGTCGGCGTGTCTATGCAGACCGGTAGTTGGAGGAGCTGGATACAGGTAAGTACCCCACAGCGTGGAGGACAAGCGAGAACGGGGGAATCCGGAAGTCAGAGGTAATCCAAGAGCGAAGAATGGCAGCGGGGGGAAGTAGCACGGGAAGCAAGGGGAGAAGGCAAGTGGAAAAACAGAGAGAGGGGGAAAGCCAAACGGAACGGGAGGAGAAGGAAGCAAAATAGACGCTGAACAAGGCGTGATAGAAGGACAAGACTGTCACAGGAAAAAACTAGCGCAAGCAACGGGGCGAGAATGAACTCAGTTGCAACGCGCAGAGCCGGTGGCAGCCGAGTGAGATAAACAAACGGTGGTGGCCATCTTGGAAACAACTAGACCGTGTCTGGTAGACGGAGAAGGAACGTAACGGAACACTTCAATGGCGTCCCTGTTTCCCACTTCGCCACAAACGCCAGTCGCCGGCAGCAGTGACAGTATGCCCCCTTCGAAGGCTTCTCCCTCCCGGCCTTTCAGGATGGAGTCGGTGGAACTTGTGTAACAATCGAGGAGAGTGAATGTGAAAATGGGGTTCCCAAGTATCTTCCGAGGAGGGATACCCTTTCCAATGTACGAGATATTCAAGACGTCCCCGATGATAACGGGAGTCACGTATCTGAGAAACTTCATACTCCTCCAAGGCTGGAACAGGCAAAGTCCATATCATGGGGGATACTTCCGGGTATCTGACACAAAGGGACGTAAGAGAGATGAGTGAAACACAGGGTGAATCCGCCTGAGTCCTCTAGGCAACTTGAGGCGGTAAGCCACAGGATTGATCCTTGAAGTTATTTCGAAGGGTCCGATGTAGCGGGGTGACAGCTTAGAAGGCCGAACCCATCGAGGAAGGAATTTGGTGGACAGCAAGACCTTAGAGCCTTTATCCCAGGCGGGAACTTGTTTCCGGTGTTTGTCGGATTGCTCCTTGTAGTGTCTGCTAGCCTTAAGGAGGCTCTGACGGGCCGAGTTGTGGGTCTCCTTGATCTGCACGAGGGTGGTCTCCAATGAAGGGATGTTCGTTTCCTCCCAGAACCCAGGAACGATGGACTGCGGGTTGAAACCGTAGGTACAGAAGAAGGGGCTAACCCCTGTAGCAGTGTGAACAGCGTTATTGTATGCAAACTCTGCCGTGGGGAGCAGGTCCACCCAATTGTCTTGCTGCTTATTTATGAAACACCTTAAGTACTGTTCTAGGGTTCCATTTAACCTTTCAGTCTGTCCGTTTGTCTGGGGGTGAAACCCCGACGAAAGAGCTCTCTCAACGCCCAACGAGTTACACAATGCTGCCCAGAATCTGGAGGTATATTGGCTGCCCCTATTGGAAATTATCTTTTGGGGAAGCCCATGTAGCCTGAAAATGTCCTTGAGGAAAACGTCAGCCATGACCGAGGCGGACGGGATTTTTGCCAAAGGAGAAAAATGTGCAAGTTTCGAGAACTTGTCCACGGTTACCATTATGCAGGTACAGCCTCGGGAAACCGGTAACTCCACAATAAAATCCGTAGAAATGCATTTCCAGGGACCATGTGGGACCGGGGTTCCTGTTGTAATAACCCCAGAGGTTTCGAGTTAGAATATTTGCTTTGTAAGCACACCATACAGGATTGAACATAGGCTTGAGTATCGGCCTTCATGTTGGGCCAGATGAAAGCTCTCTGTAGAAGCTCCAGAGTGCCTCGTACTCCTCGATGACCTGCTGTCTTGGAATCGTGGCACCACTGAATGACCCGTCGTCTGAGACTATCGGATGGAATGAACAGTCTTCCGTGGATGAAGTGTAGACCGTCCTTAGTGGTGACTGGTTGATTACCCACATTGAGAGTAGGTTCGTGGAGGTAGGCTCCTCTTACTTCCTCCAAAAAGCTAGTCACTGCAGATATGATCCTAGTACGAGGAAACATAAGCTCCTTGCTGTAGGGAAAGATAACATCATCTCTGCGAGAGAGAGCATCGGCGACTAGATTTTGAGAGCCAGGAATGAAGGTGATGACAAAATCAAACTGGGTGAAAAAATGAGCCCATCTGGCCTGACGAGTGTTATAACACTCTTGCTGCTTGAGTATTTGCAGATTTTTATGACCTGTTCGTATCTGGAACGGGTGTAGGCTCCCTTGCAGCAAATGCCTCCACTCCAAGCAAGCCAACTTCATAGCAAGTAGTTCCTTTTCTATGGCAGAGTAGTTACGTTGGCTGGGATTCAAAGTCTTGGAGAAGTAAGCCACCGGATGCTCAAGGTCCTTGACTCTCTGAAGAAGAACGGCACCCACGGCAGCTGCAGAAGCGTCGGTCTCCAGAATAAAGGGTAATAATTGATCTGGTTGTTTCAAGATAGGAGCTGTACAGAACTTGTGTTTCAAACTGAGGAAGCTTTCTTCAGCCTCATTTGACCAGATGAAAGGGCCCGTGGATTTCTTGAGAAGGGATGTGATGGGGAGAGTGAGTAAGGAAAACCTCGGAATACATTTCCGATAAAAATTTGTCAGCCCCAAAAAACATTGGATATCCTTAACCGAGGAAGGCGACGGCCATGACAAGATGGCATCCACCTTCCTTGGGTCCATGGTAACCCCTTTGTCGGATAGGATGAATCCCAAGTATGACAACGAGGATTGAGCAAATGCACACTTCTCAGGTTTTACAAGAAGACTGTGATGTTGTAATCTGCGCAAAACCTGCTTGACATGCAGAGTATGTTCCTCCTGGCTCCGTGAGAAGACTAAAATGTCATCCAGGCAAACCACTGTGTTAAGATTCAGAAGGTCTGAAAATAATCGGTCCATAAATCTCTGGAAAATTGAAGGTGCATTGACTAGGCCAAACGGCATGACTTGGTATTCAAACAAACCATAGGGAGTGCGAAACGCCGTCTTCCACTCATCTCCAGTTCTTATGCGGAGTAGATGATAAGCGTTCCGTAGATCAAGTTTAGTAAACACAACGGAGCCTTGAACAGCCTCTAGAATCTCTGAGATGATGGGCATAGGGTACCGATCCTTTATTGTCACTCTGTTTAACCCCCGATAGTCGATGCAGGGCCGCAGCTCCTTTGTATCCCGTTTGGGTATGAAAAACAGAGAGGCCCCTGCAGGGGATTTGGAAGGCCTTATGAGTCCATTTGCTAAATTATCATCAATGTAGCTTCGGAGCACCGCCTTTTCCGATACCGAGAGAGGATACATCCTCCCAAAGGGGACCAACACCTGCGGTACAAGGTCGATACCACAATCCTCTGGACGATGTGGAGGAAGTTTGATGGGGGTCTGCTCCTGAAAGACGTCCGTGTATTCAGAAAGACGCTCCGGTATGCAATGGATGGAACTACTTTCGACAGCAGAGTGTCGAACTTTGGTTCCGGAAGGCATTCTCGTAGGCAGAAAGCGGAATGAAAACTTAGTAGATTCTTAGACCAATCCACTGTTGGATTGTGTTTCCGGAGCCAGCCTATTCCTAAGATGACCGGAAAATGGGCAGCACGTATGATGTCAAATCTTATGGTTTCAGAATGCTGGTGAATGGATACCTGTATCTCCTCAGTGGTGTGAGTGATGAGTCCCGAACATAGGGGTGTACCATCCACTCCTTCGACCTTTTGGTCCTCTTTTTTTTCAATCCTAAGCAGACCTACCTTATCAGCCCAAAAGGTGTCAAGAAAGTTACCAGCCGCCCCACAATCCAGTAGAGCCTGCGTCTCTACTTCTCTCTTCCGGAAGTGGAGTTTGATGGCTATAACCATGAGACGCAAATCTTCACTCATCTGAGATGAAGCCACAGAAAGAGTAGTGTAGGAACAAGGCGCAGCCCCTCGGTAGTCTGTTCCACTGACTATCGAGGGCGGTCGTTTCCCGATCTCCTTGGGGCACATCAGGGCAATCTCTTAGCAGATGGTTGGCAGCTCCACAATATAGACAAAGATTCCCTTCACGCCTCCTCTTCTTTTCTTTGGCAGTCAACAGAGATCTGGTGGTTCCGACCTGCATGGGTTCATCTCTGCCGGACGCGATGCAGGTGAGGAGGTTGACGGGGGCGTATCCAAGAAAAGATGTGGACCTCGCGCCTTCTTCTTTTCGTTCTTTCCTTCCGTCAGGCGAAAATCAGTTCTTACAACAGCAGTCTGAAGATCTAAAAAGGTTTCTGAGTGAGGGATCCGGGCAAGTTCATCCTTAAGCTTCTCTCGCAAGCCTCTGCGGAATATGGCGTACTGTGCCTGCTCTTGCCAACCGGCCTCAGCAGCGAGCTTCTTGAAGGTGGAGATATAGGACAGTAAGTCGGTACTCCCTTGAAGCACATCCAGCAGGTCTTCGCTAGCCACATGTGAGCATTCGGTTCGCAAAAAAGTATGTATCAGTAGTTCCTTAAAGGCCGCATAGTCCTGCAGAACTGGGTCTGATAGGGATACCAATGGAGTAGCCCATGCCAAGGCGTTTCCCGTCATATGCGTGATCATGAAACCCACCTTGGAATGATCTGTGGAAAATGCATTCCTGCGGAAGGTAAAGTGGATATTACAGGCTTCCAGAAATTCCTTACCCTTTCTGTCCGAGCCGTCGAATTTACCCGATACCAGGGGTAGTGGGGGCAAATCAGATGTCTGTTGTTCTCTTGCAGCTACTCTTTGCTGGAGCGCCACATTGTCAGCCTTGAGTGTTTGGACTTCTGCGTTGAGGGTTTGGACAGCTGTCACTAGCTCTTGCAGTTGTTGTGGCGTAGCCATAACTTCTTCCTGGCGTTGCAAGCTATCAGAACTGGCGCTATAGTCTACGGGATCAGCTAGATGGTCAGCAATGTCTTTGTCTTCACTCGTGTCTCTACATTCCCCAATCACCTCCTCCTCACCTGAATAGTCCAGTTTCTTCTGCGGGGGAGTCCAATGTAAGGCTTCTTCTTTTTTTGAAGATACGGTCTACCTCGGAAGGAAGCCACCGTGACTCTGAGACAGAGAAAACCGTCGGTGACTCCCCTCTGCGACAGCCAGAGGGGAAAAAGCCATTGGACGGCAAAAAACCCCTGGATCCGGTATAGTCGTTAAGGCAATGGAAGTCGTCGGATCCGTAGTAGGTAGGATGAGTCCTCCACCGATTACCCAGGAACAGCGAGGTCGGCGTGTCTATGCAGACCGGTAGTTGGAGGAGCTGGATACAGGTAAGTACCCCACAGCGTGGAGGACAAGCGAGAACGGGGGAATCCGGGAGTCGGAGGGAATCCAAGAGCGAAGAATGGCAGCGGGGGGAAGTAGCACGGGAAGCAAGGGGAGAAGGCAAGCGGAAAAACAGAGAGAGGGGGAAAGCCGAATGGGAGGAGAAGGAAGCAGAATAGACGCTGAACAAGGCGTGATAGAAGGACAAAACTGTCACAGGGAAAAACTAGCGCAAGCAACGGGGCGAGAATGAACTCAGTTGCAACGCGCAGAGCCGCCGGCAGCCGAGTGAGATAAACAAACGGCGGCGGCCATCTTGGAAACAACTAGACCGTGTCTGGTAGACGGAGAAGGAACGTAACGGAACACTTCAATGGCGTCCCTGTTTCCACCTTCGCCACAAACGCCAGTCGCCGGCAGCAGTGACACCAGTACAGACTATCTTACATAGAGTTCTGGAAAGGGTTAATAGTTATCCCTTTCTGTCTGTTTCTCATGGAACATTATTCCGTTCCCCTTTCTTTAAGATTTGGCTGGTGGCAGTGGTATCTACCCTATTTTTTCTACCGCGGTCTATTTAAATAGCCCTGGTACTGTTTTAGTCTAAGTTAGTAGGCTCGAACTTAAATCCGCTGGACCCCATTTACTTTTATTTTGTTCCAGCTGGGTTTATTGGGCATTTCTTTTTGTAAAGGTCTTTCTCGTGTTTTACTCTGCGCGCCAAACCATGTTTGGTTCCTTTGTTCGCCGTCCTTTGGCGGGCTTCTGCACAGAAGCCCTCCTTAGCTGCCTGAATGTCTGAGGGGGACAGGATGTGAGGGAGGGGTTTGAGACTCCCTGCACAGGGTCTCCTTGGAGACCCATGTCGCACTCTGTATGATTGGCTGTGGAGACTGTCCCGCCGGGACAGCCACCCTGCTGTGTGATTGACAGCCAGTGTGATTGACGGCTATGTGAATGGGGGAAAACTGCATAAAAAGCAGGTCTCTGGGACTGAGAAGGCAGAGTAGCCACTGGATCGACAGAACCAAAGAGAAGCTGACAGAAGAGGACCTCTACCACGATTGAACTTTCCGGTGAAGCCATGCTGCGGGTCCGGATCGCCAAACTTCGACGACAGGGAATATCTGCAAGGAATCTTCTCCCCTTGAGCTGGTGGGACCAACCAGTTTGCCAAACTGCAAGCCAGGCCTCCCTCTTCTGGTCAAATTTGCTGTGCAGAGCTACAGTGAACCGGATATCCAGGAGGACTGGACCCTGCTTGGGTTTTAAGGAGCGCACCTTTTATTCATTCTTTGCTCTGCTGCTGGTTTCTTCCCTGGGCAGTGCAGGACCCTCCAGTCTTCCTACTTTGTGTCAGTCCGACAGTCGCTTCAGGAACGGTGAGCCTGCAGGACCTGCCAGGAACGTCTGCCTCAGCTACAACCGTCTTCTTCATTTAAGGTACTGTTCAATCCCGGTTATTCGTTCCATCCGACCGCTGTGAAAGTGTTTGAAATCTTTCGCCAATCCAAGGGCTTTTCCTTCTCTATTCTTTAAAGTAACTTTTCTGCCGACCAACTTCGTTCCGAACACTTGGCAAAGACTTAACCACAAACTACTCTGAACTGTTTGATCCTCTGCAAAGACTTTGGTCCATTGACTTTGGCCCAGGCCTCTTGATTTTATTTCCTCACCGTAGTTGCCTTTGCTAGATTTCCCTGCTCACTTACTTGTTGGTGCTGCTCAACTTTTGTCTAACCTTGTCCTTTCCCTCCCTTTTAAATTGCTGGAGTGCCATTTTGCTCACACTTCATTTTGAGCTTAACTTGTCCAGAATCTATTGGGTGGTGTGTAGTATATTAAGAATGTGATTTTTCTACTGCTTTACTTTGGTGAATTTTTTTACAACTGATGTGTAAATAAATGTATATTCTTTTACTCAGAAACCTAGAGTTAGTGTTTGTTTGAACCATAGTAATTGCTGTCTCTTGTGTAACTATTAATACTGCTCACTTTACTCTTGAGATAAATCTGGCTGCTCAGCCATCGCTACCACTTTACTTGTAGTACAGGCTTGTACCAAAGGTGAATTTGTACTGTCACTTGTAATCTTAATTGTGTGTGGTGTTCCCAAAGGGTACTGCATATGATTCTGCCTAACACTGGGCGATTACCCGATTGTCGAAACTGCGATATCCAGAAGGGCGTGAGAAAAGTCAGAAAGGAGGTCAAAGTGGTGTTACAGGGTCTTGTAAAATCCTCTGTAGAGTCAAAAGTCTTTGACCGACAGATGATTGTGAAGTTAAGGGAAGTGAGTCCCGCATCGTAAGAATTGAATGAGAAAGGCACAATTGATAAAGTTCGCAAGAGAGAACCCGGCGGAGGGATGCTGACAAAACGGGGCGAAGCCTGAAGTCCCTATGAACAGTGTGTTGACAGGAGTGAACCCGACTGAGGGATGTCCACAGTGAACTGTTTGAAAAGACATCAAAATTCATGAATACAAGAAAAGCCATACTGAACCCGAAGGAGGGAGGCTGACCTCTGAGAGGGGACTGAACCCGAAGGAGGGAGATTCGGGGGTGGAAAGTCATCACCCAAAGCCCATTAGAAAGGAACTTTTTGTTTGTTTGTTTTGTTGAAAATCAGGCCATCGAAGGCAAGAGACTTTTGTTGAAAAGAGACTTAACCATCGGAAGAACCTGATAGCTGGTACAGAACTGTCGACTCGTGCTGGGAATAGAGTGTGTGCTGTGCTCAGGAGCTCCACCTTGTCCCATGCTCTAAACGTGGAAAGGGAGACCCCTGGTAATCACATCCTGAATTATTATTTGTGAATACTTCTTTCTTTATTGAAACACCTATCTCACACTCTTTCTCTAATTAGTTGTAAGGATTTGGCAATAGTTTTTTTTATTATAGGTTTTTTATTTTGACAAGACGCCACAAGGACTGCCTTAGTTTTATTTGATTGTTGAAGCTTGCTCCCATCTTAGATTTAGGTTAGGTGTTTTTCCACCCTGCATTTACAGTTTAATAAACACCCTTGAACTGTGATCACTTGTGTCTGTCTTTACTGAGTTCCTTACAAATGGTGTCAGGAGTTGGATGTGACTTAATTGAAATTAATTGGGAAACCCTACAATTTGAAAAACATAGCCAGAGAGCATCTAGCCCTTCCATCCCCACCAAGGAATCAATACGGTTTGATATCTGTAGCAGTAGGGAAGCTATTATCGCCCTGGGAAAAGAATAATTACTCCTACAGACTTGGTTTTGATACCCCTGCGGGGTGCTTCATTCGATTGGCCCCAAAATCCGGTCTAGCGTTCGGTATAGATGTCTTAGCAGGTATTATTGATCCTGACTTTCGGGGAGATGTGAATTTTCTCTTACAAAACCATGGTGAGATCCCTTTTGAGGTACCTCTGGGAGATCATATTAGCCAGGGAATTTTGGAAAGAGCTCTATTTCCTCAGTTTAAATCAAGTGAACCAGATAAAACAGAAAGAGGTGACTTCTGCTTTGGGGAAGCTGATAAGTAGATTAACATCGAAGAAAGCAAGGGAGAAGAACCCACCATCTATCCCGACCTAGCCTTCGCCGAAAAGATCCAGCTATCGCTGAAGTATTTTTTACAAGCAATTCCGGAAGAAGAAGGCTTAGAGAAGGGGAGTCCCTTTTTCTTTCTAAAACAGGGATTGCTCTACGGAAGAGAAATCTCCCCAGAAGGTTTGGTAAAAACACAATTGGTAATACCCAAGAGCCATCGAAAGGTTGCACTGGAAATCATGCATTCACATCTTATTGGGGGGAATTTAGGACAAACTAAAACCCAGGCGCATATTAGTGGAAAGGTTTACTGGCCAGGTATCCATGCAAATGTAAAAACGTTCATACAGGCGTGCCAAATATGTCAAAAGACCAGCACGCACATCCCATCACCTGCCCCTCTGAACCCGTTGCTGATCATAGAAATCCCCTTTTCAAGAATTGGTATGGACATAATTAAACTGCTAGAAACATCCAGTTCAGGCAATAAATATGTCCTTGTGATCGTGGATTATGCAACCCGATATCACGAGGCAATGTGAAATAATACCACCAAGCAGATCCTTAAACATCTTCTACCATATTTCTCCAGGGTCGGCTTCCAGAAGGAAATACTAATAGACCAGGGTTCGAATTTTATGAGTAAGCTTATGGTCGAAGTCACAGAGCTACTCCACATTACTACCTTGTGAACTTCTGTGTACCATCCCCAAACCGATGGCCTGGTTGAAAGATTCAATAAAACCGAGAAGGATGGTGGGGGGGTGGCCAAAGGAGGGTCAGCAAGCTCAGATGGAGAGGGGAGAGGAGGGGTGGGGGTGGAGAGGGTGGACAGGATGTCCTGGGTTTTTTAAATGAAGTGAGAGGCAAAGGCATTGCAAAGAGCCTGGGAGGCAACAGGAGGGGTAGAGACTGCAGCAGGGTTGGCCAGCTCCTTGCAGATTTTAAAGAGTTCGGCTGAGTTGTTAGATGCCGCAGAGACACGAGCTTGAAAGTGGACTCTCTTCTTGGTGAGGATAGAGAGTCGGTATTGCCTTTGTAGCAGGCGACAGGCCAGTTTGTCAGAGGATGACCAGGAAGCCCTCCATTTCCTCTCAGCTGCCCTACACTTATGTTTAAGTGTAGCTAGGTCAGAGTCATACCAGGAATTGCACTTGGCATTGGACTTCAAATGGACCCTCATGACAGGGGCAAGAGTATCATGAGTATCAGAAATTGAAGAGTAGAGCAGAGACAGGGCTGTGTCAGGATGTGAGACAGCCAAAGGTGGGGGGGGGGAGAAAGTGGCAGCAAAAACCTCAACTGACACACGCTTCATGGGCCAGATGTCCGAGAAGGTAGTTGGCAGGGTTGGGGTAGGTTTGGCTTGGGGGGAAGAGAGGGAGAGATGAGAGGAGAGGAGGGAGTGATCGTTCCAGGAGAGAGGAGTGGTCAGAGGGATGGAGAGGGGGAGGTCAGAGGAGATCAAGACATCAAGTGTGTGCCCTGCAGAGTGAGTCGGGCCAGAGGGGAGCATGGACAGGGAGAGGGAGTTGCAGAGGTAACGGAAGAGTACAGAGGAGGAACAAGGAGAGTGTAAATGTATATTGAGGTCACAGAGGAGGAGGAGTTGAGTGGTAGAGGCCAGGAGGGAGGAGGAAAGGTCCGCCCACTCAGAGAGAAATGAGGTGATTTGACCAGGAGGACTGAGTGGGAATGATAGAGGCAGGAATCCACTCAGGAAAGATCAGGGCTACTCCCCCACCGGACGGGAGGATCTGGGTGCAGAGAGGATCTTGTAGCCATCAGCGAGGAGAATGTCAAAGCTTGTGACAGAGCTGGCCATGAACCATGTCTCAGTAAGACCAAGGACATCAAGGTCTAGTTCTTCAAGGAGGTGGCAGATATCAGAGGAGTGTTTGGCAGCAGAGCGAGAGTTGAGAGTGGCAATATGAAGAAGGTTGCCAGCCTTAAAGACCTTCCGGGAGGGGTACAGATCAGAGGTATGCCCTGCGGAGGAGAAAGAGCCCAAGGAGGGGCAGAGGAGGAGGAGGAGGAGGAGAGAGAGGGCAAGGTAGCCAAGGGGGAAAGGAGGGGACAGCAGGAGATGAGAGGATATTGATGAGGCGAGGGAAGCGCCTATCAAAGAGGAGGAGATTGGCGTGATGGCCTTGGATCATGACAGTGCCATTTCGGTAGACATTAATGATGACTTTAGAGGAGTTGAAGGAAGCCATGAGAACTTCCCAGCGAGTGCCAACATTAATGGGAGAGGAGGAGATAGGGCAGAGCACCGAGATCATATGAGGAGTCCATAGATCTGGCGAAGGAACGACAAAGAGGAGGTCGGTGAGGGTCTCTCTGAAGGAAGCATTGGAGTAGGTGCCGGCGATAGGAAAACCAGGGTTAGAGGCCAAGATATCCTTTTTGAACTTCTCCCTACCAGACTTAGTGAGAAGGGTAGGATAGTCAATGGAGAAGCAGTTGGAAAAGATAGGAGAAACAGAAAGCGCCAGGAGGGTGGAAGTGAGGAGAGGATGGAGAAACTGGGGTGGGCTAAGGCAGGCAGGTGTGGGACAAAGGAGAGTGGTGAGTCACTGGGCTGGCAAGTTACAGAGAAGCATCAGTATACAAGCAAAATACAGAGAATTTAGCAATGGGCAGCAAGATATGACTTTTTAGCACAAAGCAAAAACAGCAAGATTTGACTTTTGATCTTGGAATCAGAAGTTAGCAAAGGGTTTTAGAAAGCACTGTGCATAGGGATGACAACATGGGAGTAACAAGCAGAAAGAACAGTGATAGTCAAAGGTGGTAGGAGTGAGTCCATAAGGAAGGAACTAACCCATAGTTCTGGAGGAGGCAAAGTCAAGGCAGTCCGGATTTCTTAGAGGAGTGAGGTGGCAGCATCTTTGTGGTTAAGGAGCAGGGAGGACTCCAATTAGCGTTCCGGAAGCAGACAGTGAGCAGGTCCCTGATTGGATGCAAGAAAACACTCAGCAACCAATGGGAGTGCTGCACAGGGAGAGGTGGTTGAGCACAGCCTGCCGACACAACAAAGAAAACCACGGCGGCCATTTTTGAAGGTTTTTTCATTTATTTTTTAAAATTTCGATTTTTCAGGTTCAATAATTCCCCTGGAGGTGCAGTAATGCACAGAATGTGCACCTACCTAATGGAATGGTCGGTAGCCAGGCACAAACTCCACATGTGTAGGAAAACAACAGATGGCCAGGAGGGTGGAAACAGGACCTCACTCTCAGTGAAAAGCAGATGATAGTTGAACTGAAGCTCATTTGCATTGCCAAGTTGAAGGTGCAGGAGGAAACTTGCTTCAGCTACGGAAGAAACTTTCTTTTGAATTTACCAGCCCGCTCGCCCTCCGTGCAGCATTGCGAGCACAGGGCTCTTGCTGGCAAAGGGAGGCGGGGCCGCAGCGAATCACGTGCCGTGATCACGTGACTTATTACAGCCTTCAAAACAGCACTGCAGCCGCCCGAGCGGCGTTGAACCGAAGCTCATTTGCATTGCCAAGTTGAAGGTGCAGGAGGAAACTTGCTTCAGCTACGGAAGAAACTTTCTTTTGAACTTACCAGCCCGCTCCCCCTCCGTGCAGCATTGCAAGCACAGGGCTCTTGCTGGCAAAGGGAGGCGGGGCCGCAGCGAATCATGTGCTGTGATCACGTGACTTATTACGGCCTTCAAAACAGCACTGCAGCCACCTTTGCAGCGTGTTTGGCGGCTTTGGTGCAAGGGCAAGGAATAGAAACCTATCGCAAAGCAAACACAACCCTAAGTGAAAGAACTCACACCAATCACCAGAAAGTGGAGACTGCGGGCCATAGGCCTTTAATCCACCCAGTACTCTCTGTAATCACCACAAAGTACCAGAATCTATCTGAACGAATTCAGAAACACACCTGACAGTATTCGAACCACCAAAAGACAAAATACACTAACAACCCGGAAAACCAAAGTCCCTCAAAGAAGCAACCTGATAGCTGTCAGATATTAACAACGTGCACAAAGATATTGCAAATCCACCTAACTTGCAGGAAAGACACAAGTAAGAGACATACCACCACCCCCGCCAATCAGTCCAAAACGAAGAAAAGAGTGGCTATCTAAAATTTCAAGAAACTTGCAAACATCCCATGACACGTACAACAAAGAAGAGCAAGAACTCAGAGATACCCCCCCAACCCATGACGCTGAGGAAGAAGACAATGGCGAATCTTGACGAACAACATGCATCCAAGAAACTAAACGGGAAAAATCCTAATGAACCTCCCAGAGTCGACAGCGACAATGGAGAGAGTGCAAGGTTAGTAAATGAAGTAAACGAAAATGAAATAATTGACCCAAATTCCTCCAAACAAACAGACAAAACATGTGAAAAAGATGACATTGAGACGAAAGATCCAATACAGCAGACAATTGAGCCCAACTCGAGCCCTACAGGAACAGTACATGAATTACGGACAAAAAGTCCGTCCAAACAACTAGAAAAAACAGGATTCTCTGATGATATAAACCCATTAAAATTGGAAGTCCTGAGAGAATAATCGCATAACAACGAAAGATTACATTGGAGGAAAACGCTCAAAAGGAAAAAATTAAGGAAAAAAAGAAAGAGACAAAAGCATTAATCAATCAACTCCACAAGATGACAACGAAGAAAAGAAGACAAGCACCCCAACCCAACGAGAAAAGGCTTTGAAAGCCCAAAATAAATGGCAAGCCCTATACGATAGCCGCAGACACTCACAACAATTAGAGACAAGGAGAAATGACCAAACAACCCAAAAAGCTGCCAGACTCTCACTTGATATAACTGAAATCAAAAACCTTATGAAGAACCACGAAAAAAGGAGAGAGATATTTGGGTGTACATCCCCACTAATAACAAAAAATGAAACAAGCACAAAGCCGGGGAACCTGAGAACAGGAACGGGACAACTAACAAATTAACAAAAACACAAAGACAACGGGAGAACCCCACAACAAGTCAAAGATCGGCAAACAACATGAATAGAAAATGTATCCACATACCAAGATCTATCACACAACAAATGCAACTGTAATATCCCTGAAGGACAAGAGATAGCGTCCACACCAATGTCAATGCTAGACCTGCAGAACATGCTCATAACAACTACAACACAATCTCTGATACCATATATGAAGCTACAAGAAGCCCTAACAGATGCTATGAAAGACCAAACAACGCTCGCCGCATTAATTCACTCCAAACAAAGCTGCCTAGAACAATGCATGAACAAGATAATTGAAAGACTGGAAAGGGAAGCCCAAATCAGCCATACATGGCAAACAAGACTATTTGATATCGCATGCAGCGATAGAGCTGGGAAAACGGATCTGACACATGCATTAATCACAATGATGACAACAATCAACAAAGAAAAATCATGCAAAACCGACATAACAAACAAAAAAGACCTGCTGAAGCAAGCCAACTGCGGGGAAAAAACAGATAAGAATGAATCTTTAAAAAAGGCAGGAAAATTAGATGAAAAAACAGCAACCACCTGCAGCGAAACAAACTTGATCGACCTGAGTGAAGAACCGAATCCAACAACAAAAATAAACTGTCCAAACGTGATAGTGACAGAAGATACACCCGAGTCAATTGAAGACAGGAATGCAACACAAAAATCAAAAAACACAGACACTTATGAAATTTTCTCCAAAGGATTTAAGATTACCACGAACAAAGAGCCCGCCAAAAAACGAACAACACCAAAGAAAAAAAATCAAAGAGGCTCCCGCGCCTTTCTACGGAATCTGACAAATCCTCCTAAGAACCCCAAGCTAAATGAGAACAACAAGCACCAGGATATT
Source organism: Ambystoma mexicanum (assembly GCF_040938575.1). Lineage (NCBI taxonomy): Eukaryota > Metazoa > Chordata > Amphibia > Caudata > Ambystomatidae > Ambystoma > Ambystoma mexicanum. Next base: position 67,708,407 of record NC_090939.1, read on the forward strand.
AAAAAAACGCCTTAGCGGAAAAATCCCAAAAACAATAAAACGAATGAAAAAGCGCACTCAGTCGATTCTGAAATAGAAGAACTAATTAACTTACCAACATATACAGAAGAACTGATTGACCCATCAGAGGAAGCCCAAATTGAAATCACAGAGGTCTCTATGATCATAATAGGTGAATATGAAGAGGAGCAAACAGAAGAAAACAAAACTCAGGAAAGCTCAACCTATGAAATCAGCTTGGATGAAATATCCCAAGTGGATTGGGAAGACGACGAAGAATCAAACTCAGAGTCGAATGACAAACCTCCACCCACAGAGATTGACGAAACAAACAAAGACAAAAACGATACAAAGAAAAGAGACACGAAAAACAATATAAAACTGCCTACTTTCATTAATCCTTTCAGCAAACAACCAAAGAAAAAAGATATGAATATAGAACTAAATAGAACAACGATTGAAAACGATAACCTTATCATGAACCGCACTAATGTGTTAAGACTACTCCAAGCTATTCCAAGAATGAAAGAGATAACAACGAAAGATATACATATTGTGGAATTATGCAACAAAATAACAACTGACCAAGTAAAAATCACATTCACAAAAGAGAAAACAACGAACGACATGATAGAGAACAAAGCGACCTTCAAACAATTGGGAATCGAAGTATCTCTGATTGAAGAAACAACAAACATTGAGATTAAAAAAAACTTCGGCCGTGGCTCCGGGAAAGAACCTGATAACATCGAAAACAGTTATATCGAACTGACAGACCACCAGAGCAAAACACCTGACCAAGAGTATGCAAGAGACCAGAAAAATGGAAAAGAAAATTACCATAAAGAATTCCAGAGCCGGCATGAGTTGGACCGAAAATATGGTATATGTAGACAACAAGAGAATACAATATGGGATACAGAAGAAAGAATTAATCAAAGAAGATAACAATTAAAAGACGGTAATTTGAGCACCACCGCACTATGCTCATGGAACACCCGGGGAAATAGTCATCTATTTCAAGGTAAAAATTCTACACTAGCATCGGCAGATATAATATGCCTCCAAGAAACTTGGATAACAGCGCAACCAATATGCAACGGTTTTACAGTATTAATGAATCCAGCAATTATGAAGAAAAAGGACCGCCCATCATCTGGTCTTGTAACGCTTATCAAAAACGGAAGGAATCTTGATCTGATAGAATTTGAAAACATAAACCTGTGGATTCAATTAACAATACTCAAATACAAAACCAAACAAACGAGGAAAGAACTCTCAACTAAAAACCCTAGGGGAGAGAAAATATGGTGTGTAGTCAACCTCTACTGGAACCCAGCAAGTATATCCAACAAGAAATTCATAGACGCAGTATTTATGGCTCTGGACAACGCCAAGGAGAAACACCAAACCACTGAATGCATAATATGCGGAGACCTAAACATACACATATTTGACAAAGAAGGGAAAGAAATAGACAAAAACCATCTGCCATTGAGAGTTAAGAACTGGAATAAAGAAACAACATGCAGAAACCTGAGCAGGTCGGATACGGTGGACAGTGCAACAGGAAAAAGAATGGAAACCTGGGCAAGAGCCAACTCGTCAGCCATAATTGACTACATATACTTGACTAAAGGTATATACGATAATCTCAGTGAAACACAAAACATCCAAACCAAAACCAGCGACCACTTCATAATGGGACGATCTTGGAACACCGCGAAATTGACCAATTGCAGAATGCACTCAATAGAATTAGAGATAAACAACGGAAGAAACAGATTAAGATTATGACAAAAAATGATAGAAGAACTCCCGAACATAATGAACAAATCAACATTACCAGACAATAAAAAGATTAACTATGAATGGTTACTCTTGCCCTATAAGAACCAGAATAGATCCTTGGATGAAGGATACACAGTTAGAAAGCATGCCCATGCTTTTAATGAGAAAATAAAAACAAAAAGAAAGGAATTGAGAACTAAAATAAAAAAGATATTGAAGATAAACACAAATGAAAAAACAAAACAACTAAAAGTGGCAAAACAACAATATAGAAACTGGATAAAGAACAACAGAGTGACAATAATGCAAGATGACGCTGAGAAGATGCTTCAGACCCTCAACAAAAATAATACAAGGCAACTATGGACATTGCTACATGGCCAAACACAAATGCAGAATGCAATGATCAGTAATGTACCTGAAGCGAGCTGGACAGCATACTTTACAGAAATATATGGAAACAAAAAATGATAATAGCAGGAAACGAAAAACAACTGATCTTTGTGCTAATATCGTTCTGGAACAACATAATGAACTTAAAACAAACAGGAAGAAAATGCCACCAGACAAAAACCTTTAGAACAATTTTTTTCAGATGATTAATTAGAGTAAAAGGAAACAAAATGAGAGGTTTGAATGCAAACCAAAGCATTTTTTAAAAAAAAGCAGATGATAGAAGTAAATTATTGTTGAGTACTTACCTATTTTTTGTTGTTAGGGGATCAATCCCAAATTGGGAAGGATACAAAAGCAATATAGTAAAACAAAGGACTGATTACCCCTGTCTATGTCCATTTTTGTTTGGGTTAGTGTCCCACTGTTCACCTTTCTACCAAATAAGGTAACTCACACTATCTCCAGATCCACTTATTTCAATACAAGTATTTATTTAATATTCACAAACACAAATAACTACTAATTCATAATAATTTCTTAAAAGCTTTATCAAGGTGGGGTTAGTATTTGACTTGAATCCTTATACAGCAAAAATATAAGGATATTACGCGACCACATTCTGCGACCACTGGTCCTCTTGCACTTATTTCTATTTCTGTACTTTGTGTCTATGTATATCTCTTTGCCAAAAATCACCTGTATTGCTTGTACATTTCCTGTATTCATTTGTTGATCTTTGACTCTGTAACCTTTGTATAAGCTTTAAGCACCCAGTTACCTGAGGGTTTGGTGTGTAGTACAAATAAAGAAACTAAACTAAACTAATCCTTCTTGGAGGTAGTGATATAGGACAGCAATTAACGGACAAAAAAACAATTTTGTTGTTATAAGCTATTTGTTTAGTATGTATGTAGAAATCAAACAAACATCATATGTAAGTCACAAGCTCTTAATTTCTAAAGGGGGAGCCTTCAATATGGTCTCCAAAATGATGAGGCTCTTTATTCTGCTGTTTGCAAAAGGAAAACCTGCCAGTAACCTGACAGAAAAAGTGGTCCTGTAATATCAGATGCTCAAGTCTGAATGCTTTTGATAATCAGTGTGTGAAATACAACGATGCCCAAGGGGCTTCCTGTGATTGAATCGCAAAAATAAAGAAATCTTTGTGCCCTAAAGAAGACCAAAACATATTGACAAAGGCGCTAGAGATAGACCTGTCGCAGCTCCCAGCGGATGCCACCTGCGCTTGCTATAACCTCACCCCTGATTACAACCTTCATGGATTCCCAGATGGTGCCCCAGCTATCTACCTTCCCAACATTGTGTTCAAGGAAATTGGTCAGGGAGCCTAACAATGACGTTTTAAAAGCCACATCCGATAAGTCCCCCACAAGCATGCTCCACATCGGGATAGGTGTCTAGGGGCCACGAGCACCGCTAAGTTCTATAAGGTTCCCCGACCCAACAAAGAATTAATGGATGTGGGTGTGTAGCTTATGAAGTGACGAGTAAAAGGAATAACCTCTAGCAACCGGGTGTAATACCCTGCAGACATCCACCATGTCGAGATCAGTCAGTGTCGCATTCAGGGCAATGGAAGCTGGGGAAGGGCCGCCACTTGGGGGAGAGGATCTATCAAGTTCTGCGTCCCTCACACAGTTAAAGTCTCCCCCCCACAAAGTGAAGCCTTCGTGCCTGGTGACGACAAGATTACACAGCGCATGTACATGTGACGGGATCCTATGGCTTGGAAACCACGAGTTAATAATACAAATTTCCCTGTGATGGAGGTAACCGCGGACAATTATATATCTCCCTTCCCCATCCCTCTCAAACCTCCAGTAAGTGAAATGGGAGCAACTCATCAATCCAGATCAGCACCCCTCTAGCAAATTTGGAATATGTAGCGCCATACCCCGTTCCGCCGGCCGCCCCCCGCGGTTCAGAAGTGCCTCCTGCTGCTCCAGTAGCAGGTGCATCTCTTGGAGTAACGCTATGGATGTTTTCTTGGGTTGCAAGTAGGATTTTACCCTGTTTATGCAGAGGTAAGAGCCCAGGCCTCGCACATTCCAAGTCAGTATTCTAATGGCAGCTATTGATGAAACCCTTGTCGTACAATCCTCCCCTTGCCCAAGGATTCCCCCCCCGTAGCCAATCCGCATCTCAGCATGCATACCAGAGCAGGCACGCCAGCGTATTGAGCCCAGTGCTAATGACAACCTTGCAATTACTCAGAGGCAGCAGTTTCAGCACCCATCCAAACAGCCGGATCGGGACCCCCGTGAGCCATCTTGTATGGATAGAACAAAAACACAACATAAACAACAAAACTTTAACATATTGCCCAATAACTCCTGGTCGTTCAGGCAGTCCCGTACCTCCAAGGCCGAGCGTGGCCATTGTGTACCAGATGAAGGAACCAATAACAGGCTGATGGCCAGTGTCAACTATGGGTGGTGCAATAAGACCAGCGGTGAGTGACTGGGTCTCGCCCCCACTGTGAATTGAAAGGACAATGTTTGCAGAATTAGGTCATCATCGTCTAGGTCCAAAATAAGGCCCAGGGGATCCCAGCCTTACCAGTGAGCTGGACAAACTGCAGTACTTGGACTAGATCAAAATAATAAGAAGAGAGTACCAAGACTTCAGCAGGCAAATTGGTCCAATTCGATCCCGGGCATCATGGTGAGAGTTCAACAAACCCACTCTGCGTCACGGCTCGGCATCGCTCTTGTTGGACAGATTATTGTGATCCATTCATTTGGTAGCAGCCTCAGGGCTGTCCATAGATTGCACCCTGCCGTTGTAAAGGATCTTTAGCCTTGCAGGGTACATAAGCATGTACTTGATTCCTAGTTGTCTAAGCCACACCTTTGTGGGCACAAATGTGTTCCTGGCCCTCTGAACTGCCGGTGTGTAGTCTGGGTAGATAGCAATTTTGGAGCTGCCCCTTTGTATCTCACCTCCTTCTCTTGAGTATTGCAGAATCACTTCTCTGTCGTGAAAATTGAGGATCTTAGCAGTCGCTGGTCTAGGATGAGAGCCAGTTGGCGGTCCCTTCTGTAGGGAATGTTGCGCTCTCGCAACTGAAAACCCTTGTGATAGTTTACCAAGGCCAATCTCTTGTAGTAGCAGATTTTCAATGCAGGATGTTCGGTCTGATCCCTCTGTTCCCTCTGGCAAACCAGCACCCGTACGGGACAATAGCTGTGGGTCAACGCGCATTGCTTGGAAGCAAGACGACTCTAAGCAACACAGATTCGATCCCTGGTTCCGTGCTTAGAAACCTCTGGGTATTAAGCGCGTTATAAATAACCCATTACTTACATTACATTATTCCTGTGCGACCTGCCTTCGGCGTCTTCTGCTCGTATTTCCAATGTCCCATTTCACCTTTCCATTCCCTTGACCCGCACTTCAAGGTCTTTTGTGGTGGTTACAGTCTCCTTTATTAGCCCTTCCACAGTTGTGACCCTCTCGGCTAAGTGTCTGACTTCCTGCCAGAGTAGCTGGACGTCACCTTTAACTTCATAATTTCTGGTCTGAAGTGAGGATCGCAGTGCGGCTATCGCCACCAATACTTGGTCCTCATGCAGGTCTTGTGACGGTGCATACATCAATGATTGATCCGTGCTCTCCGCATGGGGGGCATTACTTTGCTTACCCTTGCCAGCAAACGATTCCATAATTGTAGGCTTGCCTTTATTTTTGGTAGGCAACATGGCAGAGGATTATCTGGTGGACAGGCCTCGGTATGTTGTGTTTCCCTGCGTAGTTAGGTGGATCAGGTCGCAGCCAGGCACACTCCCTCCGTACCTTCAAGCCTTAGCACAGACAATGACGTCCAGGCCTGTCCGTAGGCAGTACAACAGGATGAGCACAGTCCCTGTGGGGGATGGCACACCACAGGCTATTGTTGACAGCAGGCCCCCAATCAGTCTTCCTTGGAGTGTATGTTGCTGGTCAGTGTGGCAACCCACACACTAAGCCAATGGCTGGGGCTCTCTACAAGTTCATGTGGTCATTGGCGTCGCTCGCTTCCAGCTCGCGCATCCTACTGTTTGGCAATATGCAGCAAGTGTTAACAGCAGCAGCAACCGATCCCGCCAGGCAGTCTGTCAAGCGTTAGATATTCCGGTGCAAGGTAGCCCAGTGTGAACGTCCTGGTCCAGCTGTATCTGCAGGACGTTCAGGAACCTGCACCGGGCTTGTGCGGTGGCCATCTTGGATCACCCGGGACTCGGCTTTCGAGTCGAAATTGTCTCAGGGCACTGCTTTGGTTGTCGGCAGGGCAAGGCTGAGCGAATGGACGCTAGTTTCCCAAATCAAGTAGGTGTCTGCAAAAGTACAAATTCACTGCGCTAGTCACCGCAATGGCAATCTAGTCAGGATCTCAGTGGGAGCTCTTCATAGTCACAGCCTCACCGCATGAGCTCAGGCCACGCCCCCATCCTTACCACTAAGTTACAAAAAGAGTGTGGGATAATGTTCACCAGAAAAGAAAGAAGTGTTCACAAAATTATAAGTCAGGATGGTATGGCTGGGTCTCCATTTCCCACGCCTTTAGTACGGGACAAGGTGGGACTTAGGAGCACAGCACACTCCTGGGACTCTCCAGCACAAGGTTCACAATTCCAGTTCAACGATACCAATACCTTCAAGGGCCAAGTCTCTTCTCTGCAAAGTCTCTTGCCCCAGAAGGCCTGATGTATCAAAACAACAAACAAACAAAATGTTCCTTCAGTAATCTTGCACCTTGGGCGCTTGCTCTCCGCCCTTTGGATCCCCCTCTGCTGGGCACGGATCCTTTTTGCAACTTGGGCCTCTCTTCGTCGGGTTCACTACCGCATTTCAAATGCAGCTTGCAACTTCTCACTGCGGACAACCCTCAGCCGGGTTCACTCTTGTCTACACAGTGTTCACAGGTGTATTACTTTTCACCCCAACTCACAGGCATCCCTCAAACCGGCATTCATGTTTGCCAAATATACTGTTCACTTTACGTTCTCACAATGCACTTCCCTTAGCTTTCTCTTGTCAATGGGTCAGAGACTTTCGAGTGTACAAGGGATTTGACGTGACCCTTTTAGGACCACTCCGACACCTCACGCCGCCCTTTCCTAGGGTCTTCTGGTACTTGCAGTTTCAACAAAAAAGGGGGCAATGAGATCCTTCGGATGAGCACACCTGCAACACCTGACCAATCTTCAGCTGGCCCTTCTCGTTCAAACACACACAAGTTCTTTGTTCTTAAGTTCTTGTGTTCATCTAACGTTGCCACTTGCAACCTTGGGCTTAATACAATTCGTTTTGCTAATGTTCCTCCGACTCACCGATTGTGTCGGGTCCGCTGGCTTGGCTGCTTCTGGTAGCCAGCGTGCCTCCCCACAGGTGTTATCAATGCTGGAGGCTCCCATGCACCGTTGACATTGGTCACTCCACATGTCAGCTGTACTTTCCGGTCTTGCAATTCCCTTTTTGGAGGCTTTGCAGGTCTGAGTTGAAAAGGGCAAGGGCAGTTCCCCCTTAGTCATCCTTCCAGGTCTCGCCGCCTTTCTCCTCCATTTGAACTGCTGGTTTGGTGTAGCTGTTTCATCATGCGTTCAGCCTTGCTCGTAGTGTGCTCTCGTGCTCCACCTTTTATCCCTGTTTCGAAGGTAAAGGGCTGTCAGGTGTGTGTGATTATTGTCAATTGTCTGACTCTGCCTGACCCTTGTGTTGAGACATGTCAAGTAAATGGCTCTGGTGTTAGTCCGTTGGGTGTTACAGTGTAAGAAAGTGTCGGAAAAGGAGGGGGGTAGAGCTTCAAAATATCCTACAGGGTAGGATTGTGGAAAAGGTGTTAGAAGGAAGGGGATACCGCGTCTCACCCGTCTGTGTCCCACTTCCACTACCCGAGGACCCCCATCAGTTGATCCTCCCGCACTGTCCATCCCCAGGAACTGGATCCAATAGCGATGGCCGTGTCCTGGCCACCTGGATGACAAATCCCCAGGGACTGGTCAGGGAGACACCTTCAGGTTTCGCACAGAATATATGCATTGATTGTACATCCCAAGAAGTGTTTCAGAAGTGTATGTGCTTCTGGGAAAATATATATTTTATAGAATAGGTTATATGGTGTGTCTAAAGTGAGATCCCCTCACTGTTTCTGTGTGTGAATACATCTAGTGCAAAACAATTCTTGGCGAGTTAAACTGACAGCTCACTGTTATGGTATGTTATGATGATTTATACTGCACCGCGCTGCTATTTGCACAGCCTCCAGGCGCTCTAAAGGCTCTGTAAGAAAATTGGGTGGGGCTGGTTAGTGAGGGATAGAAGTTGTGCTATTCTGTTGATGCTTGCAGAACCAGGAGAAACTGTTGTCTGCGTGTGTCAGCCTTGAGAGGATGTGCTTTGTTGTGTGCACTGGGCTTGTTGAGTCCGTAGGAGTAGCGTCCAGTGTCTAGGCTCTTTGCAACTGTTTGGTCTTGTGGCGTGGTTAGCAGTGGGTGTGTGGTTTGTGTGTTTTTGTGTTTTGCTGGCCCTTTTGGGCATGTTTAGTAGGTGGGACATATGCAGGTGTGGAAAAGAGGAGGGAGTGGTAAGTTTGTTTCTGTTTGTTTCTGGGTGTGTGGTTGTTTTATTTTTGGTTCTTCGATCCGTATTGTGCCATGTTTGCTTTGGACTCAGATATGGTTTGTGGGGGTGCACATTTTTATGCTTGTCCCGTTGAGTTGAATAGCCAGGTTTTCAGTTGTTTTCTGAGAGTTAGGTGGTCATTCTCATTTCCTTTGGTACTGAGTTCACAGTTTGGCTATCAAATAGGAGAATGCGGTTCTTCTGAATTTCCTTTTCTCATGGTGTTTCATTTCTATTTGGACGTCGTTGATCGATCTTAGGTTTCTTTCTGGTTGGTAGCGGTTGATTTTAGCTTGGAGAAATTCGGCTCCTAGTCCATGTAGTGATTTGAGGGCAATGCAGGGGACTTTAAAGTTAAAAATATGTTTTTTTACTGATAGCGAGTGTACACTTCTGAGGGCAGGTGTTCTATTTAGTCTCAGGAGTAGTCTTGCTGCAGTATTTTAGATGCGATCTAGTTTTCTTGTGAGGTGTTCTGGCATTCGAATGTAGAGGTATTGTCTAATGTTGATAGTTTCAAAGAGATGATTGCGAGGGTTCTGTGTGGGAAGTGGCGGTATGGGAGTATCTCTTTTATTAGTCGCAGGAGGCAGAAGCAATTATTTGCCATTGCGTTGACTTGTGGTTCTAGAGAAAGTCTGTTGTCTAGGAGGATTCCTGGGTTTTCTTCAAGGACGATGTCTCTTGTTGTGTTCCCATGCACGGTGGCCAGCTCAGATATGTCAATGTTGCATTGTCTTTCTGTTTTGGTCAGATTTAGGTTGAGATTGTTGTTTGTCATCCAGGTGTATATTTCTGTGAGGCATTTGTTGAGGGTGTTGTTTGGGTCTTGGGAGGAGGTTATCTTGGAGGTTAGTTGGTTATCATCTGTATAGTTGCAGGCGGTCTGTTTGAATGAGTTTCATCAGGGGGGACATGTTGATGTTGACGAGGAGCAGGGAGAGGCTTGATCCTTGTCGTACGCCGCAGGTGATGGTTTTAGAGTTAAATGTAAATGGTGGGAAGTGTGTTCTTTCTGTTTGGTTGGGTTGGAAAGATTTCGCCCATTGTAGTACAGAGTTTTTATGCCACATTTCTCCAGTCTCTGTATTAGTGTTGTGTGTCTGATTGTGTTGAAGGTGACTGATATGTCTAGTAGTATGAGGGCCAATTGGGTGCTGTTGTCTGAGTTTATTTTTAGGTCATCCCATATAGAGAGAAGTGCTGAGCCAGTTTCTCTCATGGGTCTCAAGCCGACTTGGGAGTGGTTGAGTATTCCATTGATTTCTACATGGTTGAGTAGCACTTTGTAGATGTGGCTCTGAAGGATTTTTGCTGGGTAAAATAGATTCAATATAGGTCTGTAGTTGGTAGGGTCTTCTGCATTTCCTGTTGCGGGCCCCTTAATTTTTTAGGAGGGGCAATATGCATGCTGATTTCAAGGTTTTAGGTACTATTGCTGTGTTTAGGGATAGGTTCATTAGTAGTCAGAACTATGAGGCTTGGGTTCTGTGGTTGAGGAGTTTTTTGAAGATGCCCGGTGGGCATGGGTCACTGGGGGATCCATTGAGGTTGATGTCTTTTTTTAGATTGTTAAAAGTTTCTTTGCTTATAGGTTTGAAACGATTGAGTGGTTGGTGGCGTGTAGGTTTCTGGCGGTTCTGAGGGCGTGTTTTTAGTAGGGCAGCTTGAATCGATGGTCTGTTGTATTGCTTCTATTTTTGTTCTTAGATGGATGTGATGTTGTCACATAGGGATTGTGATGGTACGACGCATTTGTTGCACAAGGTGAGGTTTTTAATGATAATTTTGAATAATTATTTTTGTGGGTTTGTCGCTGTTTGGATTCTTGTAGTGCAATATGCTTTTTTTTTGCTTTCAGGCCTGTTCATTTGTAAACTAGGATTAGTCAGTGATTTCTCCATTGTTTTTCCAGTGTGCACTTTGTTTTTTGAGTTCTTCTTTGAACCATCTTGCTGCAATTTTCTTCAAAGTGGGTTTGAAGAGTTTTACAGGCGCTAATTGGTCTAGGGCGTCTGTGATCCAGGTGTCAGGTTTCTCTTCCGCTGAGTCTGGATTCATTCTATGTAGCTGCAAGGTGCTTGGTTTGGTTGATTCCAGAGGCTCTGTTAGCGTTTCTAGGTCAAGACCCTTCAGGTTTCTTTTGTTTTGTTTGTTGCAGGGACTTTTACATCTGTGGGTATCATGGGTTTTGGGATTTTAACAGTAAATGGGATCATATGGTGATCGCTCCATATGATTGGTACTGGTGGGGCAGTTGTCGAGAGTGTATCTCTGCAGAAGATTGTATCTAAGGTGTGTTCAGCACTATGGATGGGATTGTTTACTATTTGTTGGGAGTGGATGTTTTCAGTGGGGCACTGAGAGGTTTGCTGTGATTTAATTTTCTCTTTCGTACCAGATGTTGAAGTCCCCCTGAACAATTATGTTGTAATGATAAGTGGAGAGGTTGGCTATGGCGCCAGTGAGATTTGTGGCAACTTTGCGGTTGTAGGATGGCAGTCTGTAGATCAGGGGGAACAGTAGGCTGGATTGGTTGTTGAGCTTGATGTAGGAGTGATTTGCAATCTTCTATGTCGGTTGAGGGGAGTGGTCTGGAGCAGATGTGCTTTGTGTGCACTATTGCTATTCTTCCTCCTCTTTGGTTTTCTCTGTTAGAAAATATTCGTTTTAAGTTGTCGTGTATGGCTTTGTGGCTGATTGTTTTGTAATTGTCTGATAGTCATGCTTCTGTGAGGAAGAGCACATCAGTGCGGCCTTCGCTTAAGAGGTTATACATTTCTGTTTTGTGCTTAGCCATGGATCTTAAGTTGGGTAGTCTGCAGTGTAGAGTGTGCGTTTTTCCTTGCTGTTTGTAGCGTATCATTTCTCGCGTCACGGTTTAGGTGCTGCCGGACAGATTTTTGATTCTCTCTTGGGTGAAGCTATTTGATGGTTGTGTATTTGGGGCCTCTAACCCTTCTTAGAGGAGTTCAATTAAGTTGTGTGATGGGTTTCTTTGTTCTGGGCCATAGTAGTCGGGTGTTTGGTTGCCCATTTGGTCTTTTTTCCAGTGTCTGATTCTTTATGAGGTTTTTCCAAAAATGTCCTTGGAGTTGCTGGGTTTTGTCTGTTGTAGTGTGAGGTTTGATAGTCTGGTGGGGTCCACTCTAAGATTCAATGGTCCTTAAATGTGGGTTGTTTGTTTTCGTTGTGGTAGGATTGTAGGTGGAGAGGCAGCAGGAGATGTATGCTGGTTTTGTTCTTGTCTTGGTCCATATCTTTAGTCTGCTTAGTGTTGGTTGGTGGGGGTTTTGAGGTGTTGCACATTTTGGTAGGTGGTTCCAGTTCAACGGGGATGCAATTTCATTCCTCTTTCTTGTTCTGTTTTCCATTCTTTTGTGTCCTTATTGGATAGCGGAATGTTTGTGGTCTTGAAGTGTCTGGCTGTTGTGGCTTGGGGTTGTACAGCATGTTTGGTTCTGTGATTACGTTGTTTTGCGATGTTTTGCATTTTGCATTTGCGCTCCGAGCGCGTTGTTGTGCCTGCTCTCCACTCCCCTCCCACTTCCTGGTCTTCCTCTCCCTCCCGCCTCCCTGCCCGCCCACCCCCCCTCTGATTGGCTGTCTGGCTGCCTCCCTTCTGGGCTACTCGACGCCCGCTCCCCCTGCTCGCTTCTTTGTTGAGCTGAGCGTGGGAGAGCGGTCGCCGGTAGCCAAGAGGGAACTGCAGGCCAAGAAGCCCTGCCTGGCCCTAGCGGGCCTCTGTGAGTGATTTCTGTGTTATTTAAAAAGAATTTTGCATTTGCGCTCTGAGCGCGTTGTTGTGCCTGCTCTCCCCTCCCCTCCCACTTCCTGGTCCTCCTCTCCCTCCCGCCTCCCTGCCCGCCCACACCCCCCTCCCCTTCCTCTCCTCCCTCTTCCTATTACCACCCCGCTCCTGGGCAGCCCTCTGCCCGGCAGCCCCCTGCGGCTAAGGGCCCCAAGGCCAAGGGCGACTCCTGCAGTTGCGGCTCCCTGTGTGTCTGCAGGTGTCCGCAGGGGACGCAAGGCGCAAGTAAATTTCGCCTTCTCCACCTTCTTCCTGCCCACCCCCACCCACGCCTGGCCACTGCATTCGCACGGTGTCTTCACCTCACTGTGTTCCACAGTTGTGGTAACTAGGGTTTTTCTCTCCTCGCAGGATTCTCAAACTTAGGTGGCCTCTCCACTGTGTTCCTAAAACACAATACTGTTGTTGTTCTGAAATGTGGTAACCTGTCTTGCCGTTCCTTCCTGTCTGTGGGCTCTCGCATCATCTGTCTTCCCCCCCTCCCCCCACTCCATGGTGCTCTCTATCTCGCCTATCTTCTCTAACTGCTTCTCTATTGACTATCCTGCTCTCCTCACTAAATCTGGTAGGAAAAATTTTAAAAAGGACATCCTGGTCTCCAAACCAGGCCTCCCTATCGCTGACACCTACACTAGTGCCTGCTCTAAGGAAACTCTCACTGACATCCTCTTTTTCGTGCCTTCACCTGACCTATGGACCCTTCATATGGTCTCTGTGCTCTCTCCTTTTTCCTCTTCTCCCATTAATGGTGGCACCCGTTGGGATGTCCTCTTGGCCCCCTTCCACTCCTCTAAGGCCATCATTAATGTCTACGCTAATGGGACCGTCTTGGTCCAAGGCCCTCAGGCCAACCTTCACCTCTTTGATAGACGCTTCCCTCGCCTCATCAACTTCCTTTCCTCCCCTGCTGCCCCCCCCCCTGTCTTCGGCTACCTTGCCTCTACCCTCCCTCCCTGCCCCCTCTCGCACTCCCTCTTCACCTCCTTCTTCTACACCTCCGCAGGGCGTACCTCTGATCTGTACCCCTCCCCGGAAGTCCGTCAAGGATGGCAACCTTCTCCACTTTGCCACTCTTAACTCTCGCTCTGCCATCAAGCATTCCTCCGATATCTGTCGCCTTCTTGAGGAACTGGACCTTGACGTCCTCGGTCTCACTGAAACATGGTTCACAGCCAGCTCTGTCACGAGCTTTGACACACTCCTACCTGAAGGTTACAAGATCCTCTCTGTGCCCAGGCCCAACCGTGCAGGGGGGGGTGTTGCCCTTATCTTCCCTGAGTGGATTCCTGCCACTGTCACTCCTACGCAGACCTACTCCTCTTTTGAATGTCTTGTCTGCCGACTCTCTCTCTCTCCTAGCCATTCCCTTACCGTGGCTACTATCTATCGGCCACCTGGTCAAATTTCCTCCTTCCTCTCTGAGTGGGCTGACCTCTCCTCCTCACTCCTGTCCTCTACTACTCAACTCCTCTTACTTGGTACTTCAACATCCACCTAGATGCCTCCTGTCCCCCCACTGGACTCTTTTGTGACCTCTGCGACTCTCTCTCACTCTCTATTCTCCCGTTTGGGCCTACTCATTCTGCAGGGCACACTCTTGATGCTCTGATCTCTTCTGACCTTCCCCTCTCTGTCCCTCTCTCCACTCCTCTCTCCTGGAGTGATCACTTTCTCCTATCCTCCCACCTCACCCTCCCTACCCCACAGGCAAACCCACTCTCATCATTGCCACCCACCTTCTCGGTCATCCGACCCATGAAGCGCGTGTCAGTTGCGGCTTTCGCTGCCACCTTCTCGCCCCCCCCCCCCACTTCGGCTGACTCCCACCCTGACACAGCCCTCTCCTTGCTCCACTCTGCTATATCTGATACTCTTGATATCCTTGCCCCTGTCATGAAAATCCGCCTGAAGCCCAAAGCCAAATGTAACTCCTGGTATGATTCGGATCTCGTCACCCTAAAACGCAAGTGCAGGGTGGCAGAGAGGAATTGGCGTGCTTCATGTTCATCCTCTGACAAACTGGCCTGCCGCCTGCTCCAAAGGCAATACCGGCTCTCTGTTCTCACCAAGAAGAGAGCCCTTATCCAAGCCCGCATCTCTGCGGCATCTAACAACTCGGATGAACTCTTTAAAATCTGCAAGGAGCTTGCCAACCCTGCTGCAGTCTCTACCTCTCCTGTCCCCTCCCAGGCCCTCTGCACTGCACTGGCCTCCCACTTCATCTCTAAAACTCAGGACATCCTGTCCTCACTCTCCTCCTATCACCTCCCCCCTATCTTCCCTGCTCTTCCTCTGGCCCTTCTGCAGCCACCCCTCCTCCCTCCTTCTCTGCCTTTCCCCTTTTTTCTGCTGACAAGGTTTCCAGACAAGTCCGATCTATGAAAGTCTCGTCTAAACAGATTCACCCCTGTTCCTCCAAAACTATCAAGGACCACATCGACTCCCTGGCTCCTGCCCTGGCTGACTTTTGCAACCACTCCTTCGCCTCTGGAGTCTTCCCATCCCCCCTCAAGCACTCCCTTGTGCACCCTCTCCTTAAGAAACCGTCTGCCGACCCCTCCTGTCCGGCTAACTATCGCCCAATCTCCATCACTCCCTTCCTGGGCAAGCTCCTGGAGAAACTGGCCATCTCCCAGCTTAACCTCCATGCTGAAGCTGTTGATAGTCTCCATTACCATCAATCTGGCTTCAGAGCGGCCAGAAGCACGGAAACTGCTCTCCTGAACATCCGTGAGGACCTGCTCTTGAACCTCGACTCCAACACTCCGTGTGTTCTCATTCTGCTCGATCTCTCTTCTGCCTTTGACACTGTCAACCATGCCATCCTGCTCAACCGTCTCCGTGATAACCTGGGTATCACTGGTCAGGCTCTGGCGTGGCTGACCTCTTTCCTTTCCAATCGACCCTCCCAGGTCCAACTTGGGTCCTTCCTCTCTGACATCTTCTTCTCCACCTGTGGCGTTCCCCAGGGATCTAATCTCTCTCCCTGGCTGTTCAACCAGTATCTGGCACTCCTTGCAAACCGCATCGCCGCCCTCTGCCCCAACTTTCAGTGCTATGCGGACGATGACCAGCTCATTTTCAGGCTACCCTCGGCCTCCTCCTCTCCCTCCCTCATCTCTGACTGTCTGTCTGCTATCCAGGAATGGTGTGCTGCCAATGACCTCTGCCTTAATTCTAGTAAGACTGAGATCCTACTCATCGGCACACCCACTCCCTCCTTCCCTGCAGCTCTCTGGCCGGCCTCTCTTGGCCCTCTTCCTGCTCCTATCTGCAAGGCAAAAAACTTCGGGGTCATCTTCGACTCCACACTCTCCTTCTCTCCTCATATATCTGACGTCTCTAAGAAGTCACATTACCAGCTGCACCTCCTCAGAGGTATTCTTCCCTCCCTCTCCTTCCCCCAGAAGCTCACTGTCTCCCAAGCCCTGGTTCTCTCAAAGCTGGACTACTGTAACAGCCTCTATCTTAATCTGCCTGCCTCCACTCTCCGCCCTCTGCAACTCATCCAGAACAGAACTGCGAGACTTGTCCTTCGCCTCAAGCCCAGGGACCGTATCTCTCCAGGACTAAAATCTCTACACTGGCTCCCAGTGGCTACGAGGATTAAGTTCAAAACCCTCTGCATTGTCCACAAGGCCTTCTGGGGCCTGGGGCCTAAATACCTTCAACTCTCTCTTCCTAAATATCTTCCTTCCCGAGCCCTACGCTCATCCGTCTCCAACTCCCTCAGGGTCAGCCGCTTCTCGAAGCAACGAGCTGGGGGTAGATCTCTCTCCGCGGCAGGGGCCTCCCTCTGGAACAGCCTTCCTGCCTCCCTGAAACTTGAGGAGAACCATCTCCGGTTCTGTAAGCACCTCAAAACCTTCCTCTTCACTTCTGCTTTCTCTCTCCCTCTCCCCTGCTAAAATCTTCACCAAAACTGCACTGATTCTGCAACTGGGCCACTCTCACCGACCTCGGTCCTGGGCCCAGTCACTCTTCACTTGCACTGCCTCCCTGGCAACCCCTGCACTGCGGGACTGTCTCTGTATCCCTACAGCCCCCCCCCCCAGCACTTATCTGCACTTACCTTGCACTTGCCACCAGCTGGCCCCATTTATTTTTTATTTTATTTCTATTCTACTTATTTGTACTGCACTCCCCCCCTCCCCCTTGCACTTTTTCCCTTCCCCCTACCCCTGCACTTGCGCGGTCTGAATGACACCTGGCCTAGTAGGATCGTTGTCTGTCTTCCCCTTGTTCCCCCCTCCCTGCCTCGTCGCGCCTTGAAACACTTGTGTATAGGCACGTTACAAATGCCATATCATATCATATCATGTTTGGCTTTCTGCTTGTTCAGTTCTCTGATGTTGCCTGATTCACTGCTCATTTTGATCTGACTAGATGAGTCGTGGTGTTAAATGGTTTTTGGTTGAGAAGATTGTGTGTATACCTAGAATATGAATATAATTGAAGTCATTCCTGGGTATACCATCAAGCAGAATATTGTTAATGCTAAGTTGTTCAAGGCAAAAGGGAAAGGGCGATTCCTTGCTACCTAATTTCAAGTTGCCCATTGAAAGTGAGAATGGTATGCTGTTACATAGTTATTAAATAGAAATATCACTGAAGGGAATCTAGCCTACATTTTTCTTTCTACAAGCCATTTACATACATGAAGGTCCAGTAGTTTGTTGTAGTTGAGTTTTTACAATGCTGTTGACATTGACATGTCTATTGAGTATGGAAGGAGGTTTCCATTTGCAATAAAGGGGAAGTACAGAGAATTTGATAGGCAGGGATTTTTAAATTAATTATTTGTTTTTGACAAATGAAAGTCTTATGCTCGATACTCATGCAATTTAATCAATGTGGCATGTGCACCACGGGTAAGCAAAACATATAAGTGGTGATGTGTGTGTTACAAAAGTCTCTATTTCTATGACTGCAGCATTGAAAACTGAGGTGAACAGTTTCCTGATTATTTTTCATCATTGCTTTCGAATGTAATGGAAATGCAACTTATTTTCTGACTGATTCAATTATTTCTCTTTCGTTAACAATAATACCCGAGCCATTGTTGGGAAGGGGCTGATCCGTCCCGCCCCATGCACTTTAGAGTAAGGCAAGCTGCATTCGATTCACTATGATGGGCCAGGGGGAAGGGGAGATGGTGGTAGGTCGCCACCCCAATATAATCAACCCACATGGTATAGCCTAGGATATGAACAAGACTGCCATTTTGCGTAGATGTTAGTAATCATAGTTAGGAGATAAGGCCTGCACAGCAAATGCAGCATTTCATGCACTAGGCCCTAATTGTGAGACGAGGGAAACTTCCAGCCATGCCCGAGCTCCCATGAGGACAACCCACACCCCCAAACACTGTAAAGCTCATTCATTTCTCCAACAGTGTTGCAAAGATGTTTTTCTACCCTAAAGGAATGTGCCCTACAAGATCACGATCCTAGACAGGCGCTTGGTGTGCATGTTATCTCGCACTGGCCAAAGTCTGACTTTGCCCACACCCAGGCAACCACAAGTTATATAGCCCATATAACAGACTAAGTCCCAAGATCCCTGAATTCCAGGGCACCGGGTGACCTTTGACCATCACACCTAAAGTAACAAGTCTTGAATGTTCAAAGAGAACAAACATTGCACGTCTGCGAGCTACAATTATGTGATTTGTATTGCGAGGTGCTGGGAGGGATAAATGATAGTGTCATTGCAGAGTGTTCCTGTGTTACTCTGTAGCTGCTGTTGTCTGTCGGTTTGGACAAAGTCTTTCATTAATTTCAACAACGTGACGTGCAATGTTAAAAACTGGCTCCATAGCAGAGTGTATTGTGGAGTGTCATTGCAGAGTGTTCCTGTGTTCCCGTGGCTTCCCAGGCTTCGGTACTCCTCTTCTACCTGCACCTGCGAGCACGACCGCATTAAAGTCTGCCAGCTGTTCTCCAAAGTGGTAAGCCGATACTGCTTCGTCTCAGGTAGGGGGTGTTTGGTTATATAAGGAGCATTCCATTAAGCCCCATGTTACGCTTCCGCTAAATACTTGTACACTGGGCAGTGTCCCATGGAGCCCTAGACTTCTGTGCACATGAGCTATACTGTTAAGTAGCTATCTACACTCAGGGCAAAATCTGTCCGCATTCGAGATTATTACATCTCCCAGTGGAGCAGCGTGGCAATTAATGAAGTAGCCCTAATCAGTATAGAGGCTTAGTCTCTCCGTTTAGAGCCACGGGGAGTGCGGGACTTGTTCCTTTGAACCGTGTTCTCCTCAATTAACGATCTACTCATGTTTGTGGATCCATCAGTGATCGCTCAGCGGTCACTTCCACACTACCTTTGCCTGGTAAGATCCAGCACTGCACTAAGGTTGTGGCCTGTTGCACGAAGAAACCCTACGGCCTGCGCTCAGGAATGCATGCCGGAGCATCCATAGCCACTTCGGAACACCTGGAAACGGAAGTGTGGTGAGGGGATGGTAAAGGAGGCGCAGCCTTCGCTAAACGGCCCCCTGAATGCCTATTTCCCTACCAAGTCAGCTGTCTCAGTTGCTGCTTTGGTAAACACAGAAGTTCCTCCCCCTTCAATGGAGGCTGACAATAGCTCCCACCCCCTTGATTTGGACAACGATTCCCTATTACAACTCTGCTACGCACTTCAAGGAAACGTTTCGGCTGGGCTTGGCATGGGTGCATCTAGTTGCCCTTCTTCTACGGTGGGCCATGTGCCTCCGGCTGTTGTAGCTGACCAACCCCTTAATCATTTATCAGATGTAATTGCAGCTAATCGATCTGTAGAGCTGGGACACATAGTGAATGGACGTCCAGTTGCTTTGGTTCCTCGCTCAGCTTCAAATTTATCAGCTCCTTTGTTACAGGCACCTACTACAGGTAACCAAAGACTATCTTCAAGCCCTAATTTACTATATGAATCTGCATCAGCATTCTCTGGTTCAGCACACAAGGACTTCAGTACCCACGAAACCTCTGGATCTTTGCAGAGTAATGGAGTCCCTAATTTTGCCGTAAAGATCCTATTAAAACTCTGTGGCCCTATGCACAAAGATCTAAAAGCACAAGGGGTGACTTTGGCTGCAATGTATGGAATGTGACTAATTCTCTATCTGCAGATGGACCAGTTACTATTGATATTCGAGATGAAATAACTCAAAATCCCGAATCCCAGAATCCTAAAGCCCCCTCTTGCAAAACACCTTTTATCTCTGAATCAGATCTAGTTCCTGACTGTATACCACTAAACAGTAGTGTTGTTGAGGCAACTTCTCTGACGCTCTATCCTTCCAGGAAACAACTAAGACGTGTAAAAAAAACTGCAAGCTAAGGCTGCTTCACAATCAAAACGCAGGCACATTCCTGGTGCTCATAACACCTCGGCTGATGCCGAACCGTTAAATTCAACCTTGCGCCCGAGCAATAATATTGCATCAAAGAAACAGCAAAAGAGAGCAGCCAGATGAAAGAGAAGGTCTGCTCTGTCTGTAGGAACTTTAACAAGCTGGCTTGTAGCGGAGGCACCAGAAAAAGATCCCTGAGACTGCGGCATTAATACGCCTAAATCAGTCGTCTCTGGTCCACCTGGGTTACATGTTGGATGTCCCGCTGCTTGTGGAAGGGAAGCTTCAGGCTGCTTCGAGTGTAACTGCTCGTGAGTCCCTGTAAATACAATCTCCCAACAAAAGATTTCTCAGGCATCAACTAAGCTTAATGATGACCAAGGGTGGGAATGGCCGAGGAGCATGATCCCCCAAAGGAGACCAATAGAGTGAATCAATTTTATCCTAAATTGGAATACCCGGGGGGTTCAACCATTGGCTTGGCCAGGGGGGTTCTCGTGAACTGCTTACGTCCTGTGAAATCTTTGTCCTTCAGGAGACCTGGGTTACCTTCGAGCTGGAGTTCGATGGGTATGTAATACATCAAACCCAGGCCCATAAGGGCAAACGAGGTCGCCCTGCAGGGGGCCTATTGATTGGAATCAAAAACTGCCTTAACCCAAGAATAATCCATCAGGGACAACCGGGAGGCAACAGATTGGCCGTCGAAATATCTCTTGTGGAGGGGAGAGGGGTAAACAGGAATGTTTTGGTAGTTAACATCTACGACCCACCTGGTACCAATCTAACAGAGTCTATATCTGATTAACTGGACCTCATATTATCTAAATGGTATGGGAAGGCTAATGCGTAGGGCTAATCCTCTGTGGTGACTGGAATGCCAAATGCATGGATAACAATGGGTGTGGGTCACATGGTAATGATTTTGACCGTTGTGTAATGTTAATAGGCAAATCCAATGACAAATGAAGACTTTGGTTGGACTTTTTGAATGAATGGAGTCTGACCTTATTGAATGGCCGTACCATAGGGGACCAACCTGATCGGGTGACTTGGTCGGTTGGTACTAAAGGTCGACATTGGATTATATGGCCGTCAATTATTGTTAATTGGAACATGTGGCACGCCTTAAGATTGAACTCAATGATTATAGGGACCATGCTACTCTAATGTTGGCATTGATGTTACCTACAATTAATGAGGGGATTGGGGTATGCAGAGATGTGCTGCCCAACAATGCTGGTAATAGAATCCGATGGACACAAAAAAGTATTGAAGCGGTGTGCACCATTGCTTTCCCTGTAGGATTTGAGGTGGGCATTAGCCTGAGGGGTAAAGACCCTGGGGCTACTGAAACATGGATTCAGCAGTTAACCAACTCTGTTTTCAAGAGTAATCCTAAATCTGATATAGTGTGGAAAGCTGGGGGTAGCAACACCTTTGATATAAATATTCGTGATCAGTAGCGCAAGATGCGCAGAGCAATCAGAGCTGCCAGGGCGCAGGTTATACATATTGGCACAGCTTCCCAGCTGCACAGAGTGATTAATGCGATAAGGGGGAAATATCGCTCCGGGCTGAAACTATTTCGACTGTCTGAGCAAAGGACTGCCTGGCAGAATTTTGTCCAAACAGCGATTAACAAAGACACCCGGAAAATCTGGTCTATTAGCCAAAGCCAGGGGTGATACGGTAACCAAAATACGGAACCCCATATCGAGTGATAGCATATATCTGCCAAATTCTATACTGATAGGTTTTCCCCTACTGTAGAGCATTTTCCTGATCCTTGGCCTTTACCCCTGAGTCATAGGATACAGAAGGATGCCATATTGAATCTTAAATCATCCAATGCCCCTGGCCCGAAAGGTCTGGTCAATTGGGCCCAGGTTTTGCTCATTCTCTTTTCCCGACTATGTCAATTGTGCACCATCCCGTCCTCATGGCAACATTCGGTCCTTATGCCGGTGAACAAAAGAGGGGACCGGACTAATGTCACTAACTACTGTCTTTTTTCCATGTTGGGCATTACTGGAAAGATTTTTACGTCACTTGTATTAAAGGAATTGCAATCCTGGGTGCCCTCGAATAAGATCCTCAATTTTGTTCAGACTGTTTTGCGACCCTGGTTCAGGCACTACCCATAACTAGGAGTCCTTGACCAACTTATACAGTCCACTCATAGTAGAAGGGACGCTACGCTTTACATTGCGTTTGTCGACTTCCGTAGTGCCTTTGACCAGGTTAACAGGGAAACATTATGGGCAAAGCTTAGCGACATGAAGTGTCCGTCTTGGCTTTTGCACATTCTGATTCTCCTTCATAGCAATATTTTTGCCAGAGTAAGACTTCATAACGAGAGAGTGCTTCAGATTCTATCCTCATAAATATAGGGGTCAAACAAGAGTGTGCTGCTGCCCCTCTTTTGTTTAACTTATACATCGCTGACCTTCTCTCTCGTTTGTTCATAAAATTTAACTGCCCTCCGAAGAAAGGAGACACATCACTAGTGGGCATGTTGTACGCCGATGATTTGGTGTTATTCGATCGAACAATTTCTGGCATGAGGAATATGCTCAACGAGATGGCTAAATATGCCTCTGAACTGGGTTTAACCATCAATCTGGAGAAAACCAGTGTAATTTTAGTCTCCAGAAACAAGGTCAATAGGACTAGGATGGATACCTTAATTTGTAGCATAGACTATACACTAGCCTACTTCTATTTAGGCCTTGAGTTTGATACCCGGATTGACTACTGGCAGATATTAAGCTACAAAACGAGGCAAGCAAACCTTTTAACAATACAAGCTTGTAGGTTTGCTAGAGGCCATGCAGGATATAGTATACTGGGGATTATTAAGCTAAATCAGCAATGCTTTGTCCCAGCTACCCTGTATGGTCTCGATCATTAGCTATGCAAGATCTTGTTTGGCTGAACAGGCTTGAAGGTCACTATTGACGCTCAGTATTGGACTTGGGTCCGTCCTGCTCAATGGAATTTCTTCGATTAGAGCTGGGCCTAACTTCACTCGGGGGTATGGCACTTTGGGCCAGGGGATGCTTATACTTAAAATATTGTGCCGATCCGATCTGTAAATTGTTGGCAGTGACAGGGCGGAACCTTGACAATCAGAGAGTATCTCGAGGCCTGAATTTCAAGTCCTTGAATGAAAATGTCTTTGCAGAGATTGGCTGGTGTTCGACTCAGATCAGAAATAGGCCTTACCTCCACTCCAAAAAAATCCTTTGAGAAGAAACTCAATAAATGGGATTGGTGTGGGAACTATGCACATCTCTCAAAGTTAAAGGGGTAAGTGGAAGTATTGCAGGTGGTACATCGATACAGAAAAAAGTATACCTCCTTTTGTGTCCCGCCCCTCGTTTAAAGTTGTGGCCTATCTGGAAAACCAGAAACGGGCTGACACGTATTAACTCAGTGTGTTAACTTGAGGCCACTAAACATGTGCAATTTGGGTAGGCATGTGCATTGTTCTGAGGAAATTACCTCAGACTCCTTTTGGGATTATTGTCTAAATTTTTCCTTTCAACCTGCTTTATTTTGGGTGTGGCTGCATATTAAATCTTTGCTCCCCAATTAAAGGGCCTTACCCATTTCCACTCTGTCTAGAAATGTATGTCTTGGGGTGAAGTCAAGCTAAGTTAAGTTTGGGTCTTCTGTTACGTAATGCATGAAACATCTGAAGGAATGATTGATCAGTTGGTGAATAATGTGAAATGATTTAGTGATCTGCTAAATTTCTTTTATTTCACTCTTTGATGAATTGTCGCGGAATGTTTTCTTGAATGTGTTATGACTATTGTGCTTAAATCACAATTGATTGTTTGTTTATGCACACAATTTTGATACCTTGTAATTGGTGCATATGAATTAAAAAAATTTAATTATATCATGTATCTTATTTATATGCTTAACTTTGTGTAAAGCTCAAATTTTGAACTAATCAACAATAAACTTATTATTATTATAGTTTAAAACAAGGGTGGAAACCTTGGAGCCGGGTGGCGCTAAGGGGAGTGAAATGTGTGTCTGGAGGTCAGAGTGCCACCTTTGTGCCAGTCTTAAAGACTGCTAGGTGCACAGTATAATGATGAAGTAGCATTGTGTTAGGAGTGTAGTTCATTTGTTCTTTGATCTTCCTTGATGAGAAGATGATCTCTGCAGCACCCAAGTGATGGAAGACGGACGGACTGGGCTGGAACTAATGACCTGTCATCCGTTATGGAGCAGGTGGATCCTGTATAGGCGCACACCAACCAGCCGCGTGGGTTTTTACTGTATGGTATTGCGTCCTGATGACGATGTGTCTCCTCTTAAGCCTCAGCTTGTAGCCTTTTCCAGCAGAACGTTCTTGGCAGCAGAGTTCCTTGCTGTTGCTCTAATTTTTGTGTGAGATTAAAACTTGTTAACTTTGCAAGATCGACTTGGGCCTTTGTTTCCTAGCGGGTTGTATTCTCTCTGGGTGAGCGTTCAGGGGCATGCCTTCACCATATAGTGTGGGTCTTCTCATCCCCTTTTGATTGTCCCGTTTATACCTCCTGTACATCACAACAGATGAGAATGTGTTCCATACAAAGTACAACGTGCACCAAGAGACCTCCCGCTCCCACATCTGGCTCAGGAGCCTAGCACTGAAGAAGAGGAAGAGAGACTGCTCACACTGCATTTTATGTACTGGGTCATATGAGAACTGCTAGTCTTATGACGCCAGCTCATTAAGGAGCTTTGTTTCCTGTTTTCTCTAGTTATTCATAAAATGTTTTAAAATATGTTTTTTTGTTGCTTCTGGAGTAGATGAAGATATTTTATGAAAGTTGTTTGCAGGTTCAAATAAAGCCTGCATCAGTGGAGTAACTTTGCTGAAAATGTTGGGGGGGCAGATGGCATCTAAAGGAAAGGGGCCTGCCAAATGAGGGGGACAAAATGGTGTTCCACAAAAGTTGTTGGCGGGGGATGCATCCTTGTCCCACTCTAAAATTATGTTAGTTCCATCGTGGCTTCTGTGTGCCTATATAACGTGGGTGGTGTGGCGGTCAGAAGGGAAGAGATAAGTGAATGTTTTCGCTCTTTTTATGCCAACTTGTATGCTGAGGGCCGTCTTCCATTAGAAAATGAACTAGCTGAGTTCTTTGATAAGATTGATGTTCCCTGCCGCTCCAGTGATGGTATAGATTCTCTTGATGCTCCAATTTCCGTTGCGGAAGTTCTACAGGCTGTCAAAGGGTTAAGGGCTGGGAAATCTCCTGGTCCAGATGGACTGCCTGTTGAATTTTATCAGTCAGTTAGCACCAGAACTGTGTGCTCTTTATAATCGGTTCCTAAGTGAAGGTATTTTATGTCCCTCGATGAAGGAAGCTATTGTTAAGGTGATCCCCAAGTCAGAACGAGATACATCTAAGGGCCTCATTACATGGAAAGAGGTAAGAGTTAACGGTCACCGGTAATGGTATCAGTGACCGTTAACCCTTACCGCCTTACCACGAGGTCCCTTTGTGGGTTGGTACTTTAACGCCTGCTTTTTAGCAGGCGTTAAAAACCAACCCGCAAAGGGACCAGGGTGCTAATTACGGTACGGCAATTTGCAGTACCGTAATTAGCACATTCCCATTCCCATTATGCCTAATAGCACCTTGGTCCACCGCCTACCGCGTAATGAGACCCTAAGTGTTGTAACTACCGTCCTATATCACTCCTTAATGTGGACGTGAAGATTTTTACAAAAATACTGCCAACAGATTGGATAAATATATAGGTGACCTTGTTGATAGAACGCAAGTAGGACTTATGAAACAACGCTATGGCTATGATAATATCAGAACTCTTCTAGATGTTTTGAATTTGTCAAATTCGGAATCCATCCGTTTGTTCATTTTTTTAGATGCTGAAAAGGCTTTTGACAGTGTAAACTGGACTTTTTTGAATTACACCTTGGTGAATATGGGCTTTGGCCCCTTATTTATTAATGCTGTTGGAGCTCTACGGTTGGATATTAGTGCCAGGGTTAGGGTGAATGGGGACCTATCAGCTTCTTTTAAGCTATTCAGAGGCACACGACAGGGATGTCCTTTGTCGCCTTACCTCTTACCTCTAATTTGGCATTGGAGCCTTTCTTGATTTATATTCCACAGAGTCAAAGTCTTTCAGGCTTCAGGGTAGGGGAGAATGAAATTAAAATACTGGCCTATGCAGATGATGTCACGATCATTCTTGGTAATCCAGAGGAAGGGGGCTCAATTTTGCAGAATATGATTGAAGAGGTGGGTATGCTTTTGGGTTATAAAATTAACTGGGAGAAAACTCTAGTATTTCCAGTTAGAGATACTGCTATACGTGATCAATTGATGACTTGGGACTGTAAATGGGAGAATAGGAATGTGAAATATTTAGGGGTATATCTCACCAGAGATATGAAGGGATTGGTTGGGTATAATGTGGATAGAGTAATAGAAACTCTTTGTAGAGATATCCGTAAGTGG
Organism: Ambystoma mexicanum; assembly: GCF_040938575.1. NCBI lineage: Eukaryota > Metazoa > Chordata > Amphibia > Caudata > Ambystomatidae > Ambystoma > Ambystoma mexicanum. The sequence goes on from NC_090939.1 coordinate 67,734,877, forward strand.
GGAAGACTCTTATTGACTATCTGGGTGAAGATTAATGCAATTAAAATGGTGATCTTACCTAAGGTCCTATATATCGTTCAGTCACTCCATTTAAGATTTACAAAAACGATTTTGGGTCATATAGATAAAGTATTCCAGGAATTTCTATGGGGGGTTGGTAAAAGACCTAAAATACCACGGTATGTTATGGTCCATAGTGTCCACAATGGGGGGTTGGATACCCTATTCTTGAAAATTACTATAAAGGTTACTTATTTCACTCTCGACAGACCATTGATTCTGCGATGGGCTCAGATTGAGGAACATAAAATGAGGCCGTATAGCATTGAGAGTTTATATTCATTGGGAAAGTTACCTAAGCATGTGGCTGATTTACAAGCCGTGATCGCCACCAAGGAGCCTTTAACTTCGCTGATATTGGGTAGTGGGCAAGGTCTGTACATATATAGCGAGGCTTCCATCTGGCCCAATCCAGGATTACAGATTAATAATAAAATGTTATGTTGGAACAGTTGGATTAACATTGGTATATTGTCAATAGGATACATCTGGTGTGATGGAGGAATGCCAACCTTTGAATATTTGAGGTGGCTGTGATATCTGAGAGACAGCAAATGCTGGACGTACCATTGAAGCAGAGGCCTGGAAGGTGTGATTTCCCTAAAATTATTCCACATATGGTGTCAAGTTTTTTAAAGCTCTTTCCATTGGAGAGTCAATCAATAGTGTCATGGGATAAAATGAGACTTCATTGTTTTGAAGAATTGGGCAGGGTTATCTTGATGACGGGATGGAGTATGTGTGGAAGGTTCCTATTAAGGCAAAAATTGATCTGAATCAACAAAGGATTTTGGGGCGCCTTTTATGGACCCTGGTTAAGATGAGTAGGTTGATATTAAGTGACAGTGATACATGCTGGGGATGTCTGAAAGAAAAGGGCACCTTGTTACATATGTTGTGGAATTGTACCAAAGTGTCAGTTTTTGGAATGATGTTTTGGATAGGATCGACATATGGAATATTGTATTTCCAATAACTCCTCTAGCTGTGCTTTTGAAATCTCCGAATTGTGGTCGACACCTTGATTATGTGACACTGTGTTGGGTTAACAAAGTTCTTTTGGTTGCTACCAGATACATATTAAGAGCTTGGAAAACCAGGAAAAAACTGTGTGTTGAGGAATGGCTAATAAATGTACAACTTCTTTCGAGCCCCGAGTGGGTCAAATTTGGTAAACTGCATAGAGAGGATGCCTACAAGGAACAATGGAGACTGTTTAATGAGTTCTAAGAATAATACTTTGCTAGGGTGTATATGATATTGTTTCAAATTTTTATGGTGGGGGGGTCTGTTATGGGTGTTGGTGTTTGTCATGTCCTGTGTCTATGTCAGATTAATTTATAACTCTGATAATATGTCATCAATTTGCTATTTACTAATCAGATGGTCTATTGTTGATTCATTTATTGTTTAATTTGTTAATTTTTATCCTGGAAATGATAATTATTTTATATGCTGAATTTATTACTTATGCATTGCTTTATTGGTATGTTACTGTTGTTGGAAAAGTAAATAAAGAGCATAAAAAAATTAGGCACATGGTATGCATCATGTGTTTGTTAATTACTGTCACTAAATGTTTTCATATACCGATGCCATTTTCGAGAAAAAAAAACGGTTTAAACCGTAGTCGCCATAATTTCTGCATTTAAAATTAAAATGCATGAACTAGTTGCACATGCACTTCTTTAATTTCGTAAAGTAAAAAGTTTTGACCCCGCGTTAGTCCAGTGTGCGGATCCCACAGCTCCTGCTGCACCCGCTGCAAGCGGGCCGGGACGTGATCCCATGCAGCCCCCTGACGTTCTGGGTCCAAAGGTATCATCCCATCAGTGCCAGGGCCTGCAAACCTGCTACGGTGAATGCGTAGCCAACGCAGTCGCCGCAGCTTTCCCTGCAGGATCCTGCAACGCTGATAGCGCAACTTTGCTAGCCTCGGCCCGTAGGCGTGTAAGAACTCTGCATAAACTACGCCGTTGCCGCAGCTTTCACTGCAGAATCCTGCAACGCTGATAGCGCAACTTTGCTAGCCTCGGCCCATCGGCGTAAGAACTCTGCGCAAGGTACGCCTTTGCCGCAGCTTTCAATGCAGAATCCTGCAACGCTGATAGCGCATCTTTGCTAGCCTCGGCTCGTCGGCGTGTAAGAACTCTGCGTAAGGTACGCCGTTGGCGCAGCGTCCTAGGCCGCAGTTGCCCTTGGCAGTCCACGTGAGCCGCTCCTCCGAAGCTCTCCACCATGCAGGCCGCCCTCCGTGTCCTGGCTCCCCGGGCCCTCCCGTCGCTGGGACCCCTCAGTTCCTGCAGGCCTCGGGCGCTGCACTGCACGGCCAGCTGCGCCGGGGCCCGCGTGGCTGTTGTGAGTATCTGAGGCTCTCCCCCCCGTGCCGTGTCCCCACTTTTCCTGAATACTCTGCTCGCCTCTCTCCCCTTCACTTCCGGGTCACGCCTCCCTGACTCCCAGGTGTTCCCTCCTCGCTTATAGCTTCTGGCTTTGGCCGCTGCCACCCCCTTCTGGCCCCTCCCTCGCTGGAAACACAGCGCCTTCCCACCTCCTTCCCCCAACTTTCATTCTCCTGTTCAATTGCCCCCCCTCACGGGTCGAAGGGCACAAATAGTGGTTGAACCATGTTCCCAGCCACCCCCAACTGACCCCATTCACACCCCTCACAATACAAACCTCATACCTGTTTCCTCGGGCCTGGCCTTTCTCCCACTCCACTCCCCACTTGTGTTTTACATGACCACTGTTACTTTCAGCCATTAACCATCCAGCCCCAGCTTTATGCACCCTCATCTTTCTAATCATCCCCACAGCTTCCAGGTTTATGCACCCTCCCCTTTCTAATAATCTCCCACCTCCCCTAGTTTCAGGTTTATGCTCCATCCCATTTTAATAATCTACCATTCACCCCCTAGTTTGCAGGTTTATGCCCCCTCCCCTTTCTAATAATATTTTATTCACACCTCTTACGGACACGCAAACACTAAAGCCACCCCTCCCATCCTCCCTCCCTCCCACCCATTATATACACACACATAGCAGGGCCAGCAGCAATTTCACATTAATTGGTTGCTTAAATGCAAGAGGCACGATGGTCACTGCAGGGACAGGGCTAAGGGAGTAGGCGTTATGTCCCAAGCAAGCTATTGAAATAAACAACAGCAAGCCAGCAGCTGCAAGATAGCTCAATGGGTTGTGACATTAGAGCCGATACAGCAGGGCGGGGGTTGGATCCTCGGAAAAGGGGTAGCAAAACACAAAAGCGCCCCTTGCCTGCCATCCAGGAACGGTACTGAGTGTGAGAAAGAAGGGATCAATAGAGGAATGTCATAACCTTTTAGTTCCCGCCCACTTGGACCTCTGATCATCCTCGTAATCTACCCTGCTGCAGTATCCCACTGTCCATGTTCCCCAAACTCTTCTTCAGACTGTCTTTGTAGGCCCTCGTGCCTCCCTAATGTCCCTGTCCTTCCACTACATCTGCACCGTCCCACCCGCACTATCTTCCTCCCCACTGCCCATGTTCCCTACTACTCCTTGCTCTATTGTTTTGTTTATACTGCCTTTGTCGTGCCATTGGTTTCCCTACTTCGTGATAAAGTTCGCAGATGGTAACACCCAGTGCTTTAAATGAGGGACGGTGGAAAGAAGTGCATGTACTCAGCAAGCTACGAAACTGGACATTCCGGTGCAGCACTTTTGGCGCCAGTTTTTTTGGCACGGCACCGTGGGCACAGGTCCGTTTTAGGCACACCATGTTGTTTGCAGGCAATGCCCAGTGAGATTAAATCATGTGCCAGGGGGCACAAACTTTGGTAAAGCAGTGTATCTGAGATCATTTCACACAAACTTGCAGTTTGTTGTTATGCATTATGTTAAGAAAGTTTGAATATCTGTATTAAATAAGACTTTCTTTTTTTGCGTTTCAAAACTAGCAGATATCATAGCTGTAATCTAGGCTTTAGAAGGAAGTTTTATTGCTCACTTTCATTGCTTAATAAGAAATAACTGGAGCTGTGTGCGAGTTTTCAGTCAAAAACGTTCCCCACCACAACTCTTAATTACTTAACATTTACATATTAGAATAGGCACTGCTAATAACAAAAAAAATCTTTAAAAAGTAATTTCCCAGACTTTCCAAACCAATCATTGCTCCTTAAAAGGACGCCAATGGTTACAGGTGAAGGCCACTTAGCGAAACAGTGTTCCGTGCCTAGAGTGGTGAGAGCAGAGTAGCAGCATGTTTGTCTCTCCTTTTGTTCTGCAGGGTAAGGGTGGGTGGGCGGTGGGTGGGCCCTGAAAGAGACATTATGGGTGGGTGGCTGAAGGAGACATTATGGGCACTGCAGGTGATGGAGAGAGGAGGAGAGCAAGGACACTGCTTTTCCCAGCAAAGGCTGCAGAAACTTAATCCTTAAAGTTGCGATAAAGTGAAATTAAAAGCTTTCATTTTCACCTCGCGACCTAGTTGAGCACTGGTACTCTCTTTCAGGCATTGAGAAGTGCAGGTACTCAAATGCTCAAAAATAATAAGTGCAGGTACTGTGGCCGGGTAGAACCGGCCCATTTAAAGCACTGGTAACATCAATGTCTCATGGATTACTGCTTCAGTCTCAGGGACAGAGGCAACTGACTCCTCAGACACCCAAGTTTCTTCAAATACATTGTAAAAGTATAACCTTAGTAGGTTTATCTATGATCTCACTATGCAACAAGCCAGGCAAAGTGAAGTTCAGTATAATGGGCTTTGATTGGCAAACAACGAAAACCACAATTCTAGATTCACAATTGTACAAATCTGCCTGTTCTACCTGGAACTGGCAAGCTGATATGGAAGGTTATCTGATTAAATGCCCGAGCAAGAGGTTGCGTAGTGACTTCATGCACTTTCGCTTTAATGTCTTGTCTACTAAATAAGTACAATGCATTAGAAATCGTACAATTGAAGGTGATCGATGGTGCAGGTACTGCAAGACTGTTGATGTTGTTGAAACTCTCCAGCACATTTTATTGGTTTGCCCCTGTTTAAAGACTCAGAGGATAAAGTACTTCTCAAAATGTGCAGTGTCTATACATGAAGTGCAAAGAGACTTCATATGGTACAGAATGCTGCACGATAATTGCATAAGTTTAAAAATATCTGTGACAACTTTTTTGAGAAATGTTTGTGACTTGAGTTAACCTGGGTAAAAGATTTTACTTGTCTTGATTTACGCAGATCTGGATCTGAGGAAAATTTTCTCATCTGTGTTTTTCTTTTATTCTGAAAACATAATGTAAGTTTACTATGATATGAACATTTTGATACAAAAAAGGATTAACTTGTATTCAAAGTTTGGTACTTTTATGCATTCTTTTTTTAAACTTTTTTTTTCTGTACAATCAATGTTTGATAAATCTTGTGATATTGTATATTGTATTTTGTGATATTGTAAAGGTTTGTAAATAAACCAAAGCAATAAATAAAAAAAAATAACCTTTACAAACCCAACAATACCTTTGGTCCCCCTTATCGCTTGGTAAACCCATCAGTCTCTTTTTTTTTTAATGGGTCATTATATACGCATGACACATAGAATGTTAGGAGCTGCATATTTTGTGCCATTAGATGTCGTTTTCTAGGGGAGTGAGATGTTTTGCCTCGGGCATAGTAACACACAAGCAAAGAGAATACTAGAAAGATCTAAGCAAGCCTTGTCAGTTTGTTGGCGGGGGTCTACTGCTGGCTGTCAAGGACTAAGAGGAAGCTTGCCTTTCAGATAGTCATCACACCGCGCATACTGTCTAAAACACCCTATAGTGTGTGGGCGCTAGATGTGATGTGTAAATTCCCTCCCGATAGCCTTGGGTACATGTAGACAAAAAGTGCAGGGTTCAACTAAAGATCTGCAGCTAAGCACAAGAAGGCCACATTTTTATCTGTGTGCGCCAATAAATACACCAGCAGAAAAGCACTGCAGTGGCTACTGAGCGTTTAATTATAGATATTGGTCGGTGTCTCCGTTTTAAAAACAGTCTCTTGTTTTGGGGAACAATTGCAGAAATCAATAACTTATGGTGCTCTCCACGTACCATTTGCTGGTTTCATCAGCTGTGTACGCTGTTCAAGCATTCCTCAGCATAGTTTAACTGTGTGCTACATAAGGTAGTCAAATGATTTGCTTGTGTAATCTTCTGGACATCTGTTCCTCCAATACCTCTCAAACCAGCACATCTGAAAGATGCAGTACATTGACCCCGCTTCTACGTGTAGTCCTACATCATTCTTGTGTAGTATCCAAACTTTATATCAAGAGACAAAACATTCTCTCCATTTGTGTAATAGTCAAGTTGATGGAGGAGGCATGGCCCTGCTATTCACCGCCATTGCGGGTCAGATAGCACAACGTGCTAAGCGTTTGCCCGTGATATCTGTGCACGGCCTGCTGTGGCAGGCTCGAATCCCGGCATGGTCAACTCAGCCTTTCATTCTTCCGAGGTTGATAAATTAAGTACCACTCTGTTGGATAATAATGTCTTCTGTTATTTCAGCGCTCTGAGACCTATGGGTGTGTAGTGTTATATAAGAAATACGTTATTATTATTATTATTGAATATGGGGCATGCTGGAAACACAAGAGAGAGGTGTAGTGTAAAACCTCAAACCCTTTTATAGGCCATGATCTATGCCCTAGGGAACAACTCCCACTGTTTTCTCAATGTTCGGCTCCTTCTCAAAAGTCTGATATTGGAAAGACAGGGGTGGGCAAGTTGTAGATCATTAATGTCTAAGAATATTTTTGTATGATGCATGTACTGTAAATGCAATCTGTGTGCCATGCTATGCATAAGGTGCCATGTACTCTGCTGACCCAGTAAATGTTTAACACAAACTTGTACATCACATGATACCTGGAGGGGAACTACAACCCTGAGTTAGCCCGACTGGCCCTGGAGAGGCTTACCTCCTTACTCTTGGATCGCCCCTCCAAGGTCGAACTTGGTCCCTTTCTTTCCGCCACCTCTCTCTACCTGTGGCGTACCCCAGGGCTCTATCCTCTCACCCTGGTGTTTCAACCGCTACTTGGCCCCTCTGGCCCACCTGATCTCCCCCTTCTCTAACTTTCAGTGTTATGCAGATGACAATCGGCTTTCCTTGAGGGTCCCCCCAGCCTCCTCTCCTCTCTTGCTCATTCCTGACTGTCTATCTGTGATTCAGGATTGGTGCACATCCAACAATCTCTGCCTTAATGCCAGTAAGACAGAGATTCTTCTCATTGGGACCCCAACCCCTGCTTTCTCTCTCTCACTCAGGCTGTCCGCCTTGGTCCCTCTTCCTGTGAGGCTAAAAGCCTTGGTGTCATCTTCGACTTTTCTCTCTTTCTCTCCTCACATCTCGGACGTTGCCAAGAAGTCCCATCACCAGCTGCACCTCCTCAAAGGGACTCTTCCCTTTGTCACGTTCCCCCAGAAGATCACTGTCTCCAGAACCCTGGTTCTCTCTAGGCTGGACTACTGCAACAGCCTCTTTCTCAATCTGTCTTCCACTACTCTCCACCCTCTGCAACTAATCCAGAATAGGACTGCACGACTTATCCTTGTCCTCAAGCCCACAAGACAGTATCTCTCCAGCCCTGAAATCTCTGCACTGGCTTCTGGTGCTGCAATTATCAAGTTCAAGACCCTTTGCATTGTCCACAAGGCTTTCTGGGGCCGGGCCTGCACTACATCCAACTCTCTCTTCCAAAATACCTTCCTTCTCAAGCCCTTCGCTCAGTTACCTCCAACTCTCTTAAGGGTTAGACGCTTCTCCAGGCAGAGGGTAGGGGGTAGATCTCTCTCCTCTGCAGGTGCCTCCCCCTGGAATGGCGTCCTTGCCCTTCTCAAACCTGAGCCAGACCACCTGAAGTTCCGGAAGCACTCAAAACTTTCCTCTTCTCTGCTTTCTCTCTCTCCCTCCCCTGCTGACCTACATGTCTGCTGTACCGACTGGTTGCTTGGCTACCCTCAGAGTCTCACTGGGTACCAGGCTCTTTCTTGACCAGTCACCCTTGCACTGCCTCCGTGCCTACCACGCACTTAGGGGCTGTAACTTTAACCCTACAGTCCCTTGTTCTCATTGCACTACCCAGAACCGCACTGCCCTGGCTGCACTTACTCAGAGCATTGCTGCCCTGTTTTCCCTTCCCGCTCCCTTGCATCCCCAGCCCCTTTCCCCTTGCACTTCTCGTTCTTGCACTTGCACGATGTGAAGGAGGCAAGGCCTAGTAAGATTGTTTGTCTTGTCCTCCCTCTGTCTTCCCTCCCTTGTCTTGTCGCACCTAGAAACACTTGTGTACAGGCACGTTATAAATGGCTTATATCATACTGCCAGCTGGTGCCACTTGCCCTCTTCATGAGGACCCGGTTCCGTGGTGCCAAGATACAAAATCCATTGTTGCTTTCATCCTTTTTGGAGCTTGTATTTGTTCAATTACCGTCCACGTAAAGTCATTTGGACTGTGTACCTTTGTCCTTCCTATTACGACTACAAGAGTGATGTTCCCCTATCCAGATTTTGATCTGTCTGCTGGTCATGCCCATATCGCGAAGTTTGCAGGGACGAGATGTAAAATAAATGACATGGGTTATGGTACAATAAAGTTCCTCTATTTCCATGCATTGGTATCCCCAAATCAATCTCCTTGGTCCCCTTTGTGAGTGGCGTGACAAATCTAGAGAATTCGTCCCTTCTCCCCAAGGGGGAGACAACCCTTCTGAGACTAGGGTTGTGAGTCCACTATGCAGAATACTCCCCAGGGGACAGGGCAAGCAGGATCTGAGGGTGACCCCCACCTTAGGGGACAGGAACTTCCCAAGCAAAGATATTTCTATACCTCTCTATTGAATCGCCAATCTCTGCAGGATGCGTGGCAGCAGAACCTTGTAATAATATACAGGGTACTTTAAATGGGTTTGGCTTTGTTTCTGACTCTTGTTTGTGTGATGCCACGTTAGAGGTGTGGTGGGTGGAGAGCCCGTGGAATGTTGCTGAGCCCAGGCGAGAGGTAGAGAGAACTGAGCGACTGAGAGGAACAAGTAAGGAGACAAACAGACGCCAAAGACTGGTACCCGACCGACTGGAGAAACCAAGAGCGGCAACCCGACCGAGAGGAAGTCAGACCGGGGGTTCTGCCACCGGAACCTAGGCCTCCTTCCCTGCGATGCCTCACCGCAAGCAAACAAGTATGCAGCTGTGGACTGGAAGCTGGTGGAGGGCGGACTCCTACTGTAGGAGCCCATGCAGGGCTAATGCCGTGAAGAGCCTAGGAGAGGCCGAAGCTGCTAAAAACCCACAAGGGGTTACAAGTGAGTATGCTCTGGAAAGGGGAGAATCTTGAGAGTCAAAAAACCCACAAGGGGCCCAGAATGAGAATACCCCAGGGGGAGTGAAAGACAACGACGAAGCTAGCAAGGGGCTAATACCTTGAAAGGCCTGTGAGGGGCAAAACTGAAAACAACCTGTCTGGGGCTTACAAGTATGACTATCCTAAAAAGGGGAAAACTAAGAGAATGTATATACCCAAGAAGGGGCACAAATAAGGAAGTTCCAGTGGGGAGTAGAGCTCATAATAGAAGTTTGAATACAGAGAATCAACAAGCCTATTAGAAACGGACACAATCTCCACAGGAGAAGATAGCAAACCATAAAGCCAGAGGCCTGGAGGGCACGATAGTTCAAGCAGAACTATAAGTGACGAGCTGAGTAAAGCATTACATTCTCCAGAACTAGAGACTTACTTTGAGGAGCGAGTGCAGAAAGACACTGAATACCTATAATCAGTAATTGCACGAGAGTGTTGACAATGAATGGGACAATTTTCATGGGGAGCCCGAGCCACCTATTATCCAGGAACAAGAACAGAAACCCAAGGATTACAGTTTTTTGCTTAACAGGCCGTATCTGTGTTAGAGGAGACCAATGGGAAAACTGGGTGGGGGTCAGAAAGCAGCCACCCCGTGGACAGTATAGTGGACATAACTTACTGAGGCTAGTTACATTGTTGAGTTTTAGTGGTAGGGCTAGCATAGGACAGAATAGGTTTGGACAGAGGACAGAATTTATGTGAGACATCTTGGCATGCACTTACTTTTGGTTGATGATAGGGAACCTCGTCGTAGACATAACGCTAGTTCCGATTTTCTTTTCTTTAATAAACACCCTTGAAACATGTCTTCTTGTCCGACTTCTATGTTCGAGTTACCACAGTGGGAAAACACATTTTCCATATGCCACATTTGCCAGCCAGTAAGATAGCTCAGTGGGTTGAGCACTCGCTGCTGTGATCTGTGTGTGATCCGTAGGGGCCACGTTTGAATCTGAGCATGGCCAACTCAGCCTTTCATCCTTCAGCGGTCATTAAATGAGAACCAGCTTTGGTTGGGTGATTTTATGTAAATTTTCATCATTATATGGGGTCTGTCTGGTTGGGGTCGGGGTCTCATAGAGTGTTGGCTGTGATCATAAAGCGAGTCGTATGTCCCAATTTCTAAAGCTACTCTTTTTAATCTTTTTTGTGAGAGGTGAAAAGGATAATACGCATGTTAGTATGTCTGTGTCATTGTTCCTCGTAGACGCTTAACATGACTGCTCTCGGAATCAATATTACCCTTTGTGTATGTGTTCTTCACTAATCTTGGATTCCCCTGTTAACATAGGAATTGTGCCGAGTGTCGATTGTTGATTAAATCCCTGAGTAATTGAACAATTGCATCTAAATCATGAAAAATGACCAAGGTGTACATTTCCCCTTATTCTTCTTGTATATTGTATGCCCCGGGAGGATAGCACAGCGGCAAAGTGTTCGCCTTGGAAGCAAGATGACACAAAGCAACACAGGTTCGATCCCCATGTCCGCGCTTAGAAACCTCTGGGTATTTAAGCATTATAAATACGCAACTAACACAAAAAGAAAACAATTACGCAAACAAACAATTCCTGTAACAGCGCCTCGATGCCCGCTGGCTGTGTGAGCGCATTAAAAATGCAAATAAAGAAATATTCGTTGCTACTGTACTACAGAAGAGAGTTACGGTCTGAGGGTTCGAAATTAAGATCTGGTTAGCAGAAGCTAAAACCAGTTCCTGGGTGTAGGGCATCAGCCAGTAGGCAGGAGCTAGCAGTGGGGACCCAGGAGCGAGTTACCAGGGCACCTCAAATCTAATTCCATATGAGATGAACACTTCTACTTGTTTCCATTACGAATGGTTCATTATGTTTGAATGTGCACTAGATGTGTCCTAATTCTTCTTTATTAGCATTCTCAAATACTGACATGTATTGTCATGTATACATGTTTGTAAGGCACCAATTGCCTTGGGAGCCAAAAGTAGCTCCTGGTTTCAAGCGAATCAGGCTCTCCTAGGCTAGAAGCAGGAGCTTAAAAGCTCCAAGTTCCCCTCAATTTTGAACCCTGGATCTGGTGGGTTTTCTGTATACTATTGTCAATAATTGACTATTTGTTGACTGGATTAGTAGGTTCAGAAAATATACATGAGTTGTACTCTGGGTGCATGTGAAATTAAGAAACCTCTTGTTCTGTTGGTTCAGCCATTCATGAAATACCGCCATTAGAGTCTCAGAGCCACCCAGATCATCAGTACATTGAGGTGTGCAAAATTTCAAGTCGTAAGCCACTAGCCACAGGAGGCTGACAAGGTGGTATCATTTTGGCTGTAGCCATTTATTCAAATAAAGAAAATAACCTCTCCCTATTTCTAGAGGGGTTTTCTCTACAGAATAACTCAGGTGCTCGTCAGTATGTAAGTCAAAAACCAATATACCATCCTCTGCCTAAACCAACTACTCCATCCCTAGCACTAAGAAATAAACCAAGAAGAAACGGGTTCAATGAACCTCTTAGCCAAGCCACCAGGAGAATGGCTTGCTTCTCCTGGTGAAACAATCCAGTCTTAGGTTGACTTAACAGCAGTCTCTTGTATCAGGATCGGAGTTACCAAATATACGTAGATCAGGAGAAGTACTCCCTTCTCCTGGTCTATCTGGAAGAGCTTTGAAGACTGTTCCTTGATAGTCCTTTGTACAAGTCTTTAGAATTCTCTATACTTCCTCCCAAGGATTTGCGAACAACAGAGTTAAGTCTTAATCAACTATTCTTCTTATTGATGGCACTTTGTCAGCACTTTTTATATCTTGATGATTGGGGAGATTACTCCCTGACAGTTCTTTGTCTTTTGGTATCTTTGACATAGACATAAGTTGGGTTTCCCACTATAACAAGGGAGTTCACTCCCGAGGCACTCTTGAGATTTATGGTTTCTCGTGTCACCACTGTGATGAGGGCGATCACTCCAGAGGAATACTTGATTTTTCGGGCTCCCTGGACCCCATCCGGCCTTCCTGTTGTATCTTCACTGGGAAGTGCTACCGGGGTCTCAGGTTACTGTTCGTTCTGCACACGTTTGCGCGTATTCCTGCTTTCCACCTCTTTGGTCTGTACGGCTCACCGGAGCCATTGCTGCAGCGGTCCCAGCGTGTTTTATGGACCAAACGGTAATGATTTCGGCAGCGCAGGTTTGAATTTTCCGGGCCCTGCAGGGTGGATGCCAGCTTCCCTGGCTACTCTGCCTGCTCCCGAACACACTTAGTCCTTCCTCTGTCTTTACTGTATACTGCTGAGCCCCCCCCCCAGCGTAGCGTCTGTGTTTGTCGTCAATACCTTTTGAAGTTATCTTCCTGCCTCCTAGTGTCCACCTCGTCGCAGTTCTTTGGTAATCTCTTTTACTATTGTTGTTCATCTCAGTCCTATCTGGTCTTACAGATGCGATAGTAAAGGCTTCACAATAACACACATTAGTAGTTTCAGGTTGGGAGGAAGGAATAGTCAATGGGGTCATGACTTTTGGGGACAAGGGTTTAGGGAGTTCTTTTACGGGACAGGAGTCCTTATCCCCATGAGGGGAGTCTCACCCTATGAGGTCCTCTGTCTTTTTTACCACCCCTAGGGGGACTATTGGGTAGCAGCCTCCCCTTTCTAGCCTCAGAGGGAAGTCTTCTCTCTTGGGAGAAGTGACGAGATCCTGTGAATAGTCCCACAACACACAAGTCACTTGCCTTATCTGTGAAAGAAGGTTGGTGGATGACACGAGCGCACCCACACCTAAACCTTCACACTAATGTAGTAGTGATATCAATAAACATGACAAGTACATATTATCACAATCCAGTTATGAAACCAAACAATATGTTTTATTCACTTTCTCATTTTTGTTTTTGGCGAATTTCTGTGGCAAAGTGCCACAAAGCTCCCTAAACCATTGTTGCAGAAGAGAGAGAGAGGAAATGGGGTTGTGAAGCATAGCAACGGGCAATGCCATGGCATAGAACTGCCAAATCATTGAAAGTTGTATAGCTCAATGGCAACGCGCTCATCTTGGAAGCAAGACGACACAGAGCAACAGAGGTTCGAATCCCCAGTCTGCGCTTACAAGTGTGTTATAAAAAAACGATTATAATTATAATCTTTTTTTTCAAACTCTGCAGCTCTTCTACCCAATGAGAATTTCCCTAATAATATTTGCTACAATCATCAGCTGTGTAAGAATCGAGTCAGGTTCTAGGCTTTCCATTTCCCAGCTGTGAAGTGATTTCATATTTGGCTAGTTTGGGCTATTTTCAAACATTTGGTTTATTTTGGGCTAATACTGGCAGCAGATCTTTTTTCTTTTTGTCCTCCTGAGGCTGCCTTTCTACCCCCATTTACCCCACACCCACTCTTCCACCGTCCACCCTCTTTACATGTCTTGGTTGGGTTTTGTTTGGAGTATTTTGGGCTCCGTTTGACAAGTCCGCCCGAGGCTGCATTGTTTTTCATGTTTTTTGCCCCCAACCAACTACCAACACTGACCCCCTAATCTCTCTAACCCCACCCCTACCCACACCCTTTCATACTACTGCCAGACACCCATCTCTCTCTACCCCATCCACTCTCTATCTGACATTACAATTTTCTGTTTGGAATATAGATTTGTATGAATGCCCTTATTAAGGCCATAGAATGTGTATAGGTGAATTGATGTTTTTTTTAAAGAAACTGAGTGTTGTTTGGTACAAGAAATAATAAAAAAACGTGTGTTTTATAATGAACAATAAAGTCAAAATACCAATCGAATATTTGAACCATTGTGTTGTGACATAGATAGCCTTGATCATTGATAGATTTTTTTTGTGAGTATTAACCTGGAGGATCAAGGCTCACCAGGTACACTTGATATATAACTCTTGAGTATTCTCCAGGCATCCACGACCCCAAGGTCTGACATACCTCTCTGTATCACATGGGCAGCCTTAGTAAGATGCCGAGTGCTATGCCCAGACAAATCAAGTTATTATCTAATATTGTGTTGAATTTGCCTTCCCCAACAAGATTGATATCAAGGGGTACAATGCCAGCAGGTCAATTATGCCAGAGTAGAACTCAGGATCGTCCACATTTGGCCCATAAATGTTCATCAATACCACTTTGTGTCCCATCAATGTACCACATAGTAGCACATAGCGTCCCAGGGAGTCCAAATGTGCCTTCCTATGTGTGTATTGTAGTGACTTGTGGATTAAGGTCATCACTCCCTCACATTGAGTAGAATATGTTGTGGAATACCTATGTGCGCCTCAGTTCCTGGCAAAGCTCTCGAGCCAGAGACTACTGCATGCGTTTCTTACAAAAACAAGATGCAGGCTTTGTGTCGCTCCACATACAGTTAAAGTCTCCACATTTTGACTGGATTCCCCAATCCTCGTACATTCCAACTCATGCATCGAACTGTCTCAACACCCCATCAGGCCAGCATGCAACTTGGGTATTGTGTACACATATCGGGCCTGTACTGAGCATTTCAAGAGAATTGCCATTGGATAACATTGCACATTGATAACAGTAGCACACGTCAAGCACATTTTTGATTTTTCACCCAAAACTCCCTGACCCCTCTCTCGACCAGAGGAGTATGTAACTCACTCCCATCAACCCAAAAACAATTGCAACTCTGCATGGGGGAAGAGGGGTGTTTGTCGGCTATAGCCCGGTCAACAACACATCCATGACGCTATATATCTTAAACATGTTTCAAGGTGTGTAATGTGGATTCAAAAATTTGTCAAATGGGAATTTTATGACAACAGTGATAAACAAAGCAACTGTGTTGAGTATGTAGGTGCAGTCTGCAACAACAACTAAATCATGCAGCGTTCACCATATTTCAATGAACATTGATCGGTAAGCTTTCCTGGGTAACATGGGCAGCTCAGTATTCACTCAGCCAGGGGAGCGTTCATCCAGAAACCTCATGGCATCCTCAGGTATGGTGAAGCAGTATACCTTGCCTCCATGTTCGATTCGCAGCTTAGCTGGGTATAGCATAGCGTACTTTACACCTTGGTCACGAAGATGCTTCTTTACAGCCATGAAGGATTTTCGCTCCTGTTGCACCGCGATAGAGAAATCTAGGTATAGGTGAATCTTGTTGGAGCCTAACAGTAGCTTGCCCTTAGCTCTTGCAGCCCGTAGTATCGCATCTCTGTCATGATAGTTCAGCACACAGGTTATTATCGGGCTAGGCAGGGCTCCTGGTTTGGGGGCAAGAGCCCGGTGAGCGCATTCAATTGCAAATTGTGTGTATAGTTTAGGGGCCTCCAGTAAGGTTAAGAAGGTTTGTTCCACAAAGTCTTCCATGGGCCCATCAATGTTATCCTCTGGAATGTCTATTATCCGCAGATTATTGCGTCTTGATTGGGATTCCAAGTCATCATTCTTCTTGCCAATATTAAGCACTTGCTTTGAGAGTGAGGTGACATCTGCTCTCAGTTCCATGATTTCATCCTCTGCCGTTCCCACACTAGTTTCTGCTTCAGAGATGCAAAGGTCAGTTTCCTCCATACGGGACATTATAGAGCTGATCGTACCACTCATATCATCAAGCTTGGTGTTTATAGCAGTGAACCCCTTGCACATGTACTCCATTATGCGATGCAATTCGCTGGACTCTCCCTGTTCAACATATCTCCTGTGGTGCCTCCCGCTCCATCAGCAGGTTTAGGTGCTGTTTTGGCAAGCATGTTAATGGAGCTTTGTTTCTGCCCCGCGCCTTTAGTCATATCTGCGTTTCACTGTAGTGCCTCTGCAAACACAATGCAGAGGGGAGGAAGGGAACAGCACCACCAACAACAATTGCACACAGTAGTGTCTCACTGTGCGGTGCGGTTGATGGCTGGATTACTGATTGATCAATAGCAGGGGGGCACAGGAACACACACGGGCCGACACTGGTACACGTGGGTATGACAATGCAGGCCTGTAGGGTGATGTGTGTCCACACATGGTATTTGACTCTTCCAAACCAATGGTAACGTGGCTCCCCCACAGCAGTGTCTGATTGGTTGAATATGGCCCTCAATCTGGTGCTTCCTGAGTGGGAGCACCAGGCGTACAGTGTAATAGTCTGCAACACACTTGTCGCGTACCACATTGCTTCGGCAGTCTCCCACAATAGACAAGCTTGTTCTGCTACGGATCCCTGGTTCTTACTCTTCTGGAGTAACAGAGGTGGCTACTCTTCTCACAGTCTTTGGGGGATGGGCAGGGAGCCACAAATCGAGCCATGTGTTTGCCGCTTAGATCAGCAGCAGCGTTCACCGCATTCTCGCCGCCCCTGGTGGGCCGTAGTAGCAGAGCACCCACTGGGTCACGGCGGGAGAGGTGGAACAAGTCGCGGTTCTGCAGTGCGTGCCAAGCTGCCCGCTCAGCTACGCATCACCGGCTCAGTAATTATCAGCGAAGCAGAATCAGCATGCCACCAAAAGTTAAAGTTGCTGGTAGCGTTCTAATGCAAAGCCGTTCAGCCACAGCATAGTATGAATTGGTGTCAATGTGCACCCCAGACAATTAGTTATTGGCCGTGTGAAGACCTCGGGCTGTGGATCTCCTCTTTCAGGTGGCCATCCTCTGCCGTGCGCAACAGCTGCCCCACCCCCAAGATCCCTTAGTTTCTGATTACTTTCTATTTTTCAGTGCACAAACTGCCTCTTTTTTACAAGGGATTGCTGTCTGTGGGGTATTGCTGACTAGAGAGATCAGGATCTCAGTCTTGTCAGTGTGTAGTTCAAGGTTGTTTTTTTATCATCCATCTATGTTCTACTTGAATGAAGCAGCTGGTGAGGGTGGTGTATGTGCGTTTGAAGGTTGCCATTTTGAAAATGATTTGAGTATCGCCTGCATAGATGTAGTAGGTTAGACCATACATTTTGATGAGTCTCATGGATTGGACCTTGTATATGTTGAAGAGCAGAGGGGATTGGCTTGATCCTTGTGGTACTCCACAGGTTATGGTTCTTGACTTTGATCTGTAGGGTAGTTTCCAGGTTGCTTCTGTACTGACTGTAATGAGTGACCTCATATTGTATAGCAGAGTGTTGCCCAGTCCTGCTTCCTGGAGTCTCCTGATGAAGAATGTGTGTTTACTGTGCAAAGTGCTGTTGAGGGTCCAAAACTGTGAGATACGAGCAGAGGGTTATATGACCTTGTCCAAGATCTCTTACATCTGGGATACTCTTACCACCTCTCCCTTCTGCCGCCTTCGTCTTTCCCCCTCTTCCGTCCTTTGCATTTGCCACCTAGAGTTTTTCTCTCCAACTTATACCACTGAATTCACACCAATCCTGAGGACAGCTAAGCCTCATTTGTACCTCTTTTGACCCAAGTACCCTGTAGATGGTGAAGAAACGTTCACCCCTCTACTGCTCCTATCTCTGTTCTCTCTTTAATTTCTCCATCCCACAGGATGTTTCCTTTCTGCTTCAAGGTAGCTACTGTCCTACCAATCCTAAGGAAGACGGTGGCTGCCCCCAACAATCCCGCCAGATATTAGCCTCTATCTCTGCTTCCTCACTATTCAAAATACCTGAAAGGCTTACCTTCAGCAGGCTCTTCACTTACCTTAATGTTGATGACCATAGTGACCCACTCCAAGCCAGATTCCTGAGCCAGCATTCTACTGAAACATCTGTCACCCATGTCTCCAATTTTCTGACCTCTGCTCATCACTGTAAGATCTCCTCTATCTTTCTGGGTGTCTCTCCGGCCTCTGATACTGTGGAGCACCCCTCTCATTTGGATCCTGCTAACCTTGAAATCCAGCGTACCTCCCTCAACTTGATTGCCTTCTACTCCTTATAATTTTTTCTCCATCTTGTGTAACAGGCTGACTCTGATCGGACCTCTAACCCTGTCATTGTCTCCCAAGGCTCCATCCTTGGACCTTTCCACTTCATCCTTTGCACCTCATCTCTCAGAAAACATGTCTGCTCGGAGGGGCGCTGTTGCGCACGACCAAGATGGCCGCCTGATGTGAGAGCTCCGACCTGACAGAAATCCGAACTACATTTGAATCCTGTTTCGGAGCCCCCAGCGGATAGTGGAGTCGAGCAGAAGGTGCACCTTGACCCAGTCCACACCCGACTGAAATCCTGAGAGCGACGGACTAAAACTCACAGAGATATCGGCGTTGGCATGGTGTGCGGGAGAGGGCCCGGGAGGTGGCCGCGGAGGACATCCGGCTGGTCTGCGCCCCGTGCCGCTGACGCTCTGGCCTGAGAGACATAGAGAGGTGGGACTCATGGGCCATGGTCGCGGTGTCGGACCCGTGGACACTGTGGAGCGACTGGTGTGACCCCCCCTAGGGCCCCGTACGCGTGGCTGTGCGAAAAAGTGTTGCTGACTCGTGGGCCCTGCTCCGGACCGGAAACGAGGTTTTGACCGGGTGTGCCCGGTGGGACCCTGCCTTCGCAGTTATTGAGACCATCCTGTTGGGCGAGAGCTGGAGCTCCCTGCCGCGGCACGGCGGGTGCTGGAAAGTGAGCCATCGTGGGACGGCGTGATGTCCTGTCCTCCCCGACCGAGGAATCGACTACATTTTCTGGCCTGTAGCGGGGCGCGCCACGCGTGCTACATTCCCTGCAAGTTGGCGGGACGGTGAGTTGGGCGCCGTTCGACGGCTGCGGTGCAGCTCTTTTCTACGCATGAGCGGTCGAATTATCAGGCTACCGCTGATACCTGAACGTTGATGGCTCCATGAAACACTGTTCTTGCGATACCCAGGCCTGAGCGAGCCCGCTTGACAAACAATATCCTACGCGGCACAGGCGGCCTGCCTCCGCAGTAAAGTCACACAGATTCCACTGCCCCTGTCGGGCTGTGGTGGGATACTGGCAGGTGTGGCGAACATGGGCAACACTAGGAACCAGGATAAGGCGGCTGAAGGGGCGACGGGGAAAAAGAAAGGCCCGATGGATTCGTACACCAGTAGCCAGGCAGCTGGCCACGAGCCGGATGTCTACAGCGTCAACGGCGGAGCCTGGCGTGGAAGGCGGCGACAGGGTTGATCGCCTTACCACGATAGTGCAGAATGGCTTCCTATCCCTGAATGTGAAACTAGATGACATTGTCAACACCATAGGAGCGCTGAAAACCAGAGTTGACAAAGAGAGCCTTAGAATCACCGAGGCTGAAGACAGAATTGGTACAAGCGAAGACACTATTGCGCGACACGATCGCGACATAGCGCAGCCTAAGGCGGGCATGAACGCACTGCAAAGTAAATGCGAAGACCTAGAATCCAGATCCCGAAGGAACAATATTCGGATTGTGGGGGTTTCTGAAAAGTTCGGGAAAGGCGCCATGGAACAGCAAGTGGAAAACCTACTTAAGACTCTTTTTGGAACAGAATCCTTTCAAGCCAATTCCTGGTTGAGCGAGCACATCGCACTCTAGCCCCCGCGCCGAAGCATGGAGCCCCGCCGCGTACTATCATCGCCAGACTGTTGAATTACAGAGACAGAGATGCGATACTTAGGAAGGCCAGAGAAATTGGGACACTACAATATGAGGAGAACTGCATACATATCTATCCGGACTTTGCTGCGGGAGTACAGGCCAACAGGAGATCATATGAGCCGGTCAAACTGCTACTGAGGGCGCGTCAGGTCCCGTATGCGCTGATATTCCCGGCCAAGATGCGAATCCAGTATGGAGGAAGAGCACACTTTTTTGAGACTCTGTCTCCCTCTCTGGCGTATATGGAAGCAACTATACCCCTACCACCTAGAGGCCGTGGACCAGACCAGAGCGGAAGATCCCTCCGGGAGGGGGAGACCGGGGTGCTGTCGATTGAACTTGGTTGCGCACATATCCTATGCAGCTGCTTTGTCTATGTTTAAAGGGATTCTGCTCCCACTGGGGGCTCTGAGTAACCTTCGAAGCGGGTCGTGAGCCCGTTCTGGTGGCCTCGTGACGACAACGTGGCACCCACAGGAAAAGTTCCAAAAAAAGTTAAGGGTACATCGTCAAGTTGGGGTGGATGATGTGGGTGGAGGGTGGAGTTGGGGAAGTCTGGAAGTTACAGACTGTTATTGCTGCCAGGGCATGTTTGGGACCTGGGATTTAGATTGGTTTAATTTCAGTTCCAGGTTGGTTGAAATCAGGTCTGGCGGGTGCACGATGCGGCCACAGCAGATAAACACAAGACATGGTGGAAGCAATGGCACAGCATGGATTCTATATATGGGGAAATAGGTGACGGGGTGAAGATAACTTTATTGTCTTGGAATGTCCGAGGGCTAAACAACCCGATGAAAGCCAGAAAGGTAGGAAATTATGTCACCAGACATGGTCCTCAAATCCTAATGCTCCAGGAGACACACGCCCAGGGAGCGGTTAACCGAAACATAATGGCTAAATGGGGCAAGCTACGTTATTATACAGAATACCAGGGGGGTCATAACACTCATACATCCTGCGCTGGGATTCCGTACTGAGGGGCACGAGGCCGATCCAATGGGAAGATATGTGTAGGTGTGGGGGGAAATGGCCGGCAGACGAGTAACCCTGGTTAACACCTACGGCCCTAACATAGATGACCCGGATTTCTATCTGAAAATATTCGACACTCTCAACAAACATGACACAGCAATCATTATATGGGGCGGCGATTTTAATGTTGCACTCGACCCCATGTTGGATAGGTCAACCAGCGTAGTGAGGGCTCCCACGAAAACAGCGACAACCCTGAACCAACTCCTCCCACAGTTGTCACTGATAGACGCTTGGCGGGTGCTGCACCCGGATGATAGACAATACACATATTACTCAACAGTGCATGACAGTGAGTCGCGTATGGACTACTGGTTCATATCCTCTGACATTTCGAATACGCTGCGACACTGCGCGATCCTTCCCCGCACGCTGTCCGATCACTCTCCTGTCTTATTGAGCCTCGTTTTCCAAGATGTTCCCAGACAGGCCAGAAGGTGGAGAATGCCGGGGGGACTGTTGGGAGATGCAAACATGGCCGAGTCACTACATGAAGAGATAACCAACTTCTTTGTAGACAATCTGGGGACGGTAGACCGGATATCCAAGGTCTGGGAAACCTTTAAGGTTTGGGTTAGAGGGATCCTTATGTCCAAATCAACAGGACTCTTGAAGGGGGTGAGACGGGACCTCGAAGTGGTGGAACGGGAACTGAAAGAGTTGGAGGAGATATACAGCCGCACCCATGATAGGGACACCCTTGCTGGAATTCATAGACTTCTTAGGACCTTTGACAATTTAACCACGAGGAAGGTACGATACATTGCGACCCCCATGCGGGCACGTCGCTATGGGGAGGGGAATAAGACGGGGAAAATGCTGGCCAACCTGCTTCGAAATGAAACAAATAACGTCCCAATAGCCGCTATTCAAACAGCTCCAACTGTAATGGTCACAAGCGATAAAGGTATCAACGATGAATTTGTTGAATATTACAAAACACTCTACACGAATAGAGATCGGAAAACCCCCACTGAGACAAAAGAATACCTGGCCTCACTCGGTCTCCCGACGCTCCCAGAGGAAAATAGATTGGCTTTGGAGCTACCTGTCACAATAGAAGAGATCACTGAAGCCATCAAGGATCTCACGTCGGGTAAAGCTCTGGGTTCTGATGGACTGGGGGGCGAATTTTATAAGGAGTTCCATGAGGAGCTGGCCCCTATTCTACTCAGAACCTGGGAGGAGGCCCTCGAACAGCACAAATTGCCCCCTACAATGAGGGAAGCTATTGTTACGGTGCTTCTCAAGCCCAGATGCCCACCCCAGGATATGTCCTCTTACAGACTCCTCTCGCTCATAAATACCGACGCAAACATTTTCGCGAAGGTCATGGCCAATCGTATGTTACCCATGGTTCCAGCACTGGTCCATCCGGACCAAAATGGGTTTATTCCCGCTAAACCTCCGTAGGCTGTTTGGAATCATGGAACAAATCGACTCGGGCGGGCAGGCGGTTGCGGTGTCCCTCGACGCCGAGAAAGCATTTGATTCGGTCTCATGGGAGTACCTCTTCTCGGTGCTGGAGGCTTTCGGGGTGGGACCCAATTTTATCAGATATGTCCGCCTACTCTACACAAAGCCGGGGGCGAGAGTATACACTAACAGAACCATGTCTGACATGTTCGAACTGGGAAGGGGCACAAGACAGGGATGCCCGTTCTCGCCAATCCTATTTGCTCTTACAATAGAGCCCATGGCTGCTGCAGTCCGATTGCGCCATAAAGATAAAGGCATAGTTATGAAGGGCTCCAATCAGCTGATTTCGCTTTATGCGGACGACACACTGTTATATATCCGTGAACCTGACAAAAACCTTGCGCCTATAATGGCAGATATACACGAATTTGCTGATTACTCTGGTTACACTGTGAATAGTTCTAAGTAGGAAATCTTCCCACTCACCCCTTGCACTAAATGCCCGGAAATGACAGAAGGCCTTAAATGGACGGAGAGATATATTAGATATCTGGGCGTTCTGGTCTCCAGGAGCAGACAATCTTTATTTACCGATAACCACGAAGGGGTGCTACAGTCAATTAATGCGAAGCTTGCGATATGGAGGCACCTCCCTATCTCACTGCATGGCAGGATAGCAGTGCTAAAAATGACCGTCCTTCCTAAACTACTGTACCTGTTTGTGAATATCCCGATATGGCCAGGCAGGGAATTCTTCTCCAGGCTGCGATCAATGGTGACCACATTTCTATGGAACATGAAGACTGCTAGAATGGGATGGGAGAAAATGGTGGAACCATACAGTTCCGGAGGCATAGCAGCCCCGGACTTTGAACTTTATTATTTAGTTGCCCAGGCGCAGTTTGCGAGATATTGGTATGAGACGGCAGAAGAAGCACCGCATGCATGGGTTGAGACACACACAGTTGCACCCTCGGATGCGAGATAAATTATCTTCGCCCCACGACATAGAGACGTGTGTGAATACGACCCAGCGAGCTGCACGTTCCGGGCTTGGGGGGCAATATATTGGATACTTAAAATCGAAAGGCCCTATAACCCTCAGATTCTCTTGTGGAACTTTCCCGGCATTCCTCCCACATTCGACACGGACATGCAGGAAGCATGGGACCCCAATGGGGAAATGGTAGTAGGGGACATGTTCATAGAGGGGAAATTTGTTAACTTAACGGATATTTTAAGGGCACTGGGGAGAGGACCGCTTCGAACACTCCAATATTACCGAATGAGATCAACATTCCAGGCTAGATGGCCCCTATTTCCTGATGAGCCACTCTCACACCCTTGTTTACAATTGATCACAACTCAGGGGGGTCTCAGAGTCTCCAAATTATATGCATCGGTGCAGGCCCAGACCCCCACGATCAACAATGTGAAAACAAAATGGGAAACAGATTTGCAGGTAGCCATTCCAGATGAGAAATGGGTAAAGTATTGTACACTCACTAAAAGGGTTTCGCTCAATGCAGGACTGCGCCAGATACAATTTAAAATTCTGAACAGACTGCACTATACACTGGCCACAGTAGCGAGGTTTGTACCAGACTCCTCGAGCGAATGCCCCAAGTGCAGCGCCCCACAAGCAGGGTCTTTCCACATGTATTGGGACTGCCCTGAGCTGGGGCGGTTCTGGGGGGGGCGGGTGGCTGAGTTACTGGCGGAACTAACACAAATATCCCCATTCCTGTCTCCACAAAAATACCTGTTTGGTGATATTGGGAAGTGCTCAGAGAGAACTAGAAGACTCTTTAATGTTTCTTGCGCAGTCGCTAAAAAATGCATCATCCAGGCTTGGAAAAGCCCTACGCCTCCGAGCATGAACACCTTTCTACGAGAATTGACGTATGTGAATGAGAACGAGGAACAATATGCACTGACTCAGCCGAGAATGA
The DNA here is from genome assembly GCF_040938575.1 of Ambystoma mexicanum. NCBI lineage: Eukaryota > Metazoa > Chordata > Amphibia > Caudata > Ambystomatidae > Ambystoma > Ambystoma mexicanum. The sequence goes on from NC_090939.1 coordinate 67,759,211, forward strand.
GCTGACCGAAAGATATCTGGGGCCCGTTCAGGACATACTTATGTGAACTGCCGTCGGACAATGAAGACCCCATGTGAATATGTATCACTTGTGAAAATGTAAAGTGCCGCCACTGTATAGTTTTTTCTTGTTATGCTGTTGAAACGAGTTGTGAACCTGCTACTACCTCAATAAAAAGATGTTAAAAAAAAAAAGAAAACATGTCTGCTCGCTTGAACTCTTCTGTTTCCTTTTTGCGGATGATACTCTCTCCTTCTAAACTCTCAATCCTTATCTCCCTACAAATGTATCAAATTGCTGGTCAGTAATCCGGCACTAGATGGCACCTTGCTGTCTTAACGTCCGTCATTGAGTGTTACGTTTATCTACCCCAAGGCCACCAACACTTCTCCCGCTGATCCCCCACTCCTATCTGATCTCCCTATCCCCTAAAGCATGCAACCTCTGGGTTCTTTTGGACAACCATTTCAATCTTCATCACTTTATCACGACTACCTTTAAAACTGCCGGGATTCACCTGCTTAAAAACAAGAATTGGTGAATGAAGGAGACGATAAGTCAAAACCGTTACATGAATAAATTTATGTATTTTAATTTTGAAAAATCGGATGCATAAAAAGCTATCCTAACACATATATAAATCAAATATCCGCCGTAACATTTGACACAGCAATATATAGTGATCCCTGCCCCCACGACGCTAGGTGAAATAAAAGACATGCTGGACACTTTCAGAGGCCACGCCGACAGGGAATTGAAGTTTCTTGATAGCCCAGTTGCAGCAAGGTGATACAGTGACGGTGAGCTCCCGGCTGATTACTGGCCAGGGTCATGCAACAGGAGGGGGCAGACCACAACTTCCCGCTCATTGAAGACTCAGCTGGGGTGCTGGTCCACACATTGTCAGATGTAAATGAGCTGTTCTGATCCTTCTACGCAGCACTTTATGCTAACAATAATGTGGCGCCTGGCACAGACTTAGACGCATTCCTTGATGAACTTCCACTCTCGGTACTCTCTGCCGAGGCTAGGGATGCTCTGGGCGCTCCGATGAGTGATCAGGAGATCTCGCGAGCTATCGAAGCTCTACCCTCTGGCAAAGCCCCCGGTCCAGATGGCCTTACAATGGACTTCTACAAATGTTACAGATCCCGCTTTGTGCCCATTTGTCCGCTCTATGGGACGAATCCTACCGCTCACAGAGAGGCAGTGATTACTGTGCTCCTTACACCCATTAAGCCTGCCACACACTGCGGCTCATATCGCCCCCTTTCACTAATGAATAGTGGTGTTAAGATATTTGCAAAGGTACTGGCCCTCCGGTTCACCCCCTATATGCCACATCTCATACACACTGATCAGTCCGGAGTGGACGTGAGGGCGGTAGCTGCAACACTAGATGTTCAGAAGGCTTTTAATTCTGTATCCTGGCGTTTCCTTTGGGCTTTATTAGAAAAGTGCAACTTCGGCCCTCGATTCACCTCGTGGATACAACTACTCTACACGCTACCGGTGGCCCAGGTTTGCACAAATGGCCTGCTTTAACCCCCATTTGATATCTGCAGGGGGACCAGACAGGGCTGCCCGTTTTGCCCACTCATGTTTGCGGTAGTCTTGAAGGCCCTATCCGACCTGATGCGCCATAAGCACTTTCCCCTCTGCCTTCTGGCCCCACACTTTCCTTTTCCCCCTTCCCTTGCACTTGCGCGGTCTGAATGACACCTGGCCTAGTAAGATCGTTGTCTGTCGTCTGTCTGTTCCCCCTCCCTTGCCTCGTCGCACCTTGAAACACTTGTGTATAGGTGCGTTATAAATGCCATATCATATCATAAGCATGCACATAGAGGGATCAGATTCTAGGGCTCCCCGAGATCATATCGATGTATGCAGATGATGCATTGCTATATGTTAAGAGATCCTGAAGTAAATCTCGCTCCCATCATGCGCAAAGTCCTCAGTTTCAGGCTCCTATCCGGACTTAGGGTCAACTGTGCCAACTCCAAACGGTTCCTACAGGACCTCATGGGGTTTGCTTGGTCTCCCATTGAGATTAAATATCTCGGGGTCATAATTACTAGACATCCAGCCTCGTTGTATGACCGGAACTTCTGATCCTACTTGCAACAACTCTTGGTTAAACTGCGTATGTGGGCAAAACTACCTATAACTCTTGTTGGTCGGGTGTCACTCCTGAAGATGATTGTATTACTGCAACTACTGTACCTCTTCCTGAATGTCCCGATATGGCCTGGTGCAGCATTGTACGATGGGTCGCTGTAAACGGCTTCCTGTGGCATGCTGGGGCGGTAAGACTCAAATGGGCCCCTTTCACTAGACCATACGGTCAAGGAGGGCTGGCTACCCCTGACTTCGAGAAATACTGGCTAGCGGCCCAGGCTCAATACGCAGCATACTGGTTCACTGAGGGCCCACCACACCCACATGTAAAGATCGAGCGGCACGCGACTAGGCCCCGGGACATCCGCTCCCTGGTACTACCTCCTACTGTGGAAAGACCCTGATGTTGCCAATCCAGCTGCCACCACGGCACTGGCACGGGCTAAGATATGGTGGCTAGTCGATAACCATTACCCATTTCTTCGGGACTTACCGCTTTGGAACCTCTGCCCTGACTTTCCCAGGATAAGTGTGGGCAGCCGATGGATACATCACTCTGGGTGATATGTTCGCTCTGGGTTCCTTTATCAAGTGATCTGACCTACCTAAACTCCCTGATAGGTAGACCTCCCGATGACTGCAATATGCGAGACTACGCCGGGCGGTCAAGAAAGCATGGAGGGAGTTCCCCACGCTGGCCCCCGATGAACCACTTCTGGTACTGGTTATGGAAAGCGCTATGACCACAAGAATGGTATCTAGACTGTACAACCTGGTTCAGGACCGGGTTAGCAAACCTCTATCCAAGTTGCATGAGGCCTGGGGTAGAGATAATAAGGGTTGGGAGGCTATGTGCATGCAGACACATGGGGTTTCCCTTAATGCTAGGTTCCGGCTAATTCAATTTAAAGTATTGCACAGATTTCACTACACCATAGCCAGACTACACCTTATGTCCCGAGACCGCACCCCCTGTGCCCTAGATGGCACTCAGACGATGCAGGTTATTTTCACATGGTTTGGGCTTGCCCCAAAATCTCTGAGTACTGGGATGGGGTATGTGCTGCGGTATCTGATATGCTGGACGATGTTATTGAGCCCTGCCCTATGAACGGCCTATTCCATGATTTTTTATCACTTCACTGTACCCATCGCAAATGTTCTAAGCTCTGTATGATTCTTGCTGTGCGCTGCATATTGCTGTTGTGGCTCCGACCTGATACCCTCACTGTAGACCACTGGCTCCGCGATGTTACTCTGGTATCAGACCGGGAGGAACGTTGGATTTCTCTGCAACCGGCCCGCGGCAGACCCTGTGGGCATTTGGCCCCCCTTCCAAGCTTATCTGCAAGCACACGCTGACGAGGGATCTCGTGATGCAAATCTCCCCGACCTCCCCCTGAACTTGACAACTTTCCCGTTACAATCATTTATGTTCTTACCGTGTACTTCGATCCGCTCTCGTGCAACGAGATGTATCGATGTTGGCCGATTGGATTTTTCTTAAGTTGATACTGCCTTGTTCAGTACTGTTTGTATAACTGCCATTGTCACATTGTCAAGCACCCAAAAAAATAAGATGTTAAAAAAAATAACATATTCCATAGATCAATACAAAAAATGTATACATAACATAGACATAAAAGAATATGATGATCAGATCTTTCAGTGCTGAAAGCAGAGTGAACCCCCACCTGGGTTAACACAAAAAGTGCAGATTGTACTGAAAGTGCATCGAATAAAGAAACACGACTGTTGCATCACTTTAAAATCTAGTTATCGCCATTTATAATTTCCTCCAAAGGAAAAGAAGAGAACGAGTTGCAAATGCGTGATTTGTATTAAAAGACAGGCCTGGGATTCACCTGCTTACCATTGAGGAAGTCGGCCCTCTTCTCAACTCCAATTCTACTGAAACCCTCATACTATACCTCCTGGGCATTTCCCCTTTTATTCCTTCTCCATGTTCAACAAAACAATTGTCAACTGCGCCAGACTCCCAATCCTTTTTCCCTCCAATTCACAACACTGTCATTGTCAGGTGACTCACAATGAAAAATAGGTCCTTTTCACATTTCAGAAACAAAAAAGGGAGGATGACCCAAAAGTCGATTTGAGTGGGCATTTACAGATTTTGGGTGGGCCTTGCCTGCTCGGCCCTACCCTGTCTATGCCTCTGCATTGGCTACAGGGGAGCAGTGAGGCACTGGCGGCGGAGCTGGAACTAGCAAGAGACTACCCAGGAATAGGGGCAACCGATGAACACACACCAAACCCAGTTTATTTGAACATTTACGTTCCAAGTATCAATCCTGAACTGAACCTGTTAGAAAAAGGAAAAGGGAATATATGTTTTTAACTGAGTGAAGGAAGGAGGAGTTGAGGTATTGTACGTAGCGGAAGCCCCCTGACGTGATCGCACCTCGGAGGAGCAGAGCAGAGTTGCGGAGCCACGACTTTCAAATCGACGAGGGACACCACAGTGAGACGCTGGCGAGAATAACAATGGGGAAACCACTGCCCGAGGAGAGGGAAGTATCCAGGAGCTGGTGGTGGTTTGACAATGAACGCACGTGGTGGGTAAGGCGCCCACTGAAACCACGCTGAGACCATCACAGTGGGGAGAGCAAGGAGCTCCCTGTTGCCCACGTCTGTAGATGGCTGCAGCGTGAGAGGAAGCCGACGAGCATCCGGAACGGGAAAACCGACAACATAGAAGAATACCCGAGTGTGTGCTGAGTCCTGCAACGCTCCATTGTGCAGATGAACGTACCGGACCGGGGAGAACAGGAAAAGGAGGAACCCGCCAGCGCAAGAGTACATAAAGGGCCTCACTACACGGAAGGCGGTAAGGGTTAACGGTCACCGGTAATGCTACCGGTGACCGTTAACCCTTACCGCCTTATTACGAGGTCCCTTTGCGGGTTGGTACTTTAATGCCTGCTTTTAGCAGGCGTTAAATAACGAACCCGCAAAGGGACCTTGGTGCTAATTTCGTTACCACAATTTGCGGTACCGTAATTAGCTCCTTCCCCATTCCCATCATGCCCACGGGGGCAAAAATGGGAATGGGGAAGGGCCTTTGTGAATGGGGAATTACCGCCCCCGGTCACCTTGGAGTAGGGCGGTAATTCCACCATCCACCAAGGCGGACACGGTAAAATACCGGCGGCAACCATGGCGCTAATAGCGCCATGGTTACCGCCTACCGTGTAATGAGGCTCAAAGAGTGTTACTCGTCCCAGTCATAAAGACGAGATACAAGTAAAAAAGTATTTTGATTGGCAATGTGAAAGGCTCGTAAAGCAAGTAACAACCTTATGAGGAGAATAAAGAGGAACTGGAACTGGAGACAATTACCCTGAAAAGAAGGGAAAATAACTGATGGACAAAAAGACAAAAAGTGGATAAAACAAAACACAAGCACAGCATTTGAGGAATATGATATAAGAGAGAACCCAGTGGAGAACACGGGCGAGAACCTAGGATTGGGGGAATATAAAAGGGGTCCACCCAATACAGGTCACGCAACCGACACACCTTTCTTGCCCCTTCTCATTCGTTCCTTGTATGCACAATGCCACTGCTTTACTTCCACAGTGGTGCCGGGTTTGCTTTCCTGCCAGGTGAAGGGCGTTTCTCATTTTACATTCTAATACTGCTTTACCATGTTTGTCTTGCCACTATTCATGTTGCAGTTCATATGTTCTTATGGCTCTTGCAAATGCTCGTTAGCTTCTCAGATCACAGTTTCAAATGGCTCTTTTCAACACTTGTTTGCTTCTCAAATCACAGTTTCAAACGGCCCTGGCCAATGCTTGTTTGCTCTCACGGATTTCTCTTTGTTGCCTTTTTATAGTATAATCCTGTTCATGATTTAGCCGTGGTTCATATGCCTCTCTGTAGTTCCCAATGTTTATGACCATCGGCTCACGGAATCTCTGAGTATAATTTATGCAAGCGGTACACGATATGAAGCGCCCCAGTGTCCTGTAGCCCTGGAAAGGTTCACTGGTTACTGGTGGCAGCTTTGTTGTCCTCTGCGATGGCTGTAGGGCGTAGCGGTTCTCCTGCTCGGCAGCCCGGCATCTCCTGCCGTCTGGGTCTCTCCCTCAAGGAGCCTTTGTTGCTCCTCCCTTCTCGACCACGGCTTTTCCGGTCTTGCGCCTCTCTCATCGGCTCTGCTTCCACGCCTCTCCTTACAGCAGGTTTCACTGGACAGCCACGCTGTTCCCAAGCCGCTGCCTGGGGCATGGAACTGCTCTCCCTTTCACATGCAGTGTCTGCTGGGAACCAGTCACAAAGGTTTCACAACTAGACCGCTGACTTAAGTTAGCGATCCTCTTCCTCGTCCCAGTACCAGACTGGGGTTTGTATATATGCAAGTCAATGGGACTGTAAGAACAGGATTGATAACACCCTACAAAAGCCTGGGGGGCATTGACCTCTCTATAAAAGGGAAATGGGGAATACTGTGTCTCGTCCAAGGGTGCCTCAGCCCCACTTCCCAAGTCTCCTCCACCCAGGTGATCCTCCCTTGCATATCCACCCCCAGGGTCATGATTCAAAAGCGTTGGCCTTTCCCTGGCCCCTGGGAGGAGGATAGTTTGGGGAAAGAAGTGAGGACACCCTCAGATTCCTCACTTTGCGCAATCCACAAGTAAGGACCGGAATTTCTCAAAAACAATATCTCCCACTACCACCCCACAAGAAATCTTAGATCAGGCTCTGCATACCTCCTGGTAGTCCCTCCTTTCAAGTTCTATAGACTAGGAGGCGCCTGCTCCTGTGTCCTCACACCCATATTCTGGTACTCCCTTCCCCTTGCACTCTGCCTCATAGTGGATCAACTAGCCTTCAGAAAAGCCCTCAAAACATAGTTCTTCCCCCGACCTCATGATCTCCCCCGTGCCCACCTACCGCCTATCACATACCTGCTCCAGCCAGCAGTCCCCTGCCTTTCACCACTGTGTCCCCTTACCTCCCACCTGCCCCTCTCAGCTACTAGTCTCTCCTTCTGCAAACAACCTGGTTTTCCTGCCATCAATCCAACCTTCCGTGGGGAATGCAATACACTCATGGAGGATTCAGGTGGTCACTTCAGCAACTTGCACCTAGAACGAACCTGATAGTGGGCCAGGTATTGCACTCATATGGGCGGAGAGGGTGATAACGCATTGCACTTAATATGCACCTTGAGATTATCAAGCTGATCGTGCCGAAGGAGGACAACAAAGCACCTCGAATCCCGATGCCCAGAGTTGGCACGGCAGATAACTCTAAAGCATGGATGGTAGGCCAGGCTGCCACACGCAATTATGAAATGGGGTCCCTGTTCCCTCAATAGAAGGAACTAGGGATGGCAATCTCTCTCTAAGAACTGCTCAGAGGGCGAATATTATGCACTCATCAAGCACTTAAATCTCCCATGAGAGAAATAATGCTCCTTGTACATAGATGGAACCCAGGAATTACTTGTTGGTTGTACAATTAACCTATTTCACCCCTTGTACATTGCACCTTTGCAGCTTAGTGAAAGGCACGGCTTCACTTCATACACCATGCACACACATATAACACAAACACTCTCGCACATGACCTCTACCATAAGAATGAAGCTACGTTTAACAGCACAAATTTGAACTGTAGGTTCCTACATATCTTCTATCGCCTCTAACACAAGCCCCCCTTAGTCAATACTATTCCACCACTGCACCCATACACACTCCTTTTAGACATGGGTGACTACCAGGGTCTTGGCCACCCTCGAATAACTATAATGGCTGAAATGCACCTCCCAAACCTTTCCCCAAATGTCTGGACCCCGGTCTGTCCGAGGGGTGTTCAAACAAAAGTGCATTGGGACCATAATTGTGGTGAAAGGCGCTGTAACAAATGACACAATGAATGAATAAACTTAAAGAGAGAACCAAGCCCAAACGTGTTTTAAAAGAGCTACAAAAGCTCATGGGGGAGATAGCCAGAGCTTACCAAAGAAGGTTGTATAAAGAAATTCGTGTAAGAGAGACCTTTCCATACAGAGTCTATCAGAAACTACGTGAAGCCCAGGAGAAGACATACCTTTTCCTTGCTGAATTTAAGTTGGTTAAACTAGTGGTAGGGTCAAGTAGAGTTAGGTTTGGACTAAGGACATTTTACTTTAGGACTTCCTGGCGACAAACAAGCACCGTAATTTCTTTAGATAGGCAGGGTGATCCCCCTAGCAATAGGGAAAGTTAGGCATCTTCATATAATTTCATTAAAGTTCATAATGTCCTTAATATGTCTGACTCCTTCTATTGCCCCCCGCAATACACACAGCACCCCATTTCTTAATCGGCAAGAGCCAAATATCGCTAGTCAATGGTGAGTGCAAATTTGCACCCTGTCTGATGGAATCCCCCTCAGATTACCATGATGAGCAGGCGTATTCCATATGAATCCATTAGTAAAACATTGCCTGCTAAGTGTAAATTGCAGGGGGGCGTTTACTTTTTTACAAAGGGTCAAGTAAACCTGAAGAGTAAAGGCGTTATCACCTGATTTGACTCAATTTTTACACTATGCTTTGTCAATTTTTAAAATTTCATGCAAGGGACCAGCAACACATATATGCAAACATTGGTACTCTCCTGCATACAATTAGCGTATGTTGTACACATTTCTCTTACTTGGACACCAGGGAGCAAAATCACTGCATGGCAGGTGGCAGTGGGAACACTAGGGAGAAAAATTACAATAGGAAATTAGAGTGGGATACAGGGAGCAAATCACTGTAGGGCACATGTTGGTACATCGGAGAGCAGGATCCCAGTGGGACACGTGGGAGCAAAATTACTGTAGGGTTTATGTTATTATGGTGTGGAACTAGGTAGCTAAATCACAGTGCGATACCATTTGCAGTGGGGACATCAGAGGAGTAGCACAGTGGAACATCTGGGAACAAAAGTAGAGTTGGAAACATATCACAGTGGGTGGTCACCAGGGAGCAAATTACAGTGGTGCACCAATCACAGTGGGGCATAAGGGACCAAACTACAGTGATACACCAATCCCAGTGGGGCACGAGGGAGGATGGTGTGAGCGTAGCACGAGGGAGCAGGGTCCCAGTGGGACAGGAAGGGAGGACATTGCTGTAGGGCACACATTACAGTGAGGAAGACGAGTGGATTCAGAGATCTTTTATCAAGGCAAAAACAGGTTAAGGCCATTTTCACAAGCCTGGAATGGCTGCGAAAGATAAGCCTGGAACAAAGATAAGGCATACACCTTGACTATAAAAGATTATGCATTTACAGGAATTTCATATCTTGGCTGCAAGGACAATCTTATAGTTACGTGGCACAAGGGGACCCACAACTGGAATACTGGCTGCATACAGGTACTGCGACTTATTATTTAGAAAGCAAACCTGTGTCAACAGTTAATGTTTAAGCTAAGTAAGGCCAATGGCATATGAAATGTGACCCTTGTGCCCAATCCTAGGATAAGAGTGATGTAGCAGCAGCAAACATGAGCAGCGATAAGCAAGAAATGATCATGAACTAGGAAGGGTGACTAGTGGGCAGATCAACATGTAGGAGAGGGCCCAGCAGCCAACAAAGCACTCAGAACTGGTATCTGGATGACTGTCACCAGACATGTAGACAACAATAAGAAATGCACCATCAGAAAGCAGCAGTCCCACTCTACAACATTTCTCTTACATCCCTATACCAGTGATGACATTATTGCCTGTGCATTAATCATTCTGACATGCCCTTTGAATAAATAGCGCACTGTCAAAGAACTATGTGGATAAGTATTTATTTCTAATGTGCCAGTCCTGTGTTGCTACCCAATTCTACACAGGCACCCACTCGAAGCGTAACAAAGCTGCTAAGGAAACAGGAAAATGTTCAGAGCATGGAGGAATTTTGGTGCATTTGATTGGAGGAGGGAGGGACTTCCACGCTCTGGCCACACAGAATGAGAATAATCTACCCATGGAATGTGTCTACACATTAAGATAGGTTCTGTTTGCATAGTTAAGGAAACACATATGTTGTGCTCACTAGAGGAGTAAAGGAAAGATCCGACTCCACTAAGACACCAAGTGGGTCATTACGAGTTAGGCGCTAAAAATCAACATTACCGGCTTGCCGCAAAAGTCCCTAAAACATCCCTTAGCGGCATCATTGAAAGCGTTGACGGCCCTTCCGCCTCCGTCCACCTCTAAATAACGGGCCAGGCATTAACGGGTCCGGCCCGCTAAAACCGGAACCGGAAGTAACGTCATCGTGCCGGAATGGGAAATGGCACGGCGGCCATCTTGAAAAACACAATCCATTGCCATCCTCGATACACAGGACCTTGATCCTCAGTCCAACACCAGAACATCAACCACCACACCACCAGCACCATGCCAAAGTCGATTAAGAAAGGGGCATCACGGCAGCGGAAGGAGCGGTTCTCTGAGGATGAACTCAACATGCTCGCGGACACTGTTGCTGAGAATGCAGAGGTGGTCTTTGCCTCGGACCTGAAAAGAGCAGCACAGCTAAAAAAGAAGGAGATATGGGAGCTAGTGGCCCAGAAAGTCGGTGCGATTGGCACCAACCCCCACACAGTAAAGGACGTCAGAAAACATTGGGACGACCTGTGCCTCAGAGTGCGCAATATCTTGTCAGCCAACTGGAGCCAGGGCCTGGCTACTGGTGTTGGCTCAAACTCACCAATCAAACTGAGCCGCCGGGAAGAAACCTGCGCAAGCACAATCGGTATGGAGTCCATTGAAGGTGTCGGGGGGGAAATTCTCTCGGGGTCTGCTGGGCCGTCCGCGGAACCCCGGGCAAAGAGGCCCAAACTCCTCCCGCGTATCCCAAAAATGAGTATGAGGCACACGCAAGAAGCAAGGTGGTTCTGCTGTTTATTAAACAACGGCAGGGATGGGTCAAGGATCGTACTCGTCCGTCCTGACTCTCTCTCGAAATTCGTGGGGCTCGCAGGCCCTTTTTACCTCAGTATGACGTGCTACTTGCGTCACCTGGAAAAGTTAGCAAAAAACCTATCGTCACTGTGGATTGGTTCCTCGAGTGGTAGGGTTAGTATAGCATACGTATAGAGAACGCTGTTAGTGGTTAAGGGTCAGTCAGGTGGTATACTTGGGTTGTCCCTTCTATTAGATACATGAAAATTGTTACATGAAGACCCCTGATGATTGGCTAATGTTAATGACGTCAGTGATAAGTTCCCCATGTTCTGATTGGTCCACTCGCGAACCCCCCAGCTTGGGACCATCGTTGTTCCCAGCTCGCGGTGCACCTGCCATTTGCAACAATGTATAACTATGTGTTTGTGCAGACAATGCGTGGATTTGTTCATAAGCTTGAGAGCAGACTACTCACACCGCCGCAGATGTCCATTGAGTCGCTTCATTGTTGCTGCCTGTGTCTCAAAACGTGGGACCCAGGCGCCTCCTCCCTCCTGGGCCTGGCACCCTGTCAGGTTTGGCTTGGTCACGTGAGGAGAGACCGTGGTTGAGGCAGAATTCTGCACATTTAATGTTGCATTTTCCAGTGTGTGTCTGGCTTAGTTTGCAGGTGTGACCTTGGCTTCGGCTTGTGGTATGCGATTTTGCAACATTGCTCCCTTGGCTGTCTGTTCTCGCCGGCTCATTCTGCAGGGTCAGCAATTGTACTCTTGCTCGTTCAATGTTCGTGGAGGCTCTTGCTTGCGGCCTACTTGGGCCTGGTGCATAGGTGGGGATGTTTGATGCACGGCGCTTTAAGTTACGGTGTCATATTGCTTTATCCCCAGTATCATGTCTTCGTTATATTTCTCATTGCAATGCATGGGTCAGGAGAAGCGTCAGCAAGCATTTTAGATGAGTTTGTTGTGCGTCGTGCGTTTCTGCATTTTGAAAAACCTATGTGAAAAATAATAAAGATGCGCGTCAGTGGGTGTGTCTGTCACCTACGTCATAGCACTGAATATGTTCTTCGTGTGGATTGGTGTGGGAGTGTCCAGTGTGCATGTTTGCACGGGTGTTCTGACCGTTGGCTAGGTCGTCATGGCATCTCTAACGATGTGTTTATTTACTGTTGAATGGTTCAGTCGAGTTCATCCATGCCGCAGGTGTCGGTTTGGGCAGGGCAGGCTGGTGGGCACATCCGTATGTTCCTGTACCAGGGTATTTGGTCGTCTGGTAGATAGGCAAACTCCTCTCGTGGCGGGTATCTGGGCCGCGATCCTCTAGGCCAGGGGCGTGAGGGGATTGGTGGGACTCTTTTGTCCCATTCTCCCACTTCAGTCCCCCCTCTGGTCGACTTGTCGACCACAAACATATCTTTTTCCTTATCTCCTCTTACTCTCCATATTTTAGTTACTCCTCCCAAGTGTCCATAGTGGTTGACATGGTCTTCAAATGACCAATACATATATACACAGGTTCCAGGTGTGCAGTATACCCATTTCCCTATGTAGCTCCTTGGGTTTCTTGGGTTTTCGAGCTTCACAGATGGTGGGTCCAGGTGGTTGGTGATGATCTGTTTGCGCAGTTTTTCTCTTTCTTTTATTATTGTGCCTGTGTGCTGGCCATCATCTGTCGGCATCAAGGGGTGCATGCCAACCATTTCGATCATTTCGTCTGTCGTGCGTGCCTTCCGAGCCTTCCAAAATCTTATTATGATCAGTGCAGATCCAGCCAGTATTATGCATCCAACTATAATCTTCAGTCCGTCCGACAGCCAAGATGGCATCCATGACCATAACATTGAAAACCAGCTGTCATCCTTCTTCACTCCTTTACTTTCTTCCATCATTTTGGAGTGCATCTGGGCCAGTTGTGATACTGCTTCTGTCAGTGTACCATTGTCAGCATCGTTAGCAGGAATAAATGTGGAGCATGATTGTCCTATCTTTGCGCAAACTCCTCCTTCCATTGCTGTAAGGAGATCTAATACATATCTGTTCTGTAGTGCTACCATCCTCACTGCTCGCAGTTCCTCTTTTATTGCGTTGAATCCATTTACTGTAGAATTAATTGTCATCATTAGCTCCCATCGAGTTATCTGGAGCCATTTTGCGTTTGCGTAAGCTTGTAGTCCCGGATGTATTATTGACGAGAAGAACATTGCTGCTCTGCTGAATAGTCTGTGTTCTGGTGGGATTGAAGTGAGTGCTGTTTCCGACCTTCCCCATAGGTAATTTCCTGTCAGAGGTTCTCCTTGTCTCTTCTTTCTATTCAGGACATTGTTGTTGTTGTTGTTTTCGTTCTCTGACCCCTTCTGAGGTTTTACAGATCTCTTCTTCCTCTTGTTTCCTTCATCCATTTTAGGGAAGTTCGCCATGTTCACATGTTTCTGGGGCACCACTAGTGATGGTACATTAACGTGTACAATTGTGCATATACCATTCCACAGAGGGGGCAGTGTGTGGTATGCCTTGTTTCCGCAGGCCCAGTAATGGTCCATTAATACTGCTGTTCCTGCTCCCCCCTCAGGTAACTCTATCACGCTTGCACAGTTGGTGTTGTATCCCACGTCCACTTCTCCTCTATGTTGGTAGCATATCATAGGTGCAGACAGCGGCAGTATGCTCATTGGGTCTTCATCCTTCTCCATCCACGTCATCATGGGTACGTACTTGCCCCAAATCGTCCAACATCTGTTATTGTGTTCATCAATAGTTGTAATATTTTCTCTTGTTACCATGTTGCTGCCAATCACTCCTATGTCCCATTTGTTGTCCATGTACACCTTCCCTGTTATTGTTACCAGTGGTCTTTCCCAACATCCTTGTGTACAAGGAACTTCAGTGGCGTACCAGTCACATGGTAGGTATTATAGTGTTACTTTCTTTGTTTCTCCCTTTTCAGGACCACTTGTCATGTATCTGAATGCTTCAGCATGCAAACTGCTTTTGTGGTAACTCAAATAAGTCTTGAGGAAGTTGTTTTCGTATGGATACGTGTCTCGCGTTTTCCACACCAGTCTCACCACCGTCCCTTGAAATCTCCCTTTCATTTGGAACAGTGCCAGGTATATTATACATCGTGCTGTCTTTTCATCTATTTCCGTGGCAACGAATGTTCGAGAAGCGCTCATGGCATATGGGATCAATGAGCAGACGTAGCAGCTGTCTTCTGTTGTCTGCTTACCTATTTGGGTCATGTGTTGGTACCACATGTTGTTCGAGACGTGTGCTGAATCTGTTATGTAATTATCAATACCTTTATTATCTGAGTATGTGCTACGTTTAACTCTATCTCCCTTATGTGGAGGCTTGCTAGTACCACCTGACGTAACACCTGTTGCAGCTGTGGGTGGGGGTACATTAGGTTTGGGTACAGCCAAAATATTGATAGCATAACTTTTTTGCCATACAGAGGCAGCCAAAAACCCAGTGATCATCAAAATCCCTATCATCTTTATTACAGAAGCTAGTCTCACCGCCATTTTGCTCTTACCTTGCTGCAGTCCGGCAGCTTATTCTTGCAACGTTAAAGTTGCCCGCCTGAAAATTCTCAATATGCTTGTTATTAGTGTTGTTGTTTTCAAGCTCTCCCTATCAAGTAGTCGTTCAGTGCCCAGGCGAAGAGCTGTTCCCACGCCAATCTAAGAGATCTGTCTCTTAGGGCAGGAAAGTGTTGGTGAAGATGGGGCATTGATTGTTCTATGGCCAAGATAAATGCTGTGTAGTAGACACGTACCCTCCTTCTTTTTAGGTACTTTGGCCTTTTTATGTGATAGACAAATTGGTGTGATAGGGCTTCACGGTAGTTATCGTCTGAGGGTAGCATCTACTCCTGGGCAATGAACTTTATTAGTTATCTGTTTTCTTAGCAATACAATAATACGCGGTACCTGCATGTGCGAGAAAGAAAAAGAGAACATTCAAGTGTTTACATGTGTATATGTGCAAAACAATGTCCTTCAATTGGGTGGTTACTGTAGTAGGTAGGAGGTCGATGGGCAGAGGGTTTGGGGTTCAACTGGCGGAAGTCTCTTTACTCATTGATCGTGTGACCATGGGGTGGGCGGTATGGGAATTACCAGTTTCTATTTCAGTAGTTGTCTCTGGGGAATATGGGGGGTGGCACGGTATGGAGACACTTAGGTCGTCAGCTGTGGTAGAAGTCTCTTCCTCCGTGGGTGACGCTGTTGCTGTTCTTCCAACGGCCCTGTCGGTGACGCTAGGGCGGGTCTGGAGTTTGCAGATCTTTACGTCGTGTAGGTGATTCCAAGCACGCTTATCCTGCAACTTTACTGCTCTCGTAGATACCTCCTCTACAAGGGGGGGACCAGTGAAGCGTGGGCTGTTCCACTTTCTATTGAAATTGCAGAGTAGCACGTGGTCACCTATAGCAATTTTGCACAGTTTTTCCTTTTCCGATCCTTGGTCCTCGTCTTTTTGTTGATAACTCTTAGACCCGCCCCGCGTGCTCTCGAGCTGTTGAGACACAAACACTACACTAGTAATCAAAGAAGACACATATTGGTACATTTCATCACCAAGAACAGTTGCAGTGTTTTCATAGTCTGTGAATGCCCTTGATGTTGGCGTTAGAGGAAGGTGCATTTGACGTCCGGTCACCACCTCATGAGGAGTGAGGTGGTGGTCGGAGCCTGGTCTACTCCTCAGCTCAAATAGGGCTAGCGGAAGGCAATACAACTAACTCTTCTTTGTTGTTTGCTGTATCTTTGCAATTGCCTCCTTCAGTAGGCCATTCAGGCGTTCGCATATACCGTTGGCCTGCGGGTGATATGCACATGCAAATTTATGCTTGATGTTCAGTAAGGATGTGATGTGCTGGAACATCTAATTAGCGAAATGCGGGCCGTTATCCGACCGCAGTACCTCGCACACTCCCCACCTGGGGAAAACCTCCCTCACTAGAAATTTAGCTGCTCTAAATGCATCTGGATGTGAGCAGGGTCCTGCCGCAATCCACCTGGAGAATGGGCATACTACTACAATCATATACCTATTTCCTTGACATACGTTGATCATATCAACGTAGTCAATATGGATGTGCAGGAAGGGTCCCTCTGGCCGGGGTATAGTACCTTTTATCACTTTCAGCGTGTGACCGGCCGTAAATTGTTGACATGTGAGACAATTGCTGATAAAATTTGTCACATGGGAATTCAACTCGGGACAGAACCAATCTTCCTTAATTCGTGCTGCAATAACTTCCTTGCCTGTGTGGGCTGGGTGGTGGAGTTGGCTCAGGGCGGTGTTCAATAGTGCCAATGGCATTACCATCTTTCCAGTGTTACCCTGGCGCCATAGTGCGTCAGTTGGCGACATTGTACATCCTCTTTTTACCCATATTTCTTTTTCTGCCATTGTTGCAGCCGCTTGTAACTCCATTATCTGTGTGGCTGGGAGATGGGTGTACCCTTCTCTCATCAACATCTCTTTAGCTATCCCCCTCCCTCTCCCTCTCTCTGACTCCGGGGGGTTCCATATCTCACCAAAATATGCGGCATACTTCGCATGTGCGTCTGCTGCTGCATTTCCTTTTGAGATATGATCTTCTCCGTTAGTGTGTGCGAGACATTTGAACAAAGCTAGTTCTTGGGGATCATTTATTACTTCAATTAATTCAGCTAACAAGAGAGCATGTTGCACTGGGGTGCCGTCAGCTCTCCTAAACCCTCTTCTCCTCCATTTGGACAATCCTGAGTGGACAGTAGACGTGACATATGCGCTGTCAGAATATATACACTCTTTTGTCAAAGCTTTCCTTCAACGCCAAGATCAGTGCAACCAATTCTGCTGCTTGAGCAGAGTAATGTTGTGGTAATTGTACGCCTTTCACCGCCACACACACCAATTCCTCTGTCATTTTTACCACTGCTGCCCCAGTTCTCCTTATCCCATCACTTTGGTCTATTGTTGATGACCCATCAATGAACAAGAGCTCTCCTCCATTTAGCGCGTCCTCTTCAACTTTTCTAGTACATGAGTACATTTCGGTAGTCTGCGTACAATCATGTGCATAGTCGCCTTCCTCAATTACGTCCGCTATAAACCTTGCAGGATTAACTGTGCTGCATCTAACAATTGATAATTCTGGTCTAGATAAGATGATCTCATAACCTGACGCCCTCTGCGTGGTTAGTGTGGACTTAGGCTTGTTCAATATTGCAAATAGTGCATGTTCCACAAATAGTGTGGTTGGGCACCCCATTGTAATTGATGATGCTTTCTGTACCGCGAAGGCAGCTGCGGCGAGACCTTGTTCGCAAGGGAAATGTCCTAACATTACAGGATCCAAGTGACCGCTGTAAAATGCTACTGGTTTGTAACCCATGCTTGTTTTTTGAGCCAACATTGCTTTCATTACTGCTGAGTCGCAATGTGAAAATATAAAGAATTGTTGTTCATAATCAGGGGTGGCCAGTACCGGAGCAGTTGATATTGCATCTTTCAGTTCATCAAAGGCCTCTTTCATTTCCGTTGTCCACCCCAATTTTTTCTCCCCTTTGTTAGCTTCTCTTAATGCCTCAAGTAGGGGTCCTATGTATGAGCTCGAATCAAATACCCATGCTCTACAGTAGTTGCACAGTCCCAGGAACTGCTGCAGTTCCCTCACTGTTTGTGGCAGCGGCGTTTTTGATATGGCCTGTGCTCTTTGTGGTGCAATCTTTCTTCCGTATTGGGATATGAGCTGACCAATGTATAGTACCTGTCCCTGACAGTACTGTAACTTTTCTTTGTCTACCTTGTAACCCTTTTCAGCCAATATTGTCAGCATCTTCAATGAGTCCTCTCTGCATTTTTTTTCGCTCGTGCTGCAAATTATTATATCGTCAACGTACTGCAACACTGTGCTTTCCAATTCAATGTTTCCCAAGTCCATCTGTATTACTCTGTTGAAAATTGAGGGTGACTCGCAGTACCCTTGTGGCAATCTGGTGTGTTTCCATTTTGTGTTTCTGTATGTGAAGCTTGTTAGATCTTGTGAGTCTGGATGCAGGGGTATTGAGAAAAAGGCATTTTTGAGGTCAATCACTGTAAATCGTGATGCCTCTGCTGGAATGCCACACAATATTGTGGCTGGGTTTGCTGCTATGGGGTATTCTGCTTCCACTATGTTGTTCAAGGGCCTGAGGTCCTGGATGAAACGCCAAGACCCTCCTTTAGCTTTGCGCACTGGATATACGGCTGTGTTACATGGTGATTCTGATGGTACCAATATGCCATTATTTATAAGGGCCGTTATTGTTTCATATATGCCCTCATCTGCCTCTTTTGATAGCGGGTATTGCTTCACTCTAGGGAGTATTGCACCTTTTTTCACTTTTATTCTTACTCCCCCTATACTCTTTATGCACCCCACGTCATAGGGACTAGTAGTCCATAATGATGTTGGGACTTTTGCCATATCCTCCTCAAAGAAGGGAACTTCAAGTGCCATTGCAATTTTCTGTGCCACTTGTTTGTATGTCACTCTTAGCCATATGTCCACACTCATCATAAATACCATTTCACCTTCTTCCTTTCCTTCTGAAAAGAGCTCCTCGTCTGACACCTGGGTGAGCCTGCATCCCTCAGCTAGGGCTATCACTGCCCTCCATGCTCTTCCTTCCCTGTCTTGGGCATGTACTGCGATATAATCAGCAGTTGCTATAATGCTCTCCATGCTCACTAAAATCACCTTTCCTTCTGGTTCATTGGCTGGTGTTTCTGGTCTAAACAAATAGGCTGTTGGCCTCCTCCAGATCTTTCCTTCTATTCCTGGCATCCATGCGAATGCCATGTCTGTTCCGTACTGGAACAGTTCGCCATCTACTGGCTCAGCCCTAATCACTGTCTGTCCACATTATGCTTGCATAATTTGCCGTGCAGTGAGCATGCTTATTCCAGGATTGGAGCAAATTATGCCGTCCTCCGTAAAGGAGATCGTCATATTCAACCTGCTCATTATGACTCTCCCAAGTATGTTTACTGGTGAGTCCCTAGAATATAAAAGCGGGACGGACATGTCATAATCCCCTATCGATAAGGGAATGCTATCAGTAAAGGGAACCAACCCCCTAGCCCCAGAGAATCCTTGGGTGTTCATGGCCTCACCTGACATCTTAAATTTACCTTCCCTTATGCAAGACCGGGTCGCCCCGGTGTCAACAAGGAATGACAATTTTTTGTCACCTATCGTTACCTCTATGCGTGGTTCCTCCACACTATTAGGTGTTACCGACAGGATGGGACACACCAAGGCCGTCTGTGGGCTGTCCTATTGTGGGTATAATGATTGACCACTTCCTGTGTAAGGGTTGTGTCCCAGGACCGTCACCCTTCCCAGTTGTGTTTGCTGTAGTTGTGTATTGGTAGATGTTATTTTATGGTCTTGAATTTGGGCAGGTTGCTGTACTTGCTGCACTTGATGTTGTTGTGTTATTGCTACCTGTTGTTGTGGTAGTGAATATGTCTGTGGCTGTTCTTGTGTTACTAGTTGTTGCTGCACATTTCCCGGTTGCAGTGCCTGCTGTTGTTGGATGCCCTGCTGTTCCCTTGTAGGCCCTTGTTATCCCTGTTCTCCCCATGCTGGTGTGCCGGGTCTCATTCTACATGTGCGTGACATGTGCCCTAGTAATCCACAAATCCAACATACCGGTGGTTCCCTGTTCTGCCATGGAAAGCTCCCTGAATTGTCCTGGTATACTGGTTGTCCGGTGGGGTAGAAATTTCTTAATCCTCCCCCTTGCTGTTGTGTGTTATAGCCGTATCCCCTCCCCCTCATCATTCCTCCCCTTCCCCTGTTATAATTATAATATCCAGCTCCTGGCGTTGAGTATCCTCCTCCCATGTTAGTCGTGTATGGTTGGGGTGGTGGCAGCTGTTGTGCTACAATCTGTGATGATTGTATTTGGGAGGGATCTTGTGCAGCCACTACTTGTGTGGGGTCTTGAGTCATTGTTGTAGGTGTAGTTATCAGTGCACCTTCCATCGTGTATTTAGTAAGTTTTTTCTGTACCAATTTAGCCTCTTCCGCTTTTCTATCCTCTTCCTTTTGTTTCATCTTTTCTTGCCATGTCCTACAATGATGTACTATCGTCAGTTGTATTTCTGGCCATGCTTTTGCTTCCATCCCCGCTACCTTCTTCAGTTGTTTCTGAACTGCTTCTGGGAGCCCTTGTATTAGTATATGATAGAATATTGCTGGTGTTTTGTCCCATTGTTCTCTAGTTTCCATACGCCACTTCTCTTCAATTTCCTGGATATAATCAACAGGATCTTCGTTCTCACGCATCTTGCGTGATGTAATTGCTCCTATGTCTGATGTGTCTGGGTACTGTACCCTCAGCGCTTGCCATAATGCATGTCTGCAGTTTGCGAATGGTGCCCCATCGTGTGATGTGTTTGTTATTGTGACCCCGGGGAAGCCTGCTCTCTTCCAGATGTCATCTGCTGCATCCCCCAAAATTGATATTAGAAGGCCCTTTACATCCCCCACTGCCAGTTTCTGTCCTGCGGTGTGTTTTTCCATTTCATATATCCATTTTCCCGCACCTCCACTTAATGATGGGAGCCTGCACTTTATGTTTTCCTTATCTGCATGCTTCCAAGGGACGTATTGTGGTCTAACCCCTCCCCTCTCCAGAAGTGGCATTAAGTTGTGTCCTGTTTGACCCCCTGGGTTCCCGAAAGTCGAGTCCGTGTACCCCTCCTCTTCTTCCGTGTCGTCTATATCGCCAATTGTGTCCATATTTCCCCTGCTCGTAACTGTTTCTCCTCCATCTCTTCCCCTTCTTTTATCATTTCCTTTATTTGATGTGGGCGTGTGTATTCGTTCTTCCTGCCTGCGTCCAGGGAGATCTCTAAGCCTGCCTGCATAGGGTGTGAGTTCGTGAGGGGCGGGTGCGGGTGTAGGTGGGCATGTTGCACGGGATGAGTGTGGGGTGGTGGAGCATGTTGGACGGGATGATGAGGGTGTAGCTGCACGTGTCTGCCTTCCTGCCATTCCTTGCTCTTCCCCCTCACTTCCCTCCAGTTCTTCCTTTCTCCTGCAGGCCCATGGTGATTCTCTATTTGTCCGGGTGATGTAAAATTTATCTAGGCTTTCCCTTTCACTATTTCTTCCTCCCTTCTCCATTCCTTCTTCTTCCTCACTACAAAAGTCATCTAGGAGTGACAACCCCCAATCTGTCTTTTTCCCCCTGATCGTTAATGTTTTTAAGTCTATTAGATCCGTTCCTCCCGTTTCTTCTTTACCAATTGCTCCCCTTTGTGCTGATGTTGTGGCTACTTCTGTGTTCCTGCGTACATACCTCCTTACTTCACTCTCCCCTCTCCTATCTTCTCTTTCCCCTTCTTTTTTCTCCGCTATTTCTCTACCAATTTCCTCTCTTTTCTTTATTAACTCCTCCATTACTTCACTACTCATCTTTTCCAATATCCTTTCTTCTTCTCTCTTCCTTTCCCATCTCGCTCTTTCCCGCTCTAATATACTCTCTATCATCCTCCCTTCTTCGTATTTCTTTGTCGTTTCTGATAGTTATCTCCTCTTCCATATTTCCATTTCTTTTTCTTTCTCTTCTTCCTCTCTTTTCTTGTCACGCAGTGCTGCTCTGGATACCCTTTCTGCTACTGCCTTTACCCTTTCGGCTTCTCTCTTTTGCTCCTCAGTTCGTTCCCTCATTTTTACCAACTCATTCTTACTTTCTTTCCTTTCCCGTGCTCTCTCTCTTTCCTCTCTCTCAAGCTGCTTGATCAGTGCATTCTGCTCATCCCTTAATTCTGCTAATCGTTCCTCCAAAATCTCTTCCTTTTGTCGTAACAGCTCTTCCTCCTTTCTTTTCCCCTCTTCCCCTTTTATGTCACTCTTTCTGGTATTATCCTCGTCCATTTTCCTTACTACCTCCTTCTCTTCTCCTGTTAATGAACCTCGTAATTTTAATAATACCTGCGCAGCTACCCACTCATCATGTCCTATTCCCGCGATCTGTTCTTCGCCAGTCCTCCCCTCCCCTGCGGGCATCTTCGTATGAGCTGATCCCGTCGTACTAGTCTGCTCTCCTCCCGTGTGGCCACCTGTAGCTGTATATGGTGGCGTGCTGTATGCCGGGTTCGAGTACCCCTCAGCCGCCCTTAAGTGTTCTCTTACTATTTCTCGTAGTTCTGTTAAAGGATATAACCCCCCTTCCTCCGTTTTCACTACCTTCGCTAGGGGCATATCGTCGCTCTGTTCCTTTTTTATTTCCTTTTCGTTTAGGTTGTTACTCTTTTCTCCTCCCTCTTGTCCGTTCCCCGTGTTCTGTGTGTCTTCACTCTCTTTTTCCCCATTCTCTCCTTCCTCCTTTATCTTCTTTTCTTCCGTTGTTTCCCCCATAGTGAATATTCGGTTTGGTCCTGGTCGGGCCCCTTGGAACATCCTCCATAAGTTAAACACCTCCACGTGGTGTGTCAACTTCTTCCCCTTGTATGTGTTATGCAGATGGGTTAATAGTGAATGTTGGGTATATGGATCGAAACTGCCATTAGGCGGCCATGGTGTCGTCATTTTGTTGTCCGTCCCCTGTGTCCATTCTATGCTGTATTTGATCAGTTTCTCCCTATGGGGTGACAGTGTTTTACATATATGCTGTAGCGGGGTAGTGAGGGTGTTCTCCCACCCTCCCGATCCTGTCCCGTATGACATAGTAGCACTTCACTTGTTATCCTACCCCTATTTGGTAGCGGTTATCTTGCTAAAAGTGTACGCTATACAATCTTAGATCTTTTACCTGGCCCTGTAATTTTGGGGACTTGCGATTGTCCGCTAAGGAAAAATAGTAAAATATAGCAGTTGCATTTGCATATTCTTTTCTTTTTTTTTTTTTTCTTTCTTTACCGAACACCTTTACGGCCCCCTACGGCCGAGGCGCACGTAGCCCCCTGCGGCTGCGTGCCCTGTGCGACGTTCTTATACAGCCGTCCCACTTTTGTTTTACCCCTCCTCCTCTTTCTTCACTTGTCGTGGCCGGCGTTCTCCGTGCGTGGCCACGTCCCTTTTCACCTTGCCCCGATCTACTTGTTACTGTTTATCTCCGTCTCCACTCCCTTTCCATTATTCTCTTCCCCACCACTCTCCGAAAAATGCCTTGTGTTCGAGATATCCTATGAAAGCCCTACTGGTGACGTCACCGATCTCTTCCAAAACTACTGGTAAGTTCTTTACATGTTTTTAAAAGTTCGAAATACGCTTGCAATCTACCCCCGTTAGCCACACAGCTGTCCTCTTGTCACGCCTGGAACAAGGTAATCAACAATATAATCAGACTGCACACGCTGCGTCGCCTCGCGTGTGATACGCCCCTCGACAGGAGGGCTTAACCAGCCAATTATCTTCCGTATTAGGCAACCAGCTAGCTACCGCCTACAGGGAAACGTCATCTATCTATCGAGTTTTCTGCTCGATCAATAGGGATCCTCGTCTACTCATTGATCAATAATCACCAAATCGTAGGAAACCGCACACACACACACCCTTACAGGTGGTCGGGACCTAGGCCAATCAGTGTCTACGAGCGGCCGCACGTGATGTTTTCGTGCTCCGCCCCCTCCTCTTCCGTAACGTAGCGGACTGCTCTCGCACTTGTCCAGCTACCATTCACTTCACCCTCAACACTAATTTATCAAACCTTCGCCGCGCACCTGTGTAACACCTCCCACCTCCCGTATTCTATTCCCTCCCCCTCCCTTACAATTTCACATTGCTTGTTGGGCGTGGCATACTCACCAAGTTCTCTTGATGCGGGGCCGCTCGACCGCGTGCACCCCTCCAAGCGGCTCGCCACCTCCCCTCGTCTGGACCACGTCTGGACACTCGCCAACCGCGGGCGGGATACTTCTCAACCGGCTCCCGAAGGCCAATATCCGGATTGCGCTGTCCGGTCTTCTCGCAGTTCCGCGATGGTCCTGTAGTCCTCAAAAAGAGGGCAGCGGCAGAGGGGGCCGCGCCGCCGGGCCTCCTCGCAACGAGAGCACTCAGAAAAATAAAATAAAAGCAGATCTTAAACAGATCTCAGCAGTGCCTCCAACTTGTCGGGGGGAAATTCTCCCGGGGTCTGCTGAGCCGTCCGCGGACCCCCGGGCAGGGAGGCCCCAACTCCTCCCGCGTATCACAAAAATGAGTATGAGGCACACGCAAGAAGCAAGGTGGTTCTGCTGTTTATTAAACAACGGCAGGGATGGGTCAAGGATCGTACGTGTCCGTCCTGACTCTCTCTCGAAATTCGTGGGGCTCGCAGGCCCTTTTTACCTCAGTATGACGCGCTACTTGCGTCACCTGGGAAAGTTAGCAAAAAACCTATCGTCACTCTGGATTGGTTCCTCGAGTGGTAGGGTTAGTATAGCATACGTATAGAGAACGCTGTTAGTGGTTAAGGGTCAGTCAGGTGGTATACTTGGGTTGTCCCTTCTATTAGATACATGAAAATTGTTACATGAAGACCCCTGATGATTGGCTAATGTTAATGACGTCAGTGATAAGTGCCCCATGTTCTGATTGGTACACTCGCGAGCCCCCCAGCTTGGGACCATCGTTGTTCCCAGCTCGCGGTGCACCTGCCATTTGCAACGATGTATAACTATGTGTTTGTGCAGACAATGCGTGGATTTGTTCATAAGCTTGAGAGCAGACTACTCCCACCGCCGCAGATGTCCATTGAGTCGCTTCATTGTTGCTGCCTGTGTCTCAAAACGTGGGACCCAGGCGCCTCCTCCCTCCGGGGGCTTGCACCCTGTCAGGTTCGGCTTGGTCACGTGAGGAGAGACCGTGGTTGAGGCAGAATTCTGCACATTTAATGTTGCATTTTCCAGTGTGTGTCTGGCTTAGTTTGCAGGTGTGACCTTGGCTTCGGCTTGTGGTATGCGATTTTGCAACATTGCTCCCTTGGCTGTCTGTTCACGCTGGCTCATTCTGCAGAGTCAGCAATTGTACTCTTGCTCGTTCAATGTTCGTGGAGGCTCTTGCTTGCGGCCTACTTGGGCCTGGTGCATAGGTGGGGATGTTTGATGCACGGCGCTTTAAGTTACGGTGTCATATTGCTTTATCCCCAGTATCATGTCTTTGTTGTATTTCTCATTGCAATGCATGGGTCAGGAGAAGCGTCGGCAAGCATTTTAGATGAGTTCGTTGTGCGTCTTGCGTTTCTGCATTTTGAAAAACCTATGTGAAAAATAATAAAGATGCGCGTCAGGGTTTATGGTCATAATGTCGAAAAAAAAAATGTCGACAAACAAAAATGTCGAAAAAAAAATGTCAAACAATAATGTCGACATCCTATGCATATAATAGAGAAAGTCAATTTTCCGAAAAAAAAATGTCGAAAAAAATGATCAATTAACGTAGGCAATAGCACGAAATAAATAAACATAAGAAAAATACTGTTTATTATTGGGGGGGTTCCCCCCCCAACACCCCAACCTCACCCTACATCACGAACCATCCCAACACCCCCTCCCCTCCCCCTCGCCCGTGATCACCCACTCGTCTAATACACTGGAGAAAAGTAGGTTACGAAATGGTTAACACGATAGGTGACATTCCTGAGTAAAGCACCTTCTTTTGGTAGCAGGAAACCAGTAACGGCTGTGGAAAACCGTCATTACCTGACAGAACATCTCGTGAGAGCGTACTTCAGGCAATAGATTACAATTCATTCATACTCAAAACAGGTAAGAGACACGAACACTAAAAGAAAAGAAAATGTACTATAAAACACATAGTATAAAATACCACAAAAAATAATTTTATGTATCATTTCAGGTGATATAATGGAAAACAAAGTGGAATTCATAAGCAGTCAAAAAGGCGGAAAGCAGTTAATTTTAAATGGTTACGTGTTCTATAAAGAACTTCAGAGAAAAGAACGGATTTACTGGCGCTGCGCGGAATATAGAAAAAATAAATGTACAGCACGCGCAATAACAGTCGAATCGGAAGTACAATGTAAACAAGAACACAATCATATGCCTGATCAGACTAATATAATCATCAGGAAAACCTTGACGGAACTGAAAAGAAAAGCAATTGACCATCAGGGGGAAGCTAGCGGATCTGTGCTCAGAGAAGTTTGTGGCCAGTTACCGACCCATATAACAGCTCAGTTGCCGGCTGAAAAATTAATGCAGCGCACAATTAACCGAACAAAACATGCGAATGAAAACCTGCCACCACCACCAATGTCATTTAAAAATATAACAATTCCGGATATTTTTAAGGTAGCTGCAAGAGGAGAGAATTTTTACCATGGCACAATTGTAATGAACACTGACAAAATCTTAGTATTCTCTACCGCAAATAACTTTGAGCATCTTAGTCGAAGCAAACAATGGCACAGTGACACAACATTTAAAGTATGCCCTCAACCGTTTTTTCAATTTTACGCAGTACATGGGACAATAAATGACAAAATAATACCGCTAGTATACTTTTTGATGCCAAAAAAAACAGAGGAAACATACAAAATCGTGTACAATAAAATTAAGGAAACAGCACCAGAATCGAAACCAGAGACAATAATCATGGATTACGAAACAGCTCAGATCAAGGGATTTTCAACCGTGTACAGAGAAACTAAAGTAAAGGGATGTTTTTTTCATTTTACACAGAGTATTTGGCGAAAGATACAAAAATTAGGTTTGGGATCAAAATATACAGAAGACAGTTGCTTTCAATTTAACATTAAGAAACTTTTTGCTTTAGCTTTTGTACCAGAAAATCATGTAATTGCTTTTTACGAACATTTAATAGAAAGTCAATACTATAAAAATCATGAGGAGGAGTGTACAAATTTACTGGACTACTTTGAGAACACCTGGTTAGGCCAATTAACGAGAAGTGGAAACAGACGCAGACCAAAATACCCAATAGAATTGTGGAACTGCTACCAGGCTACCATGGAAAACACACCGAGAACGAATAACGCATTAGAAGGCTGGCATAGCCGCATAAATAAAAAATTCAACACACAGCATCCGAATTTATGGCATTTTTTAAAGGATTTAAAATTAGAAGAACAGCACCAGGAATTACGTATTTCACAAACAATATCATTGGCAAACCAAGCACCGAAACGAAAAAAGTACAGAGATTATGACAGTAAATTGATGCAAATAGTACACGATTTCAACATGGAAAACAAGGAAAATTATTTAGATTCACTGGCATTTAACTTAAAATGTTGAAAAACACTTACAGTTAATGGTCATCACGATTCCACGGTGAAATAGTTGAAAACTCCAAGATAAGCCCTTGAATCCTGGTGTAAAGCTACATACCATATAATTGATCCACGAAATAGCCCACGGAAAAAACAAAATTCCAATGAACAAAAAAAGTGATGATTCCAGGCGAAAATCCAAACCAACGAAAAAAAATATCCACACTCAATGGAAGGAATCCGTAAATCCAGATGTGAAATTTCAATCCTAATGTCTGTTCCAAGAAAAATACATAATCCAGGAAAAAAAACGTATTAATCCATAGGAAAAAGGCCGCCGCTCGAAAAAAACAATAATCCAAGAAAAAAAAAGTATTAATCCTTACGAAAAAAGAACTTTGCTCAAATAAAAACCTGACTCCAGGA
This sequence comes from Ambystoma mexicanum, assembly GCF_040938575.1. Lineage (NCBI taxonomy): Eukaryota > Metazoa > Chordata > Amphibia > Caudata > Ambystomatidae > Ambystoma > Ambystoma mexicanum. The sequence continues at coordinate 67,786,894 of NC_090939.1, forward strand.
AGCATCCAAGAAGACCCAGTCCATCCAGTGAAAAATGCAAGAAAAAGTAGTGAAAACAAGAAAAAATCCAAAAAAACGAAGACCCAACTATCGGAGACGCGACCGCGGGAGAAGCTTTTGGAGAGTGAACTTTAAAAATGGCGCTTACGGTTACGTAGCAGAACGTACCGTGCGTAAGAAACCAAAACAAACATTTGTTATTAGTAAACATGCATTTTTAGCACAATAGCACCATCAAATGGTCATTTAATATATTACATGTTCAAATGAGATTTAGACTTAGGATACAGTTATTTATTTATTTAAGTAGTTACATGCAACTAAAAGTTTTTATTTAGAAACAATAATTGGATTTAAAAACATTATTTATTTTACTAATAAGTTATAGTGATATATTTACTATTTGAATATTATATTGTGTTAATAAAAAATGAAGATAACTTACCTGTGATGAATGCTTTGCTTATTATTTTAGTAATTGATGAATACTTCTTATTTTAGAAATTTCGAAAAATAGATGTCGAAAAAAAATAATGTCGACATTTTTGTTTGTCGACATTATTGTTTTCGACATTTATTTTTCGAAATTTTGACTGTCGACATTATTACTGTCGACATTATGACTGCCCACCGCGCGTCAGTGGGTGTGTCCGTCACCTATGTCATAGCACTGAATATGTTCTTCGTGTGGATTGGTGTGGGAGTGTCCAGTGTGCATGTTTGCACGGGTGTTCTGACCGTTGGCTAGGTCGTCATGGCATCTCTAACGATGTGTTTATTTACTGTTGAATGGTTCAGTCGAGTTCATCCATGCCGCAGGTGTCGGTTTGGGCAGGGCAGGCTGGTGGGCACATCCGTATGTTCCTGTACCAGGGTATTTGGTCGTCTGGTAGATAGGCAAACTCCTCTCGTGGCGGGTGTCTGGGCCGCGATCCTCTAGGCCAGGGGCGTGAGGGGATTGGTGCGACTCTTGTCCCATTCTCCCACTTCAAAGGTGTGGGAGAAATGGAACATGGAGCCACGTCATAGGCAGATGGAGGTGAGTGTCCTAAGAAAACACTGTATTGCAAAGTATGATGATAGTCCACCAATGGGACCATGCCAAGAAGCAATGCATGGCCCATTACACACACATGGACACATCTCTGCCTAGATGCCGTCCCCAGCACTTACACATCCACATGCATGCAGCATGCCTATGCCATACCTGACACACACCGCAGACAGGGAAACGGCATGTGTCACACTGTACGCAGTCCACAACACAAAGGCATGTCTCACAGCAGACACCACCTCACACATGTCTGAACCTAACATATGCCTGAGCAACCCCACCAAATGGCAGATAACCTGTATGCCACAAGAGTAGGACAGCAAGTCATCAAATGTGTACAACTGGACTAATACCATTGTATGCATGATGCGTGTACAACCATCACTGATGCCGTCCCTCTTATGGTCCCCCACAGGCCGAGATACCGACAGCGATGCAGAGGACTCTGCAGCACAGGCCACCACACCTACCAAGAGGGCCAAGTCTAGGGAAGAAATCAACAGGCCTTCCACCTCCAAGGTCACTGACAAGGCAGATCAGCAACCGAGGAGAAAGGCACCATTGGATGGCAGGAGGAACAGGGGCGTCATAGCTCATCCACTACTCCCCAAATTCCAACACCTGTGGTATCCGTAGCTGTAGAGCCGGTGGGACCCTGTCTGCAGCTACCAGTTCGGTTGGGGAGGCAGCTGCCACTGCGCCACAGAGTGGCGATGAGGTCCTTTCCCAAGGCGAGGTCAGTGTCCCTGAGGGCCCCTTGCCACACCAGCCAACCACCTCCACAGCGGTCTGGGACGGGGAGTTCAGGATGACACCGATGGAGGTGCGCCAGCAGGCGTTGAACGGCCTAGTGAAGCAATATGTCACTGATGGTGATGTGACGAGGAGGGAGGCCAGAGACAACACTGCGGTCATGAAAAGGGCCATAGATGCAAGCACACAGAAGATCTGTGAGGAGCTGTCGGCAGTGCGGCAGGTCCTTTGCAGGATTGCGGATGCCATGGAGGCTCTGCGTCCTGCCCCGACAGTTGAGCATGCACCCACGGGGTCTTCCTCAAGCTCAACACAGACAAGCCCCCTGCACAGGTCTGTGCGCACCATGCGCCGCTTCAACATGCCACCCCTGGAGTCAGACACAGGACATTAGTTGCACACCTATGCAGACTGGAGTGGCATAACATTGCATGCCATGTGTGGGGGAGTCGTGGGGGTAGGGGGTTTGTGGGGGAGTTGTGAGGGGTAAGAGCACTTTCAACATTTTCCTGTTAAATACTCCCGTTGTGTACATGAAAAAATACTTGACTGGACATTCTTTATTGTGTATGTCTTATTTATTGGTTTACAGTGCATAGTGTCCATGTACCCCCACACCCAGTGCCCTCAGTCCCACATTCATGGCACCCTCTGCACCCATGTGTCTCAAAAGTATTGGCCTATCACTGACTGGCGCGCAGCACGTCCCTCATGTGCATCTCCACCGGGATGATGTACAACCCCATCTTCTTCATCTTCTTCATCCTCACCTGGTGGTTGCTGTTCAATGTCAGAGGCCAAAGGTACGTTCCGTCGGATTCACATGTGCAACATGACACATGCCATGATGATCTTGGCCACCTTCTCATGCCTGTACAGGAGTGCCCTACCCGACCGGCTAAGACAGCGGAAACGTGCCCTCAACAGGCCAAATGTCTGCTCGATGACCACACGGGTACGGGTATGGGAACGATTGTAGTCCTCTTCGTGCCTGCACTGCGGGTTCCGGACAGGGGTGAGGAGCCACATCTTCAAGGGATAGCCACTGTCACCTGCATGGGTGCAAAATAAGATATGTGTAAGTCAATTCCTGATGGACACCTGCACTTATCACACATGCCTGCAGATTTCTGTTGTTCACATGCACGTGTCCCTGGTTGTATGCACACATTTTACCTTGCCACAATGTGTGCTGTGCCATGGTCTTATGGTGTGGGTTGCGTCTTCCAGTTGATACTGGGTGTACACTCCCTTGATGTTCTTCATGCACTGTGGATGCATTCCGATTTGTGTTTGTTATCATTATGTGATGTATAGTGATTAGTATAATTGTGTTACTGGCAGAGTTGGCAGACGTCTCAGCATTATTTGTCATTCTGCGCTTATTATTCTTATGGTAACATGCAGCGCTACTGTGCTGGTAGCCCTGTGACAAGCAGTGTATACCCTTGGTTGAATTGATTTGTGCACTCTCATGGATGCTTATCCTGTGTTGTGAATTGCTCTGGACATTTACAATGTGCATACTCTCAGCATGTTGCTGGATTGTGTTACGGAGGGTGAGGTCTGATGATGGGTGGTGGACTTGTTGTGGGATGTGGGCTGGTTGAAAGTTAGGCATGCTGTAATTGGTGTGCAGCTTCCATCATTGCTATGGGGATTGGTTGTCATGTTCAGTCTGGGATGCTTTTGGGCACAGTGTTTTGCGATGTGGACCTTGTGCTGTCACCACAACAATGACGCCATGGTGGTGTGTGCATCTCTCCCCCCGTTACACTGCCATGTGTCTGTCATGCGACTTACCAAGCAGCCGGTCACGTCGTCCTGCATGTCGCTCCATGTAGCGTGGTAGCGTGGAGTTCCGCAGGACCATTGAGTCATGAGTTGATCCGGGAAATCGGGCACAACAATGTGTGATGATCTTGCAGGAGTCACATACCATCTGTACATGATGGAGTGATATAGCTTACGATTGCGGTACACCGCCTCTGTGGCATGCAGGACCACCAATTCTACATGGGTGCAGTCAAGTGCACCAATACAATTTGGCATGCCTGCCAGTGCATGGAAGCCAACTTTTGTGTCAAAGATCTCCTGGGCAGTCTGTGGTAGGGTTATGTAGTTCCTTGAGTGCTTTAGGAGGGCATCCAGCACTTGGTTCAGCATGCGAGAAAATAAGGGTTGTGATATGCCATGCATGTGCCTCACTGTCTGCTGGTAGGTGCCTGTGGCCAGGAAGTGGAGCACAGATACTACCTTCAGTAGAGGGGGATGGCAGTTCGTATTTCAATCAAGCTGTCTATGTCGGCGTGTATCATGTCCACAATGCTGGTGATGGTGTACCGGTCCAGACGATACAGGTTGTGGATCTGCTCACGGGGTAGGTTGAATGGACTGGCTCTGATGCGAGGGTTTGGGGGCTGCCTGCGTGGTACCACTGGCTGGGCTGGTGGGGCTTGCTGGGCCTGTCTCACCCTCCTTCTCCTCCTGTGTCTCCCCTGTGGCCCCCCCAAGACTTTACCACTTTGGTAGTGCAGGGAGCGTCCCACCGGTCGTTAGGCCGTTGGTTCAGTGGCCGAGGACCTGCATGTTTAGGTTTTTATTCAAGCTCTAAGTTCACATCCAAAACAAATCTGGAAACGCTCAGTTCATTAGATCTCATATAGAATTATTTCAATGTCATCTGTATATGAGAACACATGAAATGGTTATTTGCTGAGGATTGTTTAAAAAAGTGATTTGATAGAAACCATACATTTCAAACATGGATAAATGAACAGAACGACTCAACATCAAATGTATGGAGACTTATCATAATTGATGTCTTTGTGTGTGAATTTGGATTCTGGCTCAATGACTGATATGGTCTGATCTTTTGGATATTGGCATTTGACTAAACAAATGATATTTCTCGACAACAATCTGTGTGTTTTGAAAAAATGTGTTATGTTCATTTATCCACATTTGAAATGTATTGTTTCTATCAAACCAATGTTTTAAACAATCTTCATTTTCTACTGGTTTTCGACAACAGTTATTCATTTGTTTGAAATGTGATGCAACATATGGATTTTGTTTTGGTGTCGGCATGATTGCTGCTGAAATCTCCAATCATTATTCACTATGTGGATGAAACTTTGCCAAACTCTAATGGATGATGATATGCTGGTGATTTTAACACATTTACACAGTTATGTAACATGAATTATCAATAACTCTAGCATAATCAAAACCCTTGAAAACGACCAGTGGTCCAAAAACGTGTCATCTGAGTGCAATATATTACACATCTTATATAAGACTCACTGAGACTTATGTTTCTGTTCAATCCCTATTCGAAGGTAAGTGCATGAGCATAGCAAACAACCATTTCATGAGTTTTAGACTATAGAGACAACAGGGAGAGTCTCTGTTTCGCTAGGCACTGCAGCTATCTAATCACTAGAAAGTAGGACCCAAGAACAATCTAAACCTAAGTGCACCTGCCACCCAGGAAACCCTTGAATTCTTTAGCTTTGTATATAAGAACACCATAGGATTTAATGATGTTAATAAGTAGTCAGCCTCTAAGCATGTCTGGCTCGTTCCTGACATCCTTACACCTAGATGATGAAGGATCAGCAGAGCACACAATACAATATAATGCTTTACACCGAATATCAGCAAAACACAATCAAATAAGTTGGATTAACTGTTAGGGCAAAGGGTTATTTCATTACACAATGGGATATCTTTCTATGAAAATAATGGGCTGTTTTTCTTTTTCTTAACTCCTCTAACCTACTAACTCGTCTCTTGCTTATTATCCCTGAAGCCACATTTATAGCTACTCCTACATGAAGGGGTTGGGCTAACACCTATAGCAATGAGGGTTTCCACTAAAAGACAAATGGGACAGCTGTATTAACGTGTCAGTCTGTGCTGTTTTCAAATAGTGTAAGGTGGTGCTTAATTTCCACTCAACACAAGCCATTGACTAGTGATACTTGACTCTTGGCGAGTAAGAAAGCGGTGCTTTGTATATGTATAGAATTGAGGTGGCGAGTGACTTTTGCGTGGCTTGCTAGTAGCTTGCATTTTTTGCATCCTGGACACAGTCCAGTTGCATGGATATAGGTCCCATCCCACATCTTGACTTCTACCAGCAAGTATTTCTTCCTCCCGCCTTCAGACCTTACCGTGACACACTCCTACTAGCACAGATTTCCTTTTCCTTTGCTTTGGGAACAACTCTTTGCATTGTTGGATGTGCCCCTCTAGGGGAGAGGGGGCAGAGGGGTGGGCTTGCACCTTTTCCAGAAGGGTGAAAATCCCCAGCTCAAAGGGAACATTTAGAGCCTCTCAGCATATTTTTTTATATCCAAACAACATATCCCCAGGATGTTTGTGCGCCCCGTGGTGGCAAAAGTGAAATTGTGCCGTCTGTATGTGTGTGTGTATGCATATATGTATATATATATAATTACACGGCCCGCAGTAGTGGGCGTGTAGTTATGGTTAAGTTGCTAAACTCATAGGAAGTCCACTTTTTCAGCGGCTTATTACTCTGCTCCTCCTGGAGGAATCCTCACCAAACCTTGCAAAAAAAGTATATGGCCCGCTCTGAAAATTTTGCAGCAAGTTTGGTGATGTTTGGTGCAGGGTGGGGAAAACTAAAGGGGGGGGTCCCCACATTTCTTTTTTCCCCCATAGACTGAATGGGCAAAAACTGCGCACGACTACAGGACGAATGGCTGGACGGATTTGCACCAAATTTGCAGCAAGAGAGGGGGCTTGGGTCAGAAAGCATGCTTTTGTGTGTTTGGTGGAAATTCAACCAGTACTTTTTTTTCAAAGAACTGAAATGTACGTCTCAGAAAATGTGTGATATCTGGCTCCGCTCCGCTGACCCATTTCCCTGTTCGCTCCGCAGACAGAAGGCTCATTGGCTTGCAGTACACTGTGCTGGCAATAAACCTTGGATGCGGCTGGTGGTTGGCTGGAGAGAAGCATGCTGTGCATCAAAGTTTTTGGGAAAAGCTGCCATGGTGTATCGGAGGACAGTGCACCGCCTAAAAGGGGACTGACAAACTTAATGTATGGCATGTGGTGGTGGGAAGACGGGATGGAAAGGGTGGGGGAGCGAGAAGTGGTTCATCAAAGATATGTGATTAATATGTGGACGAAGATGTTGGCGTGCCTGCAGTATCCGTGCGTACTTCGCTGGTCCCTGCACATGCCCCAACTATGCGTGGTTAATGCAGGCAGCCTTCGTTGCGGCACGATATCTTGTGCTGCGACCTCTTACCATGCTGACTGCTGGTACCTGAATAGCAGACGTGGAGTGCATTGCACAACATATATTACGCCATGTGATGGTGGGAAGAAGGGATGGAAAGTGTGGGGGAGTGAGAAGTGAATCATCTGAGATATGTCAATAGGTGGACGAAGACGTTGATGTGCCTGCCGTGTCCTTGCGTACAGCGCCAATTCGCGGGTCTCTGCACAGCCGCCTCCCATGTGTGCTGCATGCAGGCAGGCTTCGTTACAGCACAATAGTTGGTGCAGAGACCTAACTTCCGTGGTGACTGGTGGGAGCTCATTTGCAGAAGGGGAGTGCATTGTACAAGACATGCACATTATAAGATAGCGTGTACTCCGGTGTGTTGCATGGATGGAGGCCTTGCAACGACAGCTATGTGCCGTGGTTGGAATTAGGTTTGACATTGTTCCCTTCTGTGTGTGGTATGTCAGCATTGCATAGATGGTTGATTGCATGGATTCTGTGCTTCTTAGCACATCCTACAGTGTATAATCCATGGCTGCAGGTACTGGAGTGAACAGTTGTGCAGTGAGTCCACTGAGTGCAGTATTGCAATACTGACAGTATTGAAGAGGGTAGGGATGTAGTGCACCTTCTATGTGCATGGGTACTGCAGGGTGTGAAGTGGGCGCAGTTCTTCATTAGTGCGTGCATACGAGTGGAGATGGACTAAACTGCATATTGCATCGGATTGCATAGTGTCTATTGCGCGGAGTGGTGACTTCTTTACTGCAGTATGACGTATTGCTTTTCTGTACTGGATAGAGAGCTGGGAGACGTACTATGTGAATGAAAGTGGGTATGGGTGCCGGAGGCTCTGTTATGTTTCCATGAATAGCTGTATTACGGTGTGGTTTGGCAGTAGTGGCGGTGGCTGTGGTACGTGTGTGCAGTGTGGTACGTGAGCACATGATGGTATGCATGCCTGCATTATGTTGCGGTGGGTGTGGGCAAGGCCTAGACTATTGGGTGCATGGCCGTAGGCCTTGCCCACACCCACCGCAGCAATGCAGTTTGCACTGCATCTGTCACAGACTCCTCACCTTTACAGAATGGTTGTGGAGCACATTGTACCCTTGATAGAGCACCAGAAGTCAGCTGACATGCAAATACTATTGGTTGGTTGGGTTGGCAGTAACACCATTGTATGTGAATGAAAGTGTGTAGGGATGCCGGAGGCTGTGTTAAGTTTGTAGATTCAGGTAGAAGGTGATTCTTTCTATGCATAGCCGTATGACGGTGCAGAGCTTGGGTAGGAGTGCCAGTGGCTGTGGTATGTGTGTGGATTGTGGTACTTAATGACATGTTGCTATGCATGGCTGCATTACGTTGTAGTGGTGAGGCCAATGCCTAAACCATTGGGTGCATGGCCAAAGGCCATAGGCCGTAAGCCATGCAACCGAAAACCAAGGTCTTCACCACAGCCACTGCAATACACATTTTACTCTTCATAGAGCACCAGAAGTGTGCTGACATGCATACATTGTTGGTTCCATGTGTGCAGTCATTGTTGCAACATCCTGCAGTTTTCGGTGTATGGCTGGAGATTGTGCAGTGAAAAGTCTTGCAGTGTGCCCACTGGATGCAGTGTTGGAACACTGTCAGTATACAAGAGGGTAGGGTTGAAGTCAATGTGTGATGTGCTTGGACATTCTGGTTTGTGTAGCTTTCTGGGAGTAGGCCCAATGTTGTGAGGATTATGCGGCTTGGTTTCCAGAGACATTATACTTTGTGCAAGGAAGTGGGTAGGGGTGGGGAAGGCAGTGGTATGTTTGTGGAATTTGCTAACTGTGACATGTTTCCATGCATCACTGTGTTATGGTGCTGGGTTTGGGTAGGAGTGCTGTTGGCTATGTTATGTTTGTGGATTGTGGTTTATGGCCACATGCTCTCATGCATGGCTCCATTATGTTGTGATGGGTGTTGGCAAGCAGTAGACTCTTCTGTGCATGGTCAAAGGCATGATGTGTTGAACGGTAAATATGGAGTCCTGCACAGAAATTATAGTGTTGAATGCTGCCCTCTTGGCTGTGACTGGTACATGCATGCCTGCATATTTCACAATCCTCAATGCGGGAGTGCTGGAAGAAGAACAGTGCTGGGGTGCAGCCCTCGCTGTAGCTGGGAAAGCGCGCGCGCCTGTCATGATGCCTACCCCCGGGGACCCAGACCAAGTCCAGCAACCCCGGAAGCAGGCATCAAGTTATCTCAAGCAAGCCCAACAACCCCTGCTAGGGGCTATTTGGGTGCAGTCCTGGCGTCTATGGCGCCTGGCTCATATGGAGAGTCAGTCCTGGCGCCATAGGCGCCAGGCTCATAGATTAAAACTTACCTGATGCAGACCATGCTGCAAGAGCTACAAGCCAAAAGATGCTTGGAAGGGACTACTTTACCTAGGGACTATTTTTCACTCGGGTGGGGCTGGGGAGGAATACTTACCTGGGACTACTTTGGGGGCTATTTAAACCACGCCCGAAGAGCAGCACACGCTTCGCGTTATTCTGCATCCAGCAGCGTAACACTCACTGTGCCTGCAAGTCTGCATCCAGTCTTCTGCCATGCCCGCCTCGAGTCCGGAGCTCCTAAAAAAAGGGAGAAAGAAGGAGAAAAGGTTAGAACAAGAGCAATACCTTTGATCCTTACCTGAATTCCCGATCCATCGCCCCTTCGAGCTGGAAGAAAGAAGTTATCTTGTGCGCGTGGCCTCGCCTGCTGCAGCGCCGCGCTGAACTCACCGGCCTTCGCAGCATCTTCACATTCCACCGCATCCTCCTGCATGTTCCTGCCGCACTCCGGCACCTAAGGGGAAGACAAGAACAGCAAGGTGAGCCAAGGGAATACACAGAGGCAATATTAGTTACCCCCCATAGACTTACCTGATTTTACCATCAGGGCTAGTATTCCTCTTCACGGGTCGGCGCAGCTTCCACTGCATCTTCGCCGAACCCCGGCCCCTAAGGGGAAACAAAAGGACAGCAAGGTGAAACAAAGGGACAAACAAGGGAAAACCTCCTCACCACAATAGACTTACCTGATTTTACCGCCTGAGGTATTATTCCCCGAGACTTCATACTTTCTCTCAGCGCCTGAATAAGGGAGAAAGCAACAGGTTACATATTGACATTATTTTATCGAACTGCGTTGGATAATACAAATCCTTATCTGAATATTACCGATAGCCACGAGGAACTCTTCGCTAGAGTCAAGCTGCAACCTGCAAGGAATCCGACAAGAGTGAAAGTCAGACATTTGAACTCTTACGAACTGCATACTTACGGCGTCTTGCCGGGAATCTCAGAGTCAATATTGTTCTGGAACTCACCAATTCCTTCGAGCCAGTGAAGCAACTGGTTATTACGCACCCCTGCACTCAATGCAGGATGGAGAGCTCTTCTTTCCAAACCATCAGGTGAGAATATAAGAGGGAACATAAAATGTGATCAGTGGGGAGAACAGCGCGGGGGGGGGTAACGCTCAACTCCACAGGTGGTTAATTCCCTTTCTCCATTTGCAGAAGAATATTCCTACGGGCCAAGCACAAGCAAACGAAGCTAGGTGGGCCAGTCCAGTCCGTCATCTCGGCACTATGCGTCACATTGGTGGAGACCGCAGCTGTCCAGTTCAGATCGACGCCTCTGTGGGAGCCAGGTGAGCGTAACAGCTCCACATCCTGCCATTCTCCGCATGGTGGGCATGCGACTGGAAATGTGGGTATTATGGAATCATGTATTGAAGGTGTGGTTCACAGGCAAGGGTGGTACTTCATTCTCCCAATATACACAAAGTGCTGATCATGGGTGATACATGTGTACCAGATCTGTACAGGTATGCCGTGCAAAGAGGCGTTGGTGCTAATTTCGGTTTGGAAGGAGTGGACGCTTTGTGGGCCAGTCTCGATGCGTGCAGTTTTGGTCGGATGATTGACCTTTGCAGATATCTGGCCTCCATCTTTACTGGTGAAGTTGTTGTGGTGTATTATGGAGGTCTACATTTGGGTTACATTTCGTATGGATGTTTGCCCCATCACCTGAAGAAGTTGATGACTGCAGAGATGCAGATTTTTCCCACTGCCAAGGTCGTTTTCTCACCGATTCCCCCAAAAGGAGTATGGGACCATGCCAGTGTAATTTGTCCCCAGCCACAGCTCGGAAGTTGTCTTATGAACAGAAGCATGTCTGCATTTATGTGCGCTGATGGCATGTTGTCCACCCACTATGACAGTATGAATTTCCAAAACATACACTGTACACGAAGTGTTGCCCTTAATTCGGTAACAAACGAAGGAGGAGGAGCAAACAGAAAGTCATACAAAGAGAAGAAACAAAAACTGTGGTTTGCAAGCACGTAAAAAACAGGAAAACGCACGTAAAAAACACAAAAACAAAGAAAAAAATCAAACCTTTCCAGAGGGACCACTACAAACCAAATCGCCTACCCTCTTTCTCAATTCTCCCCCCCTCCTTCCTAGCACGAACACTCCGTGGATTCCGCTGTACTTTCAGGATTACACATGGCACATCCTGCCATTTTCAGAATGGGAGCCATGGAAATGGGACTGTGGAGCGAAATACACTCAATAAGGTTTGTGGTTGTGGTGTGTACACAAAAAGTGTAGTCGAAGGTCCCTTTGTACAAAGAAGTGCAGAAGGCTATGGTGGAAGTGGGCAAGCTAATGGCCAGGCATCCTGTGTGTATGCATGAACTGTATGTACTTGTTTGAAGTGCGTAACATGAATGCAGTGCTATTTGTGAGCGATAATTTTTGAAAAGTGTGCAGTAAGTGGGGTACTACAGAGAGAAAACAAAAACCTGTGCAGTGTACAAGGTAAGTGACTGGCAGCCTACTGTTATGAATGCATTCTGTGTATGATATTATATGATGTGCAATTGTATGCTATGGCATGTGAAATGCGCCTATACACATGTTCAGCAAAGTGCACCGAGTCAAGGGATGGGGGAACAGAGGGCAGAAGAGACAACAAATCTACTAGGCCAGGTGTGACGTACATCGCCCAAGTGCATGGGTGGGGTGAGGGGAAGGTGCAGTACATGGGTAGAAGAAGAAATGACAATAAGTACAAATACGGGCCGCTTGTGACAAGTGCAAGGATAAGTGCACTCATCAGGTGGTACAGGAACTGTTAGGGATACCGAAAACAGTCCCCAAGTGCAGGGTTTGCTAGAAAGGCAGTGCAGGGGTTTGCTTGGCGTGGGAGGTGGCATGGGCCCGACATCTCAGAGTCGCCAGGTACCCAGTGCAGAATCAGTTTACACCAGGCAGTCAGCCGGGAGGAGGAGGAGGAGAAGAAGCAGACGCGAAGAGAAAGGCTTTGAGGTGCTTCCGGAACCGGCAATGGTTATCCTCAAGTTTCAGGGAGGCACGGAGACTGTTGCAGAGGGAGGCCCCAGCTGGAAAAAAAACATCTACCACCAACGGGTTGCTTGCAGAAGCGATTGACCCTGATGGAGTTGGAGGCGGATGAGGGAAGAGCTCGGGCACAGAGATACTAAGTGAAAGTTGAAGGTATTAAGGGCCCAGAAGGCCTTGTGCATAATGGAGAGGGTTTTCACCTTATTCCTTGCAGCCACCGGGAGCTATTGCAGACATTTCAGTGCAGAGGAGATACCATCCCAAGCCGGGCAGTCCTCTTCTGGATGTGTTGCAGAGGGCGGAGAGTAGAAGCGGGCAGATTTTAAAAAAAGCCTGTTGCAATAGTGCAGCCTAGCCAGAAGCACAGATGTGCAGACAGTGACCTTTTGGAAACTTGCTTTAGGTTGGTAAGATACATGTAGTGCTCCTTTTGGTGGCGTATCTTTACGATTTATGTATGAGATGGGTTAGTGGGGAAAACATTTCGTAGCATTGCCGGAAGTAAAGTAGAGAGCTCATGTTTCAATATTACAATGTATGATATGGATAAATGAAAACTTACAAGCACACACCACTGAAGTGAAACTTGACGGTAGGGGATGGGGAAAAAAAGACAGTATTCTTTTAAAGAACGTAATGGACGCTCAGTGGCAGATACTGTGCGCAGAGGCATGTATAACATAGCAGTAAACATACAGTAGACAAAGTTTTCATACCTCCATTTTATGGTGATGGGTGCGCATGTCAAGGCATGTGGATGCACAAATCTTGCAATCTTTTACTGAACTGTCTACTGCACGTGCTTTTGAGTGACAGAACACTTGCAGGCTGATTTTGTAACGGTACCTATTAAGTGTTGTGCAGAACTGACATTGTTAGATGCTATCGTCTTGGATGGCATTGGTGGAATCGTGTGTGCCTATTTACCCGTACCCATTGAGGTAGTGGTGGACAAAAGATAGTGGAAAGGGAAGAAGGACTGCCCCTGCTTTACTGGGATGTGGCCCTTGTGGTACTTTGGGAAGAGAACACTGCCACAATCTGCGCTTCTCTCCATGCTGGCCTTTGGACATGGGTCTTTGGGGATTATCCAATCAGGTACTGTGGGTGTGGTTAACAGGAAGAGGTGGTCATACTGTTCTACATCACTCTGCGTAGTGAGGCTGGCTGACATGGCGAAATGCATTGTCTTGACTTTGGGTGATGCCTTTGTGATAGATCTGCACAAGTATGCCCTGGAAAGACACTTTGATGGCAATTTCGGTTTGGAAGGAGTGAACGCATTGTGGAACGCTGTCTACGAGCGCAGTTTTGCTGACATGCATGCACTTTGCAAAGACCTGGCCACTTTTGCTACTGCCGATGTCATCGTCCTCCACTACAGCAATATGCATATGGTTTACGTGTCTTGTTCAGGTTTGTTCTGTCAACTGAAGAGGTTGCTAAATCTAGTGAAGAGGCTTTTTCCCACTGCCACAAGGTGCTTTTCTCATCCATAACACCACGATTAGTATGGGACAGTGCTCCTGGATGTTGTTCCGAGCCAGAGGCAGGACAGTGTCTCATCAACAGAAGCATGTATACTTTTTTGTCCGCTGGTGGGATGTTCTTGTGCAACAATGACCTCATTAGTTGTGGAAATGGAAATGTGGAGTTTTTCCAAGCAAATGACATTTCGTTGTCGCCCATTGGTAATGCTGTTTTGTTTGCCCGTCTACAAGATGCAGTGAAGGGTTTACTGTAACAACGTGAGCACAAGAAAACACAAAATCAATTAAAAACTGAAAAAAGGTGTTTCTCTACAAGCATCCAAAATAAAAACAAAAAAATGCTCTTTTAGAGCCACCCCTTACAACGATCTCCCCCTACCCTGGTTGCAAGTTATTGCCCCACGCCCGCACGCAGCACGAAAGCCACATCCGGGGATTTTGAGGATGGCCATGGAAAGGGGACTGTGGGGATTGTCCAATCAGGTGCTCCGGGTGTGCGTCACAGGAAAGGTAAGCAATAGGAAGAATGACTCCTCCTGCTTTGCTGGGGCGCGGCCCTCGCTGTACTTGGGGAAGCGCACGTGCTGCATTCTGCACTTCTCACCATGCTGGCCAATGGAAATCGGACTGTGGGGATTGTCCAATCAGGTGCTCCGGGTGTGCGTCACATGAAAGGGCAGCAATATTTTTCTCTGTTACTCTGTGTAGTGAGAGTGGCAGGCAGCGATGGAGAGACATACTGCCCTGATAGTCGATGATGCCTTTGTGGAAGATCTGTTCCAGTATGGTGGTGAAAACGGCTTTCATGGCAATTTCGATTTGGAGGGAGTGGAGGCTTTGTGGTGCTGTGGCTATGTGTGCAGTTTCGGCCCTGTGCTTGCAGTATGTCAATGAGTGGCCTCTGTAGCTACAGTACATGGTGTGGTCGTGCAGTATGGAGTGTTCCATTTGGGTTCCATGGCTTGTTCCCGTGTGTACCGTCAACTGAAAAAGTTGATGAAAGCAGTGAAGCGCATTTTTCCCACTACCAAGGTGCTTTTCTCATGCATCCCACCAAGAATAGTATGGGACTATTCCCATGACTCCTGACGCCAGCCAGAGGGCGGAAGTGGTCTCGTCAACACAAGCATGTGTGACTTCTTGAGTGCTGGGATGTTCTCCTGTGAGAATGAGAACATTGGTTCTCGATATATACACCTTTTCAAAGCAAATGGCATGTCTTTGTTGACCAGTGGCAATGATATTTTGTTTCACAATCTACAGGCTGCACTGAAGACCCTATTGTAAGAATGTGGGCTGACGTATAAAACACAAAAATACGTATAAAAACTGCAAAAAAGGTGTTTCTGTGGAAGCACTTTTCAGCAAAAAAGGCTCTTTTCATAGCTGCCACAACGAACAACGTCCCCTACCTTGGTTGAAATGTATTCCCGCACTCCTGTGCATGCACAGCACGAAAAGTCAGCCGACATTGAGATAGTTGCAGGGTTGCACGTGTTACATACTCTCCTTTTGCAGATGACGGCCATACAAATGGGCCTGTAGAGGCTACGGGATTGGTCAATAAGGGTTCTGGGTGTGGCTTGTACGCACAGACTGTGGTACACAGTGTATTTGTCGACAGAAATGCAGAGGGCGAGGTTATGGCTGTGTGCTTCACGAGCCACAGCATACAGGTTTTGGGGGAGTTCTAAATACATTCATTGAAAGTGAGTGGAAAACACTGTGCAGTGGCTGGTCATTTTGCATTCTGTCATGTGGATGCGTACTGCTATGGAGAACCTACAATGAAGTGACTGATTTTGGTTTGTCTGTGCGACACTTTGGTAACGTGCAAACATGCTGACATTGTTCATTGTGGAGGGAACATTGCACAGCATGTTACAGGAGGAGCAATGATGGAAGCACTTGCCCAGGCCGTGCGTCTGTTTCCGATCTCCTGAATAACTTTCTATCGCATTACACAGACACTGATATGGCTGCGTTATTTTTCATTTGGTCCGCAAATGGAGAAAGCGCGGTACATTGTGAAGAAGTCTATTTGTGCCTTTCTACGGCATGTGGCAATGGCGTACTTCACACATGGGAATATGACGTTTCACAGCACAAACAGTTTTTCCCACCAATAACGTTCATCTTGCTATGACTGTCATCCCGATTTATGCACGCCATATCCAAATTGCCCTGTTGCCCTTCTGGAAAGTATTGGAAGAATTTTGGTAATAAGTGTTGCACACTTACACTCTTCAAAACGCTTTGCAACATGTAAAGAAACCTCTTTCTACAGCAAACCCCTTTCTACCCGATTCCACTATAGTGTTTTGCACAGTGCCACGCCTCCCTTTATTTTGCGTACATGGTATGGAGCGTATACGGTGCGCCGCGCCCTGCATCCGTTCATTGGCAATTCCATTGTTCAACTGTTAAAGGAGCTTTCTTTATTTCCCTTCTTCCTTTCCCAGTTCCTTTCCATTTATTTTGGTCTTCTAACACATGGCACATAAGGAACGGCAAGCAAGGCCCGGTACGGAAGGGGCAGCACCTGCATGAATAACATAGGGGACGTGCAGAGAGAGGGAAATATTGGGTGGCCCTCACCTTCATAGTCATGCTCCCGGACGGACCCTTCCCACGCACTTCCAAGTACCTTCCCTCTGTAGAGTAGCACGTTGCAGTACGTGCACAATACAATGCCCTTTGCCGGGTAAGGGTCTGTAGTGCGGCATATGGTCTGCAAGGAAGTTTTTGAGCTCTGCTGCCCTATAGGAGTGCCCCTGTTGTTGGCTGCAGCAGATGTGGAAAATTCTGCACATGAAATTACCCTACTGCATTTTTGGAAGGGCAGTACCCTGCTCACTGGTTCCCTGTGCTTCCATTTCAGCCGTCGTCACATGCAGTACAACCACTTCATGCTACACCATTAGCAATAGGACTAGCATTAACGGAGATGCATACGTTCTGAAATACAGGAGGTGACTCTGGTGATGGTTTCTTATAGGTGGAGTGGAGCAGAGAGACTGAGGCATTTGTGTGTGAGGGTAAGAATCTTGAAGTCGACTATTTCTTTGACGGGGAGCCAGTGGCCAGCTTGTCTGGCCTGTGTGACGTGGTCTCTTTTGGGGATGCTAAGGGCTGCTCAGAGCGCATTGTTTTGTACCATTTGTAGACTGTTGATGTTTTTTGCTGAGGGGCCTGCAAGGAGAGTGTTACAGTAATCCAGTTTTGCTCTGATAGTGGCTCGGGCAATGTTGGCTGGTTAGAAAGGTTTTTATGGCATTAATGAGTTTGGTGGTGTGGCCAGCAGCGGAGGAGATGGTGTTGACCTGGCGGGTCATTGAGAGAGTGGAGTCTATGTATATTCCTAAGGTTTTTACAGAGGAAGAGATGGGTATGATGCTGTTGTCAATGTTAAAGTTTCATATTTTTTTGTTTAGGCAGAATTTCCTTGGGGCCTATGATGATTAACTCAGTTTTGTCCCCATTAAGGCATAGACCATTAGTTGCCATCCAGGTTTGGATGGTAGTGTACATTTGAAGGAGGGCTGCCTTATCTTGGTCATAATCGCCAGTGAGCGGGAGGAGTACCTGTGTATCGTCAGCATAGATCGTGTAGGATATGCCGAGCAAATCCAGTTTGTCGAAGAGGGGCTTCGTGAATAGGTTGTATATGGTATGGGCAGTGCAGGATCCTTGGGGAACTCCACAGTGGATGGTAGTGGGGTCTGCATTGACCTGATCGGAGTAAACTTTCATGGCTCTGCCCTCCAAGAAGGAGGTTATCCAGGAGGTTGCATGATTGGAGAAGTGGGCTGCGTTCGATAGATGGGAAGTGAGGATGTTGTGGGCAACCAGGTCGAATGCAGCAGGGAGGTCTAGGAGTAGTAGAAGGGCTGGTTTGCCCCTGTCCATTATCTCCGTGATTTGTTTTTTTGTTTTTTTAGGTCGGAGGGCAGTTTCTGTGCCATGACCTTTGCGGAAGCCTTGTTGTCTCTTGCCTAGGATGGCATTGGACTCAAGGTAGTGTTGGATCTGTGTGTGGGCAGCTTTATCAAGAATTGTAAGAAGGAAGGAGACAGTGGTTATGGGCCAGTAGTTGTTAGGGCATGTTGGCTCTAGAGATGTTTTTTTATAAGTGGACGGACCCATGCTTCCTTCAAGCTTTGTGGCACGGTTCCTGTGGCGAAGGATGCATTGATAAATGCTGTGATGATGAGGGATAGGGCGTTGGCGCACTCTTTGATGATGGTAGGCGGGCAAATGTCCCCTTTGCATGTGGATGGTTTGATGTGTTGGATGAGGTCAGCGACTTTAGATTCTGTGACGTCTCTGAAGGAGAAAAGAGGGTTGGAAGTGGGCAGGGGGGTAGGATTGGGCATCGGCATACTGTCAGGTTTGGGTAAAGTATCTCGTTGTGATTGAATGTTATCTTGCAGAAGTTTGATTTTATTAAGGAGGGCAGCCTGAATACTGGAGCACCAAGTTTTGTCTTTGATGATTTCGTCTGGGCTGGTGGCAGTTGTGATGAGGATGTTTCTGTAGGCGGCTTTAATGTCGCAAAACGGACCAGAGGTAATGATACTAGTTTGAAATCTGCAGCAGAGTGCCTCAAACTGCTATTACTGAATACTAGGTTCAGCGCCTCGATGCTCCCGGGCTATGTGAGCGCTTTAAAATTGCAAATAAATAAATAAATAGGTCCTTATTAAAGCATGCAGTAGAAGTAGAATCATATGTCAGTAGTCAAGATGTTGATATATGTGCAGTCACTGAGACCTGGAGTCATGAAGCATCTGGACCTACTTTAACATTGGCTATTCCAGGTGGATATAGCATGGTACAGCAATCTAGAGCTACAGGAAAATGAGGAGGGGTAGCATTTAATTTTAAATCCAGCCTTGATGTCTGGGAGGGAGAGCCTCTAATTAGTGATGGAATTGAGATCACATATATTAATCCGGACAAATGCTGAAACTACTATAAATATGCTATTAGTTTACGGACCGCTTACCCCTATGCCGGACTTTGCTAACCTGCTGAGCAGCCATTAATTGCCCTTACTGAAAAGCAATACCAGGGCAATAGTTCTTGGAGACTTACATCTGTGGCTGGGTAATGAGAATTACCTCATGGCCAAGAGGCTGGAGGATTCTCTAGACAATCTGGGCTTTAAACAACATGTTTCTATGCCAACCCATGAAAAAGGTAATATCCTGGATTGGATAGCCACACACAACATTAAAATAAAGGACTTACAGATCCTCCCATGTCCTTGGTTGGACCATTTTTTTACCCATACACTACTGGTTGCCCATAGGGGTAGTTACCTTCTATGTTAAAATGTTGGGATACATAAACTTTATATCAAACTCCAACCAGCTCCAATCATTTATCTTACAAATGTTCCTATAGGAACATACACAGGATTCAAGGCAGCACCCCACAAGGCCTTCAACACGCCAAGAGCAACTGAACCGACAGGCTCCCTTCACTGCAATCCCCATGGAATAATTCTACAATGGGACCGCCATAGCCACATGTGCCGTTCCACATGGCCCTTCAGATTCAGGAATTGGGATCGAGCTCCGGTAGGTAAGTGCACTACCGGCGCCTAGAGGTGGTTACATATAACCAACTTTGTTCAAGTGCTTAGGTCACTCAGGCACTCTATGAAGCATGCACTACTCATATACTATATGTATTTGTTCACAGGGTCCTCGACATGGAGTCCTGACAAAGGCGGTATTCGAGTAGCCTGAGACTGCCGAAACGTGAAGTTTACCGGGAACTATCACAATTGGATTGGTTCCCCAACTTGAGATCTTGTCAAGTCAGATCTTTCCACGTTGGCTAAGAAAAGATTGGTTATGAAAATATTTTAATAATAAGACCCTGACACAACATGTATTTCTTAATTACCGTTTGCGCCTAGGGTAGTAGGAAGACCCTAACCTTTCCAGTATCAACAAAGACCCTAGTCACAATTTGCTCACCGACAAATAGCCTACACTTGGGGCAGGTGTTCAAATCTGAATTGCACACAAAAGCTGATACAAAGTAATAATGCGAATTAGCTTCTTCATACTTTCTATGCACTCTTTTTTCATCCTTTACGGTTCAAGAATAAGTTGAAACAACACATCTTTGTACTCAAATTGTTTATTTACTTTTCTCTCCTTTTTATCAGACTACAATATCTTCACATTTATTTGAGTTTATATTGAGCATTTTACACTTAAATATTGATCGATTTGTATAAAGTGACAACTGATTGTTAAACACCCATGATTGTTGTTTTTATGTCAGTATAATGATCAATCAATTGTGATTTGTATTTTTCTGTTTAAACTTTTTTCAAAACATTGTTTGGTGAAGTAAATCAAACACATGGATTAATTCCTTCTTCTTTCTCATTGCTTTTGACTTCTTTGTAATTCCTGTCCTATCAGGATCGATAGCGGGTACTCATAGACCAACACACGATGATCTCTAAATACAGAGACTCGACAGTACTACTCATCAATAGTCTAAATAGCAGGGTCTATTGAGTGAACTATTTCCTTCTTGGATAACTACACAGAGGTACACTTTCCAGTTGACACAGACCATTTTTTTATACATTGCATAGTAGACACAGAGAAACCCATTAAGCAAAAAACAGAAGGAAAGGTTTCTATAACGGCTGGACATCTGAAAAAGCTTACAGCTAAGGCACTAGAGCCACGGCTAACTTCTTTATCTAAAAAAATTATGAATCTTAAAACCTGCGATGAGATGACAGGGATATATAAACAGATGATTCAGGAAGCTACTAACTCACTTGCTCCTCTGAAAACTAAGCAAGTGATTGAGAGGAAAAGTAATCCTTGGTTCTTGGCAGATTTACAAAAGCTGAAAGCCATTAAACAGAAATACTTCTGTGCATGGAAATTAACACAATGAACTCATGAGCAGGAGGGCTGTCGGATTGCAGCTAAAAGAGTTCAGACAAGCTGTGATTGCAGCAAAAAGGAACTTTTATGATGACAGGATCACAAAAGCAGAGTCAAGTTCAAAAGAACTTTTGAAAGTATTAAAGGAATTGGAAAAACCGTGCACAGTTAATACAGACACTATTGAAAAGAATGCTGCATGGTGCAATACTATTCAGGATGCGTTGCTGGGAAAAATGAATACAATTAAGGGGAATATTGAAGCTAATAGAAAAACCCATCATATAACAGAGAATATATCAACAGATGATTCCATCCAGCAATCAGAGAGTCATGAACACCGGTTTAATTTTAAACCTGTAACAGAAACTGAGTTGGCTGAAATCATTACCAATCTGAAACCAACAAATTGCAACCCATGCCCGGTCATGGTAATTAAGGAATGCGCTCCACAGCTGATAGGTGCACTTTTTTGTAAATGCATAATTTCGGGAGAACCATGTTCCTAGTGACTTAAAGAATGTGTGGATTACTCCACTTCTTAAAAAGCGTGTTCTCTGTCTAGCGACAGCTCTAAATTATCGTCCTATCACAAATACACCCTTTTTGTTGAAGATTTTGGACCGTGTGGCCTGCATGCAACTTTCTGTGTTCTTGAATGAGCACCATACTTTGAATAAGTGGCAATCAGGCTTCAGACAGGGACACAGTATGGAGACGGTGCTACTGGATTTAAAATCACGGTTGTTCTAGCATATAAATATATGGGGCAGATGGTGACATTGATGCTGCTGGATTTTCTTCTGCTGCCTTTGACCTGGTGGACCATGGTAAATTGGTCACCAGGTTAAAGGAGTTAGCAAGATTTTCCGAAAAATGCAAAATCGTTGGATTACATAATTTCTAAGCAAACATAGCTGTAGAGTATGGAGTGGGGAGGCAGAGGCTACTCCTGTATTCTTGAAGTTTGGCGTTCCGCAGGGAGCATGCTTGTCGCCATCGCTATATTACATATTAACAGTTCCTTTCTTCAACCTGCTGAAAAAAAATAACATAAGGTTCACTAACTTTGCAGATGACACCCAGCGTGTCATTCCCATGTTGGGCCAACATAAGGAGGATGAAAAAAGGATAAATGAGACATACGAGATCATCTAATCATGGATGATGGAAAATGGCCTGCCGCCCAACAAAGAAAAAACAGAGCTGATCATAATGAGCACAAGCAATAAAATAAATAAATTGGATGAAGACTTTAAACACTTTTTAATAGCTGGTTGTGATATAGAAACTAAAAAGAAAGTAAAGACTCTAGATATTGTCCTTGATCAGAACTTAAACATGAAAGCACACATAGACAGCCTGATGTCTTCTACAGCATATCATATTAAATTGCTGGCCCAACTTAGACCCTACAGTTCCCAAACCAACTGCGAGATTGTTGCTAGGGCTTTTGTTGGGTCTAAGATTGACTATTGTAGTAGTCTTTTAGCCAGAGTAGCCAAGATTGATGTCTCTCGACTTCAAACACTACAAAAAACCATAGTTCGAATTATTGTTGCCGTTAAAAAGAGAGACCATGTGTCGGAGTCCAAGCGGGGATTGCATTGGCTTCCCATTGCTGCTAGGAATCAGTTTCGGCTGCTGACTATTGCTCATAAATGCTTGGAAGGGATTGGGCCCGCGTTATCTAATGGAAGCATTGAGGAAAAAATCTAATTCTAGAACGTTGAGGTCAAATAACTCAAACCAGCTACAAATTTCCAAATGCAATCGTACACAAGTCATTTAAATGTGCGTTCTTTATGGCAGCTCCTAAAGCATGGAATGCAATCCCACCTGGCCTTAGAGATATTGACTCAATAACAATATTTAGGAAAAGGATCAAGACATTGCTTTTCAAACAATATTGTATACTGTTAGCTGTTTCTGTCCTGTGCATGATCTTTGTTTGTCATGCCCTCACGCCTCCGGGTTTTATGGTGAGCTATACAAGTAAATAAAGTAAAGTTGGATCACTTCTCTTTTCACAGGTCTTATCTGGGTGTGGTGTTTTTGACGGGACAGAGATTCATGAAGCTTCAGCGTAAGTGTAAGAGTATAGGCTTATAGTCGATGTGTTTCTGTTCTTGTTATGAATATCTTCCTATTCTCCCTTCCCTTCGTTACAACCCATCCTAGTTAATTGTGCTTTCTCTGATTTTGTTACAGTTGTATAATTCGCAATACTATGTTTTAATAGTGCAATCACCAACATTAGGATTGAATCAATGACACACTTGCCTAATGTCTGTACTATTTCACATCTGATAACTTTAACTTACAATACTATTGATGAAGCTATGTGCCATTGCTTTTTGTCTATACAGGTAGTTCATTTTGTTAAAAAAAGTGTATTGCTTTTATATAGCGGTTTAGCCAAAGCGCTTAACAGTATGTAAAGGACAGTCCATCAAATAAACAAATGGATGTGCAGAGTAAAAGCAACGGAATGGGGTTTAGTTTTAACCTAGAGCAGACGATGTGACGTGAGGGGGAAGAACGAGACTGGGAGCGAGAAAGGGAAAAGAACGGAAACGAGAGTGGAGAAAATGAGAAGGGCGTCCATGGTAGTATTTAACACAATAGTGAGGAAATGGAAAAGGAGACGAAAATCAAAGGGGATGAGTGAGATGGACAGGAGAGAGAGAGGTAATAGAAGATTGATGAGGTAAAAAAAGCCAAGCCAAGTAAGATGACCCACTAGAAAAGAAAACAGTAGTCCAAAATGGGAAAGAATGGAGGAGGAGATAAGAGGTTTGGTAGCGTGGAAAGAGAGAAAGGGTCTTATTCGACATAAAGTATAGAAATAATATATGAGAAAATGATAATGAAGGGTCAAAGGTGACACCAAGATTGCGGGCGAGTGAAGAGAGGGAAAGGCAGGAGGGGAAAAAGAGATCAGAGCAAGCGAGAACAGGGAAGATGCAGGAAAGAAACGCATTTAAATTCTGGATAGATTGAGATGAAGGAAGTGAGAAGACATTCAAGACTTAACAGCTAGGAGACAGGCAGTGAACGCAGAATGGAGGGAGTCAGAAAAAGAGAAAAAAGGGAAGGTCTGTGAAGTTGAAATACTGGATGAGTGCAGAAAGAGGAATAATATAGATTGAGAATAGCAGTGGCCCAAGCACAGAGCCCAGAGGGACAATGTAAAGGGAGGTGAAGAGGTAAAACTAGCCCAAGATACCAAGTAGGTGTAAGAGGAGAGATGGGAACGAAACCACTGCAGAACATTACCAGAGACTCCAAGAGAAAAGAGGGCACAAAGTAGTGAGGGGTGGTTGACATGATCAAATGCAGCAGAAAGATCAAGGAGAATAAGAATAGATTAAAGTCTGTTGTGCCGAGGGGAGAGTTGGAGACGTGTCGGTGAGCGGTTTCCGTGGAATATGCCAATCAAACTCCAGATTTGACAGGAGGTTACAGAAAATGGGCATGAAGATAAGATAAGACTTTAGAGTAGATGGCCCTTTACAGAAGTTTAGAGAGAAATGGGAGAAGAGAAACGGGTTGAAAGTTGTAGCGGTCAAAAGTGGGGTTTCGAGAATAGAAATGATGGTAGTGTCGTTAAAGGGAGAAGGGAAGGATAGGTAAGATAGACAATTTAAAAATAGAGGTAAGCTGAGGAATGATAGACTATATGTGGTAGGGATAAGGGGAGAGGGTGAGAGGGGGATGCTGTGGGAGGCATGCAAGAGGAGAAAGGCGGTGTCAGAGTTGGTAAGAGTTTTAAAAGAGGACAAGGGTGGGATGGAGGCTGATGCAAGGGAAGTAGATGTTGCTAAGGAAGGGGAAGAAGTGGGCACAAAAGAGGAGCATAGAAAGGAGACTTTGGAAGTTAAATATTCTGCAAAGTCAGTGGAGGGGAGTTTAGAAGAAATTGATGGATCTGGGGGGGAAGGAGAAGGTATTTTATTGAGTAACAAACAAACGACAGTGGTGCTGGAACATAGATGAAGTGAGAGAAGTACGAATTTCCGGTACTGAGAAGAAGGTAATCATAGGAGGCATCAAAAGCAGAAAGAGTAGTGAGAGTAGAGGGAGTAAGAGTTTTCTTACACTGCCATTCAGCTTTGCGGAAAGAGTACCAGGATACCGTAGGGTGGGAGATAGCCATGGTTGTGAGGGTTTCAGAGAGGGAGTAAAAGGACGAGAAGGGTAGTAGAGAGAAGAGAATTATGCAGAGTAGATGTACCATAGTCTGAAGTGACTCTGGAAGTGCGTGAGGTGGAGTAGAACAGGCAAGAGAGGGGAGATTTGTGAAAGAGGAAAAGGAGCATAGGTCGCAACAATAGAATGAAAGGGTCAGTGAAGGGGAAGAAGGACTAAAAGGCAGTGGGGAGGAAACAGAAAGAAGGTGATGATTAGAGGAGTAGATTGGATGTGAGTAGACAGGGATATTGAGTGGTACAGATGAGAAGAGAATATCAAGAGAGGAACCAAAGATGTGAGAAGGAGGACAAGAGGGGGGTAAGAGAGTCAGGGAGGATGAATGGTGGAAAGATGGATTGAAGTAGCCAAGCAGAAAGAAAACGGAGGAAGATGGAGAGAGAACAGAAAGAAGTGAGTCCAAGTCATGATTGAAACTAGAAAGAGGACCAGGAAAAAACACATTTTCCACACATTTCACTCGGCGCACCCATCGAAACACGCCGCCAACAACACATGGCCTACCGTCCCGCGTTCCCACAGGTGTCCCGATGAAAACGATACCTCACATGTGTGGGTGCACCTACCTGGGCACCAAGGGGAAAGCCTAAAACACAAGTAACCCCAAGTCTGTTTTCACACCTGAATTGCACACTCTCACATCATACAGATATGGGCCTCGGGTGTCCAAGCCACCAAGGAAAACAGGGAACCCCATGCATTTCCAAAAAGAGGACACCCGTGGGAATCCACAGAGGTATGATTTGCGCAAATCGGGCCAGAATTTATTACCCAGACACCCCCGCAAAATCTGGAATGTGGGAAAAAACACATTTTCCGCACATTTCACTCGGCTCACCCATCAAAACACGCCACCAACAACACATGGCTTACCGTCCAGCGTTCCCACAGGTGTCCCGATGTAAACGATACCTCACATGTGTGGGTGCACCTACCTGGGTGCCAAGGGGAAAGCCTAAAACACAAGTAACCCCAAGGGGGGGCGTGGCTACAAGGGCCATGTAGGAAGACATGTTCCGGAGGAGCTCCTGCAATCCTGCCATGATCCTTGCAGAAAGTGCAGTTATAGATGCGTACGACTATTGAAAATAAATATGCTTGTCTATGAAGGTGACGAGCATGCCTGCTGAACTTTTGAAGCCCACGGGAGGTACTGAGACGGAGTTCTACATATTACCAGATTGCTAGAGTGTTAGAGAAGAAGGTGGATACAAAATGGCCGGCGGAGAGTGAGAACAAAGGAATCAGTCGGCTTTGAGATGGAAATGCGACAGTAGCGAAGCGCAGGCAATGTTGCATGGTGCAGCGTACTGGGATACTCTGTAACAAGATACGGGCTCAGTTGGGCCAGAATGCTTGGTGGGACGATGGATGGAAGCGTGTGCGGAGCCCAACACACATGAAAGGGATCCCTGGACAGACCGTCGCTTCGGCTTGCAGGCAGCCGGGAGCAGTGGCGAACCACAGCTGCAGAGGCGGCAGCCGCCTGGATGACCAACTGCAGCCCTAGTATCTGGAAGAGCTGGACGGGCAACAATGTTTCCAACGGACGCGTAGTCCAGAGGAAATGAAACTTGGCAAGATCACAGTGAGGAGCTAGCCGCAGGGTCCGGAATCGTGAGGACATGGGACAATAACTGGCAGCCTGAATCGGTGAAGTGGAGCGGAGCAGCTGTGTGGAGTATAAGTACGTGGCACACACATGGAGCCTGGCTGTGAAGGGTAGCGACAGGCCAGCTACACAACGCAGGCAGCGGGTGCGAGGAAGTAAGCTGGGGATCCGAGCCCCGAGGCGGCGCACGCCACGACGAAGGCAGAGGCGGACTGGAGAGGAAAGCGGCCAGAACGAACACGAGACACAGGACCCGCGGGGCAATCTATACGGAAGGCGAGCGGGAGGGGTCTGTATATAAGGCCGCCATACACGGGAGCAGAGTGCACGGCGGACATGGAGCTGCATTAAGAAACAGGCAAAGTGAGAAGACAGGCACTGCGGGGGGATGCGCACATGAGACGGCACGGAATGCTTTGTTTGCGGACCAAGCGGCCTGCACAAGACACTGATTGCGGTCGGAGAGGTGGGAGTGCCCTGCGCATGATAAGCATCGTGGTGGAAGCACTATGTTGCGGCTGGAGACGCGGGGGCAAGGCAAGTGAGGGATATTGGCTCATATGAAGACAAAAAGACCATCAATAACAGCCACCTCGGATAAGGCCGTCAGGAAGTGATATGGACGATGTTGGTTTGCATACCAGGCAACAAGGGAAGCTTTCCAGGACAAATGTGCTATCACCAAGGTGGACAGTTGCAAGCCAGGACGCACAGCTGGCGAACCTGGTATGAGCCTCTGATCCTCTGAGCATCCCTTAGATGCACAGCAACCTGTGGACAATAACAAGTAGGATCAGAGGATGTGTGCGAGTGTACTTGGTGGAAGGTTACAGAGGGCCAGCCAGGAGACTTGATAGGCAAAGTGTCTGGGACCGCGCACAGCAAATAACAGAGGGAGCAAGACGCACAACCTGTGTGAGAATAGAAAGTGATAAAGCCCTGAAGTGTTGCGCGGCACAGAGCACATATAGAAACAGCTAACATGCCCGAGGCCTGGGGGCCGCTGGCGGAGCCGGAAAGGGAACTTATATGGTCATGTGGGAGGGCACAACCCATTCCTGCAGCATTGAAATAGTTTCGGGATGACATTGGGCCGACTCCCCCTGGGCTCGGGCGCTGACAGAAGTCTGCCCCCACCGGGGCTGGAAACCACAAGTGAGGGGGCCCACCCACAAATCCCAGCCTCAGCGACATGAACAACAAGCCTCCAAGATTGAAGGGCAAACAGCCTATGCTAGTCGAATATGCCAGGACACTGCCTGGCCCGGAAGGAGCCAGGAGCAAAGACAAAGCCCTCGCAGGGGGCATGGCCGCCATGGGCACGAACCAGGAGGTCCTTGCAGTGATTGCCGATTTGAAGGTGGCTTGGGAGACCAAGCTTTAACTGGCCGTGACAGAATTGAAAACAGCGCTGAAGCTCAAAGTTGGGGCGGTGCAGGAGGAAGTGAACCTTCTCAGGCAAGATGTCAGGTCACTGGCGGAGCGCACAGAGAATCTTGAGAAAGAGGTGGACCCGACCACAGCGGACTGTGCTACACACAAATTGGAGCTTCATGCCCTGGTGCAACGTGTGGGCAACCTGGAAAGCAGGGCGGAGGAGGCGGAAGGACGTGCCCGGAGGAATAATATCCACATTGTTGGTTTGCCGGAGGGAGCGGAGGGTTCCAACCCTACAGAGTTTATTGAGACTATGCTGATGTAGGAGATCACTGGAGGAGCCTTGTCCCAAGGGTTTGCGGTGGAAAGGGCGCATAGGGCCCTAACGAGGAAACCGCCGCCGGGTAATCCGCCTAGGCCGATGATCGCCAAGATCCTTAACTATCGGGATCGAGAAAGAATCATTGAACACTTCCGTAAGGGCAGCACAATACAGAGAGGAGCAGCGAACATAACTGCCTACCCAGATCATACCCTGATGTGATGGTGCAACAGAGCCGTATGAACTTTGGGTCTGTCAAGAGAAGATTGCGAGAAGCGGGCCACAAGTACATGTTGCTCTACCCGGCGAAGCTGAAAGTTTTCCATAAAAACAGAACCTTGTTTTTCGAAACTCCGGAAGACGCCATGGGGTGGCTCGACATGCAAAGCTGCCCCCAGGAGTCGGACATCCAGATGGGAGACGGAGGAGGAAGAGATAAGTAATGCACAGGGGGAGCACCTGAAGGTGTCGGGACTTAAGACTATGGAACTTGATTATAGTCACTGACGCAGTTTATGGGCGGGCATGCATAGTTCGGAAGGAAACATGATCCGTGAGCACTGAGACTATTGCTTGGTAAGGGAGCCTCTTAGGGCTAGTCTTTATATCCCCATCTAGAGTTTAGTTAGGTCACTGATAGTGTGGTGACACCCTGCTGGGTTCTTAGCTTGGGATCCCAAGGCAGGACCAAACGCGGGGACGCCTGAGATCCAGGGATGGAGCTGGTCAGTTGTTGGGGTTGGGGTAGGAAGGAGAGGGGAGGATTGTGTGCTGTGGTTTATTGTAGTTGCGAAGGGTGTTCAGTTGGGGGGGGAGCCTACACTCCGGGAAAAACGAGATGACCCATGGGAGGCCTTAAGATAGTCACTTGGAATGTAAGGGGGCTCAACAGCTATTTGAAAAGAAACAAGGTTATGATGTACCTGCGCAGACAGAAAGTGGACATAGCCTTGTTACAAGAAACTCATTTAACGCAAGCAAAACTGGAAGTGATACGGAAGACGTGGAAAGGGACGGTAGTAGGAGTGGCATACTCTGCTTATGCAAGAGGGGTAATCACATGGGTGGCCCCACATGCCCCGTTCCAGCTGCTGCATTCTGCAGCGGAGTCAGATGGCAGGATGGTGGTTATGAAAGAGCTGGTGGAAAATAGAGAGATCTGTATTGTAAATACTTATGCTCCGAATCAGGAGACGGCTGGGTACTTCAGAACCCTGTATGGTAAACTCAGTGAAAGTGTGGGGGAGGCTGTACTGTGGGGGGGCGATTTTAATTGCGTGCTAAACCCCAACATAGATAGATCAGACACTAAAGTGGACAGACCCACTCTGGCGGCAAAGGCACTGCAGTCACTGTTGGCAGATTTTGGGCTGGTTGATGCATGGAGGGCACGCCATCCGCAGGATAGACAATATTCACACTATGCAGCCCCACAGGGCTTATATACTAAACTAGACTATGTGTTTGTCACACATGATTTAATGACTGAAATACCGCAGGCGGAATATAAAGCAAGAGTCCTCTCGGACCACTTGCCACTGATGGTAGTGTGGCAGTACCGACCCCAGGGGGAAGGATACCCACATGGCGCTTGCGAGCAGAGGCACTTAAAGACAACGTATTTAGGGAAGACATGGGAGAGGAAATAATAAGTTACTTTGAGATAAACACTGGCAGTGTTCAGACAGCAGGCTCACTCTGGGCAAGGTAGTAGTGAGTGGAATTGCCATAGCCAAGTCCAGGGGGCTGCTGTCATGATGCCTACCCCCGGGCATCAGCACCAAGCCCATCAGCTCCGCGAGCAGGCATCCAGACACTTATTAAAACCCCAACAGTTTGGGTTCAGTCCTGGCGCCTTAGGCGCCAGGCTCATCATAGAAATCAGTCCTGGCGCCTTAGGTGCCAGGCTCATAGACTTTACTTACCTGATGCAGACCATGCTGCGAGTGAGTCCAAGCCAACGTGAGGCCTGGGTGGGACTATTTTATTACAGGGACTATTTTTTACTCGGGCGTGGTTTTGGGGAACTTCTTACCTGGAACTACTTTGGAGGCTATTTAAACCACCCCCGAACAGCAGCACCCGCTTTGCGTTATTATGCATCCAGCAGCGTAACGCTCACCGTATCTGCAGCCAGCATCCAGTCTTCTGCCACGCCCGCCTCGAATCTGGAGCTCCTAAAAACAAGAGGAAAGAAAAGGACAAGGTTAGAAAACGAACTATTTTCGAATTCCTCACCTGATTCCGGGTCCATCTCGCCTCCGGACCTGGAAAGAACATCATTTCAGTACGCGTCGCATCTCTAGCTGCAGCGCCGCACCATACTCACCAGTCCTCGCAGCATCTTCCGATTCGGCGCTGCCTCCATCATTTCTTCGCCGAACTCCGGCACCTGGAGGACAAAAGAAAACAACAAGGTGGGCCGAGAAAACCAACAAATATAACTCTTATCACCATAGACTTACCTGATTTACCACCGGAGGCATTATTCTATAACTCTTCACATCTTCATGTGCCGCACCTGCAAAGAGAGAGAAAACAACACGTTAAACACGTGCAACATTTACCGGACAGCGTCGGGTAATACAGACTCTTACCTGAGCGCCACCAGCTACCACGAGAGCATCTTCTCACGAACTCAGCTGCAAGACAAGGAAGGAAGGGGGGAACAAGAGTGAACATCGGACATATTGAACTCTATGAACTTGATACTTACTGGTCCTAGCCAGGAACCTCAGAGTCAATACTCTCCGGAACTCTCCCACGCCTTCAAACCAGTGAAGTAACTGGCATCAACGTGCCCCTGCAATCCATGCAGGATGGAGACCTCATCTTTCAAGAGTATAAGGTGAGATTGCTGAAAGGGCACTTCAGAGTGATAAGTGGGGAGGACTGTGGGGGTGCCATCACTTGAATCCACGGGTGGCTAAATCCATCTCTCCACTTGCAGGAGAATACTTCTACGGGTCAAGCAGACAAGATTCGGAGGGCCAACCCAGTCAGTCATCTCTGCACTACGCATCACATTGGTGGAGACCGCAGCCGTCAGGGTCCGACCGATGCCCCTGTGGGAGCCAGGTGAGCGTAACAGAACGCGAAGACTCTCTATAAATGCCCACCCGGGCGTTATGGAAACCTCGGAAACCGACCAACTGGCCCAATTACTGGGGGAACTTAGGGCGGAAGTGCACTCCGCTCGCCAAGAGACTAATGCCCTCAGGAGAGAACTGATTGTTTCGAAGGAGCGCACTGATGATCTGGCTAGGCAGCTGCTGCAAAACCAAGCAGGGCAAACACCTTTACCAGGACTCGGGGGGGGGGGGGGGGATCCAACTCCTGTTTCATCGAGCAATCCGGTGCAAGTGGTTTTACCAGGGGCTATTCCTTTAGCTCCACCTGAACGCTTTGCTGGGGACCCAAAAAGGTTTGCCTTGTTTATGAACCAATGTCGCTTGCACTTTCTATGCAGACCTGGAGCTTTTCCGAATGACCAAGCCAAAGTAGCTTTTGTATTATCATACTTGAGTGGCAGTGCAGCTGAATGGTCGATTCCATTAGTCAATCAGGATGACCCTCTTCTTCGGGACTTTCAGGGTTTTCAAATGAGCATGGAAAGACTATTCGCTAGACATTCCGAGGGACAGGCCCTGGATAACAAACTTTTATCCCTACGACAAGGTAACCAGGATCTGTTAACCTATATTGCAACCTTTAATCGGCTGGTGGTAGAAACCGGATGGCCAGAGGTTAAACGAATTACACTATTTCATTGTGGACTTCGGGGAGAACTTAAAGATGTTTTGGCCCAAGTTGTGAACCCACCTCAGGATTGTGCAGAATATATAGACTTAGTGGTCCAGTTAGACCATCGGCTTCAGAATAGAAAGGCTGACCGAGCTAAGTTCGAGAATCGGGTATTGGTTAAACCCAACGTCACCCCCAAAGGAACAGATGCAGCAGAACCTATGTAGATCGGGGGGGTTAAGGGACCCTTAACTCAAAAGGAAAGAGAAACGAGACGGCAGATGCAATTGTGTCTATACTGTGGGGCCTCAGGACATTTTCTACGGAATTGCCCTATAAAACCATCCAAGAAAATAGTCGGAGTCGCTGATAGAAATCAAACAGAACCTGATTCGGGAAACAACCATGCCCGACAAGCGTAGAGGTCTGCTTGCCGAGCTTAAAGAAGGACACTCAGACCTTGCACCTAATCATACCAATGGTCCTTATTGATCCAAGGCAGCCATCACGTATGCATGCAGTAAGGGCATACATTGACAGCGGGCCGTAGGGAACTATATGGACCACGAATTGGCTTCTAGGATGAATCTACCTTTCTGCAAAAAAACCTCTTCGGATGTCATCACCACAGTTGATGGAACTGAAATCGCCTCTGGGCCTGTAACTCATTCCACCACAGAGATGACACTGTTGGGCCAAGATGGGCACCGAGAGACTATTGTGTTTGATTTAATCAAAGCCCCGCAGTTCCAAATAATACTGGGGATACCTTGGTTGGAAACACATAATCCTAGTATTGATTGGCTAGAAAAGAGAAAAACCTTCCCGGATTGTGCACAGATCTGTTACCCGGAAAAAACCTTGAACAAAGGTCTGGCCACAGATGCTATCCCAGTCGCGCAGTTACCTCAGGAATATCAAGAATTCCAAGATGTTTTTCAAAAAGAACAGGCAAACACTGTACCACCTCACAGATCATACGATTGTCAAATCGACCTCATACCCAGTGCACTACCCCCATGCAGTAGGATCTACGCCCTTACGGAACCCGAAAACCTTCACCTACGACAATACTTGGACCAATACCTTGCTAATGGCTTTATTAGTCCATCCAAGTCCCCTGCATCCTCAGCTTTGTTCTTCTTGCCTAAAAAGGAAGGTGACCTCAGAACATGCATAGACTACCGCGCATTAAATCAGATTACGGTGAAGAACCGATACCCATTGCCTCTGATCCCCGAATTACTAGCCCAAGTAAAGGATGCTTGCATCTACACTAAATTGGATCGCCGAAGCGGGGAATATCATCTGGTACGTGTAAAGAAAGGCGACGAATGGAAGACTGCCTTTCGCACCAAGTACGGATTATTCGAATATCAGGTGATGCCCTTCGGGTTGCGCAATGCACCAGCAGCCTTCCAGTATTTTATCGACGATGTCCTTCGTGAACTCATTGACGTCTGTGTTGTCGTATACATAGACAATATTCTAGTGTACTCCTCCTCAGAATCAGACCATGTTAAGCAAGTGCGTGTAGTCCTTGAGAAACTACGCCAGCACAAGTTATATGCAAAATTGGAAACATGTGTTTTTCATACTACGGAAGTTGAATTCCTTGGATTTATCCTGACTCCAAAAGGAGTCCGAATGGACTCTCGAAAGGTGGATGCAATTCTCAAGTGGCCATCACCCAGTTCAGTTAAAGGGGTACAAAGTATGCTCGGATTTGCTCATTTCTACTGCAGATTCATTCCGGATTTCTCACATGTTGTACACCCCATCACAGCACTTTTGCGAAAAAACAAACGCTTCTTGTGGACCGAAGAGGCTGAAAAGGCCTTTCAAGAGCTGAAAGCAAAATTCACGTCTGCACCTGTCTTAAGGCATCCCCGCCTTGAGCTTCCATACATAGTTTAAACTGATGCATCCAGTTTAGCCATGGGAGCTGTCCTGTCGCAGAAGGATCCCGAAACCGGTCAACTTCACCCAGTAGCATTTTGGTCCAGAAAGTTCTCGGCACCCGAGTTAAACTATGCGGTTACCGATAAAGAGTTATTAGCTATCAAATCCGCCTTCAAGGCTTGGCGGCATTATCTTCTCGGTGTCAGGCATACCATCACTGTAATCACTGATCACCGGAACTTGCAGTATTTAAAAACAGCCAAAGCCCAATCATCGCGCCAACTTCGATGGGCATTGTTCTTTGCCGAGTTCGATTTCGTGATCACTTATCGACCAGGCTGTAAAAACGGCAAGGCAGATGCCTTATCCAGAATAGGGATGGGAGAAGCATATGCGAACCCGGAACTGGTGCCTATAATTTCAGAACAAAGAATTCTTGGCATAACTACTCTACAGACACTAGAGGATATTAATGTAAAAATCCAACAACTCTTCGATCCAACAGCCCTGCAGGACTGGGTAAAGAAAGGCCCGGACTACTCAGTTATCAACGACCTACCTTATTATCAAGGGCGACTATTTCTACCATACAAGGAACTACAAGAACTAGTCATCTCCAATTATCATGACACCCTGATGGAAGGGCACCCAGGTATCGCAAAAACTGAAGCTAAAATTAAGAGACAATTCTGGTGGCCCACCTGGCGAAAAGACGTAAAGTCATTTGTGATGTCTTGTGGCATTTGCGCCCAAAACAAAATCCAGAAGAAAAAACCAGCTGGCCTTTTACAACCTTTGGATGTTCCACCTACACCATGGCACACCTTATATTTACACGTTATTACAGATCTACCTCCATGTAACAGATTTAACACCATTCTAGTTATTGTGGATCTTTTTTCCAAGATGGCCCACTTTATTCCTTTAAAGGGATTACCTTCTGCGTCAATTCTGGCCAAGGAGTTCCTCGAGAACATTGTTCGAATACACAGATTTCCTTCCGTATTGGTCTCTGACCGAGGTAGTCAATTCATTTCACAATTTTGGAAGAAATGTTGTCAATTGGCGCAAATTGACGTGAGGCTATCAACCAGTCACCATCCCCAGACCGATGGTCAGACGGAGAGGACCAACCAGACACTTGAACAGTACCTACGTTGCATGCTACACCAGACCGAAAGTAATTGGAAAGATATTTTATGGATTTCCGAGTATGCATACAATAACTCAGTACATTCAGGAACCGGACAAAGCCCCTTTTATACCATATATGGACATCACCCCCGAACCTCAGAACTAGATTCGCCTCACCACTTAGAAATGCCCACAGTTAGTCATTTGCACTCTACTATTACACAAGCCTTTAAGGAGGCAACAGAACATTTGAAACAAGCAAAAGAGAAATATAAGAAAAATGCTGATCAACATAGAAGTGAAACTCCACAATACCAGATTGGGGATCAAGTTTGGCTAGCTACAAAACACATACCTCTGAAGGGAACTCAGACTTTTAACCCTAGATATTTGGGACCTTACACCATTAAGGCCATTATCAACCCAGTGGCCGTCAAATTGGAATTACCCTCTAATATGCAAATTCATCCTGTCTTTCATGTTTCACTTTTAAAACCAGTTCAACCAGGAACAAGATTAACCAAACCACCCGACCCCATCTTGATAGATGGAGAACCTGAATTCGAGGTAAAAAATATCCTGGACTCCAAGACGATTAAATCAAAACTTTTTTATTTAATCGATTGGAAGGGCTACGGACCACAAGAAAGGTCATGGGAGCCTAGTGACCACGTTCATGCACCTCGGTTGGTGAAGAGATTCCATCGGGACTTCCCAGACAAACCAGGGCCAAGGGGAAGAACAACTTTAGGAGGGGCCTTGGGGGGGAGTGCTGTCATGATGCCTACCCCCGGGCGTCAGGACCAAGCCCATCAGCTCCGGGAGCAGGCATCCATACACTTATTAAAACCCCACCAGCCCCGGCTGGGGGCTGTTTGGGTTCAGTCCTGGCACCTTAGGCGCTAGGCTCATCATAGAAATCAGTCCTGGCGCCTTAGGCCCCAGGCTCATAGACTTTACTTACCTGATGCAGACCATGCTGCAAGTGAGTCCAAGCCAACGTGAGGCCTAGATGGGACTATTTTATTACAGGGACTATTTTTTACTCGTGCGTAGTTTTGGGGAACTTCTTACCTGGAACTACTTTGGAGGCTATTTAAACCACCCCCGAACAGCAGCACACGCTTCGCGTTATTCTGCATCCAGCAGCGTAACGCTCACCGTATCTGCAGCCAGCATCCAGTCTTCTGCCACACCCGCCTGGAATCTGGAGCTCCTAAAAACAAGAGGAAAGAAAAGGACAAGGTTAGAAAACAAACTATTTTCGAATTCCTCACCTGATTCCGGGTCCATCTCGCCTCCGGACCTGGAAAGAACATCATTTCAGTACGCGTCGCATCTCCAGCTGCAGCACTGCGCCATACTCACCAGTTCTTGCAGCATCTTCCGATTCGGCGCTGCCTCCACCATTTCTTCGCCGAACTCCGGCACCTGGAGGACAAAAGAAAACAACAAGGTGGGCCGAGAAAACCAACAAATATAACTCTTATCACCATAGACTTACCTGATTTACCACCGTAGGCATTATTCTATAACTCTTCACATCTTCACCTGCAAAGAGAGAGAAAACAACACCTTAAACACGTGCAACATTTACCGGACAGCGTCGGGTAATACAGACTCTTACCTGAGCGCCACCAGCTACCACAAGAGCATCTTCTCACAAACTCAGCTGCAAGACAAGGAAGGAAGGGGGGAACAAGAGTGAACATCGGACATATTGAACTCTATGAACTTGACACTTACTGGTTCTAGCCAGGAACCTCAGAGTCAATACTCTCCGGAACTCTCCCACGCCTTCAAACCAGTGAAGTAACTGGCATCAACGCGCCCCTGCAATCCATGCAGGATGGAGAGCTCATCTTTCAAGAGTATAAGGTGAGATTGCTGAAAGGGCACTTCGGAGTGATAAGTGGGGAGGACTGCGGGGGGTGCCATCACTTGAATCCACGGGTGGCTAAATCCATCTCTCCACTTGCAGGAGAATACTTCTACGGGTCAAGCAGACAAGATTCGGAGGGCCTGTCCAGTCAGTCATCTCTGCACTACGCATCACATTTGTGGAGACCGCAGCTGTCAGGGTCCGACCGAAGCCCCTGTGGGAGCCAGGTGAGCGTAACAGCTGCAGAATGGGATCCTGGCTGAGTTGCAGGACGCTGAACAAGAGCTAGAAAGGGTATTGGAACGGGGCGGTAACACTAAGGAAGATGCAGAAATGGCACTCTGCCTACAGCAGAAATGTGTAGTATACTGGGAAAGATTATGCAACCTCAATTATAAGAAGTATATAGAGAGGCAACACGCAGAAGGGGACAAACCAGGGAGAGTCCTGGCATGGCTCTATAAAAATGAGACCCCTAGGCCCCCAATCAGAACGATAGTGAGAGAAGATGGCAACAGGGTGGATACGCAAGAGGGGTTAATCGGGAATTTGCAGAGTATTATAGACGCCTGTATGGGGATGAGACAGGAAGCAACAGGGAGGAGATAAGGGACACATTGGAAGATATTGGATTACCCCAGATTAGTGCAGAGGAGAGGGAGGAGCTAGATGCCCCGATCACCCTAGAGGAAATGGAGGGAGTAGTGAGGCAGCTGCCCACGTGCAAAACCTCTGGAACTGAAGGACTCCTGAGTGAATTTTACAAGGCATATAAAACAGAGATACTCCCCCAGCTGCTGGAGATGCTCAACGAAGCATATGAAGCGGGGAAATTACCAGAATCCTTACGTGAAGCGGTCATTATACCACTTCCCAAGCTCAACAAGCCTGGTAGCGACTGTGGCTCTTATAGACCTTTGTCGTTGTTGAACCAAGAAAGCAAGATTCTAACAGCGGTCTTGGCGAATAGATTGAAGAAGGTCATCAATAAGTTAATACACCCCGATCAGACAGGATATATCCCGAACAGGAACATCTCGAATAATCTTAGGCGACTCCACCAAGTGGGTGAACATACTAATGGGGATGCAGGCGAGATGGCGATAGTATCATTGGACGCGATCAAGGCATTTGACTCGGTCAAATGGCCCTGGTTAACGGCGGCCCTAGCCAATTATGGTATTGGACCGGGATATCTTAAATGGGTTGAACTGTTGTACAGCCCGCCACTAGCCAGAGTGAAGACAGGAGCTGTGGTGTCTGAAAGATGGCAACTCAGCAGAGTCACCAGACAGGGATGCCCATGGTCCCCTATGCTGTATATTTTAGCCTTAGAACCCCTGGCGATTTATTTAAGGCAGCAATATGATGCAATAGGTATTGTCGTCGGGGAGACACCGCATCTCATTTCATTATATGCAGATGACATGTTACTGTACTTGCGCTACCCAGAAGAGAACCTCCAATATATACTGGAAGTGATGAAGAGGTTTGCAGAACTTTCAGGGATAGCTGTGAACCCCAGTAAATCCTGCGTGTTCCCGTTGGCCAGATATAGAGGGCTCCCGTTAGAGAATCTGCCGATCCTGCCGATACTGTGGGAGGTTACAACGTTCAGATATCTTGGGGTAGACATATACCATATGGTAGAAGCTGAACATAGGCATAACACAGAGAGAACAGTTGGGAAACTGGAGAGTAGCATGAAGTTTTGGACAAAACTCCCCTTGGCAATGATGGGACGAGGGGCGATGCTCAAGATGGTGGCGTTGCCCAGATTGTTGCACTGCTTTGCGAACAATACCCAGGAAATTCTTTGTCAGGCTGAACGGTATATGCAGGAAATTCTTATGGCACGGGATGAGGAACAGGGAAGCCCTGTGGAAACTACAAAATCCATACGGGAAAGGAGGCATTATGTTACCAAACTGGGAAGTCTATTATATAGCGAGCCAATTGCAATATGTAGCCAAATGGCTCTCTGAGGAGCCTACCTTAGAACATAGGTTGCTTCAGAGGGACTGCGCCCCATACTTTCTGAGAGAAATGATATGGTTGCCCAAATCGGAGTTGGATGGTCGCCCGGGGATGTTGGGTCTTGGGTGGGGAATGTGGCAAAGGGCATGCCGATTAATGGACAAGCCGTCCCCGTGCTCCCCTCAGATCCCACTGGTTACAGTGGTGGGAAGAGAAAAGCAACTGAGGTTAATGATTAGGAAGCACTGGGAACCGGCGGGGATAGCAAGGATGGTGGATGTGTGGCAGGAGAGGAAGATAGTGGAATTTGGGGAGCTAGTGGAACTAATGGGGTTAAGTGCGGGCCAATATATCACGTATCACGGGGTGGTGCAACGAATTAAAGATACCTGGTCTGAAGTGGAACTGTCGGAGGAACTGGACACTACTTTGGACATGATATATGACATTGCAGAAGGAGGACATGAAACGTCTAGAGTGTACGAAATGATAATGTCCCAAGTGGGCAGGGAGGTGGTGCAACTTAGACTGGACTGGGGAGAGGAAGTAGGGGCCCCGATGAGTGATGGGATGTGGGAGAGAGCGCAAGGATATCATAAAAAAGTATCGAGAAATGCTAGACTGCAGCAGATACAGTTGTATATAACTCACAGGGCATACCTGACGCCACAAAAGATAGCTAAATTTAATGCACTGTAAATAAATTGCCCCAGTTTTTATTATCCACAATCCCTGACGAAGTGTGAAATTTGGTGGGGAAAAAACACAATGTTCACTTCGTCTGGGGTGGTGGATAATAAATTATGGGCCGCTTCGCGCAAGTCAGACCTCTGTGCATTCCCATGGGTGTCCTCTTTTGGGAAATGCATGGGTTTCCCTGTTTTCCTTGCTGGCTTTGACACCCTAGGCCCAAATCTGTAGGTTGCCCACATGAACAAATTGTGCTGTGGCGAAAGGCTTGGGGTTACCAGCGGGTTACCCTTTTCCTTTTGCGCCCCCGGTGGGAACGCGAGAAGGTATAACATCTGTTGTTGGCGACGTGTTTCAGTGAGTGGACACAGGGAAATGTCTCTGAAATTGGCTGGAAATGAAGACAATTCTCAGACATTTCGCTCTGCCAACCCACCGCCAACAACACATGGCCTACCTTCCCACATCCCCACATGTGTCCCGATGAAACCGGTACCTCACATGTGTGGGTGCACCTACCGGGGGCGCAAAAGGAAAAGGGTAACCCACTGGTAACTGCAAGCCTTTCGCCACTGACCATTTTGTTCATTTGGGCAACCTACAGCTTTGGGCCTAGGGTGTTGAAGCCAGAAAGGAAAACAGGGAACCCCATGTATTTCCCAAAAGAGGACACCCGTGGGAATCCACACATCGCCAAATTGGAGGGGCGGCCCATCTCATGTAGCCCTCGCCAGGGGCAGATAAGGGGGGGGGCTGTCCTGCACTCCTCCCTGGGCTCAGGCGTCCGTTCCTAGGAGCAGATATCTGGTCGCAGGGAGGGCTGCATGACATGGCACCCACCCCATTGCGGCTGGGGGGTGGGGGGTCAACGCCTCATCCCATTAGAAAATTCCCAGACCCTTTGGGGTGCCCCTCAGCCTGCCCTAAAGTGTAGAGTACCATTTTCCATTTTTGTCTTTGTTTACAAAACTTGCCTTGGCGCAGAGGGGCAGATTGGTGTGCCAATCTGGCGCCATGGTGGCCAAACCTCACTGCCCCACCCACTGGGGGGCCTGTCCCACCATTTTTGGGGACCCTCTCCCCCCTCACGCCAAATGGGTGGCGGGGGCACCTCATGCAGGCCTAAATGGCTGCGTGAGGTACACCCCCCTCCATTTGGGGTGGGGGGGAGAGGGCCGCGACGGGTACGGACGACGAGGTTTACGACGAGGATCTCCCGTCGTCACCTCCCACCCGGGCTTCCCCGCCCGACGAGATTGGATCGTTTCACTCCATGATCGCCAGGGCATCCAAGCTTTTCCAGCTCTGCCCGGAAGAGAAGAAGGAAGGTTTCCTTTATCAACGTCGCGAGGCCAAGAGGAAGACGGTCCTCGCTATACCTCTACTGGACGATATTTGGGATGAAGGCCTTGCCCTCCTCAAGAACCCATCCACGACACCGGCTAGAAGGGATCGGTACGAGAAGAAGTACCGGGTCCCGGACGCGGCCCCCTTGTGCCTTCGGGCACAGCCGATCCCGGACTCGCTTGTCTCCGCGGCGGCCAGGAAGAAAGCGGGGGGGGGGCGCGGCCTCTACGTCGACCATCCCGCCGGACGGCGAGGGTAAGAAATTGGACATGATGGGACGCAGAGTCATCTCGTCGGCAGCGACGACGATTAAGGCGGCCAACGCCTTGGCTATCGTAGCCCGCTACGACAGGGAGTTGTGGTACAAACTGGCCCCCCTGCTGGACTTCCTACCAGACGACAAGAGGGCGGAAGCCCTAGAGATCTTGCAGGAAGGAGAGGTGGCGTCGGACCACGCCATTACGATTGCGACAGACATCGCTTACACTGGATTCCGCCAGTTGGGCAACAGCGTGTGCCTTAGGCGGCGTGGATGGCTCAAGGCTACTGACTTCTGTCAGGACGTGCAGACCAGTCTTGGACATGCTGTTCGACGGAAACAACCTGTTTGGGAAAACAGTGGACGATTCCCTTCAGGCCATCAAGGCGGACACAGAGACGGCCCGGGCTCTTGGGGTTCTCCAGCAATGGCGGCCTCCCTTTCGGAGCGGCGGAGGCAAACAGGGTGCCTCCAAAGGTTCCAGCGGCGGATTTTCCACCTACCGTTGAGGCAGTTCAGGCGGACCCCGCCGTCGTTGCCAGGGAGGACAAGGCGGCAAAGCCTCGTCGAAGCAGGACTGAACCAGCCGCGGGGTCGGGCCCCCACCGAAGTACCCCGGTGGGAGGCCGGCTGGCGAGCTTCGTCAGCGTGTGGGAGTCCATCTCCACCGACCGTTGGGTGCTGGACGCCCTAGCTCAGGGTCACGCGCTCGAGTTTCTAAAGAGGTGCCCGCGCGTTCCCCCTGTGGCCAGGAAAGAACATCACGTCCCTCAACTTCTCTTGGAGGTAAAGGCGATGCTCAAGAAGGGCGCCATCAAGCTCATCCCAAAGAGGCTTCTCGGCTCCGGAGTTTACTCAAGATACTTCCTCGTGAAGAAGAAGACGGGAGGATGGCGTCCCATCCTGGACCTACGATGACTGAACAAATTCATCAAGGCGCAGAAGTTCTGGATGGTCACCCTCCAACACGTCCTGGGTCAGCTGGAGGAGGGTGATTTCCTGTCGGCGTTGGATTTGGAGGATGCCTACTTCCATATCCCCATCTTAAAGGGGCACCGAAGGTTTCTCAGGTTCGTGGTCCAAGGGCGCCACTACCAGTTCAAAGCCCTTCCCTTTGGTTTGAGGTCGGCACCCAGGGTGTTCACCAAGTGCCTCGCACCGGTGACGGCGCAGCTGCGCCGAGAGGGGATCCACGTCTACCTCTACCTGGACGACTGGCTCATCCGTGCAAAGACAAAGGAGCTCGCCGTGGAGCACACGGCAAGGACCGTCCAACTACTCACGGACCTGGGATTCTCCATAAACTACGCCAAGTCCCACCTGGTGCCCTCGCAAGACGCACTGTTTCTGGGAGCGAAGCTCGACACAGTGTCGCTTCTGGCCTCTCTGTCGGAGGAGAGGACGAGGGCCATCTTGGGCAAGGTGCAGCGGATGCTGGTTGCGGACGCGGCCAGGGTGAGGTCCATCAAATCCCTCCTCGAAATGATGTCTTCTTGCATTTATCTCATCCGCCTGTGCAGGCTTCGGCTGCGCCCGTTGCAGGAATTCCTGGACGCGCGTTGGATCCAGACGACGGGCAGCTTCGAGAAGAGGATCACACTCGACGAAAGTTTCCGACGAGCGATCCGGTGGTGGGGCACCCGCGCGCATTGACGGCGGACATGGACTTCCAGACCCCCGGCCACCAAGAGACAGTGACCACGGATGCCTCCCTGGAAGGGGTGGGGAGCGCACACCGAAAATCTGCACGCGAGAGGCCTTTGGCTCCTGACGGAGAAGTCCCTCCATATCAACGTCCTGGAGCTCCGTGCAGTGTTTTGGGCCCTCAGGTCTTTCCTTCCGTCCCTCAAGGGTAAGGTGGTGAGGATCTTCACCGACAACACTACCACCATGTTCTACATCAGAAAGCAGGGCGGTACCAGATCCCCAGCCCTGTCCAAGGAGGCGCAGGATCTGTGGCATTGGGCCGTCGCCCAAGGGATGTTTCTGGTGCCGTTTCATCTGGCAGGAATAAAAAACACCATCGCCGACTCGCTCAGCAGAGAGCGTGTCACGAGTGGGAACTACGACAGGATCTAGTGGACCGCCTCTTCCGACGGTGGGGCACTCCCCAGATCGATCTGTTCGCGACGGCGACGAACTCCAAGTGCCGGAGGTTCGCCAGCAGGTTTCCCCAGCCGAGGAGCATGGGCGATGCTTTCTCGTTCCCCTGGGAGGACCTGTTTCTATACGCGTTCCCTCCATTGCCATTGCTGATCCGGCTCATCAACCAGCTCAAAAGGTCACGGTGCAGGATGATCCTCCTCGCACCTGCGTGGCCGAGGCAGATATGGTTCCCGGACCTTCTGGACTTGTCAGCGTCCCCGTCAATCAAGCTGCCAGTGGACACGGATCTTCTCTTCAGGGAAGGAGGTGCCATCCTCCATCACGACCCGAAGTCGCTGAACTTGCAGGCCTGGCTCCTGCAGTGTTAGAGTTTGGAGGATACGACATACCGGCAGACTGCAGAGAGGTTCTTGCAAAGGCCAGGGCGTCCTCAACTCTTAAATGCTATGGACACAAATGGAAGAGGTTCTCTGTCTGGTGCCACGCACAGAAGATTAACCCTCTACGGATTACGGCCCCCAAAGTACTGCCGTACCTTCTGACCCTGGCCAAGGCTGGACTGGCTCACGCGTCCATCAAGATTCATCTTGCTGCAATCTCCTGATACACCAGAACCACGGGGCGGACGTCTTTGTGGTCTCATCGTCTGGTGAAGGAATTCATGAAGGGACTGTTCAGATCGTTCCCGCCGGTGAAGCCTCCGGCCCCGGCGTGGGAGCTCAACGTGGTGCTGACCAAGCTCATGGGACCTCCGTTCGAGCCTTTGCACTCGGCTCCGTTGAAGTTCTTGTCGTGGAAAACAGCGTTCCTTGTGGCCATCACCTCCGCACGACGAGTGGGAGAGATCCAGGCCCTTTCCTGCAAGCCGCCGAACTTGACTTTTCACGGCACGAGGGTGGTGCTGAGGACGCATCCCTCCTTCATGCCCAAGGTGCCATCGGACTTCCACCTCAACGAACCCTTGGTGTTGCCTGTTTTCTTCCCGTCGCCTTCGTCGCCGGCCGAAAGGACTTTGCACTCGCTGGATGTGGCTGGAGCGCTGAAGTTCTACGTGGACCGCACAAAGGGTTTTCGGAAGACGTCACAACTTTTTGTGAACTTTGGACCTGTCAATCAGGGGAAGGCTCTCTCAAAGGCCTCCATTTCCAGATGGCTCTCCGGCTGTATCATGCACTGTTATCGGTTGGCAAACCGACCGCTGCCTGGCCATCCGAGAGCCCATTCCACCAGAGCGATCTCAGCTACCACAGCGTTCCTATCTGGTGTGCCCTTGCTGGACATCTGCAGGGCTGCTACGTGGAGGTCGACGCACACCTTCACGAAATTCTACTGCGTCGATCGGGATTCCAGGGAGGAGTCCAGGGTCGGCCAAGCAGTGCTGCGCAACCTGTTCGCCTAAGGTGAGCCTGGTGAGGAGGTAAGAATTGCTTAATGTTGAGTTTGATGTAATGCTTAATGTTGAGCCTTTGCCACCTCCCGTGGTTGTG
Organism: Ambystoma mexicanum; assembly: GCF_040938575.1. Classification (NCBI taxonomy): domain Eukaryota; kingdom Metazoa; phylum Chordata; class Amphibia; order Caudata; family Ambystomatidae; genus Ambystoma; species Ambystoma mexicanum. The sequence goes on from NC_090939.1 coordinate 67,831,844, forward strand.
CATGTGTGTACTGCTATGTATTCTTTATTCATGAGCATGTGAATCCATGCCATACCCCATGCTGGAGAAGGAACAAGTTACTTACCTGTAACTGTTGTTCTCCAGCATGGGCCTGGCATGGATTCACATGCGAACCCTCCCGCCTACCCCTCTGCGGCTCTTCACTTGGTCATACTACCACTTCACGTGCTAACAAATCTGAGGATGGCTGCCAGAGGCGGGGCTTAGGTAGAGGGCAGTCATTGGCTGTGGTCAGTATGACGCAGAGATCAGTGATTGGTTACTACTACGAAAGACAGATCAGAAACGAAACTGATACTGATTTTTTCTTTACCGAGGATTCCCAGCCTGACGACGGGGAATATTCATGAGCATGTGAATCCATGCCAGACCCATGCTGGAGAACAACAGTTACAGGTAATTAACTTGTTCCTTCTGTTGACTTCCCTAAGGTCTATACAGTAACAAATGTATCCATTAGGGTTCTTAACAATGAAAATGGGGCTTCCCCACTCTGAAGCTTCTGCTTTCTCTATTACACCATCTTTTATCATTCTCTCAATTTCTTTCTCAACGTCTTTTTTGCATGCTAATGGTACAGGCCTAACATTTGCAGCAAAGGGAAGTGCATTCCTTCTCAACTTAGTCTCATGAACAAACCTATTCAAACATCCAACACGAGACTGAAATACTTTGGGTGCCCACACTCTGTTCCATACATTCACCACTCTCACCTATTCCCTTCACAGATTGCACATCTGTGTGATTGCATTCATTATACATTTGTTCATCTCGATTGGGATCTAATTTTATCCCTAACTGTGCTTTCCATGTCCGTGACAGCAGGTTTTCACCTACATCTGTAACATACACTTTCGAATTAACCATCTTCACTTTGAAGCTCACTTCAGCAACAGGTTTTCCAATAATAACAACGGGGTTTTCACCATAGGCATTGGCTTTGACTTTAGCCTCTTTCAATGTGCATTTTTTTTATTTATCTTGCCAAGATCTCTTACTTATCAATGTGTAATCTGCCCCACTGTCCACTAGCATTTCAATTCCAGGCCCATTTATCCCAATAATGGCTCTGGGCTTCCTGACCTTCATTTAATGTGTTGCCGAGACAGCATCAATCACTTTTATGATGTTGATCCCTTCATACACTTCAACATCATCCTCACCATCCACTTCAAAATTTCCCATTTCACCACTCCAAAACTTAAAACATCTAGAAATGTGTACCCTTCTACCACATTGCCTACATTCTACAAATCTGGCCATACACTCTTTGTCTCTGACAAAAGTATTCATATTTCCATATCTGTAGCATCCACCACCTCCTCTTGAATTGTGCCACCTAAATGTTCCTCTATGTGCTTGAAAGCTTGATGTTCCTCCTCTGTTGTGTGGTTGAAGACCTCTTCCTCTTCCACAGAAACTGAATTCTTCAGCTCTATTCCTATTGAGAGTTATAACCCTCCATGTATTCTTTTTGCTCCTGACAAAACTAGTCTCTGTTCCTTCCGAGGAGTTCTTTTTTGTCAAGTGCAAGGGTTTTCCCTTCTTGGGCTAATTCCTTAATACAGATGGAGGTATGTTCAACGGTCTTTGCTATCTCAATAGCCCTGTCTAAGTCTGGGTCTTTTTCTTTCCATAGTTCTTTTCAATTCTTATCCTCTTTGCATTTTAACATGAGTTGATCTCTCTTACAATAGGCTTTGAATTGGCACTTTAAAGCCAGACCCCTTAGAGCTGTTAGAAACTCTTCAATTGTCTCCTCCTTCTTTGCTCTCTAGTGGCAAACTTGTATCTTGCTAAAATCTTATTTTCTTTGACTTCAAAATGTTTGTCTAATTTCAAAATGCTGATATCAAATACATTGAGCATGTGACCTTCTTGTGGTGGGTCTGGTAATCTTTTTAACACTTCCTGACCACCATTTCCAAGACAGTGAAACAGCAAGTCATATTTCCTGTCCACTGAATAGTTCGGACCATATACAGACAGGGTGAATTTCAAGAAATCTTCCTTCCATTCCCTCCATTTAATTCTTGGTTCACCGCATCCCTGGGGAAGGAAGATTGCCGGGCATGGTATATTTGCCATGATCTCTATGCTCTACTGTATTTGCAGTTCTTTTGATGGGATATTACCTTTGTTCAGCCTCCTGTGTGTCCTTGCTTTCCTCAGAGGTGATATTTGCAGTATAATTGTGGTTATTGAGCAAAACAAACAATGGTGTATCAATAACTAAATGTCTTCCATTTGTTTAAATGGACTGCGTTGTATAACCGTGTATTTCGGATCACTTTCCCTGTATGATGAAAGCATGTATCGTCAGCGGAGCCTGTGAGTGGTATGTCCGCGCTGTTTTTTACCTTGTAGCTATGGATACCGCCATGGCCGATAGACGCATTGGCATGTTAATACGTCGCTTCCTCTAATGTTGGTGCGCCATGCGGCGCAGATCCTCCTCTATCGCTGCACATCGTTCACAGAATGTGTTGCACACCCTGACTTTCTAAGACGCAGTGGCCCTTAATCACTCGCGTTCACACTACGTTCCCCAAACTCAGTGAATTTTAGGCGCTCACCTTCATGCCGGGCGTTGAGATCGTGGCACGCAGAGTATTCACATAGGTGTCGGGGTCACTAGCCACTTGCATGTGGCTGGCACATACCTCAGGTTGCCAGGGGTTCACCAGACCACGTCTTCATCAGCTGCAGCCCAGGCAATGGTCAATCCTTGTCGCCAGTATTATATTCCAAGTTCTCCAGCATGGGGTCTGGCATGGATTCACATGCTCATGAATATTCCCCGTCGTCAGGCTGGGAATCCTCGGTAAAGAAAAAATCAGTATCAGTTTCGTTTCTGATCTGTCTTTCGTAGTAGTAACCAATCACTGATCTCTGCGTCACACTGACCACAGCCAATGACTGCCCTCTACCTAAGCCCCGCCTCTGGCAGCCATCCTCAGATTTTTACTGCACGTTCAAGTGATGGGATCCTCGTGCTATTGCTCTCGAGCGTTAGTGCTTTTTTTCACGTTTTTTCTCAGAAAAATTTCTCTTTTTTCGGTCAAAGAGCCTCAACCTCCACCGTCTCTTCATCCGATTAACGGTGACCCGTGTCTGATTCGTCTACGCCCCTCAAGGGTGAAGATTTCGTCGAGCCACGCTTTTGGAGGATTCCAGAAGTTTCTCAGGCCCATCTCGGACATGGCCCAGGAGAAGGGAAGCTCGACGCCCCGGAAAGCTGTTCAGGGTCTGCCCTGGATGCCAGCTTCAGAATGTCTTTAAGGAGGACGAACACTCCCTTTGCCTTTACTGCCTAAATGAGGATGAGGCGCACGTGGAGAAGGACTGTGCGCTTTGCGGCAATATGTCGGAGCTGACCATGAAGGACCGCGAGCAACGTCTCGCCAGCTGGCTGGAAGGAAAGAGCCTGTCAGGTGAGAAGAAGAAGAAGAAATCCGAGCGGTCTTCTAAGACCTTTGAGGGCGCCCCGGCGACGGGGGTCCAACAGAAGGCCAAGAACCGTGAGTCCGCTGGCACTGGGAGCGCCGAACTGTCGGGCTCTACGGACGCCAGGCAGGGCGCATCCTCCCCGGCGCCATCAACCACGAGCCAACGCTCTGGCTCGGGTAAGAGGAAGGCCGAGCACCCGGCGAAGCTCCTGGAGAGACCCCGGTCGAGCTCGAAGGCCCCATCGGAGGGGGAGCGAGGTGGTGACCCTCCCCCGAAGGAGAAGGCGGTGAGCGCACCTAAGGTGGTGAAAGCCTTAATCCACCCGGCCAAGGCCTCTATCGAGACAGTTGCGGCGGCCCTGGCTCAGCCTGTGGAGGTTACACCAGTGGTGGCGACCTCGGGGCCCAGAGTCTCCCTGCAACGCGGGGGGAGTCCTCTTTCTTGCCCATCGCAGGACCCCCGTGAAACCTCCGACGGAGAAGAAAAAGGGGGGGGCAGGAGGTCGTCGTGGATTCGGCCTCAACCTCTGAGGAGGAGCTGATCGAAGTCTTAAGCCACGGCGTTGGCGTCGAAGAAGACCAGCCCGTCGGGAGGGACCCCGACATAGGAGACGACGAGAACGTCAAGGGTGCCGACGGGGCTCCTGACTGCCCGTCGGACTCCCCTCAACCAGTGCCGCAAGACAACTCGGCGGCCATTTTGTTGGCTATACAGTCCTTATGCTCGGAGATAAGGATGAGACTGCCGTTACCACCGACGGAGGAACCGCTCCCGACGGGGGACCCGGAACCAGGCCCTTCTGGGAGCCCTCCCCCTAAGAGAAGAAGGATTCATCCTCCACCTCCTTTTCAGCCATCGCGCCCTGTTCAGCCCTCCTCCCCGTCCATGGCACGTGGGGATTATACGGGGACTGACACAGCCGCAACGGGTACAGACGACAAGGTTTACAACGAGGATCTCCCGTTGTCACCTCCAACCCGGGCTTCCCCGCCCGACGAGATTGGATCGTTTCACTCCATGATCGCCAGGGCATCCGAGCTTTTCCAGCTCTGCCCGGAAGAGAAGAAGAAGGAAGGTTTCCTTTATCAACGTCGTGAGGCCAAGAGGAAGATGCTCCTCGCTATACCTCTGCTTGACGATATTTGGGATGAAGGCCTCGCCCTCCGCAAGAACCCATCCACGACACCAGCTAGAAGGGATCGGTATGAGAAGAAGTACTGGGTCCCGGACGCGGCCCCCTTGTGCCTTCGGGCACAGCCCACCCCGGACTCGGTCGTCTCCGCAGCGGCCAGGAAGAAAGCGGGGGGGCGCAGCCTCTACGGCGACCACCCCGCCGGACTGCGAGGGTAAGAAATTGGACACGATGGGACACAGAGTCATCTCGTCGGCAGCGACGCCTTGGCTATCGTAGCCCGCTACGACAGGGAGTTGTGGTACAAACTGGCCCCCCTGCTGGACTTCCTACCAGACGACAAGAGGGCGGAAGCCCTAGAGATCTTGGAGGAAGGAGAGGTGGCGTCGGACCACGCCATTACGATTGCGACGGACATCGCTGACACTGGATTCCGCCAAATGGTCAACGGCGTGTGCCTTAGGCGGCGTGAATGGCTCAACTTCCGTCAGGACGTGCAGACCAGAGTCTTGGACATGCCGTTCGACGGAAACAACCTGTTTGGGAAAACATTGGACGATTCCCTTCAGGCCATCAAGGCGGACACGGAGACGGCCCGGGCTCTTGGGGTTCTCCAGCAACTGCGGCCGCCCTTTCGGAGCGGCGGAGGCAAACAGGGTGCCTCCAAAGTTTCCAGCGGCGGATTTTCCACCTACCGTCAAGCGGCCCGTTCTTCGTCACAGGAAGCTTACAGGGGACGAGGCAGGTCAGGCGGACCCCGCCGTCGTCGCCAGGGAGGAGAAGGCGGCAAAGCCTTGTCGAAGCAGGACTGAACCGGCCGCGGGGTCGGGCCCCCACCGAAGCACCCCGGTGGGAGGCCGGCTGGCGAGCTTCGTCAGTGTGTGGGAGTCCATCTCTACCGACTGTTGGGTGCTGGACGCCCTAGCTCAGGGTTACGCGCTCGAGTTTCTAAAGAGGTGCCCGCGCGTTCCCCATGTGGCCAGGAAAGAACATCACGTCCCCCAACTTCTCTTGGAGGTAAAGGCGATGCTCAAGAAGGGCGCCATCGAGCTCGTCCCAAAGAGGCTTCGGGGCTCCGGAGTTTACTCATGATACTTCCTCGTGAAGAAGAAGACGGGAGGATGGCGTCCCATCCTGGACCTACGACGACTGAACAAATTCATCAAGGCACAGAAGTTCCGGATGGTCACCCTCCAACACGTCCTGGGTCAACTGGAGGAGGGCGATTTCCTGTCGTCGTTGGATTTGGAGGATGCCTACTTCCATATCCCCATCCTAAAGGGGCACCAAAAGTTTCTCAGGTTCGTGGTCCAAGGGCGCCACTACCAGTTCAAAGCCCTTCCCTTTGGTTTGAGGTCGGCACCCAGGGTGTTCACCAAGTGCCTTGCACCGGTGGCGGCGCAGCTGCGCCGAGAGGGGATCCATGTCTACCCCTACCTGGACGACTGGCTCATCCGTGCAAAGACGAAGGAGCTTGCCGTGGAGCACACGGCAAGGACCGTCCAACTACTCACGGACCTGGGATTCTCCATAAACTACGCCAAGTCCCACCTGGTGCCCTCGCAAGACGCACTGTTTCTGGGAGCGAAGCTCGACACAGTGTCGCTTCTGGCCTCTCCGTCGGAGGAGAGGACGAGGGCCATCTTGGGCAAGATGCAGCGGATGCTGGTTGCGGACGCGGCCAGGGTGAGGTCCATCAAATCCCTCCTCGGAATGATGTCTTCTTGCATTTATCTCATCCGCCTGTGCAGGCTTCGGATGCGCCCGTTACAGGAATTCCTGGACGCGCGTTGGATCCAGACGAGGGGCAGCTTCGGGGAGAGGATCACACTCGCCGAAAGTTTCCGACGAGCGATCCGGTGGTGGGGCACCCGTGCGCATCTGACGGCGGGCATGGACTTCCAGACCCCCGGCCACCAGGAGACAGTGACCACGGATGCCTCCCTGGAAGGGTGGGGAGTGCACACCGAAAATCTGCACGCGAGAGGCCTTTGGCTCCCGACAGAGAAGTCCCTCCATATCAACGTCCTGGAGCTCCGTGCAGCGTTTTGGGCCCTCAGGTCCTTCCTTCCGTCCCTCAAGGGCAAGGTGGTGAGGATCTTCACCGACAACACTATCACCATGTTCCACATCAGGAAGCAGGGCGGTACCAGATCCCGAGCCCTGTCCAAGGAGGCGCAGGATCTGTGGCATTGGGCCGTCGCCCAAGGGATGTTTCTGGTGCCGTTTCATCTGGCAGGAATAAAAGACACCATCGCCGACTTGCTCAGCAGAGAGCTGCGCTCGTGCCACGAGTGGGAACTACGACAGGATCTAGTGGACCGCCTCTTCCGACGGTGGGGCACTCCCCAGATCGATCTGTTCGCGACGGCGACGAACTCCAAGTGCCGGAGATTCGCCAGCAGGTTTCCCCAGCCGAGGAGCATGGGCGATGCTTTCTCGTTCCCCTGGGAGGGCATGTTTCTATACGCGTGCCCTCCATTGCCATTGCTGATCCGGCTCATCAACCAGCTCAAAAGGTCACGGTGCAGGATGATCCTCGTCGCACCTGCGTGGCCGAGGCAGATATGGTTCCCAGACCTTCTGGACTTGTCAGCGTCCCCGTCAATCAAGCTGCCAGTGGACGCAGATCTTCTCTCCAGGGAAGGAGGTGCCATCCTCCATCAAGACCCGAAGTCGCTGAACTTGCAGGCCTGGCTCCTGCAGCGTTAGAGTTTGAAGGATACGACATACCGGCCGACTGCAGAGAGGTTCTTACAAAGGCCAGGGCGTCCTCAATTCTTAAATGCTATGGACACAAATGGAAAAGGTTCTCTGTCTGGTGCCACGCACAGAAGATTAACCCTCTACGGATTACGGCCCCCCAAGTACTGCCGTACCTTCTGACGCTGGCCAAGGCTGGACTGGCTCACGCGTCCATCAAGATTTATCTTGCTGCAATCCCCCAATACCCCAGAACCACGGGGCGGACGTCTTTGTGGTCTCATCGTCTGGTGAAGGAATTCATGAAGGGACTGTTCAGATCGTTCCCGCCGGTGAAGGCTCCGGCCCCGGCGTGGGAGCTCAACGTGGTGCTGACCAAGCTCATGGGACCTCCGTTCGAGCCTTTGCACTCGGCTCAGTTGAAGTTCTTGTCGTGGAAAACAGCGTTCCTTGTGGCCATCACCTCCGCACGACGAGTGGGAGAGATCCAGGCCCTTTCCTGCAAGCCGCCGTACTTGACTTTTCACGACACGAGGGTGGTGCTCAGGACGCACCCCTCCTTCATGCCCAAGGTGCCATCGGACTTCCACCTCAACGAACCCTTGGTGTTGCCTGTTTTCTTCCCGTCGCCTTCGTCGCCGGCCGAAAGGACTTTGCACTCGCTGGATGTGGCTAGAGCGCTGAAGTTCTACGTGGACCGTATGAAGGGTTTTCGGAAGACGTCACAACTTTTTGTGAACCTTGGACCTGTCAATCAGGGGAAGGCTCTCTCAAAGGCCTCCATTTCCAGATGGCTCTCCGGCTGTATCATGTACTGTCATCGGTTGGCAAACCGACCGCTTCCTGGCCGTCCGAGAGCCCATTCCACCAGAGCGATCTCAGCTACCACAGCGTTCCTATCTGGTGTGCCCTTGCTGGACATCTGCAGGGCTGCTACGTGGAGGTCGACGCACACCTTCACGAAATTCTACTGCGTCGATCGGGATTCCAGGGAGGAGTCCAGGGTCGGCCAAGCAGTGCTGCGCAACCTGTGAGCCTGGTGAGGAGGTAAGAATTGCTTAATGTTGAGTTTGATGTAATGCTTAATGTTGAGCCTTTGCCACCTCCCGTGGTTGTGCATGTGTGTACTGCTATGTATTCTTTATTCATGAGCATGTGAATCCATGCCAGACCCCATGCTGGAGAAGGAACAAGTTACTTACCTGTAACTGCTGTTCTCCAGCATGGGTCTGGCATGGATTCACATGCGAACCCTCCCGCCTACCCCTCTGCGGCTCTTCACTTGGTCATACTGCCACTTCACGTGCTACCAAATCTGAGGATGGCTGCCAGAGGCGGGGCTTAGGTAGAGGGCAGTCATTGGCTGTGGTCAGTATGACGCAGAGATCAGTGATTGGTTACTACTACGAAAGACAGATCAGAAACGAAACTGATACTGATTTTTTCTTTACCGAGGATTCCCAGCCTGACGACGGCGAATATTCATGAGCATGTGAATCCATGCCAGACCCATGCTGGAGAACAACAGTTACAGGTAAGTAACTTGTTCCTAACTATCCACACAACTGGATGGGTTGATGAAGCTTTATTTAGGAACTCAGGTAAGGCTGCAGCTCTCTCCCTTTGGCCAGCACTTCAGCTGATTCAGTTCCTACAATAACATTCTAATGTTTCTACATTCTAATTGTTACCGAGGGAAGTGTTCTATGCAGAATGGTATGAGGGTGTAAGTGAAGTCTGTCTGTGAGGGTGCAGTGGTCAGTGGTGTCAAAGGCTGCTGATAGGTCGAGAAGGATAAGTGTGGCACAACCTTCCAAGTCTTAGGTTATTTTGAGATCGTCCCAGGTGGAGGCTAGGAGAATTCCGTTCCTCGTAAGGGTCTGAAGCCAGATTGAGTGGGGTCAAGGAGGGAGTTGGACTCAGTGAAGAGGCCTAGCTGGAAGTAGGCAGTTCGGTCAATTAGTTTGGCATTGAAGCAGTTGTTTGAGATCAGTTTGTAGTTGGCCGGTAGAAGAGGGGCAAGGGAGGTTCTTTTTTAGGAAAGGTTTGATATGGGAGTCTTGAAAGCAGCTTGGAATGTGCCTGAAGTGAGTGATGAGTTAATGATAGAACTTGTGATGCTGCCTGCACAAGTTGAGGAAAGGGTATCTTTAAGGAGAGCAGGGATCTCCAGGGGATCCTGAGGGGCGGCTGCTGGTCAGTAGCTTAAGGAATTCAGGATGTGAGATGGGAGGGAGGGGATGATATGATATGATGATATGATATGGCATTTGTAACGCGCCTATACACAAGTCTTTCAAGGCATGACAAGGCAAGGGGGGGAAACAAAGGGAGACAGACAACGATCCTACTAGGCCAGGTGTCATTCAGATCGTGCAAGTGCAAGGGTAGAGGGGAAAGGGAGAAGTGCAAGGGGGAAAGGGAGAGGGGAAAGTGCATTACAGGGTCAATAGCATATAGGAAATAACAAGGGCCAACAAGTGGCAGTGCGAGTAAGTGCAGATAAGTGCTGGGAAGGGGGGCTGTGGGATACAGACACAGTCCTGTAGTGCAGGGGGTGCCAGGGAGGCAGTGCAGGGGAGAGTGGCTGGGCCAAGGACCGAGAACGTCGAGTGGCCCAGTTGCAGATTCAGTGCAGTTTCAGTAACTTTAGCAGGGGAGATGGGGAGAGAAAGCGGAGGCGAAGAGGAAGGTTTTGAGGTGCTTCCGGAACCGGAGATGGTTCTCAAGTTTCAGGGAGGCAGGAAGGCTGTTCCAGAGGGAGGCCCCTGCAGCGGAGAGAGATCTGCCACCAACTGGTTGTTTGGAGAAGCGGCTGACCCTGAGGGAGTTGGAGGCATATGAGCGAAGAGCTCGAGAAGGAAGATATTTAGGAAGAGAGAGTTGAAGGTATTTTGGCCCAAGGCCCCAGTAGGCCTTGTGGACAATGCAGAGGGTTTTGAACTTGATCCTCGCAGTCACTGGGAGCCAGTGTAGTGATTTCAGTCCTGGAGAGATACGGTCCCTGGGCTTGAGGCCAAGGACAAGTCTCGCAGTCCTGTTCTGGATGAGTTGCAAAGGGCGGAGAGTAGAGGCAGGCAGATTTAGATAGAGGCTGTTACAGTAGTCCAGCTTCGAGAGAACCAGGGCTCTAGAAACAGTGAGCTTCTGGGGGAAGGAGAGGAATGGAAGGATACCTCTGAGGAGGTGTAGCTGGTAGTGTGACTGCTTAGAGACGTCAGATATGTGAGGAGCGAAGGAGAGTGGGGAGTCGAAGATGACCCCGAGGATTTTTGCCTTGCAGGTAGGAGCAGGAAGAGGACCAAGAGAGGCCGGCCAGAGAGCTGCAGGGAAGGAGGGAGTGGGTGTGCCGATGAGTAGAATCTCAGTCTTACTGGCATTAAGGCAGAGGTCATTGGCAGCACAGAGAAGAGTGGGCAGGTGGTGAGAGGGTGTGTGAGGCCGGCTGTGGGTGCAAGGGAGAAGGGTGGGAGCGCTGCTAGTTTAGAGCTGATGGTCCAGTTTCTATCCACGGTTATGTTGTGGAAGTGGTCAGAGAGAGTGTCGGAGTGCATGAGAGTGGGGTGGGGTGGAGGAATTACAGAGAGGGGCCTCGAATTCTGAGATTATCGTGTGGACTGCCCTGCTGGTTTTCGGGCCATTGGAGATTCTGTTCCCGTAGAAGTTCTTTTTGGCGTTCCGAATTTATGCCCAGTTTGCTTTGATCTGATGGGCTTATGCAGTTCTGTTCGGAGGTGAGGGGTCGGCCCGTCATCTGCTTTCAATGATGTGGTTTTGTGTTTTGAGGGATTTCAGGGTTGGGGTGACCATCTGGAGGAGAGGCCTTGTCTGTTGGACGAGGATCCAAAAGGGGTGAGAGGTCTGAGAGCTTTGGCGAGCCATTGGTCAAAAAGGCTTATTTAGAGCTGGCCTTCCCCGAGTGGGAGGGAGGATAGGGAGGCATGCAGGGATTCAGCCAGTTTTGGAATTACTTTGACCTTGTTCCATAGTCGGAAGCGGGTAGATGGTCCAGTGCTAGTCAAGAGGGTAGGGGTGTCTGCTATTGCTATTGTGAAGAGGATGGCAGAGTGGTCTGTCCAGATTAGTGGATGTGGGGGATTGTGAAGATCAGTTTGCAAGAAGTGAACATTGTGTCTAAGGTGTAGCCTGCAGAGTGTGGGGCACCTGATACTACCTGAGTCATGTGGAGAGCTTCAAGGTTGTCCAGCATAGGTTGTGCCATGGAGTTGTGCAGGACATCGAACCATATGTTGAGATCTCCTAGCATGGTGAGGGGAAGGGTGAGTGACCAGGATGGCTGCTAGGGTGTCGCTGAGGGTATCCACATAATTTCTGTTGTATCTTGGGGGTGTAGGATTAGGAAGCTGCGAGTAAGCGAGTGGGTGATGAGAAATTTCACTAGGAGAGATTTGCAGTCTGCGTTGCAGGCTTGTTCCTGAGAGTGTGTAATGGAGAGGCACAATTTGTAGAGGATGGCGATTCCGCCTGCCCTGCTGGTTCTGTTGTGCATGATAAGGGTGTAGCCTGAGGTAAGTTAAAGGCCTTGTGAGAGATGGGTTGGAAGTCCTGAGAGAACCAGGTTTCTATGATGAAGAGAAGGTCAGGGCCTTCAGAGGATACTAGGCTGTATATGTTGTTTCAATGGCTGGGCATTTTCTGTGAGGGTCGATGGATTGAGGGGGGGTTAGGGGCAGAGGGTGACGGTCACAGGAAGGCGGTGCAGTGGTGGGATGGCTGAGGGGGTATCTGGTCAATCCATCGAACACCAAAGCATCTAATGCAAAACCATCGAATTATATACAACGAAATTCCATTCCATCGAATAGCCATTTCGTTGTATATAATTCGATGGATCCATCAAAATTAGTGGGGTTAGGTTGGGGCTAGGGTTAGATTAGGGTAAGGGGTTAGGGTTGGGTTAGGGTTGGGTTAAGGTTGCGGCTAGGGTGGGTTAGATTAAGGATTACATTAGGCTTGGGGTTAGGGTTGGGGCTATGGTTAGATTAAGGGTTACTTTAGGGTTAGTGTTGGGGCTAGGGTTAGATTAAGGGTTACATTAGGGTTAGGGTTGGGGTTGGGGTTAGGGTTGGGGCTAGGATTAGATTAAGGGTTACATTAGGGTTAGGTGTCACACCCCGGGGATACCTCCCGACACTCCTCCTCACCTTTATCTTCAATAGAGCTGTTCGGAGTTTCAGAGTCCTTCTTGCATGGTCCTTTGAGTTCCTTCAACTTCCTCTCCTTCTGACGGAGATTGGAGCGAGCTCCCTCGGAGGCCACCTTGACCGTAAATAGAATCCAATCCAGGGGATCCCCAAGAAGCAAGCCCCCAAAAGATCAGGGAAAAAGCCTTCTGGAGGAAGAAACCCTAATTGGTATAGATACTGTTGTTTGCCCAAGAAGCTGTACTCAAGATGGTAAAATGATGAAAATTGGTGATGATATTGCAAGGTGGTAAAGTCTGAATCCGAAGTGGAGATATAAGTACAGATAGTCAATGGTGGGATCCTGGACTAGTTATCTTCCTTAAAGGTAAGGAATAACTCCTTCAGCATGCGTACCACAGAAGAGAGTCTGTAACCTAGGACCTGCTGTATGATGGAGGAAGGCAGCAGACAGAAAAATAGGAACAGGACAGAGGACCGAACAAGGAAGAAGGGTAAGTATCGGAACCAAACAGCAAAATATAGACGGAGAAAGCTAGGAAAAAAGGAAGCAGGCAACAAAGTGTATTAGGACGCCGGAAGATAAGGAACAGTTACACAGGCCGAAGCGACCCGAGCGGAAGGAAAGAAAGCAGACCGCGACCGCCAGGAAAGAGGGAGGAGTGTACCACCGGCAGACGCGACCAGTAAGAGCAGACAGGTAAGCCGATCGCAGCCACCGGAGGAATAACTACCGGTAGCTGCGAGCGGAGAGTAATAAAATATGGAACAAATGAAACGCAGGGAAAATAAACACTGGGTACAGACGGAAAAGAACACAGATACTAAAGATAGGAAAGTAGATGATAGCCGAGAGGAAACTATGCGAAAAGAGAGAGAAGAAACAAAATTTAAGGAGGCAGCAAAAGTAGGCAACACAGAGAGAGTGTACAGAACAAGAGTTTACGGAAACCACGGAAAATACCTGAAACGGAAAGAAATCACCACTAAGGTGACAAGAACAGGAAGAACACAAAGCAGCGGAAATAAGAGGAACTCAAGAACACTGCAGTAAAAACAGGCTCCAGCAGCGTAGTCCAAGAGACGGATACAACGAAAGGAAACCATGCACTTCCCCTGGTGTTAAAGGGTCTGCGGCCATATTGGAGAAAGACTAGACTGTCAAAGTGGAACTGTGAACAGCCATGTTAGGTGTATTTCCATCTTTGCCAGCACTTCCAAGGGCGATGTATGACATTAGGGTTGGGGCTAAGGTTAGAGTTAGGGTTCGGGCTAGGGTTAGGTTAAGGGTTACATCAGCGTTAGGGCTAAGGTTAGGGTTGGGGCTACGGTTGGGGCTAGGGATAGGGTTAGGGTTAGGGTTGGGGCTAGTGTTAGATTAAGGGTTACATTAGGGTTAGGGTTGGAGCTAGGGTTAGATTAATGGTTACGTTAAGGTTAGGGTTGGGGGTGCTGGGGGGGTACCCCCCCAATATACAAAAAAAAATTGAAATGTTACAAGAAGCTGGCCAGTGCCGAAATTTCAGCACTGGACAGCACCATGTAACGTTTTAAAGTTACAAAAGAAAGCATTGAAATGCTATCTTTTACAGGTGAAAGTGCATTTCCATTGAAACCAGTCCATTTATATTTTCGACGGACTGGTTTAGATGCAAAGGCACTTTTACATGTAAAAGATAGCCTGTCGATGCTTTGGCATTCGATGCTTTTTATTAGATGCTTTGGTTTGACGTCGTTTTTTTTCCGATTGAATCATTATAAACCGCTAAGGGTGAGGAAGAGGGCTGACGCTGACCTCCCCAAGGGGAAGCCCCGTGTGTGGAGGCGGGTGTGAGAGGGAGGATGATTTGGAGGGGCAGGGATGGGTGTATAGTGAGGTGGCTGCTGAGTGGAAAGGGGTTACATAGGGTGGGTGTAGTCTCTGTTTCGAGTGGAGAGAAAGGATGCTTGGTATGTTATTGATGTGTGTGAGAAGAGTGTTCGTGATGTGACGGTTCCTAGGGAGTTAGTGGGCTGCGGTTGGCTAGGTTGGTCTGGTTGGAAGCCTGTGTCGGGGGGGGAGGGCAGTGGGGTTTGTGTGATAAGATGGGGGGATGTTTATTCCCAGAGGGTGGGCATGTGGAGGGAGCAGAGTTGGGTGGGGATGGGGTCTAGGAGAGGGGGTGGCCTGGTTTCTGGTGCGCCAGAGTGCCCCTCTAACTTTAGAGCTGCTTTACATGGTGGATGATCAGCTGTTTTAGCCATGAGGAAGAGATGCAGGGTTGTGTAACAATAGAGTATCTAGATACAAAATACAGCTAATTTAAAAAATACAGCACTTTGGCACCATCCATGTGGGTAAAGATGCAGGGAAGTGGCGCAAGCAGTAGTTAGATAGAAAATACAGCTAACTACAGAAATACAGCCCTACGGCACCATCCCTGTAGGAAAAGGTGCACAGTAGCGGCACAAGCAGTAGTTAGATTGAAAATGCAGCTAACTTAAGAAATACATCTGTAGGGCACCATCCATGTGGGAAAAGATGCAGGATAGTGACGTAAGCAGTAGCAAGTGTAAAGGCATCATAAAGAAGGACACAGACAACAGATTCAAATCTTAAAATGAACACTTTTATTAACTTAAATGTCAGGATGGAAAAAGGCCTAACTTGCTCTATACTTAGGTGGGATTACCCTACCTAAAGAAAACTAAGGAAAGTCTGAGTCAAGAAGTTTAACGGAAGAATCTGTCTGTGTCCAAAACCTATACTTGCCCTCACAACTAATTCTATACAAAGTGTGGGGACATTAGAAACCAAAAGAAAACAGTGTTTAACCCCCAAAGTTCTGAGCTTCTTCCAGCTCGCAGCT
The DNA here is from genome assembly GCF_040938575.1 of Ambystoma mexicanum. Classification (NCBI taxonomy): domain Eukaryota; kingdom Metazoa; phylum Chordata; class Amphibia; order Caudata; family Ambystomatidae; genus Ambystoma; species Ambystoma mexicanum. The sequence continues at coordinate 67,847,164 of NC_090939.1, forward strand.
TCTGTTCAACCCTCTTCCCCAAGTGTGAACATAGTTGTATAACAAAGTCTCAAAATTCTCCTTTGAAAACCATGAAAACAGGAAACAGTTTAAATCATGACCCAGGGTTCTCTTCCCCAAGTTTAAAACTGCTCCCAGCAAAAGCACCCGGGTTCCCTTCCCCAAGTTCAAAATAGTTCACCATGTAAAGACGGGGGTTCCCTTGCCCAAGTTCAGAATTGTTCACAGTATACACACTGGGGTTCCCTTCCCCATTTTCAGAATAGTTAACAATGTAAGCAATTGAAGCACTGCTTGCCTGTAGTACTTCAAATATAGTTTAAGTTGGTTTTATCCCCTTCACTGTGTTCAATAGGGTTCCCTTACCCACCTTTGTTTCACTCCGATATTTAGTAAAAAGCCATCTGCTTTGTTTTGATTCAATTTGAGGTTTAAAGAGGTTTAAGTATTTTATAAAGTTGAGTAATGAGGATTTTCACCATTTAAATGTTTGTTCCCGGATCGGAACCGTGCAGAACTTCTCTGTCTCCTTCTTCAAAGTGCACAGTCCCTTTAACAGTTTATATAATGGTTGATTTCAATGAACAGTTGAAACAGAAACTTTCGAGAACATGTTCTGTTCCATTCAGACCCACGCGACCACCCCGCTACAATGTATACATTCCCAATTACTGAAGAGTGGTTCGCTGCGCTCTAGGTTGGTTTCACACCAAGTTTCCTAATTTATGAAACGCACCCGCTTCATTTGCAGCTTTTTCACATACCACGCTTGACCTACTTTGGTTATCTTCATGGTTCCTTCCACTTCCACTGAGACACTCCCGTGCTCTCGCAGCGCCACAGGAGAAATGAGCACTCTACTTCTTTTAGAAGGCTGGCACTTAAGCATGCCGCCTTCCCTTGCCATGCAGTTGCACCTGAGAACTTCTGTTCTCACACCATCCCGGTTCGGATCGCCAGCTCTTGCGGGCTCTGGTATTCCGACCCTTGTTACACGGCAGCTCTGCATCCAACGGCTCCTGGCAGTGTCTCGCCTTTCTCTCCCTCTCTCTGCTTTTTTGGCTACCCAGCTTTTATACACCTGTGGTTTGTGAAGGAGCTGCAGGTGTCTCTCTTTAAATTGCCTGACCATAGTTAGGCTTATTAGTGAGATACGCCTGATCTCGATAGTGGTATTCCTTTGAGGCTCTCTTCCTCCTCTTAGTACTAGAGTGGTGTAGTTGCATGTTAGTGTGTATGCCTCTTGGTTGTTTCTTCCTCGTCTCAGTACTAGAGTAACATGAGACAAAATAAGGGAAGCTGGTTTGCAATATCTCATGAAGGTTCGAGAATGATTGGTTGGGGTTTTCATTAGAAAAAGGGGGATACCATGTCTAGCCCAAGGGCCCCCCATTACCCAAGGACCCTCCAACCAGATGATCCTCCCTCGCTTGTCCACCCCCAGGGTCAGGATCTAAAGGTGATGGCCTTGCCCTGGCCACCTGCACAGAGGATTCAAGAGGAATAGGAGTGAGAATACCCTCTGGTTTCTCACACTAAATAATACAGCTAATTTCAGAAATACAGCCCTAATGCACTATCGCTGTGTGAAAAGAAGCAGGGTGGTGGCACAAAACAGCAGCTAGATACCAAATGCAGCATACTTGTAAAAATCAGTTAACCAATGCAATGACATACTATCTTTTTCTTCTCCAAGGTGTCCTGTATAAAGCCCTATATGCTCATCTGGTTCTTCTATGAATATTCCAACTTATTCAGCTGCTCTTTGTAAGGTGTCTGAATTTTTTTAAATTGTCCTCTTTTAGGGAAGAGGAAACTGGAGGGTCAACTGTCTTGGTACTCCTGATGCGAATCAGTATTGTCAGTGTCCCCAAAAATCTTCCTGATCCGTGAAACGGTCTGACTCTATCCATAAAAGATATCATTCTGGATAGTTTCTGAATTTATGCATGTTGTGATACAAGTTATGACATAGTGCAGAGAAGCCTTTGCTTTGCCTTTTACTACTTCTGGCCAATAACTGCCTTGTACTACTTGTGGCCAATATTGGATTTTGTCACATTGGGCCTCATTACAAGTTTGCAGGTCTGGAATTACCGGTGCCGGCAGCACCGTACCGGCACCGTTTTCCAGACTGCCACATTGCGGCCCACGATGGCATAAACACTCAGTGCAAAGTGACCCCCCACAGTGCTACCGCACCCGGTAGCACCGTGACCGCAAACAGCGGGACGAATCGCTGGACGGCCCTGAATTACCAGCACGCCAGTATACCGGGTACATTACGAGTAGCACCTATTGTGTTAGCACCGTGACCACCGTGCTTTTATTACCACCACCACGGACCAGGCGTTAAACAGTGCCAGGTGATCACCAGCAGGCAGAGGTGGCCAAAACTAGCCCTGCTGCACACCATTGGCCACTGGGAACCTACAAATGGACCACACCCACACCCAACCCACCTTCCAACACAACTATGCTGGTAATCGGGCCACAGGTGGCCAAAATTAACCCTGCTGCACACCATTGGCCACTGCGAACCTACAAATGGGCCACACCCACACCCAACCGACCTCCCAACACAACCATGCTGGCAGTCGGTCTAGCAGCAATTGGGCTGGGGAACCTGCAAGCAGCTATGGAGTTAGAAGCAGCACTGAGGCAGAGGAGGAGGCGGAGGTGTAAGCACAGGAGGCAAATGAGGAACCAGGTGGCCATCCCAAACATCATTCTTCAGTAGGTAACACCCCGCAGGCAGCCAGCAATACCACGCATCACGGCCTCACCCTGGAACCAGACGCCAAGCCAAATCCACACCTTAAACCGCTTGACAGGGACCCCAGAATGGTAATAGTCACCCTCATTAAGGATGACATCTGCAGCATCATAAACATCCGGACTGCAATCCCACCCTTGCTGAAGGTAATGTTGGTACTGCACTTCCTTGCAACCGTCACATACCAGCACACCTTTGGTGAGCTGCACGGGCTGTCACAACCCTGTTTTTCAAGGATAATGTGCCACGTAATGGATGCGCTGCTGCGCCATGTGTCAGTCCACATTGTCCTACCCCGAAACCCTGCACAGGTCAATGCCACCAAAGTGGCCTTCCATGCCCTTGCCAGCATGTCCAATTGCATAGGTGCGCTAGATTGCACCCATGTGGAGTTGACTGCCAGACATGCCATTGAGGCGGTGTATAGAAATCGGAAACTATTCCACTCCCTGAACGTGCAGATGGTCTGTAATGCTGAACAACTCATCACCCATTGCTGTGCAAGTTTCCCGGGATCGACACACGACTCAATGTTTTTGCGGAACTCCACGTTGCCAGTGTACATGGCATGCTACCACGGAGAGAACGCCTGGCTGTTGAGAGTAGAATTACCAATGCAGGAACTCTGTGTAGTGTGGGTGGGAGGGGGGGCAAATAGACACTCATCAGAGTGCTTTGGATGTTGAGTGAGTAGAATGACCAATGCAGGACCTCTGTGTAGTGTGGCGGGGGCAAATAGACACTCATCAGAGTGCTCTTGGCTGATGGGTGAGTAGAATGACCAATGCAGGACCTCTGTGTAGTGTGGGGGGGGGGTGCAAATAGAAGCTCACCAGAGTGCACCCAGCTTACACTTCCAATAGGCAAATGCCAGTTTGCCATGTCACGGGAATCCATATACTGGCTAATGGTAACACCCCCGAACCATGGAGTGGCAGACCATGCAATGGTGACATGTGAATGTGAGTATCGGCACAGGCGAGAAAGTGGCAGGTGCTCCCATGTACACAATGCCTATTTCACCCACTCTGCGCAGAAAGTGTCTTCACTCCTGTGCGCTGCGGGTGCATAACGCTGATTTTGAAAGCACCTTACAAGACATGAGGCACCTGGTACGTACACAAACAGCATCATGCAATTTGTAAGTAATAAGACATGTAGTTGACTAGAATGCATCATGTATACAGACATTGAGCACGCCAAACAGTCTCAGTAGGAATGAGTCAGCCAAGTGTGTCATATTGAAGAGTACATCCAAGACAATTTAGCAGGTTGCATTCTGAAATCTGTGCCATTTACTATGTTCTGTGCTAACAAAATGCTTGAGGCTGTGTACATGCTATAATCACCAACACTAAATTCCCACCATAAACATCAGATCACCTTTCTGTCACTCCCATGCAGGTGATGCCGGATACCTCCTCACGCCATGGCTCATGACACCCACCTCACGATCATGGAACATGCATGATGAGGCCTACAACCGGGCACACATACGTACATGGGGCATCATATAGTAGACTTTTGGACTGCTTAAGGCCAGGTGCCGCTGCCTCAGCAGATCCGGCAGGGAACTGATGTATAACCCCGTGAAGGTTGGCAAAAATTCTGCTGGCATGTGCCATGCTGCACAATATGTGTATACGCGGGAACATTAACCTGCCCCCGGATATGGACCCAGCAGATGAGGAGGAAGAGGATGATGACGATGATGATGGGATGGGTGTGCAACCAGGGCGAGGTGCCATGGATGGACAACATGCACAGGAAGCACTTATTCACATTTTTTTCTGAATAATCATCACATGCACTTTGAGCACATTATCCCATGCATAATTTTGAACACTTGCATTAAATCATTCATTCAAACACAGAAGAAGATTCTCCATTCGTTATTCTGATTAACAACCCTGTGTATTATGAATGAAAAATTCAACCGGTGCTACAACAAAACACGTCCAACCGTACCCATCCACCTCCAAGGACCCAACCACCTATCCCAACTATGGACCTCCCCCTCCACCTCCTAAACGTACCCGCCCACCTCCCAGGATCCAGACCCAAAATGCCAACATGTGCAACAATTGTCAGTCAAACTGCACTATTCTTGCCATGCTTGGGCGCATGTATGTCCCTCTGAGACGCCCCAGACTGCCGTGTGGACGTCCTCCTGGGGCTACCTGCCTGTGAGCTGGTTGGTGTGGTGCTGGTGGAGGGCATTGTGGGGTTATGTGGCGGCAGACGCGTCATGATGGCCTGTAGGGCCAGCGCCATTGTCTCCGCTATGGTTGACTGTACACTGTTTCCCTCACGGACCCTCTGTGACATCTGCATATTGCAGGTGGCACAACACCCAATGGGTTGTACAACACGGCGCCCAATGGTCTGGTTGCTCTCCCATTGCAGCCTAGACTCCTCCAGATACTGCTGGACCAGTGCAGCCAGCATGTCCTGCCTTTCCTCAATCCGTTGGAGGCGGCTGCCGATCTCCTGCAAAGATGGGGTTGGAGAGCGCATGGGACTCCGGAGGATCATGGGGCTGAATCTGCCCAGTGGTTCCGGGGTGGCATTTCCTCTGGACTGCTGTCCGTGCTCTGGGACTCGGCCTGGTGGGTGGTGCACGTCCATGTGGGGTTCCAGGGGCAGCAGGGGGGTCGGGCTGGGGGGCCTGCTATGTCCCAGGGGCAGCAGGGGTGTTGGTCTCCGGGGCGTGGGGTACCTGGGCTTGTATAACTTCCCGGATGGCCGAGGTGCCTGCAGTGGAGGTGGACTGACGTTGTGCTGGCCGACGTGCATGTCCCATCTCCCGCAACGTCCTGGTTGTCCCCCATTGGTCTCAGATGATGTTCCTGTAGGTGAATGAAAGGCATGCTGTTAGTGGACTGACACGATGTGCATAGTACAATGACATGCAACACAGTCATCAGGCAACATCACATTGTGGCTACACGCATTGATGTGTGCTGCATTGTAATGTGGGTGTGTATGGGTACTACTCGGGTGCAGGCCATCTGACTGGCTTTGCACTGTATTCTGGGCAGGAGGGGCATGGGAGTACTGGGTGTGCTTGGGGTGATGTGGACTGTGATATGTATTTTTGGTACATTGATGGTGGGCAGGATTAGCTTGATTCAGCTTCATATTTGAGCACTTTCTGTACTCCCCAGCCTCGACAGGTGTCCCAGCTCCTGCCTCTGCTGCACTGACTCCCTCGATGCCCTCGAGGTGCAGCACACTGCTGCACTTTTCCTCCCATGGGAGCAGCTTTAGGGGAGACTGTTGCAGTGCATTGTCGTCTGTGGGCTGACAGAAGGTTGCGTACCCTTATGCGGAGGTCATCCCATCTCTTATGGCAGTTCTTGACGCTACGGGCTGTGACACCCACAGCTGTCACCTTCTGGGCCGCCTCAGCCCATATGACCTTTGCACCTCAGCTGCGTGCTGCGCCGCTGGTCAGCTGAGAACAACTCCCCTGCATTTTCCACAATGTGGTCAACCAGCAGGCTGTTTTGTGGGGTTTTGTGGGATTCTTGATGTCATATCCCTCTGTATGTTTGGCCACTCACTGTTGCTGGATGCCTTCTGGCACAGTAGGACTGCAGTGGATTGGGATTTTTGTAATGGCTGCTGCTCTCTTTCCGGTTCCGGCGATCACAGTATTTCCGGTTCCATTGTTTCTGGCTCTGCGTATGCAGTGCCTGGTATGTCCGGCATGCATGTGGCAGAGACGGATGCACCGCCAAGATTTGTGGCGGTACATCCGTCTCCGCCGGTGTTTCCGTAATGGCGGTGCCACCGGTTCCACGCATTAGTGATGCGTGCAGCTTCCAAGCCGTAATCCTACCTTGTTTACGCCACCATGCAGTGGTGGAAACGGTACGGCCGCCATCACAGTAACACCAGATTTTTACTGCCGGACCCGTGATGAGGGCTATTGTGTCTGGAGATTCAGTTCTCGACTCCATTGTACTGCTTACTAATCAAAAATTAAGAGAAATGTGCAGACAACAATAAAAACACTAGTTCAGGCATTTCTGTTTAAACGTATGAAACTGGAAATAGAGGCAGAGGAGTACTTGAAAGAAAGTACGCTTTAGGATCCATGGCAGAAGTGGTGACTCTACTTTGGCAAAAGGGTTACAAAAGCTTCATTACTGAAAAGCAGCCACACATTTGATGGGTCAGGCTGGCTGAGACGATCTGAGGAGCAGGCTGTAAGCCTGAGCCTTAAGGTGATCGATCAATCCTGGGTTGTAGGTGGAGGGTAGAGCAAGACTGGGATAGAGAGGATGGCCATATTTTCCGTCACTCTTTCCATATAGTAGGTAGAGTGGCTATTCATAGGTCCCAGGGTGGTCTGCCTACAGCCGATTTAGGTACCAGGCAGTTCCTTTTATGGGAATGATGGTTAGTCTTAGGAGAACAGAAGCATAGAGAAATGGTGACCATCGATTGGAGTAAGTTAGAGTTTGAGGGCCTGAGGAATGAACGCTTGGTTATCCCTAGTGATGGGGTTTGTTATAAGAACTGCGTAGCCTTGGATAAGACATCACACCCCCAAGGATTTAATCTAACCTTAGATGTTTGGGAAGGTTACCTTTGATTGGGCTAGAGGATTTGCACTAGCTTCTCCAACTCCAGATGCAAAGGCAGTATTGTGGGGTGCAGCTTAGATGAGTCACTCACTGACACGGGGAAGTGATGCTCTCATCCAGAAAGCGTCCATTCTTAGGACATTTTGAAAGACAGCTAAGCAATGCCTTGTGAGTTTTAGAAAACTCCCAAAGAGGGGTAAACCACACTTTCTAAGCATTTGGTCATTTGTCCTTGTATCTAAGTGGCTGGGTAAGGGGTAACTATGTTGACACATACAATGGTATGTACATTCAGAGCATTTTCTTAAGAATTTAAAGGCAGAGTTGCATTGATACTTTGTTGACAAGATCACTGACCCTGTGGAGCTTGCAGAAACCACTGCCAAATATGCGGGTACTAAATCAGGGAAGAGAACTCAAACAAGTGCCGAAATCCAGTATCCAAACCAGAAGAAAAGGCTTCTGACAAAAGTAAAGCAAATAAGCATATGTGTATAACTTGTAACGGTTTTATAACACAGCACATTCCAGCCAAGTGCTCCTTCCACTGACAATAAATGTGGCGCACAATAGAAATGCTTTTTATCTTTAGTCAACTTCTGGTTCTTTATTTGAGAAGGCCCCCAACCTGTCTCGCACCCACTTTAACAAACATTTCGTGTCGCAATGAACCAGGCTGGTGTGGAACAATATGATATTTATTAATTTTATAGTCAAATGAAAATCAAGCAAAATCAAACAATTGGCCAGCAACCACCAAGGTTGTGGCAATACAAATGCAAAAATCCAACTCTACAGTTAATTCAAACTCCTAACACAATATACAGAAACCTTTACTAGCAAACAGAAGAAAAATTGTTTTTAAAAGCAACAGATGGTATTCAAGTTAAGCACTTCCCCTGCAACACTCACCCCCAACCATCTGCTAACTAAATTCTTTGTGGATGGAAGGCAGTGGCAAGGTGTCAGTATGAAGAGGGCAAAATCGGATTTTGAATTCAACCCACCACCCCAAGATGGGAGGCCAGAACAGAAAATGAAAACCTTATTTATGAGCAAAACGGCATAATCGGATTTCACTTGTTACTCACACAGCAGTTGACAACCGCGGTGGGATAGCAAGGGAGGAAATTCGGGTTGCTACACTTGAGAGATAAGGAAGCGCACAGACTACTAGGCAGGGCAGCAAGGCAACGTGAACACAAGATAAGAAAGTCGATTTGGGGAAAAAGACAAATGCAAAGAAAACACGCGGCAGAATGGCAATTCGTTTCTACACAGGATTTGGGATGACAGGCAGCCACAGATAGGGCTTTGGCTGCCAAAATCGAAAATCGGCTTTCAGGATAAGGAACAGATGCACATAACAAATAGGATTCTGACAGAAAGGGATTACTCTTAATGGGATTACAGTTTGGGTTTTTCTATGGGACAAATGCAAATCGGAATTGGTAGGAAAGCACACAATACACGAGCAAATTCATTTTTTGTTAGGCAAAGACTAATTCTGTTGAGGCTATATTTTATTGACTATAGTTATTAAAGAAAGGCACTTGACATGAGCTGGTTAATTTCAAATGTCAACCAGCTCACCGTGAATCTCTTTATAGGTGAATTAATTGGTTTACTGCAAAATGATGCAAAAGATTTATACTGACTATTGAAGGACATATAAAAGGAACTCACTAACATACACAGCTAATACACATTTGTCTATGGAAAGGTGAACAGATTATACTGGCAATTTGGGATTTGAATGGGATTTCAATGGGATGCAAGAGTTAGAAGAGCGGGACATGCAGTTTGGGGACTGGGGTTAGGTGCTACTTACAATGTAATTTTGAGTTTGGGATTCTGGAAAGCCATCGAGGTCTCTGGACAGCGGGGCCAAGGGATCTGGTCACTCTGGACGGCTGGGCCAAGGGATCTGGTGACTGGGACAGCAGGGTTAAGGGATCTGGTCACTGGGCTCTCCTGGATGGGATGCTGGACAGCTAGGCAAGGTCTGGTCACTTCGCTCTCCTATATGGGATCAGCTAGGCAAGGGATGTGGTCACTGGGCTCTCTTGGAGGGGATCAGCTGCTGTCATGATTCCTGCCCCTCATGTCGCCAGCCCTCCAAGATGTCAGGCTGGAGCCAGGCCACGATCACCTACATGGCCCTCAAAGGCCTCTCCATCCCTCCAAAGACCCACTTGGAGTCAGACTTGGCGCTTGTGGCACCAGACTCACTCACTCCCATAGGATAACATTGGGGATTGGACTTGTAGTGCATTGATGGGGACAAGATGGATGCCCCCACATATTTCGTTTCCCAGAACTGCATGTGCAGTCTAGTCTTTTGGTTGTGGTTCAGCCCAGAGACACCTGGGATACCCAGAGACTATTTAAGCCACGCCCAGGCTGAGAAACATGCTTTGTGTTTTCTGCACCTGCAGCGTGACACTCACCGTGTTCGGATCGGTCTCCAGTAGGCCTGCATCTTTCTTCTGCGCTCAGCTCCTGCAAGAACAAGAACACCATTAGGAACAGCCTTACCTTGCGGCGCTTCTGCCCATCATTCATCGCTCCTTCTGTTCTGCGGGCATCTTCGGCGGTGTCATTCCCATCCCGGCACGCCGCTTCCTAAGGAAAAGGGAAAAGAACAGAAAAAAGGCATTAGTAAGCATTCAGCAAATCTTCGCTTATTTTTAAAGACTGTACGAGCTTCAAACGCTTACCTGAATCCCAGCCGCTCTGGGGGAACTCTGTCTCCGGAAGTTCTCATCCATCTGCAAGAGAGAAAAGACACTCCAGGTTAGTGTGGAAACATCTAGAGGCGCTGCATACCGCGCTTACTCACCGCATTTCTTCTTCATAACCGGCATCCACGCTGAAAACGTTGCGGCACCTAAAAGACACAGAAAAAGAACTCAGTTCAATACAAATACGAAAGGGTCGCATCGCGCTCTCACTCACCTTCAGCGCTACTCTTCTCAGCAGCATGTCGCCATCCCCGGACGCCGGCCATCATCTAAGGAAGGAAAGGAACGAAGTTAGAGAACTGTTCCAAAGACTCATTATACTTACCTGTCGGACTCTTGCCAGTGAAGTAACTAGGCAGCAACGAGCCTGCATCAATCAACGCGCCCCTGCGCTGAAAGCAGGACAGAGAGCACACTTTCCAAGAAAACAAGGTGAGCTGTGGATCAAAGGGAAGGGTTGGACCCCGGGGAAGAAGGGGTTCAAGCACACAGAGACAATAGGGAGTTAAACTCTACCAATCCTGTGTTTCAGGCCCCGTCTCCAGTCGAGTAGACTCCAGGGAAGGGTTCGAGATCGTAAGAGGTCAGAACAGGCTGAGTGACGTCCCCGTGGATACCAGGTGAACGTTACAGAACACAAAGCCTCACATCAAAATCCACCTGGGCGTCATGGAAACGTCAGAAACCTACCAGTTAGCCCACATGCTGGGGCAGCTACGTTCCGTAGTACATGCAGCCAGGCAGGAGACCAACACCCTGAGGAGAGAGCTGATAGTAGCCAAAGAACGCACTGATGATTTAAGCTGGAAACTTCACCAGTCACAAGCAGGGCATGCACCATTGCCGGGAAGCGTGCCCTCGATGCCAGCACCATCAGCCAATCCCGTTCAGATAACCCTTAGTGGGGCGTGAGCAAACTGTCTCTGCCAGGCTCGGCTTACAACAAAGGACTTTTATGATGCCCTTTGAAGATTGACAGTTCCTCCTTCAGAGTGGGTGCTGGAGGAAATCGCACCTCTCGGTCATGTATCAGCCCTACTAGCCTCCTTTGTTCCTTCTTCCAGAGCTGCCTGCTAGTCTAGCAGGGTAGTGAATCCTCACACTCTCGGCCACCCCATGTGTCATTGTGGGCTGGTTCACTTATGGATGCGACTTTTCAGTGGGGGGCAGGGCTGGCCATAGCATTCAGTACCTGGGCCCAAAACCCAGCTTTACTGGTTTCTGAGTCTTTTCCAAGCAACCAAGTCTTGTGGGGAAAAATATAATGTACATTATGTAGCCAAACCCCCAACCACATATTCAACAATATTTCTGTGCGAACAAAAGCTGTCTTTTGACATTAACTTTTAAATGACATTTTCCTTATTTCCAAAAGAGCAGATTCACAGGCCTTTCATTTCAAATTTGCAAATGCGGTTCTGCAGACCACAGGATTGTTTTTCACTTAGTCTTTTTTGGGGGGGGGGTTGCATGTATTGTTGGTTCATGGATACAAAGGGATACTGCACAGAATCTCTTTGATATTGACATGGAAAAATAAACACCACGTTATTGCTTTCATTTACTGAAATTTGAGCGGAATGGTTCACATAAAAGGGAAACAAAAGCCATGTTGGGTGAAAAGCAGAACTCTCTGCCCTTTATGTAATTTTTCAGGAAGACAATGCCGTTCTTGGAAGGTATTGCCTAACTTTTAGGAGATCACATGAAATAAAGCATGCAGGTGTGTGTTTAAATGGAATGCACAACTTTGTGAGGTTTTACATTAAAGAAAGAACGATTTCAGGGCCGTCTTGAATGTTGTGCACAACTTTAGGATTTCAAAGGACAGACATTATATTCAGAGGACATTATAGAGCCGTTCTGAATGCAGGACATTTTCTTATGTTTCAACTGGAAGTAAAGCTAATGCAGAGCCATTCTTTGGGTGGCAGTGTTCAATGCTCGCCACACATATGCCTGGGAGACAAAAGCACTGCCGTTTTTGTGGCACTGTTTCAATGCGTTTTTTGGTGGAGGGGATTTCTGCGCAGCGCCATAAATGTATCCCACAAGACCACACTCGTCCTTCTAAAAAGTCCTTCAAAAGTCTCAAGGGAAATCTCATTCACCCCGGATCATTCTTTCAGCAGAAACTAGAAGTGATGGAACCAACTAACAATGGGGATCCCTCAACATCCAGACTGTGTTTTGTACATAGAGAAATGTCTTGTAAACAGGGATATCCTGCTTGTAAGGGCAAAGCCAAGCTGTCTGTACTCAGTGTGCACTTTATAGAGGAAATATTCCCCATGGGCCATGAAGTGGCAGAATATGCATATGTATTTCTCTTTGGGAATGGTACTGGTTCTCCAGTGGAGTCCTCTTCCATATACCACACAGCTCTTTATCGAGCAGGTCTTAATGAATGTACACAAACACCATGTGCTCTGTGCGACTGGTCTTCATGTAATGATGAAGAAAAGAGGTGGGCACTATTGAGTGACTTACATGTTCTGCATAACGCTGTCTTAACTGATCGAGTAGCATAAATATAGAGGAGAAGACGGGTTAAGGCATTTCGGAGGAAGTCTCCTTCATCAGGGCTGAGCTGAGCCCTGATGAAGGAGACTTCCTCTGAAATGCATTGGCTTAAGAGCTCTTTTTGATGAGGCAACAGCTGGCCTCTCCTACTTTTGTTATTAAAATGTAATTTTTTTCGCTAGAAAACCCTATGACTGGTTTGTGAAGCTTTATATCACTTGAAGAAACCTTTTGTATGAATTTTTCAGAAGGGATATGTCTTACACTTGCCTTTCTGCTACTAACTAGTAACTCCGGAAGGGGAACAGAGTGAGAGCGACTGGCTAACTGTGTGGTTCCCACCCAGTTTTTTCCGTACTACAGATTTTTGATCCTGGTGTCTTTGGATCGCTCCTCTATATTTGTGCTACTTGATCAGTTAAGACAGCATTATGCAGAACATTTAAGTCACTCAGTAGTTCCCGCCTCTTTTCTTCATAATTTCTTCAACCTCGAGACACATCCAGGTGGAGGCACACAACAATTTACATTGTTATCAACACTTGCAAAATGTAGTTTGAAGATATCTAAACTCTAACTACAAAGCATGCAGAAACTCTAGGTTTTACTACAGAAGAGGTGGATACCATCCTAGGCCTCATCAGTGACACCACATTCAGCAAATTTAATTCTACAAACTCTGATCCAGCAAAACGCTTCAAACAATTGGAGTATTTAATACGTAAATAAATGAATCATAAGCTACATGCGATCACATTAGGCAGATATTATAAGAATCAACGAATTCCAAGAGGACTAAGGATCCAGTTACGACCGTCTTTATGCAAGGAAAACAGGAAGTTTTTGCGTAAGTGGGAGGCCATCCTGAACAAGTGTTCACTGGACCTAATTCTCCAAACCATTCAGGAATTGTCAGCTAACTTAATGACACTCAATACAGAAATAGAAGAAATAGAGAAAGAACTGCTGGAGACATTGGGCAAAGAAGACTTTAAAGAGATTCTAGCAGAGATTAACCATAAACTTGATAGCTACAAAAAAGATTTGGAATAAAAAAAAGTAAGAAAATTCAAGAGAGTTGCGTATGATTATCCCAACGAGGAAGTCTACACGTTGATGGAGAAATATGGGCCGCCTTTGAGCAAACCACGACGAGACAATTCGAGTAACACCTCCAGTTCAGATTCTGAACCAGCCCGGGAATCGATTAGCAGACAAGGCACAACACCCAACCTGGAACTAACGAAGGGGCAGCAGCAACGACCATTGTATCAACTGTCCTTTTTTTAGGGGCCAGACGAAAAGAACTAGAAGAGGCAAGAGCAACCAAAAAGAGGGACGTGTCACGAGGCAACAAAAGAAAATGTAGTAATTAACATTTCGAACAGAGTACTTACTTCGTCAGAGAGAGAAACTTTACAGAAAGGCCTCAGTTTTGTTCCTACTTATGGGACAACCCTATTTGACAGCAAAGTAGAATAATTTCACTTTATAAGGTAATTGAAATTGAAGGTCTTCCTTGACGAAATTGAGGCCAGTGGGCAAACCTCTATGAACACCAATGAGCCAGAATTCAAGGAATTTAGAGCTAAAAGCTCCTTTATGCCGCCCACATCAATACCATCAGTAGAGATTTTCCACAAACAAGTAATTAAAGATCTAGAATGGATTAGTTATACACGTCCCACATGCAGAAATCTCAAACCACATGAGATGACTCTGATAGAAATCTTTATGGAGCCAAAGAAATCACCATCCATCTCACGGATAAGGGAGGGTCCTAGTAATTATGAAAATGTGACTATGACATCGAATGCATGAGACAACGGAGACACCAACACCTATGCCCTACTTAATGGGGATCCCACAATCATTATCATGCGTAATCTTGAAGAAATATTTACTAGGACTAAAGATCTTGGGTGGATCTACTATCATATGCACAAGTTCCTCATGACCCCTCATCCAAGAATCCCACATTTTTACACTATACCCAAAAGTCACAAAGACCCCATGAAACCAATGGGCAGATCAATTGTAGCTGGCATGAACAGTGTGTTACAGCCTTTGGGGAAGTATGTGGATTTATTTCTACAACCTCTATTCAGAAAACACACGTATGTGAGGGACACCACCCACGTTCTACAACAGCTAAGACAACCAGATATGATCCTAACAATATTCTATTGACAGGGGACGTTAAAGGTTTATACACGTCGATACCACATAACCTGGGTCTTGAAGCCATCGAAAGGATGCTCTTGAGAGAGCAGACATGAAAGCACAAAAAGAGTTTATCCTAGTTCTACTTCAATTTATAGCTAAAAAAGCATACTTTCAGGATAAGGACAGTTTTTATTTACAGGTTTCTTTAAGGATGAAGACCACAAATGCGCAGGGTCTAGAGAGGTGGCTAAGAGAAGAGATAGAGGAGTGGGGTGGAAGTTGAGGATAAGGTGATGTTATGTTATGTTGTTACTTGAACCTATAGCGCGCACGTTCACCTAGGGGCATCTTGGCGCAAGAACATCACAGCTAAGCAACACAACTGCAGCCTAGAACATCAGAGTTTTCAGGAACTGCCTTAACAGAAGATGATTCTAAGCACACCAAACAGCGAGCGGCAGACCATTCCACAGTTTACCAGCGGCAAGGGTAAACGCACAGCTTCCAATTTAGGATAGCCGAGTTTTCGGGATGGTCACTAGGTGGGCACTACCGGAGCAGAGCTTCCGACCAGGAACATAGGAGCTGAATTTCTCTTGGAGTTAGTCCGCCCACTGACGGTAGAACGCCCGGTGAAGGATTTAAATGTAATCCACTGGTCGTACTGGGAGCCAGTGAAGGGACTGGAGAACAGAACTGATATGGGTGCCATAGGGAGAGCCAGTGGCCACCTGATTCTCCAGGTTTTGCAGCAGCTCTAGGTGATGTATCAGGACAATAGACTGAGCCAGGAACAGAGTGTTACAATAGTCAATACGACTAGTAACTAATGAAGAAACAACCAGAGATTACAGATGACGGGAGAAATGGCAGCACTTTCCGGAGCACTTTAAGGAGAAAGTGACCCATTTTGCACACTGCACTTACTTGAGGGGCTATCGAAAGGGAGGAAGATATGGGAACCCCTAGGTGTTTTACCACCGTCGCTGGAATAGGAAGATCACCCAGGGTGGAAGGCAAGAAGGAAGACACCCATGGTGCTGGATGGGGTGGGGGGTCCCACCACCAGTACCTCTGTCTTGTCCCTATTCATCTTAAGCCAGTTCCCATTCATCCACTCGCCGCCAAGCACTCACACAAGCGCAACGACACCTCAGCCTAGTCGAGATCTAACCGGACCAGAATCTGGGTGTTCTCGGCATAGGAGTAACATCGGAAGCCGTGGGAGCAGATGAGGTGAACCAGTGGCTGGACATGGATGTTAAAAAGCGTAGGGGGACAAGGCGGAGCCCTGAGGAACACCAAAGGAAAGTGCTTGAAGTGAAAAAGAGAAAGGAGAAAGAGAGAGCAGTTGGCCCCTATAAGCCAGAAAGGAGGTAAACCATGACAGGACTGGGACAGAGAAGCCTGCCGAGGCCAAGCAGGCCAACAGGATGGAGTGGTCAACGGTGTCAAATGCATCAGACGGCTCTAATAGTATCAGGGCTCCCACTCCACCCTGGTCAACAAGCATGGCCAAGTCATCAACTACAGACACCAGAAAACTCTCTGTCCCTTGCCCTGGGTGGAAGCCAGACTGAAAGGGCTCCAATTGTAAAACACAGACATTTCAAGAAAAGATGACGGAAGGGGGATACCAAAGATTCCAACAACTTCATGAAAAAAGGAAGCTGAGAGAAAGGACAAAAAAGGAAGGAGAGAGATGGGACGAAAATGAGACAGAACCGAAGCATCCTGTGACGGTTTTATAAAAGGAGATAAATGTTGCTTGTTTGAGCTCAGTGGGAATAGAACCTGACTGACGGGCTAGATTAACTTCCTCCGTGACCCTTCAGATCATGCCAGGCATAATGGCTTTAAGATTAACCAAAGGAACAGGGTCAGATGGAGCCACAGACTTAATTTGGCTGACCACAGCTAAGGGCTTCCTCCGTAGAGAACTCGAAGAACTGAGACCTGGAGTGAACTGCAACATTTGCTACTTGCGCCGTAGATGAGAAGAGTTCTGACTATTAAAGTGGATATTCTTTCGAATGTCAGCGACTTTGGTGATGAAAAAGTCAGAAAGAGAGTCGCACAGAGTTTGAGTGGAGAGCAGAGTGGCAGAAGAAAATGACTTAACCACCGAGAGCAGTTATTTGTATTGATTCAGGGCCTGCTCTACTTTACATGTGAAAAAACTCAGCAGTTTGAATGCCTAGATGGTAATCTTGGGTGAGCTGCCAATAGACGCTCCTCTCCATAAGAGTGGTGCCACTTGCGCCCTGGCTGGGTGAGTTCCAAGCTTGCGGCTTCAGTTCGTCTGTGAACCAGGGTTCAGAGGAACGTCTCTGAGATTGAATATGTTTAAGTGGCGCAACCTTGTCAGACACAAAAAGTTATGTCATTTTGAGAAAGGATAGATCAACTGTCGAGGAGTTGCTGCAGTTTAACCTTCTTTCCAATTCTGTTGGCTGTCTCCATGACCACCAGTCTGGCTTCAGAGCGGCCAGAAGCACGGAACGTGCTCTCCTGAACATCCGTGAAGATCTGCTCTCTAACCTTGACTCCAACATTCCCTCTGTCCTCATTCTACTCTATCTCTCTTCTGCCTTCGACACGGTCAACCATACCATTCTGCTCAACTGTCTCCGTGATAACCTGGGTATCACAGATCAGGCTCTGGCCTGGCTGACCTCTTTCCTCTCTGATCGAGCCTCCCAGGTCCAACTTGGGTCCTTCCTCTCATCTATCTTGCTCTCTACCTGTGGTGTTCCCCAGGGGTCTGACCTCTCACCCTGGCTTTTCAACCAATACCTGGCAACTCTCACCCACTGCATTGCCATTTTCTGCTCAAATTTCCAGTGCTACGCTGACGACACTCAACTCATTTTCAGGCTGCCCTCGGCCACCTCCTCCCCCTCTCTCATCTCGGATTGCCTAACTGCCATTCAGGATTGGTGTGCTGTCAGTGATCTCTGTCTGAATGCCAGCAAGACGGAGATCCTCCTCATCGGCACACCTTCGCCATCCTTTCCCCTCACTCTCTGGCTGGCCTCCCTTGGCCCTCTTCCTACCCCCACCTGCGAGGCTAAGAACCTCTGGGTCATCCTTGACTCCACACTGTCCTTCTCCGCCCACATCTCTGAGGTCTCTAAAAGTAAAACTTCCTACTGCACCTCCTCAGAGGTACTCTTCCTTTCCTCCCCTTCCCCCAGAGGCTCACTGTCTCCCAAGCTCTGGTTCTCTCTAGGTTGGACAATTGTAACAGCCTCTTTCTAAATCTACCTGCCTCTACTCTCCGCCCTCTGCAACTAATCCAGAACAGGACTGCAAGACTTGTCCTTGGCCTCAAGGCCTGGGATCGTATCTCTCCAGCTCTGAAATCTCTCCATTGGCTCCCAGTGGATGCAAGGATTACATGCAACACCCTCTGTATTGTCCACAAGGCTTTCTGGGACCTGTGTTTTCTGGGACCTGTGTCCAAAATACCTTCAGCTATCCCTCCACAAATACCTCCCCTCTCGAGCTCTTTGTTCCTCTATCTCTAACTCCCTCAAATAAACAAGCTGGGGGTAGATCTCTGTCTTCGGCTGGGGCCTCCCTCTGGAACAGCCTCCCTGCCACTCTAAAACCTAAAGAGAACCATCTCCGGTTCCGGAAGCACCTCAAGACCTTCCTCTTTGCTTCTGCCTTCACTCCCCTTCTCCCCTGCTGATCTGCTCTCTCTTGGCACTGTGCACCTGGCTGCCCTCTTTCCCCTGGACCCAGGTACCTGCTCACTCTGCCACCCTCCTGCACTTCCCCCTGGCCACCCCTTGCACTGGTTACTGTATCTGTACCCATACAGTCCCAACCCACCACCCCGGCATTTTCTTCTTTTTGTGCACTTATCAGACGTTCCCAGTTCTGCTGCCGTAAACATAGCACTTGGCACTTGCTGGCTGCACTACCACTGTTTATTGCCTCCATTATCTATTAATTTTATTTATCATTATTTATCTGTTCTCCACTGCTCCACACTTTCCACTCTCCCCCCTTCCATGCACATTTCCCCTTTCCCCTTGCCATGCACTTGCGCGTTCTCAATGTCACTGGACCTAGTAAGATCGCTGTTCTGTTACTCTGCTGTTCCCCTCCCTTGCCTTGTGGCGCTCTGAAACACTTGTGTATGAGCACGATACAAATAAAATATCATATCATACCTATCGATAATCACGGACAGCATAAGATTGGGGTCCACTGAGCGCCTGCTGCGCCTCAGAGTGGCTTCTAATGGGGGTTTAGCTAATGCTACTGTACCTAGCACAGAGAATGGAGCAAAACAGTGGTCAGACTACAGCACCTGCTTCACAGGGATGACGCGGTTGCTAGAAGCAGATGAAAAGATAAGATCTAGAATGCCACCCTGCACATGAGTAGACTCATGTAGAGTATAATGGAGACCAAAGTCCATCAATCACTCAAAGAACTGAGCCAACACTGCAACCTGCGGGGAGTTATCCCGAATGTTAAAATCTCCCTGCACCATCAGATTAGAAAACTTTAATTGGAGGGACAATACCAACTCCAGAAGGGCGATATATAATCAGAAAATGAGACAGAGATATGAACTAGAAGGGCTTCCATCTTTAGATTATGGACTAGGGGAATCATAGGAAATCACAGAGCAGCCTTAAAGATAATAGCTATTCTACCACCAGGGTAGAGGGATATCTGATCTAGGTGGATGATGCTGTAGCCATTCGGGAGCGCCTGTGACAGAGCAGGTGCAGCCCTATCTGTAAGCCAAGTTTCTGTCATACAGACAGCATCTGGTGAGTGCTCCACCAGGAACTCATGGATGAATGCAGCATGAGCCACCAATGAGCGGGCATTAATAAAAAAAAGCATTAAACAGTTCCTACCAGGAACGTGCTTATCAGTAGCCAAATTAATCATTTAAAAATGTTGAGGGAGCGAAGTCCCTGGAGTAGAGAGTTCTAATATAGCCTTACGTGTATAGCTATGTCTGCATATGCCTCCACAGCCGTCGACCGCGTCCGTGTTCTGGTCTGGCCCAGATGGGCTTAACTTTGGAGCAACTACAGCACGACCGGTTCCCTTCTGCTGCGCATGACCATTGCACAGTCTGCCTACATACTTGTTAAATGGCAATATTGTCTTACCCTAACCAATAAGTAGGAAATAAACTAAAGACTAGTAGTCACTGAGCACGGGCATTGAAGTACTTGTAGGCCAGGCAACCTTAGCCATCCTACTGGCATACAAGGAAAGAAGCAATGCAGCGGTACACTTAAAATAATAAAATAAAGTACATTTTACTTCAAGAAATAAAGTCACTGCAGCATAGGGTGAGTGCAGGTGGGAGGTGCCCAGTCACAAGCCACGGCCCTGGTGATAACCCGGTGCCTAAAAGGAAAATAAAACAACTGATGCAGGATCAAAATAAATAATTAAATAAAGCAAGGTCAAATTAAGTCAAGTGCACACAGAGGCAGAGCCGTACTGTGATGAAGTTGAACAACAGAAGGTGTGGTTTGGAGACTTAGGAGGTGGTGGATGAGAACAGCAGGAAGAGGGCGATGGAGAATAAGCAAA
Source organism: Ambystoma mexicanum (assembly GCF_040938575.1). NCBI lineage: Eukaryota > Metazoa > Chordata > Amphibia > Caudata > Ambystomatidae > Ambystoma > Ambystoma mexicanum. The sequence continues at coordinate 67,867,548 of NC_090939.1, forward strand.
TTGGCTGGAGGGAGGTGGAAAAAATAAGTGATAAGAAGGGAGTGGAAGTGAAAGAGGAGAAGGGGGAGTCAAAGGTGGATGTTGGAGTTGACATCTGGTGGAAGGAAGTAACTGGCAAAGGGAAGAAGGCTATCCAGGAGGGAAGTGAAGGCAAAGCAGGTGGAGAATAGATAAGATGACTAAAGAAAAAAAGGATGGTGATTGGAGGAGTGGACGAAGAGAAGCAGGCTTGGTGTCAACCCTTGGTACTAGACTGGAGATGGTTGTAGGTACGAGCATGTGGAGGAGGGACAGGATAAGATGATCAAGAGAGGCGAGAACAGGGATTGCAGGAACGGCCTCGGTTAAGTATAAGACCGCTGTAACTTGGCAAAGAGGTAGCTACGTGTGGGATATGGAGGCAATAGCCAGGAGCCCGGATCTGGGATAGAGGTGGACCAATCAACCTCCAAATAGCGAGGTGGTTTAGAGCCAATAGGTGGCCTGAAGGTTTGGGGCCAGCCCCATATCACACCGACCTAACCAAGCTGGCCGAGAAGCCAGGTTGGCTGCTTGCTTGTTGGGAGCTTTGGGGCAGAACCTAACCTTACAGTCCCCTACCTCCTTGCACTTGCCGCTCTGCCCTGGCTGCACAATTGTGCCTTGATTGCACTTCCCCCTTCCCTCCCACTTCCACTTTCACCCCCTATCACTGCACTTTGTGCTTCGCACTTGCACTATCTGAATGACACAAGGCGTAGTAAGATTGTTTGTCTTGTCCTCCCTCTGTATTCCCTCCCTTGTCTTGTCACGCCTAGAGACACTTGTGTACAAGCACATTATAAAAGACTTATTATATCATATGCAGCCACCAGCATTACCATGATTGTGGCATAGAGGAGCATGCTCTTGTAATCCAGAGGCCTGAATGAAGGGGTTTCCCTAGGACAGAAGGAAGAGAAGTCAACCACCGACACAACAGAATGAGGTGCAGCAAAAGCAGTGTGGGGACACTTAACCCCTTCAATCCCCACACTAACTGAGAATTCTGAAAAGAGTTATCATTGGAGGTCTCCGGAATGAGAACTGGAAATCCCCATAAATCTATATTGGGTTTAAAGTCTAATTTAAAACCTTACACTTTATTTATTATTGTGACAGAGGATTCTTATTTTGTTATTTATACATGCTCTGGTAGAAAAAAAGGATGGCCAGGTGTTTAAAGACACATTAAGTGTGCGAATTAGGCTGAGTCAGTTGAAGTTCCAAGCATTATTTACCTGTACTATTGTCTGTCTGTTAATTATCCTGCTCAACTTCATGGCACGGCATACCCTTCTTGGCCATACTCCATTGACACATGGACTTTCCAAAATAGTTTTTATATTTCAGGATTTTTTTCCTTGACCAAGCTATTTTTGGTTTATATCAATAATGCATCATCAACTATTCCAAGTCTACAATGTGAGTCCTAAGTTGAAAGCGTTTTTAAAGGTATTATGATATCAAGTGTGACCTTAATATATCTCTTACAGAATCCTAGTACATCTGAGCCGTGGGGGAGCCAATGTCCAGATCTTCGCCCCAGACATTCCACAGATGCACGTGATTGATCACAGCAAGGGACAGCCAGCTGAGGCCGAGTCCAGGTACATGTCACTTTATCAGAGGGGCAGCCTGGGGAGGCCAAGTTCCGGTTGGGCATGTTCTTTGAGAAGAACATTCTCAGTTTTGTTAGGATAAAATAACTATTTTTTTAGGAATGCATGATGGTGGGAAGACCCCAAATACTGTCAATAGTAGCAACACCAGCAGGGGTGAACCTTTTTTAAAATGTATTTTATTTGTAGGGAATGCGTGGGGAGTCATTTCCAATCACTGATTTTGAACTGCTGTACTTGAGTGTAAATTCATTTACCGGAAAATCTATTTTTTTAATCAAAGACGCAAGCTTATATTTTTTGCATATACTTCCGATAAGCCCAAAAAAGTAGCAAACAAGAAAAGAATTGAACACAAACGAATGTGGCATTGTGCTGTTTTTCTGGTAGAAATAATACAGGTGACTCCAGATTGTGCTCATCTTCAGCACTGAAGTCCTGGATCACTTCATGGAATACAAGTCACTTCTCCCGTACTTCTTTCTCAAACTTCAGCTTGACTTCAGACTCTTTAGGAAAATGTAGGAGATCTAAATAGCATTATGGGATACTAATCCAGGGTATGCCATAATGTATGGGAATTCGATGAATCATTTTTCGATGGAAATGATTTGATGCATCTAATTCTCAATGCAAAGAATTTGATGCAAAGACTAGTAACCCTAATCCAGCATGGCGCAACACAGTGACTTCAATTTACCGTTGATCATTGGATTGAAAAAAAAAGACAATTTTAAGTAGAACATGCCATTTTAAGTGCCTTCATTCTTGTATTATGGCAGCATCGCTATTATGGAACATCAATCTTAAATACAAACATCAATCTTAAATACAAACTCTACTGCTTTTAATTAGTAGAATTTATTTGCTGTCCTGCTCTCCTTCCTTCCCAACCTGATAGGCATATGCCTGCATTACCAGGCAGGCTCAGAATCATTCATCTATCCCGTCACTTTAAAGGTTTTAGGATAGCACCCCACACCATGTTCCTTGGTGCGCAGACCATACCCCTATAAATAAAGCGACTATCTGTTGGAAGGCCATGAAGTCTTTCATAGCAATCAACTCCCATTACTCTTTCAGCTATGGTAGTTTATGAACACTTTTGACACTCTTAGAAGAGTATTTATTCAAAATCCAATTGGTGTTCGAAAAATGTCTTGTTGACACGGATAACGATTCCTCTTTTGCTGCAAGTCATAGGTGAATGTATTCAATTGGATGTGGTGCTAGAAGTTCGTAAATGCATTGTGCTGAAACATGCAGTGTCTTTTGGTTTTGGTACGGAGGACCTCCCCATTCCTGGGCCTTCATACATCCAGATTAGGGGTAGCTACTTCGCACACAAACACAAGTTAGTACCTTTAAAACAGAACAGAAAGATCAGCACTTTATTGAAAGCAGAAGGCTAGAACTCTGTCTCCTGAGAGAGGTCTATAATACTCTATGTGAGCCTCAGCACCTATATGTTGCACACAGGAACATGAATAGCTACTTCTCAGCACAAAAGCACAGTGCGGTATTGCAGGGAATTTTCAGCGTTCCCTCACGCAAATGCTGGGTGTATGTAGCCTGCATATCCATCAAAGGTTTAAGAGAACATACTTTATAGTTTAGAACAGGTGTAGTTGTACTAGCTACTCCACAGCACCAGACTGCACTTTAGTATCAGAGGGGTTCCTCACACCCTAGAGAATATCCATGGCCAATGTTGCCCCCAAGGTTTCTAGGGCAAGGGCTGGGAGTCGTCTAAAACATCTGAAGAGACACAGGTTGCAGACACCCTGTTCTAGGGCCTAATCATTCCTGTTGAAACAAGAGCAGCCCAACTAGCTAATCCTCAGTACAGAAAGTGAAATCTAATTTGCAGGGATTCTCCAGAAAATCTCAATTCCACGGCCAGTGATTGTGGACATCATTGCCATCAAAGGTGCCAAGGATATATTGAGTTGTCTTGAATGACCCAACTCAGAAACCCTCTTCAAAGAGCCACAGATTGGTTTCCAGCGGGTTCAAGTTTCCCTACTTCAGAAAAGTGGTAGCAGCCTGACCCAAAGAGTCCATCCAATGTCTGCCTGCTGGGATCTTCTTGCTCCCAGAATCTTTCATTTTTTTTTTTTTAACAACTTTATTTTATTCAGTTGCAGACAAGGAATGAGCAGTAAAGAGTGACATATTTGGTGTTAAACATTCAATCAAAAGTACAAGAAATAGGAATAGCCCCTTACTCTCCCTCCCTGTCCCTTGAAAAATTGCTGCCCCTACTCCCTAGTTTCCCTCAGTTTGGTAGCAGTTAATTGGTAGGGTCTCGTTGCAAGTGTTGTCCCGAAGGAACAGGCTCGGGGGCCGAAGTTTGTGTGTTTAAGCAGGGAAGTGCCGATCATATTGCAAGATAGGGGCGCACACATCTGCGAAGCAGTGCCAAAGGCCTTCTTTAGCCGCTGTGACATTTTCCGCCACTAGTATGTCCCATGTCTTAATCCACCACAGGGATATTAACGGGTGATAAGTTTAGCCGTCTTCCCAAATCTTGAGTATACCCCCTATACCGGAGACACTAGGATTACTTAAGGTTTTTTCAGAAGTTTAACCTGGGGATATCTGGTCATTGCATCGAATCCAAAGCATCGACAGACCATACCATTGAAAAAAATGCATTAAAAAAACCATAGAATGCATTTTTTAAAATGTTAAACGGTTTAGTTTAGTAAAAATGTGTTTTAATGTTTTAAAAAAGGGGGGTGGGGGAAACTCCCCATTTAATTATTTTTTTTTAATTCAAATGCATACAATGTTTTTTTCCGATGGTTTTTTGTCAATGGTATGGTTGTCGATGGTTTGGCTGTCGATGGAATCACTAGGAACCTAACCTGGGTGATGGCTTCAATTACAGTGAGTACTTCCTCCCAGAAGGCTTGAGCAGAGGGGCAGTCCCACCACATATATAGATGAGTGCCCTGGTTACCACAGTTTCGCCAGCACTGTGGGTCCAACGCATTCTGAATTTGGTGAAGCCGCATTGGGGTATAGTACCACCGAAGAAGCAGTTTAAGAGCACATTCTTTATTCGTCACACAGGATGTGGAAGAGTAACTTGTATAGCCTGGAGATATTTCCCCTGTTTAGTTCCTCCCGCAAAGTGCGTTCAATGGGGTCGAGGTCCCGTATGGCCTTCTGACAGACCAGAGGAGTTGGGCGTAGGAGAATCGGTCACTCTCGGTCAGTTGAAACATCCCCTTACAGTTCTCGAAGGTGCGTGGCTGGCCATTTGCAGATAGTTTGCCAAGGTTCGCAACCCACACTTCAACTAGTTTTAAAGTTTGTATGGCACATGCCTGCCATGAAGACTGGGTTGTAGAAGAGCGGAGAAAGCAAACCCAATCCGGTCTGGATGTTATGGCCCAGTTCCAGATGCGAACTGTGTATTTTGTGGAGCAAAGTATGCCAGGCCAGTGTTTTCGCGCGGGTTGGGGGATGTATGGGAGGGAGCAAAGGGGAAGCAGCAGTCTTGACTGTTCAATCTCTACCCATTTCAGGGGATCTGTCGGAGAGAGCCACGCCTGGAAGCGTGTCAGTTTCGCTGCTAAGTATTATTTGTGCAGATTAGGGACCCCCAGTCCACCCAAGCGAGCGTTGCCCATCATTGCCTATTTAGGGATCCTTGCTTTCTTACTCCTCCATATAAACTGTAGCGTTTTTTGTTGTAGGCAAAGCAGTTGGGGTGGTGGGACCAGTACGGGGAGAGTGGAACAGAAATATAGGACCTCGGGAGAAGGTTAATTTTACCAGCCGTGATCCTTCCCATCAACAAGATCTCTTGGTAGGTCCACCTCTTCAGGTCTGTGTCAAGTTCTTTAAAGAGAGGGGGGAAGTTTGCAGCATATACCCTTCCTGGGAGGGCTGGGATGTGTGCCCCTAAGTAATCTATGGATTTCTCGTTCCAATGGATGGGAGATAAGGGTTGGAGGGTCTCTGGCTCCTCTGAGGTTAAACCCACTCCCAGGGCCGATGATTTGTAATAATTAATATTGAACCCCGCAATCCTACCAAATGTATTTAGTTTTTAAAGGGATTGTTGGAGAGGGGGATTGATGCTTGTTAAAGTGAGCAGGACGTTGTATGCAGAGGGAAAGTTTATGGTGCGTCTGGCTCACCCGGACCTCTTCAATGGCAGAGTTGCAACAAATTTGTTGGGCCAAGGGTTCCGTTACCAGGGCGGAAAGTAAGGGAGACAGAGGGCATCCTTGCCTAGTCCCACAAGTTAGTGAAATGGGCATGGTCTGTCCCTGGTTTACCCGTAAAGCAGTTTTCGGTGAGCTATAGTTAGCTAGGACTATTTTACAAAAGAGTGGGCCAAACTGAGAGGCCTAAAGGGTTAGATTTAGGAAGGACCAGTCCACTTTGTCAAAGGCTTTGGTTGTGTCCAAAGCCAGCTGCGCCATTTTCCGGCGGTCTGAGAGCGCCACCTAAACCAGGTGCAGAGCCCGCCATATGTTATCCCCTGTGGTTCTGCCTTTTATGAAGCCGGTTTGGTCTGAGTCAATTATTTTAGGAAGAACTAAGGATAGGCGGTTTTCCAAAACTTTTGAATAGATGTGGCATCTATATTAAGCAGCGATATGGGCCTATATGAGGTGCAATCTCTAGGATCTTTGCTTTCAGAAGGTGGATCGTTGAGGAGATCTGCATCGATGGGGTTGTTGAGCCAGATTGGCGGAAGCAATTGAAAAGGGCCGTGAGCGGGGACAGGAGTTGAGGGCGAAAGAGTTTGTCAAATCTCATTGAGAACCCCTCGGGTCCTGGAGCTCTTGTTTTCAGGGATTTAATGACTGAGTCTATTTCCTCGTTAGTGATCGGGTAGTCTAGAGTTTCCCAGCCTCCCTTAGTGAGGTGTGGGAGGGTGGCGTCCTCAATGTATCATGTCTGTTCGGCCGGATCCCGGGTGATGCTGTCATGGTTTGTGTCAGGTGGGCGACTGCTAGTTGCAGTTTGGCTTCTTCCGTATACTAGACCTTAGCCCTCGAATCTCGCAGGCCAATTATGACATTGCGTTGTTTAACTTTTGCCAATTTTTTAACCAGGAATTTATTAGCTTTATTATTTTTGGCATAGTATCCTTGTTTGGTTTGGAGTAGGGAGTGGGCCGTTTCTTCAGCATAGTGGGCTTCTAGTTTGTTTCGGGCCACAGGGAACAGTGTGCTTTAGGGCTTTAGGAGACCACTCCTTTTTATGTTTACCTTCTGCTTCAATTATTTCCCTTTCTAACCGTGCTCTGGTCCCCTGCCTACGCTTTCGGTAAGCAGAGGCATGGGCTATGAGTTCTCCTCTAATCACAGCCTCCATGGCATCCCATGTGATTCCCGGCGAGGTCAGTTCTGTGGGGTTTTTCTGGAAGTAGGATAGAATGGCTTTAGCGATTGCATCCCTGAGCGCCATGTCATTCAGGACCGGGTCATAGAGGCTCCATTGCGTTCTTGGGGGAGGTTTCGAGTCATAAACTCGGGATGTCAGGAGAACTGGGATGTGATCCGACAATATCCTTGGTTTTATGGGCACTTCATCGATATAGGACATGAGTTGGGGGGAAGCCAGGAGTAAGCCTATTTGGGATGAAGTTGGTTGTACATGCTAGAAGAAGGTAAAGTCTTTCTCTCCTTGATGTAGTACTCTCCACGTGTCAACCACCCCCAAGTCTTTGAATACGTGAAGGAGACCGAGAGCAGTTTTGAAATCTTTTGGTGTGGGTGGGTGGGCTCTATCTATCTGGGTGTCTGGGACCCCATTAAAGTCTCCGCCAATGATGACTTGACCCTCGTGAAAGGGGAGAAGTTCTGATTCTAGTTCCAGTAGAAGGGCTTCTTTCCCTTCTTTGGGGGCGTAGACCGAGATCCCTGTATATAGTTTGCCAAATAAAATACCTTTGATCCCTGTGTATCGGCCTTCCGAGCTGTAGAGCTTTTCCATTTCTGTGAACGCCACCCCCTTCGCCAAGAGAATTGCAGTGCTGCCTTTTTTGGACCCAGTGGAGGCCAGATATTGAAATGGAAAACGTTTGTTTCCGAAGGTGGGCAAAGTCAGACGGAAGAAGATGGGTCTCCTGCAGAAATATCACAGGGCCGTTGAGGTCCTGGAGGCGTTGAAGTGTGGATCTACTTTTGGCTGGGGCGTTTAGGCCCTTCACATTGAGCGATATGAAGTTCAATTTCTGATGGTGTGGAGGCGTCGCCAAGGGGATTGCTTCCGCAGTGGGAGAGGGGAGATCCAGATGGGTTTTATCCGCCATCTAGTCCTGTTCCTGCCTCAGTACCCCTCCACAACAGTTTTATTTAACATTTAACTCCAACTGGTAACCATGAAACATGAAACAACAGTAGAATTGGATTCTGTGTGGGATCTTACCCACGTTTAGGCATAGAACATGTGAATCTGGGTGCCCAGATAGACGTTGTTGCTTCTCAGCGCCGGCTCAGTGGTTGTGCGCCAGGTTAGTTCTGCTGATGGCTAGCCAAGAGGCCTTCAGGTTTGTTGTGGAGGTAGCTTGGGTTTTTCGTCCTCTGGCTACTTTTGCCCAGGCATTGCGTTTAGTCAAAGGAGCATCTCTTTTCGGTGATGTGAGTGAGCTGGAGGGGATGGGGGATCCCTCCCTCCCCCCGTGTCCGGGAGGGTGTCTGGTAGAATACCCTTCACCTCTTCCAGGGAGCTGATGGTGGGGGTTGTATCATCTAGCACAAACTGTAGAGTGGGGGAAACAGCCAGCAGTATTTGACCTTCTGATCCTGCAGGAAGGTGGTCAGTGGTCAGAGCATTCTCCTCCTCTGTACCGTGGCTGTAGCTAGGTCCTGAAAGATTTGGAGCGACACCCCTTGGAAAGTCAACTCTCAACATATTTGTTTGTTTGTTTGTTTGTTTGTTTGTTTATTTATTTGGTAATGCGCTCCGAGCCCGTGGGCATCTGGGCGCAGCAGTACAAGAGGACTCGAAACTTAGTTACAATGCCTGACACAGGCTAACACAGCAAAACAGTGGTCACTTACAGTGGGTGATACAATGCATATAAAATAACAGGGTTAAGCGCATAAGAGTAACATTTTAACAGGTTGTACCGTTTCCGCTAGGGTGAGGGTCGTTGCATGTCGTTGTTGTGCAGCCATTTGAGAGCGTAGGATCTGAATCTTGTGTAGGTAAAGGGCATCTAAGGTCGGATGGGAGTGTGTTCCATGATTGTGCAGCTCTAACTGGGAAGCTAGCACCGCCCGCTGTGGTAAGTTTGAATCTGGGGACTTCCAGTAGGAAGGTGTTGGCAGATCTCGTCAGTCGGTTGGAGGGTCTCCAGTTGATTCTTTCCGCTAGGTAGGGGGGTGCTTGATTGTTGAGGCATTTAGAAGTGAGGGAAATAGTTTTAAGTAGGATTCTGTCCTTTATTTTTAGCCAATGGGCTTCTGTCCGGTGTTTGGAGATATGTTCTCTGCGTGGTATGTTCAGAGCTGCTCTAAGTTTGTCAGTGACCGACTTGTTGGCACCTGAGTATAAGGCGTTGCAATAGTCCAGTCTGGACATGACAAGGGCATTGGCCAAGGTGAGGCAGCTGGCACTGGACAGGAAGGGTCTGGCGGCACAGATGAGTTTACACGTGTAGGTGGTTGAGGAGGCAAGGGAGTTCACTTGTTTTTTGAGGGTGAGAGCTGAGTCGAGGTAAAAACCCAACGTTTTGACCTTGCGCATAACCTTGATAGTATTGTTATCAATGTTAAATGAGGTATAGTCCGGGGTGAGTTTGGATAATTTGAGGTCTGAACCGAGGAGCAGGATTTCAGTTTTATCGTCGTTCAGGCAGAGGCCATGTGTGGCCATCCATGCTTGAATGAGGATGTAAATTTTATTCACCAGAGCCAAGTCCACTTCATAGTTGCCCGAAAGGGGTATGAGGATCTGGGTGACATCTGCGTAATTAGTGTAGGTGACGCCCAGTCTGTCCAACTTGTCGAACAATGGCTTGGTGAAGATATTGTACATAGTGGGTGAGACACAGGAACCCTGTGGGACTCCACATGTGATTTGGATAGGGTCAGCAGAAGTGGAAGAGGAGAACACTCTCATAGTCCGGTTGGCTAGAAAGGATTGGACCCATGCTATAGCGTCTCCTGTGAAGTTGGCAGCCAGCTTGAGGTGGTTGCATAAGACTGCATGGTCCACCAGATCAAAAGCTGCTGACAAGTCCAGTAAGAGTAGCAGCGCTGTTTTCCCATTATCCTTAAATTCCTCCATTTTGGTTTTGAGATCTAGCAGGGCTGTTTCCGTGCCATGGAGGGGGCGGAAGCCCGATTGGCGCGAGCCTAGAAGATGATTAGCTTCTAGGTACTCTTGAATTTGGAGATAGGCTACTCTGTCGATAATTTTTAGTAGGAAGGGTACCGTGGTGATAGGCCTATAGTTAGTCGGGATAGATGGATCGAGGGTTTGTTTTTTGAGAAGGGGGAGGACCCAGGATTCTTTTAAGTTGGCTGGCACTGTGTTGGATTTGAAGGATGAGTTGATAAGCTTCGAGATGAAAGGGGCTAAGTCTCTGGCAGCGTCCTTTATTATTTGAGCTGGGCAGCTGTCTGGTTAGCTGTGAGAATTTCATGCTTGGCCAAGAAGAAGTGCACTCTCGTGATCACATTAGGCGGAATGTTCTGGGGGCTCAGCCTGTGAGTGCGGTCCAGGAGCAACGTTGATTTGTCAAGATGCAGGAGGAGAGTCTGGTACAGGCCCCCTATATATTCATTTAGGGCTTGGTCCGAGATCGATGAGGGAACCCACCTAATCCTTAGGTTGTTTCTACAGGCTCTGTTTTTCATATCCTCTTGCTTGTGTTCCATGACGTCGCTGCTACACTCCAAAGTTTTGATCTTGCGCTGCAATTCAGCCACCATCACTGCCTGGTCCGTTGTTTGGTTTTCCACCTGACCCAGCCTTTGCTCCGCTTCCAGCATGCGTTGGTCCAGGCGGTCCACCTCACATGATATCTCAGTCATGCAGTTGCGGAATTCCAGATTGATTTCAGAATTTCAGACATGAAGGATTGTATGTCTTGTTTCGTGGCTAGTTGCCCTCTAGCTGGAAGTGAGGAAGAGGGCTGGGTTTTCGTCGCCACCAGTTACTTCCCTTTGTCCATAGGCTGAAGCAGTGTTGCAATGTCTGTATTCTTTTGGGGTTTCACCTGTTTTGACATGGCTCCCTCTGTGCTGGTTGAGGTGTGGGGCGGGATGTTTCGGTGGCGCTTGGGCAAACCTTTAAGAAATCCAGTCAGGTGGGTGCTATGAGGTGGGGAGTGGGTGGCCACCCACTGCCATGATAGTGCCGGGCTACTGCTGCTCTTCAGATGGGATCCCCTCCACACCCCCTGCAGTCTTAGCTTAGATGTGCTCCCCTCGGCGCTCCAGGTCTCACTACCCAAGGCCGTAACACAGAGGGCATTCAGCCATTATTTCTTGGTGGGATTTTCTGTTGCACTTAGTGCAAAGCTAGGGCATAGGCAGGCTGCTCACTGACACCAGGCCGCTGGTTGTGTCTCTGCTTCAGGTGCTGAGATCTCTCTGTATTCGGAGCTCTCCCTTATCTCTGCTACCGCTCCTCCAACACATGCAGGAGTTGAGCAGAGAGGAGCTTGTTGCTCAGCCCATCCCCCAGCGCTCCAGCCCTCCATCAACTGCTGGCTGCCGATCGATGGGTAGGGGAGGGGGGGGGGTTGCTCACTTCTCACAATGTCCCCTCCAGCATCTATCTTGCGCCCCCGCCGGTTGACTCCTCCGGTGTTCCAAATTTTAGGCTTCCCTTTATTGCCGCCCTCCGGTACTTGTCGGCGCAACGCAGCGTTCCCCTGCTGTTGCCTCACCTTGCAAGGTTGTTGGTCGCCGATCACTTCAGAGCTTGTTTTTCCCCTCGTGGGGGCATGCCAGGGTCGAGGAGGGAAGCTGGCAGCAGGGATTTCGAAAATTCCAGCTGGCGGCTGCCATCTTATTTGGGCTCTGTCGCGGGTAAGGCAGTTATCTGCCTCGCCAGCTGATCCCCAGTGCCGCCGTTCACTGTACATGCTCCCCAGCCATTCACACGCAATACCTGAGGTTTACCGGCATCTGTGGTGTGTCAGAGCCGGAAGTAGCTCCATCAAGTCTGGGCTTCACACAGAGGCTTTCATTGTAGCATCCACATCGCTGGCGCTTCAAGCCACCCCCCCAATCCTTTATCTTTTAAAGGTATTCAGGGCATACGGCCACAGAATGGGGTGTCCACAAGACGCACGCCCAGTTCTTCATACCTTAGCAGGGACCCAACACACTGTCCGTGCTGGGTTTAGAGGAAGGCATTGCTACGAGACTGGGAGAATTGACTGTCTCCAACACACAAGAGAAACCCCTAATGTATTTCTTCCATGCAGATGTCTTTCTAGCCTGCTGACTTATTCGTCACTTATTTATTTGTCTTAACAAGTCCAGCATGGACTCCATTGTCTCTTTGTTCTTGCTCTCGGGAGAGCTGTATTCAGCGTCTCCTTCATCAAAATAGGGCTTTGAGACCCTATGAGTCCTGCATCTTTTCAAGCATATTGATTCCACAGGAAATAATCTGCCTAATATTTTCTGATATTTCGTAACTGCTTGATCTTGCTGGCACCATTTAATACACAACTCTCAAACCCTGGTAAACGTAAATGCCAGTTACAGATTGTTTAATATAAAGGAGATTCCCCGGTAGCTCTGGTCTGCCAGTTAGTGGTCTTTGTCAGCACTGTATGTTAGACATTGTATAATCTCTATGCCTCTCCCTAGTGCCCGTAGAAGCAGGTCTCCACCAACTTGAGACACTACACAGCCAGATGAACAGGACACAGCATCTTCCTTCTGGGAATATGCAATGCATATTTGTCTCCCTTGATCACCACCTGGTTTAGACTGAAATGTGCTGGGCACTCTGGCCTGTGTTTCCACATTTCATGACCCCTGAAAATCAAAAAAGTCACAGACCGGCCTGGATACCAAAATTGGCCTAGACACACTTTTCCAACTTCTTGGATCTTAAATAAAAGTGCCCTTAGGCGGAATATATTTAGTGATTTCTAACTACCCGTCAGTCCAGCCCACAGTGTGTTCTAGCAGTGCTCAGGAGAGGAAAAGGCCCTGCTTTCCTGTCATTTTCAATCCTCATTAAAGATGCTAAGGCTTGGGACACACAGGGCAAGAAAACCTTCATGATGCCAGGATTTCCCTCTGTCTGCCTAATGCTACCACTGCTGTGTCATATTACTTCTTACAAAATGAGGATTATTTAAATAGGTTTCCAGAACTTCATCCCCCTGTGATGGTAGAGGAGTTTGCCTTCTTGCTTTTGAAGGGAAGTAGGCAGCTTAGACAGTTACTTTAGAGATATAAATTCAGATGGAGCAATTAAATGCTTGGCTAGGCATGTGCTGCTTGCACTGAGACATCCAGGACAAAATTACTGACCTTCCTTTTGATGGTGACACTTTTTGCTCCTTTAATGAGGGAAGTATTTTAGAGAAGCAAAACTAGGGTGGTGACTGCAAAATCCCTCAGTTCTGTTTCCAGTCCTCAAATGAAGATTGAGTATCAGCCTTCCGGTGCTTTTAAGGACTTCAAAGATTGTCAGGGACCAAGATTACAATGAAGCTGTGATCGTGAGTGAAATCAAAATCTGCAGCCTCTTTCCTTCAGTCACATCCAAGAAACTTGTTTGACTTTTAAAAGGGGATGATGGCTCCTCTTTCCATCAAGGGGTCTTCATCTCTAGTAAGTGTCAGACTTTCTTACTATTGCCAGTGGTGGACACGTATAACCCAGGGCCTTTGGGCTCTCAGTATTAATCTCTGGCTTTAATAACAGGTCCACTGTCATCGCCTGAAATTTCTTTCCAGAATTGCTTATAAAACCGCAGAGATACCTTCAGCTTCTTTTGCAATGGACCCCTCTAGCATGCTTTTCTGACATCCCAATCACAGAGGAACACATATTCATGTATTCTTTCCTAGACAAAGTCTTTATCAACTCAGCTTTGTGGTTCTAGAGACTTTTAGGCCTGTTGGGCTCTTGGATTCCCATCCTCCTTCTGGCCAAACAGAAGAAGTGGCCATTATAGTGGCATCTGGTTGCAACTGGGATTAATCTTTGGAGTCCCATGTCAAAAACATTTTGATTTCCTCCTATGTTGGTACATTCTCTCCAACCATTGAATCGAGCAGTCTTCTGTAGTGGAAAACTCTCCATCTGCTGCTTCACCAGATATTTGTCAATGCATACTTCAGAGTGGGGGCCTTGTTTGAATCAGAAGACTCGCAACCACTGGGCACTCCAATACAGGCTCCAATCCATCAATTATCTATAGCTAAAAGCAATCTTCCTGGCAAAGACATCATTTTTGCCCCTGCTTCAGAGCAAGGCTGTCCAGGTAATGGGTGCCAACACGACTGCTATGTTCTGCTTCAATAACCAAGCCTGTAATTGTCCCTTCTACTCTGCAATATAGCTGCAGAGATTTGGGATTGGGCATTTCATAATCAACTGATGCTTCAGGAAGTTCACTTGGAGGGAAAAAGCAATATCACAGTCGACACTCTGAGTGGACTTCACCATTCTTTTTTTTTGTTTATTTTATACGGTTTATATAAACCTTTAAAATTTTTACATACACATTAACAAAACAAAACAACATAAAACAAACATCGTTATTCAGTGATCCACATGTTTCTCCCGTCCTCCTTCTCCCTCCATCGACCGGATTACCCAACCCTCCTTTTAGCCATTGCTCAATCAACATCGACCAGACTTAGTCGCTCTTCAATTATTTTTTAAAAGTGAGTCAGAGGAATTAACAATTTGAAGTCGATTCCATTGAACATGTGGCCCCCACCAGTCATCCGCACCCAAGGAGGGATGGTTGACGCTCCACGGGTCCAGGTGTAAGGATCTTTCATTACGGAGGTTGGAGCAAAAGAGAACCAGATGCTTCAATGATTCCGGTTCCCTTGTGCAAAATCTACACATAAGGTTCATGTTCTTGTTGCCTTTCCACATTTGTAATCGCTCTTTAGTTCTAAATAAGTTAATGCGGAATAACATGAAGCGTCTACGTGCCTCGGGATCTGGGAAAAGGCTGATGTAACGTTGTGCCTTGTTAAATGCACGAGCTTCAGCTGGAGCGTCTATCATCAGTTTCACTACGGCTCTTTGGGCACAGGTTCGCTCCCAATCTATACGCCAGATTTTTGTTTTAGCAGCGTTCGGGTTTTCGTGTAGTGTGAGGATCTTGATGTCGAATTCAGTTAGTAAGCTTTTGCATCTTTGCATCCACATAGCCACTAAAATCTGACCTTTATCTGATGCACTGTGGAGGATTTCAAACTGCAGAATGTTTTCTTGTGCTCTGGTCTTTCGAAACAAGGATAACAGGTTCCAAGTGATTCTAGCCTGAAGTGAAATGAGGGAAAGTTCATATCTGATGCATGCAGTCTTCGTTCCTCTAGGAAGTCCCACAACTTTCGTCCAGAATTGATTCTCGAGTGAGGACCAGAGTTCCTGTGTACAGCCCAGTGCATTTTCGGCCCCATAGATCAATACTGGGATGACCTTCTGTTGATAAAACAACTTTAGTGGTTCGAGAGAGAACTTCCCAAATTTCTTTTTCATAATAACGGCTTGTCTGGATAGTTGAACACACTTCCTCTTGGTGTCGGCTATCCAGGGACCATCATTGATGCAGGAGCTTAATGTCATTCCCAAGTATTTCACCCTTTGCGAGGTCCTCAATGGAGTTCCACCCAGGGTCCATCTGAACTTTTTGGCCGTTTTCGAGGAACCTCCTTTCAAGTTCTTAAATGTTAGGATTTCACTTTTGTTTGAGTTGATTAACAGCCGATTCTCACTTACATACCTCTGAACGGCATCTAGTTTTCTTTGTAAGCCGATAGGCGTTAAATCCATCACAACAAGATCATCTACATAAAGAAGCCAGCTTATGTGTGATCCGTTTATTTTCAGTGGGAATGAACTTACCGCATCTATCGAGATGCCAATGTCCGATATAAACAAGCTGAAAATGGCTGCAGCAAGCGGGCAGCCTTGCTTTACACCGTTCCCTGTAAGTACTGCCATGGACAACGTTCCAGCTTGATCCAAGCGTATCTTGATTAATGTTTCCATGTGTAGTTCTTGGATCGCGGATACAAGGTCTCCCGGACAGCCCCACCGCCGCAGTTTTGCCCACAAAAGGACACGATCAACAGTGTCAAAAGCGCTCGAGAAGTCTATAAACGCTAAGTATACTGCAGTATTTGTTTTTATGGCCTCCATTTTTGCCAAGTTTAATAATAATAAATTTAAAGAGCAGCCAACTTGTTTGACGATACCTGCCTGTCTGGCATCAACGTGACCAGTGTCTGATGCCCATTGAACCAACTTTTGTTGAAGGGTGGTGGCATAAACTTTGCCCAGGACATCTAGCAAAGCCACCGGTCGATAGTTTTTGGATCTGACCTGTCCCCTTTTTTAAAAATCGGCACAATAATCGCTGTTTTCCATGATTTGGGAGAGTTCCCTTGGTTGTTTATTCTTTCGAATAGTGCAATGCATATCTCAGCCCAAATCTCGGGATGTTGTTTTATAGTATAGTTCGTTAGGCCATCCGGGCCGGGAGCTCTTGAATTATTGGCCCTCTTTATTATGTCCACAATCTCATCTTTACAGTATGTGAGACTTCTGGGTGGGAATGTTGGCTTTATCAGATCACCCGCAAATTTAGTCCCCCTGTAAAGGGCCTCAAAATGGGACGTCCATGCTGTTTCAGTCACCAGACACGTTTGCAGCGATTTTTGCGGGGCCTGCATGTTATTTGCGATCCTCCAAAACTCTCTTATATTTTTGTTCTTTAGGATGGATAACATTATCTCGGCATCATTTTGTAAAGTCATGTGTATGTGGGCCTTCAGCCAGTTCTTGTATGACTGCTTGGCTGCTTTGGTTTGCGGCTTTCTAGTATTCGAGTCTGATAATCGAGCCTGTCGAATGACCTGTCGCATCTTCCGTTTCCGTTTCTGAATTTCAGAATCAAACCAATGTTTTCGAACCGAATTTAACTTTTTCAGTCCAATGTTCTTAGTCTTGAATTGGAACAAAAACGGGTCGTATTCCAGTTCAGTACTGTCCTGACAATAAACTGTTGACCGTTGGTTGACCTCTTGTTCCCCAAGACACAATCGACCCTGTTTGCTACTGCCGAGATAGTGTTGCCACATCGAGGATCCATCCTTTAATGATGTAAGGAGTTTTGTTATTACCATGTTATGATCGCTATTTGTTTGCTTCTTGATCTCAAAGGATTTTATTCTGGCATGCAGATCAGTTGATACAAAGAAATAGTGGATTATTGATGCAGAATCGGCACGCTGCCACGTTGATGCAGGTGGCATATCCCCAATCGTGTTTCCGTTCAGCATTTGCAGGTGTCTAATTTCCATTTCTTCAAGCCAATCATTGGCAATCGCCTTTTTGTCTTCAGTTGCCAGTTTAAAGAGATCAACATTCAAATCCCCGCATATCAGGATGTTTGCCCTAGCCTTCCCTTTAAGGAGATCATCCAGAATTTCAGCAATTTTCTCCATAAATTCACGTTTGCCTACTTTCTGATGGTTCCAGTAAACATTTAGAAGTGTTATTTTGTCATTGGTCTCACCATCCATGTTCTGTTTTATGATAGTCGTTTCTTGAATAAACGGAGAATGGTTATGGGACTTTGAGATTCTGAAGCCTGAAGCCCTGTTTACCTTTGTCAGCAGCCCCGGCATCGGTCGCCCTTTCGCCAGTTTTATTGCTGGGTTCACGGCCACTTCGAAGTTGCTGACTAGTGGCATTTCAGTTAGCCATGTCTCCTGCAGACAAGCGATCGCTAATCCCTCTAGCCAATTTGTGTTGAAGAGATGTGTAAAACCTTGCGTGTTCCAAGAAGCCACTAAACACTCATTTAAAATTGACTTATCCTGGCATTATTGTCGATCTTTTATGTTGAGTGTAGCGGCAAGCCAACCCCAATCACCATTTTCCTTGCCTGTGTTAATACAGTTGTGCGTTTCAGCTACAGGCAATTGAGACCCTTGATTTCCGCTTATGGTGATTCTAATTTCCGTTTTAAGTGCTTCAGGTACACACATGTCATTCGTCGTCTTGGGATTAGAATTTCGATCCTCTATCCTATTGCCTTCACGTGTTAAATTCGACCACTGGCTGCCTGCCTTCGGCCTTGCTTCAATCATTTTAGTTTGTGAGCACTCTTTTTTGTTCAAGGAGCGCAACACAGTGCTCTGGTGCAGGCAGCTTAATGCTTCACCGTTATTTCGTGAGTTCGATACGTAATGGCTCAGACTGAGAGAACCCCACATATAGACTTCGAATCCCAATGAAAATAGCGTGACGTTTGCCTCGATGATTGTATTCGCTATCAGTGAAGAACAAACATGAAGAATTGCTTTGTCATTCCGATTTTCATTAGGGAATTCGACGATTTTTAGATCTTTAGATGTGATAGCACGTAAACTGGGAATCAAGTTAAATAACTTAGTGATGTTTGCGTGATTTAGGATCAGCTTGTCCTTCGAGTCGATCCTCTCGATCATCACCTTATTACCTTGTTCCATTTCGTTCTCTCTTTTCGCCTTGCCTCTATGTCTCCCTTGGGAGTTCACTTGTGGGACCGAGTGAGCGATATTTGAAGGTTCCTTTGTTTTTCTGTTAAAGGTTCTGCCCACATCCCCCTCGGCTCTTCTTTTGTCTTCGATGTTTAATTTCTCTTCGCAAATCGTGGTGGTTTGGGGGTCCTCTCTTTCGCTCATTTGTGCTTTTAATCTGTTACATAAGTTAATCCTTTTTTCGTACAGAGTCACAAACGGCGGACTTCTCAAAATGTTGTGGTCCACTTCTGGGTTTGCTGGTTCATTAACAGGGTGACATGTTCTCGAGGTCTTTAGGACCGCGATCCGAGGAGTGGCAGCCAGATCCGAGTCCTGAGCCCTCAGACCTACGACTGTGGAGGGTTCTTTCTCTGTTTCTACTGGGCGATCGTTAGATGAACTCTCTTGTGAGTCCCCAATGGTTTTTAGAGAGCCATTATCTGGTTCTCTTATGACCTCCACTTCCTCCACGTCGTCGTTTGTAGACATATTCAGGAGCTCTTCAGGAACATCAACCGGCGGTTTAACAGCCTCCTTCCCTGGTTGGAGAGAGACCACTTCCCTAGACTGCTTTGGTCTTTGGTTGTTTTCTTTCAATTTGGATTTGGATAAATCTTTCGTCACTATCTGAACGAAGTTAAGGTTCCTCAAAAATGTGCTTTGTTTCAGTGCACACAGTTGGCGGTAATGTTGTACTTCTTTGTTTTATATTGCTGCTGTTTGGATTATTGTCACAGTGTGATCGTATACGAGTTAGACCTTCGTATTTAAATAAAGCTAAAGCTTCTCGGGCGACCTCCGCCAACAGTTTTTTGTCCAAGGAATCATTTCTCTTTTGCGCTCACATGAAGCTTTGAGTGAGGTGTCCAGGCCTTTTAACCCTTCCTTGATGTTACAAGAAGATTGGTTGCAAATTTGATCCAAATGAGCAACTTTTGTGTTCAATAGGGCCATCAAGGTTGAAGGAGTCCTTCATTGAGTCATTCAGGTTTTCATAAAGCTTCATGAACGGGGCCATGGAAATCGCAAGCGAATATATTATAACGGCTTATAGATCTACTTTTAGGCCAACGTCGCAGCCCTCAATATTCCTGGCCTTGGAGTTCCGCTGCTTCACTTTCTTTTGCTTAGAAAATCTTCCCCTCCTTATTTTCGGAAAGGGGCGTTCCATAAAGAACGAATCAGACAGGTCACAATTGTCTGATGAATTCATACAACTACTGGGTTGTGAATTTTGCATGGTCAGTGGCATTATATCTGGTTGAAGCCGTTTCACATTAACAGCTTTCTTCTGTGAGTTCATTTGATTAAATGACGAGTCCTGTGGGGGGCACTCGCTAATCCTTTCAATAGGCGCACATAAAGCCTGCTTTGCATGTTTGTATTGAACATTTGCCCAAATGTCCTCGTTTGGCTCCATTAATTGAGTGTTCTACCGTTTTAGAGCTACTTTCTGCATTTGTGGTGTTTCATCCTGCAAATTGTTGCACTTATTCAGTTTGCTTTTACATATTTTGTTCATTGCAATCATGTTATGCAGTATATTATTTACTACATCTATGGAGTCACGGCGCTCATCGCTTCTTGGACCCGCCAACTCCTCTGTTACTGGTATTCTTCCCTGCCAGGCCATTGTATTGGGATCATTAGGTAGTCCCGTCGAGGTGCAGAATACCTCATCATGAGGCTCCCCCGGGGCGGGCCCAATGAAGAAAACCTCAGGTCTTGCCTGTGGACTAGGAACCAGAGGACCAGCAGCTGGTCCATCGCACAGGGACCTGCCCCCCTCTCGGCTGCCCGCAGTGCCTCTCTGACGAGCTCCGTGTCTCCAGCCGAGGCGTTCTCTAACTCGGGAGGCAGGGCCCTCCCTCCCGAGCACGGTGACACGCGTCCTTTGCAAACCAAATGGTTTGCGTGCCCGTCAGAGGGTGCGCCGTCCGCACGCATGCGCGCACTGTCATCCGTGTGCAACCCCGCTCGCGGACCTCTGTCGGCTCCTGCTCCCTGGCCTCCCGCAGCCACAGCAGCTACAGCAGGTCGCCCCGAGGGGATCGGACACCGAACAACTCCACCCGCTTCTAGCGCCGGCCCCTGCACACCCGGCACCGTGCTCGCACAATCGCGGACCGGTGACACCCCGGGTAAGTAATCACAAAGGTTGGACTCATTGTCATCAGAGTGCAAAGAGCTCTGTCGGGGGCCCCTCTCGCCCATACCATCACCATCCCCAATACTACAGTCCGAGTTGCATGGGGCGTGACTCAGAGTTTGGTCACAACTAACGTTATACACATTAGGGATGGACGTTGAAATCTTTTCCGTTGCGACATTCTCTTCACAACTTGACATTGATTGGTCATGCAAAGCGTCTGTACGCACCCCGGTTGCAATATGGGCGGTATTGCTAGAATTGATAATGTTATTGTTAGTGTTGTAGCCACCCACACAAGGTTCTTCAGTCGTAGATGTACAAGAATAAAATCGACTTACTTTCCTTGCGCGAGGAGGATTTACAGTATTGCAGGCACCAGTTTCTTCCTTACCACGTTTCTTCTGTGCACGTGTTCTTGAAACGGGGGTGGCCATTAGTTATCTGCGCTGGCGCCACTCGCCAAACAGCCTAACAGCAGTTTGTCCAAGCCCTTTCTCCACAGTGTTTACACCACAAGGGCGCTAGAGACGGCCTTTTAAGGTCAGCTGGTCTCCAGGTCTTGTTCCCTTAAAGGCACACGCACCTCTCCTGTAGACTCTCCTTGAACACAGAGTGTGGGTCTCCTCTCCTCTCCACTTCACTCGCCACAGCTTAACAGCAGTTTGTCCAAGCCCTTTCTCCACAGGGCTTACGCCACAAGGGCGCTAGAGGCGGCCTTTTAAGGTCAGCTGGTATGCAGGTCTTGTTCCCTTAAAGGCACACGCACCTCTCCTGTAGACTCTCCTTGAACACAGAGTGTGAGTCTCCTCTCCACTTCACTCGCCACAGCCTAACAGCAGTTTGTCCAAGCCCTTTCTCCACAGGGCTTACCATTCTCCAAGCAAGTAGACCCTCAAGCCTTAGTGTCCTGGAGAATCTTGCAACTCTGAAGCTATCTTCAAATGGACCTATTTTCCCCACACCAGAATTTTCACTGTACTGGTCTGCTCCTCAGCAATAGCTCTGTGTATGGGCCTTCACTTAGCATAGTATTATAATAGGAAATGTTATATATTAAAGCATTTAACCTGCTGCTGGTGAATGGAGATACAAGGTGACTTATCTGTTCTGAGATCGGTCGGGTGGGGGTCTGTATGCCTGTCCTTCGACTCCTCTAATGATCCCAACCTGGCTTTAGCAATTCTGGCAATAGGATCCCTCCTGGATCTCCCTCGGGAGCCCAATCTCTTTACTCTGCATAATTAATTAATCTTTTGTGACATGCCTAATGCCGGAGATATGTCTCGAAGCGCAGGACCGGGATTTTAACCTGTGTTGCTCTGCGTTGTAATGCTTCCAAGACAAATGCATTGCCCCTAAACTGAATTTGGGATATTGGTACCTGGAAAGTTAACTAATCTCATACTCGCTTGAGAATTTCAGAGAAGAACCTACCTTTTGACTGCTGCAGGGATGAAAGTCACTCGAAAGTGTTTCAAAAATGAGATTTTTCTCTTTCGCTGTTGGGATCTTGCCCAGAGGCCAACACGATCTTGACCAACTTGGATGATGTCCTATTTCAGGAACTATTTATATAAAATGGAGATGTATCTCACTGCCTGTAAGAATTACCTTTAGGTGATTAATACTTCCGTGAAATAGCCATTTTCATAACCAGCGTACCAGCTAAACTTATCCATCAGAGACATGAGTGTAGGGGTGAAGTGTGAGGGGGACGACTGTTTAACAAACATGTCACCTGTGACCACAAGGCATTTGGTGTGTCCAGTCCTTATTATGCAAACCTTTTATTGCATGGATTTCCCATATAGCAACTGCTGACGTCTTCAAGGCCGTGTTAAAAATTAGTGGTAACCCGGTTTATAACCCTGTGAAAAGTGATGGATTTCATATAGTTAGTGCTGATTTGTAAATCTTTAGTGAATCAGAGAATGGTACTCCAGAATCATCTGTAAGGTGTCAAAAAGGTTGAACGTATATTGCCAAGTGATGTTGATGAAGACCCTTTCTGTGTCCAAGCTTAGTGACAGGTAGTGCTCGGGCTCAACTGGCATGGTGTAAAATGTCTAGGATTTGTCTGATGATGCTTGTTCCAGGGCTGATTCTGGCAACTCCCATCTGATCCGTAGCCAACATTTCTGATGCTACTGAGTCTGGCTGTCCATATCTTAGTCAGAATTTTGGCATCCATATTTATCATTGAAAACAGCCTCTATTTGGCATATTCTTGAGGGCCTTTCTTCCTCGTGAAGGAGGATTATGCAAGAGCATTTAATTAAGTTCATGAACCGTTTCTCCTCTGTACTTGCATTGTATAGTTAGTGTAGAGATGTGATTTAATTTTCAAAACGTTTGATAACTTGCGGTCTCTGCATCCAGGCCAGTGGACTTTCCAGATTTCATAGTCGAGACTGCTGCAAATAGCTCTTCAAGTGATATTTTTTCATTCTTTAGCTCCATGCTCAAGTCTGACACATTATTGTTAAGAATCATTTTGTCAGGCCCATCTTAGTAAGGGCGGGCAATTGCACCTTCATTCTTTCTTTGTTGGTTTCAAATAGCTTGCTTTTGGCGTTTTGATGGACCATCTAGCTTTTTGCTCACCTTGACCTGCAGCCTGTATGCCAGCATCTTAACAGCTTTTTCACCGCCCTCTCTGTACGATGCATTCATTTTCAACAGCGAGAACTCTGCTTTCCTTGAATAGTACTGATTGAGATTGTATTTTCTTTTTCAGTTTGGTGATGTAGTGATTGGATCACACCATTACGTATGGCCTTCTTCTGTTGAACTGCTAATGAGCTTTCAAAAGCTTTTTTTGAATGTTAATCGAATTTCTTTGATGCATGTCTTTTCATTCCCAAATGAAAGTCGACATTCCAGTTGATAGACATAAACTGATCACCAGCGTAAACTGGCGACATTGGACAAAAAGCTAAATTTGATTAGTGATTGTGACTAGTGATTGTGACCTAGCGGTCGATCTTTGGAATACGTCTACAAAGTGTCCTTCAAGCTTACATTTTAAATAGGTCAAATTTAAAGGTACTTGCGGAGACAACAGAAGACTGCAAACATTGTCCATCAAGTTACAAACAGATTGGGGGTAAAGCTCCCACTCACCTCCACCAAATCCCTGTACTGAAAAGATACAAAAGTTAAACAAAAGTTAAACAAGGCACACGTAAATCTGTGTTACGCTCACCTGGTCTCCACAGGGTCACTGAACGAAGCTGGACGGCAACTGTCTCCACCAGCGTCACACGTAGCGGAGTGGTGAATGGCTGCACATGCCCTCTCTGTTTTGCCCTTTCGTCACGAATGAAGATTTGCCTAAAATGTTGAAACGAGATGTTAACTAGCCATAAGGAGGAGGACCGGCTCCCACCTCCCGTGACCTCCTTGTGCACCCCTCTACTATGTCTCACCTTTGAGTTATGAATGGCAGACTCTCCATCCTGCGACTGTATGCAGGGGTGCGTTGTAGTTCAAGGATCTAGTTACTTTGCTGATCCTGCAGATTACTGTAGAGTTCCAGACAACTGTGACTCTGTGGGTAAGTCTTTATTCCAATATTTCTTGGTATGGATTGCTTTAGAGTTTAAGTTGCCAAAAGTTCACTACTGTGCTTGTTTCTTTGCAGATCCCCTTTTCGATGCACCCGATGAAGAGCGTCTCCTCTCCACAAATGATGAGCAGAATTCCAGAGGTGAGTTTCAACTCTAGCGCAATGTGCTAATGTCTAAAATTACGGTATTGTTCTTCTGTGCAACTAACCTGCTGTTCCTTTTCAGTTCTGCAGGTGCGGTGACTCCGGAGCGGCGATCGCGTGATAGTGTCTCGAGGGACCGTAGGGGGGGCAGCCTTCGGGTGAGTATTAGCGCTGCGTAAGGTTGATATGTTTTTAATGAGGCCTTTTTCCTCTGCGCGGCTAACCTGCTGTTTCCTTTCTGTTCGGCAGGTGCAGTAGCTCCGGAGCGGTGATCGCATGATGGTGCCTCGATGGATCGCAAGAGTGAGCAGCCTTTTGGTGAGTATTAGCACTGCGCAGTGTTGAAATGTCTTTAACGTGGTCCTTTGCTCTGAGCAGCTAACCTGATGTTTCCTTTTCTGTTCGGCAGATGCGGCGGCCCCAGAGCGACTGAGATGGAGCGTCAGGTAAGAACCTTGTTTCTCCTCTCTTCCTTTCTTTCCTTACAGGCAATGGTTCGTGAAGACCAGGACAGGCGTGACTGAAGACCGGGCTGAAGCTAGCAGACACAGTGAGCGTTACGCTGCAGGAGTGCAGAATAACGCGAAGCGTGTTCTGTTCTGAGGGTGTGGTTTATATAGACTAGAAGAAGTAGTCCCAAGGTGAAGTAGTGCCTCCAACCACACCCTACCCAAGTAGTCCCAGGTAAAGTAGTCGCTCCAGCATGCCTCAGACTGGGCTGAATGTCATTCCTCTTCCCCTGCAAACTGTCTTGCTTGAAAGAGCATTATGAGCCTGGCGCCAACGGCGCCAGGACTGAGTCCAGGAAGTCTTTAGGCAATCCTTTGGGGCCTTAAAGGTCCCCATAGGTGCTGGTACCTGGGGCAGGTTGGTCTGCTCCTGATGTCTTGGGCCAAGCACCGTGACAACCTGTAAATAAGGAAAGGCAACTTTAGTATAATGTGTTGATAGGATGTAGTGAATACACTTCAGTTTTAGTCATTGAAGAGCTGAGTATCTCTAAACATGAAGTGTCTTCAATTTATTTTTGCAAATCATCCCCTCTAATGAGAACGAATATGGCCAAATATGCTAGGCAATTCCCGTCTGAAGAAGACTACACCACCAGCAACCAGTGGTAAATCAGACATAGGAGACAGACCCGAAGACATGATTTTAACTTCTGAATTTTATTAAAGGAAAGAATACCTCTCTTGTCCCTTCTACCTTGATGATGGTTTCACTAATCTTCAAAGAAAAATAATAAAGTATTGCTAGTCAGGATGTTTTAAACAAAATTCTATTCTCCTTCCAAACATAAACTATCCTATCATCTGTCCTTACCACTAATGAAAAACAACAAACATATACTAGTTAAGAACCTCCCCTTTACTTGGCTAGTGCTGATTGATTTCTGACCCCTACCCAAAGTATTTTAGTTTTCTCTGGTGCAGTTCAAAATGTTTTTTAGTCTCTCTTCCTGGTGGAGTTGGCTTCTGGCCTCCACCCAAATGTTCCTATCAGTTCAAGTATCAAGTGGGTCAACTGACTTTGTAAGCATGCCCCTTTTCGATACAACAGGCTTGGTGGGTCTGTCTTGGCTTCACTTCTCTTAACTGAGAATGTCTTTTGCCCGACTCTGGGTCTCGTGTACCTCAGTACGTCTTGGATGGTTGTCTCGTTCACCTCTACTGTGTGTTTCACCCGCTCTTGGGTTATCGTGTGATGTAGCCCGGCGTGGGCTTCGTGGCTCTTCAGCCCTGCTTAAGTTATTGACTCTCTCACCCCCTTGTGGGGTATCTTGATGCCCAGCATGGGCTAGTAGGCTTTTCGGCCCTTCTAGGATTATTGTTGCTTTCACCCCCTTGGTGTTCAGCGTGGAGTGGTCTATACGGCTCCTCCCCCCTTCTGGGATTGTCACAGTTTTCACTTCCTTGAGGGGTATCTTGGTGCTAATCCCTGTGTGGGCTGTGTGGCTTCACAGGCCATCTCAGATTATCTCTGTTTTCACCCTCTCACAGGGTATCTTGGTGTTCAACCCAGTGTGGGCCTTGTGGCTTCCCAGCCCTTCTAGGATTGTCACTGCTTTCTCCCCCTCGTGGGGTATCTTGGTGTCTTACTGCCCTCCTCATGCTCTCTGTGTCAGCCGCATACCTGGTTCTCAGCGGCAGTGCTTGACATGGGAGGGGGCTTCTCAATTCGATACAGAACCGTGATTCTGATTTTCTTCATTGGCGGGTCTCCTGCTTCAGTTCCTACTGTCTGTGACAGGGCTCTTCCAGTATATCACAATGTGTCTTTTAGCTAATATTAACTGGAACTGGGCCATTTTCATCTTGGTCCTATCCCTCTTTTTCTTCCCTTGTAACAGTCCCAGCAAGCAAATGGTTGGTGTGCACCCATATGCCAAAAACTTGTTGAGTTTCTCCACATCTAAGACAAGTATGGGGGGCCTGCGTCCCATAGCATGAAGCCTTGACAGGGTCATACAAACCCTATGCAAGAAGTTATATTGAATGAATCAGAAGCGTGCATTTCTGGATATTTGTTTCATCTGTTCCCCCAAACTTTAACCATGTGCTCTCTGTTTTTTCCTCCACTTAACCTTCAAATCCGGCCTTGGTTGCCCATCTCTGAAACCCCTGTATAGACTTGTGATGGCCCCTCTATTCCCTCCCAGTGTTAGTAAAGCATGTAACTCCGGATCTGTGTCCGGCTCCTACAGAATGCCCTCCCACATGGCCACCATCTTCCTTACTACCCATGCATACCATAAGCATATTTCTCTCTCCATTGCTCGAATGTGAACAGCTGACCCCCTTCGATAAAGTCCCCTAATCTGTGGCATTCTAACGCTCTGTAACCCTCTTTCACCAACTCCCAAGGGGAGTTCCGGGCTGTATAACTCCTTACCCTGGGTTTTACGTCTGTGTCTGTTCCACGCTGTCCTCTGGATTTTATATATAGTCTCCCATTCCAACGATTCTATAGGTCCTCATAGTAGCTCTATTCCGTTTCTATGTTTCAGGAGTGTTCCCAGCAGCAGCCGTACTTCCCCCTCCTCTGAATCATTCCACCTTTCGACTGCCTGCAACTGTGCCGCCACAAAGTATAACTCGTAGTCAAGGAGGGATAACCCTCCGTCCTGATGCGACCTCCGAAGTGTCCCCAAGGACACCCTCTGTCTCCCATTACCCAACAACAGTTCCCTTACTTTACTGTCTAGCATCTTAAAGAAAGCTTTTTTATTTAGGTACGGGATGCTGACGAAGTAATACAACAATCGGGGAATTATCGCCATATTACACAGGGCCACCCTTCCCATCAGAGAAATCGGTACGGTCTTCCAAAGGTCTATTGCGTTGCCCACGGCCACTAGTGCCCTTCCCGTATTATATTCAAATGTGTCCTCTATCTCTCTATCTCGTGAAAGAGCTGCACCCCGAGGTAGCAGAAAGACTCACGGTCCCACTTAATTCCCCAATCTAGGAGCTCCTGCCTTCATTTCCTCCTAAGAGATGCCAGAGGGAACAGCACAGATTTGTCCTTACTAATAAGGAATCCTGATAGCCTCCGATACTGTCCCAATGCTTCCAACAGAATTGGTACATTTACCAGGAGGTTACCTACATATAATAAGGCATCATCCATGTCGAGCGAGATGCTGTGTCAATACCCCGAATCTCAATCACTGTTTCCGGCATTCACTTCCAGAGATAGCAAGCTAATGGCTCCAACGCCATTGCAAAGAGGAGCAGTGATACGGGCAACTTTGCCTCGTCCCCCTCTCAAGTACCCAGCTCTCAGAAACCAACCCCCATTTTCACCCTGGATATGGGGTCTCTGTATAACAGTTAGATCCATTGTCTTATGTTAGGGCCCAGACAAAACGCCTCCAGTACCTTAAATAGCCATACCCATTCACTGAATCAAAGGCCTTTATGGCATCTAAGGACAATAAGGCCATCTCCTCCTTTTCCAGGTGTGCGTGGTCCATTACATAATGCAGCCTTCTCATGTTCATGGAGGTATTCCTGCCAGCCACAAACCCACACTGGTCTGGATGTATCAGGCATGGGACCACCCTTGATAGCCTGTTTGCCAAGATCTTCCCCAATATCTTCACGTCTACATTAATCAGGGAGATTGGTCTGTAGAGTCACAGTAACACTGGCCCTTTTCTCTCTTCAATAGTACCGTAATGAGCGCTTCAGAGTCGTAGACCTGTGTAATGGCAGTTCTGGGAACCTCCCTCCTGATTAACCATGCCAACAAATGACCCGCCTTATCCCCCTCCCCATGCATCTTCACAGTTTACTGTTCCCTATTGTATCGGATGAGTCTCTGCTGCAGGTCTTGATGCCTCTGTAACTCCGTCGCTGAGTCCTCCCCTACCTGGAGTCCACTGATCTGCTCTGCTTCCAGGCATTTAACCTTTCAAGGATTCAGTGAAGGTCCTACGCACTCCCACCACCTTAGATATACATCCCCCCGCAATGTCACCTTGAATGCATCCCACATAGCCCCCATATCTTCCACGGACCCTTCATTGATCTAGAAAATTCGAGCTATCTCTTAACGTACCGCCTCACTGGCGGGCACCTCCTCCAGTGTTTCCACTTTCAATCACCACTGTGGTATTGGCAGATGCCTTCTCGCCCATTTATATTCCGTGACCAACGGAGAATGGTCTGACATTATCCGCCCCAGGCACTCCATGTTCGTAAGACCAGCACACATGCTTCCTCCCAACTAATAGATCATTTAACCGAGAGTACATGCCGTGCACCGGGGAATAGAAAGAGTAACCCCGTTCCTCCCCATGGGATCCCCGCCATAAGTCTCCCAGATCCAGGTCCTGTACAACTAAGGGTGAATAGAGTGGCAGAGTACTTTGATCGTACAGGTTCAGACATCCCTGATCTGCTCCTATTTGGGTCTAACCGCCAATTAAAATCCCCTCCCAGATAACCATCGCCATCCTGTCCTCCCCCATCCTCTCCCTCACCAGTTTGAAATATGTGCTGGAATCAGCATTTGGTGCATAGAAGTTCTTCAAACAAAGGGGTTGTCCCTCCAGTGTCCCCCGTAATATCACTGTTCTACCATCTGAGTCTACCCAGTTGTCTGTAATATGTATTGGCGCCCCCCATTATCCCGACCAAGACTCCCCTTGCATAGGGGGAATATGCAGACCATATCTGCCAGATCTGGGCCCAACAGGTGCGTCTCCCGGACCAATGCTACCCATATCCTATTGTGCTTCAGAAAGACACCCACTTTAACCCTTTTTCCTCACCTCCTCAGGCCCGGAATTTCCAGGTCCCTATCTTAATGTGCGTGGTGCCTGGCCATTTGAATGTCCATGCATGAACCCTCCCTTCGTCCTACGCCAGTACCGCCCAGCCCATACTGTGTAATAACCATGCAACATCAAAGTAGCTGTGCCATAAAATAACCAACAAACTAGTTTTAACTGTAACCTTCCAACTACTTTTCCACCCTCTCTGCACCATCCCTCCCCCCTTCTTTCCCTTTGCTCCTTCAGTGACAGCTCCTTGTTATTTCACCCACTGCAACCCCTTCGAGGAACAAGCCGACTCCCTCCCCCATTCACCCTCCGCCATAGTGTGACTCATCCTTTTAGCCCTCAACAAACCAAGTAGCGCCATGCTGCTACTTCCGAAAATAAAATTGCCCGCCTCGGAATCACCCTGCAGGGCAAATAGCTCCATGGTTCCGGGTGCTTGGCCACCACTCAAGGCTCCACCGACTTTTCAGCCACACCAAATCGGTTCCACAGATTCTTCTTTCTTCTTGTTAAGGTCCTTAGGCCATTTTGCCTCCCCTCCTTAGGTCACAACCAGTCCCGGTCATCACTTTCCCTTCCAGCCCCCGACTCATGTCCCATCATTACATTTCTTCTTCTGGCGATCTTCCATCACTCCCCTGGCTTCCATCCAGCTCCATACTTCTGGTGCTATCAGAAAAAAAAAGATTTGCTGTCTGCTTGGACCTTCAGTTTCGCAGGGAAGAACATCATGTAATGCATGTTAGTCCCTCAGTCTCCTCTTCACTGCATAGAAAGATCTCCTTTGCCTCTGGACTTCCTGCGTGAAGTCTGGGAAGATGAGGATTTTCACGCTGTCTCTCTGAAAATGTGCCCAATGTCTGGCCTATTGTAGAATGGCGTCTCTGTCCCTAAAATTTTACATTTTTACCACAATCGCATGTGGAGGTGCCCCCGGTGGCTGCACCCTCCCTGGCACCCTGTGTGCCCTTTCCACTGTGAACAATTTGGACAGACTTCTCATCTTGAAGTCCTCTAGCAGCAGTCTCTCCAAAAAATGTTCCATGCATTGCTTCTCCCTCCAGTACCCCAATCAGGCAGATGTTGCACCTCCTAGTGCGGCCTTCTGCATCTTCAGCTCTCTCCTCGAGTGTCCTGGTCGCCCCCATCAGGCTCATAACCTGTTTCTTCAATAGGGTCAGAGCTTCTTCAACGTCGTGCACTCTTTGGTTCACTTGTGTCACCCTTTTAATCATCTTCTTCATGTCTGCCCGTATCAAGGTTACATCTACTCCAACTTCTTGAATCTTCTTTTATAGCTACTGCGGGGCTTTGCATGGTGACCACCTACAGTGTATCCAACACCCCCTCCTGGTCACTTGCTGCCTCTCCCGGGCGTTTCCCCTGTTTGGGTCGTGCCCCCGCAAACTGCTCCATCTTTTGCTGCCATTTCACCATGGTGGGCAGTCTGCGACTCCACCTGTTTCTTGTACGAACCCCAGAGACCCAATGTCGGTACTCAGCTCCCCAAGCGTATGATTGGTAGCTTGCCCCGACACTCCACCAGCTACCGCCATAGGTATCTTGTCCGCTTCCTGATCTTGGCGTGATGTCCTCGGGTCTACAGACCCTAAATACTCTGGGTGGGCCTCCACTTTATTTATGTCCCACCTGAGGACTACAGTTCAGCAGACCCCAAGTAAGCTGGGTGGGCCTCCACTGTACTTATGTCCTGGACAATACTCATGCCAGCCTGCGGCCCCACACCAGCTTCCCAAATCTGATTCCAATGTCCTGAGCCGTTCCACCGTTTGCAGTGCTGCCCCAGTGTCCTGAAAGTATGGGCTTCCTCGTGTTCTTCGCCCCGGGTTCCCAGGCAAGGCCACCCGCTTTAAATTCACTCCCCCACCCACCTGCCTGCCGTTCTTGCACGGCAATCCGGTGCCCCTGCAGAGCCCTCTACTTGCTTGATGCCGGTTCTCCTACGGGTAGCCTCTGCTCCGACGTCGTTGGAGCACGCCTTGGTTCCAGGGAATCTGCAAGGCTCCATTCCTCCTGCGCCAACTACCTGGAGCTGCCAGGGGTTCCTCCCCGGCCTTGGCCGGCTAGCCATTACACAGCAGGCCCGCGTTGCGCCTATGTCCTCGTTATGTGCGACACTCGATCTCTGCCATGCAGGCACCGCTCGACACAGGAGAACCCGCATCCTGGATTGTCCCCGCCCACTCACAACACCAGTATTTCAGCACAAAGTGGTCCAATCGGTTCATATATCCGATATTTCAACAGGAGTTTTGTTGGCGGGCCATGGTGCTCCCGAGCTTCACTGCCTCATCGCTCGGCTCCTCGCCACGCTCCCCACCCCCTTGAGATAGGTGACTCGATTGGTTCCTCTCTTTATGCATGGATGGTAACAAACCCTGGTCAGAAATCAAACCATCTACATTTAAAGGACCCTGTACATTATTGTAGTGCGCAACTCCCATATAACCAACACACACTTGGGATTCTGTGTTCAAGTTTGTGTAAAACCCTTACTTGGGGATTTCTTGTTCCCTAAAAGGGGTGTCACCCCCAGTGGGGTCCTGCTTGCCCTGTGCCCTAGGGGGGTGTTAAGCATAGGAGGCTCACCTGCGTAATCCCGAAGGGGGTGGATCCCTGCATTTGTACCTGGATTTGTCACACACCCTAATGTGGTTCTGCCTTGTTGGCAGGAGTATGTGTCTGATGGACTGCCCTTGTAGGCTCTGTGAAAGTTAGTGAGCTAAAAAGTTGTTGCAGACACTGTGTGTGGATCCATCCATAGGAACAGGTTATTTGGCCCTGTTCATTCTCTTTAGTGGGTATGGTAAGTCAGACATAGGAGACGGACGCAAAGGCATGTTTCATAGTGTGTCCGTTTTATTAAAGTAAAGAAAATACCTTGTCTATTCCTACATCCCTATTAAAGAAAAGATAAACTGGTGCTAGTCAGGAGTTTGAATACAACTAAAGCTTGTCCTCTGTCCAAAGCTACTCTATCCTACTGACTACCAGAAACAATAAGAAAAACAGAGTTTAGCCCTTTTTACCTTATGCTGGTTGGTGCTTGACCCCCTCCCAAGTGTCTCTCAAATGTTGCTCTTGGTATTTCAGGCCTTGGCTTGCTTGTGCATTTCAAACACGTTCCTTGATTTTCTACACAAACAAGAAGGGATACTGATGCCCTCACCAAAGTCATGCTTAACTTGGAGAGTTTGTTCCTTAATGAATGACTTCAGTTTCTAAATCATCCATTTTGTGTGACACTTGCTCACTCCTCCAGGGCATTTCACTTCCTTTGAAAAAAATAGATTTTCTTGGTCCAGCATGGACCATCTGGCAGTTTTGTTCTCACGTAGTTTCCCACCATTCATGAGTGTCTTTGGTTCTCGGCCCGGACTGGGCTCTCTGGTCCTTCAGACTTTTTGACTCTCTGGTGACTCTTACTTGCGGGGTCTTGATTTCAGGTTTGCCATTCCCAGGTGTTTCTATTTTTCTCAGGTATCTGGTACCCTCTTGCATGGTCTTGGTTTAAGGTTCACTCATCCAGGGTGTATCAATTTCTTTAAGTCTTTGGTAGCCTCTGTTGTCGTTCCTTCCTTCAAATTTCACCACCTTCCTTAGCTGCTCCCTCAGTGGTTCAGCTATTGCTGCAAAGTCTTACATGAATTTCGTGTAGCATTTGCATAGACCTAAAAATGATAACAATTCAGACTCATCACTTGGTCCAGGAGCTGCTATAATACTCTTAACCAATTACTTCTTTTGAATAATTCCATCCTTTGACAGCTTGTTTCCCAAATAATCTACCTCACTTTGGTCTAGGTTGCACTTTTTTAGTTTGACTGTCATCCCACATTTCTCATGCTTCTTCAGTATTGTCTCTAGCATCCTTGTGTGTTCCACCTCTGTTCAGCTAAATATTAATGGTTCCATGGGTTAGTATCCCCTTAGAAATATCGCCATACAAGAATGGCGCCGTATTTGTGCGGTGATATTGACCCATTGAACCTGCTGGGGACACCCCTGCAACCCCCATATTATTTGAAAGGGAGCGGGCGGCTCCCCTGCAAACCCTGCTCCCATTTACCCTAAAAATTATCCCCATTAATAATATATCGCCTATGGCCGTTCCCGACGACCATATATATGGCAATATTATTGGTGGGGATAATATTACCTGATACCATATTAATCTCATCTTGAAAGTACATGACACCAGGGAAACCTCTAATCAATTTCCTTATGAGTTTTCTGAAAAACAGATGCCACAGTGCCAAACCAAAGGCTATTCTGTAAAACGAAATAGGCCATACGGAGTGATTGATGTAGTTAGATGTTTACATTGCTCCGTCACTTCAATTGGAGGATAGGCACTTCTTAAATCAATAGTTGAAAATATGATGGCATCTCGAATATTGTAAATCATCTCTGCTACATTCGGCATTGGCTATGCTTCCGTTACAATGTTAAAATTCAGTCCTCTCAAGTCAATACACAATCTTATAGCGCTGTTCGATTTAATTACCAAAACTATTGGAGCAACCCATTCCGATCCTTCTGTTTCTTTTAAGATCACTACTTTGATTATATCCTGTTTCACTATTTCAAGTAAGCCCATCAACCTTATTGGTATCTTCCTAACTTTACTCTTAGGGGGCTCTGCTCCTTCTCTTAACTTATTATGATGCTGATATCCTTCAGAGTACCTACCTTTTGCGAAAACACGTTTGGACATTTTGTGACTACGTCTTGATGTTGCAAACTTTGTTCTATCGTCATTACTTGCTCCGAGCCCCAGGTTTCCGCTCCATTCTGAGCTCTGTTTTATGTCTTCAGCTTAGTATGGGTACCCACTTTTCTACAACATTGATTTTTCCAAATATTTCTTTGTTCTTGAATTTAATTTGATCAATGAACCAGCCAAGTGATCTGATAGGATGTCCTGAATATGCATGCAGGACGCATGTAATCTGGTTCAATGTGCCCACTTTCTTTTCCAATTCCCCCTTGTACATGCTTTTTTGTATTAATGTATGCAGTGAGCCTGAATTAACCGCAAGCTCCATTTCTGTTCCTGCGATAATTATCTTGCAGGTGGCTCTCACAATATTGGC
This sequence comes from Ambystoma mexicanum, assembly GCF_040938575.1. NCBI lineage: Eukaryota > Metazoa > Chordata > Amphibia > Caudata > Ambystomatidae > Ambystoma > Ambystoma mexicanum. The sequence continues at coordinate 67,902,170 of NC_090939.1, forward strand.
AAATTGATTCATATCTTCATCTGGGTACCAGACCATTAACACATCTTTACAGTGTTCACCTTGTAGGGTATTTTGTGGAGATTTGGGGCCTGACGGTATTTTATTACCGCCGAAAAATAACTTAGCAATAATCACTCCTCGTATTCAGATTGGGCCCTGTACAACAATAATACAGTGGACATGCATTATTTCAGCACCCAGACATGCATATTTGGTGTGCGTGGTTGGTATGCGTATTTGGTGGTATTTTGGTGAGCATTATTCCCTTGTTTTATTGGTGGCCCCAATGTCCAGAATCCCTTATCTTTGCTTAGATTTTTCGTGTAATCACTAGAGAGACCTCAGGCCTACATTTCAGGAATACCACATTTTCAGTGTTAGTGTTAGTGTGCCACCATGGGCGATCTCACTGACTTATTTACGACAGAGAGCTATATGTGGTAATTTTGTGGTAATTTCCACTACCTTATATACGGTAGGGAACTATGTTCAGAGAGTCTCTCTTCCCGTTGGCTCATGTACCTCCAACAAGCTATGCTACAATCACTCACAACTGTTCATACTGAATCTGATCATGCAAAATGACAATTGCACTGTTTAAAAATCTCCCCTCATCAGCACTGTATTGGTAAATAGAAGACACACCACCCATCTGCTTTCAAATATTTTTCTGTATTATAAAAGTTGCATTTAAACACGATCTCACTCTTTACAGAAATAACTAAAACAGCACAGTAACAGCTTTGTCTATGACACACTGCAAAGAGAGTGGCGGAGAACAGAACTCAAATTGCAACATTAGCATTTGATTAAGGCATGCACAGGAATCCTACACTGACTGCATATTCTCGTACACACTAAGCTCCCACACTTATGTAATTACCTTATCTGTTCAGTGAAGTTTTCTTTAGCTGTTCTCTTTCTGAGTGTGGCTCCCTTGAAGATTAACCCCAGTAAAAGGATTGCCTGCCTTCTCAAACCGGGGTCATTGCCTGGAATTCTCAGCTTTTGCAGATAGGAATGCTCCAACCAGGAAAAGGTCTTCCTCCCAGCTCTGCCAAATCTTGACTGCCTTTCTTCTTCCTCAAACTCCCCCCAGCAAAAACCTGATCACTCCCTCTAGCATGATACTTGCTATGACGCTGCTCCAATCAGAATTAATCACGCCATCTCCTCCTTCTCTACACAATGGCTCATTTTTATAGTAATACTTTGTAACCAACTGATTTCCTGTTCTTTCGAGCCCATTTGCTTCCTGTAGTTATATGGACAGGGCAGCAGAGAGAACAGAAAAAAAAAATGGATGTGCGTTTAAAAGTTCACTTTCAGAATAGGCCTAATTCTGCAGTGGAGACACATTTTTATTAGTGGATTATGTTTCATTAGTCAGGTTAGTTATAATTTATGTTAGTTGTTATTTTCAAATGTGTCTCTCGCACCATAGGCATTTCAGGTGAAAAATAGTGTGCATTTTTGAATGTGCACGTGTGCTTTTAACTGTAAAAATAGATTTGCATCTTATATGTTAAAATCGTTTTTGACTGAATGGCCTGTCTTTCCTTGTTAATCTGATAACACATATAGCAATGCACCGCACCCTTGTGGTGGTGCTGCAAAAAAAAAATTGCTACCTGTGCAGTAGTGCTGTACTCTGTGCTGTTTGCTACCTGTGTAGTAGTGCTGTACTCTGTGCTGTTTGCTACCTGTGTAGTAGTGCTGTACTCTGTGCTGTTTGCTAAATATCCTTACAACCTCATTAAACGTTTCATGTAGGTTGTCTAAGTTTCCACTGGTAGTGCTATCAACAATTGATGCTACTTGGTTCCTTTCTTTGGTAGTACTGGTTTTGCCATATTTGTTTCTGCAGACCTTTGCCAAATGACCTATTTTTCAACATATTGCACGTCTTTCCAACTGCTATGCAATGTTTGGATGGTGCTATATGATCCTGTGATCTGCACCTATAACACCGTCAGTTTGTTTAGTGGCCAACATTTTGGCTTTTGTAATTGTATTTTCCAGAGAACATACTTGCCTTTTGTCTAACATTTTGTCTTGTGCTAATACTTTGCATGCATTCATTAACCTCTCAATGCTCTTCGCTATGCATATTGGAGAGCGAGAGAGAACTGATTCTTCCCATATTCTTCTCTGATGTGATCCTTTCTAGTATGCAGCATTAACTGATCTCTAAGTACTTCATTTAATAATTGGCCAAAGTTGCAGTGGGCTGCGATGCATCTTAGCGCAGCCACATTTTCATCAATGGATTCTCTAGGTAATGTCGCAGTGTAGAATATATGTTGCTCAAGGATGACACCGGGTCTTTTTAAGGGTCCGGCGGTAACCGTGCTGCTGCTACTGGCGGCTTGCCGTCGGACCCGTAAATATTTACCGGCGCCTGACTTCACGGTGCCACCGGGAGATTACAACTCCGGCGGCCTGAAAAGTCAGGCGCTGGTAAAATGTAAGTCCCCATTCCCATAGAGTCCGATAGGGAAGTGTTGCCCAGTGTTTGGCAGCGCCCTTGAGCCTGTCAAGGACCAGGTCCAAATTCTTCTGGTGAAACATCGGGTCCTTCACACACACTCTGATGCAGATATTTAATTGAGTTCCTCGCTATCGTGAGCGGACAACCCTCTAGTATCACATCCTCCCCTTCTTTTATCGGCATGAGCTCAGATTTGTCCCATTTTATCCTAAGACCGCTGACCTCTCCAAACCTCCTAAATACCTTGTGTGTTTTGGGTTCCCCCAAATAAATAAGGACATTGTCGGCATGCATTAAAATGTGGTCTCCCCCCATCCCCCGTTAGACCACACAAAGGCTTTCAGCTGGGGATCCGATCTCACCTTTACTGCCAGTGGTTCCATCGTCAGCAAACAGTGGTGATTGGGGGAATCCTTGCCTGGTTCCCTTTTGGAGTGGAAAGGCCCCAGAGGTACATCTGTTAACCCTTACTCTAGCAACCGGGCTGGTGTACAATAGCTGTACCCATCTCACAACTCTGGGCTCAAAGCCAAACTTTGCCAAACTTTGCCATAACCGCCCAGAGGTATTCCCACCCCACGGAGTCAAAAGCTTTCTCCGAGTCTAACGCAATTACCGCATGTGGGCCCTCTAGGGAGGAAGCTGCACTGAGAGCATTATGTAGTCTTTGGATGTTCATTCTGGTTGCCCTACCCTGCACTGATCTGGATGGATTAAGTGGCAGATCACTGGTAATAGTTTTGTTGGCCAAAACTTTCTCTAAAATCTTGGCTTCTCCATTAATTACAGAGATTGGGCGGTAGGTCCGGGGGCTTTCCTTTTTTATTTATCGCTACTACCGTTGCTTGTCTAATATCCTCTGGTAAAATACCCTCCTCCAGACATTCCAGAACCATGGCCCTCATTTCTTCTGCCGGCCCCTTCCCCACCAATTTCCAGAATTCCACTGGAGTTGTGTTATGGTTTGCTGAATCTCCTCCAGGTCTGGTCTACTTCTAGCCTGTCCCGCTGCTCCGGAACCACATCCGGTAGATCTGTAACCCCCAGATACTGAGCAATCATGGCAGTGTTCCCTGTGGCCGGGTCCCGGCGTAGGTCTCTGTAGTACTCTGCAAATTCCTCTTCGATATCCTCACTCGTACACTTCATGTCTCCCCACCCCCCTAATTTCCTGCACCCTGCTAGCCACCTTGTCTCTTTTTTGTAGCCATGCGAGAAGTGTGCCACATTTATCCCCCCGCATCAAATATGCTCGCCTCTTTAACCCAATAGGCCGTCCTGACCTATGCCTAATGTGGTGTGCCTATGCTGCCGAAAATGTCCCGTTCTAGCTGTTCCATCCGGTCTCCGCGGTCTTTATGGTGCTGCCTTATAACCTGCCCTCCCCCTTAACACTGCTTTGTAGGCTTTTCATGACGTGAAGCGACTGCCCACCGTCCCTGACTTAATTTGAAAATAGACCTCCCATTCATTCCAGAGACCCACCGCGATCCCCTAAATTTTCAGGTAGAACACTTTCAGACTCCAGCCCCCCTTCTGTCTAGTTTCCTTTCCCCCTGAAAGCTGATAAGGATCACAGTGAGTTCTGAGATGCCTCTTGGGATAAATGTGGCCATCTCCACCGTACCTAGCATCGGGCTTGGGAAAAGTAAATAATCAATTTGCCAGAAGAAGGAGTGTGCATTAGAGTCAAAGGGTGTGTATAGGCCTTCTTAAATAGGTCGATCTATCTTCCTCAGGCAGTGCTGTGTCATTGAAATCCTTCTTCCCCATCATGTCCTCCCCCGTATTTGGCTAAGCGGTTTTGTACCAGCCTCAACGCCTCCCTTGTAACGTTGGAGGTACATACACATTCACTATACATACTGTTGTGTCCCCGTAAGTACTCTGTGGTCGAGCATGCAGGGTTTGCTTGAGGATCCAGGGAAGTGGCTACTTTAGTCAAGAAATCATTATAGCTGGAAATGATGCACATAGAAAGGGACCAAAGGGGTAGGATGGTTCTATTCAGCGGTAGACCCGGGACCGTTCCCCTACTCTGAATTCTGTGGGGCCTTTCCACTGAGAAGAATTGAGAAAGCCCAGAAGGCCCATCCAGTCTGCCAGCCAGCTTTGGAGGTACAGCTCCATGGAGGGACCCTCTGTTTTCTCGGGTAGGCCCAGTATACTGATGTTGCTGTGATGGGCCCTCCCTTCCGCATCCTCCACCCTTTCTTCCAAGTCTTTTGTCTTACTTTTGAGTTCTTGGATGTCTTTTCTCATTGGTTGCAGTGCATCTTCTACTTCCGCAATCCTCTGCTCTGCTTCCCCCACTCTCGCAGTTATTTTCTGTAGGTCCTGCCGTAAGAAGCTCACATCGGCCCCCACTGCAGCCACTTTTTTTTCCCAGAGAAGATTTGGATTCTTTGAGTGCGAGGAGAAATTCATCCAGTGAGGGTGTTGACTGTGATGCTTCCACACTATCCTCATTTCTACCTTCCCTGCATTTCGCTGGCTCTATTGGGGGTATCATGCAGGTGCGTATTCTTCCTCTTCTCCTTCGCCATGGTGTTTACTGCCGCTCTATCAGTTGCCCACAGCCTGCTTTTGTATACTGCCCCTGTGGTGCAGTTAGTGCAAACCTTTGTGTGTAAGAGTGCTTTGTTGCGCTATCCCTCTTATGTTGCCTCAATTTCGTGTGACTTATTGATGGCCTCCACCTGGGCCCCTGCCTTCCCCCTGCTCCAATGGAGGGGGCTGGTGGAGAAGGGGTGGTCCGGTCGGTTAAGGCCCTCTGGATGAGGCAGTCAATCTTCCATCACCCCCTTCAAGGGAGGGTGCCCACATTCGCTCCTCTCCCTTATTCCTTGCCGAGGCACTTTGTGCCTTTGTGGAGCGCCATGCGGTAGAGGAGCCGCCTGTGTCCGGGTCTTCCACGGAGCCGCAGTCAAGTTTGTCGGAGTGCCCCTCGAGGCCTTTCCGATCCCAGCCGCACTTCTCTGTAGCTTCCGCCTCCAGGCAGTGACCATTAGTGTTGCAGTGTCATCTTGGCTCCGCTGGAGCCGAGCAAGCAAAGGCGGATACTCTTCTCTCCACATTCCGCCAGTGGAATAATGTTGCCTGGACTTCTCCCAGGCTGGTTCTCGTCTTTTGAGCCTCGGTAGGCTCAGATCTGATTAGTTTGTAGGTGCGTAAGACCCTCGCCAGCGGTGTCGGAGCGGAGCTAGACAAGGACAAAGATTTGCTGAATGCTTACTAATGCCTTTTTTCTGTTCTTTTCCCTTTTCCTTAGGAAGCGGTGTGCCGGGAAGGGAATGACACCGCCGAAGATGCCCGCAGAACAGAAGGAGCGATGAATGATGGGCAGAAGCGCCGCAAGGTAAGGCTGTTCCTAATGGTGTTCTTGTTCTTGCAGGAGCTGAGCGCAGAAGAAAGATGCAGGCCTACTGGAGACCGATCCGAACACGGTGAGTGTCACGCTGCAGGTGCAGAAAACACAAAGCATGTTTCTCAGCCTGGGCTTGGCTTAAATAGTCTCTGGGTATCCCAGGTGCCTCTGGGCTGAACCACACCCAAAAGACTAGACCGCACATGCAGTTCTGGGAACCGAAATATGTGGGGGCATCCATCTTGTCCCCATCAATGCACTACAAGTCCAATCCTCAATGTTATCCTATGGGAGTGGGTGAGTCTGGTGCCACAAGCACCAAGTCTGACTCCAAGTGGGTCTTTGGAGGGATGGAGAGGCCCTTGAGGGCCATGTAGGTGATTGTGGCCTGGCTCCAGCCTGACATCTTGGAGGGCTGGGGACATGAGGGGCAGGAATTATGACAGAGGGTGGAAAATGGTCTGGCAAAGAATGACCAGGCCAGTAAGGACAGAACTCAGGAGGTGAGTCTCCTGCAGCAAAAATTGTCCCAATACTTCCAAAGCAGGCAGGAAGCACAGAGAGACAATGAGGCTCTCTGTGGAAAAAATGACAGGCTCCATAGACAAATAGCTATGCAGGAACACCTAATAGAGACCAGTAAGGCCTTAATAGAAGAACAAAAGGGCCAGGTTCTTTCATATCAACAGGGAGTAGGGGCTGAAATAGATGAGCTCAGATTGGAGAGGGACCCCCTGGGCATAACCTCAGGAACTCTGGCACCAGAGTCCTCAATCTCTTGAATTCCATGGACTCTGCCAACCCCATGTCCACTGGCTCACATGACCCAAGGGCCATGGGGATGGTAGACTTCAACCCAATGAGGAATATGGGGATAATAGGTCAGCGCCTCCCAGAAATGGATGGGTGGGCATCTGTGTATGGGTTCCCAAGTGCTAGGGCCATCTTCTCTGATCAGGGACACTCCAATCAGGGGAGGATCATAGAAATGGATTCTCAGAAATATAACTACCCAGAGATCAGACGCTAAAATTTGCTGGGGAAACTGTGTGAGGGTAGGCCCACCAAGAGCATACTGAAAACCTCTTCCCAGCTAGGACAGTGGGGGTGGGGGGTACTCAGCCAATCCTGGGAGCAAGGATGAGTCAGAAGACTCTTCTGAGCGCCACAGGACCGAAGAAACTAGGCCCCCACATTCTGCCAGCCATTCCCAAGCTCGCAGAATCCGGGAGAGCCTAGAAGACCAGACAGCCACCTCTGGCAGCAGTGCCTCTGAGTCAGAGGATGGGTGGACCAGGGTGACAAGGACTAAAAAGGCCAACAAAGTCAAGAGGGCTTTACTCAAGGATCCCCTAAAACAAATAAAAGCTATTAGGAGCGTCATTATGCCCTACCAGAAGAATGCAAAATATTTGATTTGGGAGCACCTTGAGTTATTTGAACAGATGATGTAAACTTTCCATTTGAAGGACAGCCAAAGCTGTATTCAATATGTAAAGTGGACATTTTCTCCTGAGTACTCCAGCTTCTTTGCGGGGCTGGAGGATCAGAACCATTCTAGGTGGTCCACCTATATGGCAGCCTTCCTGAAACATTGTTCCATTCATAGGAACCCTCAAGAGGCTCGGAAGGCAGCCTACAATTTACAATGTGGGGAAGACCAGGCCCCACAAGAATTTGTTCAGGAGTTGAAACGCGCCTTTGCGCAGAACACTAGAAGGGTGCGCACTGACAGTAAAGAATTTGTGAACACCTTCTTTCATGCTCTCCTTAAGTATATTATGACCCAGCTAGTGAGGGACTTTCACGAGAAATGATCACTAGACTGGGTCATTGAACAAGCAACGTGCATCTATGAGGTGCAGAAGCCGTTGGAAAATAAAAATAGTAGCAAAAGCCCCAATACAACCAACACCCCAGCTGCTGCTAAGGTGGCGGAGGTGACGGTTGCCCCCATTTTAGATCTAGAGATGGGGGGCTCTAAGAACCTTCCCGCACAGAATCCAAACAACCCCAAACCCAGAAGGCCCTCGGGCCAATCCCAAACAGAGAGCCAAGGAGGTAATCCCACAAATGGGACCCCTAAATCCCCTGACTACATCAGCCCACGCTACAAGGGAAATAGACCCATCCTGGGGTATGTGTGGACTTTTACCCAGGGAACTTCCCTCCTCACTTCCCCCAGGAGGGCAGTAATCCCCCAAATGCCAGACCAAATTTCTTACCCATGTACCCGCCAAATTTCAATCCCCAAAACAACCCATCCTTCTTTCCCCACTTTCCTGAGCCCAGACAGCCCAATCCGGGAGAGGGGAGGCCAAGGGTGGAGGGGTACCCAAACTTTCCTAACCAGGGGTATTTTGCGAGAAGGGATAGCTACCCTTCCTGGGATCAACCGAGGGGAGACTGGAGAACCACGTACCAGCCAGCGCGGGTGTCCCAACTAGAGCACCAGGTCCAGAACGTGGCACAGGACCTGGGTCGCATGCTGAGGGCTCAACAGAACCCTCAGATGAGCATGGCGGCTCGCTCGGAATGCCTCAAATCCAGGATCTGGTGCTCCAGAACAATGACTGGGGAAGAACCCCGACAACCCACCGGTTCCCAGGGAGGAGGCACAGGGGGAAGGGGAGTGTAAAGCCTTGGAGGAAGCTTCCTTCCCCACTTGTGGAAAGCCCCTGGAAACCCAGGAACCGGAACCAAAATCTCCTGCCCCGGAAAGTCTGCAACCCAAGGAGCAGAGGGCGGGTAGGAGAAATAAAGAGCCCAAAAAGACCCATTCTGTGGAGGAGGTACAAATCTTTGAGTTTGAAGGAGAGGGATCCTCAGAGGATCCTGGGAAAAGGATCTTCTCCTTCAGGGATGGGGGAACTCCTCCCAAAGAAAAATGGGTCCCAAAGGATCTTAATCCAGACTGGGTAGATGTGGGGACCGAGTTATCATCATCAGTACCCAGAATGACCAGCACGAAAAGCTTCCCCCATATCTAGCTGTCACTTTTTCTTACAGATTCCCAAGATCCTAAACAGAATCCTGCCCAAGTCACCTCTCTGTCAGTATCCAAAGCCAGGCAATTAACCTTAACCCACCCGTTGGCCAAAAATATGCATTATCTTTACCCCCTTGAGGAAAAGGAGGGAAGATTTTATGCCCCGGTCCAAATAAATGGCAATGTACAATTTTGGCACTGGTGGACACTGGATCCCAGCTACCCTTCTGTCAAAAAGGGCCTTTGATCAACTGAATTCGGGAAGGGGGGAGAAATACCAAACTCCTCTCACCCCTCTTCCTGGACAACTTCAGAACTTCAACGGGAAGGAAATTCCCATCGAGGGGACTGAGGATTTGGACATTAAAATTGGGTGACAAAAGGTGAAGCACCCGGTCATAGTTGTGACTCCAGAGAGCACACCTTGTTTACTAGGGAATGACATCCTGCGTAAATTGTCTCCCCTCATAGATTGTGTAAACAAGGTCCTCTGGACCCAGACTAAACAACCAATAAAATTGAAACAGAGTGTCAACCATGTTAGTTTAAACGGCACATGCCAAATGGTTGAACAAAAACCTGACCAAAATAGAATTTCACTTCCAAAATAATCAAATCCCAGACGTGACAGTAATTGCAGTAGGACAACAAAATAGTGATGGGGAGTCCTCTCTATTTCTGAAAATCAACCTTCCTTCCAGTCTAAGGTGGCATTCCACACTGGAAGGAAACACTCTGAAATTCTATACCAATTCACAATCAGAAGATCCCATTCCTATAGTCCAAAAAGATGAGATATCAGCTCAAAACCTGGCTGATATTCAGAAAATTGGAGAGCAGTTGTTCATCCCTATTCAGTTAAATGAAGGAAAGGACTCTGTTCTTGCCCGAGTGTGTGTGAACAACGGTAAGAGCTTCATCAGCGAGGCCATGTTCTGCAAACTCCCAAAAGGTCCAGCCATTCCCACATTTAAACTGTTAGACAAATCGGAAATGGACCTGGAAACACCCAATTCCAAACATCTCCTGCCTAGCAGGTGCATGCTCAAAATTTCCATAGGCGACAAGAGCATAGTCCATAATTGCTGGGTCGTGCGAGATGTCCCTGCTGCATTTTATTTGGGCAGTGACATTCTCAATCGCTTTGCCATTCGCTTGGACCTAATAAACTTCAAAGCTTGGTCCCGATTAGCGGGTAATCCCATGGACTTTGATGACCCAGAGAAAGCATTTTGGTCAGCTCAACTGCTGCCATATGCATTTGAAATTCAGATTGGAGAGGAAGTCACCATCCCAGAACGGACCCAACAATTCTCATTGGAAGTAAAAATTAAAAGAGGACAGAAACTGAAAAACCCTGATGCCTATGTCCATCTCAATACTCATTTCCAACGGCAAGGGTTGGGGGTAAACCCAACACCACCAGTCAATATAGAACACAGCACCATTCCAATAGAGGTGGATAACAGCGACCTAAAGAGTATCACTCTGGGCGCAGGCACCATTATTGGAATGGTGGTTGATGACTGACATTTTTCCATAGATTTAGGTAATGAACTGTTAGGACCAATCCCCAAGGACTGTTTTGACAGTGATAGTGACGATGACACAACACCAGACAGGATCTTCGCCCGGCATGGGGGGAATTTCCTGGTGTACTCTTCCTGCCCTTATGGTAAGGAAGATGTGACCTGTGACTTCAGGAGGGATGAGGTGATCTTTCAAGTCAACGAGGACTGCCTAACCCGCCTGAAGCCATCAGTCCAAATCAGCACTGTGACCAGGGACATCTCCACCCAGCTGAAGGAGGCCGCTGAGATAGCCAAACCGGAAGTCTTTCCAGGCTTCAGGCAGATGGTTGAAAAGAGAGTCAACCTAGCTGACGCCTGTGAGGCTCTGGAGCAAAAACAAAAATTGAAACAAGTTTTCTTAGATTTTCAAGATCTCTTTGCTGTGGACTCATATGACTGTGGTCGCACCGACCTACACACAACAATTCCCACGGACCCTGGCATGACTCCAGTGTTTGTGAGGCAATATCGCTTGCCTCTCGCATCAATGCAATGGAGTCCCTTACTGAAATAATTAAGAACCTTGAGTCCCGTGGGATAATTCGTCCAGTCCACAGCACCTCCAATAATCCGGTGCTGGGGATTTTGAAACCAAACGGCCAGTGGAGACTCTGTGGTGACCTAAGGGAGCTCAACAAATGGGTCCATACATCCCGATGGCCTGTTCCCTACATTGACCAAGGGCTGGCCCAGATCCAGGGGTCAAAGGTATTCACTGCAATTGACCAGACCAATGGGTACTGGACTGTACCTGTCAGTAGGGAGGACCAATACAAGCTGGCCTTTACCTTCGGGGGGCAGCAGTACACTTGGACCCGGACTCCCTTCGGATACATCAACTCCAGCAATGAGTTTAACATCTTTCTACACAAGGTCATGCCCGACCTGGATGAAAGGGGTAACCTGGCCTATGTAGACGATGTTCTCGTCAAAAGCTCAACTGTGGAGGAACACATAGCGGAGATCTGTTATGCCCTGAAACAGCACGTCTTTTTTCTCTGCTGTATTTCGCGCCGCCATTAACTGAAGGTGAGCCCCGTGCGCCCGTGGATCCAGCATTAGGTTGCCATGACTCCGCTTCGTATGCGCATGCGCCGCGGTGTATTATTCTTCTCTCTGCATTTGCGCAAGCACATCCTGGGGACACAGCTTCATTCTGAGTTCCACCGAGATCCTTATTCCAAGTATCCACAGCGGCTCGTGAACAGCAGGTACTCCACTCATTTTGGGCAGCCTGCCAGTGCACGGGATTCGATCTTCTGTACCTTGCCTTTACTGTGGATACTTTCTTACCATTTTGCCGCATCTTTCTCTGGCTCTCACAGACATATGCAGCTCCGCTCCACCGCCGTGTGCTAGGCTTCTCCAGCACATTTTTCGAGTTTGCCTACCTCCAGGAACATACAGATGTCCATTTTGCATTTTTTCATCACAAGTTCAAGGTACATCCAGCCTTGTGCACACTTTTCACGCAATCATTAATTGTATGTTCAGGTCCTCCTCTGTGGTAGTATGATAGGGGACATTCACTTATCAGAGCCTCTCTCTGCCCTTCCTCTTTTTACCAGCTCTTCGCTGTGAGGTGTACTTACCACATCCCAGATGAGGGATTCACCTGATTCCAAGCATCCTTAGCCTCCTGGATACAACCCAGGACCCAGTCCGGTGCAAGGTCAGTTCTTGACCATCAATACGAGAAAACTAGAGCTTTTAATTAGTTTTTTGTGTCCTTTGCTTTCAGTAGTGACATATTTATGTACTAGGTTTTTTAACCACTGCGCTCTCACATTATCCCTTATACACCACGTGTAGTAATCTTTGTTCCCCTTCATTCTCTACAGGGGAAACCTTACCTTGGCTCCATGAAGAAGGCTGTGACCCACTGAAAGCCGAAACATCCTGGGACCCTCACATCCTGCGGTGCTGTTAGGTCCCCTAAAAATCTTTGTTTGGATTTATTTCAGTGACGTCGATCCATTATATTTGGTCACCCTTTAGCCTGGCTATGTTAGATCCATCCAAGGTCTTCATTTTAGAGGAACAATAGGTTTTGTTCGTTCTACTTTGGTTAGGATAACATGTCTAAAAACCTGATGTAATAACATGGCAAATAAGGAGGAGAACAGAATGTATTAGAATTGTATATGTGTCTCTCTCTATTACTGTTAGCATGCATATTCATGTATCAATTTGTTTTGGTTTTGATTTATGCTCACCGCACAATTTTTATGTTGGTGTGTTATTTGTGCGGGTTGATTGCACCTTTGCATATTGAGCTCATTATCTCTTTATAAAATAGTCAAGTGGATGAGGACAGTAACTTAAATATCTACACCTTCCCTAGGATATGCATAAATAATACCACTGAAGGGTAGCTAATACACTACAGATTTGATTTGCATTGAATAAATCGCAATTAGCTCTGACTCCCACAGCCAGGACACCCCTCCCCCATTTGTATACTGACACAGTTGAGGGCTGCCAGAGCAAAACTCTCCTTTTAAAAGGCACAGTGGTGCAGAACCCGTGTCAATTTCTTAGGGCATGAGATAACTCCTCAGTGTCTCTGTCCCCAGGAAAATCAAGTGGAAGCACTCCAGAAATTAAAAGACCCCACAACTCTGCGGGAACTAAGGAGCCACCTTGGACTAACTATGTACAGCAGAAAGTTAATTGAGGACTACGCAGAGATCACAAGACCCCTGATCCATCTTTTGAAGGGGGGGGTCAAGTGGGAGTGGGGTCCAGAACAAGCCGAGGCAGTAAGACCACTCAAAAGAAGCCTCTCCCAAGTGCCTTGCCTAGCTTACCCTGTCAAAAACAAGGAGTTCTTCTTGGAGACAGGGCTCTCAAATACATGCTTGACTGCAGTATTATATCAAAAGCATGACAAGGTCAATAAAGTAATCTCCTATGCGAGTAAGACTTTATCCTCTGTGGAGGAAAAACTCAATGATTGTAAGAAGGCACGCCTGGCAACGGTGTGGGCATTGAAGAATTACCGCCCGTTTATCCAGGGGGAACACATCATAGTGGAGACTCCACACCAACCTTTGCAATATCTTCAGAGTGACAGAATCCGGGCCGGAAATGTGAGTAATTTCCAAATTACTTCCTGGATTCTGTCAATGTAAGGCTTTCCTGTGGAGGTCAGATATGGCCAAAACAAGAAGAGTCCCCTCACGCAAGGTCTGGCTGACTTGCATGATTGTGCCAGAGAAAACTGTCTCGAGGACAAAAGTCTTAAAATCAAGGACAACATGGAGACATACCTTAATTCCCCACACAAAGTCTATGAAGAAGACAAGTGTGAGGGAATGCCCACTGTCTATGTGGATGGGTGCTCCTACCATGTTGAGAACAACGAGGAAAAGGAACTTGTGGCCGGCGTAGGGAATGCATGGGTGAATGATGCCCCAGAACCCTCCGCTGGGTACAAAATCAGTCCCCGAAGTAGTCAAGTGGCAGAGCTGATGGCTGTGCATCAAGCCATCCTCACTGCTGTCCAACACCAACTCCACGAACTGGTCATAATCACAGACTCAGATTATGTACGGAACGGGTTTGTGGAGCACCTGGTTAACTGGAAAACTAGAGGCATGCTATGTGCTAATAACAAACCATTGAAACATGGGAAATTAATACTAAATATTGATCATCTGGTCACCTCGAATGGGATGACTATCTATTGGAAAAAGATCAAGTGTCATTCTAAAGTAGAGGGACCAGACAAAACTGGAAATGACATAGCTGATCAGCTGGCCAAAACCGGAATCATCCAAGGGGATCTACTTGAGATCGAGTCCCTGTTGGGGGAAATCCAGGTCACTGCTATCACTAGGTCCCAGACAAATGCTCACAATGAATTCTCAACTGCACAATGGAGTTAGGAGACCCCAGATGCTGATTTTATTACGGCTCAGAAAGGGGATCAAATAATTGGTAAGTTTTATCAACACATTGAGGACCCTGAGAACTTTCCCCTGACGGATACCGATTACATAGGGACATAAGACCTCAGAGTGTTGATGAAATGTCCAAAAATGTTCCGAATCCAAGACGGTTTGTTGGTGAGAAGATCCACAGCTGGCCATGACCAGTCGGTGGTCCCTACCACATTATGAAGCCTGATGCTAAGTCACACCCATGATGCAGCCACAGCCGGTTATTGGAGGTTTCATACGACACTAGAAATCTTGAGAAAGGTTGCATACTGTCCACACATGGGGCAGGACCTCGACCAATACTTGAAGGGGTGTCTTGTGTGTGCACAATTTCAGCCAACATCACTCACACAACGTGCTCGCCTCCAAAAGAGGGGGATGACACTGCCTTGGTCAGATTTACAAGTCCATTTTATCGGGCCCGTGATTCGCTCCTCAAGGGGGAACAAGTACATGTTGACCGTAACATGCTTGTTCACTAAATGGGTGGAATGTCTCCCGGCCCCAAATTGCAAGGCAGAAACAGCAGCTGCCCTGATGATCAACCACATCTTCTCGCGTTTTGGACTACCCCAAAGGATTGAGTCAGACCGAGGTAGCCACTTCACTAGCGAAGTGATGACAAAGATGCGGGAGATACTTGGGGTCAAAAGAAAACTACACATTGCCTACCGGATAGCCTCTAGTGGTGGAGTTGGGAGATACAACAAGACTATTGTGAGCATATTAAAAAAGTTTGTGGCAGATTCTGGGCCAAGTTGGGACATTCGATTACCTCTTGTCCTGATGGCCATCAGATATACTCCTTCTTCTGCAACAAAAATGTCTCAGTTTGAGCTGATGACTGGACGAAGGATGGTGCTACCCCAGCATCTACTCTACAGAACTCAAGAGCAGACCTTGATAAATGCCTCCACAACTCATGAGTATGTTGAGAATCTGAGACAACACCTTCAACATGCTTTTGCCTATGCTCAGCGAAATCTAGAAAGATCTGCAGACAGTATGAAGACCCACTATGACCTCAAGACAACTAAAAAAGAATACCAAGTAGGAGACCGGATCTACTTGTACAATTTCCAAAGGAACCAAGCCAAACAGTGTAAATTTGAAATTGTAGACAGAACCTCATCAGTCGCCTACAAAATCCGCATCCCCAAAGGCAGTTTGGCAGAGGGGGAAGACAAGTGGGTCCACATCAACCAGCTGAAGTGTTGCCATTCTAGGCATACTCTGCAGCAAATAGAGGAGCCATCCGGAAACCCAGAGGGGGACATTCCAGATCCCTAGAAAATTCCACCTGTTAAAACCATTCCACCTGTTAAAATCATTAGGAATTACAGGCGTGAAATATTGTCAATGATATGTCAAATGTATGCATCTGCACCACTACATGAATAGTGGTGGGGAAATGTCCATAACCATGGTCTGTTCTGTCTCATAGTACTGAAACCATGGATGCTCCAAGGAGGACCACTCGGGGACCGGGAGGAAAGACCCAAGGGGTCCGGAGTATCTCTCCATACTCCCATCCGGAACCAGCGAGGAGAACCTGTCGATTCAGCACTGATGGGAGAAGCAGACAACTTTCTCCATCTGAACACAAAGAAAGAAAGAAAATCCCAATCTCCCGACTTCCCCTTGATGGGCGGTCAACCTCAAGTCGGCAGGGGGGGGCTCTTTGGGATGTCTTGACCCACTTTTTGCTCTGCCATGCGGCATCCCTGTGTTCTGATGGTGCCAGAAATATCAAAATGGCCGCAAAACCCTTGTGCGCGCCAAAACCTATGGAAATCGCGCTTTGCAACACAAAAAGATGGCTGCCCAATCTGCCATGCATGTTGTCAGTGGTGGAACAGAGATTTCACTCCTGAAACATGTCACTGGGCTGCCCAACAAGGGAAAATAGAGCACATAGGGAACAGCAGTGCTTTGCTGAAAGAAATCCAAAATCTTGCTTTTAAATCCTTTTTCTTGGTTGCTGAAACTGCAGAATGCTGTTACAAAACACCCTCAAACATCCAATATTCTTGCTGGGTGTTACAGTTCCCTTAGTTCAAGAAATCATTGTGAATTTACAATATCCTGAAAAGCTGAATTTGTCATAAAAACATCCACAGCAAAAGTTGCCTGCCTGTGGAATCTGTCAAAATCTGAGCGCAGTACACTTGGCCGCCTGAATGACAGAATTTAAACTTGTACAACTGAAATCAAATGGTTGAAAACTAAGTGGTCTGTTACTGAGAGTAACCTATGTTGTAACTGTTTAATCCCATGGTTTAGAATATGGAATCAGTGTTCTAGTTGCTTGTTTGAAATTGCAAGTTTCTTTTAAGTAAAGAAAAAATGCAACAGAATAACATTTAAATTTAAGCCTGACTAAAAACAGCCAAACCAGTATAACAGCTTCCCCCACAGAGGCAGGGCCTCTCCCTTCTGCTCCCTTCCACCAGGAAATCACACCTAAGTGATGAGTATAGGGTGGGAGGAGAATTTGGGCTGCTTTGGGAAGGAGACAATGGACATCCTCCAGCTACAGGAACTGTCAAGTGTGAAGGGTCGTAAAATGGCCTGGGCCCAGGAGGATCTGGGAGGAGACTGCTTCTGAGCTGCAGGGAGATAGGAGGCGGAGACAAACAACCATTTGTTGCTTAACAAGGACCAAAGACACATTTTAAAAAGACTGATAACTTACTATGTAAAATTGTTAAAAACACAAAAATTACAGTATTGTTAATCTAAATATTGACTGCACATTTTAAAAGGCGCCAGAACTCTGTGACATGTTCTAGGAAGAAACGGCGGAAAATTATTACACAAAATGTATTTTTGATAGAAGCATGAAACATCATACACTTATGCCCATATTCAATGCGCACATTTGAAGAAATTTGCTCCGAAATTGGACATTGTGTTCCGGACAAAAAGGGTAAAATTCAGTAAACAGCAGACTCAAGATCTTAAAGCAACGGGGTTTGGAGGAGTATCTGCTACACAAAATATTTAATCTATATATATGATTGTTATAAAGGTTGCACGCATGGAAATATGTATTGTACCAAAAGTAGATTTTGTTTTCAAGAGGCTAGGGCTCGTAAACCCACATCATCATGGTGACACCCTGTTCTTCTCCTCCTATCAAGGAAGAGAGGAGACCCTGACCAATCCCTGTCCAAAGGGGCATGCTTAGGATAAACCAGCACACACACCCCTTTATCATAAGCATAAATAGAGACAGCTCAGTACTAAAAAAACACAGACAGATTCACCCACTAACCGATTGCTGGCGGAGCACCCTGTTACAGAACCATCCATCTTCCTTGCTCCAGACTCCAGAAACTTGGAAAAGCAGAAAGGCCCATTCTATAGCTGATTAATTTTCAGCTAGGCTTTAAAATTCCAGAATCCCAGAAACCTAAGGGGAAATAGACAGCCGGGATGTGCTGTACTGCTGCCTGCTAAAAGAATTATCATCAGAACCAAGCGATCCAATCCAGTCCTGTGCCGAGCTGTGACCAGAACCATTGCAGACCCGATCCGGTTCTGTGCCGTGCTGTGAACAGACCCAGTCCAATCCGGTGTGCCCAGCAGTCTGTCCTGACCAGAATCCCTGACCAGAATCCCTGACGGTTCCGTTTGAAACACATATAGTGAGTATCTATAGAATAGAACTGTGTCACTAGCCTATGTACCTAGTTTAGTGCAATCCCTATATGAAATCCATCCTATCTTGTATTCAGAACCGGTAGTGTTAGGAGTATTTTTGAATTGTCAGAACTTTTCTTGCGCTAAGTTTCTCTCATTTGTTTTCTAAAATTATAAGTATTTAGTGTTGTGAGTAACTAAAGAGAATCTCAGAAAGAAATTGAGTATCCACCACGTGAAGGGTTCCCTGGCCACGAACTGATGGAGATTCATGTGTGGCATTCTCTTTTTCTATAGTCATAATCTAGTGTAAGAAATCACATTTGTCTTTTAAAAGTGCATTCCCGTTTTTCCATTTTGCGTCCATCTCGAAAAGAACAACCTCCACTAAAACATCCATAACTTCTTCAGTTTTCATGCTAGAAACACAATTCCAACTTCTGCTTGTAGCTAACATCCTCAGCTTTCCATAGAACTGCATCCCAAAACCATACGATTCTCCCGTAATCGCGATTATCGCACGTCAAAAAGGTTGCCGCGAATGTTCATGTAGGGAATTTCTGACACGTGTAAAACAGCTTTTGATTGCTTCCGACCTCAGTTTTAAGATTTCACATTGCTTCTTAGTATTAAATCGTTGCTAGTGTTTGTCTGTAACTATCTAAAGCGGCTCCCATAAGAATTTAAACAATTTCAGCGATTTAGCCCATATTTAGTGTTTTTACACATTCCAAAACCATTTTGACAGTTTGCCAATCAATTCTGTTTTTCTCTTGTGTTGCTGGGGGGAAAGTGGGATTGTTATTTTGTTTGAATTCTGCCATTCCTGAAACCTGTTCTCTCCTTCTATCTCTTTACATTTGTCTATTGGGCTGTTCTGGACACACACACAAAAGTATTATTTCTGTGCTGAATTGTTTTGCTCACTATTGTTGCTTGTGCATTAAAGAGATTTCTTAGTGTGACATCACCCCATTGGTGATTATTGTATACCCATTAAACATAGTGTGATTGAATTGTAACTACATAAATAAATATTTTAACTTTGCAAATGTTAATGTTAAAGGATATTTGCACCGCACACTATCACCACCGGAGTGGTCTCCCGGCGCTCTGGCAGTTCGGAAAAAGGGAGGGGGGGGTTCAGTTAGTGGGAATGAGCTGGAAAAGTGCAAGATAGCAGTGATGTGCTGTTGGCAGCCTCAGCCCGGTGGGTCCGTTGGCTGGGCTTGGGGTGTTTTACGGTCGGTAGTCGCCGTGTGCTGTTGTGCAAGTCTATGTGCAGTTTGTTTTGTTGTTGCAGTGTAGTGAAGTTTGTGCGGTTTGCTGCGTTTAAGGCTTGTGGTTGTGTTTGATTAGCTTTTGAGAGGTGTAAACAGAGGGATGAAATTGTTAGAGAATTGGTTAGTTGGCATAGCTGTGCTTGCAATTATGTCTGGGTGTGGTGCCTGCTATCATTCACTATTCCATCTAAGTGTGGCACATGCTAAGATTCATAATCCTGTCTAGAAGTGACGCAAGCTAAGGTCGAGAATTCCATTTGAGTTTGACACATGCTAACATTCACAATCCTGTCTTGATGTGACTCAAGCTAGGGTTAAGACGTTCAGCTGAGTTTGGCACATGGTAACATTCACAATCCAGTCTAGATATGGCGCAGGCTAATGTTTTCGATTCTAAGTGTGGCAGATGCTAACATTCACAATCCTGGTCAAATATGGCGCAGGCCAGTGTTGTCGATTCTAAGTGTGGCACAAGCTAACATTCACAATTCTGTCTAGATGTGACACAAGCACAAGGTTGAGAATTCCATCTATGTTTGACACATGCTAACATTCACAATCCTGTCTAGATGTGACGCAGGCTAATGTTGTTGATTCTAAGTGTGGCACATGCTAACATTCACAATTCTGTCTAGATGTGACACAAGCACAAGGTTGAGAATTCCATCTATGTTTGACACATGCTAACATTCATAATTCTGCCTAGATGTGACGCAAGCATAAGTTTGAGAATTCCATCTAAGTGTGGCACATGCTAACATTCACAATCCAGTCTAGATATGGCGCAGGCTAATGTTATCGATTGTAAGTGTGGCACATGCTAACATTCACAATTCTGTCTAGATGTGACGCAAGCACAAGGTTGAGAATTCCATCTAAGTGTGGCAAATGCTAACATTCACAATCCTGTCTAGATGTGACGCAAGCATAAGGTTGAGAATTCCATCTAAGTGTGGCACATGCTAACATTCACAATCCTGTCTAGATACGGCGCAGGCTAATGTTGTTGATTCTAAGTGTGGCATATGCTAACATTCACAATCCTGTCTAGATACGGCGCAGGCCAATGTTGTCGATTCTAAGTGTGGCAGATGCTAACATTCACAATCCAGTCTAGATATGGCGCAGGCTAATGTTGTCGATTCTAAGTGTGGCACATGCCTGATTCCTGGTTCAGTGTGACCGGGGGGGGGGGAACTCCAGGAGGGGGGCGTGATATGAGTGGTACATCGTTCAGAATAAAAGAACTTTTAGACACAAATAAATAAGGATTTCAATTGTGCAGTACATGCTAGGCGTTGACTTAGGTGAAGTGCCAGATTGAAATCACTTACACAACTGAGATACTGACGTTATACAACGCTAACAACAGATGCCTTAACCAGATAAGCTACCATTAACTATTTTTTTATCCATCCTACTTCATCACTAGGACAGGCTGCCAAATGGTGAAAGATGAGAGCCATTTAACCTCTTCAGAACGGGCCTCTACTTTGGTATTGTACAATAAATGTTTGAACAAGGATTGCTCTGCTGTAGGTATTGGACATAAAGGTCGATATTCAGTATCTTCAGTAAGAGTTTTCTTTTGAGTATTCACGCCAATAGAATGGCTTTGATGTCAAGGGCGGTGCATTTCAGTGGAGTGGGGCTAGTAGAGAAAAGGAGCACATGTGGTAGGAGCAGGAAACCGATAGATTGGCCCTTGGTGTAGTGGGATCTCTGTGGAGACCAAGCCCGTCCTTCACCTACTTCAAACAAAAAAATAGATACTATTTTATCAAGCTTGTGGCATCTTGGATGCTTTCCCTTAGAGTGATAGTGTGATTTTCTTTAACGCCTTTTGTTGTGTGCAGAGTGTAATCTGTGTATACAAGGACCAAACGGTCATTAGGGGTGATTTTAAAAAAGTATTTTTTTTTAAAAATCGTTCCCAGGCTAGACATTTGAAGAGCTAACCGTAAAATCCTGCAGTACAAGTGACTACTCTCTTGTGGCTATCTCCTATGCATCTAATTTAGTACAAACACAGTAACTAACCCCTATCAGCTCTCCCTAGAAGTGACTCATTTGGGTGCTTGTGTACATTTGCATGCGCTTGCTTTCCTTCTCCCACGTGACTGAACACGGGCCTTCTGTAACATTTTTTGTATCTTCGTTTTTCTTACAGAAATGTCTTGCCGGAATCTGCACGCATTGCCAGAGGCAAAATCTCTAACTTGTCCCAACTTAATGCAAGCAACCACGATGCCGTCATCTTCCCTGGTGGATTTGGAGCAGCCAAAAACCTGTATGTTTTCCACACTTGAAATGCCAACTTCAAAAAATAGCATTGATTTTATAGTTTCTGCTCTTCCTCAAACTGGTTATGATAGTCCTGTCAGGTTAAGTAGGCCCAGAAGCATTGTCAGTTTACCTTTCAGCCAGAGTACCGGGTAAAGGAACCATTTTGTGGCATACATGCACCCAATAAATGTGCATAGGCCTACACACAGGTGGGGAGTGGGAGTGGGAGGACTGTAGCAATACCAATCGTCCCGCCACATAGGCCTTTGTAAGATCACATAAAACAAATGGAAGGATTTATCTTCGGTTTCCCAAAATCAAGAGTATAATTGCCAATGTTTCAACTGTATGGATGCATATGTCAGAAAAGGTGAGAGCCACAGGAACACTTATCTTGACTGTGATTCAGGTTGCCATACGTCTTTGCTCTCCATCCTTCACAAAATGATTTGGATGTGCCTACCCCGCCAGGTAGGCTGAAAGCATTTCTAGGAGATGTGGTGTTAATTGAAAGCTTTTTCAGAATGTGCTTGCTCCCCTAGGCTTATTGCTCTGATTAGAGCATCCAACCAGTCACGCTCCATTGCTGTTTTTTCTGTCTGTCTAGGACGGGAAGCATTTTGTAACTGTCCTCGCCCCTTTTTTGTCATCTGAGTTCACTGGTCAGTGCCTTTTGAATTCTGCAGTTATTGAGACAAACATTTTCCTATGGCTGCCTAAGCTAGCGAGCGCCATTCAGAAGGGACGGGCGATGGCCTCCGTTGCCTTCAGCACAAGTGGGGAATGCAGTAGCTTGTAACATCTAGTCAAGTTGAATGCGAATAGTGGTGGATACATTTTGACATGGGTCGACACTGTCCCTAGGTAGGCAAGTGAATGACCAACAAGTTAATTGCTGTCTGTAATACCACAGGGCGATTTGGTGATTAGTGTTACAGAAACGGAATTGGCAAGGATTTACCCCTGAAGATGGGACATAGTCCCGAAACACTTAGGGCTTAAACTACGATCCTTGCTTCTAGGTGTTCAATAGTCCTTGGGGTGTTTCATGTATTATTTTTCCATTATTACACTGCCTCTTGGAAATTATTTTTGTTCACCATAATTAGTATTTTTAATATTGGAGTGTTTACAATAAATGAAATTTGACATGAAAGGGTCTTAGTTTTTTTTGGTTTGAGTTTCTTTAAAAAAAAAAAATCTGTTTATTCTCCAGCATGGGGTCTGGCATGGATTCACATGCTCATGAATATTCCCCGTCGTCAGGCTGGGAATCCTCGGTAAAGAAAAAACCAGTATCAGTTTCGTTTCTGATCTGTCTTTCGTAGTAATAACCAATCACTGGTCTCTGCGTCATACTGACCACAGCCAATGACTGCCCTCTACCTAAGCACCGCCTCTGGCAGCCATCTTCAGATTTTTACCGCACGTTCATGTGTTGGGATCCTCGTGCTATTGCTCTCGAGCGTTAGTGCTATTTTTTCACGTTTTTTCTCAAAAACTTCGTTTTTTCGGTCAAAAGAGCCTCAAGCTCCACCGACTCTCCATCCGATCAACGGGGACCCGTGTCGGATTCGTCTGCGCCCCTAAAGGGTGAAGATTTCGTCGAGCTACGCTTTTGGGGGACTCCAGAAGTTTCTCAGGCCCGGACATGGCCCAGGAGAAGGGAAGCTCGACGCCCGGAAAGCTGTTCAGGATCTGCCCTGGATGCCAGCTGCAGAACGTCTTTAAGGAGGACGAACACTCCTTTTGTCTCTACTACTTACATGAGGACAAGACGCACGTGGAGAAGGACTGTGCGTTTTGCGGCAATATGTCGGAGCGGACCATGAAGGACCGCCATCAACGTCTCGCCAACTGGCTGGAAGGGAAGAGCCCGTCAGGCGAGAAGAAGAGGAAGAAATCCGAGCGGTCTTCTAAGACCTTTGAGGACGCCCCGGCGACGGGGGTCCAACACAAGGCCGAGCACCGCGAGTCCGCTGGCACCGGGAGCGCCGAACGGTCGGGCTCTACGGGCGCCAGGCAGGGCGCACCCTCCCCGGCACCTTCAGCCACGAGCCAACGCTCTGGGTCGGGTAAGAGGAAGGGCGAGCACCCGGCGAAGCTCCTGGAGAGGCCCCAGTCGAGCTCGAAGGCCCCATCGGAGGGGGAGCGAGGCAGTGTCCCCCACCTCAAGGATAAGGCGGTGAGCTTACCTAAGGTGGTGAAGGCCTTAATCCATCCGGCCAAGCCCTCTATCGATACTGTCGCGGCGGGCCTGGCTCAGCCTGTGGAGGCTACACCAGTGGTGGTGACCTCGGGGCTCAGAGTCTCGCTGCCACCTCGGAGGGAGTCCTCTTTTGTGCCCATCGATAGGACCCCCGTGAAATCCCCGGCGGGGAAGAAAAAGGGGGGGCAGGGCGTCGTCGTAGATTCGGCCTCAACCTCGGAGGAAGAGCTGATTGAGGTCTTAAGCCACGGCCTTGGCGTGGAAGAAGACCGGCCTGTCGGGATGGATCCCGACGCAGGTGACGACGAGGGTGCTGACGGGGCCCCTGATCGCCCATCGGATTCCCCTCTGCCAGCGCCGCAAGACAACTCGGCGGCCATTTTGTTGGCTATACAGTCCTTATGTTCAGAGATAAGGACGAGACTACCGTTGCCGACGGAGGAACCTCTCCCGTCGGGGGATCCTGAACCGGGACCTTCTGGTGTTCCCCCGCCCAAGAAAAGAAGGATTCACCCTCCACCTCCTTTTCAGCCGTCGCGCCCCGTCCAGCCCTCCTCCCCGTCCACCCGAGGGGATGATACTGGGACTGACACGGCAGCGACGGGTACAGACGACGAGGTATACGACGAGGACCTACCGTCGTCACCTCCCACCAGGGCTTCTCCGCCCAACGAGATTGGATCGTTCCACTCCATGATCACCAGGGCATCCGAGCTTTTCCAATTCTGCCCTGAGGAGAAGAAAAAGGAAGGATTCCTTTATCAACGGCGCGAGGCCAAGAGGAAGACGGTCCTCGCGGTGCCTCTACTGGACGACATTTGGGATGAGGGCCTCGCCCTCCTCAAGAACCCTTCCACGACGCCAGCTAGAAGAGACCGGTACGAGAAGAAGTACCGGGTCCCGGACGCGGCCCCCCTCTGCCTCCGGGCGCAGCCTACCCCGGACTCCGTCGTCTCCGCGGCGGCCAGGAAGAAAGCGGGGGGGGGTGCGGCCTCCACATCGACTTCCCCACCGGACGGCGAGGGAAAGAAATTGGACGTATGGGACGCAGGGTCATCTCGTCTGCAGCGACGACGATTAAAGCGGCCAACGCCTTGGCTATCGTGGCCCGCTACGACAGGGAGCTATGGTACAAACTGGCTCCCCTGCTGGACTTCCTACCGGACGACAAGAGGGCGGATGCCCTGGAGATCCTACAGGAAGGTGAGGTGGCGTCGGACCACGCCATCACTATTGCGACGGACATCGCCGACACTGGGTTTCGCCAGTTGGGCAACGGCGTGTGCCTTAGGCGGCGTGGATGGCTCAAGGCTACGGACTTCCGTCAAGACGTACAGACCTGGACATGCCGTTCGATGGGAACAACCTGTTTGGGAAAACAGTGGACGATTCCCTTCAGGCCATTAAAGCGGACACTGAGACGGCCCGGGCCCTTGGGGTTCTGCAGCAACGACGGACGCCCTTTCGGAGCAGCGGAGGCAAGGGCGCCTCCAAAGGTTCCGGTTTCTCCACCTACCGTCAAGCGGGCCGCTCGTCGTCTCAGGAGGCCTACAGAGGGCGAGGCAAGTCTGGCGGACCCCGCCGTCGTCGCCAAGGAGGTCAAGGCGGCAAAGCCTCGTCGAAACAGGATTGAACCGGTCGTGGGGTCGGGCCCCCACCGAAGCACCCCGGTGGGAGGCCGGCTGGCGAGCTTCGTCAGCGTGTGGGAGTCCATCTCCACCAACCGTTGGGTGCTGGACGCCTTAGCCCGGGGCCACGCGCTCGAGTTTCAAAGAAGGTGCCCGCGCGTCCCCCCCGTGGCCAGGAAAGAGCTTCACGTCCCTCAGCTTCTCCTGGAGGTAAAGGCGATGCTCAGGAAGGGCGCCATCGAACTCGTCCCAAAGAGGCTTCGGGGCTCCGGAGTTTACTCGAGATACTTCCTCGTGAAGAAGAAGACGGGAGGATGGCGGCCCATCCTAGACCTGCGACGTCTGAACAAGTTCATCAAGGCGCAGAAGTTCTGGATGTTTTTATCCAGACATTTGTGTTCTAACCTAGCATAGACTACAGCTCATGCCTAAAAAAGGTCTGATAAATGGGGGGTTGGTACCCTTTCTGGGATTTGTGCACCACATTGAGGGGGAGCCACTCCAGGTAGAAATGTAGGTTAGTATTTCTTGCACTGGACTTGTACATTACTGTGTGGATTTAGTACAATGGGGAGCAACGGAGATCTTATGGTTGGGTAGAATAACAGCAATTAAGATGACCCTACTACCGAGGTTGCTATACATGTTCCAGGCGCTCCTATTGTGGATCCCCAGGGCGACGCTAAAGGATCTGCAAGGGCAGGTTTTCAGATTCATCTGGTCTAAATGTTCCCATGGGTAGCTAGACGCACAGTTATGACCGCGAGAATAGCAGGGGGTACTGGAACAGGCGTGCAATATCCCCTCTCGTAGTCGGGTTGAGTGTCATCTTCCCTCACCGGGGGCGAGTCGGTTACTGGCTTAGCCTGCTGAAGCATATCTTTGATGGATGGGGCCGGCTTTGGTTCTCCCCCACTCCTCCGACACCACCGCCTTAGCTCACCCTGTTTCTTCAGAGCTACTCAGTGGGAGTTTGTCTGCTCCCCTGCCACCAAAATGAGGTCAACTCTCATCCAGAGACCCCTGGGTGGGTCCGCTGGCCGGGAATTCTGCCCACTGTGAGGGTGTGGCTCAGGCTCCAACCCGTTCCCATCTGCTGGGAAGTGCCATCTTCCTGGGCTAGTTTGCTGGCAGGGTCGTTGCAACTGATGCATTTCATTAAAAAAAAAAAAATTCACAATACATTATTTATACATTTCAATTTCATTAAAATACAACATACAGAAATAACCTACTCCAATCCAAAATATATAACCACCTTGCAAGCTCATTGACCTTTTTAAACTATAACACATTCTGCATCATCCATTTAGGCACCAAAGGTTTATGTCAACAAACAAATGTTTTTCAAAAATGTGTTGACTTTTATTTTCAAGGTGTTAGGCGATCCTCGGCACATCAGGCCTCCCCACATCGGAACACTGCTCACATTCCCCCAACTTCTCCACCCCAGCTTCGAGGCTCAAGGGATTCGGTGAACCCACAGAACCGAAAACACCGTACCTCCTTTGGTGTACGGGCTCGATTACAACCTTTCCTGCATTGGCAACTGCCTTGGAGAATATATCGCAGAAGGGACGGCCTTACGTCAGCACGTCGGTCATGTGATACAGTGTGGCGGTCCTCACGTGATCTTGGTGGACGTCACATGACCCAGAGACGTCACATGACCCAGGGACACACAGTATAAAGAACTGAGAGGCAGGACGATCATTGCTTCTCAGCTGGCTTCGGACCCTGTTTGGCGTTACTACGTGCTCCTTGCTACCTCGACCACGGAACTCAATCTTGGACTCTCTTGGACACCCCTTTGTACCTTTGCTTGGAACTGTTTACTTGTTGCCGGATTTTTGGACTGCACATCGACTTGTCTTTGGATCATCCCTGAGTATCTTGCTGTACTCCTACGCCCAAGCCAAGCCCTATCTTACAGGTGGCCTACCCGTATCCACGCTTACCTGCGGTTCTACCACTCCGGGGACCGCTGTATCTTGTTGAGCCTCGAACCTCCCTACTAGGTTTCCTGGGTCTCCCTCACACCAGATAGGTAAGACACTTTAGATTCTTTTGTTTACCTGCTGTATTGTGATTGCCTGGTGCTTAACCTCCTTCCTTCTTGACAGCAGCATCGGTGTTCCAGAGGCTCCGTGGATCTGGGAAGACATCTCTCACCTGTGGCCTCAAGGGTCGCACAGCGGGTTTCTATTTGTTCCCCTGTGCGTCACTTGGGGACGGAGGTCTCATCGGTCTACACGACACTCAAGTCAGAACACAAGGCGATAGAAGAACCATGAAGCATTTCACACCACGGTTTATTTCTATCCACCCCGGCTGTATTATAGACAAAATGTGCAAAGCTTTCCAATCTCTTCTCACGAAGATTTGGACATTCCAGTAGTAAATGTTTTAGGGATTCACCTACGTCTTTTGATTTACAGAACCGACAAACTTCTGTCCCACAGGAGCTCAACCCCCGAATAAAGAGAATCTCATTTGTGCTTAAAACGTTAAATCTGAATCGCATGTAAGAGTTTAGAAATTCTCTTGAAGGATATTTTTTCAGATATGTTTCCGGGTAAGGACAGAATTTCCAATATGACACACTTTCAGTGTATAGCTTCGAGTTTAGCAGAACTACATTGTTCTCCAACCAATCAAATGCATTAACAACCTCCTTCACTTTGTGTGGAAACTTGATAAGTGTATTTACCGATAGACCCAAACCAAGAAGTTTCTTCTCACAGTCCTCTTTTAGATTAAGCATAAAATTTCCATTTAACGCATGTTTCAGATGAGCATAAATTGTGCCATTTTCAGCTACCAAACATTTTCTTAATAGAGCCAATTTTCTATTAAACATGATACTATTGAGTGATCGTAGACCAAGTTCGTATGTTATTAGCTCTAAAGGAATACAATTTGGAACATAGTATAGAACTTTTCGCCATATCATAGTTTCCAGTTGGCGTAAAAAGGACCACATGTTTTTAGAGAACAATTCGCACCCATAGGACAATCTTGGCAACACCTTAAGCCTATAAAACAAGATGCAAGGTTCGAGAGTAAATTTGCCATATGTTCTTTCAATGCCTTTTATTTGGTTGAAATCTACTTTTGCTTTTTGTATCAGTCTGGTCTTTATTACTTTACTGGAGTTACTGGAAAAAACATACCCCAACCAGATTAGGACAGATTGGCTTTTGATTTTTAGCACCATTACAGGTCCAATACGAAAAAAATGGAGTTGGACTTTTGCAGCCCACGTGAAAGATTATGGTTTTGCTCGGGTTAATTTTCAGTTTTCTTCAATAAACAAACCAAAATCATTTATAAGCTTTTGCAGGCCGATTTTTGTGCAGTCCATTAATAAAAAATCATCAGCATATGACACCCACCTAACAATTGAGCCTCCAATTTTGGGTCCAATTAGACCACTAGAATCCAAGGACCTGCCTGCATTAGACACATACAGATTAAAGAGTGTTGCAGCTAATCTGCAGCCCTGTTTAAGCCCATTCTCAGTGGGAATAATATCAGACATGTTTCCATTGTTGTTTAGTCTGACTCTAATTGATGTTTCTGTATAAAGATGAATAATTATGTCTAACAGGTCTTTATCTATGCCTAACATTGACAAGGTTTTCCATAAAGTGGGCCTGTCAACGGGATCAAATGCGGAATTTAGGTCCATGGATGCAATATATAAACGCTTCATAGCTTTTTGTTTGACCGCACTCATTAACTCAACCATCTGTATTGCAGACTGCTAGTGATCCGCTCCACGTGGGTCTCTGCAAGCCCTGTTGCCACCGGCTCATGCAAACAGTATGCTGTCCCAACTGGGGCTCCCTCTCTCGAGCTGCTTGCTCTGTGCCCTCCGGGCATTGCGCTTCGATCCCCTCAGCGGCCGCTATTACTATGATGCTGTGCGTTGCTCATGCGGGCCGCGAAGGGGAAGGCTGAGTCCCCACTGCCACCGTTGCTGCTGTGCCCGCCGGTGGGTGAAGCGACCCAGCTGGCGCCTCGCAGTGTTCCTGCCGCTCTGCGGGAACCCCAGGGGGAAGTGGGAGGATCAATAGGTCCCATGGGTGCTGAGAGATGAAGGGAGGGGGGGGCGCCGCCTGCTTTCGTTCTCCCACATGGAATCACTGCGATCGGGATCAATCTGCCTCCCTCCCAGGGGATAAGGCGTCTGTGGTGGGTACTGGGAAGCCCACCTCGGCGCTTTAATTGCAGAGTGCAGATCTCACCTCTGCCCATGGGTGGATTCCACAAGCGCTCCGCCTCTCCATGGTACTCGCGGGAAGCTCCCGCTCGCGGCTGCAGTCTCTCGGCTCTGGGGTGCTCTGGCATCTAGGCTGAGTAGTGTGGGCTCCCTTTGCTCCTGTTCCCTGACTCCTACCTATGGAATAAAATAGCAGACCAATTTTGTTGTGGAAAAATTACAGGCCGTAGGCTTTTTATTTTCTTACAGAAAATACACAAATTACATATATCACAATACTGTGCTTTTGGGCACTTCGTGTCCAGCTTTGTTTGTAGATGCCCAAAGCTTCTCCTCGCCAAGTCTTTGTTACCCTTAGGCATCGTTTCCTGGACACGTGCCGCCACACCTGAGTGGGTGTTGCCTCGGCCGCTCAGGTCCCCCCCAAAAGCGCCTCTATCTGCATCCCCGTTCTTCCAGCGCCCTGAAGATATTGTCAGAGAAAACCCCCATCCCCTTAGTAGACAGGTGCACCCCTTCCTGATGAAACATCTCTGGGTTATTTTGGGAGAGGCCGTGCTTAATCAAATGGAGCCGAGTGCTCCTGCAGTATTTCTCCACTGCTTTGTTTAGCTTTCTTCTTGCTGTCTCGATGGCCTGCCTCTGATGTGCCCCATACCAGATCCTCCTTGCTATTACCTCTGACATGAAAATTTCAGTTTTCCACCAACAGTATGCTATGCTATGCAGGGACTCGCAAATATTTCTCTGTAATTCTCCCCTATTTGTACTGACCAGATCATTGCCCCCAAATGTATCACCAGGTACTCTGGCGGGTCCCTGAAGCCGATCAAATCTGACAACCTGTCGTGAATGTCCTCCCAATGCATCCCCGGGAGGCCCCACCAGGACGTGATTGTTTTCTTGAAGTGGAGTCCTTGCTTGATATGATATGATATGGTATTTGTAACGCGCCTATACACAAGTGTTTCAAGGCGCGACGAGGCAGGGAGGGAGGGAAACAAGGGGAAGACAGACAAACGATCCTACTAGGCCAGGTGTCATTCAGATCGCGCAAGTGCAGAGGTAAGGGGAAAAGGAGAAAGTGCTGGGGGGGGGGAGGTGAGGGGGGAAAGTGCAGTACAAGGTAAGTAGCGTAAAAAAATAATAAATAATAAATAATAAATAAAAGGGCCAGCTGGTGGCAAGTGCGAGGTAAGTGCAGAGCAAGTGCTGGGAGGGGGGCTGTAGGGATACAGTGACAGTCCCACAGTGCAGGGGGAGCCAGGGAGGCAGTGCAAGTGGAGAGTGGCTGGGCCCTGACCAAGGTCGCTGAGAGTGGCCCAGATGCAGGTTTAGTGCAGAAATTCAGTGGGGAGTTAAGCAGGTTTAGCAGGGGAGAGGGAGAGAGAAGGCAGAAGCGAAGAGGAAGGTTTTGAGGTGCTTCCGGAACCGGAGATGGTTCTCCTCAAGTTTCAGGGAGGCAGGAAGGCTGTTCCAGAGGGAGGCCCCTGCTGCGGAGAGAGATCTACCCCCAGCTCGTTGCTTCAAGAAGCGGCTGACCATGAGGGAGTTGGAGACGGATGAGCGAAGGGCTCGTGAAGGAAGATATTTAGGAAGAGAGAGTTGAAGGTATTTAGGCCCCAGGCCCCAGAAGGCCTTGTGGACAATGCAGAGGGTTTTGAACTTAATCCTCGCAGCCACTGGGAGCCAGTGAAGAGATTTCAGTCCTGGAGAGATACGGTCCCTGGGCTTGAGGCCAAGGACAAGTCTCGCAGTTCTGTTCTGGATAAGTTGCAGAGGGCGGAGAGTGGAGGCAGGCAGATTAAGATAGAGGCTGTTACAGTAGTCCAGCCTTGAGAGAACCAGGGCTCGGGAGACAGTGAGCTTCTGGGGGAAGGAGAGGAAGGGAAGAATACCTCTGAGGAGGTGCAGCTGGTAGTGTGACTTCTTAGAGACGTCAGATATATGAGGAGAGAAGGAGAGTGTGGAGTCGAAGATGACCCCGAGGTTTTTAGCCTTGCAGGTAGGGGCAGGAAGGGGGCCAAGGGAGGCCGGCCAGAGAGCTGCAGGGAAGGAGGGAGTGGGTGTGCCGATGAGTAGAATCTCGGCTTGACTTCCTCAATCCATCTGCCTGCACATGTCATGAAAGAGTGCCCCACTATCCATGCCGACTTGTAGGGGCCCGTTTCTGTAGAAAAGGGGGGGGGTTGAGAGGTTCATATCAGTTCCTCTCGTATGTATCTCTTAAAACATTGTGACTTCCACCCCCCAATCCTTTTCACGCCCTTTGCTCCCAGGCCCCCTGCCCATGCAGAAGTAGCTGCTCCTATTCTAAATGAGTGTGTTCCAAATTCAGCTGGATCCCACCCTGCCTTGGCTACTGCCTCTTTTAATACCGCCTGAAACTGGTACCTGCTGAGAGCGCTGCCGTCCCTATCAGTAATTGCCCGCCGACCTCCGGTCAGATATCCAAAAAAGCCTGTGTGATGCATCCAGGACAGTGGTCCCTCTCTCTGATGCAGTTGAGGTCTATTGCTCTCCCTTTACCTGTTTGGTCAGCTTTTGATTTTCTCAACATTATGGACATGCCCTTACTTCCCATGCTAATATCGCTTTTTGCCAGGCCATCCCCGGCTATTGTGTTACGGGCCACTAGCTCCCCAACCCTGAAGGCCCCATAGTACGCCAATGCGTATGCTGCCCTGAACAGGGCTGTTTCATACATGCTGCTACATGTACTTTGTAATACTTTCAACAGAATCACTAGTTTCCCAAAATTTAGGGGCCTCCTGCTGGCTGGTTTCTTTCCTTCTAACTTTGCCCAACCCTTCATTGCATACTTTATCCGAGGGCTGTCTGTTGGATCTGGTACCCCAGCCACATTTGCGGTGTATGCTACTGCTGCTAAGTGTGCAGCCGCCCAGCTTTTCTTTCTTCCTTTGGCAAATGCCCCTTCCAAAAATTCACACATTTTTTCTGTCGCAATTTTCCCCACATTTTGCGCTCCAGTTTCCATTAATACATTTTGTACATGCTTTCCGTACTGCTTACCCGTTTTGTACGTTAGGGCGTTCCTGACCAGCTTGTCTATGACCCGTTCTGTTTCCTGCGGTTTTCCTTTTTCTTTTGAGTTAACCTTGCAGTCAACCGTTCTTTCCTTTCCAGGGCGTCTTAATGGGACCCATGCCTTCTTTGGCGTGGGCGTTTTCTCCTTTTTGGCGTCCGGCCTCAGCTCCCTGAACCTTTCCCACTGAAAACGAGACAAGGCGTCAGCTACCACATTTTCTTCACCAGAGATGTGTCTCGCCCTTATGCATACATTATTCTTAAGACATTCCAGTGTGATGGCTCTCATTAATTCCAATACTACTGGGCATAATGCACTCCCTTTATTCAACACGTGCACCACCGCCATGTTATCCGACCACACCGCCATTTCTTTATTATTCAGCTCCTTTCACCATGCACACAGTGCTACCCAGATTGGAAAAAGTTCCAGTAGCATGATGTTCCTAGTCCATGCTGCCTCTTGCAATGACCTTGGCCATTTCTCTGCGCACCACTCTCTCCCTAGTATTGCGCCAAAACCAAAACCACCTGCCGCATCTGTGAACAACACTCATTTCCCCTCTTCATTGATGGGCGAGCGCCAGATGACCGACCCTTTGAATGACCTCAGGAATTCTTCCCAATCTTCCATGTCTCTCTTAATTCCTCCTCCTAACCTGACTCTATGGTGCCCCATCTTGGCCTCTCTTGTCTTTATTTCAATCCTTCTTTGAAACACTTTCCCCTGTGGTATGACCATACCGGCAAAATTTAGCTTCCCTGCTAATGCCTGTAGTTCTCTCACTGTGGCCTTGTTCCTCCCTTTTAGATCATTTGTTGTTCCCAGCAGGTCTGCCACCTTATCCTCTGGTATCCGGCGTACCCCCTGCCTTGAGTCAATTTCTATACCCAAAAATTGGATTGACTGTGTTGGACCCATTGTTTTTTCCCCTGCCAGCGGGAAACCCCAATCGCTGGTTATTTCCACGAATTTGTCCAGCATGGCCTTACATAGTTTTGACCCCTTTGGCCCTACAAACAAAAAATCGTCCAGGTAATGGACCATCCTGGCCTCCTCCATCTCCTTTGTAAGTGCCCATTGCATGAATGAACTTACCCTCTCAAAGTATGCACACGAGATGGCACATCCCATAGGTAGACATTAGTCAATTAAATATTCCCCCTCCCATTGCATACATAGCCATTTCTGCGATTCGCTGTTTACTGGTAACAGCCGGAAGGCTGATTTAATATCTGCCTTCGCCATCCATGCCCCTTTGCCTGCCTTCCTGGCTACTTCTACTGCTTCTTGGAAGTCCGCAATGGAAATGGAAATGGCTACTGTTGTT
Organism: Ambystoma mexicanum; assembly: GCF_040938575.1. Lineage (NCBI taxonomy): Eukaryota > Metazoa > Chordata > Amphibia > Caudata > Ambystomatidae > Ambystoma > Ambystoma mexicanum. The sequence goes on from NC_090939.1 coordinate 67,936,187, forward strand.
TCATTTTGTGGGATACCGTCATTTACTGACGCCCCGGGGGGGTATGAAAGATGGTGAATCAGTCTGTATTCCCCTTTTTCCTTCTTTGGCACTAGCCCCAGCGGGGAGCATAAGAAATCTGTGAATGGCAATGTTGTGAAAGGGCCCCCGATCCTCCCCAGTTCCACCGCTTTCTTGATCTTCTTTGTTACTATCCCTTTGTTTTCCATGGCTGACTTTAAGTTTCTGGGGATGTTCTGCGACCCTTGTCCTGTAAATGGAATGTTGAACCCTTCCTGGAAACCTTGTCTGATTAAACTGGCCGCCTCTTGGTCTGGGAATGCTTGGAGCCACTTTTCCATTTTTTCAATTTTTACTGGTGTAGCCCCTTCTCGCCCCAGCCCCTAGTCCCGCTTCTCCTTGCTTCTGTTGCTAGGTGCTGCTGACCTGGTGCACTTGGAGCTGCTATGGTCTCCTCTACATTTCTCACACTTGTGGCTGAACTTGAACTTCCAGCCCCAGCTGCATGGAACCCCCTTTTCAAAATTCCGACACTGTGCTGGCTCTGCGTGTGGTGAACATGTGGTACTGCTTCCGCCCCCTTGTGCCGTTGGCGGTAAGCTGCTCTGCCAACCTCTCTGTGCCCCATATTGCCTATTCCGAAAGTTCTGCTCCCTTGATCTTTCATAGCTACCTTCATATCTTCTGCTATTATATCTATAGTCACTTCTGTAGTCATTCTGCCAATACTGCCTTCTCTGTTGCCCTCCCAAGTTTTGTTCCCTTGAGTCCCATTTCTCCTTCAAAACGTTAAATATGTATAGGTTAAAGTTTTCCTCGTCCCACCCCATATCTGGGAAGCAATCCATTTATTTTCTAAACTCGTGGTCGTATTCCTTCCATGCATCCCCCCAAATGCCTTGTACACTTTTAACAGCCTATGCTGATATACAACTAATGCTACCCCGTACTCTGGGTATTTCTGCAATATAATGGTGGACATTATCTGGAACGCCGCTACCCAGTTTTCAAAACTCTTTTCCACTGTCACCCTCCTTAGCAAGCTCTTCTCATCCTCCTTTATATCTTCTATTGACACGTTCATTCCTCTCTTTTGACATTCTAAAAGTGAAAAAATGTCTATGAATTCCTTCCTCCAGATTTTTTCTTTCACTTTGCCATTTATTGTACCATGCCAATGCATTCATGGACCGGCCCTGTGCATCTTTCCGCATTGTTGGCCTGCCATACTTAGTCATGGCTGGCCCCCCTTTCCTTGTCTGCTGTGAGTGCCGCCGCTACCACTGGTGGTACCACCCCTTGTGGCGGGTTCCCTGCCACTGGCACTGCTGTTGCTCCTACGGGTGCTGATGGCTGGCCGGGTGTTGTCCCCTGGCGACTGGTACCTTGCAGGGCCCCTTCTGGATTCGGTACCAATGGTGCCCCTTGAGGTGTTGTGACTGGGGTCTCTACGGGTTCTAACCCTGCCCCCCCCTTCCCCTCTTCCATTCCCCTGTGGCCCAGAGCCCCTCTGCTTTTCCTTGCATATGACACCTTTCCATTTCACCCATGCCTTCAGGTGCTCCCTCTTCTCGTCATCACTGCTCTCTGCTTTGGGTGATGAAACCCCATGCTCCTCTCTGAATCCCCTATGCCCTCTACCCTTCCTGCCACTGGTTGTGGGCGACTTACCCGTACCCGTGATGCAGGTTTTTAACATTTTAACAATGTGCCGCCCCATTTTATCATCATTTTTCACAGTACCTTTATTCTTTTCTTTCCTATTCTTCTTCCTGGGTGCCTCCGTCTGGTCTTGCGATCTCCTTGGCTCTTCCCTCCCCCTCTTCTGTCCTTGTGGTACTGCATCTTCTGCTTCACTGTTGCTGGACTCCTCTATCAGCAAAGGTGACATTTCCGTTGCCCTCTCCTCCTTTTGCATGACTTCCAGCACCCATTGGGCCCCATACTCTTTTTCTGCTTTTCTGGTCCATTCACTGAATTCCTGGGCCCTTCTCGCTCTTTCCTCTGCCATGCCCCTTGTTTGAATTCTTCCTTTTCTGTTCCTTATATGATTTTACTTGTGTTTGTATTGTGCCCGTTCCTGTCCCTCAGGGCACCAAAATATCAACAATTAGGCTTTTTTAAAAAGTTAATTCCTTGTCCGCCTGGCCGGAGCCCGCTGACAAAATGCAGTTTTCGCTCACAAACCACAACCAGAATTTTGTTGCTGGTGGATTGGCTCGAACCCTCAACCTCAGACGTACCAGCCACAATCCTTACTGTGTGCGCTACAGCTACTTGTTTATTTTGTGTCTGGCCCCTTTAATAATTTGGTTTGCTTCCTCTGCCGGGCAGTTTCCGAGCGTTGTTGCTCCTTTCTCTGTTCCGGCCCGCCCCCTTCTCGCCGCTCCTTCCTTTTACGCGCCTCTGGATTGGGCCCTCCTCCCGGGACCTCGTCTGCTCGCCTGTCCCTGCCGAGCGATGCCGTTTTCCTGCCCTCCTCCTTCGGGTGTGCCCGCGATGGTTCCGCTGATCCTCTGGATCCCACCTACGAATTTCCTGCACGGCTGGTGGCTCTTGCGGCTGTCTCGACCCGGCTCCTCTACGCTGCTGCCCGACGCTGCTGCCCGTCTCGGGTCTTCCCTCTGTGTGCGCCGGCTGTTCCTTCCCACGCAGACCTCTGGCTTCCGACTTGGTGTCCTGCACGGCAGCCGTTCTTCCACAGCACAGCTCCCAGCGGTCTTCTCCTCACAGCTACGGCCATGGATGGTAGGTGAAGAAATGCCTTTGATGAGAACTGTACGGCTAACGCAAGTTTGGCCGTTACGCTGCAAAGAGAAAAGTAAACAATAAACCCGCAAGAGTAAACGTTTTCATACCCTTTTCCAGGCCATAGGAGCTTACCCGAACAAGGTGAGCTCCTTACCTGATTTGTGTACCTCTGCTTTCCCTGGGGATACTTATATCCCCCAGGGCCCTTTGTTCTTCCTTTGGGGGAGCTGGACTTCCCCTGGCCCCCTGTTGTTTTCCCTCACACCTTTCTTTGTTGTCCCTGTGCCATTTCCTGGCAACACTGGGGTGAGGGCGCCACTTGGTCGCCCCTCCCCTTGGCTTTTGTGCCGTTTCCCCCCCACCCTGCGCGTAACCCCCCAGGCCCTCCATCGTGCCGTACTTCGCACAGTACGGTGCCTGGGGCAGACAACGTCGTCTCCCTCTACGCGCCCCTTTGATGCGGCCGCTTATTTCATCGCTCTTCGAATTTGGATCACCTCCAGACTTCGCCTGCTCATTACCCGCCTGTTCATGTATGCAGCGCTTGATATTACGATGCGAGCCAGTGCAGATTAAGGCTGTTTCTGCTGTTTTCGCGGCCTCAGGCTGCTGGAGCTGACGAGTTTACACCTCCATCGGCCACCAGCCAGGCCACGCCTTCCTCAATATAGTGTTTTAAGAAAATGCATTATTCATATCATGTTGTATTGATTGTATTGGTTCAATGTATTTTATAGTAGATGTCAACTTGTACTAAACTAAACTTTGGACATGTTAATATTTTTTAGGACTTATATAGCTGAATTTGTGTTTATGGATTTTTTATTTATCTGAATACAGAATGTATTCATTCATTCATTCATTCATTCATTCATTCATTCATTCATTCACATATCAGCAGCCACACAGAATGTGCATTTGTTCATTCCTGGATACAGTAAACAGATAAAAAGCAATGAGGAAGGTACACATATCATAGCATGGAGAGTCTAGATTAGAAGTTATTAGGAAGGTGCACACTTCTGAACTCGGAGTTCACAAGAGGGTTATGGTTGCGAGGGTTGCCATGAGTGAGCCAAGAAACACATGTATTTGTGGTGTGCAGTATGTGATCAGTCAATATAATTTTATTGGGGCAACTGCAGAGCCACTTAAACCATGAATAAGGTTTTTGAAGGCTGTACTCTGAGAACCAAATAGCCCTGTGATTCTGACAATTGTAAAATATTTCAGAACTGGCAATTTTGACAGTTAAGGTGCTGAGATTAAATGAGTTGCACAGGATCCTACACTTTAAGTGGTGAACTGGGATTTTTGCCCAGTGTGCAGTTTTGACATTTTGTACCAAAAGTAATCCAAGAGAAGAAATAGTAATCAACAAGGAGCGTACACCAAGCAACAATTAATGCAGATTTATTGGACCCAAGCAGCTGTGTGATACGGACAGCGCAGTGGAACTTAATTGAATGAAATGAGCTCTCGACTCTGTCCACTGCATCAGTACTTTTTATACACAAACTACAAAATGACCATACAACATTTTAGTTAGGTTTTTGGGGCAGGTCACAGGAGCTGATGGTGGAAATACGTCAGACCCCCATGGTGTTCCTTACATTAGATGGCTTCCATTGGATAAAACATTTCTTGGAATAAAATCACATCAATACCCCTCGTGAAGTCACACTCCTTCCCACAAACCTTCCCACACTGCCAGAAATTACATTATTGTGCTGATCAGTCAAAAGGAAACACTTAATGGTCAATGGTTGGCACTGTTCAATATACAAAAGGATAACCTGCTGCGTACTGATTGGACATGGCATCTTGAGATGGTACCGGGACGAGACCTTCTCACAGAGTCTGTCCGTCCAATGATGTGCCCCAAGGACATCAGCTAGGACACTTGACAATGTTGCACCCTAGGAACACCAAAACCTCTCACCACTGATTGGCTTCCTGTCACAGCCACCACAACCCCTACCCCATTGCTTTAACCCCCCAGCTCCCTTATCACACCTCGCTGCCAGGCGTGCTTCTAAAAACGTATACAACACTGTGTCCTTGATTCCTTTTTCCCTGTTATGAAAAACCAGAGGGTGTTTCAATGTCTAGACCCTGGGGATTCCTTACTCAGGTGGCCTGGGAAGGGCCATCGCTTTTGGATCCCGACCCTGGGGGTGGACAAGTGCGGGAGGATCACCCGGTTGAAGGGTCCTCAGGGCATGGGGGAGGAACACCTGATGGTGAGACATGGTAACCCCCCTTTCCACATGCCTCTGTCCCATCCTATTTTATAGAATATTCCAACTTCCCAGATTGCCCCCATCCTACACAAACACTGAGCTGAAGAAGAGGAGGGTGGTACTGAAAGGAGTATCACCCATGCAATACATTGGACATGTCCCACTAATAGGATCATGCAGTGTCAGGCACTTGATCTTAATTACATACACCTGGTACCTATTAGCTCTCCCCACATGGTTAAAAGGTAGAACACAGAGACGCACTCTGAGCAAGGCAATGCACGAGAAGGAGCAGTTTTTCCAGGGCGACGGCGAACCAGGCGGAGCAGAGTGTAAGGAACTCATGGTAGCATCAGTAAAGGCAGACACAAGTGATCACTGTTCAAGGGTGTTTATTAAACTGCAAAGGTAGGTTGGAAAATCTAAATCTAAGATGGGAGCAAGCTTCGACCATCAAATAATAATAAGGCAGTCCTAGTGGCGTGGTGTCAAAATAAAAAGGGGCTATACTAAAAAAAACTATTGCCATTCCTTACTCTAAATGCAAAAAGAAGTGTGGGATAATGGTCCTAAGAAATAAAGAAGTGTTCACAAATGATAAGTCAGGATGCGGTACTTGAGGTCTCCCTTCCCCATGGGTGGATTTTGAGCACAGCACACGCTCAAGCTATCCCAGCACGAGCTAACAGTTCCGCTTTCAGCAATCAGGGCTATCGGCAGTCAAGTCTCTTTCGATCAAAAAGTCTCTTGCCACCGTTGGACTGATGTATTCAAAATAATAAACAAAAGTTCTAAGTTCCTTTTCGTTTGCACTGAATTTCTGGGTGACGACAGTTCACCCCTTGGATCTCCCTCGTTCGGGCTCAGACCACTCTGGACTGTTCACCTCCCTCATTCGGGTTCACTATGGCTTTCTTCACAAGTCTTACTATGTTTTGTACATTTGACTGTGGACATCCCTTGTTGGGGTTCACTCTTGTCAACACACTGGGCCTCATTACAAGTGTGCCGGTTCGGAAAGAGCAGTGCCAGTACGGTGCTACCGGCACCGCTCTTTCTGGACCGGCACATTCAGAATCGCAAATGCAGAAACACTGTCACTGCAAAGTGACACCCACGGTGCTACCGCACCTGGTAGCACTGTGACCATAAACTGCGTAAATACTTGGTGCACGTGCCTGAATTACGGGCACAGCAGTAGTAGGGGCACATTCAGAGTCCCGCATACATGGAAACGCTGCCATAAAAATGGCAGTGGCACCATCACCACCGCACCTGTAAATCCGGCAGTGCAGACCAGGCGTTAAACAGTAACATGTGATCAGCGACAGGCCCCAGTTGTCCTCTGTGAATGCACAAAAGGACCACATCCACACCAAATATCCCTCCCAACCCAGCCATGTTTGCAGTCAGGCAACAGGTGTACAAAAGTAGCAACGCTGCACACCATTGACCACTGGGAATGTACAAAAGACCCACACCCATCCCACCCCCCAACACAACCATGCTGGCAGTCGCTGTAGCAGCAATTGGGCTGGGAACCTGCAAGGAGGGATTGAGGATGAAGCAGATGAGAGGCAGATGAGGTGGCGTAGGCGCAAGAGGTGAATGAGGAACCAGTTGGACATGCCTAACATCAATGTCCAGCAGGTAGCACCCCGCAGACAGCCACCAATACCCTGCATCAGGGCCTCGCCCTGGAACCTGACCACAAGCCAAATCCACACCTTGTACCGGCTTGACAGGGAGACCATAACATCAATAGTCACCCTCATTCATGATGACATCAGCAGCCTGATAAATATACGGACTGCAATCGCCCCGTGCTGAAGGTAGTGTCGGTACTGCTCTTCCTTGCAACTGGCACATACCAACACACCGTGGGTGAGCTGCACGGGCTGTCACAACCCTGTTTTTCCAGGGTCTTGTTCCAGGTCTTGTTCCAGGTACTGGATGCACAGCTGCGCCATGTGGCAGACCACTTCGCCCTACCCCGAAACCCTGTCCAGGTTAATGCCACAAAAGTGGCCTTCCATGCCCTCACAGGTATGCCCAATTGCATTGGTGCGTTAAATTGCACCCATGTGGTGTTGGTGGCCAGACATGCCATTGAGGTAGTGTATAGAAACCACAAACAATTCCACTCCCTCAATGTGCAGATGGTCTGTGATGCTGAACACCTCATCACCCATTGCTGTGCACGGTTTCCGGGATCCACACACAACCCAATGTTCTTGCGGAACTCCACGTTGCCAGGCACATCGGAGAGCGCACCCGCTGTTGGGTGAGTAGAATGACCAAAGCATGACCTCTGTGTAGTGGGGGGGAGGTTAAATATACACTCACCAGAGTGCACCTAGCTGTTGGGTGAATAGAATGACCAAAGCTTCACCTCTGTGTAGTGGGGTGGGGGGGGTTAAATAGGCACTCACCAGAGTGCACCTGGCTGTTTGGTGAATAGAATGACCAATGCATGCCCTCTGTTTAGTGGGTGGGGGTGGGGAGTAGAAGAACAGCCAGGAGAGCATGTGGCAAAGGCAACGTAACACAAATACATTGCATCCCTTATTGCAAAGCCATGGAACACATGTACCAAACGGGCATATGGATCACACACAATACCTATCAATTAAAATTAATGCAAACCTACACACCATCATCATTGAACCCCACAGCAGGTATCCAGTACACATGCATACACAACTGTTCAGAAAGCACCAAGTAGTGCTCGTTATAGGGCATACACCCACCTCAAATTGACATATGAGCACTCAGAAGATGTTGAGTACCATGGTGAAGCAGGCTACTGTGGTGAAGCAGGCAAAACATACAACATGAAAGAACAATGCTGTGGGATTGGGCATCAATATGTGAGAGCCATCAAAGCCAACACGCACATGGGCCACATCTGTAGGCCTGCGGGAAGCTCGAGCTTGCCCCTGCTGGGGTTGTGCCAGACACCACACACCTTACGTGCACCTGGCTTACCGGTGCCACAGGGCCATTACAGGTTTCTGTTGCACAGGAAGCCATTAACCATGGAGTGCCACAGTACGCAATGGGGATATGTACATGAGAGGATTGTCACCATTGAGAAAGTAGCTAGTTCTACCATGAGCACACTGCCTACCGGGCCAGCTGCACACAGCAGTGTCGGGCCTCTTGTGCGCTGAGGGTGCGTTAGGCAGATTGTTAGCACCGTACAAGATACAATGCTCCTAGTAGGCAGCCACGCCCCCTTGTTTCCATACAAGCAAAAAAACACGTAGAAGCATTGCAGGCCATATCATAGTATGACTGCAGACAGTGTGCACGCCAAACAGTCTCAGATCAAATGAGTGACCAAACATTTAAATATGGTCAGGGCATTACATGTGACATTGCAACAATCAGTGGGGTCATATGTGGCCTGTGCTACATCTTGTGCTAATTAAATGTGGGAAATGTGTACATGCACACCTCACTGACATGTGATTTACACCACAATGATTCAATTATCGTTCTGTCACTCCCATGAAGGTGATGGCGATACCCCCTCATGCCATGGCTGATGACACCCATTAGACAGCCACAGAACATGCATGAGGAGGCCTACAATCATGCGCATATCCGTACACGGGGCACTATAGAACGGACATTTGGACTACTCAAGGCAAGGTTCCTCTGCGTCAGCAGATCCGGCAGTGCACTTATGTATAGCACCATCAAGGTTGGCAAGATTGTCCTGGCCTGTGCAATGTTGCAGAATATGTGTATTTGAAGCAACATTGCACTGCTCCCGCACATGGACCCTACGGAGGAGGATGGGGATGATGACGATGACAGGATGCTAGTGCATGTTGCCCATCCATGGCGGGAGGCCATAGATGGGCAACATGCACGAGATGCACTGATAGACAACTTCTTTGGAATACTACTCACAAGCACATGGTGCACAACTAGTGGCACATATTTTTGAGCACTTATATTAAAGAATGAATATTCACGCAGAAACTGAATGTCCAGTCGTGATTGATATGCAGAACCAAGTGTATTGTTAATTTGAAATTTGAAAAACAGGTGCACCATCAATACCCGCCCCAACTTACCATCCCCAATCCCACTCCCTAACTATCTCTCCCAACTATGAACCCCACCTTCCTCTCCCCAACTTATCCCTCCCCATTCCCACTCCCCAACTATCCCAACTATGAACCCCACCTCCCTAACTTATCCCTCCCCACTCCCACTCCCCAACTAGTCACACGTGCAGCAAGTGTCCATGATCCTGCCCTACTTGCAGCCACGCTTGGCGGCATGTGTGTGCTTGTGTGAGGAGCCAGGCAGGCGCATGGATCTCCTCCTAGGGCTGGCTTCCTGTGCGCTTGCAGGCGTGGACCTGGTGGAGGCCAACGGACTGTTATGCTTGCAATTCGTGACATGCATGTTTGGAGGGCCAGTGCCATTGTCTCAGCAATAGTGGATTGTGCTATTGCCCTCACGCACCCACTTAGCCAAAAGTACGGTGGCACAAGCTGACCACCCAATAGCACAGGCAAACCGCCGTCCAATTGCCTGGTTACTTTTCCGCATTAGACAGGACTCTTCCAAGTGCTACTGCACCAGGGCAGTGAGGGTGTCCTGACGTTCCTCCATGCATCTGAGACGCTCATTCATCTCACGTACAGAGGGGTAGGTTGAGCGCTGTGGACTTGTCAGGCTCATGGGGCCAAATGTGCCTAACATATCCGGGGTGTGATCAGTGTCCTCGCCGGTGTTAAGGCCACCCTCTCCGGCTGCATCACCATCACAGCTGTCAGTGGCATGGGAGTCGTGCTGCAGCGGTGGGGGTGGTGCACGTCCCATTGGCATTCCATTTGTTTGTGTCTGTGACACTGCGGGCACTGCCAGGTGCTCCATTGCAGCTGGGTGGGGGGTGGCACAGGGGCTGCCTGGGTCACAGGGGCAGCTGGGGGGGCGGCACAGGGGCTGCCTGGGTCAACGGGGCAGCTGGGGGGGGCCGGGAGAGGGGCTACCTGGGTCACCGGGGCAGCTTGTGTATCCGCTGGGGCTGCCTGGATCATAGGGGCTTCTGGGGGGGCCGGCACAGGGGCTGCCTGGGTCACAGGGGCAGCTGGTGTATCCGCCGGGGCAGTATGGTGCACAGTGGTAGTTGTCACTTGCACACTGCCAGATGTGGTGGCACAGGACGTTGACAGGCGTTGTGATGTGTCCCTTGCATGTCATCTGGCCCTCGATGGCTCAGGGTGGCTGCCGTCCGTGTCAGATGATGTTCCTGTGGGTGAATGAAAGGCATGATGTCAGTGACCTGCCTAGCTAACGATTGTACAGTCACATGCAACATTGTGATTGTGCACAATTAAATTGTAGGGGCATGCAGTGCTGCATGGTATCTTTAACACATGCATGTGTTGTGTGTCCACAGCTGCAGGCACTGTGCAGGAGGCACATGAAACACAGCTGTGCTGGGACTGCTGACTTGTACACCTACGTCTGGCTGTGGGTAGTGGCATGCAGGTATGCCCGTGCGCAGGTAGTTGGGATGTGTTGCGGGGGTTGTTCAGGGGGTGCGTGCCTGGAGTCAATGTGTGACCTGGTTGCATGCCCAGGATGTGTGTGGGGTTTTCGTGGTAGGGCTGGAAGGCTCATGCACTCCCCATTGGGTGAGTAGGTGCACATGTGTACGTGCAGGTGAAGGCCTACCAGTGTTGTGCTGTGGTGGCAGTGGCAGCACGGCAGACACACATGCAGTACTCATGGCCAGGATGCAGTGTCTGCGTCATGGATTCAGCCTTTTCATTTCAATTGTCAGTAGAGGCTGACTATGAGTTGTTCATCCGTGTTCTCATGTGCTGGTTATTGGAGTGGCATGGATGCGTGTTCAATGTCGTACCCATGTTGTCCATGCAGGTGTGTTTAGGTGTCTCTGCAGGGGGCGGGGATGTGTGTTGCAGCATGCAGGTGACACTGGGCCTCATTATGGATCCAATGTTAACCCTGCCAGTGCTACCGGCGAGTTGCTGCCGGACCCATTAACAATTACCAGTGCCTGACTTTCCCGGTGCCACTTGCCTATTACAAGTCCAGGGGCCAGGGAATCGGGCGCCGGGTATTTTTTCGAAATACACATTCCCATGTAGTCCCATAGGAATCTGTGGGAGTGGGTAGACGGAAGCAGCAGCAATGTTTTTGGCGGTGCTTCCATGGCAACTCAGCATGCCAGGGCCGCAGCACCCACCAGGGACAGGCCTGTTGGGCGCTGCTGCCCTAGCAGCCACTGTAATGGAGCATCATCATGTGGGTGCCGGTCCAGTGACATGTGTGGCGGTGAACTTACGGCAGTCTTGTTTCGATACACACACAATGATGTGTGTTGACTTGTCATGTGGTTGGGGATGGGGCATGCATGGGAGACAGGGCATGTGACTTGCTTTGCACCAACAATCAATAGGTGGGTGGGGGGCCATGGGAGGGCTGGGTCGGGGTGATGTGGCCAGTACTATGGACATTTCAGTGCAGTGGTGGTACGGTGGGCAGGGTGGTCAGGTGTGCGCTTGATAATTGGCCAGTTTCTGTACTCACCAGCCTCAACAGGTGTCACTGCTCCCACTACTGCTGCACCAACTCCCTCAATAACCTCCAAATGCAGCACACTGCTGCACTTCTCCTCCGGGGGCAGCAGCTTGATGGATGAGGGTGGTCCGCCACTTGTAGCTGTGCAGTGCCTGCGGTGTGCAGCAAGAAGGTTGCGCACACTCATGTGCAGGTCGTCCCACCGCTTATGGCAGTCTTTAACACTGCGTGGTGTCACCCCCACAGCAGTGACCTTCCGGTAGCTTCTGCCCAGATTGCCTTGCTCTGGAGCTATGTGCTGTGGCGCTGGTCCGCTGAGAAAAGCTCCCCGGCATTATCAACAATGTGGTCCACCAGCATGTTCAGCTATGCCTCACTGAAGCGTGGCTTGCGCTGGGGGGTTTAGGGAATCCTGGCTGACATGTCCCTGAATGGATTCAGGCACTCACATGGGGTGGTTGGCTTTAGGCACAGGGAGATTGTAGTGGATTTTGATTTTTGGAATGGACGCTGGGCTCATTCCCGTTCCGGCGATCATGCTATTTCCAGTTCCGGTGTTTCTGGCTCTGTGTCTGCGATGCCGCTATGTCCAGCATGTACGCAGTGGAGGCGGATGCACCGCCAACATTGGTGGCGTTATATCCGTCTCCACCGGTGTTACCATGATGGCGGTGGCACCGGTTCTGAAGATAGGGTATGCGCGCGGCCGGCAAGTCGGAATCCTGCCTTCTTTCCGTTGCCCCGCAGTGACAGAACTGGTGCCACTGCCATCACGGTAACACGCTTACATAACCGTCATGCCGAGGTAAGAGCAAAAGCCTTGCAGTTTTCGACAGCGGACGGAAAGTGACAGGCAGCTTAACCACTGCACCTCCCCAACTCTGCCGTTCACCCAGCAGGGTGGCTGGTATCCTTAAAACACAAAAGAGGTTTGTTTCTTCTCTGTGGCTGGGCTTCCTTGCACAACCTTCAAGGCCCTTGAGAGGGAACGATCTCTCACCAGGGTGTCCAAGGTTTATTTGTATCTCGTTTCGGTCCCTCAGCCTGTCACTCTGCTCCGCCTGGTTCGCTGTCGCCCTGGGAGAACTGCTCCTCTCATGCCTCACCTTGCCCACCTTGCTCAGAGTGTGTCTCAGTGTTCCACCTTTTAACCATGTGGGGAAACAAGGTGTATGTAACTAAGATCACGTGCCGGACCCTGCCCGATCCTATTAGTGGAACATGTACAATGTATTGCATGGGTGGGACTCTTTTTAGCCTCTGACCTCCTCTTCCTAGGCTCACTGTTTGTGTAGGAAAGGGGTATGGATCTGGGTAGTTGGAATATCCTATAAAGTAGGATGGCACAGGGGTATTTGGAAAAAGTGAATACCATGTCTCGCCATCGGGAGTTCCTCCCCCAGTCCCCGAGGACCCCTCACCCAGGTGATACTCTCGCACTTGTCCACCCCTAGGGTCTGGATCCAAAGGTGATGGACGTGCCCTGTCCACCTGAGTAAGGTGTCCCCGGGGTCTAGGCAGTGAAACACCCTCTGGTTTTTCACATAGTGCTGGATTTGGACCCTTACAACAACTTGACCACATTGTTTCCAGTTCTTGTCATACAGCAAGGTGCAGTTGCTTGTGAATGCTTACTCACATGAACTAAAATAATAACCCTGTTGTGTAATCCTGACTTGGAAAGTAAACAAATCACATAATAAACCAACATCACATTTAAAAATATATATGTTTCCGAGGCTTGTGGAATCTGCTTAGATTACATGCTGTGCATAGGCTGACATCTAGTGGAAGCTACGGAGTATTACAGTTTGTTTTTTCGAAACTCGAAAAGGGGAGTTGAACTAGTGCGTGCCAGTAATACTATCCCTAGTGTGACGTCCACTGTACCCATGAACCCTCACGCGTGTAGGACCCTCAGATTGTTTTTTTTCCGCCATAGTTGTCGGAAGCATAGTTGAGGAGTTCCCTGGCTTTCAGCCATTTATCATGCATGAACCTAAAATTCCTGTTCCTCAAATCCCACGTCGAGACTCCAAAGATCTATGCAGGTACTGGAGAACGAACAGCCGTCGAGACTGCACGAAGGACTTTGGGCCTCGGAAGGCCTCTGGCCTCGGCTCGGGCCTTGGAAGGCCTCTGGCCTCGGCCCTGCAAGTAGGGAGAGTGGGGGGTGGACATACACTCGTTTATTTTCCTACATACACTCGCCCGCTGCCATATATTAACATATGAAGAGTACTCCATTTAAATTCTGCCCCAAGTGCAACCGTAAATTCTGTTGGGTAGATAAGCAAACACCTGTAATCTGTGTCTTCCTAGGGACCATCCCGAAGCAAATTGCAGAGCGTGTAAGCTCTATAAAGCTAAGACACTTAAGGACCGCTCCACTAAACGTTGGGCCCATTACGCCAGGCAGCTCGAGGCCATGGACGCTGTGGGTTCCTTCAGTGATGCAGCAACGCCGCCGTATCGGACGGCGAGGGCACAGGGGTGTCGTTAGGCACCCAAGCGTAAGCCCCCGACATCTGTCCGGCGGGGCAGTTATGGGGACTACACCCGGCGGCAAGAGCGCTACCCACACACCTGCATCTAAGCACACTAACCCCACTCGAGACTTGGCACGTGTGTTGAGTGATCGGAAGAAAAAGGCACAGAGAGAGCGGTCTGCAGAATCGGTGTCCTCTGGGCACTCCAGGTCACGGTCGCCACATGACACACAGCAACCATCTACGGTTGCTAAGAGTGCCACGCTACCTAAGGTCACAGAGTTATGGTCGTCAGAAGAAACTCCAGAACCTCCTGTACCCACCTCCGAATCTCGACGCGAGGCGTCGAAAGATTCAGGGAAAGCCAAAGAGTCAGGGAAACATGCCTCTACACATGGGAAAGGGGACAAACAACAGAAAAAAGCTTCTGAACACCAGGTTCAGAAGGAGAAACACAAATCTTCTGAGAAGTCCAAGACCCCTGACCCTGTCACTAGGCCTAAAGTTGTCCCTCCCACTCCCCAGGATATGGGAATAGAAGAGGAAACACATCAGGAAGTGGTCATTCCCAGTTCCAAAGAATGGAGCTCTGAAGACATCGACAGAGTGATGAGGAGAATGTCTTTTATGGCAAATTTGTATGAGAAAAACCCTGATTACTTCCTGAGTTATCAGAATACCCCTGCTACCTCTACTCCTTCAGTATCCAAAGACCCTCAACCTCCTAGTAAGGGACCCTGTACTGAGACTCCAGTTCATTGCCTGATTTCAGACCCAGTTACTATTGAACCTTATCATCAGTATGGTGAGGATCCAGACATACAAACACTGGACGATCAGGCAGGGATCGACTATTATGGAGACGATGAGGACCAGGGTGAGGAGGAGGAAGACGAGGCAGAGGCCTATAGTCTCGACTCCCCTATTCAAAAGGACCCACCGGTGAATGACTCACCTGTGGATAATCAGCCATTACTGAATGCGGTTTTAGCTAAAGCTGCAGACCACTTTCAGATAGACACTCATGGGGCTCAAGAAGAGAGGGACTTTGCAGAGCAAATTATGGGGGATAGAAAATCCATTGCCCAAGCCATACTAATTCTGGGGTCTATTCAACGCAGAATTGACCCCTCTCTGCTCACCCATAATCTTACCCAGGCAGTTAACCCAAGAATAGAGAAATTATTCAGGGCCGCCCCCTCCGACCCACTTTATATAAGGGGTCAGCTTAAACCAGAATCATTGGTGGTTACAACCACTAGGAAGAGGGCGGTGACACCTCTAGCATCCTCTGAAGCTCCCCCAGACAAGGAGAGCAAAAGATATTTGGGCTAGGACGGAAAGTGGCTTCCACTTCCGCTTACCAGGCAAGAATTGCTATTACCACCACTCTGCTGGCAAGTTACAACTGTCACCAATGGGAACAGGTAGCTGCCCTCATTGCCTCCCCACCTGAACCTCTAAAGGGTCAGTTGGCCAGATTGCGTCAGAAGGGAGATCGGTGTCCGGATGCATTCTCAAAGCGACCTTTGATGCAGCAGACAATGCAGGCCGGCTCATCGCAGAGAGCACTGTCATCAAGAGACACGCTTGGCTAAGGCAGTCGTGGTTTAAACCCGACACCTAAGCCGCCCTCATCCACATGTCGGTGGAACCAAATGTCTTGTTTGAGAAAGTGGTGGAGGAAGCGCTCAAAACAGCCAAGTACGAATATCATACCCTAAAGTCCCTCGGACAACTAACTAATAAACCCACACACCAACGAGAGGCGGCCAAAATTCCCAGAGAGGGTTTAATAACTTTCAAGGGCAAGGAGCATTGTGGGGAGGCAACCAACAGGCTACCCAGGGTTTCGCCAGAGGTCAAAAGAGGGGCCGTGGTAGGGGGAGAGGCAGCCCAGGTAGAGGCGCTACGCGCCCCAACAAACACGGACATTCCGCTCAAGGTCCCTTCCCAAGCATCCCCAGTAGGGGGGCGCATTTCCACCTTCACCCATGCATGGGAAGGGATCACTTCGGACAGATGGGTGCTGTCCACAGTGTCCGTAGGATACTGTATCGAACTGTTGGAATGCCCCTGCGACCATCCTCCAAGACAGAAAATACACTCCTTGGAGCACAAAAGAATCCTCCTCAAGGAGATCGTCATTCTTCTTGCAAAGGACGCGATAGAACTCACTGCCTGGAGAAGCGTCTGAACCTTATAGAGTTGGAGGAACCTGAGTGAAGGGCTCGATAGGGAAGGTATTTTGGAAGCGAGAGTTGGATGTAGTGCAGGTCCTGCCCCCAGAAAGCCTTGTGGACGATGCAGAGGATCTTGAACTTGATCTTTACAGCGACCGGGGGCCAGTGGAGAGATTTCAGGACTGGAGAGATAGGGTTCCTGGGCTTGAGGCCAAGGATAAGTCTTGCAGTCCTGTTCTAGATTAGTTGCAGAGAGCGGAGAGTTGAGGAAGGCAGATTAAGAAAGAGGCTGTTTCAGTAGTCCAGCCTAGAGAGTACCAGGGCTCCGGAAACAGTGAGCTTCTTGGGGACAGTGAGAAAAGGAAGAATACCTCTGAGGAGGTGCAGCTGGAAGTGGGCCTTCTTGGCAACATCCGTGATGTGTGAAGAGAAGGAGAGAGTGGAGTCGAAGATGACGCCAAGGTTTTTTGCCTCACAGGAATGTGAAGGAAGAGGGCCCAAGGGGGGCGGCCAGAGTGAGGAGAGGGAAAGCAGCAGCAGGGGTCCTAATGAGAAGGATCTCTGTCTTACTGATGTTAAGACAGAGATTGTTGGAGGCGCACCAACTCTTAATCGCTGATAGACAGTCAGGAAGAAGTGAGAGAGGAGTGGAGGCTGAGGAGAGCCTGAAAGAGAGCAGAGTGTTATCTGCATAACACTGAAAGTTAGAGGAGAAGGTAGAGATCAGGTGGGCCAAAGGGGCCAAGAAGACATTGAAGTGCCAGGGTGAGAGAATAGAGCAATGGGGAACATCACATGTGGAGAGAGATGTGGTGGAAAGAAAGGACCCAAGTTGGCCCCGGGAGGGTCGGTCTAGGAGGAAGGAGGTCAACCACTCCAGAGCCTGATCCATGGTGCCCAGGTTCTTATGTAGTCGATTGATCAGGATGGCGTGATTGACCTTGTCAAAAGCAGAGGGAAAGGTCAGGGACGATGAGGACAGAAGGAATGCTGGAGTCCAGATTAGAAAGCAGATCTTCACAGGTGTTCAGGAGAGCAGTTTCCGTGCCTCTGGCTGCTCTGAAGCAGACTGATGGTCATGGAGACAACCAACAGATTCAGTGTAGAAAGTAAGCTGGGAGATGGCCAGCTTTTCCAGGAGTTTGCCCAGGAAAGGAGTGCTAGAGATCGGGCTATAGTTTGCCGAAAAGGTAGGATCGGCAGAAGGCTTTTTAAGGAGGGGGCTACACAAGGGAGTTATTAAGGCGAGAGGGGAAAGATCCAGTGACGAAAGAGTGATTGCAGAAATCGGTCAAGGCTGGAGCGAGTGTGTCAATGTGGTCATTGATGGTTCTGGATGAGCAGGGTAGCACCAGTTTGGACGACACTTTAATAGATCTGACTTGTCTATAAACATTGTCAGGTGTTATCAGAGAGAAAGAGGAGAGAGAGAGGCGGACAGAGTGGGGCCGAGAGAGGTAGAGAGAGAGGAAGAGGAGAGCGAGGACAGGATGTCCTGAGTTTTAGTGGTCAAGTGAGATGCCAGTGCTGTACAGGGGGCGTGGGAGGGAACAGGAGAGGTTGAGACTGCAGAAGGATTGGCCGTGTTGTTAGAGGCCGCAGAGACACGGGCCTGGATGTGGACTCTTCTTGGACAGGTTTGTCAGAGGATGCGCCCGAAGCCCTCCACTTCCTCTCAGCCACCCTGCACTTGCTGTTTCAGGGCGGCGACGTCAGAGTCATACCAAGAGTTGAACTTGGAGGCAGGCTTCAGACGGATTCTCAAGACAGGGGCAAGGAAGTCCACAGTGTTGGATGCAGGTTCGAGAGGGCTGTGTCCGAGTGTGAGTCAGCCACAAGGAGGAGCAGAAAAAGTAGAGCCAAAGGCATCCACTGACACATGTTTAATGGGCCGAATGACCTAGAAGGTAGGTGGCAGTGCTGGGGTGGGCTTTGCCTGAGGGACAGAGAGTTTCAGGTGAGAGGAAAGCAGAAAGTGGTCAGCCCAAGAGAGAGGAGTGGTGAAAGAGTTAGAGAGGGGGGTGTCTGAGGAAATGAGAACATCCAAGGTGTGTCCGGCAGAGTGTGTGCGGACCAGAGGGTAGAATGGAGAGAGAGGCTGTGTCAGAGGTTGCGGAAGAGGCCAGGTGGATGTTGAGGTCTCCCAGGAGAAGTTCAGATGTAGAGGCAAGGAGAGAAGAGGAGAGGTCAGCCTACTCTGAAAGGAAGAGGGCGACCTGGCCAGATGGCCTGTAGATGGTGGCCACAGTCAGAGAGAGCAAATTAACAAGGGGGGTCCTGGGAGTCCCTCTGCCAGACATTAGTCCTGGTTACGAGAGACTTACCCAGAGTCTTTAGCTCACTATCTTTCACAGAGTAGAAATATCCCAAACATATCAGACGTGGACCCCTTGCTCACTATTCTAAGAGAGGCACAGATCCACCCTACTGATGAGGTCCAACCAGACCGAAACACGTGTCTGGGGTTTCTGTTGGTACTCTTGTTCAGAGGAGAATTGCCTAGCATTTCGGTGCTGGACTGCCCCAGGGCAGGACAAAGACCCCCCTTGTTAATTTGCACAGTCAGAGAGAGGCCAGGAGAGATAGAGAGCCTGCAGACCAGGCATTCAACAGAGGCGTAGGCCTGCATAGGAATGACAGAAACAGGGACTCACTCCGGATGATCAGAGCTACTCCACCTATGGGTCTGTTGGTTCTGGGCTCGGAGAGGATCTTTTAGCTGTCAGGGAGGAGAGTGTCAAAACTAGTGACAGAGCTGGCCATGAACCATGTCTCTTGTGAGAGTGAGAACATCCAGGTCAAGTTCTTCGAGGAGCTGGCAGATGGCAGAGGAGTGTTTGACAGCAGAGCGAGAGTAGTGACGTGGAGCAGATTGCCACATTTCAAAGACTTACGGGGTAGGGTACAAGCTTGCGGTACACCCAGCGGAAGTGCTAGTGGGGTCAGAGAGTGGGCAGAGGTGGTAGCAGGAGGTGGCATAGTAGCCAGAGAGGAGGAGGAAGGTGCAAGAGAGGTGGCGGAAGAAGGAGGTGGCCGAGGATCCAGAGAGGAGCTATTAGAAGGTGCAGCAGGAGGTTGATAAGACGCGGGAGACGCCTATCGAAAAATAGGAGGTTGAGCTGAGGTGTCCCAATGAGGAGAATCTCAATCTTACTGGCTGTAATGCATAGATCATTGGTGGCACACCATTCATGAATAGCAGCCAGACAGTCTGGAATTAGAAAAGGAGAAGAGGTGGCTGAGTTGAGCCTGAAAGAGAGCTGGGTGTCATCCGCATAACTTTGAAAGTTGGAGCAGAATGTAGCAATGCAGTGGGCAAGGTAGTGGTTGAAAAGCCAGGGCGAAATGTTAGACCCCTGAGGAACACCACATGTAGAAAGAGAGATAGCAGAGAGAAAAGACCCAAGTTGGACCTGGGAGGTTCAGTCAGTGAGAAAGGGGGTCAACCAGGCCAGGGCCAGGGCCTGACCAGAGATATCCAGGTTGTTGCGGAGGCGATTGAGCAGAATGGCGTGATTGACCATGTCGGAAGCAGAGGATAGATCGAGGAGAAGGAGGACAGAAGGAAGGTTAGAGGCAAGATTGGAGAGCAGGTCTTCATGGGTGTTCAGGAGAGCAGTGTCCGTGCTTCTGGCCGCTCTGAAGCCAGACTGGTGGTCGTGGAGACAACCAACAGATTCAGTATGCAGATAAAGCTGGAAGATGGCCAACTTTTACAGAAGTTTGCCCAAGAAAGGAGTGATGGAGATCGGGCGGTAGTTTGCCGGAGAGGAAGGATCGGCTTAGGGCTACCATAGATGGGGATGCTCATGGGAGTGCTTAAGGGAGCAATGGTGCCGAGATGGTCTTTGATTGTGTTGGATGAGCAGGGGAGAACCTGCTTTGATGAAACATTCACAGATTGGACTTGTCTAGATACATCGTCAGGGGTGAACAGGGGAAAGGAGGAGAAATGGCCGAACAGGGGCCAGGGATGGTGGTCGAGGAGGGGGAAGAGGAGGTAGAGGAAGAGAGAGTGGACAGGATGTCCTGAGTTCTAGTGGTGAAATGAGAAGCCAAAACCGTGCAGTGGGTCTTGGAAGGAACAGGAGAGGTAGAGGCTGAAACAGGGCTGGCCAGCTCCTTGCAGATTTTGAAAAGTTTGGCCGAGTCGTTAGAGGCAGCAGGCTCTGATGTAGGCTCTCTTCTTAGAGAGGACAGTCTGTACTGCCTTTGGAGCAGGCGGCAGGCAAGTTTGTCAGAGGATGCGCTTGATGCCCTTCACGTCCTCTCAGCCGCCCTACACTTGTGTTTAAGGGTGGCGAGGTAGTCCTAGTTGATGGTAAATTAGTGGTTAAGATTACCTGCATTATCCAGGACATTAAAGACAGTATACAGAGTGGCAGGATCCAGTTGAGGAGATGGGTACACAGTCATGTCAGATCGCTTAAAAAACACTGTTTAAAAAAAACAGAGAGAAACATATTTTGATTCCATACAATGACGTATGAAATTAACGTAATGTAGAACGTTTTTAAATGTCGTTTTGTATATTGGTAAATGACATTTATACAAAAATAAGAGGATGGGGAGCATTAAGGGAGGAAAGGGGGTTGGAGGGCTGGGGTAACCATTGCATCTCCCCAAAATGGTATGCAAAACTAATTAAATACAGGTCTCTTGTATCAATTTTATTTAAGTGATTGGCATCACTCTCGATCTTGCTCTGTTTGCATATTTAGCAGCAACCAGGGTAGGGGTGAGCAGAAGAGGGCCGTGTCTTGCGAAAATGATTGATTTTTAACATTTTAAAATGCCTCACGGTATTAATGTATGTCAAACAAGACGGTTTGTAATCATAATCAAAATTATTTCACTGGAGTGTTACTCCCTTAGAAACTGATAGATGGCCCTATATGACTACAGAACGGTACCTGTGAGCTGACTAAACACAACAAATGATGTTAGAAATCAAACCCAAAACTATTAAAACTGATAATATCAGCACAGACATTGGTCCAGGAAAAATGCTGAATAATTTAATTTTCTTTTTCTTTTTCTTTTTTATTAGCAAATGCTTATTCAACCATGTGCAAATACAGAGGACCAGAGAGGTGACTTTTTTCGATGCATGGTGTTATGAATTGAGGGAATTTGTCCCTTTTCCCTAGGGGTAGGAGCCCCTTCCTGCGATGCTAGGGAGGTGAGCCCGCTCTGCAATACCCTCCCTAGGGGCAGAGGCAAGTGGGATCTCACCGGGAGAGACTCCCCCTTTGGGCACAAGGAATCCTGTTCCCATGAGGAACTCCCTACAATGACACACAATCTGGTCTACGTGAGATGCTCACAAATACCAGGAAGATCTTTACATCCAAACTAGGAAGAAGAAACTCTACAGAGATGCCATTATTGGGCTGAAAAGGACGAACCAATCCACTGAGACTAGTAGGTCTTATATCGTAACCTTGAGGAATCAGAAGAGAAAGTAAAGTAGCCTCGACATAGGTAGGTCCTGAGTGACTGCAGGAAGCAGTACCAGAGAAGCTACACATTTCAAACTCGCTCTAGCGTATAACACCAACCCTGCAGCGCATCAGCGACAAGATAATCCAGCGGTGCAGAAGCTAGAAAATAGATGGTGGCAGGACAACAGGGAAACAGCTGTGGTGAACTGCTGGTCTAACCAACTCTGCCGAGACCTTTCTGAAGGGGAAGCCTGAAGGAATATTTTGCCACGCTCAGCGACCGGAGCACCGAAGCGAGACGACAAACCAAGAGAAGAAAGGAGACCGTGAGAAAACACATCTTGACAAAGGAAAGGCACTGCAGTCGACCTCCGGCAATAAGGATCCAGAGTAACCCAACTGAAGAAGACGTTTTTGTTGAAAGAAGAAGCTAACCGTGATTACGGGAGTCGCAGGTCGCCTTGAAGAGGGGATTGTTATATGGTAAATCCAACTTGTCTCAGTACTAGCAATGAAACGAAGTTCATCTTGAAGCAAGTCAAGAGAAAGTGTGAAAGCACAACATGGGAAACTATTCAATATCTAAACGTTGAGAGAGAAATTCTAGTGACTGTAAAACCCTGGGAAAAGGAGAAAGAATCTACACTGAGTGCCAAGTGTGATAACTTGAATTCACAAACCATACCCTGGGGACGGGGGAAAGAATCAAAAGTGAATGCCAAGTGTGATAGAAGGGAAAGGTCTATAAAGTGTATTCAAAGTGTGAACACTGGAAAGTACAAGTTGTCAAGAATGTGAAGGAAGAGAGAGAAAAGTCAGTGACAATAACACCTTGACAACAGGTCCAAAAAAGTGAAACGTGTAAGAACACTACAAAGGAGATCCCAAAAGGCAGAGGAAAGTTTACAAGCCTGTTGGAGGAGTTATAGAGACTGAGCAAAGAAGTAACAAGAAGATATTTGAGAATACAATATTAACAGACCGATACTAGAAGTAACCTAAGGAGAAGGGAGTCCTTCTCTGAGCCTAAGATAGTTTACATAGTGGTAGGGTCAGCTAGTGTAGTTTTGGACAGCAGACATATTTATTTGGACTGCCACAACTGACTGACAAGCACATTAGTTAGTAAGTTAGGTAGGGAACTCCCATAGTGATATGGAAAGTAAGGCCTAACAATCCTTATTTTAATAAATCATCCCGACAGTGTAACGTGAGAGTCTTTGTCCTCCTGACTTGCCACAATGGGCTCAACAATGCATCAAATCCATTCTACCAGAGCTTGTTCCCCTAAGGTGGCCCATTTGAACTGGGCAGTGATTTAAGTGTTTTTACCGCAGGGTTACCGCCGGACTTGGAATGAGGCCCATTGTGTTCCAATATTTGTATTTTATTTTATTTGTAGAGCGCTTTTGCCAATCTTTAGCTAATTATAATATCCCATTTTTAAAAAAAATGTATTGCACTTATAGTTTGTTACAAACGTTTAGCAAATGTATCACTGAGAAAGGACCATACTAAGCACCTAACTATATCCCATTATAATATCCTCAGCACTGTTACTGTGTTGTTTTGGGATCTTGAGATGGACAAAAACTGAGATCTTAGATTGGACGGATCCAGGCAATCAAGGTGAACCTCTTACCGATACATCTTTATATTGCTCAGGCTCACCCGATGCATATTCTTGATAAAACATCCAACCCATTCAAGGCAAACGTTTTTTCACCTTAGACATTTTGACACACCCCACTAGAGATTTGGGTAAAACCTGAAGGCTTCGCTAATCAAGGGATCTTGGCCACTTCGAATCTCGAATGGTATCTTTAAGCTGCTCAGCTTTCCCCAATGCTTAACTGTGATTGTCATCCCTCTAATAAAAAGTGGTGGTCATTAGAACAGTGCCTAACATCTTGAAACCCTAACTGTGGCTCATACATGCTCGGAATTCACTTTAGGAGACCTCCTTGGGAGCAAGGGAGACGTTTTGGATGGTGAGGACACCCACACGTCTTGTCAAGAGCTACCTGAAGGTACTAACTGGAGGACTCGCAAGGCCACCTCCTCCTCCTCCTCCTCCTCCTCGTCCTTCTCCTCCTCCTCCTCCTCCTCATCCTCCCTTGAACGAAGCTTTGAAAAGAAGGCATATAGGTACAGTCAGATGCTGTTGTATGTGGAGTGATCCTGCAGGGAGCAAACAGGCCGTGCAGTTCAGTTTCCATTAACTGATCCTGTTAGAGCCGTGGCCGAGAAAAAGGCCGATCTATTCCACTGAGCGAATACATACAGATAGAATGTAGTCAGGTACACAGTGTGCATGTATGCAGTAGAAAATCCTGCTATGCTCTCGCTCATGCCAGAAAGCTCCAGGGGCCTGTCAGCGACAAGGGGCAAATCTGCTTGGTGCGCTGTTCCGACCGACTCTTAAGCAGGTGGACTGAGAATTCAAGCTCTTGGTACTGTTCGGCCAGTCAATCAACACATTAAGGAAAGTGTAAGAGGGTGGCCTTGTAGATAGATGGATAGCCCCTGATTGACACCTCAGAGTGGGGATTGGTAACCATTCCCAGAACACCCAGCAAAAAGGAAACAGCTCGACCACTGTTGTGGTTTATTTTAGAAATTCCGGCTGGAATAACCCGTAAAAGAGAGCAGAGGAGGCAGGATTTGGCTCAGTGGCTGCATCAGTCCACGGAGGAGGGACGAACAGAGAGGCCGAGGGAGTAAGATTCATTGTTTATTGGGGGCTTTACCATAGACCTTAGAAAATATCAGGGAACCAGGAGTAAAGTTTGAAATAATACTGTTGCAGGTGGACTTTTTTTAAATGTTATTTTGTTAATTAAAAATGTGTATAATCTTGAAAAAACAAAACATTTCAATCAAGCGTCCCCTTAAAGTTTATACAATAAATGACATTCCAATTCATTTTACAAATCTCATAAGAAGTGATAACTGTATAGCACATTCACATACTGGTAGTTTCGTGGAATCTAGTATCCAGAAGTCACAAAGTATAAGAGCTTGCTTCCCAATCTGCTGCCACAGCCGGGTCATATGGTATGTAAGCGAGAGGTCTTCGCCGTTTATGTCCCTATGACATATGTCCTTTGGGTTCATGGCCTTGGCCTCTGCCCCACCATAATATATTCAATGTTTTCTTCTTATCTCGTACAATGAACTACACTCTGACATCAGATGCTTGGCACTTTCCACAGACTCAGTTCTGCATAAGCGGCAAATTCTTCTAGATATTTTGACTTTGTGCCAGGCTCATGTTACAGCCTGAGGTTTGCCACATTAAATGTTTCTCGTATAGTCCCTACTGAGTTGCGGGTCAGCAAACCCAAGCACATACAGAGAGGTAAGTGACCAGGTACGGGGATAAAGTTTTCAATGGGTGACCTTTTCATTGGTAAATCCACTTTATTGTGCCCATAATCGTAGTTCTTGATGTTTCTTTTAATCATGGTTTTATACGCACATTTTTGCGTTCATGTTAGGGGGTTTGAAGTACTGCTTCCAACAGGAAGCTTCTCTAATTATAGACCTCAAAGTGCATGTCTAGTTATGGCATCCAATATAGTTGATATATGCTAGGGTTTTGTGAGACAGGCATGGTATCACAAGTCAGAAACAGATCAAAGATACAAAAGTTTCAAGAGTTTTATTAAGTTTTGACTGTGGGTTGGAGACTTCCTAACTATTTCTATAATGGGAGTAGTCTCAACCTCAAAATAAAATAACATAGCCTGCGTCAGTCAGTCAAATAAAGAAAAGGATCTATGTCAGAAACCTATACTTGCCCTCGCGCTTTACAATAACTAAGGATGGGAAAAATGCATTTAAAAAAAAGGGTGTATCCAAAGGAAGTCAGAGTGGCAAAGTTCAAGTAACTGGGGCTCTTCAAGAGCTCTTTTAAAGTCGATAGTGCTGGATAGTAGCCACAGTTCAAAGAATTCACACAAGTTTTCCAATATGTCAGCATCACGGCCTTCCGCAGACTGGTGTTCGACAGCCCTTGCACAGTTCTCCTTCTGTACCCTCTTTCGTTTACTTATTCTTTCTGTGCTCCTCCTCTTATACTCTGGGTCGCTGTCAAGGAGTGTCAGGGGTGCGTGATTGTGACTGAGTGCCTGTCCCTGCCTGGCCTCGTTAATGGGACAAGGCCATTGCAGATTCCTAGTGGTAATCTTCCTAGTCTCAGTCGTCCTCTTCCTCGTCTCAGTAATTGGGTTGACAAAGAAAGGAGAGGAATCATGGGAGTTGTAGTATCCCACAAAGAGAGAGGGAATATGGGGCAAATGAAATAGGGATACCATGTCTCACCCTCCGGTGTCCCTGCCCCACTACCTGAGGACCCCCTACCCAAGTGATCCTCCCTCACTTGTCCACTCCCAGGGTCGGGATCCAAAAGCGATGGCCCTTCCCTGGCCACCTGAATAAGGGATCCCCGAGGACTAGGCAGTGAAACACCCTCAGATTTATCACAGCGTCCCTCTCAGCCATTTCATATTTCTTAGACATAAAGCATTTGTGTTGCACTGCTGTGTTGATGGATGTCAGCAGTAGTCCAGCCCTTAGGTACTCCACTAGTAAAGTCTTGACAAGACTGAGGATAGCTTTTAGGCAATAGCTTTCCATTTTGGCCAAATCAGTCGGCCTGCCATGGGACCAAATTTCGGTGCCATATAATATAGTGTGCCCGATTTTAAGCAGGTAATTCTCCCTCAAGGCGGCCATAGTATAGCCAGCTTTATGCTTAGAAAAAGTGATAGTAACCTCAGTTAGATGATGAAGGGAATTCCATGTTTCCTCTATCTGTGAAGACCATGTTAAATGCCGATCAGTCTTTACCCCAAATATTTGTATTGTTCAACCACTTCCACCTGGTTGTTATCAAGGGTCCATTTATATTTGATCCTTTTCTTATTTAGTGCCCTGAAGCTCATTACCTTTGTTTTTGCCATGTTGATAAAAGTTGATTTTCATCAGCATAATTGGCCAGGGAGTCCAGCTGCCTTTGTAGGCACCCGGGGGTAGTATCAAGCGGGACTAGATCATCGGCGTACCCCATCCACCTGACCTCTCCATTCCCAACCTGGGTCTATACGTCCCAGGGCCATTTAGCACAGATGGCAAATCTCCTAAATAAAGGTCAAAGGTCAAAGGACATAGCCCTGTTTCAGCCCACTGTAGCTTGGTACCCCATTGCTTATTAGGCCATCCTGTGTATATCTTGGCCTCACTTGTGTGTTGGCATGTAGGGTGATCACCATCTCCAGTAGACCAGGTGTTCCCTCAGATACTGGGAGAAGCCAGAAAGGAGAAGGGCATGTTGTGGACTCGAGCCCAGGAGGATGACTCTTGGCTGGATGCTGAGAAGACTGACAAATACCCAGGCAAGCGGAAGACATTTTTGTAACAGCAGCGCTTGTAAACGGCCTGACCTAGTTAATCTGAATGATGTGTACAACAATCAAAATATTCTTTACTGAGATATTTTACATGCTATCTAAAATTCTTTGGACAAATGCTCGTTTTCACTGAAATACGCCGTTTTTCTGCTGCATAAGGAACGTATAGTTAATGTGTTGTAAATCAAACCAGAAAATATAATTTCTGTTTTTCACACACTGCTCGTAAATGCTCACAAATCACCAGTTCAGTGGTGAAATTTGAAACTTTAGTCCATTAAATACAAAGATGTTTGTGTCCCCTATGGCTGATGTTGTGTGTCTTTAACTCATGTAAGTGAGACTGACTAGCATCTAGAACTGCCTCTCCTGCTTAGCATAGCTGTCTCATACCTACCGAGGGTGGGACTGAGCTCCAACTCCCAGCAGTCCTGCTTGGCACACCACTTGCACATCACCTAGCGACCAATTGGATTGAAAGGCCTTCGTAGGTGCAAGGCACCTATGCACACGTTTACTTGAAGCCTGGAGGCCAGAGACGCTACCTGTGTGATGAGTGGTACGCCCCTCTTAACCTTCTTTTCTCCGCCATGCCTCCCTTCTGTTTTTCTAATGAATTAAATGTTACCCTGCTTAAAACCGACACCTATGGCAAATCTCCTATTGCTAACACCTCCCTCGCCCGCTCACCGACTTGTATTACTGGTAGCGGGTCCATTCCATCCACACTGACCCACACGCCCCCAGATAGGATATCATGCAAAATCCTACTGTCCCCCACTAGCTCCACCTCATGGTTATTAACCGTTCGGCTAACGCACATGCCACATGCACATTATTGAGAACAGCATCCATGTGTGCGCCATCTCTGACACCTGGTTGGATGAGTCATCCATCCCCAATACTAGTTTACTCACTTCCCGATTGTTCTCTCATCAGACAGGACTGCGGCGACAGACCGACTCTATTGGCCAAATCACAAGTAAAACCCCACACCTGGAAAACATTTTTCATTTGACTCCTTCGAAAGCCTAGTAACTAAAATACATCCCGATGCTAACTCTTCCATCTTATTAGCAACTTTATATCGCACGCCTGACTCTAACAAACCCTTGTTCTTAACACAGATATCGGCATTCGTTTCAGAACTCCTTACCCACACAGACAAACTTATCATCTGGTGCCACCTAAACCTACACGCCAAGGATAGGACAGACCCTCTAGTCACCTCTTTCCACACTCAACTCCTGGGCCTAAATCTCACCCCGCTCCACACTGGTCCCACCCAGGACAAAACATTGCATTGGGTCATTCAAGCAAACCTCACTCCCACCGACCTATGCAACAATCAGTTCGACTGGACAGACCACAACATACTTTCGTTCACACTCCCACACAAAAAACAAGTAACGCATTTTAGCCCCATGACTACCTTGATTAGGAATAAGAAACGCCTAACACTGGATCTCCTGGGTCCTACTGCAGAACAGAACATGGCCACTACAACACCTTGCTAAAGACCAATCCAGCCCTACTCTCAGATGTACACCATACCTCCCTCACCAAAGCCATCAACCTCCTAGCACCACTTCAATCAAAGAAAACCTGTCGCCCATCTACTAAACATGCATGCTTGAGCCCTCATGTGAAATCGCACCAAATCAAAGTTCACAAGCTTATAAGGAAATGGATCAAATTGCAAAATAACACCCATAAAAAGGAGTTTGATTTAGAACAAACAAAATACAGACTTTCAATCGAAAAAGCTAAAAATGAAGCCTTCACCAGTAAAATACTAGCAGCAATCCTACCCTATCCTGCTAGAGAAATCTTGAAATCCCTTAGAGAGCTAGAGAATAACCCCCACCCCCGAGATCCAGGAGATGGCAGATAAACGGAATCCGTTTTTCTATGACAAAGTTAAAAAACCATCTGGTAGCGATTACTTCACTTCTTTCACCCGCCCCCCCCCCAATCACCAAGCCAAGCTCAACCTAATCCAGACAACGCAACATTTAAGCTACAAGAAGTCACAGTCCAGGAAGTTACTTACATTGTCAATGGAATGAACTCCACCTCTTGCCCAAATAACCCTCGGCCTTCATCCCTGGTTATTGAAAACATCCACAATTTGGCCCAGGTCATCAGGAGGAGGGGGCTTGTGTTGATTTGCCATGTCCTGGTACCTCCCCTAGGGACTGCCTCATGAGGTTGAATCTATAAGTAGGTGGGGGGAGCCTGTTCTGATTTCCATCAGGACACCCAGATACATCCTGTATACCTGCACACTGCATTCTTTAGTGCTAAATGGAAGGGGTGAGTATTTCTGTGTAAAAGTCTCCCTGGGCATCGTGAGGCTAGGGCTGACCTTGTCTGATTGTTGGGATAGCAGCGTTCAGGCTTTTTGAGGTCTGTGGACCCAACATCGTGCTCACAGATTTTGCGGGACCGAAACGTCTTGTTTTTTTGTGAGTTTGCAGAACAGATGGCAGGCGCATGAAATCTGTAGTGTGGACAAACATGTGGGAGGCATCAGAGTTGTTTCCCAAGTGTGTTGGTGCATGCATGTATGTTCTTCTCATTTAAGGGGACCTGGCTAAGTTCCCTGAGGCCCATGGTTTTATGTATCTAGCCTAACAACCCTAAAAGTTGTGGGTCCCCACTGGAGTCAGTCTGTTCTAGTGAGATCAGGGGAATTGTGGCACTAGTAGTTTTCATGTGAATGACCCCTCCTTAGTGGCATGCAGTGCATGGCCCAAGGGGATTCCCATTATCTCCTCCAGTCCTCCATCCTGGAGCGTAGGTGCGGTTTCAGACCCTGAGCACTGCCGCCACCTATTGCCAAGCTGGGAACGGTTCCTATTTGCAGGTCCTGATAAAGCCTGTTAACTAACATATCTGTTCCAGTGCAGGAAGTGGGCAACCATGTCCCCAGACCCAGGGGCTTGCCACGACACTCACAGATCTGCTCTGAGGCTGCGTTATCGCATGGACGTGCAACCGGCGCTTCAACGAGCAGGCGGCTTTCAGAATACTCTGCAGCACTGCCGAGTCTTCTGAAAGCAGTCTGCTCATTGAAGCACGTGTTTCTTGTGCGTGTGAAAGAACGCCTTCAGAACGGGAGGATCCCAGCGAGATGTGTCCTGAAGCCGAATTATCACATGCACGAGCAACCCACGTTTCATTAAACAGACACACTCAGTAGACTCGGCACAGGAAACGGGGAAACTGAATACAGAGACAACCAAAGCCTCACATACTTTTTGCAGCTGTCCAAATTGGTATATATGTCCTGCAATGGACACACATTGTTTTTCCTTAGGATGACTAGTGTGAGCAATCAAAACTGCAGAGCCCAACTTTATTCCCTCAAAACGGTTTCTTACTGACTCACTATAAGACATGTTTCAAATTAAAAATTGTGGACATTATGTTCCCATAAGGCTCTTTGCAAATCGCCAGGATTGAGTTCTATGAAGAGATACTGTATTGCGTGACCTGGCATGTGGCATTGGCCCACACCCTCCTCCCCTCAGCCCTGCCCCTCCAAGGATGAGAGAGTCCCACTGTACACTTTGTCAATTTCCAGCACTGATCTGTTCACCCTATATTGCACTGTGTTCAATTTCAGTGTTGGGAAAAACAAAATATATTTGGGAGGTGGGGTAAGCATGGAAAATGAGGCGATCCTGGTGAATGGAGAAAGAGAGCTAGAAAGCGAGAGTGAATATATATGAGATTAAATTTCACTTTATTTTGATAAGAAATATTGTTCTACCATCAAAGTTTCATATACAACTCAAAAGTAAAGCATAAACTCATTACGCAAATCAATACGATAAGACGAAAGAGGAATAGAAAACAGAAACACAGACATTCAAATGTCCTGAACCAATAACCTCTTTAAATCGCAAGGAATAAATACAAATAAAATAAGAACTCTTTATATACACTTCTTTGTAACATACCAGCGTAAAGTCGAGTTGGCTACATCCAAGTATTCCTACAGAAATGTACCTCTTATTTTAAAAATAACCCAACAGATTGCCGTAGCTTTCACCAGGGTGGCAAACAAGTTCCTCGTTAAGAAGCTATAACACAATAGTGCTGGCCCAGATTGAACTAACATAATCCTAGAACAGGGAGTAGCGCGTAATGCGTCTAAACAATGGACAAAAAAACATAAAATGTAATAAGTCCTAAGCTATAATTAAATT
The DNA here is from genome assembly GCF_040938575.1 of Ambystoma mexicanum. NCBI lineage: Eukaryota > Metazoa > Chordata > Amphibia > Caudata > Ambystomatidae > Ambystoma > Ambystoma mexicanum. The sequence goes on from NC_090939.1 coordinate 67,967,501, forward strand.
ACAATAACAGCTCACAGTAGTTGTCTCGTGCCGCTTCCATTTAGTAGTTATGGCATTTATAGGGAACAGGTTTGCCTACATTTAAAGAGGTGAATTACATTCCTGCTCCAGGATGAGTAAGCCTCATAATCGCTAGACATTTCCATAATCAAGCAGAGCTGGGTTGAGAACTTCATCCTCCTCTCCCCTCTTTCTGAGTCACGTCACAAAATTCATATTGTAGCTTGAGAATTCCTTTATACTTGCCAAGTGTCTCTGGGCTGAAATAACAAAGGCCCAGACCAAGTGGACCCAGTCCAAGCTTGCTGTATCTTAGCCACTCGTCTCAATCCAGACATCACTGTTCACTGCCCCCCCTTTTCCCACCAGAACACTTTCGCACCACACGACGACAGACTAACACCAGAGCTGTTTACCTGACATGTCCCAAAAAAAGGTTCATGCAAAGTCAAGCAATTGACCAGAATCAAACACACCTGACAGCCCTTTCCCTTCCCCACAGGGTTAAAGGGTGGTGCACGAGAGCCATGGTGTCATGATGCCTGCTCCCGGGGAGCCGGTTCAAGCCCTGCGTCCCCGAAAGCGGACATCCAGTCCCCAAGGAAGGACCCAGCAACCCCATATAGGGGCCCTTTGGACAGTGTCCTGGCGCCTATCGCGCCAGGCTCATAAAAGACATCAGTCCTGGCGCCACAGGCACCAGGCTCATTATGGAAGTGCTTGGGTGCACTTACCTGATGCAGACCATGCTGCAGGAGGCCTGAAAGGAACTACTTTACCTGTGGGACTAATTTACCATCCGGGCGTGGTCAGGGAAGGATACATACCTGATTGGAGGAAGGATACATACCTGGAACTTCTTCCAAGGCTATTTAAACCCCACACGAACAGCCACACGTGCTTCGCGTTGTTCTGCATCTAGCAGCTGGACGCTCACTGTGTCTGCTCCTGCATCCTGACTTCTGCCACGCCTGCCAGCATCCTGGATCACCTGCAAAGGAAGAGAAGAAGAGAACAGAAGAAGGAAAAGTCCTTACCTGCTAAATCCGCATCCCGGAGACATCTCGCCGACAATCCTGAAAAGGAAGACTTTTATTTAAAAGCTCATCGCGTCGATCGCTGCAGCGCCGCATTCCACTCACCTTTACAGGGCGCCTCCATGTTCAGCAGCGATCATCCGGATTCGCAGTCACGCCCCAGCGCCTAGGGAGAAAAAGACCAGAACAAAAGGTGAGAGAGAGAAGGGAATAAGGAAAGATAAATCTCCATGTTAAGTCTTACCTGATTTCTACAAGGATTTCACCTCTCATCTCGGGTCGGTGCCTGTTCCCCGGCATTCCGTACCCCGGCCCCTATGGGGAAAAAGACACTAGCATTAGTACATTCATGCATGGACACAAGGGGAACCTCTTATCAAAAAACTTACCTGGAAGCCAAGCAAGTTTGGTTCTCACCAATCCGAAAATCCAGTGAAGTAACTGGATACCAACGCGCCCCTGCATCAGAAGCAGGATGGAGAGCTCGTCCTTCCAGACCCTAAGGTAAGACGCTACGAGGAATCACAGAAGGTTTTCGAGGAGGGTGAGAGGGGAAAGTGGGAGGCCGATTGCATTATCCCGCAGACAGTTAATCCCCTATTTTCGCCTACAGAAGGATACTTCTGCGAGCCAGACAAGCCAGATTTGGGGGCCCGGTCCAGTCCGTCTTCCGAACCCTGCGCATCACCATAGAAGAGGTCACAGCAGCGCGAACCAGGCCAGCGCCTCCGTGGGAGTCAGGTGAGCGTTACAGAACGCGAAGACTTCCTACAAATTCCCACCCAGGCGCTATGGAAAGTTCTGAGACTGATCAGTTGGCCCAATTACTGGGGGAATTACGGGCCGAAGTACATGCCGCTCGTCAAGAGACTAGTGCCCTCAGGAGGGAATTAATAATACCAAAGGAAAGAACTGATGACCTGGCCAGACAGCTTTTGCAAGGTCAAGCTGGGCAAACTCCTCTACCCGGTTCTGGAGGGAACCCCGCTCCTGTGGTTTCCAGTAACCCTATGCAGATTAATCTACCTGGAAACATGCCGCTGGCCCCACCCGAACGCTTTGCTGGGGACCCCAAACGATTCGCCGTATTCATGAATCAGTGTCGTTTGCACTTCCTATGCCGACCTGGGGCCTTCCCTAATGATCAGACCAGGGTAGCCTTTGTATTGTCATATCTCAGCGGCTGCGCTGCCGATTGGTCAGTTCCACTGGTTACTCAAGATGACCCGATTCTCTGTGATTTTCAAAGGTTTCAAGCAAGCATGGAAAGGTTATTTGCTCGACACTCTCAGGGGCAGGCTCTGGATGACGAACTTCTATCCCTGCGGCAGGGCAATCAGGACCTCCTATCCTATATTGCATCCTTTAATAGACTAATTGTGGAAACGGGTAGACCAGAGGATAAAAGAGTCACATTGTTTTATCGAGGCCTACACGGAGAACTTAAAGATATCTTGGCCCAAGTTGTAAATCCGCCCCAAGTATTCACAGAGTATATAGACTTAGTGGTCCAATTTGATCACAGACTTCAAAACAGAAAAGCAGATCGGTCCAGGTTTGAGACCCGGGTGTTGGTCAAGACCCATGCTAATCCCAAGGGAGTTGATGTCTCTGAGCCTATGCAAATTGGAGGGGTTAAAGGACCCTTAACTCAAAAGGAACGTGAAAGGAGGCGGCAGTTAAAATTATGTCTTCATTGTGGGAATTCTGGACACTTTCTACGAGATTGCCCGGCAAAACCGCCCCGAAAGGCGGTAGGAGCCGCTGATAAAAACCATGAAAACTCTGTTTCGGGAAACGACTCCACCCGACAAGTGTAGGGGTCCGCTTGCCGAGCTTGAAAACTAACTCTCAGACCTCGCATTTCATTGTGCCAATGGTTCTCGTAGATCCAGAACAGCCTAAGCGGTTGCATGCAATAAAGGCATACATCGATAGTGGGGCTATTGGAAACTATGTGGATCGTGAATTGGTCTCTAGGATTAACCTCCCTCTCCGCCCTAAAACCAGCAAAGATGTCATCACCACAGTCGAAGGAACTGAAATTGCCTCTGGACCGGTAACACATTCCACTACTGAGGTGACTCTTATTGGTCCCGACGGCCATCGGGAGGGTGTTGTGTTTGATGTAATCAAGGCTCCACAGTTTCAGGTTATTCTTGGAATCCCTTGGTTAGAGACACATAATCCTCAAATTGATTGGCGAGCTAAGAGAATAACCTTCCCGGATTGTACACAAACCTGCTACCCAGAAAACCTGAAGATAAATCTAGCATCTGTAACCTCTGCCTCCATGCAACTACCTTCGGAATACCAAGACTTTCAGGACGTCTTCCAAAAGGAACAGGCCAACACGTTACCTCCTCACAGATCGTACGATTGCCAAATTGATCTGGTGCCCGGTGCACAACCCCCTTGTAGCAGGATTTATGCCCTTACCGAACCTGAGAATCTGCATTTGAGACAATATTTGGATCAATACCTCGCTAATGGTTTTATTCGCCCGTCAAAGTCCACTGCATCCTTAGCTTTGTTCTTCGTGCCCAAAAAAGAAGGCGACCTTAGAACTTGTATCGATTACCGCGCATTGAACCAGATAACGGTTAAAAAACGTTATCCTCTGCCTCTGATCCCTTAACTCCTTGACCAGGTGAAGGACGCTTGCATATACACCAAGTTAGATCTCCGGGGGGCTTATCATCTGGTACGAGTTAAAGAAGGCGACGAATGGAAAACTGCCTTCCGTACTAAATACGGATTATTCGAGTACCAGGTGATGCCTTTCGGATTGTGTAACGCGCCGGCTGCCTTCCAATACTTCATGAATGATGTCCTTTGGGAACTCATCGATGTTTGTGTTGTTGTATATATCGATGACATTCTGGTGTACTCCTCTTCGGAATCTGATCACAGAAAACACGTCAGGGCAGTACTTGAAAAACTGCACCAACACAAACTATTTGCTAAATTGGAGAAATGTGTTTTCCAGACCACAGAAGTCGAGTTTCTAGGTTTCATCCTGACACCCAAAGGAGTCCGAATGGACTCAAGAAAAGTGGATGCCATCCTCAAATGGCCATCACCTAGCTCTGTAAAAGGGGTTCAAAGCATGCTCGGCTTTGCCAATTTCTATCATAGGTTTATCCCGGAATTTTCACGCGTGGTACAACCCATTACTGCACTCCTGAGGAAAAATAAACATTTTGAATGGTCTGAAGAAGCCGAGCAGGCCTTTCAGGATTTAAAAGCTAAGTTTACCTCCGCACCTATATTGAAACACCCGCGTCCAGATCTCCGTTATGTCGTCGAGACTGACGCATCCAGCCTAGCCATGGGAGCTGTCCTGTCCCAAAGAGATCCCGAAAACAACCAACTGCATCCCGTAGCATTTTGGTCCAGAAAATTCTCGGCACCCGAGGTTAATTATGCAATCACGGACACAGAACTGTTAGCCATTAAGTCCGCTTTTAAAGCCTGGCGGCATTATCTGCTTGGTGCTCGACATACCATCACAGTGATCACTGATCACCGGAATTTACAGTATTTGAAAACTGCCAAGGCTCAGTCATCACGGCAGCTCCGATGGGCTTTGTTTTTCGCTGAATTTGATTTTGTGATTACCTATCGACCTGGCTGCAAGAATGGCAAAGCAGACGCCTTATCCCGAATTGGAATGGGAGAATCTGATACAAACTCAGAACCAATACCAATAATTCCCGAACAGAGGATTCTAGGCATGACTTCATTACAGACGCTTGAAGACATTTAAGCCAGAGTGAAACAACTCCTGGACCCTACAACCTTACAGGATTGGATACAAAAGGGATCAGACTTTACCATAGATAATGGTTTACCTTATTTCCAAGGACGCTTATTCCTGCCACATAAGGAATTACACGAACTAGTTATTTCCGGTTATCATAATACATTAATAGAGGGACACCCCGGTATTGCCAAGACAGAGGAAAAGGTGAAACGACAATTTTGGTGGCCCTCTTGGCGAAAAGATGTTAAATCTTTTGTGATGTCCTGTGGTGTTTGCGCCCAAAATAAAAGTCAAAAGAAAAGACCAGCCGGTCTCCTTCAACCTCTAGACATACCGCCAGCACCCTGGCACACCCAATCAATGGATTTTATTACGGACCTGCCTCCTTGTTCGGGGTACAATACTATTCTGGTAATTGTGGATTTGTTTTCCAAAATGGCCCACTTTATTCCTTTGAAAGGTTTACCTTCAGCTTCTGTCCTAGCCAAAGAATTCCTCGAAAATATTGTTCGGCTACCTGGATTCCCATCTATACTAATCTCTGACCGGAGAAGCCAATTCATTTCCCACTTCTGGCACAAATGTTGTCAAATGGCGCAGATCGACGTAAGATTATCAACCAGTCACCACCCTCAAACCGATGGTCAGACTGAGAGGACAAATCAGACCCTTGAGCAGTACTTACGGTGTATGTTACAGCAATCTGAAAGCAACTGGAAAGACATTCTTTGGATATCCGAATACGCATATAATAATTCGGTACACTCTGGAACTGGCCACAGTCCTTTTTATACTTTGTTTGGGCATCACCCTCGAACCTCAAACCTTGACTCACCTCAGAACCTCGGAATGCCTGCAGTAGAACATCTGCATTCTACAATTACCCAAGCCTTCAAAGAGGCAACTACGCATTTACAACAAGCCAAGAGAAAATACAAGGAGAATGCTGATCTACATCGGAGTGAAGCACCTCCGTATCAGATTGGGGATCGAGTGTGGTTAGCTACCAGACATTTACCACTCAAAGGGCCTCGAACTTTTAACCCAAAATATCTGGGACCTTATTCTGTTATGGCAATAATTAACCCAGTGGCTGTTAAACTTGATTTTCCAGCTAGTATGCGAATTCACCCTGTTTTTCATGTGTCACTTCTGAAACCAGTGGTACCCGGAACCCGACTACTCAAACCTCCAGAACCTATTCTAATAGATGGGGAGCCCGAAGTCGAAGTGAAGAACATTTTAGACTCAAAAATGTTTAGGTCAAAACTGTTCTACCTAATTGATTGGAAGGGGTACAGACCTCAGGAGAGGTCGTGGGAACTCAGCGACCATGTGCATGCACCTCGATTAGTCAGGAAATTCCACCGACTCTTCCCAGACAAACCAAAACCCCCGGAGGGAACAACCTTAGGAGGAGCCTTGGGGGGGAGTGCTGTCATGATGCCCGCTCCTGGGGAGCCGGTTCAAGCCCTGCGTCCCCGAACGCGGACATCCAGTCCCCAAGGAAGGACCCAGCAACCCCATATAGGGGCCCTTTGGACAGTGTCCTGGCGCCTATGGCGCCAGTCTCATAAAAGACATCAGTGCTGGCGCCATAGGCGCCAGGCTCATTATGGAAGTGCTTGGGTGCACTTACCTGATGCAGACCATGCTGCAGGATCCCAGCCTCCTTGAGGCCTGAAAGGAACTACTTTACCTGTGGGACTAATTTACCATCCGGGCGTGGTCAGGGAAGGATACATACCTGATTGGAGGAAGGATACATACCTGGAACTTCTTCCAAGGCTATTTAAACCCCACCCGAACAGCCACACGTGCTTTGCGTTGTTCTGCATCTAGCAGCTGGACGCTCACCGTGTCTGCTCCTGCATCCTGACTTCTGCCACGCCTGCCAGCATCCTGGATCACCTGCAAAGGAAGAGAAGAAGAGAACAGAAGAAGGAAAAGTCCTTACCTGCTAAATCCGCATCCCGGAGACATCTCGCCGACAAACCTGAAAAGGAAGACTTTTATTTAAAAGCTCATCGTGTCGATCGCTGCAGCGCCGCATTCCACTCACCTTTACAGGGCGCCTCCATGTTCAGCAGCGATCATCCGGATTCGCAGTCACGCCCCAGCGCCTAGGGAGAAAAAGATGTGAGAGAGAGAAGGGAATAAGGAAAGATAAATCTCCATGTTAAGTCTTACCTGATTTCTACAAGGATTTCACCTCTCATCCCGGGTCGGTGCCTGTTCCCCGGCATTCCGTACCATGGCCCCTATGGGGAAAAAGACACTAGCATTAGTACATTCATGCATGGACACAATGGGAACCTCTTATCAAAAAACTTACCTGGAAGCCAAGCAAGTTTGGTTCTCACCAATCCGAAAATCCAGTGAAGTAATTGGATACCAACGCGCCCCTGCATCAGAAACAGGATGGAGAGCTCGTCCTTCCAGACCCTAAGGTGAGACGCTACGAGGAATCACAGAAGGGTTTTGAGGAGGTTGAGAGGGGAAAGTGGGAGGCCGATTGCATTATCCCGCAGACAGTTAATCCCCTATTTTTGCCTACAGAAGGATACTTCTGCGAGCCAGACAAGCCAGATTTGGGGGCCCGGTCCAGTCCGTCTTCCGAACCCTGCGCATCACCTTAGAAGAGGTCACAGCAGCGCGAACCAGGCCAGCGCCTCCGTGGGAGTCAGGTGAGCGTTACACATGGTTGAGCAAGACAGTTCACACGACGTGAGAGCTAACTTAACACGGCAGTTCAAGAGGAGGCAAAAGACGGCAAATACCGAGAGGGAGACAAGGAGAGAAGCCACCTTGCCCTTTCCGATCAAGGCCTGTGAAACCTTTGCAGATGGAAAGATAAGACCGCAAAACAAAGGCCAGCGTGTGTTGCAGCAGATGTCAATGGTGCACAAGACCCTCCTCTGCTGGTTACCAAGCCGGGGAGGGACGCTTGTCTCGGTGGTACCAACTAAAAGTGGCAAACTGCTAATTTGAACTTTGAAAGGTTTAAGGAGACTATTGATGAAAGGGGGGGAATACCCGCAACAGAGGCGTCCGGCACCACGTGGGTGCTCACGCAGGAAGCTCTGGGCAATTACTAGATGATAGAGACTATTATAACCAGAAGGCCTTGGGAAGAGGCGAAGAGAGTTCAAAGTGGTCATACAGGGGTCTTGTAAAATCCTCTGTACTATTGAAAGTCTTTGACCATTAGGTGATTGTGAAAGTTAAGGGAAATTAATCCTGCATGCTGAACATTAGTACTTGAACAGTGTGTTGACAGGAATGAACCCGAGGGAGGTACGTCCACAGAGAATTGTTTTAAAGGACTTTAAGACTTGTGAATGCAAGAAAAGCCATTATGAACCAGAAGGAGGGAGGCTAGCGTTTGAAAAGGGCTCTGAACCCGAAAGAGGGAGATCCAGGGGTGGAAAGTCATCACCCAAAGTTCATTGAGAAAGGAACTGTTCAATTGATTTGTTGATTACGACTTGTGAGGGGTCTGCACCCGGAAGAGGGGCACCCAGAGGTGAAGCCGTCACCCAAAGTCATACGTCGAACAGAACTTTATGTTCATTTGTTGAAAATATCAGGCCCTCGAAGGCAAGAGACTTTTGTTAAAAGAGACTTAACCATTGAAGAACCTGAAACGGAACTGTTGGCTCGTGCTGGGAAAGCTCGAGTGTGTACTCTGCTCAGGAGATCCACCTTGTCCCGTGCTCAAAACGTAGGGAAGGGAGACCCCTGGCAATCACATCTTGACTTATTATTTGTGAACACGTTTTCCTTTATTGAAAACCCTATACCATACTCTTTCTGTAATTAGTTAAGTATTTGGCAAAATTATTTTTTAGTATAGGCCTTTTTTACTTTGATAAGACGCCACAAGGACTGCCTCATTTTTCATTTGATGGTCGAAGCTTGCTCCCATCTTAGATTTAGGTTTAGAATAGGCGTTTTTCCACCCTGCATTTACAGTTTAATAAACACCCTTGAACTGTGATCACTTGTGTCTGTCTTTACTGTTGCCACCATTAGTTCCTTACAATACCCAATTCTGAATAAGTAGGGGAAGACAGCAAGGGAAGGAATAGCAACAAGAGTGGAAGAAGTCAGAAGGGGTAAGGGCATGCATAGAAGCGCTACATGCATTTAGGTATAGGATGTAAGAGTATGTTAAGACAAATGCAATCTGTGCGTATGTGTAGTTGGGTGTGTCTATATATATAAAACGGTTAGGTATGTTTTTGTACTCAGCTGATGCAATCTATCAGTGTTAGGTTGCCCTCTGCTGTCCAAATGCCAAAGTGCACCTCTGTGTGCCCTTCCACTTCAACAACAGCTATCATTTTCACAAACAGAATGAGCACGGTTCTATGCGGTCACCTTCACCTTCCACTATCGCAAACATTCGGGATAATTTTAAATATGCCTTTCACATTCAAAAGAAAACAGTTTCTTATACATTTAGCCTTTTCAATGACCATTAACAGTTCACAGGGACCTACGCCCCCTTCTTGCAAGTGATCAGTGGTAATTAATATATTTAAGAAGGGGGACAGAAGTGGCCCTATGAATTACCAACCCATATTGACCTTTAAGATATGCTAGAATGGCGTATGTTACACCGGGAAGATCTGTACATATATTAGGGTATTTAAGTTTAGCTAGGGTGAGGGCATGTGTAAAAGGAGTGCGCAAAGTCAGCTGGGGCCAGGGGCATTTGAGATGGATAAAGTCAGCTAAGGTGATTGTCAATAGAACAGATAAAGTTTTAAAGTAGTGCGGGAGGAAATCTACAAGGGTGAGCAGCATATAATGTTGAGAGACAATTAGGATGTGTATCAGAGCATTGCTTAATGTGAGCATTTGTAAGAGCCTGCTTTAGAGTAGGAACAGGAGTCAACCACATGAGGGTGAATGAAATCAGCATGAGAAGTCGGTGCAGGTGTTTGCAAGACTATATCGAGAAGGTGTCTGATGTGTGGAAAGGAGGTAGAGGATGTGAAACATTATTCCCGGCTCTCATTGACTCTTTTGCTCTACACTTTTTACAGATCTACATTTGCAGTTGATGGAGCAGACTGTAAGGTTAACAAAGACGTGGAGCGGGTGCTGCAAGAGTTCCACAAAGCTGCAAAACCTATCGGGTATGTCAGTATCTTGCTAGTGTTGCAGATCCCAACTACTATTGCGCGTTGAGAGGAAAATAGGTCTATGTGTGTTTCCTCTGCCCTTGAAAGGTGCATATCCCATTAGGTGTGTGTCTGCATTTTAATGATATTGATGGCTGTGTAAGATATTGGCTCTTTTAAGTGTTGCAGACTGATGTGAGTGTTCTCCCCCTCTGACCAAGATTACATGAAATATGACTAACGTCTTGAGCGGAATTGTGTCTCTGGATGCCTGTAATCACAGGATTACTGGGTGCTGAACATTAGGAATCTTGGATGTTCCATAAAATATCTCCCTATCTTTGCTTTAAATTGGTAGGATTTCAGATTGACTCTCGTGACAAAGCCACAGGACTGATGTTGAGTGGGCCAGAGCCGACAGGCAACGATGCCCGCTATTCACAGGTAGAGATTGGACAGAGTGAGGGAATAGGCCATTGCCTGAAAAGTAAATCCTATTCCCACTGCAGTAAATTTGAGATTGACTGACATAGTCGAGCACTTTTCTTGAGGACATTATTTTTTCACGTATCCTACAAGAATCCATCCTGTCTATTTTCTTCATTCATTTCAATTCTTATTTTTAGTATTTGTACATTCCATCCTGAAGAAGGCACTCTGCATAACAACGTGTTTTCAGTTCTGAATAGAATCATCCTCAGGAGAAGGAATACTTGCGATGATCGGATGACCCATGTATGGCAGCCGTTTAGGAAGAGTGATTTTCCCAGTATCACATACATTGGTCAGTTAGGAAGTTGGGATCTTGGGCTTTCTGGCTGCGCAGTTTCAATTTGTTAGGCTTCACACTACACATCCGTATCTACCAAGAGCAAAATGTCTGTGCCTGGGTACAAACCTTTAGATTTTCCATGTTGGGGCGAAGGAAGCAGTCCTAAGGCACAGACTTTAACAGAGCCAGAATTGCCATCACCAAAGCAATCCTCACCAAGTAAGTGTTGGGTTGAGTAAAGGGTGGGGATCATAGTACTTTTGCCTTTCAGAATTGTCCTTTAGACTGAACTGAAAAACACACTCTGGTTCTCCAACCGGTCGGTGCTATACAGTCGTGAGGATAGGACTAACCCACTGAAAGTGATGCATAATTGCACTGTCTTCTCAAAGTTTTACAGGAACAAAGATCTCAAGAGTTGAGATGTTCCGGAAGTTCTTGCTTTTCACTTGCATCATTCTCTATTCTTGTGGAGACTTTATAGGTCCCATCTACGAGTATACATTGTAATAAAGTACCAAAATGCAAACAAATAAACTTGATTCAGAATCAGCAAAATCTGATGTTCTATAACCTATATTTCGAAGGGATTGTGTCCTCCGACGTATTCCTTATCTTAGATATCTCCTTCCAGCTGTGCTGGCCTCGGAATTTTTTTCTCTAGAGGGCGCTGCGCGTCGACGTCCGCCGATTCCATGTCCCTCGACAGCCGCCGTATCGACGTCGACGTCATCCTGCCTATAAAGGCCGCGCGCAGCGTCCGTTGCTCAGTTCCGTTTTTCCGCGCTTACTCAGTGCCTCGGAATACCGTTGCTCAGTTTTGTATACAATTTATCCTATTTACCTCGAGATATTCGATCCGTACTCGATGGCTTCCTCGTCGGAACCGCCGACCCCTCGGTCTGGCTTCAAAAAATGCAGAGATTGTGGGAAAAAGATGTTGCTGACAGACCCTCACAGAGTTTGTCTGTGGTGTTTGGGAGCTGAACACCATTGTTCGGAGTGCGAGGACTGTATGTCCATGACAGCTAAGGCCCTGAAGGAGCGTAGGGGGAAGCTGGATAAAGGTAAGACTTTAAAAGCTTCTTCTTCCTCGACAAAGTCGAGACATTCGTCTCCTCGTCACCATTCGCTCCAGGTCTCGGAGTGGGTCCCATCACTCCTCGAGATCGAAGCACTCGAGAGGAGATGTCGAAGATCCCCTTCTCCGTCCTCCTCTTCCTCTGTTTCTCCAAAGAGAATCCCTTGCCCCACGAAACATAGTTCCCGGGCTGAATGGGAGGAATTCCGCAAAAATATGAGGATTTTTGAGAAAGCGGCCTCGACCCCCTCGAAGACTGCCAAGAGCGATGCTCTGGTCAAAAGACCCGAAGGTCAAAAACGCTGCGAGTCGCAGTACCCGGCGAAGGAAGCTTCTCGAGCGCGTCATGAACCCTCGAGTAAAGCTATGACCTCGAAACCTTCTTCGAAGGTTCCGTCGACGCCATCGACGAAGGTTCCGTCGACGCCGAAGTCGGTGTCTTCGACGCCGTTGTCGAAGGGACCTTCGACACACGGGTCTGTCGACTCGACGCCATCTTCGACACCTGCGTCAACACTAAGGAAAGTCACGGTTACGATGCACCCAGTGGCTATCCCCAGGTCCTCGATGACGATGGCGTCGAGATTGTCGACTTCCTCAAGCAGAATCCCAATTCTCTCGAGGTCCTCGAGGCCTCCGCCTTTGTTTTCGACGCCACGCCCGAAGCCTTCAACGTCGGCGTCGACGACATCGACGTTTTCGAGGCCGATTATGACAAGTTTGGCACCCTCTGCCTTGGAGATGGGTTTTACACCCTTTGTGAGTTCAGAACAATTGAGAACTATGTCCTCAATTATGGAAGAGGGTGAGCTATCTGAACAGGAAGACACATTTGAGTTGCAGGGACCTGCAACCCCAGTTAGAGAGGAGTTATCCTCAGAAGAACGCAGGTTAAAGGATCTTCATGATTCCTTACATGAGGCAAGTGGGTTAGACACTTCCCCTGAGGTGGAGTTTGCTAGGCCAGACCCGGGGGGAGCATGCTGAAACCCCCTATAGAGCCTTAATGGCCAGGATCACAGAATTTATGGGGTGGTCAACACCTTCACAGGCTTTCCAACAAGATGACCTCACGGATATTCTTGACAAAGGTCCACAGGAGGATCCTGTAATGCCCTTTCATAAAGCTCTTCAGAGGAAGATTATGACGAACTGGGAAACCCCAGATGTCGTCCCGGCAGTAAATAAAAAACTGTCTACAAAATACAGGGTATCTTCTGCAGACCCGGAGTTTTTGTCAAACCACCCATCCCCAGAAAGTCTGGTGGTACAGGCAGCATCTTCTACTGACGTCAAGACTGCTTACCCTACCGTCCCACAGGACAGGGACGATAAGAAATATGATGCTATGGCAAAGAAAATTTTTTCGGCATGTAGCATGGCATTAAAATCTGTTAATGCTACTTGCACCCTTGCTAGATTCAGCCATACACTTTGGGAGTGTGCTTCTACAGCGGCTGACTGCATCCCGGAGGGAGAAGAAAGGGAGGTGTTCTAAATATCATACAGGACGGTAAAGACGCTATGTGCGAATCCCTCCAGAAGGGCATTGATTCGGCTGACAGTATCAGCAGAGCAATGGCGGCAAGTACGACAACCAGGAGATTCGCTTGGTTGACAAAGTCTGGTTTTGCCCCAGATGTGCAAGCCAGGCTCTTGAACATGCCATTCGATGGCTCTTCTTTGTTTGGGAAAAAGGCGGATGACGGTTTGGAAAAACTGCAAACATCAAAAGCAGCAGCAAAATCCCTAGGCGCTGCAATCCGTCAGACAACTTTTCGTACCACAGGAACCTCTGCGAGGGGCAAGTCCTTTCGCTTCTACTCCGCATTCGGAAGAGGTAGAGGACGACCGGCTCAAAGGGGACAAAGAAGAACTACCCGAGGTGGACGGGGTAGATATTCAAAAGCCGCAGCAACAGCAGGTGCCTCTTTACCATCGGCATCTGCATCAGCCGCCCCAAAACCACTCTGAGGACTTCCCTCACAGGACACCTGTAGGAGGCAGGTTAACTCAACATCTGGCGGAATGGCAGGCTATCACGTCAGATGCTTGGGCATTGGAAACAGTTGCCCAAGGTCACTGCCTGCCTCTCCTACGCATACCTCAGGGTCATCCACCGGGGATCAGCTCTCAGAAAGCTCCAGATCCGCTCCTCTTGCAGGAAATCTTGGACCTGCTAGAGAAAGGTGCCATAGAACCGCTACCTGTAGCGGAGAGGAACAAGGGCTGGTACTCCCCTTACTTTCTCATTCCAAAGAAAGACGGAGGACTGAGACCCATCTTGGACTTGCGAGAATTGAACAAATTCCTCAGGAAAGACAAATTCAAGATGGTAACTCTTTCTCAGATCCTTCAGGCCCTTCAGTTCCAGGACTGGTTGGTATCTCTGGACCTTCAGGACGCTTATTTCCATGTGCCTATCCATCTCAAACACAGGAAATACCTGAGGTTCGCAATTGGCAACTCTCATTATCAATTTCGAGTGCTACCATTTGGGCTGGCCTCCGCCCCGAGGGTCTTCACCAAGTTAATGTCGGTAGTGGCAGCAAGTCTAAGGAGGGAAGGGATTCACGTCTACCCCTACCTGGACGATTGGTTGATCAGGGCTGTATCTTCGGAACAAGCTCAGATCCAGCTAAATCACGTTTGCCACTCCCTTCACAGACTGGGCTTCTCCCTCAATTTAAAGAAGTCACAAATGATACCATTGCAGAGACTCCAGTTCATCGGAGCGATCCTGGACACTTCCCTGGGAAACGCCTCGCCACCAGAGGTGAGGGCTCAAGATATTCTACAGATGGTTACCAAGTTCCAAAATGCCCAACGTCTCCCAGCCTTCGACTTTTTGAGGTTGCTAGGCCTCATGGCATCCTGCATTTTCCTAGTGCCAGAGGCTCGCCTGTGAATGAGATCCCTCCAGTGGGCACTGAGGACTCAGTGGTCACAATTCTCAGGAAGAATGACAGATCTTCTTCAGGTTCCCGACAGGGTGGCTCGAGACCTTCAGTGGTGGGCCTGTCAAGAGAACATTCTGAAAGGAGAACAGTTTTGGCAACCCTGGCCGGAGATAACAGTAGTCATGGATGCCTCACTCACGGGGAGGGGAGCCCACGCCAACGACTTGACCATCAGCTGTCGTTGGTCTCCATCGGAGTCCAGACTACGTATCAACCTGTTAGAGCTGAGGGCCATCAGACTTGCGCTGAAGGCGTTCCTGCCAGCTGTACAAGGGAAGAATGTCCTGATAATGACGGACAACACAGTGGCCATGCATTACCTCAACAAAAGAGGAGGCGTAGGATCACTACCCCTGTGCAGAGAGGTGATGCAGCTCTGGTTTTGGGCAATCCAAGAAGGAATCTCTCTATCGGCAGTTCACCTAGCCGGAGAGAAGAACTTGACAGCGGATGCTCTCAGCAGGAAGAGCACAGTCTCCCACGAGTGGGAACTAGCTCAGGAAGTCCTTCAAGAGATCTTCGCCCTTTGGGGCACCCCTCAGGTAGATCTGTTTGCCACCAGTGTCAACAGGAAGTATGATCTGTTCTGCTCAAGGGAATTTCCCCCGAGAGGAGCTCTGGGAGACGCGTTCATAGTGGACTGGGAGTTTCCGCTTCTGTACACGTTCCCACCGGTCCCTGTCATTCCTCAAATGATCAGGAGGTTGAGAAGATTCCGGAAAACCATGATCCTAATTGCCCCGGATTGGGCCAGGAGAACGTGGTACCCGGACCTTCTAGACTTGTCCATCTGCTCTCCAATTCGACTTCCACTCAGAGAAAACCTACTCTCACAGAAGGGAGGTCAAGTTCTCCATCCAGACATCAAAACCCTCAACCTTCACGCTTGGCTTCTGAAAGGCTGAGGTACAAGGATTGGGACCTCCCTGATGATGTTATGGAGGTGTTGCTTTCGGCAAGGAGGCCAGCAACAAAGTCTTTATACCGCTGCCGTTGGAACAGATTTTGCAGCTGGTGTAGAGAAAGGAATATCGACTCCTTTTCATGTGGTACACCAATGGTTTTGTCCTTCCTACTCTATTTGGCGAATTCAGGCCTTCAAGTTGGCACCATTAAGGGCTATCTCGCAGCGCTATCCATCTTTAAGCGCACTGCGGAAGAACCATCCTATTTCAAGTTATCCTTGGTAATACAGTTTCTAAAGGGGTTAACCAACGTTTATCCCCCAAGACCATTCCAGGTTCCCCTATGGGATTTAAACGTAGTCCTAACTTTCCTGATGGGCACACCTTTCGAACCACTCCATTCTTGTTCGTTAAGATTTCTTACCTTGTTTTATTAATAACACTTACATCTGCTAGAACGGTGAGCGAGTTACAAGCTCTTTCTTGTAAACCCCCTCATACAATCTTTCACAAAGACAAAGTTGTCCTGCAAGTGAAGCCTAATTTCCTCCCAAAGGTGGTTTCTGAATTCCATATCACTAAGAAGATTACCCTGCCATCTTTCTATCCTCCTCCTCATCTGGGAAAAGAGGAAGAGAGGTTACACAAACTGGACCCTAGAAGGGCTTTAAGTTTTTGCATCAGTAGACTGGCCAGGATAAGACAAGCAGATCAGCTGTTTGTAGGCTACACAGGTCACAAGCTGGGGTTACCAATAACTAAGCAGACCATTTCCAGATGGATCATTCTAGCCATTTTGGAATGTTATAAACTGGCAGGAAAAGAGCCCCCTCAAAACCTTAGGGCTCATTCGACCAGAGGTATTGCAGCTTCATCGGCCCTCAAAAGAGGAGTGCCGGTTAAAGACATTTGTGCGGCCGCCACATGGTCGTCCGTCCATACCTTTACACGATTTTACAACTTGGATTCCTCCTCCAGTCAAGAGACTAGGTTTGGAAGGGCTGTATTGCACTCTATTCATCAATAGAAGGCAGCATGAAGTCAGTACTCCCACCTCCAATAATAGAATACTGCTATGGGAGCCTATCTAAGATAAGGAATACGTCGGAGGACACAATCCCTTCGAAGAACAAGTTACTTCTTACCTTGTAACGTTCTTTCGATGGGATGTTCCTCCGACGTATTCCTTATCGACCCTCCCATCCATCCCCGCAGTTCTACTTCCCTTGTTGTTGCAGCTTACGCTCCTTCAGGGTGATAAGCCTAGTCCAGACAGAAATACTGTGGGCTACAAAACGGAACTGAGCAACGGACGCTGCACGTGTCCTTTATAGGCAGGATGACGTTGACGTCGATACGGCGGCTGTCGAGGGACATCGACTCGGCAGACGTCGACGCGCAGCGCCCTCTAGAGAAAAAATTTCCGAGGCCAGCAGAGCTGGAAGGAGATATCTAAGATAAGGAATACGTCGGAGGAACATCCCATCGAAAGAACGTTACAAGGTAAGAAGTAACTTGTCCTTTAACAGCATTATATTATGTTTAATATGTAGTCATTGTCAATTAGAAGTTGATCACTGCCCCTAAACACTCGTACGTTCTATGGCGGAGTGCAAATACCAACACTCCACCCCCACCGGACCCGCAGCAGTCCATGGTTTTCAATAAGGGATTGCTGCATCCAAAACACGCCCTTACATTAAATGAGCTTAAACACGACTGGCACCCCATCGATCACGTTCAATGGTGGATTATTTCTTAAAGTATCTGAGCGCTGCTTATTACCCACGGTGTGTGGTGCTCATTTATCGACCTCGGAAGGATGAAAGGCTGAGTTTGGTTGCCAGGATTCCAACCTGCGTTAGCAGGCTCTGCACGGATGTCAAAACGAGCGCTCTACTCGCTGTGCCACTTGACCGGTTTTTCTTTCTTTCACCTTTCACCTTTCATTCTAATACCATCATCAGACGGTGAACTGACCAAAAAAATATAACTTTCTTTGCAGTGTTACCGCACTGCATTAAAACACACATTCACTGCGAATAAGCACTGACTCTGGACAGTCATTTAATGCAGTCTCGTTTAACATCTAAATAGCCCCCATAGACACGCAACCTCCCTAAATCAAACAGATGATATAATCACACAAGAGAACAGGGTAGAGGCAGCGGTGTAGAGGTGGTATTTTTTACTGGGTCTTGAAAGGCTAAAGCAATTCAACACAGCTACACACAGCAATGGAGCAGAGAGGCTCCACATTGAAGGACTTCCCGGGGGGGCTGGGAAGGGGGTGTGTGGAATCTGATGCAGAGGAGATAAAACAAACGGTACCATTTTGCAAAGAGTATGTTTAGTGAAGGGCTGAGGAATTTGGAGTTTTGCCTTATTTTGTCCTGCTACCTTAACTTGCTCTTTGAAGAGCAGAGGTGCAGTCACGGACATAGCAAGGCTAAACCCTAAAGGCCCTTTGCATAGTGTACATTAGGTAACTTACCCACAGTTGTTGTTGGAATAAAACAGTCTACTTTATCAAAGAGTAAACTTACTGGTGATTTCAGCAATGCACTGGCCCGTAGTGAACAAGGCCCTAAGCTTAACCTCTGGGTGGCCTTCTGCCATTTCTGAGGCTTTCCATCACTTTGGTTTTACATTCCATCTGGGTGAACTATGTCATTTCGGGTTTAGTCCTTCCGGGTTAAAACTTGCCTCCTGAGCCTTTCCTACCAGGAATAGTCTTTTACCTTCCCTTCCCCTGTATGGAGCAAAGCCCGGGTCACTCTGCAGTTGTTCAGGAGTCCAACTGTCCTTAAGGGTGAAACTGCTGGTCGCACCCGCCCTGGCTTCTGCAGCCAGCAGGTATTGCTTCCACTAGGATCCCTCAGTAACTCTGCCGTGCTTTAGGGATGGCCCCCCTGCAACACCCAAAGCCCTCACACCTTATTCTTACAGATACTCGCCCATCTATTATTCATGCACATCCTGCTCTCACGCGTGGTTGGAAAACAACTAACAGGAATATGTAATGTATTTATTTTTTATTTCTTTTTACTTTTATTTAGCACACTAAGCCCGTGGGCATCAAAGCGCTGATTGCCACATTAAAGGAAGAATGCTTACATAAGGACCTTGGGATAAGTGCAGGTTACATATATACATTCATGAGGATTCATGCAGATGAGGTAAAGAATAGAGAGAAGCCCTAGGCAGGTAGACTACTTGCATAGGTTACATAGGATAGGCACTAGTTACTTAAATGCTTACAGAACGGTTCCATGCTAATGGATATGAGAGTAAAGAGTAAGCATTATGGTACAGGTTGGTAAGTAGTGCACAATGCTACATAGTGCTAGGGGAGTAATCAACAACAAAGGTGAATACAAAGACTAGGAGTGCAGTAACAAAGCCCGGGACAAAGTTCGAGCATGACAGGGATGCTCAGTGAGGAAGGTTAGAGGCGAAGAGAAAGGTTTTGAACTTTTTTGGGACACCCAATAGGATTGTTCCGATCTTAGATGCAGGGATAAATGTTCCAGTTTCTGGCAGTGATGATTAGGAAACTGGTCCCTCCAGATCTGTTGCGACTGAATTTCGGGATGATGAGCAGGTGGGCGTTAGAGGATCTGGTGGGTCCGGTCCTTTGAGGTTTGTGGAATTTTTGAGATGGATAGCTAGGAGCCGTTTTTGATTGGCATTTGTAGGTGATGGCTAGAGATTTGAAGAAAATCCATTCCCGGATGGGTAGCCAATGTACCGATTTTTTTCAGGCATCAGAGGTGTGATCTTGCTTGGGTATGTTGAGGGCAGCTCTCAGCACGTTATTTTGGATAACTTGTAGTTTATTGATGTTGCGACCCAAAGGGCCTACAAATAGGGCATTGCAATAGTCTAATCTTGATCCTATTAGAGCTCTGACGATGGTAACACAGCTTTCCAGTGAGAAGAAGGGTATGCAAGCATTCATGAGTTTGGAGTAGTGCTAGCCTATTATTAAGATTTCTGTTTTTTCATCATTGAAGGAAAGGCGGTTGGGTTTTGCGAGTACTGGGCATAGTTTCCAGAAAGGGGTAGAAGTATCTGCATATCATCCGCATAGTTGGTGTACGAGATTCCCTTGTCGTCAAGCAGATCGAAGAGGGGCTTCGTAAAAATGTTGTACATTGTTGGAGAGACACAAGAGCCTTGTGGTACACCGCAGGTGATTGGGGTATGGGGGTAGGGGCTGCCTCATTAGGGGCAAACACTCTCCTGGTTCTTTCTGATAGAAATGACTAGATCCAGGCAATGGCGTCTAGTGAGAAGTGGGCTGCTGAGGCTAGGTGCCTGCATAGGACTTGGTGGTCAACCAAATCAAAGGCTGCTGATAGGTCCACCAACAGGAAAAGGGCAGGATTGCCCGCATCTTAAATCTCATATAGTTTTCAGGTCCAGCATTGCAGTTTCAGTTACATAACCTGGGCGGAAGCCAGATTGGCAAATGCTCAGCAGATTGTTAGATTCAAGGTGGTGTTCAATTTGAAGGTAGGCAGCACGGTTGAGGATTTTTAGCAGGAAGGGGACAGTGGTGATCGTGCGATAGTTGGTCGGGATATTTGGGTCAAGGCAGTTTTTTTTAGCTGGGTTGGGACCCAAGCGTCTTTGAGGTTGGAAGGGACTGAGCAGGAGGCAAAGGAGGAGTTGATGAGGGTGGCAAAGAAGGGATTTTCACATTTACAAGTTTGCAACTGGTCTCCCTCTTTCGGGCTCGGACCATAGATCTCCCTCGTTCGAGCTCAGGCCCCTTTTAGCACAATGTTCACAATTGATCTCCCTCATTTGGACTCAGACCCCTCTGCATCAAAAACCAAAGAATTTCGATTGTGCAATGGGTTTTGCTTAAGCCGTCACAGGAGCTCTTTGATTCATTCCATTTATCATTCTTTGTGTTTTACTTTCACTTCTGCCACTTCTTGATTGAATACCTCACAGAGACCTTCACTTGAGCACACTTGCGGTGCCGGACCACGAATATTGTATCTCCTTTGCTACAGTTCAAAACAGCTATTAGGCTTTCCTCGCGTTTCTCATCACACGTGTTACCAATCTCTATCTTTTCATTCTTTATACAATATTGCCGCTTGCAACCTTGTCTTCAACACAGACTTGTCTGACATTAGCTCCCCAACTCGCTGGGTCTTTTGATCTTAGAGCAAAGGAAGGTATCATGGCAGCTGCTGTTTCTCCCCGACTCATTTAGCCATGCAACATGGCCCGGGTATCTCCGACACACAATGCAGGATTCTTCAGACTGGTTTCCTGGCATCACACTTTTTTAATCTGAAGGTTTCTAGAAAGTAACGGCTTTCTTCAAGAAAGGTCAAGGGGTATCTCCCTCCTTGCGAACCCTTCTTGGTTTGCTTTCTTTCCTCTCTTGTTCAACTGCCATTTCAAAACTGCTGTTCCTTCGTGTGCTTTATACATGGATAAAAGGCAGAGCACGAGAGCACACTCTGAGCGAGGCAATGCACACGAGAAAACAGCAGTTTGAAGACAGCAGCTGAGCAAGAGAAGAAAGACAGCAAAACCGAAGGGGTACGCTAAGAGGGAAATTCCCATCACTTTTTTTTTTTTTTTACAAGGAACCGTTACTTTCCAGAGATCTTGAGAATAGAAAGCGTAAGACCAGGAAACCAGACTGAAGAATCCTGCATTGTGGGTCGGAGAAACCCGGGGCACTCCCACGTCAATAATCAAGGCGGGGAGAATCACCAGCCTCGGCGGTACCGTCCTTGGCTCCAAGAACAAAGCAGCTGCAGTGAAATCAACACAGCCGGTGAGTTGGGGAGGCGATACACAACCGGTCTGTGTTGAAGCCAATTTTGCAAGCAGCAACATTGTATGGCGAGCGGTGAATTGAACATTGTTAAAACACATGTGATAAGAGACGCAAGTGAAGTTAAACTGCTGATGAGTGATTGAACTTTAAAGCAAGCGACAATACCTTTGACAGAGTGGACGGGCACCGTGTGGGTGCTCAATCGAAGGTCTCTGCACTGTATCCAGCTGAGAAGTGACAAAAGTAGATACATTTGGTTGGAGCCCGGCGGAGGGAGACCAAAAGAACTAATAAATGTGAATCGAAATGGTCCTGCGACGGGTCAAGCAAAATCCTGCACACAATCGAAAGTCTTCAATTTTGATGAAATAGAGAAAGTTTGAAAAAATACATGAATTTGTTCTGAGCTCGGCAGAGGGAGACCAATTGAAGGTTTTGTGTTAAAGTGGGTCCGAGCCCGGTTTAGGGGAACCTGGGTGAACAGCAAATCGCCTGAGAAGTTGGATATGTGAAAATCCTGAGAACAAAGGAACTTTAATGATTTGTTGTGTTGCATCAGGCCCTCTGAATTAAGAGACTTTGAATGGCAAAGAGAATTTGAAACAGAAGGCCCCGATGTGGAAGTTTTGAACTGCATCCTCGTGCTAGAGAAGCCAACGAGTGTGCTAAGCTTGAGTGTGCCAAGCTCGAGTGTGCCTCATTGTCCAGTGCTGAAAATGTGGAGAAGGGAAGCCATCGGCTTGAATATCCTGGCATATCATCTCTTGAACACTTTTCTTTTGCATAACATTGTTTCCCACACTATTTGTATTTAGAAGTAAAGATTGGAAATAGGTTTATTAGTATAGGCCCTTTTATTTTGACAGACTCGACTAGAAATGCGTTATTATTATTTGATGGTCGTAGCTTGCTCCCAATTTTAGATTTAGGATCAGATAGGTGTTGTTCAAACCCAATTGAAGTTCAATAAACACCCTTCAACTGTGATCACTTGTGTCCGTCTTACTGTTTGATACCATGCCTTCCTTACAGATCCCCCCTCAATCTAGCACCTGGGATTGGGAGCGGTAAGTGGGTTTGTGATCCTTATGCTCCTCGCTTCTGCGTACATAGTGAAAGTGTTTTACTGCATCCGAGTGGTTTTGGGCAGTCTCAACAGCCATGACTAGGGTGGGTCGGTTTAGCTGCAACACTGCTTTCTGTAGAAAAGGAGGCAAAGAATTGGTGGATTGTTCCAGAATGATAATTTCTACCAATTCTTCCATGGTCTTGTTAATCTAAAGGGATACTGTGTTTTTAATTTGTTCCCCCAACTCGTGAGGGTTTTCACTGGGGTTTAATTTAATGGCTCTTAGCTTCTGTCAATAGAAGTTACAGGTTTGGCCTACCCTTTTAAGAGGTACCTCCTTTATGGATATAAAGGTAGCCCCCTGGGCAAGGTTAAGTAGCTGGTAGGGTTCCCCTTTCAATAGGGACCCCTAATAACACTTTTTTAGATTTTCTTCCCATCCAAATTGCTTCACTATTCGATCGAAATTCAAAAAGAAATTCCCTAAGTCTTCTCAGGGACTAAGACAGAGACCTAAGGTTGTAGTATCCCTTGAGGTAGTAGGGGTCTCACCTGTAACTACTGGCTTTGGCCTGAATCTGATGGGTGGCCGATTGGGACATGATAGCTTCAAGGTTGACCATGTCTTCCAGGGGAGTAAGGGTCCCCTCCGTAATACTGTCTGAGTCGGAAAAGAAAAGGGTCTCAACCACTTTCGAGAGGGTTTCAAAGTCGTCTGTCTCCTCTGAGCCTGATCCTGATGGAGGGGAAGATCTGGGTAGGTTGATCTCTAAACCAGACGGGCCAGGAATCAGAACTAGCCTAGTACCAAAAAGGAATTGTTCGGGAAAAGGCAGATTCAGGGCGCTAGGTGTAATGAAGACGTGTGAGGGTCTTATTTTTAAAACAATTGATCCAATTGTTGGATATTATAGTTGGAAATTGGAAGAGTATCTAACAATAACTGGGTTTTGAAAAACAAATCTTGTCGGCCAATTGGGACTTGAAGCTGGGAAAACTTGGCCTCTTTCAGAGTGGATATTCTATCAGACTCAAGGATTTCAATAATCCTATTTTCTCCTCTAGTGGTATGACAATTACCAGCAGGGATTTTCAATGTTTATCAATTGAATCACATCCTATTACTGACACCACATGTATGGAAGGCATGGTATCAAACATTCAAGACAGACACAAGTGATCCCAATTCAAGGGTGTTTATTGAAGTTCAATTTGTTGGTTGAACGACTATCTAATCCTAAATCTAAAGATGGGAGCAAGCTACGGCCATCAAATAATAATAACGCAGTCCTAGTGGAGTCTCTGTCAAAATAAAAGGTCAATACTAATAAACCTATTTCCAATCCTTACTTCTAAATACAAATGGCGTGGGACAACAATGTAGGCAAAAGAAAAGTGTTCAAGAAATAATATGTCAGGATAG
The DNA here is from genome assembly GCF_040938575.1 of Ambystoma mexicanum. Lineage (NCBI taxonomy): Eukaryota > Metazoa > Chordata > Amphibia > Caudata > Ambystomatidae > Ambystoma > Ambystoma mexicanum. Next base: position 67,991,458 of record NC_090939.1, read on the forward strand.
TTGAGCAGTTGGCATCCCTACCCCATGTTTTCAGCATGGGACACGGTGGTACGTTTGAGCTTCACACACATTCTGGCTTCTTGGCCACGAGGAAACAGTTCAGAGCACAAATATCAGCGCCTTCTGTTAAATTCTCTCTCCCAATGACAGTGTCTTATTGTAGAGGGCCTGACGTAACAAACAAACACCAAAGTACCTTTCTTTATCAGGATTTTCACATTTACAAGTTTGCAACTGGTTTCCCTCATTCGGGCTAGGACCACGGATCTCCCTCGTTCGGCTCAGACCACTTTTAGCAGAATGATGGCAATTCGATTTTGAGATGTGTTTTGCTTAAACGGTAGCAGGACCACTTCGATTCATTCCATTTCTCATTCTTTGTGTTTTACTTTCACTTCTGCCACTTCTTGGTTGAGTACCTCAGAGACCTTTGATTGAGCACACTCGCAGTGCCGGACCACTCTGTCACGAATATTGTATCTTCTTTGCTACATTTCAAAACATCCATCCAGCCATTAGGCTTTGTTAGCGTCTTTCATCACACGCGTTACCAACCTCTATCTTTTTGTTCTTTATACAATGTTGCTGCTTGCAACCTTGGTCTTACATCGGTCTCTCCAACTCACCGGCTGCGTTGTTCTTTCTTTGATCTTGGAGCCAAATACGGTACCATGGCGGCTGCGTCTCCCCGACTCGTTCAGCCGTGAGGGCCATGGGTATCTCTGACACACAATGCAGGATTCTTCAGGCTGGTTTCTTGGCCTCACGCTTTTTAATCTGAAGGTTTCTAGAAAGTAATGGTTTTCTGCCGGAAAAGGTCAAGGGCATCTCCCTCTGCTGTTCCTTCATGTGCTTTGCCTCGCTCAGAGTGTCCTCTCGTACTCCGCCTTTTTTCCATGCGGGGGAGCTTAATGGTAGTTGGGTGTGAATGGTTACCAATAATTGCTTGACCAAAGTAGTAGTACATGTCTGGTACACTGCTAGGGTGTGAGTCTGTTTTCTCCCAGAGCTGGCTGTCCGTGTGAAAGCATTTGTGCAGGGAAATGGGGTGTGGGGTATAGAGTTCCTATATATCCTACAGGGTAGGTGTCACAGCCGCTGGCGACTGGCGTGTGTGGGGGAGGTGGAAACTAGACGCCATTAGACTGTGCCGCCACGTTTCCTTTTCTATGTGTTTGACGGTCTAGTTTCTTTTTCCAACATGGCTGCCGCCGATAGTATTTACCATTCGTCTGTCGGCGGCTCTGCGCGTTGCAACTGTGCTTATTCCTCCGTTGCGTGCCCTCATTTTGCTACCTTCCCGGCAGTGTTCTAGTTTAACTCCGCCCGCTACTCCAGCTATTGTGCTCACCCTCTTTACTCCCTGGCTCTCTCTCTCCCTTCCCTAATTTCTTGCCTCCCTTTGTCTGCCTGAGCATATCTATTGCTTCCTCCCCCGTCTGCCTTTCCAATTTGGATCTCTTCTGTTCTCGCTGTGTTTCAATCCGTGGATCTTCCATCCATCATCCTCCAGGAGCGACGATCCGGTGCTTCTTATTCCAGTGGATTTTCCTCCACCCGCTTCTTCAATCTGCGGACACACCTGAGACCTCAGCCAAGTCTTCTAACAGCTTCTCCGGCGTCTACTCATCTCTGCACCAAGGTTTTTTTTTGAGCTAAGGCTTTTTCCCCTTGCAACATCTGGCTGTCACGGAGGGGAGACATTGTGGATCTCTTGGCCTAGAGTTCACGGTGGCTTCCTTTCGAGGCAGACCCTATCTACTCAAGAAAAAGAAGCCCAACGCTCGACACACCCGAAGGAAGAAGTTGGACTATTCAACCTCATCAGGTGAGGAGGAACGGGAGGAGGAAGAGGGGAGATCGGGGGAACTCTTGTACTTAAGTGAAGAGGAAGATATTGCTGAACCTTTTGCCGAATCCATTGATCAAAACGTTAGCCCTGATAGTAGGATGGGGTAAAAGTGTTGCAGGGAGAGGGATACTGCGTCTTACCATCAGGTGTCCCACTCCCACTCCCCGAAGACCTCTCACCATGGTGATTCTCCCACCCTGGTACACCCCTCAGGAACTGGAACCAAAGCGATGACCGTGTCCTGGCTACCTGGATGACAGATCCCCGATGACTAGTTGGTGAGACACCTTCTGGTTTCTCACACAACCAATCCAGGATTCTGCCCTTAGTGTGTATGGGGTCAGTGAAACATTGTGAGAAGCCTAGGGCTTCTAGAGAGTTGGCTAGGGAGATGGCATTTAGGTCTAGGTTGTCATTCAGGCCGAGGTTAAAATCCCCTAACAGGATCGTCTTCGAGGATGGTTTCACATAGGAGAGGATATGTAAGATGTCCTCTTCAAAGGATAAGATGGGTCCCCGAGGGCGGTAGACCAAATTTTGTGTTTTCGTGGTGGTAGGTGAGAGATAAAGTTTTATCGTCATAAGTTCTCCAGATGAGATGTTAGGGTTAGGGGTAATTCTTAGAGATAATGAGTCTCTGGTGATGAGGCCAACCCCTACACCTTTAGAGGAATCTCTATCTTTACGATAAATGGTGTAGTTGGTAGGGATGGCAAGGGATAGAGCAGGGCCAGAGGCAGCATGCAGCCAGGTTTCTGTGATCGCTAGATGTTCTAGGTTTCTGGTTCAGATAAAGTCTGCGATGTCTAAAGCATGGGCAGAGATGGACTTGGCATTGACAAAGGCACCAATTAATTGGGTGTTCTGTTGGTTGAGGGTCTGCTTGGGAGGTGGTTGTAGAGCTATTATGTTGGCACTGAGTTGTGGCGAAGCAGGTTTCATTGAAGGTGGGTCAGGGCTTGATGAGATGTGCACAGAGGAGCAGGTGGCATTCTGTATAGGCAGGGAGGTGGCATTAAGGGCGCATGGAGAAAGGATGGCGTGCTGGCTAGGTGTTGCAGTGGTTGCCATAGGTGTTTGGTTAGCGGAAGGGTCCGTTTGTAGTTTGGATGGAGTAGGGGTGGCAGAGTTGTGGCATACCAGAATTGGTGTGCATGTGATTTGAGTGGCTGGTGAGTGTAGCGTGAGCGAGGCTGGGCAGCTGATTTCAGATAGGCACTTCGGCAAGGCAGCTGGTGAGAGCATGGAGAGCATTGCAGTGCTATCGACTTTGGACAGGCACATGGGCGGTATGGCTGGTGTGAACACGGGAGCCCTTCAAGGCAACTCGTTTCAGGCTGGCATGTAGGCAATGCAGCTGGAGATGGAGAGAGCATGGAGAACGCAGCAGTCCTTCAGACTTGAGGCAGGCAACTCAGCAGCGTGGCTGCTCTGAGCAGGGCTGCCCTAGTGGGGGATAAGCTAATATGAGGCATCAGTGAGATTTTTTAGAGGGTGGCAGGAGATGTTGGTGTAGAGTGTGGGCACAGAGAGGCGTTTACGTCTTTCAAGGCCTAGACAGGGTCGCATGGCTTAGAGTGGCGATTTAGTTTTTGGTTTCGGTTTGGGAAGGGAGATGCTGACCATAGAAGGAGAGTGATGACAGCCGTGCAGTTCTATCATGTCCTACGCAAGAACAGCAACTTGAGTGGGCAGCCTGGAGGTGTCGTTTTGGTAAGGGCCTCTTATGGTGACACTGGGAGCCCTGAGGGAGTTGAGCATAATGAGAGGTGATAAAGTCTCTCAGGACCCAGCAGGGTTTCCCTGTGGTGTAGTGTGGGATGCAGAGGTGGTGGGATTGGCCAGGTGACAGAGGTGCTTGAGAGGGAGTGCGATTTCGTGTTCGCAGGGGTAATCACATTGACGGCTTGGTCTGGGTGGGGCTGTTGGCGCGCAACTCTTTTGCAGGATCTATTTTGACGCGTGTGGTGGAGGGGGTGTAGTATCTGCATATGACAGCTAATGGTGAACTTGGGGAGGTATTTTGGATTGCGCCAGGGGTAGAGCATAAGAAGGGGGGACTGGTATGGAGCATTGTATGGGCTGTAGGGCTGTAGGATACAAAGTGTCCTTAATTCGATAGGTGCACCCCATCTGATGAGAAATTGGCGGGGTCCTTCTTGCAAAGCATCCTCTGCCTGATGACAATCAGCCGTTCCCTCTGCATGAACTTCTCCATTGTCCTATTTATCCTTTGTCTTGATCTTTCCAGCGCTTTGCCATTTTTCTCTGGGGATTACTGCAGGGCATATTATTTCAGTTCCTACCAACAACTGTACCAAGGCCCTTATGGCCTCCTGCATTTGAGGCAGAAGTAAACCCCTTCTCGGCAAGGTTAATACTCACGAGGACGAGAAACATCTGCTGGAATGTCTGTGAAGCCCACGAACCCTGCTGTTCAAACAGGGACCAAGGAAGGCTATAACAGCAAAGGAAGGATAACTTAATACATAAGACTCCTGATAAGGGACAAGTAGGAATAGCTTAGAGAGGTTGCGTTGTTTGCCCCGAAACATTGGCTCAAGGGTTATAGACGCCACCATCTCCCTGCTTGTTGGTCTCACACCTGGCTTTAACTCCAAAGATAAAAAACTTAGGCTGTATTTGGGAGGAGGATCAGGGGAGTAAAGCGGAGGTGAGCACTAAAGTTCAATCAGTTTTTAGTACTCTGCGCTTGTTATGACAAGCTCTTACTTTTATATCAGCAAAGGACCATGCAGCAGTTGTAGGAATTCTTATCAACTCACGCCTGGACTATTGCAATGCTCTGTTGACAGGTATTCCGATCACCCAAGTCCAGAGATTGCAAATAGCCCAGAATGGCGCTGTTAGACTTATCTTTGGGGTTTCTAAATCTTCTCTGATTTCAGATTTGCGCCATTCACTGCATTGGCTTGCAGTAAAGGAGCACATTGGTTTTTAAAATCCTTTGTATGGTATTTAAATGAGTCAATCAGTTGGCTCCTAGCTATCTTGTGGACAAAATGAATCTGTATATACCATCATGTCAGCTAAGCTCTTGTGATAAGCTGTTGCTGCAAGACCCCTCTTCCAAATATGTTTTTAGGGGTGATCAGAGATTTGCAGTATGTGGTCCAAAGATGTGGAACAAGCTCCCAATGAAAATCTGAGCAATAAAAACACATACTTCTTTTCGGAAAACTCTGAAAACTTGGTTGGCTAGCTTGCTCATTCGTGGTTTTGGAATCTGGTAGAATCCTTGTATCAGACGATTGATCTCTTAAGTATATTCTTTTTTTGCTTCAGCTGCGCCCAGATATGATTGAGTTTGTCAGGTGCACAATATAAATAGTGAGGTAAACATAGACATTTACACAGGAGCTGGACACAACAGCACGCCACGCATAGCAATCAATAGGGAACAAAGAGAGAAATGACAAGCCCAAAACCTCCCCCAACCCAGGGAAGGAGAGGAAAAGGGTAAAAAATAGTAACTTGCTCAATGAGGGGTGTCTAAATGATCATGGTTACACTGCAGAACAGGGTAAAGTTAAAGGAATAAAGAACACAGACAAACTGGGCTGCACAGAATATGGAAAGCACTTTGGAAAGTGCTGACTGCAAAACAGAGGAAGACAGAAAGGGTATCGAGGAAGCAGAACTAAAAAGCACACTAAATTCGAAATCCAGGGAACAAGAAATAAGAAACTAGGAACTAGACACTAAGCAACGAACCAGGAACAAGGAGCCAGTCACAAACAGGAACAATGCAACAATGACCAGTGCTGTGCTGAAGCAAACTTGAGTTTTTAAAGCTGACTAACGAGCACACGCCTCAGGTGTGCTGTTTGCTAGCACCTGCCAGCCACAGGTGCTCCTTATCCTCCACCCAACCCTATCCTGCAAGGGTGGAGATGAAGCAGTGGGCCAGGCATTCTGGGAAGCATAGTGTTTAGATTAAAACAGCCTACTGGCTGCCAAAATCCTGCAATGGATCCAGAAGGGAGTGACATGCAAACATTAGGATTTAGTGGTCCTAAATCACCACAGCACTGTCTCATAAGGTTCAGAAGGAAAGTGCAATAGACAACAAACCCGAAATCAGGCCCACAAGTGGTGGGAACGAGATCCAAGGGAGCTTATTCTGACAATCTCTTTCAGACTTGCTCTCTGAAGCATTAACGATAGAACCTTCCTGAAATGGAACAGGGTTAAAGGAAACCCATCCTTGTGAAGCAGAAAGCAGGCCCCCAAATGGTCTGTTGGCCAGTTAATGCGAAAGCAACCTGGTGGGGCAACTTCTGTGTCTATTCAGTGTGATGTTTCCTACCTCCCCCTTTGTGGTCTGTTTTGGAAATCTTAACCTTGATCACTAACCCTCCATGGTCAAAGGCAACGTCTCCCCCTGTGTCCTGCTTACATTTTGCTACTAACGAACTGATGTGCATTACGCTGAAGAAGGCGATGGCAAATTCTGCCTAAAACAATGCCACCTCAGAGCACACTTCTGGCAATTATTCTAGAGGTTTCTGTAGTAGTTCAAAGCCAATTGGCTAGCGACTGTCCTTCTTTGGCCCTATCATTCTAGCCCAACCTTTAAGTGCCACCCGCACTAGAAAGCTTCTGTAGGGCCCTGCCCCCCACTGAGCTTGGTGTAAAATGCCAATGGTGCCTGGTGGCCAGATGTCCACCTTTTTGATTTCCCTGTGTTCCTTGCCCAAGACACAAACTCCATAACTTGTCCTTCCATTGTGTTATTCGCCCAGCCCCTTTCAGCTATCAATCTTCTGAACGTACCATACTTCCGCTGGTATCTGCACCTTACTCATGTTGTAAGCGAACGCTCCCCCATTTCCCAGATCTTTAAGTCCACGACACCAGCTTCCACCACTTTGTCCTGAAGGGTCTCCCAATAATCTACGGAATCTGTCCCACTGAAAACGAGAAAGTGCATCCGCTGCAGTATTAGCAATCCCTTGCACATGTCGTGCTGTGAACTCAGTTCTGATATAGGCATATCTCAACCACTTTCCTCACCCAACCCAAAACCACTGGACAAGATGCAGATTGTAAGTTAATGGAATGGGCCACCGCCTGGTTTTCCGACCAGAAATGTACCCTCCTGTTGCACAACTTCCATGGCCAGTTCATAAGGCCATTATGTTCCTAGTCCTCCCTTTCCTGTGCCGTGGCCTGGGCCAGCAATGAGCACACCACCCATACCCAAAATGACCCCAGTGCAGTGCTGGACACCCATGTGGTCCTCCATAATCCCTAACCCCATTGAATTCTATATCCACGAAAGATGTTGAAGTGTCACTTTTGTCACAAAAATTGGGAAACGCGCTGGTTCCTAATATGGTCCCTATTCATTGGTTCAGACAGGAAGTGGCCATATGGATTTGTTATTTGTTGAAATTCTTGAATGCTTTACTAGCGGCAAATACAGTACCACATTCATGGACCCGAGCAGTACTTGTCCCCATATTCAAGAATGGGGATGGGGGATCTCCTTCCAACTACAGACCCATCTCCCTTCTTGATGCAGGGTGCAAGCTGTTGGTAAAGGCGGTGCTGGGTCATTTGGATGCTTGGACTCTGGAAGTGGGGGTCTTGAAGCATGCAGCAGCTCAGGCCTGGAGATCGGGGACGGCCAGGAGCTGCTGGATGCCAATTAGCCTTTTTAACCGGCTCCCTGTCTTTTCACTTGTTGTTTAACAGAACGTGGAAACCGCACGACAAACTGTGCCTGTAAGAAGAAGCTGAGCATCGCACGACAAACTGTCCCTGTAAGAAGAAGCTGAGCACTTGGATGGTGGTCCGCTCTTCGCATCCTCATAATTCTTTACTTGCTTCAATTCAATCACTAGCCAACAGCATATGAACGTTTTTCGGCTGCCACAGACGTTTGAGGTTCTCTCTTCGCTTGATTCATTGCTTCCCCAAATTATGGATTATCCTCCTTGTTTTCAACAAACACAGTCATGTTTGCCTGTACTGCCATCGGTTTAGCTGTAGTATGCAGGTCCAAAGTTTAGTAGACGACAGTGGCCATAGTTGCCGTTTCGTCAAATATTGTAGCTGGCAAGGGTAAGGCGAGTAAATTGGCTTGTTTTCCTTTAGTGGCAGCGCTCCACTTTATGTAGCTTCCGTTGTAGAGAGCCCAGCTGCACTGCCATAGGAGATTGCAAGATGCAGATCAGAGTGAAATGTAGAAGGTTGTATTTTCCCAGCTTAGTCTATAGGTGCAACTCAACCTGCACTCTGTGCAACGATTGCTGATCTGGGTGCATTTTCTAAAAATGGGTTTCATTTGTACGTTTTATAATGTGCAAATCCAACTACAAGGCATCTGAGCGTGAATAGAAAAATAAAGTAAGCATTAAGGAAACTGTAACATTTCTTCAACTCTACAAAAATATATGAAAGACACAAAAGGTGATGTAAATTAGTACGTAGAGTTCATTTCTAGAGATACAGACAGCAGCTCTCTACCAACCTTCTTCCCCAACACCCTGACCATCCTCTCACGACTCTCTCTCTCTCTGACATCCTCCCATTCTCTCTTCCAACATCCTCTCCATTGTGGAACCTAGGTAGAAAAGCTGAAGTGTTCTGATCCATACAATGCCTTGACTCCTTTCTGCACAGGCCTCCCTGCTATTCTCAGTATCCATCGGATACAACCGAAACAACCATTGTAATAAACGGGCAGATATGTTCTTAAGGGTTTCAGCCAATGCATCTCCAAGATAAGGTTGTGTCGTCGGCAAATCGATGGATTTGGACCCCAAGCCTCTGACCAATGTCAATTAAGGGTTTCCTACATCAAAGTTAAACCAAACCGGGGACAACCCCTGTGGTACACCACACGTGATAGGCACACTTGTGGGTCCAATGGATTCGACCGGAAGACAGGTAGGAGGTAAACTAAGCTGATTCTGTACCGACAAGGTTCTTTCAATCATAGAGAATTTCAAGTATTACAAAAGAAAAGAAAAGAAAAACGTGAATCTAAATGATAATCAGAAACATAGTTATTTACTATCTAGTTGGGAATCTAAGTGGAATGCTAAACTTAACCACAAGAAAAAGGATAACATTATGAATCAATAAATGACTTAAATGGCAATATCTATTGTATTGTATACATTGTAAACCCAGGTGAACAAATGCACTCGATCATAATAGTACAATTGCTCGTATGAACCGGAGAGTTGCTAAGATAACAATTATTTGGTTACCAGCAAAGCTACACCTCCAGAAAGATAGAGAATCAAAGTGTTTCAAAGTGTAATACTACTTGGTTAAAATAATTGCTTCTCACAAAACCAGTCCATATGTTCAAACCCCGCCCTTACTCTCAGGATTTCATATGTAGCCAGTAAGTTTAATCTGAAACATAAACATTGATATCTCCAATGAGCATTAGGGAATCTTATTAAGTATAAAGCCAGAATTCCCAACTTTTTCTCGACATTGGCTACATCGCAATATAATTCATAAAGTAACAGAGACTCATGCTTGCACTCGCATAATTTAATTTTGCCTTGATCCCGATTATTCACAAAGCTGTTTGCTGAAACCCCTAAAATACATTTTGAGACCTTCAAACTGATATATGCATTCATTTAGGACCTTCACAGATGTATGAACCTCTTCTTTCTGTAAATGGACATATAGAGAAAGTTTTGGAGATACTAAGAATTTCAGGTGCCATTTTTGCAATAGCCGACCAGCGTAATATACCCAACTCACATCTAATTATGGAGACTGGTACGCAGTAGAGAAGGGAAAGCCCCCATTGCCAGAGTAGACCCTCTGATTTGTTTGAAATCTGGCCTCCCCCAAGCTTTGTGATCACTAAGCTATAAACAATAGCAGGGTCTGCTTTCACCTTGTAGTATTTAATGATCGCTAGCATCGAGAAACAACCACTTTTTTTGTTGGTTCTTTTAATTTGTGCCGCAAACATGTTGACTACATTCGTTAATGTGATAAATTCCAGTTGGATTAAAATATTCTCATTAATAGGGAAGCCAACATGTCATATTTAGGAAATAAGGCACTTTGCTCGGGCCTGTAACTATGGGCCCTGGGGCATTGCCTGAAGCAGTAATGCCCCCCCTGGGAGGGGCTTATTGCTATTAGTGCTTTGGCCCATAAAACGGGGGTACTAATAGGTTTTTTTTCAGTTGAGAGACGCTGTCAGCGTTTCGCAACTGAAAAAATGTCTGCCGCCTTATCGCGGAGAAGGGACTATAATCAAAACAAAGAAAATGGCCGCTATGGAAAGGAGAGAAGCAACCATTTGGGGAAGGAACTCCGGGGCTGTGGCGGTGAGCTGTGCCATGTAGGACAGGAAAAGAACGTTGTGCGAAGTCAGGTGCATAGTTACATAGGGAATCCATAATGTACCAAGTCATATTTGGGCAATAAGCTACTTCGCTCTGGCCTGTAACCAGCGGACCCGGGGCATTACCTGAAGCAGTAATGCTCCCCCCTGCGAGGGGCTTATTGCTATTAGTGCTCCAGCCCGTAAAACGGGGTACTAACAGTATATTTTTCAGTTGCGAGACGCCTTCAGTGTTTCGGAAATGAAAAATTCTTTCCCTGCCCCATACATCATTTCTCATCGCCGCAGCCCCCGAGTTCCTTCCCCCGACTGGCCAGCAACTGGCCAGCACCATGGCGGCCATTGAAAAAAAGAAAACAAATAAAAGGGCCGCCATGGAAAGGGAGAAGGGACTACAAGTAGTCCCCTTCTCCTTTTTCATGGTGGCCAGTCTGGGAAGGAACTCTGGGGCTGCGGCGGTGAGCAGTGCTGTGTGGGACAGGGAAAGAATGTTGTGCGAAGTTGGGCACGAGACAGAACATCAGAAGAAGGATTACTGGTCAGGTAAGTCTCGCAAATCCACCAATAGGCGTTTGCAGGTAAGAAAAAAAATGTGCGCGCCCGGTTCTAATTATCATTCCCGATATACCAAGCAAAACCAGGAGTATTCTTCTCTGGGGAAAAGTACATTATTTTACATTTATCCACGTTATCTATTGCATATTGTTGATGTTTTCTTAAAGAGCATTGTAGAATAGTTGGTGTAGCATCTAATATCACTAAATCATCTGCGTAGGCCAGCCAGGGCAAGTTTAGTTAGCCTAAACGGGAGTGTGTCCCAGGCCTGATAGATACAGGAGGGGAACACAGAGCAAATTACACTAGAGACCGCACAGTAGGTTGGAAGAAAATTAGGGCTGTACCGAACTTCGGCTTCGAGTCCCTATTCTGCCGAAGTTCGGCTGAAATACAGCTATCCGGCTTCGGCAGAATAGTTTCTGTTTAGGGACTCGAAGCCGAAGTCCACTTTCTATGATTAGCTGCCCTCTCCCTGTTTGGGAGATGACAGCCAATCATAGAAAGTTTGACAGTGTTCAGGCTGCAGAAGCCAAACAAGCTGTTTGCCTATTGGCTTCTGCAGTCTGACCACAGAGGAACCAGCCTAACGTGTTGAAATAGGAAGCGAGGGAAGGGAACAGTTCTTCCCTTCCCTCGCTTCCTATGCCAGCAGACGGATTCCAGCAGATGCCAGCACCCGGACACAGAGAAATCACCAGGTAAGTGACCCCCCCCCGCCATACCCCCTCATCACGGTGAGGCCGCGGGGGTGCCCTGCACCCCCACAGTCTCACCGCAGTAATTGCATGTATGCTGGTCGGGCCACCGGTGCAAAGCCGGTGGCCCGACATTTATTTTGCATTGGGGGGCCGCTCCTACAGATGCATGCCACCACTACAGGAGCGGCCCCCCCAGACTCATGAGGCCGCCGGGGCACTTTGCCGACCCCGGCGGCCTCGATTTCGAATGTGCCCCCCATCCCCCTCACCACGGTGAGGCCGCGGGGGTGCCCTGCACCCCCACAGTCTCACCGCAGTAATTGCAGGTATGCTGGTCGGGCCACCGGTGCAAAGCCGGTGGCCCGACGTTTATTTTGCATTGGGGGGCCGCTCCTACAGGAGCGGCCCCTCCAGACTCATGAGGCCGCCGGGGCACTTTGCCGACCCCGGCGGCCTCGCTGTGAAATGTGCCCCCCCTCACCCCTTGAGCACGGTGAGGCCGCGGGGCCACAGGGAAACCCCGCGGCCTCACCGCAATAATGTTGTGTTTGTCGGGCCACCGGGCCAAAGCCGGTGGCCCGACATTTGTTTTGCATTGGAGGGGGGGCCGCTCCTGTAGGAGGCCGCCGGGGCACTTTGCCGACCCCGGCGGCCTCGCTGTGAAATGTGCCCCCCCTCACCCCTTGAGCACGGTGAGGCCGCGGGGCCACAGGGAACCCCCGCGGCCTCACCACAATAATGTTGTGTTTGTCGGGCCACCGGGCCAAAGCCGGTGGCCCGAGATTGTATTGCATAGGGGGGCCGCGGCCCCCCCAGAGTTATGAGGCCGCCGGGGCACTTTGCCGACCCCGGCGGCCTCCATTTCTAATGTGTCCCCCATGTTCCCCCCACCCTCCACCCCCACTATTCGGCTCCGGCCGAATAGTTGACAAACTATTCGGTATCCGGCCGAATACTAAATATGCTATTCGGTACAGCCCTAAAGAAAATAGAGGCTAAAACGTGCGTGGGGCTAAAGGCCCTTTTGAAGAGTACCGCAAAGAACTTCAGCCAACAATGGGAGGATATAGAAATAGTTTGTAGTAGACACGATTGGCCCAGGGAGACCACTAACTCAAGTATCTAATGGGAGCCTACAGAACTTTACCAACAGTAACTGAAGGCAAAAAAACAGGAGAGTCATTTGTCAGTGAAAGGTGTGAGGTTAGAGGAGAGGAAATTGTGCACCAGGTGGAGGCGGAGTTAGAAGGAGTGTAATGGCATCTTTAGAGAGAGAGAAGGTTAGGTGTTTGGATTGAGCGAGAGGTACCACTTTTGTTGTATGTCTCTGTGTGAGTGAGTGAGTGAGTGAGTGAGTGAGTGAGTGAAAGAGTGTGGGAGTAAGGTAAGGAGGAGAGTAGGGATGGGAGGAGAGAGCCATAGTAATATCTGGACTTGTGCTGCACTTAGTTCTTGCGCGTACAAATAGTGTTTGCCACCAGTTCTAGTATGGATTTCCTTATTATACTGTATTGTGTGACAGAGTAACATAATATAATGGTACGAGCATTCAGAGGGGGCAATAAAGTCCATTCATATATTGGGCATAGCACCACTGTACTCACGGGCAAGAGTGACAGAGTAACATAATATAATGGTACGAGCATTCAGAGGGGGCCATAAACTCCATTCATATATTGGGCATAGCACCACTGTACTCACGAGCAAGAGTGACAGAGTAACATAACATAATGGTACGAGCATTCAGAGGGGGCCATAAACTCCATTCATATATTGGGCATAGCACCACTGTACTCACGAGCAAGAGTGACAGAGTAACATAACATAATGGTACGAGCATTCAGAGGGGGCCATAAACTCCATTCATATATTGGGCATAGCACCACTGTACTCACGAGCAAGAGTGACAGAGTAACATAACATAATGGTTCGAGCATTCTGAGGGGGCCATAAACTCCATTCATATATTGGGCATAGCACCACTGTACTCACGAGCAAGAGTGACAGAGTAACATAACATAATGGTACGAGCATTCAGAGGGGGCCATAAACTCCATTCATATATTGGGCATAGCACCACTGTACTCACGAGCAAGAGTGACAGAGTAACATAACATAATGGTACGAGCATTCAGAGGGGGCCATAAACTCCATTCATATATTGGGCATAGCACCACTGTACTCACGAGCAAGAGTGACAGAGTAACATAACATAATGGTACGAGCATTCAGAGGGGGCCATAAACTCCATTCATATATTGGGCATAGCACCACTGTACTCACGAGCAAGAGTGACAGAGTAACATAACATAATGGTACGAGCATTCAGAGGGGGCCATAAACTCCATTCATATATTGGGCATAGCACCACTGTACTCACGAGCAAGAGTGACAGAGTAACATAACATAATGGTACGAGCATTCAGAGGGGGCCATAAACTCCATTCATATATTGGGCATAGCACCACTGTACTCACGAGCAAGAGTGACAGAGTAACATAACATAATGGTACGAGCATTCAGAGGGGGCCATAAACTCCATTCATATATTGGGCATAGCACCACTGTACTCACGAGCAAGAGTGACAGAGTAACATAACATAATGGTACGAGCATTCAGAGGGGGCCATAAACTCCATTCATATATTGGGCATAGCACCACTGTACTCACGAGCAAGAGTGACAGAGTAACATAACATAATGGTACGAGCATTCAGAGGGGGCCATAAACTCCATTCATATATTGGGCATAGCACCACTGTACTCACGAGCAAGAGTGACAGAGTAACATAACATAATGGTTCGAGCATTCTGAGGGGGCCATAAACTCCATTCATATATTGGGCATAGCACCACTGTACTCACGAGCAAGAGTGACAGAGTAACATAACATAATGGTACGAGCATTCAGAGGGGGCCATAAACTCCATTCATATATTGGGCATAGCACCACTGTACTCACGAGCAAGAGTGACAGAGTAACATAACATAATGGTACGAGCATTCAGAGGGGGCCATAAACTCCATTCATATATTGGGCATAGCACCACTGTACTCACGAGCAAGAGTGACAGAGTAACATAACATAATGGTACGAGCATTCAGAGGGGGCCATAAACTCCATTCATATATTGGGCATAGCACCACTGTACTCACGAGCAAGAGTGACAGAGTAACATAACATAATGGTACGAGCATTCAGAGGGGGCCATAAACTCCATTCATATATTGGGCATAGCACCACTGTACTCACGAGCAAGAGTGACAGAGTAACATAACATAATGGTACGAGCATTCAGAGGGGGCCATAAACTCCATTCATATATTGGGCATAGCACCACTGTACTCACGAGCAAGAGTGACAGAGTAACATAACATAATGGTACGAGCATTCAGAGGGGGCCATAAACTCCATTCATATATTGGGCATAGCACCACTGTACTCACGAGCAAGAGTGACAGAGTAACATAACATAATGGTACGAGCATTCAGAGGGGGCCATAAACTCCATTCATATATTGGGCATAGCACCACTGTACTCACGAGCAAGAGTGACAGAGTAACATAACATAATGGTACGAGCATTCAGAGGGGGCCATAAACTCCATTCATATATTGGGCATAGCACCACTGTACTCACGAGCAAGAGTGACAGAGTAACATAACATAATGGTACGAGCATTCAGAGGGGGCCATAAACTCCATTCATATATTGGGCATAGCACCACTGTACTCACGAGCAAGAGTGACAGAGTAACATAATATAATGGTACGAGCATTCAGAGGGGGCCATAAACTCCATTCATATATTGGGCATAGCACCACTGTACTCACGAGCAAGAGTGACAGAGTAACATAATATGATGGTACGAGCATTCAGAGGGGGCCATAAACTCCATTCATATATTGGGCATAGCACCACTGTACTCACGAGCAAGAGTGACAGAGTAACATAATATAATGGTACGAGCATTCAGAGGGGGCCATAAACTCCATTCATATATTGGGCATAGCACCACTGTACTCACGAGCAAGAGTGACAGAGTAACATAATATAATGGTACGTGCATTCAGAGGGGGCCATAAACTCCATTCATATATTGGGCATAGCACCACTGTACTCACGAGCAAGAGGAGCACCTTCTTAATGTGGTTTATCAACATTGCACAGGCATCTGGTGTCTGGATCTTCCTCCACAGCAATACAGTGCCTAAAAGAGTTCAGCCTTGTTAGTGGGCTTGTGCACATGCTTGAGGCACCCCTTTAAATGTACCCAGATTAACGTGATAGAATTCTAGGGAAGTGTGAGCTCAAGTGCGCCCCTGTTCCCCAACAAAGCCTTTTTGCAGAGGAGTGCTTAAGGGTATTGCGTTATTTGCAGACAGAAAAGGGCATTGTTCAAGTACAGTAAGTCACCACATTTCCATGAGGCAAGTCTCGGCCACCAGGAATCTGGGACTTGGCAGTGCTTTCAAACGTGCTATAAGTAAGACCAATTTCACCATCCCTTCCTCCCAACAAGCCTTCTGCACATTCCCAACACTTCAATGGGATCACCCCCAGCACACCTTTATCATACACTCCTCTCTGCACAATCACAGTTTATCTGTTTTGCACAAATGCCTGTACTTTTTAATCCTTTTGCCGGTTGATAATCCACTAACATATATTTCCACTCGCAGAGTATTTTTTATTTTGCGCAATCCCAGCAATTGGCAATTAAATGTGATGATGTATAATATATATTTATTTAATACATTTTTCGAAAGTGCAAAGTTGGCAACAGGGCATCAGAGCGCTCTGCAGTTTTTAAAACAAATACAAAGTATTACAACTTCTGCAATAAAACAGAATAAAAGGGAAGAACATTTTGTCATAAAATACCAAAGGTAAAAATAACGTACAATTTTCAGCCAGTCATCCTAAAAAAGAAAAAATTCAGCATTCATTCTAAAGATGTAATCAATAATTTCACTGTGATAAAACCTCCAAAGGGAAAAAGCAAGTTTCCTAAGTATAATTTCTCCAGAGCCAAGCCTTTAAAGCTTCATAAACACAGAAAATCACTAATCTTGGATAATTTTGGGATAGCATTCCTCAATGTCACTGCCACGCCTGAGAAAGAACGATTCCTCATGAAAGTGCTTTTAAAACTGGTGACCTCAAGAAGTAATAACTCTGGCCTGGGAAGGTCTGCAAAACCTCGTGAGATTTTAAATTTTGAAACAAAATGCTCTGGGGACTGGAAATATAAAGATTTGTAAACAATGCAAATAATCTTTTAATTAATCTTTTGTTCCCTAGGCAGCCAATGCAGGCTCTTTAATATTGGAGAAATGGGCTCAAACTTCCTTACTGCACTGACTAATCGTGCGGCCGCATTAAAAACTGATCCTAGTGGAGGAAGTGATGATTCGGTAGCCCCATGACTAATCTGAATCGTAGAAGGGAATTATGATTGGACCATCGATTGAAAGTGTGATAATTAAACAAGAGTTTTCACAGCTTTCAGAGAAAGCAGATGAAATGTGAAGATTTTACTAAATAATGTTTCTGCAGAATTAAAGAAAGTTGTTTATCTAACATAAAGCCTTAGGGCATGATTGATGGAAATGTGCGCCGAAATCTTGCAGGGTCCGCGCCGAGAAGGACACAGCGCGTGCATGCACGCAGAATGAAAAATGCGCGCCCCACGTTTTCATGGAATTTACTGCGCAAAGTAACCGTAATCGCAAGTTGCGGCCGGAACGCCCCGACACGCCCACACGCAAAGTATAAGGAGCCAGAACAGCTAGCTGTGCACGCTCCCTGGGCATGAATAAAAACATCCTTCAAACAGTGTGTAGGGTACCCCGC
Organism: Ambystoma mexicanum; assembly: GCF_040938575.1. NCBI lineage: Eukaryota > Metazoa > Chordata > Amphibia > Caudata > Ambystomatidae > Ambystoma > Ambystoma mexicanum. The sequence goes on from NC_090939.1 coordinate 68,008,780, forward strand.
AAGAAAGGCCTGCATCTCAGGGACCGTGCACGGTTCCCGTAACTGTTTCCGGCGTATAAAAAAATGGTAACTCAGTAATTACTAGGGAAATCTGCATGCGAACCCCGGTAAACCATTCCTGCACTCCGCTAAACTGCGTACGCTCACCCCTAAGTTACATCGAAACCCGGCTTGAGTACACGCACCCTGAAATCCGACATGCAACCTCACCTCACTGCTGCAAATATTACACCCAAGTGTACTTACACCTGCCTTCAGGTGGCGGATCATATGAAGGACTTGCATGTCCATTTCCCGGTCGAGATGTTGCCTGATCGAATCCATGAATACGGCTCGTGACGCACAATTGTGGCTGTGCGAGGGACTGCCTGCAGGCCGTCCCTCAGAATGCCCATTTTTGAGCAATTTCATCCCCATTTTGGGTGTTCTGCCCCTTCCCAGCCCTCTGCGCAAGCCACGCCCACGCTGTGTGTGGAGTCTTGCGCAATGCCCTCGGCGGCTCGCAGAGACGTGCCGAGCCTGTGCGAACTCCACACAAGTCCAGGAAAAGTACTGTGCATTTGATTCCATGAATCGACGAATGGGGATTTGCATGCAGAATGGCGCGCAAGTACCCTATTTTGTGCGCAAAAATTCCATGAGGAATTAGCCATGGAAGCAAATTGTTTAGGACCTCTCAAAACATTTGCTTCCAGAAAATGTTTAGGCAACAATGTGGCTTCACATGTGAAAATATAAGACAATGGCCCTCATTACGACCCTGGCGGAAATCGAAAAACGATGGCGGAAATGCAATACCGCCATCGAATAGCGCTCGGTGCGACTATGACCCGTCACCGCAAAGTACGAAGCCATTAGCGACACCGTAGTGAACGCCAACGCTAACTGCAACAAGCACGCGGGCGCGCGCCATGCCAAACCGCAAACACCACCATGGTGCAACGGTACGCCAATTCCGACCCTAGCGGACATGTACCTAACGCCATCAGGCATGGCGGAATGTACCATTCCGCCATGGCGAGAAGTACGGCATCGCGAATCAACCGTAAACGGCCCCACTGAGTGCCTGTACACCGCTCCCTGCCCACAAAGTACAACTCCCCGTAGGTGCAATGAAGCCACAATGCAACCATTGAAATGTACAAGTCACCCATGCATGCCAACGAACAAAAGAAACACAAGAGGGGCCAATGGGAGCTGCAGGGCACAGATGGCACGAATACAGAAGCCATCCCAATGGACATGACCACAGTCCCCCACCAAGAAACGCACGCAAACACAGGCACCTGTGACCAGCAATATTCCGAAGACCACATCATTCAACCAGTCCACCTGGCTGACCGGCATCTGTTACACAAAACCCAATCCCCCGCCCCTGAGCATGACAACATTCAAACTGGCATATTGGCAGCCCCCATCCCTGACCTCACTGGGCTTCGTAGGCAAACGCGCACAGCACAGTACCACGCAACTAAACCCCGAAGCTGGAACCCAATGCAGATCTCCTCACAATACATCGCCCCCCAAATAGGCATATGCCACATCACTTGCAAAGAAAAACGCTACACGGGCCAAATCAGAATAGAAATTTTATGCACATCAAAATCACAAAGCACATACAGCCATCAGGCCATGAACTCCAAAACACCAATCACCATTGTGGGCTGCTTCCGCAAGAAATGACCAGCCACTACCTGTGTGTCGCCCTGTTCCCCCATGGTACACAGAGCCACATTCACGTACGAAAAGGCAACATGGAAGCGCACAGAACCGCAGGGCCGTCCCAATGGGGAGGCACTAGTCCAGCTGAAAGGCCGAAATGTTGCTCCGAGCCACCAGTACTGCGTAAGGGCATGTGGCCCATTGGCGATCGTCCCATAAGATCGTAATGCTGCTCCACTGATTAACACGAAGCAGCAGGTGTCGGGAGTAAAATCCATCTGCAGGAGTGGCATACAGATGGCAGTGGCAAAAGGGGAGGAGATACCTGTCAACCAAAAGAAAAGAAAAAGAACAGAATGGCCATCAGAACTACATACCAACAACTCACTTCAATGATCACACGAAATCCACAGCCATATGCATGCTAGCCCACTCCAAAGGAACATCACCACCCCAAAACCACTTGCGACTCATAACCATCTATATCGAGGTGCAAACACCATCACAAACGAGTGTCTGAGGGCGCCTCGAGACAGGGAGGGCTCAACAAGGCCAGATGGACGATGGTCCCACTATGGCAGCCCTGCATCACATAGCGTAGGGGAGGCGGATAGATCCCAAGAAGCCCTGTACATGGCAAACTCTGTATCAAATCACCTGCCCATGCATCCATCCATCATTCCCTCATCCCGGGATCAAAATGCCTGAATAATTACTCACATAACATTAGAAACATCCATTGAGTTTGTGCGTTATGCAGCCTGCTAAATCCACAGTGCCCCAGCCCGTAATTCCAGTGTTGTGAAGTAACATGTATTTAGGAACGGACGGCCTCATCGCCCACGTAGCTATTGCGCATCCCAAACTATTCATATCAATCATTGCTCCCTCGCCATGGGCCCTGTCTCAAGGACATAGAACAATAGAACGTTACATTTGCAGTCAGACCTGTGGGCATCTCCTCGCCGCTAGCTGGAAACCGAAAGCGCCGCCCTTCGAATTCCTCATTTGCAACATCACGTCGAAAAGGCATCTGTGGCCGTTTGAAATCACTAATTATTCCATCGAGTGCGGCTGTGTGTGAAAATGGCAACTGCCTTCACCCACGAATGGGACGCCCCGCCCGTCGTTGCAACTCGGTACAGTGATGCATGAGGGCCCACCGTTACTCGAGTACTACGTCCCACTGACCCCTCACAAGTCTGTTCGCGACTGCACAGATAGTATGTGAAACAATGGGACCACAGCAGAATGAACATATCAACCAATCTTACACGGCCATCGGGTACAAATACATGATTGCAATAGCAAGATACAATTCCCCGAATTGCAGCGTTGTGCGCGGGACGTGCTCGGCCAAAGGGGAGAGCAGTTTGCACAGGTGGAATCAATCACCACAGGTGGAGGCCATACAGCCTGAAAACACATAAATTGCACAGCCAGTCTCCTCCCACAACCACACCGAAATGCTACCGGCAGGACTCGCGATGTTGGCCCTGGGGGACCTGATAGCACTGCAAGTGCTCCGACTCCAAGAAGTAGACGAACACCAACTACAACCAGCCGCACGGAGGAGACGCAGGAGGAGGAGGAGGCCAAGGCAGGGCCAGCAAGGCCCACCAGCACAGCCACTACCACCACGCAGGCAGCCCGCAATTCTACGCCTCCGAGCACATCCGTTCAACCTCACTGATGAGCAGATCCACACCCTCTACCGTCTGGACCGGGACACCATAGCCGCCATTGTGGACATGACACAGGCTGACCTTGTCAGCATGATAGATAGCCCAACCGCCATCCCACCCCTACTGAAGGTGGTGTCTGTACTCCACTTCCTGGCCACAGGCACCTACCAGCACACAGTCGGACAGTTGCATGGCATTTCTCAGCCACTGTTCTCACGGACACTATTGCAAGTGCTCGATGCCCTCCTGAAGCACGCAGACGACTACATCTCTCTACCACGCTCGGAGCAGGAAATAACCAACACAAAAGTGGGATTCCATGCACTTGCCGGCATACCGGGTTGCATTGGTGCCATCGACTGCACCCATGTTGAATTGGTCGTCCCACATGCCATGGAGGCCCAGTACCGCAACCGAAAACAATTTCATTCCCTGAATGTACAGATGGTGTGTGACTCCAACAGGATCATTACACATTGTTGTGCCCGATTCCCTGGATCAACCCATGATTCTATGGTCTTGAGGAACTCTACAATACCACGCTACATGGAGCGACACGCAGGGAACAGATCCTGGCTACTCGGTGAGTCTCATTACATGCATGATGATGTGGGGTATGTGAATTGTCAATGACCTGCCAGGAAGGAGGGGGGGGGGGGGGGTGTGCGTACGTATCAATGGCATTCCACATCATACGTTTCTCGTCCACATACAGGTGATGCTGGATATCCACTGAAGAGATGGCTCCTCACACCAGTCCGGAACCCACGGGACCAGCATGAGGAGGACTACAACCATGCCCACTCACGTACCCGTGTAGTCATTGAACAGGCATTCGGCCTACTGAAGACCCGTTTCCGCTGCCTCAGCAGGTCTGGCGGGGCACTCCTGTACCGCCATGAGAAGGTTGCAAAGATGGTGATGGCATGTGTCATGCTCCACAACATGTGCGTACGTAGAAATGTGCCCATGCCCCCTGACGCAGAACTGCAAGCACCTGATGATGGTCATGATGAGGGTGGGGATGTGGCAGCACCTCATGGAGTCTGCGAGGCACCGGAGGCCCGTGACATTCGTCAGCATCTCATTGATGTATGCTTCTAGCACTCACGCCTGGTGGCTGATACATGGACACGGGACTCGTGGCACTGCGTGTGTCTGGGACATGCACAATATGGACTGTACGCCTATGATGGCCTAGTACACAAAGATCAATGTCCACACTTCTCATTGGTTGATCGTGCACTTTTTATGGCATATGTGATATCATGTTGAACACCCTATCGACCCGCCACCCAAGTGAGCCCAACACACCCCCTCCACCCTCCTACCTCCCCCCCGAACACCAGTGTCCAAAGATGCTCATTGTCAGTGGGCTGTCGCTATTGCATGCCCCCTCTGCGGGTATCAGGGGCACCCCTGCCTGTGGAGCGCAGGTTCCTTCCAGATCTACGTTGGGGGCTGCCCTGGACGGAACTTGCAACGGATGATGTGTCTGCCTGCTCACGTCCATGCATGTCCCTAAGGGTTTGCGAGAGCTCAGTGAGCACACGGCGCACTGCGGCAAGTTCGGCACATACGTCTTTGGACGTCGCATGCAGTTCCCCCCTCAGGCTCTCGGTGCTACTCTCCATTTGGACTCTCAGGCTCTCGGTGCTACTCTCAATTTGTGCCCTTAGCGTCTCTGTACCTCTCTCCATTTCTGCCCTAAGTGTCTCTGTTGATGTTTCTATGTCTGCCTTGGTGCCCCCACATTCATCGGCATGGCCCTTGAGGAGTGTGGCCATTTGCTGCTGTTGGACGATTAACTTGTCGAGGGACTGTTGCCTCTGCTGGGCCATGGCCATTTGCGGTGGTGTCACAGAGGGGCTGTTGTCCTCATGTTGCCTTGCCACAGGGCTTGTGGGGGATGGCCAGTCGTCGTCTTGTGGCTGCACCTGCGTGGTATCCTCATGTTGTACGGGAGGGGACAGACAGGGGGATTGGGACAGGTCATGGATGGATCTGACCTCGACATCCCCGTCTTCTGTGTCCGAGCATGCTGCCATCAATGGGGTGTCACCTATGGTGCTGCTGCCACCAGAGGCAGTGCCTTCTGTGGCATCCATTGGGGGGACCTGTGGTGGTGGTGTTGTGGCCATGCTGGCTGCTGGGGTGCCTGTTGATGTTCCCTCCTCTGTGCTGCCACCTGATTTGTGCTGCTGCCGTGTCTTGATGCGTGCAGCTGAGGTGGAGGGTCTCTGGCCGTTGGTCTTGGCCCTCTTTGCAGGTGTGCTGGTAGGGGTGTCCTGTAGCTCGTCGTTTGTATCGGACCCTGTGGTGGAGTAAAGGAGGGCGAGGGTTATTGATGGGTCAGTGGGAATTGGAATGGCATTGTATCACATGCATTGGGGTGGTACCTGAGGGTGATTTGGGTCGGGGTCTTGGAGGTGCTTTGATTTGTGTGTGGAGTGAGGGTGCAGTTGTTTGGCAGCCTGCAGTTAGGGTGTGCCTGCTGCACGTGTAGTGCGTGTATTAGGGGTTTTTAATTATTTATGTATTTATTGTGGGTTTTAACGTGCGCTATCAGGCCGATGTGTGTGGGCGTTCTCCTGGACATGTGTTTCTGTTGCACTATGTGGACGCATGGTACTTCACATGGATGGACTGTGTGGATTTGGCATTGTTTTATCTGGCCCACCTACCTGAATCTTCGGATGTCTGCACTCCTTTCTCCATCCCTCCGACTCCCTCTATGCTCTCCATTCCGATGGTGGAGGCACAGATTTCTTCCCAGGGGGTCAACTTGATGGGTGATTCAGGACCTCCCCCGGTGGCTGTGGCAATGTTGCGGTTGGCAGAGAGTATGCTGCGGACGCGTATCCGCAGGTCGTCCCATCGCTTGCGGCATTGCTGTGGGGTGCGGGGTGCGGTCCCCACCGCACTTACCCGCTGTGCCACCAGAGCCCATATGGCCTTCTTGTTTGCAAGTGCCGTCCTGGTCATTTGCGTGGAGAAGACGACGGCTGCATTCTCCTGGAGGGTCTCTGTTAGCACGGTGAGTTCCTCACGGGAGAAGTGGACCTGCCGCTTGCGGTCGCACGCTTTCTTCGCTACTTTTCCCATTTTTCTTGGTTTCGCTAGGGTGGTTGACGGGTTGGGGTGTGTTTCAGGGTAGTGATTTTAGTGGTTGTGTTGTTTTGGTGTTTTTATAGGTGTACGCCGGGATGTTTCCCGTTCCGGGCCCATGTTTTAACTTCCGTTTCCGTATATTTCCGGGCACCGTACTTTCCGGTAGGCGCACACTGCGGTGACCGCTAAGTGGGGTGGCGGTATTGCACCTAGGGCGCCGTACGGCGGCGGTGTGGGCCGTTTTGGGGTCATTTCCGCCATCGCGGACTTTGCACTTCCGCCGTGGCGTGGTGCTCGTGCCCGATGGGTCGGAATGGGCCGCACTTTGCTCCTTCGTACAATGGCGGAAACGCTATTTACGCTGTGGCGCTCCGGTCAGTCGCTTTCCGCCAGGGTCGTAATGAGGGCCAATCTGTTTTTGAAGTGTTTAGTTGCAGAAAATGCGGAGCCATCTATCTCTCCGAAACTCGCCTCCAGCAGCTGCATATCTCTACAAGAAGACCTCGTTAAGTAAAGCTGGGTGTCGTCACAATATTGATGCATTATATATTATGTTTGGAAATCACTTCACTGAGTGGTTCCATATATAGGTTAAAAACAATGGGTGACAAAATTGAACCTTGAGGGACTCCATAGGGCACCTGGCACGGGTCAGGTCGATCTTGATCCATTTGAATTTTATATATATATATATTTCTGAGGCTTGTGGAATCTGCTTAGATCACATGCTGTGCATAGGCCGACATCTAGTGGAAGCTGCGGAGTATTACAGTTTGTTTTCGAAACTCGAAAATGGGCGTCGACACAGGCATGCCAGTAATACTATCCCTAGTGTGACGTCCACTGTACCCAAGATCCCTCACGCGTCTAGGATCCTCAGATTGTTTTTTTCCGCCATACTGGTCGGAAGCATCTTGCGGAGTCCCCTGGCCTTAGCCATACTTTTGCTAATTATTGAAGTTTAAAATTATTTATTGACATCCTTCCCCACCCCAACGTGGACCCTCGAAACTCGACGACGGCTGGAGAAGACATCGACCGTCGGCTGCTGCACGACGGATCTGAGCCTCGGAAGACCGCTGGCCTCGGCCCGGGCCTAGTAGGCCGCTGGCCTCGGCCCTGCAAGTAGGGAGAGTGGGGGGTGGTACATACTCTTCACTCTTGATATATAGGTACACCTTATATATTTCCTACACTTACCAGCCCGCTGCCTCAAGGTGCGTATGGAGGGTACCCCTTTCCAATTCTGCCCCAAGTGCAACCGCAAATACCCTTGGGTCGACAGGCACGCCACGTGCAATCTCTGCTTGCCGAGGGACCACCCCGAAGCGAACTGCAGAGCGTATAGTAGGTTTAAGCCTAAGATACTTAAGGACTGTTCGACAAAGCGTTGGGCCCACCACGCCAGGCAGGCGGCCATGGCAGCGGAGGGCGCCTTCAGCGATGGCAGCGACGCCGTACTTTCGGACGGCGAGGGCATTATGGCGTCGAAAGACTGCCGAGCGCAGGTCCCCGACCTCGGAAGGTTGTCCGGCAGGGCGGCTATGGGGAAGACCCCCGGCGACGCAAGCGCTACACACCCTACACACACTAAGCACACTAAGTCCAACCGAACCTCGACGACGTCGACTTCTCGGAAAGAGGCACAGATAGAACGGTCCGACTCGGTGTCCTCTGGGCGCTCTCGATCGAGATCGCCTCATGACGCAAGGCAATCATCCACTCTTGCCAAGAGTGCCTCGCTCCCTAGATTAACGGAAGTTCGATCGTCGGAAGACGAAGACGACTTCCACCCCAAGGCCGCGCTCCAGGAGACCGAGGCCGCAGTTAACACCAGCGAGGCCCCACGCTCGAAACACACAGATACCTCTCCCGACCCTCGACGCCAGGCGTCGAAAGTCTCTGGGGCCTCCAAGGGACAGGGAAAACATTTTTCCACGCACGGGGAGGGGGGGAAACAGCGGAAAGCACAGCCTTCCACTCCTGTAAGACCATCCTTCCACCCTAAGCAGACAGACAAACACAAATCTACTGGGACATCAACATCCAGCAAGGGTACCCTTGATAAGTCCTCTAAGTTGCCTACTAAAGTCATACCCTGTTCCAAAGAATGGTCCAGTGAAGACATAGACAGGGTCATGTCAAGGATGTCTTCCTTAGCTGATTTTTATGACAAAAACCCAGAACATTTCCTTTCGTATGACCCTCAAGGGGCCACACCCTCAGGCTCCTCTGATCCTATCCCCCTAAGTAAAAAGGCCCGGTTCGAAAGACCTGAACCCTTCGAGGTGCAGCCTTACTCTACTCCATACTCTACTCCACACCCCAGATACCAAGGACAGCCTTTCCCTGAAGGGGACCAGGAGTTTGAAATTATGGAGGAACAAACCGGGACTGAATACTATGCGGATGATGAGGACCTGGAGGAGGTAGAAGATGAGCAGGAAATTTACAGAGTAGATTCCCCGGTAGAGAGCGAAGCCCCAGTTACCGACTCGCCAGTTGATAACCAGCCCCTCCTTAATGAAGTTCTCGCTCGCGCAGCAGAACATTTTCACATCGACACCCACGGTGTACAGGAGGAAAGGGACTTCGCAGAAGAGTTGGTGGGAGAGAGGAGGCCGGTCGCTCAGACCATCCCTATCCTTAAATCCATCCAACGTAGAATAGATCCATCCCTGGTGAATCGTAACCTCACCAGAGCCGTCAACCCCAGAGTCGAAAAACTTTTTCGGGCAGCCCAGTCTGACCCTCTTTATATAAGAGGACATCTTCAACCAGACTCCCTAGTGGTTACCAACACTCGGAAGAGGGCTGGGACACCCTTATCGTCGTCAGAAGCTCCTCCCGACAAGGAGAGCAAAAAACTGTACGGGTTTGGCAGGAAGGTAGCCTCAACGTCCGCCTACCAAGCAAGGATTGCAAACTCCACCACCCTGTTGGCAAGTTACAACTGCCATCAATGGGAAGAGGTAGCGGCGCTCATAGCCTCTGCTCCTGAACCGTTAAAGGGCCAGTTGGCTCGGATCTCGGCAGAAGGGAGAGCCGTGTCTGGTTGCATATTAAAAGCAACTTTCGACGCCGTGGACAACGCAGGAAGATTGATAGCAGAAGGTACTGTTATCAAGAGACATGCGTGGTTACGGCAGTCGGGGTTCAAAACAGAAACCCAGGCTTCATTAATAGACAAGCCAGTGGAACCCGATCTATTGTTTGGGAAAGCGGTCGAAGACGCACTTAAGAATGCCAAGGACGAATACGAGACTCTCAAATCCCTTGGCCAGCTTACCAACAAACCCCCTAACCAGAGGGGGAACAGTAATTTTCGTCGCCCACGCGGCCAAAATTCACAAAGAGGCAACTATGCCCAAGGACAGGGTACACAATGGAACAACAACCAGCAGTCTACCCAAAGTTACGGCAGGGGTAACAAGAGAGGTCGTGGAAGAGGCAGAGGCAGCCCCAACAAGGGAGGTGGCACGCCTCCACCAAACAGTGACGCTCAGTTCAGGGTCCCTCCAGTGGTCTCAGGCAAGTGGTCAGTGGGACGATCTAGTGGTCGTTTCGCCAACGCTCGTACAGAGCTTACACTGGTGGACAAGAGAGAATCTCGCAAGGGGAAAACCCTTTTACGATCCCGAAGTACAGGCAGTGGTGACTACAGATGCATGCCTGACGGGGTGGGGAGCTCACCTTCTCCACCACACAGCTCAGGGTCTCTGGTCTCACTCAGTAGCCAAGAACCACATCAACCTGCTAGAGCTTCTGGCAGTATTCCGAGCGCTTCGGGTGTTCGAGCCCCATCTGCTAAACTTGTCGGTGCAGATCCGGACGGACAGCACGACAGCCATGTTCTATCTGAACAAACAAGGAGGGACTTGTTCGCCAAATCTGTCCAAGCTTGCCCAGAAAATCTGGATATGGGCACTCAGACGGAACATCTTCCTGTCATCACAACATGTTCCAGGGGAGCTCAATTCCCTAGAGGATGCCCTAAGCAGAGACTCCCTCCCAGAAGAACACAAATGGGTCCTTCACAGAGATATCGTAGAAGATCTCTTCTCTCAGTGGGGTTTCCCCACTATAGACCTATTCGCCACAAGCAAAAACAAACAATGCCCAGGATTTGCATCCAGGTTCCCCCAGCCAGACTCCCAAGGGAACGCCCTGTGGATGAACTGGTCAGGGATGTTTGCGTACGCTTTTCCACCAACTCCTCTCATCAGGAAGGTGGTGTACAAGATGAACAAGGAATCGATGACGCTCATCCTAGTTGCTCCCATGTGGGCCTGACAACCATGGTTTCCACACCTACGCAGGATGGCGGTGTGCGAGCCCATCAAACTCCCAGCCTGGTCCCAGCAACAAGGTCAAACAGTGTACCAGGAACCCAACTCAATGAACCTGGCAGCATGGCTCCTGAGGTCATAGAGTTTGGGCATCTCAATTTACCACAACGGTGCATGGACATCCTAAAAGAATCCAGGAAACCAAACACAAGGCACTGTTACTTTAACAAGTGGAAGAGATTCGTTATTTGGTGCCAGAATAAACAAATCAACCCAGTTGATTGCACTCCTTCCAACGTTGTAACATACATGCTCCACCTGCTGGACGCAGGTTTGGTTTTTAACTCTCTGAAGGTACACCTGGCAGCCCTCTCGGCTTACACCACATCCCATAACAAAGTATCGTGGTGGAAAGTACCAGTAGTTAAAGCCTTCATGGAAGGAGTAAAGAGACTTCACCCTCCTATTTCGAACCCACCGCCAGGATGGGACCTCAATGTGGTGCTAGCTAAGCTCATGGGCCCCCCTTTCGAACCCATGCATAAAAGTAGTCTCAAACACCTGACTTATAAAACGGCCTTCTTAGTAGCCATTACCTCTATAAGAAGGGTCAGTGAAATTCAGGCTCTGTCAGTGCAGGATCCTTTCTTTACTATCCACAAGGACAAACTGGTTTTACGCACACACCCTAGGTTCTCACCTAAATTTATATCTAAGTTCGATGTAAGCCAGTCCATCGAGCTTCCGGCTTTCTTCCAGAACCCGCAAAGCTCAGCTGAGGTGAAACTACACACCCTTGATGTGCGTAGGGCGGTCCTCTACTATGTAAATAAAACCAGACCGCTAAGGAAAACAGATCAACTGTTTGTCTCCGTAGCTACAGGCAGAGAGGGGGATCGCGTCTCTAAAGGCGCAATCTCGAAGTGGATTATCAACTGTATACAGCTGTGTTACTCTCTTTCTGAAAAAACTCTGCCTTTTACGCCAAGGGCCCATTCTACTAGAGGCATTGGGGCCACTCTGGCTTTCATTGCAAATGTTCCCCTTGACACCATTTGCAAAGCAGCTACTTGGAGCTCTATTCACACTTTTACTCAGCATTACTGCATTGACACTCATTCCAAGACACATACACAAGTGGGACAAGCGGTTCTAAGACACCTGTTTGCTCATGACCCTTCTCACATCCCACCTCCTTCTTCTGGTACTGCTCGCTAATCTATGCACAGCATGTGATCTAAGCAGATTCCACAAGCCTCAGAAGGGATACATTACTCACCGTAATCGTATTTCTGATGCTTGTATCTGCTTAGATTCACATGCGACCCACCCTTCCTCCCCTCCGAGAGAAGGCGCATGATTGCTTGTAGTCTTACCTTTCTGTCTATCTGCTTGGATTATCTGTACTCACGCAACTCCTCATGCTTCCTCATGTCAGAAAAAATACAATCTGAGGATCCTAGACGCGTGAGGGATCTTGGGTACAGTGGACGTCACACTAGGGATAGTATTACTGGCACGCCTGTGTCGACGCCCATTTTTGAGTTTCGAAAAACAAACTGTAATACTCCGCAGCTTCCACTAGATGTCGGCCTATGCACAGCATGTGAATCTAAGCAGGTACAAGCATCAGAAATACGATTACGGTGAGTAATGTATCCCATATATTCCCATTTTGGTTAGTGTAGCACAGTCAAGTTGAGAAATACCAAATCATGATGCTTAATTAGCCTCTTCTGTGGGTGCCCTTTCCAACTGATGTAATAAGTAGCAGGCCACGTGACAGAAATCCTGAGAGTGACAAGCCATTGTTGGATTATAGTAATCATGTAGCTTGGTGGTCATCTCTGTTCCATGCTTTAAAGCATCATTGGGCTCGTGAATTAAGGTATTTCAGGAACACCAGGTAGCTCCCAGGTTGCAATGCACAATGAAATAATTTACAGTAATGTCTAAACAGGGCCATTTATATGGGGTTGAAAAATAGGAGGTGTAGCAAATAAGACATATAAATGTCTGCAATTCCATTTTTCTTTCTGAGTACTCTCTTAATTTCTGACAGCAGTCCTTGCTATTACATTTATTCTGTCCCTGCAGACAGAAATCGCCCATGTGAAAAGTTGCAAACACTGTGCAAGTGTCCAGAGGCAGTACCTGCACTCTGTAGATGGTTAACATCCCCATATGAGAGGGGCAGCCAACCAAAAACCAAACCTCAAATAGAAATGGGGAGATCAAAAAGATAAGTGGTATTTTGGGAGTCAAAACATGAAAAGAGTAAAACGTCGTCCTTAGATGGTTTTTAATCTGTCTGTTTGAATAGGGGGGGAAGTATCAGCATTGGTCAAGAGGTAGTATCGAACTGGGCACAGTGTACACAGACTAACGGGTACTGCTGTGCTTATGACACCATTATATTGTTATGAAGTGCAGTACTTGTTTTGCTGCTGTGCTTATGACACCATTATATTATTATGAAGTGCAGTACTTGTTTTACTGCTGTGCTTATGACACCATTATATTGTTATGAAGTGCAGTACTTGTTTTACTGCTGTGCTTATGACACCATTATATTGTTATGAAGTGCAGTACTTGTTTTACTGCTGTGCTTATGACACCATTATATTGTTATGAAGTGCAGTACTTGTTTTACTGCTGTGCTTATGACACCATTATATTGTTATGAAGTGCAGTACTTGTTTTGCTGCTGTGCTTATGACACCATTATATTATTATGAAGTGCAGTACTTGTTTTACTGCTGTGCTTATGACACCATTATATTATTATGAAGTGCAGTACTTGTTTTGCTGCTGTGCTTATGACACCATTATATTATTATGAAGTGCAGTACTTGTTTTACTGCTGTGCTTATGACACCATTATATTATTATGAAGTGCAGTACTTGTTTTACTGCTGTGCTTATGACACCATTATATTATTATGAAGTGCAGTACTTGTTTTACTGCTGTGCTTATGACACCATTATATTATTATGAAGTGCAGTATTTGTTTTACTTGTTTGTACGTTTTGCGGATTAAGCTTTGACCAGTGGGGACTGGTGAATTTTTGAATTGGAGAGGTGAATATGTTTCTCATGAATATGCTTGAGTGACCAGGAATAGCGATGGTGCCCAAAGCACCCAGGGGAGTTCGGTGTGGTTCTCCATCCAAGAACATTAACAAAAATGTGGTGACATTCATGCATTTCCAGCACAATTCCTGTGAAAAAAGGTGAAAAAACTGTTTGCAATCGATTTTGTAGTGTAACAAATGAAACAATCCAATAAGTGCAAGTCGCCAACAGTGCAAAGGCGCTTTTCCAACTCTTTCGTGATGCCTTTGCCCACAACATTTGCCAGTATAAAAAAACCTTTTTGTGCTGGCTGTGCCCATACATGTCCTTGGACGCTTCATCAAAATCTGCCAATATTGCCATATAGGAACATATTCCAGTTTGCTTTATCAGTACAAAATACCATGTAAGTAAGTAAATATGTCCGAGAATAGTGCACCAATTTAGGCACGACTAGCCAGGTAATAGCACTTATCATGTTTGCTTCACCCGTGATGTTTAGTAATACATTCCATGCCACCGTAAAAATATATATCTAGACTTGCTTCTATGTAGGCCATTCTAGCCATGCAATAATACTCATCATCATGGCTTCACCCTTGATGCCCAGTAAAATATGCATGCACACAAACATTTCATGCACATTGACACAAGCAGTTACACACCCATACATCTTCTCTCAATCATTTAATCATTCACATCCACTGTCAGAACATTCAGAGGGCGTTCTCACTCACAAACCTACACAGATACTCTGTCACTCACATACACACACCCTTTTTAAAATAAGCTCACACACATACAGTCATAGTCCATATTTTGTTTTAAAAACGTACTTGGGCCCCAGTGGTGATTTTCTCTTTCGCAAGGCCTTCCCTATTCCTCCAGATGTCATCACCTTCGAGGAAGTGGGATAGGGGACAGGACATACCCTTCACCCCTCCTCCTGCCTATTCCTGGTTCAGGTGGAGGGCAGGGTCTGCATTCTGACCCCGCCCGTGGCCACAGACAGACACAGGGAGGGATGAAGAGGCCTACAGTATGCCTAATGTGCCAGATTTTCCAGCACCTCTGAAGCGTTCTCAATACTGTGACATCACTCATGGTCTCCCTTATGCTTTTCTTACAGTTCTGCATGAGTGAAGGCATGGGTGTTTTATTCGCAGGCCTTCACTCATATAAGGCACAAGGGACACCACGGGTCTTTGCATTTGCAATTTAAAAGGCTTTTAGTTTCTTTGCAAATACAAACACTCCTTTTGCATTTATTTTATTTATTTTATTGTTTGCTTGTTAGGCGCTTATATAGTAAGAAAGAAACACTGTTTCAAAGCGCCCACAAGGCGAGGGGAGGGAACTAGGGAGTGAAATACAAAACAAAACACAATATTTAATAAGAACAGTGGCAGAAACGGATGAAAGGACAAACCTACTATGCCTTGTGAGTATTCAGAACGTGCAAGTGTAGCAAGGATGAGGGTAGAGGGATTAAGTGCTGGGGAGTCTAAGCTCATGGGTGCAGCACAGATGAAGTTCTTGGGTTGTTGAGTGCTCCACGGCCAGGAGCCATGTTAAGGAGTAAGTGTAAACCTCCAGGGCGGAGGGTTTACACTTGCCAAGGCAAGTGCTGAGGGTAGACAGGAGCTCCCTGGGCTTAAGGCCAAGGATAAGTCTTGCTGCCCTATTCTGGATTAGCTGGAGGGGTCACAGAGTGGAAGAAGGTAGATTCAGGAGGAGGCTATTGCAATAGTCCAGCCTAGAGAGAATCAGGGCTCGAGTAACATTGAGCCTCTGGGGGAAGTGAGAAAGGGGAGAATTCCTTTGAGAAGGAAGAGCTGAAAGTGGGACTTATTGGCAATGTCCAGAGTGTCCGGGAGGAAGGAGAGAGAGATGTCAAAGATGACTCCAAGGTTTCTGGCTTCAGGAGCGGGGGAGAGCCCAAGGAGGATGACCCGAGTGAGGAGAAGAAGGAGGGAGCATTGATCCCGATGAGAAGCAGCTCAGTTTTACAGGCGTTGAGGCAGAGATCATTGGATGGCAGATAGGCTGTCAGGGAAGATGGAGGGTGCAAGAGGATCAGCAGGAAGTTTGTAAAAGAGCTGTGTCATCTTCATAACACTGGAAGTTGGAGGAGATGAGGCGTGCAAGCAGTGCTAGATAGACGTTAAAGAGCCAAGGAGAGAGATTAGAGTCCTGGAGGACACCACAGGTGGAGAAGGAAGTAGGATAAAAGGAGGTGCCTAGGATGATTGGGAAGAGCGGTCTGTAAAGAAGGATGTCAGCCAGTGTCACTGCCGCCGGCGACTGGCGTTTGTGGCGAAGGTGGAAACAGGGACGCCATTAAAGTGTTCCGTTACGTTTTTCTTCCGTCTACTAGCCACGGTCTAGTTGTTTCCAAGATGGTGGCCGCCGTTTGTATATCTCACTCGGCTGCCGGCGGCTCTGTGCATTGCAACTGAGTTCATTCTCGCCCCCGTTGCTTGCGCTAGTTCCCTGTGACAGTTTGTCCTTCTATCACGCCTTTTCGGCATCTGTTTGTTTCCCTTCTCCTCCCGTTCCCGTTTGCTCTCTCTCCTTGTTCCGCTTCCTTCCCCCATTGCTTCCTGTGCTGCTTCCCCCCACTGCTCTTTCTCGCTCTATTGGGTTCCCTCGGACATCTCTGATTTCTCCCGTTCTCGCTGGTCCTCCACGTTGTGGGGTACTCACCTGAATCCAACTACCTTATACAGTCGGTCAGCGCTGACACGCTGACCTCACGGTCCCTGGGTATTCGGCGGAGGACCAATCCTACTTGCTACGGATCCGGCGACTTTCATTGCCCTTACGACCACTCCGGATCCAGGGGTTTTTTGCCATCCAGCGGCTTTTTCCCCTCTGGCTGTCGCGGAGGGGAGTCACCGAGGGTTTTCTCTGTCTTGGAGTCATGGTGGCTTCCTTCCGAGGTAGACCCTATCTTCAAAAAAAGAAGAAACCTTACATTGGACTTACCAGCAGAAAGAAACTGGACTATTCATGTGAGGAGGAGGTGATTGGGAAATGTAGTAATTCCAGTGAAGACGAAGACATTGCTGACCTTCTAGCTGATCCCGTAGCCCATAGCGCCAGTTGTGATAGCCAGTCCAGTGCCCGTTCCGAGATATCAAGCGCCTTTGTATGAGAATGGAATGGTTGAACGTATCGAAGGCAGAGGAGAGATCGAGTAGGATGAGGATAGCTGGAGATTTAGAGTCCAGGGATGCAAGCAGCTCTTCACGGGTGTTAAGAAGAGCAGTTTCTGTGCTTCTGGATGCTCAGAATCCTGATTGATCGTCGTGGTAATCACCAACAAGTTTGGTATGTGAATTGAGTTGGGGCCAGACCAGCTTCTCCAGCAGCTTCCCCAGGAAGGGGGGTGATGGAAATAGGGCGGTAGTTGGCAATGCAGGTAGGGTCTGCTGAATGCTTTTCAGGAGTGGGTAAATGGGAGGAAGGGAAAGATCCAGTGAGAAAAGAGTGATTGCAGAAATCATTGAGTGCAGGGGCAAGAGAGCCAGTGGGCCTCATTATGAGACCGGCGGTAGCCGTGCCGGTATCATTTTTTTCCCGGCGCCTGCGAATGGGCAATTACCGGGTCATTATGGCCCAGCTGGACCCGTTAATTGCCCATTCATGGGCGGCGGAATAAAATGCTCCCCATTCCCATTTGAACCCAATGGGGCTCAATGGGAATGGGGAGGTCGGATGCACCGGCACCATTCGTGAATGCTGCCGGTGCATCCGACATGCTCTGCTCGTGGGTTCTGGTACACCGCCATGTCAGACCTCGTTGTTACCGGACAGGCAAACTTATAATGAGGCCCAATGTTATACTTCATGGTCCTGGATGAGCAAGGGGAAACCTGTTTAGAAGAGACCTTCATGGAGCGGACAACTCTGGTAACGTCTTCAGGTGTGACAGGGGAGAAGGAGGAAGGCGGAACGTGAGGGGCCAAGGGAGGCATTAGGGTGTGTGTGTGGGTAGCAAGGGTGTTGAGGATGTCCTGGGTTTCGGTGGCAAAGTGTGTGGCCAGTGCGTTTCAGAGGGCCTGGGAAGGAGAAGGGTAAGAGCAGACTGCAGAAGGGTTGGCTAGTACCCTGCAGATCTTGAAAAGTTCAGCCGTGTTGTGGGATGCAGAGAAAACCGAGCCTGTGCGTGGGCTCTTTTCTTGGCACCGACGGAGAGTCTGTAAGGCCTTTGGAGCAGGCGGCAGGCCAGTTTGTCAAAGGATGAGCCTGAGTTATACCACTTCCGCTCTGACACCCTGCACTTTTCGTTTCAGGGCCGCAACCAGATGTTACGCTTAGAGGCAGATTTCTGGCATATCCTCATGACTGGGTCAAGAATGTCAAGAGTATTCATGATGGACAGGTGGAGGTTGCTGAGAGCTGAGTCAGAGGTAGAGTCAGAGGAAGAGGGAAGGGGGATGAAGGTGGAAGCGAAGGCAGCAGCTGACACTCGTTTCATCGGGCGGATGTTAGTAAACGAGGTTTTGGGCGGCGGTCATAGGGCCAAAGGGGCCCAGATGGGAGGAGAGGAGGGAAGGGTCTGACGAGGAGAGAGGGGTGACTTCAGAGGTCAGAGTGTATGAGGGCGTTCAGAGTGTGTCCAGCTGAGTGGGTTGGCCCAGAAGGGAGAATGGAGAGGGAAAGAGAGGTGCAGAGGTCAGTGAAGAGGGTGGATGCAGAGCAAGGGGAGTCCAGTTGGATGTTGAAATCAACCAGGAGGAGGAGGTTGGAGGTGGATGAAAGTAAAGAAGAACAGAAATCGGCCCATTCAGAGAGAACAGGGTGGTAGTGCCAGGAGGCCGGTAAATGGTAGCAATGGTCAGGGGGGAGATGGGAGAGATGACCAACTTGCAAACCAGGCTCTCAAAGGAAGAGAAGAGCTGGGTGGGTAAGATGGATGTAGGAACCCATTCAGGGAAGATTAAGGCAACCCCTCGCCAGTGCGGTGAGATCGAGGCTTGGAGATGACTTGGAAGCCGTTAGGGAGGATGTAGTCAAAAGCAGTGACTAAGCTTGCATTGAACCATGTCTCGGTAAGAGCAAGAATGGTGATGTCAGTTTCTTCAAGAAGTAGGCTGATGTCAGTAGAATGTTTTTATGCAGCGAGTTAAAATCACTCTCTCCATAACGCAAATTTATTTTTTGTAGGTGTTAATTTTACTTTATGGACATAGAGGCTCCTGAAAATTAAGGGTGAGTTCTAGCATAGTGCCCTCTATGGGCTAGCCACACCTGGCTTTGACTTTATGAATTCACAAAATAAAACACATAGGGCCTCATTACAAGTTTGCCGGTCCGGTATCAATGGTACGGGTAAGGGTGCCGGGACCGTTGTTACTGGACCGGCAAACTACGAGTTCTGCTTGCGGGGGCCTTCCCGCCCGCCAGGACTGACCTGCCGAGCGGACCGGCACCCGATAGCAGACCATGTTGGATGCACCGGCACCATTCAGAATGGTGCCGGTGCATCCAGCTCATTCAGAATGGTGCCAGTGCATCCAACATGCATCCTATGGGGCTCCAATTGGAATGAGGAGCATTTTTTACCGGCGCCTGGGAATGGGAAATTATCGGGTCCGGCGGGGCCGTTATGACCCGGTAATTGCTCGTTGCCGGGCACTGGTAAAAAAACAACTCTGGCGGCAGCCATGCCGGTTTTTTACTGGCACGGCTATCGCCAAAGTCGTAATGAGGCCTATATAATTAGAAAAGCCAATAAACAATGCTATCAGAGGCATTCGAATTTGGCACAATAGAAATAACTTAAAAAAAATCAAATAAATGCAATGATGGATGGCGAGGGGATTCAAAATGCAGCGATTTACGTGGAGAGGGAACTGTTAGCCCTTGCTCAACTTTCCCTGCGGCCATCGAAGCTGCAAGTTTAGTTACCACTAGCTGGGGCCCAGCGTTGCTGTGTTCTGAGCGAGTGGTGTCTTGTGTGCCCTGGAGGATATTGCTCTTGTCCTCTGGTTGGCAAGTCATGCTGCTGTTTGTTGTAGTGTTTCAGAAGCTCGTAATATTGATTTTCGCTTTGCATCAGATCGAGCTTTTCCAAGTGATGTCCGTTTTTTGTGTGCCATATTTCAGTCACTCAATGGCTTCAGCACATTTTAGAAAATGTCCAGAAAAGATTGATTGATTGTATTCTCTTCTCGTGAATGAACTTAAGTAAACTGTAACCCTGCCATTTCCCATATTTGGAGTGGCGTGATAAAAACAATTACTTTTTGTAATTCTCTTTAAAAATGCTTTAATAAACTCTTTCAAACTGTACACAGTATTAACACTTTTTAAAGGAATAACCAACACATCGAACATTTTGCTTCAGACACTTTTCCAAATTTTGACTCCTTCTCATACCTACTCTAGTGAATCGGGGTGAGCATCAGTACATGAGGGCGTCTACAGAGGGAAGTTTTTTGCATCCAAACATAGACTACAATCTTGCCCCAGACAAATAGGAATCCATGCAAATTTTGGTAGCAGTGGGTTCAACAATGTGGATTTGTATAGCCGGACAAACATACACACATACATACACACAGCTTTATATATAAAGATTACAATATTAAGAAGTGAAAGGTCAAATTTTAATAAAGAAAAGTCTGTTTTCTCTAATTCTGTAGTTCTGTAATAAATCAGAGCCCAATTCCAAAATGATTTTGGCAAAGGTGTGGTCCGAACCCTGCTTATAAGACTGCTCTTCGGAGGGCCATCTTCTGTCCACTTGCCAATCCAATGTTGTGTGAGTGAACTCTGCAGACGCGCACATGAGCTTTAACACACCCCTATATGTCACCATGCACTCTGCCTGGGCAAACCCTTGGGCGCGAGCAGCACGTTTCCAGTCTAGCGCCACACCGTGGAGAGAAAGGAGAGGTGTAGTTGCTTTGTCGTTACAACTACCAACAATTTGAAAAAAAGAAATGAATCAAGAAGAGGTCACGTGACGAGACAGTGTGTTTCGCATCTTGGCAGAAGGCGCATTGTGGGTTACCCGATATTACAATTCTCGGGGACAGGTATAGTATACAGGAATTGAAAGTGGATGATTGACGTTTTCCCTCTAGTTTAGATGGATTTGGCGAAGATACAAAGCAATAAACAAACAAACAAAAAAAAGGTATCGCAATTTAGCAAGGCTAAAATATCATTAGATAATATGTCTAGTCCGGTCCAACTTCTATACTTCTGGCCAGATGACCAAATTTTGTTTGCGCCTATGTTGCGCTGCTGCTGCACCGCTCTTGTGTGTTCACACAACTTTTAGGATGGGTATAGCCAATCTGGGCACATGTATGCCAGACAGAGGCTGATTACTCTAAGCCCATCGGCCACAGGCACCTTTTTTTTACCTGCCCAACTCAAATGCTCCAACGTGGTAGCGTGCATGCAAAAAGTACTTCAGGGCTTTTTCTAACTACACAGCTTCCACCTTTAATCCTATCAATTGAAGCATTTTGTTTCTCCATCTTTTTCCTAATCCTTCCTCTCCAGCAGAAACCTCCTTACACACCTTAGATATGAGACGGAAGATTCTTTGTTAGTATTTTTAGAGAACAAAGAAGATTAGATACATGACATGGCTTTTTGTAAACTCCAGGATGTGCTGCTTGTGAACAATCCATTTTGGGATGTTAAAGGCTTACATCTCAACCTGCTAACAGAAAGCCGATAAATGTCGCCTAAATAAACCTCAGGCTAATTCGTCAAGTGATAAAGGGTCTGCTTGCGCTCCACCACTCTGCAACATCCCAAGGGCTGAAATCTGCAAAGCAGCAGCATCTTGGCAGTCAGTAGAACCTCTCGCGTCACTTCCTGGAGAAAATGCCCTGCAGAAGCTGTGTGGGGACGTCTGAGTTTCATTCTTACTATGTACTTTCGTCCCCTCCTACCAGACGATTGGGGAAGTCCTTGCTATTTAATTAATCGCTTCTGAATATTGACGATGATCCCAGGGTGGAAAATGAAAAGTAACTTGCTTGTAAAACTGGTTCTGACAGCGGTGTCTGTGTTAAATCCATACACCACTTTCCATCCTCCTTGGAGAGCTCACGGCAAAGGCGAAGATACACATATTAATGGTAACTATCCTTTCTCCCACTCCCATTCTAAGGCTGAACTGTCACATGCTAATCATGACTGGAGGCTGCCTGCAGCAGGGTAGCTGAAGGTGGCAGGCATTTTGGGATTTTAAGGGCCTGTTTTGTTTTATTCTGTTCTTTCTAATGGAGAAAGACAATTACATATTAAAAGAACCAAGAATGTATGTTGTTGGGAAAAGTAAAACAGGGATGTGACCTAGCAGTTCAGGATGGACTGCCCCTTTTGGGGTGGGACCAAGCCTGTTTTGCATATGGACTTTCCCCTTCTGTAATGGCTTGGCAGGTGAAGAACGATGGTCTGCAGTATTGCCCAGAGCTATGCCCATGGTTATGATTGATGCCAAACCTTCCAGCCATCACCTTTTGTTTTTTGATGGAAAAATACTTTTATATGCTCAAGTAAAATTAAAAAAAAAACAGGTAGGCATGGTTATAGTCATTTATTTGGAAATTAAGTGTGCAATGATTTCGATAGCATTCTGAGATCCCTCTCCTGGAAGAGTTATTCTGTGTTCGTGAATTTAATGCGATACCCTTTGATGACCCTTTGATACCCTTGACATTACCTAGACTCTGAGGCTACTCACCAGCCAATGGGTGACTATCGACAACTCTACTCAGTGCTATCTTGTTAACGGTTTTGTGTGCACACAGATACGCAAACACAGTCTGAATTTCTGCCTGCCTGTTAATGTCCTAATCCTGCTGCACAGTGCTTTGCGGCTTCCGAGCAAAGTGTTCCCTATTTAAATATACCAATGACAATACGCATGATCAAAAACTAGGACTACACATAATCTACTGCATCTTCTGGACCCTGTGCCAGCTCCTCATCCATAGAAGCCATTCAAGCAGGTCTCGCTCCTGGTTATTCTTCTTCATCTCCTCCTGTTTGCATCCATGTATTTACTTTTCCCCTATGTTTTGCTGTGCTAGAACTATAACCTATGTTTAAGAAATACAACAGCCCATAAAAACATCACAAAAAGACAGCCTACATCGCAGATCACGAGCCACACAGAGGTACCCTTAAATTGTCAAACCGCAAGCTATTCTTGCCTATTGGTTCCAGTTTTTCAAAAATCTTTCAGAAAACTGTCCCCCATTTTGCCAATTTCCAGAATTATAGCATTAGAAACAAAACAAAATTAAAGCAAAAGCCAGCACCTTTGTTCAGCTCTTGGAAAAATGTTAATGAAAATGCACCTTCCTCGCAGAATTATAACTGGAGGTTAGCAGAATAGCAGAAATGTCTACTGAATTTTTCACAGCATGAATATTTCTGCTTTTGCCACAATGGATAGAGGGGCTGCAGAGCTTCTTTATTTTGTTCTTTATTATTAGTCACTGTATTTTCATAGCTACTCTCACAACTATGGGTTGTCCTGCCTTTCTGGGGCACTGGTCTCCCCCTTCCACATGCTCCTCTCTGATGGTCTCCAATCTTCATGCTCCTGCCAAAATCTTAGATTCTTTGGTGGCCATACAACTACTTGACTTCCGTGAGACCTCTGGCTATTGTGAGGGGTCAGAAATGAAAGACGGACACACAGTTGTCATGTTGTTGGTTACAGATATTTATTAAAGAAAAGTGGGTTGGGAAAACCCTCTCTATCCCTATTCTAAAGAGAATCTTCCCTACCTAGAAACCAAAAACTAGGGCTCTGTCTTTGTCAGGAGGTCTAACTGAAAAATCCATCCTTGTGTCCAAAATGTCCCATCGTGACCCTCACTATAAACAACACAACAAAGGGTGCAAGGATGATGTTAGCAAAAGTGTTCAAAACCAAAAGTATCAACATGATTCCAATAAAAATGTTCTCCAAGGTATAGACCCTTGGATCCAGAGCATGGTCCCCTTCCCCTGGAGTTGTAGATAGGATGTCAAAATGGTCTCTTTAGATAACAGTTCCTTTGTATCTTCGCTGGGCCATAAAATAAAATGTCTCTTTAGTTAACAGTTGCTTTGTATCTACACTGGACTCACAAAAAAAACAAAAAAGAAAAGCCTCTTTAGTTAACAGTTTGTTTATGTCTTCACTGGACTCACAACATAAAATGTCTCTTTAGCTAACAGTTGTCTGCTGGATTCACAAAGTTCTTGTTTAAACAATAAGTTCTGTAACAATCCTTCTGTAGTGCTTCTTGTAACTTGATAGATCGCCTGGCATACTCCCCTGCCAGGAAGCTCCATACAACTTCAACTGCCTGGTGTACTTGCTTGCCAGGACTTCTTTTTATAGTTTCTCACAGTTCTTTGGCTATACCACAAAAGCATATACCGTGATGGCCTGGTATCATTTGCTCAGCTCAAACCTCTTCCCCACATCCCCCTATTAGCATCACATTCGTCTGTATTTGATTGGGGATTGCCTTTATGCTTTGCCTTGTCTGCATTTAAACATTCTTATTATTATTGGCGTTTGCCTTTATGCTTTGCCTTGTCTCCATTCAAACATTTTTCTTATTGAATTACTTTTCACCCACATTGACATCTCATCCATCTACATTTGATTGGGGTTTGCTTTGGTACTTTGTCTTACCTGCATTCAAACATTCTTCTTATTGGGTGTTGTATTTCCCCTTGACTGCATTTAAACAAGCTTTGGGTGTTTTCTACATCAGCAATCTCGTACTGTTCAAGCACTTGTTGGCGCTTGTGGGGGAACCCACAGCTCCTTTGGGCAGACTCACCGGTGATGTCCAGCATCTCTGACTCTGATTGTGCTTTGGCGGTGTGGCTCCTTCACCCGCTTTCCACTTTGGAGTGTGTAGTTGCTCCCCCAGTGTCCTGCGCGGCTCTGCGGTCACACACCAGCATTCACTCTCGGCCCAGTTTGGAGAACACAGCTTCTGCAAATGGCACAACCGCCAGGAGCTCCTATGCGGCTCCCAGTGTCTCCACGGCCCTTCTTGCTCGCATGCGGCTTCTCTCCTCTTGTTCCGGCGGCCTTTCCGGTGTCCCGCGTTCGTGAGCCTCAGTTTGAGGTTTAATGTCCTCTCCTGCGCACCTCTTCCCAACAGTGCTGTTGTCATCTTTAAATGTCCTGCGCACTCAGGGATTGGAACAGCAACTAGTCTGCTTGTTGTACTTCAAGCTCCTGTCACTTTGTACAAACTCCCTTATCCTCCTCCTCGTCTCAGTACCCAAGTGGTTATGAGAGTTGGAGTCCATGGATGTCATTGGTCTTTTAAATCTTCTCAGAGGTTTCACATTAGACACATTAGAAACAAAAGTTATTGTGTGTGAGTTGTGAGTGTCTGAATCAAAGGTGGGGGCCTGACCAGAATAGTGTAAAGAAAGTTTCTTTATTTCCTCTACATGGGGGAATCCTTAGCTGACAATAGGCCATTAATTTTTTGGGGGCCAGAGGGTCTTCCTCATGGGAAAGGGCAGAATACTGTGCGTCATGCAGAGAAGTCATGGCATCTCCCCGGTAGTTGTCTCCACCCATGTGATCCTCCCTCATACAAGTGCCCACATGGGCAGGATCAGGTAGCAACTGCCGTCCCCTGGCCACATGGGAGGAGGTTCCCGCCGAGGAATCCATGATGACTCCTTTGGATTCATCACACTATGTTAGCTGGTTTCCACCTTTTTAACAGAAAAAGAGTATGTTGTTGTTGCAGTAAGTAATGACCTCTGGAGAGCCGTATCCCAAGCCATCACTTTGGCAATTCTATTACTCAGAATCTCAGTATCCTCAGTTAGCAAATGGGGAAGTTAGACATCTGTCGTTGTACACTTTCTTGGATCATGTCATCTCTTGAAGATTGTTCTCAGGCTTCATCTCTTTCTCCCTTTTCTGTCTTCTTCTCTTATCTGTGAGGCTCATAAGGCCTCTTCTCTCTCTGTGACTCTTTAAACTGTCTGTGCAATCCCTGGCAGACCTTATATAATCCTTTGGGTTCCGGTGTTCAACCTATGTGGATGTTACCCAGTTCTTGGTCCAATTGACTACTACGATCTGCTACCACTCGCTTTTAGGAATGTATCTCATAGTCACTACTAAGGCTAAATACTGATAAATTATGGTGGTTGGGGGCTCATTTTCACTCGGGTATCCTCCCTTTTACACTCTTCTCTTACCTCTTGTCCACTTCTGGTATTTTCTGTAAGAAACCTGTGCTTTATTTTCTATTATTATTTCTTTTTCTCTCTTGCCTCAGGTCAAATAGGTGGTTTCCATCTTCTTTTACCATCTTTGTTTTCTCAGACACATGTTAACCTGCCTCTTATCCACTTTTAGGATTCCCACCCTTACGGCTGCTGTTCAGTCTTGTCTGGGCCACCCTGGGCAATGCTTAACAAAGATTTGTATGCATTTCTTGCTATGCCACATCTCCTTGGCGGGGATAGGGCAATTGAATTGATCAGGGAGAGTTGGACAATCACAGGGCACAGTATAAAGTTGGGAAAAGGATAAAGAAAGTTGAAGGGTGTTTGCGGGACATCAGAGGAGGCGGAGGCGGTGGACCAAGAGTCCAATAGGTGGAAAGTAGGTGCAGCGGAGCGTGGAGGCATTTAGTAAAGGTGACATGTTGGCTTTGTGAGTGCATGGGTACTGCAGAGTGAGTGCCTGCTTTTGGGAGAAGAGTGAGTAGAGAAGTTAGTGTAAGGAGTGATTGTGAATTGACGGATACCGGGCGAAAAGGAGGGTGTTTGTGTAGTTGGTGTGAGGAGAGTAGTGGTGGAAGTAGGAGAGTAGTGGTGATAGAGGTAGGGGAGCAGTGGTGTGGAGTAGGAGTAATGGAGTGGGAGGAGAAGTAATATCAAAGGGTGGAGGCGAGACCTAGGAGAAATGAAACATCAGTGGGTGGGGTGAGACAGTTAGAGAAGGGTAGAGGTGGACACAAGTGAACCAGCATGACTCCAGCTGAGTAATTGCAAGGCACTGTCCCAATTTGCCATTGGAATACAAACAGTTGGATAGAGTAGGGACAGCATCCCTGATAGAGATTAGACAGGCAGCATCTCTGGACCTCGCCATTAGTCTAAGTCTGACATTAGACAGTAGGGGGGTTACCATTTGGTAGCACTAACCAGGTTTTTTTAGGTCTGAACTAGGGAAGAGATCTCACTGGAGACAAGAAAACGAGGGACAGCCCTAGTGGCAACAAAATACAAATAAAAACACTTGATCCGTCTTAAGCATGCATGCGTTTTTTTGGGCCACATGTTACAAAATAGAGAGGGAAATAGCGAATAACAGCCAGCCAGCACACACGGTCATAAAAGGTAAACAAACGTATTCACTATTGACTCTAGTACTGCACTACTTCAAGCTTCATGAAATCCCATGTTGAGCGATGGGTGAAGTAGTAGCAAGAAAGGTCTGTGTAAGGGCAGTTTCCAAATGGTGTCCAGAGTCTCACAAATATTAAGGGCCTTATATGGCAAACTTCATCTTTTTTATTTAAAGGATGGCCGCCTTATTTGCCTACATTCATAGCATGATTCCCTGACTGGAGATATCCAGCTGTAGTGCCATGAGATTACAGCCTCCTCAGCCTTGAACTTACTCAGGATCACAGGGGTTGGGAGGCTAGCACATCAGATGAGCAGGCCATAATGTGACTTCAAACTGGTGGTATGCATCCTACAGCCTTAGCTTTACTCTCACAACTGATGCCGCACCCAGTTGAATGTGTATTAGTTACCGTTTGTACCCCCAATATCATCTATTCGGGAAGCTGTTATCCAGAACTCCTAATCTGGTTGCCCACAGTTCATGATATACTATGAGTATAGGATGTTTGCTGGATGCTTTCTGCCTTATAATGTGGCAATAAGACCCGAGGCGACAGGCCAATACCGCCCCAGGTAATGCCCCTGGGGCCGTAGTTACCTTAACGAAGCCCCGGGGGCATTATCGTGGGTGGTATTGGCCTGCCGCCGAGGGTCTTATAGCCATTAGTACCCCAGCCCGTTAGACCGGGGTGCTAATGGCATTTTTTTCTGTTTTGTCACGTGAAACAGAAAAAAGAAAGAAAAAAAAAGTTGACAAAAAAATGGCCGCCGGGAAAGGGAAACCGTATTCCGTTTTACCTTTCCATGGCGGCCATCTGGAGCGGACGCACTGGGAACAGAAGTGTTTCCAACGCGTTCGATCCAAGAAAACAAGAAAAAAGAAGGAAAGTGGGGTTGGGAGGGGGGAGAGGGAAAAAAAAAGAAAAAAGTTCTGTGGCTCTGGCGGGGGACGATGGAAGCCTTCAGCCGTGTGGAGGCTTCCATCGCCCTCTGCCGGAGACCAAGGGAAAGAAAGTAAGTGGGGTGGCGAGGGTAGCGAGGGTAGGGAGGTCGGCGGGGGACGAAGGCAGCCTCCAGCCATGGGGAGGCTCGGAGTGGGGAGTGCCCTGTTTCGAGCCTCCTCATTGGCAGAGGGGCTGCCACGCCACTCGCCGGGAACAGAGTACGCGGCATGCACAGCGTACAAGGGAATACCGTGTGGTATGGCTCGCCAATGAGCCAATCACCATGTTGTATTCCCGGTGCGCTGTGCATGCCGGGCACTAATTGGCTATACATTGAACAATTGGCTATACATTGAACAAGGTGGTGACATGGGTTCTATGTGAAAAGACGGATTCTTTGTGAAACGACCTCTTTTAAAAGGTCTCAAGAAAAAAAGACTGATTTACATTGACAGATTTGCTTTTGATCGGAAAACCGGCATTGTAAACATCTTTTTCTCTTGAGACCTTTAAAATGCGAGTTTTCTTTTTTTTTAAAAAGATACAGGGTGTTTCACCCCGTCGAGGTCCCCGTTGTTCCTCCCGCACCCCCAAGCACAGATCGGTCTTCCTAAATCGGTCTGTTAGTGAAAAGATCTGCCTCTTCCTTCCTGCTCTTAACTCTTAGATCAAGGGCATCTCTCGCCCGGGCGTCCGAAGCGAAGGGCAGTCAAAGAAAAGGGCAATTTCTGTTCGGACCAGGAGGATCAAAGGCCCGAACCCCTGGTCAGACAGCAGGTTAGCATGCACTAACATGTGTTTACTTCCTCTGTCCCCAGAGGCCATCATCACCCCTCTGGTCCCCCAGTGATTTTCTCTTGTGCCCCCCTTTATCGCACACAGGTGTTGCCTGCTTTGCATGATTCTTCTACCCTGCTCCCGCTCACCCCACTTCAGCCCACTTCTGCAGGCGTCGGTCCTGATATATTCTGGTTTCACCATCACCGTCTTGTGAGCAATGCTGGATTTGACTTTTATGAACTTCATTGATTCACGGTGCGTCACCCTTTCTCATGGTGGCCCTGAATCATGCCGTTCCCATCTTCATCTTGTATCCAGGCTTGGAACATTATGTGTTACTACTGACTTCTGCAATTGTATTTGCTCTCCCATCTTGCTTTTCCACTCTTTTTGACTGCTTACTCTCTGTTCTCTCCTTACTTTCTTCTATGCACTTATCAGAATTGTCCCTGGACCTAGTATGATAGCAACCTCGTCTGTCTCCGCCCCCCTCCCCTCCAGCACTACCCCCCCAGCACTATCTGATATGTTGTCAGGCCTAGTACGATAGTCGCTTGTTTTGTTCCTCCCTTTCCTTTCTGCACCCCTCTCCCTCACCTCTTGTTTTTCTCTGGCTCTACCAGAAATGTCGTCAGGCCTAGTATGGTAGTCGCCTGTCTGTTTCCATTTCCTTCCCACACCCCCCCTTCCTTCCTTATCCATGTCTTAGCTCTTCAACTATCTGAAATGTCGTCAGGACGAGAACAATAGTTAATTTCACATTCTTACTGTTCATGGCCTGTAAGAATGTCATTGTATTTTCCCTTATTCCCTCCCTTGCCCTGAAGCGCTTCGAAACACATTGTGTATAGGTGCTATATAAATAAACTATCATATCTTATCATATAAAGATCTTTTCACTTAGGACCGTTGACATGCACTGTCTGGCATCATCTTACACTCATACCCAGGCGGCTGCTTCAGTGGCTTAACACAAAATGTGGGTGCCCCCTGCAAGCCCTGTTGAGGGGGCCCCCACCACTGCCACTGGCCCCCCTGCTGGGCAGCATGGGGGCCCCTTCACCGCAGGGACTGCTGGGGGGCCCTGTTACGCCAGTGGTCACTTGAATGCACAGCTTCCCACTGCACCAGCCCTGAATGACTGCCAATGTGGTGATCAGTGACGTCGTACTGGTGGGCATGACTGAGGGTAAAAGTGAAAGCTGCGTGGAGCACAGTAGCAGCTAAAGTGCCTGTGCTGCGAAGCAGAGCAAACTAAGGTACTTCTGCTGCATAGACTTTCTCATACTACTTGGGAGGCACATACGAGGCACCCCCAACTGTTTTATTTTTTTAGCAGTAGTGTGTTTCAGATATTTGCTAGTAGTGGAAAATAGTTTCAATTAGTTTGTGATATAAAGACCTCCTGCACCGAACGATCTGAACTTTCAACATGTATAATTGATAACAGTGATTCTATAAATCAGACCATCCGCTTTGTAGTTTTGTTTTGCCCTTTCAATCTGCTCTGCCAGTATCAGTTCTGTTTGAGGCATTGCTCGTTATTTTTTGTGGGTTGTTGACGTGGAGAGCCTTTTGCTTTTGGGTGATCTTGGTTGCATCGCTTTGCACTTGGCAGGTTGGCGTGCAGGTTCATCATTGTTGAGGGCGTGTCAGTGTTTGCAGCACACAAGAGAACAGGATGATCATGAGTGCATCAGAGCGACGATGGGCACTCGTTTCAGTGGTTTCTAATTGCCTGTTTCTCGTTCTTGTTCCTCTCAGGCTGTGCTGCATCGCTCCGGTCCTGGCTGCCAAAGTGCTCCCTGGTACAGAATTAACAGTGGGACACGAGGACGATAAAGACGGGAAATGGCCGTATGCGGGGACAGCACAGGCCATC
The DNA here is from genome assembly GCF_040938575.1 of Ambystoma mexicanum. Lineage (NCBI taxonomy): Eukaryota > Metazoa > Chordata > Amphibia > Caudata > Ambystomatidae > Ambystoma > Ambystoma mexicanum. The sequence continues at coordinate 68,039,592 of NC_090939.1, forward strand.
GGCGCCATGGGGGCGAAGCACTGTGTGAAAGATGTCCACATATCCTTTCACGGGGCCAATGTACATCTTATGAACATGCATAATAACCATGACTGGGCGATGCATTGGGCGCTAGGGGTTTCTTCATGACTGTCAGTTCATATTCTAGAGGAAAAATAAATCTATGTCCTGTCGCCCTTCCTCCAGATACACTGGCAGCAGGACAGCATATGCCTCTCCTCTACAGGTTTCATTTGCCTATGTGCCCTTAGCTTCTTCATTTCCACTGCTCACGCCCATACTCCTCATGCATTGCTTGCAGTTCACCAATGGGGTTCTCCATTTCTCCAGCTCTTGACACACTTTCTAGGTTGTTGGCTCTCAGGCTCTGCTACTGGAACTCATCTATAGCGTCGACGCTACATTCATCACAATCACAATTCTGCAAAGATGATAAACAGGGAATTTGCCTGAGGGCCAAGACCCCTGATCTGCCTGCACAATTTGTGACTCTCACAGGCTGTTTGCATGGCCTTCAGGTTTTCTCTGCGGTACTCTCAAATAACTCTAGTACTTTGTAGTGAAGCACTAGAGGAGACGAAGCATTTTGTTAAAAGCAAACGCTTTCCTGGGATTCCCGGAAGGCTCTGTTATGGGGTGGAAACAGAGCCTAAATCAACTGGGCGTTTGACTAAGTTTCTGAGGCAACTAATTCTTACTGAGCTTGCCCTGAGGTGCTCAGACAGCCTCAATCTGGGATGCCTCTTGTTTGTTCTTTGTAGGGACTAGATGTGTGCATTCTCTGAGTAGAGGAAAAGCCACAATTTGCCTGTCTCCTCAATTAGACGGGCAAGAATCGAATGAAAGGCACAAAGGATCTAAACACTGGGGCTAGGGGGGAGGTGTGTGTGTGTGTGTGTGTGTGTGTGTGTGTGTGTGTGTGTGTTTTCTTGCTCATATCAAGGCATTTATTCTGTGATTTTTAAAAACGTAATTACATCTTCCATATATTAGGTTTGTTTTTTGAGGACAAACACATAGTGACCAAAGTATGTTCCGCACGTTTCTGGTCAAATCTATTTTAGGGGATTTAATGAATGTAACCAAAAAACACAATAACATGGTATAATGTAAATGAATGAAATCTGAAAACAATAACAGATGAGACAACTTACTGATAAAGCCTGAAGTTCTGATAACTATAGCGAACATTCAAGGGTAAATGTTTTACATCAAATCGCAGTGTAGTCAAAGTGGGACCGTGTCAAACGCAATCCCAGGTGGCTAAACAGTCGTGCACTACGTGTGTGTTCATTTTACGTGAATACTCTACTATGCATGCAGTCCTTTTTCTTTATCTGCCGGTAAGTACTGAATTACCCATTACTTTGCTACTATAGCATTCAGGCTTTTACACATGTTTATTATGTCACACGCCATTTTCATTAATTTGTATGACTAACAGGAGGCGCAGAACGCAAATTGTGTTTCTGCCACCTCCCTTCTTCTTCGCCATACAAATTCCCCAGCATTTGCGGCAGCATTAATTTTCATGCCGACGCAAATGCTGGGGATCATGCAAGCCGCCTATTGCCCTGTGCATTTGCACTCCTCTGTGCAAATGACCAAACTTTGGCGGCGTGGAGCCTCTGGAGCTCATATTCAAGGACTTTGTAATTTGGTGGCGCGGAGCCGCCTACGTGAAGGTGTAACTGCTCCCTGCCGCCAAATTACAAGCTCCCTGAAAATGAGCTCCAGACTATTTATTAAAAAGAAAAAAACGACAAAATTAATGGTAAATTAAACACATCTATCGAAATTTAAATCAGTGAGCGTCAGATCAAGGAAAGCTAAAGTGTATGTTCTTGTGCTTAGGCTAGTTCTTCACTTTCCAATGTGCAGCTGAGCATTCAACAAAAGGACACACATATCCACGAAATCAAATATGAGTCACCTTATACACATGATTGTGATTTAAAGGGAATACATTTGGATGAACAGTCTGGAATTTATTTTCTTATTTTAGTCTTTTGGTACGGTACCCTGGAATCCCGAACAAGTCTCCTGAAGAAGGGTTCTGGAAATCCTTGTGCCTGCGACATCCAGAGAACTGAACAGCGATGAGAGAACCCTTTTTGAAATTTGAGGACATTCGAGAGGCCACATTATAGGACCTTCCAGAGATAGAGGCCTAAGTCAGATTGGGGAGAAGACCTATCCTGATACGTTTTGGTTTTGCAAAGATCCATTTTTTTCATTGACCCAACATGTAAATATTTTTCTAAACGAAAATCTGAAATTGAATATATGGTCTGGGTGTGCTTCTTGGTGCCAGGTAGCCCGGTGACAGGCCCTTCGCACCTTGTAAAACAACAATAATATATGAAAGTTATGATGAAAATTTTAAACTTGCAGAATATATGCATTGATATAAATTAGAACAAACCAGGAATTGTGTGGATTTCGTTAGTGCCAAATCCGAGTGCACAGTTTGTTGGTAGGAGTTCCATCAGCCACCTTATACATGATTATACATGATTGAATTTGCCAGGTGTTTAGGCGATTGGACTACTGCAACGTTAAACGTATACCTAACAGTCATTACCAGTCTAAATATATTTTGCACATGATTGACCTCATTTACAGTTTGGTGATATTTTGGCAGGAAATCCAACGAAATACCAGCAAAATTGGTGACCGTTTCTGTCACTTGGTCCCATGGGTTTAGTATGGGATTACAAGTGGAGGTAAAGCGTTGTTAGTCCTCATTTACGGAGTCCGTAGGATTCCATTGGGGATTTCTGGCAGAATTACCACCGGCGGAATTACTGAGTGGTATTTCTGCTGATTTTTGGATTTACCTCCAGCATCCTCTGGAAATCAACACAATTACCACTCGGAAATTCCACTGGTGGGAATTCTGGCAAATTTTGTACTTTGGCGGTGCAGAAACAATGGAGTTATTTCCGTTACTGCTGCAAAAAGTGGTGGTAATCGAATTAGCACAACTTTTTTTAAAAGAAAAATATTTATTTTAAGTCAAGGCAGTTTGACAAGCATACATCGGAAATAGTAGCAAAGACGTGTTAACCCCCGGCCCCTTCCCCTCGGGCCCGTCCCCCCCTCCCTCCATTCCCTTGCAAAGGCCTTCACTCTCTCGGACCCTCCTCTCTGTGGACCCATAGTTTATGTGTCCCCTTCGGGTTCCCAGGGTCCATCGGGCATTGATAGGCGTATAGGTCAGGGTGGGAAACCGCTGGTCAAATTCCAGTACCGGGCCCCAAATGTTCTGGAACCGGTGAAGGACCCCGGCCTTTGCTGCTGTCACCTTTTCCGCTATCAGTATGTCCCATAGTTTTGTCCACCAATGAGCTAAACAGGGGCCGTCTGGGGACTTCCAGCAGCGGGCTAGCACCGATTTCCCGGCTAGAAGGCATTGGGTCAACAGTTTTGCCTTGTTCCCGAAGCATGGGTAGATCGCCGGGACTGGGACCCCCAGCAGAACGGGGCTTGGCTCTAGCGGAACCGTTGCCCCCGTGATTTGTTTAATTGTCCCCAGGCATTGTCTCCAAAAACGCTGGATTTTCGGGCACGTCCACCACATGTGCAAAAAGGAACCTGGGTGGCCACATCCTCTTCAGCAGGAGGGGTCCATCCTGGGATTCATGTGATGGAGCCTAAGAGGGGGGTAGTACCACCTCAGCATGATTTTATATGTGCATTCCCTATTGGTGACACAGGAGGACGAGGAGTGTGCTCGGGTCCAAATGTCCACCCATGTTTGGTCTTCTATCGGGTGCCCCAGGTCGGCCTCCCACTGGGCCATGCAGCGGGTTCTCTTGACCAGGAAATCGCCCAAAAAGCCTCTGTAAAACGTAGATATCCTACCTCGAGATGGGGGGTCCTTGAGCGATAGTTCCAGTGCAGTCGGGACGCGCGTTGCTGCTTGTAGGATTTGGGGCTGTGAGCACCAATGGCGCAGCTGTATGTAGGTAAATCTGTCCTTTACCTGAAGTTGGAACTTCCGCTTGCATCGTTCGAACGTGTATGGCATGTTTCCCTCGTACATCTGCTCCAGGGTCTCAAGGCCACCTTTTATCCAGCGTTGAAAATTGCGCGGGTTTGATCCGGGTGAAAAAGCTGGGTTGTGGAAAATCGGCGATTGCGGGTTCAGGCCTCTTGGGACGCCCTTCCGTTTTAGTGCCCAGTCCCAGGTACTCAGGGTGTGTTTGGTCGCCCGAAAGAGGTCTCCCCAATGTGTCCTGAGGGGGGCCGGGATGTGTGGCAGGAATCGCAGGGGTAGGGGAAGCCGTGACTGTTCCAGTTCTACCCATCTGGGGCGGTTTGTGAGTGTTTGCCATGCGTGTGCCAATTGTGCCGCCACTCTGTAGGCCTGCAAGTCCGGGACTCCAAGCCCTCCCATTTTGGAGGCACCCAGTAGAGTTTTGTAAGGAATTCTAGGTTTTTTACCCCTCCATATGAACTTCACCATTTTCTTCTGTAGATCTCGAAGGGTTGGTGCGGGGATTGCCACTGGGAGGGAGGAGCAGGCATAAAGAAACCTCGGGAGAAGGTTCATTTTGCAGGCTGTTATTCGCCCCATTAAGGAGATCTCCTGGGTCGTCCAACGTCCTAGGTCTCCCTCCAGTTCTTTAAATATCCGGGAAAAGTTGGTCTGGTATGTTTCTTTTGGGTCCGCTGGGATGTAGACCCCTAAGTAGGGGATGGCTCTGTTTTCCCACTTGATCGGGCTCATCTTGATCAATGTTTCCCGTTCCTCCGGGGCGAGGCCAATGCCCAAGGCTATCGATTTAGCGAAGTTAACTGAAAAGCCGGATACCTCACCGTAGCTACTTATTTCTGCCAGGGCATGCTTCAGGGAGGGGCGGGATTCTGAGATCATTAGCAGGACGTCGTCAGCATATAAGGCGATTTTGTGTTGGGAGGGGCCGACCTGCAGGCCTGTGATCTGGGTGTTTTGTCTTATTTTCTGGGCAAAGGGCTCCATGGTAAGTGCAAAAAGCAGAGGTGATAATGGGCAGCCCTGCCTCGTACCACAGGACAGCAAGATCGGGGCCGAGATGGATCCGTTGGTCCTCAGGAATGTTTTGGGTTCTTTGTAGTTGGCCAGGACCATTGTCTGAAAAGCTGTTCCATAGCCAAAAGCCCCCAGCGTGCGTTTCATGAATGGCCAGTCCACCTTGTCAAATGCCTAGGTGGCATCCAGTGCCATCAATACTAGTTTTTGGGAGTTTCGGGCTGCGATGTCCACCAAGTTTAGAGTTCTCCGGATATTGTCCCCTGCTGACCGGTTTAGGATGAAACCTGCTTGGTCTGGCTGGATTATCTCCGGTAGGATGCGACTCAGACGATTCGCGAGGACTTTGGAATACAGGTGTGCGTCTATGTTCAATAGTGCTATCGGTCTGTAGGAGGCTAGGTCTCTCGGGTCTTTCCCTGGCTTGGGTAGAAGAATAGTGGTTGATTCCTGCATCGAGGGGGTCACCGAGCCAGAATCTCTGAAGGAGTTGAAGAGAATTACTAAGGGGGGAGTTAGCTGCTGCTTGAATAATTTGTAGTACCTTGTCGAGAATCCATCCGGGCCTGGGGCACGTGTCTTGAGCGATTTAATGGCTTCCTCGACCTCTTCTTCTGTGATTGGTGCCTCCGGGGATTCCCTTGTTGAGGTGGAGAGTTGGCGCAGTGCTGCGCTCTGCAGGTATTCCTTCTGTTTGAGCCGGTTTTGCGGAGTAGCTGTCATGACCTGCGTTAAGTGGGCTACCGCCAGCTGCTGTTTATTAGATTCTGAATATTGGACAACTCCCTGGGGGTCGCGCAGGCCAGAGATGGTGTTAGTTCGTTTTATTTTGGCCAGTTTGGCTACCAGATATTTGTTTGCCTTATTATTCTTTGCGTAGTAGGATTGTTTGGCCTTGGCCATTAATTGCGCGGTCTGCTCAGTATAGTGGGCTTCTAGCTTCTTTCTGGCCATGCATAGGGCTCGCTGCGTTTTGGGGGACCAGCCTTTTTCCTTGTGGATCTCCTCTGCCGCTTTCAGTTCTTCCTCCAAGGCTGTCCTGGTCTGTCGCCTGTTCCGATGATAGGCTACTCCCTGTGCAATCAGGACGCCTCTGATCACTGCCTTCATGGCGTCCCAGTTATTCGCTGGGGAGGTATCAGAAGCTGGATTTTCTTCAAGAAAATTCTTGATTGTCATCATGATACTGTCTCTCACCGACATGTCATTGAGGATCGGGTCGTATAATGAGCATTTACGCGGAGAATTAGGGATGGGGTTCTGTGCCCGGATCTCCATGATCACTGGGGCGTGGTCAGATAGAATTCTTGAGCCAATGGAGACTTCTTTCACAAAGGCGAGAGTTTGTGGGGACGCCAGGAGGAGGTCGATCCGCGAAAAGGTTTGGTGGACATAGGAGTGAAAAGAGTAGTCTATTTCAGTGGGGTGTAGAACCCGCCATGAGTCCACCACCTCCAGGGATCTGAATAGGTGTAGGAGGCTCAGAGCCTGGGTGAAGTCGTTCGGAGTCGGAGGGTGTGACTTATCTCTTATCGGGTCTGGTACTCCGTTAAAGTCCCCTCCTATTATCACCTGGCCTTCTATGAAGCGCGAAAGGGACGTGCTCAAAGAGTCGTAGAAGTTCGATTGGCCAGAGTTAGGCGCATACACGGAGACAAAGGTATATAAGTCACCGAGGGTGAGCATTGAGAGATCTTGATAAACCTGGAGCGGCGAGCCCTAGAAAGAGAGTTTGTCCCCGGTACGGCTGATCGCCGAGATGGCCTCCTTAGTAGAGAAGAAATGGACCCTGGTGATGACATCTGGGGGGGGGGATCCGAGTCTATTGCCTGGCGTGGGTGCAGTCTATGGGTGCGGTCTAATACAAGCTGGGTTTCATCGAGATCTGGGAGCAAGGACCGAAAGAAGTCTCTGACGTATTCCGCCAGGTTTTTGTCGGGCAGGGAGGATGGAATTCCTCAGATCCGGAGGTTGTTACGACGGGCCCTATTTTCAAGGTCCTCTTGTTTATACTCTAGGATCTCGTATTTATCTTGTAGGTGTCAGAACACCGAATCCTAGTGGACTTTCTCGATTACCCGACAGACTTTCGGGGGTCAAAATAGCTAGGAACAACATTAATCGCTTCCGTTCCTTTAAAGGCTTGTTTCAAAGACATTGGGGGTTACCATGGTGTTGCTGGCCGCTAGTACGCCTGCAGTCACGTGTTGCTCCGGTTTCCCGTTCACGTGACTCCCGCGTTGTGATCATGCAAATTTAGGGCCGCCCCGTTTGCTGTTTCGGTGCTTCTGATCGTTTTCCTCGGAACACAACAGTGGCGCTTTTGTTATCCTGGATCTTGCTCCTTCTCGACCTTTTGCCTGTCTATTGGATTTGCTCTTGTCTTGCCCACGGTACTTCTGCTTCGAACTGCTGCTACGACCCGGACTTCCTTTTTGACTTCGATTCACGTCTCCTGCTTCACTTTGCCTGCTTACTTGGTTTTGGCCCGGACCGCTCTCAGATTCATTGTTTGGATTGTCTACTTATGTCTCTCAGAAGAAGGATCTTTCACCCTAGGCGTACGCGTGCCGGCGGGAATAGGAAACTGGTGCTGGACTAGAGACTACCTACAGCACATTTGGGACTTCGCACAACTTCCTAGGCGTACGCGTTCCGGCGGGAATAGGAAACTAGTGCTGGACTAGAGACTGCTTATAGCACTCTTGGGAACTCGCTGAACACTCTAGGCGTACGCGTGCCGGCGGGAATAGGGTTTTGTACTGGACCCAAGAAACCTTTCAGCACCTGTGAGACTGCTTTCTTCTTGGACTTTCCCTTTGGATCCGTTTAGATCAACTACATCACGCTTTCTTCGTTGCATCTCTTCTTACGGATATACAAGTAAGAAATCTCACCTCTAGTTCTTTTTCCAATTATTGGCTCTTTTGTTTATCCTTGTCTTATGTAAGTCCTTGAATCATTCCAGAGGCTGATTAGTTCCAATCTGCTGTCGTTTTTCTTGTTGGACATGTTATGCACATTACCCTACCGCCACTCAGTGGGTTTCCAGTGTGTCCTGTGCAGTTGCCAAGCACCTTGAAGGAAGTTGCAGTCATCAGGGGTTCCAGAGTGTCCTGTTCCTTTTTCTAACATCTTTCAACCAAACAAATGCTCAGACTGTTTTGTATGCACAACTGAGTGTTACATTGGTGGGAAGAAATAAACGACTTCACTACGGGTTCAACAGCTCCTCTTCGGTCACCAGGCGCTTTACCCTATCAAGGTTCACTGTTCTGACAGAATCAGAAGCCTTAAAATGGACACAGCCACTGATCCCCTGGCTACTTTGGTTCAATTAGTGACTGATTTACGTGCTGACATGCAAACTGCCCATGATGCTACCCATCGCCGCATTGATGACATTCAAGCGGGATTAAGGGTTAGCGCCATAGAACCCCCATCACTTGCAGTGGCTTCCGGGTCTGGTACGGCCAGTGCTCAGGCCAGGGCAGAGCCGGTTCCGGTAGTTATGACTGCACAGTTTCCGTTGGCTCCCCCTGAGCGTTTTTTGGGTGATCCAAAAGCCTTCAGAACGTTCATCAATCAATGCAGATTGCATTTTCTTTGTAGACCAACATTGTTTCCCGATTCAACCACTAAGGCCGCTTTTATATTGTCTAATCTAGGAGGTACTGCTGCAGTCTGGGCTAATCCTCTCTTGGAACAAGGAAGTCATTTGTTATTTGCCTGTGACGCTCTCATAGAGGCGCTTACGAGAGTTTTTGACACCCAATACAAGTCTCAGGCCACTGATTTGGAGTTATTGAATTTACAGCAAGGCGATTCTTCTCTATTGACGTATCTTGCTAAGTTTAACCAATTGGTTGCTTAAACCAACTGGCCAGACGAGAAGAAGGCGGCCTTATTCTATAAGGGTCTGTCAGACTCCCTCAAGGATGTCATTGCTACGGTACCTGTGGTCCCCGTCTCTTTTCCTGACTTTTTGGATCTAGTTCTTCAGATCGATGCCCGTAAAGCGGAAAGGAAGGGGGAGAAGAGGACTTTGCCCCCGGTCCCTGTCAGTCTGACAAGTTCGGTTTCAGGTAATGGGGAACCCATGCAAATAGGGGCGGTAAGAGGACCACTGTCTAGCGAAGAAAGAGAGAAGCGTAAAAAGAACAATTTATGCTTTTATTGTGGTTCCTCTGATCATTTTTTGAGTTTATGTCCCAAGAAACCCGCAAAGTCGGGAAACTCCAAAGCCCGGCAATAGAGGGAGCCCCTATGTCGAGCACTGATCTTCCGGGCTCCAATTTCTCTGTTCCTTTCACTATTAAAGTCGCTCGTGCATCTCCGGACGGCCAAACCTGGTCCTCTGAAGCGGTTTTGGATTCCGGGGCTACTGGAAACTATGTAGATCTCCAATATGTTAGAGACTGGAACATTCCACTAGTACCTAAAAAACAACCTGAAGTGGTCAACGCAGTTGATGGTACCACACTGCTCTCAGGTTTGGTAATGGAGTCTACAGTGCCCCTGAACTTAGTTATAGACGGCTGTCATAGCGAAGTCATTTCGTTTGATGTCATTACTGCACCTCAATTTCGACTCATTCTGGGTCTACCATGGCTTAGGGTCCATAATCCCTTGGTGGACTGGGTTGCTGGGTCTGTCTCGTTTACCTCAAATTATTGTTCAGGACATTGTGGCCCATCAAGCCAAGTGAAAAACAACCCATGTCAAGCCTTATTGGAATCTGTTTCGATGGTAGGTGGCATTGTCAATACCACTTTACCTCCAGAATACAAGGCTTTCGCAGATGTTTTTGACACGGGTGAGGCAGAAAAGTTACCGCCTCATCGTATTTATGACTGTCCCATTGACCTTAAGGAGGGAGCTAGAATCCCCTCTGGGAGGATATACTCCCTTACCTTGAAGGAGGATGCAGTATTGAAGGAATATTTGGAGAAGGCTCTGGCTTCTGGTTTCATTCGCCCCTCCCGTTCTCCTGCTGCATCTCCCCTGTTCTTTGTTCCAAAAAAAGAGGGGGACCTGAGACCATGTATAGATTATCGGGACCTGAACGCAGTTACGATACGGAATCAGTACCCCATACCACTGATTTCTGTACTTTTGGACCAGCTAAGCTCTTCAATAATATACACCAAATTGGACCTCAGGGCTGCGTACAATCTGGTGAGGATAAGAGAGGGGGATGAATGGAAGACGGCATTCAAAACCAGATACGGCCTATTTGAATATTTGGTCATGCCGTTTGGGCTATGTAATGCCCCTGCCACATTTCAACATTTTATCAATGACGTTTTTCAGGACATGATTGATCGGTTTGTGATCGTCTATTTAGACGATATCTTGATTTATTCCCCTTCTCTTGAACTACACATCCAACATGTTACTGAAGTACTACAACGTTTGCGTAAGAATAAACTATGCGCAAAACTAGAGAAGTGCATTTTTCATACTACTTCAGTTGAATTCCTGGGCTATGACATCACTAACCAGGGTGTTCAGATGAGCCAAACTAAGGTCAAGGCAGTACTGGAATGGCCAGTCCCAGGCACACTAAAAGCTCTGCAGTCTTTTTTGGGGTTTGCAAATTTTTATCGTCGATTTATCAGGCACTTCTCTAGCATTGTGGCTCCACTTACTGCCTTAACAAGTAATAAGCATCCGTTTCAATGGAATCCCGAAGCACAAAAATCCTTTGAGACTCTCAAGGAGGCATTTACTTCGGCTCCGGTACTTCAGCACCCTAACGTCAAACAACCGTTTGTTGTGAAGGCTGATGCTTCAGACGTGGCAGTAGGGGCAGTCCTGTCCCAGTCTTGTCCTGACATAGGGGTCCTCCATCCTGTCGCTTATCATTCACGCAAGCTTACTCCATATGAGGTAAACTACACCATCACTGAACGTGAACTATTGTCTGTCCGGGAGGCCTTTACAGTTTGGAGGCATCATCTCTTGGGAGCAGAGACTCCGATTCAAGTATTCACTGGCCCTTCAATCATTGAAATGCACTACAGCGCGCCATGCACGTTGGCATGAGTTTTTCTCTATGTACAACTTTGTACTGACCTACCGTCTGGGGACTTTGCACTCCAAGGCAGACGCCCTATCAAGACTTTATGAAGACCCGGTGCTTCGGCCACAGAAAGGTCGCCTACTCTTGCCCAACCAGGTTGTGTGTGGCTGCACATTGCAACCATCCTTGAAGACTGCCATTCAGCAGTGGGTCTCAGAAAAACATCCAGAATTGGATGATCTTAATCTGGACGTTATTCAATCCTTGCCATACGTTCAAGGTAAAATATATATACCAGATTCTCATACCCGCAGAACTGCCATGTCTTGGTGTCATGACTCCATGTTGGCTGCACACCCCGGTCCTCGAAAAACTTTGGAATTACTCAAACGTTGGTGCTGGTGGCCTTCCATGTCAAAAGACATTGTGCTGTACATCGCAACCTGCGCAGTTTGCGCTCAATGTAAGACTGCCCCGGCCAAACCAATGGGTCTTCTACAACCCCTGCCAGTACCTGCTAAACCCTGGGTTATGCTTTCCATGGACTTCGTAGTGGAACTACCTTTGATTGCTGGTTTTGACACTATTAGGGTGGTAGTCGACAGTTTTACGAAGTTGGCCCTTTTTGTGCCTTGTCGGGGTCTTCCATCCGCTACTATTCTGGCGGACTTGTTTTTACGTAATGTCTTCCGATTCTTTGGTCTTCCGGAGAACATAATATCTGACAGGGGAGCGCAATTCACCTCTCGTTTTTGGAAACATCTTACACAGTCTATGGGCATTGACGAGAGATATTCTACGGCTTACCATCCACAAACAGATGGCCAAACCGAGTGCCTCAATGCCATCATGGAACAATACTTGAGATGTCTTATTCTACAACACCAAGAAACCTGGCTCTCCGTATTGCCCATGGCAGAGTTCGCCTATAATAACTCCGCGCATTCTTCTACGGGGTTCTCTCCTTTCTATGCCATGTATGGACAACACCCTCGCTCTCTGCCCTTGGACTTTTGTTCATCCTCGGATTGTCCAGCGGTCCAATCCTGTCTTAGGGACCTGACATCATTACATAAGAGCGTTATGGAACACTTGACACATGCTCAGGAACAGACCAAGAAGTACGCCGATCGCCATCGCCAGCCAGCACCGCAGTACACTGCTGGTATGCGTGTTTGGCTCTCTACCAAGAATCTCAGTATTCCAGGTTGCAAGACCCCGTTACCTCGCTTTGTGGGTCCCTATGTTGTTAAGGAGGTGATTAGTCCCCTTGTGATCAACTTGGAACTACCCCCTGCTTGGAAAATGCATCTCGTATTCCACGTGTCTTTGGTCAAGCCGTGTTCTGAGCAGGTGAGGCTACCTGCCTGTCCCCCCCCCCTGTTGGTACAAGGGGTGGAGGAATATGAGGTTAATGCTATTTTAGACACCAAGCTATCTCGTGGGGTACGTTTGTTTTTGGTGGATTGGAAGGGTTACGGTCCGGAGGATCGCACCTGGGAACCTGAGTCCAACATCCATGCCCCCACGCTGTTATCCCGGTTTCTAGCATCTCGAGGTCTGGGGGGACCTTTGAGGGAGGATACTGTCAGAACACCGAATCCTAATGGACTTTCTCGCTTACCCGACAGACTTTCGGGGGTCAAAATGGCTAGGAACAACATTAATCGCTTCCGTTCCTTTAAAGGCTTGTTTCAAAGGCATTGGGGGTTGCCATAGCGACGCTGGCCGCTAGTACGCCTGCAGTCACGTGTTGCTCCGGTTTCCCGTTCACGTGACTCCCGCGTTGTGGTCACGCTAATTTAGGGCCGCCCCGTTTGCTGCTTCGGTGCTTCTGATCGTTTTCCTCGGAACACAACAGTGGCGCTTTTGTTATCCTGGATCTTGCTCCTTCTCGACCTTTTGCCTGTCTATTGGATTTGCTCTTGTCTTGCCCACGGTACTTCTGCTTCGAACTGCTGCTACGACCCGGACTTACTTTTTGACATCGATTCACGTCTCCTGCTTCACTTTGCCTGCTTACTTGGTTTTGACCCGGACCACTCTCAGATTCATTGTTTGGATTGTCTACTTACATCTCTCAGAAGAAGGATCTTTCACCCGAGGCGTACGCGTGCCGGCGGGAATAGGAAACTGGTGCTGGACTAGAGACTACCTACAGCACATTTGGGATTTCGCACAATTTCCTAGGCGTACGCGTTCCGGCGGGAATAGGAAACTAGTGCTGGACTAGAGACTGCCTATAGCACTCTTGGGAACTCGCTGAACACTCTAGGCGTACGCGTGTCGGCGGGAATAGGGTTTTGTACTGGACCCAAGAAACCTTTCAGCACCTGTGAGACTGCTTTCTTCTTGGACTTTCCCTTTGGATCCGTTTAGATCAACTACATCACGCTTTCTTCGTTGCATCTCTTCTTACGGATATACAAGTAAGAAATCTCACCTCTTGTTCTTTTTCCAGTTATTGGCTCTTTTGTTTATCCTTGTCTTATGTAAGTTCTTGCATCATTCCAGAGGCTGATTAGTTCCAATCTGCTGTCGTTTTTCTTGTTGGACATGTTATGCACATTACCCTACTGCCACTCAGTGGGTTTCCAGTGTGTCCTGTGCAGTTGCCAAGCACCTTGAAGGAAGTTGCAGTCATCAGGGGTTCCAGAGTGTCCTGTTCCTTCTTCAAACATCTTTCAACCAATTGAATGCTCAGACTGTTTTGTATGCACAACTGAGTGTTACATTGGTGGGAAGAAATAAACTACTGCACTACGGGTTCAACAGCTCCTCTTCGGTCACCAGGCGCTTTACCCTATCAAGGTTCACTGTTCTGACAGTAGGGCTCTGATTGAGCGCTGCACCTTCCCTAGTGCGGTTGTATGTTCCAGTGAGCGATCTTCAACCTCGCCCAGCTTCTGCTCTACCTCAATCACCCTCTGATCGGTCTGTTCCACTTTGGTGGACAGTTCTGCTAGGCATGAGCGGAATTCGGTCTTGATGTCCGCCATAAAAGCCACCAAGTCTCCCTTGGTAGCAAGGGCTTCTTCTCCTCCACGGGGTGTTTGCGGGGTAAGACTGGGAGGGTCCTGTTTCTTACCCTTTTCTGTCGTTGAGAACATAGTAGCTATGTCTGAGTTTTTGCCGGCCTTTGTTTGTTTCGGCATGGCGGCTGCGGCGGAGTTTCTGCAGGCAATGAAGCTGGGCAGGGAAGTGGGCCAGGGCGCCCCAGGAAATTTACGGGACGTAGATCGTGGAGAGGTCGTTGGATTACACCGGCGGTTTCGTTGTACATCCAGGTGACCTACTGTGGGGCGCGTGGTTTTAGGGTGCTCCCAGTCCAGAGGTGTGGGTCCGCAGCTGAGGGTCACAGCCCGCTGGAGCGGGCGGTGAGGAGGGGTCCTGGTGTCTTCCGGCGGAGTAGGGTGGTGGGGGAGGCCTGGGTTGTCTGTGTCCAGAGTCTTTGTTTTTTTGGAGCCCTGCAGGGCTGGGGCAGGCGGCACTCGTTCCTCTGGGGTGGGCTCTGTCCGTCAGCTCTCCTCTCGCCTCTCCGTGCTGCGCGGGGGAGCCGGCTCCAAGATGCTTATGGAGTGCGGGCTTGCAGTGGTCTTCGCCGCCGCGTGCCACGCCTGGTTGGCGGGGGTGCTCCCTCCGTCTAATGCTCCGCTGGCCCCCTCACCATCATGCTAGGTCTGGGTCGCGTTGTGCATCTGGTTTCGAGCTGCAGGCTGCGCCCGGGATCTCCTCTGCTTCGGGTCCTGGATCAGCGTAGGATCCGCCTCCATTTCTTGACTGCGTCTGAGCTCGCGGGTACGCCCGCCATCTTGCTTCTTCTGAGGGGTGCAGGGTGCTATGTTTCAGACGACGATTTTGGACACAGATCTTCCTCGCAGGCTCTTCATCTTTGGACCGCTTGTGCTCTAGTGGTTCCGCTCCTTATTGCTGATGTCGGCGAGTCATTTCAGCCAAGGGAACCGCATGAATTCTGCTGCGGTAGCGGGCGATCCACGGGCGGCTTCAGCGGAGCGACTACATCGCTGGCGCTCCAAGCCACGCCCCCCCACCACTTTTTTAAACCTGCACCGACAAACTCTGAATGAGGCCCAAAGTGCTGCCCATTGCCCCACTGAAGATGGGGAAGCAGAAGGGGACTCAAAATGCTTTTTCCCTAGCACCAGATCATTCATGGATTAACATACTTTGAATATCCCCCGTCATCAGGCTGGGGGGCATCGGTATAGCTTTTACATAGCACCTAAAGCTAAAGCGCAACACTGTACAGCCTATGCACCTCATTTTGGGCCATTGCTCCTTAGCCAATTAAGCGGAGGGGCCGTGGGGCCAACGTCGATTCTTACCACACATAATGTTGCAGGGGGCACTCAAGTATATTTCCAATCTTCACTCAATGTTCTCTGTATTATTTGTTTACCTGTTTCACAAGGGTTTCTTCAGTTCTGGACTTCTATCATTAGCATTTCCTATTTGAGAGATTTTGAAAGGTTGCTGCCACTTGGGGCTACCTGAGGGTATTCTGTCTGGGCCCCATGCCTCTGTCTTTGTGCACAGTTCTTTTCCTTAACTCGTGAGAGTCACATAATCTAGACTGCTACCAGCCTTGCACATCTCTAATGCCCCCATTTCTTATGCAGGCAGAATGTGTTTATGACTAATAACGGAACAAAGTGCATTTGTATTTGTTACAGCCTGCCACTTTGTGCAAGACTGCGCCATTTGATAGGAGGTCAGTTCCAAAAGCTTGAGAGATCGGCAGAGAAAACAGTTGTGCTGTTTGAGTGACGACGTCTATTCAGTCTCATAGGCAGAGTCTTCGAGAAGCACAAACGTGGACTGAAAAAAGAATCTGAAGAGAACAGGATTGCTCAAAAGGTCCAAGTCTGAAGACTGGGAAACAAATGGGGGGTGAACCCGGGGTACAATGTCCTTCAGTGCCATATTCATTTGAGGACAGGGAAAACGTCCATGACACCATAGGTCTCGGCCTCATCTACAGCAACATACTAGCTTTTGCTGTACACATCCTTGTTTACAGTGACTACTATAAAACCGTTTTGCATAATTGTCCATGGTAGAAATTGTATTTACAGGTAAGACCTGTCCTGTTGACTGCATTAGACACACCATGCAAGCCTGTAGATCTACCAAGGGCTTACCGATGGCAGCATTGTCTGCCAGCTCATCATCCACAAGCGTTGTTGCCATAGCTTTGCCTACCACTGGTCCGTCCACATGCCTGTAGGCGGCAACATCATCAGTAGTTGCTATGAGACCCTTACCCATGGAATTTCCATTGGAGATGGCCCTGTCGACGATAGCAAGACAGATGAAAATGCTTAAAGGCCACTCACAAGACCAAGGTTCAAAGGTTCACTCAGAACGCCACTCAGATATCCTCCCCTCACACATGACAGGGGGACAAGGTGACCTTTTGCACATAGGTCCATCTTTCCCACCTATCACTCACTTGACATTCTTCCAGAAGAGATTCAGGATCTCCATATATATGCAGACATTGAGATTCTGCAGGAAGAAGACTTGGCTAAAAGCCAGGATAGCTCGAAAGGATCAGTCGTGAATGAGATTTGAGCTGTAGAAGCCCTATAGGTTTAATGGACCCTGTTCTGTCCACCCTCTAACCAGGCATACCTCCTATGACTGTATCCTAGAAACCTCAAATAATCAACATCATGGCATCACTGGATCACTTTCACAGCAAATGCTTCTCTCTGTGCAGTGCCTAATGTCATTGCAGACATTAGTTTCTCATTTGAATACGAGATTGCCAGGGTCCATGCCTGCTGAGGCTTTAGTCGATTGTCTGCTCAGATGCCGCCACCTGTTTCGACACACATCAGTCCACATCCAGCACTGTTGAGGCAAACCCTTGTAGTGCCACCAGTTGTGGCTCCACCAGCACTGCAGATGCCTATCTCCATACCTGTTGAAATCACAGAAACTGCCAATTTTGTAAGCAATTCTCTGCAAGCGGGGTGGCTCGGGAAAGGGGTTTCGATTTACTGGTTTGATGAAGAAGCCCCATTTACAAACCTAAGATTTCTAGGAGAGGACTTTTTCCATGACTGTGACCATGTAACCCCACCAGCGGAGCCACAGTGAATAGAAATAGAATCACTTCAGAGAACACAGGAAGTCATACAGAAGGACGAAAGTACATGGCCGACAGACTTGTGTGAAGCTGTGACGTCAAGAGAGCAGAGGAGAGCTGACCGGCATGAAGCACCGCACACCACAGAAAGGCAGGTCAAAAGAGTACCAACCAAGCTGATAGACTTTTGATGTACCTTCACGAAAAGGAATTGCAGGAAGAGGATTTCACAGCGGGGTGAGGGTGTAGGAGTAAGACTCTGACACAAGCGTGGCATGTTGATTGGCAAATATTTTTATTAATAACAAAAATCAGGGGGTACTGGAGAAAATCATAACTAACCCTATGTCTAAGAGGGGTATCCCGGCCTCAACAAAGCTAGCTAATGAAACTGTGTCAGAATATCCAAAGAAAAACTTGCCGTCCTGTGTCCAAATCCTAATCTTTCCCTCAGACGCCAAACTCAACATAAGGTGAAAAGGGAACTATCCCTTGGCTGTCAACTGCAGCCTAGCTTTGCAGTTCAAAATAAAAGTTCCAAAAAGGTGTAGAAAAGAAAACATAATTCAACAAGCTCCAGGGCTTGGGTCCTTCCCCAGAGTCTCTTCAGGTTTTAGCAGAATGTCTCTTTTTCTTTACTGTTGAAAATGGGTCTCTGACCCTGGTTGTCAGATCCAGCCCCCATGTGTTGTGACAAAGTAGAACAGCCTAGATCCTCTCCCAAGATGTGCTGAGGGCCTCTGCCCCTTTCTAAGCAGACACGGCTTTCAGGTACTATGTGACAAAGAAGAATAGCCTGGTTCTCTCTTCCAAGCTATGCCGAGGGTCCCAGACCCTTTCATGCTGCGATGACAAAGAAGTCCTGATCTCCCTCTTAATTGCTTTGGCGCCCAGAACCTGCTCACAGTACCACCTTGTCTACTCTCAATGTTCTCACAGTTCTTTCCCTGCCCTTCCACTGACAGTCTTGGTTTACTCTCCTGCCAAAGTTATGGGTGTCACTTGCACACATGGACTTCATATTACTCTTTATTACTATTGTGTAGGTCCCAGATCCCCTTCAATTGGTTATTCTAGCAGTTCTCTTTCTCTTCTACCCACAGCCTTGGTTTACTCCCCTGCCAAGGTTTGTTTGTTTGTTTATTAATTTGTATGGTGCACCAAACCCAAAGGTAGCTGGGCGCAACAGAGAACAGAATACATGGATACTTAAAGCTTGGTTACAACAGTGAGGCACAAGGTACATACGAAACATTACAGGTAATTATCTGAGCAAATCTATTGAAGGAATATAATATATACAAGCAGACTAGGTTTGATCTTCAGGGATTGCCAATTAAGAGGTTAATCTTGGGGTTTGTTGGAGTGTAGCCATGTGAGAACGTTCTGTCTGAAGCTATAATACGATTGATCTATTCTGATGTCAAGTGGGAGAGCATTCCAATACTTAACCAGGAAGCTCCTGCCGCCTGTTTTTTTTTAGCCTGAATTTGGGTATCTGTAGGCAGTAGCAATTGGTAGTTCTGGTAGGGACGGTCGATGTTCTTCTCACTATTCTCTCCGCAAGGTACGAGGGAGCTGCATTGTTAAGGCATTTGAAGGTTAATGAGGCTGTTTTAAGTGAGATCCTGTCACTAACTTTTAGCCATTTATGTTCTCTTCTTGTATTAGGGATGTGTTCCCTAATGGGTAAGTTAAGGGCAGTTCTAAGGGCATTCTTTTGGAATATTTGAATTTTTTCAGTGATTTATTTGTTGGCTCCCAAGTACAGGGCATTGCAATAGTCAAGGGTGGAAAGTATTAGGGCGTTGGCAAGGATGATACAGCTAGCTTGTGTAAGGAAAGCTCGGCATGCCCTAATGAGTTTGCAAGTATAGGCAGTGGAGGATGCTAGGGAGTTAACTTGTTTCTTCAGCGTCAAGGTAGAGTCAAGGTAAAAATCTAATGTTTTCACTACCTTGGCTACTGTAAATGTGTTGCCATCAATGTTGAATGCAGAATAGTTTGGGCTAAGTTTTTTTTAGGTTGGCAGCAGAACCGAGGAGTAGGATTTCAGTTTTGTCATCATTCAGGCATAGGTCATGAATGGCCATCCATGTCTGAATAATGAGATATATTTCATTTACCAAGACAAAGTGGCCTGAAAGGGGAATAATGATCTGAGTGTCATCTGCATAATTTGTGTAGGTGACACCCAATCTGTCCAATTTGTCAAATAGGGGCTTGGTAAAAATGTTGTACATAGTGGGCGAGACGCAAGAACCTTGGGATACACCGCAAACTATGTTGATAGGGTCCGCTGATGCCGATGTAGAGAAAACTCTCATGGTGCAGTTGTCCAGAAATGATTGAACCCAGGCTGTGGCCTCGATGGAAAAAAAGGGGCAGCCGATGCCAAGTGTTCGCACAGGACAGTGTGATCCACCAGGTCAAAGGCCGCCGACAGGTCAAGGAGGAGTAGCATGGCGGTGTTTCCCTTGTCGTTGAGCTCGTCAATCTGTACTTTGAGGTCAATTAAGGCTGTCTCTGTGCCATGTTGCGGGAAAAACCCAGATTGGCGGGCACCTAGAAGCTGGTTGGATTCAAGATAGCGCTGGATTTGTAAATAAGCTACTCTATCTATTATCTTAAGAAGGAAAGGTACCGTGGTGACAGGCCTGTAGTTGGTAGGGATAGAGGGGTCTAGGGTTTGCTTCTTGAGGAGAGGTAAAACCCATGACTCTTTTCGGTTGCTTGGGATGGTGTTGGTAGAGAAGGAGGCATAAATCAGTTTAGTTATGAAGGGGGCTAGGTCTCTTGCCGCATCCTTGATTAGTTGAGCTGGGCAGTTGTCACCCTTACAGTTGGAAGGTTTGAGTGATGCAATAATCTTTTCAGTTTCCTGAATGGAGACTTTGGCAAATTTGAATAGGTCAGGGCCTAATGAGTTTGTAGTGGGGCTGGAGAGTGGTGTCTCGTTGGAAGTGAGGGAGGCTTTTTTAATTGAGATTTTGGTTTGAAGTGTTTTTATTTTATTAGCTAGAGCATTTTGGATGCTGGTGCACCATTGTTTGTTTTTGGGTGTGTTGTCAAGTGGGGGTACAGGGGATCCCAACTCCCTTAGGATGGCGAAGAGTTCCTTGGTGTTGGAACTTGCGTTGCAAATCCTTTCATTGAAGAGATTTTTTTTTTGTGAGTAGGATTTCTTTTTTGTAGTTGTTAGTGAAGTGTTTAAAGGAATGGTTCGGCCAAAAATTTTTATTTAAAAAATAACGATTGCCATTTTTTTTTGTCCCTATGTAAAATTTTGAGCAATTCAAGCTCAAAGATAGCACATGGGGGCATCCATTTTGTGAAAGGGATGCCCGCCGCTGGGGTCGCTTTGGCTTTTGCTGCACTAATGAAGGAAAAGCCATCCAGCTGTAGTAAACAAAAGCTACAACTGGGTGCCTTTTCCTTCATTGGTGCCGGGACTCGGGGGACGCGGACCGGAGACTACAGGCAGAAAAGCTGCAGCTGCATCTCGGTAAGTGCTATTTTTTTTTTTTTTAAATACGCACTAGCTGCGTTTTTTTTTCTACGTTTTCCAGGCTGGAGGAGCCCGGAAAACTTAGAGATAAAACCGCAGCTTTAAAAAAGTTGTATTTATGTTTGCGGTAGCGTTTGAAGCAACCGCAAACATAAATACAACGTTATTGTGTTTGAAAACGCTGCGGTTTTTCTTTCTAAGTTAAAACCGCAGCGTTTTCAAACACAACCGCGTTGTGTTTCTGCCTAAATCTGCTTTCCCATTTGGGGCTTTAGGGCTCCCCGCGGGGAGCCCTAGAGCCCCAAATGGGAAAGCAGATTTAGGCAGAAACATTGCAGCATTTAGCATTGCGGAAAACAACCGTGTAGTGTTTCTGCCTAAATCTGCTTTCCCATTTGGGGCTCTAGGGAATGGGAAAGCAGATTTAGGCAGAAACACTGCAGCATTTAGCATTTCCCATTTGGGGCTCTCGGGCCCCCCGTGGGGAGCCCGAGAGCCCCAAATGGGAAATCAGCTGTAGGCAGAAACACCGCGGCATGTAAACACAACTGTGTTGTGTTTCTGCCTGCCTTTGCTTTCACTTTGGGTCTCCGGTGCTCCCCTGGGGGAGCACCGGAGACCCAAAGCGATAGCCACGGCAGGCAGCAACACAAGGCGGTTGTGTTTGAAAATGCTGCGGTTTTTCTTTCTGAGTTTCTCAGGCTCCTCCAAGCCTGAGAAACTTAGAAGAAAAAGCTGCAGCGTTTTCAAACACAACCGCGTTGTGTTTCTGCCTAAATCTGCTTTCCCATTTGGGGCTTTAGGGCTCCACGTGGGGAACCCTAGAGCCCCAAATGGGAAAGCAGATTTAGGCAGAAACATTGCAGCATTTAGCATTGCGGAAAACAACCGTGTAGTGTTTCTGCCTAAATCTGCTTTCCCATTTGGGGCTCTAGGGCTCCCCATGGGGAGCCCTAGAGCCCCAAATGGGAAAGCAGATTTAAGCAGAAACACTGCAGCATTTAGCATTTCCCATTTGGGGCTCTCGGGCCCCCCGTGGGGAGCCCAAGAGCCCCAAATGGGAAATCAGCTGTAGGCAGAAACACTGCGGCATGTAAACACAACCGTGTTGTGTTTCTGCCTGCCTTTGCTTTCACTTTGGGTCTCCGGTGCTCCCCCGGGGGAGCACCGGAGACCCAAAGTGATAGCCACGGCAGGCAGAAACACAACAGGGTTGTGTTTGAAAATGCTGCGGTTTTTCTTTCTGAGTTTCTCAGGCTCCTCCGAGCTGGAGGAGCCTGAGAAACCTAGAAAGAAAAACCGCAGCGTTTTCAAACACAACAACTTTGTATTTATGTTTGCGGTCGCTTCAAAAGCTACCGCAAACATAAATACAACGTTTTTAAAGCTGCGGTTTTATTTCTAAGTTTTCCGGGCTCCTCCTCCTTAGATAAGAAAACGCAGCTAGTGTTTATTTTTATTTTAAAAAAATAGCACTTACCGAGATGCAGCTGCAGCTTTTCTGCCTGTAGTCTCCGGTCTCCTATCTTTGAGCTTGAATTGCTCCAAATTTTACATAGGGACTTAAAAAAAAAAAGCCAATCTTTTTTTTTAATATTGGCTATCTATTTTTGAAATAAAATTTTTGGGGCAAACCATTCCTTTATGTTTAAGTTTATTTTCTTCAGACGGGGTGTACCACCATTGAGATTGTATGTGAGTAACACGTTTATCTCAAAGTTCGTACTCCTCCTTTTTACTGTTTGTGATACATTTCCACAGCATGAGTTCCAGACCTCCTTCATTTGGTCACCCTGTCCCAGTGAAGGTTCCTTCTGTGCTTTGCTTCGGGCCTCACACACCCTCTGGATCTCCCCA
This sequence comes from Ambystoma mexicanum, assembly GCF_040938575.1. NCBI lineage: Eukaryota > Metazoa > Chordata > Amphibia > Caudata > Ambystomatidae > Ambystoma > Ambystoma mexicanum. The sequence continues at coordinate 68,062,114 of NC_090939.1, forward strand.
ACTCTGGGGCTAGCCACCCGAGTGCCTGCAGGGTCTTGGCTGTCACCCTCCAGGTGTTTGCAGCTCTCCCACGATCTTCGGCAGCGTCTCTGAAACACTGGGGCCTCTACCGGTCTTCGGCGCGTCTCCTCTGCAGTTCCGCTGTGGTGTTCCTGCACTCCAGTGGCTACGATCACCGGCAGATATCTCTCCTCTTTTCCAGTCTGTTTTCTGCTTCAGGGGCCTCCAGTGAGTACGCCTGTCTCCCGGACTGCTTGGCTGCACGTAGCCTGCCAAGCTCTAGGCCTGAGTCGAGAACAAAGATGCCATCGTTCTCTGCCCTTTCTGCTTTTGAATCACAGCTGGCCAATAGGATCATTCAAAAGACGAGAGTGGTGTTTTCGATCTTGTCTGTAATCTGCACTACTCTTGGCCTCTTCCTCATCCTATTATTTCTTACTTGGGATATATTACATAAGTACATGGGGGCATTAGGTAGTGTGGAGCTGGAGGGATTTTGAATGAAGTTAGGACGGTCAAAGGGGTACCACGTCTTCCTGGAATTGTTGCTGCTCTCAATGGGGTCCTCCCTCCCCATGCAATCCTCCTACTGAGTACCACCGCGAGGGGGGCTATCGGGCAGCGGCCTCACCTCCCTGGCCTCATGGGAAGGGGCTCGCCCATCTTAAGCAGTGACGATACCTTGGGATTTGTCACAGAGGCTACTTGGAGATCGAAGCTGGTGACTAGTGAGAAGGGGCATGTGAGCAAAAGTCTCAGAAAAAGGCAGTGCATCCAACCACCAAGTACAGGGAGATGACACTGAAAGCACCTAAAATACTGTGAGGGTGACGGACAAGGAAAGCCCATAGGTAGATGAGTGTGAGAGACAATATGCTTGAGAGGTACAGAGAGGGGAGTGACCAGGGGAGCACGAATGCGGTGGTAGAGGGTTACCTCAGTAAAGGGGAAGATGAGAAACACCAAGGAAAAGTAATGAACAATTGCATGTTGGCAGTGCAGTTTTATCGCTCCAAAAGCGGAAAGCTAGAAAATCAAGTAACATTGTGTGTAGGAAGTTGTGGTTCTAACATTCCAAAAACTGAGCGCACTTATCGCTTAGAAGTGAAAGGGAACCAAGACCTGAGTTCCAAGAATATTTGTATGTTGGGGCCTCTGACCCCTACATCCCATGAATATTGTTACAGCATCTCTGGCACTGAGACTGTGCCTACCACAACTCCCGAGTCCAGCACATTTGGTGATATTTGCAAGAGAAATGGTATCCCTAAAACAAATAAAGAAATCCAGAGGTGATACATCCTTATTCTAAAACTCATCAGCAGAAGCGCAAGTGGCGCAGACCATTCTTAAGGAGCCAAGAGAACTGTAAAATGGTACTGGTGGTTTCAACCCTTAGAGACTCTGGGGGGAAAAACACCAGAGACTTTACCTCATGCAACCATCAAGACGGAGAGGGAAACAAGAATCAGATCACAAAGAATCCCACCAGCTAAGGGGAAGACCAAGGCCATTCAAAGAAACAAAGACAAGTATTCATTTTAAACTTTTTCCTTGTACCTGGACCCTCCGTACCTGTTCCCCTCCTCCTTGGCCCCCCTCCTTGTCTTTGGAACTGCCTTGTGCCTCGACCCGGACCGTGTATTGGATTCTGTGTTTTGGATTGCCCTTTTGTACGTTTCTGCCGGATTAATGTTGAAGACCTTGGACTGCTAAAAGGACTGCCTTGTCTCTGCCTCGATTGCTGTGCCCCGCTTCTTGAACCTGACCGTTCCTGAACGGTTACTGCTGTGGATATGGAAAACCAAAAACTCTTGGGTTGTCTTGGATCGTAGGATTCTTTGGGAACTGTGATTTTTACGTTCTGTACACGGACTAGAGATTGCCGCAGTGTACTTAGACGTCCTTGTGCCGTCGGGTTAGGGTGTACCTTTCTTTTTCCCTTGGAATCCGGACCTGCCTCATCTTGCCTTGCTGCTTGGAACTTCCTAAAACCCTAAATCCATGGTTATGGTAAACCCGCAAAGGGTTTCTTGTTGTGGTGTATCTAATTAAGGGGAGGGGGCTAAGATAGATTGATTAAGGTCAGCATAGCACTACGTTTCACACGCCCAGTCCAAAACTGTATGCACTGGGTATACTTCGTTTTCTAGAGAAAGAGTGGTTGCCCTGCATATACACGTTGTGATTAACCTCGCTTTTCGTTTGTAGGTTCACTGTGTGTCCTGCCCTACGCATCTCGTCCTGCCTTCTTGACACCTGCTTCTACGGCCTCGATCCTGTGGCAGCTGTCTCCTAGTGCGACATCTCTGTCCCATCTGGTATCCTTTCTTTCCCCTGATTTGCTGCTCTGGTTGTCTGATAACAGGACCAGAGGGGTGCATCAGGTAGAATAACTTGTCCACTACACTACATGGGCAACTCGGATCCTGACACACCACGACCCACCTCACTCAACATGAAGCAATGGCTCCCAGAATTGCAGTTACACCACCAGAATGTTGCAATGTCTTGCACACAGCCAGAGCCTCCTAACCTACAAACCTGCCAGCTGAAATGGAAACATATTTTGGGCCTGGTGCATGCTTTTCTGCCAACATACTGTTTGGCATTCTTCCCCAGAAGATTTTACCATAGCTGTTTCTGCTGTCAAAATTAGCTTATTGTATTCATCCGCCAGAGAATACTTGACCTCTCCATCCAGACACACCAGAACCCTGTGACCCCTTTTTCTCGATTCAGAGATGATAATGCAAAACGTGCTTGATATTAATCATTTCACAATTTCCTCAATCCACAAACCTGCCCAATCCTGGCAACTCAACGTTTTAGTCTGGCCTGATGTCCCATTCATTTGAATCTACGCACAAGAGTGACTTGAATTTAGTTTCTTGGAAGACGGCTTTCTTTGTGGTCCTCACAGGCACAACCTGGAGAATATGGGAGATGAAGGGTTTTCGTGGTTAAGGAACTGTACCTCACATTTTTTAAAGGTACGGTTATGCTGCAAACTGATCCAAAATGTTTGACTGAGGTGTTTTCCGGATATAAACTTAGCACACCAGAGCTATGTGCTACCTCATCTCTTCAGCAAGCTTTGCATTTGCTAGTTAAAGGCAATCTCAAATATTACATAAAATAGCTGTCTGTGGTGTTAGTCTCTTCTAATCAGGGAGCGATGTCTCAAAAGAAGGACTTTCAAGATGGATCACTGCTACTGCTGCATTGTATCAGAAGGCAAACAGACCCTGCAGAGTAAAACACAAGCTAATTATAGGAATACAGTTTTTGCTCTGATGAGTAACATTTACTGCTTGCCAAAGTTGCGCTGATCTGTGAGCCGTCAAAGCGATCTTATATGGTGTGAAAGCACCCTTGATGTAAAGTATCCCTTGGGATAACCTTTAAGAAGGACTACCTGAAGAACCAGTGCTCCTATATATATTAGCGATCATGGATGAGTATTTCGGTCATTCCCATGAAAGGGTGTTTAACAGTGATTGGAGTACAAAGTCATAAAGGGAATAGAATTGTGGAATAAGGAGTTCTCCAGCACAGAGTCTAGTATGGATTCACATGCTCATGAATATTCCCAGTCGTCAGGCTGGGAATCCTCGGTAAAAGAAAAAACAGTTTCACTTTAAAACTGTATTTCTCTAATACAATCACTGTCCTCTGGGTCATGCTGCCCCCATCAAATGACAGTCCTATGCCTAAATCCCACCTCTGGCAGCCATCATCAGATTTTTACTGCACGCTTCAGTGTCGAGAGTCCTCGAGTTGCTCACTGAGCTATTTGTATGTTATTTCCATGTATTTTCACAGACAATTCCGATTTTTATTTTTCACCAGAGCCTGTCTGCTCTCTTTCCTCATCAGCCGGCAACGGGGACCCATTGTCGGTGAAGTTTTGCGCCCCGCAAGGGCGAAGATTAATCTAAGTTTCTGGAAGCCGGCTTGGGTCTACTTCGCACCCTCCGACATATCAGAGGAGAAAAAAGAGGGAAGGGCCCTCTTCAGGCCCTGCACCAAATGCAGGCTACAGAACGTCTTCATGGAGGACAAACATATACAATATCTTTACTGCTTGCACCCTGACCACAAAGAGGTGAAGTGCGAGATACCTGTGCTTCTCAAAGAAGACTATGAAAGACCAGCATAGCAGGCTGGCTGCATGTCTCAATTCGAACAAGGCCTCTGCCCCATGCTGCGAGTAGGGTCATGCCTCACCCAGGACCAGCCGTTTCAAAGAGCAGTCTCCCTCTGGGAAGAGGTCAAAGGCCTTTGAGCTCGCCCCCAACCGTGGGGGTCCAAGATAAGGCCAAGAACCGCAAGTCCAATTCCACAGGGTTTTCCGCTGATGCGGGTCCCAGGTTGGATAGGCCGCAATCTCTATCGCCGTCCGCCTCTGTAGGCAGCCTGCCATCGGGCTCCTCATCCACCCTGGCCAAGTTACGGAAGAAATCAGAAAAACCGAGGCCGGAAGAATAGAAGAAGTATGCGCAGGCCAAGCAGGCTCAACTGGTGCAGCCAAAGTCCCCGTCAACCACTTCGTCGACGACCGCAGGGCAGTAGGTGCCGATCCGACGTAGGTGGCTACTATGGCCCAAAGGGTATCCCTGCCTCCAAGGCGCGACACAGCCGCCGAGGCGGCAGCGAAGACTGCAAGCACCCCAGGGGGAGAAGGCACCGGCCCAGACCCCGGTTCAAAACCCTCAGGGAGGAAAAGGGCGAGGAGGCCCCAAAACAGCCCTCCAAGGTTCACATTCAACCGATGGACATCTCATCCACGGACGACGACCATCAAGAGTCCGTCCATATGGTCCAGGAGGACGACGGCGGCGCAGGACCTAGTGATCCATTGTTCCCTTAGCAGTCAAGGGACATCTCCATGGACATCCTGTCAACTCTCCACACCCTGGTGACGGAGATCCAGCAGAGGCTGCCCCCAGCACCGACACCTGAGAGAGAAAAGCACCATCCGACAGCTCCACATCAGCCTCCTCCACCACGTTGGGCCCAACTCCACCAGCGGACCCGGATACTCACATGAACACTGGCACAGACACGGCCACGGGAACCGACGAAGATGATGACTTTGTCCTGGCAGTTGATGAATCACTGCACCTGGACGCCCCTTATAGTCTCTTCACCAGACGAGGTGGGATCATTCCACTCAATGATCTCCAGGGCCTCCAAGCTGTTTCAGCTGGTGCCCGAGGAAACCATGAAAGAGGGCTTCTTTATCAACGACGAGAGTCCAAGAGGAAGACTATCATGGCGGTGCCCTTTCTGAACGACATTTAGGAGGAAGGACTAGCCCTCATGAAGAACCCATGCATGGTTCCAAACAAGCGAGACATGTTAGAGAAGAAATATAGGGTGCCGGACTCTGCACCCAAGTGCTTGAGGTCACAACCGTCGCCGGACTCAGTAGTGTCTGCTGCCGCAAGGAAACGTTCGGCCAACCCGGCTTCATCATCATCAGTTCCCCCCGGACAGCGAGGGGAAAAAGATGGATGCCATGGGGAAGAGAGTCATTTCACGGCAGCATCCACGATCAAGGAGGCCAATGCTCTTGCTATCTTGGCCCAATACGACCGGGAGCTTTGGTACAAGCTGGGCCCGATTCTAGAATTCCTCCCCAACGCCAAGAAGATGGAAGCTCTTGCCCTCTTCAAGGAAGGGGCGGTGGCGTCGGACCATGCCATTACAGTGGCAATAGACATCACTGACACAGGTTTCCGGCAGATGGGAAACAGAGTCTGCCTTAGTCGGCAGGGATGGTTGAAACCTACAAACCTTTGTCAGGATGTACATGCAACAGCGCTGGACATGCCCTTCGAAGGAGAAAATCCCTTCAAGCCATAAAGACAGAGGTTCTTCAGCGAGTGGAGGAAGATCACCACCGACAGATGGGTGCTAGACGCTCCGTATTCCACTGGTTCTTTGTCTGGAGCTCCACATCCCTCAGCTCCTGGAAGAAGGGCGAGCCATGTAACGGAAAGGAGCGATAGCGCTCGTTCACCAACTTCTCTGGGGCTCTGTAGTCTATTCCAAATACTTTCTGGTAAGAAAGAAGACAGGGGGTTGGAGAGCCATCCTGGACCTGCGTAATCTGAACAAGTACCTGAAGTCCCAAAAATTCACGTTGCAGCACATGCTCGGGCAACTGGAGGAAGGGGATTTCTTGACGTCATTGGACCTAGAGGACGCATACTTCCATGTCCCCATCCACAGGAAACATCGAAAGTTCCTATGGTTTGTGGTACAAGGCCAGCACTACCAGTTCAAGGCCCTACCATTCGGCTTGAAATTCGGCCCCAAGAGTGTTTACAGAATGCCTGACCCTGGTGGCGGCCCATCTGCCGCTGCAGGGCATACACGTATGCCCCTACCTGGACGATTCGCTGATATGTGCCCGCTCTCAAGATCTGGCCGACGAGCACACGAAGGAGACCGTCCGACTTCTGACAGAGCTGGAATTGTCCGTAAACTATCCAAAGTCCTGCTTGACACCATCGCAGAACATGCTGTTCCTCAGTGCCAGACTCAACACAGTGAATTGCCTGGCGTCGCCCTCGGAGGAGAGGCCAGCAGCCATTCAAAGGAAGGTGCAACAACTGTCGTAGGCACTGACGACCACGGTGCGGGCCATCAAATCGTTCCTGAGCAGGATGTCATCCTGCATCTACCTAGTCTGTCTATGCAGGTTGCAGACGCGACCTCTACAGGAGTTCTTGGATGCAGGTTTTGCAGACAAGATCCCTCTGAATGAGCAGTTCTGGCGGGCGATGTGGCTTCCAGAGGAGAAGGATCTGCACATCAACATCCTGGAGCTACAGGCAGTGTTCTGACCCTCAAGTCTTTCCTACCGTCTCTGAAGGGCAAGGTGGTGAGGATCTTCATGGACAACACCACCACCATGCTCTACATCAGGAAGGAAGGGGGCACTCGATCCCCAGCATTCTCCAAGGAAGTTCAGGACTTGTGGCACTGGGCTTTCAGACAGGGGATGTTCCTCGCCCCTCTCCACCTGGCAGGCATCAAGAACACCATTGCAGACTCCCTCAGCAGTGAGCTGTGGTCCTGCCACGAATGGGAACTTTGTCAGGATCAGGTGGATCACCTGTTCGTCAAATGGGACAGACCCCTGATCGATCTTTTTGCAACAGCAGCGAATGCCAAATTCCAGAAGTTAGCCAGCAGATTCCACCAACCCAGGAGCTTGGTGGACGCGTTCTCCTGCTGATGGGAAGATCTATTTCTGTACGCTTCCCCCCACCCGTTTCCTCTCCTGTTACATGCCATCAAGACACTCAGACAGTGTCGATGCAATATGACACTCATCGCCCCGGCATGGCCAAGGCAGATTTGGTATCTGGACCTGCTCAGCCTACCAGCCTCGCCTACAGTCAAGTTGCCAATACTTCCGGATCTGCTCACCAGAGAGGGAGGCACAATCCTTCATCATGACCCAGGATCGCTGTGCCTGAAGGCATGGCTCTTGCAGCCTTAGATTTTGGAGGTTATGAGTTGCCAATGGACTGCAGGGAAGTCCTTGCCAAAGCCAGGGCGTCGTAGATGCTAAATTGCTACAATGGAAGCGTTTTGCTACGTGGTGCCGATTGCAGACGATTACCCCTCTGAGGGTCATGGCTCCACAGATTCTTCCATACTTGCTGTCCTTAGAAAAAGCTGTACTGGCTCACGCTTCCATCAAGGTGCACCTGGCTGCCATCTCATGCTACACCAGATCCCCGGGTAGATCCTCGCTGTGGTCCTACAGGCTCATCAAGGGGTTTCTCAAGGGGCTTTTCTGATCTTTCCCGCCGGTGAAGGCTCCTGCCCCGGCATGGGAACTCAACGTGGTCCGGACAAGGCTCAGGGAGGCCCCTTTTGAACCTATGCATCAAGTACCACTCAAGGTTCTCTAGTGAAAAACAGCTTTCCTTGAGGCCATCGCCTATGCCGGACATGTGGGTGAGATCCAGGCCCTATCCTGCAAGCATCCATATCTGACTTTCCACAAATTGACGGTGGTACTGCATACACACCCCTCCTTCATGCCGAAGGTTCAGTCGGAATTCCTTTGGTGTTGCCTGTTTTCTTCCCGAAGCCATTGGAGCTGGCGGAGAGGGTCTTGAAGTTCTATGTGACGCACACAACGAGTTTTCAGAAGACTTCTCAATTGTTTGTGAACTTTGGGCCTGTGAACCATGGGAAGGCCTTGTCCAAGACTTCCATTTCAAGATGGCTCTCCGGCTGCATCATGCTCGGTCATCGGCTGGCGAATCGGCCATTGCACCAGAGCGATCGCTGCGACAACGGCGTTCTTTTCTGGTGTGCCCATGTTTGACATCTGCAGGGCTGCAACGTGGAGGTCCACGCATACCTTCACGAATTTCTCCAGCATTGGCTCTTTCATGGACTCACATGCTTTGAATATTCCCCGTTGTCAGGCTGGGAACCTCGGTCCTTTTTAAAATTGTGTTTTCCCGTGGAAAATTTCGAACCTTTTGTGTCCTATCAACATCTTTTTGAATGCTTAGCAACCAGTCAATAGGACGTAGTGTATAAATAGGCCCGCCCCCACGGCTTCCCTTCAGATTTCAACCATCTCCAAAGTGTTGGGATCACCTTGTGCTCGTTTTGATTCTACACGTGTTGGTGTGTTGTGGTTGTTTTTCCCAATGTCTTCAGGAAAAGCTTTGTTTTGGCCCAGCGCGACTTGCGGGCTGAAGAAGGTGTATGAAGGGGACGGGCACATGGTTTGCCTCTATTGCCTCTACCCTCATCACTACGTCGTTTCCTGCGACATCTGTAAAGGCTTCTCTCAGAAAACGCTAAAAGACCGCAATCGGTGTGGTGTGTTGGCTAAACGAGGGTACCTGCCCTTCATCTGAGGTGGGATCAGTTCGTAGCCTGGCGTCTGAGAGACCTGCTCCAACAGTTCCTCGCTGGTCGGTGTTGGCTGAACCACCGGCTAAGAAGTCTCACCCTTCCGGTGCAGAGAAGAGTGGTCGCCCTTCTTCGGGCAAACACCTGACGAAAGGGGCTCCTTCATCTTCCAAGCATGGTCATTTGGACCAGTCCCGTAGGTCGGAGGCAAGGCCTCAAAAAACGTCTTCATCAGTGAAGGACAAAAAGGACTCTTCGAAACGCTCCTCTTCAGGAGACCATCGTAGGTCATCCTCCAGTAGAGAGTCGTCGAAGCATCGATCCAGTGGGACCAAACGGATGGGATCACCTGAAAAAACTATGCCACAAGTGTCGGTGCTGTCGACAGGAGTCCCGTCGTCGACGGTTTCACTGCTGGCTACGGTGTCTGCCTCCACAAATGTGTCTTCGGCTCCGTTGGCTACGGTCAAAGAAGGCCCGAGGTTTTCGTTGTCGACGGACAACTTGCTACCAACGTGTGGGGCGTGGCAGCCTTTGGCTTTTGACGCCCTTATGCCTGAGACTCTGCTACAGCAGGAGGCGGCCCTTTCAGTGTCATCAGTGGAGGATGAATGGGAGCCAGTGGTGAACCCAACGAGCCTCGGCTTACAGTATGTTGGCCCTTCGACGACGACGGGAGTGGAGTCTGATCCATCCACATATCCTCTGGTGAACCCGCAGTCGATGCTGTCGCTCCAAGTCCTATCTACACTACAGTCCCTGTTGAGTCAACTAGATTCAAGATTGCCTCCTCTAGGTGCGGCCCCGGTGGCCCCAATCGTCGACGCAGCAGGTGTCCCTCCGCGTTCAACATCTGCAGCCGAGTTGCCGACTCTTCGGCCGATGAGCGAAGAGCCTCCTCGTTCCCATCCGGAAGAGGGTGAGCTGCCGGACTCTGATTCGGACTATGGACCTCAGACTCTATCTCTAATTTCCCCTTGTCGCCGTCGAGAGACCCAACGTGGGAGTTACATGTGGAAATGGAAATGCCTCGTAGTCCAGCACAACCGTCTCCTCCGGATGATGTGGGGGCATTCCATGCCATGATGGTAAAAGCCTGTATTGAATTTCATCTGACCCCACAGGAGGAAAGGAAGGAATGTTTCCTATTTGACCTCATGGGCAAGAGACGAAAGGCGGTTTTCTCCGTTCCAATCCTGGACCATGTCTGGCAGGAGGGCCTAGGCACAATGCACCATCCCTTCTCAGAACCATCAGTCAAAGGGAGGCAAGAGAAGAAATTTAAGGCCCCAGACGTGACGCTGAGGTGCTTGGTTTCGCAACCCACCCCTGAATCAGTTGTGTCGGCGGCGGTGAGCCGGAAAGCCAGAACCCAGCACAAGTGTACTACATCTCCTGACAGTGACGCTAGAAGACAGGATGCCTTCGGAAAGAAGGTTTTGACAGTGGGGCGACGACAGTAAAGGCGGTCAACTCGTTGGTGATCATGGCTCACAATGATCGCGAGATTTGGCATCGACTGGCCCCTCTGTTAGAGCACCTACCTAAGAAACACCGAAAAGCTGCCATGCTGCTGGTACGTGAAGGTGAGGAGGCGTCGAATCACAGCATTAACATCGCTGTGGATTTAGCAGAATCTGGTTTCAAGCAGATTAATAATGGTGTAGTACTGTGTCGGCAAGCCTGGCTGAAGTGCACAGACTTTAGACCAGACGTTCATTACAAGGTTTTGGACATGCCCTGTGATGGGGAACAATTGTTTGGAGGAAAAATCGACGAGGCCCTCAAGGGCATGAAGGAGGACTCCGACACAGCGAAATTGTTGGGGGCCTTACAGAGTGGGCGGTCATTTCGCCCCTTTCGCCCCTTCTGTGGAGCATCAGGAAACACCCGATTTGCTTCCTCCAGAGACCGGGGTTACGGCTGGTCTGGATACTCCTCACAAGGGTATAGATGGGCAGTACAATGGATGCGAAAGAGCCGAGATTTTCAGGCATCCAGAAGGAGAGGGGGACATGCCTCTTCTGCCAAAGTTAGACAAACTAAATCACAACAATGACTGTCTTCGGAGAAATGTGCTGGGGGGCAAAGTAGCTCTACACATCGACGAATGGAACAAGATTACATCAGACCGCTGGGTATTGGACACAGTACGGTTGGCCCACTCTCTGGAATTCAAGGGCTCACCGGTTCCCATTCCTCCCGTGTACTCTGTGCAACCTCATCTTCACATCTTGCAGCAGGAGGTTGTACTTATGCTACAGAAAGGGGCTATAGAATTGGTTCCAGTGGCCGAAAGAGGTGAAGAAACCCAACGGCAAGTGGCGACTCATTCTGGACCTTCGGGCGCTGAACAAGACTGTGCAACGCCTGAAGTTCAAGATGGTCACACTTCGAGAAGTCATTCGGTCGGTGCAGCCGGGTGAATTTCTGGCCTCGTTAGATTTACAAGACGCATGTTTCCACATACCCATGCGTCAATGGCACCGAAGATTTTTGCGATTTGTAGTAGGTCAAGAGCATTCCAAGTCCCGAGTGCTCCAGTTCGGTTTGAAATCGTCCCCCAGGACTTTTACGAAAATGTTTGGTGCCAGTGGTGGCATGGCTCCGACAAGAAGGTCATCACGTCTACTCTTACCTCGACGACTGGCTGGTGCGAGGCTCGTCTCCGGGGGCGATGCAGGCAAGTCTCAGCGCTACCATGCAGCTGTTGCAATGACTAGGCTTCGCCGTCAACTTCGAGAAGTCATATCTATCTCCCTCCAGGAACTTGATATTTCAGGGCACAGAATTTCAGACTCAACTAGGCCTGAGGCCCTCCGTCAAGAGAATTCAAAAGCTCAAGCAAAAAGCAGCAGAGTGGAAGGTCAGAACAAGAGTGTCGGTCAGAACATACATGTCACTATTGGGAGCCATGGCGTCCTGCATTCCTTGGTGAAGAACTGTCGTCTGTTCATGAGGCCGGTGCAGGAGTTCCTTGCAAACCGGTGGACTCAGAGTCGCGGATTGTGGTCCGACAAGATGGTGGTGAACAGCAACTTAGTGGACGCTCTTCGATGGTGGCAGCTCTTGGACAATCTGGATCGGGGTGTGCCGTTGCTGGAGCCGGTGTTTCAGGCTACAATTGTGATGGATGCCTCCCAAACAGGGTAGGGAGTGCATCTGGGGATCTTCCAGGTTCAAGGTTTGTGGTCTCGGGTGGAATCGAGTCTTCACATCAATGTGCTAGAGCTGAGAGCGGTTCATTGAGCCCTGAAATCGTTTCTGCTGTGCATACGCGGCTCCGTAGTGAGGGTGCTGACAGACAATACTACTATGATGTTTTACCTCAGGAAGCAGGGGGGGGCACTCATTCCAGGGTGCTCTTGAAAAAAGCTCAGGAACATTGGCTTTGGGCCCTGTTACACGACATCAGTATTGTAGTGTTTCATCTGCCGGGGGTGATGAATGTGCAGGCGGACTCGCTTAGCAGAGAGGTAAACCAACTCCACTAATGGCAGCTGAAGGAACAACAGGTGTCATTGATTTTCCGTAAATTGGGTTGTCCTTCGTTGGATCTCTTCGCCACGCGGGAGAACAAGAAGTGCAAGGAGTTTGCCAGCAGGTAGCCTCAGCCCGGGTCTCTGGGGGATGCGTTCTCGTTCCCTTGGACGGACCGGTTCGCTTATGCATTTCCTCCATTTCCACTCATTCGACAGACACTCTAGTGGATTCGGAAATACCCATGCTGTGTGATTCTGGTGGCCCCGTACTGGGCCAGGCAACCGTGGTTCTCGGACCTACTTCATCTATCCGTAGCGGAACCGATTTGGGTGCAAGTGACGCCGGACCTTCTGTCTCAGGACAAGGGCGCTGTCTGGCACCACCATCCAGGGTCTCTCAGCCTGACGGCTTGGCTCCTAATCTCTCTGAGTTTGGCCTACTGAACATTTCTGGTGACTGTCGCTGCATTTTGGAGGCGGATAGAGCTCCGTCCACGAATGTCTCCTATGCATGTTAATGGAAAAGGTTTTGTGTGGGGTGTAAGGGCCAGCCTGGGGTGGGTCCTTTCAACATATCACCGGAGCAAGTTCTACCCTACTTGTTGCACTTGGCAAATAAAGGTTTGGCGTTCTCCTCCATAAAAGTACACTTGGCAGCAATTTCTAGATTCACAAGGAATCGACATGCTATGCCTCCGTTTAGTGATCGTCTTGTCAAGCATTTTCTGAAGGGGTTATTTCGGACCTTTCCTCCAGTCAAGAAATTCCCTCCGGGGTGGAGCCTCAATGTGGTTCTGTCAGGTCTGCTGAGGCCCCCATTTGAACCTCTGTCATCGATGCCCCTGCAGTTCTTGTCGTGGAAGGTGGCATTTTTAGTGGCCATTACTTCGGCAAGGAGAATATCTGAGTTGCAAACTCTAGTGGTGGATCCTCCGTACTTAAGTTTCTTCAAGGACAAGGTGGTGTTGGCCACTAACCCGCACTTTATTCAGAAAGTGCCAACCAGATGCATACGCTGGATGTGAAAAGAGCATTGAAATTTTATCTGAGTCGTACTCAGGAGTTCAGACTTTCAAAACAACTGTTTGTGGCTTAAGGACCCTCCGTCAAGGGACGGGCAATCTCAAAGCAGGGACTATCTCGCTGGGTGTCATCGGCTATCTCGTTCTGTTACTCTAAGGTGGGAAAGCCTTTGGAGAGGCGTCCGAAGGCACACTCGACGAGGTCCATGGCCGATGGTCTGGGATTCCGCTGGTGGACATTTGCCAGGCGGCCTCGTGGTCGGTGCTGCATACCTTTACTCGGCATTACTGCCTGGAACAGCAGCTTAATGCGGATGTACAAGTGGGACGTGCAGTCCTGCAATGCCTGTTTCAATAAGGTAAGCCCCGCAGCTTTGGGGTATCTATTTGAATGTTATCTCTGCTGTTTTTTTTCTGGTCTCATGTATGTGATTCTGTGATGTATTGGTTTGCATTGCACGCCTCCATGCATGATTCCTACTGCTATGTAATCTATTCAAAGCATGTGAATCCATGAAAGATCCAATTCTAGAGAAGGGAGTAGTTTCTTACCTGTAACTCCATTTCTCCAGCGTTGGTATCTTTCATGGATTCACATGGGCCCTCTGGCCTCCCCTGCATGCAAACCAGGTTCGGTTCCTCTACTTGGGAGGTTAAAATGTGAAGGGAAGCCACGGGGGCGGGGCTATTTATACCCTACGTCCTATTGGGTGGTGGCTAAGCACCCAAAAAGACGTTGATAGGACACAAAAGTGTCAAAGTTTTCCAGGGGAAACCGCTATTTTAAAAAGGACCGAGGTTCCCAGCCTGACGACGGGGAATATTCAAATCATGTAAATCCATGAAAGATAATAACGCTGGAGAAATGGAGTTACAGGTAAGAAACTACTCCCTTCTACTGAGTCTACAGGGATTCCAGGCAGGAGTCCAGGATTGGCCAGGCAGTGCTACGCAACCTGTTCGCTTGAGGTGAGTCTGTTCCAGGGCTAAGTGTTAATTGCTTCTGTTAAGTCTTGCCTCCTATGTGGTTGTGTAATGTGGTACTGCTGTGTATTCGTTATTCATTAGCATGTGAATCCATGGCCAACCCCATACTGGAGGAAGTGTAAGTTACTTACCTGTAATTATTGTTCTCCAGCATGGGTCTGGCATGGATTCCCATGCAAACCCTCCCTCCGGCCCCTCTGCAGCTCTTCCTGGTGATACTGCCACTTTACATGCTTACCAAATCTGAAGATGGCTGCCAGAGGTGGGGCTTAGGGAGAGGACTGTCATTGGATGGGGGCAGTATGACCCAGAGGACAGTGATTGGTTTAGAGGAGAAATACAGTTTTAAAGTGAAGTGAAACTGTTTTTTCCTTTTACCAAGGATTCCCAGCCTGATGACGGGGAATATTCATGTGCATGTGAATCCATGCCAGATCCATGCTGGAGAAATATAGTTACAGGTAAGTAACTTAAACCTATTGATATATCGAAATTGGACTATATAAGCAAATGGATTGGATGCTCATAACATGTTACAGTAATGCACATTATTTGCAGGTATATTTGATGGCAGCTAAAGAGGGGAATCACTGGGGTACTGTTGCTTGAAGATGGCAGGGGTACACCTTTCAGGTCAAGGCGTGTCTCTTTAGGTCTGGTCTAAAGCTCTGGAGAGTTCCAGTCAAAACAAAGAGACCCAGGTGGGAGGCAGCACAGGAGACAGATAGGTTAAGTAGTGCTTAAGAACTTAAAAAGGGGGTGGGAGAAGGAGATGGAGTAAGTGAGGTATGGGTCTGCGAGGGGGATTCATGCATAGACTTAAAAATGATCAGCATGAACCTGGGTAGTAGCATTGTGCATGTGCAGCCAACCTGCATGAAAGGGGTGGGGTGTGAGTAGCAAAGTTCACTACTATATTTAGAGGAGGTATAGAGTGGAAGGTCCAGGAGAAGACTGGAATAGTAGTCAATGTGACTGAGAACAATGGTACATATCAAGGTTTACGGTGGCTCAAAAGGCAGGGTACGGGCAGATTTTCTGGATGTGTAGAATGTTCAGTCTAGCCACTGTGGCCTTTGAGGTCAATTGCTCGAACTTGAGGGTTGCAGGAAGGCGAAAGTAGATCTAGGTGAGTGAAATGATGTATGGGATGAGGCTCGGGCTGTTTGTGGCAGGGAGGTAAAATACTCTGATTTGAGAAGGAGGCACTGAAGGCCCATCCAGTGGTGGATGCCCCAGAGATTGTCATATATACACAATGATAGATTAGGGGTGAAGGAGGGAAATTAGATGATGATTTAGGTGTTGTGTGCATATAGTTGATGGGAGAAGCTGGCGAGGTAGATACATTTTAAGATAGACGGCAGGTACAGATTGGTGGATCTAGACTGTAATCAGTAGCTGCAGATTGAAACTTGGCTGGCGATGGATGTAAGCACTGACCAGTCCTTTTCTCTGAGGCGTGAGGGAACCCAAAGCAAGAAGTGCTGACATTTCATCAGTATCCGTCATGTTCTCCCATACAGCTTGTCGTAAGTCTAATTAGGTATACTTGAGATTGTTTCCTGGTACCATTGTCATATAACATGTATTCATACTTGTGTGAGCTGTTGCCTTAACTTTCTTCCACGAAGTGCATGTGGACAATAAGAACAAAGTGGTGACTACGCCAGCGTTTATGTGTGAGACGGACTTGCATCATATCTTCGATGGAATTGGGGCCATGGTGAAGAATGTACTGAAACTTACAGGAAAATAGAGACCATCTGCCAACAGAGATACTTTAATCGACAAATCACATAGTGAAATTCAAACGTTCTCCTGTCTGCGGAAGACATAATGTGGGCACGGGATCTAAGTAACATTAGGGCTGCATAGAATAGGAACTCACAGGTCCTTGTACAAATTGATTTTTCTGTTTCAGAACATACTCTGAGCTTGTTTATTTGAGAGCAGGTGCATAACGCTGTGTGCATCATTTGCTGATAAAGTTAAGCAAAAATTCTAGCAGTCTGTAGAAAAAATATTAAGAAGGAGGAGGTGTCATGCCTATACCTAATGAGGGCCAACTTCCCATAGCCACCATATTAATGCTTGCTTCACATTGTGGTCAAGAATATTGGTTTGATTCGAGTATCCTGAAATCTGTCGGAAGCCCAGGGCCAATATGGCTTTTGCATTAGCTGGTCTTGTTTAAACATTTTGGGAAGGGATCAATATCCTGCACTGTTGACCCTAAATAAGACTTCACCATTATGTTAATCTTCTGCCATGAACCTAGCCACAACTGACTCCGCTTTTTCCTTAATTCACTGGCCATGGCATAAACAGAATCAAAATTGTGTCTTTACGACCGCATTAATTACCTTTGTGGTTGTGTCACTAAATTCCTGGCCAACAGAGTGGAAAAAAATGTGTGAAGCAAACCACACCATTTTTCCTGTGTTTCAATCTCTTTCCCTGTGACTTTGTCCCAAACTGCTCTGTTTGGATAGATGGGTTCCCCAATAGAGAGTCAGGAGGTAGAGGTATCACAGAGTCTATACAGGAAGAAGAAATGCTTGTTGCAATACCTACTATTGGGCAGTCCCTAGTGATAAGCACCTTGGAGAACTGCTTCATTTGTTGAAATTCGAAGGCTAACAAAAATGTGTGTGGAATTAAGTACCATCCTCTTCTGTAAAGGTGTCTCTAAACATGACAAATGTGCCTTTTGCTTTGATTGGTTGGTTTAATAAAATAAAAATAATTCTATTTCAAACATGTTTTATTGCATTACCTGTATGCTTAAAAGTCTTCATTACATGATTGCTTTCTTGCTTTGACCTGTTGTTAAAATGCTTTTTATTCATTCATATTGTTACGCTGTACATTAGTGTCTGCAGGATGGTTATTAAATTATTCTTCAAGGACACAAAGAAGAATTGGATTTTAAAACTAAATGATGCAGGATCTAAACAATTATCATATCGCGTCTCAGGGTAAAAGAGTGGTGGTTTCTTATTAATATTTAGCAAATTTCAATTAAAAAAACAAAACAAAATCAGGTAATTTATTGCTTCCA
This sequence comes from Ambystoma mexicanum, assembly GCF_040938575.1. Taxonomy (NCBI): domain Eukaryota; kingdom Metazoa; phylum Chordata; class Amphibia; order Caudata; family Ambystomatidae; genus Ambystoma; species Ambystoma mexicanum. Next base: position 68,079,570 of record NC_090939.1, read on the forward strand.
ACCGTATCTAGCCTAAAATATCTGCCTGCTTGAGAAACGGGAGTGTCGCAACCCCTGCCTTCATTCACCACCCTACCAACTGCTGATTCAGTTCCACATCTGCGGAGTCAGAGTGATCCGCTACCATGCATTGCTGCTAATTGCTCGGCAATTTGGTTTCTGATGTGTGCGTTAAAAATCATAAATTTAAACATAGGTATATTCATGTCCTGACTTTTAGCTCTTGCACCCGCGTCTGGCGCAATACCTCATTATTAGGGCTATTAAATGGCCATCTTGTAGGTTCCTGCGAGAAAACGAGTTCACTCGGAATATCAATTTGACATCATGCACTGCTTTAAATTTAACAGATTTTTGATATGTTTGGATTGCAACATTATTTGTACTTTAAATATTAACACATTAGAGGCTATATCATTCAAAAATCTAAGGAACTGCTACCATTAGTATCAGATCAGTTTGTGGAACTGTTCCAGCACTATGCTAGGCTTGCAATCTTTATACTTGATGGTTAAGGGATGCATGATAGATCATTTTAATAAATGTGACTGGATCTTGGTACATTTAAGTGTGGTCCAGCTTAATCCTGTCCATACACAAATTGCATCTTTTTTGTTAACAGATTCTTTTTGATATTGAGGGATTTACAAAGTAACACAAAACCGTTTCATGGTCAAATTTTTGCTACTTCGACACCTGCACCCCTCCCACACGCACCCTCCTTTCATGTATCCAGCTAGCACGACAGATTGATCAACATTTTTAAATCAAAGATAAGAATGTATGCCCGATCTTACTCTTCCTTGCTGCCTCACCAGAATCCTTTAACCAAGTTGCCACTGTTGGTATCCAGGGATTTTACTGAATACATTACAGAGAATGCTTTTTTACCGAAAAAATGAACAATGAAAAAAATACCGACATGTGGTCAATAGGTATGTGGGGGTGGGGCAAGGGGGTAAAATTGGTTGGGATGGGGCTGGGGTGGGCTTAGGCTTATAGAAAAACAGGGGGCTTGGGCAGAGGACTGCACTCTAAAGCCCACCTACCCCCCAAAAAATTAAAATGTATTATTTTTTCGTTGTTTTGGGTTCGGTAAAAAAGCCTTCTCTGTAATGACATTTGTTAAAATCACATAGATCCCCACTGTTGATATCAAGTTCACACATACTCAGAACACTTTTCTTGTGGTCGGATTTTCAGTGCTACATAATCTGTCTTTTGGCGCTTACCAGGATCGGACTTACCATTTCTTCTCCTGATTAGGCAGAACCTCTTGTATTTAAAATTCACCCAAGATTGTCTGGCTCTGTGGTTTTTCCAATGCCCACCCTAGCACACTATTATCCTCAGAACTTTCCCCAGAGCTTCACCAGTGGTCAGTCCGATACCAAATGAATGAGCATGCCTTCCAAGGTGCATCCCTATCGCTGTGGAGGGGAGAGCTCCATGTTATTTCCCGAGGCCAGAAGGGGGGCAATCATTTCTGTACAGATGTCTGTGTGAGATTTGAAGAGTGTTTGCTTCTCTTGCACCCACAGATCAGGAGCTGAGCATCACTTCCCAAAGGTTGCCTAGGATCTTGGTTCCCATGTCCATTTCCTATGCCTTTCTCACATTAAGCAATAGTGCTTTAATTGTTGGTTGGAGAAGGGCAGGTATAGGCACCTGAAATCGCATTGAAATTTGTTACAAAAAGATTTTAAATATATTAACTTGATGGAATTTCTAGGTCCTTTCTCATCAAAATCACAAATAATGGGCAAAATGCAGTGGTCTGTTTGCAGGTATTTACAAAAATCTGCTTTGTCATATTGGGGTTTTAAGTTCTCAATGGATTCCAAAGATCTGGTCCAATTTTCAGAGTCCTTTGCTGTACCATGATGGCCAGAAGAAGGTGTTTGATGCAGTATGTATTATTGGATCAGGACTTCAGGCATCTTTCATTAATGTCGTCCTGAAATCCCTGGAGCTTGAAAGCACTGCAATAGGTGTCTAGAGGGAGTGGCCATGGCTGATGGAAAAAAGGGGTCTAGAAGGGAGTAATCACAAAGCACCCAGAATAAACCTTCTGGGCTCTGTGAGAGTCTTTACTTTATCACCACCTCCCTGCCTCAGGGTTCTGGCACTTTTTCCAAACCCCCTTTCCAAACTGTTCTCCTTAATGGGTCACCATTTCCTCACAGCTTTAGGTATCTCTTTTGCACTTCCTATTCTTTCCTCGCCAGCCTGTATCTCCTCGTACAAGTCTTCAACGCTTTGCCACATGCTTGTACCTTCACCCTTCCTAGACTCACCCTTTTTAGGAGTCGGGTGTGCCTGTGATCCTACACAAGGTCCCATGTGGTATTTCTCATAACCTCCTCCTGCTGATGCCTCCCTTTCTCTTCCTTCTCCTCTCCAATATCTCCTCCAAACTCCTCTTGATGTTTCCTTCCAATAGCCTTCCTCTATCTCAGATCTCCTTCAACCTTTTCCTAGTGTTTTCTTCTAAGCTGTGTTCAAACATCAGAGGCACACATTTTCTTATAGCACTCACACAGTGAATCCACTCAAACAGTACAGGAACACTACACGACAATCACAATCACAAATCAGAAACAGAAGGCGTATTTGTTCCCTGATGCGCGGGCTCAGTGAAATTATGCCACATTCAAAAGTACTTTTTTTGCTCACCGTCAGTTGACTCTTCTGTGGAGTGCAAGCATATACTCCAGGTCCCTGGGACAAGGGAAATTCTCTGGGCATTCTAAAATGGCAGAATTCCCACAACTGGTGAATGTAAAATCCAGGATTGTGAACCAAAATTCGAAAGGCTTGGTCTGACCCCAAAGTTCCAAAGTAAACACAGGTGAATCAATTGGTTCCATGTCATTTCCACAAAGTAAATAACTTAGTGGTAATTTACTTTGTGGAAAATAGCTCAACATTTTAAATCAATTCGTTTTTATGCGTCCTGTGAAGGCATCATGAAGCAAGACACAGACAACAGATTCAAAGTTCAAACAGAAATAATGTATTAACTCAAATGTCTGGATACTAGAAGGCCTAACTTGCCCTACGCTTAGGTGGGATTTCCCAACCTGAAGAAAACCAAGGAAAGTCTGAGTCAAAGAGTTCAACTTAAAATCTGTATGTGTCCAAAACCTATGCTTGCCCTCTTCACCCTCTGCAACTAATCCAGAACAGGACTGCAAGACTTATCCTTGACCTGAAGCCCAGGGACTGCATCTCTCCAGCTCTTAAATCTCTCCACTGGCTCCCGGTGGCGTGAGGATTAAGTTTAACACCCTCTGCATCATCCACAAGGCTTTCTGCTCAAAATATTTGAAAAACAAAAGCCTCCAAGCCATGCTCCTCCTACCGCGCCTTCGAAAGAAGCCAGGAAGGAAAGTACTCAACCTAAATCCTGCGCGCCCAGGACGAAGGCCCGATCCACATCGAGAGCCATCGAGGCCTTGATCCGATGAAGTAACATCGAATGATCAATCGAACCGAAAGCATAAGTCGAGGTCGTGGTCGTCAACGCTTTTCGACAACTTCGCATGCAGTGCCTTCGACGCCAGCCAAACCCTTGATGTCGACGCCGAAGCCATCAACGCCAGCTGCGTCATCATTGCCAGCTGCGCCATCATTGCAGAGCGCCCCGGGAAAACCCTCTGGCGCCAATGAAGTTAAGTTTCGACTGCTCCTCCAGCATCGGACCCATTATTCATGAAACCTCTCATACCTGAGAAAACCTATGTGCCACTACCGAGAAAAGACTATTTTAAGTTGCTTACTTCCATATATGAGGAAAATGAACCCTCACATTAAGAGGCTCCATTTGGCCTCCAATTTGGTATGCCAAATGTACCAGAGAGTTTTATTGCAGAGGAGTCAAGGTTGAGAGACCTCTATGACAACTTACAGACTGCAAGTGGGGTGGATACCTCACCTGAGTTGGAGTTTGGGGAGCACGCACATGCGTCCTAATGACAACTCATGTCAAGGTAGTGGACTACATGGGGTGGAGTAGGTCTCCATTGCCATTCGAACAAGATGATCTAACCGACATCTTAGATAAGGGTCCTCAGTCAGATCCCATATTACCGTTTTACATTGCATTGCAGAAAAGGGTGGCAACGAATTGGGAAACACCGGAAACCAATCCAACTGTAAATAAAAACTTGACCAGGAAGTACCGCCCTTCCAGTAGTGACCCCGACTACTTGTCGAAACACCCCACTCCAGAAAGTCTGGTGGTGCAGGCAGCTACTGCAACATCTAAGCAAGCGGCTTACCCTACCATCCCTCCAGATAGGGATGACAAAAGAGTAGATGGATGGACAAGGAAGATATTTTCCGCGGTGAGTATGGCACTCAAATCTGCCAACTCCACATGTGCGTTCACTCTATGGGACTGCATTTCCATGGCAGCAGAGCAACTTCCCGAAGGGGATGAAAGAGACGGTTCTTAGCCATAGTTAGAGATGGCAAAGAAGCCATGCGTGAGTCTCTTGAGTCAGGTCTGGATTCTGCTGATAGCATCAGCAGAGCCATGACTACTAGCACCGTTATGCGCAGGTTTGCATGGTTGCGGAAGTCAGGTTTTGTACCGGATGTGAAATCCAGACTTCTCAACGTGCCCTTTGACAGGTTTCACCTTTTTGGCAACAAGGCTGACGATAGTCTTGAGAAGTTGCAGACCTCGAAGGCGGCAGCCAAATCTTTAGTTGCCTCTATTAGGCAACCTCAGCCTTTTCAAACTAGTGAACAACCTTGGAGGGGTAGATCTTTTCGCTACTACTCAGTTGGAAGGGCGAGAGCAATGGCCAGTCAAAAGGGCCAAAGAAGGTTTTCTCATGGTGGACGAGGAAGGGGTGCAAAGCCAACTCTCAAGCAAGGGCATCTTTACCATCTGCCACTGCATCAGCCGCCTCAAAACCTCTCTGAGGTCTTGAGTGACAGTTCACCAGTGGGGGGCAGACTGTCGCAGCATCTAGAAGAATGGTGACACATTACTTCGGCTGCTTTGGCCTTGGAAACCATAGCCCACGGTTACTGCCTTCCTTTTATACAGAGACCTCAGATGAATCCTCAAGAAGGATGGAGGACTGAGACCCATCTTGGACTTGAGAAACTTGAAAGTTCCTGAGGAAGGACAAGTTCAAGATGGTCACACTTCCCCAGATCCTTCAGGCCCTTCAACTCCAGGATTGGATGGTGTTATGGGACCTTCAGGATGCCTATTTTCGTGTGCCAATCCATCTAAAGCACAGAAAATACCTCAGGTTCGCAGTTGGCGGTTCTCATTATTAATTTTGAGTTCTGCCATTCGGGCTGACCTCCTCCTCGAGGGTTTTCACCAAACTGATGGCGGTGTTGGCAGCGAGTCTCAGGAGATAGGGGATTCACATCTATCCCTACCTGGATGATTGGCTGATAATGGCACGTTCTCCCGACCAAGTCCTGAATCATCTCAATATCCCCTACCACTCGCTTAACAAACCGGGCTTCTCCCTCAATTACAAGAAGTCCCATATGACACCTTCTTAGAAACTGCAATTCATCTGAGCTGTTCTGGATACATCCTTGGGAAAGAGCTTGCCACCTGAGGTGAGGGCTCAAGACATTATTCAGATGGTCACCATAGGCGCCAGGACTGCATCCAAATAGACCCTAGCAGGGGTTGTTGGGCTTGCTTGGGGTAACTTTATGCCTGCTTCCGGGGTTGCTGGACTTGGTCTGGGTCCCCGGGGGTAGGTATCACGACAGCACTCCCCCCCAAGGCCCGTCCTGAAGTCATTCTTCCCTGTGGTTTCGGTTTGTCTGGGAAATTTCAGTGGAATTCTTTCACCAATCGGGGTGCATGAACATGGTCACTAGGTTCCCATGACCTTTCCTGTGGTCCGTAACCTTGCCAGTCGAGTAAATAAAAAAGTTTTGACTTTATCAGCTTAGAGTCCAGGATGTTCTTAACTTCAAATTCGGGTTCTCCGTCTACAAGGATGGGGTCTGGTGGCTTGGTTAGTCTTGTCCGTGGTTGTACTGGCTTCAAAAGTGACACATGAAAGACGGGATGAATTTGCATATTAGCAGGTAAGTCCAACTTGACAGCCACCGGGTTAATAATGGCCTTAATAGAGTAAGGTCCCAAATATCTGGGCTTAAAGGTCCATGTTCCCTTTAGAGGTATATGTTTTGTGGCTAACCATACTTGGTCCCCTATTTGGTATTGTGGAGAATCACTTCTATGGCGATCAGCATCTTTCTTGTATTTTTCTTTCGCCTGTTTTAAATGTGTAGTTGCTTCCTTAAAGGCTTGTGTAATCGTAGTGTGCAGATGGTCCAGTGGGGGCATTTCTAAGTCTTGGGGTGAGTCAAGGTCTGAGGTTCGAGGATGGTGCCCATATAAGGTATAAAAGGGGCTTTGTCCAGTTCCAGAGTGTACTGACTTATTGTATGCATATTCGGCGATCCAAAGAATGTCTTTCCAATTACTCTCCGTCTGATGTAACATACAACGCAGGTATTGTTCGAGAGTCTGGTTGGTCCTCTCCGTTTGACCATCGGTCTGGGGGTGGTGACTGGTCGATAACCTCACATCGATTTGCGCCAACTGACAGCATTTTTTCCAAAAAAGTGAAATGAATTGACTGCCCGGTGAGAGACCAACACGGACGTAAATCCATGTATGCGAACAATGTTTTTGAGGAATTCTTTGGCCAGGATTGAAGCTGAAGGTAGTCCTTTTAAAGGAATAAAGTGGGCCATCTTGGAAAAAAGATCCACAATAACTAGAATGGTGTTAAACCGATTGAGGCGGTAGATCAGTAATAAAGTCTAACGATAAGGTGTGCCATGGTGTAGGCGGAATGTCTAAAGGTTTTAAGAGTCCAGCTGGTGTTTTCTTTTGACTTTTATTTTGGGTGCAAATGCCACAAGACATCACAAATGATTTAATATCCTTTCGCCAGGTGGGCCACCAGAATTGTCTTTTAATTTTAGCTTCAGTTTTTGCAATACCTGGGTGCCCCTCCATTAGGGTATCATGATAACGGGAAATGACTAGCTCTTGTAGTCCCTTGTGTGGCAGAAATAGCCGCCCTTGGTAATAAGGAAGATCATTGGTGACAGAGTAGTCCGGGCCTTTCTTTACCCAGTCCTGCAGGGCTGTAGGATCAAAGAGTTGCTGGATCTTTACCTGAATGTCCTCTAGTGTCTGTAGAGTAGTCATGCCAATAATCCTTTGTTCGGAAATTATAGGTACTGGTTCTGGGTTCACTTCTGCCTCTCTCATCCCTATTCGGGATAAGGCGTCTGCTTTACCATTCTTACAACCTGGTCGATAGGTTATCACGAAATCGAACTCGGCAAATAACAATACCCATCGGAGTTGACGTGACGATTGGGCCTTGGCAGTTTATAAATACTGTAAATTCCGGTGATCGGTGATCACAGTAATGGTATTCCTGGCACCGAGAAGATAGTGCCGCCAAGCGTTGAAGGCGGATTTAATGGCTAATAACTCCTTGTCGGTAACCGCATAGTTTAACTCGGGTGCCGAGAACTTTCTGGACCAAAATGCTACTGGGTGAAGCTGGCCAGTTTGGGGGTCCTTTTGAGACAGGACAGCTCCCATGGCTAGACTGGATGCATCAGTTTCCACTATGTATGGAAGTTCAGGGCGCGGGTGCTTTAACACAGGTGCAGACGTGAATTTCGCTTTCAGCTCTTGGAAGGCATTTTCAGCTTCTTCAGTCCACATAAAGAGTTTATTTTTTCGCAAGAGTGCTGTGATGGGATGTACGACATGTGAAAAATCTGGGATGAATCTGCGGTAGAAATTGGCAAAGCCGAGCATGCTTTGTACTACTTTAACTGAACTTGGTGATGGACACTTAAGGATTGCGTCCACCTTTCGTGAGTCCATTCGGACTCCCTCTGGGGTCAGGATAAACCCAAGGAATTCAACTTCTGTGGCATGAAAAACGCATTTTTCTAGTTTTGCATATAGTTTGTGCTGGCGCAATTTCTCAAGGACTGCTCGGACGTGCTTCACATGGTCAGATACTGAAGAGGAGTATACTAGAATATCATCGATATACACGACAACACAAACGTCAATGAGTTCACGAAGGACACCGTTCATGAAGTATTGGAAGGCTGCTGGTGCATTGAACAACCCGAAAGGCATCACCTGGTATTCGAATAACCCATACTTAGTGCGGAAAGCAGTCTTCCATTTGTCGCCCTCTTTTACACGTACCAGATGGTATGCCCCCCCCGGAGATCTAATTTAGTGTATATACACGCGTCCTTCACTTGGTCTAGTAGTTCAGGGATCAGAAGCAACAGGTATCGGTTCTTAACAGTTATCTGGTTCAATGCGCGGTAGTCTGCACGTTCTGAGGTCACCTTCCTTTTTGGGTACGAAGAACAAAGCTGAAGATGCAGGGGACTTGGATGGGCAAATAAAGCCATTGGCAAGGTACTGGTCTAAGTATTGTCGTAGGTGAAGGTTCTCAGGTTCCGTAAGGGCATAGATCCTGCTACAAGGGGGTTGTTCACCGGGTATGAGATCGATTTGACAATCGTACGATCTGTGAGGAGGTAAGGTGTTTGCCTGTTCCTTTTGGAAGACATCCTGGAATTCTTGGTATTCTGGAGGTAGTTGCATGACTGCTGTGGTTACTGTGGCCAGGCCTGCTTTCTGATTTTTCCTTGGGTAACAGGTTTGTGCACAATGCGGGAAGGTTATTCTCTTCTCTCGCCACTCAATACAAGGATTATGTGTTTCCAACCAAGGTATCCCCAGTATTATTTGGAACTGTGGGGCTTTGATTAGATCAAACACAATAGTCTCTCGATGCCCATCCTGACCCAATAGTGTCATCTCTAGTGTCATGCGGTGGAGTGAGTTACAGGCCCAGAGGCAATTTCAGATCCATCGACTGTGGTGATGACATCTGAGGTGGCTTTTCGGCAGAGAGGTAAATTCATCCTGGAAGCCAATTCATAGTCCACATAGTTTCCTATGGCCCCGCTATCAATGTATGCCCTTACTGCGTGCATACGCGATGGCTGCCCTGGATCTACGAGGACCATTGGTATGATGAAATGCGAGGTCTGATTATCCTTCTTCAAGCTTGGCAAGTGGACCTCTACGCTTGTCGGGCGTGGTCGTTTCCCGAGTCTGACTCCATATGGCTTTTATCAGCAGCTCCTACCACCTTCTTGGGTGGTTTTACAGGGCAATCCCGTAGAAAATGTCCAGAAGTTCCACAATATAGACACAATTGCATTTGCCGTCTCCTTTCTCTTTCCTTCTGGGTTAGGGGTCCTTTAACCCCTCCGATTTGCATGGGTTCTGAAGCATCTGCTCCTTTGGGGTTAGCGTGGGTTTTGACCAACACCCGATTCTCAAACTTGGCTCGATCAGCCTTTCTGTTCTGAAGTCTGTGATAAAACTGGACCACTAAGTCTATATATTCAGCGCAGTCTTGAGGTGGATTCACGACTTGAGCCAAGACATCTTTGAGTTCTCCTCAAAGCCCTCAATGAAATAAAGTGATTTGTTTTACCTCAGGCCATCCAGTTTCCACTATTAACCTATTAAAGGTTGCGATGTAGGATAGAAGGTCCTGGTTACCCTGTCGTACGGACAAAAGTTCATTATCCAGGGCCAGTGCTTGGGAGTGCCGGTCAAATCGTCTTTCCATGCTAGTTTAAAAGCCCTGAAAATCCCGAAGAATTGGGTCATCCTGAGTAACTAGTGAAATTGACCAATCAGCTGCACTGCCGCTGAGATATGACAATACAAAGGCTACCTTGGCTTGATCGTTTGGGAAGGCTCCAGGTCTGCATAAAAAGTGTAAGCGGCATTGGTTCATAAACACGGCGAACCTTTTGGGATCTCCGGCAAAGCGTTCGGGTGGGGCTAATGGAATATGTCCTGGTAGGTTTATTTGCACAGGGTTACTCGATAACGCAGGAGCTGGATTTCCCCCGGAACCATTTAGGGGTGCTTGTCCAGCCTGGCTTTGCAATAGTTGCCTAGCAAGATCATCAGTTCGCTCCTTTGACAAAATCAGTTCTCTCCTAAGAGCATTGGTTTCTTGACGGGCGGAATGCACTTCAGCCCTCAGTTCCCCTAGTAATTGGGCCAATTGGTCAGTCTCTGAGGTATCCATAACGCCCGGGTGGGAATTTGTGGGTAGGCTTCGCGTTCTGTTACGCTCACCTGGCTCCCACAGAGGCGTCGATCTGGACTGCTGCGGTCTCCACCAATGTGACGTGTAGGGCCGAGATGACAGACTGGACTGGCCCACCTAGCTTCATTTGCTTGGCCCGTAGGAATATTCTTCTGCAAGTGGAGAAAGGGAATTAACCACCCGTGGAGTTGAGCGTAAATCCCCCACCCCGCTGTTCTCCCCACTGATCACCTTGGATGTTCCCCCTTATAGTCTCACCTGATGATTTGAAAAGATGAGCTCTCCATCCTGCATTGAGCGCAGGGGCGCGTAGATAACCAGCTGCTTCACTGGTTCGAAGGAATTGGTGAGTTCCAGGACAATATTGACTCCGATATTCCCGGCAAGACGCCGTAAGTATGTAGTTCGTATGAGTTCAAATGCCTGACTTTCACTCTTGTCCGATTCCTTGCAGGTTGCAGCTTGACCCTACTGAAGAGTTCCTCGTGGCAACCGGTAATGTTCTGGTAAGGATTTGTATTATCCAACACAGTTCTATAAAATAATGCCCATATGTAACCTGTTGCTTTCTCCCTTATTCAGGCGCTGAGAGAAAGTATGAAGTCTCGGGGAATAATGACTCCGGCGGTAAAATCAGGTAAGTCTTTTGTGGTGAGGAGGGTTCCCCTTGTTAGTCCCTTGTTTCACCTTGCTGTCCTTTTGTTTCCCCTTAGGGGCCGGGGTTCGGCTAGGATGCAGTGGAAGCTGCGCCGACCCGTGAAGAATAATACCCCCGGTGGTAAAATCAGGTAATTCTATGGGGGGGTATTCCTCTGTGTATTCCCTTGGCTCACCTTGCTGTTCTTGTCTTCTCCTTAGGTGCCGGAGTGCGGCGGTAACATGCAGGAGGATGTGGTGAAATGTGAAGATGCTGCGAAGGCCGGTGAGTTCAGCGCGGCGCTGCAGCAGGCGAGGCGACGCGCATAAAATAACTTCTTTCTTCCAGCTCGAAGGCGCGATGGATCAGGAATTCAGGTAAGGATCAAAGGTATTGCTCTTGTTCTAACCTTTTCTCCTTATTTCTCCCTTTTTCTAGGAACTCCAAACTCGAGGCGGGCGTGGCAGAAGACTGGATGCAGACTTGCAGGCACGGTGAGGGTTACGCTGCTGGATGCAGAATAACGCGAAGCGTGTGCTGCTCTTCGGTCGTGGTTTAAATAGCCTTCAAAATAGTCCCAGTAAGTATTCCTCCCCAGCCCCACCCGAGTAAAAAAATAGTCCCTAAGTAAAATAGTCCCTTCCAAGCCTCGTTTGGCTTGGAGCTCTTGCAGCATGGTCTTTGTCAGGTAAGTTTGCAGCATGGTCTGCATCAGGTAAGTTTTAATCTATGAGCCTGGGCGCCAGGACTGACCCTCCATATGAGCCTGGTGCCATAGGCGCCAGGACTTCACCCAAATAGCCCCTAGCGGGGGTTGTTGGGCTTGCTTGGGGTAACTTGATGCCTGCTTCCGGGGTTGCTGGACTTGGTCTGGGTCCCCGGGGGTAGGCATCATGACATGGTGAAACAATTTCTAAAGGGGCTCACCAATGTGTTCCTCCATCTCTGTTCCAAGTTCTAGTTTGGGATCTTAATTTGGATCTAAAAGTTCGAATGTATGCACCTTTGAACCTTTACATTCATGTCCTTTAAGGTTGTTAACCTTTACAACCATTTTATTGGTAGCTCTGACATCAGCACGTAGACTGAGCGAGTTGCATGCACTGTCGTCCAAGCCACCCTTTACTATCTTCCACAAGGATAGGGTTATTCTAAGGGTTAAACCTTCATTTTTGCCCAAAATCATTTCTGATTTCCACATAGGACAAAATATTGTTTTGCCTTGTTTCCATCCCCCCTCATCCTAGCCAAGTGGACCAATTACATAGGTTGGACCCTCATAGAGCTTTACGATTTTATTTATCTAGAATGTCAAAACTCTGTATTGATGATCAGCTTTTCATTGGATAGACGGGTCATAAACTGGATCAGGCTGGCTCTAAACAGACCTTATCCAGATGGATCATTCTGGTCCTTTCAGAACGTTCCGGTTGGCAGGGAAGGATCCTCCGGAAGGTTTAAGGGCACATTCCACCAGGGGCATGACTACCTCTACAGCCCTACAAAGTGGTGTACCTATAAACATTATTTGTGAAGCGGCAACATGGTCTACTATCCACGCATTCACAAAGCATTACTGCCTGGAAACTTCCCTCGGTCAGGATGGTAGCTTTGGTAAAGCAGTCCTGTACACGGTTCATGAAAACAATTAAAATCAAATTCTACTCCATCAACCAAATCAAATACGGCTTTGGGAATCTATCAAAGATGAGGAATACGTGGGAGGACACAGTCCATTCGAAGAACAAGTTACTTACTCCTGGTAACGTTCTTACGATTGGATGTTGCTCCCACGTATTCCTCATCGCCCTAGCAGCCTACCCCACAGTAGAATTTCCCATGCTATTACAGCTTTCGTTCCTTCAAAGCTGAGTACGGTCATTCTCGTGGTTATGCAGGTATTTCTGCTGTCAGGGAAAAAACAGAACTGAAGCCAATGGGCGCTGCGCGTGCTATATATGCCTTCGATGACATCATCCTCGATACGGAGGCCCTCAAGGGACATTGAGTCAACGCCATCGACGCACAACGCCCTCTGCTGAAAAATTATTCCGAAGCAGCTGAAGCTGGATATCGAATATCAAATATGAGGCATACGTGGGAGGAACATCCAGTCGAAAGAACGTTACAAGGGGTAAGTAACTTGTTCTTCTCTCCACGTGCTTCCCTCTGGAATGGTTTCACTGACCCTCTGAGACTTGAGCCAGATCACTTGAAATTCCAGAAACTGCCCAAGACCTTCCTCTTCTCTTCCTCCTTCTCTCTCCCTCTCCCCTGCTAATCTGCCTATCTGCTCGTCCTGACTGGTGGCATGGTCACTCTCAGAGTCACACAGGGTACCACGCCCCCTTGACCAGTCACCCTGCTCTGCCTTCTGGCCTACCCAGCATTTCCGATCTGGGTCTACGTCTATGTAGTCCTCTGCCGTCCTCACACTTACTCAGAGCCCTGCTTCCCTCACTGCGTTTCCCCTCGTTCCCCTTCCCTGCACTTCTCCCCTCACCCTCTGCCTTGCACTTCTTGTTGCACTTGCACAATTTGCATGTCACAAGGCCTAGTAGGATCATTTGTCTTTTCTTCCTTCTGTCTTCCCTCCTTGTCTTGTGGCACCTAGAAACACTTGTGTAAAGGCGCTTTATAAATACTAAATCATATCATATATCATGACTAAAGCTAAACAATATGTAAGGTGTCAATAATCAAAGAAATGGTGATAAACACAAAGTTCTGAGCTTCTTCCAGGTCCTAGCTTCCTTCTCCGCTCCCCTTCCGATAGGTCAAGAAAGTTCCATAAATGCTTGGGGTTCCCTTCCCCAAGTTCCGAACAACACAGTTCAAAAGGACAAGACACCGTTTACAGTTCATCAAATATCAGGATCCCCTTCCTCAAGACTACAACGTAGCAATTAATATTTGTTTCAGGCTTTCAAAGTTCAACAGAACTTCAGGTCAACTTCTAGTTTGTATTAACAGTTCATTGACAGTGCTCCTTCTTGGTTTATTCACATGAGCCTCATTACAACGTAGGCGGTAGAGTGATAATGGCACCGGTAGAGCTGCCGGCACCATTATCACTCTACCGCCTCATTATGAGGTCTGCTCGCGGGTGCCGCTCTGGACGACCAGATGTCCTTAGCGGCACCCGCTAGCAGACCAGGATTCTAACAACGGGCCTGTCATTAATGGGCCCGTTGTTAGCATCCTCCCCATTCCCATTGAGCCTCATGGGGGCTCAAATGGGAATGGGGATGTACCGGGTCCGGGTCCCGCGAAGGGGAATTACTGGGCCCTCCAAGGTCGGAATGGCCCGGTAATTCCCTATTTCTCGAACCCAGACACGGTAGCCGGTTTGGGGGTAGCCATGCCGCTAAAAACAGCATGGCCACGTCCAAACCCGTAATGAGGCCCAATGGATTTTGGCTTTCACAATTCAGGGCTCTGTGGTCTAAGCACAGTTGTCAGGCCACACGGTCCACCCATCACAGGCCGCGCAACCAGGAACTCTAGGCTCTTCAACATACACATGTTCTTTGTATTTGCCCCTGTATTTCAGTTCATCTTCACTTTGCTTCTCTATTTTGGCCTCTTGGCTTTATGTGAAGGTTCACACTCTCATGGCGTCTCCATGCTAGCCTCTTGGCTTTGCCAGTATGTGTCACATGCCTCTTATCAGTCTTTAACCTTGCTGCAATGTATCTTTTCATAAAAGTCCCCTTCGAGGTGGTTTTATGTATTCCCCGCCTTTTGTCACACTCTTTCACACTGGTGCACATTTCTGTCGGTTGCTTTCACAAGAAGGGCACCGTCCCTTTGTATTTTCCTCAACCATTTCTTTGGCTGTGAACTTTCATTCAATTCAATATTCAATGTACGTAGTTTTGCTTTGTTTCTTTCCTTTAGTATGGTATTCAATGTGCCTAATTTAACTATTCTCCGAGTTTTCATTCAGTTCCGAATTCAATATTGGGCATACAGCACTTTAGTATTCATGCACAGCCCGTAGTAGCGCCCCTGGCTTTGAGTGATACCCTTTCCATTCACCAGCACTCATCGTTCCTCCTCTGGCTGCTACGCAGCTTCTGTTCTGCTGCACAGGCGAGTGGGCCGTCTCTTTGATCCCAGCTCGCACTCTTGGTGCCTCCCACTTCTGTTCAGCCTCATAGGTGAGCAGGCCGGTCTCCGGGAACCCCACTCCCAGTCCGGGTACTTCATATCACACGCCAACAGCTCTGTAACCTGCATCCATGGACGTGGACAGGGTCCCGCTCTCTCCTTCCTTGCTCGCAGCTCAAGCTGCTTTCTCTGGGCAATAGAGGCTCCCACACCTCTGGCAGCTTATCGGCTCAATTTGGCTTGCGCTCCAAAGGTTGTCTGGTGCATCGGCCGGCGTCCTGGCTTCCTCTTAGTTCCCATCACGGCTTTCCCGTCACGACACAGGTTCTCTGCTGGTCTCTCCCATACAGGCCTCCCTGCTGCTCCCTTTGCTCTTCCCCGGCTCTCTCTTTGTACACCTGCATCTCCCTACAGGTTGCAGGTGTGGATCCTCAATTAGGCTTGCCTGACTATGAATAAAGGGACATGCCTGACCCTCTCAGTACTCTGCAGGCATCTTCCTTGTGCCAGTACCAGAGTGGTGGAATGAAGGTTTAATGTTCATTACTCTGTCTCCTCTTCCTTGTCCCAGTACTGTCAGAGGTCAAATGTGGGAAAATGAAGGGAGGGGCTTTGCAGCAGCCCATAAAGGTCAGGGGAGGGTTAGGTTGGTCATCAATAGGGAAAGGGGATACCATGTCTCCCCTACAGGAACCCCACACCCAATCCCTAAGGACCCTCCACCCCACCCAGGTGATCCTCCCTTGCTTCTCCACCCCCAGGTTCAGGATCCAAAAGCGATGGCCTTTCCCTGGCCATCTGAGAAGAGTATACAGGGGGAGTAGGGGTGAGAACACCATGAGGTTTCTCACAGCCCCTCAACCCCTTTTCCCCCTTCATCACAGCTCCTACCCCAAACCCCTCTCCCTTTTGCCCCTTGACCCACGGACCCATATCAATTTTGAAGTAATTCCCATGAACTAAATTACCCCAAAGTAATTTACTTTGTGGAAACAACGGGAGACTGAATCAATTAAGAGCAGCCAATCGCAACCCCTTACTTATTTACAACCACAGGTGCAGACTCTCACAGGAAGCTCAAACCCAGTGAAGGGGGTCATAGGGCTCTATAATGCAAAGAAAAGACAAAAGGTGTATCAAATAATGTACATATGAAAAAGATACATTTACAAATTGACAGACAAACCTCAACACAAATTAATTGAAATACCCAAGAAATACCAACTTGGCCTATTTTTTAAATCATTTAAAAAGCTGAAATCCATAATCCATTTTTCAACATTTTGTGAAACAGAAAAAATCAGATAGGGGGGAGCAAACTCATTCCAAATCCGAACTGCAGAAAAAGGCTACTTCATAGAGGTGGATTGGTGACATTTTGTTGTCGCCAATCAAAAGATAGCCTTACTAAGGAGACATTTAAAACCTTCTGAGAAGACCAATTTCTAAGACAGATAATTAGGAGACTGAAAACAAACTGCTTTGAATGGAAAGCAGGTGGTCTTAAATGCAACCCTGGCATTCAATTTAAGCCAATAAAGTTGTTTTAAAACGGGGGAAATGCAATCAATTTCCCTAACCCCAAACTAGCAACTACATTAAAAAGAAAACACTCTTAGAGGAGCAAGCCCACTTTGGGGCAAATTATCAGTCCATAAAAGAACAAGAACTTGAACTAAAAGATGAAAAAGAGATGGTACGTACATATGCCTGAATCACCCTCAAAGTAAAAAGATGAAATTAGCCGATTTCACCAAAGAATTAACATGTGGAATAAGGAAAAGTGATGGCTCCATAGTAAGACCCTAGGATTTAGCAGTGGAAGAAAGTACAGGGGGTTCCTCAGGAATAGCCAAATCTACAAAACAACTCTTAACAGAAGATCTGGGATCAGAGTAGAATAACAAGAAGTATTTTTAGATGTATTCAATAAAAAAAAAAAACTGTCGGCAATCCAGGCTTCAGTCACAGTCACATCGAAGATATAAATTGCTTTCAGACAAACACCCCTGATAAAGCAGAGTGTCATCTGAGTATTGATGGACCCCCAGCTGGCAATCGGATCGCCCAGTAGACCCATGTACTGATTAAAAAGCGAAGGAGACATTATTGACCCCTGGCACATTTTGCTTGTGCTAAAATAAAATCATGAGGCCCTGCCTCAACAATATATGCCAGCACTAACATTTTAACATACATATTCATGATCCTTGTGCCCAAAGAAAACCCAGAGGCCTGTGCGAGGGGTCAGAAATGTGACGCGGACAACTGTCAGATGATTTGTCAAACAATGCCATTTTATTAAATCCAAAGTGTGAACCAACTACCTCACTTGCCCTACTCTTACGGGGATTTCCCTGCCTAAATAAACTAAGGGAAACACTCTAACATAACATTTCTGCCCTTCACACTTATACATAAACATGAACAAGAAAATATATGGCAATTCACAATGTCAATACTTGTATTTACAACAACTTCAAAGTCTTTAATTGTAACCTGAGCGAATTCCCCTTCCCCAGGTTTTAGGGCAAAGTCAGTTCTGTTGAATAACACAAAACACCAAGGAAATCCAACCCTCCACAGTTCAACAGAGAAAGAGCCTCTCCAGGAAATATATAGTTCAAAGTTCCTTAAAAAGCACCAAAGGGATTTGGTTGCAACTTATATGATTCACTAAACATGAATAGGTTGAAATTGGCTTCTCTTCATAGTGCTTCTCTCTCGGCACCATGAACCACAACTTCTTTGTCCAGGAAATGCCACAGTGTTTCTCTCTTAGCACCGTAAACACCAATGGCTCTCTTCACAGTGCTTCCCTCTTAGCGCCATGAAACACAACAACTTCTTGTGTTTGAGAACTACTTCCATTCAACTTCTACCTGGGTCACTTTGTACCAGGTCCTCACTTCTGTCTGGCCGACTCTTTCACCAGACGCAACTCCTTCAAAGATCCACCATGCAGTTTTGCTTTCCTGCTTCACAGTGTTTTAAATCTTGTATTACTTCTGAAGTTTCAGTTTCACTGACACTTCCACAGTTTAACACTTCTTCAAACAGCTTAAACAACTCTTCACAACTTTGTAGCAAATACAAGATTCATATCAATGCCCTTTTAACTCAGCTCTTTTAACTCAGCTAGACAAGTAATGTCTTTCTCTTCTTAACACCAACTTTCTTCTAGGGCCACTTTTCAACCACTCTCGTCTTTTGTCAAGCCACCAACCAAGTACTTTTAATTCAAGCTCTATTGACTTTAGCAATGTGAGTTTTTGTGACTAATTGATGTTCCTCTTACACCATAGTCACTCATCTACAAGCTTTATCTTTAAGGATGTTCTATTAGCCCCTTTTCTTCTGATGCCAATAATTATTCCTGAAGAAACCGTTATTAGCTTCATATGGCTGAGGGCAATACTGGTTCACCTCTTGACTAAATGTAATGCTTGTTTGTTCTCTTCGTTTGACAATATTGAGGTTTAACACTTGGTTTCACAGGATACAGAGTTATTGTGGCTTTTATCAGGCTTTGTCTTTGTTTTAGAATCACTTTTAGGCCCATGCAACCATTAGTAAAGTTGTTACAGCTGTTTTCAAAAGAGTTGAATATTCTAATGTAACTTCTGCAGTGTATTCGTCTATACGCGAGTGCTACATTTGTTGTACTCCATTGTCTGACTCCGGTCAGCTTCAGTCAATGTCAAGGTCAGCAGAGTGGAAGAAGGGATTTCCAGGGGAGTAGAGGGGGGGGGGCATAGGTGGATCTGGTGGAATGGGGCAGAGAGGGGGACCAGGACCATTTTAGTGCTGGGGATGCAGGAAGTGGGGTTATTTTACAAGGGAATGTAGAAGCAGAATGGGAGCGGGATACAATCCATATGCCCCCGCTGGCCCAGTACAACAGCAACACTTCCTTGCGCCTCTGATGTGCACAACCATAACATACAAAATACACCAAGCATACACGCAGTTACCACCATGGCCCCCACAGGCTCAGCTGCCTGCCCCGTTAGTGCCCAAATGCAAGCCACACCGCCGAACCAATCATACAGTGGTTCAATGGCCGCAAACAATACTGTCCCAAATGGAATGGTGTCACCCTATCGGGGGCCCTGGGAGGTAACCCTTTCACGTTCCTAAGTACCAACACATATCCTGACTAGGACTGCTCACAGAAAGGTCTTGCGTGCCCAGCCCTGTCGGTGGCTACCCACCCTGATGAGAAACCCTTAGTGGGCGCTGAGATAGGAAATAAGGAATTCATCTTTATGGTCGACACTGGTGCCACAAAATCATGCATCAGTGAGAGAAACCTTCTACTATAAGGTGAAACTCTTTAAATGCAAGGCTTCTCTGGGGCTGTTGCAACGGTTCCGTACACAGACGAGGTAGCTATCAAAATAGGAGGAAAAGTTATGCGTGCGCCCTTATTGTATTCCAAAACCTCCCCAGTAAATTGAACATGACGATCTCCTTCACAGATTGAGGAATAATATGTGCCATCCCAGGATGATGTGCTATGAGAGCGATGGTACTAATACAGGCCAGAGGTGGGGAGGTGGTGGTTCGTGGCATTCCAGTTGACCCTGATATGTTTGTGTATGGGATCACAGAGGCAGGCAGCTGTGCCTATGGGGGCCGTGGTGGTAATTGCATGTATGCTTGCCCCAAATTGGTACAGCATGTTGGCGGATACCATCTGATTTCATCTTTAGGCCCGTTGTGACCCCAAAGCTTGTGGCAGGGACGATACTTTCATTAGATTTGCAAGGCTTGGTGGTGTCGACGAAAAGGATTATTGTGGTTCGAACAGATTTAGATGCGTGTGAGTGGTGTACTGTGTTGTTTATTGAGCTGACTGTACCCCTAAAAGAAGTAACATGTGTAGAATTGTTTGAGGATCGGGTTGATGATGGAGAAATAGTGCTGACTATTTGCATTCCTTGTGAGATGGTGCAATACCATAAAGTGCAATGTTCTTTGATGGCCCTTGTCACTCTGCCCTCCTTCATGGAGAAAGTTTTAGACCAAGGCCCTGGAGGGGCTATGGACAAACAGCGCCCACGATGTAGGGCTTTTGCAGGGAGTGGCACCGGTACAGATAACAATCAAAACAGGTGCAGAATTGCCTTGAGCAAAACAATATCCACTCTCAAAAGAAGCAGAGGAGGGGATACGAGACACCATTTCCGCACTCCTAAATCAGGGGATTATTGTGCCCTCCAACTACCCATGCAGCACGGCTATATACGGGTAGTTGGAGAATGATCCAGGATCTCCGCCCTTGAATGACATTCTACAGGCAATTTCCTATAGTTCCTAAACATGCAACCATTTTGTGCAGCATCCTTAAACAAGCAACACATTTCACTGTTGTAGATTTGAAGAATGCCTTCTTTTCCTTACCCCTGCACTCAGACTCACAATACCTCACCGCGTTTACACATGGCGAAATGCGGTTCAAGCACACACGATTACCACAAGGGTACTGTGAATCCCCTAGTATCTTTAATCAAATACTACATGCTGATTTAGGAAATATCCAAGTGTCCAGGACCATCATTAAATATGTGGGTGATCTACTAGTATGCAGTGACAATGAACAACAGTGCCGAAGTGACTGTCTCTTTCTTGCAGCTGTTAGCATATAAAGGGTATAAGGTCGGCAAAGCAAAGTTAGAGTACTGCCTCCAAGAAGTTCTTTATTTGGGACAATTGATATCTGTCCATGGAAAGAAAATAATACCAGAACGTGCCACATCTGCACGCAGTGCTCCCCAGCCTAACACTGTCAAGGAAATACAGAAGTTCCTAGGGTTGTGTATTTACTGTAGAGCATGGATCCGAGACTACACAGCTTATACCTAGCCCTTGCTGCAAGGCCTTAAGGAGGCACAACAGACTGATAACAAGATTGTCTGGACAGAAGAAATGCTCACTAGCTTTAATGAATTGAAAGAAGTCATTTCTACTGCCCCAGTGTTAGCAACCCCTGACTACACACAAGAGTTTTATTTGTTCTCCCATTCTAATGGTCAGATGATGACAGCAGTACTTATCCAGAAATGCACATTGGCCACAAGCCACTGGCCTATTACAGCGGAGTGCTGGGTTCAGTGATGCAGGTAGAGTTCCCTTGTGAGCAGGCGCTTGCCACTGCTGCTCTCGCAATTGAGAAAAGCTCCACTATTATCATGGGGTGCTCCGTAATGTTGTATGTGGAGCATGCAGTGTTCAGCATTTTAGAACACTTCATATCAATACTAACCATACAGCAGGCATCTGCGTGCAAGGTCATTTTGTCCAGTCCAAACATCCACATAGTGCAATGCAAGAAGGTAAATCCTGCTACTTAACAGAATTGTGTACTGAAGAAGACCTTGCAAGACATGATTGTGTGACATTTGAGGGGGAGGAAGAAGATATGCCAAAAGCAAAAGATAGCCCGCTTGAAGGGGGGGCTTCTTTTTGTTGACGGGTCAGGAACTATTTACCAGGGGACCAGCTTAAGGCATACTGGTGCTGCAGTTTTCAGCTCAAGCAGCAGAACTCATAGCGCTTATTGAAGCGCTCCTAGCGTTCCATTGGTGCCGCGTAACTATTTACTCTGACTCAGCCTATGTCACCACAACAGTGCTTTCAGGGCTTGCACGATGGAAGAGGAGAGGGTTTAGGAGGGCTGACTGGTCCCCAGTACAACATGTTTGAAGCGCTTTCCCAGTCCTCCATGATGGTGGTGGTAAAATGCACCATACCACACCAATGATACAGACAAGGTTTCACTCGGTAACGCCGCCGCCGTGGACGCAGCGGCCAAACAGGCTGCATATCTCCCTGTGCCCAGTATTTCCGAATATCCAGTGAATAGCACAGGGACAAGCACATTTGCCAGCATCCTGCAACTCATTACCAATTGCACAAATTATTGAATTACAGAGCCGTGCCCCACAGGAGGAGAAGGACCTGTGGCAAAGGAGAGGATGTAAACAGTCTTCTACAGATTATTATGGCGGCAGGAAACAACAGGCAAAGCAGATATGCTGCATGAGCCGCTGCTGGTCACTTTCGAACAGCTGCACCATCCATCTAACGTGTTGAAACAACATATTGCTGCAGATTTACATGAGGAATGGTTTGTCCCAAATCTGCAAGAGACACTGACTAAAATGGTGATTAATTGCACTACTTGTCAAACTTAAGTACTGGCCACACCCTAAGAACTATCCGAGGTACCCTACCCCGCTCAATGGGGCCATTTTCTGTGAGTTGCACATTGACTACGCAGACATGGGGAAGAGGTTTAATGGGTGTCATTTACATGATTGTAATTGTGTGTCCCTTACTCCGATAGGTGGAGCCAGGTCCATGTGCACATCCAGCCTCTAAGTGTGCTGCCAGGTTTTTGGTCAGAGAGGTTTTCCCTCGCTGGGGGGTGTGCGATGTATTAAGATCTGACAATGGCACCCACTTCTTCAATGAGCTGTTCAAGGAAATAACAGGATCACCGAGCATCAGGCATCGGATATGTACAATTTACTACCCTCAGCCCAAAAGGGTTATAGAACTGATCAATGGTCTACTAAAGAGTAAACTTTCAAAGCTGTGCAACACGTTAAAGAAGAACTGGGTGCACTGCTTGCCCCTGGCATTGTTTAGCATGTGCACGCAACCCTGTAAGGATCATCATGTATCGCCTTATGTGGGGGTAACAGGGCGGCGAATGCACATCCCTCTATCTCCCATCAGAAAAGCTTCAGATGCTCACAGGGCTGCGTCTGTTCTAGGGGATGAGGTCAGAGATTATCTTTTTGCCTTAACAAAAGCAATAAAATGTATCTCTCAACAGATAGCGCCTAGGTCCGAAGATACAACCTGCGCTGCACCTGATCCACTGACATCACCTCCTCTCCAGCTCTTCCCAGGAGATAGGGTTTTTGTTAAAAACGTCATCCGCCGGTGGAGTGAGCCTAGGTATAACGACCCTTTCACAGTCATCTATGCCACTCCCCTTGTGGTAACAGTTTGGGAGCTGCGGTATTGGATACATCTTTTGGATGCCCGGTGACCCCCATTCCGCACCCCCCCACACAAGTTGAGTAGACATTAAAGGTGTAAAAACTGTGACACAATCTGATCTGTTGATTTGATTGATATTTCTGAGCAATGTGTCTATAACTACAGCCTGCGACTAAACATTGTTTTATGGTACCATTTCTGCAGTGTTCCTCCAACCTGTCTACCTCCACAAAATATTAACGCTGCTACACATGATTTGCACTTTCTTTTTTACCTCCTCCTTTCCTTCTGCAATTGTTTCTTCTCTTTTCTTCCATGATGGAAATGCAAATCCTTGAACATACATTCAGAGAACGGTCACATCCTCCTTCTCATTCATGTTTTATAGTAACAATGTTTTCTTCTAGCTATATCTGTGTTATGCATTGTTTAGCTGTATTTTTTGCTCTTTCTATGTTAGCACTGGTTATATATTTAGGATATAGTTTTATATGGGGAGAGCATATAAAAGGTGGGGGGGCAGGGGAATGCCAATACTGTCAATATCTCTTCATTAAAAGGGGGAACTGGGAAAAACAACACCACTGTTATTAACATAACATACCAACAAAATCACGGGGCTCCAAACCAAAATTGAAAACAAATGACGACAACTCACTTATGGCTCAATATCCAGTCCAACCCTTCCATCGCCCACTGTTATCAACACAGGCTTCACATTCAAAAAGGTAACTATACCTGAAGTACAAAAAATGATAGCCTCCTTGAAACCTTCAAACTGTAAAGGGGACAGCTGCCCCGCTCAGATCATGAAAGACGCAGCTAGGGATCTATCCCCCTTCATTACCAAATTAATAAACCTGTCATTCACTAGCAATTCTGTCCCATGTAATTTGAAACAATCATGGGTTCTACCACTGTTAAAAAAACTAACACTCAACCCGTTTATACCTACCAACTATAGACCTATCACCACCGTCCCGTTCCTACTAAAAATCTTCGATAGAATGGCCTACGTACAAATTCAAGACTACCTAGAAACTAATCAACTATTAGGAATTCGGCAATCAGGCTTTTGTCCTCAACATGGAACAGAAACGGCCCTTGTTGATCTCAAAAGTCAGATCGACGAACTCAAAGATAAAGGTAGGGCTGCCATCCTTCTTCTCTTAGACCTCTCTGTTGCCCTTGACTTGGTTGACCATAAAATCCTATGTAACCACCTGTCATCGGCAGCACACTTCTCTCACTCTGCGGTCACATGGATCCAATCCTTCCTCGCTAACCGGACCATGCGTCTTCTCACCGCTAGCAGCGGCCGACCCGATTCCCATTACCTGTGGTGTCCCACAAGGCTCTTGTGTTTCGCCTACTTTGTATAACATATTTACAAAGCCTCTTTTCGACCAGCTGGACCATCTGGGTGTCACCTACACCAACTATGCAGATGACACCCAGATACTCCTAACTCTATTCGGTAACTACAACTCGGACGTCAGCCGGATTAACAAAGTCTTCACCATCATTCAGGCATGGATGGCCACACATGGCCTCTGCCTGAATGATAAGACTGAACTGCTCCTTGTTGGATCCCCTAATACCATCCTGAAGCTTAGCCCCGACTACACCAGCTTCACTATTGATGGAAACACTATTCCTATCGCGAAGAGTGTAAAAACCCTTGGTTTCTATCTAGACACCAACACTAACCTCTCCAAACAAATCAACATGACCGCCTCAGCCACTGCCTACACAGGTAAGCTGATCAGGGCCTGAAGACCACTGCTATCCACGAACAGTTGCCTCACACTAGCCAGAGCACGTATACAGTCTAAACTGGACTACTGCAACGGCTTATATGCAGGTGCAAACAAATCCGTAATCAACAAATTGCAGGTCCTCCAAAACAACGCACTCTGAGCTGCTCTTAATATTCCTAGCCGAGAACATATTTCTGCTATTAAAAAATCATGTAAATGGCTCTCCATCCAACAAAAAATCGATCTAAAAACTATTTGCCTCACCTACCAAGCCTTAAATCACCTGGCCCCGCAATATCTAACCAATAAATTCACCTTGAAACCTGCTACCAGAATCACCAGATCCACCAACACATTATTCCTGGTGGTGCCCAAATATACCCTTAAAAGAGCGGGCGGACCCAGTTTCCCGGTTCTAGCCGCCCAAATTTGGAATACACTTCCACTGGACATCAAATCCATCCCCACCTTTCAACCATTCAGAACCCAGGTTATCACCTGGCTTCTGAATAAATAACTAACACCACCTCAGGTCCTCTGGGACACCTCTCACACATACCAGCACTCAACCACCGCCACCCCGCGTCTATTGATACTAGCTTCTATAGCTCCCATTTCTCTGTGTACTTATTATATAAATGTATTGCGACATATCACATTGTCTGATTGCTATCTGCAATAATTGTATTTTTGTAAACTGTATAAATGCGGCACAACTGTTCCAATGCATATACCTTTGTCCTGTAACCATATCCTTGAGCGCCCATATACCCCTGGGTCTGGAGTGTTTACAAATAAAATAAACAAACAAACAAATAACAACCAACACAACTGTCATTAATATGAATGCCACTAAGGAAGAAATGGGGACGTATACTAAGCTGACTATGTCATTATTATTTCCTAATGTTTTTTCTGACATGATTACAAATTTGAGTTTTCCTTCTACTATTTCACACGCTAGTGCATTAAAACATTTCAAAAGACAAGTGAAAAGAGCCAAATACGATGCGTATAGAGGACTAGACCTAGATGTGATAGAAGATGTGCACCACTCAGAATTGAGTAATAGTTGGGACGCAGACATGAGCTTGGTGGGGAAAAAGAGGGTTAATGGGAGCTATTACATCTGTTCCTTGATACCACATGCATCTGGGGCACCCAAGGTATTGATGCTGCAAGGAACTCAATGTTTGGTCCATCTGACGTTATGCAGATTACAAAGCTCTTTTCAGGCACGGAGCATACAACTCGTAATGTTGGGCCTAGACCAACTGCAGTATGCCGAGAATCCCAAAAACATACAGTTTTTACAAAGGCCATACCTGAAGTTGGAAGGTGTTAAGTTTGTGGCAAACATGTGGCAAGAGACTACAATCAGCTGCATGGCAGGAGGCTTCGTGGCATTTGGTGAAGAAGTTATCGAAAGGGTGAACGAGGTGTGCTGAGAATATTGGAGTGATCATGTGGAAAACTCACGTGGATTGAGGTGAGGGAGAAGCCAGTGTAGGTGCAGAAGCACGAAAAATACGAATTGTACTTCTACAATGAAGGACACATCTTTGTGAGGGCCAACAACAAATACAACAAGCCAGTACATACATCCCAGATCTCAAGAAAGGGACTGCTGCGGTGATGGACAATTACTGAGTCTGCGGTTAGCAAGCGTTTTCTGCACCTCCCGCCATGATGGAGGGGCTCTTGTATGCTGGCCATGCTGCACTCGCTCTCCTTGTGGTCCCTGAAGAACACTTAATAGTGGGACCAGGGGCTTGCTCACCCCAACAACAGCACCAGTGCCAGATGTCTCCACCATGATTCCGTCGCCACCCGCCATATTTTGTATGTTGCCAGAAAGGAAAAAGAAAGAAATGTTGCACAGAAAGCAGAGATCTAATTATCTGTCTCAAGACTCATCAGAGCTGCTGATACCAGAGCAATACAGACTGTATAACAAGGATGAGACATTTCTTGCATCGCTATTAGTGCCAGGGATACAATCAGCCGCCAACGCCAAGTGGCTTCAAATAGTCAGCTGGGAAGCGATACAGTTGGCAAATGACACTGAACAAGGCCTAAATGCAATAAAGGCTGAAATGTGAGCGATCAGGTTGATGACACTGCAGGTTCACTACGCACTGGATTTGCTTACCTCAAGGGAAGGAAGCGTCTGTAAAAAAAAATCAGGGATTCATGTTGCACGTACAACCCCCAAAAGACGCCGTCAACGGGTCTCTTACAAAAATAATAGAGGCCCTGCACACTCTCAGCACCCACATGCGAACAGAGGCCGACATACAAAGAAGTGACCTTTTCTCCTGGGCACCATCATGGATGGGGGCGATAGTGAAATTTCTGGTACCAGTGACGGTATTCGGGTTGGTGATCTGATCTTTTGCAGATGCTGTGACAAAGCAATGCCTTGCAGTGCAATAATGATGGTTTCAATTGAGGTACATAGTGCACCTCTTGGTACAAAAGACAGCCAAGTACAAACAGATGACCCAAGCATACCCCGCATGGTTAAGATGGAGCAGTGCCTTCACCCCCCTACCTCCAGGCACAGTCACTATTCCCCAGCCAGACCCCGAGAACTAGGATGTACATTGGGTTGACCTGGCAGAAGACAGGGGTGTACATACCCCAAGGTTCCTTTTGTTTATAACGAACACATTAATTCTCATTTTTAATTTGGGGGCATGCCCCCAAGTGACCCATTTTGCTAGCTTTATTACCTCACCCCAACTTCCCCCACACCCTTTTTTAATCCCTTACTCCCCCATATATAATTTTAACCCAACATTTGACATTCTTTAGTTTTGTTATTAATGTGTTTTGTTATTTATATTTTGTTATAATCTCTGTATACCATACCTCATGTGTACCCCAGAACAGTTTTGCGCAAGTAGGGGAACTTTTACGATCTGTGTGCAAAGCATGGGTGCCCAAGAAGGGAACATGGCCGTATCTGGAAGCTGAGAGGTTGTAAAGAGAGAAAATGGAGGATGAGGACAGAGAAAGGCTTACATGGCAGTTTGTGAATATGGGATAACCGAAAGGGGGGGTGTTGGGGAGCTGGGACAATCGGCCCGGGCCCCCAAGAGGTGGAGACCTAAAAGTGTGTCGTAGGTACTTGGAGAGGTTATTGGAGAGTAGACGGATATCGATTGAAGCTGCATTATGGGTAGGCTATTATGTGTTTGGGTATAGATTGCAACGGAGGTGAAACTCCATATTAGAAAACAGTAGCCATTTTGAAATGGAAGACTAGTGCTGTGCTGTAGCCAGGGCAGTAGACCCGGGCCCAGAACATAGAGGTAAGTGCCTGCATGTGTGGTCGGGTTGCAGCATAGGCAGCAGTGAGAAAGACCAAACCCGCAGAGATTCATAAACCTCACATTGTTTCATACTATTAGCATTTCTATCCCAGAAGGAATGCCCCCTGCAAGACCATGAGTGGGCCGAGAGCTCCCTGTGAAAAGTTATCCCACGAGAAGGAGGGCACGAGCCTCTAACCTTCACTAGTCCAAACCCTACGTTATAGTGCCCAGATGCCCCATCCCAAGACCCCAGAATTCCAGAGTACCAGCCAGCCCCAGACCAGTGACCATAAAACTGTTAGATATCAGGAAGATCACAGCAGAAAGGCGGGTTCACAACACCTTGGATTACTGTGATTTGTGTTGCAAG
The DNA here is from genome assembly GCF_040938575.1 of Ambystoma mexicanum. NCBI lineage: Eukaryota > Metazoa > Chordata > Amphibia > Caudata > Ambystomatidae > Ambystoma > Ambystoma mexicanum. The sequence goes on from NC_090939.1 coordinate 68,107,982, forward strand.
TAGCAAACCTAAAACCTGGGTGGGGAGATTTGGGAAGATGCTAACGCGCCTGGGATGGAGCTGGGGTTTGCAAGTTATCGTGACCTCGAAAGTATCCTCGCGCCCATGTCAGCATTATCAAGTGCAGATTAGGCCACAGATAGGGAAGGGAATAATTTGTGTTCATAATTGCCAATTGGGAGCTTTGCACCTGATGACTTACAAAGAACCCCCCCACGTGAAAGAAGACGGACAGGAGGAGCTGGGACCAATTACTTGGCATCTCTTATGGAGCAGGCAGCATATGTATAGGGTCACACCAACCAACCACATGGATCTGTAACCTAGGTAATCTATGTCACTTATGACACTGTGTGTCTTTATAACTTGTTGCTTATGCTGTTTTCATCAGCGTGCTGCGTGGCAGCAGAGTTGTTTGCTGGTGCATACTTGCCTTTTTTCGTGACAATAAACCTTGTTCTCCTTGCAGGAGGTGTGCTTGGCCTTTTTCCCTAGTGGTTTGTATTTTCTTCTGGTGTGAGCGTTGAGGGGCTTCTCTATACGTCCTTAGCAGGATGTTAGTTGCTATTTGATCGATGACCGCTAGCTGTCTGTTTCTGACTTACTATATTTAGGGGTGTCGCAATGGGGTCTACTAGGCTTTCCCCAACCTAGCCTGCTTAGTAGCCTTAGAGAGTTAGGGATGGTGCCTTCTCTTTTTTTATTTTTTTTTATTTATAAACCGCTGGGACAAGGCCCTTAGGCATAGAAGCACAGACAAAAACAGACACAAATAACACAAAATGGTCTCATCATCAGGAGTGAATTATTTGAAAGAAACACTTCATTCAGACAAAAAGATCTTAGATCTGCATTAAAGGACACCAGCTAACTATTAACCAGGACAAATTAAGCACACGTCTTAAATTAGAAGTAAATGAGGGAAGGATGCTATGACTACAGCCTATAACAATACAGTCTGTGTTGGCACCAGTGCACCATTCTTTAATCTATCTCCTTCACAAGAGTCTAAAATCCTGTCCTCTTACGCAACCAGGACCAACGTTAGAGTTAAGCCAAAACAAAACTATGTTCCTGAGCACCTCTCTAGTTTCCACTCCGGCTTTTCAACATTGGTGATGATAATGTTCCTACAGTCCATAGCCAGATCTCTTTGAGAGACATCCAATATTACAGGCATTCTTGATTTCATGACACGAATATCCCTACCCTGGAAAGCCCTAACCATTCTTGCCCTAACTATTGGCCCGCTTTCTAGACTTCTGTGGCGGATATAAAGGCCTCTCTCGCCACTTCTACTAGAGTAGAGCCCACGCCACGTCATGGGACTTGCTATTGGACTGAGCTACTTTGATCTCATTTACTGAGTTTTCCTCACTCGTACTCATAGACATATAGGTTTGACATGCTGTATCCATCATATGGACCCCCGGCTCTCTCAAATCACATTGACAGGCTTTATCAATCTTACTCAAGGGGGCGTGTGAGATAATCCCATCAAAGGCGTCCACCCAGTTGCCTAAATCCTGATAGGTTTTACATTGATTCAGATCATATGTGATCTTGTCTTTACTATAATGCCAGTTTACACTTGTATTTGTATTTATATTTATTATGGTTATATAGCGCTTTACACCAAAGCGCTTTACATTATACCAAGGACCATAGAATATAACAACAGTAGAAGCAGTTTTCACATCATGAATCAAACCAATAAAACATTATGTAGAACAATTTGCCTATGATGATAAACGAGAAAAGGAGGGGGTGAAGAATGGGAAGGAGGAGCGGGACAGGATGGGGAATAGAATGAGGTGCAAGAGGAGGTGAGGAAGCGTAGGAGGAAAGGAGCAGGAAGGGAGAGGAAAGAAGGGGAAGACATGAGGGGGAGAGAGATAGGTGAAAGGAGGGATAAGGGTGTCAGGGAGGGGAATGAAGAAGAAGAGATTTCATGGAAGCACGGAAGGAGGAGAAGGTGGGGATAGAGCGGATAGAAAGAGGTAAGGAGTTCCAGTGTAGGAGGCAATGAGCTGAAAGGAGCGGAAACGAGAAGAGGTACATGGTGACGGGGAACAGTGAGTAGGAAGAGATCGGCAGATCGGAGGGAGCGGGAAGTGGTGTAGAATTATAGGAGAGAGGAGAGACAAGGGGGAGCAAGATCGTGAAGGGATTTAAAGACAAGACAGAGGAAGTGAAATCTAAGTTGGGCGTAGAAGGTAAGCCAACCAAGGTAAGACAGCAAAGAGGAAATGGAGTCGTGAGGAGCAAGAAGACAGAGGGTACGGATGGCAGAGTGGTGGAGGGATTTGAAGGGGGTCAGATGAGAAGCAGGGAGTCCAAAGAGGAGAGAAGAACAATAGAAAAGACGAGAGAAGATGATGGAGGAGATTAAAGGTTTAGTGGCATGGAAGGTGAGAGAGGAGCGGACTTTATGAATATTGAAAAGGTGGTAGAAACAGGCGCGAGAGATAAGGGAATTATGGTGGGTGAAGGAGAGGGAGGAGTCAAAGTGAATGCCTAGATTGCGAGCATGGGGAGAGATAGGAAGATTAGAGGGGGGAAAGTGAATAAAAGGAGGGGGAAAGGGAGGAGGAAGATTGTTGGAGGGAAAGAATAATATTTCATTCTTATCAGTGTTGAGAGAGAGAAAGTGGGATGACATCCAGTTTTTAATGGCAGTAACACAGGACGAGAGATTAAGGTGGAGGTCAGGAGTACAGGAAGAGAAGTAAAGGAAGAGCTTGGTGTCGTCGGCATAGAAATGGTGAGAAATTCTGAAGGAAGAGATGATAGAGGCAAGAAGGGAGGTGTAAAGAGAGAATAGAAAAGGGCCGAGAACAGAGCCTTGGAGTACACCGTAGTCCAAGGAGAGGGTATGGGATGTACGACTGCCCCAAGAGACAGCAATAGAGCGGTAGGAGAGGTAGGAGGAGAGCCAGTTGAGAACTGAGCCTTTGAACCCAAAAGAGGAAAGAGTATTGAGAAGTAAGGGGTGATCGACGGTATCAAAGGCAGCAGAGAGGTCAAGGAGGATGAGGACTGAGGATTGTTTAGAGTAGCGAGTGGTGAGGAGAGAGTTGAGAACATAAGTGAGAGCGGTCTCAGAGGAGTGTTTAGGGCGGAAGCCAGATTGGGAGGGGAAAGGAGAAAAAGGTTAGTGGCAAAAGCTGAGAGCTGAGAATAGACTAGGCGTTCGAGTAGTTGAGAGAGGAATGGTGGAAGCGAGATTGGACAGAAGTTGGAAGCAAGAAGGGGATTAGTTCTTCAGAATAGGGATAATAATAGAGTGCTTGAAGGCCGAAGGGAAGGTGGCAGAAAAGAGACAGATATTGAAGAAGGAGGTTAAGTAAGGAATGAGAAGAGGGTAAATCTTCGGAATAAGGAGGGTGGGGAGAGGATCAGAAGGGGCAGCAGTAGGATGAGATTTGGACAGAAGGAGGGAGACGTCAGAAGGGGTGACAGGAGAGAAGTCAGACATGCAAGCTGAAGAGGAGTGGAGGGAAGGGAGAGGAGGGGAATAGGACGGGGAGCAATTCATGTTTTGGCGAAGAGAGAGAATTTTGGAAGAGAAGAAGTCAGCGAAGTCAGAGGGAGAGAGGGGAGATGTAACTGAGGGGTCAGGAGTAGGCGGGGAGAGAAGACGAGAGAGGGTTTGAAAGATGTGGCGTGGATGAGAGGCTTGGGAGTGGAGAAGTTTAGAATAGTAGGAATGTTTAGCTGAGCTAAGGCAGGAGTCATAAAGAGAGTGGTAGGAGAAATAGGAGGTTTGATTAGATAGAAAGGGGAATATGAGCCAACGTCGCTCGAGGCAACGGAAGAGACGGTACATGGACAGAAGGTGAGGGGAAAGCCAGGGTTGAGAATGTTTGCGAGTGGGGTGGAAGGAGGAGAGAGGGTAAAGTTAATCGAGAGTGGAAGAGATAGAAGAGGACAGAGAGGATAGAGCTTCATTAGCAGAGAGAGAAGAGAAGTCGGAGAGGGGGGTAAGAGAGGAAGACCAAGTGTCAAAAAAGAGAGAAGGGCTAAAATTACAGAGATCTCGTCGAGAGAAGGAAATGGGGAGGGTAAAGAATTGGAAGGAGGGAGAGGGGGAGTAAGGGAGAAGGAAAGTAAAGCATGACCAGAGAGATAGTTGCGTAAGGTAGAGACGCGGGAGGAGGAGTAAGTTGAGTTAAAGATAAGGTCAAGAGTGGAACCAGAAGAGTGAGTAGGAGAGGAAGGGAGAGGAGAGAGGAGGTAGGAATCAAGGATGGAAAGAAGAGGGGAAGGTTGAAGGGGACTAGGGAGGTGTAGGTTGAAGTCCCCGAGTACAGTGAGGGGAGAGAGGGAGGGAGAGATAAGAGAGAGGAGGTGGCCAAGGTCATTGTAAAAGGAAGAGAGGAGGCCAGGAGGTCTGTAGACGATTAGAAAGGAAATAGGATGAGGGGAGGGAAGTAAAAGATTTGTACAGGTATTCGAAGAAGGGGAAGATAGGAAGAGGCAATGAGGAGGTAGAAGAAAGGTATTTAGGGTGGGAGAGGAGACCAATGCCACCGCCACGACCAGAAGAACGAGAGACATGAGAGAAGGAGGAGGAAGAGGTGGTGAGAGAGGCAGGAACAGTAGAGTTGTGAGGGGGATCCAAGTTTCAGTTATACAGAGGAAATGAAGGTTAAGATGGAAAAACATGTCCACGACAGCTGCAGTCTTATTGCAGAGGGATCTGGCATTCCAGAGAGCAATGTTGATAAAACTGGAAGGTTGGACAATGGGGGGGTAGATGAGGATAGGACGATGAGGGAAGGTTGGAAGGGGATGAGGTGAAGGGGGAGGGGTGTTGAGCTAGGGAATGGACATGAGGATAAGGGGGAGGGAAAGGAGGAGAGGGAGGGGTTGGGGGAGGGAAGGGGGAAGAGGGTAAAGAGTAAGAAAGACGAGGAGAGACGAGACTAGCAATGCGCATGACAGAGGGGAGAGGAGAGTACTGTGATGAAGAGAGAGTAAAGTGAAGGAAGAGTGAGTAGTGATGAAGAGAGAGTGAAGGAGAGGAAGAAGGCGTCAGTGGGCAGAGGGGTAACGCTAGGAGTAGAACAGGGGGCCCAGGTTGTGGCAGGAGGTTTGTGTTCCATAGCGCCCAGGAGGAAGCAGGCAGGGGCCGGAGTGGGCTGGGCCCAGGTGGGCAGGTGAAGCGTAGATCAGAAGGGTCCAGGTGGTAACAGGCGGTCAGTGGGAAAATAAAGAGCCCTGTAGGGGGCAGAAGGGTACAGGTGCTAGCAGACAGGCCGTGGGAGAAGAAGAGTCCTGGTGGTGGCAGAGGCCAGCAGACAGGAAGGGCCAAAGTGGTAACAGGCGGTCCGCGGAATAGAAGGGTTCTGGTGGTAGCATGCGGCCCGTGGGAAATAGAGAGCCCTGGTGGTGGCAGGGGGCCAGTAGACAGTGGGCCCAGGTGGTAGCAGACGATCCGCAAATCAGAAGGGCCCCAGTGGTATCAGGCGGCCCGTGGGAAATGAAGAGTCCAGGTGAGGACAGGGGCCAGTAGACAATGAGGGGCCCAGGCGGTGGCAGACAGACCACAGATCAGAAGGGCCCGGGTGGTAACAGTCAGTGGGAATAAAGAGTCCTGCAGGTGGAAGGGGGCCAGCAATCGGGGGCCCAGGTGGTAGAAGGCGGCCCATATGAAATAAAGAGCACTGGTGGTGGCAGGGGGCCAGAGGACAGGAAGGGAGGACCCAGGAGGCAACAGGCAGTCAGTATATCAGAAGGGCCCAGGTGGTGGCTGGCAGTCAGTGGGAGGAAAAGCCTTGGTGGTAGGAAGGGGCACAAGAAGAAAGGAGCGGCCGAGGTGGTAGTAGGCAGTCCACAGATCAAAAGGGCCAGGTGGTAACAGGCGGCAGTGTCTGTGGAGTGCACCAATGGGAAGAAGAGCCTTGGTGGTAGGAAGGGGCACAAGAAGAAAGGAGCGGCCCAGGTGGTAGTAGGCAGTCCGCAGATCAGAAGGGCCAAGTGGTAGCAGGCGGCAGTGACGGTGGAGGGCACCAGTGGAGGCAGACGGCCCGTGGACAGCAGCAACACGTCGTGGAGATTAATGGTGAGAGGAGACAGCAGCGATGCATCCGTGAGGTTAAAGACAAGGAGGCCGGTGCTGGCAGGCAGGGCCCGGTGGAGGCGAGAGGCCCGCAGCGATGCTGAAGTAGGAGACACAGCCGCCAGTATCCAAAGGCTTGGGAAGCAGGAGCTGGAGTAGGCACGGCCGCAGTGCCTGTACGAACGCAAAGTGGCCGGTGCAGAGAGGAGGCCCTGGTGGAGATTGCGGCCCGCTAGCAAGAGAGAGAGAGTGCGGGTGAAGGAGTCAAGAGCAGGTGGTGGGGGCCCAGCACACCCTTCAAGACGAGGGTGGAAAAAGACCTGCCTGGTGCCAGCAGGGGAGGGCACGGTGGAATCAAGAGGCCCGTGGCAATGAAGGAGCAGTGGGAATGGCAGCCAAGTATCACCAGGTGTGTGGAGAAGAGCTGGAGCAGGAGCGGCCGCAATACATCCGCAGATGCCGTAGGTGCCGGTATAGAGAGGAAGGTCCTGCTAGCAGGAGAGAGAGAGCGGATGAAGCAATTCTGGAGCAGCAGGCAGAGGCCCTGCGTGCCCGCACTGGGACGAGAGTGAGGAGATGTTACGCTCACCTGGTATCCACGGGGGCCCCAGACGATACTGGATGGAGGTCTAAGCACTATCCCGGACCCCTCTCTGCTTGGTTATGTGCCAGACGTTGGGTAGCGCCTATAACAGGAGAAGGGAGGGTTAAGATACTGGTTCTGTGATGGATGGACTCCCGCCTCCCTCTGGTCCAAATCCCCTCCTTTGGGATTATTGCTCACCTTAGGTTTTTGTGAGTTGAACTCTCCATCCTGCGTCTCTGTGCAGTGGCATGTGGTTGGTGCGGGGGTTCCGTGGACCTAGTTGCTTCACTGGTCTGTGTGCCATTATGTCGGGTCCAGACCAGCTGTGACTCCGACTCTGCTTGCTGTCTTCCAGTTGTGCTATAACGTCTTTTCCGTCTTTATTGTGTCTCTTTCTATCCCTCCATTTTCTCTGTCTTCTCTGCGTCTTGCTCCACTACCCTGTTCCCTAACAATGTCTCTTTTTGTTTTCACAGGGATGGTTGCGATCTCGGAGTTGCTGCGCCGATGGCGAAGACCACGGTGAGTTATTGATGCGCAGAGCGCTGCGCTGTTTATTGGTCTTAATTGCTAACCTGTGTTCTCTTCTCTTTGTACAGGTTGCAGTGATGTTTTGGAGTGATGAACGATCGAAGCGCTGCTTGCCCAGGTAAGAATTGTTATTATTGCTGTGCTTGTTTCTTTACCTTTGCAGGTTGCGGCGCACTCCGGAGATGGCCGAGGTAAGCGAAGAGCAGGATGGATTCAAGACTGGTTAGTTCACAGGTAAGGGTTCTTTCTCGCTAATGCTGTTCTTGTTCTTCCAGGTTATTAATGGAATCCGGATCTAGGGCTTCAGGATCGGCCCGCCGGAGAAGCAGATGAGCAGGAGCTGGACCAGGTGAGCATTACGCTGCAGGAGTGCAGAATAATGCAAAGCATGTTCTGCTGTTTGGGTGTGGTTTAAATAGCCCAGGTAAAGTAGTTCCAGGCCAAGTAGTTCTAGGCCCAGCCACACCCAAAACACTAGACCGCATGGCTTGGTTCTAAAGAACTGAGCTGTGTAATAGGCCTCCATGTTGCATTAAGGTCCAAAGCTGGTATTGCTTTATTCCTGATAATGAGCCTGGTGCCAAAGGCGCCAGGACTGACTCCATGTATGTTTCTGATGGGTTTTGAGACCCCTGGAGCCAGTGTGAAGGTCTTTAGCCTCACTGCTGCCAGGGGGATGTTATACCCGAGGGGGCCAGGGGCATGGACCGTGACAGGAGGGCCTAAGTGGAATCGAGGGGCCCGCAGCAAAGAAAGGAGCGGTAGACACGGCAGCCAAGTACCACAAGGTGCGTGGAGTACAGCTGGAGCAGGAACGGCCACAATGCCTCCACAGACGCCATAGGGGCCGATGTTGAGAAGAAGGTCCCGCTGACAGGAGAGAAAGGGTGAGGCGATTCTGGAGCAGCAGTCCGGAGGTGCCCCAAAGGTAGTAGAGCTGAAACGGAGAGTGGGGCAGAGGAAAAATGCTGTAAGTACTGATTTATTAAAGTTTGAATCAGGTATGGAGACGCCGGGTCAGGCAGCCGAGCTTCTGCACCCCCCTTACTTCCACTAAGCTCCGTATTTTCAGGACATAACTGCATCATAGCCTCAACAAACGAAGCGTCCATGCATTTACACGGTGGACACCTCCTTCAAGGCTGTCTCTCACGGCCATTCTCTCCTGCCCCTTTTTTCTACACTGGTCATAATTAGGGGTGTATTGAATAGTAGATTTAAGTTTTCAGACGAATACCGAATAGTTGGTCAACTATTTGGCCACAGCCGAATACAAAGCCGAATTGTTGCCTTTTTAATAAATAAAGTTATGTTGACAAGAAAAGCTCTATGTAAATTAAACACAATTTGAAATGTGTATGTCCATTCTTTATTGCATTTCTTTTCTTTGTTGTGTACGGAAGATGTTTGTGTAAACCCCGAAAGGAATACATTATTAGAAATTAAACTGTTCAATAACAGCACAGTTTGTATTTTTGTGGATTCATAGGTGTCACTTGTTGGGCAGGGAGGCCAAGTAACTAAGGCTAGCCCAAAAGTCCAGTATGAATGTATGCAATCATTGTGAGGGGAGACTGGGATGTGTCTACTCGTTCTTTCAAATGCTCCTTTTGGCCCTGCCCATCTTTATCCTTCTGGCTCCAGCAATGCACTGAAACACAAAAGGAGTGATTACATCAATTAGCAGCCTGCTGACTGCTGAATTGCTACTGAATATAAACATTTGGGAGGCTAAAGGCATGCGTACTACCCGTGGTACTGAGTCGGGGATGAGGCATTTGACTGGGGTATGTTTGTGGTATTTTGGGGCATGGTAAAAGACATCAGACAATAAAATATAGGGAATGCAAAGTCCTACATGGTTCTCGGCAGAGCATGTACGGAAGGGGCAGTGCTGGTTTTCAGATCTTTAGTTGGCATGTGCATGTTTATTTTACTTATTTGTTTCACTTGTACATCCATTTGGTCCAAGGTGTCTAAATTGTAAACTTGTATCTCCTTGTCTTTATTCCACAAATATCCCTTTTTTAACTCTCAAATGTTGGGAGGAATATTTCTGCTGCTACAGACTGGGTTATTTTGCTTAAAGAAAATAAAGCCACGTTCTTTAGTAAAATCTATCACTTTAACTCAATTCAACGGGACTCATTTGGCAACATGAGAAAGTTGGAGGGCAGGAATTGAAACCTATGTTTCAATATTATAAGCGCATCTTTGACGCAGGCACCTTTCCCACTGAGCCATCTTACTGCGTTATAACCTTGGCCTGCTGGCTGAATACAGTTCCTTTCTGCGGGCACTCTAACCCCCGAGCTTGGAAGTTTGGAACTTACTGTGATCTATGCACAGCAACATTAATCCACTTAATTATTATTTGGATTGGAAATTGGTGGGATTGGAACCTGTAACTTTCAGATTTCTTCCACAGGTCATCAGCAAATCAATAAGCGCCTAAAAAACATACAATTTCCCAATAGTGACTTCAAAACTATTGTTCAAGCTCAATGGTTTTCAACAGCAAAATACAGGGGAAAAAAGAGACAGTTTTGCATCCACTCACCCATCCCCATCAAACCACCAGATGTGTCTGTATGTAAAGCACATGAAAGGCAGGACTTAGTTTGCACTAGCATACCTCTGCTCAGCCTGTTCTCAATTTGCAAAAAGTGACAGTAGCATTTGTTTAATGATCCTTTTAAAGGATAAACATGAAAAGCCTGAATGATTCCAGGCATACAGTGAAAGCAGTACTTAATGTATTTTTTAGGGGAAACTATTCGGCTTTGAGTGATAAGTATTCAGCTGAAGCCGAATTGCTCTTTATCAGCCAGAATTCGGCTGAATATACTTACTCAAGCTGAATTTCAATATACCCCTAATCACAACAGATGTTTTCATCCCACTGTGCTACTGCCCCTCCGATCTTACACTCTGCCTTTCCACGCACCTCCACCCTTTGATCTTACTTCTCTTCTTCCTACTCCTATCAATCTGATCTCCAGCTACCACTCCGCTCTCATATTTTCCTCCCTCCTGTGATACATCTAGGCTTTCTCCACTGCTACTACTACCGCCTCTCCTTTCCTAACGCTACTCCTACCACTACTCTTATTCTCCCACTCCCTGTCACTGCTACCACTGCTCTGCTACCACTACTAACTCTCGCCTACACTACCACTACATACAACTGTCCACTACTATCAACTACCACCTCCTACACCCACCACCGCTCTACTACTCCCACAGCTAGCATCATCTCCGCCAGCACTACTCCTACTCTACCTCTATTCCTCACAATCTCTACTCGCTCACAAATATTCCACAGACCCCCCTCTCTCCAATAGCTATGGCAGTCTGGTTGCTCTGCCTCCTCTGGTCTCTCGGACGTCCTCCACCAACTCCTGGCCTCACCTAACTAAACCACACAACCAAACATTCACACACACTCACTCAAATACCCCACCTCAATGCAGGATTAGCCAACTTACCTTAACCAATAGCTTACCTGTCTCCAGGGATTTGTCAGGGGGAAGGGCTAAAAGGCTTGTAAGCCCCGCCTCTTTCTGTATGCGTTCTAGCTGCATTTCTCACATGGAGCCTCGACTGGCTCCCTGAGACCAACTGTTCTCTCAAGCCTCGCTGCAGGCTTTTTCTCCTTACAAGAGTCCCTCGTGGTTTAGTGGCGAAATACGGCCTCATGGAGACCTTTCTCTCTTAGAAAAAGTCCCTGGTGGGCTAGTGGATTACTTTCGTTGGGCAGCCAGGCTTTCCTCCTCCCACAGCGACCAGTGTTGTCCTGGTCGCCACATTCCCTGCTGTGGGGTTGCCGGGCCATCATCCTCTGGCGGACGGTATTGCTGTGTTCGCCACAGCATCATGCAGACCGCGACTGCATGGCTTTGCCGTCTCCCCCCGTCTGCTTCTCAGGTGGAGGGGAGGCTGCCAACATAGTAGGTAAGTTAGGAAGGGGAGAGGGCCTACCGCACTCGCACGGCACTGTGTGTTTGGGGTGGGTCCTCCCGGTGGGGTCCCTCCCTCCCGGCACAGCAATTTAATTGAATATGGAAGCCGCACATTGAAAAGGCCAGCACTACATGTTGCAATTTATGATAAATTGAAGAGCAAGTGTCAGAAAACCACTTGCTTCTTAAGGCAACCTCCACTGCAGTGTTTCTGGACTTACCAGGGTGCCTTTGGAAAGTGGGCGGCAGAGCATGGATGACCCTATTGACCAGCTGCCACTTCTGTTGAGCCAGAATGATCTCTCTGCTGTATTTGGGCATTGTCAACCGCAAAGGCCTTCTTCACATCCATGCCACATGAATAGGTTTTGATGGCGGTTTAATGCCGTACCACTTACCTCTCCAACTGATGCCAGTGGTTTCAAATGGTGCCCACAGTTCCCATAGCTGACTGGGCATGTGTGGATTCCCCCATGGCTCCATATTCTCAACAGCCTTTGTCAACTTGTACATGGAGAGCTAGTCTCAAAAGATGACATCAAGACCCACCAGGATAGAGACTTTTTCATGATGCTTGTTTCCAAATAAAATCACGAGGCACTGACTAAACAATAAAGGTGTTGGTTGATAACTGCACGTCCAAATTGGTCGCAGGAGATTTGGTTGCAATTTCATTTGCGTTTTTTGCCGCAAATATAAGTGGGGGTTGGGTGGGTTTAGGGATATAATTAATGTATAGCGGTTATGGGGCGAGGGTGGTGCGGGGGTCTCCCCCTGGATATATATGCGGGGAAATGTAGCTGTCAAAAACAATTTCGACCAATTCTCCAACAACCAATTTGATACGATGTAATCAACCCCAACCACAATAAATGCCAACATCGCCACTGTAAAATACATTTGAATGCTGATAGTGCCGATGAGAAATCATGAGGTCTCTCTCAACACTGCATGTCAGCATTGCCTCTGTAAAATATACATACATTGCTTGTACCCAAAAGAAATCATGAGGTCTCTCTCAACACTGCATGTCAGCATTGCCTCTGTAAAATATACATACATTGCTTGTACCCAAAAGAAATCATTAGGTCTGTCTCACATTTTTATACTGCCTGTCATATTGCTTTCAGGGCCCATGTTCTGTCTCTGCATGGGTAAGGGTGAAGGAGCGCTTTCCTATGTGCATGGCACACTCTTAGGCAATGTGCACAGTGAATAGGGCTGCCAGCACCATCCTGTTGCACCTCTTGCTTCTGTGAACCACTTACCCATTCAGCAAAGCCATTAGTGGCAGAAATGCACGGAGATTCATCCCCTCACGTTATGTCTCTACTTTCAGCTGCCTGGCATGCCAGGCAATGTTCACGTTTGATTGTGAGCGCTGCTTGCCATGCTCGCATGGCAAGCAGCTCTCACAATTAAAATGCACATGTCGAGCAGGGTTTAATTATCATTGTGAACACTGCTTACCATGTGCGCATGGTAAGTAGTGTTCACGATTACAAATAAATGCTGTCTGACATGCAAGCATGCCAGGCAGCGTTTACTCACCTCATAGGGATCACTAGCATTTGTGCAGGCATGAAAATCTATGCCAGCCCAAATGCATTTGTGTGGCAGAGAGGAAGGAGGTGTTGGAAACGGTACAGCGTTCATTCATTGCCCTTTTTTTTCGTGCAGATTTTTGCAGAAACATTTTGGGCGAAAAAAAAACATCGAAACATATGAGGGGGTGGGTAAAGGCATATAAGGGGTAGGGGTGGTTGGAGGATAGAAAATAAATAAAAGGGAAAGGGGTTTGGGTGGGTAACACCTTCCCCAACTCCCCCATCCCCAAAAAGAAATTCGATGAGTTTTTTCAGCACAAATATTTTGGCAAAAATCTCTGCGAAAAAGAAATCTGAGGATGAATGAACATAGAAAGGTTGGAAACCCTCCTCTCTGCCATGAACAAGGCTTTCCTGCTTTCCATTAAATGTACCCCGCCATTGGACATGAGCCCTGAATGTCTTCTAAGGGGAGTCTAAAGGGTGTGCCCCTTGGAATGCTGCCAGAGGTGCAAAGGGGATGATATGCTCAAAAGATCTAGGGTGGTTGGGGGCAACGGGAGGTGAGCTATTTCACAGGGGGTAAGCTAGGGAGGTTTGGGGGATGTGCTGGCAGATGTGGGTGAGCTAGGGTGAGGGTGGATGGGGATGGGTGGGTGCAGGAAAGGCTGAGGTAGCGTGGGTGTAGGCCGAAAAGGCTGGGGGATTGAGGCAGAGGTAGGGTGGGTGGGGGCAGAGTGAGCTGTGGTAGAGTGGGTGGGAAGAGGGAAGGCTGAGGTCTGGTGGGTGGTAGCAGGGAAGGCTGAGGTATGGTGGGTGGTAGCAGGGAAGGCTGAGGTATGTGGGTGGGGGCAGAGAAGGATGAGGTTGGGTGGGGTAAGGAAGGCTGAGGCAGCGTGGGTGAGCGCAGGGAAGGCTCAGGTAGGGCATGTGGGGACAGGGAAGGCTGAGGTTGGGTGAGTGCAGGCAGAGAGGTCTTTGCTAGCGTGGGTGGGTGGGGGCAGACTGGGCTGAGCTTGGGTGGATGGGGGCAGAGAGGGCTGAGCTTGGGTGGGTGCGAGTAGATTGGGCTGAGGTATGGCAGAGCAGGCATATATAAACAGAACAGGGTGGGGGAAGCAGAATAATGAATAGGTACCGATTTTGGTTTGTGTTGTGTTTTCTTTCAAAAGTAAACTGTTTTTATCTGCCTCCCTTTTCCACTAGCTGAGAAACCCATTCAGAGGTTAATACACACCAGGCCTTGGGCCTTGGGCTTCTTTCCAGAGAGATGCTTTCCTTTTCCTGCCCATACACTCACCGCCTCATACATTCACACTACAGTTATTCATATGCGCGACCACACACTGAGTCCACACACGCATTTACAGACGTGTGGGGTTTTAAACATGCACAAAAAGGTCTGGCAGGCCCTCTACTGAGAACGAACACGGCCAAATAACATGTTCTTAGGGAAGGTGCCCGCCCGGGAGGGTCTACAACCAGGATTTCGCTCAGTGTACCTTCTGCAGAGGAGAAATACCCATTTGCATATAAGTCTGGTCACACCTACTTGGGCAGTCCAGCACCAAAATGCTAACCAATTCTCCTCTTAACAAGAGTGGCGTGGGGTGTTTGCGAGGCCATATGGACCATGCACCAGGGCACTTTGTGCTACATGTGCATCCCCCCCCACACTTCACTTCCTCATTCACCTTTGTGGCTACATCACTAGGATCCAAGTGTGCTGTCCTCTGTGGGTCTCCATGTACGCAGGAAGGATGCTGCTTCATAGGACCAAGGCCTTTTAACTTGAATCTGGGAAACCAGCGCAGCAGTGGGTCATAGTGAGGTCTGCGTCGCATGTACTTTGCACATTGAGGGAATGGTATGGTTTCCTGTTTTGAAAAACATGCTCTGGTTCCTGGGGTGCCACCAATTCCACATGCGTGCAGTCCAGAGCTCCTATTACATTGGAGAAGTGGGCAGTGTTGTAAAATCTGGCCTTCGTGGCATGGACCTCTGCACGGGTGCTGGGCAGAGAGGCGTGCTAGTGCACATGTTTCAGTAGTGCATCCAGCACATGTCCCAGCACTTTGGAAAATGTTGTTTGTGACATGCCATGCAGCATGCTGACTTGCTGATATGTGCTTGAGGCACAGAAGTGCAGGACTGATACCAGCTTCAAAGGCAGAGGTATGGCTGTTCATATATTGATGGTATTCTCAATGTCCAGCAGGACAAGGGTGAAGAGGTCTACAATGGTTTGGTGGTTGAGGCGATACAGTGTGATCAACTGTGCATCTGTCGGTGTCCAGGGCAATGGTCTGACTCTAGGAATACGCACCCTCCTTCCCATGTGTCTCCACCGCCTTGGCTCTAGTGGGTTTCTTTGTTGCTGCTGGTGTACTATCCTCTGTAGGTCAATATAAAGTAGGCTTCCCTGGATATAATAGTTGGCAACTGCCACGGGCTGCATGGTGCTTGGAAGTGGGTTTGGGGAAGGTGTGCCCCTTACATACCCTGTGTGTGTCAGTTCGGGGCACATGTGGCTTAATTTTCTTCACCTGGATAATCTTCGGCTGATCATTATCCCCCTCTCTTTCGCAGGTCTTGTCCTCTACTCTTGACTCGCTCCACTCTGCTTCCACCATTTCTCCTTCTCACAAACCTCCTCAGCCTTGGCTTACACCCCAGCTTTGTTCTTTGCAGCGTACTCTCTGTCGGCCGAGCATCGCTGGCGTAAATCTTATTCTACTCAATTAATCTATTCTCTCTGTCTTTCACTCTTCGTTTGACACTGCTCTCCTTTCTGCGAATACATCTTATTCTGACCTCCTTAATTCCTATTCTACCCACAATCACCACCTAGTCCAGACTTTCCCCACTCCGTACTGATCCCACACTTATCTCATCTCTTTCAGCCACAAATCTGGCCTCTTACTTTTCTTCTAAGGTCCCTCTCTTGTGACCTGCCATCTCTTCATCTTCTACTTCATTCTCTGTTCCTTCTCCCTGTCTTCATGTCCTCATTCCATACTATTGCTGATGCTGACACTGCCCTTTCTTTCTCTAGAGCCCATCCTACCTCTGCACCTTCTGATCCTCTCCCCTCCTCTCTCATCGCTAAAATCTATCCTTCTCTAGTTCCTTATCTTATGGCATTGTTTAATGCTTCTCTCCTAACATCATCCTTCCCTGCCTCGTTTAAGCATACCACCATTTTCCCTAGCCTCAAAACAACCCTCTCTTGACCCTTCGCTCCCCTCCAACTTTCGCCCAATATCACTTCTTCCTTATCCTTCCAAACTATTGGAACACCTTGCTTACTCTCAGCTTTCTACCTTTATTACTGCTAACTCCATTTGTCTCCGCTTGCAATCTGGGTACCACTCTTGTCACTCCACTGAGACTGCTATCCTCTCTGTTTGTGACACACTCCTCTTTGCACGCTTTGCAAAACATTCTTCCATCTGGATTCTTTTGGACTTGTCAGCCGCCTCCGATACCCTAGATAACTCTGTTCTTTTTTCTTATTGCTTTTATCTTGGATTTTCTGGGGCCGTCCTGTGATGGCTCCAGTCCTACTTTTCCAATTGCACTTATTCCGTCTCTTTGGCTTGCAAATACTCTTCCACTCTTTCATGGTGTCACCCAAGGCTCTGTCTTGGGCCTGCTTCTCTTTTCCCTCTATATAGGTCATCTTGCCTCTATTATTTCTTCCTTTGGTTTGTCTCACCATCTCTATGCTGATGACACTCAGCTCTTTCTATCCTTTTCTGCATTATTTCTCCCCCTCTATCCATGCTGCTCTGACCTCTTGCCTTCTAAACATCCAATCCTGGATGTCAGACCATTACCTCATCCTTAACTCCTCTAAAACTGAGGTTCTTTTCTTTCCTGCCTCTACTATTGCCTCTCCACTATCTTCTGCTGCCATTTATTTCTCCCTTTTTGCTTCCTATCTCCCTTTCAGCTTGCAACATGGCGTCTACCTTGATTCTTCTCCTTTCCTTCTCCTCCCACATCTCATCTATTTCTCACTCCTGCAAGTTTCACCTGTTTAACATTCATAAAGCCCAACCTTTTCTCACCTTCCATGCCTCCAAACTCTTAGCCTCGGCCCTCATTTTATCTCTGCTTTTCTACTGATCCTGTCTTCTCTTGGGATTTTCTACCTCTCGTCTAAGCCCTCTTCAATCTATTTCCAACTCCTCTATTCGTCTCCTCTTTTCACTTTCCCCCTCGTGACTCAGTTTCGCCAGCTCTTTCCTCCGTTCGTTAGCTACCTTTTCACTTCGCCTCAAGTTCAACTTCCTCTGTCTTGTCTTTATGTCCCTCCATAATCTTGCCCCCCATAACTTTCTTCCTTGCTCTCATGGTATTCCCCCTTCGATCTCTCTGTTCCCAGTCCCAATTTCTTTTATCAGTTTCCCATCCATCTTGTGGCCAATCCTGCTTTCGTTCCTTCTCTCTTGACCCCTCTTCCCTGGAACCCACTTCCTCTCTCTCTCTGCTCTCTTTCTTACTATCCTCTCTTTTACGAAGGTCTGAAGCGGCATTTACTTTCCTTGTAGTTTTTTTTTCAGGTCATTTTATCACTTATATTGTATCGTTTTGTGATTTTGTTGTTCAGCGCTTTGGTGTAAAGCGCTCCATAAATCAAAATAAAATACAAATTTACCTCCACCTGTTTCGTGGAGTTAACTGCACCCATTTTTGACCGAAATGTTCACCTATTTTTGGTGGTATTTCAACAGTAATACCACTTGTAACACAGTGGAATTGCCATTCAAATTCCTGGCGGTAATTTCTCATGCAAAATTAGCACCGGGCTAATTCTGCCATATTTCAGCAGTAATTCTGCCGGTGCTAGCGCCCATTTCCTGCAGAGTGGTAAAAGTAGCGGTAGTTAAATTACTGACACTTTTACCACTTACTGCCATACTTAATGAGGCCCAAAGTCTTTGATGCCTCCTACACTTCACGCCTAGTTAGCTTACAAGCATGCAGAGAACAGGCCTTGTTAGCTAGGAGTGACAATGGTTGGTTTTATCCAAAGTCCTTTTCCTGTGTTGTTTTATCTCAAGGAAGGATGCATTTCCTTCAGCTTATTTCACGACATCTGTAGGAAAAATACTTTACATAGGCAAACCTGTGGCTGAACATTTTTGTCTTGAGTGGAAGGAGTTGATCAAGGGCAGAGGTCAGCCAGGTAAAAGAGATCAATTTGAAGGGGTTGGTTGACTTTTCTGGAAGGCAGTAGAACTGTTTCCATGAGATGATGAGTCCGGTTTTGGATGCTAAGCTGGCCCCAGGGTTATGACGTAATGGGTGGCGAGCAGTTTGACAGCTGTTCAAGGCAGTTTGATTTTTAACACCACGGCATGGAGATCACATCAGCAGAACAAGTTTATTGACCAAGATCAAGGGGGTGAGATGGGGAAGATACAAGCTGTGTCAGTCCAACAGGTTTAATCTTGACCTTGATCCTTCCTTCCTAAGTTCATGGTTCCTCACATAATTAATGCTTGCGTCATGAGAATGAATTGCAACAGGGTCGAAAACACTCATCTATAGCCCATAAGAGACCTCCAATGGCTCTATGTGACATTGTTCATACCTTTAAAATACTCTTCCATTCTTTTTCATGTGCCTCCTCTTCACAGCCCCTACCTACCTGAAAAGCAGGATCCATCGTTGCCATCCTCCCAGACACCTGTGCACAGATGCTACTGGAACATCCCCAGTCTAAACATGGCAGCAGAGGACACAGGAGGTTCTTGGTAGAAGCTTCCTTCTCCCATCTGTCATGCCACTTCCGCGCCTTAGTTCAGAAACCTTCTAAAGGCCTAGCTCTTCCTCTGGGACTAGACTGAATGTGTTCCCAAGAATCTTTGGCAGCCCTCCCCTCCTATTGTCCCAGAAAGAATTTAGTTTGTGGAATGTACTATACACGCTAATCCTAAATGAATAATACATCAATAAATGTCGGCTACCGGACCGACAGGGAGGGATTTGGGAGATGTTAGATTAGGAGAATGTTGCTACTATCAGTGTAAGGGCGCAGCCTGCTCACATGTGCCCAAAGGTGTGCAGTTGCGTTGTGGTTGAGCCTTTCAAGTAAGGGTAGGGAGGGCCAACAGATGCTTGTAACATCAATGCGAGGAAGGCAGGGGAGGGGCGGTGGTCCAGCTGGCACACAGACTGCAGAGACTTTGTGAGACTAGATAGGCAAGAGACTAGGTCAGGGAGGTCGTAATGCAACTTGCAAGAAGTCAGTGATCTTTATGCAAATTAGGTTAAGGTTCTAAAACAAGATTATTTCTACTGGACTGGTAACAGATCCCCTATTTAACAGGAGGCAGCTAAGTTCAGTGGTGTGCCTTTTTAGGGAGGTAAAGTAGCAAGTTAGGCGCAGTAAGAGTCCAATGATGTTGGTTTTAATATTGAGGGTATGTTTAGTGTTTATGCAGATTTAATAATAGTTATAGCTTAATAAAACTGGCATTCCTATTCTTGTAGCCTAACTTTGAATAGCCAGCAACGTTAACTGATTTTCTTTTTCAAACAGTAGTTTCTAACGCTTTATTACGGTTTTCCTTCAAGGTGTCCTCTTGAGCGGGAAAGTACACCGGTTACCCCAAAGTATTCGGCGGTTAGGCTTGTGTTTGAATATTAATCAAAGCCGCGCTCCAGCTACGCTGGGACTCACAGTAGGAGTGCATGTATCTTTATAGATAGTCTTATAGCATAACTACGGTTTATTATGCGAGTACGAATGACCTCACGAACTTTGTCTTTATTCACACCAAGCAGGATAACAGTTTAACAATGTCCCAAAGTTCAATACCAAGAAATGTCTTAAAGTGTCTGTAATAAACCTGTGCAGAAGATCCAGAAGACAGTGCGGAGCAACTGACTCCAACTCTGTGGTATTGGAACCCTTATGGTGAGCTCGGCAGGATTCTCATGGCACTCTGAAAACACAGAAGTTCAAGATATACTTGCTTGCTCTGCCTAGCCCTTCATTGGCTGCTGGCTCCAATGCCAGGAAGCACAGAGCAGGTTATGGTGTTTACCATAATAACATGAAATGAAGGAAACTATTGTGAACCTTTGAACTTGTGCATGTGGGGGCTTGCCAAGGCACTGCTCTTTTATATCACAGCGGTAAACAGAGTATCTGTACACAAGAGGAGGCCTGAAATTAACGAATTAACGTTTTAAAATATATATATAATTTAAAAAGGGTTAGGTGCCAGTCTTCAGGTTATTGCCAAAGATCGCTGATTAAGCACTGTGACGAGGAAGAGTATTGTAGGCCACTGAACACTCTATGCCCTGGAGTATTCATCAACCCACAGCAGCGATAGAGTGGGATCCGGTTGACTTGTAGAGGTGAGGTCAGATACTGATGGTGGGGTTTCGCTGGGGCTTTTATTGGTCTCATTATGGGTTTGCCAGTGCAGGAAAATTGCCAGTAATTCTGACAAAACACAAGTTTGCTGGTGGAGGTCACTGATTTGCCTCCAGCCGAGAGCTGCAGGTAAATTAGGCCCCCAGAGGAAAATAAATGCCAGAATTACCCGGTGCCAGTAATTCCAACAATGCCCTCCATGCAGTCCTATGGGGCCCTAATGGGGATTTACTACCCTTTCCGCCGCCTGGAATATCTAGTAATACCGGGATATCAGGTGGCTGGCAGAAACTGTAGGGCAGTTTGCCTGTATGCCACTGAAATTACCGGCGGGATACCGGCAAACTTGTAATGAGACACCTGGCCATCGTTGCGTATCGCAATTCAGATAAACAATAGCAGTGATTGGCTGAAGCATGGACACAGTGAGGACACACACTAGGTTCATGGGTACACCCAGGTATGTGCCAAGATGCTATGTGCAAATGGAAAATAGCTGGCCACGAAGTTCACTGTGACCCACGAAGAACTTGTGTGTCGAAAGGAAGTGAGTCATCGTGGCTAAGCAAGTGACATAATTACAATTGCTGTTTTCAGCTCTGCAGTGATATTTAAAACAGGTTATTAATGGGCAGATATAGCTGGTCTTGCACCCTGCCAACACTCTAGAATTTGGCATGCTTGGGAAGGACCTGCAGGCACCTGGTGAGTGTCGGCCCAAGGCCGGTCAATAGAATCGTGATGCAGTGCCATCAAATGCATTCGACGGGCGGCCACCTGGAGGACGGGTAACCCACAGTGTAAAACAGAAGGAGTACTGAACGTGCGCTAGCCTGTTCCTTTCAGCATCATGTGACTGGCGTCAGGCATTCCTGCACTGCCTAGAAGCAGATAGTCTCTGCATACAGGCCTTAATATGGGTTGACCTTAATGAGAAGGTCTCCTTGACCGAGCTAGCCTGCCATGTGTTATTTTATAACCTTATTCCTGCCTGTCACATCTGCCAGCGAGCTCGGCTTCGCCAGAACCCCCACCAGCCGTCGCCATGATGGGGTTGAATATGAGTATCTGGTTAGAATTTACCCCCTCGCCAAACACACAGCTCCTAGGAACTCTTGAGCACACCCCAAGGCCTGCCATCACACATCCACAACATGACTGGACGTAATTATCTTTACAATACTGGCACTAGTCTTCTTGAAAGTTCTGTTTGCCAGCAAGGATGGAAGCTCCCGTCCCTTCTTTCGATTACATTTTCTTGCAGTCACGTACTATGACACACACCAATGGTTTCATTTCTCTACATGTTGTGAATTTTCTCCCAGGCATTTCCCACTCATTCCCCTTTCCCTTGACCTAGTTACCTTTTCACCCCACAGCCCACGGTCTGGCTACCACAGTGGTCAGGTCCCAAATCACCTCCACATGGACAGGGCTCGGCACATTAGCACCACTGCACAGAATAAAAGACACACGACATGCTGTGGAGCAGGTCAGGGAGAAGGCCCGGTGCCAGAGAGGACCAAGGAGTGCGCTTCCTCTGCTGCAGAATCACCATAGCAAGAAAGATGAAGGGTGCTCTTGCTACCGCCACGACCAGACAGACTGGCTGACAGACAGGAATGAAGACACATCCGGTAATGCGGAACAGATCTTAAATACACATTTTCCAATGATTATTACACAGATCATGGAAGAAATATGTGCTTTTCTCCATTTATTAAAAAAAAAGGAGGAAGGCTTAATCACGACGATTACAGGATGCCATCCATATCTGGCAACATGTCCGCTTCCATTCTGCTCAAAGAGCTTCAAGACTCTGCAATTAAATCGCATTTGCTTCACGAGTTTCACACAGGGTTAGGCAGCAGTAACTTGACAATGCAGAAAAGATCAATTATGAAGATGGTGGCTGAAAAAGCCCAAAATGCAACAAGCCCTCCTGCGTGTCACTTACATAGATCATGATTTTGACAGTATTAATTGCAAATTACTTTGGACCGCCCCATTGAATTGGGGCATCTCTTTAATGCTGGCACTTGTCCTCTTAAAAAGTTGGATCAACATATCTAGATTAGATCGTACATGCTGTCTTTCACCCAATGTTCCAGCTAATAATGTCCGAAAGTTGGGCAGTATTTTAGCTCCACAATCTTTTTATGGCAGACATGCCCAAGGATTTAGTGAATATAAACAACCTTCCCCTGAAATGCAGAGATATCCACATAGTAAGGTTGGAGTACACCAATGTTATACTACCATACCCCAGTGGGGCTTAAAAGATCCTGGATAGAATATTGCAAGGCAAATGAGTAGACACAAATGAAGTACTTTGGCACAAATCCTTGAAATGATTTTTCATGGAATCATACTGACCTGGAACTTGTGGAAGAATAATCTATTTAACTATACACATTTCAAAAACAAAACCTGAAGGTCCTTTTAAACGTCGTGAAACAAAAGCTCCATCGAAGAGGATTGCAATAAAGAATTAGATCAGGAATTACAGAGGTTTTAGTGTCAAGGGCTTGATTAATGTATACAATCAGAGCCAAGTCCCTGGTATATTGTATGGACGTAAGGCTTTGCCATTTATTAGACATGACTAGCTTCTAACTTGCCAAATCAAGGTGTGGCGCTCCAGTTTAGAGATAACTAATTGTGTACGTGTGCACCTTCCTTGGTTTAGAATTGGGACTCACCTCATGTAGTGCACTGGCAATGACACGAACAGGTTTATTGTACTTTCAAAAACAAGCAGTTTCAAATACATACCTTCATGGCTAAGGCAATGAGAACTGAAAATAATGGCTTACTTTACAAACTCAACTTGCAGTCAGATGAATTCTTCAAGAACGATTGAGAGATAGATTGGAATCTGGATTTTGCAGCATTAGAAACCCAATTTCTATGTAAAGCTAAAGATTGGGATGTATATTAAAAATAACAGATGACTGAAAAATACAAAAAGGTGCACACGAATCGGTATGCTTTACATATTTGGATTCTTGGCCGCAGCCTTATTTGCTAAAGCTTCTTTGTCGACAAGTCCAGCATGGGTTTATGATGTTCCGTTTAGTCAATTCCCATGTCTGATTGCAATTGGCCTTCGTCTAGGGGTACCTTGTTCTGATGACGTATGTCTGCAACCATTGGCTCTCCAGATGTTTCGGACTACAAATCCCATGATGTCTGGCTATTGACTCTGCTGGTTAGGAGTGATGGGTGTTATAGTGCAAAACATCTGGAGAGCTAAAGGTTGCAGACCCCTGGTGTATGTAGATTGTGCAAGGATTTGAGCA
Source organism: Ambystoma mexicanum (assembly GCF_040938575.1). Taxonomy (NCBI): domain Eukaryota; kingdom Metazoa; phylum Chordata; class Amphibia; order Caudata; family Ambystomatidae; genus Ambystoma; species Ambystoma mexicanum. The sequence goes on from NC_090939.1 coordinate 68,131,373, forward strand.
AGCTAGAAACTGCCGTCATTTAACAACTGACTGTGAACAACTGTTGACAGAACATCAGAGATATTTGCAAACATTTGTATGTTTTGCACTGATTGTTTCTAGCTTAGACGTTTGGAAGGAAAACAGATTGCTTTTATAATATGGATAATGAAACTTCTTGTTAGTAAATTGAATATATAATTAAGGAATTGTAATGAGAATATAAGTTACAATTTCAACTGTAGGTTATAGGTGTACATTTATATAATTTTATTTATTTTGTTTTAATGTGATACAGTTTTAAATAAAACCTTACACATAAGCAAAATACATATAATTATTTTCCAACTTAGAGTTCAATATCAAGAATTTAGGCTTCATCATAAAATCACATTCTAAATCAAGATTAAAAAAAAGATAAAAATATCAATAGAAATGAGGTGGAAGAAAGAAGAAAAGAAAAAATAAATAATGGCCAAGAGACACAATTGATAATTCGAAATTGTGATGTTGAGACACGATAGAATATGGAATTGTTTCTAATGGAATTGTCTTTTTTATTTCATTTGAATATCACTGGCATTTATAAATGTGTAGAAGTGTGAAAGGTTTTCTGTATATTAACTGTAACACTAATTTAACCAATAAAAAAGGAGTGAAATGTATCCCCGATGGTGATATTTTTTCCTAGCTATTAAGTCTGTAGTAATGGCTGATGTCTGACTGTATATCAACTCTGCCAGACTTCCTTAAGGGATGGAGATTGCATAGTGCACTGCTCCGGTGGTGGTGGTTTCCAGGGCTAGACCAAGGTTAAGCACATTCAGCTGGGCAGAGATCCTGGATAGGAGAGGGTCGCTCCCAGGCCCAGGGAGCAGAGGAAGTACTGCATGCTAAGGACACATGCTTGTGACTCTCTCTGTTTTGGACTGTTTGGTTAAAGATTAGAACGTGCCGACAATGAAGAACAGCCCTAATCAGACCACAAATTGGTCAAGATGTTGTTCATTAGAGCGAGATATGAAATAGTTCCCTCAACGTCTCCAGTTTTGCTTTGTTCTCTGGATACAGTGAAAATTATATGTTTAGCATTCTGTGTTTTTTGGAGTCCCAAGAGTGATGCTGAATGGTGGCCATCAGGGTCTGACAAATGGCATGTCCAGGACATGTGTAGGCCAGACCTTGCGGAAAGCAAGCCAATTGAAACCTCAATCTACCCTTCTCTGCGGTATACACAGAGGACAGGTTGGTCCAGCTCCCAGGTGTCCCCTTGCTCTGCTGTCCTCAAAAACAACCTCAGAACAGTTACCTCTCCAGGCATCGCAGGGCATTATGGGTGCATGTTCCAGGGCTACACGGGTCTCCTCCCTCCTACGACAGCTACATCGAATTTAACAAGCAGTCTGCAAACAAAAAGCTCTTAACATGTTTTCTAGCTCTACTGCCTGCAAACAGTTAATGGACACAGTTCAATTTTAGGCTAGACATTTGTAAATAAGCATGAGTACGCGTCACGTAACCCCTTCAAACAACGTAAATAAGGACGCTTTAATATGCAGACTTTTTGCCATACTATTTTATTGCAAATATTTGGAATGATATTATTTTACACTAGACCAAAACGATCCTATGTCTGTATACAAGTAAACAATGATTGATATTCTGGCTTTAGTAGAATTCCCCAGACTTTGTACAAAATGTAGGCCCTAGTACCAAGGTTTGCAAGCCCATGAGGCCTGTTCATTTGGGCCCCAACTGATTACAAGATCAAACAAGTGATGCCGAAACGATAAGGCCAGTTCTTTGTGTGGTGAGAATTATGTAGCGAATGACAAAGCATGCTTGACTAACCTGGCACGTGAGCCTGCCTCCTCCCCCTTTACTCCTGGAGCCCTGGAAGGCATCGCTTTTCGTTCGGCATAGAGGCATAAAAACCAACAAACAGCGGATATACAAAAATATAGATCTATTCTAAATTAAAGTCTTTTGCAGCAAGGTAGAATGAGCACAGTGCAATGGCGCAAACTGGTAACCAGGAAGACGAGGATAAAACTACTGTTTTAATAATCACTCACAAAAGATACTCTTTCAGACCCAACTGCAGTCAGAAATTTGATTCACATGCGAGGGGCGTTTTCATTAGGGCTTTCGACTTGTCAAGCAAAGCCTTAAATTACAGATGGCAATTCTATCTGGCAGGGTCCCAGTTTACTTTGAACAATTCATTCTACTCTGCCTCAAGGACAGCACATTCTGATCAGCTCCCAGGGGGTTCCGGGGGTGGGGGTGCCGGGGGCGGGAGGTGTAGTTGGCTACCTGCACTGTTCTTTGGACCACTGTATTTGACTAATTCTCAGTCCCTTGATCTACTCGGTCCATTTAAGGAACTAGGGTTATCTGGTTACAAACCCTCCGAGGCAGTTTTTGTCCAATAAAGGAAATTCAAACACAGGCTCTGAACAGAACAAGTGGCGGGAGACAGCAAATGCCTGTTCACCAGTCCGAAGGGGGATAAGATCACCACATCGCCCAATGGTTGCGAGAAAGTCACTCTATTGCAGCCTTCCAGAGGCAAAGACTCTGGACAATGCTGGCTCTGAGGTACAGGCTCTGGGAGCCTTTTGGTCCTGCGGAGCTGGATTTACACATCCTTGTGCCATTTGTCTCAGAAGTTGGTGCAACATTTTTACAGAAGGAAAAGTTGTTCAGAAGAAAAAACAAATCAATCCAATTGTACAGAAACCAAAAATACACTGGGCTCACTAAGGTGAGCCTGTATCTTATCTTGAAGATCAATGCACTTCCCAATTGTTGCTCTCGCATTGCACTTACGGTTTTGGGAGTGACGCTGGGGGCATCAATACAGTCAATAGAGAGACACTGCATCTACCCATGGTACAGAGCAGACGATAAGGTTGTAGCGAGCGCTTTGAACGAAGATCACAGCACTCAAGCAGAATTGCATCTTTAGGGCTCTGGTGAAGATCTGTTGAAGCGGGGCCCCATCAAGTATTCATATACAGACAACAAGCATTCCAACCTGATTCCCCTCCTTTATGTTCATTAGCACTTACTCCTATCGTTTGTCCCATGACATCTGATAGCAGCTTGTCTGTCTCCCCCCTCCCTCCTTGTCTTCTACTCCCACTCCCCCAGCACTATTCTTAATCATTGTTTGACCTATTATGATAGTCACTTGTTTGTTCCTCTTCTCCTCCCCACTTCCTCCCCTCCCCCCGCCTCTTGTCATTCATGCACTACATCAATTGTCATCAGGCATAGTAATGTTACTGCTGGTTTTGTCTCATTCTTCCCTCCCCCTTTTCTCCTTAATTGTTGCTTGCACTTGCACTATCTGAAATGTCGCCAGGCTGATTATGATAGTTATTTTTCACATTCTAATTGCTTCAAGGACATGTAAGAATGTAACTGTATTCTCCCTTGTTCCCTCCCTCCTTGAAGCGCTTTGAAACGCTTTGTTTATCAATTCAGTCAGTTGTGGACGCTTGGGATTCAGTCTGTCCTATAGCTTTGATTGACTGAACCCTGTAATTACGTGCTTTATGGAAATGTAACATTTAGTGTTGTGGTGTTATCTTGGTGCAAGTTTACAACCCACCCCACGTTCCGAAGCTGATCAGAAAGATAGAAAGCATGTTAAGGAGTGGACGAGTACAAAGAAGACACTTATCTAAAACAAAGGTTGTTTAAAGAGACCTGGTAAAAACATGTGTCCAACAAAGCTTAGTGGCTTTTTTTACATTTTTTTAAATTGTTTATTATTTTCAATAAGTACATTCAACAGTATCAAACTGCCTCCCCCCCAGAACCCCACCCCCCGCTCTCACCTCCGGGGCATTATCGTCAGTCTGTAGGGGTTCCATCTATCCACTGAATATATCAGTTATTTTGATATTATGGGGACACCACTGTTCCATAAAGTATGACGGTAAGTAGTCTTCGACCGTTCCCCATTCCTTTGGAAATGCATCATCTGTGCCTTAGATTGTGTGGGTCACTTTTTCCATTGCCATTTGAGCCCATACCTTCTGGAGCCATGTGTACGTCATAGGGGTGTCTTTCGTTTTCCAGTATTGGGCAATTGTTGTCCATGCCGCTATGAGCAGGCCAATGAAGCTTCTCCATTGTGACTTATTATAGTTCTTGGCTGTTTGGTCTTGCATTCCACATAACCATACCCTTTCCCCCAGCTGCTCTACCTCCGGAAACATTTTCCCCATCTCCACCTTTACCTCCTCCCAGAATGGTTTGATCCCTTTGCAATCCCACCACGTGTGTCTCCATGTTCCCACTTCATCGCACCCTCTCCAGCACCGATTTGATGTTTGGGGGAACATTGTGTGCAGCCTTTCTGGGGTATAGTGCCATTGGGTTACTATTTTGATCCTCATTTCCCTTGTCTGTGCAGAACGGGCCATTTTGGGAATCTGTGCCCACAAGTCCCTCCACTGTTGTGTTGTTGGTTCCTCCCCAGGGTATTCCCCCATTTAATCATATATGTCCATTTTATTACCTCGTCCTGGGAGTTTATGAAGGAGTATAGTGTCAAGACCCATTTCTTCGCCCCTGAGTTTGAGGTGACATAGGTTTCGAACGGTGTGAGATTTCTCATGGCTGCCCTTGTTATTTCTGGCGACCTTAGCCAATGTCTGAGTTGCTCATATTTATATTTATCTCCCTTATTGAGGTGTAGGAGGGATTTGCAAGCCTCAAATGATCTGATTTCTTTATCCTGGAACATTTCCCCAATTTTTGTATATCCCGCCTCCTCCCATTTCTGGAAGGCCCCTCGTTCCATTCCTGGTGGGAATTGGGGGTTCCTGCAGATGGGTGTAAAAGGGCCTACCTCCGTGGTCATTATACCTCTTCGTGTTTGATTGTCCCATGCCTCCATTGTGATCTTCAGAATTTCACTTATCCCCAGATTGGGGTGTCTGTGTTGTTTCGGTTTCCACAGCAGTTCCACCAGAGGAGTTCTAGCAACTGCCCTGTCTTGTTTCACCCATATTGTTTGCGAATCTTTCCCCATCCAGTCCCGTACCACCCTTAATTGTGCCGCCTGATAGTATTTTTGAAAGTGGGGGAGGGCCATCCCCCCCTCCCGGGTCGGTGCTGTAAGGATCGCCCTGGCTACCCTCGGGGGCTTTCTTTTCCATAGGAAGGATGTTACCGCCTTGGACAGTGCTTTGAAAAAAGATCTAGGTAACCCTACATGGAGCGCCTGAAAATTGTACAGTATCCTTGGAAGGATGGTCATCTTGACTGATTGTATACTGCCCCACCAAGATATCAACAATGGGTTCCATCTTTCCAGGTCTCTGCTTATGTGTGTTAGTAGCTGGGGGTAGTTCTTTTCGTATAGCTGCCCTACCTTTTGTGTCAGCCTTATTCCCAGGTACCTAATCCCGTTTTCTGCTATTTTCAGGTCGAGTGCTGTTGCTTCCCTTTCTAATGCTTCATGATCTCCCGCCAGTATCAGAATTTCTGATTTTCTCCTTTTAATTTTAAGTCCAGAGTTAGCCCCGTACCTTTCTAACTCCCCGACCACTGCCGCCAGTGTCCTCCCCGGGTCTTGAAGGGCTATTAACATGTCATCTGCGTAGGCAATTACCTTGTGTTGCATTCCCGCCATTTCAATCCCCTTGATATGGTTGGACTCCCTTATCTTCAATAGGAGAGGTTCTAGGAAAATCGCATACAACAGCGGGGAGAGCGGGCATCCCTGTTTTGTTCCCCTTGAGATAGCTACCTTTCCTGTGACTTCGCCGTTGATGGCTATTCTGCGTGTTGGAGAGTTATAAGGAGCCTGCCCTCCTTTCTTTTGCCGTTGGTCCTGCTGGGTGCAGGGAGTATGCGCCTGGCCTGGGGGTGTTCACTCGTTCTCTGTAGTGTGGCACCGATGGAGTCCCCTTCTGTCCCCTAACTTTCCTCTTCGCTGCCAATGGGCAGTTCCCACCCAGCCCCCGCTCCTCCTCTGCCTTTCAGTGGGAGGGGGGGCCTGTGTCCTTTTGCTCCCCTGGCTGTAGGTATGCTTAGGGTAGGGGCTGGGGTGGAACCACCCCCTCACCTCCGTGGGGGTTGTTGTGTTGGCCTTCTCCTGCCCTGTAGTGGGCTGCTTGCACGAAATGGATCCACTTTTGGCCGGCGCTTCTGCCAGGCTTTATTTCCCTTCCCGTCTCCGTTAATCTGTGGGATGGGCTGGGGAGACCCCTTGCGGGCTGGTGGTGCCTCCTTTAGCCACCCACATCCTGCTGAAGTATCCTCTTATGGCCCCTCTCCTGCTGTCTCCAGGGCAGGGGAGTGGTCGCCCCGCGGTCTCCCCTGCAAGCAGATCCACGGAGCCGGGCCCGTCTGCCTCTCTCCCGGGGGGGGCACACCCCACGTATCCCGCCTCTCGTTCCTCCCTCGTTGCAGGCCGCCTCTCACCTCTGTCCCCCACTCTGCCGGCCAGCAGCCGCTGATTCCAGGCCCGATGGGGGAGGGACCGTCTCACGCACCAGGATCACTCAGTGGCTACGATCGTGAGTCCAAACTTACGAGTTAGCCTCGCCGGGGGAGGCGGGGGGGGCGAGGTTGTTCCGACCGCCCGGTTTCTATTTGCGCTGCATTGCGTGTGGTTCTGCCGGCTGCCCGGGCGCAGAGCAACTCATTCGCATCTCCTCACCCCAGCGGCCATCTTGGAATCCTGGCTTTTTTTTTTAAACCTCTCTTTATTAATTGGTTCACATCTCCACATCAGACCATATCACAGTTGCATCAGGAAGATACAAGCACAACAGCAAGTTAACAACATACAATAACGTGCAAACCTCAGGGCACATGTGGCACACCTTATTATAGTCCTCTTCTCCTCGCGCTCACATCTGCAGGGTGAGAGAACGTGCCCCCGCATCTCAACCCCCCCTTCATTCCAGTTCCACATCCCTCGCCATCAAATACACTGTCAATGGACCCCAGATATCTTTCGGTCTGTTCTGCGGCCCACACAGGGCAGCGCAGTCTTTATCAGTGTCACTCTCAACCGGATTAGGTCCTTTAGCCACCCATTCGTCTCCAGAGGGGAGGCATGTGTCCATTTCATGAGGATGCATCTCCTAGCTACTATCATACAAGATGCTAACAGCTTACTGTACTTCTTGGGTATACCCGGTGACCACCCCAACATGCCACATAGCATCGTGCATGGGACATCCTGCTCCACAATTTCTGTCATGGTACCAAACACACCCTCCTAGAAAGAGCGCAGCGCAATGCACCGCCATAGCATATGAATCATATCCGCCGGATCCACCCTACACCTCGGGCATATAGTGGGCTTTGTTGCATCAAATTTATGCACGCGCACCGGCAAAATGTAGACCCTGTGAAGGGTCTTAAGTTGAATCAATTGCAACCTTGAACTAAACGCCCCAGTGTGCGTGGTGCCACATATTTCCTCCCACTGCTTGTCCCCTAAGGTGACCCACTGTCTTGTTCACAGTGCCCTTTGCTGCCTGGGGTGAGATCTCGATGTGTATCTGCTAAAATCATCTTATATATTGTCGAGATCACCCAGCTGCACCCCAAGGAGTTGCGTATATAATGCAGCAGGGGTGTAGTGTGGGGAATATCAGGGAAAACCGGCGACCATTCTCTAAAGGCAGCCCTCATCCTGTAGTACTGTAATGTACATTGAGGGTCCTTGCCCATCATGTCCCCAAACTCCTCTTGAGACACAAACTTCCCTTCAGGATACATATACTCCAATTGTTCAATCCCTGCCCCTCCCCACTCCCTTACAAGAGACATATCACATGCTGGCGCCAGGACCTCGATCTGCTATAACCAGATGCCTTGGTCAAACGGGTGTTCGACTCCCATCCTTTTCATAGCTCGCCTCCAAGCGTTCAACGTACATGTTACGGGATCAAATCTACATTTGTCAGCTACCCTCCCCGAGATCAATAGTCCCTGCAGTGAACAACAGTGCACTGAGCCTCTCTCAATATGCACATGTGGGGGCCCAAGCCCTCCCTGCAGCCAGAATCTCGCAAAAGACAGCTGGGCTGCCAAGAAGTACACCTCGACATCCGGGGCTCCTATCCCCCCCTCTCCCATGGCTTTGTCAAGGTCTCCGAGCCTATTCGTGGAGCTTTTGGATGCCAAGCTAGTCGTATCAGTTGAGATTCGACCTCGCGGAAGTAAGCTTTCACTGGCCAGACTGGTATATTTAAGAACATATACAAAAGCTTGGAGATAACCACCATTTTGGCAATGGCCACTCGGCTCATAAGTGTGTTTGGGAGCTTGCACATCTATCTATCTTTGCTCTCAATGACCTTAAAATTCTCCCCATGATTCTTATCCAGCAGGGACTGGGAGTTCCTACTAATTACCACCCGCAGGTATGTAACTGTGTCCTGCTCCCACCCAAAACCCTCCATGCTAGTTGGAGAAACCGTCACCGCATTCAGCGGGAAGAGGGAAGACTTAGCTCGATTCAGGCGGAGACCAGAGAATTGTGGTAGTTTTACCACCCGCTTCCAAAATAGCCCTTCTAGTTTTGCCCAAATTCTATAATCAAGATTCCAACCTGCTTCAGAGCCAAAAGTAATCGCAGGTATTACTTTTTGCAGATAGAATGTATTGGCATTAATGACATTTTCCATATAGGTTATGGATTTGTGCGCCATGTAAGGCCAAGGTGTTAGTTCGTCGCACAATATCTTGCACCCAACTCCATTGCCGTAACGATTTGCTGACCAAGACGCCTAGATATCAAATTTCTGCAATCGCTTCAATGATCGTGTTTTCTATTCTCCAACAAACATTTTTGCTTTTTGCTCCTTTTTGTGATCCAATTTTCATGATTTTTGTTTTGGTGACATTTACTTTTAGTTGATTGAGATTCATATATTGTTGGAGCTTCGTCAGCAATCGTTGTAACCCTATTTGTGTAGTGTCCGCCAAAACTAAGTCGTCTTTTAATGGCTATATCTAGCAAGGCTGCTGGTTTAAACCTCCACCTAGGACGTGGAAGCGGCTCCCCCAAATACACTGTCCACAATACCACGGAGTTGTCTGACAAATTTCTTGGTAACATCTCACACTCCTCTGTGCAAAGAATAAAGTGGTGGCAACCCAGTATATAATCTATTCTGGTTGATGTGTTATGTGCAGTGGAGTGATGCGAAAAGGCTGCCACTTCCGGATGCAGCACCCTCCATACATCCTCCAGTGTAAGAATCTCCATAGCTCCCAGCACCGCTTCAGCCGCCCTCGTGCGCCTCTTTCTCTCCCCCCGTTGTGTCCAGTCCAGGGTCCAAGATAACATTTAGATCCCCTACCCACAGAACGTACATATCACGGTACTTTAGGCATTTCTCCAGAAGACCCTCAAAAAAGCCCAGTTCATCCAAATTGGGACCGTATATGTTAACCAGTGTTAATTTTGATTGGCCCATACACCTATGAGACTATAACATAACTTCCAGCTGGATCTATCTCGGTCCCACTAACCCTGAATCCCAGCGATTTGTGTACCAGCGTCATCACCCCCGCCGAGTATGCAGAATATGTGGTGAAATACTTGCATTTGCCCCACCCTCTAGCAACCCCTTCATTCCCCTGCCCCTTAAGATGCGTTTCTTGCAACAAAACGATTTTAGCACCATGTCTCTCGCAGTACTGCACTACTTTCCTGACTTTGCGCGGGTCATTCAGGCCCCGCACATTCCAGCTCATTACCCTATTCACCATAACTCATATGGGGGCAAAGATGAGTGCCAGTATAACTTGTCCAGGTGGCTGCACCCAGTCATGCGTCCTGGTCCTCCCGATGTGATGTGAACCATTTTCATAAACCCCAACCCTGCCAACCGGGCAGTTTGTGCTCCCCTCATTCACCCCAGCCCACTTGCCTCCACCCCCCACCCACACTGTCCTCCCCCAACTTGCAGTGATCAACCCTCCCCAATAACCCAACACAAACAATAGCATGGGCCACAGCCCGGGGGCGCCGGACACCACTTCCCAAGCGGCCTACCACACCTTAACAGCAGAGGAGAACTATCTAAAAAAAGAAAGAATAAAACATTCATTCATGCCGCAGGACTGACTACGTACATATCTAGCTATATTCCAGCACAACCATCTGGGGCGGGAGTTCCGATTGAGCCCGCCTCTCGTTGACCTCCTTTCCTTGACTTAGTTACGCTGGGTTTCATTTCTTCTCAAGCGTAACCGGACGGTCTATCTCTCACTTAGTCCCTTGTCATATCAATTCGGCAGGTTCTCAATAAATGTGTGCGGCCGACACATCTGTGAAAAAATTTGCTCTCCCATGTTGCTGCACCCTGAATTTGGAGGGTTACTGCATGGAATACTGCAAGCCCTTTTTTCGCGCAGCCTTCTCGTCACAGCTGCAAACGACATACAGGCCTTCTGGACTGCCGGTGTGAAATCAGGGTAGAAGGAAACCCTACTGTTCTCATAAATGAGGTCTCCAAGCTCCATAGCCCTTCTAAGTATGGCGTCACAATCGCAGTAATTAACTACTTTAGCTATGACAGGTTGCAGGTTTTGACCGGGCCTAGGCGCAACCTGCGTTATCCTGTGTGCTCTCTCTACTAAGAATTGTGAGGACAAACCTGGTCCTTGCAGTACTTCTTTGATAAAGGTCTCCATAAACACCTCCATGTTCTGCTGGGGGACGGATTCTGGAATCCCGACCACTCTTATATTGTTTGTGCGTGATCTCGCTTCAAGATCTTCATTTTTATCCCTAATGGCCTTCACCTCTCTTCTCAGTTCTTGTACCGCGTAGGCCGTCTCATTACTTGTGTCTTCTAGCATTCCTACCCTTGACTCCACCTCCAAGGTTCTGTTGCTTGCCTTGTCAATCCTTTCCTGCATCCTGTCCACCTTGTACGTCAGCCCATCTAACTTGGAGTTAATAGCAGCAAACCCGGACCGCACCTCTGCCTGGATCATACTCAATTCTGATGGAGGGGGTTCCTCGCTCAAACCCTTTGATGTTTCTGCGAGGTGACTCAGGTGTTTCTCTATCCCTCCTATGCCCCTCCTTGTGTGTGAACAGCAATCGAGTTTGATTCTTGCCGCCCTTCGTCATCAAAGTCTTCCAGATTGCCGTCTGCCTTCCACTCTTCCAGAGCCCAGGTCTGTCCAACCATGCCCACTTCTTGGAATTAGCCTGGAGCCCCGACCACAAAGTCAGCCGAGTGGGCCCTGAATCCAATCAGCTCACCCACACTCCTTCCGACCCCATCGCACCTATGTAGCCAGTCTCCTCAGCTCTGCTCAGCCAGCACGTTCTTCCTGGTCCTTGTTTTACAGCACCAGCCTGCCGCCACTAGTCTGATGTAGCCCCTCAGGCCTCCTGTCCTGGGCTGCGGTTCCCACATGCACGGGGCACGTAGAATAGAACTTTGTCCGCCTTTTTCCTGCCCACTGTCGTGGATCCAGCACATCCTTGAGCCCCCCCTCGCTTTGAAGACCCTCTAGTGTCTGCCTGACCCAACCCCCTTCAGGAGGTTATACTAGTATTAGTAGTACGCCTCCATCATGCAGTTTACTTCCATTAATTGATGCTTGCTATCTTTCCCCTGGGTGTAGTCAGCCACTATGCCCCTGAGCTTCAGAGGGCCTCTAGTGTCCGCCTGCCACAACCCCCTTCAGGGTGTTCCACTGTCAGCATCAGCAGGCCTCCAGCACACAATCCACTACCATTGATTAAAGCAGACTGTCACTCCTCAAGTATGGTTAGCTTCTGGGCCTCAAAGGGGCTATGTAGCACAGAGGCTCTATGCTCCTTTACTGCTATGGGTGTTCCTGGATGAGCGAGCCCTTCCGCCAGGTTCTTCACTGCTGCCACAGGCTTCTGGACAGCTGCTGTCACCCATGCAAGAGGCCTCCTCACTCCCTCCGACTCAACGACTTGGGGCTGTCCAGCCCTCCGCTGCTCCACCGCAGACAAGGCACTCAATGCCTCGGTGCGCCCCACCGGGCCCGCAGATGGCCGACTTCAATGCAGGGGGTTGGGGGTGCTTCTTCCCGGCTCTGCATCAGTCCTACTCCTCACCGCCCGGGCAAGTCCCAGCCTACGCCCAGGTTCCGGCTGCCCCGAACTGTGCCGCCGGTCCTGCAGATTCCCAGCAGCCACGCTGATCGCCCAGACCCCTTCCACTGCTTTCTTGGGACTCCCGCAGCTCTTCCCACCAAGCTTCTGCTCTTTTTGGCCCCAAAGGGTTGGGGTTTATCCTCCTCTGCAGCCAGTATACGGAGAGCTCACACAGACACTGCCATTTCTGCTGTGGGCTCTCTAGCGCCGCCCCCCCCCCACCAAAGCTTTGTGGATTTTAGCTTTATGAGATAATGTAACATTAAAAAACATGTTTGTAGATGTCCACACACCGAGTAACCAGAAGGTCAACCTCAATGCGGTCTGGCTAGGATATAAGCATTCAAACCATGGTTTCTTTTCTTATTCAAAAGTAATAACAACTGATATTAGCCCTTAAGCTGCTATTCGAATGTTCATGAATAAGATTATTTTTTGTATACAAGAAAGCACTGAAGCCCTGACAGTAAGATATGGGGTTGGGGGAGCAGGAAGGTAGGGGGTTAGAGAGTGCCCCCAGAGGCAGATGGGGAAAGAAATGGGACACATTTGTTGAAGTATCATCAATTGGACCAGGCCAGACCGACCCAGAGACCGCAAATCACAGTACTGTGCCTACTGTTAAAAGAGCCCAGCCCAAAAGCCGGCCATACAACAGCCGGTACAGCAATAGGAATGGCTTTGCAAGTGCAGAGTCTAAGTGTTTTCCTGGGAGATATACAACAAATGAAATAAATAAATTAAATAGTACCCTCAGCATTTGCAAGCCTGGCCTATTTGCCTAAACAATGCTTTTTAAAATGGTGGTCATGGATTGGGTGCATCCAAAAGGACTATGCAAGGGCATGCAACCCATCTTCACCATATTCTTTGACCACACAGTGGAAACACAGAAATGTACCAAGCAGCAGGGAAACACAAGAAGTTCTTAAGAGCAACATTCAACAAGACTTCTTCCCAATTCAGTTTTGACATGATCATAGAAAATAGCTCCCACTAGAGCCAAGCTTTCACCACGAGGCACTTATTCTGCTTCACAGTTTCATTGAAATGTACCTTCCAAAGATCTTGCAGAGTGCTGAAACTCTCACTAACCCTTATGACATATTACATGCGTTCTCCGTTCTCGTCCAACCAACCATTTTGGCCGATCCTCCGCTGGTCACAGGACCACTTCTTCTTTAAGTTTGGCCTCAGGTGTGGGGTACAGCAGTTCCATAAATGTTCTCCCCAACCTGACTGCTACTGGTCCAGCAACAAGATGATTATTCAGATCTTTACAATTCTAGGTGACAATGATTCCTGGTTTCGTGCAAAGTCATCTGCTCTGAAGGTGGACGGCCGAATGACTCTGGAAGGACAATGCTCACAAGAGCTTTCCTCATTTCATTGGTTGAATCTTCTGTAATGGCTGTGGGCACAGTTTACCTGCAGAAAAACAGTACAGCTTTCACTAAACAAGCACCTTCTTCTTCCGTTTATAGCTTGGTGGCAGATGTCAGATAATGCCTCCAAAGGGGACTTACCCTCAGAGTTCAGGGTGCAAACCCGGTGTTTAAACCTTCCAGACAAGCCACACTTCCAGCAGAAATACAGATGCTGCAGAGACACTGAGGGCCTGACTGCCGCTCCTTTGGCCTGAAATAAAATGTATGCATAAATATTGTGCAGAAGGGAACAGTGGGGAACAACCTGGGGATCTACAAAATCAACTCGTAGGCAATGGTCAAGAAAAGGCCTACAGACAGACACGGCTTCTCCCACAGGGTTGAGGTTCTGAGGGACAAAGTGAGACACTCATGGTGAAGTCAAGGTCCTGAAGGAGTATCTACGTGATTACATCAAATCTATTTTGATTTTCACTGCAAATTAATGCGGGTGGGAGGCTTTGTGGGGGGAAGGGGGTGTCCATGCAGACCACCAGTTCTATGTCCTATTTCTGCATTTTAAAGACCGAACACAAAAAAAGAATTTCTTTTTTGCCATTTTTGTGTCTTCTTAAAAAATCCTGAAATGTGACTTAATGCGCCCACCCGCCCCTCGCAAGATCATTCCCACCCTCTCTCGCTGGTTGAAGTCTTAATCAGGGGGATAAACCCCCCCAAACCGCCCTTCCGAGCACAACTCTGTCTCACACACACACACACACACACACCCGCCACCCCCCACCCCCCCTCTACTCCTGGTCATGACGTGCCAGTCAGCCCCTGCATGCACTCGTGTGCAGCAGGGGCATGACAGTTCAATTTAGAAAGATTGCTCTGTGTCACAGGGCAGTCTTTCTAAATCGATCTTTTTTTTTAATCGTTTTTAATAAAACAATCATTTAACTTAATACCAGACCACCCTCAGCGGGTTCCCCCTCTCCCACCACAAAACTTATTTTATACCCTAACCCAATCCCCATCTACATTGTGGTGAAAAATGCACACACCAAAAAAACCTGTGGGAAACGCAAGGAACTCCATGAAAGAAGGCAATAGGACCCACAAGAGCAACTCAGGGTCGATATGTAACAGAGAGTCAGTGATGGACAAGACAGAAAGCAAAGAGCATTTCAGGAACCAAACAACCATCTCAAGGCAACAGACAAATGAAGGATTAAAGTAGTCCCTCTAGGAGAAGCATAAGAGCATTTGAAGCAAATCCCTGAAGCAATACATGAACAGCAGGGATCCAATAAACCACAGGAGAGTTTGTGATTGATCTAATTAGAATGTATTTAGCACAAAAATCATTGGTCACAGGGTTGAGAATTGCTATTTTGCTCCTGCTTGTCACCTAGAAAAGCCTGGTCATCTTGACACAAACAGCTGCCAGGAGCCAATGAAACACATTTATGTGACATTAACTCTGTTTGGGAATGGATATTAAGGGTGACCTTCCTACAGTCTCTGGTCCTCAAAAGGTTTATTAACTAATGAGAACAGAGAGGTACCTCTGTGCTTTTGGGGGTGCTGTAAGGAACTCATGGTGGCAACAGTAAAGACAGACACAAGTGATCACAGTTCAAGGGTGTTTATTAAACTGTAAATGCAGGGTGGAAAAACGTCTAACCTAAACCTAAATCTAGGCTGGGAGCAAGTGTCGACCATAAAATGAAAATAAGTCAATCCTTGTGGCGTCTAATCAAAGTAAAAGGTCTATACTAAAAAGAAAATACTGCCAAATGCTTACAACTAATTACAGAAAGAGTGTGGGATAGGGTTTTCAATAAAGAAAGAAGTGTTCACGAATAATAAGTCAGAATGTGTTTGCCAGGGGTCCTCCTTCCCCACGTTTTGAGCAGGAGACAAGGTGGATCTCCTGAGCACACCGCGCACTCTAGCTTTCTTAGCACAAGCTTTGATGGTTAAGTCTCCTGTCAATCAAAAGTCTCTTGCCATTGAGGGCCTGATGTGTTCAACAAAACAGAAAAACAAAAAGTTATTTTCCAAATGGACTTTGGGTGATGACTTTTCACCCCTAGATCTCCCTCGGTCAGGATCAGATCCAAATGCCAAGGGGGACAATCCACTTCCCCTGGTCTTACAATCCTTCTTGGACTCACAAATCTTAATGTCTTTTTAAACAGCTCCTCAGACTGTTAGCATCCCTCTGCCGGGTTTACTCTTGCCAACTTACTGTTTTTCGGAACTCAGACTTCACCCCCTTTTAATCGAGCTCTCTCCTTCAGGTTCACTCTTGCCAATCTTGTCATTCATATCTTCTCATTCATGTCTTGTCATGCAGGACTCACTTCCCTTCGCTTCACAGCAATCTGTCGCCAAAGACTTTCGACTGTACTGACGTTTTTACAATAACCCTGTATGATCACTTTGACACTCTTTTGCCTTTTCCTAAGGCCTTCTGGTTACGGTAGTTTCATTCGTTGGGTAATTGCCCAGAGTTTCCTGCGTGAGCACTGACGTGGCGCCAGACTCCTCTGTTGCTGGTTTTCTCCTTTTCCATTAATAACTCTTTAAGCCTTTCACAGTTCAAATTAGCCGTTTGCTACTCTTCGTTCAACACAGTTCGGTTTCTTATCGACTCTCCCCTCGACTCATCGGCTGTGATGTACCGCTTGGCTTTTTTTGTCTTTGTAGTCAAGGTTGGTACCACAGAGACAAGTGTCTCTCCCTGGCTTGGTAATCAGCAGAGGAGCATCTCCGGTACTGTTGACATCTGCTGCAACACACACTGGCTATTGTTATCGGTCTTATAATTCCTTCTGCGGAGGTTCCAAAGGCCTTGGTCAGAAAGGGCAAGGTTGCTTCTCTCCTCGACAACCTCTCGGTATGCGCCGTCATTCTCCTCCTCTTGAACTGTCGTGCTAACTTAGCTTTCACTTCGTGCAGTCTACCTTGCTCAACCTGTGCTCTCGTGCTACACCTTTTATCCCTGTGGGGAAGGAAAAGGGCTGTCAGGTGTGTGTGATTCTGGTCAACTGCCTGACCTTTTTATTGGGACATGTCCAGTAAACAGCTCTAGTGTTAGTGAGTTGTCTTTGGTGTTGTGAAAGTGTTTGGGTCGGAAAAGGGGGGCAGTGTTTTGGAATATTCTACGTGGTAGGATGGGGAAAAGGTGTTGAAGGAAGGGGGATACCGCGTCTCACCCATTGGTGTCCCACTCCCTAAGGACCCCCCATCCAGGTGATCCTCCCTCACTGGTCCACCCCCAGGAACTGGATCCAACAGCGATGGCCGTATCCTGGCCACCTGGATGACAGATCCCTGGGGACTAGCTAGGGAGACACCTTCAGGTTTCTCACAGTGCGTACAGGGGAGCACTAGCTAGTCCTATTTGTTGTCAGTGTCATCAACCAGCTTAACAATAGAAAGCTAGTTCATGTTTGGTGACGGACGAAGATTTTCTGGCTAGAAAAAAACTTCTTCCCCTTAAGATTTAGAGGCGCCAGGGGCACATCCCTGGGAACATGCGCCCCCCAGACTCGCGCCCACAAGTGCCTCTCCTCAGTCCCTTTTTCCATGTCGACGGATACGGGACGATTTCACCAGCGCTCCTGGGTATGGCTTCGGCCTTGTAATACCACATGCTCTTCCCCGGATACTTTCTCTTGTCTTTTTGTCTTCTTTTTATCAATCAGGTACTCGGTCCTCTGGCGCCATGCTCCTCCCTGGCGCATGTCGACATCAACAGGCTTCAGCAGGTGTCCAGCCTGCGATGGGCTCTTCCCTACATCTGATCCCCATGCTCATTGCCTGTGCAGCCTTGGCACCGACCACGGCTGGGAGGGTTGTACACTGCGCGCTCTGAAGAACAGGCTAGCTTGGTGGAGGGAGCTCTTCGAGAAGTCGCCTCCAGAGGACTTGAAGGACTTCGTCCGACAACTCAAGGCCCAAGGTATGACCGCTTTTTTCCAATCGCACTCTGCAAGGGCGACTCCTTCCTAAAGAAACGCCCGAGCGGGAGAACCCTTTCTGGCACTGGTACCGAGGCTATTTCAGCTACCAGCCGCCAGGCCGAGGGATCATTATATCCTTCTGAGACAGTGCTGAGGGACCGCAAGGTTCTTTATCCTGGTGTACACCTGAGGGGCTATGCCCTAGTACCGGCCAGATGTCTGAGGGGGCGCCTGCACGCAGCACTACCAGTGATACTGCCGACGGCAACACGCCTACCAGGCCCTGTCCTGAGGTGCAGGGTAGGTCTCATGCTCCACGGCCAAGAGTCCTGGAGGAGGCACATCAACAAGATGGCTGCTTTGCCAGAAAAAATGGCCGCTCGTCCCATACCGCCCCTTGGAACAGAGCAGGTGAGAGAACGAGTTGCAAGGTGGGACTGGTGTAACGCTCACCTGATTCCCGCAGAGGCGCCGGTCTTGACTGGGCGAATACCGTATCTTCAAAGGTGATGTGTAACACACGGTTGGCTCTTTGGGCTGGACCTCTGTGCACTGTATGTCTGACTCGAAGAGTAAGATGTCTGCAGATAGAAAATATGGGATTAATGAACTGGGGTTATTGGGTGTCTCTCTCTTCTTCCCCTTCTCTTCTCCTGTAGAACCCCAAAGGTTAACGCTCTCACCTTAGGTAAGTGAACGCTGTGCTCTCCATCTGCCTCGGGGCAGGGTGCCGTAACCAGTTTCTTCACTGGATAAGGGTGCAGGCCTCTTGACCTCAGAGGACTGCTGTCCGTCGTTTACTGCACGAACGGTAAGTTCCGAGTATTTCAAATGTCTTTAAAAGTCTTTTGTAATGATGTCTCTTGTTTTGCAGGGTTCCGGCGATGGCGGATGACGGGCTGAAGTGAGTTGAGGATGGAACCCGTGTGAGGAATAGAAGCGCCTGGAAGCACGTAAGTAAGCGCTTGTTGCCTGCTTCACGATGCGCACTAACTGTCCTTTTATCTTGCAGGTACAAGTTCAGAGCTGCTGAAGGGTGCCGGAATACCCACTGGGTTCGGCGTGGGAAGGAGTAATGGCACGTGAGTAATAAAGTTACCCAATGTCTTTAAATGCACCTTCTTTTGTCTTTCAGATGCGGGATGCAGCGCCGAAGGCCTCCGGAGCGTGCAAAGAGTTGGTAAGCTTTTGTCTTTCAGATGCCGGAATGCAGTGCGAAGACCTCCGGAGCACGCGAAGAGTAGGTAAGCCTTTGTCTTTCAGATGCCGGAATGCAGCGCGAGGCGTTGGTGACAGCTGATGGACCAGGTAAGAGAAGCGCTGTCACTGAAGACCGTAATGCTAACCTGTTCTTTCTTGTCTTTATAGGTGTTGCTGAAGACTGGATTCAGGATGGTAAGCCTTTTTCCCTTAGGCCCAGGATCAGATGCAGAAGACACGATGAGCGTTCTGCTGCAGAGGATGCAGAATAACGCAAAGCAAGATTCATCCATCGGGTGTGGTTTAAATAGCCTCCTGTAGTGCTTAGGTGTCTCCTTCCACAGCCTCGCCTAGGTAAGAAAAGAGTTCCTGCTTTCCAGAAGAGTTCCAGTGTTCTGAACCTAGGGAGTGGCTCCTGCCCCACCCAACAGGAAAAGTAGTCCCAAACAGAAGAGGATTAGAGGCTCAACTGGCAGGTAAGTAAGCAGCATGGTCTGCTGCAGGTAAGTCCATCCAAGCATTATGAGCCCGGCACTTCCAGCGCTGGGACTGGGCATATTTATGAGCCTGGTGCCACTGGCGCCAGGACAGGGTCCAAAAGGTCCCAATTGGGACTGGTTGGCACTCGGAACCTGGGTTATGGGTCTGCTTCCAAGGGAGTTGGGTAAGTCCTGACCTTTTGGAAGCAGAGATCATGACAACTGGTGTCAACCAGGTACGTGGCCTACAGCTTATCCATCAGCATCGCAGGGCAGGCTTACCCCGCAACAAGCTACATAGAGTATGCACCGGCCCCAGCACCCACCCACTACCCCGTCAACATCACCTGCCACCCCACCGGCCTGAGAGGACAGGTTCTTTGAAAGGTTCCTCCCTCTCATGAGATCTCCTCAGATGGGGGGGCCATCCTTCAGGATGTGATCAGGGACATGTTCCCTCTGGCCCCTGCGGCCCCTCTGCCTGCGCCTATAGTCATTCCTCCATGGCTCCAGCGCAGCAGGCCCCGGTGCAGATCCTGCTGCCCTTTGCTGTCTCCTTCGATTCCGGCTACCCTGCCGCCCACAGTTCAGGCGGTTCCACACAAGCCTCAGCTGCAGCCTCAGGCTCCAGTCCCGACACCGCAGCCCTCGGTGCCCAGCACTCCTCCACCGCTCCGGACTAGCCGGACATCATGGTGGACACTGACGAGGAAGAGGACCCTGACACGGCGTCATCAGCCAAGGCCTTCCACGAACAACGTGCAGGTTTGGCAGAGTACTTGGGGCTTCCTCAACCCGAAGTCAAACAACCAGAGGCGGGGTTCCTGTCTGAGGTCCTCACTTTACGCCCTGTGGCTAAAACGGGGATCCCGATGCAGAAGGACATTGTCGCCTTGGCCAAAAAGGGGTGGCTTAAGACCCACTCAGCCCAGCCTGTCAATCGGCACCTCAACGGCAAGTATAGGCAAATGGAGGGGGATCCACTCTTACTGTCGGCACACCCTCAACCGCACTCTTCGGTGATCGCTGCAGGGTCACTCTATTCAAATCCTCAGTCGTCCTCGGCCACCTTGTCCTCGGCGCTGTTAGGCAAGGAGGAGAAGATCTTGGAGGCTTACGGAAAGAAGCTTTATTCCAACGCTTCACTGCACCTTCGTCAATCCAACGCAGATGCCATGGTGGCAGCCGTTAACCAGAGGCTTTGGTAGGTAATAGCTGACTTCCTTCCAGAACTTCCCATGCAGAGCCAGGCACGTTTCAAGGCGGGACTGTCAGAGGATAAATTGGTGGCACAAGACATCATGGAGTCCACCGTGACGCACATTGACACCTCTGGCCGGGCCATATTTATCGCCACGGACATTAGAAGGACTGCCTGGCTTCGGGCTACTAAGTTCAACCCAGACATCCAGGAATGCATATTGGACCATCAATTAGAGGGTGGTGACCACTTTCACTCCACCACAGATGAGGAGCGAGATAAAAAGAAAACAGTTCCCAAACTGCAAAGTCTTTATCTATCCTTAGGAAGATGCATCAACACCCTGTACACCCAGTTGCATCAACGCTCCAATAAGGGGTGGGCGTTCGGCAGGTTCCAGGGCTTCCAAGAACAGAGGTCTAGGCAGCCTGACTGTTCTCTGAGTCAGCACCGGCATAAACAACAAAAGGGCAGTGCAAGGGCTTTTTTCAGTCCCCCTCCTCCGCAACAGCCTCAGAGGGAAAGAAGGCATGACGTGTCCCTTCGGGTCCATGTGTCTCCGGTGGGAGGGGGCTTGCTCTTCACGCACAGTAGTATCCACGGGGTACCGTCTACCAATTCCTCCCTCTCCTCCCTCGTCCCCTCCACTCCCACAGATTGGGACAGCAACTCTGTTGGCAGAAATTCGGTCACTCGTCAACAGCCAGGCAGTGAAAGAAGTTCCAGCCTCCATGGGAGGCTTGGGCTTCTACTCCAGGATTTTTGCCATACAAAAGAAGAACCAGGCTGGCCTGAGAGTTGTGTTGGACCTCCCCACCCTCAACCTCTACCTCCCTCTTCAAAAATTCAAGATGGTTACGCCAGCACTCATAGCAGAGACACTGGGAAGGGGAGACTGGATGTGTTCCCTGGATCTGAAGGACGCTTAGCTACACGTCTCTATTTGGCTGCCTCATTGATCCTTTCTGCGGTTCAGGATCATGGGCTGCCATTTCCAATACAAGGTTCTACCCTTCAGCCACAACTCAGCCTCCAGGGTGTTTACCCAACTAATGAATGCAGTGCCGGCCCTCCTCAGGGCCACCACGTCTACCCATACCTGGACAACTGGTTCATCAGGGCGAGATCTCCGGAGGCGGTGCATCTCACTTCCTCTGCTCTTATTACCACTCTCCACGAGCTGGGATTTTTTATCAACCTCAAGAAGTCTCAGCTGCAGCCTACTCAGAGCCTGACCTTTCAGGGCCTCACATGGGACACAAGCTCCGAGAGAGTTTTCCCCTTGGAAGACAAGATCAGGGCCATCAAGAGGGCCGTAAGTCACTTCCTCAGCCGAGAGGTGACCTCGGCCTGGTGGTTCCAGCATTTACGGGGGATCATGGCGGTGGTCCTACTGGCCGTCCCCCACACGAGACTCAAGATGATGAGATTACAGCTGCACTTTGCAGCCTCATGGAATCAGGAGCAGGGCTCCCAAACAGAGCTTGTCAGCATTCCTACGTCTCTCAACACGGACCTCAACTGGTGGTCCAGGGACTGCAACCTGCGGACTGGCAGGCACCCCCTCAGGTCACCATCACCATGGATTCCTCCCTGGAAGGCTGGGGGGCTATGCTGGACAACCACAGTGTCCATGGAGTCTGATCCCAGCAGGAGCAGGAATCTCATATCAACTGGCTGGAGCTGAAGGCTATCTGGCTAGCTCTCAAGGCTTTCCATCTGCTCATTAGGGGCAAGGTCATCCTCATCCAGACGGACAACTCCAGCATGTATTATGTGAACAAGCAGGGTGGCACCAGGTCCCCTCCGCTGTGCAGCCTAGCCGTCAGAATGTGGGAATGGGCGCTGGAGAAAAACATCAACCTGACTGCGATCCACCTTCTGGGGGAGTCCAACCTGTAAGCGGGCAGGCTCAGCAGACTGGGAGTGGACAATTGCAAATGGCAATTGAACTATCAGTTCCTGCTTGGGGTCTTCAGCAGATGGGGGCCTTCTCCGGTGGACCTCTTTGCCTCCTGGTCCAACAGGAAGGCCAACAGTTTGCATCCTGGCAGGGAAAGGCCCCGGCTCGCTGGGTGACGCATTCCAGATACAGTGGAATGGTATGACAGTGTATGCATTCCCGCCCACACCCCTGATCCACAGGGTGATCTGCAAGATAAGAGAATCGTGTCACCTCTGCGTCATTCCGATAGCTCTGTGGTGGCCGGCAAGACCTTGGTTCTCCGAGCTCCTCAGCCTCTCGGACAGGACGCCCGTTCACCTGCCGCTGGGCCAGCTCACCTCCTCTCGCAGCAGGGGGGCAGGGTCATATACCCCGCTCCATAGAAATTAACCCTCTCAGCGTGATTCCTGTGCAGGTCACGCAGAAGCATCTTAGCATGTCTCAGGCTAACCTGGACATCATTCAAGGCGCTAGGAGCAAGGCTACTAGGAGCCAGTACAAGAGTAAATGGATCAGGTTCTGTCACTGGGCGGACTCTAAGGAGGTTGACACCTTACTTGCACATTGGACGATGTGCTCTCATTCTCGGAACACCTTGCTCACTCAGGGGTGCAAATAGACACCTGCTGCACCTACTTGCAGCCATAGGGGCCTACAGGAATTCTGAGGGGGAGGTCTTCTCCTCCTCCAACCCGGTGGTTAAGCGGCATCTGGCGGGCCACACCAGGCTCTGCCCGCCCATCAAGAAACCACACCCAGTGAGGGATCTCAATGTAGTGTTGGGCGCCCTGGCGCAGAAACCGTTCGAACCAATGGTGTCCGCGTACATCAGATTGGCCACAATTAAAACAGCTTTGTTGGTGGGTCTCACCTCTGCTCTCAGTCAGCGAGATCCAGGCTCTGGTGGCATCAGAACCCTATAATACTTTTCACAAAGATAAGGTGGTCCTGAGAACGCACCCCGCGTTCCTACCTAAGGTAGTCTCTGCTTTCCATCTAAACGAGGAGATAGTTTTACCTACGTTTTTTGCCGATCCCAAGAAAGATGCTCAGAGGGTCTTACACTATCTGGATGTCAGACGCGCTCCAAAATTCTTTCTGGACAGGACCAAGAGCTTCCGCAAGTCAGATGCTCTGTTTGTCACCTCTGAGGGAGTCAAGGGCAAGTTATCAGACATCCAAGGCCTCTATAGCAAGGTGGATGGTTTCGGCTATCAAGGAGGCCAATGAGGGGCAGCACAAACCACTTCCAGCTAACATGCACGCCCACGCTGTCAAAGCCAAGGCCAAGGCCGTCGCTTTCCAGAGGCAGGTCCCGTGGCAGGTCATCAGCAGGGCAGCCCCCTGGGCCGCCCCTTCAGCTTTCTGTAAGCACTACTGTTTGGACGCCGGCTCTGAGTCAGATGCGCCTTTTGGGCAGGCGGTTCTAAGGATTCGGTTTCCTTAAGGAGGGTCTCCTCTCCACCCTGGGGCTACATTCAGTTGTAATCGCCCATGCAGTATGGAGGAAAGGGGATGGGACGTAGGAGTAATTAATAGTTACTCACCATAGTGACTAACATATTCCTAGTCCATAGTCCCCTTTCCTCCATAAGTCCCATCATGCCCCCCCCCAATAATACTGGTGTCATTAGGCAATGATAATATTGTCGACGCGTCAATGAGGACTGAGGAGTGGCGCCAGTGGGCCGAGTCAGGGGAGCGCATGCCTCCAGGGCCACACCATCCCCCTCCCGCCCCCCCCACGTGCTTCTAAATTTAAAAGGGATGTTTTTTCTGGTGAAAAGGTTCTGTCTCCCGTTCTTAGGAAGGGACTCCCATGCAGTATGGAGGCAAGGGGACTATGGACTAGTAGTACACTAGTTACTATGGTGAGTAACTATTAATTTAGCAATGCAAACGTCCTGAATGCTCATGCATCAGTAAAGTTTTGTACTTTAAACAGTGGCTTAAATGATTACTTAAGGGTCGCAGTACATAAAATGCTTTGGATAGTTCCTGTCTTACTCCCACAGCAGGACTCAAAGCAGGATTACAGGGCTTGTGATCTGGAGCCCAGAGTCTGAGCTACTTTGCAGGTAGGCGGGCCCGGAAGGAGGACATTTGGCCGTGTGTTGTATTGTTTATAGTTCACAGAGTGAGCTGCATTACCTAGATCTATTACATAAGGGAGAGAGTAACGACCAATTTCTAGTTTGATTGACGTGCATGTCAGTTATTTGTGGGTGTATTTGTAGAGTGCCACCATTCACCAAAGAGGCAACTTAGCACTGCATAGTACTCCATAGTACTGCAAGAGTTAGGGAAGAATCAGAGAGTCGCGTATGGATGCGAGGCAAGAGTTAGGTTGGAAGAGTCAGAGCATGGAAGAGTCACGTATAGAGATGTGAGGCAAGAGTTAAGGAAGAATCTGAGAATGGGAGAGTCATGTATGGGGATGTGAGGATAGAGTTCGGGAAGGATCCGACCATGGGGAAAATGCAATCTTAAACATCTTCCTGAATTTTAGGAGGTGGTTCTCATTCCGGAGGTGTTCAAGTAGGGAATCCAAAGACTTACAAGTGACCATAGCAAATGGTATTTAGGCTAGATTTTTAAAAAGTTGGGAACAGCTAATTCACCCTATGCACTAGGCACAGGGACATAATGTGTGCCATTGGGAACCAGAGGAAGGGACCAAGATAAAGAAGGGGGAAGAGGAGATGGTGATAAAACATGTAGAGGCCGAACAGAGTTCAGGTGGGTGTATTTTGCACTCATTGCAGACAGGTCAATAGTTTGATCGGCAACAGGAAGAAATAAAATCGTTTGGAGCTAAATCCATGTGGCAAAGAGAGCAGAATTTAAGTCTTAACAGCTTGAACAAGCAGTACTTGTATCACCAATGCCACTTGGGGCACTAGTGACAGATCAGACTATGATACTTAACCCTATACATGGTAGGAGCTGGGAAGGGGCAGGGGCCAAAGTCCTCCATCCAAACCATACATAGAGGTTTATCAAAAATAAGGACCTGCCATCCAACATCACTCGGTGCAGATCAAAGACAGAAGTCGTCATCAACTCTTGCCAGGACTGAAGCCCAACTGTGCTGGTCTAAGAGTTTGTTGCCCCCCCACAAAGGTCTTAAGCTGAGACAGGACCTATTTAATTGGCTTATATAAGTAAGACATCAAGTTATGAAACTGCCAGGGTCTCAGATGAAGCCAAGGCATTTTCAGTGGGGGCCGAATAGCTTCTCCAAGGTGCAGGTACCACACTAGTGGCCAAATGGGAATTAAGAAAAACATTTTTCCGGACTCAGTTTAGTGGTGAAACCGAGCATTTGATGAATTGATTACGGTGTCCAAATCTGTCCAGGAAAGGTCAGAGAAAACACTGAGTCAGAATGTAGTGGAGGCATGGTGTCTGAACAAAATTGCTAGAAAGATATCAATGAAGGTCTGAAAAGGAACTATGGATGTGGCTAAGGCCTAAGGGGTGTTTAAGTCTTACATAATAGAGGAATATTACCTTGACATGTTTAGAGCAGAGTTAAATTTTTCTGGCCTTCAGATTAACTAATTTGATTATTCACATCTGCGGTCACGAAATATTGAAGGAGCACCTCCATGTATGTTACAGTTCTCGTGAAAACAGTTTGCAGTTTGTGGCATTGCGCAGACTTGATTTTAAGTGGCGTGATCGAGTTTACAAGATATGCGACGCAGTCTGACAAACAAGTCACTTCTTTAAAGTGCAAATAGTTATATTCCAATAGCACAATCAATCAGCCTGACTTTAGCCACTGCTGGGCTACCAGGTTCTATGATCTGTGGAATGGTACTTTAATAGCTTGTTTGTAACACCTTATTACAAGGCCTGGTCCTGCTAAAACCATACAAAGGAAATTGTAGAACAGGACTTCAGCGGATTAGCACTGAATATTTGATCACATGCATGACCGACCCGGTGTGTGACAAAGGAGAGCAGAGACAGAGGTCTAGGCGATTAAGCCCCACACACCTATCATTTGTCAGGTTTGTGTCAGAGTTGTGTTCATACCAACAGTATACATCTGCTAATTAAAAGATGGGGGCTTCGCCAGCTGGTTATGTTCAACTGAGCACAGGATTTCCTGGCATTTCAAAGCCCTGCAAAATCTTCCACCAAATCTTCCACCAAACAAAAAATATCCCATGCATCACTTAGGCAGTATGACCCGAGGATGGGTCATTACCGGTTGGGTAATGCCCATGGGGCCATAGTTAGAAGCCAGAGCGAAGCAAGGGCTTTAACGGAGCCCCGGGAGCATTATACGACCAGTAATGCCCTCCCTCCTCGGGTAATATTGCCAGTTAGTCGGGGGGACTAGTGGTCTTTTTTTTGGTTGTGAGACGCTATGTGTTTGGGAACCAGAGCCCAAGCGAACCAGAGCCCCATAGCCCAAGCGAACCAGAGCCCGAGAGAGAGCGCAAGCAAACCAGAGCCCGAGAGAGAGCGCAAGCAAACCAGAGCCCGAGAGAGAGTGCAAGCAAACCAGATGCCGAGAGAGAGCACAAGCAAACCAGAGCCCAAGAGAGAGCGCAAGCAAACCAGAGCCCAAGAGAGAGCGCATGGGATCCAGAGCCCGAGAGAGAGCACAAGCTAACCAGAGCCCGAGAGAGAGCACAAGCTAACCAGAGCTCGAGAGAGAGCGCGAGCAAACCAGAGTCCAAGAGAGAGCGCAAGCTAACCAGAGCCCGAGAGAGAGAGAGTGCGCAAGCCAGAGAGAGCGAGCGAACCAGAGCCGAGAGAGAGAGAGAGAGAACCAGAGCCCAAGAGAGAGAGCGAACCAGAGCCCAAGAGAGCGAACCAGAGCCAGAGAGAGTGAGCGAACCAGAACCACAGAGGGAGAGCGAACCAGAGCCCAAGAGAGAGAGCGAACCAGAGCCAGAGAGACAGAGCGAACCAGAGCCAGAGAGAAAGTGCGAGCAAACCAGAGCCCGAATGAGAGTGCGAGCGAACCAGAGCCCGAGAGAGAGCGTGAGCGAACCACAATCCAAGAGAGAGCGCGAGCGAACCAGAGTCCGAGGGAGAGAGAGAGAGCGAACCAGAGTCCGAGAGAGAGAACCAGAGTCCGAGAGAGAGAGAGAACCAGAGTCCGAGAGAGAGAGAGAGTGAACCAGAGTCGAGAAAGAGTGAACCAGAGTCAGTGAGAGAGAGCAAACCAGAGTCAGAGAGAGAGAGAGAGAGAGAGAGTGAACCAGAGTCCAAGAGAGTGAGAGCGATCCAGAGTCCGAGAGAGAGAACCAGAGTCAGAGAGAGAGAACCAGAGTCCGAGAGAGAGAGTGAACCAGAGTCCGAGAGAGAGAGTGAGAGAGAGAGAGAGAGAGAGAGCGAACCAGAGTCTGAGAGAGAAAGAGCGAACTAGAGTCAGAGAGAGAGAGCGAGCGAACCAGAGCCCGAGAGAGAGAGAGCGAACCAGAGCCTGAGAGAGAGAGTGAACCAGAGCCCGAGAGAGAGAGAGAGCAAACCAGAGCCCAAGAGAGAGAGAGCGAACCAGAGCCTGAGAGATAGAGAGAGCGAACCAGAGCCCGAGAGAGAGAGTGAACCAGAGCCCGAGAGAGAGCGAACCAGAGCCCGAGAGAGAGAGAGCGAACCAGAGCCCTAGAGAGAGAGCGAACCAGAGCCAGAGAGTGAACCAGAGCCCGAGAGAGAGAGAGAGCGAACCAGAGCTAGAGAGAGAGAGAGAGAGAGAGAGAAAGAGAGAGAGAGAGAATCAGTGCCTGAGAGAGAGAGTGGACCAGACCCAGAGAGATATAGAGAGAGCGAACCAGACCCAGAGAGAGATAGAGAGCGAACCAGACCCAGAGAGAGAGAGCAAACCAGACCCAGAGAGAGAGAGCGAACCAGACCCAGAGAGAGAGAGCGAACCAGACCCAGAGAGAGAGCGAAGACTTTTGCTCCATGTAGCAGGTGCATCATGTCCGTTATTCTCGGTGAAGTATGCCTCTCTCCCTCTCAATGGCCATGTTAGGAGCCCTCATGCCCACGCAAATGCGGATGCTTTTCCTGTTTTCCTTCTTCGGGACTGGAACAATAGGGGATACCCAGGTTGTGGACTCAGTTGCATGCTCTATGATGTCTTGATCCAGGAGAGCTTGTATTTCGTCCTCTACTTACTTCTGGATGTTCAGGGGTATTCCTCTGTAATGTTGTGCCACAGGCTTGTTGTCGCGATTGATATGCAATTTAACTTTTTTTCCTTTAAGGCGGCCAAATCCTTTGAATAAATCTGGGAAGAGTTTTTTCATCATGTCTTTTGGGCTTGTGGTATATGCTGTCATTGTTTGGTACATGATGTGTACTAGCCCCATTTGTATAGCAGACTTGAAGCTGAGCATGCTGCCACCTGGTCCCTCTCCTTCTATTACGTATATTAATATTTTAGCTATTTTGTCTTTGTAGGCGCAGGTACCTTTGAACATACCTTTACATTTTAACAGTGTGTTTGCGCCGTACAGATAAATGTCAATATCAGCTGGTTGAAGCATCTTCTTGTATTTTAGTCCTTGGTATGTTGCCTCGTTGACCATACTTACAGTTCCCCCGGTGTCAATCAGAAATTCTCGGGGGGCTGCCGTTGAGTTGCAACAATAATGTCAGGCTATATTTTGTCGCTGTCTTGTTGCCTAAGGCATGTACATAGCCTTGCTTGCGGTCCCCGCTGGACGACGAAAGGAGATATGCTTCCAGACCCAAGTGAGTGACTCAAGATCTCTACCCAGGATGTTCAGCAGAGCGGACTATTCCAGGTACCATTCACAGGCCGGTCCTACCCAGTTAGGACGGCTGCTGGCCTGGAACTTGCCTGTTGCTTTCTGCACGTTTTCAGTCTGCTGTGGCAAAGTGCATTCTGATGTTAAGGCGGAAGTCAAGAAGTCTAGTCTTGATTTTTTAACTTTTGTATCCCCCGCTCAGCCCCCATATGTTGTGGGACCCTTCACCAGGGATTGGTTTGGTTTGCATCTCCTCCATCTGGGTTTATCATCCGAAGGTTGGTATACCCCCTTAGCGGGTGGCATTAGGTGATGCTAAGCATTTTGACAAGCATCCAATCAGTGGGGGCTGCCACATCAAACCTTTTCAGGGTTCTACCCAGGCAAAATCTCAGATGTGGAATCAAGTTGAAGTCCCGACACCATTCAAAAGCTGGTCCTAATTTGACAGGAATGCTGCTGGCCTGCATATCCTGGCCATGCCAACATATATTCACACTGGTATCCCCCCATTCATTCTTGCATAGAAACAATATCCAGATGCAGGTGTCTACACTGGGTTTTACTTTTGGGTGAGAGGGGTAGCTAGCAGGCACAGCTTTGGAGGGAGAGGGGTAGCTAGCAGGGACAGCCTTGGATACAGCAGGACTGCTCCCCCCTGAAATTAGGAACCTGCAGTCACCAACTAGACACGCTGCTATGCAAGGTTATGCACATAGGAGAAATGGGGGATGTGGTGTAATCTGATAGTCTTGGGGGCTTCTGAGGGCTCTGTATTAGAGTCTGATGAGCCTTTGTTTAGAAACTCCTAAAGGATAAGGTAGGTAAACCAGATATGGAAAGAGTGAAACAAAGAAACTGCCATAGAGTAATAGGTTAGGGAATTTAGTCTTGTTCAATAAGAGCAGCTTTTTTTTACTTGTTCAAGTCAAAACACCATTAATGGCCCTCCTCCCTCCTGACCCTCAATAGGACCTTGGTTGTTCTACTCCCAGTGCTATAGTCCCTCTTTCTGCCACAAACTATCAGAGCATTAACATTTGAAAACCTATATTACCGCTCGACAAAAATGCAACCAGGACCACACTTTCTCCCAGTTGAGGGTTTGTCAATCTTTCCTAATCGGGCCAGCACAGTGGACATTTTGTTTTAAATCATTTTACGCGCAAGTCTTTGAGGATACTCACAGTTTTTGACAGATGCAGACTTGTTCTGTCCGAGCTGCTGGTTTTCCACTGTGCATCCAATCAGGGCATGTTCAGAGCCCTGCATGGTCATTTTGCTGGTCACACTATACGTCTGGTCGATTGGATCCTGAAAGCTCTCTGTTGTCACGTTGTAGAGGTCATTAGGAATGGGTTCATCATTAACAGTCCAGTAGATGAGGGGTTTCGGATAGCCCCCGGTGGCATTGCACGTGTGGGTGCGGGCCTGGCCTGAGCACAGTTCACTGCTTCCTATGGTTGGTTCATTATAAGGGGCTGGAAAAACAAGCAGAAATCACAATTAATTCATAAACTCAAGATGAAAATATGGGTTGTTCACAGCGAAAAGAAAAGGGAGAAGCGCCAGTAGTAGGATCGCCGAGGAGCGGCACAGCCCTAGGGACGCAGAGACAAAGAAAACAAGTATGATGGCATTCTACCAAGGGACCTAATGACGTCAGAGAGAAGATCAAAACTCACAGGAAACCTGAGGAAGGTACCATTAATCACAAAATGTAATGCCACCAAGAGGCCCTGTGACGACAGAGAGTAGAGCATCACTCACAGGAAACCTGAAGAAGGTACCATTAATCACAAAATGTAATCCCACTAAGAGACCCAGTGACATCAGAGAGTAGAGCTTCACTCACAGGATATCTGAGGAAGTTACCATTAATCACAAAATGTAATCCCACTAAGAGACCCAGTGACATCAGAGAGTAGAGCTTCACTCACAGCAAACCTGAGGAAGGTACCATTAATCACAGAATGTAATTCCACTAAGAGACCCAGTGACATCAGAGAGTAGAGCTTCACTCACAGGAAACCTGAGGAAGGTACCATTAATCACAGAATGTAATTCCACTAAGAGACCCAGTGACATCAGAGAGTAGAGCTTCACTCACAGGAAACCTGAGGAAGGTACCATTAATCACAGAATCTAATTCCACTAAGAGACCCAGTGACATCAGAGAGTAGAGCTTCACTCACAGGAAACCTGAGGAAGGTACCATTAATTACAGAATGTAATTCCACTAAGAGACCCAGTGACATCAGAGAGTAGAGCTTCACATACAGGAACCCTGAGGAAGGTACCATTAATCACAGAATGTAATTCCACTAAGAGACCCAGTGACATCAGAGAGTAGAGCTTCACATACAGGAACCCTGAGGAAGGCACCATTAATCACAAAATGTAATCCTACTAAGTGGCCCAATTACAACAAAACATAATGGGTGTATTTACAGAGCGCACGTTCACAGGGGTATCTGGCAAAGGGTTGTCCAACTCAAGGCCCCGAGGGCTGGATCCTTGTTAGATTTTCAGGATGCAGCTCATTAATATTCATGGGCTCAATTTGCACACAATGATTCTAAATGTATGCACATTTTTGCTAATGAATATTAATGGGGAATATCCTGAAAACCCATCAGGTTTCCGCTCCTCGAGGCCTGGAGTTGGACAGCCCTGCCGGGAATGATAAATTAAGAACAGAAGTCACAGGAAACCCAAGGATGCTACAAATGAGCTGCCAGACCTTAGTCTGAAGGAAACAGGAGAACATTACGAGAGCATTAAAATCACTGAAGTTTCCTATTGACAAAAGGATCCCACTAGACGTTACATGCACCGCCCAGAAGAGTTTCTGGAAAAAAAAAAAGTCTTCCTCAAAACCTACCTCCTCCAATATGGAGATAATCCACAGCAAAGAATGTATAGAAAAACTCTGAAAAAATACAAGAGCAGGTGCCAGGCTACTAGCATCCTAATGCCCAGAACTTGACAGAAATGGACCTGCCTTAACTTTAAAGTAACCCGAAAATATCTACAAATGTCAACAGTTTAACAATTTCCATGAAAGACGTTTATTAACTTCCCTGATTCTATAGTTTGTGAACCAGTTATCCTTCACCTTTTCATTCACCCCCCCCCATGCCCCCCCACTCCTCCCCAGACAATGCATTTCCTTGTACTGCTGTACAGTATCCGTTATATATGCACCCTGAAGAAAATGGCTTTGCGAGTTGTGGATGTATAAGTAATAAAAACATTTCAAAAGGTGCTTGATGTTGAAGACATTCTTAATTTACAATCATTCAAATTCGTTTACCCATTCGCCCCCCTGTCTCCCCTGCCCTGCCCCCCGGAGGTGACAAAAGGAAAGTCTTCCGTTATTAAAGTTTTTGTTAAAAAAAGGCATATATAGATAGTTGTGAAACATTCACTAGGTCATATAAAAAATGTCAAATCCTGGTTCCATGAAAATTGATCAAAGTCTTGAGTGCTAAATTGAAAATGTTGCTGCAAGAAAAGGAGAACAGTGAGTTTTGGCAGGTTCTTTGAGCTCAGAAAAGGATTAGAGAATCTAGTAGAGAATCTTTTGTATATATGAAAATGTACAGATTTCAGCGTCAACCATTTTTTGCTATGGGCATAACAGCCATACTACTCCTGTGTTTATATTTGTAGAACTAATTATTTCAGTTCATAGTTGTGTATTTTAGAATCATGTAGAAAAATGTTTATGATCCTCTGAAATGGAGTACCCACTGTTTGTTGTTCTCGATCATGTGTGTGAAAAAAGAAATTAATATGAAAAAAAAGATTTTCAAACATTGACATGTACATGGAGCAATAGGTTGGTAAAACTGGAAGAAATAAAAGAAGAAGATCCAACCCAAGGGGACTAACTATTGCCAAATAAGCCATGGCATGGAAATCGTCCAAAGGCCCTGAAGTAGAGGAATGGTGGAGGGTCCTGCATAAGTGGGGGGCGGCGGAAATAGCGGCATGGAAAGGGGCGGTGGGGTGTGACCATGAAGCGGACATGGTAGGAATCATGGAATGGGAAGTCTTGCTACAAACTCTGTTCACCAAGGCAGCCACGGAAGAGGTAGAGGCAAATTGACCCTCTCAAGAGCGCAAGTGGCTCCCTACTGTTTGGAATGTAGTGCGTGTACAGTACAGTTGTGGGGCATGCAAGGTCGGGGGTTGGGAGTGGGGGGGTGGGGCAGGGAATGGGCAGAGGTACTTTGAGGTAGTGTTTATGACATGCTATAACGTGACGGCTGTTGATATTGCATATGATTATGTTGTGTAATGTTTCAACTTAAGCATCTGTAAAAATCAATAAAACAAATACAACAAAAAAAACTATTGCCAAATAAGATGAACTCTTCATGCAGGACTAAACTGCATGAAAAGATGACAAGGCAAGGCAAGTCTACGAGAGAAAACCAAGTCCAGTCTTTGGGGCACGGACGAGATGCCCAAGAACAAAGAAGAGTCTGCAGAAGTACAGCAAATAGGTGCCAAGTAGGAAGTCTTACTTCATATTCTTAATTTGTCATATCCTCTATAGGCAAACTTGGAAGTAACAGGGTAAGCAGGAAGTGAAGTCGGAAGCAGATTTTGAAGGAGGATGTTGGTGGGAGCGTGAAGTTGGTTGAATTGAGACTGGAGAAGAAGGTTAGAGAGGACCTGAGGATGCTGGTTTGAAACAGAAGATTATGGAAAGAACTGGAAGGAGGAAGGTAGAGGAAGAATAGTAAGAAGTTGGAGAAGTCCTACGAGAAGGTTGAGATCACCAAACAGATTGGAAGGAGCACTAAGTTAGTCAACAGGGGAGAAGGAAAGGGGAGGTTTTACAAGGATGTACTACTGAGAATTAACATCTACCAAATAACCTGTTCTATGGGACGTTACCCAATCATTTGGGTCTGCAAGCACACATTTGCTCACTGCACCTTTTGCATAGGCAATACCCAATTGCATATCAGTCTGGTCCCACCCACTAGGGCAATCCAACACCAACATGCTAGGCAATTCTCTGAACAGGAGGTTCATTGGCAATGTTTCAGCCTTGTTGGGCATCATCAGTAAGTTGAAGGTGAGCCTCTATGCACAGTTAGCAAGGGTGTCCACGTCTGGATTGACCTTAGTAATTTAGGGTAAAACCCAAAGTGTATTCAAGTTTTAAAGAATGTGGACGTCTCTTTATGTAGAGCTAAAAGTACTCTGATAAATGGTTCTGTAAAAGGAACAGTGGAATAAAACATGACTGCAGATCCTCCTGCATGGGGAAACATCTTAGAACAGGTTGTTTGGGCCATGTTTGCTCTCAGTAGAGGGCCTCCCGCATTCTTGAAAAAGTGGTTGTAGGGGGCGTTGAGGAGTGGAAGAAGGTTGGAGGAGGTGTAGACAAGAATAGTGAACCTTTAGCAATGCAAGTGTTGCAGAGAGTCAAGCATGAAGACCAAGCTAGTGCCATGAACGTGTGGTAGGGAGGTGGTAGCACAGCACTAAGAAACTCCTTACTTACCTTGAGGCAGCCAAAGACGAACCCCCAATTGAATGGAGATTAAATGGGCCATATTATTATCAAGCAAACTATAGGACTTGCCATCTCTCTGGCCTACCTGACCCGGAGGAAATTGAGCCATGGATTCGAGGAGATGATGCAAAGGCACAGCTGCCCAGAATTCAATAGTCAAGAAAGAAGTGCAGGGAGTCCTGGGGTTTTAAAACACCTGCTGGAAAGGCAGGAAGTCAGACCAGGTATAATTGCTTGCTTTATTACAAGTAGAAGTCATCGAGAGAATTGCTTTGCTTTTTGTTATCCCCATCATGGCTCGAGTTTTGTAAATACTTCAAATAGAACCCAGTTTAAGCTTGAACAGTCTGATTGACTCGGGTGTTTCTCACCCTTCAGGACAGGGCGTATGTTGTAGAGTTACCTATTACCCAGTTAAACCACCTTGTAAATGACAAATTTCATAGGGAGAGCAGACTAAGGC
This sequence comes from Ambystoma mexicanum, assembly GCF_040938575.1. NCBI lineage: Eukaryota > Metazoa > Chordata > Amphibia > Caudata > Ambystomatidae > Ambystoma > Ambystoma mexicanum. The sequence goes on from NC_090939.1 coordinate 68,166,402, forward strand.
ACTGAAACGTCAATGCATGTGGCAAATTCAGGCTTGTAAAGATCTGACCCCCTAAACGACCAGTTCCCTTTTCCTTTCATTTTGTGCAACTCTGCCTCTCAGCACATTAGTACTTCAAATTGTAATCATTATTTGTAAATCAGGGACATCGTTTCTATTGGCTCCTGAACAGTAGTCTAGGTATTTACTCATATCACCCAACTGCTGTCCTCATCCTTTGGGTAAAATATTTTGTTCAATGTATCTATATAAATAAAAATGTAAATGTTTGTTTGTTCAAAATCTTAAATCTCCGAATGTTCTTCACTGATTGCTTTGAAATTTTGACACACATTGCATTCGAATAGGCGCATGTTTTTATATAGCTACTATACATAGATGTCACACCTGTGACAGGTAAAAACATACTTTTTCTGAAAACAGCGCCATCTGTTGGACGTAAAAGCAACGCACGCTATACTAACATTTTACTGCAAAACAGCGGCATCTGTTGGACGTAAAAGCAACACACGCTATACAAAATATTTTATGATTCCATTTCAATGCTTCCGTGGCTCAAATACGTGCCGCGGAAGCAGCAGAGCGATGTGCGGCCAGCCTTCAGGATGCACGGTTGCGAGCACAGTCATCGCGTTCTGTAGCTTCAAATCTGCTTCGTTGTCAACAGAATCAATGCAACAAGCTAAGAGTGGCTGAAAGACGTCAACGAGAAACAGCAGATCAGCGGCACACACGGCTCCGTGCTTAGCAATCACGCGATTACAATCGCCTTGCATTCCGGTACAACCCAGCTGATGGTTATAGTTTGAGCCGGCATGTTCTCATCGGCACCATGACTGAAGTGTGTCCTTATTGCAAGGCTCTGAAATTTAATGGAGAAACTAAAGGAATGTGTTGCGCCGCCGGGAAAATTAAACTGCCTCAACTTGGAGAACCGCCAGAGCCATTGTGAAATTAAATATATTAGAAACGTGTGCTTTCTCATTTCTTTCTTTTCCATTTAACCAGACTGAGCCACAGCAACGCGTGGCCGGGCACAGCTAGTTGTTCATATTTGGTTTAAATTGTAGGTCACGAGAGTGAACATTGTAACATTATCAGAGTATACTGTGGGCGGTCAGAAATGTGAAGCGGACAACTTTGAAGGATTTTTTAAAAATGCCTTTTTATTAACTTAAAAGGGTTTGATGAATGCCTCACTATCCCTAACCTAAAGAGGATTTACCTGCCTATCAAAATAATCTAAAAGAAACACTAACAAAAGGCACGGAAACTGCTCTCCTGAATACCCGTGAAGACCGGATCTCTAACCTGGACTCAAACACACCCTCTGATCTGATCCTTTTTGATCTTTCCTCTGCCTTTGACACAGTCAACCACTCCATCCTCATAAACCGTCTCTGTGATACCCTAGGCAACAAAGACTGCGCACTGGCGTGGCTGACCGCCTTCCTCACAAACAGACCCGCCCAAGTGCAAATGGGTCCTTTTCTCTCCTCCACCTGACTCTTTACCTGTGGCGTTCCTCAGGGCTCTGTCCTATCGCCAAGGCTCTTCATCATGTACCTGCCCTCTCTGGCCAAATTGATCTCCTTCTCCCCTTATTTTCAGTATAATGCAGATTACACATAACTCTCCTTCAAGCTACCTTTCTCTACCTCCTCCGCCTACTCTCTCATACCCGACTGCCTGACTGCTATTCATGCAAGGTGTTCTGCCAATGATTCCTGCATTATGCCAGTAAGTCCATTGAGATGCCTGCTCCTTGCTTCCCCGCTACACTCTGGCCAGCCTCCTTATGCCCCCCCCGTTCAACCTCATGTGAAGCAAAAAAACCTTGGGGTAATCTTTGACTCCTCTCTCTCTTTCTCGTTCTCTCCACACATCACGGACATCACATCACGAACCTTGCTGAGAAGTCCAACTTTCAGCTCCACCTCCTCAGGGGCATTCTTCCTTTCCTCACTTTCCCCCAGAAGCTCAACATTTCCGAAGCCCTGGTTCTCTCTAGGTTAGACTTCCTGTTTCCTTCATTCATCCCCTTGAACTTATTCAGAATAGCACTGCAAGACTGATCCTTGGCCTCAAGCCCAAGGACCGCATCTTTCCAGCCCTAAAGTCTCTCCACTGGATCCTGGTGACCGCAAGAATCAAATTCAAGACCCTTTGCATCATCCATGAGGCTGTCTGGGGCCTGGGACCCCTCTATATCCAGCTTTCCCACCTCCAAATACCTCCCTGCCAGAGTCCTTCAGTTCTCTGGCTCCAACTCTCTGCAGGTCAAACGTTTCTCCAAAAAGAGAGTGGGAGGTAGATCCCTTTCCTCGGCTTGTTCCTCCTTTTGGAATGACCTTCATACCCCCCCCAGTCCCTCTCAGACTTGAGCCGGATCTTAAGTTCCGGAAACTTCTCAAGACTCTCCTTTTCCCCTCTTCCTTCTCACTACCTCTCCCGTGCTAACTCTCCCTCTGGCACTGCGACTGGGGCCTGGTCCCTTCAGAGTAACAAGGGGCCAGACTACCCCTCTACCAGTCCCCCCAGCATCCCTTGCCAGGACTTGCCCTCAGGCTCCCTTCCCTGGCCTATCCCTAACCTGGTCCACCCTGTCCTCCGCACTCATCATCCCTTCCCCCTCCCTTTTTCCCTGACACTTGCCTTCTTGCCCCCCCACCCTTTGGGGCACCCCACTCCTGCACTTCTCCCTCTCCCCTCCTCCTTGCACTTACCATCTTGTTCCTGTACTTGCACAGTAGGATTGTCACAAGGCCAATATAAACGTTTTTGTTCTACTCTCCTTCCTATCTTCCCCTCCCCCAATTTGTCTTGTGGCACCTGGAAAAACTTGTGTATAGGCACCATACTAATGTCCAATAAATAAAATAAAATATCTGTCCCACACACTTATACATATAATAAACATATGAAGGAAATATATGGCAATTCAAATATGTCCAACATAAACTTAATAACGGTTTCTCCTTGTAATATGGGTAATGTTCCCTTCCCCAGATTCAAAGCAGGAATTTGCATCAATAGTTCAAGTTAGAAAAGTTCCATTCTACAACAAAGTTCTGGTGATAAGGTTTTTGTGCTCCATTAGTTTCTCACTTGGACTTTCCGGAAGTTCAAAAGAAATAACAACTCTTTGTCTCTCCACTTGTAGCAAAGTGTTTAACATAGGAAACCAAAACACTTCCACAGTTCAATTTTAGCAACAGCAATGTTTTGTCAGGATGAATTAAAAAAAATAAGGTAGTGGCCTTTGCCACTTCTTCTTCACAGTCTTTAACCAAAAAACAGTACTTCAACAATACCTGGTCTACTCACCTGCCATGTCTACCACTACAGATTCCCTTGCCCTGGTATACTCTCCTGCCAGGTCTAAAAGCTTCTACTACTGCCACGAGTACTTCTGTGGTAAAGGTAACTTCAAACAAATTAGCAAAAGACATGAAACACATTGTTGTTGTTTTTTCCACAGGCAACGCAGATAATGCTCCTCTCCTCCTGAATGCTTTCTATCAGGAGGGCAGCTCTTCTGCCACAACAAAGTCTTTTGGCTTTCAGGTATAGCAGTATCAACAACTGCAGTAAGAGCAAATTCTTCTGGGAAAACATTTAACACATTGGTGCAGTTTGTTCCACCCGTGTGATTGCCACATGCATTGCAGATTATGCTCCTCCCTTCCCAAATGCTGTTTATCAGGAAGGTAGCTCTTCTGCCACTCTTGTTTTCCCATTCTTAAATCAATCAACTGCTGATAATGGCTTTTTATCAAACTTGCTCTTCTTTGGCTTAGACAATGCTTGTTTGGGTCTTTATCAACTACTGCCTCTCCCTCTCTTTGGCAATATGGGGTTACAATTGACATGCTTCTGAATTACCCTCTTTTGGCAATGGTAGTTTGAATTACTTTCCTTTAATATTGCTGTCTTTGTGTTTTGGCAATTATTCCGACCTTTGCAATTACAATCATAGCCTTCTTGTTTGTTCCCAAGATTCTTATTCTGCTCCTTTAGCCACTTTATATCAAATTGGGATATCTTAGTCTGCCACTTAAGTCTCTTTACAATAGTTCGGTATTCAATATTCCCAATATTGGCCAGTGGGCGTTTACGAAGCATTCCAGGTTCACACAACACTAGTGAACTCACCCAGTGCTCTATACGCATCCGTCTGTTCGCTCTGCTGCCACTGCCGCTTCTGCTTCCTCCATTTCCCGCTGAACATAAGCTGCTTCTTTCTGATTCCCACAGACTGTGCCGGTCAGGAGAGGAGCGTTCCTCGCTCAACGAGCACTCCGGTGCTCGCCTGCCACTGGAGTACAAGTTACTGTGGGCAATGTTTCTTAGATTAAGGCTTCCCGCTCCGCAACCTCTGCATAACAGGTCACCAAGGGGAAGGCTCTCTGGAACAATGCTTCCCGATGCGCATCCTCTGCATACAGGGTAATTAAGTGTAGAGACCCTGACAAAACCGGCATCTGCTTCACAAATAGCAGTGGCTGCGGTTGCTCAGCTTCCCTTCAACTTCTGATGCCACTGCAACGTGGAGTCTGAACAATTATTCCACCTTCTGCTTCTCCTTATGGCCTGCACCTGAGGGGGGCCTTTTTACTTTTAGCCCCACTCATGTGTGGGTCATTAACACTATTAAGCTGCACCTTGCAGTCCAGTGCCTCTGCATCGCTCTTCCTCAACCCGGTACTTTGGGCATTGTGGAACTTAAAGTCCACGATATTCAAATTACTTTTTTTTATAGTTTCAATCTTACAGTAGGCCATAAAGATGTTAGGGTCTCCGGGAAAGTTATTTAAGGAGTTTCCCATTCCTCCTGCCCTGCATCACCCCCCACATGTGATCCTCCCGCAGATCATCACCCCCAAGGTCAGGAAGTGTCTACCTTTCCATGGCGACATGAGAAGTGTCCCAGGCCTGGTTTTCTGGTAGAATCATCTCCGATTCATCACAGTACGGAGATTGGACGCAAGACTAGGACACGTAATTGACATAAACCCATGCGAATTATTAGATAGCCTGGGGGCAATGTGATTCAGGTTAATGGGAACAGAGAAAATAACTATAACTCCTAGGGGTAGGAATGTAAAACTAAAACAAGGGGCTTAGGTTCAGCAAAGTCAAGTTCTCACACATGTTCATGACTTTATACCCGGTTGGGAAAACATACTCAATGAATGATGGGGCAACAAACTAAAAATGGATAACATTGAAAGTTATCTCCCAAACATTCCAAAAGGTGGGGCCGCTCCTGGCCAAGACTTAAGTATAGGAAAATCCACCAACTCAGAACAGAAACTGCTCTGGAATGCTAAAGAATTCCAAAGAATCTGCCCCTCCTTGCAATAGATGGAAGTCCATGTCAATTACACTGATCTTGGTCTTTGGGTTGCAGGTTTTAACAAAGCTCATGAAGCCATTGATAAAGTCTTCCCATTAGAAGACCTTCAGAATTGCACAGGTTGTTGCTCTGTTGATGTCACTGGGTTCCTCGAGGAGATGGAAGGATCATTCCCCTTTTCGTTTTAGCGTTTGCCTCCTCTGGGATTCATTCTGGAGGCCCTGTGGATGTCCTAGTCTCTCGGTCCACCTCCCGACTCTGGGGTCCTGCCCCCAGGTCACTCTGATCGTTGTCTTCAGGGTTTTAATGTACAAATCTGCTTTGGTTGTCATTATCAATGGCCTTCTGAGGCGCAATCAGCTTTGGCAAAGTATTGTGCTTTTCTTAACCAGTTATATGCAGAACTGCTTCTTCTTGTCTTCTTCTTGTGAAGGGCACAGATTCCCTGACTTGACAGACGAAGAACTGTTCCGAGACGAACATTCAGTCCTTGAGACAGTGTTCTTTATGAGCATTATCTATTGGGTGAGAATTAATTATAGGGAAGTACCGCAGAGAACGGCCTTACTGAAAAAGGCACCACCACCATTACTCTAAGAAGACCTAGCGCAAGTACTGAGTGTCTTATGGACCAACAGCCCATATGATGTTGGCCTGCTAAAGGAAGTAGGAGCTGTTAAAATAAAGCTTAAGCCACAGGCTATCCTACCAAGGGCAAAACAATATCCCTAGTCCAGGGAGGCAGACAAAGGCATTAATGAGACAATTTCTGTGTTAGTGTAGCAAGGGATTCTGGTACCTTCAGAATCGCAGTATAACACTGCTGTGTACCCAGTGAAGAAGGTGATAGAGGGATTGTGGCATTTTATTCAGGACTTACGTCCTCTGAACCATATCTTTGAAGCATAGTTTGTGTTAGTACCCAATCCAGCGACAATACTATGTAGCATTCCACCGGAAGCTACCCATTTAATGGTAATAGATTTGAAGAAATCTTTCTTCTCTATACCACTTCATGAGGACTCACAGGATCCAACATCCTTTCTATATAGAAATAAAAAGTGGGTACGCACAAGGCTACGTCAGGGGTACTGTGAATCACCCTCTATATTAAATAGGGTTCTCCAAATGGACCTAGGGAACATACATAAATCAGAAGAACAGTGTTGAAAAGAGGACAGTTGCTGACAGTTAGCAGAAAAGGGTTACAAGGTGGACAAGGCGAAACTGCAATATTGTCAAAGCGAGGTGCTGTACATTGGACAGTTAATATCACAAAAGGGTAGGAAGGTAACTCCAGAAAGAGCAGAGGCGAACTTTAAAATGCCACGGACGGTAAGAGAAATGCAGCAATTCTTAGGTCTCTGTAATTATTGCACGGCCTGGGTGTTCGGTTATAGCACATACAAAGATCCCTTTTAAATTAGCTCCGGGAGGCCGAGAGGGGGGGAAGGTAACCTGACATGGACGTGGGAGATGACTGAAGCAAGGACTCGAAAGGGGAAATATGCGCGGCCCCAGTGTTTGGGATCCCCGATTACAGTGAGAAATTCTATTTGTTTTCGCACTCCAACAGAGCAGTGATGACGGCAGTGCTCACACAGAAGACGACCTTGGGGCACAAACCAATGACTTATTATAGTGGACATTTGGACCCAGTGAGGAGAGGACACTACCCTTTTGAACAAGCATTGGCTGCTGCTGCATTTGCAGTGGGGAAATCTGTGAATATCACAATGGGGCATAATACCACACTTAATGTGGAACATGCCTTTTTTGGTATTCTTGAAAAACCCAAGAGCATGGTGACCACACAGGGAGCACACGGATACCAGCTGATCATCTTGAATCCGGCAATAAAAATATTGAGGTGCAGGATTGTAAACCCAGCAACGTTTATAGCTGAACTAGTAGAGGAGGGGGACTATGTACATGACTGTACTATGTACACAGAACACTATGACAACATTCCCAGAGCAGGAAAGAATGCTCTCGAAAGGCGGTTGGGGGGGCAGAAGTACTGATTGACGGGTATTCAACTATAGACCAGACGACAGGAGAGAGACATACTGTGAAGGAAGTAGTAAAAATAATGCCAAGTGGGACAGTTGAATTAGTAGCAAGCACGAGATTGTCTTCACATTTTTCAGTGGCAGAATACCTATCTCTTATAATGGCGTTAGAAGCGCGTGAAGATGAAGAGGTAACTGTGTATTCCGACTCCACTTACGTGATGTCCACAGTACATGCCAGACTGTCACAGTGGAAGAGGTTGGGCTACCAACGTGCTGACGGCGCACGGTACAGCATGTGTCCCTATTGGCTAGGCTCATAGACGCACTACAACTCCCATCAGCCAAAGTGCTCGTGAAGTTCCAGGCAGACACGAGGGGGGGACTTGATCTCCTGCAGCAACACAGCCGCAGACATAGAAGCGAAGCAAGCAGCATATTTTACAGAAATAAGGAAGTTTGATACCCCATCTAACACACACATAGGCGTGCGTAACATGATACTGAGAGATGGCTAAAGTTCATTACCCGTTAGCTAAATAGTAGAGTTTCACGGGAGAGCACCACTAGAAGAAAGGGAGTTGTGGGTGAAGAGAGGATGTTCAATATCCACTACAGATGCATTGTGGTAACAGAAGAGCACAGGAAAGACAGTGATTCCTGCGACATTGTTGCAGATTGCGCTCACGCAGCTGCATTACCCCACTCACCTAAGTAAGGATGTTCTTGCTGCACATATTGGGGAAGAATGGTTCTGTCCCAATCTGGCAGAATACATTGCCACATTCATGGATAGTTGCATAGTATGTAAAAAGAACAAGTTACTTTCTTACCTGGTAACGTTCTTTCGATGGGATGGTCCGATGATGTATTCAATATCTATGACAGGTAATCACCACAGCTGTGCTGCTTCGGAAAGATTTCAGAGTCTGCGTCCTGCGTCGATGACGTCGATACGCTGTCCTCGAGGGCCGCCGTCGAGCCGACGTCACCGGATGTTATAAGTAGAACGCACAGCGCCCGTAGCCTCAGTTGTAGTTTTTTCCCAGAACGTGTGGCACCAATCTTCTGCCAGTATGACCACAGAAAGCCTTGCGGAAACGTAAACTGCAATCGCATAAGACATTCTGTAGCGGGGCAGGTAGGGAGGGAGCGATATGGAATACGTCATCGGACATCCCATCGAAAGAACGTTACCAGGTAAGAAAGTAACTTGTTCTCCGAGGGGATTGGGTCCTCCGACATATTCCATATCTATGACAGACTCCCAAAGCAGTACCAACGTATGGAGGAGGGAAAAGAATTTAGATTATAGAAATTTAGAATGCCCAATCAAATTGCAGAATAGAGGACCGCCTTGCCAAAGGCCAGACCCTGCCCATGGATAGAATCTAGGGAGTAGTGCCTTACAAAAGTATGGACCGAAGCCCATTTGGCTGCTTCACAGATGTTACAAATAGGAACACCCCTCTGGAGGGCACTAGAGGCATCCATACCCCTAGTAGAATGAGCCTGTTAGCCTACCGGAGGGTCCTTACCCGCCAAGCGGTAACATTCAGAAATTGCCAAGATAATCAATCTAGACAAAGTCTGCTTAGTAACAGCTTGTCCCAAACGCCTTCCAGCATATCCAATAAAGATCTGATCGTCCACTGTGACCCGGGACATGCGTGAAATGTAGAAACTTAAAGCTCTCCTAGGATCCAACCTATGGAGCCTCTCCTCTTCCTTACCAGCATGTGGAGGAGGATAAAATGCCGGAAGAATAACCTTCTGGCTTAAATGAAATTCCAACACCACTTTCGGAAGAAAGGAAGGACGAACCCTAAGGACAACCCTGTTCTTATGAAACACCGTGAAGAGTGGCTTAACAGAAAGTGCCTGCAACTCACTCACTCTGCGAGCGGAAGTAACCGCAACTAAAAATACAGTTTTAAGGGTTAACAGTCTCAAAGGACAAGAATGTAAAGGCTCAAATGGAGCACCCATTAGGAATGTTAGAACAAGGTTCAAATCCCAACCGGGCACCTGGAAAGGTGACGGTGGAAACACATTAGTGAGCCCTTTCAGAAACTGAGAATTTAAAGGAATTTTGAAATAAGAACACTCCTCAGACGAGCGCTTAAATATGGACAGCGTCGCCAGGTAACTTTTAATGGTACCCACTTGCAAGCCCTTGTGGGCTAAAGAAAGCAAAAAAGACAGAACCACAGGAATGTCACATGAAAAAGGATCCACATTCTTAACCCTGCACCAGTCGCAGAACTTTCTCCAACGGCAACGGTACAGGGACTTTGTTGCATGCCGTCTGGCCGAAAGCAACACCTCCATCACATCTTCAGGGAGGTCCCAATCCTTATACCTCAACCTTTCAGAAGCCAAGCGTGAAGGTTGAGGGATCTGACCTCTGAATGGAGAACCTGACCCCCCTCCCGTGAGAGCAGATCGTCTCGGTAGGGAAGACGGCTTGGAGGGCAGATGGACAAGTCGAGAAGGTCCGGGTACCACGTTCTCCGGGCCCATGCCAGAGCAATGAGCATCATCCGGGAACCGAACCTCCGTAACCTCCGCAGCACTTGTGGGATGACGGGGACTGGAGGAAACGCGTACAGCAGTGGGAAGGACCACTCCACCACAAACGCGTCCCCTAAGGCTCCTCTTGGAGGAAATTCCCGCAAGCAGAACCTTTCGCACTTCCGGTTGACACTGGAGGTGAAGAGATCCACTTGTGGGGTCCCCCAAAGGGCGAAGATCTCCAGGAGAATCTCCTGAGCCAGCTCCCACTCGTGAGAGATCGCACTCTGCCTGCTCAGAGCGTCTGCCGTTTCGTTTTCATCTCCGGCCAGATGAACTGCCGAGATCGAAATTTCCTGCTGGATGGCCCAGAACCAGAGCTGCATCGCCTCCCTGCACAGAGGAAGTGACCCTGCCCCCCCTTTTTGTTGAGGTAGTGCATGGCCACTGTGTTGTCTGTCAGAATCAGGACATTCTTCCCTCACACAGTCGGCATAAAAGCCTTCAGGGCAAGCCTGATGGCCCACAGCTCTAACAGATTGATATGGAGTCTGGACTCTGACAGAGACCAACGACCGCTGACTGTCAACTCGTTGGCATGAGCTCCCCATCCCGTGAGGGATGCGTCCGTCACAATCGTCACCTCTGGCCAGGGTAGCTAAAATGGAGCCCCCTTCATCAGATTGCCTTCGATGGCCCACCACAGAAGGTCCTGGGTGACAGAGGGCGGCACCTGAACGGGGTCCGACATCCTGCCGGAGGACTGTGACCACTGCATCTTGAGAGCCCACTGCAAAGATCTCATCCGCAGTCGAGCCTCTGGCACCAGAAGAATGCAGGATGCCATGAGGCCGAGCAACCTCAAGAGCTCGAACGCCGGGAGACTCTGGGCATGTTGAAACTTGTGCACCATCTGCAGAATGTGATGAGCCCTCACCTGGGGAGGGAAACACTGCCCCAGGGATGTGTCGAGCACTGCTCCAATGTGCTGGAGCCGCTGGGTTGGCGTCAAGTGGGACTTCTTTAAGTTGAGGTAGAAGCCCAGCCTGTGAAGGGAGTGGCAGGTGACTGACAGATGATCCAGGACTTGCACGGGAGAGCGCGCCCTGATTAACCAATCTCCAGGTAGTGGTAGACGTGAATCCCCCCTTTCCTGAGATACGCTGCCACCACCACCATGAGCTTGGTGAAAACCCTTGGGGCGTAGGTCAATCCGAACAGCAGGACCCGAAACTGAAAATGCGAGTCTCCAACCACGAACCTCAGGTACTTCTTGTGCTTGGGATGAATCGGCACATGAAAGTAAGCATCCTTGAGGTCGAGAGACACCAACCAGTCCTGAAGTTGAAGGGCCTGGAGGATTTGAGAGAGAGTAACCATCTTGAACTTGTCCTTCCTGAGGAGCTTGTTCAAACCACACAAGACCATGATGGGTCTCAATCCCCCCCGTCTTTCTTTGCAATCAAAAAATAAGGTGAATACCATCCCTTGTTCCTCTCCGCTACAGGCACCAGTTCTATGGCGCCTTTCTCCAGCAGGGATTTGATTTCCTGCGCAAGGAGCGGATCCGGACTCTTTAAAGAGAGATTCCCTGGTGGATTGTCATGAGGCCTCTGCCGGAAAGTAAGACAGTAGCCGTGGGCTATGATCTCCAGAACCCACACATCTGAAGTAATGGCACGCCATTCTACAAGGTGCTGCGCCAGCCTTCCCCCAACCGGCGAACCATGGGATATGGCCTCATGACTGAGCTGAAGTGGTTGCGGCAGTACCTGAGGGCAAAGAGGCAACTGCCCCAGCGGCCTTGGCACTTGGAGTACCTTGTTTTCCACCTCTGGTACTCCTACGTTGGCCTCTTTGACTTGCAGGCCCCCTCGATCTACCAAAGGTTGAGTAATATCGAACGGAACCTCCCCTCCATTGCTGTCCCCTAGGACGAAAAGGACGAAAAGGCGGAGGTTGTCGAACTGCAGTGCTCAACGAATTCGCTGCAGGTTTGGAGGTCTGCAACCTCTCAAGGCTCTCGTCAGCCTTGCTGCCAAAAAGATGGTCACCATCAAAGGGCATGTTGAGAAGCCAGGCCTCCACATCATCCGCAACCACGCAAATCTGCGCATCACGGTGCTCGCCGCCTTGGACCGGCTAACACAGTCTGCCACGTCCAGATCCGACTGAACGGATTCACACATGGCATCCTTGCCATCCTGTACAAGGGCAAGAAAGCCATCACGTTCCTCCCCTTCGGGAATATGTTCAGCCGCCAACGAAACACAATTCAACAGAGTGTGAGTGAAACGTGCTAAGGCACACACAGAGTTGGCTGCTTTCAAAGCCATACTCCCTGAAGAAAAGACTTTCTTCGCCCAACCGTCAAAACGTTTGTTGTCCGTATCAGGAGGGATGGCAGGGAATGACGCCTGGTTCGCTGGGGCCGTAGCAGCATGCACCATCATACTCTCCAGAGTAGGGTGCGTGGACAAGTAGCCGGGGTCGCCACTGGCTGGGCGGTACTTTTTCGGCAACGACTTCCCCACTGCCGGGAGACTCTCCGGAGCAGTCCAAGCCGCCGCCACCCTTTGTTGCAAAGCCAAATGGAATGGCAGTACCGGGTCAGTTTGTGGATCTTGGTCCAAGATATCTGTCAGGTCATCCTGCAGAAAATCTACTGGGGGCGCAGACCACCCCAAGTACTCTGTCACCCTCGACATCAGCCGCCTGTACGAAGAGTCAGCATGCGTACCAGGCTAAGTGCTGCCAAACTCAACCTCCGGGGAGGTATCAAGACCACTGGCGTCGTGCAAAGACTGACGCAAGTCTTCAATCTGGCTATGACCAGACAAAATCTCGCCATGGACCTCATCCGGAACCTAACCTTCCTAAGACCCTTCCTCCACCTCAGAAATATAATCCAAAGGCTGGAATAAATCCCTGGAGGAGGGTACAGAAAAAGGCTCAAAGATAGGTCTCACCGACTTCTTCAGGGCCTTCCTCAGGGTTTCCACCGACACACGGGGTACCTCTGACAAAGCATCCTCGAAAGGCGTTGAGGGCGTCGACAGAATCGGTGTCGAGCGTGGTGCCGATGGCTTCGACACAGGCCTCGAGGGCTGGAGCCCTGAGCGTGACCTTCGACGGCCTTGGCGCCAATGGCGTCGACGGCCTCCTCAGAGGCAGAGCCTCGAGAGAGTCATTTGACGGCCTCGGCGCCAAAGGCATGGATGTCTTCTTCGAAGACCTCACAGGCTCCGATGGTCTCGAGGGCATCGAGGACCGGGACCTGGAGCAGGCATGGCTAGACCGATCCACCTTGTCCGACCGGGACCTCAAAGGTGCCCAGTGATCGCGACAACCGCTCGAGGCCGAAGGCGTGCGAACATCATCTCTAGCACGTTCCCTGCCGGCGTCTTTCGACGGCGCGGACAGAACGGAGCCCTGCGACTGAAAAATCACCATCATCTCCTTATGAAATTAATCCCATTCCGCAGGAGTGGAATGCTTGTTGGGACAAGCAACCCGCCGATGGGCGAAGGACGAGGACGGAGAAGGCAACTGGTGACGGCACTTCCACAAGTGCCTCGAAGAGGCAGAGGAATGGCGGGACCCACTCCGGGACCGAGACCCCCCTGGATTTACGCCGATGATGCGGAGAGTCCCCCCTCGAATCGTCAGTCAAAAGCCCAGTGGATTTCGACTTCCGGGGCTTGGACACCTTACCGACAGAAAGCTTCTTCTTACGCTCCCGCAAGGCCTTCGAAGTTAACGACTGGCAATCGTCACAATCGTTCGTGGCGTGGTCCTCACCGAGTGTCTGTCAGCGACATCTTGGAACCGCACTCCCGACACTTCTTGAAACCCGGCTGCGGGGTAAAAGAAGACGAAGACATCATGGAAATCTTCACAAACAAACTGGTTCGAAGAACCGATAGAACAACTCAGAAGAACCGAGGTGCGCCGAGATCTCCGAAGCGAACACGTTCGCAGAAAAAACAGAACTGAGGCTACGGGCGTCGTGCGTCCTACTTATAACATCCGGTGACATCGGCTCGACGGGGGCCCTCGAGGACAGTGTATCAACGTCATTGACGCAGGACGCAGACGCCGAAATTTTCCGAAGCAGCACAGCTGTGGTGATTACCTGTCATAGATATCGATATGGAATACGTCGGAGGACCCAATCCCCTCGAAATACAATGCAGGTCACACGTTGCACATAGTGCAAGTAGCCATACCGTGATTTAATGGGCCCCTCCAACATCTCCACGTAGATTATGTGGACATGATCCAAGTCTGTCAAGGGTATAGCTACATGATTGTAGTGTTATTCCCTTTTCTTCGCATTGCGCAATCAACCTGGATCCGACTACCATTTAACCCCTCATGAGGTGGTAACAGGATGGCGCATGCTCCTCCCACTTGCTCCTCCCACTAGAGCATTGACAAATGCCCAGAGTACAGCCATTGTCTTAGGTTAGGTTAGGATGAAATGCACGAATACCTCACTTCAATGATGGCTAGTGCTTCATTTATCTCTCGACAGCTTCAATCCTGGCAGGGGAGGTTGAAGAAGGATGAGGAAGATAGTGCACCAGTAAAAGACTTTGAACTGCTCAAGCAACCGCCTCTTTACCCAGGGGACCAGGTTTATATTTGCAATTTTGTTCAGTCCTAGTACAAGCCGAGGTTTGAGGGCCACTATTTTGTAGAACAAGCAATGGACAGAGCAGTAAGCTTGGAGACGTCAAGCCCTGCAGATGTGAGACCTCCTCTGTCCAGCACGTAGACGATCTGATACAAAAAGACGAACAAGAAGGAGGAGAAACACTTCAGCGAATACAGACATGGTCGGTGACTAGAGCAAGACATGAACAAAATGAAAAGCTAGACTAGGCACACTATCTTTTCCTCACACTAGGCAATCATCGTGAAACTATACCCGCACAAACCGTGAGAAGCACTTTTCCAAACTTACAGCCACATCTGGAAAATGATGCCACCTAAGGTTTTCTGTTATGCTTTTCTTCTTTATGTGGCTCACAGGTATCCCATAATAACTGCAGGCGACACAACTTTCATTGCCTTGCTCAGTAGTGCTAAGGTGCGACTTGTCTGGGAGTGATTGTTTTTTGCTGAATTTGCTCAATACTACCGTAGAATAGCTTGACTAACACAACAAAATAGTAGTTATGCATTTTAAAGACTTTTTCAAGTGGTCTCATGAACTCTATGGACAATATAAAAGATATCTGGCACTACATAAAATGGAAGCTATGACAAGAACTATTGTGTTGATATTTCTTGCCTTAGGTTGTCCAGAGATGTCTTTATGGGAGGGCAAAAGGGGCACTTACCCCATGCCCCGTCCTTAGAGGGGGGCCCACAAGACTGTTTGATGTAAAGAAGTCAGTTTCCACTGTTCACCAAAAATAAATAGCATTTGTCAGGATATTTTATGGCATGCTACTGAAGCTAAACATATTGCCTGTTTGGTGTTGACAAGTACATTCTGCTCTGATTAATTCATCCAGTAATGCTTTCTGTCTTCACTGCAGTATACATAATAATGATAATAATAATAATAATAATAATAGTAATAATAATAATAATAACATAGTTTGCACATTCACTACAGCACAACTCCTGTAGCATTCTCACCTTTCTGTGGGGATCATATCGATCATGTGTAATAGCCTAGGTTCAAATGCATATTGGTAAATTTGAGTGCTGCAATGGTTCTGAAGATAGCTCAGCATGTTAAGCACTCATTGCTGAGATCTGTGTTCATATGCAAGATTACACAACCAAATTCCAGTAAGGCTGACTCAGCCTTTCCTATGTCTGAAGTTGATAAATCTGCATGTATATGAATTGTTTTGTAGCTCATCAGGTGCCATGATCAGCAATTTACCTGCACCAGATAGCGCTGGCTATAGAAGCAAACACTGCATCAGTATGGGGAAGGTCTATGAATCGGTTTCTTCAGACGGTGGTTGTAAACACTAGGCAGCCACCCCTAATGATGAGCAGAAAGTGTTAAGTCTGGCGATGTGGTTAGGTAGCCTACTTTCAAACTGTGGACCCAAAGCATTCATTCATGTATCCTGGCTTTTCCAGCAGATAACACAGTGATCCTGGACAAATCATATTATGTCCATAACAGTATTGTGTTGTCTTCCGTGAAAAGGTTTGCCTTCTCATCTGCTGATGGCATTGTTTAGCCCATTACCTGATCCTTCTTTTTCTATCAGCCATTTGACTGGAAGGGGTTCTAGACAGTAGAAAGCAGGACAGCTATTGCTGGCCTCTGGTGAGCATATTTTAAGGCCTGCTAATGTGACACAAAAGCGGTTTGCTTTTTTGTACAATTCAAAGGTTTATCCGCATGTTTTATTAACAATTTCACAAGCCTGTGTTTTGGGCATATTCAAAGCTTTAAAATACAAAAAAGAAAAGAAACAGATAAAATCTTTTAAGATCACATCAATTATGATGCTGGTACTCGCATACTTCCCTTGATGATGGGGACATTGAATTATCATTCCCATTTTTCACAATATGCTTCTATAACATTTTTTTTTTTTTAAAGTTCATGGTAAGGACTGGAAAAGAAAGTTGTAGAAATTGCAGAGTGTGCGCAAATCCAAGCGTAACATCTTAACCAATGTGTGATACTCATCCAATTAAATCTTGTATTGCCTAACCTGTCAAAATGACCAGTCCCTGAACCTTTCAAAATGATCACCCTTCAGAGTGATTTCACTTGCAGGGCATGAGCTTTAAAAAGGCCTCACTCATGGTTTCACTGGTTAAAGTGTTGCTTTATTTATGATAATATATGACACATGGCACAACACATCCACTTTTCTCTTTCCTCTCTAATGGCAACACCACTTCAAAACCATGCCCATCTTCTAGTCTAAGTCGGTCTGGATACAGACACCTTCCCGATAGCTTCTAATCTTCATCCACTGGCTACGCTATGGTATGGGTAGCTTTCTTCTTGCTTGCAATTGGTCCCCTGTACCCATGCTTGAGTACTTTTGCATTCTGTGAGGCGGCTAATCTGAGTCGTCTGTCTATTCTGGATGACGTGCACCTTTTTCATGTGATTTTTTGCCCTGCATTTATATTATGGCTGATATACCTTCCTCGTGGCTACTATTGATGAAAAATGCCCTGTACCCCAGCTAGAACACAAGTACCCTTATAGTGAACTGCTAATGTTGCCCTTGAAACGCTACTTGTTTATTATTCTGATTATAGCAAAAAAGAAGAGGGTAAGGGGTCTGAAAGGGAGCATACATGCTTATTTTGATGGCTGTGAGGCAGCATCATCAAGCTATCAGTGGTGATCAGGATGAGGGCGGCGCGATCAGATTTTTTTTTCATTTTTCGTTTTTTTATTGGTTATGATCAAATCTGACCTTTACAAAGCAGTTTTCCAGTATTTAAAATGTATAATGAGAACATAAATGCATTTGTGTTCCATAGAACGAATAAGGAACTACATTTGTTAGAGAAAAGGTACATAAAATATTTTAACAAAAGATACCCAAACAACTGAGCCATGCCATATTAACCGAAACAGCCGTCACTTAGCTATCCTCTAATCGGTTCAAATGTTCATACAGAAGTAGTATGATCGTGCGTGTCAGCCAGTCATCAATTTCCTCATATTGCTTCTATTTCACATTAAGGTTAATGTCTACATTTTGTCACACTCCCATAGAAAGCAGTCCGACCTTAGCTAAAACCTGGCCAACTGCTATGATAAGGGCTGTATTGTGTCCCGAGATCAGTAAATTCCAAAACATTTCCAATAACAGCCATTCTGCCTTGTCCACAAACTTGGAGAAATAGCTTGTTCTTATACCCCAGGTCCCCTCACACTCTCGAAGCAGATGACTTAGGTTTTGCTTGTTTGGATCTGCACAAATGTCACACAAGGTAATAGCATTGTGTTTTTGTCCTCTAATATTCAAGATTTCTCCTGTGTGGATTAGATTTAAGCGCACCCTGAGAAATATACTTCTTGATTCCCAATTCGGGTGCTTTTGTAAATATTTTGCCATCTGGCCCAGTTTTTTGTCCACTATAAGGAAGCTGTTCTTAGGTTTTATGTGCCACATTTTGACCCCTGCTCTGATGCAGTCCATCATTTCAGTTTCTTTTTTTGCTTTCAGGGGGTTAGCCTTCAAAACTTCCACCGATGAATCGGCCTCCGTCAAGATTCTAAGAACTTTCGCTTCCAGATGTTTAAGTATCTTTGCACGTTTGCATCAGCAGTTTTAGATCTTCATATAGGGAGTTTTCGTGTGGATCTACTATCAATCTGTAGAGTGAAAGAAGTCTCCAGTCTACTTGTTGCTCCAAGGATTTTAGCCCAAGTTCAAACCTTAGGGCCGACATGGGAAGGCAATTTGGCAGGTCTAGCAATCTTTTCCATATCTGACCTTCCACCTTTTGGCAATCTATTTCCCAAAGGGTTGGCTTGGATGCTAGGCCATATAATATTACAGGGATTATTTTTGCGACATAGAACTTTACCAGCGGTATAATAGAAAATTTGCAAAGTTAATGAATAATCTTTTTCATCTGTGGCACCGCTCTCTCATCCTTTAGCCTTATTTCATCTTCCATTTTGCTGATTAATGGAGAGGCATGTACCACGTAACCCAGGTACACTATCTCTTCTGTTCTTGGGATCACTTCTCCTTCGAGGAACCAACTTGTGTAGTTTATATGCTTGCTTGGATGTTCCAGCACTAGAATTTTTGATTTCTTTGGGTTTACTTGGAGTCCATTTTCCTTGGTGTATTTACTTAGGCCATTCAGTAGATGTTGCAACCCTACCGCTGTTCTGTCGATCAAGACTATATCGTCTGCATAGGCGAGCCAATGTACCTTAGTTGTATTTAGTTTAGGGCTCGCCATTGCCCAAGATTGCAGAAAGGGCCCTAGATCTGACAGATACCAGTTAAAGAAGAATGGTGCTCCCAAGCATCCTTGTCTCACTCCTTGTTCAACATGAATTGTGTTTGTTAGGTGTTCAGCCTCATCTAATCGTACCATCAGAGAGGTGTCCTTGTGTAGTTCAATTAATATTGACAGCAGTCTTCTCAGTACTCCCCAGTCTCTCATTTTGGCCTACAAACGTTCCCTGATAACCAGGTCAAAAGCCCTGGAGAGGTCCATCCATGCTCCATAAATAGGGCCTTCTCTGAACTCTTTTAAGTGTTCTGCCAAGAGAGACAACGTTAGGCCATTTAATGTTGTAGCCATGCCTCTTCTGAACCCTGTTTGGAATTTGGTGAGTGCAATTGTTTTTTTCTTAGCCCAGTCCTCCTGCTCTGTCAGGAGAATTCTCATGAAAATTTTACTCTCGATATCGAGGAGGGCGATTGGCCTATAGTTCTCTGGTTGCGACCGATCTCCCCCCTTATAAAATGGTATGATAACTGCTTTTTTCCCATGAGGATGGAAACATTCGATTCTCTAGTATTTTATTGTAGAGGTTGAATAGTAAGATCGCCCATATTTTGACGTTGTTTTTTAAAACCTGATAGGTTAGCCCATTTGGGCCCGCTGACTTCAAGGATGAAGCGTTTAGGATTAGACATTCTATTAACTTGATATCATATTTAAGCTCCCATTGTGCAACTTCCTTCTCCCCTCCCTGAATTTCTGATGTATTTTAAAAAAACATTGTGAGATAATCTATCCAGCTCTTTTCGGGGATTAAGTTGCATTGGTTGCTGTCACTTTTTAATTTCTTGCCCATGTTGTTTATAATGGACCATAAGTTGCGAGTATTATTTTCACATAGAACTTTAAGCATCTGCTCATTATCTTGTTGATGACGCAGAATCCTTCTTGCTCTTGACCACTGCTTATAGGCTCTTGCCAGTTTCTGTAGCCCTCCACGTAATATTGTTTGGTTTAGTATGAGTTTTTTCAGCCATCTGCTTTCGTTCCTTAGACTTTTTTTGTACGCCCAAGTTTCTTCATCAAAAGCGTGCTGATGATGGGTTGTTTTCCGAGGTCCACTTACACTCGGTGGATGTACAGCCCAAATAAATTTCTTGAAACATTCAGGTTTACAGTTTTTCTTTTGTTCAATTAAGGGGATGCAGGCTAGTTTGTCATTTAATTTCTTCCCCTCTCTCTTATATTTTACCAATGTTGCTTTGCCTTTTCTCAGGGTCAGGTCATGGGCATATTTATCAGGTTGTGTTTTGTTAAAACCTGAAATTTTATACGGACGTGGTCACTCCCTTACCCCCAGATGGTTTCCATGCTTGTTTCCTTTGTGTGAATTACTTTGGAAACAAAGAAGTTATCCAATGTGGAGAAGGAGTGGCCTCTCGACCAGGTTGGTTTTGATGGACTATCACCCGGTACCGAGCCATTTAACATGCTAAGTCCCCATGAGTTGAGATAGTTTACCCATTGGATTCCAGCCTTTGTTTTTTTGCCCAATTTGAGTTATTCTCCTTCCTCTGCGTTGATATACATTGGGCATTCAGGTCACCTCCTAGGATCACATTGGCATCGCCATGAAAAAGTGCTATCTTTTCCATTACTGTGGATAGCAACAGATGGATGTTTTGGAGATCCAAACGTGCTGGTTTCCAGTACACATTTACTCTGATGAGTTGCGTCTGTCCCCATGCTGATTGTATTCCCACTTTACAGACAAGGATGCTATCTTTTTCACTATGTAGTAGCATGACATCCTTACTTAGAGAGTTGTTGAATCCAAGCAGTAATCCTCCTGATGGCCGCCCCTTTGCTTTCTGCAATGCTGGTACTGCGAAAATTGTAAATCCTTCTATTTGTATTGGATGAGTAAACCATGTCTCCTGAAGTAATACCACATTGGTATTGCTGAAGAGGGCTTTTTTAATTTTATTTGTTGTAAATGAATTTGGGCCTAGCTTCTGGAGTACCTGTGTGAGGATCTCGGGAAGTGCGGCCAACGTGCTAACTTTTGGATCCCCGCTATTCTCATGGGGATTCGAGAATACGTACTGATTTAGTGCTCCCGTTACACTTGGGTTCAGTCCATTGTTAATGTGATTCTCACTTTCTTTTTCATTTTTCTCTTCCTCCGGATGTTTTTCAAAGATCTGCAGGTGGATTTTTTCTAGCTCTTTTTTGTTATTTTTTATTGCCCTCCGTGCCTTTGTTGACATAAATCCCACCTCTACCAGTTTTGAGTTACTTCTACTCGGGAACTTTACATATTCCATGTCTCCTGTTCCTGTCTCCTGTTCCGAAAAGGAAGATGGTATCTTGTTAAGGTAGCCAAGAATTGCCCCCCTACAAAGCGAGGTATTTGTGGGATTTTGTTTGTTGCCTTAAACCACAGTTTTGTGACTGCATATTCTTGATCTTCAGAATTGCCCACGATGGGCTGCTGCTGGGGGATTACCCCCTGGAAGGCCCCTTGTGAGCACTTTTGGTCTAGTTCTTTATATTCACCTCCTAGTTCCTTTGTTTTGCCCTGTCCATTTTTACTTGTAGTCTGCATAGGCATAGTTGTACTTCCTTGTGAGGACGGACGCAAGAAGATCGGTGCAATTCTTCTGGTTGGTTCGACTGCAGGGGGCAACGCTTTTTTTAATGTGCATATAATCCACTTCTTTAGAAACATTGGGGCCCATGGGGGGCCCTTTAGTGAAGGGCAACTCTTCCTGGTATTCTCCCCTATTTTTTATTCTACTTTCTCAGGAGGGCTTATGGGGTCACTGATTTCTGATCCCCTGTTCTGTGCCTCTCTTATTTGATTCTTTAGTGGATCTGTTTGAAGTCCCACGCTTACACTGTTTTTCTCTGTGTGGTCCAGAGCTCCCTGGTTGTTAGATTTTTCCAACGTTTCACTTCTCTGCTTGGGCCAAGGTGACTTTTTTATGGCTCCTTTTCCTCTCTTGTCAGTTAAGTCTCTCTGTTCTTTGTCTTGTAAATCTTCATGTATTGTGATAGTATTATCTTTATTTTTCAGTTGCTCATCACATTTCAAGGTTTTCTCCTTTTGCTTGTTTGGTGGATTTTTCTTTTGATTTTTTCTAAGAGCAATTGGAAATACAGTTGTGCATTTCCTTTTGACTTCTTTATTTCTTGCTTTCCTCCTTCCGTTTGAAGGTTGTTTTCCGGCTTCTGTCCATTCTGGAGACTGCACGTCCTGGTTTTGTTGCGTATTGCCTTGCTCAATTATTTGAGGCTCATTTGTTCCGTCCTCTATTTCTTCCACAACCTGCGCCAGTCTTCCGAATTCCGAGAGGGGTGTGTCATCAAAGCAGTTATTGTCGATCTCTTCTCCTATATATACTTCTTTGACCCCATTTTGTTCTGTTTTCTGGGCCTTGAGTAAGGATAGAATTTCTGAGAGCAAACAATTTTGCTTGACTTCCTCTTCTTTGTTACTTTCAAAGGTCATTTGGATTGCTGATAGGTCCAAGCCTTGTTTTGCTAATTCAACCCTCAGTTCTTTCAGGGATGGAGTGATAACTGTATTAATTGTTGTGGTTAGTCCCACTGTAGTTGGTTCTATGCAAGCTATCTCTCTGGTCAATTCCAGCAAAGTTCCTGCCTGCAGTTGTACTTCAGATTTAAGATGCTCAAAAACTGTCACCAGGGAACTTAATACAAGGTTTAGGGCTGAAAGCGTTGCTGCACTTGCTTGTTTTGTATCCCCTTCCTCCGGTGTTTGTAAACAGTCTTGGCTTGCTTCCATGATTTTGTTGTCCGGTTGTTTTTCAGTATTTTGTGCTTGTGTGGGTGTTACCTCACCAAAAGCTTCCTCCAATATTATACCCTCTATAACGCTTCCAGCAGAATTTTCTTTTTGTGTGTCCACTTGGTGTAGGGAGTCATAATTATATAGGGACTGGTGTTCTCCATTGTTTGATATTTCCCGAATCTCACTTTGGAGATCATTCAGACTTTTCATTTGCTTTTCCCCACCAAAGTGATCTTCTATTTTCTTTTGAATTTTGTTTTTGTTTGTAGTGGTATATTCCAGACCGCGCTTTAAAAAGGTGTATAATATCGGATGTTGTGTTATTGACTTCCGATCGCCCTATATGTACCTGTGCTGTTGCTGTTATGGTTGGTGCCATAACTGGGGTAGCAGCACTACAGGGTGTAGATTGTAGGTCTTGTGTTTCTATGTCCTCTGAGTATGACCCGTCCCATTCTGGGCATCTGCGTTCATCTTGAAGAGCCTTGCTGCGCAGCTTCATTTTTCTTAGTGATAATTTTACATAGTAACCCTATTTGTAATCAGTAGCAGCAACAGCCCTTGACCAGTATACACATGCGAGCAGAATAGTACTGAGCTCGCTGTGGTCTTACAGTGGCGCTTTCAATACCACAGCGGGGCAAGCTCAATCTAGCTTATTGTTGGCAGCGCGCAATCACTGTGTATGTTGCTGTCAGTCTCCAGATGTGCTTCTGTTGCTGGTAATGTCACTTTGTACTTATGGTAGCGGGGCGCTAGTCGTGCACACCAATAGTTCGAATGTGTACGTTCCCTTGGGGCTCCTCCCAGCTCCAAACAGTCTCACAACAGTCCAGAATACGCTGCCCTTGTTACCGCGCCGGGCTTCTCGCCGCAAGGGGGCCGTACACTTGCTTAAGAATGCACTTCCTGATCATGTGATACGTCACTTGACGCCTTAGCCAAAGATGAGAGGATCTTAGTTTAAAGGGCCCTATTAGAAGCAGTTCGTGCTTGCCACAATCCTTCGTGAGCCTTCACAGTTCTATGTATGAGCGGTTCTTGCTCACTTCGCTTCAAAGAGACAGAGTGTCTCAGTGGTCATAGAGCCCAGCTCCACAATCTCATAACAGTCCAGAATGCACCGCCCTTGTCACCACGCCGCGACCAGATATTCGGATCCCTTAATTCTTTTGGTTTGTTGTAGGGGAGCTCCAAAAGGTGTCTGTGTCCTGGGCCCCGAAAGTGCTTAAGATGGCACTGCTGTTGTCTCTACTTCTTTACCCTCTGTGCACTTCAATAGGTTGTATTGTCTCATGAATATGCCTTGGTCCATGTTGACACAATCCCTATTCATGCTCTTACTGAAGCCATATCTGGGTGGGTGACCAACGGTGCCCGAGATGTCAAAAGACTCAGGCATAGAAATAGACTTCGAACACGTAAATTCATACCTAGCTGATTCGGCCCACGTGTCTAACAACGTGTGGTACCAGCACGTTGCCAAGGTGGGGAGAGAGACAATGCAGGACAACTATGTGTGTTCTCTCATCCCCTATGCCACGAGTACCTCTAGAACATTCACGAAATCCCAACAGCCAGAGCACAATGCCTTATGCACCCATCGCTCTGCACAACAAGAGGCCCATTCCAAGGAAGATGGGCTGCACTAAGATGGATGTCGCAGAAGATGTTCCTGTATGAAGATAGCTATATCAAGACTCAAGAGATGATAGAGGACCATTGGAGCACTGTCAAGACAATAGAGTACGCTGCTGATGGCGCAAACAAAGGAGAGGCCAGAATAGTGACACAAAAGGAGTTGCAATGTCCAGAGACAGGACAAAGAGAGATAGGAAGAATTCCAGGATGCTGGGAAAGACTCCAGTTACCAGTACATGGACAGATATTCACAAGAGAAAGATGGAAGGAAGGAATGGTAGGGTACAAAGCACATGCACTCCTGACAGTTCCAGTAGAAGTGGTACAGAAGGTGGTGCAGAAGGAAAATTACGATTGCCTCAAGGAGTGGGCAGCAAGTGCAAAGCTGCTCACCTCGGTGGAGAAATAAGCAGGTCCCATGCCAATGATACCACTCGAAAATGCTTCCTTGTTTTTTCCAGAATGATGGTGCAGTGAAGGCTGGGGAGAATAAAGGATGCAAACGAATATCAAAGATGCCAGTCATGAGGGCCAGAACTGCAGGGCTAATGGATCACTACTGGGCCTGTGCATCCAAGGAATACATGCAACTATTGCCAAACTGGGGCGGGATATGCTCTCTAGTACAGCTGAACACGCCAGTACTGGTAGTGCCTCAAAAAGACATACAAGTAAACGGCTTCCATGAAATTAACACAAACCAAAGGAAGAAGAGCTCTGTAGAGCTGACTAGAGTAAAGAGAGGAAACTATGTGTCGACAGAAATGGAAGACGCACTAGACACGATACCACCCGAACAAGGATTATTCAGCAGGACGAGACGTTCTTTGCGTCAGTGGTTCTAGGAGTTCAGGCCAATGTGAACGACAAGTGGCTCCAGATCACCAGATGGGAACTGTTGCAGACAATGAACTCGAACGTCAAGGGGTTTAACGGCATCAATGAAGAGCTGAGAGCTGTCAGATTGATGACTTCACAGAACAGATCCGTCCTGGATCTTCTCACAGCTATGGAAGGAGGCATTTGCCCAAGATCAGGCCTTCTTGCTGTATGTGCGTGCCTTCTTCCCACTAGCAGAGGCAATCCTACAATTATCAGACCTGCATGCTAAAATGGAGGCAGTGACAAACCCAATAGGAGAGAACAAAGACTGGCTAACATACATCTTTTCTTGGATACCATCATGGCTGGCTAGTGGACTGAAGGGGCTAATATTTGTCTTATGCATCATTAGAGTAGCTATAGCGGTGTGCAAAACCACCAATGCGAAGACAATAGGGATGAAAATATTGCTGGACATAGAGATGAAAACTGATGGAGAGACACAAACTCTTGGCGTGTTGCGATCACATTCGATGCAGTTCTCTCTGTTCCTTTCCCCCAGATCCACACAACTATTGGGGACAATGGTTATGGTGTTACCCCGATGGAGACTGTTGTTATATGACCTGGAGTTTAAATGAGCATGTGAAGTACCATGGACATCTGTGAGGAGTGGCAAAGGTATGGATTCCAAGGCCACACGTGAATAGAGAGGGTTGTGTAAGGAGTGTGGTCGACTTGTCAACCAGTGGGGGGATTGAAGAGGGAGACCAAAACTTGACCCTTGTTACACTCATCCCACTCTCAGATCCGCAACAGAGAAACGAGAGGTGTACATCACATCTGGGCCCTTCCTGCCCATCATTGATGTATCGCAGGTGTGAGATGTGCTACTCATTCAGACAACCATTCAGACCATACCCGGATGACAGTATTGAAGAGATACAGCTGTCATCAATTGAACAAGTTGACTGACTGTAACCTCTAAGAGCACCGATTATGTCACGACTGACATGACAGATATGTTAGACATGAAGTACATGGACATCCCTGCATGAAGTTACGCAGACATTTAGTTTTATTGCTTATAGACACAAAGCAAAAGCTTATAACTCACATAGTTAGAGGACTGATGCACAAATATATTTTGCTAGGTGGAAACCGCAAGACGCATAAGAATACATGTGAACTGAACAGAACCGTAACTAACATGGACGGCCATACGAATAAAGATGGAAGTCATAGGTACATTGGTGTGAATGGGAAAAGCAAGACAAACCTCAGAATACGGGGAAAGGCTGCCAGGCTGGTCCTTCTGAAGCATGCAGTCCAGTCTGAACACAGCGCACAGCCATGCCAAGAACATGTAGGGAAGGGAAGTAGTTTCAGAAGAGATCGGGCTCCTGCGAGGGATACAGCAGTCGAAAATCTTCACAATTACAAGCAGGGGAGCTACATTCCGTGGTCCTCACACACATGATCAAGAAAGAGACTATTCAGTCGAGCCAGACTGAGGTAGCTGTTCCCATCGAACCAAAGACAGGAATATGCAAAAGTTATACATGTTCAAAGCCGAATGGTCTGTCTCAAGGCCTAGGAAATCGGAAATGATAACTTGTTGGGAACATGCAGCACCTTCGGGGTCATTCCCACCACGTTGAATAGTTGAACTTGGCCTGGTAACTGTACAAGACTCAAAGGCTGAGAAGACCCTTTTTGCCCAATGCCTAACCGCCTTCCACGCTAAGCATACACTATGTTGCACCCGCCATTCACCTTTACACTAACCTGTAACTTTGTATTCGTGACACAGAGGTGGTCTCAGGAGCAGCCACCAGATATGGCTTACCCAATGATCATACTAACCCCTTATGGAATGCATATACACTTCGCCTCACTAACCAATCCCTTCCCCGGTTAGGTTTTTGGGATGTAACCTAATTTTTGTGATGTCCAAGGTTAACAAAATGGAACGTCAGTCACATGGAGAGTGAGAGCAGAATTTTACATTGTTCATGTTGCGATCCCTTTCATTTGAATTGTTAATAAAGACAGTGAACTTTGGGTTACACCCAATTTAATTTTAAAAATACTGTCCGTAGGGGCTTTTTGTTAGATTTGGGCGTTACCGTTTTGGTCATGGCCAAAAATACCGAACATGAGGAGCGGGGGCTGCGATGGGGTGTCCACGGCACCCATGTTCAGTATTTTGGAGTTTCGGGGGTGTCCCCCACATCATTAACATTGGCAGCAGGGGACAAAAATTGCTTGGGCCCCAGTTTACAATGAACGGTCAAAAGGGGGGCCGAGCAGTTACACTGTGGGCAGTCCAACCGTGCACAAAACGTTCGCGATCAGACAACCCAGATCCAAACGCTGTTCTATGGCTGGGTTTCCGTTGTTGCGGCAGGGGATTTCCAGTGCCCAGTTCCTCTTGCACGTAAATGGGCAGACTGATAATAGTTCCCTTGCCACTCTATTGCAGTATAAACACTTAAAACATAGCACAGTACACATTATGCACCAAGATCCATCCGCAGTAACTCCTGATTTGAGTCCTTGATGTTTGCTATGGGGTAGGGGCAGAAAAACAAATACAACTTTTTGGTTTGATTTCTTCCTTAGTGCTCCAACCGATGGCTACTATTCATATGGTTCTGAGCAAAGTATAAGAAAATCTCCCTAAATGTGTACCTAGACACAGTTTCTGTATCCCTAAACCACTCAATGTCACCTGCATTTGGTTTTCAAGCGGGAGAAGTGTTGAGCAGTGACCTCAGTGCCATTTCATGTAGTGGTAGTAAAAAATATATATTGAGCGCAAACAAAATACCAGGTTCATGGTGCTTTACAAAAGACGAGATTTCCATACATTTACATACATATCCCCAAAGTAAAAAACAAAATGCAAGAAAACCTTTAAGAAAAAACAGACAAAACAAATTATAAGCAAACTGAAAACTTAAGTTACTTGACCAGCAAGCAAAGGATTGCCCTTAAAAAAATAAATCCAAAACAGCTACATCATAACAAAACCACAAAATGTAAAAGAAGAAAAGAAAAAACTAAATGGAAAGACAGAAATGTGGCATTTGCTGTTATTAAAATATGTTTTAATAGATCATTAACTGCCTTAATCATAAGACAGTTAATGATCTATTAAAACATATTTTACTACAGTGAATACTTTTTTCTGACCACAATCTCCAATATACAATAAGCATGTTTATGGAAAACATACACAACAGCTGTCTGGGCTTTTATTAACCCACCAAATCCATTATGGGACTTGTAGTCTTGGTCACGTCAAGTGAACACAGTGGTACCAGCCCTAAAATGTTCTTAACTTAATTGTTTTTAAGATGATGATAGAAATGTATCTTGAACGAATTCAACAAGCTATAGACGAAGCGTTCTGTTAAAGTGAATGGTGTTCCTTCCATTCTCCCTCCCACTGTGGGACTACAACACATACAATAGATACCTTGAATTGATGGCCTGGACTCTGTCATAGCATTGCTACTCTAGGGTAACTGGCTGATGTCCAACTTGTACATTTACCTACAACACTGTTCAATCCTTCCTAGGTTGCCAATGCTCGTAGGTGAACTCGCGATCAAGCCCTATATATTAAACCAGTTGTCAAATTCAGCATTTTTAAATTCCGTCCCAGGATGACCAATGTTCTTTCCTTGGGCAACTGCCTCTCTGCCCATTATTATTAGTTTTTGTGTATGAGGCACTTATTTTGAAATGGCTCAGATACAGTCCTGTGCCCTCCTGGTAGTATTCGGCTTAGTAAATATATACCATGATTATTAGTACAGCTGTTCCAATCCGTCTTATTTTCTTTCAATTGTCTGCCATTTTATGAGCTGGTACACCGGGTGGCATTACATCCTGGATACCTTTTTATCAAAAGTGTCATATTAATTGCTGCTAATGTCTGCCAACTGGTGACTGTTTCCGGCAGGGCTGCTCCATTTCCTAATATGGACAAAAGCAAGGCCTATTGGCTTCTTACATGGGTGGCTATTATTGATTGGTTATAATGGGGACCCGGGGATCGAACCTGTGTTGCTCCGCGTCGTCTTGATTCCAAGCGCGTTGCCCCTGAGCTATCCTACCAAGAACAAATTATTTTGGTTACAATGCACCATTTTATTCCCCGTGGCCCCCATTTACCCATTTATATAAATATACTTTTAACCTGACCATGTGGCTTTGCTGGCTAAAAGCCTTGATATCCGGGGAGCGGATGAGGCAGCGGAACTGGCACTGGGAGAGCTGGAGCTAGTTCTTTGATTAGTCTATGCTGTAATAGTTTGGTCCCCCACCATAAACTACCAACGTTTGTTTTTTTTTGCCAATCTCCTTTTTTACTTTTATTGTTTTACTAGGTCAGGCCTAACCAAAACAGCCAGGGAAGGATTGTTGCCATAGCAACAAACTTATGCAGAGAGTGTTCAATGTAGGCCATGCACAATCGCTGCCACTCGTCAGATGGTCACTTTGTACCTTTTTAGTGTTGATCGGTAATGAATCCCTCAGTTCATTCTCAAACCATGGCCCACATTTCAAACAGTGTGTTCCAAACTTAAGTCAACATTTTACCCAAAATAAACATGAAAAAGAATTCAGTGAGGAGAGGTTCAAACCCAGGTCCTAGGACTGCTTCAGGACCTCTACAGTACCCTTGCTGGGTTGATGTGCCTACAAGCGTACATAAGCTTAAGCACAGCACTGTAGGTCACTAGGAGCCTGGTGACATCTTGAGGATGGCATAATGCAAAATGTACGCTATGAGCAAAAGCTTGAGAACGGTGCATTGTGGCTTGCATATAGCGCCACACCCCGCAGAGGTGCAGTTATTTTGCTTTTAGGTGTAATTTCAAAGGGAGAAAAAAAATGTG
The DNA here is from genome assembly GCF_040938575.1 of Ambystoma mexicanum. Lineage (NCBI taxonomy): Eukaryota > Metazoa > Chordata > Amphibia > Caudata > Ambystomatidae > Ambystoma > Ambystoma mexicanum. Next base: position 68,196,402 of record NC_090939.1, read on the forward strand.
TTAGCCCACTCGCAGAGAAGCAGGGCTATACTGCAGCCAGCCAGGGGCACATTGCATACTAAATTAGATTATAAATGTCGATGACAAGTATGGTAAACTACATGAAGACTAGGGTGATTGAGAGTGCAATCAAGAATCCAGCGGTCCCACTGATACTATAAACACAGAGAAAGAAAGCCCCCGTGGAAACAGTAATGTGAACCAGCCCGGCGGATTGCCGGCAAGGAGGACTCCGGCGTGTGCGTGGGACGGTCCTCGTCGCCAGTGTTGCCCGGGACCGGGCGGAAAGAAAACACACACACGCCAGGAGAGTTGGATCACGCAACTGTAACTTCTTCTTCTTCTTCTTCTTAATTATCGAACGCGTGGGCGGACCCACGCAGGCGCTTCCCCATCCTAAAGGATGATGTGCACCATCCCCACCAATCAACACACAGGCCACACTTCCACACAAACCACCCGCAACCCCACCGCAAACAACCACACCCCACCAATCCAACACCAGCCACCCGCAATCCCACCGCAAACAACCACACCCCACCAATCCACACCAACAGACACAACACCCCAAACTCACACCACCCAGCGAGCCCGGAGACCGGCGCGCAGACCCGCGAGACCCCAGCCCATACGCCTACACATACGCTTCAGGCGAGGCACCGCGCGCTGCCGCTCACCCACCGCGACCAACCCGAGCAACACCCACACTACCACATGAACCACCAACCACCAAACCACAAACAACCACTACCCCCAATTCAACACCAGCCACCCGCAACCCCACCGCAAACAACCACACCCCACCAATCCAACACCAGCCACCCGCAACCCCACTGCAAATAACCACACCCCGCCAACCCACACCAACAGACACAACACCCCAAACACTCACCAACCAGCGAGCCCGGAGACCGGCGCGCAGACCCGCGAGACCCCAGCCCGTACGCCTACACGTGCGCTTCAGGCGAGGCACCGCGCGCTGCCGCCCACCCACCGCGACCAACCCGACCGACACCCACACTACCACACGCACCTCCAGCCACCAAACCACAAACAACCACCACCCCCAATCCAACACCACCAGCCACCCTACCACAAACCACACCCAACCAATCCACACCTACAGCTACCCTACCACAAACAAATGCCCCCCACCAACTCACACCCCGACCCCAGCTCCGCTACTCCCGCCACTACCAATCGCATCCGCCATCCGCGCAACACCTCTCAACAGCCCAACCACCGACCCGAAACATGCCGACCGCACTTCAACGTTCAGTCCCCAATCTTCCGGGGGCTCGCACTCACATCCCGTACCCAGCTACGCATGCGCGGCACAACACCTGCACCTTCCCCCAACTCCAGATGGCATCCCGTTCCTAACTGCGCATGCGTGGAACCGCAACTGTAACTGGCGCCAAGCGTGCCTTCCTTCAAACACCTCCCCCAGCATCCACGTCATCAGGCCTGCCCCTTAGTGGGCGGGGCCTCTCTTGACAATACGGTGGCCGGCAACAAGTGCGTCTGACCAACCGAAACAATGCGCGTTAAGAGGCTGAAGTGACATTGCACAGTGTGTGTAAAAGCTAAGGAAAACAAGTTGGCGGTCATGAAACTGCACTACTTCTGAGGTGCTTCAGTGACTAAGCAGCCTTGTATAAAGAACCAGTCAATAAACTCCAGAGACACGGATAGTGTTAGGATGGCCACCCGCACACTGTGGATCTCTGAAGACTACAGACAGCGTCGGAGTTACAAGGAACAGAGAATGGGTGCCTTCCTCCAAGAGAGCGCTGCCTGCGGTCATAGGCGGGAGATCCTTTGACATTCCATCACAGAGACAATACAGGAAACGGAAGCCGTGCAAGGGAAGTGACGTTATCAAGTGTATCTGTTCTGTTACCTCTGTAAAGCTCTGTGCTGTGTATCTGTACTGTTGTAGACCTCTGGAATGCGCTGCGTTGCTTCTCGAAGCTAGGCCCGTGCTCAATAAATACCATAATAATAATCAAGTGGTTTCAACACCACGGGTGGAAGCGAGAACACAGAGGAAACTGGAAACATTTCGAGCTCTGCTAAAAGCAGGCCAAAAAAGGACGCAAGAGTGGAAGGGCCACAATGCCCAAAAGCTTGTTATTGTTTCCAGTGCCCCCCATTCAGAGTTCCATTTTAGAATGTCAATATATATATTTTTTTTAATGTACATATATCAAAATCAGCCATTTATAACTAACGCCCCCAAAACGGGATAAACATGATATGTGCAAAGATGCATTTTACCTGAACTGTCATTGGAACATGAATGTTCCAATGAGGCGAGCAGGAGAAGCAGCAATGGGGACAAAAACACTGACCAGTCATATAAAAAGCCTTCCTATCCATGCCTCAAGAATTGTTCTGGTCCTAGTCAAAAGCGCATGGCCTGCGGGTTGCTCTGCTTGCTAAGCCAAGTAGAAAACACATTGTATGGATCTCATACACCTGTGGGCCGCGCAGAGCAATGTGTACCAGTTACTGTTTGTCCGGTTCCCTTAAATACTACTTACAGGAGCACAAACCTACAATGATGTGGAGTAGGAGCAACGGCTAAACCCAACTCGGAGCAGCAAGGCTACCGCTGGAAAACTATGCTTGGTGGTAAGGTCTCATCACCAGCAAATCCTTTTATCCTGAACTGAAATAAGTCCTTAAAAAAGTAGGAACACACTTGCCTGTTGACCTTTTGAGGCCACCGCTTCTGAAAATGATATCAACTCTTGACTGCAGCTGAGAACTTACCTGAGACCTGGAGCTCGATTATGATGCTTTTTGTGGATTTTCCGACGTCCCGAGACACGATTACACATTCGTAACTGGCTTGATCACGTAAATTGACGTCTGACAGCAAGAGGGAGAAGTTGCCCTCATCAAGGTGGCCCAAAAAGAGTTTTGCTCGGTTATCGTAAGCAGAGCTCTGCTCAGCCAAAGCCTCCACTCTGTCAAAGTTCAAAAAGTAAACCAGGGTCTCATTCTGCATTCTCCCTGGAATCTGCCAGTAGATCCGATAATCTTTGGAGCTGTATGGCGAAGCAATCTGGTAGGCGCAAGGCAAGATGACATCCCTTCTCAAGACTGCAGAGATGGTAGTGGTAGTAGGCAACCCTGTGAGAAAAGACATGAAGATCTTAAAAACAAATGGTTAAACAATTTTGAACCTCTTGGGTCAGATAATCCTGACAGCAAGATGAGAGTCAACTGGTGCAGGTGGAACCAACAGCAAAAAAAGAAAACCAACGTTCGAGGCAAGATAAGTAACACTCCTGGTAAAACACAAGCTGCACTTCCACCTGGCAGGGAATTGATCAATTTCTTTTCCGTATCAAGGGACACATTTCTGCCAAGTTAGATTGTCACTTCCTAGGTTTCTTGTACTTCAGCTTGCTTCAACATTTTCATACAAATGTGCATGTGAGCTTTCAGTCCCGCTGTTGCTGTCTGTCTGAAAACCTGGATCCTGTATCATTTGTGAAGATCCCAAAAAATAGAATCAAACAGCTAGACCCAAAATATTGAATCATAACTGCTGGGGATTGGGATGAGGTGGATACGGGTGCTTAACATCCGGGAACACAAATTCCTTGGACAACAGATTGTATTTTAGTTGGGCGACTGGTTACCCATACCAATGTAAGTACTACAGCATCACAGATTATGAAGAGGGGTAGAACTGGAGTACGCAGAGTGTACATGTAATTGTCAGTACAAGGTCAAATATCCATTTCCATGATACCTTCATATGTTGTCTCTCACACACACACACACACACACACACACACACATACATACATATATATATATCTTTGGGCTTAAACTTGGTGTCAGGGCAGTACAACCAATTCCATGACTTCAAGGGTCTCGTAATGTTCACAAGATTTCAGGGAACCTCCCAGTAATTTACAGCCTCTATGGTTCCTTCTCCACATGTCCCACAGCTGGTCTCTCGTTGGTGGGATACTACGACTCTGATCTTTACTTTAGACATTGCTGCGTCTCCATGAGCCGTAGATACAGCTGGAGTTTCACTTCCTCTTGTAGACAATCAACTAGGGTTGCCTTCCTCACATTCAACCGCAGATCTGACGAGAGCTGTAGCTCATTTTTGGAACGTTCCCATTTCTTCCCAGTTTATTACTTCTCTACTCCTCCTCTACCCATCCTCCAATGGCATGCAAGTGCTTGGTCCTCTGCCTAGCATGGGTTTAACCTTGTCTGAGCTCGTTCCTTTCAGCTACCAGTAAGTACCAATTCTCCTAGCCCTTCATGCGTTCTCTTGGTAGGAAGGAGACCTCAAGAGGGAGCCAAGTACTTATGTTTCAACTCTGGTGTCTAGTCTCCTCCACTCTTACCCGTCTCCTTCATTCATCTCCTTCCAGCGCCTCTTTTCTGAATATCCAACTTGCACCAAACCCCCACCACCTCCTTCTCCAACTGATATAATTGGTCATTTATAACGCGCTTAATACCCAGAGGTATCAAAGCGGACCCGGGGATCAAGCCTGTGTTGCTCCGTGTCGTCTTGCTTCCAAGACAAAAGCCTGACCTTGGCAAAAGAAAACACAAACAGTAGTATGTAAACTTGGTAGTGGGAGGTATTGCATAAAATGCAATGCCTCCCTTGCGGCAGGCATGTACAGTGAACACTGGTGGTTAAGCATCCATTTTGTTTTTGCATTGTGGGCTTCATGGTTTAGACATTTCACAGTTTTACCAGCAATTATAAAGTAATAAAACCATCAATCTGGCTTTAGAGCAGTGGTATTCCAACTTTTTAATGCCGAGCCCCCTTGAGTATAAATGCTGTTGCCGAGCCCGCCCAACGAGCAAAAATGTTGCTGCTGGGCCACCCCATAGATGTCATTTCTGCGTATAGTTTCTATTAAAATCAGTCACCATGCTCCCTTTTGAAAGAGCCTTGCGCTCCCCCCTGCCCGTCCCCTCTTCGGGCCCCCCAGGGGGAGCCCCACAGTTGGAAGCCCGCTGCTTTAGAGTTATGTGACGGCAAGCATTTATTGGGGCAAGCAGCATGCCCCATAGATTTGGAGACTGATCACCCCTAAGGAATGGTGCACAATTACTCAAAATAAACCTTGCCATTTGGCCCTTAACCTTGGGGGTCCGGGGGCTGAAGTGAGGTGCAGTTTGAGGTTCTGCATGAAGGGGATAGGCTCAACAATGGATGTAGGTTGCTGTCCATTTCAAAATGGCATTGGGACAACTCGGTGAGAGATGGGTGGCTCAGTCTCGCAGAAGCTTGGATAAATGTCTTTGTATTGTATTTGTATTGCGCATATCCTCTAGGGAACCAGGCAGGACCTGCATCTAGGCTCAGATGTCAACAATATGAGGAGCCGGAAGCCAATGTGAATAATATCCTCGAGGGAACCAGGCAGGACCTGCATCTAGGCTCAGATGTCAACAATATGAGGAGCCGGAAGCCAATGTGAATAATATCCTCTAGGGAACCAGGCAGGACCTGCATCTAGGCTCAGATGTCAACAATATGAGGAGCCGGAAGCCAATGTGAATAATATCCTCGAGGGAACCAGGCAGGACCTGCATCTAGGCTCAGATGTCAACAATATGAGGAGCCGGAAGCCAATGTGAATAATATCCTCTAGGGAACCAGGCAGGACCTGCATCTAGGCTCAGATGTCAACAATATGAGGAGCCGGAAGCCAATGTGAATAATATCCTCGAGGGAACCAGGCAGGACCTGCATCTAGGCTCAGATGTCAACAATATGAGGAGCCGGAAGCCAATGTGAATAATATCCTCTAGGGAACCAGGCAGGACCTGCATCTAGGCTCAGATGTCAACAATATGAGGAGCCGGAAGCCAATGTGAATAATATCCTCGAGGGAACCAGGCAGGACCTGCATCCTCGAAGGAACCAGGCAGGACCTGCATCTAGACTCAGTTGTCAACAATATGATGAGCCAGAAACCAATGTGAATAATAAAGCAGATCATTATGGAAAGAGACGCGTCTCTTGAGCCTCTTCCTAAACACCAGCAACAACTTAACGTTGCAGATTTCAGGAGGCAGCAAATTCCCAACGCGGGGACCGAATATGGAGAAACACCGGTCTCCGCCATAAGCAAAATGAGAAGGAGGAACTGTTTGGAGATTTTGACCCACAGATCTTCAGTTGCATTGTAGTATTTCACTGAAAGCATTTTGATAATAGATTTACAATTCATTACTGTAAATCCTGTGTCTTTTACACTAGATTAAGCAAATTTGTAATAACTATCCCTTGGAGGGGATTCAACGATACACAATAAAACCTGCCAGGAACCAATAAACCATTAAGTGGATCTTTGATGGCATAGGCTATTGCAATTTTGTGCATTTTTGCATAGGCACATTTGTGTAAAAAGGTCAAACAAAAGTGCTGTTTGTATTTGTTCACAAAGTCGTCAGTCTGGCGTATTGACTGTGTAATATTGGCACCACTCTGGTACCCCAGAACAGATCTGTGCCCTTTGCGAAAGTATTTACAACCTTTCCTGAGGAATGTGTGCAGGTGATGCTTATGTCATCTTTGGCAGTCACATCCGGTTCAAGGATGCCTTTGGAATGGAGGGGAGCTGAACCACACTGTACAGGACACTCCCTGTGGGGACTGCACTGTAGGCGAAGCCACTCCTTAACAAGCAGTGTAAAAGGGGAAGAAAAGGACCTACAGTAGAACCCTAGGATGCCCTCATTACAGAGGTGGCAGGTTCAGCCAAAGGAGCACCTGAGGGCACTTGGCCCTTCAACCTAGTGGCAGGAGGAAAGAAGCTACAACACAAGAGTTGTCCCTTGCTCCTCTGGCTCTAAAGGGATAGTGGTACAGGATGGATCTACTGTAATGGCTGGAGTGATCCATTCCATGCTCTCCTGGTGGTGGTTTATCATGGAGGCCCAGGGATCTGTTCGCCCTCCCTCACCATGGTTTTGGGGGTGTTTACACAGAGTATGCCATGACCAGCCAAGAATAGGACTCCACAAACTCCACAAAGTTGCCACAAACTCACCTTGGCACATCAACAAGGAGCAGACCATGGAGAAGATACCCATCCAGAACAGCCACATCCTGCCAAAAAAAATAATTAATCAATTAGTCACAGTGCTCTGTCCAGTCTACATACAGACGCTACCGCCGCGCGAAAGCAAATACTGGACATTAAGGTAAGAAAAGTAGAACGCAATGAAGATTGAAGAGACATACAAAATAGCATCTGAACCGGAGCCAGCCCTAGTTCGGGGCAGTTGTAGGAGTCTAAATAGGGTGCCTGCAGCATGTGGATCCACATTGGCCTTAAAACATCAAGTCTAGCTCACTGTGCATGAAAGTGGGGCACCAAAACACCCCTTTGCAAGAGATGAACTAAATCCTTGCCCTGGCACTGGCCCCTGCACACCAAGACTTACTAGTGAAACAATAGCAAAGTCAGTCCCCAGATCACAGTGAGCACTGAATAGCCAATGAAAGTATATTTATTTATTTATTTTATTTATTGTATTTGTAGGTAGCGCCCAGACCCGGAGGTATCACAGTGCTAAGTGAACGCTACAGAGTAGATAAGTAGTTACTACAAGACAGGCAGGTTACAGGTCTGGCATTGGTTACACATGTTTGTTAACAGTGTTGTTTTTCGCAAGAGTGAGTAGGCAGGTTCATCTTGGATATACAGGCAAGTTACAGTACCTTTTTGTTTTTTTTTTTTTCTTTAAAACATATCTTTATTATTTTCATTGGACATAAACATAACAATAAAAGGGAACTTTGTACCAACATTACCACCCCAGCTCTCCCTCCCCCCTCCCGCCCCGGGACCGCGTGGTCTGCTTCGTGGTTTTCTTTATGCGTTGAAAATGTCCGTGACCTTTATGTTGTGTGGGCACCATTGTTCCATAAAGTCTGACTGCAGATGTTCCTGGACCCCACCCCATTCTTTGGTGAACCTGTCCTTAGTGCCTTGGATTATGTGAGTGACTTTTTCCATTGCTAGCTGCGCCCATACTTTTTGAAGCCACATAAATATTAGTGGTGTATCCTTCTTTTTCCAGTTTTGGGCGATTGTTGTCCAAGCCGCGATGAGAAGGCCCATAAAGCTTCTCCGTTGTGCTTTCGTGTATCTTCTTGTAGTGTCATCTCTCATGCCACACATCCATACGCTTTCATCTAGTTGTCCCACATTTGGAAATATCTTGCCCATTTCTCCCTTAACCTCTTCCCAGAACGGCACTATTCCTTTGCAGTCCCACCAGATGTGTCTCCACGTCCCCACTTCTCCGCACTCCCTCCAGCAGAGATTAGATGTTCCTGGGAACATGGTATGCAGTCTCTCGGGCGTGTAGTGCCACTGAGTCACTATTTTGATCCACATTTCTCTCATCTGCACCGCTCTTGTCAGTTTGGGGATTTGGGCCCAGATGTCCTCCCACTGTTTTCTCATGAGTTCCCTTCCCAACGTTTTATCCCATTTGCGCATATATGCCCATTTGATCTCTTCGCCTTGTTTGTTTATAAAGTGGTATAGAGTCGATATCCACTTCGTTGCCCCTGAGTTGGTTGTGATGTATTTCTCAAATGGGGTTAGGGTTCTCGTAGCCGCCCTCGCTATTACGGGAGTTTTTAGCCAGTGTTTAAGTTGTTCATAACTGTATCTATTCCGTGTGGTTCTTTTTGGGAGTGTGAGGCATGATTCGTATTGAATAATTTCATTGTTGTGGAACATCTCCCCTATTTTCGTTATTCCCTCCTCCTCCCAGCTGTCTGATGCACCCTGCTCCAGCCCTGGCGGAAACTGCGGGTTCCTCCATATGGGTGTGAATGGACCTAATGTGTTGGTCATTGCGCCCTTTCTTGTTTGGGTGTCCCATGCCTCCAGGGTCGTGCTCATTATTACGCTGAACCCTATGTTGGGATCTCTGTGCTGTTTCTGCTTCCAAAGTAGTTCCACTAGTGGGGTTCTAGCCACCGCCCTATCTTGTGCTGCCCATAACTGTTGTGGGTCTTCTCCCAGCCATTCCCGGAGCACCTTAAGTTGGGCCGCTTGGTAGTATTTTTGAAAGTGGGGCAGTGCCATCCCTCCTTCCCTAGTTGACGATGTTAGGACCGCCCTAGAGAGCCTCGGAGTTTTCCCCTTCCACACAAAAGTTGAGACTACCCTCAGGAGTGTCTTGAAGAAGGAGCGGGGGATCCCCACCGGCAGGGCTTGGAAGTGGTATAGGAGCTTTGGGAGAATGGTCATTTTTACCGCCTGAATTCTACCCCACCATGATATCAGCAATGGGTTCCATCTTTCCATGTCTCTTCGAGCGTTTGTGAGTAGCTGCGGGTAGTTTTTCTTGTACAGTTGGTCTACCTTGTATGTGAGAGTGATTCCCAGGTATTTGATACCCTCCTCCGCTATTTTGAGGTTGTGTGCCCTTGCTTCTCTCTTGATTCTATCCCCGTCACCTGCCAGTATTAGAATTTCTGATTTGTTTTTGTTGATTTTTAACCCCGAGATGGCCCCGAAGGTTTCTAGCTCTCCCATTGCTGCGGCCAGCGATCGGTCCGGCTCCTCTAATGCCAGCAGCATATCGTCCGCATAGGCGGTAATCTTGTGTTGCATGCCTGCCATCTCTATCCCCTTGACATTCGCTGCTTCCCTAATTTTTATCAGTAGGGGTTCTAGGAATATAGCATATAATAGGGGAGAGAGTGGACACCCTTGTTTTGTTCCCCGGGATATGTACACCTTTTCTGATACCTCCCCATTGATGGCCACTCTGCAAGTTGGGGCGTTGTAGTTTGCTTTATTTAATTCTGGCTATGAAATGTTCCCCAAATCCCATTCTTTGGAGTGTCTTAAATAGTATGGACCATTCCACCCGGTCGAATGCTTTTTCTGCATCCAGTGCCAGGAGAATTGCCGTGGTTCTCTTTATACCAATCTTTTCCACCAGATGGATGACCCTTCTGAGATTGTCGTGTGTTTGTCTCCCTGGGATAAAACCTGATTGATCTTGGTGAATTAAGTTTGGGAGAAGCGGGGAGAGCCTAGCTGCTAATATCTTGGTGTATATTTTGGCATCTATATTTATCAGTAAAATTGGTCTGTATGAGGCCGGGCAAGATGGGTCTTTCCCTTGTTTGTGGAAAACCAGGACCTTCGCTTCGTTCATGGTGGGGGTCACATTGCCACTTTCTTTAAAGGAGTTCAATAGCTTGGTTAGAACCGGGGTCAATTGATTCGCATATTTTTTATAAAATGGGGCTGTATAGCCATCCGGGCCTGGGGCTTTATTTTTCGGTAGTTCATTTATAGCTTTTCTAACTTCTTCCTCCCTTATGGGGGCTTCTAGGGCCTGCTTGTCTGCCGGTGAAATTTGCTGGAATGTGAGGGAATTTAGATATGTGTCTTGTGCGTCTGCCTTCGGTTGGTCTGTGGTATATAATTTTTGGTAGTATTCTCTGAAGACTTCCCCTATGTCTTGTGTGCGTGTAAAATGTTCCCCTTTCATGTTTGTGATATTTTTGATTGTTATGTCTTTCTGTTTGGCCCGTAATTGTCTCGCCAGCATCGTATCTGCTCTATTCGCTTTAATGTAGTACCTTTGTCTTAGGTATAAAAGGCTCCTTTCCGCTCCTTTTGTGCGCAGCATTTCTAGCTGGCCCTGCGTGTGTCTAAGAGTCCTCTGGAGTTCCCTGGAGGGTTGTGACAGTATTTTCCCTTGTATCTCAGTAATTGACCTTTCCAGTTCTTTTTCCCACAACGCCCTCTGTTTCTCCTTCGCTATTTTCAGTGCCATTAGTTTCCCTCTGATCACTGCTTTGAACGCCTCCCAAACTGTGGAGATAGAAACCTCCCCTGTGTCATTGTCCGTGAAGTATTCTTCTATCATTCCCTTTATGGTGTCCCCCGTGACCTTGTCCTGGATTATGTCCTCCGGCAATCTCCACCTCCACAGACCTTTAGATTTCCCCTGAAGTTTCATATCGAGCCACAAGGGTGCGTGATCCGATAGTGCGATTGCCCCTTTTTCCACCTCCTGGATTCTGCCCATGAGGCCCACCGATGCCCAGAGGTAGTCGATTCGTGACATCGAGTTGTGAACATGTGAGAAGTAAGTGTACCCATTTTGGTCCCCCCTGAGTTCCCTCCATACATCACTCAGGGCCATTTGGTCCATTTGCTGCTTTAGTCGTTTTGATGGGGTCCCCTGGCTATATGCCCCTCCTGTGCTTCTGTCCCTTTGTGGGTCCCACGCCATATTCAAATCTCCTCCCAGGATCACTTCCCCTCTTGCAAAGGATTCTAATTTGTCTAGGGTGTCTCTTAGAAAGCCGTCCTGTCCCACATTGGGCGCATATACTGACGCTAGGGTGATCCTCTGCCCCTCCAGCAGCGCATTTGCGAACGCATACCTCCCCTCCTTATCTGAGATGGAGTTCTCCAGTACGGCGTCCCTCCCGGTCCTCATTGCTATGATGACTCCCGCCCTCTTGTCTGTGGCATTAGCTTGGGCCCATATTGTATATCCCCTTATCCTTGCCCTTTGTTTGTCTCTTGCTCTTATGTGCGTTTCTTGTAGGAGAAGGAGGTCCGCCCCTTCCCTTTTGAGTAATTTCTCCAGTTTCACCCTTTTTGTAGGATGATTCATCCCTCTTATGTTATAGGTCACTATGCGTATCTTCCCCATTTTGTTAGGTATAGGTTCAGAGTGTTTGACAACCCTTCCTTCACCGCTGCCCACTGTCTGTTGTCCCGATCCCTTTTTCCCCGCCCTCTTGACACCCACCCCCCTCCCAACTGGTAACTAGAACTGAACCAAACTTGTTGCCCCCGAGTAGGGCCAGGGTTCCTACTGATGCCCAGACGTTGCGCCCGAGGCTCCCTGCCCTCCTTCCTCTCGGGGGCTGAGTGTGTGGGGGCTCCTAAACCCCACATAATGGTCTTATCTTACCAGATTCCAAGCCGGAAGGTCCCTCCCGGGCCGCCTTCTTCAGTTCTTGTACAGCTGCTGTGTTTCCTCTCGCCCCCTCACCAGAGTTTGGTGCGATGTAGCTTGTCACCCTCTGTTCTCTCTGTGTCTTTCCTCTTTTCATGTCTACTTCCCACGGCTTTCTCTTCCTTTGACTGGTCTGTTGTGTTTGATCGTTTCCCATCCTTTAGGTCTTCTCCTTTGCTCTCCGCTGGGTGCCGCATGTTCCCCGTCCTCCGTATCACCCTGTAGGTCCAGTATGCTGAGGCCTTCTTCCCATGTGGTTGCTCTCCGCTGTTTCCCTTCCCATGTAAATGTCAGCCCGAAGGGAAAGGTCCACTTGTATCGGATTTGTTTCGCCTGTAGGGCCTTGACTAGCGGTGCCATCGCCCTTCTCTTCTGCAGTGTAGTCAGTGCCAGATCTTGGTACAGTTGTATTTCTTGACCGTTCATTCTTATGTGGTCCATATCTCTGGCTTTCCTCAGGATTTGTTCTTTTTGTGGGTAGGAGGTAAGTGCCACCAGGACGTCCCTTGGCCTCTCCCCTGGTGCCCCCGATCTTTTTGGGCCGACCCTGTGGACTCTGTCGACTCCGATTGTGTCTGGCTCTGCTGCATCTACGATATTGCTGAACACTTCCTTAACTGCCGACATGAGATCTCTGTCCTGTACTGTTTCCGCCAAATTTTTGATGCGGATGTTGGAGCGTCTGGAGCGATTCTCCAAATCCTCGCACTGTATCTCATGATTGTGGGTGAGTCTCATCAAATGTTCCTGTGTTTCACTCATCTGCTGCGTTTCCTCATCTATCCCCTGGAGCGTTCTTTCCAGTGTATCGGTTCTTTCCTCTAGTTTCGCTACATCGATCCTCAGGTCTTGGATCGCTTGTTTCATGTCGTTTTTCATCGTCGTGAACTGTTCCTGTACGGAGGACATGAATTTTTCCTGGAGTTCCTGGAACCATGATTGCATGTCTTCCCTGGATGGGGGTTGTACTGGGTTCGCCTGTGCCATTTCTTCCCTTTGTTGATTGTCTTGCGTCTTCCCCTTCGCTTGCGGTGTGGAGTCCGACGACCACAGTTGTGGGATATTTGCGCCTTGCTTTGCGGGGAGCGGGGTCTGCTGGGAGGCACAATTTTTACTTTTTGCCCTTGACATGTTATGGATGGCTCTTGATATATGAGAGGGCTTCTTATGGTCCCCTGTGTGCTTATTGGTGGTTTCCCGGGGTGTGCGAGGGTTTCTGTGAGTCCCCTGAGTGATTAGTGCTTGCGGTGCCACCCTGGAGCAGCTGGGCTTCCTATGTCTTGTTGCTGGATCCACTCGCCCACTGGTAGAGTCCCCTGTAAGTGGGGTCCTAATCCAGTATTTCTTTTCCTAGGGAGTCTGTGGAGATTGGTTATCTCCCTGCTGCAGTTGGGAGTGCCTGCGCCTGGGGAGATCCCTTTGCTTAGGTGTTGTTTCCCTTCCCTCGCACTGCTCTGGTCCCTTCTGGGGGGTGGGGGTCTTCCTCGCCTGGTCTTTATGGTCTCCGCTCCCTCTCCCCCGTCCTTGGTGCTCACCCGCTTTCTCTGCTTCGGCTCCTTGGTCCTGGGGCGTTCGCTCGTGGCTCGGGGGCCCTGTGCCCTTGGTGCCGGGCCTCGGGCGTCTTTCTCTGTGACTCCCTTTCCCTCCTCCGCGACGGCGCGGGGGGAGGGGGGAGAGTTGATTGCTCCGTTGCCCGCTGTTGTTGTGATGCCGCCCGTAATCCTATTCCCTCCGGGGGGGGGGCGATGTCTCCGCGGTTCTCCCGGGGGGGGTAGGGAGTCTCCCCCACCGCCTCTGTCCCTTCTACCCTAGCGTCGCTGCTAAGGTCCTGTCCCCTCCGCTCCCCTGCGTCGGACCTGTCGGCCCGGCGGCGGGAACCTCCCGGAGGGGGAGGGGTGACTCCTTCGAGGTTGCCGTCCTCGGCGTTCGATGCCCCGCGATCGTGGTCCCTATCGTCCGGGGCTTGCTCACGGGTGGCGTTGGGTGGTGCGATCCTCCTGTGCTGCGCTGCCTGCTTCGTAGTGTGCGTATTTCGGCGGCCCGGTACGAGCGCGGCTTAGTCGCGACTCGTCCCCGCGGCGGCCATCTTGGAATCCCAAGTTACAGTACCTTTAAATGTGTATAGCTCTTATCCAGAAGTTCAATCGGATCCATAACCCCTGAACACGAGCGAAATGCTGGGTAACATGAATTAGAATAAAATGAGCTATGATGATTTAAAGATTCCTGTTAAATATCCATGGTGTTCCAGGCCGGAACATCCAGAAACCATGGATACATCAAGACTGGTCCGTGGTCGGAATACTAGGATCTCGCACCGTTCAAACACTTCAGAACTATCGGTGGATCTCCATGATGGATACATTTTAAGTGGAGCAACAGAGGATATGCTGGCAGATGTGTTTCAACTTCTGGTCTTGTAGCGAAGAGGTTTCCGGTGCATTACTTATGCTGGGCCCCTACGCAGAAATGTCGATTCACATGTGGGTGTGCCCAAAGGTGGGTGCCAAGCCCTGGTCCAAGAAATAACTCACTGATGGTGCCCGAAGAGTCTGAAACATATCTGGGGCCACTTCTGGCTTTGTCCACAAGGAAGGGGACCTAGCGGTTTGGGCTGGACTGACCCTTCCAGCCGATTAGAGGGGAACCAAAACAATCAGCAAATGGATATCACTCCCCCGCCCCACCTTGTGTAACTGGCAAACAGGCTATTATAGCTATTGTCATTGGGTGGCTCCAAGGGTTCTATGCTGAAATACTGAATTTAAAATAACGAGGCTGAAAAGGGTGATGTTTTTGTTTGAATTTCGAAAATGCCTTTTTGTTCTTTTGCACTTTAAAAAAGATTCAGGGGTAACCTCCCACAACCCTCCCCCCACATTCCTCCTTCCTTATTGTATTCCCTTACCCCCAAATCATATATTTTCTGCTTAAAATAAAATATACAGCCCTCTCCCTTGCATTTTTCATTTCTTCTTACTCTCCTAATGCTCCAGACACCCCAACATAGAGGTTTGGGCTCCTCGGAGGACTCCAATTCAGCTGGAACTATATTGCTTTCGCTCCAGCATGGTGAGGGTTTTGTATGCATGCAGCAATACAGCCTGAACCTGAACCATATGGGCAGGAGAGCACTAATCAAAGAACTCCTAATCACTCAGCAATTCAGTAACACATGATATGTGAATGAAGTTCAAGATACTTTGCGGTTCTGTTTCAGGTGGTTTAGTCTCAAGTCAAATGAGGCACCTGGGGACGTATAACCTGACTCTGCCACCTACATTAGCCCGAGATACAAGGGTAACAGGTCCATCTTGGGGTATGTATGGACGCCCCCCGGTGCAAGGGGGGGGGGGCAATCAGGTAAGTACAGCCCCAGGAAACTTCCCTCCAAACTTCCCACAAAACCTCCCTCAGGAGGGAAGTAATATTCCACCCTCCAACTTAAGTATCTTCCCCAGGTACCCTCCAAACCCCCACTTTCAGAACAAACCTCCTGTCTCTCCCCGCTTTCAGGACACTAGACCCCCAAATCAGGGAGAAGGGAGACCAAGGATGGAGGCTACCAGGGAAACCCTCAATACCTGAGCTAGTCCGGGAGAAGGGACAGCTACCCTTCCCGAGAGCAGCAAAGGTATGACGCTAGACCCCCAAACCAACTAGAGAGGATGTTGCAACTGGAGCGCCAGGCCCAAAGTCTGACCCAAGACCTGAGTCGCATGTTGAGGGCTCAGCAGAACCCTACCCAACCTAGGGAACAGAGGGTAAGTAGGAGAAACCAAGGAACAAAGAAAACCCAATTCGTGGAGGAGGTCCGCATCATCTAGTTTGAAGGGGAAGAATCCCTGGAGGATTCAGGGAAGAAAATCTTCTCTTTCAGGGATAGGGGGATTCCTCCAAAGGATAAATGGGTCCCAAAAAACCCTAACTCAGACTGGGTAAGTATGGGAACTGACCCAGATCCACCAATTCCTGAACCTCATCTATGTCACCCAGATGACTCTGAAATCAATGAGGGATCCTCCCCCCAAACCGTTTCAAGTGACTGTCTCCAGGAAAAGGGGGACAGCAGAGAATCAGGGGAAAAGGGGGATTCTGAAATCCCACAGATATATGTATGCCAAATTTGTGTTACAGATTCCCGGACTCCGACACAGAAAACCGCCCAAGATCACACAGTGTGGGAGTACAAAATAAAGAAATTAGCTGCCAGATTGGCCCAAAATGCACATTTCTTTTGCCCCCTTGAGGAGAGAGAGAAGGCAGATTATATGTCTCCATCAAGGTACAGGGCCAAGGTGCATTTTTAGCGCTGGTGGATACAGGTTCCCAAGCCACCCTTCCGTCCAAAAAGGCATTTGACCAAATGAATTCAGGAAGGGGGAGAGTGACCAAATTCCCCTCACACCTCTTCCTGGACAACTCCAAAACTTCAACGGAAATTACATTTCCGTCGAGGGGACTGCGGACCTGGAGATAAAAATTGGATGGCATAGGGTGAAACACCCGGTGATAGTCGTCACTCCAGAGGGCACACCTTGTCTATTGGGGAATGACCTCCTCCGAAGTTTGTCAGCCCTGATAGACTGTATGAACAAGGTCCTCTGGACACAGACTAACCGGCCAATAACACTGAGACAAAGCACCAACTATGTGAGTCTACGTGGCACATGCCACATGGTTGATCAGCTATCTGACCAAATCGAATTCCACTTTAGGAACAATCGAGTCCCTGACATCACAGTCATATCTGTAGGAGAACAAACTGGTGATGGGAACCATTCTCCATTTTTTAACCTTCCTCCCAGTTTCAAGTGGCATTCCACAGTAGAAGGAAATACCCTGAAATGTTATACCGATCCACAATGAGAAGAAAACCCAAATCCCATGATAAGAGATGATGAAAAGCCAGCTCAAGGTTTGGCTGATATCCACAAAAAGGGTGAACAGTTGTTTCTCTCCATTCAGGTAAATAAGGATGGGAGCCTGTTCTCACCAGAGTATGCCTGAACAATGGCAAAAGCTTAATCAGCGAAGCGTTAGTCAAAAAACTCCCAAAAGATCAGACCATTCCCACATTTAAGTTGATTGATACGAGGGAAATGGGCCTGGAAACTCCAAATTCCAAACATCTCCTGCCTAGCAGGTGCATGCTAAAAATGTCCATTGGCAACAAAAGCACAGATCATAATTGTTGGATTGTGAGAGATGTCCCCTCGGCATTTTACTTGGGCAGAGACATTTTTAATCGATTCGCAATTAATTTGGACCCAATTAATTGCAAAGTCTGTTCTCGATTGGGGGGGTAACCCCATGGGCTTTGACAATCCTGAGAAAGCATTTTGGTCAGCCCAATTTCTGCCATATGCAGTTGAAGTTCAAACTCGAGAAGAGGTCACAGTCCAGGGACTGGTACGACAATTCACAATTTCTCTAAAAATTAAGCGAGGACAGAACCTCAAAAAACAGGATGCTTATATAAATTTGAATTATCATCTCCAACAGCAATGGCTGTATTTGAACCCGACACCGCTAGTTAGTTGACCTAGAACACGACACCATTCAAATATTTGTGGATAACAGCGACCCTAGGAGTATCACTCTGGGCGCAGACAACTTTATTGGAATGGCGGTTGATGCCCAACATTTCTCCATTGACTTAGGGAATGAGATCATGGGAAAAACTCCAAATGACTAACCTCTGTGATGACAACATACCTCCAGAAAAGGTTTTCACCCAGCAAGGGTGGAATTTCTTGGTGTACTCTTCCTGCCCTTATGGGGGTGGGCGGAAGTAACCTACGACATCAGGAAGGAGGAGGTGGTATTTCAAGTCAACGGCGACTGCCTCCCCTCCTTCAAACCTCCTGTCCAGGCCAACACCATAACAAGAGATCTTTCCACGCAACTGGAGGATACCACAAAAATTGCAAGGCTTCAGGTAGATGGTTGGGCAATAAATCAACCACGCTGGTGCCTGCGAGACCGAGGAGCAAAAGCAGAAGCGGAAACAGGTGTTTTGGGATTTTCAAGAGTTCTTTGCTGTGGACTTGTATGACTGTGGTCGCACCAAGATACATTGAACCTGCATACCAACAGACCCTGGGATGGCCCCAATGTTTGTAAAGCAATACTGGTTGCCCCTCGCGCCTATGGAGTCACTCACGGAGATCAGCATTAACTTAGAATCCCAGGAGATAATCAGTCCAGTCCACAGTACCTTTAAAAACCCCAGTACTGGGGATACTAAAACCCAATGGTGACGTTGCACAGACCTTAGTGAGTTAAACTAACGGGTCCACATGTCGAGATGGCCACTTCCCTGCATCGATCAGGGACTGGCCCAGATCCGAAGGTGTATACCACCACTGACCTGACCAATGGTTACTGGACAGTACCCGTGAGTAGGGAAGACCAGTACAAGCTTGCCTTTACCTTCAGGGGGCCGCAGTACACGTGCACCCAAACCCCCTTTGGATACATAAACTCCGGCAATTAATTTAACATCTTTCTACACAAGGCCATGCCCGACTTAGGTGAAAGGGGAAACCTAGCCTATGTAGATGATGTTTTAATCCAAAGCTCAAATGTGGAGGAACACTTAGCTGGAATATGCTATGTTCTGACCAAGTTGAATGAAGCCGGAGCAAAACTGTCCTTCCAGAAGGTGCAGTGGTGTAAGACCCACGTGAACTTCCTAGAGCATTAAATGACCCCCGAGGGTCTCAGTCCTCAGGCAAAAAAGGTGGAAGCCTTACTGTAATTGAAAGACCCTACGACTCTGCGTGAACTAAGAAGCCTTCTTGGACTTAGTCATTATAGCAGCAAGTTCATAGAGGACAACGCAGAGATCACAAGACCCTTGGTCCATTTACTAAAGGCCGGGGTCAAGTGGGAACGGGGTCCAGAGCAAGCCGAGGCAGTATAACAACTCAACAGAAGCCTTTCCCAAGCGCCTTGTTTGGCTTACCTCATCAAAAACAAGGAGTTCTTCTTGGAGACAGAGTTCTCAAATACTTGCTTGACAGCAGTATTATACCAGAAGCATGACAAGGTCAACAAAGTAATCTCGTATGCGAGTAAGATTTTGTCCTCTGTGGAGGAAAAATTCAACAATGGTGAAAAGGCACTCCTGGCAACGGTGTGGGCATTGAAGAATTACCGCCCGTTGCAATATCTCTAAAGAGACCGAATACGAACAGGGAATGTGAGTAATTCTAGAATTACTTCCTGGATTTTATCCATGCAAGGCTTTCCTGTGGATGTCAGATATGGCCAAAACAAAAGAATCCCCTCGTGCAAGGTTTGGCGGACTTGCATGATTGTGCTCAAGAAAACTGTCTTGAGGACGAAAGTCTAAAAACCCAAGACAACATGGAGGTGTACCTGACTTCCCCACACAAAGTCTATGAGGAAGACACGTGCCAGGGGACACCCACAATGTATGTGGACGGGTGCCCCTACCATGTTGACAACGGGGAAAAAACTGGTGTTGGGAATGCCTGGGTGAATGATGCCCCATGGCCCTATGCTGGGTACAAGATCGGTCCCCGAAGTAGTCAGGTGGCAGAGTTGATGGTGGTATAAACCACTAAAACCGGTCGGCTTACAACATGACAACCCTATCGAGTGAAATGGAAAATATCACAACAAAGGGTTTTTCTTTATCCTCCTGTGAAGACACGGATAGAAAGATACAGTAAAAAAAAAACTCTACTAGGAAACCCTAGCAATTGAAAAGGAATCACACATACTGCAAAGAGTATATGCAGCAGTGTGCCCTCATCAATGGTACTCTAACGAGTAGCACACCACATAATATGAGAGGACTACCACTCCCCCTTCTTTTGCAAGATTACCCTGTTTTTCAAGTTTAGTTCTTTGTTATTAAACTGTTTTTCTGCTAATCATAGAATCCTTAATAAAACCCAAATTTTTCACTGATTAGCAGACGACACAAAGCTATTACTTAGTTTTAGCATGTGTTTTTAGCCATTTACAACTCATCCTGTCACATGTGTCCCTGACCCCCCCTTGGGTCATCCTACATGTCCCGCCACCCTTTGACAAGGACCGAACAGGCTGAGTAAGGCAAGATCAAAATAAAGAGCAACACATGGTGATGCATCTGAAAAATGTTATTAATAATTTTTTAGAGTTGATGGTGGTACATCAAGACATCCTCACTGCTGTGCAACACCAACTCAACAAACTGGTCATAGTCACTGATTCAGATTATGTCAGGAATGGGTTCGTGGAACACCTGATAAATTGGAAAAATCGAGGCATGCTGTGTGCAAACAACAAACCACTCAAGCATGGGAAATTAATACAGCCCATTGATGATCTGGTCACCACTAATGAGATGACCATCTACTGGAAAAAGATGAAAGGTTACTCCAGAATAGAGGGACCAGACAAAACCGGAAATGACTTGGCTGACCAGTTGGACAAAACCGGATCCATCCATGGGGATCTCATAGAGTCCCTGTTGGGGGAAATCGCTGCTGTCACCAGGTCCCAAACACTTGCCCAAAATGAACTCTCAACTGCCCAGTGGAGTAAGGAAACCCCAGATGTTGATTTGATTACGGCACAAAAAGGGGATCCGATTATTGGGAAATGTTATCAACACATTGAAGACCCCATGAATTTTCCTCTGACCGAATCCGATTACATCGGTAAAAGAGGATCTCCGGATGTTGATGAAGTTTTCCAAAATGTTCCGAATCCAAGACGGTTTGTTGGTACGGAGATCCTTCTCTGGATGTTACCAGTGGGTGGTCCCTACCTCATTCCAAAGCCTGATGTTAAATCACGCCCATGACGCGGCCACAGCCGATCATAGGGCGTTTCATACAACTTTGGAAATCTTGCAAGAGATCGCAAATTGGCCACACATGGGTCAGGACCTTGACCAATACTTGAAGGGGTGTCTTGTGTGTGTGCAATTCCAGTCAAGTTCCCTCACACACAGAGCTCCCCTACAGAAAAGGGGAATGACACTGCATTGGTCAGATTTGCAAGTAGATTTCATCGGGCCCGTGATTCGCTCCTCTAGAGGAAACAAGTACATGTTAACCATGACATGCTTGTTTACCAAGTGGGTGGAGTGTCTCTCGGGCCCATATTACAAGGCAGAAACAGCAGCTGCCCTGATGATCAATCACATCTTCTTGCGCTTTGGCCTTCCCCAAAGGATTGAGTCGGACCGAGGAAGTCACTTTACCAGTGAGGTGATGACAAAGATGTGGGAGATACTTCGGCTAAAGAGAAAACTCCACATTGCCTACTGCCGAGCCTTTAGTGGGGGAGTTGAGAGGTACAATAAAAGTATTGTGGGCATCCTAAAGAAATCGGTGGCGGACTATGGGCCTAGTTGGGACATCCAACTACCGCTTGTCCTGATGGCCATCAGGTCTACACCTTCTGCAACAAAAATGTCTTCATTCAAGCTAATGACTGGACGTAAAATGGTGCTACCTCAGCATCTGCTCTACATAACTCGAGCAAACCCTCACCAATGTGTCCACGAACATGAATACATTAAGAATTTGCGAAAACACCTTCAGCATGCCTTTGCGTACGCTCAGCGAAAATCTGGAAAAGTCGGCAGAGGGGATGAAAACCCACTACGATTTAAAGACCACTAGGAAAGAATACCAAGTAGGAGACAGAGTCTACTTGTACAATTTTCAAAGGAACCAGACCAAAGAGCGGAAGCTCCTGCCCTACTGGCGCGGCGCCTTTGAAATTGTAGATAAAATCTCACCTGTCGCTTATAAGATCTGCATCCCAAAAGGAGAACTCACAGAAGGAAAATGGATCCACATCAATCAGTTGAAAAGCTGTCACCCCAGACACGCTTTGCGACTGATTGCTGAGCCAAATGAAAGTCGAGCAGAGGAACCATCTGAAGAATGAGAATGAAAAGGAAGGATGAAAATTCAGATGGAAATATATATATGAAGCAGTGAATCTAAATTTTAGATATATATAGCGTATTGGACATAGTATCAAAAATATTTTGATTTAAAACAAGCCTTGCATATTGTAATTGAAAATTGGAAATATACGTGTTGATATTATCAGTGAAGTATAGAATTACGATATTGTTTACTATGG
The DNA here is from genome assembly GCF_040938575.1 of Ambystoma mexicanum. NCBI lineage: Eukaryota > Metazoa > Chordata > Amphibia > Caudata > Ambystomatidae > Ambystoma > Ambystoma mexicanum. Next base: position 68,218,557 of record NC_090939.1, read on the forward strand.
CGTAAATGTATACAATATTGTACTCTTAAGCACTAGGCATTTTAACATGAGATTGAAATATGAGGCAATTGCATCAAACCCACATTTGATATCAAGACCATTCAGCACTTTATCTAAATGTTAGCTTTTGCATAAATCCCCTCCCCTTTTTCCTTTCATTATCTGACATTTTATGTTGCATTAAGATACACAAAACTGCCATTCCACCAGCTAATATATACAAAAAACAAAAAATCATTTGTATTATGATATGATGTCATCAGTAACTCAATATGGCTGCCAGGAATAGGCGATGGACGAAGATGGAAGTACAGGTCTAGTGGTTTTAACATGGGAAAGAGACTGGATTCAAACAGGAAATTCCATAAAATGTATTTGCAACAGGGTGTCAGTAGCAATCTGACGAAGCCCAGTTAAGGGTGAAACGCATTATTGTGACTCGCAGGTGTACTCTCGGCTGTCCACACACTATAAGAATAAAGGACGTTTTAAAATGGAAAAAACATGGCATGGCGTACTTTTTGAAGAGAAAGATGGAGGAGTGCCGCTGTAAACTGCTTTCTTGCAGTCTACATTGTTTTTCATTTGTATATATATATATATAAATATAAAACAGGGAGTCATTTACTTGGTGTTATTGTACAAATGAAGAAAATAAAACAATTTATAAAAAAAATATGAAACAGAAATGTCACGTTATAACTGTAGGTTGTTGTACATTCTTTGTAAATCTTCCAGGAAAAATATGTGTAAAAAGTACTGAAACTTTTTTTTAAATATTTTATTAGGGAACTAACCTCCTTAACTTTCAGCCTGGAGGTGAGAGCTGTGTCCGGTGAGAACCCCAGGGACCTGGAAGGGAAGGAAGAAAGGGATGCCGTGCCACACCCTCCAACCCAAAGATGAAAGGGGAGGCCGGAGTGCCAACTCCGAAAAAGAAGGAAGAAAAGGGGGTGCCATGCCATACCCCCCAACCGAGAGACAGAAGGGGACACTGGAGTGCCCATTCCCTGATGAAGGAAAATTACGTCTAAGGAAAGCCCACTCTGCCCTGCTCTTCCCCAACAAAGAGTCATGGAAGAACAGGGGGGGCAAGTGGGGTGCATTTAAAGGCCCCAAACAGTTCCCTTTCACATGAATAGGAGGCATTTAAACACTGCATAAAAAACAGCCTGGCTTTTGCTTTTGTTTTTCACGTAAAGTTAAAGAACCATGTGGATAGGGGCCTCCCTTTCATTACCAATGGACAAGCAGCAGTTTAATTTACAAAAGAAGGAGGAGTCAAAGATTCCCTGTCACGTGGAAAATAGGATTTTTAAACATTGAAAGCAAAAATGGCCTGCACATGTGTGGTATCTCGTCCTTGGGATTACCTCCCTGTTGCCAAGGATGAGATACCTCGTCCTTGGCACTTAAGGGGTTAATGAAACATAAAACGTTAGAAGGCATTGAATTACAAAATACCAAAATCACCAAAAAATGCCTTGTTACTGGGCGGGAAAACCCATGGCAGTTAAAAAGTAAAAATGAAAAACAAAAATCACTGCTCACAGAAAAATGTCAGGAAACAAAACATGATGTGCGGGTTGACAAAAGCAATGCATATAATGTTTCACCCACAAAACTCCAGTAACATTCAGGGAAAACCTGTTTCTGGCTGAGGGCAAAACGTCACACAGATAACTCCCACTTCCAGCAGGATGTCACATCCCCCATCTAATGACCCCCCGCCATAGAATTTTGTGCGGAAGGTGTTGAAAAGCCCACTGTTCCCCAGACTGGCTGGCTCTAAAGGCAGTTAAAGCAGGGACTTCAAGGGAAAGTCATCCTTGGCTGGAGCATGACTGAAAGGTGTGTAGACTGGGGCCAGCCACTTCAAAGAGCACACTACCAACTTCAAAGAGACTCAAAAAACCTCTGGTCACAGGCTGGCCCAGGGAGACAGATGGCGGTGCTGGATAAAGCAAACCTCCCATTTGCTGAACAGGAACACTCCCAGTTAATTTAAACGACTATCATCATTTAGGCATTTTTCGCAGAAACCATACTGTGGATTGATTTACTGTTTATACCATTTTTTATGTAATTTCCAGGTGATTTTGGGGATATAAAATGCATCTACCTGTGACTCTGGGGACTGTAATGGCCAGTTAGACTCAGTGGTCGAAGTGAGCGGGAGCGGTCGGGAGCGGTGCTCCTCTACTTTTTAAAATTACCTTTTACAGCTCCTATTCTTTTATTTTAAAAAGAAACTGTTCCGGAATGGTTTCGTTTTAAAATAAAAGTGTAGGAAGCAGTTGAAACTTGCCCTTTCAGTGCACTGCACTGAACGTTCCCTTAAACAGCAGGTGCAAGTGTTTGTGAGTGTGTATTGTGTGTGGAAGGGGACGTGATAATGGGGTTTGTGGGGAGTGGGTGCAGGCCAGTAGGGACCATAGCTCCACTACTTCTTTTCGTACACTTCGACCACTGGTTAGACTAGGTTTCTGGTTGATCTGAACATGTTCCAAATATGAGAGTTGGTGAAAAGGTAAAAAATGAAATTAGGGATATTCTTAATAACCTACATCTTCATAACTGTTGTGCATTTTATGGAAATGACAAAAATGTGCCACATGGTCATGCTACATTGTACGGATTTGGCAGTCAGCTTATCTAATCCTCCATGATCAGCTGAAACAGAAAATATGTTTAGTATGGCAGTTGCTAGTACAATTATGAAGTTGTGATACATAACTAGTTTTTGCCAAAAAAGTTGAAAGGAGAACAAAGGATGAGGACAAATGGAAATAGACATATGGTGCTCCGAACCCCTAAACCAAACCTGACTTGGGGCGGAGAGAGAGAGAGAGAGAGAGAGAGAGAGAGAGAGAGAGAGGAGTAATTGTCCAAGCAGGGATTATTGCTGGATACTTCCCCAAGATGGTACAATTGGTGATGTCACTTTTGCTATATAAGAGGGACTTCACTAAAACAGGAGAGACAAAAACCGGGGAGACATAAAAGAGAAATACAGGAGTACAGAGAGATGGCTGCTGAAACTTACCATCTGGCAGCTTTAAGGAGACACCAGAGGAGATTGCTGAGAGTGCTTCTGGGTGGAGCCGTCTATTTCTAGAAAGGCCTCCAAGCTGATTGGGTCCTGTGGTGGAGAGTGGAAGGCCATCTTTGAGAGTGGAGTGACCAGACCACTTCCCTATCTTTCCAGAGTGTCCTGAGATGCAGCTGGCTTTCCTGAACCTTAAACAGAGGCTTGCGATGCAAGTAGAACTAAGCCCTGGAAAACCAAAAGGTGGTAGAGTCTGTTTGCCTTGAATCCTTCCCCTTTATAGTGGGTGGGGAGGTGGGGCAAAGCTGTGTACATCCTTAGCCTATGTAATCAAAAATATTAATTTAATTAATTCCCCATTTGGCAGAACACTACGGGGTAAATTTTGTTAAAATTTGAAATTAACAAAGCTCACTTCCCAGTGTGCGCTGAAAACTATAGCCTATAATTTAATTAGGTAATCCTTGTTGTCCAGCTGACCCCGACTTCTTTAAGGAAGAGGGGTGTCATTGTTCTTAAATCAGTCCAACCCTTTTTATCCAGCTTCCCCAACAGAGGCCTTTCAGTAAGGGGGGACTAAAATTCAAAATTCCCCAAAGCATTTCAATTTTTCTTTTTTTTAAAACTTTGTTTATTGGCAGAAAGTTAAGACAGGCATACAACAGGGTACATTACAGTCATCAGGTACGATCGCACAACATCGAGCAACACACAGAGGCAGGGTACCTCCTCATTAGGAAGAACATTTAGCTTTTGGAGCAGCCCAGCTTGGGCAAGAGACACGAGTTAGTGACATGGTGTGGCGGAGCGTGTTTGGAGAGGGGAGGCCATCCTCTCCGCATCGTCTCTATTATTCAGATAGCTGCGGAATTCTGTCCACACATTTCTGGGTCGTGATGTAGGAGGCAATGACCCAATGTATTCCTCTTCACACAATTGAGTCCAAGTAAGGGCTTTAAGCCACATCGAGAAGGTAGGGGGGCTGTGCCTCTTCCAGTTTTGCAAAATACACCTTTTTGCGACAATGGCTCCAACATTCAAGAACTTAGACATTTTCTTTGCACCTTCCCCCTCCCAAATTCCAAACAGTAGTGCAAGTGGGTTCACCTCCACTGGGGCCTCTATTATTTCGGAGAGTGCCTCCGCCGCAGCCACCCAGAAAGCGTGAATCGCAGGGCATGCCCAGAACATGTGAATGTGGTCAGCGTCAGGAGATTTACACCTTGGGCATGTACAGGACAGGGCGCCAGCGAATTTCGCCACCCTAGACGGTGTGTGGTAAAGCCTGTTGAGGAATTTAAATTGAATGCAGCGGAATCTGGCGCTCAGAGAGACTGTGCGTGTGTGTGCACACATCTTCCTCCACAGACCCTGAGGTATTTCTATTGCAAGTTCCCCAGCCCACGCCTCCCGGGGCCTGAGAGACCCCAACACCTTCTTCCCAAGCTGCATTTTGTACAGAGTGGATAGTACCCCCTTGGATCCCGCAGAGTTCGCAATGTACTGGAGTTCGGGTGAATCAGGGGGTTTGTTTGGATACGAGGGCCACATGGCCCGAACCGCAGCTCGGAGCCTGTAGTACTGAAGCATCTCAAGGAGGGAGTTAGTATGTTCAGGGCGCCATGTTTGGGGGGTGATAAACTTTCCCTCTGGGAAGAGGTCCGTCAGGCCCCGGTAACCAAGTTGTTCCCAGTATTGGGAGAGGTGCCGGTCGTGTGTGGGGGCGAGTCCTGGAAACCGCCACAAGGGGAGCCACTTATAGTACGGGGGCAGCTTCTGCTCGGTGTGTAAGATAGCAGTCCAAGCCCTTATCGTGGCAGTCACCGGGTCCGCTTGGGCTTCCGTTTGGAGCCCGTGTTGCAGCAATAGGGTCATAATGTTAGTTCCCTCTCTGCCCATTTTTTCGAGTTTTACATGCGGAGGGGGTTTCTGAAGTACATACCAGTGGGAGGCATGCTGGGCCTGGGCCGCGTACCAGTACAGTTGTAGGTCTGGTGCCGTAAATCCCCCTTTATCATATGGAGCTGTCATGTGTTGCCACTTCATGCGGACCGACCCAGAGTGCCAGAGGAACTGGGCACACTCCGAGTGGAGCTCTTTGAAGTACTGCTTTCCGGGCCAGATCGGGACATTAGTAAAGACGTAAAGGAGCTTGGGGACCACTATCATCTTTATCAAGGACAGTTTGGCTGCCAAGGATAGTGGTAGGTGTCGCCACTTGGAGAACTTGGAAACGATGAGCTGAGCCGCAGCTTCATAATTGTCCTTTAGTAGGGCCTTTTTGGATAGCGACACCTGCACTCCCAGGTACTTGACCCCGTTCGGAGACCAGCGGAGGGAGTAATCACATGTCGGCTGTTGTGTCGCTGCAGTGAGGGGGAAGATTTCAGACTTCGAGTAGTTTATCTCAAACCCAGAGAAAGTGCCTATTTTGGTGACGTCTCTAATAATCTGGTTCAAGTGTGTGGAGGGATTTCTGATGTAGAGGAGGACGTCATCTGCGTATAGCGAGATTACTTCCGGATCATCAATTAACCGAATGCCTTTATTGGAGTGGCGCCCTCTAACATGGTCTGCCATGGGCTCGATGGCAAGCGCAAAAAGGAGGGGGGAGAATGGGCAGCCCTGGCGGGTCCCGCGGTGTAGTTTAAAGAGGGGGGAAGGAACAGAGTTTACAAGGACCCTGGCCACTGGATCAGTATATAAGAGCTTTATGTAGGAGAGCATGTTTGGGCCCACACCCATCTTCTGTAGCACCGCCCACAGGTATTGCCATGCGACCATGTCGAAGGCCTTCTGGGCATCGAGAGTTACAACCACCGCATCAGCGCTCGGGTCAATCCTGGACATTACGTTAAATAGACGGCGGATGTTGAGTGCTGTGGACCTACCCGGGATGAACCCGCTCTGGTCCGGATGAACCATGTGGGTCATAAAGGGAGAAACCTATTTGCAATTATTTTGGCGAAGATTTTCATGTCCGTATTAATGAGGGATAGTGGTCTATAGGACCCGCACTCTTCCGGGGGTTTACCCGGTTTGGGGATGACTGTTATTAAGGCTTCCCGTAAGGAGGGGGGGGAGGATGTGTAACCTGAGTGCTTCGGTCCAGACCCCGTGTAGTGCCGGTTCTAAGACTGCCACATGTTCCTGGTAAAACTCAGAGGTGAGTCCGTCCGGGCCGGGGGCCGTGTTCTTGGGAAGGTCTGATATTACCTGAACTATTTCTTCTAGGGTGAACGGGGCTTCAAGACACTCTCTGGTATCCCGGGAGATAACCGTCATAGGGATGCTTTCCAGGAGGTCTTCTAGATCTTGATCTGAGTGTCCGGGCCGGGGGCCATATAGCTCGGCATAAAAGGTAGCGAATATGTCGAGGATGGAGCGGTCAGACCATGCTTAAGTCCCCTTTCATCTAAAATACAATCGATCCTGGTCCAGCCGCCTTCTGCTCGCACCGCTCTGGCCAGTGTTCTACCCGGCCTGTCCCCCTCTCCATATCTGCAGGCAGCGACCGGACGGGCGTGGTATTGCACCTCCCTTATAGCATGTGACTCGAACTGTTCCAACTCAGCTCTGATCTCTGCTAGTATCTCTGGGGACGGTGTAGCAAGGTGTTTCTGCTCAAGGGCCTTGAGCTTAGTTTCCGAAGTGTTTAGGGATTGCCTAATAGCCTTCAGGATGCCTGCTTCTTTAGAGATGCACATCCCCCTGATATACACCTTGAATGCCTCCCACCTGACCCCCTCCGGTGTCTCTGACATGCTGTTATTTTCGAAGAATGCGGTAACGTCTGCTAGCATTTCAGCTTTGAATACAATGTCCGCCAAGGCGGCAGACTTAAAGAGCCACGCGGGACGTGTTGGGCCCTCATTGCCGATCAGGATCTGTAGCAGCAGAGGGGAATGGTCAGACAGCGTGCGTGCCAGGATCTTAGCTTCCGAGACCCTGCCCACCAGCCCTCCCGAGAGCAAAAACACATCGATTCGTGAGGAACTATCGTGTACAGTTGAGTAGAATGTATAGTCCCGTTCATGAGGGTGGAGGGTCCTCCATATATAGTGCAGATTAAGGGCATCCATATGTGCACGGAGTCGAGCCGCAGCTCGCGTCGTGGTTCTGCGGGTGGTTGTTGTTCTATCTAAGGTGTTATCGATTATCAGATTCATGTCTCCCGCCCATATGATAGGGATATCTGGGTATCTCAGTAGGATGGAGGCCACATTATCAAAGAACTCGGGCGAATCAGTGTTGGGCGCATATAAATTGACCAGTATGCAGTCTTCATGAGCCAAGGTGCAATGTAAAATAACATATCTGCATTCTGTGTCGATGTGGGACTAGTGGAGTGTGAAGTTTAGAGATTTATGAATAAGTGTCAGGACACCTCTAGCTTGAGTGGAATATTGAGTGTAATACCTATTGAGACCCCAGGTGTGTGCTATAGTGGACGATAAATGTTTCCGAGCGTGCGTCTCCTGCAGTAGGAGTACCTTAACCCCATGTCTCTGTGCATATGCCGCGATCCTTCGTGTCTTCGTGAAATTTGTCAGCCCCCGGACATTCCAGGACATCATCCTGACTGCCATGTCACCGGTTTACGGAACATCCCAGGTCAAGCATCTAGCATTGATTCTCATGATGTGTGCCGTCCCAGAAAACAGCTGCCACCCCCTGGAGCCGGTCCCAACTCCCCTGCCGTTTTGTATACAATCTACCCCAACTTCTGCCACCCCCTCCCTCACCGCCCTGCCCCAACCAGCAGTGTATGAAAACCCACCCAAACCTTGACCCATTGCACACCTTCCCCAACTTGGCGGCACCGGGAAACTAGCCCAACCGGGGCCAAAACACAAACATTTAGACTCAGAAGAAATTGCAGCCGCAGTGGGGGCTGCCGCTGCCGTTCTACCCACTTTTACTAGTATCAGTTACAATAACATCATATCTGACTGGACTTCAGCTGACAAGCAAATAATTTCAAAGAGAGGATACTGGAGCACTTAGATTCCACGGAACAAACCCAGTTGATACATAGCCGCAAAAGTATGTTTTACATCCCTAAGGTACGTTTATACACGATGTTGTATCACTATGCGGATCAAGGCTCAGTGTGTGGCGCCACAGGCATAGGATCTCCCTGTACATTCCCCTCACTTAAATGTGCTCACACTGCAGTGTTGCAGGGCCACTGGGAGCCCGCTATCCGACAGAGAGGGGGGGGTTCGGAGCCCGCCAGGGCGGCTCATAGTTCCTACACCACCATCCCTAGCACCCATTACAGGATATTACGGGTTTAGACCTTAGACGTCTTCCATCCGCCCCTCAGGAGGGTCAGCCGGCGGGATCTGCGCCTTGATAAACTTGACGGCCTCATCCGGGACAGTGAAAAAGTAGTGTTTGTTGCAGTGGGTGAACTTGAGGCGGGCAGGGAAGAGCATTGCATATTCAATTTTCCGCTCTCTCAGTAGCTTCTTCACTCCGTTGAATTGACGCCTTTCCGTCTGAACTGCCACCGAGAAATCGGGAAAGATTCTGATGACTTGTGAGTCCATCCTGAGTTCCCCTTTTTCCCTGGCCAACCGGAGGATATGATTCCTGTCCTTGTAGCTCAGTAGTTTTGCAATGATTGGTCTAGGGAAATCTCCAGGTTTGGGTCGAGGTGCTAGGGATCGGTGTGCCCTTTCCACGGTAAAAAACGGCGAGAGTGGCGGGTTGTCAAGGAGGTCCTTAAGTAGTTGTTCGACCGCCGTTTCCATGTGGCCCTTCAGCGCAGATTCGGGCACCCCCACAATGCGGACATTGTTCCTCCGGGACCGCGATTCCAGGTCATCACATTTGGCCTTTACCTGTTTCATGTCGCGGACAAGTTGTGAGACCGTGTTCTGTAGGGTGTGGACGTTGTCCTCGTTTGCCCCGATCCTCTGCTCAGTCTCGGCAATTCTGGTCCCATGCTGTTCGATCTTCGCTCTCATTGAGGCGACGTTTGCGTTGATGTCGTCCAGCTTTTCATGGAAGGCAGCAAAGTTTTTAGCCATGGATTCCATCATCGTGGAGAGGTCTGCCTGAGGGGGGGTCCTGGGCGCATTCCTCCTCTTCGGGTGGCGGAGAGGACGCCGCGCGCTCCGCTCTAGGCGGCAATTTTGCGAATCTGTCCATGGCGCCTGGTTTACCGTTAGGCCTCGGTTTACTGGGCATCGCTGTGGAGGGAGCACCCGCCCGGGTGCGCCCGATGACCACCTTAGGATGGTGCGTCGCCGGTGGGACGGAGATTAGACCACAGTTGTAGCTCTTAAGGCGCACGGGAACAGCAGGCGTAGTATCCTGTAGCCAGGCTGTGGGGGCACTAGTGGCGGAGGCACTATTTTGGGGCGATCCAGGAAGGGTAGTCGGTCGCCAGTTATATGGTATCGCCTATATGTGTCTATGGTTCACCAGCCGAGCAGGTCCGAACGTTGTGCAGCGCCGTTTGACTGGATGGGGGGTCCAAGATCTATCCGCACACCAGATTTTACATCACATTTTACAGATCCGGCTTGATGGAAGGTAGTGGCAAAGTGTCGTCCTCAGGCCGAGCGTTCGTGAGTGCGCCCCAGCGCGATGCAGGGGAGTGTTTGCGGGCCCCGTCAGACCGGAGGGAGCGAGGCCCAGTCCAGGTTTGTTCACCCACCTTGCAGCTGGATCCCCCACCGTAGCCCTCCAGGGGTGAAGATCCAGGATCGGGTGTGGCGGCCGAGAGCACACGCGGGCCGCCCAATCCGCAGCAAGTGGAGGCAATCCGGGCCTCCGGCACAGCCACCGCGTAGGAGGTATATTGGATGAGGGCCCGCCCAGGCCTCCGCCGCGCGGAGTAGGGGTGCAGTAAAGGAGCCCCACAAGGCCCACGGGGGGCGTCCCGGCAGGGGGCCGGGCCCGTCGCCGCCGGAGCCGGCGAGTGTCCAGGAGGAGATGGGGCGCCAATGGCCAGGAGCCCGATCCGCGGCAGCCGGAGCCGATCAGGTGTCCGGGGCCCGTAACCGTCCCGGGAACGGCAGCGGGGTGAGAGTCGCACAGTATGCAAGCCACAGCTGACGGGGCCCTCCGGGGGTCAGCGCCGTCCAGAGGCGCCTCGGAGCGGGGAGCCCAGCAGGCCAGCGAGGGCGGCGTGTCAGAAGGCCGCAGCTCGCCTCCTCCGGGGTTGGCGAGGAGGGGACGTCGCACCACAGGGCCCGAGGCCCGTGCCTCCCCTTCTCGGCACCGTTTCTCGCCCAAATTTCACTCGGGTGGACAGGATGATAGGGGGACCAAAATCGTTGTGGTTTCGTAGTGGAAGTATTCAGTATACCGCCGATGTCCAACAGATTGTCGTGGGTAGAGACGGAGCTCACTGGCTAGGCATCCATTTTCTTCGGCTGCTCAACAGCGCCCCAGCATTTCAATTTTTCTGTCTGACTTCCCAACCTACACCAAAGCAAAGTGGTGAGTCTGAGTGAGAAAAAAGCGAGAAATCACCCTCTGTTTATTTTAAACCAAACGTGTGGGTGAAATTATAATTGCCATATATATTTTTTAGTTTGCAAAGGTAGCGGGCGCCCCTCTCTCGACAGAACAAGGCCTGATAACCTGTTCAGTGGTTATTAACCACTTGAGAGTTCGCAGCCACTGCTTTTACTCACTGTGCCTTTCACAGATGGGAAATATCTTTCTTTGTCCTGCCCAGGGGCAGTCCAGCACCGAAATACAATGGCAATCTTGAAATCCTACTGCTAGCCTTTTAAGCCTGCAGAAAAATCAAAACCCAACAACATTACATAAGAGCCTTCTTTATTGATCAGTGTAATTATTTTGTGAAGTGAAATTTACAGAAAGAATTGTCTGTGTTTTTTTTTAACTCACTTTTGTGATTTATTTGTGCTGAGAGAAATTGATAGTGTGTGCCACAGATAAGGTGGTGTTTTTGACATTGGCATGCTAATTTCTATTATTTATTTAAATAAATACCAATATATTTCCCGTACACCGGTCTGGTTCTTGGCTCATTGTTAGCTCAGGGGCGAGGGATCCAAGGGGTGTGATATGGGTCTGAGATAGGGCTAGAAAAATGATCTGTTACACAGTTTGTTGAACAACCACTTGAGTGAGGAGGGAAGGGACTCCCCTTGTTGAGGGTGGCTTCTCAATAAACCGTTACAACCTGCTACCACCAATAGCCAGTTAATACCACTACGGCAGTGCCTGACCAAGTGCCTTTTGCATTCCTACACAAAAGCCCAAACTGTTGGCATTGCCAATGCTTGTTTAGTAATCAGGTCTGTCTGGTTTCTTATTCTGTGCCTAGTTATTCGAGGAGTCTTAGATTGTCCCTTGCACTGAAGGCCTATTAAAAAGAACCATTGGCAAAGCCAATAGTTTTGCCTAGCATATAGGTATTCCATAGACATTTGCCAGTCAGTGAGAAAATCTGCCTGCCACCATTTTCCAGTTGTTGCCATAGCAGTTTAATTACAGCAGTGCTTAGTAAATGCCTATCCCAAGTACTCGTAAAATCCCAAATTGTTGGCTTTACTAATGTCTTTTATTGTTTATATTTTGCAGAAAAACACCACCTATAACGGTTTCCCTCAATGAACTACGTTTTCCACATATTGCAATGGGGGTCCAGGTTCAGGACCTCCACGGAGTGCAGCCTGCCCTCTGGTTGTGCTGTTTCAAGTGCTTTGATGCTATGCTCAAAAGGCTTTATCCAGCACGTTGGCCAATGGTCTGCACAGTGGACCACGTTTTTTGGTGAGAAGAGATTTGGTTCGAGGCAAAGTCATTTGGATAAGGTTCACGTACATCAAAACAAAGCAGTGCGCCACCACATCTAGTCTTGCTGCTTTAGCTCCCCATGCTTGTGAAAAATGAGTGTGTGGTTGTGCAAGCGGTGCACTGTAAAAAAAAAAGCCTGCATGGTCCAGTACTGGAAACAATCACTCAGCGTTCAGGTATCCCAAGACACAGGTTATTTACTAAAATAACTGGCCTGTGAAGTAGACGCTCTCACGGTTTGCGAATGCCTCTGGAAAGACGTGCAGTTGTAATGCGTTCACGCCCCCCCCCCGCCCACTGCATTTCACTCATGGCGCTGTTTCGAGGGCGGCGCTGTGAAATAGTTCATATTGTTGTTGCTGTTGCCGTCTTTATTTTTAACCATGTCTTCGGCATTACAAATATTATGAATTATATTATGAGCTGCCGATATAGATGGAAATGGAAAAAATGTGGTGTGGGATCCCACAACACAAGGGCCGGGGTGGGGGAGGAGTTTGGGAGAGGGGGCGTGGTCTAGAGGGGCGGGGCTCGTAGTGGACATCCAGCAATGCTGGAATACGTACATTTCTTTTTTTTTTAAACGCCCGCGACGACAGCATTGCTTTTTACCGCCGGTTTTGGCACTGGTGTGTAATGCATTATGCAATACACACCTGTGCCAAATACACACCAGTGCCAAAGCATCGGTAAAAGGCAATGCTACCGTCGCGTGCGCTTTATTATTTTTTATTCTTTTTTTTTGACTATTCCAGCGCGGTTCATGGTCCTGGGCGGCTGACTCTGGCCGGATCCCGAGATCCGGCTCCATATCTGATGCCGGATCTCGGATCCGCCGAGAGCCGGCCCAATGACCAGCACTGGATGAAACCGTTTGGCGAGAGGGACAGCGTTACATGTACGCATTTATTAATTGAGTAGTCAGGCGTATGTATATGAAAAGACCTGCACCAACTTCGCCATTGGCAGAGGAGGGTGTGGCGTCATTCTCAGAGTAAGAACTAGTTTGGCGTTCTCTTTTGACTGCAGACGATATTTGGGCAGAATGGTAAATTGAAAAAGCCCAGGCTCTATTTTAGTATAAACCATGCCTCCAGACGTTAGAGTCACCCGCTACCACCTGTACTGAAAAACAGGACCCTGGTATTAAGCGCCATAATCGAACACCAACTGAAAAGAAACAGAGACATTGAGCATAACAAATAATAGTTCGATGTTGCATACCACTTAGCGACAGCCCCTTGCGCATACATGCATGCTTGTGGGCGTGTGTGGGGAGGGGGTGGAGTTTCGGAAATAAAATTGTGCACGTCATTTATTCAAGCCATGTCGAACACGCCCCTCACAACGCAAGCATCCAAATGCAGAAACACATGAAGCTTAATACTAAAATTACTAGACTGGTGAGCAAGCGGGCGGTATGTCTGCCGAACAAAAAGACTGAGTTTTCAACTTTCTTGGCTGTAAGGAATCTTACAAGAGCGGCCAGTCTGCAATAATGGTGGTGGCGCCGATTTAAGGAAGCAGTGGACATGTGCAAGTACCTGTGGTTGGTGCTGGTAGCAATCAAAGGCCGAGCCAATGGCCATTATTCCATATGGTCGATAGTACAGGGAGGCAAAGCGGGTGCGGTGTAAAGGCAGGCTTGTTTCGCTACACTTGCACTGAATGCACTGTGAGGCGATATGGCCACAATCAACCCAACCACTTTCATTGTGAAGCTGTAGGGCTGCGCCACAGTAGGTCCGTGTGCGGTTCCCAGACGGGCTTAATGTGCAGAGCCGCCACGCTGAAGCAAGAAGGGGCGGCTGTGTTTATTCTATACCAAGGGGCAATCAAGCCCAGGGTTGGTGGCGCCGCTCTCTCGGAGCATGTGCAGCATTACAGAGCGTAATTAAGTTTATGCCGGGACGCTTTAGTGAAGTCTTCTGCAAGATGCAAGAGCAATCTACATGAAAGCCACGCCGCAAATGGAGGAATAAATGTAACATTTTCGATAACCCCGGCATCCGTCCATTCGTAACCAACACATACCCATAGCTCATTCCCTTTTCCCCAGAAAAGCGTAGAAGGAGACCTGTTTGTTTGTTGGCATAAAAGGCCGCAGGTTTATTCCACAATACACAAAACCAAACTGCACACATGTGTGGAAAAATTGTTCGCAAGATGCGGCGACTGCTCCGTGTCCAAAAGAACCTGCTTCCCCCTTTCCTTCCCCAAGAGTCCATAAGTAGGCCCAACTCTCCCCACCTTTGCGTCCGAGCCTCTCCTGCCCCGGCAGGCGCTCCTGGGCGGGGAGAGTGCCGTTTCCTTGGGAGAAGCTGAGCCGTAGTTGTTCCTCCCAGACGCCCCTGCCGCTTAGGCTCCCAAGGGGCGCTGGGTCTGAGAAGAGCGAAGACCCTTCCTGCTTTCTCCTGGCTCCTCCGGAGTCTGTCTCCTGTGTTTGTCCGGCCAAACACTGCCACGCCACGTGTGGGTTACCGCCCACCGTGGCTCCCCCCTTTGCTCCTCCTCTTACATTTCCAGGATTTTTGTGCTACTATTCCAGAAAAACAAGTCCATACCTAGCGGTGATAGGTGTACCCCATCTTTTTGTAAATACTCTGGGCATTTCAAATTAATCAGACCATGTCTGATCTGCCCAAAACCTCTGCCCTTGCAGAATGTTGCCATTGCACCGTTTAGCTTGCGCCCGGATTTCTCTGCTGCTGCATGCTTATCTGCACCTCTCCATTCTAGCCTTGGAATGATCTCTGACCAAATTATCTGTTTCCCCCAGCTGTCCTGCCAGCTCCTGTAATGAGAACAACATCTCCCGCATGAGAGCTCCTCTCCCTAAACTTGTCAAATCATTCCCCCCCAAGTGAATGATCAGGATGTCAGGTTTTTTCTTAGTGATCAATAACTTTTACACCTGTCCCTGTAGCTGCGCTCATTTCATACCTGGCATCCCGAGCCACCCAATCCTTAACTCGCCCGCCGTCAGCTTTTCTTGTTCCGCTGTCCAGCTTGCCCCAGCCCTAGACACAAATGAATGTCCTATTACCCATACCGCTATCCTCTTCCTTCGGGCTGGTGCTAATGGGAGAAAGAAGAAGGCATGTCACCCTTACATTTTTCAGGTCTAATATATCTCTTAAAACAACCAGATTTCCCTCTCCTGATTTCCCCTCTGCATTCTTTCCCCCTTGTCTCAGCCCAGCTTCCATTTGTCTGTCTTGTCATGTACGCACAACCTCCCAGCCTTCCAAAGAGAGGCTCCCCCTTTCCATTATACTTCCCACGTAAGGCCCCTCTCCCCACCCTAATCTTCTGTGGGGTAGATGAATACCCTAGGAGTATGCTGTGCTGGGATACTTATAACCTGCTTAATACCCAGAAGTTTCTCCGAGCAGACCCAGTGCTTGAAGCTGAGCTGCTTCGTACCCTTTTGCTCTCCAAGCGATATAATAATTCAGCATTTCTAGAGCTACGACCCTCCTGCTTCTGAGCGCTGATTATTATTATTGAAAGGCTGAGCTTGGCCCTGCCAGGATCCGAACCTGTGTCAGCAGGCACAGATGTCCAAGCGAGCGCTCACTGTTTAAGCAGTTCTACCTAGTAGGCGGCATTCCACAAAAGCACGTGACCCAGCACTGCCACTGTAATCCGGAAAGCTGTTTCTCCCGGGCATTGCCAGCCCTGCCCTCATTCACCAGTCAATCCCGGGCAACTTGCTCCATAATTTTAAAGAACTCCCTCAGCAAGAACCAACCTGCACCAATGTAACTGTTGGTTGCTCATATACAGCGTATGCCCCCATAATGTTGACTCAGGGCACTGAGCAGTTGCCCAATTGCTTCTCCGACCTCTGAAACGTTCCCTTTCCCCTAAGGATGCCCCTGTGACCAGCCTCATCCTCCTCCGTGGATTGCCTGCCCTTGCTGGAGTATTAACGGCCTGGTGGGGTGCCAATCTTGACCCAGGGTTGCTGTGCCCACCCCTTACCGGTAACACAGACCCCTTTCCTCTCCTCTATATATTATGTAAGCAATAGCTTCCCGGCCATAGTAGCGTCTTAACACCATCCAAACTACTACCTACCAGACGTCCCTCAGCCCATGCTACTTGTATGTCGCCCCCGAGGGATTGAATGGCTGAGATGGCCTTGCCGACGTGTTCCCACCTTAGAACCCCAGGTCCAACGCTACCGATGTCCCCCATGCATCGCCTGACCCATTATATTTAGAGAATGATGCCTTTCCCCAATTTACCTGGCAATGCTGGACACCTGGTCCCCCAGTCATAATATTCACCGAGACGCTAACCCCTGTGTCATCATCAGATAACCACCTTGCAGACCACTTTTCCCGGTGAATTGCGAGTGCCTTTCCAGCTCCGTCTTTCCTGCCAAGCTGCTCCAGACCACGCCCCAATCAATCTCTAAACGTATCCTCCTTTTCATTTGTCCCCATGCGCTATGTTAACACACCTTGGAGTTTGTAACCGATTTGCCCCATTTCTAACAAGTTGAACCGTGTATTCATATCCATCCTGTTCCCTTCTGCAGCTCCCCGGGTAGCCCGGACCCTCTCCCCTGCTTCAGTGCCATTACAACTACCAGACCTTGCAGTGCTGCGGTACCCCACCATGTCTCAAATCAACCTGCCTCGTGGGGGATCCCCTCTTGTGCATCAACCTCGACCGATCAGTAACTGACCTGGGCCCTCATGAACCTTAACCGCCCGGCCCAATCAGATATACCCAGAGGGGGGGGGGGGGCCTGAAAGGTGGCACACCTCCCTCATTTATTAAATACCCTTGGTATATGAAATGGTGAGTTATTTATGACATGCTTAATACCCCGAAGTTTCTCTGAGCGGACCCGATGCTCGATCCTGGTCTGCCTCGTGTTGTCTTGCTCACCAAGCGAGATATAATTCAGCACTTATATAGTGCTATAAACCCTCAGGTATCTGAGCGCTGCTTACTATTCCTGAACGGCTGAGTTTGGCCCTGCCGGGCTCCGAACCTGCATCAACCGGTCCTGCACAGATGTTAAAGATAGTGCTCACTCCTGTTATGCAGTTGTACCTAGGTACCGGCATCCTGCGAAAGCACCCGACCCTGCACCGCAATGGTAATGCAGAAAGCTTATCGCCCCGGGCATCGCAAGCCCTGCCATCATTCACCACCTTCATTTTTGATGCACTTGCACTCTCGTGAATTAGGCGATTAAGAACGGTAGCTTGAGAGAGCGCTGTCCCGCTAACTCCCTGCCATGCATACTGGCAGGAGGGTGCATGGGATAAGAATTTGTAGTGCACCTCGCATTGTCACTCGCGCCCCGGGGGGAGTCCAGCACCCGTTAGTGACTCCTGCCTTCCCCAGGGTTAAACTGGGAGGAAATATAAAGGCTCCCATGGCCTCACTCAGATTTGCAATGAAGGAAGCTGGGGACCGTACGTGCCCATATGCAGGCACACCCCCCCAAAAGCATAAAGGTGCAAAATGGATGCACAGCAATAAATCCGCCAGTTATATCTCCAATTAAATCCACAGTACCCTGCTCCCTGATGACTGTACCACACCTGGCCAACTTTCTTTGCCCCTACACCCCGTAGTGTTGGAGGCTGCCCTCCAACTTCTCTCCCCTTCCTCACCTAAACCACAATTTGCGTCCCGTTATATGAAAAACTCCCCCTTCATTAATATTCACGGGTTCATAAGAGAGAAACGACTAGCCCTTTGTAAACCTGGGCCACTCGCTTTCCCCCCACACCAAGTAGTGCTGGAGGCTGCCCTCCAACTCCTCTCCCCAGCTTCACCTTGGCCACAATTCGTATCACATTATCTCAACATCTCACCCTTTGTCACTATTCAAAAACCGGTTCCCAACAGAAAAACCACACACTCCCCATTCGGTAGAACTTCCTTCCGTGTAGGCCGCTTTGCCATTGATGCCCCAACTGCTTTGGTTTTGGTCGGACTGTGTGTTGCCTAGCTAGCCCGCCATGCACCACCGCATTCTGTTCGCTGCATGTCTGCATCACCCCAAGTTGCCTTTAACCAACGCGGCTATTTCACCTGTTCTTGCTCTAGTGTAGTGTACCCGTATGCAATGCTGCTTGATTATTCCTACCCTGATGCATTCAATCTGCCAATACTCATTTCCCCCCAAAGTTCCAACCATTTATGTATGCTCCAATACCCACAGGCATTTCCGTTGTGCATTTCTGGCACGCACACATCCTGCCTGCTAGCCACATCGTGCAGTCATGAAGAGCAGCCCGCCAAGCCAAAGTCTCCATTAAAATTACCATCCAATACAGTTCAAAACCAAGCCTATCCGGCGCGTGCAGGGCCACATTAATCTTCCCCATGAGCTAAATACTTTGAAAACGGGGCTTTTCATTCCGTAAAGCCTATGCAATATGGCTCGACAAATACTATATTCTGCGCAGTCACACCAGTTTGCGCAGCCCTGAGAAAAGCATGCGCACTCCCTTCTGGCCCGCCCGTCACTAATAAAGAAATACCACCGGCAGGGCGCATATTAAATTTGCGGAACGCACAGTAACATTTATTATCGCAAAACAACCTTCCCAGCGCCAGGCCTGCCCCGCGTTGACTGTCCTTCCACGTGCATTTACCTCAAACGTTAGACCACTATTATACTACCAAGCAGAGGCCTCCTCCGAATGCAAAGATTCGCGGGAGCCGGGGTCCATACTCTCACCCTTACCTTCGTTCCTCTTTAAATGTATCATCGGACATTCGGCAAACCCAACAAATACGCATCTAGTAACAATAACACAGTACTCTGGCATACATGCTTCCCGATCCATAATCCTCCTTGAGGAGCAACCTGTTAACACTTGTGTGCCATCCGCCCCAACCAAAACAACCCCGTTGCCCGGCACAATCTTAAATCAAGTGCTGTTGGTGAAAGTTACGTGATCCCGATTAACCGCTTCCTTTCTTCGACGAAACCACTTATCTCACAGAGGGCAACCGCTACATTCAATAATTCATCTTAACCTACGCCATGTTTTCATGGGCCGTGGCGCTTTTGCCCAAATGCACAGTAACGTGCTGAGCTATCTCACCTGCCGATTGGTATTTCTAGCTTTAAGACAAAGCCGCACCGCTGTTGACTTGCTTGACAGCACAGCAAACCATGTGCACCCCTTTCACCCCCGTTCTAACACATCGGGGAAACACCAGTAAATGACCCCAGTTGCCGAAGAGCATTGGCCACATGACTTCTAACATTGTTGGGGTGGGTAGCCTGACCTGCTGCCAGCCTAGGGGCCCCTGGCCCACTTCATGCTTGCAATGTCACCTAGCCGGTGTTGCCCTTTACGCCCCCCTCAATGCTTGAGCCCACTGCTGCAGCGCACGCAGCCTCATTTATATTGTCCTGCATTGACCGCCAGTGCCAGCACCGCCCGAGAGTCAGACCCTGGACCCCCGAATTTAAACACGGCCCAGCGCACCCCTGTGACACCACTCCCCAGTCCCACCAACGCCGGATTAGTTACTTTCCCTCTAGCCATACCTCCTCTCTCTCTCCCTTTCCGCGACCCGACGCATCTTCCACATGGGACCGCAACCTCCTACGAAACGCCACGAGAACTGGAAACTCCTCGCCTGGCCATAGTGAGCACGACCTCAACTGGAACCTGGCACTTCTGCGCTTGGGCTCTGCAACCCGACTCAGGAGCAGGAAACTCGTCTGTGATGAAGGGATCAGTCGGGCGTCCTTCAGCTGCAAACAAAAACAAAACCTTCTCCTGGTGTGCACCGAGCGGGGGTCCCACGGCTGCAGCTGGATGCTGCCTTCCGTGCTGACCCCGATCGTTATAAAGGGGAATCCCCTACCCTTTCTTTTGTTCACCCTTCGCGGGCTTTCCCCCAGTTCTGCCGCGCTTTCCGTTTCGCAGGCTTTCCTTCCTTTTGCCGCCTTGCCCCGGCGCCTCCCCTTCCTTCCTGTGGGGGAGGCCAAAGTGAGGACACTGCCTGGGTTATCGGGGGTGCCTCCTCCATTTTGCTGTGCCTTTTGTTTGTCGTCACTGGCATACACTCTGCCAGGGTGCAGTGCTAAGAACATGCCATGGGGTTGCACTGGAAGCCAGCAAGGCCCTTCTGCTGGGGTTCGCTGGGTGACAAAAAAAAGCCATAGCGTGGGCATCCCAGTGCCTTGTCCTCCCCCCCCTCTTTGTCCTGTCCCCTCGCTCCCCTCCCTCTTCTCCCCCCCTTCACCCCGGCATATGTCATACATCACATGTTGAACCAAAGAATGACACCGACACTTTGTTAAGGTTGGAAGATTAGAATGCCTCAGCAGCTTTATTTGCATAAAGTCTTGGAGTTATCTTACAGGCGATCCGTAATTCACCGCCACTGGTATACTACTCAATGTGCGGCTAACTAGGTATCCCTTGCCCTCCCCCCCCTCCCTTATCGTCCTCGTCCGGTGGACGCCTCAGATTGAGCCCGGCCCTTGCTAATAACCTCTCTCTACCCCGGCCGTTTGTGATTTGATTTCCCATGCTCGTGTTTTCCCTAGGCCCCCCTTTTCTCTAGGTCTTAGTTGGGAATGCCCGACCCCCCGCTTCTCCCCTGACACTTACCCTGTGTCCTGGGTCTGGGTCTAGATAAAACCGGCAGCCACGCGGTGCCTCGCTAGTGTTCAGGTTCCTATTCCGGCACCACCACAAGTGCCCCAACGTTACACATATTCCATATCCGTAGTTAAGGCCGACACCGCCCTCCGGTGCCGGCCCCCACTTTCTGCCTGCCTAGTTGGTCATCGCTTTGCGACGCCCGTCTAATTTTGGCCTTTATAACTTTACTCTGTCCCCCCCTACGTCCCCCATTTGCTGCTGGTACTGGAATCCCAGTCCTATCTATGCTATGCAACCCCCAGGTCTCCCTTCCGTCTTGCCGAGCCCACAAGAACTTCCCTGTTCCCTCTCTCCCAAGGCCCCCCAGTGGAGTCTTACCCAGTGCCCCCCCTGCCAGCGTCATGTCTCTTCCGGATACCCTATCCCTCCTTCTTCCTTCCTTTCCCAACTGGCTCCTCCATTCCCCCGGTCCACCATTTGCTGCGTCCCGCCAAGCCCCCTCTCCCTGTCCTTTCTGGCCCTCCATGTCCTGGCTCCCTTTCCCCCCAGATTTTCTTCCCTTTCTTGGATTCCCCCACCTCCCTCCCCCCCATGCCCCCCTCCTTTGTGAAGACTTCCCCTTGCTGTTATTTTGTCACCGTTACCTGACCCCCCGTAGTCTCCTCTTGTTCCCCGCCCAACCTGCTTCCCTTGCTGCCCTTGTTTTGAGTTTGTTGTTCGTTCCCCCCCCCCACAATTTTGGTCTTGGAATTTGCTCCCAAGTACCCTACATCCCTCCCCTTTTTTCCCAGGGCCTCCCCCAAGCCTATTGCTCTTGGGTCGCCGTACATCTAATCTATTGGCTGATCATTCCCCTATGGGTCTGTCAGTGCTTTGTTAAAGGGATCACAATGTAACTCCGCTGGGCGACCTGTAAAACAAAAAGACAATTTATTACCAAACATTTTGTATTTTGGGAGGGTGGGTGGGAAACGAAACGATGATCCAGTGAGGTGGGAAACCGAGGGAGAATGTGTGATTGTTCTCCAACGCCCCTGCCTTTATGGGCTGACTTCTCCTCGGTTTCCCGCCCCGCTCCTCATGTTTCGCGCGCTTCAGGGGGGCGGGCTAACGTGTGCCTCTCTCCCTCCCGCCCCCCTGACCAATAGTCCCGTGGGGGGGAGGGCGGCTGGACCACCCCCACTAAGGGGCGGCGCCCGCCATGCCATCTTCACTGGCGTGTTCGCCCGCCATAGCGTGGGCATCCCAGTGCCTTGTCCTCCCCCCCTCTTTATCCTGTCACCTCGCCCCCCCCCCCTCTTCTCCTCCCCTTCACCCCGGCATATGTCATACATCACATGTTGAACCAAAGAATGGCACCGACACTTTGTTAAGGTTAGAAGATTAGAATGCCCCAGCAGCTTTATTTGCATAAAGTCTTAGAGTTATCTTACAGGCGATCCGTAATTCACCGCCACTGGTATACTACTGAATGTGCGGCTAACTAGGTATCCCTTGCCCTCCCCCCCTCCCTTATCGTCCTCGTCCGGTGGACGCCTCAGATTGAGCCCGGCCCTTGCTAATAACCTCTCTCTACCCCGGCCGTTTGTGATTTGATTTCCCATGCCCGTGTTTTCCCTAGGCCCCCCTTTTCTCTAGGTCTTAGTTGGGAATGCCCGACCCCCCGCTCCTCCCCTGACACTTACCCTGTGTCCTGGGTCTGGGTCTAGATAAAACCGGCAGCCACGCGGTGCCTCGCTAGTGTTCAGGTTCCTATACCGGCACCACCACAAGTGCCCCAACGTTACACATATTCCATATCCGTAGTTAAGGCCGACACTGCCCTCCGGTGCCGGCCCCCACTTTCTGCCTGCCTAGTTGGTCATCGCTTTGCGACGCCCGTCTAATTTTGGCCTTTCTAACTCTACTCTGTCCCCCCCTACATCCCCCAATTGCTGCTGGTACTGGAATCCCAGTCCTATCTATGCTATGCAACCCCCAGGTCTCCCTTCCGTCTTGCCAAGCCCACAAGAACTTCCGTGTTCCCTCTCTCCCAAGGCCCCCCAGTGGAGTCTTACCCAGTGCCCCCTCTGCCAGCGTCATGTCTCTTCCGGATACCCTATCCCTCCTTCTTCCTTCCTTTCCCAACTGGCTCCTCCATTCCCCCGGTCCACCATTTGCTGCGTCCCGCCAAGCCCCCTCTCCCTGTCCTTTCTGGCCCTCTATGTCCTGGCTCCCTTTCCCCCCAGATTTTCTTCCCTTTCTTGGATCCCCCCACCTCCCTCCCCCTCATGCCCCCCTCCTTCGTGAAGACTTCCCCTTGCTGTTATTTTGTCACCGTTACCTGACCCCCCGTAGTCTCCTCTTGTTCCCCCCCCAACCGGCTTCCCTTGCTGCCCTTGTTTTGAGTTTGTTGTTCGTTCCCTCCCCCCCCCCGCAATTTTGGTCTTGGAATTGGCTCCCAAGTCCCCTACATCCCTCCCCTTTTTTCCCAGGGCCTCCCCCAAGCCTATTGCTCTTGGGTCGCCGTACATCTAATCTATTGGCTGATCATTCCCCTATGGGTCTGTCAGTGCTTTGTTCAAGGGATTGACCTGTGACACCTCCAAGACTCTCTGCTGGCTGCCGGCGGCGGAGAGTTCCCCCCCCAGCTTGCACAGGGCACTCCTTTTCTTGGTTCGATGGAGTTGTGGGTGCGAGCGTACGTTAGTACGGGGGTTGGGGGGGGGGAAAGGAACCTGCCCGAGGAGAGATAGCCTCCCCCTTATCCCCCCCACCCTCCTGATCCGCGCCCCCTCACGCGCATCCCGTGTTTTTTAGTGCCGTCCTCCATTCTAAGGACATCATTGCTGTGCCCACCTCGGACAGGTGTGTCCTGTCTTTCTCGAAATACCCAGGTACTTTTAAGGTGATGAGGGGATGCTGAATCCATACCATCCCCCTATTTTTTAGGAAACCCCCCATGCGACTGTTCGTTTTCCTCCTTGCTTCCTCTATGGCCCCGTGGCGTAACACACCCCTCCATTCCTGTCTTGCGATTATCTCGGACCACATCACCTCGCACCCCCTGAGAGTCCTCCCTATTCTGGTTAGTAAATTTCTTAAAAGTTCTGACAAATCCTTCCTTCTTTTAGTCACCAGATCATTTCCTCCTATATGCAACAAGATAATGTCAGGCGAAGGGTGTTGCTGCGCCGCCTGTTCCAATGTCGCCCATAAGGACGTGCTTTTCAAACCACCCATGGTGATCCAACTAATCTGCGTGTTCCGTAGGCCCAGGTTCCCGTCCCAAAACGCCATCCGTGCTCTGGCCGCTGCCCGGGCCACGAAGGAGAGGCCCACGACCCATACCCTGTTGGCTTCTGTGGAGACATGATTGGTTGTATTAGCTTGTGTGGCCTAGTTAGTGCCCCCTTGTCCCATATGCTGACCTACCCCCCACTCCCCTGGACGCCATCGCGTTGACTCTGTTAACGCACATATAATTTGTATTTGTCGGATGTCCATCTCCCTATCCTTTTGACCCTGTCCTCCCCCAGGCCTTCCCTGCTCGCCATCGTCGCTGCGCCTGTGCGGAATGAGTGGGTTGAATATTGCCCCGGATCCACACCCGAACTTGCCAAGGCCCCCTCTAAGACTCGCCTGAATTGAAACTGGGTAAGTGGGGTTCCGTCCTTGTGTTGGAACAAATACCCCGGCTCGCCCCCCCAATTGCAAAATATGCTGTTGTGCTCTCAACCGGACAAAACGCCTCCTGTCCCAGTCTGGCCAACACCAGCTCGCTTCCCTTGGCCTTCTGGTTTGTTTTTGATATCCTGATGTTGACTGATATCCCCCCTCCTATATGGCGTACATCTCCCCATAGTAAGGCTCTGAAGATCTGGTCATTCTTGGCTTTCGCCACTAACTCACTAATCCATAGGGCCCCAAAAAAGGCCAATGCGAAGCATGCTTTGATCATAATGCTTTCATATTGCGAGTGGCACACCCCTGTAGTTGCCGTCATAACCTTCTGTAATAGTTCAAAACCAATGGGTTTCCTCACTAGAGTTGATGGGGTTGATGCCGTGGCCACCCCGCCCCAGTTCCAGCCTTTTAGTGCAGCTCTTACCAAAAAACCCTTCGTTGGGTCATGCTGGCCTGCCAGCTGGCTATGAAATGCCACTGCGCTAAGATGCCCCGCCAGCCATGATCTTGATTTTCCTGCCCCCTTTGCCCAGAGCACAAAACAGTCCACCCTCTCTACCACGTTGTCTCCCCCCAAATGTTTGGTGTGCTCCAAGAATGTATCGTAATTGGCCTTGTATCGACTCCAGGTGCTCCCCGCTAATGCTCTGGAAGCGAGCCGCCTCATTCCTTGACCCAACTCACTAGCTGCCATAGTTCCTTGTCGAACGGAGTCATGATGAGCTGTGCTTGGATGTGCGCTTTCCTGAATCGTGTCATCTGTGAACGAGAAAGTGCATCAGCCGCTGTGTTATCCACCCCAGGTACGTGCCGCGCTTTGACGGCTGCATTCATCACCAGGCATTTGCGAACCATGTGGCGTAGTAGGCACAACGTGGCCGGGCATTTTGCTGAATGCGTGTTCACCGCCTGCACCACTGCCATATTGTCCGACCACACCACTAATCGTTTGTTACACAGTTCGCGCGACCAAATGTGCATTGCTGCCACCACTGGGAATAGTTCCAACATGTTGATGTTTTTGCACAGCCCCTTCCTCACCCATGCCTTAGGCCAGTCGGCCCGGCACCATTCCTTTCTTAATATTGCCCCAAATCCCACCCTACCTGGCGCGTCGGTGAACAACTGTAACTGTGCTCATGCCATCCAAGGGGCCTGCCATATGCATACCCCATTAAATTCTCTTAAAAAGGCGCGCCATACTTTGAGGTCTTCCCTCACACCCGCCCCGAGGCGTATCTTATGCCACCCTTTTTCGTGCCTTCCTGTCGCTGCCGCCAGACGTCTTGCAAAAACTCTTCCGGCCGGTATCACCCTGGCGGCAAAATTGAACTTGCCCACCAAAGATTGAATGGTTTTTATGGTTACCTTCTCCCCGTATAATGCCCTATCTATGTCGCCAATAAATTCCTCTATCTTCTCTGCCAGTAATCTGCATGCCCCTTCCACTGTGTCTATTTCTATCCCCAGGTAAGTTAACTTGGTGCAGGGTCCCTGTGTTTTGTCACACGCCAGAGGTACTCCCAACTTCTCAGTTAATACCAAGAAATTATCGAGAAGTGCTGCGCAAATATTCATGCCCCCTCTTCCTATGAACAGAAAATCATCCAAATAATGCGTTCCCCCCCCCCCTGCCCTCCCTTTTATTGAGTGCCCATTCGAGGAAGGAACTAAATGCTTCAAAATATGCGCATGAGATGCTGCACCCCATTGGCATGCACTTATCCACATACACCTGTCCCTCAAACTGGAAGCCTAGGAGGAAGAAACTGTCCGGGTAAACAGGGAGCAACCTAAATGCTGCTTCTATGTCCACCTTCGCCAAGAGCGCCCCTTTTCCCGCTGCCCGTGCTAAGCTTATGGCCTGGTCAAACGATGCGTAAGTTACTGAGCAAGCCTCTATGTCCAATCCATCATTCACTGAGCCTCCTTTGGGGTGCGACAAGTTATGTATGAGGCGAAACTTCCCAGGTTCCTTCTTCGGTACCATCCCCAATGGGGAGATGATGAGGTTGCTCAATGGGGGACCCTGTTAGGGTCCTGCTATCCTTCCTAATTCAATTTCTTTGTTGATCTTTGCCCTGGCCACATCGGCCCACTCGAAAATAGACTTGGAGTTATTCGCTGTTCTGGCCCCCATGCGTCCTTGGTAAGGAATGCGGAACCCCTCCACGAACCCCTGGGCTAATGTGTCCCTCCCCAGGGAAGCCGGGTACTGTGCCAGCCATGTGAGCAAGCTATCGACCTTGATGGGGGAAAACCCCTTGTTATTAAGGCCATTACCCGGCTCCCCCTGCCCCCCCCCTTTTGTTCCCCCTGCCCCCATCATTACCATTGCTGGCTCTTGTGCCTGCTCCCGGTGCCGTGAATGCCCTCCCCCCCCCCTTTCTTGATGAACCAATTGTCGAGGCACCTTAAAAGAAAATTGTTTATTTTAGTATACAGAGTTTGTTTTGATACGAAATGACCGCATATATTGACACCATTAGACCATTGTCCCAGATGTTCCCTATTGAAGCCCCCCCCGGCGCTTATTTTGGTTGATTGCTTGCCGCTGGCCTTCCCCTGCACATCCGCGCTGGGTGACCGTGGGTCCCGCACGCAGAGCAAGCATGTCTGAATTTGCAAGTCGCGCCCCAGTTGCATAACCCCTCATTGTAAAATCTGCAGCAATCCGGTGTACTCCCGCTAACGGTGTTCGTTTGCCCTGCCCCAGTTGGCCTTGATATTGCTTCCGTGAGAACCGGCTGTACTGTACTTGTATTACTCCGGACCGGTTGCGGCCCCATGTTATTGGCCCATGCTGTCATTTCCATCCTCCCCTCCCTTGGTGCCACTGGTCTGGGGGCCGTAGCTTCCCTGTTTAACCCTGCCCCGACTGCCGAGCGTCCTTCCCCTGCCTCTGCCCAGGGATTGATGCGCCCTCCCGCCAGGATGATTGTCCCATCCGCTTGCTCTATTGTCCCACTGGAAGACTCCAGCCAGTCCTCGACTGACTTATGATTCCATTTCAGTTTGGGATCATGTTCCATTCGTAGACGAAATCGCTGGTCTCTCAAGAACCATTCATTTCCGCCCTGTTGATTATATTCATGTATAACACATGCCCTGTATGCCATCAAGTGTGGACCCAGGTCTGGGTCCTTTTGATTAAGAGTCTGGGACAATATCTTAAATGCTGCGAGCCAATTTTCCAGGGTTTCTGCAGGCCTCACTCTTTTCCTGGCCTTGGCTAATTCCCTCCCTCCTGTTCCCCGCAGTGTGTCATTGCCCTTTGTTTCGTGTTCCAAGAGGGATAATATGTCAATGAACTTGCCCTCCCAAATTTCTTGCTTCACCCACTCAGGCAAAAGCCATGCTGAGTAATTGCCACCTGTTGCTGGCGGTAATTTGGTATTCGTGCCCTCTACCCCGGTGCTGAATGTGGCGCCAGTGGCTGGGGTGCCGCTTATTGCCCCGTCTTCCCCCCCCTCCCAGACCTTGCTTGCTCCCGTGGCGGCCACCCCAGGTGCCCTGCTTGCTATGGGGACAGATGCGGCCGTTGCCCCTTGCGCTGCCAACACTGCCCTTACAATTTTTTGTATGAATTCCGACTCACCATCACCACCTACAGGCACACTGCCTGGTACCGACCCGGCCACCCGGTCTGGCGGTGTTATCAATTTAGGTTGGGCCTTAGGCGGCGGGGCGGGCGGCTGTGCAGGCGTTGGTACATTTGGCGTGGTTGTGGGTGGTGAAGGTGTCGCCCCCAACTTCGCTTTTAAAGCTGCCAGTTCTTCCTCCAAGTCCCTTTTTGTCTTTTTTACGTGTGGGCCCCCGCTTGTTTTCGCCATATGCTTCCGTGGGGGGCCCCCCTCCTGACCCCCACCCGCAGGTGAGTTCTCGTGGCCCCCCATGCCTTCGCCACTTGTCGAATCCTTGTTCTCCGGCACGGTTTTGCCACCCTCTGGGTTGCTTCCCGGGGTGGCGACTATGTTGGCGATTGTCGGGCCCCCCCATCCTTGCCATGGCAGCCTGCCACCCCAGGACCTCGGTGAGGGCTAGAAATTCAGCCCAAGATTGTGCGTCCATTCCTCGCCCCGTGGTTGATGGTCCGGCTGCTTCCTCCACTGTCTGGCCGTCTTCCGATAGCACGAGCTCTACCACCTCCAGCCCGGTGTTAACTGCACTTGCATGTACCGACATGTTGACCTATGTAAAACAAATGTTTAGGTCACTGTGGAGTACATAAAACTTGTTTAGCTGTGCCCACCTGTGCCAATGCTTGTCCCTTGCCACTACTTATGTAACTGATTACCCCCTTATGACCCTTTATCACCCATCCCGCGACCTGTCCGTCTCTGCCACCCATTCATTCCAACAATGGGACGTTGTAATGGCGTTCCTCCTGTTTCCTTATTGCACAACACCCAATCAACTTTATACTGTGAAACCCAGATGCGCTTGGACCCCCAAGAGGCCCTGGAAGTATTGTTCAAGATGGCCCATCTTTCACATCCACAGCCCTGCCAAGCCTTATCCCATGCAGATTCGTGAAGATACATACGTGACCACGCAAATGGCCGGGACTTAACTGTGAAAATTAACTCAATTCACTTTCCCGTGTCGTGTTCCGGGGGCATTCGCTGCGAGCCATATTCCCACGCCCTGGTGAACCTTAAAAAATGGCACAAATTCACCTATGAAATGCCCTTTGATCCGAGAGGAAGAACCTTCCCGACTCCCTGACTGTTCGGACACTACCTGGCCCTTGGAAAATGCATATTTATTCATTTTACATTTTACTCATTTTTCTTGCTGGGTGCGGTGTTGCGGGGAATGTGATCCCATTTACCGCTTTGCCACGCACCCAACAATAAATGTTTCTCGCGTCACTTGACGCTGCCAGCTTGTTCTTTAGCTCATCAGTTTAGCTGGCTCAGCCAATGAGTAACTCCTGGGTTTTAAAGTAACTCTCTGCATTTAAAGCCGCCGTTTTGGGTGGGATTTATGGCACTCTAGAGACATAGTTAGGGAAAGAGAGGTAGAGAGAGAGAGATGGAGCGAGGTAGAGAGAGAGAGGTAGAGAGGAAAGAGAGAGGGATCGAGAGAGATAGAGAGAGAGATAGAGAGAGATATATAGAGATAGAGAGAGATAGAGAGAGATAAAGATAGGAACTTCCTCCCCCACGGCTGATCCAACCCCGTCACGCCTCTGCATACCTTGCGCATTGAGTAACATGCAATGAATTACTCTAAGTGACCGCAGCTTCCACTCATCGTAAACAGATACCACTGTTTGCCACACAATAAAACCTTGCCTGAGGAAACTGCTGTATTAACCCAGGCATATGCGAACTTGGAAGTCCTTTAAGTACGCTAGATAAAACAGGAGCGTGCCAAACGGCAGTGCCCACATCTATTTATTTGCTTAAACCACACACTGCCATGCCACCCGTGAGGGTGTCCCCCAAACCTGTTATGGCTGTTATGGCATTTACCCCCACAACATTACCACGTCTGCCCCCCCTACCCCCCATGAACTCGTAGTCCCTCCAACGAAGGCCCCGCATGCCGAGCAAACCCCTGAGCACTTCGGCGTCGGCCATCCTGAAGAACCACAATGTCGTCGACCCCCCGAAACACCAACTACAAACATGCTACTTTCACTCGAGCCCATGGAAACGTGGCCCAGCACCCGCAAAACAAACAAAAGCAGGCCGCCCCTCCTCGACCCCGCCACACCTGGCGCGGCGGCCATCGGCCCCGGGAAACACCTGCCCTTGCTTAAACAATTCCTGTGTTGCGGCGCCCCTTTGAAATAGCAACCGCATGCTGCCTTCCTCCAACACAAACCCACTGCCTCTGCTCGTACAACACGCGGCGCGACGGCCATCGAAATAGAAACAACATCTCCCCCCCCCCTTTCACCACTCATATCCAACCAACTGCACACAAAGGCCCGCCCGCACACACAGCCTGCGCAGCCCACTGCCACCACCACCCATGCGATGCAGAGTTCTGCAATGCTGCCCCCTGTTCTCTGCCCCCTTCAACTTGATCCCACTGCAAAACCCGCCCAGAAGATTCCAGACCTTGGACTCGAACTGAGTCAACACAAACTGCTAACAAGCCCCTGTAAATACCGAACGCCGTGAAATGCAAGCTCCCCCGCATACACGTTCATGAAAAACACGGGCCGGACACTCTGGACGCTGGACCACCACCTGGATCCCCACCCCTCCCAGACCAAGCCCCTACCACTTGCGCCCTGCTGAAATGCCAAGGCAGGCCCCTCGACCGCCCAAAACCGCACCCCAACCGGGCACCCCATTCGCGCCCCACCGAATGACAAATGCGGACGCAAAGTGAATGACTGACCACCCGTCCATTCCCCCCTTGCCCCCCGAGCATGCTCGTGAAACCCACTAAACTACCGCCGCTCCCTTAACCTTGTATTACCACTTGAACGGCCCCTTTTTTTTTTCGTCCTCCTCCCCCCTCTCCCACCATGCTACACCCTCACGCTGGTCGACAACCGCTAAGACGCTCCCCTCGGCCCCCCTGCCTATCTAGCCACGCATTTTTCCACATACCTTTGTTTCCCGTCCGGAACCGAAACCTGCTGCGACAGGAACTCGCCAACGACCACTCTCTGATTCCCTGCCCCCGCCTGTTAACGAACCCCGACGTCCACGAAGCCCCGCAAGCACGACAACGATCCGGCGACCCAGGAAACGAAACGATGATCCAGTGAGGCGGGAAACCGAGGGAGAATGTGTGATTGTTCTCCAACGCCCCTGCCTTTATGGGCTGACTTCTCCTCGGTTTCCCGCCCCGCCCCTCATGTTTCGTGCGCTTCAGGGGGGTGGGCTAACGTGTGCCTCTCTCCCTCCTGCCCCCCTGACCAATAGTCCCGTGGGGGGGGCGGCTGGCCCGCCGCCACTAAGGGGCGGCGCCCGCCTTGCCATCTTCACTGGCGCGTTCGCCCGCCATTTGTCCTGCTTGTTTTCACACTGAATATGTGCAGGGTAGCCCTTAGAGCCCTGCTCGGCTACATGATTCTGTGAAACTAAATGGCTACCTTGGGGGCGGGGGGAGCACATACTGCACCAAATCACATCATAATGACATCACAAAACTGCACATCCAATCAGGTATGCTTACATCACTATGCATTAGACCAACACCCACAAATAAGTACATGGACCTTTCAGAGACATTTTGCAACAAAACTAACAGTGAGTTGTTTATTTTTAATACAAAATACAGTTATATTACATAACTTAAAAGCACTAGCATATATTTTTTATATAAATCAAATAACTTTTTAGAAACATTAACATATGACGGCCAACATTTTGGAAGTAAAAATGCCTGCCAAATTCAGCACACAATACAAATGCATTGAAGGGGTGTGGTTTTGGGTGGGAATGGGTGGAAAATGATAGATTTGACGTGGAGATGGGTGTTAAATGGGTGGACACATAGCCAAACGACGCAAAAAGCCTAGGCATCCATCCTCACATGTCATCTCCATTGAAAGGCATTACAGACCCTTATTCAAAGCCTCTATTTGAAGCTCTTTTGTTAAAGCTCTTATTTTAATGACAGTAGTTTTGGCTTAAAGGAATCACTTTCAGCACCACCTGATAGCCAAAACAAACTATAATTTAGGGCTCATTACTGGTTTAGCAGTAATGGTTATTTCAGCCGTATTTACACAATATTGCCAAAATTACCATCCAGTGGATTCAGGGTTTGATGGAATACCCAGATTTACAGGAGTGGAATGAACCACCACTATCCATTAACCATTTTAGGGCCGCATCGAAGGTGGGAATGAGTAGAAGAAAAAAAAGGGAAAAAATGAATAAAATTAACGTTATCTTTGGAAAATGTATTCCTGGAATCCATCCAGAAGTATCCCAGAAATACCCTGGCAGAGTTTGATGAGCTTGCAGAACTACCTCGGGACGAGACGTTACTTACCAGGGGTGGCTTGGCCATAATGGGGTGCCAACCTGCCATCCATTATGGATGAGCCAAAAGCAACCCAGTGATAATGGTGAGGGCTCCCTCTGCTGCAGCCAGCAGTGCAGGCAGATCTCCTGGACTGACTTTCACTGTCAAATGGTAACGGTATCCCAGTGCACATGCCCAAAGGACCAATGGAAAGCTGTGGTCCAGCTTTGCATGACCTGTTGGGATGCAGACAGAGGAACTACGAACCTAAATGTGCGTAGTGGGAGCTCCCATACCTCCCCACACATTTAGGTTCTCCTGAGCAGCGTTAAGGAGCCACTGGGTCCACCTTGCAGGTGCAGGAATCAGAAACCTCTCAAAGGTTCTTGCTGCATGGAAGCTGGGGGGTTGGGGGACCTCATTGCAGGCAGCATCTGAAGTCCAGACAAACTAGAGATTTGATGTTGTATGGGTACGCAAGTGAATTAATGCAATGCAGTAATAATGCATGTGTGCCAGGGAGCAGGCCTCTGATTGCGGGTGTAAACAGGGGGGAGGGGTGTCTGCTTGTGCAATGACAGCCACGACAGGATTTCATACTATGGCATGGCATTGGTTACTGGGCATCAAGGGCAACACCAGCATGATGCCTGTTTTTATGTGGGCATACTAGCTTGCATTGGTGGCAGATTGCAAGACCTGGAGGGAAAATGAAAATTCTAACTCCTGGAGAGTAGAGGCTTTGTAAGACTTGGATAGGAGAGACAGATGTCAAACCTGGAGACCGCACGAGAACGCCGGAGACTAGAATTCAGGAAAGACCAGAGCCCCCCCACACCCCAACAAGAGAAAGAAAGGGCAGTGGTCCCACCAACAAGAGGAGGAAAGGGCAGAGGCCCCCCTGACAAGAGGCGGAAAGGGCAGAGGCCTGCCCCCCTGATAATAAGAGGAAAGGGCAGAGGCCCCCCTGACAAGGAGGAAAGGGCAGAGGCCCCCTGACAAGAGAAGGAAAGGGCAGAGGCCCCCCGACAAGAGAAGGAAAGAGTAGAGAGGAAGAAGTGCCCCAGAGGAGGCAGAGAATGAAGAGGTTAGGACCCCCCCCCCATCCAGGAGACATGCTGAAGAGAAGGACGAGATGAAGTACATAAAATGTACCTTGGGGACTAACCCAGGAAAGAACAATGTCCACGGTAAGTGTCAGGGGACACTATAAAACCCTAACAATCCAGACACCTTAAAAAAAGGCATACACTTGAATATACTTGTTAAGTCATTTGTTACAACTTGTGACACCCAAGTGAATCCTCACATTAGTTAGAGATTGCCATTAATAATGAACTCTACATAAAAAACATTTAGGTTCTCCTTTTCAAAGATGACACATTTCTGCATAATAAGGTAGAGTGTGAAGGCCTGGTCACATTTCCAATGCCCTTCTGAAAATCTGCCAGTGGAAGTGACAAAATCATGCTTGGGGTACACCAATCTTCAAGATGCACACAACCCATCCTCCCATAAACTTTGCATAACACAACCATCAAAGATGGTAGGCGGAAATTGCAGAGTCCCCCCCCCCTCTCATTTTTAAAAGCACCAAATTGATGAGAAAGCTCAAAAAGAAATTGATGGCGTTCAACAGTTCAACCAAATCACGAGTGTGTGCTTCAAAAGATCAAGATGGAGTTGTATGGGACTCCTGAAGTCTGCCTACATGTAGAGGGGTGGCTTAAGCCCCATCCATTGTCCGAAGCAGCCTACTGGTACGCCAAAAGACGACAGCAGGCACGCACACTTACATTTCGGCGGCTTCAAGGCTCCACCGACAAAGAGGAGGCGGGTAGGGTGGATGGCCTTGGCCGAATTGAGCAATGGACGAGTGATGGCGGCCCAGGTGAAACGGTTCATGCTGCTTAACAAATTTCATCTATTCTGGGCCTTCCGAAATACTTACAAGCATAGATGGAGTGTGGGTATTGAAACAATTCTGGTAATCTATATCAGCAGACGTCATCTGCGCTATTATATAGTTTGGTCCATTTCAAGCACGTTACACATTCCTCAAATCAAAATTGAAGAGAGGCCATGAGGAAGAAAGCCAGACAGATCCATTTTGGCCATGTAAATGAACGGTTGGTGCACACTTTACAGAACTGCCAATTGGTACCAATATGGTAACACAAGCGTACATGGGTTCATATGGTGGAGAAAGTCTAAACAAAAAAAAAGGAAAAATGCTGCCATGTTGCCATGTGCCATTTCTAAGAGATGTTCTGCCTCCTAACACCTCTTCTCTTTTCAGTCTTTTCTGTAGTATTGGATTTGGCAATAAATTACTGGTCTGCATCACAACTAAGCGACTCGCAGCTCTTCCTGAGCAGGAGCAGGAGCTCCGGATCGTTGCAGGAGCAGTGGATCCCTTTCCCCTTCAATGATGAGCCCACCTGGAGGTATGCTGCCCACTGTCAACAAATAGGTAGCAGCGTCCCAATTTCGGCCGCTTTTTGCGCGTTATGCGCTGTAGCCGCCAACATTCTTACTAATAACGTTGTGCATGTCCCACTTTGCACACAGTTAGCAAATAACCCGTGCTGCCCACTTTGAAGACCAACACTTCTTGTAACGCCATTGAAACACACGAGGTGTTTATTTTACTAAGATGGCCGCCCCTGTGTTTAAGGCCTGATGTGCCTTGCCCAATCCACACAGCAGAGAAGAGCCTCCTGCTGATTGGCCCCTGCCCTGCCTACTACAGCCTATCGGAAGCCGGCAGACGTGAGCAGGCCCTTTCTGGAAAGGCCCTGAGGGTAAGGCTAACAACTGTCCGGAGACTGTCCCGAGCTGACCAGAGCCCAGGGCCTGACCCCCTGCCCATGCGCCTACAGAGAATGCTGCATGCTGGACAATCTATTAGAGGTAACTCTTGCTACACACTATAAGCCTTACTTGGCCACTCCAAATCCAATAAATTCTGATTCAGGCACCCTATACTCTAACACCGAGTCTCCTACTCACAATTGCTCTTCTTGGGTCACAAAGTGATGTGTAAACCCATGTGATTTTTGCTGTTTCTGTGATTCTCGCATTTGTTTCTGTGATTCTCCCATTTAGGTGAAACACTGCCCACATCTACTCCATGCATTCCAGTGTGATTTTTGCTGTTTCTGTGATTCTCGCATTTAGCTACCTAAACCTGACGCAGGCCCATCTAGTAACTAGCAGCTAGTAGACACATGTCCATTGCTCCTTACCTCTACCCACCAGAATGTACCTACCAGGTATTTACTCAGCTTTGCTGAGAGTCATTCTCCACCTTATCCACGTATCTAGTAATCTCAGCCCCCCCTAGCCCGACGCACATATATCCCTCCCCCCTACTCACCATGTACCCCTCTACGCCATGCAGCCTTTCTGCCAGAAACTCCAAACTACGCGCCAGACTACCCAAAATATATGAGCCTAGAGCAAGGGACACTATCCAGACTAAACTGACCAACTGGTCCCTGTCATCACCCGTGGTTAGCCCTACCAACAACCTCACAGACCTACTTAAGCTTAGCCGAACCAATACCACAACTAAGCAAAAGGCTCGCACATTAACCACCACACCTACTGTTAGTTAAACTACCACCCTGCCTATAAGAGGCGCATTAATTAATGCGAGATCTGTAGTAGCACATGCTACAGATATAGAAGACCTCATCCTAAAAGAAGAACTAGACTTTATAGCCATCACTGAGTCCTAGCTTCATGCAGCCGCTGGCCCAGCTCTCTCGCTAGCCATCCCTGAGGATTTTACCATCCTCCGAGCGGACAGAACAGAATCTAGAGGCAAAGGCCTCGCCATAATCGCCAAAACTCACCTCAACTTTAAACTAGACACCACCAACCTTAACTGAATCTCTCACAGCTAAGCTCCCCACCGCCAACTCCCAAACCATTACCCTCCACTTACTTTACAGACCTCTGGGACCTCTAGGCTCCTTCGAGGAAGACCTTAATTCTATCCTCTCCAACAACTTAAAAAACACTTCCCAGAGCCTTCTCCTTGGAGATTTTAACCTTGGCTTCAATGACCCCAAAGACCCCCAAGCGACCAGCATCAACGACACCTTGTTAGAATTAGGCTTCACCCAAAGAGTGTCCACCCCCACATACAACAAAGGGAGAACCCTTGACTGGATAGCAGACCATAACTGTGTGGCTTCCATTACCGCCATCACCCCGCAACCAGGGTCTGACCACCACCTCCTGACTTTTAGACTTGAGGTTTCAAGCCCCATCACGAATAAATCATTAGCCATAGCTATCCCGACGAGAAGCAAGAAAAACATAACTGTAGAAAAACTCATCCCCCCTCATTCTCCCAACCTGAACCATCTCCCAGCCAACTCCAACCCCCACCATCTTGTCGAAAGCTACAATAGTATGCGGTCAGCCTTAGACGTTAACGCACCACTAAAACTGAGAAAATGTAAGCCGATAAAACACCTGAACACCTGGTTCACTGCCCACTTA
Source organism: Ambystoma mexicanum (assembly GCF_040938575.1). Classification (NCBI taxonomy): domain Eukaryota; kingdom Metazoa; phylum Chordata; class Amphibia; order Caudata; family Ambystomatidae; genus Ambystoma; species Ambystoma mexicanum. The sequence continues at coordinate 68,255,130 of NC_090939.1, forward strand.
AAAGCTCTCAGATTAGAGAAACGTAAAAAGGAACAAATATGGAGACAATCCCCCACAGACATCAACAAGCTGATCCTTAACAAAATAGTCTCCACTTATAAAAAAGAAATTATCCTTGCCAAACAAGAATCGTACAACCAGAGAATTCTACAAGCCAAACCCAGTACTAAAGAACTGTTTACCATCTTAAAAGAGCTGGAATCACCTATCACAGCGCCAGACACTTGTATGAAAGATAAACAAGTGTGTACCACTGTCCAAAATGCCCTCTCCAATAAAGTCGCAGGCCTTCAAATCAAAATTAACAACAAGAAAGAGGTACTAACCAACTCCTCTAACTCTAACAACACCCCCCTGCGCCCCACTCATCAGCACCCCACCCCCAGCCCACTCACCCGCTTGAGCTTTTCCAAAGTCTCCACGCTAGAAGTGGAAAAAAATCATACTCAGCCTCAAACCATGAAATTGCCAAGGCGACCTTTGCCCACAACAAATAATCAAAGATGCAGCAAGAGACCTCTCACCATTCATTACCAAACTAATCAACGCCTCTTTCTCATCAGGTACTGTCCCCAACAACCTCAAAGAATCTTGGGTCCTCCCCTTACTAAAAAAACCCTCCCTAGACCCCTCTATACCCACGAACTACAGACCGATCACCACCATCCCCTTCCTGCTTAAAATCCTAGACAAGACAGCCTATCAACAAATACAAAAATACCTCGAACAAAACCATCTCCTAGGTATCTGGCAATCAGGCTTTAGACCCCAACACGGGACAGAAACTGCTCTCATTGCTTTCAAGGCTCAAATTGACACTCTGAGAGATAATGGGAAAACTGCCTTACTGATTCTCCTAGACCTCTCGGCAGCATCTTGTTGATCACAAAATCCGATGCAACCACTTAGACTCGGCTGCCCACTTCTCCCAAGAAGCCATTGGCTGGATTAAGTCATTCCTGAGTAACAGATCCATGTGTGTCTTTTCCACTTCGGCTTCTGCTGACCCCATCCCCATCACATGTGGGGTCCCTCAGAGTTCTTGCATCTCCCCCACACTGTACAATGTGTTCACTAAGCCCCTGTTTGACGATCTCGACGGTCTGGGTATCACCTACACTAACTATGCCGATGATACCAGATCCTCATCCCGCTGACGGGAGATTACAACACGGATTTGGCCTTGGTGAACAAGGTGTACCTCATCATTCAGGCATGGATGGCTTCCCAAAGTCTATTCCTGAATGATGACAAGACTGAACTCATCATCCTGGGATCCACCACTAACCTAAACAAATTGGACCATAATTACTCCAGCTTCACCATAGATGGCAACTCTATCAAGGTAGCCAGGGAATTGAAAACCCTTGGTATTTACCTTGACTCTACCCTCTCCTTCCACAAACAGGTCAGCTCTATGGCCTCCATCACTGCTTACACATGTAAGCTTATAAGATTGTTGGCCCCGCTTGAGCAGTCTGCCTTTCCTGCTGCTCCCCAGCGTGCTGCCGAGCCTGCCAGCAGCACGCATTATAACGCAGCCCTGCGCCGAGATAGTGGCCCAAGGAGAGCATGACTGCCTCCCAGAAAGCTGTCTGCCCAGAAATAAGGAGCCGCACCGCCCACAGCGGCCAGATGTTCCGGTAACAAGAGGCCCCGCTGCAAGCCCTACACAGGAAGCCCTATTACTAGCCCTGCATATCCATGATGAGTGTCCCGACGCCAGCAACAGCAGAAAGCACACACGTAGTGCCAAGGAAGTGCTCAGGCCAGACTGCTACCCACACATGCACGCAGGGTATATACCCAAGGCCGACTTCAGACAGGGACAAGAGCACAGTGGCTCACCAGGGGCACACCAGTACTGGCCATCCACCAGTGACATTACAAGAGAAGGGCAACACACATAAAAGGAGGGAAACAGGACCCTGTACCCACAGAAAAGCTGACTCACAGAGCAGAGAGCTGTTTAGCACCTGCAATCAGCCCTGAGGGACCGCCGTACCCCACCCGCAAGTCGGAGGATTGGTGACAGGTGCCTGACCAAGGCCCCGCCGCACCAGCACAACAAGGGAGGAACTAATTCCCCATACCGTCAATAATTCCATTTCATATGACGGACACCACCAACCTGGGCCCAGCTGGTCCTGTTAGATGAAAGAATTTGACGTCTATCTCAATGCTCTAGGCCCACAAGATGATAAGCGCTTCACAGGCGTTCCCACACTCACAGCAGGCCCGGAAGTGCCAGACATCATCTCCGACTTGCCTTTTTGACTTTTTTTTTTTTACTCTGAGCTGAGATCCTCGCTTCACTCGGGCCTACAAAGCTAAATTCTCTTAGAGCTCCTCATGGGCCTTCAGCATCTATATACCTGCCAAACTTTTGTATGCCCTTGAGTAAAAGTAATGCTGCTGGGCCGCCCCCAGATGCCATTTCTGCTGATATTTTCTATTAAATCAGTCACTGTAATCCTCTTTGGAAGTTTCTCACGCCCCCCCATACCACCCCAAACACACTTTGGGCGCACCCAGGGGGGGCCAGCCCCACAGTTTGAAGACCACTGCCCTAGAAAAGTAGTTTGCAACCTTCAGCGCTCCAGATGTTTCGGACTACAACACCCAGGCAGCCTAGTCAATGATGAGGTATCGCGGGAGATATATCTGGGGAGCCAGAGGTGACAGACCTCTTCACTAAAGGCTGGGCAGTGTCCTGCACCAGTTAAATAGTAACCGAATGTCGACCGTAGTACAGCACCATGCAAGCCATTACAGAAAACATGGCCTTGCACTGTTCCCACCCTCCATGAGCCCCTCAGATCAGCTCTGGCTCAGCGTTTATCCTGGAGAAATGGGATCTGAACCTTTCACCTACGCGCAGCACCCATGTCAGTGAGTCTTCCTTCCTTGCACGAGGCATGGAAGTCAAATTTGCAAACCATCAACACAAGCAATCACCATGAACACAGGCAATCACGCGAGGCGGTTTTACCTGGCCATTGCTGCTTTTTTCTGATCGATCCTGAGCCTGCAAAGGCAAGTTGGCGGATGGGGCCAAGGCCTACATTTCTAGTCTCCAGTGCACTGGCCTACGGCACCTGTGGGAGAGAAGTAAAGAATTCATGTAAAGGAGACCATATTTTGGGTGGCCATGTCATTTCATTGCACCTGGTAATCCATTACTCCTCACCACTCAATTTAATCAATCCAAAATATACATGAATATATGAACTTATACACAATCATGAAAATTGGATACAGTCCAGAAGAAATTACAGAAACCTGACGACACATCAGATAAGAGCATTGTCTAAAATTCTATCTGCAACAAGCTAACTATATGAAACCGTGTTTCATTTGGGAACATATCACCACAATATTATGTGAAATCCGAATTAGTTCACTATGCTAACTGTATGAGACCATATTGTAGGTATTGATATACTCGTCTTTTTTTAATAAATGCAATTGATAACTCTATGATTAAATACTTATATATAGATTTTCCCTCTACCCCCCAGTCAATTGCTTAACCAGTATGGAGTTATTTAGAAGGATTCTTTAGTAATGTTGTATACCCTCTGAAGAATGTCCATGCATTGAGAGCAACGGCAGGACAGAAACCTGTTCATGTTGGGTTCTACATAGATTGCATATTGGAATAACGAAACACTATAGAGATACGTTCCCCAAATGATAATAGGATCTTATACAGTTGCCATACTGGACTAATGTAACTGCAGTACTCTACTTTACTGCAATAGAAACACTGTGTGCTATATACAAGCAGTGTACTTAAACTGATTTTAATAATATACTTGCTAACCAGTAAATTATTGAAAAAGGAATGTCTCCAGATGATTTGGACTACAACTCCCATGATGCCTCACCATCGAGCATGCCAACTAGGGCTGATGGGAGTTGTAGTCCAAAACATCTGGTTTCATATCCCTGGCTTATTAATTACTTTGACAGTTGCTAGCGTATACTTTCAATTGCAATATGATAATGTTTGCTATATACAGTGTATTTAACAAATCTGTAGTAAATACTACTGTGCATTTATTGGGAAAGGAATTTCATAAGCATTTTGGAAAACTAAGGATGCTAAAAGATGCCAACTATTGTTAAACTGCTTTCTATTGAAAAATGAAGCTTGCATTGTCTTGCATCATCTTGGATGGGCCACTCTCTTCTTTCTTCCCACTTGACGCTCTCCTCTCACCTTGCACCGGCACACCCGGTGCAGCCACTCAGATTCAACGTCACCAGACCCATGAAAAGAGTGACAGCGGCAGCCTTTGCCTCCACCTACTCTCGGCCTGCTACTCCTGTGGCTGACTCGCACCCTGGCACAGCCCTCGCTAACCTCAATCTCTATCTCCAACACCCTTGACACTCTTGCCCCTGTCATGTGGATCCAACTGAAGCCTTCCAAACAGTGCAACTCTTGGTACGACTCTGATCTGGCTGCCCTTAAACGCAAGTGTAGGGCAGCTGAACGGATATGGAATGCATCAGGCAGACCATCTGACAAACTGGCCTGCCGCCTCCTTCAAAGGCAATATCGACTCTGCATCCACACCAAGAAAAGAGTCTTTATTCAAGCCTGCATCTCTGCGGCATCAAACAACACGGCCAAACTTTTGAAAGTCTGTAAGGAACTGGCCAATCCTGCAGCAGCCTCCTCTTCCGTTACACCCACCCAGGACCTTTGCTTGGCCCGGGCTTCTCACTTCACCGCAAAAACACACAACATTCGTTCCTCTCTCACTTCCACACTACATCATACAACAATACCCCAAGAGCCTCCCTCGGCCCCTCCACCATTACTCTCCTCTCTCACTCCCATCACACCTGATGTGGTCGCCAGACAAGTCTGAAGGCCTCATCCAAACAGGTGGACCCCTGCCCTTCCAAAACCATTAAGGACAATATTGATTCTCTCGCCCCAGCCTTGACTGGTCTCTGCAATCTCTCTTTTGCCACTGGAGTTTTCACAACTTCTCTTAAGCACTCCCTTGTGCACCCTATGCTTAAGAAACCCTCCTCCGACCCCTCCATTCTGGCAAACTACCACCCCATCTCTATCACCCCTTTCCAGGGCAAACTTCTGGAGAAGCTGGGTAGCTCCCAGCTCACCTTCCACACTAAATCTGCTGGTTGCCTCCACGACCATCAGTCTGGTTTTAATTAATTAAATTATTTAATGTGATATAGTTTACATAATAAACTTTACACATATACTAAAACAATATAATAAAACATGAAGTAAAAAAATAAAGTAAGATCGAATAACATATATAGCATACAATACATACAAAATGCATAAAGAGAATGTTCATAAAAAAAGAAGAAAAAAACCCAGATAACCTTCCATCCTTATTTGTACAAATAGACACAGATTAGGCGGTCCTTGAAAGTCTGGAGTTCTTACAATAAAGGCAAAGCAGAAGGGATCAAATCCCTTGTCTATCTAACATCAAGGTAACTAGATATATATAATCCCAAATCTACGACTTCAGGTAAACACCGGCAAGATCACTCACATATTATTTCAGTCCTCAGGACCTCACCTGCTATTATTCACATTTTATTACCCAGCTTTTCTTCAATCTTTAGCCAAATATTGTAAAGGGCAGTCATCAACCGCAAACTTTTAGAATTGGTGCAATAGTACCAAAAGGACTGTTCCTTGATTGTTGCCAGATCGTGGGCATACCTCCCAATATGATGATGAATTATACTAGTCATACTATCACATTGAGTCAGCAAATGTCTTGCTGTCTCCCGTGCATCGCACACATTACATAACCAAAAGATACGTTGTTCAATGGGGATGTGCTCTCTACTCCCCATAACCATCATAGTCGGGAGCTGTTCCATTCTGCGTAGAATGAAGCGTCAGAGCCTTTTGGATGGGCAGAGGTTCAGAAAGGCCTGGGGTTTTGTGAAGGAGTAAAGCCTATATTGCACAAAGTGGCAGCTTTTCAACGTGTTGAGGTGGGCATAGTTCTCCAACCAGTCCCACAACTCAACACGTTTATCTAGCGCATTCTGCACCAACTTTGAATAGCCCACTCCTCTACGAGTCCAGCCTATTTCAGCTAGATATTTTGTCATTCTCACAAATGGTGAGCAGGGATTTTGCTACTTGAGTAATTCCTGGTAAACTGCTGTTAACAGCGCGTTGTTAATTCCACTGCTCATCTTCAGGAAGAACCCTGTCCTCTTTTTCATAACTATGGCTCTAAGAGAAGGCACACCTAGCTCCAGTCTTATGAGGGCCATGGGAACTCCTGGTGGTAAACCAAGGATCAGTTGCCAAAATGTCCCTTCGATGACCTGGAGCCATTTAAGATCTGAGTCAAAAAGAGCTTCTAAGCCATAGGTCATCATTGGGATAAATAAGTAAAGTTGGCGCTTACCCCATAGCGTGAAGCCACCCTGATTCTTAGTGAAACTAGCAATTAGAGCCGTTAATTGCACTGCTCGAATTGTGCGAGATAGTTTACATGCCACGTAATCTCCACTGGGCTCAAAATCGATTCCCAAGTAGTGATATTGCGGCACGTACGAGATCTTCACTTTACCCACGATGAGACTAACACGAGAAACTCTTTTGCTAGTAAATCTCAGAACCTTGGTTTTGTCAAGGGTAATAGTAAGACCAATGCTTGCTGCATACTCCCTCCCATAGCGCTATTGCAGATCTACGTAGTCCACTGATGGTGTGGTCAAAGACTACTAGATCATCTGCATATGTCAGCACAGGGCAAGCAGCCGCACCGATTTTTGGGGGACAGTTATTAGCAGCAGTTATGGCCACCGGAATGTCATGGAAATAGAGGTTATACACAAGTGGGGCGGTGACACAACCCTGTTTCACCCCCCTATTTTGCTGAACTTTTTCAGTCAAATGTCCTTCTTGATCTAATTTCAACCTAACTGAGGTGTTATTGTGCAGTGATATAAGGTAATACAACATACCAACAGGGCACCCCAAGGCTTCTAATTTTAGCCATAACCGTTCTCTAGGGACCGAATCAAACGCAGCTTTAAAATCAATATAAAGTGCATATAACAGTGGCTCTCCCCCTCTGCCAGCCCTAGATCGCAGTCGGTCCATAACCCTGATATTATGGCTAGTACAATAGCCTCTTCTAAAACCACATTGGAATTTGGGTAAAATGTTTGCCTCGTCAACCCATACCTGCAGCTCTTTAAGCAGTAAGGACGCAAACAATTTACCTATTGCATCCAACATAGAAAGTAGTCTATAGTTATTAGGTTCGAGCCGGTTGCCCTTTCTAAATACAGGTACCAGCACAGCAGTCTGCCAAGAGCTAGGTATTCTACCTTGCTCCATGATCTTCTTAAATAGATAGTTAGCCGTCTGGCCCAAAAATCGGGCTGTCTTTTGATGACTATGTTGGCCAGCCCGTTGGGTCCAGGAGCTCTAGATGATTTCAGAGTCTTTGGGCCTCATTACGACCCTGGCGTTAAGGGTTTAACGGCGCCGTAAAAGGTGTTGGTGCCGTTAAACCCTTAACGCCTGATTACGAGGTCCCTTTGCGGGACCCCCGACCTTAACGGCTGGTTTTTCCAGTCGTTAAAGTAGGGTGCCGCAAAGGGACCTTGGTGCCAAGTACGGTGCCGCAATTTGCGGCACCGTACTTAGCACCTTCCCCATTCTCATTGAGCCCTATGGGTCAAAAATGGGAATGGGGAAGGGCCCATGGTGAATGGGGAATTACCGCCCCGCCAACCTTGGAATGGGGCTGAAATTCCGCCATTCACCATGGCAGACCCCGGCATGGACCATGGTGCTAACAGCACCATGGTTTAGCGCCGGGGTCGTAATGAGGCCCTTTATCTTGCTAATTATAGCATTATATGATATATCAAAAGGTAAAGTTGGCGATGCTGCTCTAAATGAAATGGACTCCTCTATCTGCATGATGGAATTACGATTCTCCAGAACTTTTTCCCATTCTACACCGCTAATTGGGTTTACCAGTTGTCCCTTCGCCACCTCCCTTACTTCACTTAAGAGTGACCAGATGCTTTGAGAGTTTTTAGAGCAAATGGTCTGAACTAATTTCTGGTATGCCTCCGTTCTTTCGGCGTATTTTATACCCTTAATAGTGACTCTATATTAATTTTTAATTTTCCTCCCCGCAGCCCGAAGTTCTTCCAATGGGCCTATCATTTTCTTACTAATACGCAGGTCCCTTCTGAAGTCTCTCTTAGCATCTCTGATCCTCTTATTGAAAGGGAGTTTGTTGACCTCCAATGTTATCACCCTGCGCATAGGGGCAGGTGCGTGCGTGCGTGCGTGCCAGAAAAATCAAAGATCCAGTCTTCGATTGAATTGATTGTCATATCGTTAAAATCCGGTAAATTTGGCCATCTCTCAATCTCTAGAGCTTCAACAGCCTGATTTATATTCTTAGTAGACCGCCTTATTCTTGTGCCCGCTTTATCTACGCACACTTTACCCATATTGCTCTTCACAGGGCCCCCTTAAAGGACATTTAATATACACTGGAGCGCTGCATAGTCGCTCTATTTATTTGAAATGACTGCCATATCTTCCACACCAAATTGCATTTTAGGGCACAGGAATATGTAGTCAAGTGTGCTACAAGATGAGTGTGTGCCTGCCAGGATGGCACTCAGAGTACAACCATTCAACATTTCTAAGTCCCAAAAGTCAAATAATTGGAGCCATCCCAACCCCTCCTGATCAATTTTAGTCTGTGCCATTAGACGTTTCTCCTTCAACTAAGGGTTCTGGGTCGGTCTCCCTCTCTCCCCAGCCATGAAGCAATTAAAATCACCCACCACTATTGCAGCTATATTTCCTGGTTTTGCTGACCAGGATGCTAATAGGTCATGTAGAGCTTCTTGCAATTGTTCTTTATCATGGCGTGGGGGGCGATTATAGAGATTTACCAACAGTAATTTTTCCCCATTTCCCTTGAGCCCGTAGACCACCTCCACTGCCATCAGATTGTTCTCTGGGTTACAAATGACCCGCCGAGAGGCCAGAGAGCTAACTACCCCTCTGAGCAGACCCCCAAACGGCCTTCCTTTTTTCACTCTTTTTAGCAAAAGACTTGTAATTCACATATCCATCTAATATCAGGGTGTCCATAGCCCAAGTCTCTTGGAGACAAATGCAACTATGTTTTGCAACAAAGTCAACCGAACCCTCCGATGACAGTAAATGGGCGAACCCTCTGCAATTCCAAGATAATAGAGTTAAATTTCAGTGTTTAACACCTCGGGTAGGGACTCCGCCAACCATTTTAAAACTAGTTGGACACCTGCGTCTTCAACCTTCTTTCCCTTGGATACAATGGGGCAGTCAGTTATCGTTGCATGACTGACAAGCTCCTCATAGTCGAAACTGGGATCGATTTCGTCCAGGTCTGCATCGATCTCCACGTCCACTGCCCTCAGCTCTTCACGATATTTCCTAATCATCTGTGTAGTAGAAATGAATTTACAATGTAAGGAGCCACTGAAAGGATTAGGACATTTCAGTGGCTCCACAAACTGAAAATCGTCAGACTTCAGGACACGTAATTCCGGTACTGAGTGCAATCTGATCAGGAATTCGGATCGTGGCAGCCATCTGCGTTCACCATTTTTATATAAGTTCTTGATTAGACAGATCCGGTTGGCTGACACATCTATCTGATTTTCTACCAGCCTTATTGGTCTATTATCAGGTTTAACAATACCTGGTAAGGGTTGGGGGAATTTATCTGGGCTCAGAAGCAGCCTTTCCTCTTCCACCTGATCTTCACTCTCTGATCGTTCCAACTCTTCTGCCCGCTCTTCCATCTTGTCCTGCTCAGTTATCAGCCAGCTGGTCCGGCAACCATCGCCTGTGGCGTTATTTTTCTTGGCTCTGGCCGCTCTTTTCTTTGCTTTTTTAGAGCATACTCCAGATGTCACTGAGAGGCCAAAGTAGTCGTTTTCTTATTCTTTTGTGCCCTCACCATTTTACGCTGCTTACGTGAGAAAAAGACCACCTTACTCTGTTCCATAATTAAAGAAGGTTCTTTATCTTGCCGGTCATTGATCTCTTCAGCAATAACAATGGCTTCAGACAACTTTACTTCTGCCTCCACATCCTCTTTGTTTTCAAATACCCTGGCCGTTGTAAGTGAGTTTGTATTAGCCAATATTCGCCCTGTCATTTGCAGCAAGATCTTAAGGGCAAATTGCAGAGAAGCTACTGAGGATTGGATCTCTGCTATTTTGTTTGCTCCGGGATACGGAGAGGTGAGATCTTCTTCCTCCATATTCGGGGCGTCCTCCATAGGGACCATTACCATATTTGGGGAGGCTGATTGTCTGCCCAAGGTGGCTAGCTGACCCAAAGATCTCAAAGGGGAGGCCAATGAGTTAACACCCTGGGTCAGGCCATTGCCTCCAGACATCATGGACATCTGTGGAGTCATCATCCTCTGTATGCTCAGACTAAGATCCAACAAAGAGTTGTTGTCGATATCTTCAAAGTTCGTTGAACTCATTGGACTGCCACCACTGACATCGGGCACAACAGGTTTCTCAATGATCATTGAGTTAATTTCTGGGATGGGATTCGGCGGAAAAAACCCAGTAATCACCCCTTGATCGGTAAGGACGGGCTTTTTTGCTTTCTTATTTACGTTTCCTTTTTCGCTTCCCATCTCCTTGCTGTGCAAATTGTCTGCATTAAGTTGTTTCCTTGTCTTGTGGAGGTTATATTTGTTTTGTGCTGGCTTTTTTCCCCGAGGGCATTTCCCAACCAGTTATATGACCAATACAAATAGGGGGCTGTTAATGCTCACTTTGAGAGCTAGTCTGCTGCCCAACGATCCCCACTAGGGCACTCCTGCTCAACAGAGCAGGAGAGAACTTCTACGAGTCTTAATTGGGCTTACTCACCCGCTGTTCCAATAAAAAGATGACCAAAAGAGGGTCCAAAGCGAATACCAACGGTCCCCACGTGGTTAATTGCGAACAGCAGGACAACTCAAGGCTCCTGTCAGCAGAGTTGATCCTACGGCAGGTCAACAGGGGACTCACGCATCGAGCGGAGGAACAGGTCAAAAAGATTAAAAATGAAGGTTAAAAATAATCCTGCCGCTCTAGCCGCACCCCTCTGGGAAAGCCCTTCAGAACAGCAAACTCACCGGCTATGCTGCTGCTCGCGTGTCCTCTATACAACAGAGCTGCGATGCCAGTACTGAAGAGAATGCCAGAACTCAGCTACTCCCTCGGCTCAGCTCCGTTCAATTGAGGTCAGCATGGGAGGCGGGGAGAGCAGGATGAGACAAATCTTCTACAGCCCGCGACCCGTACGCAGCACCGCGCAGACCGCGGTAACAATCGCAGTCGCCCGTACACATGGTTATGGTCACAGAATCTCCTCCACAAGCTTAGTAAAAAAAGACCTTGTGCTCGCGCTACCATTGAGTCAAGCCGCACTGTGAGAGACACAAGACTCGATTCCCAACACAGACGCTTCCGACTCGCTCCGATTCTCAGGGTTTTAGAGCATCCAGAGGCACAGAAACTGCTCTTCTGAACACCTGTGAAGACCTGCTCTCAAAACTTGACAATAACACACTCTATCTCATTCTTCTTGACACCCTGGGAATCGCTGGTCAGGCTCTGGTGTGGATAACCTCCTTCCTGTACGACCGCCCATCCCATGTGGAACTTGGGCCTTTTCTCTCCACTATCACTCTTTCAACCTGCAGCATCCCGCAGGGCTCTAACCTTTCCCCCTGGTTCTTCAATGTCTACACGTGAGATTGCCAGTTTCACCTCTAATTTCCAGTGTTATGTGGATGACATACAACTCTCCTTCAGGCTACCCTCAGCCACCTCCTCTACCTCGCTAATATCTGTCTGGCCGCAATTCAGTCATGGTGTGCTGCGAACAACCTCTGCCAAGACTGAGATCGGTGGCACTGGTACTCCTGCTCCCGTTTTCCCACTCTCACTCTGGCCGGCGTCCCTTGGCCCTGTGCCCGCACCCACATGCGAGGCAAAAAACCTTGGGGTCATCTTCGACTACACTCTCTCCTTCTCCACTCACATTTCGGACATCTCTACAAAGTCAGCTGCACCTCTTCAGAGTTGCTCTTCCTTTTCTCACCTTCCCCCAGAGGCTCACTGTCTCTAGAGCCCAGGTTCCCTCAAGGCTTGACTACTGCAACAGCCTCTTTTTTAACCTCCCTGCCTCTGCTCTGCACCCTCTGCAACTGATCTTGAACAGAACCGCAAGACTTATCCTTGGCCTCAAGCCCAGGGACTGCATCTCTCCGGCAGTAAAATCCCTCCACTGGCACCCCATGGCAGCAAGGATCAAATTCAAAACCCTCTGCATTGTCCAAGAGCTTTCTGGGGCCTGGGACCCAGCCATCTTCACCAATTCTTTCCTAAATACAGCCCCTCCCGCGCCCTCTGCTCATCTACCTCCAACCTTCTGCGTGTGAGCCAGTTCTCTAAGCAGAGATTTGGAGGGAGATCTTTATCCTCAGCAGGGGCCGCCCTCTGGAATAGCCTCCCTGCCACCCTCCGTCTTCAGCCTGATCTCCTTAAGTTCCGGAAACTCCTTAAGACATTCCCTTCTCCTCTTCCTTCTCTCTCTCCCTCTACCCTGCTAACCTCTTTCTCCACTCTATCCCTCTCTCCCTCCTTTTCCACACAGCACGCTGACGGGCCACCAGGGGCACCTCAGTCTCACTGGTCCTCGGCACCCTCACCAGTTCCTCCAGCACTTGCCTCAGGGCCTGTCCTTACCTCATTGCTACTGCACTTGGTCAATTACCCCCTGAGAATGGCATCTCTCAGTACTTAACCAGTTTCTGGCCAGCTGGGGCATCTGGATTCCCCCCTTCCCCTGCACGTGTCCTCTTCCCCCTCCCCTCTCCTGTAACATCCGTGCACTTGCACGATCTGACCGTACCATGCCTTGAAGATCATCTATCTTTTCCTCCCTGTCTCTGCTCTTGTATGGTTGCGCCTCTATGTTCTTGGAAAAAACTGCAGAATCGTAGTCAGACCCATTTGTTCTTATCTACACTGTTAACTGTACTACATGCACTTAATCTGCCTGGGCAGACCGTTTATCGTTCAGTAACTCAAGGGCTCTGAATGACTGTTTTTCCCCCTGTTCCCTCCCTGCTGGAGCGCCTTGAACCACTTGTCTTGTGTATATGTGCTTTACAAATAAACATTACCATACGATTACCATTATAGACTGACCATTTCCATAATTGTTGTTATATTGTCTTATATTGGAACATGCAAACACTGCAAATTCAAATGTACTCGGAATTCAACAACTTCATGGGCCTGCGCCAATCTGGCTTTCGCCCTGGCCATGGTACGGAATCAGCTGGACTTAAAAATCCAAATGGGCGAGATCAAAGACAACAGCAAACTAGTCCTCCATGGCTCACAAAATCCTCTGCCATCACCTCTCCTCAGCCGCCTACTTCTCCACCAAAGTTATAACCTGGATAAAATCTTTCTTATCGAATAGAACCATGCAGCTCTTCTCCCCTACGGCAGCCCCCCCACCCCAGTCACTTGTGGAGTTCGCTAAAGCTCCTGTGTCTCCCCTCCCCGACACTATACAACATCTTCACTAAGCCTCTCTTTGCGCTCCTCAACGATTTGGGTATCACCTACAACAACTACGCGGATGATACCCAAAACCTCCTCCCCAACGTAGGTACCTACGATACTGACTCCAAATCACCAGAGCAAAATTTACCAAACCATCCAAGCTTGGATGGCTCAGCATGACCTTTGCCTGATCGACAAGATAACCGAGTTATTTATTAAAGGATCTCAATCTCGGCTAAATAAAATCAGTCATCTCTACAACTCCATCATTGATGGGCATGTTATCACTTTATCAAAAGAAGTAAAAACACTGGGAGTATACCTGGACTCTTCCCTCTCCCTAGCCAGACAGGTAAAGTCCATCGCATCTGCAGCAGCATACATCTCCAAACTCATCAATGCCTGCAGACAATTCCTGAGTTCTGACAGCTGCATCACGATGCCCTCTTTACTGGCTCAAATACTCTCATCATCAAAAAACTACAAGTCATCCAAAATAATGCGTCAAGAGCAGTCCTTAACATTCCCAAAACAAATCGCCTTTCTGCTGCTAGATGGAATGTCCACTGGCTCCCAGTCCACGATCGCATTGTATTCAAAACTCACTCCCCGACTCACAAGTGCTTGGCTAACACTGCCCCCAGATACTTGGCAAATAAGTTCTCTAAAACACATTCTAACAGACCCAAACACGCTGCCTATTCACCCCTATTTACCATTCTCAGATGTAAGCGACAGAGAGCAGGGGGGGGGGTCGCAGCTTCCCAGCAGTAGCTGCTAAATACTCGACGCCCTCCCGCTCTCACGAAGATCAGAAGCCTCCTTTTGGTCCTTCCGTAAAGACCTCAAAACCTGGCTATTCACGCAAGATATGCAAAACTAGTATCGATACCACAACCTGTCTGTATTAACACCTAGGGTCTCAAACCAGCAAATCACCCTGGGAAGTTTGCCTTTTTTGAATGTGCTACATCTGCTGGATTAGTGGTTATCTATATAGACCAGGAACACTGGATGCCCCAGACCCAGAGCTTCTTATTAAGAGTCAACTTGAATTATTTATGTTCGAACCCTATCGTTTTGTGCACAAATATTGCACATGTTCCTTCTACTCTGGCCTAGAATTTCCCCATTCTCTGGTAAAATAGTTGGTTTTAAATCATATTTATAGGAATAGTGCATCAGGTCGGACGTCTTCTGCTTCTAAACATTATAAAAAGAGGTGTTATTAATGTGAAATGTAATAGAAATTACTTTACCAACCTCATAAGGACAAAGCTGAATCAGGATGGCTTGAATATGAACTTGGAAAGTGCCGCTGATACACGTTGAGCTTTTAACTTGCTGAGCTATCCAATGGCAACACTGTATGGAGTTTAATCAATTCAGCAGTTAAAAAGAAACATTTATTAGGATATCTACCTACCACCCTCTCTGGTCGCCCTGCAGGTCTTTTGAAAACGAAATGGACCTACTATTATCAGGTTTACTAGTGGGAATGACATTGCTCCTGCTTCTAAGCACTATAATAATCAGTACTACATTAATAAGAAATGTATTCCCAGAGCATTACCAAATGCTGTGGTATGCACATTTAAATAAGAAATAGCTGGTATGATACCTTAGTGGGTTAAGTTCTCCGTGCTCCAGGTCACAGGGATTACTGGCAAGCAAGGTCTCCTTAACCTTTCCCCTTTCTGAGGCGGACCAATGAGTATTCATTTTGGTTGCCGAGTAACAATCTTATATGAGTGTTATTATGTAGTGCTTTGGTGAAAGGGCAATTATGTTCACCAAAGCACCGGGTTCACCTCAATAAATCCAAAGCATAGGCTCAGAATAAGATCATTAGGGCATATTCCCCAATACGTGTTTAAGCGCAAGTCATGACATGCAGCAGCCCAATCCTCAAGGAACATCTGTGCACCCCTTTTCAACCCTTTGCACATTTGCGCAACCAGAGGGTTTTTCTGTGCATTTAGAAACAGATCTGCTATTCAAACGGGATGCTCTTGTAAATGCGCAGAAATAAGGGCCACCACCTGCACCTGTTGGGGACAGGCGCCAGGGGGAAAGAAAGGGAGTAGGGGGGCTAACACCGATGTAGACCACATGTGTCACTTGCATTTCCAACCCCCCAAACGGTGATAGAAAAAATACCTTCACCTAGAATGTGAAGGTACAATAAACCATTTGAGCCAAGTAGACATGTCACAACGCCACCTGATAACCATTGCCATCACCAGGGCCGGTCTTACACCAGACTGCACCCCAGGCGGGAAGTTTTGTTTGCACCACCCCTCCCCCAGAAATTACAACCAAACAAAATGGTATGTTTAGAATGACATGTGTTGAACGTGGACATTTAAACTAAATGGGGCACGCGTACTGCTATGCAATGCACACACGCACTGTCGTGGTGTGCATACCTGCCGCAGTCAGAGTTAACAAGGTAAGAGCCGAGAAGGGAGAGAATAATTCCCTAGGTCTAGAAGTAGCGACTGACAAGCGTCACAGGCTACCACTGGGACCTACCCCAGGCCGGGCAGGCCCTGCAGATGCGGCACGTGGGGGTGGAAGTCGCAGGTACTGAGGGGTATGCCACTATGCCAGGCTGCGCAACCCCGGCGGTAGCCTGGCACGGGTAGGGCACCGGGTTCCATGCACCCGGGGAGAGGGGCGGGCCAGTCACCTCCCTCAGAGAGTGGCACACAATTCTCTATGTGCAAAATGCTTTGCTCTCTTGAAGCCTTGCATAGCAAGAGTATATCGCCAGAGCATCATTTGCATAACGCCTGTGTCATACGTGACACTATGGGAGTGGGCTGGCTTTTCAGTCTACTTTGTAATTTAAGACTTATATATGTATATATTGGGGACAATGAACCTGCAAGTCTCAGCATTTGCAGTAGTGATAGCCAAAGCATCGGGAATGGCTGAACATGCCACACATGGCATGAGGACACTTGCTAGTTAGGAATATTGAAATGAGTCCGATGATATTGATGCACAATAGCACAACTGAAGGTTTCATGAGTATATGTCTAATGCTTCGATATGCCAAGACACTTTTATTGATTACCAACATGCTTATTCCATGCAGGCAACGATTACCCAGCCATTTGGAACTATTCGGTGGCACTGGAAGTGTACCTATAAGACAGAATCATTGCCATGGTAACTGAAGAATGGAAAGAGAGGAGATCTGAGGAAGGACGAACAGCTTGTGTGTGTGTTGTAAGTATACTCCCCCCCCCCAGTGACCGTCTATAGCTATGCTAGTACCTATATTCATTCCCACCCAATACCTGCCCCTCCCCACCCAAAATATTGTGATCTCTTTCACTCAGTGCTATCAGACCTGGTTCTGTGAGGGACCTGCAGTGGGTTGTCATAGCAGTCTTCTGAGAGATTATGCTTCTTTTCTTTGCATTTTGGCCCTTCTAGTTCACTATTTTTTCATTAAAAATACAGGATGCGTTTCAGAATGCTTTACAAATACATGAGTCAGGTAAGAACTGGGATGAGGAAGAGTAGGACTAGGATTAATGAAGATTACCGGCAAGTAATCCGTGCATTTCTTGACTTTCTGCCGTTACATGGTTTTCTTTTTATTCGTTTTCTCCTTTTTAACATGTGAAAAACGTCAAAGCGCCTTGAGGTTTTTTGAAATGTACATTTTGTGTTAGCGGAGTGCTCAATGAGACGTGGCCGTTGTTCAAGGCAATTCATGTCTCAACCTATAGATTCTAAGAATGAAGCAACATGCAGCATTAGGTGAAATTATACGTATTTGCGTCGGTTGCTCATTCACTTATTGTGGAATACGTGCAAGATCATTCTTCTTGCCCCATTTGCTGTGGCCCAATTTGAACGACCAATTATTAATTTACTTTAGCGCATGTTATTAAGGAAGATTTGCTCCATTTTTTTGTTTGTGGAATGTGATTCTAGCTAGATAGTATTCTTTTATAGAAGTGTGTAAAGCAATTCGGCCCTTAGTCACTAAGCCGCACTCCACGGGTCAGACTCAGAGCCCACCCTCTTCGCAGCAGAGGGACAGAGCGGATGTTGCAGCCTCCCAGCCCGGTGAGGGACGGCGACGAGTAGCGGAGCAACAGACAAAGCCGTCAGCGTGGCGGCTTCTTGGTGGCAGGACCGCCGGAGCGGGAATACCTGGCTTCCCCACTGAAGGAAGGGAGCAACGCACAGCACTGCCGCTCGTGCAGGACCACACAGGGAGCGAACACCCCAGGGTCAGGGGGATGCCCAAGCACCAACAGACTTTTCCACGCCTGGAACCTTTCCCATCCGGACTCAGCAGACAACCCTCATCCTCTCCCGCACTCATCACGGCAGAGGGACTGGGTGAAGGCTCCTGCCCTGTAGAGGAGCAACAGCCAGGACATCACCAACGGACTAAGCCGCGGACGCAGCAGCTTCTCAGAGGCAGACCCGCCAACGCTCTGTTCAGACAAAGGAGGCTGCTGGGGACCCATATACTGCCACAAGGCGCCCCCCCCAGAAGTGCTGAATATCTTTCTTGGGCTGATGCAGGAGTGCGCCCGCAGCAACATTTATATGCCGCAATGACAGCGAGTCCTCCGGCACCTCACTGGGGCGGGAGGAGCCCCTAGATCCTAGCCACAGCTCCAGAGCGTCCTCTCTCCCGCTCCCTCGACATTCTCTCACCGACCCGGACCAACGTGGGAGCGTGCCCGGGGACAACATATGAGAGGAGGAGCGGACTAATACTACTAAACTGGTAAGGCGAGAGGGCTATTGGGAGCAGCCCTCCATAGAAAAATCGTTGACCTGTGGCCCCCATGACACACATGAGGGGAGCTGACTAGGTTGCTGGGGGGAAGAGGACACACGTCTGGGACATTGGGGAAGCCCTATTGAAGGTGAGGCTGCAGGAGGAGCCAACCTTGGGGGATCCCCTTTTCTCAAGAGCGCTAACTGCCTGTAAGTGCTACTTTACCCCAATTGAAATACAGGGAGACACTGTAGAGGACCAAATGGAGGGGCGAGTCAAGACCAGCACCCCCGATGGCCTGCTGCCTGAGAGACCATAGGAGAGGCCACATAGAACCCGGAGCTGCATGGACTGGAAGACGCTCCTAGCCAGGGGTATTGCGCTCAGCCGCAACAGGAGTGCAGAAGGTGAACAGTGGTGAGAACTGGCAAGGGAGGAACTCACAGCCTGGGGCCCACAGGGCGTCCATAGGATCTGTGGAGCACCTAGCACATCACCCCGGTCCACCTGGACGACGCCCTGACGGTGGGTCCGGACCCCATTGAAACGAGACGCCGAACCCAACTGGGCGATACGCCCCCGACAGGGAGAAGAAGGTACCCGCCGGGACTGGAGGCGAAGTCCCGCATCACCCACCCACTGAGAAGTAGATGCTTACTCCCCCATAGGCCTACGGAGAAGACTGAGCCACTGGACAGGAAGGTAGAAAATAAGTGGAATTACTGCTCCGTGAAGTGGACATTAAGGCTGAAAGCCTCGTGGCACAGGGAATCATACCAGGTGATATTGGGCCTTCCCTGCCCCTCCTGGTGGTTGGGCCCGATTCCCAGGGTCCCCAGCTTGGACTTGGAGATATACACCCTTGACCTATTGGAACTACGCTACCACCTTCCGGCGGACAGGGACGGGAGAAGAGAGGGGAGATCCATGAGCTGGAAAGGAGCCTTGGCGAAATATCAGTTTCAGGTGGAAGACATGGAAATGCCATACGCGAGTACCCCGGGGATCCTGCCAGAGCTGGGCTCGATAAAAAATGACATTCAGACGATCCTCGAGGAAATCAGAGGGATGAGGACTGATATGGGGGCGAAGCTTTCCGACCTCACGGCCAAGGTGACTACGTTGGAGGACAGGATAGACGGGGTCGAGGTCAACCAAACATCTACTGAACTCCTGGAGACGCACATTTCATGGAAATACAGCACCAAGGAGAGGAGTTTAGCCTCAAATTCGATGACCTGGAAGATTGTGAGAGAAGAAATAACCTACGTTTTTTTGGGTTGGTGGAGACAGAGGGTGTAACCCCCTCTGGCCTTGTAGGCAAAATAAAAGACATAAAGATTGTCCTTAGAACGGAGACCGGAGAGGGAGTCATGATAGATAGAGTCCATCGGGTGGGAGGTGGCACTAGAGGCCCCGCTCTGTGCTGGCACATCTGCATTGATATAGGGATAAGGCTATGATTCGGGCTATGATCTCGCAGCCCATACATTGCTGAGAAGGAAAAACGTGTGGGGCCCTCACCAAATAGCTGCAGGAGAAGGGTATCAGATATCGGTGGGGACACCCATTCTCTCTGGTCTTTGAGTGGGACGGGGAGAGACACCACCTGGTGGCCGAGGAGGACATTCAGAGTGTTACAGAGGAGCTGTAGTCGGGAAGCCCTTCCCCCCCGATCAGGGGGACGAGAGGCCAGGCCTGCAAGGAGACCCAGAGGCCTGTAATCTGCCTCGGGGAAGACACAGGGCGAGAGGGGTCTGAAAGTTTCAGAAAGTCGAACATTCCCCCTCCACGCTTGGGGGGCATTTAAAGTGATATAAATCAGGGTCCCTGCTGAGCTACAATTGTATACTTTTACAGATGGACCCTCGGGATCCCTGAGGGTCAGGGGAAAATATCTTGGCAATGCACAATGCAGTTGTTGCCATGTTTTATTTTTTGTGGTTGGAGCTGGTGACGCACAGTTAGTGGGGTACCACGTGTTACACTTTACATATCATGCAAGGAGTTTCTCTTTTTTGGGCATGATAGATGGGATGGGGGCTGGAGGGATTCGGGGGGCTGCAGGCCTCGCCTTGGTACGGGAGGTGCACAACAGATACTCAGATCCGCCCTTATTGTGGGGATGCAGTGAGCCGCATGATTTTTCTGGGGAGTGGTGACATATGCCGCAGATGGGGGAGGGGGAAGCGGAGGAGGGTGAGTATGGAGGGGGTTTAGGGGTGGGGGCTGAATAGTGGGGGTAAAACAGGTATTGCCATGTGTCTTTAACTTAAGGAAGGCTTTCAGCTGAACAGGACGCAAGGAGTCTCTAGGGGCCAGGGTAAAGAGAGATGATGGTTAAGGGCCTGGTGGGTACGCTGAACATTAAGGTCCCGAACTTCCAGAACAAACGATCCCTCACTAGCAACATGTTTCAAAAAACATAAGTTAATAGTCCTTTTTTTTTACAAGAAACTCACTACCGGCATGGGGCAGAATCGACGATAAAGGGGAAAGAGATTGGTAGGAACCTCTCTGAACACCAACCCACGGGTACCTAATTTCTACACTTTGCCCACGATCCACAAAGATCCTCTAGAACCTCCTGGCAGACCCATTGTAGCAGGTATCAACAGTGTATTACAACAGATTGGGAAGTATATTGACTTCTTCCTCCAGCCACTTATCCAGAACACTCCTACCTATATCAAGGACACTACCCACTTTTTGCAACAACTAAAGGCCATACCATATGTCTCAACAATTTTTTTTTGTTCACTCTGGATGTTAAGAATTTATACACATCCATCCCGCATGATTTAGGAATACAAGCAGTTGATTGGCTACTATTGAACACTGGCGAATTGGAAGCAAACAAAGAATTTTTGAGCATCCTGTTGGAGTTTATTTCCAAGAACTCATATTTTAAGTACCAGAAACAACATTATCAACAAATTGCCGGAACATCGATGGGTGCCACCATGGCACCCACATATGCAAATACTTTTATGTACAAATTTGAGACAGACCATATTTTGAACCACCCTATATGGAAATCACACCTATCGATTTGGATTAGGTACATTGATGATATTTTTGGGATTTGGACTCAGAGCGAAGAAAGCTTGTTAGCATTTTTCAGAGATCTTAACACCATCGATGTTAGAATACAATTTACACACGAGTATTCAAAAGAAAACATCCATTTTTTGGATGTTGAAATCAAAGCCACTGACGAAGGATATAAGACGAACATATTATAGCAAACCTACCGATCGCAACAATTTGCTCCACAGGTTGAGCTTTCACCAGTCAAGCCTTATACGTAATCTCCCATATAGTCATATGTTACGCGTTAAACGGATTATCAGTGACCCCACCGATTACAACATCGAATTACAAAGAATGGGTGAGAAATTCATCAAGAGAGGCTACAGAGAATGTGAAATTACGGATGCAAAACCAGAATTGAAACCATCAACAGGGATGACCTATTGACCCAACCTAGAAGAATTAAATCTGAACCACCACTGGTTTTTGTGACAAAATATTGCACACAAAGCAACCGAATCAAATCTATTATTAAGAAACATTGGCAAATTTTATCATGCGATCAGAAAACTGAACATCTGTTTAAGGATTTACCTACTTTTGCATACCAACGCAGCAGGAATTTTAGAGATCATCTGGTACAGACACGCCCGCCTCAGATGAAATTCGAGGCAAAACGCAAAGGAACATTCCCATGTTTGCAATGCTGTAACTGTGGGTACATATTGAAAGGACAAAGTATAAACCATCCACATACCGGTGAGAAATTGCCCATCAAGGACTTTGCGACATGTGAAACAGCCAACATCATTTATGCCATCAAATGCCCATGTGGGTTGTACTATGTGGGACAATCTAAGAGAAAGGCGAAACTGCGGTGGAATGAACACGGATCATGTATCCGCAACCGGAATATGACTTCATCAGTGGCCAAACATTGGGCAGAGAAAGGTCACAATTTGGCACAGATACGCTTCCAGTTACTTGAGGTCATACACCGATATGAACCTCATGAGAATCTCCAACACAGACTGGACAGGAGAGAGTGTTTCTGGATAGACAGGCTTGGAACACTTGCCCCCAGAGGGCTTAATGAGGAAATTAACTGGTCTTGTTACCTGTAGGGCACAGACAGTATATGGCTACCTACATACCCATTGACATTGTGGACAAGTTATATGTATTTACTTTCATTGTTTAATTTTCTGTTATTTCAGTTTTAACTCTCTATTCTCAGTTTCACTCCTTGTTTACACTGCTCTTTTTTCGACTATGCTAATTTTTTACCTAGCAATCCTGGATTAGGTCCACACTTGGTATATTCATTTGACTATATTTATTCCCTTTTTTCCTAAGTTTGTTTTTTCGTTGTTCAGTTATTCACACACACATGTTTCCCTTCCTGAGTCCGTAGCACAGAAATTTGACCTTGACATTAGCTTTGTTTAGCTATTAACAGCCACACTTGTTTTCCACATTTAGTTTGCAGCATAGGAATTTTTACCTTCACATTCGACCAATCAGATACAGACATTCTATACTTGTTTTTTTTCCCATAGCATTTATTTACATGTCCATCATGAACGCAGCGGCACGGTCACACGCGAACTGCGGACACTGTACATCCTTAAGCATTGTATCGAGCGAGGTCTCGTCATTTTGAAACATAGCATATCCAACACGCTCTCTGGGTGGTTCCCACCCTAGTTAACATTTTCCCTCTTTTTAACTTAGGGGCCTATTCACTACAGGTCTGACAGTATTTTTTCTACTTATCCTTATGATTTACAACAAGGTGTTGTAGCAACACTCGTACAGACGATCTGATACAGAACATGCATGTTTGAATACACCTCAGCTAATTTTTTCCACTTCGTCACGTTTCTTGTACGTTAATTTTTATTCACACCATTATTACTGCGGTTTTCTTTTATATATCTATGCGCTCTTACCTTCCGCTGCGCATTAAGTATTTATACCAGTGAATGTTGTAGGAACTGCAGGTTGAAGATGTTTATCCAAATGGTTATTCCTCATTCCCGTACTCCAGTCACCATGGAGATACGGGACGCGAGGCACTGCTACGTCAACACGTACGTTGACGTTGCACAGTGCCGCGCCGGAGAAACCATGGTAACGAATAAAACAAGGAAGTGAACGCCGTTCACCGCCTTGGATCCACATACATCTCGTGCTCCGACACACATTCGAGTGATCAGGTGACTATATATGAACGCATGGCAATTAGAAGTATAATCTCAGCAAACCTTTTTCCATAATGACTAGGTTTTTTAAGTTACGCGTACATTCCATTTATATTTATCTTTCTATTCAGCATTCAAGGGAGACAGATACACTCCCCTCACTCGATCTGGAAATAAGACGCATTTTATATTCAAGTTGAATTACAGGTACATTTACTCTTTGAATCCTGATTGGACATGAATGTTGGTTCAATTGAGTATTAAGCACACTTATTCCTTTCGCTCATTTGCATTCTTTTTATTTTTCATTTTTGCATTCCTGTTTTATTACGTCCCGTGTGCCCATGTGATGTGGTATGTATTTGCTATGTACATTACCTTTCATATTACTGTGTGTGATATACTGTGACATTGTTTTCTGTGTATTACATTATGTAACTGTTTTTTTGACGATTAGAAAATGCATATTACGATATGGTTTTAGCCCTGAGGAAGGAGCTAGACTCCGAAATGCATAGGCACTGTTAACCATACGTTTTTGGCAGTCAACTTGGATGGTGTTTAATTTACTATGCACATTGATTAATGAAGAAGTCAGTTATATCTGAATACAAATTAAATTGTGAAGTAACAATTTACCAAGGGAATTTTGACTGACTCTGCAAATAAATTAACTATATTGCTCAGTTCTCAGAACAGAAGCGCGAACACCAGTCTTGGCTGGATGGTTTATCCAGCTTCTCTCATTTAGGAACCTCTGGGCTTCCCATAAATCATCTAAAAAGGAGTGGGAGGGTGTACTCCTGGGGAAGTCATTCCACCTCGTGGATATTGAGACCAAGAGGGACTTCAGGGGTAGATTGCTGCGGATTAAGGGCACATGTGAGGGTATGCGTATCACGTTGGCCACCCTCTATGCAGCTAATGTGGACAGATAAAGTTCCTACGCCAAGTGTTCAAGGTATTGGATGGGTGGACGGAGGGAGCCATGATTCTAGGCGGGGACTTCAACCTGTTGCTGACCTGCAACTAGATTGGTGGTCAGCGAAGGGGGCAGAGAAGGGGGGCCACAAAGGACAACCTGGCCTTGAGGGATCTCCTGCAGGAGCACTACTGGGTAGATATATGGCGTAAATCGTGGCTGGGCCCAGGGGGTTATACCTTCTTCTCCCACCGCACCAATCATACACGAGAATAGATTGTCTACTGGTATCGGAAGGATGTGAGAGGGAGGTTGGAGCGCTGACTGTAGAAGCCGTCACGTGCTCAGACCACCAGCTTCTGGTGGTAGACTGGAGACTCCCAAAAGCTGCGAAAAACTACAGGTGGCAGTGCAATGACACCCTACTGAGGGACCCAGTATTTAGGGAATTCCTGAGGAAGGAAATAGAGGCCTACTTTATGATTAACAACAACGGGGAGACAGGAATAGTGATGGTGTGGGAAGTCACAAAGGCTACCTTTAGGGGCCTACTCATAGCTGAAGGATCCCGTAGGAAACGGGAAAGGGCGCTGACTGAGGGCAGGCTCCGGGGGGAACTGGGAGCACTGCGGGTGCATTTAACCTGAAAAGATGTGAATAGAGAAGCTATCTTGGGAGAAATGAGAGACAAAAGAAAAGCACTGCATATGGTCCTTATTGGGGAAGTGGTCAAGAAGATGAGATACACGCGTCAGAGGTATTACGAACAGGGCGACACGGTTGGGACCCTATTGGCGCATAGGGCAAGAGGTTGTAGGGCTGAAAGGAGGGTGGAAAGGATCTGGGACAGAGGCGTGCGGATCCATAAAGGGTGGAACGAGGTAGCAGAGTGCTTCGCAGACTTCTATAAAGAGGTATACACTAGGCAGGAAAGGGAGTCGATAGAGGATATACGGAATTATTTGGCCAGGCAAATGCTCCCTCAACTTGTGGACTCAGAGCGAGAGGTCCTAGAGAGGGAGATATCAGAGGAGGAGGTGTCAGAAGCTATTAAAAGGCTGAAGACCGGGAAGACTCCGGGGGTGACGGGTTCACAGCCAACTTCTATAAACTGTACAAATCCACTCTAGTGAAACCTATGGCCAAGCTGTTTAACCAGATTAGGGGACAGGGTACAGTGCCGCCGACATTCCTTCAGGCTCTGATTGGCATCATCCCGAAATCAGGGAAAGACTCTACAGACTGTGCCTCGTATAGGCCCGTTACCCTCTTAAATGTTCACGCAAAGGTCTTTGCCAGGATCCTGGCTATGCGACTGGAGAACTACCTCCCTCGCTTGATCCATCCAGATCAGGTGGGATTTGTGTTAAACAGGCAGGGTGCGGACAGCATGCGAAAGTGAAGTATTCTGCACACAGGAGAAGGTTATTAGATATATGATTACTTTATTTAATTAACAGATAATTCTATAATATAATATAAGGGGATATGAACAGAGCAATGTGCAGTGAGACCTTCTGCTTCTCCAACCGCCAGCTCACTATCCTCTCCATTCCATTCCCCGTATTCCTATTCTAGATCCCTCATCATCAGCGCCAGCTGTACTATGCAATACTACACATTCCTCTTCTTCCACAAGACTTTTCTCACTTGCTAAAGTCCATCAAGTGACTTGGTCTTCTATAACTCCTTCCAAAACGCGATCTTGAGGACTGTACTCCACTTGGTATATGTGTAGAATTTGATAAGGACAAATTATAATTCATCACATTCCTATGATATATGATAGTTTATTTATATAGCGCCTATACACAATGTGTTTCAAAGCGCTTCAAGGCAAGGGAGGGAACAAGGGAAAATACAATGACATTCTTACAGGCCATGAACAGTAAGGATGTGAAATTAACTATCGTACTCGGCCTGACGACATTTCAGATAGTGCAAGTGCTAAGACATAGATAAGGAAGGGAGGGGGTGAGTGGGAAGGAAATGGAAACAGACAGGCGACTACTGTACTAGGCCTGACGATATTTCTGGTAGAGCCGGAGAAAAACAAAAGGTAAGGGAGAGGGGTGCAGAAAGGGAGGCGAGGAACAAAACAAGCGACTATCATACTAGGCCTGATGACATTTCAGATAGTGCAAGAGCTAAGACATAGATAAGGAAGGGAGGGGGAGAGTGGGAAGGAAATGGAAACAGACAGGCGACTACCATACTAGACCTGACAACATTTCTGGTAGAGCCGGAGAAAAACAAAAGGTGAGGGAGAGGGGTGCAGAAGGGAGGCAAGGAACAAAACAATCGACTATCATACTAGGCATGACGACATTTCAGATAGTGCTGGAGGGGGGTGTGAGGAGGAAAGAAACAGTAATGGGAGGGTCGAGGAAACAGACAAGGTTGCTATCATATGAGGTCCAGGGACAATTCTGATAGAGTAAGTGCATAGAAGAAAGTAAGGGGAGGAGATAGGAAAAGGGAGAAGGGAAAGGATGAGAGAACAGAGAATAAACAGTCAAAAAGAGTGGAGAAGCAAGAGTGGAGAGTGAATACAATTGCAGAAGTCAGTAGTAACACATAATGTTGCAAGGGGAGGAAAGAAACAGTAATGGGAGGGTCGAGGAAACAGACAAGGTTGCTATCATATTAGGTCCGGGGACAATTCTGATAGAGTAAGTGCATAGAAGAAAGTAAGGGGAGGAGATAGGTAAAGGGAGAAAGAGAGAGGAGGAGAGAACAGAGTAAGCAGTCAAAAAGAGTGGAGGAGCAAGAGGGGAGAGTGAATACAATTGCAGATGTCAGTAGTAACACATAATATTGCAAGCCAGGATACAAGATGAAGATGGGAACAGCATGATTCAGGGCCACCATGAGTACAAGATGCAAAGGAAGTCCAGCATGAGAGTTGAGAAAGAGTGACGCACCATGAATGAATGAAGTCCATACAAGTCAAATCCAGCATTGGCCACATGACGGTGATGGTGAAACCAGAATGTATCAGGGCAGACTCCTGCAGAAGTAGGCTGGAGGAGGTTGAGGGGTAGCAGGGTAG
Source organism: Ambystoma mexicanum (assembly GCF_040938575.1). NCBI lineage: Eukaryota > Metazoa > Chordata > Amphibia > Caudata > Ambystomatidae > Ambystoma > Ambystoma mexicanum. The sequence continues at coordinate 68,282,744 of NC_090939.1, forward strand.
AAGAGTCAAGAAAAACAGGCAACACCTGTGTGCGAGAAGGGGGGGCACAAGGGAACATCACAGGGGGACCAGAGGGGGTGGGGATGGCCTGTGGGGACAGAGGGGGTAACCCATGTTGGTGCATGCTTACCAGCTGTCTGAGCAGGGGGTCGGGCCCTGGGTCCTCATGGTCCGAACAGGTCCAAACAGGAATTGCCCTTTTCTCCATCTGCCCTTCACTGCAGACGGCCGGGCGAGAGACGCCCTTGATCTAAGAGTTAAGAGCAGGAAGGAAGAGGCAGGGCTAAGAAGGTGGGTGGTGCTTAAACCAGGTGACCTAAATCCACTTGCACCTGCTCCCCATCTGCAAAGGAAAAGAGGCTGGAGGGCTCCTTAAGTAGGGAAACAGAGCGGCAAGCAGGAAGGCACCAGGTGGGCAGGGCTTGCTAAGTGGTGAAAAAGAGCGGCAAGCAGGAAGGCACCAGGTGGGCGGGGCTTGCTAAGTGGTAAAAAAGAGCGGCAAGCAGGAAGGCACCAGGTGGGCGGGACTTAGGCCAGGTGACCTAGATCCACTTGCACCTGGTCCCCATCTGCAAAGGAAAAGAGGCTGGAGGGCTATTAAGTAGGGAAACAGAGCGGCAAGCAGGAAGGCACCAGGTGGGCAGGGCTTGCTAAGTGGTGAAAAAGAGCGGCAAGCAGGAAGGCACCAGGTGGGCAGGGCTTGCTAAGTGGTGAAAAAGAGCGGCAAGCAGGAAGGCACCAGGTGGGCGTGGCTTGCTAAGTGGTGAAAAAGAGCGGCAGGCAGGCACCAGGTGGGCGGGGCTTAGGCCAGGTGACCTAGATCCACTTGCACCTGCTCCCCATCCACGTGTACCTGCTCCCCCTCAATTTCCTACCCACATATACTTCATCTTCCACACTTTTATCCTTACTCCCACTGGTCATTAACATTACTCGCCCATTATTCCACACTCTCCCATCGCAAGTTCTCACAGCATGTTTGAAAACTTCAATCACTTTAATGGGATTTGATCACTTGCTTCCTTTCATCCTCAACGCCTCTGGTAATTTAATCCTCACATACCAACCAACATAAGGACTACTATTGGTTCTGAATCTCCTATTATCATGCCATGTTTTGTTATTAATTTGTCTCTTCCTGATCTTTGTTTCTACATCACTTGCTAACACTTCCATACCTAACACATCACTCAGCCATCCAGGGATTAATTTGGTGTTAGCCTTTCCACCTCTACTCAACTCAAAAGGTGACACTCCTGTCGTGCTTTGTGGAGTACACCTATGTGCTATGACAGTCATTCTTACCACTTCCTTCCAATTCTTCCCATTTGACCTGGCCCATCTAATTGCTTCCTTGAGTATTCTATTATATCTCTCCACCACACCATTCGTCTGGGGGTGATAAACAGCACTGGTTAAATATGTAATAGACTTCCCTTTTAAATACTTCTCCATCTCCTTGGATTTAAATTGAGAACCATTATCAGACAAAATCACCTCCGGATATCCCTCACGACCACACACTTCTTCCAAAGAGTTAATGATACTCCTAGTCGTCACATTTGACAACATTTTGATTTCCGCCCACCTAGTAAGCATATCAATCACCACAACACAAAATGTCTGATAGCCATCACTCCACACAGGACCCAAAACATCGATACCTACTTTCTTCCATGGTCTATCCAGTATATCAGTTACCACCATCAGATACTTCTCACTCACACGACTTTTGTCAGACTTGTTGCAAAGGATACAATTCCTGACACTTCTTTCGATTTGTCTATCACAACCAGGCCACCAATATGTGTTCCTTATTATGTTCTTCGTTTTGTAAATACCTTGATGTCCTTCGTGTCCCATTTGTATTTTTTTCTCCGATACCCACAGGTGGAACTAATCTGTCTCCTCTCCGCAAATAATCATTCTGACAACTTAGTTCATCCCAGACACTCCAAAATCCTTCAACTTCTGCTCCTTGGATTTCATTCATAGGAACTGTTCTTCTATTGATATTTTCCATTACAAACATCATTTTTGCATCTTTCTTCATCTCTTCTGCCCATTCCTCTCTGGAGATAGCTGTGTTTTGAAGGGCACAAATCATCTCTTGTTGTCCTTCCACTTTATCACTTTCCTCTTCAAAATTTGTCAGCCTAGAAAGGCAATCTGCAGCATAGTTCTTCACACCAGGAATATATTTCACCACTAGATAAAATTCTTGCATACGAGAAACCCATCGTCTAATTCTTCCTGAAACTTTACCCAATCCTTTAGAACACCTCCGGTTTGTAGTCAGTGTGTAGTTCAAATCTCGTTCCCCATACAAAACTTCTGAACTAATTATCTGCCCACACAATAGCCAATGCTTCCTTCTCTATAGTCGCATTTACCTCACGTTTATTAAAAGGAGCAAATGCTCTCTCTGCTCCTTTTAATAAACGTGAGGTAAATGCTGTGATCTGTTCTTTTCCATCATATACTTGTGTTAAAACTGCCCCTAAACTAACATTGCTCGCATTGGTCGTGATCATTGTACGTTGACATCGCACATAATTCTTCAGGGCTGGTGCTGTTCCTAAAGCATTCTTGATATACATGAATTCTTTCTCACACTCCTCATTCCATTCAAATTTCCTGTTAATGTTGGTAAGATCTCTGAATACTGCTGTGTGATCTGAAAATCTCCTTACATAATTTGAATAATATTCGGCCAAACCCAAAAATGTCCTTAACTGCTCTCTGTTGCTTGGAGTGGCCATTTCCTCTATGGCAGACATTAATTCTGGTCTAGGTGCAATACCATCTTTCGATTTGATGTGATCCAAATATTCAATTTCTTTTCTATTGATCTTCGATTTTTCCTTACTCAGAGTCATACCAGCTTTATACAGTTTTCTTAGGACTTTCTCCAGTCTTCTATTGTGTTCTTGCTCAGTATCTGCATATATGAGTATATCATCTTGAAAAAATATTACACCTTCATCTCCATCGAATATGCAATGCATAATTTTCAGGAATACTGAGGCTGCCGAGATGAGTCCAAATGTCACAGGTTTCCCCTTTTCTCACCTGTTTTCTCTGTTTTGCGGAGTCCTTTGTCAGGGTTTTCTTTCGAGCAGTTTGGGTCTTGTTCAAGCCCGCTCGGTCGTCTTCGGATTCCAGGATTCGATCAGCTTCTTCGTCCGGGATCTAGGAAACTCCAGGAAGCTTGGAATGGAGACAGCACACGGAGGCGGTCTGCGCGGAATGCGGAAGAGACAGGATCAAGGAAGGTAGTAGGAAAGGAGAAGGAGGAAGGTCTGGGGACCAGGAAGCAACACAGTTCAGGAGTACGAACTACGGAGCACGTCAGGCCACAGCTATCGGTAGCGTTGAGACGCGCGGAACCGCAAGGGAGTGGCTAATTTATAGAACGTGCTGCATAGGACATAAAGGTCGATAGACCGCGTTCCGTGTATACGGCCATGTTGGGTTTACTACAGCGAGTAACCCCTGATGTGCCAGGGACCAGGAAGACCAGAAGGGGTGTGATCGATGGATCATGACAGCATGCCCCCTTCTAAAACCCGTTCCACCGGGTTTACCTGGATGTATTCGGTGGAACCTTCTGAGCAATCTGGGGGAGTTTAAATTCGAGACTGGTTCCCAGGTACGTTCACTGGGTGGATAGCCCTTCCATTTCACCACGTATTGAAGCCGGCCGCGTCTATATCAGGAGTCACAAATATGAGAAACTTCATATTCCAGCTGGTCATCGACAATCACAGGACTAGGTCTAAGAGTAGTCCGGGTGGTTTGGAGGAATGGCTTCAACAGAGATTTGTGAAAAACTGGATGTATCTTCTTCCAGGAGACCGGAAGTTGGAGTCGAAAGGCCACAGGATTAATGATTTCTTTTATAGTGAAGGGCCCATAATACCGGGGAGCCAACTTATTCGGTCTGAGATGTCGGGGCAGAAGTTTCGAGGATAGCCATACTTTATCCCCAATAGAGTAAGAAGGTCCTGGTCTTCTCTTTGAATCCGCATAGTGCTTGGTTTGGATTCGCGCACTCTCAAGATGTTCCTTGGCGTCTTTCTGTACATTGATGAGTGCTTCGATCCAGGAATCGACAGTTGGAACAGGTGTAGGGTGTGGAAGAACAGAAGGTAAGACCGAAGGGTGGAATCCTTGGCTGCAGAAAAAAGGGCTGGTCTTAACAGCCGAATGATCCGAATTATTGTAGGCGAATTCGGCCACTGGTATTAAAAGTGACCAATCATCCTGGACTTTGGTAGAGAAGTAACGAAGATATTGTTCAAGGGTTTGATTCACTCGTTCTGTGATATCATTGGTTTGGGGATGATATCCCGAGGAAAGAGCTTGTTGGATCCCTAATATCCTGCAGAGGTGTTTCCAAAACTGAGAGATAAACTGTGGTCCTCTGTCCGATATGATCTTGGAAGGAAGTCCATGCAGTCGGAAGATGTGTTCCAGGAAAATACCAGCAAGTTCTGATGAGGATGGTAATTTATACAGAGGAGTAAAGTGAGCCATATGAGTGAATAGGTCAATGGTGACCATGATAGTGGTATAACCTCTGGAAGGTGGCAATTCCACAATGAAGTCTGTAGCTATGATTTCCCAAGGTCTTGTTGGTGGAGTTGGCTGTAATAAGAGACCTGCTGGCTTCTGGTTATCATGTTTGTTCTGATTACAGATGGAACAAGATTGAATGTACAGCTGTACGTCTGTCTTCATCTTGGGCCACCAAAATTGTCTTTGTATTAGACGGAGGGTGTTGGAAATACCACGATGACCGGAGTGAAGAGTATCATGGCAGAGATTTATTATCCTTTGTTGTAGTTCCTGTGTGGGGATGACCAGGTTAGTATCCTTGAACAAGTATCCGTCCTTGATTCTTAAGTCCCATTGATTCTTCTCTGAAAGTCCTTTCCAAAGTTCCGAAGTCTGAGTTTGCACGCGAATCTCTTCCAGGAGGTTGTTTGCTTGAGCTACAAATATGGTATGAGGAAACATCTTGGGATACGTTCGATCCTCCGGAGGTTCATAGTCTGGACGACGAGAAAGTGCATCAGCTATTACATTTTGGGTTCCAGGGACATGGTGAATCTGAAACTGATATTGAACAAAAAAGAAGGCCCACCGAGCTTGGCGACTATTCCTACATTCCAGGGCTTGCAATACTTGTAGGGTTCGATGATCCGTGCGGACATGGACCGGAAATTTGGCTCCTAGAAGTAAATGACGCCACTCTGTGAAGGGTTGACAGATGGTTAGCAGCTCTTTCTCTAGGACGGAGTAATGGGTTTCACTAGGAGTTAATGTCCGAGAAAGGTAGGCGATGGGATGCTCCAAGCTATCCTCAAATTGCTTTTTTAGAACGGCTCCAATGGTGTAATTGGAGGCATCTGTCTCCACTATGAATGGTCGATTAACATCAGGTTGAGCAAGAATGGGAGCTTCTGTAAATTCAGACTTTAACTGTTGGAAGGCTTTCTCTTGGGCCATGGTCCAATGAAAGGGAACATCGTTTTTCAATAAGGCAATTATTGGTTGGACAATCTCGGAAAAGGAAGGTATGAATTTCCTATAAAAATTAGCCAAGCCCAGGAAGGATTGTATCTGTTTCACTGAGGCGGGGCTAGGCCAGGATAAAATAGCCTTGACCTTGGACTGATCCATACCGATACCATCGGGAGTAAGGACAAACCCTAGGTAGTGAACAGTAGAAGTATGGAAGATGCATTTCTCGGGCTTCGCCAGGAGTTTATTTTCACGTAAGCGTTGTAAAACTGCTTTCACATGTTCTTCATGCTTGAGAGGGTCCTTCGAAAATATTAGAATATCATCCAGATAGACAATCACAAAAAGGAACAGCATGTCCGAGAACACTCGATCCACGAAACGTTGGAACTCCGCTGGGGGATTAGCAAGTCCAAAGGGCATGACCAAGTATTCAAAATGCCCAGAGGGTGTTCTAAAGGCTGTCTTCCACTCGTCACCTGCCCTGATACGAATCAAATGATAGGCGCCCCTGAGATCCAGCTTAGTGAACACAACTGCGCCTCTTACTGCCTCCAGGATGTCTGAGATCAAGGGGAAGGGATAGCGGTCCTTGAGAGTACATTGATTTAGACCTCGATAATCCAGACACGGTCTGAGTTCTTTAGTGTTTTTTTTAGGAACGAAAAACAGGAAGGCCCCTGATGGAGATTTAGATGGTCGTATGGTGCCCTTTGCGAGATTAGTATCCAGGTATTCATGAAGGGCTTTCTTTTCTGGTTCTGATAGGATGAACATCCTTCCAAATGGAATCACCGCGGAAGGTTCCGTCTCAATTGCACAATCTTCAGGTCTTTGGGGAGGTAAGGCCTGAACAATGGCAGAGGAGAAAACATCAGAATATTCCTGGTAAGCCTCCGGGACCCAGATGATGTTTGAAATTGAGATTGTGTCCTGATGAGTTGTAGGAAATTCCTTAGATAGTGTAGGATCAAGATCTGGATGTAAGCAGTGGGACATACAAATCTCAGAACCCAGGAACAAGGATCCCTCTGCCCAATTGATATAGGGGTTGTGTCTTTGAAGCCAGGGCATTCTCAAAACCATGGGGTAATGGGCGGACTTGATGATGTCAAATATTATCCTTTCTCGATGTTGATTTATAGCAAGCTCAATCTCCTTGGTCTGCAGGGTTATAGGTCCGGAAGAAAGGGGTCTTCCATCAATTGCTTCCACAGGTTGCATGATAGTCTGGGATTCATAAGGAATATGGTGTTTTAAGACCCATTCATGATCTATGAATACCCCCATAGCTCCACAGTCGACCAATGCCAGGATGGGATATATTTCTTTCTTGGGTGTTGTCAAGAAGGCCTGTAAGATTACCAAGGAATTTTGTCCAGGAGAGTTCAAGGATGGAATAGAGGTGGAGCAGACATCTCTCTCCCGAACCTGCGCTTCGTTTAGGATCGGGAGCTGGCGTTTTCCGAGCGCCGTGGGGGGGGCAATCGGACATTCTCTTACTAAATGTTTGTCGGATGCACAATACATACATAATCCAGTATGAATCCTTTGCATCCTCTCTTGTGGTGTAATGAGTCCACGGATGGCCCCTAATTGCATAGCTTCAGGCTCATTGCTTGGAGTAGAAATGCCTTCTGAGCTCGAAGGGTTTCCAATGGGGTTTTTCTGGAGTGGTAACTTGCTTTTCTCTTTTCTGCCTTTCTCTCCTGAATGCGAAAGTCAATCTGTAGAGCGAGATCCATTAGGGCTTGAAAGGAACTCGGGCGTGCCACTCTGGCTAGTTCGTCCTTGATCTCTTCGTTTAGCCCTCTTCGAAATAAAGTAAAACAAGCTTCAGAGGACCAATCCGCTTCCTCAGCCAGCTGTTTGAAGCGTGTGACATACGTGAGCAAGTCCTGGGTACCCTGATGAAAGTCGAGTAGACGTTCCTGGGCACTGTAAACTTGTTCCGGGCGTTCGAACATGGTCTTGAGGTCCTCTATAAAGCCGTCGTAGTCATCCAGGAGAGCATCAGCAGAGTTAACCAATGGAGTGGCCCATGTCAAGGCATTCCCAGAAAGATGCGAGATTATAAAGCCCACTTTAGCCCTGGGCGTAGAAAAATAATAAGGCTTAAATGTAAAGTGGACCAAACAGGAATCTAGGAATCCACGAAGGCTCTTTGCTGAACCGTCGTACTTATCAACGACGCCGCCTAGAATTACACTCTCCTTCGTGGCGGAATCACAGGATAACACCAATTGATTTAACGCAGCGTTTTCCGCCTTTAAGTTTTGCACTTCGGTCGTCAGCTCTTGCATGCCACGCATAAGATCCTGGACGGCCGGTTCCATGTCTGTATCGGGGTCGGTCAGGTGGCGTCTCAATCTGTCACAGGTTTCCCCTTTTCTCACCTGTTTTCTCTGTTTGCGGAGTCCTTTGTCAGGATTTTCTTTCGAGCAGTTCGGGTCTTGTACAAGCCCGCTCTGCTGTCTTCGGATTCCAGGATTCAATCAGCTTCTTCGTCCGGGATCTAGGAAACTCCAGGAAGCTTGGAATGGAGACAGCACACGGAGTCGGGCTGCGAGGAACACAGAAGAGACAGGATCAAGGAAGGTAGTAGGAAAGGAGAAGGAGGAAGGTCCGGGGACCAGGAAGCAACACAGTTCAGGAGTACGAACTACGGAGCACGTCAGGCCACAGCTATCGTAGCATTGAGACGCGAGAACCGCAGGGGAGTGGCTAATTTATAGAACGTGCTGCATAGGACGTAAAGGTTGATAGACCGCGTTCCGTGTATACGGCCATGTTGGGTGTACTACAGCGAGTAACCCCCGACGTGCCAGGGACCAGGAAGACCAGAAGGGGCGTGATCGATGGATCATGACACCAAAGGGCATTCTCTGGTACCGATATAGCCCTTCTGGTGTGATGAATGCAGTTAGATGTTTTGAGTCTTAATGTAATTGGACTTGGTGGTATGCAGATGTAAGATCTAATGTTGAAAATACTTTGGCTGATCCCATAGCTGATAGTAGTTATTGAATATTTGGCAATGGCTGTCTTTCTGGAATGATGCACTTGTTCAGCTCCCTTAGATCAATACATACTCTGACCTTCCTGGACTCTTCCTCACAATTACTAGTGGTGACACCCATTCAGCAGCATCTATTTTCCCAATGATCCCTTGTTCTTCTAACTTTTTCAGTTCTCTTTTTACCTCTTCTCTCATGGCCAAGGGACCACTTCTCAATTTCTGGGCAACTGGTTTGCACTTTTCTTTGAATTGTATGTGGTGCGTAATGCCTTTAACACACCCTATTCCATCTGTGAACTCCATCTCTGAACACATCCGTCTTTATCTTTTCTTTTTTTTTTTTACATATACTCAACGCATATATGGATTCTTCTGCACTGACATCTAGTCGTACCTTCAGCCATGCCTGATGCGTCCAACTAAGTAGAGGTGATGCACCTCTTTTAGACACATAGACTTTTCCTATTGCTGTCCTGTCCATGAAGCCCAATGTGGCCCTGAACCATCCTAAAATATCGATTTTCACCCATCCATAGGCACTGGGATTGATGTCAGCTTCATTCAGCCACTTAGGACCTATTTTTCTCCATATTGCTTCTGGTAATAGTGTATATTTTGCTCCAGAATCTGTCATCATCCTGATCGGATTACCATTTACCATGATAATGGTCTTCGGACTTTCCAATTCCACCTCATTGTCATTGTCACTGATTGCAAAGACACATTCCTCTCCCTCATCACTCCCTTCATTGCCAATCCAATTCATGTTGCTCTTTCCTATTCTGCAGCATTTAGCCATATGACCTTTCCCATTACAGTTTCTACATATTATGTGTAGGGCAGGACAGTCGGGGCTACTAGCCCAGTGTGATGGGCTGTTACATCTGAAGCAAGTTCTGTTCCTACCTCTGCCTCTTTGACTAGCTTGAGATCTGTGACTTGCCATAAAGCGTCCACGGTTGTATCCAATATAACCATGTCCATAACCCCGACCTCTTACATCACCATTATATCTGGATGTGCTCTAAACTTTGAATTCTTCATTCTTCCTCATAGCGTAGCTTTTGTGGTTGTTTCCATTATCTGACTGTGCGGATTGAAGAACATTGATAGCCGATTCTGCTTTTACCGAACGGTCCTTCACTCTATCCTCCAATGTCTTAACACAGTTTTCCATGTGTTCCACTTCTTTCGCAATACGCAACACTTCATCTAGAGGTGGATCATCTTCAGCCCACAACTTCTCTCTGATTTTGGCACTACCACATTCCAACATAAATTGATCTCTCAATCTTTCCTCCAATTGGTGTCCAAATTTGCAATTCTTTGCTAGTTTCCTCAGAACTGTTATATACTGCACGCAATAGACACAAGGGATGTTGCGTGGGGTCCTTTTCTCTATACAAGCTTGCACAAGCTCGCAAAATGCCTTCATAAGATGCAGGCGCGCAGTCTTCGAAACAGACGCAAATGTAAATCCACTGTAAAATTATTATTTTCCTTACGATACGTTACCTCTAATCACTGCAGTCTTCTTTGCAGGAAACCTCTGTCAGACAGTGCTGGTTGCTACCTCTTCCGTGCTGCCACTCTCGATTCTTGGTCCCATACAGTGCAGGGACGGACCAAAGATCCTTGTCGCCACTTGAAGTATTCCGTCCACAGGAGAAGGTTATTTATATTAGTACTTTATTTAATTAACAGATAAATCTATAATATAATATAATATAATATAATATAATAGGATATGAACAGAGCAATGTACAGTGAGACCTTCTGCTTCTCCAACCACCAGCTCACTGTCCTCTCCATTCCCCATATTCCTATTCTAGATCCCTCATCATCAGCGCCAGCTATAGTATGCAATACTTCAGAAAGACATCACGTACTGAACTCGAGGACTGTATGGACGGAGGGGGCTCTCCTGCTGTCTTTAGATCCCGAAAAGGCTTTCGACAGGGTGAGTTGGGCATTTATGGGGGAAGTCTTTGCCTCCCTGGGGATGGGCCCGAGATGGATGGGATGGATATCAGCTTTGTGCTCTGATCCCTCGGAAAGGGTTGCAGTGAATGGAAGAGAGTCAGGGTCATTCCCCTTACGGATGGGCACAAGACAGGGATGCCTCCTATCCCCACTTATTTACACGTTAGAGATGGCACCATGGGCGGCATCTATTCAGAGGAATGGAGAGATATGTGGCGTTACGGTAGAGAACACACACTGTAAGATTAGCATGTTCGTGGATGATGCGCTTCTCTATGTCACCAAGCTGTCCCAGTCGATACCACACGTGTTATGGAGTTTGGAGCAGTACGGGAATCTGCGGGCTTCAAGGTTAACCTGGGAAAATCAGTGGCGTTAATTTCGGAGAACCTATCTGACATCAAGGGGAATTACGTGGAGGGACTCCCCTTTAAGGTACGGAAAGACGGGTTTTGCTACTTGGGGATTCAAGTGACGCAAAGACCAGGGGACCTCTTCGGCAGTAACTTTCTCCCCCTTTGGACAGCAGTGAAATGGGACATTGAGAGGTGGGCAGGGTTAGGATTTTCATAGATGGTGCACCTCAATTCAGTGAAAATGGTGATTCTCCCCAAATTCTTGTTCTTGTTTCAAATGCTCCGGACACAAGTGCCCAGGTCATTCCTACTGGAAGTGAGGCGAACCCTGTTGCGCTATCTTTGCATGGGGAAAAACATAGGATTTCCTACGAAATGTTGACAAGGCCAAAGGAAGAGGGAGTGGGACTTACCGATCTGGAGCTGTACTACAAAGCATCCCAGCTGAGGATCCGTATAGACCACTTTACTGCAGGGAAGGGGAAACAATGGATTGCTATGGACAACGAGGTGCTAGCCCCGGTCACCCTGGATGAATGGCTGTGGGTCTCCAAGGCACGCATCCCAGATAAGAGTCCTGCAGCACCCAGTGCTGGATGTGCTGTGGTCCGTGTGGACAGAGGGAGGTGACTATAGATGGCTCACGACGTGGCCGTCGGCTTTTAGTTGTATTTTGTCCCCCCCACTCAGGGATGGGATAGAGGAACCACTAGCTTTCCAACTTGGTATAACTGATGCTGTAATTGACTGCCCTTTAAACTGCCTTCGAACCCTGCACAGGGCTAAGCGCACCAGACATTGCGCATCTGCTACCTCCATCTCATTTGGAATAAACACCCGAGGATTGCCAGAAGCATGGGGAATGAGAGAGCAGATGTAGTGATATCCTATGGATCTCTCTCTCTCTCCCCCACCTTCCTCATATGGCCGTACCATATGTTGTCAGCTGCGAAACCATTTGCATCCATTATGGGATTTAACTTATTATCGAAAAAATCATTGTTAACATTCTTTTTCCTCTTAACATTTTCTCCTCATACTTCATAAGATTAAACAATTCTAATTGGTTTCCATTTGCCATCTTCACACATGATGACCCAAGGACCAAAGGAATACACAAAATCATTAATTGTTATACAAATTGCAATCAAACATTTATTTTCTTATACCAAAATTATTTAAACTCTAGATCTCCATCTGCTGCCCCCCCACCCTTTGCACTGAAATGAACAGTGAATCCCTTAGGGCATACTTAACTTCTATGCCTGCTCCTGCTCCCGTGCAGGTGGAGTGTTGCCGGTATCCCTTCAAGTGTCTTTTAAGTGGATCCAACTCTTATTGCCCTCCACCTTTGCGGCAGTCGGAATCACATAGACTACTGTGTGTGGACCATGGAAACGCTGCTCATTCCAGCAACGCACAAAGGTGCGGATGTAGACTCTGTCCCAGGGGAGAAGCTGTATCTTGTGCTAATCGTTGGTAGTCTGGCCGCTTTCTCCTGTTGTCTGTTGGTAAGGAGAAACAACTTGTGATGATATCTTGTTAATGGTGTAAAATACTCCTTGGGCTCCTCCCCTAAGAACGCTGCAGTCTTGTGTGCATCTGTGTCATAGGTGTAGGTGAGAGAGGTGTATGTAGTCTACGACCAATCTCGATTATGTGAGGGCTTAAATGATCGTCCTTCCCTGGCTGATTTTGTATGGAAAAAATGCTAGTGGGAGGCAGATGAGCCATGATTTATTTAACTCTGAATACAATTCGGCTAACCAGGCCTTAATGACCCCATCGAGCCTCTCCATGACACCGTTAGCCTGCGGGTGATATACCAAGCACAGCTGATGCTTTATTCCTAGCAGCGAAGTGATTCTGTGAACAAGGCATTAAAGAAGTGGGCTCCGTTGTCAGATTTTAAAACTTCACAAATTCCCTACCTCGGAAATACCTCTCTCACCAGTAATCTCACAGTCGATTTAGCATCAAGGTGTACGCAGGGACAAACCTCAAGCCATCAGGAAAATGGACAAGCCACCACAAAAGGATATCGGTAATGACTGCACCTCTTTATCATCAAGTCCACAAAATCGAGGGCCTGGGCAAGACTCCCCTCACTGACCTCATGGTATTTCCGGGATTGAACTCCTTGTCCACTACACAATTCCCTACAAATCTACTTACCTGTTCTTGTAAATTAGGGATAAATCAATCAATCCTCCTGGAGCTCTGCTGCGATTTGTCGTCGAGAAGTAAGTGATGGATAATGTAGTGGCTCTAGGGCCAAAAGAAGCAGCTCTACAGGCATTACTACCTTCCCTGTCACCTCCTGTCTCCAAAGCAAATCGGTGGGTGAGAGAACACATCCTCTTTTTCCAGAGCTCCTGTTCTTCTCTAGGGGCTTTCCCTTGTATTTTATTTGGAGCACCAGGACTGCGGTGTACAGGGCTGGTAACTATACTTGTTGGGACGTGGTTTCCTTTTTCTGGGAATCTGTGAAAGGAAAATCTTCCTTTGCCGCCTTGTCTGTGGCATTATTTCATCATTTCATAAAGCTATTGAATTAGTGTGGTAGCACACTTGGCAAGATTAATGGTTCAATTAGCCAGAATAGCAGCACAGCATGCTGGACAAGGGACCCGTCAGACCTCCGAAATCTTCTTCTCTGCCATCTTGATAACCCAGAATGGACGGTGGAGGTGACGTACGCAGAATCAGAATAAACAGTGACCACCTTCCCCTTACACATTTCTAGTGCCTCTATAAGTGCCACCAGTTCTGCCGCATGTGCAGAATAATGAGAAGGCAACAGCTTCTTTAATCTGACCCAGTACTCCCCATCCACAAGACCCACGCCATCGGGCCCGTATGCCTCTATCCCGTCTCTTGGTTGATAGTCAAATACCCATCAACAAAAATCACCTCACCCCCCTCCAGGGCATCCTCTTTCACATTTACCCTCTCTTCCTCTTCTCCCTCATACATGGTGCAATCTTGAACAATATCCTTAGGCTGCACCGGCTCTGCTACAAATGTCGCGGGATTTACTAGGGGACATTGCACAGGATGAACTGATGAATTTAATAAGATAACCTCATTCCGTGACATTCTGAGTAGTCAATGTGGATTTTGATTTTTCTAGAATCACAAAGACTGCATGCTCTACGTACAATGTCACTGGCCAACCCATCGTAATGGTTAAAGACTTGTGAATTGCAAAAGCTGCCGCCGAGCTTGTGCGCAAGGGAACTGTCCCTGCATCAGTGGGTCTAGGAGTCTGCTAAAGGTCTCTGGCCTAGCAATGTATGCTGGGTCAGGACCGCTGACATTACCTACCTGTTTGAATGGGAAAATAGAAAGAATGGCGTCTTGTAATTTGAGGACGCCAGGACTGGACCATTGCTGATAGCAGCCTGGAGTTCTCTAATGCAAGTCACCATTCTCTCTGATCACTCTATCAGACATTTTGCCTTCTGTGCTTGCAATAAGGGACTCACATAACTAGAGTAATCAAAAATTCATAATCTACAATAGTTACAAAGCCTAACAATTGCTGCATTTGTTTCACTGTGACTGGTTGAGGCGTATTGTGAACTGCGGTGGCTCTTTCCGACATACCTTCCTACCTGTGGGTGATATTACTGGCCCCAAATAAATTACCTCTGTCTAACAGTATTGCAATTTCTTTGTCCACTTTATACCCCTTATCCGCAAGCAGGGTGAGGAGCGTTATTGAGTCTCCTTGACACTGCACATACCATACCATACTGAATACTGGACACATGTAAATTCCCCAAATTCATCTGAACCACCCGGTTAAAAATACTCTGAGATTAGCATTACCCCTGGGGCAACCTCGTGTGTTTGAATCTCTGACCACAATACGTAAATGCTGTGTGGTACTGAGAATCGGGGTGTAAGGGAACAGAGAAAAATGTATTCTTTAAAATCAACGACCGTGCAGTGGGTCGACCCAGTAGGGATGTTGCAGAGAATGGTGGCAGGATTTGGTACCACAAGAAATTCCACCTCAACAATATTATTGAGGGGGCGCAAATCCTGGACCATCCTCCAACTGGACCCCTTCGCCTTCTTCACAGGATAGCCGTATTGCATGGGGACACAGAGGGTTGTATTATGCCTTGCTTTAACAACACCACAATGGTCTCATAAATCCATTTTGTCTGCCTCCTTCGACATGGGGTACTGCTTAACCCGTGGTAATATTGCACTGGGTTTCAATTTTATCCTTACTGTTACAACACTTTTTAGCAGCCCACATCATGAGGATTGCTGGTCCACAAATGGTCTGGCACTTTTCCCAAATCCTCCTTCCAAAATGACAATGTATTTTTAATGATGAGCATGGTCTGTGATACTCCATTTGCTCTAGTGCTATCTGGCACAGCACCCAAATTTCAAAGGCCATATCTCCTGTGTCTTTGAACAAATGCTTGTCAGACATATCCCTTAGCTATAAGGTTGGATTAATGCACAGAACTGTGGGCAGCTCGCCGGCCTTCCTCATCTGTGCCTGAGAGAACCATGCTGTTCTTCTTAATCACTACAGCCTTTAAGAGAATTATAACAAAGGCGCCTTTTCCTGTGGCACATCAGGCCAAAATGGTACTCACTAGGCCCGATTTCTGATCCCCGGGACCCAACTCAACAAAACTATCAACCCATAGAGAAACAATGCTGTATGCACGGGAACCTCCCTAATCGCACTGTTGCTATAATAGGTGTGAAAATGCACTGCTTCCCATAACGGATACAACCCTGTTGTTGAACATTCAATACCTTCCTCAATGAAAGCAATCAACATCTGCAGTTTTCTCAGGATGTATCTTCCCAAATGATATGCTGAGGTATCTGTACAATGCAACAAAGGCGCTGATCAATTTTGATTACCCACCTTGATACACGGATTTTCAGTATAAGTAACCGACAGGACAGCCCGAGAGAATCCCTGCGTGTCCATTGTTTTGCCTGACAAGTGTTACTCACCTTTCTTTATACAAGACTTGGCTGCTCCTGTGTCAACCATAAATGAAAATGTTTGGTCACCTAACTGCACACCTATCCAGGGTTCCTCTTCTGGATAAGAGGTAAAGGACAGGACTGGACAAATCAGAGATCCATAGGGGCTATCCTCCTCCTGGTACATATTAGCATCTGAGAGAGGAAAAGGATTTCCCCTGAAAACACTTGCTCCAGTGTAGTGTACAACTGTTCCTTGGGGTAAAGGATTCTTGTCCCATGTCTGCACTGGTGCTTGTGCTAGCATGGTCAATGGGATCCCAAAGGTCTGTGCAGCCCCAGTTGCTGGGTTCTACTCAACCCGTGCCTGCTGCAATTGCTCAGGAGCTAGGACATATGGCAGCGTCGGGGCCTGCATCTGTTGAGCTCCTATGGTAAAGTACTGTGGCCATTCATGACAATCCTGTGACACGTGCCCCAACCTTCCACACGACCACCACTGAATCCCATAAAATCCTCCATAATTATTTCCTGTTGGCCCATTAAACCGGGGAACCATTCTCATTGGCCTCGGACTGGGAACATACCCGTTCTCCAAACCCTGCATCATATCTGGTTCAATGTGTCCTTGTTGTCCCGGTTGCCCCTGCTGTCCCTCCATAGAATTTGTCATTAATGCCCCTTCTAAACAAATCTTTGCCAATTTCTTTTGAACGAGCTCAACCTCTGCTTTTTGTGCCTGCTCTACATTCTTCCTCTCTTTTTCCTGTCATCTCTTTCAGAAATGCACAATGTGTGCCTGAATTTCTGGCCAACTCTTGGCCTCCGTCCCTACTACTTTATCTAAATCGTGCTGCTTTCGGAAGTCCCTATTTCAGCTTGTGGTAAAATATTGCCACATTCTGATCCCATGCTTCCCCCGTTTCTGCCCTCCACATCTCCTGAATTAACTGGATGTGTGCGGCAGGATCATCATCCAATTTCATTGTCTTAGCTAAAATCTAATTGATATCAGGCGTATCAGGGAACACAATCCGCAAGACCCCCTATACCTGTGCCCTAAGATTATTAAAACCTGCTCCATCATGGGTATTTGTAACCAAATGAACTGCCGGATACCCCAACCTCTTCCAAAGTTTGTCTAACCCCTCCTCCATTAGGGACGTGAATAAGCTCCCCATGTCTCCTATGGCAAACATGACACTGGTAGTGTTTCTCTAACGCATAACTCCACTTCCCTTCCCCGCCCCTACAGTGAGCAAATGAAGCATCTTCATCAAATTATTCTGGTCCATGCTTGACCACGGTACATAATACACCCATCCCAGGCCCTTCTGGAGAAACGAGTTATACCTGTTTTTACTGTGGCTTCCCCATCTCTCCCTCACCACTTACTACAGCCATGCGAATATGCTCGCATGTTCTATAGTTCCATTCTGTGCTTTCGATCGCTGCTACTGGAGCGGGAGGTAGGGTGCCTACACCCTGCTCTCCTTGCCCGACATCCCATTCCTCGCCATCATCTACTCCGACTGCTACATCCCCTGCCCCTTCTATGGGTACGGAAGCATAATCAGCACTACCATAGGCTGCCGTCTCCCGTCCTCAGCCTCTGTACCTTTGACAGCATCCCTGTTCTCCATGTCCACCTCAACCTTTCTGATAACAGAGTTGCCCAAGAACCTGCCCATGTCTCCACCATCCTCCTATTTCCCTTGCCTTTCTTCTCACTTCCTCCCGCTCCTCATCTCTCTGCCACCGTAACAGCATTACCTCTTCCTCCGCTAGCCGTAGTGCTTCCTTTATCTTTTCCCGTTCTTGCACATCTACCACTCTTTGCAATCTATCCTTGCAGGAAGAGGCCTAACCTCTTCTTTCTCTCTCATTTCCAATCCTTCCTCTGTTCTTCTATTGATCTTACTCTTCCTCGCTCCTCCACCTTTAACCTATCTGCTAACCTATCAGTTAGAGACGTTATCCCCTTCCCGCTCTCTAGTTTCAACCTCTCTGCAGCCCTAACAATTGAAGGAGTTACCCTACCATTGAAGGAGTTACCCTTCCACTTTCCTCAGAATCCCAGTTCTTAGAAATCATAGCTGATGGAGGTGTTACCTGTGTTTGTCTTGCAACCACTGAGTAGCTGCTGGGGAAAATGGTGTACCCCTCTGCGGACGATAAAGGACAGCACCCATATGGGGGCGGGGTGCAGAAGAAATTCCTGCACCCTCCACCCTCCTTTTTCGCACCCCCCCCATTTCAACATTATGGCCCTTCTTGCTTTTCTCATACATCTTCCATAATTCCAAAATGTTTAACCACTTTTCTAACTTCTAGCCCTTGTGCTTTGTAGTTAAAGAAGGTATGCAGGTTCTCCAATATCCTTGTATCATAGGATACCTCAATAGGCCAAGAATGTATCATTTTTCCCTTAATCGCCCGCAACCATTCCCTATACTTAAAAATGTTCGCCTTATAGCCCGGCAACAGATGGCACAAATGATTCAACTGAGTCTCCATACTACAATCCAAGTTATCAAAAAATAGTCACAAAAAATCTGATATTAAGCCGAACCTGTGTCACAAAACTATAGTCGCCCAAGAACTCCCTTTTTACCCTTTCCCAATTCCTTAGTCGCCCTTCACACTCATTCAGCATACTCGCCGATACGACAACTACCTCACTTCACTATTTACTCCAACTCTACTTCTCATTCATACACAGAAAAAAGCATCTTATCAAAAATACTTGCTGGCCAATAGTTCCGAGCTATCCCCACCACTCGAGCATCGGAGGGGTGCAATGCTTTCCACTACAACATCGCTGCTCTCGCCCTCCTCTTTTACTAGTACAGCCTTCTCTACTACAAGATCGTCTTGAAGTTTCCCTTCACTATTTCTACTATCCAAGTAAATTGAGGTGCGGGACTCTGCCCGCACAGCAAATATAAAGAATGTCAAGGCCTTCTTCAGAAAGGTATCTACAGTTGGACTTACCCTAACATACCACCCCACCGTCAGGTGAGGGCTCCAGCCAACCAGACAAGCAACCTAAAAGGTTTCAGGGGAAGCTTCACACTGAATGTGCAGGGTAAGATACCCCCTTACACCTCTAAAATATCAAACTAGGTAAAAATATATACGAAGAGCTAACACAGAACAGTTCAACCACTCTTATCAAAAATATCCACTTTTACAAACATCGTACCCTCAACTAATTTCACACCCACACTCCAAACGTACCCTTATCCCCTCAAAAAACAAGACCCCTTAAATCAAAGAAACAACCCCTTTTTTACCCCCAATTCTCACTTGCTTTATGTCCCAACCGTGTACTCATGTGAACCTGAGGTGCTCCGATGTGGTGCTTCATCAAATCGTTCCGTACTGCTAGGCCATGGCACCATGTCTCTGGGGAGCAGACAGACATTTAACCAATATGCCGTCTGTAGACCTCTTTTCCACTGTGCACAAAGACTTGTCCCCGACGTGAGGTGCCGCAGCTGAGAGGTGTGGACAGAAGACACCCAAAGTCTTGGAACGCCTGTGCTCCTACCTTGGCTCGCCAAATGTAGGGGTGGACCTTTAATCACCTTAACCCAAAACAGGCCCACCACTTAAGAAGCGAGTACACGGTTGTACAAAAAGCAATTTTATTGTACAAAGCTCTGGGGAGCAGTTAGATGTGTTGTAGGACCAAACTAACCCAAGTATCAACAATGCAACATCAGTTGGCAGTTTATATACTTTTTCAACAACAACAAAAACACTCCTGCACACTTTAATACCCATCCCCCCAAATATAATTGGGCATAACCTCTTCAAAGAAATCCCATCTTCTGCCCAATACATCCATTTTCATTGGTCAGACGTCATCCTTCTCTTCAAATCATATTCAAAACAAACCTCTTCTTGGGATTCGTTATAGTGGGTTCTGATGTTGGTGCATGGTTTAAACATTAGTATTGATAACATAATTCATTGCTAGCAATAACTGACCCAAGACCTTTAACTTTAAGTGTGATTGCACATGGTTTGCTGACTTATTTTAGCAAATAGAGGAAGGTCTGCTTAAATATTATGTTCCTTGAACTATAGATAGCCATCTCCATTCCACAGACTTCTGGCTCCTTAATCTAATGTATGCGGCCACATACAATCTCTGATGACCTAGAAAAATACTTAACCATCCGACCATGGCCTCGGGCCCCGTTTACTACCACCAAACAAATGACTAATCCGCTCTAAATATTTTAATACAAAGGGCCAGATAACATCTGTTCTCTTGCAAGCACTGTGAACCTTGCCCTGGTTGTACAACCTTATTACTAGGAAACCAATTCTCTTTCCCATCAAGAATGTTCCTGCTACTTTTAGAATGCCTGTGTAACAAATAATCCTTGAAAGAAAAACAAGTTTTTTATTTACTATTTTAATATTGCATCTTCCTATGTGATTCATGGATTTGCGACACTATCCCAGTTTTGCTGTCATCATTAATATGGTGTGTGCAACATAAATTCTTTGCAATAAAGGGGACCCTCCTTGACCACCCTGACACAAACGTCTTGAACTTACTAAGACATATAGGACCATGGAGGGGGGCAACTACAACCTCCAGATGTTTTGGACTACAAATACCATCAGCTCTTGCGAGCATAAAGAATGGTGAGGGATCATGGGAGTAATATCTGGAGAGCTAGAGACCCCTCAAAGGAGTATTCCAATGTCAGTGGTGAAAGTAACCATTCTGGGTTTTAGGCTCATAAAAGAAAAATGTTTAGCAAATGTTTGTTTTCAGATGGGTTTGTGCAACTGTATATACGAATACGGGAGTTTCAAGTTTTCAAGTTTCCTGGAGCTGCTGCCTAGTGGACTGTCTTTTGTCCTCTTTCTACTTCCATCGTTTGTGCAACGAATGTGGCGCTCATAAAACCCCCTGCAACCCGCGGAGCGGCGCGGAGTCGGTGCAGAGTCTCGTGAGTCTCTGTCACTCTGTTTCAAGTTTCCCGGAGCTGCTGCCTAGTGGACTGTCTTTTGTCCTCTTTCTACTTCCATCGTTTGTGCAAGGAGTCTGGAGCTCATAAAACCCCCTGCAACCCGCGGAGCGGCACGGAGTCGGTGCAGCGTCTTGTGAGTCTCTTGAGGCTCACAAGGCGTGGTAGGCACCAGGCAATCTCCCCAACGCCTTTTCCGGCATGAATCGTGAGAGGTTCCCCCAGCGAAAATTCCATCATCCGCTAACGCAGTCACAACTGCGACATACCGAGCGAGGAGGGTTTGAAGAGACGTCCGACATCATGAGCCGGCAAGAAGTGGCTTGTGGGGCTCCCCAAGTAAGAAAACCGCTCTGTAACTCCTCTCCTAGTCCTCGTACAATTTGCTTACCACAAAAACTAACACACAAGAATAGTTTAAATGAATCAGACATTTCTGAAAATGCGGGCGACTGCTTACTTATGCTTCACACCATTCCCCATTCAACTAATACACATCTTACCCCAGAGCTCACCGCAAAAAACCATGAGCCCACGTGCCCTAATGAGCACTTACCTGTGGGGTTGGGGTATTTGAGTACTGCAGGGGCTCATGATGTTGCTGCGACCGACTGCTGGTTTGCCGAACTGGAATCGGGGGTCCGCTCCCTCCCTGTGGATACAGCTGACTGCGAACCAGGTGCGTGGGGGAGGGTGGATGCGCCCCTCACGGCGAGTGAAGGAGTCGATACGGCGGCTTCCCTGCCTCAGCTGCCTCAGCTGCGAATGTTGTAGATCAAAAGTGTGTCAACTCTGAGGATAAGAGAGTATTGGCTGAGGTGACAAGAGAAGCCTTGGGATTGCTGAAAATAAATCAAAAGTTGAGAAGAGACGAATTTGAATTAGATGCACTCTCTAACTCGCACTTGCCATTGAGAATAGCTTCAAACAAAAAGCTATTTGAGGATGGTCTGAGTCTACAGCCTCAGAGACACACTGAAAGCTCCATAACAGCAATGCCCACTCAAATTGGAAAGGAAGTGGCGCAAGCACGTCCAGAGGAAGTGCAAGTCCTTGCTTTCGATTAATCGGGAAGATCCCGGCTCTACACTGGCCCATTTACCACCTCCATCTGGCCTTTCCCCAATTTCTCTGATCGATGACTGTTGCTCACAGGCTTCACCTTCGATACAAAGCAACATCAACCATCATGAAAAGAAGAAGCCTGCAGAGGGCACCAGTGTCTAACCCCTCACTGAGGCGTTACCAGCTACCTCATCTAACACTGATGGCATCATTGGGTCATTTCGCAGGGCTTGCAGCCTAAATCAAATTCTACAGACCAATGTGAAAAGGAAAAGATCTCAGGCGCCCCCAAAGAAACAATCGTGATCGATACGTTTCCTTCAACCTCAAAAAACGGTGATGGCTGTCATGGATCAAACACTGAAACCTTACCCGACCAAAATACAAGGACAAAACTTATGACATTTTTCAAAAGCCAATGTTATCTAACTCAAATCAAGCTCAGGAAAAAAAAACAAAAAATTTGGGCTCAAGAAAATTTCTTAGAAATTTAAAGGCAGTAAATGTCTTCGTAAACACAGAGCATTGAAAACCATAAGAAAGATGTCACAAGATCAAAATTAAATGAAAAGACATCCTCCAAAGAAACAATTATTGTGGTCGAAAGTGTGGAAACTTCACAGAGCGAGCTTCTTAATCCATCCACATATGAAGAAGAGTCTTGCTATGAAGATAACGATGAGCAAATAGCTGAAATCTGTGCCAAACCCACTGTACCACCGTCTGAAGATAACCAAACGGCAAAACCACCTGAAGATTCGACAAATTGTGGAAGAATCTGCCAACTGATCCTGCCCGTGGTTGATTTTAAAGCACAAAATACAACACAACCAGAAGCAAAGTTTGAGACCATGGATGGGAAAAGAAAACGGCAAGGAATATCAAGTGGTTTGGCAAAAACGTCACATGACAGAAACTTCCTAAAAACCTCTCTTGATGAAGTGGAAGTGAAGGACGTCATGGAAACTCACGGGTCGAACATTCCTTCGGGCTCCTCTTCCAGACAAGTCTGCCCGAGAGACCCCACACTAAAAACAACATTTACTGGAAATGATTGTACACGAAGATGCTCAAATCAAAAAAACAGCCCACGAGCTGAAAAACATAAAAAGTCAGGAAGATATGTCTTGATTCTCGAAACAATTTTAGACACAAAGGATGGCCTAACGCTAAATAGAAACAACGTACTACGCCTTTTGCACCACGTGCCTGGTCTTCGCTCTATAGAATCAAATGACATCCAAACAGTCGAGTTTGTCAACGATCAACAGAGTGACAAAGTCAGACACCACATAGACTCTAGACTAATATGTGACCTCCTTTTGAACGCGATCCAGTTCCTGCTGTGTTTAGGGTTTGAGATTCATGAAGAAGTCGTGGCATTATTGCCAACTGCAACTTCAGAAGATTCACCAAGAGAGTGTGAAGAAGCAAAAAGAATTCAAGCAAAAAATGTTCAGCGGAGTGTGGCTTCCCAGGCATCGAGTCTGATGGTACAGATAGCCACCCAGATGGTTGGGCATCAGTCTGAAACAGATAAAAGTGCCAAAAGTCAAGCATGCTTCACACTCGGTGAACAAATCAAAATCACGATAAATGGAAAAGTCAACACCCCGAGAAATGAAAATAGTGCAGCACAAGATACTGAGGATTTAAGAAAGAGCACAAACTGGAATTGGTTGGCTGGCGTTTTGGGTGGCAATTCAAGCTAATGCCAACAAAGTCCACTTGGTCCGACCATAAACATCCTATCCTGGAATACTAGAGGATTCGTACACCTGTTCAATGAAACAAAAAGTTGGAGTGACGATTTAACCGTAATCTGCTTTCAGGAAACATGGATGGCAATTTGCCCAATTTCTGGTGACTGTGAGCTGGCAATAAATCCGGCTATAACAAGAACTAAGGGACGTCTGTCTGCCGGCCTTCTGACTATGATCAGAAAAAACTCTGGTTGGAAACTGGTAAAATCATCAAACCACTCACCGTTCATTCAGTATACAGTGGCTGCTGCTAAAAATGAGACGAACAACATAATTAATCAAATCTACTTCGTTAATCTCTACTGGCATCACAAAAACGCTGGAAGATTTAAATTTATTAAAATGGTGTGCGACTTAATTGATTAAATAAATAGTGTCCATCAAAAACCGAACATTATCTGTTGTGGTGATCTCAATCTAGATTGTTTGAATGAGAGTAAAAATGTTTCCGATCCCCAAAACCCACTACAAAAATTGGCCAAAAAATGGTGTACTGATCTCAAGGAAAGAAACGTAACCATTGTCAAAGGAAACATCACAGGTGACATCCCTCCAGAGAAAACTTGGAGATTTATGAAGCAATCGTCAACAATAGATTACTTCTTCATATCAGATAACCTACAACAACGAGCCGTGTCACTACAAATTACAGCTGACTCAAAGAGTGATCACAGCCAACTTAAATTATCGCTACAGACATCAAATATTACGAAGCCTCATCAATGGAATAATCAAGTCACAGTAGAACCCAACAGATCTCGACTAAGAATAAAACCTCAGGAAGTCAAGATCCTTATAGAAACATACGATAAGTACATAACTGATGTGACACACAAGAAAGTAGAATATACCTGCCTTCTGGAACAGTTCATGTTCAAGGACAATGGAGCCAAAAAAACATCTTTCCAGCCCAAACATCATCTTGACGAACAAGTCCTTGAAGGAAAACAACAACTTCGAAAAGAACTAAGGCAACACAAAAATCGTAAAGTCGACCAACAAAAGCAGGCAACTAAAATCAGCAAACAAAAGTACAAAAATTGGCTAATTTCCCATAAAGCTATCATGTACCAGCATGACAGCGAATCTATGCTGGCCAGCCTTAATAATCAGAACTCTTCTGAGTTCTGGAAATTGATAAACAACATTGAGTGTCGCCAAGATGCAATCCAAATTAACATGGTGAGTGAAAGCGAGTGGATCAAACATTACCACACAGTGTATGAGAAAAAAAGTACCTCCATTTACCCTCCACTACCACAACTTGCAAAATGGGATCTGCATTTTGAGAGAGAAGACATTTTACTGAGTATCCAACGAAGCTCGTCTTCAAGGGCTCCAGGACCCGATGGTTTAACTAACTTTGTCATCAAACAGAACCCTGAAGAGTGGGCCGGCTTTCTAGTAAAACTGTTCTCCTCAATCGCCAATGAAGGAACAATTCCCTCAAGCTGGAAAACAGCGATTGTTATTCCAATCTTCAAAAAAGGCAATAGAGCTGAACCAAAAAACTACAGGCCAATTGCCCTATTAGATGTGTTGGGAAAAATCTTTGCCATCCAATTACAGAAACAACTTCTCAAGTGGATCCAAGACTCAAACCATTTGGATTGCTGACAATCAGGCTTTGTCAAAGGTGTAGGCTGTGGCCTAAATCTTTTTTTTGCTGAACATACTTAAAATGGATGCAATAAAAAGGAACAGAAAGATCTATCTTGCATTTGTGGACCTGTCACAAGCATTCGACAGTATCGATAGGGAATTGCTTTGGAAGAAAACGTCCGAATGGAAGTGCCCAATTAAGTCTATTATTGGCAATAAAAGCTCTCCACACCGATACCGAGATAAATATAAGGATGGACAAAAGGGGCATCTTATCCAATCCAATAAAAACTTACCAAGGAGTAAAAGAAGGTTGCCCTCTTGCCTCGATTATCTTCAATTTATTCATCTCAGACTTGGGTGACACATATGAAAATGCAAACATATTCCCTCCAAAGGTCAACGGAAAAGAAGTCAACTGGATACTGTATGCAGATGATCTAGTCCTTTTCGACCTTACCCCAATAGGTCTACAATGCAAACTTTGCATCCTAGATCATTATATCCGACAAAATGGTCTGAATGTGAATACGCAAAAATCAGAAATATTAATTCTCCAACACCTGCAAAAGAACAAAGAACTTATCGGGAAAAAAAAGTTTACTTGGAAAATGGGTGAAGGAAAGATTGAGCTAACAAAACAGTTGATGTATTTGGGCATGTTGCTGAGTTCAAGTATCAATGATGCCCCATGGGTTGAAAAAGTAAAGAGCAAATGCAAGCAACTGACAGCGCAAGCCTGTATTGTGAACATGAAATACAGTAAGAATTCCTTAATACCCGTCTTAACCTTCTACAAAACGAATCCACGGAGCCGATTGCGCTTTTGGATGCCCTGCAGAAGTGTGGGCTTCACTGGAACATTCATTCTGGTCCAAAGTGCTGCGATTACCACTAGGCATGCCTACCGACTGTATAAAACATGAACTCAGTCTTCTATCCATTAATGGAAGAATAGCGTGGAACACGCTACAAACCAATAAAAATAAAAAAATAAAAATATACGTATACATGTGTATGTGTCTGGAGCAAAGGTGCAGTTTATGGACACCAAGAGCCACATGACGCACAGCAGGGGGCAACAGGGGCATACATTAAGACAGATTGCAGGATTGGATTTGGGCACTGGCATCGGGAAAGGTGAGCACCACGGGCAAATATTCTTGAGACAGGCCTTTTTTATGCACTAGCAGCATGAGAGTGCATTTCACTGGGGCACAGCTGGCATGTATTTATTCAAGAACAATCTAATTGGTTTCTTTGAGCAAAAAAAAGCATGAAGGGGAGACATACCTCATGATCTGGTTTGGGCAGAAACCGCCTGAAAGTGGGGCAATGCTGGCATTTGTTGTTGAGAGCTTTTGGTGGAGAGGCAGTCCACATCAACACTGGTTACAACATGTTCTGTGTAATGTTTCATGTGTTGCCCTGCAGAATGTAAACCCAATTCCCAATTTTTTGGTAGGGAGGATAGCTCAGTGGCAAAGCGCGGGTCTTGGAAGCAAGACCCTGCTGAATCCCAGATCCGCGCTTAAAATCGACCTCGGATATTAAGCGCGTTATAAATACCTGCACTTGTGTGATCTGAATGTACAAGGCGTATAGGATCGTTCCCACCTCCTTGCCTTGTCGCACTTTGAGACACACACGTGTATAGGCGCATTACAAATGAACAATAAAATAAAAATAAATGATTACAACTCATTAAAAACATTCCTGAGAGCAAGCAACGGCCCAAACCTTACTATATTAAGTTAAGGGGACCTCGTTTGCTTCCAGTCGAGAAAAACATACCACTATTTTACAAATTCACACATTTTTCTAGACTGTTCTGTGGCATGGAAGTACGTGAAGATGCCCCTGCCAGCCCCCCCTCCTTCTGCCCCCCCTCCCCCGGCCACTTCCGGGAATTCCTCGGCGACTCTCTCCCTGGAGTGGACAGCTGTGCTGAGAAGGCGAGACACCAGGTACACCCGTTATAATGACCCTTATCTCTGGCCAGACCCCCTGCTGCCTCAGGGGTCAGCTGGGGATGCCTGCACACACCGCCCCAGCCAATGGCTCGCCCGGCCCCAAGGTGCTTAATGACTGGCAGCGCTTGGCACGGCATGCCACCACGCAGCGAGTGAGTAACCCGGCGTCCTGGGCACATGACGCCAGAAGAAAGAGGAAGCTGGAAAGCCCCCGATAATGTCAGAGGACAAATCAGCCACTGGAGGCGAGGAATCTGACTACCTCCCCCCCCCCTTCTCCCAAGCCACACGTGCAGGGCACCCACCTAGTTCTCCTCCGAAGCCCTTTTCCCGAACACTCACTCCCGAGGAAGCGCAGCTCTGAGGCTAAACTTCGCGAACCCAGCAGTCAGCCGCTCTGGCTCCTCCTTTCAGCCGCGGGGGTGTGTGGTGCACGTCAGGCAGGGGATTTCTCAGGGATTTCTCAGACTGGCATTCGCGGGGGAGGGAGAAAGTGCACAGCTTGCACAATTCATTCACAGACACACACACACAGGCGCGTTGTGTATCGGTCACGTGGCCTGGCCTCCTATTCCCGGGACATTGGTGGAAATGGAACACATTTAAAGGGGGGAATCCCACAAGGGCCGGGGTGGAGTTTGGAGGTGTGTGCGGAGTTCCGAGGAGACGAAGATGGCAGTCGGACTCCACTCAAAGGAAAAGTTCAAAATTATTTTTAAAATGGTGCAATTTCTTTCATGCGGCTTCTTTCCAAACTGTACATCAATTCCACTTCACTTTCATGGCAGTGGTGCACCCATTAAGGGATCCATATTGACACGCTGTACCGTAGGAGGCTACCAGGGTAGCTCAGCAGGTTCAGAGACTGTTGCTGAGATGTCATATATTCAAAACTGGTTGTTAATGGTATGACTTTTTGCAATTCCTTGTTTCTAGTCCATTTGGTGCCCAGGGCGAAACACCTGGAATGCCCCCCCACACACCTAATCCCGCACACCACTCCCACTGCACCGTGCGCTCCACTCCCAAACTACACCGTTAAGGGACTCCTACCCAAAGTCAAACAGTCCGTCACACAAAGAATGAATTTGCCATTTGCAACTGTGGGCCACTTTTTCATTGGTGCCCAAGACAATTGTTTGCCCCAGTCCCACTTAGGCTGCAGATAACGAGGACTGGGCACACCAAGAGACCATGAATATGGCAATGGCACAGGGTGCAATATATAAAACCAACAAAGAACACAGGATGCTGAACGGGGTTTAGGGGCAACCAAAGCCAAAAGGGCAATGACAAGGAGACAACTGAACCCAGTAAACAATCACTTTAAAATCCTTTGTATAGGAATCAAGTTTATGCTTTGATACAGTAAAGTCTGACTGTTGACTTGTTATAAGGATACATGGACGCAGATTATTTATTTATTCATGCAAGGTTTGTCGGGTTATTTATTTATTCATGCAAGGTTTGTCGGGTACCTGTATATTTATTTATGCAATGTTTGTCAGATGCAGCAGGTATCCGACAAACATTGCATAAATAAATAAATTATCCGTGCCCATGTACCCGACAAACATTGCATAAATAAATAAATAAACCGGGTCGTGGCTTAAAGAATATTTACTCAGCAACACTGGTCAAAACTATTATCTGCATAGTGAAGTGACTCCTCACCAGTGCCCTGGAAGTCCTTTAAAGTGGAATTGATATATAGTTTGGAAAAGAAGCCGCATGAAAGAAATAGTGCAGCTTTAAACTATTATTTTGGCCATTTTCTGGGCTTGCAGGGACGCACCATGGGCCGAAACGGGTCTCCGTTTGTACTGTGTCGGGCCCTCGGTGCGTCCCTGGAAGGCACGCCCACTCCCCACAGCTCACTGTCCTCCCCTCCCATTACAATGCCAGCAAGAAACCATACAGTGATTAATGGCCCACCATTAGCAGTTTCCTGCCGGCAATGTGATGGGAGGGGCTGTCCTTACCTGCAGGGGGACCTCAAGTGTTTTCATTGTTGTGCTTATGCCACAAAACCCCGCCCCCCCACCCCTCTGTGAAAGTGGTCAGAGTGAGCCTCTTACTCATGTAATGTCAGGGCAGCGGCAGCACCTGACCTGCTGAACTTTAACCACGGAAATGCGCAGCCCCACAAACTGGGGAATTTGATGCCCTTCCGAGGCTCCAGGGACCGGGGCAATTGCGCCCCCCAGGGCTATTGTGCCCCGGGCAGCTGCCCACCTCGCCCGGGCCAAGAAACGGGCCTGGCCAGGGGGTGGGTTGGGCTGGTCGCTTGCTTATGTTTAGGGCTGAGGTGGGGGTATTTCAGCCCGTGTGTGTAGTGAATATTAAAAGTTGGCACCCATGATCTCACAGTTTAATTTCCTAATAACTGCTGTCAGCACAACAGAAGCATTTGTGATTAACCAGTTTGGCAAGCATACACCATCTTTACAAATATAACCTGTGATAAAACACAAAGGGGCACACACATTAGAGTGTGGAAGTCTGACAAAGAAAAAAAAATACATTTCAAAGAAAACTAGTGAATGCAAGCAGCATTTTTCAG
The DNA here is from genome assembly GCF_040938575.1 of Ambystoma mexicanum. NCBI lineage: Eukaryota > Metazoa > Chordata > Amphibia > Caudata > Ambystomatidae > Ambystoma > Ambystoma mexicanum. The sequence goes on from NC_090939.1 coordinate 68,312,562, forward strand.
TTTGGAAATCACTTTGGTTTTTCTATGGAAGTGTGAAATGCACATTTGGAAAGCAATAGTGTGCCCAACCGCTAGAAATCCTGCATTCTACAGTGATGCCCCCACCCCAGTGATTCCTGTGGGCCCATTGATTCCTGTGGTGTCTGAGCGAACAGAGACTGCAGACGCGCGGATGACAGCCGGTGAAAGGAGCACAGCGCAGATTAGAGCTTCTCTCGGCGAAGCTGGGGGATCGGTATAGCCTGGTCAGGGCTGAGGCAGGCCAGTTCCCGAGATCCGGCCAGACATCCGATGCCGGATCTCGACCCAGCAGAATCCGGGCCATTGACCAGCACTCCCGGGACCCGATGACCCCATGCTACCAGCAGCCTACCCCCTTTATGCACCAAGGCGTTCATTTAAACAATGCATTATGGGAGTTGTAGTATCATACCATAGATTTGTAAAAGGAAAGCACAAACTGGAAACATGGGGCCATCCGGTTATTTGGTCACCCGACTTCAAGGGACCCTTGTTCAGAGCTTTCAAGAGGTGTCGTGCACAGGAAGTGTGGTGTGGCGTGTCACCCCTTCCTAGGAGCATGGTATCGCCCAGGGCTCGTGCTATGCTCACATGGTGGTGAACATGTGACTAATATAATAAAAGGGACGAGCTAGTTCGGCTCGGCAGTGGATACTATGGAGCCCTGCCTGCTGTGTGTGTGTGTCCTTACAGCAGTGCCATGCTGGCGCTGCGTAACAGGCGGGGGCCCTGCTGCTGCAGGACCCTCTGCCCGGACAGTGCCCCTGCCGGGCAACTCTGCATCCCCATGTCAGCAGAGGCCCTGCTGTGCAAACCTGCATGGAGGTGCCGGTGCCCCTGCTGGGCAACTCCGTCGCTGTGTCCAGTGTCAGCCTGGGTGCCCCCAGGCCATGGAAGGGCACTGGCTGACAGGGTGCCCCCTGTCACCTGCTGCTCGCCCGGTTCTGCTCTTCTCGCGAGTTGGGGCACGTGGGTCTCCATTTAGAATGTGGAGAGCCGATCCTGACGTAGAGGAAAGCACAGAATGAGGCAATCACTGGGCGTGTGCTACTCTGGGGTTCCAGTTGTCCGACGTCGCTCGCCAAAATATCTCTCGCCCTATAGGGTTTCAACATAAAACGTTCATTTGAACATTTCAAAAATTGAGAGCCCTCGTCAAAAAATGTCAAAGAAATGTATGTGCAAAGGTTTAAACGAGTGTAGCACCAATTAATGAAAAAGCCAAGAGGTTTGACGTGTGTGCAGTGAACACGTTTTCTTTTTGCAAGTGTGGGCATCGCAATCACACGCCCTTTGTACGTTCACGATTTGCCGAGTGTTACAATTGCGTGTCCAAGTTGCCATCATTTCATGGATTTCGCCAGAGTGCGTTAATATAAAACCTAGTCCACGTATTGTCATCATAGAGTTAGGCGCTCGCATCATTGCCAGGTATATATATGCACACAATACAACATGTTGCCATCGGATAACAGCTGGCATCATTTACTAGGCATTTCATTAGGTACTTGCATCCTAGAATTATAATTTGGTGATATTTATAGAGTTTCATGTAGATGGACCACTTCGAAGCTCTATATTAATTTGCGGTATTGTTACGCGCTGATGGTACTCGATTAATCACCCTTAGGATGAAGAAGAGGCCACCAGGGTTTGAAACTTGATGGATGGCATTTTCCCATTCACCGCCCATGAGCAATCCATCCGGTGTCCAACTACTTGCCAGAAGTGAACATTATATGCCCAGGAACTCGCGCCATTAGGCAGCCATTGCCACCCTGTACCAGGTGCTCATGCCTGCACACCATTTGGCCAGCATAGTTCTACTTCGCCTAGGCATGCCTTGACATGGCCGCTTCCTCTCATAGCCGATCTACTTCTCTTTGGTCTCCCCACTGTAGCGCTTCGGAGTAGTTTCAAGGCACTCGTTGGACCGCGGATCTGCCTCCCATTTCACCCCCGGCCCTTCCCCTTTACTGCACACCCATCGCCTACTCTAGCGCCAGAGCATTTTTAACGGCATCTAAGCGCAGTGAAGAGAGCGCTTGGCGTTTCCTATACACTCTCAATGGAGAGCAACATTTTGGCGGGAAATAATAGACTACGCCGCAGCAATGGGCGCGTGTGCGGCAGCGACACTAGTCTCGGAGAGCCTCTGAACAAAAACAGGAGACATTCTGTATGTGGGCGAATGTGGTCAGACCGCAGAGCGTTCAAACTTAGTGGGGGCTGCCCAGCCGGCCTCCTCCCCCCCTCTACTCAAGCAGGGCAGGGGGCAGGAACACGTAGCCCGCGGACGGAGCGCGCGAAACGTAAGGGGCGGGGCAGGGAGCCGAGGGAGAAGCCGGCCTCATAAAGGCACGGGTTTTCCAAACACCACCGGATCGTGGATTTTGTTTGCCTCGTCGGATTATCGTTTGGTGATGTCCAAGAAGGAAGAAGTTCTGTATCCTGCGTTCCAGTCCAGTGATTGCAGTGTTCCAGTCCAGTGCATACCTGCCTACATTTAAAAATCAAAATTCCTGAGATTTATGCCCCGCCCACAGCCACACAAGACTCCGCCCATTTGCACATGGCTCCGCCCACACGCCCAACAGGTAAACTCGGTTGTTGTTTGCTTCAGTTTGCTTACTATAGCATTGAAAATAATTCATTCGATGCTGTAGTAAGCAAACTGAAGGCGCCGCCGCCGCCGAAATAATGCTGCTTTCAATCCATGTCACTGGATTGAAAGCAGCATTATTCCTGCTGCGGCGCCGCCTTCATTTTGCTTACTATAGCATTGAATGAATGATTTTGGTAAGCAAATGAAGGTGGCACCGCCGCCGTAATAATACTGCTTTCAATCCAATGACATGGATTGAAAGCACTATTATGATAGTGGTGTAGGCAGTGGGCACAAACATTTTGCGCCGTTTCCGGGTCCCGTCATATTGTCCACGGAGTTCGTGCGCAGAGTTCAGTCTGCAGCAGTTTGGGACGAGAGAGGAGCTGCAGCTACTAGTGGAATTGTACTTTGCATCTGTTGGGCGAGTGTTCCTTTAAGGAAACAACATCTACTCCCCTTAAAAACTCCAGGCGAGCGCGGAGCGCGCGCGGAGTTCGTGCGCAGAGTTCAGTCTGCAGCAGTTTGGGACGAGAGAGGAGCTGCAGCTACTAGTGGAATTGTACTTTGCATCTGTTGGGCGAGTGTTCCTTTAAGGAAACAACATCTACTCCCCTTAAAAACTCCAGGCGAGCGCGGAGCGCGCGCGGAGTTCGTGCGCAGAGTTCAGTCTGCAGCAGTTTGGGACGAGAGAGGAGCTGCAGCTACTAGTGGAATTGTACTTTGCATCTGTTGGGCGAGTGTTCCTTTAAGGAAACAACATCTACTCCCCTTAAAAACTCCAGGCGAGCGCGGAGCGCGCGCGGAGTTCGTGCGCAGAGTTCAGTCTGCAGCAGTCAGCAGAGGTAAGCCCAGAGGTAAGCCCAACACATGGCCGTATCCGGACCTCAAACCCGCGCTAAGCTAAAACAATCAGCACACTTGCGAGACGGCACCGCAAACCTGCTGATAGCATGCGCTCATAGCGATGCGGTCAATAGAACAGGAACATTAGACGGCTACGACTGGTCAAAGGGACGACACGAAGAGGGCAGAGAAGGCCGAACAACAGCCACAAATCGCATAAGTACGTCCAATATAAACCCCCGACTCACCCCCTCGTGCACCCCGACAAAAATGCAACCTAAATCCTTAGTCCAAATTGCCACGGAATGTATTACCAATACAAAGAAACAGGAAAGAGTCCCGTGGGGGACACACAAAGAGACAAAGGAAACTGTCGAGACTCTCTCAGAAGTACCAAATGCCGACGCCCACACAAACACTAATAATGCTGCTGAAAACCCCCTACGGGTCGAGACGGAGGCCTCGACCCGCATGGCAGTGATGACAGCTGACGAACTTGAGGCATTCGGCCCCCGAACGAACAACGAAACAGAGAAGTCTCACGCCAACAAAACCATGGAGACAACATCAAATGCGATTGAGGTAAACATAACGGCTTTTCAATCACCCTTTGATGTAACTGACATCGAACTGCTGGAAATAGAAGTACCCTCACACTATACTGACACAAACCTTGTGAGATTCACTTTTCCAGAAAAAGGGCAAGATCCCTGCGTAAGTTCGACAAACACAGTGACCATCACACCTTGCGCAGGAGTTAAACTTCCTGCTGCAGGGTCTCTCCTCAAAGCGGTGAAACAGACAAACGACCACAAGCAAAATACAGATCCCATGGAGTGTGGATTGAAACGTACTTTTGCGAACGCTACGTTCAACGCACGGAGCACCCTAAACAAACCCACACGAACGACATGCCCACAAATGGCGATCCCACAGATCCCCGCACCAAAACCATATACGTATGAAGTGGATCTGGCTGGACGCGAAGCTCGGCTCACTGATCGTCTCAAAGCAGACTTTGAAACAATGAAAGAACGTATGTCTGAGACTTTCGCAAACAATAAAACCAAACCTTCGAGCTCGACAACTGCTAAATCCCAGATGGAAGTTAGGCGCGGCGTACAATACAACGCTTACCTTAACACCACAGCTCACCCGCACATTGATGAGACTACGCAAAGCGAGGATCTGGGTGCCCTCAGTACAGCCGGATTGGTCACTCAGCCCGTGACCCCCAACAACCGGGACAATAGACCCCCCCAAAAGACCCTCGAGAAAAAGACAAGTACAAGGCCCCCGTCCCACTGCTCCACTCCAAAAACACAACACGATTTGAATGGAGGTCCCAAGCAGACAGATGAAACCTCAGACCGCAGAGCACAAGGGGACAGCGCACCGAGTAACTATAGCGAAGGCAACAACTCAATGCACGGCCACAAGGAGACTTACGTGACATCGAAATCAAATTTGTCGGCAGCTGCCGCTATACAGATCCACAACAACGTTCTGGCTGCTACATCACTTGCATTAATCCCGTTTACCAAGCTCTACGAGAACCTGCATGAAACGACACAAAACAATGGGGCGATACTGGGCCAACTGAACGAAAAGTTAACAAAAATGGAAAGCATGCACACAACGCTGAGAGAACGCCTTGACAAGGAAACCGAAACCTCCAAATTGTGGCTCAACAGACTGAACGAAATAACAGTCCAAGACATCCTGGAAAAAAAAAATTGATGGAAACCATGATCGAATGCATGAACCAACTGATCCAAACCAAGAGCAATTTAAAAAAGGCTCACGAACAAAATACAAACGATAACAACGTGACAAAACGGGCACAATTGCCTACCGATCTCAAAACAGCAGACCCAAACAACATTGCTGACCACCAACCTGAGGTTAGAGAACATCCGATTACCCCAGATGAAAACATGACTTCCTACGGCAAACCCTCAAACAATCTAACCACAGCTGAGCGCCTTTCCTCCTACTCCACCGAAACCAAACAAGACAGCAACATCGAAGGCGCAGTACTCGGATCAGCTATAATTGATAGGCCAGAAGAAGCGGCCAATAAAGATCGCTGCGAAAAGAATAAAACACCACAATCCCCACCCAAAGCACACTGTTCATTACCAAAAATGTCATTCGGAATATTCACTGGACCTGCAAAAACTCTGATGACCGTGAATTCAAAGCAGAGTGAGCAAGGACCAAGCTGTGGCCCAACCGGCAAGAGAAAAGAAAAAAAGAAACACTGTGCACCGCACAAACAAACTAGCAACTCAAAGAAATTTATAAGAAACCTAACCACACCTGTTAAATCAGGCTTATTCGAAAGAGAAAAAAAAGATGAGCCATCTAAATCAAAACAAACGGAAACGTTGAAAAGTGCTGAAATCACAACGTCCAAACCTCCGAAAACAAACCCTAAAAAACGTCAAAGATTGGACTCAGACGTACAATCAATTCAATCCGTGCCATCCTCAGAAGACCTATGCAACCTTTCAACCTACGACGACGAGTCCGAGGATGAACACAATCTTGAGGCACGAGTGTCTAGTCCATTACACCTCAATGCAGTGGAACTTGAGGTCAAAAACGCCTCTAAGAAAAAAATAAATCCCTGGTTGGCAAAAATACATATGGGACCATACCCTGACGGAGAGAGTGCCGCTAAGAGAAGACCGGCAAACCCGGGGAGAGGCCTAGGGAAAGATATTCACACAGCTTCTCTAACTGCAACGAACGAGAGCCAACGACTTATGGACCCAGATTCGAAACCAAAAAAACACGTGAAACTGAACCCTAAACAGACAGCAGCTCAGAGACAAAAGGGAGCAAGCCACACCGAACAGAAAATGAAGGCTGACCTCAAGCTATCGGCCCCTAAAATCCTCATTGCGAACGTATTTAAAGACGACAACGATGTCAACCTTAATAGAGGAAATGTCATGCGACTATTACACTCACTACCAGCCTTAAGAACGGTGTCCTCCCATGACATCTCAATAGTCGAATACATCTCGGAAGTACATGCAGACAGAGTCCACCTCCACATAAAATCACAGGCGGTACGAAAGACCATACTGGCTGCCAAAGAGGACCTCCTGCTGCTTGGATTCGAGGTCGCCGAAGTATGGACGGAAAGTCACAATAATCATCTCAATAACAGAATAAACGATTCGAATGAGTCAGGCCATACAAAACGCAGAGATGAAATAAGACAACTTCTAACGACAACATCTAATCCACAACAGTCCAACGATAAAGAGACAACTGGAAGGAGCAACCATTAGCTAATCCAGAGTGATGGAAACAATTGGTTGACATTAATATCTTGGAACACACGCGGATTTCACCACCTCTACGACGACTTTGCAGTGGACTTAAGCAACAACCTCGCAATCTGTCTCCAAGAAACATGGCTGAGGAGCACGCCGGTGAAAGATGGATACGTGACGTTGCTAAACCCTGCAGGAAAAAACACACAAGGACGCCCGTTTTCAGGGCTCATAACAATGATAAAAATTGGAACCAATTGGGAAGTGTCTGAAACTGAGAACCCAAACATCTTCGTCCAAAGCACACTGTTACAGCACCACACTGAAAATACTTCCAAAAAACAGTACATACTTTTAATCAATGTGTACTGGAATCCCGCTCAGATAACCAACGGAAAGTTTGTGTCATCAGTAATGGCAATTATAGATAAACATCAACAAACTGATCGCGAGATATCCATCATTGTATGTGGTGATATGAACACAACTTGGTTCAACGCAAATGGGACCCAAATAAAAGAACCCAGGAAGGAAAGGTCTCCTAACCTGTCGAGAAGTGCATTATGGTCAATCGAAATGGATACTCGCGATTGCGACATGGCAAATGGACAGGTCAAAGGCGACCTACCACCAAAGAACACCTGGCACGGCATGGGTCACAAGAAAATCTTAGACTACATATGGTTATCAAGACTTTTTTGGCACAAGATCGTGAACCTGAAAATAATTGAGACAACAACCAGCGATCACGATGTCCTAGTTCTAACCATGAACTTACCCTCGAAAAAATATACATCTAGTATGGTCCAGAGTCTCGAGGTAAATAATGGCCAAAACAGATTAAGAATAAACAGCAAACAAATAACCACATTAACCAGGAAGTTTCAAAACCTGACAATGATCGACGAAGCGGCCCTAAATTATCTCCCGCTCCTACCTTACACCAACAAAGGATCCCTCTTGATGACACAAACAAATAAAACTCACACCCACGCTTGGAGCATTAAAGTTACAGAAGAAAAAAAGAAGACACAAAAAGAAATTCGTCAACTGAAACTACAAGGAGGCCTGGATACATCCATTAAGATAAAACAACGAAAGCAAAAATACCGTAATTGGGTGAAAGCTTTTGCTTTCCTTCGCGATCAAGAACGAGGCGAAGCAATGCTGAGATTGATTAAATCGAATAATTGCAGAGAGATCTGGCAAATCATAAACAAATGCTCCAGAAATCAAGCAAACACAATGGCCAGTGGGGTCACAGAAAGTGACTGGAAATCCCACTTCAACAGAGTGTTTATGAATGGAAACAGCATTCCAATCCAAGCACGTCATGTAGCGGAAGTCGAATGGGACTGCAGTGAGAAAGCCGAAGATATCTCCATGGCAATCACGAAACTGAACAACTCGCGTGCGGCAGGGCCGGATGGCATCACCAACGTAATGCTGAAAGCCAACAAAGACGAATGGTCAAACTTCATCACCAAACTATTCGCAAGAATCGCAAAGCATAAAAGAATACCAAACTCATGGACCACGGCCATTATAGTTCCAATTTTCAAGAAGGGTAATCGGGCCGATCCTGCCAATTATCGCCCGATTGCCCTACTGGACACAATTGGCAAGATATTTGCGAGTTTCCTGCAAAAGAAACTATCAGCATGGGCAGAAATGAGGAACATCAATGATTGCCGTCAAACTGGTTTCACCAAGGGAGTCGGAACTGAAATCAACCTGACCCTGGTAAATATACTAAAATTGAACTGTATAGAAAAAAGGTCAAAGCTTTTCATAGCCTTCATCGATATGCATCAAGCATTCGATGCCATAATTCGTGAAAAACTGTGGCAGAAACTAACATCTTGGGGGTGCCCACAGAACTTACTACAGCCTATAAAAGCACTCCACACAATGACGTCAATTCAGATAAGACTAAATGAAAAAGGACTCCTCTCAGAAGCTGTTAATACTCAAAAGGGGGTGAAGCAAGGTTGCCCGCTTGCAGCCTGCTTATTTAAACTATTCATTGCAGATATACCCTTGGCTCTCAGTGATGTGAAGTGCTTTTCACCAAAAATAAATGGACATCACATCAACTGCATCACCTATGCGGACGATATAGTCTTATTCGACAAAACCCAGATAGGGCTGCAACGTCTACTGACACAACTTCATCACTACATGACTATCAATGAACTAAAGATAAATGTCACCAAAACGAAAATCATGCAGATCGGAGCAACAAAAGGCAATAAAAACAAAAATTTTCAGTGGAAGATCGCTGATACACCTATTGCTGAAATAGAAGAAATCAGATACCTAGGGGTAATTATCAACAAATCCATACGAGAATGGAACTGGACACAAGACATCTCACAGCGCATGAAAACATTCGCAATACAAGGCAGACGCATTCATAACCTGTATGGCAAATTCTCACTAATTCCAGTAAAAACGTTTTACCTCCAAAAAGTAATACCAGCTATCACCTATGGTTCTGAGACAGGTTGGAACCTGGACCTTCGTATTTGGGCAAAACTTGAAAGCCTATTTTGGAAGACGGTGCTGCAATTACCTAAATACATATCGATGATCGCCATTAGACACGAACTAGCCATAAACGAACTATATTCGAATGTGATCTGGAAGTCGTTAGCGTTGCTCCGAAAGATGCATATGCCAACACCGGAACCTGCCTACGAGATACTTGCGACAAGCAATCGACACCCCCACATAGATCTAATACAGAAATGGACACAAGGAGTGAAGGCGATAATGCAAGCAGCCGATATAACAATAGAGCTGCTGCTGGCACAACCACAAATCGCAAAACGAAAACTCCAAGAATGGTCCTGGATGAAAAACCTGGAAAATCTTGAAGGTCTGACATCCTCTCTAAAACTCGGACCCACAAAAAACAAATTAAACGTAATGCCGAGATATCTGGTCCAATTCCCTTCCCGATACCACCGCGATAGATTTCTCCAACTCAGATTAAATGCCATTAAGAACAAAGAAATGCTATTCATGAGACACGACCAGGTAACCACAGATAATCTATGCAGACATTGTGGGACAGAAATCGAATCAACAAGACATTTAATAACAGAATGCTCAACGCTTAAAGATCTACGAACTCTCCATTTAGGAAAACTTGCACCGCTGAACATGAATATGGATGATTGGTGGCTTCGAATAATAAGTGGAAGCTCAGTTCACCTTACATGTTCAGCGATAAACTTTATAGACATAGCGTTGAACTCATGAGGACGAAAAAGATAAACGAAAGAAAGAACCCAATATGACCAGTCCAATTATGCCCAAGAGGCATGGAAGGAAAATGAGAACATTAAGAATGACAGGAAGTGAAAGTTTTGTAATAAAAGTTTGTAATAAACTATATGTTACAATAAAAAATAAAAAAAAATAAAAAAATATTGTCCACTTGATTGGCAACCGGCGGCAGCCAATCAGGTAGAAAATATGACGGGACCCGGAAAGAATCTCAAAATTCCTGAGATTCACGGGACTTTTCCGGAGACCCGGAGAAATGCTTAAAATTCCGGAGTCTCCGGAAAAATTCCGGAGGTTAGGCAGGTATGGTCCAGTGATTGCAGTGTTCCAGTCCAGTGATTGCAGTGTTCCAGTCCGGTGATTGCAGTGTGCTAAACGTAAGTTCGCAAGGTAAAAGCTAAATATAACAAGCATGTACTATGTTGCGCGGGGGTAGTTGGCATAAGGTAATGGGGCTTGCCCTATTGTTAGGAGGTCAGGCGGTAGAGAGCGAGTCAAGGGTATGTACCGCGGTAAGGGGGTAGCACATGTTAAGTAGAGACAGAGTGGGTGTGGAAAATACAAAGTTTAATATAGGTAAAGCCCTGTTCATGCGGGGACACGTGACCAAGATGCCACAAATCGTAGGCTTAAATGCCGCATCTAGGTGAGGGGAGGTCAGGGTTTTGGGGCAGCCTCGTGGTTAATGGCGGCGCGGCTGAAGGGAAAGGGACCGGGTCCCACTGTGCAAAGTAAGGATAGGAGGAGTGGTTGAAGGTGTGTTTCTAAATACTACCAAGATGGTTTGTATATGCCACTGAGACGGAGTGTGAAATGGATTTAAGAGGGAGGGGGCACGTTGCGGGGGCAGTGCAAGGGGGCTTGGTTGGGGGGGAAGGACAGGTAGGAGACACTTGGGCAAGGTGCAGGGATTTTAATTGCGAGAGGGCACACGGCATGGACGACAGGGGCCGCGGTCAAAACAGCCCAAGGGGCGAGAGGCGGCAGGGTGGTAAACTCTGGTTACGGGATAGCACGGGTCCAGCGTGAGGGAAAGAGCGTCAGGTCCGCTTGGTATACATGACAAACCACATGCGAGATGTAGAGTCACCAGCAAGAAACCCTCGTGACCAATGGCGGCTAGTTTGGGAGGGGGGGGGGTTGGGTGGTCAGTGAAGGCAGTAAAGTGAAGAGCGAGCGAGTTCGGAGCATGCAGAGAGGGCGCAGCAGGGATGGTATGCGGACTTGGAGTGCAACGAAGCGTAATGTTGATGGAGAATGTTGCTTCCGGCACCAGTCATCGTGAAAAAATAAATAAATCTATTTTGCAAAGCATTGGGGAGGAGTCGAGTGTTATGGCGAGGTGGTCGGGGCAAATGCAGGGAGATGGATAGCAGGGGTGGGAACACGGTGCGGGGCAAGGGGGTACCAGAGGACCGCTGCGTGGGAGGGGTCGGAGGCCGGTGGTTTGAAGCCAGGGTGGCGGGGTGCGGCAGGGACAAGGGCATTGGTGCTGGGATCACGGTGTCGAAGAAACATAAATAAATAAAACAGAGGTAGATTAAACACGGGGCAGCCGACCGTTGGCCGCTCTGTGGAGAGGCCAATCAAGGGATGGGCGGCTGCTGGCCAGGCTTGCTCGCTCTTATCTCGTCTTACTTCGACAGCTACTGCCTTCTTACGGAAATATTTACAATTGGTGTACATCCTCTCATCTATGCCTCATGGTTTATACTACTCTTGACGTCAGTTTTAAAAATGAATGTCGTTATAAATTTTAAATTGTTTAAAAAATATTATTGATAAGAATGTGTTATTTCTAAAAGGCAGCACAAAAAATAGCGGCACATGGCGGTAGGCTGCTGGGGTTCTCCCTGCGGCTGGGTCATAGCGGCGGGGGTGTTAAGGGTTGGCGGTGGACACGCGATTGCAGGGGGAAGGGTGTGGAGGCAGTCTCGTGGCTGCATCCTGTAGGAGGGGGGACATATATGCCCCGCCGCTACGTTACCAGCTAACACACACACAGTATTACCGTGTTAGTGGTATGAATACTATTGGGGCTCTCTACGGTAGGAGGGGAAGAACGGAAGATGAATGCGCAGCAAAGAGGCCATTCTTAGTATGGGCGGCTGTATAAACGGGGGCAAGGGCGGTTGATGGAGGTAGAGCACATGCAGCAGTTGGTTAGGTACGGAATGGTGGCTACAGGTTATGAGCTTGGAATCCGGGGTGGAGTAGGCGTGGTGTTAGGTGCAGACAGGGTACGAGTGTGTGGGGGCGGGGGGGAGTTTTGGCGAGAGAAGCAGGTGAGGTGCAGGGGTGCCGAAGTTGGATGGCATGGGGGTGGTTATGACTGAGGAGGAGGGAACTCAAAGAGATAAGAGCATGCCAGCTGCAGTATGCTAGAGTATTTATGACCCTATTTAAGCACCAGATCAGGGTGGGCGCCAAAGTCACGGATGAGGGGGGAGGTGCGGTAAGGAAGGTGCATGATAAGGATAGGGACTCTTAAGCAGGAATATGGAGTTTCGAGGGTTCCTAGCGGTTGTGCGCCGGGCCACGTGTAAGGAAATGGGGGTTATGGTTTATCTGACATTTTCTTTTCTTGGCTGCCGCGCCACTTGCTTTAACTGCCACTAACGTAGGGTGGATACTGAAAAGGTTTGCCGCATGGGCATAGGTGGGGCAAGTTAGCTGATATTCCTTAGGTCCACAACCTTGTGCGGCAGTCACTGTTGATTTGTTTTAGGTATGTTCATGAAGCAATTGTTTTGTTAGGAGAAAAGGGACCAGGCAGCAGCCTGTCGCCTCAGACACCATTTTTAGGTTCAGCGTCCTCTTGGTCATTGTAAATTCAATGGGTTTATGATTTCACTTTGGCGGGCTGGCTGCCAAGCTGGGGCGAAAGCCAGCCCACCAGGGACGGAGGGCTAAGGGACGTGCAGGATATAGGAGGGTAGAAAAATGGTATGTCATGGGGAAGACGAGGGTATGAGGTGGCGGGGACAAAGAGCTGGCAATGCCTCGTGGGTAAGTGTAAGACTGAATTAAGTTGACCTCCAACCAAAGGAAATGTAAAAAAAAAAATATGTCACAACGGCATAATTTCTTTATATACGAATTCAACTTTAAACCATTTCCATGGCACTGATGACGAGTTACGTCACTGTGCGGCTAATAGTTTTGACCAGGGTTGGGAGCAAGACCACTGGGAGCACCACACATTCGCGTTGAGCCCTCTCACCCAGGGCAGAGAGTGGCTGGGGATTGGGGTGCTCGGTCCTACGATACAGGGAGTAAGGGGGCACAATATGAAGGGGTACAGAACCAGACACCGGGAATTTGGGTGGGGGGGGCAAGGGTGAGAACACAAATACCACATTCAAGCAAGACAGTTCAATTAAACCAACCAGTTAAGTACACAGTATACAATGGGGGAAGACGAGGGTATGAGGTGGGGGGACAAAGAGCTGGCAATGCCTCGTGGGTAAGTGTTAAGACTGAATCAAGTTGACCTCCAACCAAAGGAAATGAGGGTCGGCTATGGGGCGACCTGTGCAGGTTGGGGGAACTCTCTGCCGCCGGCAACCAGCAGAGAGTCTTGGAGGAGTCACAGGTCGATCCCTGTAGCGAAGTACTGGCAGGCCCATAGGGGAACGCTCAGCCAACAGCTTAGATCTTACGGCGCCCCAAGAGTACTAGGCTCAGGGGAGGCCCTGGAAAAAAGGGGAGGGACGTAGGGGACTTGGGAACCAATTCCAAGCCCAAAATTGCGGGGGGGGGGGAATCAACATAAACTCACAATCAAGGCCATCAAGGGAAGTCGGTCGGGGGGGAGCAAATGGAGACTACGGGGGGCTCAGGTAACGGTGACAAAAATCAGCAAGGGGAAGTCTTCACGGAAGGAGGGGGGCATGAAGGGGAGGGAGGTGGAGGATCCAAGATAGTGCGGCTAGGCGAATAGAGGGAACAGGGGGGAGGAAGCCAGCCCCAAGGAATAAGGGGGGGGGACAAGGACCAAAAGCTGGGGGACAGGAGACGGGGTACGGTAGAACAGGGCTGGGAAGTCTGCCTCTGGGGGGGAATGGAGCTAGGAGATGGAGGGGCAGAAACGGCAGGGAGGGGGGGGTTTGGCGGGACCCAAAAAACTGGGGACCTGGTGAGTGGAGGAGCAAGCGAGGGAAAGGAAGGAAGGAGATGGGATAGGGTACACCTAAGAGATATTACGCTGGCAGGGGGGGGCACTGGGCCAGACTCCACAGGGAGGCCTGGGGGAGAGGGTACTGGGAGGATTTAGGGGCTCGGCAAGACGGAAGGGAGACATGGGGGGGCAGCATAGATAGGATAGGGCTTCCGGTACAAGCGGCACTTGGGGGACGGGGGGGGGGGGGTCAGAGTAGAGTAGAATGGCCATAGACGGGCATCGCAAAGCGATGACCATATAGGCAGGCAGAAAGTTGTGGGCCGGCACCGGAGGGCGGTGTCGGCCTTAACGTACGGATGTGGATATGTATAATGTTGGGGCACTTGTGGTGGTGCCGGTATAGGAACCTGATCACTAGCGAGGCACCGCGTGGCTGCCGGTTTTACCTAGACCCAAACACAGGACACGGTGAAGTGTCGGGGCAGGGGATTCCCAACAAAGACCTAGAAGAAGAAAGAGAAAAAAAAAAAAAAAAATTCAAAAGTCGCTCATGGGAAAGTTACAAACGGCCAGGGGTAGAGAGAGGGTAATAGCAAGGGCCGGGCTCAACCTGAGGCGTCCACCGGACGAGGAGGGTGAGGGGGGGGGGCAAGGGATGCCTAGGTAGCCGCACACGGAGTAGTATACCTGTGGTGGTGAATTACGGATCGCCTGTAAGATAACTCCAAGACTTTATGCAAAATAAAGCTGCTGAGGCATTTTACTCTTCCAACTTTAAAAGGTGTCTGAGTTGTTTTTTCAACATGTGATGTATGACATATGCCGGGGGGTATGAGGGAAGGAGGGCGGGGGTTTGAGGGGCCAGGTCATGGAGGAGGGGGGGAGGTCAAGGCACTGGGGTGCCCACGCTATGGCGGGCGAACGCGCCAGCGAAGGTGGCATGGCGGGCGCCGCCCCTTAGTGGGGGCTGCCCAGCCGGCCTCCTCCCCCCCTCTACTCAAGCAGGGCAGGGGTGGGGGAGGAACACGTAGCCCGCGGACGGAGCGCGCGAAACGTAAGGGGCGGGGCAGGGAGCCGAGGGAGAAGCCGGCCTCATAAAGGCACGGGTTTTCCAAACACATTCTCCCTCGGTTTCCTGCCCCCACCGGATCGTGGATTTTGTTTCCCACCCACCCTCCCAAGAAACAAAATGTCTGTAATGATTGTCTTTTGTTTTGCAGGTCGCCCAGCGGAGTTACATTGCGATCCCTGTAGCGAAGTACTGGCAGGCCCATAGGGGAACGCTCAGCCAACAGCTTAGATCTTACGGCGCCCCAAGAGTACTAGGCTCAGGGGAGGCCCTGGAAAAAAGGGGAGGGACGTAGGGGACTTGGGAACCAATTCCAAGCCCAAAATTGCGGGGGGGGGGGCAATCAACATAAACTCACAATCAAGGGAAGTCGGTCGGGGGGGAGCAAATGGAGACTACGGGGGGCTCAGGTAACGGTGACAAAAATCAGCAAGGGGAAGTCTTCACGGAAGGAGGGGGGCATGAGGGGGAGGGAGGTGGAGGATCCAAGATAGTGCGGCTAGGCGAATAGAGGGAACAGGGGGGAGGAAGCCAGCCCCAAGGAATAAGGGGGGGGGACAAGGACCAAAAGCTGGGGGACAGGAGACGGGGTACGGTAGAACAGGGCTGGGAAGTCTGCCTCTGGGGGGGAATGGAGCTAGGAGATGGAGGGGCAGAAACGGCAGGGAGGGGGGGGTTTGGCGGGACCCAAAAAACTGGGGACCTGGTGAGTGGAGGAGCAAGCGAGGGAAAGGAAGGAAGGAGATGGGATAGGGTACACCTAAGAGATATTACGCTGGCAGGGGGGGGCACTGGGCCAGACTCCACAGGGAGGCCTGGGGGAGAGGGTACTTGGAGGATTTAGGGGCTCGGCAAGACGGAAGGGAGACATGGGGGGGCAGCATAGATAGGATAGGGCTTCCGGTACAAGCGGCACTTGGGGGACGGGGGGGGGGTCAGAGTAGAGTAGAATGGCCATAGACGGGCATCGCAAAGCGATGACCATATAGGCAGGCAGAAAGTTGTGGGCCGGCACCGGAGGGCGGTGTCGGCCTTAACGTACGGATGTGGATATGTATAATGTTGGGGCACTTGTGGTGGTGCCGGTATAGGAACCTGATCACTAGCGAGGCACCGCGTGGCTGCCGGTTTTACCTAGACCCAAACACAGGACACGGTGAAGTGTCGGGGCAGGGGATTCCCAACAAAGACCTAGAAGAAGAAAAAAAAAAAAAAAAAAAAAAAAATTCAAAAGTCGCTCATGGGAAAGTTACAAACGGCCAGGGGTAGAGAGAGGGTAATAGCAAGGGCCGGGCTCAACCTGAGGCGTCCACCGGACGAGGAGGGTGAGGGGGGGGAGGGCAAGGGATGCCTAGGTAGCCGCACACGGAGTAGTATACCTGTGGTGGTGAATTACGGATCGCCTGTAAGATAACTCCAAGACTTTATGCAAAATAAAGCTGCTGAGGCATTTTACTCTTCCAACTTTAAAAGGTGTCTGAGTTGTTTTTTCAACATGTGATGTATGACATATGCCGGGGGGTATGAGGGAAGGAGGGCGGGGGTTTGAGGGGCCAGGTCATGGAGGAGGGGGGGAGGTCAAGGCACTGGGGTGCCCACGCTAAGAAGCCATAACAGTCAATTCACGCAAACAACACGTGCTGTCTGTATCCCTCACGTGGCCTGGCCTCTTGTTCCAGTGACTGAAGCAAAACAAAAGAGGCGATGGCTGGAAGGTTTCGAATGATCCTTAACGTCTGGCAATTGCTCTGGGAAACCCCCCTGGCCAATTTGCCTACGATCTGGAGGGTTGCCCAGAGCAATGCCAGGGATCAAGAGTCATTCTAATCTGCCACCGGTCACTCCTTTTGTTTGTTTAGTCATCCTGAGCGGAACGGGCATGAGCCAGTCGTGGGTTACGAGCCTGGTGGGACCAGATACCCAAGCTAGACCTCACCGATGACGCCCAATGACAACGAAACATGCCTGGGGAGCGTGGGACGCCTGGAAGCGAGACCCAGGACCCCAGGAGAAGGCTCGCCCAGTAGTGGGAAAAGGCGGATCGGGGTTGAAAGCCTGGGACGGAAATGTTGGAGGGAGAAAAGACTGAAGATTATTTTTCCCAAATAACCTTCGGTCTTTTCTCCCCTGAACATTATCTACTTGGCCCCCACCCCCTTACTCACCTTGCGGCGGCCGTCGACTCCCTGTGTCCCAGCAACACCTGTTCCCTTTCCCTTCTGTGATTGGAAACCGGCACAGCAGGGTTCTTTCCTTTTTTTTTGTGTGGCTTTTTGGGGTCGGCTGTGGGGGACACCCCCGCAACCCCTGCTCACAATATAGTGAACAAGAGTGCGGGGGACACGCCTGTAGCCCCTGCCGTCCTTAGACCCAAATGGAGGAATTTGGTCAAACTTTTCGGCCAAATCACCCATTCAGGCTTTTATTCTCGGTCATTTTGGATGATTCCGGAAAAGGCAGCAGTGCAGAACAACACTATAGCCGCGGCACAGCTGAGGGAAGGGAAGCCACGCCTGGCACTTCAGCCAGGTGGCACTGGGCGAGGGGCAGACACAGGCAGGAGCAGTCCCTGGCCCCACAAACCCTACCTCCTGAACCAACTCACTGAATGCGTCCGACCATCAGGGGGCAGGTGTAGGAGAAGGAAGGGAAGCACGCCATAGTGTACAGAGTAGTTCTGGAGCAAGGTGCTCACAGCCGCAAGGATCCAACCCAGTGAGATGCCCAGCCTCTAGGACTGACTGTCCTACGGACTCTTCCCCTGACATTCTCCACGCAGGCCCTCTGCAAAAAGCACCAGAGCATCTTCCAGGCCAAGAAGGAGGAGGCCCCGTTCAGCACCTTCGAAATGGAGACCGGGAAAAGGAGGATCGGGTGGGGTGGCCGACCCTCACATCTTGGCCACATACACCGGCACCCTCCTGTGAAGGTATGGCACCATCACAGTGGAACCGACAAAAGTCACAGACAGCAACAGAATGTGGAACATGTCCTGCAGAGCGACGCTGGTTTTGGAGCCAAGCACCCAGGGCAAGGATGTGCTGCGACACCTGCCGTCCGTCTTCTACCTGGGACCACGTGAAGGAAACAGGTAGCTGGGACAGCCCTTCACCTGCAGGAATTTCAACAGCGAGGGTCACAGTGGGAAGGCATGCCCCCCTCAGATGTTCTCTAGGTCCTGCAGAGTATCAGGGCCAACACGTGCATCAGCAAGAAGACGCGCATCTTCTGCTGGGCAGAGGGGCACATCTACTACAGATGCCCAGACCCTAGCAGATACTACCTGGAAAAGTAGCCTCATGAGGAAAGGGTTTTCTGCCGCCATGTAAGCCCCTCAATCCATAAGTCCACAAGAAGATGCAGACCCAGCTGAGAAAGAGCAGAGATGCAGTGGACAAGAGCAAGAAGCCCATGTTAGACGATGAGAATCCAGGTCCAGCGTATTCCGAAGTGATGGTGACCACGGTCAACCCATCCCCCACCCCACCCCACAACAGAGGGAAGGTAGGCCAAGCTGGGAACAGAGGCAGAGGCCAGACATGTAAAGACCTCACCCCAGATGTGCCCTCCACAGATCACACCAGACCTGGAGAACCAAACCACACCACAAGATCATCGAAGATGAGACCCCCACCCTCTAAGACCAAGTATTAGAGAAGCAACACGGCGGCCTGTGAGGATGCGAGTGTGATGGAGGACATCGATGAGTAGTATACACCAAGAATCCAAGACGAACTGGCGAGACTACACAAGGAGCTGGACATCTTCAACCAGGCAATGAGGGGAAGTGGAGACCAGGCAGGAGGATCCATCGCGGAGCAGTTGACCGAAGAGGTCATCCAGGCGATGGTGGTACTCGCAAGGAGCAAGTGTCAGGACCCGTCGCTGGAAGCTTTGGCATTACTAGAAGGTAACGCCACATAGATCCTCCAGGTAACGGGCTAGCCTCACCCAATATGGCGGCCGCCATTATATAAGCAAGCCCCGGCCACCACCCGGCGCCTTGTATCTGTGTATGCCGCTCCGATACTTGCGCTCTTTGCTAACCCTTGTTTAGCTGCCTCCCTTGCCTTCTACAGTTCTCCCCCGTTTGCCTGCCAGCTCGCCCTTGTCCCCTCTTCACCTGTTCCCTCCTGTACTCTCTTTCGTACTCAATCGGCACTCTGCCGCCTCTCTTCCCTTCCGCCTTTCCTTACGGTCTCTGCGTTTCGCCTCTCCTACTAGCAGTGCCAGTCTCCGCCTCCCTCGCGGTTCTTCGCTTTCCTCCCTAATTTGTTTGTGGATCTTACTTTTTCTGGTGAGTAGGAACTTTCGTCTATCGCCTTTCATTCTTTTTCTCTCCTTCGCTTCTGGTTTGCTACCATACTCCGTACGGCTCCCGCCCAGTCCTTCCTTCACTCTGCCTACCTCCGGTTAGGTGTTTTCAGTCCTCAGTTGCATCTGCACCTCTCTTCAGTCTACAGCAGCTACCGGACTTACCTGGATCTTTACCTTACCGAACCTTCACTCTAACCTGGAGTTGCCATCCGGTTCCGGGCTAACTTGAGAAACCCTCGATCTCCTGTTTCTATTCAGGCCCCCCGAGACAGGTT
Source organism: Ambystoma mexicanum (assembly GCF_040938575.1). Taxonomy (NCBI): domain Eukaryota; kingdom Metazoa; phylum Chordata; class Amphibia; order Caudata; family Ambystomatidae; genus Ambystoma; species Ambystoma mexicanum. Next base: position 68,332,402 of record NC_090939.1, read on the forward strand.
CCACTTCTTGTCAAGGTGGCCTCCGAGGGAGCCAGGCCTTATTTACATGACAGGAGGTCCAGACAGAAACCAACCAAAGATCTTTCCAAGGCTCTACTGAAGCAGTCTTCATTCACCAAGGACAGGCAAGAGGAAGCCACAGGTGAGGAGCAGGGGGCGGAACCTGATCACCATGACAGAATACAATGCCCGAGCAAACTAATGTCTTCCCTAGAACAATATCAGGAGCTTGTAGCCGCCTTGCAGGGACTAACCATAGAGGTTCAATCTCTAAAGACTGAAAATGCTGTTCTTCGCCAGCAAGAAGTCTTACATAGAGACGACCAAGGGGATTTACCACCCATGCCCTTATCCTTCGGAAAATACGACGGCTACCCTGGGGGTCTAAAGGAATATTTGGACGCTTGTCAGGTTTACTTCGCCTTTCGACTTCATGCCTTTGAGACAGCCAGAGCTAAGGTAGGATTCCTTTTCGCTAACCTAACTTGAAATGCATTGGCTTGGGCCACCCCTTTGGTGACTAGTAATGATCCGACATTGACTGATTATGACTAGTTTGTGGATCAATTCTAAGGGAGATTTGATCGTCCAGAAATTCTACACACTTCACTAGAAGCAATTCTTGATGTCAGACAAGGGAATACGGACGTGCAAACCTATATCTCTCGCTTTCTGAGGTTAGCTGCTAAGGCTGACTGGCCGGATTCTGCTAAACAAATTATCTTTCGGAGAGGACTCCATGACGATTTGAAGGATGAATTAGCCCGAGTAGCTCATCCTCCATCATTCCAAGATCTCATGACTTTCTCTCTACAGATAGAATATCGACTAACTGAACGCCGCCAGGAAAGAAGACCTCGTCTCAATCTTCCAATACCTAACCCAGCTCCTCACCCTTCATGAGAAGTGCCCACTTTGGAGGAACCTATGCAGATAGGTACAGCCCGAGGTCCTCTAACGCCAGCTGAACGTAATAGACCGAGGGACTCTGGCCTCTGTATGTATTGCGGCTCCTCAAAGCATATACTCAGGGATTGTCCCAAAGTGCCTCCACGAAGGAAGGAAAACTTCAACCCCCGGTCCTTTGCAAGGGAGGTCTCGGGGGGGAACAAGACACAGTCCTTGCTACCTTACCAGACCCTCAGAATTAAGGGAAGACAACAGTCTGATGATATTTCGTGTTAGACTACGGACAACGAGTTCCACTCACATAGAAGTATTCGCCATGCTGGACTGCGGAACAGCGGGAAACTTTATGGATGCCGAATGGGCAAAGGAACAACACATTCCTATAAGGCAGAAGGAAAGACCCATACCAGTTGAAGGGGTGGATGGAAAACCCTTGTCTTCAGGTCCCATCCGATACGAGACGCTACCCTTACACTTGCCTTGGGAGAACATCACAAACTAATGATATTCGATCTCATTCGAGCAGCCCATTTTCCTTTGGTGATAGGAATACCTTGGTTAAGAAAGCACAATCCTCAGATTAGCTGGACTTCCAATCGTGTCAGATTTGACTCCACCTACTGTGAACACCACTGTATGTCCTCTCTTCAGAGCAAGAAAGAGAATATGGAGAACGGACCACCCTACCTTAGGATAGTTTCGTCTATTCCTCTGCAGTACCAGGATTATGCTGAGGTGTTTGAAGACACCATACCCTGACTCTTACCTCCTCATGGGCCAGAGGACTGTGCTATAGAACTTCATCCTGAGTCGGTCGTTCCATTTGGCAGGATGTCTCCTCTGTCGCCTTCCGAAAAACAGGCTCTACGAAGTTACCTGGACGCCAACCTTCAAAATGGACTCATTCAAGAATCAAGGTCGTCAGGGGGGGCTTTGTTATTTTTCATCCCAAAGAAAGATACCACCGAACTACGACCCTGTATTGACTACAGAGGGTTGAATCGGATCACCATTCGGGATCGCTATCCTATGCCACTGATCAGAGACATCCTAGAAGCCGTTAGAGGGGCTACATATTTCACCAAATTGGACCTCAGAGGAGCGTACCATCTCCTTAGAGTGAAGAGTGGAGATGAATGGAAGACCGCGTTTCGAACCCCATTCGGTTTATGTGAATACAAGGTGATGCCTTTTGGCCTCGTGAAAGCCCCGGCGGTCTTCCAAAGGTTCATCGATAAGGTCTTTTCGGACATGTTGTTTGTGTCAGTGGTCATTTAGCTGGATGACATTCTAATATACTCTCAAGAGCTCTAGGAACATCGTAAACAGGTCAGGAAGGTGTTACACAGACTCAGAGCGAACCACCTCCTAGTGAAACCTGAGAAGTGTCAGTTTGAAGTGACTTTGGTCTCTTATCTGGGATATCTCCACTCGAAGGAAGGTATCAAGATGGAGCCAGGGAAGATAAGAGCCATAATAGAATGGAAGGAACCGAGAAGTGTCGAAGAGGTCCAGACATTCTTAGGTCTGGCGAACTTTTACCGTCAATTCATACCAAACTTTTCCAATCTGATGTTACCCATTACTGGTCTACTCAAAAAAGGAGTTAAGTTCCTATTTGGTCAAGAACATAGGGAAGCTTTCTTACGCCTCAAGGAGTTATTTACCTCAGCTCCCATACTGGTGCAACCGAATCAAGAAAGACCCTTCATAGTGGAGACAGACACCTCATGGGGAGTGGTGGGAGCTGTTCTCTTGCAGGAGGCGGAAGACGGCCTTAAACACCTGTTAGCTTATTATTCGAAGACTTTGACAAAGAGTGAACGCAATTACTCGGTCTTAGAAAGGGAATTACTGGCGATCAAGTTGGCCTGTCAAGAGTGGAGACACCTTCTTCAGGGAGTGGCTCACCGCTTTCTGGTTCGAACCGATCATCGTAATCTCCGAGTGTTGCAACAGATGGAGTGCTCCAATGCCCGACACGCCCGATGGGCGTATTTCTTTTCCCAGTTTGATTTCAACATCTCTTAGATACCTGGGTCAGAAAACAAGATGGCAGATGCTCTCTCTAGATGCCAAGGAGAGGAAACAAACCTCTATCAAGATCACAACCTCTTGTTCCCAGACCTGAAGATTATGGCAAATGTCACGCCGTTTCTCCAAGAACTAGTAACCCAATACAGCCAACTGCCTACCATCCCATCATCAGTAACCGAGGCAAATGACAGTTTGTACTACCACGGTACTGGTTTTTTTCTACCTTCCAAGAACAGATCCTATCTTGGTGCCATGATTCCCCCCTCGCTGGACACCCCGGTATCAAGAAGACCCAGGATCTAATAAGCCGTAGTTTCTGGTGGGCTGAACTACACAAGGACGTAGAAAGATATGTTTCCTCATGTCCAGTCTGCGCTGCAAATAAGTACCAAACAGGTAAACCTTTGGGTAAGCTGCAACAACCTCTCCTACCTGCCCGTCCCTGGGAACATATATCCATGGATTTTATCGTCGACCTACCAGATTCCGATGGGAAGACTGCAATCATGGTAACTATAGATACTTGCAGTAAAATGGTCAATTTTTCAGCATTAAACGGTCCCCCGTCAGCACCAGAGATGGCCTCCGTGATACATCTTCATGGACTACCCCGGACTATAATTTCAGATAGAGGTACGCAATTTACCTCAAAGTTTTGGACATCGTTATGGCAACAACTAGGGATCCACCGAGCACTTTCATCCGGTTTTCACCCCCAAAGCAATGGTCAGACTGAGAGACTCAATGCCGGTCTAGAACAATACTTGAGATGCTTTTGTAGCAACAGACAGGAGTCCAGACAGAAATCCAGAACTGCACCACAGGGTTTTTTTGCTGTCAATCGGCTTTTTCCCTGTCAATAGGGGCTTGGCTCCTCGGGGCCCCCCGAGACAGGTTCCACTTCCTGTAAAGGTGGCCTCCGAGGGATCCTGGCCTTATTTACATGACAGGAGGTCCATAGAGAAACCAACCAAAGATCTTTCCATGGCTCTAAGGAAGCAGTCTTCATTCACCAAGGACAGGCAAGAGGAAGCCACAGGTGAAGAGCAGGGGGCGGAACGTGATCACCCTGACAGCAAGACAGAGGGAGGTGAAAAGATGGAGCACACAGAGGCCCTGTCCAAGTATCTATGTGACCGAACTAAGACCAGGAGTTCATAGATTAAACATGACTGAAATGTCAATATCATTGAACACCTTGAATGTCAGAAGCAGGAAGGACCGGAAGAGACGGGTTCGCTCGTTGAGCTTTTGGGCATCCCAGAACTGTGATGTGTGCTTTGCTCAAGCATGGGGTATACTGCAGGCACTGCAAGTCCTCAGGTGTCACCATCCTAGGCAGGGATATGCAACTCACAGTTGAATCAGCTGACCGGCAACGGCTCATAGGCAGGCAAACCATCAAAGTTACCCACCTCAACCCAGCAAAAAAAAAGTGCGTACCCTCCCCCATCCCAACAAGAAAGTCTGCGGATGCTTGTGGTCTTCTGCTATGCAGAAGGGATGTGACCTAGCAGTTAGGGCTGAACTGCCACGCGGGCACGGTTTAGCCCAATGTGCATATGGTCTTGCCACTCTCTGTAATGTCTTGGCAGGGTAAGGAACAAAGATCAGAAAGGTTGCCCCGAGCAATGCCATTTGTTTAGATTGATTCTAATCCTTCCATTCTTCACTCGTGTTTCAATGACCAGCAGACTCCATGTCACCAGTCCCTGGTCTTTCATTTAACAAACAAATGCATTCTGGGAGTTGTAGTCTTATGCCATTGATTTGTCACACGAAAGTTCCAGGCTAGAAAGGGGTGTCCTGAAGTCATTTGCTCACCATACCCCAAGATTAAAAACCTCAAGGGTATCCTTGTGCAGAGCTCTCAAGTGGTCTGACGTCATGTAGAGGCAGCTCAAAGGTCCTGCTTTCCCCTGTGTGTTTTGGGACATGTGGTTCGACATCTGTACTACAGAAAACACATCTACACATACAGGAGTGCATCAGATAAAGCAATGCGTGGGGGTGCTAACTGTGCCCATCGCCAACTTGAAACCCATCTCTGGCTATCACCCCCCCAAAATATGTCTCGCTTCAGCCATGTGGGTAGGAAAGTTTATATTTGAATAACATTAAAAAGCGAAGGGCGGCCTTCTTACAACCTTTGAGCTTTGTGATCCTTGCATGCTCATTGGCCAACCATTACCCTTGAAAGCACGAGTCTCAAGTACCCTGTATGATCCTCCTAGTGGGCAAACCACCACAGATCCCTGCGCCCCCAAGTTCCCTTTGTTTCCAAGATAAAAAGCCCCCCCTAGAAACAGGCAGGCCACCATCAAGGGGTCTTAAAAAATAGGCCACCATTGCGCCCGAGCCTTACATCTGTCGCCAACAGTGCGCAGGAGCAGTCTGAGGTTTGTCCAAAGAAAACATGAGACCTGTCGCAACAATATATGCCCCCACTACCCTCCATCCATGCTGCTGGTGCCCACATCAAATCCTGTCTCAACAGATGCCAGCACTGCCCCCATAATGGTGCTCTGCCTTTGGCCTAGACACACACATCTGCACAGATTTGCACACACACATATGCACACATTTTTGTATTTCGTTCCCAGTCCTTCTGCTCCTCTTCAACGTATGATAAAACCAGAGTCCAGCCACTAAAACTCCCATCGAAGGATTAGAGGGTTTACATCCGGAGTCCCCGAAATGTGCCCTTCGGTGCATCCTAAACACCATCATGGCCCCTGGTGACTTGCGACTCCTGTGGGCACAAGGTGGCATGTCCCGCAAAGTGCTTCTCTGTTAAGTTTACTGAGGGTGATAGTCTTCTTGACACCATGACAGCCCGTGAATAGTGTTTATTTAAAATATATATATATAACGCGCTTAATACCGAAGAGGTTTCTAAGCGCGGACCCGGGATTCGGACCTGTGTTGCTCAGCATCGTCTTGCTTCCAATGAGCTCTACCCGTGGAGAAGCACTGCCCAATGCCGGTTATGCAGGGGGGTTGCTTGGGGTAGGAGGGGACTATAGCCCTGGTTTTTTGGTTGTAGCCCGGATAGAAGCTCAGGGGCTACAGCCAACATGCTAGCTAGCCCCGACATTAGCGTAGCCCCGGATCTTTTCCAGACCGAGCAACACCCCTGCCGTTATTCAAAGGCGGCCTCTGGTCTGGAGGGCATATGGCGAGAGCAGCAAACTTCACTGCACCACCGTGAAGCGGCACTAGCTTCACGGCACTATAAATAACAGATGTTAGTATTACTCCACTAAATGGCAAACATTTTATCAACGGTATAAGCATTCGAGGCCGAGACAGCCCTGTTCATACAGGTGGCACAGAGATGGCTGGAATGTACCGGGCCCAATGGAATGGACCTGTGTAGAGCTATCGCGAGAGTCACCAACTCTCGCGAGATCTCGCTTTGGTGGCGAGGAGCGCCCCCGCACGCTTCGCGCGCATTACGGGAGCACCAGAGGACGCGGCAAGACGCGTCCTGCCGGCTCCTCCGAGATTAGGGCCTGGGGGCTCGCACCTCGAGACATTTCTGTCCCACAGCCCTGCAACAGTTATTAGGCACGTTTGCCTAGCCTTCAGGTTCTGTATTACTTGCATGTTCCTGGCAGATGTCCACTGTGCAATAAAAGACATCCAGCCAGTCATCACGCCTCCTGTCATCTGTGCAAGCGTTTACTACATAAATTGGCGACGAGGATCACCAGTGCAACCCACGTGGGAACATGCAAGGAGCGACGCCGCCACCCCCCTTCCTGCAAACTCCAGGTAAACCCGCCATCCCGTGGCCGCAATGGCAACCCCTTTTCACGACGTATGTAGAGGCGCTAGGAGGGGCAGGATTTTCAGCGGCACGGCGTAGGGCTATGTTACTTAATGCCCTAGGAGTGGAAGGACAGCGGGTGTTTGAGAGTCTCACCCCGATCCCGGTGGCAGGGGACAACGATGACGTCTTTAAGGAGGCAGTTAGGAGAATAGTGAAGAGATTTGCCAGTAAAGAGAACACAGTGTTGCACAGAATACGCTTTTACACCCGCAGACAAGAAATATCTGAACTGATCGACGATTACGTCACCAAGCTGCGAGAACTGGCGGCGCTGTGCAGTTTCGGCAACAATGCTGAGAGCCTCATCTGCGACATGTTGACAGTCCACACTAACAGCAGAAAAGTTCAAGATAAATTCATTATGGAGAAAGAATTACAACTGGAGAAGGCGATCGAAATTGCCAGAGCGGTTGAAGAAATGGCGGGAAGACGAAAAGAACTCACGGGAACCCACAGTTCTGCTGAAATCCAAGCAGTCACATTTCACTCAAAGAAAGAAAGACAGACACCCGACACAAGAGAGGGGAGAGGAGGTAAGAAAGAACCTCTCAAATGCCACAGGTGCACCAGCACGAAACACCTGGCGTTCGATAGGGAGTGCCCAGCTAGAGACAAGGAGTGCTCCATCTGCAAACGCATTGGCCATTTCTCGTTGGTATGTCGGTGGAGGAACAAGAAAGTTACCAGTGTAAACACGGATCACAACAGGGAGCGAGAATCGTCCTCAGAAGATGAGGGGAGACCCACAGTCATTATGGTAAACAGCACAAGGGCAAGAAGAGAAAAGCCCCATTGCACAATCAAAATTGACGGTCGCGAAACAAGGGTTATGGCGGACTCTGGGTCGGACCTCACCATAATACCCCTACGGACATATAAGGAAATGGTGGGAAAAGAAAAGGTCCAAGTTCTCACCACACAACACAAACCCACAGTATTTGGAGGGGCGTCAGTTGAACTACTGGGATATATCAAAGGGAAGGTGGAGTTTAAAGGAAGAGAAACCACCACCAGAGTGTATTTCAGGCACGAAGGCCCAGCGGTACTGGGATGGGACGACCAAGACAAGCTCAAAATCAAACTGGACCCCAGCACAGAAGACCAGGTACTGTCTGTCTGCGCGAGGAATGGGCCCATTGTCAAAAGTGACTACCCAAAACTTTTCTCGGAGGAGCCGGGTCACATCAAGGGCTTTGTCCATAAAATATTGCTCAAAAAGAATGCCGTCCCAGTCAAACATCGAGTGAGGCCTGTGCCAGCAACTGCAAGAGACACCTAAGGGATCAATTGGACAAAATGAGAGCGGAGGGTGTCATTGAAGAAGTTGAAGCGTCAGAATGGCTGAGCCCAGTAGTGCTGATAAAGAAACCGAACTCGCAAGAGCTAAGGGTGTGTATAGACCTTCGCAGTTTAAACTTAGAGGTCATCACTGACAACTACCCACTACCGAGCATAAATGAACTCATTTTGTTGATGAAGGAAGCCAAAATGTTCTCAAAACTGGATATGAGAAACGCATACCACCAAATACAATTGCATGAAGAGTCAAAACCCCTCACAGCATTCATCACACCTTTTGGCACCTATCAGTTCACCAAGATGCCATTCGGGCTATCGTCGGCAGCGTCAGCGTTTCAACGCATGATGGATATCTTGTTACGAAAGGTCAAAAACGTTGCATATTTCCAGGACGACATCCTTGTGTACGCAGGGGATGAACAAACGCATGACGCCACATTGATAACTGTCCTGACCAAGTTGCAAGAAGCAGGGGTGAGGCTACGCCATGGAAAATGCGCATTCAAAGTGAAAGAGGTCGAATACTTGGGGTACAAAATATCAGAAAAAGGGATCAGTCCCAAACAAAATCTGATGCATGCAATCATAAAAGCACCGGAACCTACCAGCAAAGACGAAGTAAGATCATTTCTTGGACTGGCAGAGTATTACGCAAAATTTATCCCCATGTTCTCTGAAACCTCAGCACCACTCCGTGACCTACTCAAAAAAGGTTCGGTATTCTCGTGGCAAGAACCCCAGAAGAAGGCGGTTGAAAGTATAAAACGGCACATCATGGAAGCGCCGTGTTTACAGCCATTTAACCCAGAGTGGCATACAGTCATCACCACGGATGCCAGTGCATATGGACTAGGAGCAGTTCTTACGCAGAAGAAGGGGGACACGGAGCATGTGGTAGCCTTTGCCTCGAAGGCCTTGTCCTCGGCGGAACAGAACTACTCTACCATAGAAAAGGAAATGTTGGCGTGCGCATGGGCGGTAGAACATTTTAGAACATATGTGTAGGGCACGAAATTCAAATTGGTGACAGACCACAAACCCTTCATCCACATGCTCAGCCCGGGAGGTACCAAAGTGTCCACACCCAGACTGGCACGCATTGCAGCAATACTGCAAGAATACACGTTTGAAGTGCAGCACATATCAGGGTGGAAGAATTCGCAGGCTGACTGCATGTCTAGATTGCCAGAAGGTAAAGACAAGGCCACCCCGTTTCTACAAGGAGAATGCATAGTGGCATCTATCACCGATATAAAGGCACCTGATTATATGGAACTCAGCGAGAAACATTGGCTCGAAGAGGACTGAAAAGAGCCTGCCATGGTGAAAATCCGTGAGTGGATCAAGGAAGGGTGGCCAGGTGAAAAAATGGTGCCAGAAGGTATGAGACCCTGTTGGAAGGTGGCCGAAGAGATATCTGAAACGGACGGAATAATAATGAAGACGGACCAGATAATCCCACCGGTAGGCATGAGGAGCACCATTCTATGCAGAGCCCACGCTGGTCACCTGGGAAACACGATGACCTGGCGCAGAGTCCGGGAGGCCTACTGGTGGCCGTCCATGGACCAAGAGATTCGCACCATGATAGAGCGCTGTCATGAGTGCCTCAATAGCGACAAAAGACTGAAACTCAGACAGGCACCCCTAATTCCCACAGAAGTACCAGAAGTGGTGTGGTCAAAAGTGGGCATAGACTTTATAGGACCTCTGGAAGCGATGGCACCAGAACATCGGTACGGCATAGTGCTGGTTGATTACCTATCCAAGTGGGTCGAGGCTGAGTTCGTCCCAAACATTACCACAGCGACGGTAATGGAAGTCCTCACGGAAATTTTTCAAAGAGAAGGCCTCCCCAAGGAAGTAGTAACAGACAATGGGGTACAACTGATCTCACGGGACATGGAACAATTCCTAAGAAAGCACAATATAGGCCAAAAGAAGGCGGCCTTGTATCATCCCCAAGCCAATGGGCTTGTTGAAAGGGCCAACAGGTTCATTAAGGGAGCAATCCAACTAGCCACGGCCTCTGGGATGGACCCCCTAAAAACTACCAAGGAGGCCATAGCGGCCCACAGTCTCACTCCAAACGGTATAACGCAAATATCCCCGTTTCGAATGTTGAGAGGGAGGAGTGCAGCCTCCACGCTCATACCACCATGGTTATCCAAAGTGAGAGAAGATGAAGCAGTGGACATGTCAGAAGTGGTGTGGAGAATTGAAAACAGCAAGGCACGCATGAAAACATGGAGTGACCTAAGAAGAAGAACCAAGCAAGCGTCAGACATTGGAGGGGGAGATTGGGTCAAAATAAGACTACCAAAAAAGGACCAAATCACGGGCTCTCGGTTCAGCAGACCCACCAAAGTGGTCCACAGGGGAACGAACCATGTCCGCACCGAGGACGGGCGCACATGGAATCTGGAAAGAGTAGCCCTATATCAGAGGAGACAAGAAAGAGCAAGAACCCCGGAGAGACCAAATGCCGAAGAAGGAATAGACAACGAGCGAAGGGAACAACGGGAGCCCGAGAGAAACGACAAAGAAAGGGAAGAAACAGAGATGGAACCGGGATCGCCCATGCCAGAATCCGAACAGGAGCAACAGGAAGATCGCACTGGAAAGGGTGACCGGCCGAGAAGAGAGCACAGAAGACCGGTGAGATACAGTGACTATATTATGCAATGAACTTCCTCTTTCCGTACCAAAGGGAGGTGTGTAGAGATATCGCGAGAGTCACCAATTCTCACGAGATCTTGCTTTGGTGGCGAGGACAGCCCCCGCGCGCTTCGCGCGCATTACGGGAGCACCAGAGGACGCGGCAAGACGCGTCCTGCCGGCTCCTCTGAGATTAGGGCCTGGGGGCTCGCACCTCGAGACATTTTTGTCCCACAGCCCTGCAACAGTTATTAGGCACGTTTGCCTAGCCTTCAGGTTCTGTATTACTTACATGTTTCTGGCAGATGTCCACTGTGCAATAAAAGACATCCAGCCAGTCATCACGCCTCCTGTCATCTGTGCAAGGGTTTACTACAACCTGCTTAACTGGCAGAGGGCCATATTTTCTGCTGCACGCCCACGATCTACTGCACGTAGTTCATAAAGCGCCAACACACCCGGAGGCCTCAGGGCGCACACAAATAGCCCAGGCAACTGCTTATTGGGAGAATTCCGAAGCCCACCAAAGGCAGAAAGCAGACAAAAAAGCGCCCCCTGGTGTCACCCAACATCAACATGTCATTCACTCTCGTGCTTCATAAAAGGAATGAAACGGATCTAAAGTACTTTTGGGTAAATCTTGGCATGTTTGCATTCCTGTACACATTGTAAATGCTGCACTGCAATTACCAGAATGCATTAGGGTGGACGCCTAACAACAGAGCAATGGTTAATTATTTCACACCTGCATTGGAAAACTTGAGCTATCTTTAAACTGTCCCATAGGTCTAAAAAAGTTCAAGACTTTCAGTCCCATGTGCTTGGACTCTCCGTTTAAAAACATGCAGGCGTCTTGCTCTCTTTAATGTAGACAACATTGGTACGTGAACGCATCAGCCATCACTCTGAAGGAGAGAGGAGTCCATCAGTGGGAAGGCTCCGCCCCTACACTGTTGGCCATGACATCTGCAGCCATTGGTTAAACGGGTCCTATCAGAGGTGCATCGCAAGAAGCAAAGGGAAGTGTGAAAAGAAGGATTTTCCACCAAGGAAGTCTGGGTGAGTGGCCGGGACAGGGCCTTCCTGATGGCTCTTACACAGGCAGCAGCTACTGGACCGCCCAAACAGGTCTTGATTGTATCCACTGTGGAGCCTGTGCGGGGGCAAGACGCCCCTTTGCTCGGTACAACACTGGTTGTACTGCAAGTATAGGCACTGGGCAGCACGTTATGTTTGCACTGCATCCCAACTCGCCTGCGTGCACAAAGTCATGTATACAGAGAAGGAGACCCACATCACGCATCAACAAAACAGATAAAATGTGGGGTTCTTTCAATGAATTATACAGTTGATGTTTATTGACCGCATGTATTACTTTCTGAATGGGAGAGATGGGGGGTTATTATAATCATACTTGATGTTGTGTGTCGTGTTGGTTGGTGTTGTTTTGAGATGTTTGAATTTCTGTTGTAGAATAGAGATTTGTAGTAGTGTGTTAAGGATTTGAAGCTGTAAATTCAAGTTTTGTTAGGATTGGTTATTTAGTTATTAATTTTATTATACAATATGAATGCATATCTCTGGTGTAATTGATATGTACGTTACTTTTCTTTTGCATTTTTTACTTTCAAAATGATAAATAAAGTGAAACAAAAAAAAAAATAATGCCAGCCAACCTCTGCGCAAGAACCGCAGCGGCGGAAGATGCCTGACACGTGTGCACATTTGTAACTGGAGGGACAGCCCTAATACCGGCAGGATGTAGTGGGCTGAGGGATCAAAATGTATATACACATTGGGTGGTCCTGTCCTCAAAGAATTTTTGGTGCTGCACGCAATTTAGGGCAGTAAGTTATTTAACCTTCCTAGGTGTCTCATATAACGGTCCAAGGATCCCTAACATGAGGTGAGAAAACAACCATTAACAATTAATAGGTTTTTTTTTATGGTAGCCTTATTTATTTCTTAAGTGGCTTTTTTTCTTTTTTAGATTTATAAAAAACTAGCATTCAGTTAGAATCCAATGTTAAAGTGGAAAAGCATGAAAAAAGCATGAAAAATGAGCAGTGAAGCACCAAGGTTTTAACATTGCATGATTCAGTCACAAGCTGGTCTAGGACTATGTTGTACAAACACGAGAAGAGGTTTACAGTTTTCAAATTCAACTTGACACAAATCAGCATATACAGTGTGCAACAACTTCTTATGTTTTTAGAAAAAAATTGGTTGTAGGTGTGTACATTATTATTTCATGTCAAAACACAACCTCCAAATACCAATGCTGTAGAATATTATATTTAAATTCAAATTCTTTGCATATAATACTCTGTTCAAGTAATTAACACTTCTGTGTTGAAATGGTTCAGAAATGATGGTGGCCAGCCTAGGCTGGTCCAAGACCGAGAGAGACTGGTCCGACGTCTGTTTATGAAATAGAGAGAGTTCAGTGTGTTCCTTAGATGTGGTCTTACAACAAATCGCCACAAGGGGCACTGACGTTTCAATTGATAGGGTTTCTCAATCTTCTTCTGGGGCCTTATATGTTCAAGTCTCCCTAAGGAAAAGAGCGGAAAGAAAGACCACTTAGAGTGGGGTACCAGAATGCTTCCGTAAGGGTCACATTGTGTTGAAGGAAGATAAGTTAAAAAAGGCACTGGGTTAGTGCTGATAAAAAATGCGTAGTGAAGGGCTGTGAGCCCTGACAGTCTAGCAACTGACCTGACCCCTGGAGCAGTGTGGAACCTCCTGTGCCTCCAGAGGTTGATGGGGATACAATGTTCTGTAAAAATTAGCTGGAAATGTCCAGTGCGAAATAAATTCTTGATGGCAGCCTCGTGTGTATCTGGGCGCCTGGTAAGATACAGGATACCAAACCCTGCAGAGGAACGGTAAAACAAAATGGGGGCCACCAGTTAGGGTGCTATGGTGGCTGCAAGTGGCAAAAGCGTATAGTGGCAACAGCAACTAGTGAGGCTGATTGGCCTAAGCATCACAGGCCCAGCCCGTTGGGGGGCCTGTAGATCCTCACCTGTGTGATGTAGGGCTTGCGGCTGGCTCGTACGCGGTCGTCGTGCAAGGTGTAATCAGACAGAAGTCCGTAATACAATGAAAAGGAGCACGTGTGCACAGACTCAGAGAACCGCAGAGGCGAAAGCTGCCCGAGATGTGTACACAGAATTAGAGAACCGCAGAGGCGGAAGCTGCACGGAAAGTGCGCAGATTCGGAGAACCGCAGAGGCGGAAGCTGGCCGGGACGTGTGCGCAGACTCGAAGAACCGCAGAGGTGGAAGCTGGCCGGCACGTGTGCACAGACTCGGGGAACTGCAGAAGCGCAAGCTGCCCGGGACGGGGACGTGTGCAGAGACTTGGAGAACCGCAGAGGCGGAAGCTGCCCGGGGCATGTGCACAGACTCAGAGAACCGCAGAGGCGGAAGCTGCCCGGGACGTGTGCACAGACTCAGAGAACCGCAGAGGCGGAAGCTGCCCGGGATGTGTGCACAGACTCGGAGAACCGCAGAGGCGGAAGCTGCCCGGGATAGGGACGTGTGCACAGACTGTGAGAACCACAGAGGCGGAAGCTGCCCGAGACGTGTGCACACACAGACATGGAGAACCGCAGAGGCGGAAGCTGGCCAGGACATGTGCACAGATTCGAAAACGGTGTATTTACATTCCCACCTGACAGAGGTGTTGCTGGGGGTGGGAGCTGAGGGGGCTACAGCCCTGGGTCTTTGGGTTGTAGCATTGGATAGAAGCTCACGGGCTACAACTAAAAGGCTAGCTAGCCCCGAGTCCCGACAGTCCTGACATTAGCGTAGCCCCGGATCTTTTCCAACCAGACCTACCAACACCCCGGCCACTAGACCCAGTACATTCACACCCTACAACAATCCTCAACATCCACATCACCTGCCCAGGAGCAACCCTTCATGCTCCGGTCCTGTCATTATGGCCGGGGGCTTCCATCCACAAAACAAATGAGACAATGGGGAGTAATTTTAACGGCCCCGAGATTGATCCGCAGATACCAGCTTGTGAAATACTTCCAAACTAAGGAATCTCGTGGCCTTCATGTTGTAATCCCTACCGGTGGAGAAGAACACTTTCCCTCGGTCCACTACCAAATATGGGACTATACCTTCACACAAACTGAATTAAATATATAAACAATGTTATTAGTCCATTTAGATTAAAACAAATTACATACAATTTAAAAAGACAAAACACATCATTTCATACATTGTTATATGTGCAAATATATTGCATAAAGTGCAGGGAAATATTTACATAGGTTAAAAATACACATACACTTTTTAACTTGATGAGAGTATGACCCTGTGCAGCATTAAGCACCTCCGTCGGATACTAAATAGAGAACTCCTAACTAGGGGTGTCACGGTATTAGTTTTATGACGGTACGATAACCTTCTTGCCAAATGACGGTATATCATGGTTATCGCGGTATAGCAGGTGGAGTTAACTAATCTTAACAAATATTTTCTAAAAGGTCATAAATTGTCAGATTTATCATCACAAACAAAACCAGGCACCCAGGGCCAGAATTGGGCTTTTCAACATACTTTCCACTGAAATGCCACCCCTTGCTTCCACCAAACACACACGTGTGGAGAGGAGGAGGAGGAGGAGGGAGCCCTGCTGCGACTGGCAAAGCAAACTGAATAGCTTTTCTTAAGTGGTCATTTAGGCTTTTAGCTCCCCCACTGGCTACTGGTGAAGATGAACACGTTACCATCTTGATAACCTGCATGCCACCGATCAATGGAGGCTGATGGTAGTATACGCTTGTGTACACACACACACACACACTCTCTCTCTCTCTCTCTCTCTCTCTCTCTCTCTCTCTCTCTTTCTCTCTCTCTCTCTCTCTCTCTCTCTCTCTCTCTCTCTCTCTCTCTCTCTCTCTCTCTCTCCGTTACAGCCTTTAGTTCTTTAGTTTACTTGCGGGCCAAAAGGTGTTCAGTACTCACGGACATGTTACCCTTTGGTATGGCAGCAGGGAATACCCACAGAGATGAGTGAATTTCGCAGTTGACTTATTATATGTACATTCAATGATAGAACCAGGGAAATCCCCCATTGCCATATGTTTAGAGAACATTATCCATTATAAATATATAAACCCCAAAGCCGCCAACCCAAAGTAAACCCTTTTTCTTCTTGGCACTGTATCTATTCTTCCTATTGCTAACATATTGATTTTGTGTCAGGCACGTGTGGTTTATGGAATGGCATTAAAAACTGCTCCAACTGAAACTACTTGGCAGACGGCACATCCAACAGTGCAAGACCAAGACTGTGCAGCACTTGCTTACTGCAGCCTTTCCAAATCAGATTGAAAAGCACACTTTACGGTATGAACGGTATAACGGTATAAACAATGTGACGGTTATTATTGTTCAATTAAGTGGTTCACGGAATCTTTAACGGTATACCGTTATACCGTTACATCCCTACTCCTAACATTCCAGGTTGCCCTCTTAACTCTTATATTCAACTTATTGGGCGAATCCTTGTGATGTCAACAACAAGGTTCTGATTTAATTAATAATTTGTTGAAAACCGCTGTTTCATAATTCAACGCCCTAAACACCCAACATGTTTTGTTCTTTCTCCATAGATATAAGTAGTAACAGAACTTCTTCAGGGGAGCTCGACAAACAGGTCATAACACATCAACACACTCTTCACATTGGTGTTCTTCCCAACCCCATGAAAGTACTTATTGCTTGACCATTCAACAGGTAGGTAGGCACGTCTTCACAGTAGACTGCAATCCTATGTTAAGAATTGTCCGTTGTTTCGCGTTTGAGCGGGATGACCAACTCCCACTCGTTCTACGTCTCGGTGCACGGCACACTGAAAAGAGCGTCCTTTAACTTGCTGCACCATCAACTGTGCAATACGTCTTGCACTCGGTAATGCATACGTATACAACTCCTTCCTTGTATGGGAACACGTCGCGGTCACGTGTCTCGGATCACCTGGCTTCCATCTTATGGCAGGTTCAAGCTCAAGAGCTCGGGTACGGACATTATATGGCATGTGCAGCCATGTGGGATCATAAACAGCCAGTGTTAGTCATATCCAGGCTGGAATGCCAGGTACAGCGTTGTATGCCAGATACAGCCTATGCTTCGTACAGCTTCGCACTTCTAACACATGCCATGTTTTTTCATCATATTGTTGGCAATGAGGCATCAGGCTGCTTTGCTCACCTTCTCGGATTGAATGTATGGGTGACTACCCAGAGGTCCAAGTTGTTACAATGAGAGCTTTGTCAGATTCTGAGGTTTTCTAGAAACGGTAAAGGGCTTTCTAATGAAACAACGTCAAGGATGGGTCCAAGTAAAGTGGGGATTCTTTCCATTGCTCTAGACCGCAGTGTTCTAAGTCAATGTTCCAAAATCCTACCCTGAAGAGGCTTTGCCCCTCCTGGGGACATCTTTCTCTAAAAACCAATGTCCAAATGAAGTGGCCACCAGAGGAAATTCAACTGAAGCTTCATAGGTCCTTGGCCTTCCGGCTACCGTAGGCTAATAACAGAAATGTTTCATCTTTGGCAAACACGAGTTCTCAAAATCTATTCTTAAGATTTCATTCCAAAACTAATCCACAGAGCAAAATTGACGCTGTTCCTGGGACGGCTCCTTCTGGGGCTACTCACCAGCTGGACTTCTACTTTGTCCACTCCGGCTTCGTAGGCCGTGCCAGGTCTGGCCATCTTAAGTGGTGGGCTTCTAACCCCATTGGGATACAGGATTCAGAAAATCTTTTCTCTCCTTTTTGATTATGAACTATGCCTAGCCGGTCCTTCCTGAACCTGGTCTTTCTCAGTCTTCCCAAAAGATCCTTCTTGGACATTGAATTTCTCCAGTAATCACAACAGGCCCCTCCTGGCCCTTTTACTGAATAGTTTTCTACGTAGCACCTTTATTCACAGCACTTTACAAATGATAAAACATGGTCAGCACAAGCATTATCCTGTATTTTGTATAATATTGTCATGTAGTTCAGATAGAAGTGACACGCCAATATCAGGCTTCCCATTTGTACAATCCCACAATTCAGGGCATTCGAAAAGACAGTGAATTATTCAAAAAATCAAAATGTATTAAAATTAAATTGAGACCACTTAAAACTAGTCGGTCTCCAGCTTTACCTGGAGCCCACTACAATATTACATAGATTAAATTATACAAAACGAAATTTTACCTGCCTATATGTAACTCACTATTATAAGTCCACAAAGGCATCCACTTTCAATCAAAACAATCGCCATATACAATTTGCTATATTCTAATAAACACTAGACATACTTACAATCTCTGCAACATGGGTTTCTCAACGAACATTGCTAACATTTCACATAATGCAAACATGGTTAACATTTTTTATTTTCCCCAGCATCAAGACATTATTATAATTATTTAATATTTGTAATGCGCAACACGCCCGCAGGCCTCAGTGCGCAAAAGAAGGGAGCCAGGTCTTGAAGCGGGAAAGAGATCACACCAGGGTTCAAGCAGACAAGAAGCGGTAGTAGTCGTTGGAGTTAAAGAAGTATGTTTTTAATACTTTCTTAAAGCTGGTAATGCTGGGAAGGTTGCCAATGTGGGGCGGAAGGGAGTTCCACAGTGTGGCGGCATAAACTTGAACACAGGTGGCACCAAAATATTTTATCTTATATCTGGGTAAAAAACGTTAGTTAGCTCCACTGGAGCGAAGGGTGCACCTAGTGGGGGCCTTGAGGAGACGGCTGGTGAGGTACCGAGGGGCCCTGTCGGCCATGCATATATAAGTGTGGGTAAATATTTTATGGGGAATTCGATGGATGGCGTACTGGGAGCCAGTGTAGAAATCTTCTGGAATCAGAGACAGGATCCCGTGGGCCCAGGTTGCAGACTGCTTTGACAGCCCCATTCTGGGCTGTTTGAAGACTTTTCAGGTTGTGTCTAGATGCGCCTGCCAAAAGGCTATTGCAGTAATCAAGCCGGGAGTTAACAAGCGCAGCCGCCAAGGATGAGAGGTGCTGACAGGATAAGTACGGCTTAATTTGTCTAAGCACAGCATACCTGGAGGAACACGGCAACAGCCATGAACACCTACCGCATTCGTACTTGAACAAACTTGCCACACGGCACCCTTTGAAATCTCTGGGGTAACTTACCCTACAGCAACCTTTCCTAACTTGCCTTGAGAAGGACCCTGGGGGTTCGAAACACGTGTCGGCTGACCACCTTTTTTAGACTATATGTCTTCACTATGGACAATAAAAGAAACACACTTTGAGCCACCGTATCCAGCGTTACAGCCTTTAGTTTACTTGCGGGCCAAAAGGTGTTCAGTACTCACGGACATGTTACCCTCTGGTATGGCAGCAGGGAATACCCACAGAGATGAGTGAATTTCGCAGTGTGACTTATTATATGTACATTCAATGATAGAACCAGGGAAATCCCCCATTGCCATATGTTTAGAGAACATTATCCATTATAAATATATAAACCCCAAAGCCGCCAACCCAAAGTAAACCCTTTTTCTTCTTGGCACTGTATCTATTCTTCCTATTGCTAACATATTGATTTTGTGTCAGGCACGTGTGGTTTATGGAATGGCATTAAAAACTGCTCCAACTGAAACTACTTGGCAGACGGCACATCCAACAGTGCAAGACCAAGACTGTGCAGCACTTGCTTACTGCAGCCTTTCCAAATCAGATTGAAAAGCACACTTTACGGTATGAACGGTATAAACAATGTGACGGTTATTATTGTTCAATTAAGTGGTTCACGGTATCTTTAACGGTATACCGTTATACCGTTACATCCCTACTCCTAACATTCCAGGTTGCTCTCTTAACTCTTATATTCAACTTATTGGGCGAATCCTTGTGATGTCAACAAGGTTCTGATTTAATTAATAATTTGTTGAAAACCGCTGTTTCATAATTCAACGCCCTAAACGCCCAACATGTTTTGTTCTTTCTCCATAGATATAAGTAGTAACAGAACTTCTTCAGGGGAGCTCGACAAACAGGTCATAACACATCAACACACTCTTCACATTGGTGTTCTTCCCAACCCCATGAAAGTACTTATTGCTTGACCATTCAACAGGTAGGTATGCACGTCTTCACAGTAGACTGCAATCCTATGTTAAGAATTGTCCGTTGTTTCGCGTTTGAGCGGGATGACCAACTCCCACTCGTTCTGCGTCTCGGTGCACGGCACACTGAAAAGAGCGTCCTTTAACTTGCTGCACCATCAACTGTGCAATACGTCTTGTACTCGGTAATGCATACGTATACAACTCCTTCCTTGTATGGGAACACGTCGCGGTCACGTGTCTCGGATCACCTGGCTTCCATCTTATGGCAGGTTCAAGCTCAAGAGCTCGGGTACGGACATTATATGGCATGTGCAGCCATGTGGGATCATAAACAGCCAGTGTTAGTCATATCCAGGCTGGAATGCCAGGTACAGCGTTGTATGCCAGATACAGCCTATGCTTCGTACAGCTTCGCACTTCTAACACATGCCATGTTTTTTCATCATATTGTTGGCAATGAGGCATCAGGCTGCTTTGCTCACCTTCTCGGATTGAATGTATGGGTGACTACCCAGAGGTCCAAGTTGTTACAATGAGAGCTTTGTCAGATTCTGAGGTTTTCTAGAAACGGTAAAGGGCTTTCTAATGAAACAACGTCAAGGATGGGTCCAAGTAAAGTGGGGATTCTTTCCATTGCTCTAGACCGCAGTGTTCTAAGTCAATGTTCCAAAATCCTACCCTGAAGAGGCTTTGCCCCTCCTGGGGACATCTTTCTCTAAAAACCAATGTCCAAATGAAGTGGCCACCAGAGGAAATTCAACTGAAGCTTCATAGGTCCTTGGCCTTCCGGCTACCGTAGGCTAATAACAGAAATGTTTCATCTTTGGCAAACACGAGTTCTCAAAATCTATTCTTAAGATTTAATTCCAAAACTAATCCACAGAGCAAAATTGACGCTGTTCCTGGGACGGCTCCTTCTGGGGCTACTCACCAGCTGGACTTCTACTTTGTCCACTCCGGCTTCGTAGGCCGTGCCAGGTCTGGCCATCTTAAGTGGTGGGCTTCTAACCCCATTGGGATACAGGATTCAGAAAATCTTTTCTCTCCTTTTTGATTATGAACTATGCCTAGCCGGTCCTTCCTGAACCTGGTCTTTCTCAGTCTTCCCAAAAGATCCTTCTTGGACATTGACTTTCTCCAGTAATCACAACAGGCCCCTCCTGGCCCTTTTACTGAATAGTTTTCTACGTAGCACCTTTATTCACAGCACTTTACAAATGATAAAACATGGTCAGCACAAGCATTATCCTGTATTTTGTATAATATTGTCATGTAGTTCAGATAGAAGTGACACGCCAATATCAGGCTTCCCATTTGTACAATCCCACAATTCAGGGCATTCGAAAAGACAGTGAATTATTCAAAAAATCAAAATGTATTAAAATTAAATTGAGACCACTTAAAACTAGTCGGTCTCCAGCTTTACCTGGAGCCCACTACAATATTACATAGATTAAATTATACAAAACGAAATTTTACCTGCCTATATGTAACTCACTATTATAAGTCCACAAAGGCATCCACTTTCAATCAAAACAATCGCCATATACAATTTGCTATATTCTAATAAACACTAGACATACTTACAATCTCTGCAACATGGGTTTCTCAACGAACATTGCTAACATTTCACATAATGCAAACATGGTTAACATTTTTTATTTTCCCCAGCATCAAGACATTATTATAATTATTTAATATTTGTAATGCGCAACACGCCCGCAGGCCTCAGTGCGCAAAAGAAGGGAGCCAGGTCTTGAAGCGGGAAAGAGATCACACCAGGGTTCAAGCAGACAAGAAGCGGTAGTAGTCGTTGGAGTTAAAGAAGTATGTTTTTAATACTTTCTTAAAGCTGGTAATGCTGGGAAGGTTGCCAATGTGGGGCGGAAGGGAGTTCCACAGTGTGGCGGCATAAACTTGAACACAGGTGGCACCAAAATATTTTATCTTATATCTGGGTAAAAAACGTTAGTTAGCTCCACTGGAGCGAAGGGTGCACCTAGTGGGGGCCTTGAGGAGACGGCTGGTGAGGTACCGAGGGGCCCTGTCGGCCATGCATATATAAGTGTGGGTAAATATTTTATGGGGAATTCGATGGATGGCGTACTGGGAGCCAGTGTAGAAATCTTCTGGAATCAGAGACAGGATCCCGTGGGCCCAGGTTGCAGACTGCTTTGACAGCCCCATTCTGGGCTGTTTGAAGACTTTTCAGGTTGTGTCTAGATGCGCCTGCCAAAAGGCTATTGCAGTAATCAAGCCGGGAGTTAACAAGCGCAGCCGCCAAGGATGAGAGGTGCTGACAGGATAAGTACGGCTTAATTTGTCTAAGCACAGCATACCTGGAGGAACACGGCAACAGCCATGAACACCTACCGCATTCGTACTTGAACAAACTTGCCACACGGCACCCTTTGAAATCTCTGGGGTAACTTACCCTACAGCAACCTTTCCTAACTTGCCTTGAGAAGGACCCTGGGGGTTCGAAACATGTGTCGGCTGACCACCTTTTTTAGACTATATGTCTTCACTATGGACAATAAAAGAAACACACTTTGAGCCACCGTATCCAGCGTGAGAATCTTTTAATTTATAAGGTTCAACACAAACCTTCTGTTGCAAGGTAACCAGGACTTTCTGCAATTTCCCTACAAGAGGTGGTGGGCTAACCTCTTCCAACCTGTGACCTTGTAGAGAACCATCAAGAACAGCAAACCTAACACATATCTCAGCACAGGAGTGTTCAAATCTAGAGCCCAAACCTTCTCCCCTCTTTGTCTAAGTTGTCTAAGCAGATTCTTAACATAGACACAGGACGTTTTAACATGCAACACATGTGTTTTCATGGTCAACCCAGAGTCAAGAACAACTCCTAGTGTTTTTACAGAGCTAGAGATAGCAAAGTGACTATATCTTGAATCTCGCTTTTTTATTCGCTGACTAGAGCCAACAATCATTAACTCTGTTCTTTACTTGTTCAGTGCTAAGAGTCCGTATGAAAGGCTCCCGAAAGCCTGAAGACCAGCTGAGTATCATCAGCGTAGTTAGTGAACTTAACGCAGAGAGTTTCCAGCATGTCGAAGAGGGGGGCGCATCTATACATTGAACAAAGAGGGCGAGAGGCAGGCGTCCTGTGGAACACCACAGAACAGAAGTTCCGGGAGGGTCTGGAATCCACCAATGGCAACACTGGGCCTTCTGTTATGTTATTGAATTTGTATAGCGCAACCAAGTACCCAAAGGATTAAGGGCACTGAAACATAAACAACCATTAACTTACAATATGCAACATAGACAGGAAGACAAAAAATCCAGGCAATAGAGTCCTGAACGGGTCAGATCGTAAAGACGGGATCAGGAGTTAGGAGAAAAGGGCAGTTTTCAGCTCTTTCTTAAAGACTTCAGTCGATGTAGTGACTCCTAGCAAGGGAGTGAGAGAGTTCCAAGTCTGAGGTGCAACAGATGTACCAAGAAATGAGGCAAACCAGGCAATGGTAGACTATGAACAATTTATCAATTTACCTAAACTCTCAAGCAGTAGAGGGCGGGTGACAAATTCAAATGCAGCAGAGAGGTCCAATAACATGAGTAGTGTCACCCTGCCGCTATCGACAATTTCGGCGAGGTTGGCTCGCAGGTCCAACATGTCTGTCTCTGTGCCATTCATCGTATGGAATCCGGACTGATGGATGCTAAGGAGACTGTTTTTCAATATGCTCTTGGAGCTGTAAGTATGCAGCCTTGTCAAAAACGTTCAACACAAATGGAACATTTGTGATTGGTCGATAATTGCCAACAGCCACTGGATCCAGGATAGCTTTTTTCAGTACCGGGGTGATCCAGACTTCCTTTAGGCTCCCTGGAACGAATGAACTGATGAGGGATGAATTGACAATATAAGTAATTGGAGGTGAAAGGCAGGTGACGGAGTCCCTGATAATCATTGCAGGGCAGTCATCACCAGCACATACTGTGGGTTTAAGCCCTTTCACAATGCCAGCCAGGGACCCTTGGGTCAGAGAGCTCAGGCTGAATTCTGGGACTGTGTTGCTCAAATTGGTCATTAGGACCTCCTTGTTGAGTATACAGCTGGTGTTGTCAGCTGCAGTAAGTCATAATTTGTAATAGCAGACGGATGGTTCTGGATTTTAGCAGAGAAGACATCTTGGATTCTTTGGCACCATGAATCTCTTAGATGGACTGTATTGGTAGTACTTTTGCTGCCAACAAGTTCTCTTAAGATAACCAATGATAATTCTTTAGCGGATTAAGCATTGATGATCCTTTGTTCGAAATTCTGCTTTTTGGCCACTTCAATGTTTTTTTGTAATCAGCAGCAGCCAGACGATAAGTGGCGAGGGAATTGGAGCAAGGACTTTTTCTCCATTGTCTTTTGGAGGATCATTTAAAGTTTTCTGTACTTTATAAAGTCAGTTGAAAACCACGATCTTCTTGCGACTTCTAGTTTAAGTTTCTTTGCAGTGATCGGTGCTAGCTTATTTATACCCAAAGATTTAAGGTTAAGAAATTCCTGTACCAATACATTTGTTTCCTTGGAAACAGAGTGGGCTGGAAGCAATTGAAGGACAAGGTCAGAACAAGCTGAGCTGGAAACTCTTTTGATTTCAAGTCACGGTTGTTGGCAGACCTTTTTTATGCGGGGTCGGAAGGATGAGATCAAAAAGAATAAGACGGTGATTGGTCCATGGACATGGGGTGATATTTAGAGATGAAACCTGAAGATTATGGGGGAGTACCCAGTCCAAAATGTGACCCTCCTTATGTGTGGGGTGTTTTATGAGTTGGTGAAACCCGATAACCTGGAGGGAGGTAGCAAGAGAGGCGTCGATGGAGTCTATTCTGTCGTCCTCCCACAAGTTGAAATCCCTAGTAGTATGGTATGGGCAGTGGGTTTGGTGAAGTTCCCAAGCAACGCAAGTAATTGCTCTTCAAATTAAGGCATACTTGAAGGGAGACAGTAGATGATTACTATGTTAATAGTGCTGTTGTCATCAATCCGGAATTTAGTAGAAAGATGTTCACAGCTATCTAATACGTAGTGTGGATTTGGAAGGAATCTCTAAGAATAATGGCGGCCCCTCCTCTTCTACCCTCTTTACGGTCCGTCCAGTGATTTTATAGCCTGGTGGTGTTGCTAATAATACTGCATGATTAGTGACAGTATTGAGCCTTGTTTCAGTAAGGCAGATCATGTCCCGATTATATGTTATCAATAGATGGGCCACTTGTGTGGCATGTTTGACAACAGAATGGGTATTCAATAATGGCAGCTTAATCTTTTTATTGTGGTCTGATGTGTCACCTGCAAGAGCACGGGAGTCAATGGGCCCCATTACGACCCTGGCGGAATGGGTATAATGGCGCCGGTAAAGGTGCCGACGCCGTTAAACCCATTCCGCCCTATTACGAGGTTCCCTTGCGGGACCCGCTCTGGACGTCTGGTCAGACCAGACGTCCTTTGCGGGTCCTGCGAGGGGACCAGGGAGCTAACAACGGGCCTGTTATTAATGGGCCAGTTGTTAGCTCCCTCCCCACTCCCATTGATCCCTATGGGGGCTCAAATGGGAATGGGGATGGGTACATTGAATGAGGAATTACCGGGTCCTCCGAGGTCAGAATGGCACGGTAATTGCTCATTCAAGGAACCCGGACCCGAGATTGGAGGAAGCCATGCCCTTATTAAGGGCATGGCTACCTCCAACCTCGTAATGAGGCCCAATGTCAGCATGTGCAAGGACAGCATCCATCTTGGAGACTGTAGTAGGAGAGGATGTTCTGTCCTCGTTGCGGTCTGCTTGTTCTGCTAGGTCTTGCAAATCTTTAGATATAACGTGGTCTAAAATCGGAATAAGAGAGGGCTTTATGTTATTCATTATGGCGGTAGGAGGTCGAGTTTTTTGCTGTCTAGCGCGTCCTCAACAATAGGATGGCTAGTAGGAGAGGAGTGGCATAGAGCAGCACTTTGTTTGTGGTACAGAGCAGCACTTTGTGCCAGTCTAATATGTCGGCAAAACGCGCAGAGGCGCAGTGGGGCTCACAGGGAATCTACCAGGCCGGTGTATAGTAAGAATATATATTTATTTCTTTAAGGTTTGACAAAGAAAACGAGCAGTCAATATCAGGCACCAATACTGTGCCAAGACCCAATATCACAACAATAACAATTCTGGTCAGAGAAAATTATAACAAAGGGGAAATTTCGTTTTGGAAACACACATACAGATGAGGTGCAATGCTTTGTAATTCTGATTTAAAATGAATGGGGATGAATGGGAAATTTCATTTTGCACCCTCCACCATGACTTGAAAAGCAGTGTTTTCTGGATTACTTATGTTGGGATACAGGACCCCCTCCCCCCGACCCCCTTCTGTACAGAAGTCAAGGCTTTCAAAAAACAGTCAACCAAGTCTTTATGTGCTATACCGGCTCTAACACACTGGGCATGAGCTTTGTAATTTTCAAATTCTAACAACACTCATCCTGTGTTTTTCTATATGGGAATTAATTTACTTTAATTAAATGTGCTAAGAGTCTACAAAGGTGTCTCCCCCTTCCCACAATTTAATAAAAAGGAGGAAGGTGGGCTGTTCCCAACTTCACTTTCAAAAGTGATGGTGGTTTTCTATGGAGAAATAATTAGAATGAGATTGAATACATTGTGCGAAAGGGCCTACCGTGTTTGACCCCCCACCTTTTACGCACTAATGGAAAGGGATAGAGGCAGATGGCTCCCCACACAAACGAAATTGATGGCTTTGGGATATCTAGTTACGTGGCAGCCCTCTGCTCTTTGCTCAGGAAGCCAGCCAGATTTTTAGGACCCTCTTTTGGTAGGCAGCTCACACCAGGCCTCTCCCACAGCAAGGTACCTCCAGATAGGCCTCTTTAAGATAGGGCGCTCAGATTTCCAGGCAAGGTTTACCCGGATTACCTTGGTAGCTCTCCTTGCCTCTCTGCTAGTTGTTCCTTACAAAAGTCCAGCAGCAGGCTATCTCCCGGAATAAAGCCAAAACGCCCTGTTCTGATGCAAAGCCTCCCTCTTATAGGGCTGGTGACACCCCAACATGTCATAATTCCCATGATCAGGATTGGCTAGCTCACTCCCTTCCACTCCCCCACCCCCTGCCAGCTGATACGACCAAGAATTTTTATTTGTATTTATTTCTAAAGTGCTGGAACATCGCTCTCAGGCATAGAAGCACTGAAACAAGGACAAACTCACATAAAACAAAAAGGAATCAAACAACTAAGTAGTAGGTCAGTAAGATAGGATGGAAAACACTCGTATATTAACAGTTTTATGGCCAATTACAAAACTTAAAACTAGATTAGTGATGGACATAACATATAAACCATACCAAAGACATAAAAAAGAAAAAGAGAAAAACATCAGTTCAGAATAATCCTCAACTTGGAAGCTGGTGACAGAACACTCAAATTGTTATACAGACTCAAGAACAGAGGCAGATTGGTCTGGCCACAGCCAATAACAATATAGTCTGTGTCATTCCCACAACACCAATTTATTTTCTTTTTTATTGGACATTTGTATGGCGCCTATGCACAGGTGTGTCCAGGCACCACAAGACAAGATGGGGGTGGGGAGGGGAGGGCATGGGAAATAATTGCCGGTCAGATAGCACAGCAAGTAGAGCGCTCGCTTTGACATCTGTGAAGAACCTACTGACGCAGGATTAAATCCCAGCAGGGCCAAACTCAGCCTTTCATCCTTCTGAGGTCGATAAATGAGCACCGCACACTGTGGGTAATAAGCAGCACTCAGATGCCTGAGGGTTCGTAGTGCTATCTAAATGCAAATTATTATTATTATTATTAGACTACAACAACAAAGGAAGGAAAATGGTTATATTGGCCTTGTGACAATCCTACTGTGCAAGTGCATGACAAGGTGATAAGTGCAAGTGTGTGGGTGTAGAGGGAGAGCTGCAGGAGTAGGGTACACCCATGGGTGGGGGCAGGCAAGTGCCAGGGGAAAGAGGGGAGAGGAGGAAAGAGTGCAGTGGACAGGGATGACTAAGTTGCTATAGTCCGGGAAAGGGAGACTGGGGGAAGTGCAGGCAAAGGATGGTGGAGGGACTGGTGGGGGAGGTCGACTGGCCCCTACATGACTGTGAAGTGACCAGGCCCCAGTGGCAGCGGCAGGTGGAGAATTTAGCACAGGAGGGGGAGAGGGAAGGAAGAGGAGAGAAGGAAGTCTTGAGAAGTTTCCAGAACTTTAGATGATCTAGCTAAAGTCTGAGGGGGGAGGGAGGCACCACCCGAGGAAAGGGATCTACCCCCCACTCTCCTCGTGGAGAAATGTTTGACCTGCAGAGAGTTGGAGCCAGAAGACCGAAGGATTCTGGCTGGGAGGTATTTCAGGATAGAAAGCTGGATGTAGAGACGTCCCAGGCACCAGACAGCCTTGTGGATGATGCAAAGGGTTTTGAATTTGATCCTTGCATTCACGGACAGCCAGTGGAGAGATTTTAGGGCTGCAGAGATGCAGTCCCTGGGCTTTAGGCCAAGAATAAGTCTTGCAATCCTATTCTGGATTAGTTGGAGGGACGAAGGGAGGAAAGAGGAAGGTTGAGGAAGAGGCTATTGCAGTAGTCAAGCCTAAAGAGAACTAGGGCTCTGGAGACATTGAGCTTCTAGGGGAAGGTGAGGAAAGATAGGATGAAGCTGAAAACATAACTACTTGGCAATCTTTAATTTGCACCCTCCGCAAGACTCTAAGGTCCCCAGCTCTAATACAGCCATGACCAACTTTAGCACCTAACCAAGAGAGGACTTTATTTCTATGTGCCTCTCTGGTTTCACACCGCTCTAGTTTATTTACATTAGTAATGACAATGTTTCTTCGGTCCATCACAAATCCTCTCTGGAAAGAGTCAGAGACCTCAGGCATACTGGACTTCTTCAACCGAATAGCCTTTCAAAACAACAGAAAAACCTGATAAGATTTTGAATTATTCAAAGTTTTTGGGGAAGGTGACAAAAAACTTCGCAAGGAGACTACAGATGCCAATGCTGAGACACGACCAGAGGCTGAAGGGATGGAAGCAGGGTGGTATCCACTGGTTTCCAGATAAGCAATTGGTATAGTAATATTTTGAGGCAGACTAATTTGACAGGCTGCGTCCGACATCGAAATGGGCTCATGGACATTCATTGGATCAGTTTGAGACATTTTGTTAACCTTGCCAGAGGGCAGTTGTGATATGGTCTCATCAAAGGATTCAACCCATGTGATAAAGTCACAGTTGCATTGATTAAGAGCCTATATAATCTTTGCTTTAATGAATTGACAACATACAGGCTTAGTCAGACCCTCGTTCAAACCCATGCTCAGACCCATGTATTCATTGAGGGTCTTAGAGACAACATCAGTGATAACACTTTCCATGTTCATCGATGGAAGCTGCAGTACTGCACTCACAGCTTGGGAAATATAAGCATGAGCTCCCAATTGATTATCAGCTGGTACATCATCCAATAGACTGCCCAAATGCCTCTGCTCAACAGTTTACTCCATCTCCAAGCCAAGATTCATCAGTGGAGTAGCCCGAGTGCCTCATGTGTCCTTATTACCCTCATCAATTAAATCCACACTATCCTTTTGAAGATGTCATCTTCTTCGGGCACTTCTCACTAAGACCTGAGAATCCAATTCTGTTCTTTAATTCCGGAGCTTTTGCTTTAATTCCTTCATTTATTAATACTGACCTATCTTTTCAATGTACATCACACAGCAAAAAAACCTCAATAGCATTTACATTCATATTCTTGAGTTTCAAACAGTATAGTTTGAATTAATTACAAACATGACAGAATAAAGGAGCACATTATATATTAATTCTCAAATTGACTGGCATACAACTTTTGATGTAATTGCATCTTTACATATGCTATTAGTGCTGTAAGGACATATGAAGAAATCCAATTCAAAACTTTAACTGGCCTGTGGTATTCCCTGAAAAATAATTACTTTTAATCCTGGGCCCATCTTTCACATGTAGTATGGTTCATTCTTTGGAAATAAAAGGTGGTTCAGCTGAAAAAGTACAGTTCTCTCTGATCAAAGCTGCACCATATATGAATAATATCTTGCACTCGATATTCTGGACTCAGGGTTTGACACATAACAATGATATGCTTTGCCAAGAAGGCTTGTGTACTTCACAAGACTTATTCAAGATGTGCACTGATGGAAATACATTTCTGATACATTTTCTGTGAGTAGCACAGTGGCTGAAAGAAAACTGGTCACTGTACATTGGTATTATGAAGTCTGGCTTTGAAAATAAATGAGTTCAACATTTATTTCCCAACATTTGGGCACACTCTGCAGTTTGACAGGTGTCCCTCTTTAAGGTGACAGCAAGCAAGAGGCAGAAATCCTTAATAAGCGCCTGCATAGGTACATCTTATCTATCACGCTCTTGCCAGGAAGGCCCCTCTCATTTTAGGCCTCATCTTTATTATAAAATGCCTGGTAGCCTTTTAACACAACTAAAAATAAAAAGTCATGGGGAGATTCCCAAATCATAAAAAGAAGCAGCAAGTTAAGATCCACTAGATGACAAGAAGTCTTCAAGAAAGATTTTAAACAAAGGAGGGCACAATTCAAGAAGAGCATTCCACATTTTAGGAGCAATTAAAAGAAAAGTGAGAAGAAGCACAAAAGGAGATTGAGTCGAAAGAAGGAACTAAGAAGCAGAATGAAGAGAGCTAGTGGGATGATTAAGAGAAACCAAGTCACAAAGACATGCGCGGGCTTGTGCTTGAAGATACTAATACAATGAATAACAAATGAAAGTCAAAAGGAGATGGAACAGAAAGACATTTAAGTTTTTAAAAAATCACTAGAAAAAGGTATTACATGTCCTTTTTAAAGAAACACAACAGTATACTATAAAACAGTGTGAAGAGGACAGGTAGCATAGTGAGAAAGCTCAACATACAGAGAACAGCAGCGGTAAAGGAGGGGAAAACAAGAGTTTTTAGCAGGAGCCGAGTGGCAGAAAAGGCAAGTAGATGTTGAATACTCTAGATATGGTAAAGCTGAAATTACATACACATATGACAATCGGATAGAGTAGCATCGAAAAATAAATACCAGATTATGGGAATGAGCAGGAATAAGGAAGGGAACATGAGGAAATGAAATAGACACAAAGGGAGAGATAGAGAAACAGTAGCCAGGAAGAAAAATCTTTTTTTTCTTTCTATTAAGGCAAAGAAAGCGAGTAGACATCCAGGAGTTCACAGCAATGAGACTATCAGATATACATTGAAGTTTGGGAGGAGAAAAAAGATCTAGTGTTAGCAAAATGAGACTATGGAAACACTTGAGGGCCTATCCAAAAATCAGCCTCCTCACGATAAAAATAAGGCTCTTATGCAATCACATCACCCATATCCTGATCTTGCTACACTGACTACCAATAGAAGTACACTGTGTGCTCAAGACTGCAAGCCACAAAAGATATCCACCATAGCCATATGCATGTCTCTATTTCAGTGGTCTTCAAACATTTTTGGTATCGGCACCCCCCTTGAGCAAAATGTGGGTAGGCCGCCCCCCCAAATGCCAAATGGACAGTAAGTCCAAATGGCTATGAACTATCGCCTGTCATCGCTGCACCCTACTCCCAGTACAGTGCCTGGGTTCCCCCACCTGCTCCCATCACACTCCTAACCCAGTCCTTGGGCTCTCCCCACACCACCCCACCACATGCTCTGGCCTCTGCCCACTCAGCTCCCAGCACAGTCCCCTGGCCAGTGACGGTTAGTGAATTTTGTAAGTGGAGGGGCATAATATTTCCCCCAGATATGCCATAGCAGCTCCTGGGCATCCAGCATTAACCAGTGATCAGGAGCTACGACTGGGGAACGAGGAGCTAGTACATAGCGTTCTGCAAATCTAACTTCGACATAAGATGCAAACTTATAATGTCCACTATTTATGATCCCTTATGCTTTAAATGTTGTATAGATGTGCCACAATGTTTTTCTCGATTGTCCATACAGAGGTACATTTACAGATGTGAATTTGTTCAGCATCAGTTGGCCTGGGAAGCCAAAGATAGCTCCTAGTAGCTGTGGTGCCAAGCTAACCAGGCTCTTCTTGGCTACAAGCAGAAGCGGAATAGCCCCCATCTCCCATCAATATTGAACTCTGCTTTACATCAACTTTGTTCTTTCTTGCTGTTTTCAGTATACCTGAAACCAGGAAATCCACCATCCACATAATAATTAAAGTCTCTCAGAGGTCCTCACAGTCCCTTATCTCAGTTTTTGTATGCTTGCCAAAAATAAGCAAAGCATAGTGTATGGGTGGGGTTGTGTAAAGTTGGGGCACATGAAAGTTGATCAATCACCCTAAAGAAGTAGTCTGCAACCTTGAGCTCTGCAGATATTTCAGACTACAACAACCATCAACCAACCTTAGACTGCAGAGTCAACGATGAGGGATCATGGGTGCTATAGTTCAAAACACCTGGGGAGCTGTAGGTGTCCCACCCCTACTATGGAGGCTGGGCATCTCAGCAAGGAGAATGCATGTAGCAGGAAAGCACCCTGCAAAACATCGCAAACACCATGGCCCTGTGCTGCTCCCATCCTCCATGGCCTCCTCAGGATGAGCATGGGGGTTCATGATTTCTTCTGGAGACATGGAATTTGAACATTAGGCTGGCCATGGTTACGGTACAGCACCTACATCATTGACTCTTCCTTCCTTGCACATGAGGCATGCTCGACCATGAAGTCAAATGTGTCGATCCTCATCGCGGTCAGCAATGAGATGGTCTGACCTGGCCATGGTGGCCCTTCTGTGATCGATCCAAAGCGTGTGAAGGCGAGTCAGTGGACGCTGTCAAGGCCTACATTTCTACTCTCCAGTGTATTGGCCTACAACCACCTGAGGGATGGAAGCAAAGAAATCTATTTAATGAAATACAATATTCTGAGAGTGCTAGGTCAGTATTTCATAGCAGTGGCAGCCCACCAGGCCTCACTACTCAATTCGGCAAACTCAGGACAAGGCATATGTACGGAAATCGAGAAAATGTAATACTCTAAAAAACCAGAAAAAAAAATATAATAATCAGAAATCCAGAGCTTAGATGTTCATTGCGACCAGATCAATGGTTGAAAATGCAGAAAACAGAGGACCTCAAAAGTATGGGTGCAAAGCTCAAATGGTAACACTGAGGCTAGGGCCACAAGAGCAGGAGGCATTTTACTGAATGCCCGTCTCGTGGGGATTTCCCCCTTTCAGATATGCCATCACATGATGAGAACGGGCAATGGGGGTGTGTCTAGATTAAAAACCCAAATCCGTCCCAGGAAGGCGGTCTACGTACAGTGGCAGATTCTGGCACTGGCAGGCCCGGGCATATGTTGCTTGGGCCACCTGCCTGCTTGTATGTAAGATCTAGGGCAACTTCTTGCCAAACAAATATGAAGTCATCTCTTGTGTGCTCAGAGCAGAAGCTTGGGCTGCACAATCCCTCAAAGCACTGGTCCGAGAGGAGTTTTCGTTCAAATGTTGTCCCTTCTGGTGGCACGGACGGACACGATTTCTGCAGGGGACCTGTGAGTGTGCAATTGGGAAAGTGGCTATAGGCAAAAGCCTCCTGCAAGTACCATTGGCTCTCCATTAGACAACATTTATTATCATCATCATCATTACTAGAGTATTTACTGAGCTTAGACCCAAGTACACTATGATGATCCATACAAGGAAACGGGGAGCCAACAACGAAGAAGGGGGGGCAGGTAATTTGGCTCAAGGGGTCTAATAAGCAAGCAAGAGAAGTCAATGAGGTTTCTCGGGCAGATTACACTATATTTCCATACACCACACAAAATATGCCAAGACCCAAACATAGGTGAAAAATTATGAAATTATAGTCAATTATAATTCATGAAAAGTGAATACCATCAGAAGAGTCCACATGGGACCAAATATTCTCAACTTTTCATTGACTAAAAAGTAAACTGAGAAATACAGTGGCCAAAATCAATCTGAAACAGGTACCCTAGTCGACAGAAGGACTCCGCCAGTGAGGTCTTTCCACAGTGCTGAAGAAGAGCCGTGGGGAGGTCAGTCAGCACCAGTGGACAAGTAAGACAAGCTTAACGTGGGGGTAGCACACAGCTCCCCGGAGATAAAGTGCTCTGGAGGATCACAATGCACCCCAGGGTTCATGATGAGCACGTCCATACACCGCCTGTCGATTTCTTTGCTCACAGGTCAGTCTTGCGCAGCGTTCAATTGCGCCGGTTGGCAATGGTTAGTGCCCCATCACTTACCTACAGACTCAAGAAACAGGGTTCATCTTCACTCTTTCTCCTGTGAGCAGAGGCGTTGCTAAGGAGGGCTGAGAGGGCTAAAGCCCTGGGGCTTTTGGTTGTAGCCCCGGATAGACGCTCAGGGGCTACAACCAAATGCCTAGTTAGCCCCCGAGTCCCGACATTCCTGACATTAGCAGAGCCCCAGATCTTTTTCGCCACCTAGCAACACCCCTGCCTAGGGACCAGAGCTTTCTAGGTATAAAGGGTGCCCAGACTACCAGTGTTTTTCCGCCCCTGTCCTGTGTTACTATTACACGAATGTCCTGTGTTGCTTGTTAAGAGATCAGCATTCTTTTACAGGGGCCAGATGGTGGAATTCTCCCACCCCCCCAGACATCAGAGAAACAGTCCACATGGATTTGATCAAACCCAAACTAAAAGCCTACCTTCTCGCCTCCGAGTTACCCTCTTAACCTGCCTCTCATCACCCTGCTAGCTAAAATGTTTCCCTCGCCTCGAACCTGCCTTGGCACCTCACATCCTCTGCCTCCACTCTAGCACTTCACTCATGATGGCCACGTTCTTAGCACGACCGGCCGTACCGCCCACCTGCACTTAAAAATGTAAAATGTTAGTTGGCCTTAATCTATGTACATCCACTTATGTATTGTCCCCGGTGACTGTTCCATTTACTCCGCTACACAACCTGGTCAGAATGCCTTTCAAACTCACCCCATTGGAAGGAGCTCACTGCTTTCCGTCAAATCTGATTTCTTATCTATTGTACATTCTTTTGTTATCAAAAGAGCATTGTTCCTCTTATATATAAATATGTAATCAGAAGATTAATACACGGTTACAGAATGGAGAAGCCTGAATTGCCTTTTAAAGCTATGCATAAAATAGGGCTACTCTCACGTTTCTCACCTGATTGCTCAGCTGAAGCCTCACGTTGAGAAGCAGTAGCGGTCTTCCCTTTTTTTTGTCACAGAGCTGCTGTGAGCAGAGAAAAGGACGACCCTCCTCATCCTCCACGGTGTACTCTTCAATTCAAGCAGGAAGTAAACAGAAGCGGAACCGAAGGGCAGCGGCCCCCAAAATGGGGAAAAGGCCAAGCTGGCGTAATAAACTCTGTTAGCAGACTGAAGCAGTTGTAAGTCGATGTTCCGTTGAGGAGTTATTGGGCATATAGAACACTAACAATACAGCGGAAGACAAGGAGGAAAAGACCAGAGGGAGGAAAGCGATCCGGAAGATAGAAAAGGTCACAGAGTACAAGAAATCCAGCAGGAAGGCAAGAATGGATATAACTAGTGTCTCACCCAAAATAGGAACGCCAGAGGGTTGCAATGCCATGAGTGAGACCCACTGAATGAAGAAAAAGCCGGCATCTGAGTGCCATCTTTGAAAAGACTAGAGCATCACTCACACTTGCAGGGAAGAACGTCACGGCTAACGGGACGTCTTCCTCCATCTATGCCACAGCGACCATTGCGTCGCTGTGACAGTATGACCCCTTCTTCTCCGGTCTGGTCCTGGTTTGCAGGGATGTCAGAGATGAACACATTTGAGAAGAATGGGTGCATGAATGTGAGAGGCTGGTTCCCAGGTGCATTCCTAAGGGGAATAACCCTTCCAGTGAACCAGGTATTGAAGAGCACCTCACTAATATCGTGAGTCACATAAACAGGCTACTTGGTATTCCTCAGGTTCAGGACTGGGCAAAGTATGTTTAGAAGTGCGAGTTAGTGTTCTGTGAAAGGTGACAGGATGATATGCTTTCATCAAAGACGTGTGAAAAAATAGATGGATGCGTTTCCAGGATTTGGGTAATTGTAACCAATTGCCACAGGGTTAATCTTTGCTGTTATGAGGAAGGGACCCATATACCTAAGGCAGAGTTTAGAAGGTCTGATCCATTTTAGCAGATATTTTGTTGATAACCACACCTTATCTCCCTTTGACCAGAGTGGATCTTTGCTCTGGTATTGATTGGCATACATCTTGTTTCTTTCTTTAATTTCCTGAAGACAGCCCTTTGCTAATTTATGGTTGTCGGCTATTTGTTGCTCTAGCACATTTAAGGATGGCATGTTGGGTACCGGAGCTACCGACAAGGGTAGAGACTGAGGTTGTATCCCTGTTAGACAACAGAAAGGGCTCATCTTGGTAGCGGTGTGTAATGCGTTGTTATAGGTGAATTCTGAAAGAGCTAACATACTTGACCAATTGTCTTGACGAGTTGTCTTTATTATTGGTGGTATAACAACTAAGGGGCTGCTCCATTGTATGATTCAAATGCTTGGTTTGGCCATTCGTCTGCGGGTGAAAGCCAGAAAACAATGCTCTTTCCATGCCCAATAGGTTACACAGCGAGGACCAACAATGAGAAGTATACTGGGACCCCGATCAGTGGTAATGGAGAGCGGGAGTCCATGTAGATGGAAGATATCCTTCAGCCAGACTGAGGCCATTACAGGTGCTGAGAGAATGCTACGTAAAGGTGAAAAGTGTGCCATTTTGCTGAATGAATCCACTGTAACCATAAACACTATGTTGCCCTCAGAAGGGGGCAAGTCCACTACAAAGTCTGTAGACAGATGTGTCCATGGGCATAGGAGAACTGGTGACTGTGTGATTTTTCCCAGTGGGTTTGTGTGTATTATACTTGTTTCTCAAACAAGTCAGACATCCCTCACGTCTTTCTTCAAGGTAGGCCACGGAAAGGTGCGAGAAAGTAGATCTTTAGTAATAGCGAGTCCTCAATGTCCCGCAGTAGGAACATCCTGTGTCAACGAAAAGACCTTCCTCTGTAAAGGACCTGAGGGGATTATCAGTCTCCCTTTGTAGAAAACAACTATTCGTTTTGGGAAATGTGTTCCTGATCCTTAAGGAGTAAGGACATAAGAAAGCATCCAGGAGTCAATCTAAGCGTGTCAAAAAACGTATTTACGACATAGTCAACCAGTTTATTGAGTAGAATTCTTTCAGACATTATGATGTCAGCATTTCCGTTCACATCCTTACGTGAAAGTGAATCCGCCACAATGTTTTGGGCCCCAGGTAGGTACGTGAATGAAGAATAGTATTGCTAGAAGAAGTAAGCCCATCGAGCTTGCCTGCTATTGTTGCATTCAATTGTTGGAGTACTCAAAGATTCCTATGGTCTGTGCAGACTTCTAAGGGATGTTCTGCTCCCAGCAGTAGGTGTCTCCATTCAGAACAGGTAGCCCGCATGGCAAGTAACTCTTTCTCTATTACTGAGTCATTACTTTCCCTGGCTGTAAGAGTCCTGGAATAATAGGCCACTGGATGTTTTTCATGATCCCTGGCTATTTGTTTAAGGACAGTTCCAATGGCCCCATGTGAGGCAACCATTTCCATGATAAACGATCTAGGCTGATCTGGCTGAACTAGTATTGGAGCCATACAGAAGGCTTCCCGAAATGTCAACAAGGCATGATCTGCTGTCTTTACCCAAATGAAAGGAGCATCCTTATTTAGGAGCTGTGATTAAGAAGCAAGCGATCAAAGTGTCCTCTTTTTTTAGGGGCTTGTTGGGAGAGGACTGAAAACCATGAAAGACAGACAAAGTCCACAACAAGCTACCTGCTAATATCGTATATGGCTGAGAAAATTAGCATTTACCTACTGCAAAAGAAAAATGAGAAAAACGTCTTGTCAAACATATATAAAGACGATATGGTCGGAGATTTATCTAAAAAATATATTCTTTTTTATTTATCCATAATGCACAAACATACTAAAAAAACACTGGACATTAGGGAAGTGCCCAGATCCATAAAACGAATATATACACATGAATACATGACACAAAAATACTAGTACTGTGTATCATCCAAAATTGATTCCCAAGTCTACAGGGTGATGTTAGTAACTAATGGGTGACTTTTTGTACATTTCTTTTTACAAAGCAAAACAAGAGATGAAACCCATTTAAGAAGTGTCGACAGTAGTAAAGAATCTGTTTCCAGCCTTTGCGCGATAACTACTAGTGCCCCGAAATTTAGGGTCAGTGGTAGAATGATGTATTTTCCGCTTAGGCTTTCATCAGGACACTTGTGATCCAAGTAGAAAGGATTGTCAAATGACGTATTTTCAAACAGCAGTGCTAAAAAAACACATATAAAAAATATTTATATACCGACCAAGTTTATAAAAAGCCCAAAGTATTCTGCTTTTGCACAGGTAATAATCTATATTTTAAAATAGCCTGAAGTAATCAATATACGTATCAAACAAAATAGTTTATATATAAACTAGTTTAGACAAAACCAGAAATGAATTTGGTATAGATGGTGATTGTCATTTTATCGCCATTTTACATTTCAAAGAACAAACCAGAAATGACCTATTTGTGAATTTGTGCTCAAGATAGGAAGGGGAGGAAAGAAGGAAGGGGGAAAAGGAAAGGAAGGGAGGAGAGACAAGGGAAGGGTTAGTGACATCTTATATATATCCACTTTTGTATAAACCTATGGA
The DNA here is from genome assembly GCF_040938575.1 of Ambystoma mexicanum. NCBI lineage: Eukaryota > Metazoa > Chordata > Amphibia > Caudata > Ambystomatidae > Ambystoma > Ambystoma mexicanum. Next base: position 68,371,098 of record NC_090939.1, read on the forward strand.
AATTGGGGTTATACCTTTAAAAGCTGGCCACACCTGGCAGTCTTGCTGTATTTTAAATGACCAGATATTATGGCCAAAAATCGGAGAATAAATCTTCTGTTTGTTCAGCTAGGAAAAGGGACAATAAAGTAATTATTCTTAAAGGATTGAACCCTATATTGTCTTTTTGTTCCTGGACATTATTATTTCCAAAGATGAATATAATATTTATGAGTCGCATATACCTGGAGAAAAACCAGATGATGCAAAGGTGTATTGCAATCGAAGAGCAGAATCGCATGATCAAGAGATGTTTTCTGCGTTTGTCCTGTTGAATAATGTGATCATTCATCCTAAAGAAAGGTGCAGAGAATACGGAGATTAAATCCATTCTATGTTCAAAAAAAGCGGCGGCCTGGCTGCATTTATTTCTCAAGTACTAAGCGGCATACGTTTTTCCACTTACTTCGATGTCGAAACAGCATCCACAGCCGTAGATCCGCGGCATCTATGGATGGTGTGGGCGGCGACCAAAGTGAATTGGCGGCGTCTCTGTCACGGATTGTTATATGCGCGAGTACTGTTTGATTGTTTATCAGTACACCCTAGACAGAGGCAGGGAATGTGGAAAATTAGAATCCGTTCTACATTCGCTTCCAGAATTCTGGGCGGCGCGAGATTTCACACTTACGGAACAAGAGAGAAAAGAATTCACAGCATGTCCGTCACGGGAGGAAAAACGTTGCTAAGCACAGATTCAGCATGATCTAGTTCAACTGGTCCTGGTCACGGGGTCACGTGCTACGTGGTTATTTATTGGTCCCTGTGGGCAGACGTTGTACGTGCTGTCCCATTATGATTTAAAGGGGCCAGGTACTCAGAAAGAAAAGGCGTAGGGTTCTAATGGATACAAAACGATGTACAATTGTACAAAAAGTCAGTAGAATGAATCACTAGAAATATCTATGAAGGGGCATTTGTATCACTAATTATGGGTGATACCAAATAGTGCTACCACCAGAGTGAAGGGCCCCCATGATATGTCAATACCATATGTGATAAATGGAGAGATGCTCTGCCAAACATATCCATGTAATATGTACATAGTAGATATATACATGTTGTACTAAAAGAACAAAGGAGCATCACTTATGAAGAAAAAGATTCCGACTCTGACACCACCACCCCGAACAAGCCCCACAAAGGGGTCAGTTTCTGCAACGACCAGAGAATCGTGGCAGGAACAGACAGTGCGGCAACCACCCAATGCGGACCCGACAGTGGATTCCTCCGCAACAGTGGTAAAAGCAATAAACCCCATTTTTAATCTTAGCACACATGTGCTTACTAAAACTGAGGAAACTGTTCTGACAAAAGGTCTCTCTTTCGTTCCTGTATGTAAAGCTGATGTTTTCCAAACAGAAATTGAAATGCAGAACTTTTTCCGTCTCATTAGGCTTAAATATTTCTTCCATGACAAAGACAACCCCAAAGTTATGAATGATAACTACTCGGGAAAAAAAAACCTTCTTCATTCACACCCTTGCAATCGATGACATCACCAGAAATCTTGGCATTTGAAAACAAAATTCTGAGAGACATGAGATACTTATGTGCCAACAAGAATAGATATAGAGACAATCTCTTAAAAGCAGAACTCCTGGCCTTAAGAAATCTGGAAAATAATAACCTGTTTGTCACCAAACCAGCTGACAAATGTGGAGGTATTGTCCTTTGGGATCCCTTATGTATAAAACCGAAGTTGAAAAACAACTGTTGGATGTTAATGTCTATAAACAAATCCATTCAGATCCCACTACCAAACTCATGGAAGAAATAAAAAGCCTTATGCACATGCACATGACCAGGGATGGATCGATGACGAAGAAAAACGTTTTCTGATCAACACACAACCAGTGACTCCGGCATTTTATTGCCTCCCCAAGGTCCATAAAAATTGTACTACACCTCCAGGTCGTCCCATAGTGTCAGCTATAGGATCACTCCTCAAGCCTTTGTCAATAAATGCAGATGTTTTCCTGAGACCCTTTGTAAAACAAATGAAGTCTTTTGTACAAGACTCAATGTCTATGATTAAAATTCTTGATGGACTGAGCATCGAGACCCAAGACATTTTTGTTACTTTAGATGTAACTTCTCTATATACCAACATTCCCCAAATGAAATGCATCAAAGTAATTCTGGATTCACCAAAATGTTCTTCATATATAATAATACGTATTTCCAACAACTGTATGGCACAAGTATGGGGGCCACTTTTCCCCCAGACCTGGCCAATTTATATATGGACATGTTTGAGAACTCTTATATATATATACGAACACAAACCCATATTTGGCTAACATCCAAGCTTGGTACCGCTACATAGATGGCATTTTCATGATTTGGCGAGGCACTATGGAAGATCTGAAATGTTTCAATCTATGGCTTGACAATCAGGAGGCTACAATCAAATTCACATGCGAGGCAAATACAGAGAGAATTTCCTTCTTAGACCTTTCTATCTTTCGGATGCCGAATAAAATCATTGGCACCAGCCTTTACAAGAAACCCACGCAAAAGAACACTCTCTTGCAATTTGACAGCTGGCACCCACAGGCACTAAGGGAAAACCTGCCATTTGGACAGTTTCTACGTATTCGGCGTAATTGCACCGATACACAAGACTTTAAATTGCATAGTGACTTTTTGAAACAGGACCTAAAAGACAGAGGCTATCCATCACATATTATAAGAAGAGCCTATAAAAAGGCCAAAAACATACAGAGAGGTGATTGCCTTCAAAAACAAACCAAAACTGCTCTTGAAAAAATCACATGTGTTTCATCTTTTACACCGATCAGTAATGATCTGAGGAAGTCGATCCTAAAAAATTGGAAAATCATTAATACTGAATCCTTCCATATTCTACCTCCTTGTTTTGCTTTTCGAAGACTTCCGAATCTGGGTGATAAATTGGTCCATACATATCCGCAACAACATAATGTGACTAATACTCAATCCACACTTTGGGATCTTCCACCAGTCACTGGCCATTATAAATGTGGCAACTGTCTGATGTGCAAATTTACCAAAAATCTCAAATCCATTGATCATAAAGGAAAAATTTGGCACTTGAAATCTTTTACTAATTGTGCCACAAAATGGGTTATCTACTGTATCATCTGTCCATGTGACCTGTGGTATATTGGAAAACCAAAAGAGCGATCCGAACCAGAATTGGGGAACATCGCTCCTGTATCAAAAATGGCACTACCGACAAACCACTGGTAGAACACTATAAAAAAAATGAAACACAGCCATGACGATCTGTTTTGGTGTGTTCTACAAACTCTAAGTCCTCATCCACGAGGGGGGGACAGAGATCTGAAGCTCCGCAAACTGGAACAAAAATGGATTTATAATCTTGACTCAGTTAGCAAGGGCCTTAATCTCTATATTGAATGGAATCTTTTTCTTCATAAGTGATGCTCCTTTGTTCTTTTAGTACAACATGTATATATCTACTATGTACATATTACATGGATACGTTTGGCAGAGCATCTCTCCCTTTATCACATATGGTATTGACATATCATGGGGGCCCTCCACCCTGGTGGTAGCACTATTTGTAATCACCCATAATTAGTGATACAAATGCCCCTTCATAGATATTTCTAGTGATTCATTCTACGGACTTTTTGTACAATTGTACATCGTTTTGTATCCATTAGAACCCTACGCCTTTTCTTTCTGAGTACCTGGCCCCTTTAAATCATAATGGGACAGCACGTACAACGTCTGCCCACAGGGACCAATAAATAACCACGTAGCACGTGACCCCGTGACCAGGACCAGTTGAACTAGATCACGCTGAATCGGTGCTTAGCAACGTTTTTCCTCCCGTGATGGACGTGCTGTGAATTCTTTTCTCTCTTGTTCCGTAAGTGTGAAATCTCGCGCCTCCCAGAATTCTGGAAGCGAATGTAGAACGGGTTCTAATTTTCCACATTCCCTGCCTCTGTCTAGGGTGTACTGATAAACAATCAAACAGTACTCGCGCATATAACAATCCGTGACGGAGACGCCGCCAATTCACTTTGGTCGCCGCCCACACCATTCATAGATGCCGCGGATCTACGGCTGTGGATGCCGTTTCGACATCAAAGTAAGTGGAAAAACGTATGCCGCTTAGTACTTGAGAAATAAATGCAGCCAGGCTGCCGCTGTTTTTTAACATAGAATGGATTTAATCTCCGTATTCTCTGCACCTTTCTTTAGGGTGAATGATCACATTATTCAACAGGACAAACGCAGAAAACATCTCTTGATCATGCGATTCTGCTCTTCGATTGCAATACACCTTTGCATCATCTGGTTTTTCTCCAGGTATATGCGACTCATAAATATTATATTCATCTTTGGAAATAATAATGTCCAGGAACAAAAAGACAATATAGGGTTCAATCCTTTAAGAATAATTACTTTATTGTCCCTTTTCCTAGCTGAATAAACAGAAGATTTATTATCTGATTTTTGGCCATAATATCCGGTCATTTAAAATACAGGAAGACTGCCAAGTGTGGCCAGCTTTTAGAGGTATAACCCCAATTTCCATAGGTTTATACAAAAGTGGATATATATAAGATGTCACTAACTCTCCTCCCTTCCTTTCCATTTCCCCCTTCCTTCTTTCCTCCCCTTCCTATCTTGAGCACAAATTCGCAAATATGTCATTTCTGGTTTGTTCTTTGAAATGTAAAATGGCGATAAAATGACAATCACCATCTATACCAAATTCATTTCTGGTTTTGTCTAAACTAGTTTATATATAAACTATTTTGTTTGATACGCATATTGATTACTTCAGGCTGTTTTAAAATATAGATTATTACCTGTGCAAAAGCAGAATACTTTGGGCTTTTTATAAACTTTGTTGGTATATAAATATTTTTTATATGTGTTTTTTTAGCACTGCTGTTTGAAAATACGTCATTTGACAATCCTTTCTACTTGGATCACAAGTGTCCTGATGAAAGCCTAAGCAGAAAATACATCATTCTACCACTGACCCTAAATTTTGGGGCACTAGTAGTTATCGCGCAAAGGCTGGAAACAGATTCTTTACTACTGTCGACACTTCTTGAATGGGTTTCATCTCTTGTTTTGCTTTGTAAAAAGAAATGTACAAAAAGTCACCCATTAGTTACTAACATCACCCTGTAGACTTGGGAATCAATTTTGGATGATACACAGTACTAGTATTTGTGTGTCATGTATTCATGTGTATATATTCGTTTTATGGATCTGGGCACCTCCCTGATGTCCAGTGTTTTTTTAGTATATTTGTGCATTATGGATAAATAAAAAAGAATCTATTTTTTAGATAAATCTCCGACCATATCGTCTTTATATATGTTTGACAAGACGTTTTTCTCATTTTTCTTTTGCAGTAGGTAAATGCTAATTTTCTCAGCCCTATACGATATTAGCAGGTAGCTTGTTGTGGACTTTGTCTGTCTTTCCTTATTTAGGAGGGCATTGATCAGTAAGACTATCGCAGAGAAATTCCTGATGAAGCAACAGTAAAAATGTGCTACTCCTAGGAACCTCGGTATGTCCTTCACAGATTTTGGGGTGGGCTAGGTGGAGATTGCTGAAACCTTCCGTGGATGCATGTGAACCCCTTCTTTGGTTAGTATAAATCCTATATAGGAAACAGAATGTGCTTCAAAGAGGCATTTCTCGGGTTTGACCAGGAGTTGGTTTTGTTGAAGCCTATGCAGAACCTCAGAGAGATGTTGTTGATGTTCTTCTGGGGAAGAGAAGAATACCAGGATGTCATCTAAGTATACAATCACGTGATGAACAGAACATCTACGAATACCCGACCCATAAATCTTTGAAAAACCACGGGTGCGTTCATAAGACAAAGGGCATCACCTGGTACTGAAGGTGACCTAAGGGGGTCAGGAATGCGGTCTTCTACTGATCCCCCTCCTTGATACGGAGAAGGTGGTATGCACCCCTAAGATCAAGTTTCGTGAATATAGTCGACCCTTGAACGGCTTCAATTATGTCCTTTATCAATGTCATGGGATAGCGGCCCGTGATGGTGATTCTTTTGAGGCCTCTATAATCTATGCATGGTCGGAGTTCAGTGGTGTACTTCTTTGGTACAAAAAATAAAGAGGCACCCGCTGATGACTAAGATTTTCGTATGAGACCGTTGAAAGGGTGTTCGTCCAGGTACTTCTGTAGGGCTTCCTTTTCTGAACAAGAAAGAGCGAACATTGTGCCAAAAGGTACAACGGCACCCGGAATTATGTCTATGGTACAATCCCTCACATGGTAGTTCCTTAGGTAGTTGATACTTGAAGACTATGGTGTAGGTTTGGTATTTCAAGGGAATGAAACCTCTTGCACTGCTGGCGCCACTGTATTGGTACGTTTGGCCAAGGCCAACTTGGACATGATGGTTGGTACTTCTGGATAACACTGCTGGGTACAATAGCCTGAACAAAATTGGACTATATTCCTTTCCCAATCAATAGTTGGATTATGTCTCCAAAGCCATGGTATTCCGAGGATGAGCGGCTCTAATAATATCAAAAGCAATCTCTTCTTGGTTTCTCTGTACCATCATGTTGAAATTTTGCGTTCTTATGGTAATCAGGCCGGAACTGTCACGATTTATTACGCGGTCACACTCAATTTAGGGAATGAGTTTCCCCCAATGGATGTGGCGTGCAACAAATCACTATGATTTATTTCAGTTTCTTTTTGGTAAGGCCTCCAACCTGTCTCGCACACAACCCCAACAAATACCCAGTGCCACAATGGACTAGGAACCAGGCCGGTGTGTATTAAGAATATACATTTATTAATGAATGTATTTAACTCAGATTTTGACAGACAGATTACATCAGCCACCAGCACTGTGGCAACAGAAGAACAAAATAACTTCTGTACAGTAACAAAACAGAGATGACACTAACATATGCAGTTACAATTGTTTCCTTTTAAATCACCCACCAATACAGAAAAGAGCAATTCAAGACACACAATGAGTGCAGATTGAAAACACAGTGTTATGATACATTTCCAACCCAGCAACCCTCACCCTCCAAACATTAATTAGGCTGTTTTTGAATGGAAGGCAGTGGCAGGAAGTGGGAGCACAATGGGAAAATTGGGACAAACAATATGGGAGACAGAAAAGTAAGGGGAAATTCGTTTTGTTAGCCCTAACAAGAACAGGTAGGGCTTTAGGGTTTTGGTCAGAGCACAATGGGAAAATCGGTTTTGGGATATAAGGACAGCTGTAATGTGAAAGAATGAAAAGCAAGGGGAAATTTGGTGTGCCGTTATAATGTAGAATGCAAAAAGTCGAATGCAAAAATGTCGAAAAAAAACCCATTAAAAAAAATAAATAAATTAGACATTTTTTTTTTTACATTCTTTTTTTCCACATTTTTGGAGTCGACATATTCACTATAAACCGGGAAATTCGTTTTGCAGAGCATAATGGGAAAATCGGTTTGGGGATGTAAGCACAACTGTGATGTGAAAGAATGAAAAGCAAGGGAAATTCGTTTTGCCACACCTAAAAAGAACAGGCAGGGCTTTTGGGTTTTAGTCAGCACACAATGGGAAAATCGGTTTCTGGGATATTTCATTATAGCTGCAATGTGAAAGAATAGAAAGAAATGGGAAATGAATTAATTTAGCTAATCGTAACAATAACACACAGGGCTTTGGGGTTTTGGTCAGAACAGAATGGGAAAATCGTATTTTGGGTTGGAATCACAGATGCAATGTGAGAAAGAAAATGCAAATGGGAAAATTTGTTTTGCTACACCTAACAATAACAGGTGGGGCTTATGGGATTTTGGTCAGAGCACAAGGGACACCAAAGGGCAATTTCGTTTTGCACCTTGCATATGCAAAGGGACTGCCAGGCTTCACTCTTCTGATTAAAAAATTAATGGGATCAATAGGTAATTATGTTTTTACACCCTGCGGACAGGGTTAATTCTTTATGGCAAATCTTTATGACTATACCGGCTAACAACACACTGAGAAGAGTTTGTTAGTTTTCGAATGCCAACAAACACCCCCTGTGATTGTCAATAGGGGAATTAAATGATTTACTTTGATTAAATATGCTAGGGATCTACACAGACAAACAGGAGATTTTTCAATGGGAAAATAACTAAAACAGTGCTGGAGAAATATAGGGCCTAAACAATCTATGTTTTTGGGGTGGTTCTACATACAGGAGAGGCCTTGAACTGGGCATCAAGCACTGCTGGGACAGCTAAGAGGTCAGTCAAAGATCTCCTCTGCGTCCTCCAAGGGGTCCCAATCTGCTTCTATGTCTCCTGGCTCCTGTCTCCACTGCAAGACTTAGGCCTCTCTGCTGGGATGTTTTTCGCTTTAGCAGCAGGTCGACTCTCTGAATTATTGAAAGAAGTCTAGCTCTGGTGCAAACTGGCTTATTAATAGGGCAAATTACATCACTAACTTGTCATGATTCCCGAGAAAGGGATTGGTTAATGTTCACTACCCACCTCCCACCTGTGTGCTAATAGGACCTGGGGTGGGGGAGTGATTTGGAATAGCTGTGGGAGGAGACAGCTTCATCATCCCACTTTAACAGATGGGCTCGGTCTGCATTGAGCTCACAAAATATCTCAACATGGCACGTACCCAGAATTTTAAAATCTTTCCATGTATGAATACATCTTTGAGAACTATATTTTAAGGCAAATCAGAAAAGACTAGTCTGGACTCCCTCTGCACGTCCTTCCTGTGCAGAGATCCAGTTTTTCTTCATTTACTCAGGAACCATATCAGTGAAAGGTAAGTCATTTTACAGTCGTCAAGACTCGTCATATTAATTATTACCGGCATGCTTTTACCAACTTTAGTATCCCTTGGAATCAAGGGAAGTCCCAAATCACATTTTCATTAATAACTTTAGTTATGTTTATCACACCATAATTGTTTTGGCATGGTTACAAGGGGGCGACTGTCACCTTTAATAAAAGTCTGGAATGACCATTGGGACATGTACGCTGCCCATGTTATGCAATAAAGTGTATTTTTCCCATTTAAGCAAACTGCTGTTTCATATCCTCTGTCTCTCTGGCCCCCACCCTTGCTCCCCGAGTTTCGTTTCTCTTTCCGGCATGTGACTTCAGTAGAGATGTCTGCGTTTAGATTCCACCTCCCCCCTTCACTGCCCAATAGCCACTAATGTATTTTCTATGGGACTTGTGACCTGAGGGTCACAAGAGCTGCAGAACAGACCTGACTTTATCTGGTCTCCACTGCATTTCTGATCTAAAAAGTATTCCTGCTTGCATTTTTAAGGAAGGGCAATGATGGAAGAAGATAACCAGGTCTGAATCTCCAGGGCAGCAGTGGGAAGAATGCTGGAGGTTAGTTTCATTTCTGAAGAAATCACCAGCAGCACATGGTCTTTTAAAAACATACACAATTGCTTTTAAATTACATCTTATAAGGCACCCAATTTCAGCACATATACAGTATCACTTTTAAATTATCCTTTGTATACTGTGGTTAGATGAGAACATTATATTTACACTTTTTGTGGTTTTGGTGAGTATTTCGCTTAACATATTGTCAATTTGGATCAGGGGAAAACGAAATGACATTCTTTTATTTGTTACACATGAAATGCTCTGTTTCACTTTAGCTGCCTGGAGCACAATTCTGGTATCCCATTGAAGATACTGTGCACTACAGTTTCTTAATGTGTAAGAGCAGCTCTCCATTTGTTGAATCAAAACATCATTGCCAAATGTCTTTCTTTTCCTTCCCAAAAGACATTGCGCACATCTTTGCACTTTTTAGAGTCAGGCCCACTTTCTTTCCTTAGATTTTAGGCATGTGTTTGGTTCCATAGTCCTCAGGTCTGGCATCATTTCTGTGCTGGCCTTATGTTTCGGCGGGCATGTACAAGGGACTCTAGCCTCTGTATTTCTGGAATCCAGGGATTATATTTCATCCCACAAGTTACCCCCTCCTGACTCTTTGATTGATGAGACCAAGAGAAGAGCAAGGAGAGAGTGGGGTGTCCGTTTCCTTGTGGCCTGGGTTTGTTCCAGAGATCTCCTTGGTAACATGTCTGTTCTTTCCCTGGTCCTTAACGAGTGGCGCTCTGGTCTGCACTCCAATCTTTTCCGATTTTGGTCCTGGACCTCTCCCTTTCTGGCAGTCCATCTCCGGCCTGTAGTGGTAAGGAGTTATTTAATCTGCCAAGAATAAAAGATAGGCAAAGTATTTCATACAGTATTATTTTCCCCGGTATTGACGTGTGAATGGACAACAACACAACAAGATACACATCACAGTAAAATTTTACATGACAATTATTCGTAATAATTTCAAAATAAGTATGCGTTGTTCTACTGCCTGTAAATGTGTTATTTTCTTGTCAGAGCTCTCCTCAGGTTGCGGAGGTCACTATTTGACCCACCGTGTAGGAGAAGAATTCTTCCCTCCAATGCACCCCTCTAGTTATACAATATGACAAGCAGAGGAGTTAATTAGTTGAAAGACAGGATGCGGAAAAAGACACTGCTGGCTGCAAAGGAAAACAAGAGCAATCAATATACAGTTGAAAACACTGTAGTCTCTCTGATTCTCACAGAATTCTCCAGGAATGTCCTGTGCACATAAAACGGCAAAGTTGGAATAATAGCAGTTCTGTTTCACCAGAGGGTGATGACTAGACCACTGACGGGGTAGCTCTGTAACGAGAGACCCAAAAAGGTAAGTATAAAAAAGGCAAGAATCCTTAGTCAGGAGAGAACGAACTGACCAGGACTTAACAGGACAATGAGGAACTATAAGTTAATGGCCTTACCATGAGACGGTCCTGTCAATTCGAAATCCGGAAATCAGATGTTCAAGAAGGTAGAAAGGTACGTAGGAGTAGCAGGCAGTAGTTCCAAGAAGCAAAACATAACCCGACGGCACGAGGACGCCTAGGGAAGTGGTAAACACCGGCAGTCTCTAATCCGTGCACTAAACTTCCATACAAAGTCAAGGTAAACTAAGTTCCAAGGGTAATGCAAAATCAACCCTTAGGCGGTCCGCGTCGTGGATAAGCAGAATTTGAGGTACAAAACCAATAGAGTAGGCAATCTGTGGACGATTCGTTTCATAGCAAGGTGGTGGATTAGACAAAGGGGCAAGCACAAGGGAAGTCAGAAGAGCGTCCCGTAGTCGTAATATTGGATCCAAAAGAGCAACGAAAGGGCAAGCAAGCCAAGGTCAAGAAGGCAAAACGAAGTTGGTACACATTTCAAAGATACACAAGGAATGAAGCAAAGCCACTGATTCAAATTCAGAAGCACTGGAGTGCTGACAGGGAGGCACTTAAGTTGGTGTAGTCACATGACTTTGGAGCGCATCTCTCCGCACCATAGGTAGACCTCTGTGAGCGTGCAGAGGATGCCAATGTTGCCAAGGCAACTTCCAGGCCCCACGCAACAGAGTTTGGGATCCTAGATGACAGAGCTCTGGATGCTGCTGCAAAAACTGACCTTTACCGGTGTATATCAAAGGTCTGTGAGAACCCAATTTAGTGACTGATTGATATGGACCCATTTCTCTTCCATCTGTTCTCCCTTGGGGATGCAGATCTTATAGGCGACAGGTGAGATCTTATCTACAATTTCAAAGGCGCTGCGCCAGGAGAGGAGGAACTTCCACTCTTTTGGCTGGTTTCTTTGGAAATTGTATAGGTAGACCCTGTCTCCTACTTGGTGGTCTTTAAATCATAGTGGGTTTTCATCACCTCTGCCGACTTTTCTAGATTTTGCTGAGCATATTCAAAAGTGTTCTGAAGGTGTTTTTGTAAATTCTCAATGTTGATTAGGGTCTGCTCTTGAGTCGTCATGATTCCTGCCCCTCATGTCCACAGCCCTCCAAGATGTCAGGCTGGAGCCAGGCCACGATCACCTACATGGCCCTCAAGGGCCTCTCCATCCCTCAAAAGACCCACTTGGAGTCAGCCTTGGCGCTTGTGGCACCAGACTCACTCACTCCCATAGGATAACATTGGGGATTGGACTTGTAGTGCATTGATGGGGACAAGATGGATGCCCCCACATATTTTGGTTCCCAGAACTGCATGTGCAGTCTAGTCTTTTGGGTGTGGTTCAGCCCAGAGACACCTGGGATACCCAGAGACTATTTAAGCCACGCCCAGGCTGAGAAACATGCTTTGCGTTTTCTGCACCTGCAGCGTGACACTTACTGTGTTCGGATCGGTCTCCAGTAGGCCTGCATCTTTCTTCTGCGCTCGCTCCTGCAAGAACAAGAACACTGTTGGGAACAGTCTTACCTTGCAGCGCTTCTGCCCATCATTCATCGCTCCTTCTGTTCTGCGGGAATCTTCGGCAGTGTTATTCCCATCCCAGCACGCCGCTTCCTTCCTAAGGAAAAGGGAAAAGAACAAAAAAAGGCATTAGTAAGCATTCTGCAAATCTTTGCTTATTTTTAAATACTGTTCGAGCTTCAAACGCTTACCTGAATCTCAGCCGCTCTGGGGGAACTCTGTCTCCGGAACTTCTCATCCATCTGCAAGAGGGAAAAGACACTCCAGGTTAGCGTGGAAACATCTAGAGGTGCCGCATACCGCACTTACTCACCGCATTTGTTCTTCATAACCGGCATCCACGCTGAAAACGTTGCGGCACCTAAAAGACACAGAAAAAGAACTCAGTTCAATACAAATACGAAAGGGGTGCATCGCGCATCGCGCTCTCACTCACCTTCAGCGCTACTCATCTCAGCAGCCCGCCACCATCCCCGGACACCGACCATCATCTAAGGAAGGAAAGGAACGAAGTTAGAGAACTGTTCAAAAGACTCATTATACTTACCTGTCGGACTCTTGCCAGTGAAGTAACTAGGGAGCAACAAGCCCGCATCAATTAAAGCGCCCCTGCGCTGAAAGCAGGACGGAGAGCACACTATCCAAGAAAACAAGGTGAGCTGTGGATCAAAGGGAAGGGTTGGACCCCAGGGAAGAAGGTGTTCAAGCACACCGAGACAATAGGGAGTTAAACTCTACCAATCCTGTGTTTCAGGCCCAGTCTCCAGTCGAATAGCCTCCAGCGAAGGGTTTGAGGTCGTAAGAGGTCAGAGCAGGCTGAGTGATGTCCCTGTGGATACCAGGTGAGCGTTACATGAGTTCTGTGTAGCGCCATTTAACATCCAGTCATGAGCTCGACTGGTGACATTTTTGTCCCAGAAGATGGTGTTGACCTGATGGCCATCAGGACAAGCGGTAATCAGATGTCCCAACTAGGTCCAGAGTTCGCCACAAACCTCTTCAAGATGCCCACAATTGTTTTATTGTACCTCTGAACTCCCCCACTTGGGGCTAGACGGTAGGCAATGTGGAGTTTTCTCTTTACCCCGAGTATTCCCCACATCTTTGTCATCACCTCACTGGTAAAATGACTTCCTCGGTCTGACTCAATCCTTTGGAGAAGGCCGAAACACGTGAAGATGTGATTGATCATTAGGGTGGCAGCTGTTTTTGCCTTGCAATTTGAGGCCGGGAGACATTCCACCCACTTGGTACACAAGCATGTCACGGTCAACATGTACTTGTTTCCTATAGAGGAGCGAATCACTGGCCCGATGCAATTGACATGCAAATCTGACCCAGGCAGTGCCATTCCCCTTTTCTGTAGGGGAGCTCGGTGTGTGAGGGAACTTGGCTGAAACTGAGCACACACAAGACACACACAAAACACCCCTTCAAGTATTGGTTAAGGTCTTGACTAATGTGTGGCCAGTATGCAACCTCTCACAAGATTTCCAAAGTTGTATGAAACCCACTATGACCGGCAGTGGCCGTGTCATGGGCGTGACTTAATATCAGGCTTCAGAATGAGGTAGGTACCACCCACTGGTCACATCCAGAGATCTCCGTACCAACAAACCGTCTTGGATTCAGAACATTTTGGGAAACTTCATCATTACCTAGAGATCCTCTTTCCCGATATAATTGGGAGGAAAATTCATGCGGTCTTCAATATGTTGATGAAATTTCCCAATAATCGGGTCCATAATGAAATCAGCATCCGGGCTTTCCTTACTCCACTAGGCAGTTGAGAGTTAAGTTTTGGCATGTGTTTGGGACCTGGTGACTGGAGCGACCTGAATTTCCCCCAACAGGGATTCAGTTGCTATGAGATCCTCGTGGATGGCTCCGGTTTTGGCCAACTGGTCAGCCAAGTCATTTCCAGTTTTGTCTGGTCCCTCTATTTTGGAGTGACCTTTAATCTTTTTCCAATACATGGTCATCTCATTAAAGGTGACCAGATCATCAATGGCTTGGATTAGTTTCCCATGCTTGAGCGGTTTGTTATATGCACACAGCATGACTCGATTTTTCCAATTAATCAGGTGCTCCACGAACCCATTGCTGACATAATCTGAATCAGTGATTATGACCAGTTCTTTGAGTCGGTGTTGCACGGCAGTGAGCATGGCTTGATGGAGCACCATTAACTCTGCCACCTGACTACTTCAGGGACCTATCTTGTACCCAGCAGAGAGCTCTGGGACATCATTCACCCAGGCATTCCCAATGCTGGCCACTAGTTATTTTTCCCCATGATTATCAACATGGAATGAGCATCCATCCACATAAACTATGGGTATCCCCTGGCATGTGTCTTCCTCATAGACTTTGTGCTGGGAAGTAAGGTACGCCTCCATATTATCTTGGGTCTTTAGACTTTCATCCTCGAGACAGTTCTCTTGAGCACAGTCATGCAAGTCAGCCAAACCTTGCGCTAGGGGTCTCTTCTTGTTTTGGCCATATCTGACCTCCATAGGAAAGCCTTGCATGGATAGAACCCAGGAAGTAATTCTGGAATTATTCACTGGTGAGGAGCCTCGACAATGATGTGCTTGCCCTGGATGAATGGGCAGTAATTCTTCAATGCCCACACCGTTGCCAGGAGTGACATTTTTACACACGTTGAATTTTTCCTCCACCGAGGACAAAGTCTTGCTCGCATACGAGATTACTTTGTTGATCTTGTTGTGCTTTTGGTATAATACTGCAAGTATTTGAGAACCCTGTCTCAAAGAAGAACTCCTTGTTTTTTATGGGATAAGCCAAACAAGGCATTTGGGAAAGGCTTCTCTTTAGTTGTTTTACTGCCTCGGATTGCTCTGGATCCCACTCCCACTTGACCACAGCCTTTAATAAATGGACAAATGGTTGTGTAATCTCTGTGTAGTCCGCTATGAACTTTCTACTATAATTAGTAAGCCCAAGAAGGCTTCTTAGTTCACACAGAGTAGTAGGATCTTTCAATTTATTTCAATAATGCTTCCACCTTTTTCGTCTGGGAACTGAGCCCCCACTCGCTCCCAGCCCAGCGCGAGCGTGCTTGAAAATCGCTGAAAATTGCGGAATATATTATTCATCATCCGCGACGTGAAACCTGCAAGCCTACATCCAGCTCCTAAGCCACAGAAGGGTGCTGCCTTTATCTACAAGCATTGGATGCCATTTGGCCATTGTTTGTTACACAAGGCTCTTTGCCATTCCAAGATGGCCACCTCGAGTGGCTGTACCTCCTCCAACCCTCTGAGTTCGTATCTACCAGCCCTGATTGGCTCCCTCTGCTGCTAAGGGGCCAATCAGGAAATCGGGTAGGCGTGAGCCGGCCTCCGTGAGAAGGCATTGTGAAAAGGCTCAGGTGCTGACTGAGCTGACCGAGCTGCAGGCTGCTCCAGGACATTAAGCCCGACCACCATTAGTCCTGTTTACTGCCCCTTATCATGTGCCTTGGCTCCTGAACTTACACAGATTATCCACTGGACCTGACCCTCGCAGCACACCATACTTCATTGGTGCTCCGTCGTCGTACTCCATCACATTGAGGTAACTTACATGTGAACACTGATTACCTGCTACATGTAACTGTTATACCAGTTGGCCCATTGGCAATAACACTTGATAACTGCTCCCAAGTTATGCTGTATATTATCTAAACCCAGCCACCTGCTGCATCACCCTTTGTCAGATATACTCATTGTATGGCCCCACAGCCGTACATGCATATGCATTTACATGCTACTATTCTACACTTGATAGCTGCTTTTAGCTATTTAAATGTGTACCGTCATTGAAAGTTGCATTTAGCCTGCCTGCCACTACACTGTATTTTTGATAGTTGCATTTAGCCTGCCATGGAAAGTTGCATTTAGCCTGCCTGCCACTACACTGTATTTTTGATAGTTGCATTTAGCCTGCCATGGAAAGTTGCATTTAGCCTGCCTGCCACTACACTGTATTTTTGATAGTTGCATTTAGCCTGCCATGGAAAGTTGCATTTAGCCTGCCTGCCAATACACTGTATTTTTGATAGTTGCATTTAGCCTGCCATGGAAAGTTGCATTTAGCTTGCCTGCCACTACACTGTATTTTTGATAGTTGCATTTAGCCTGCCATGGAAAGTTGCATTTAGCCTGCCTGCCACTACACTGTATTTTTGATAGTTGCATTTAGCCTGCCATGGAAAGTTGCATTTAGCCTGCCTGCCACTTCACTGTATTTTTTATGTTGTATCTTGATTGTCACCTTTAGCTATCTATGGGGAATCTAGTCTCTGATTGCTGCATACTCATCCTAGTTCAGCTTCGCCACCTGACCTCCACACCCCACTTACAACCAACAAAATGTATCTACCAGGCATCTACTCAGTACTGCTGAGAGTCATTCTCTCCCTTATCAATTCTTCCACTGTTCTAAGTTTTACCCCTAGCGTGGGCCCCATAGGCACTATTCCAATACCTTCCAGTATGCCTTACTTCCTAACCACTCTGCCCTACTCCTCCAAACCATGTAGCCTCCCTTCGAGAAACACCAGACTACGCGCCAGACTACCCGAATTATACGAGCCTCGAGCCAGAGATGCCACCCAGTCTATACTGCCTAACCGCTCCCCAACTATACATACGACCACTCTCACCAACCTACCTTTGGAAAGACCCAAGCATAACCCAACTAACACCTTGACCAAGCATAAGGTGCATAACACAGACCCTAATCCTACTCACACCAAAAGTACTGTTTCGCCCATAAGAGGCACCCTAATCAATGCGCGCTCTGTAGTAGCCCATGCCACAGACTTAGCGGACCTCATTCTAGCAGAAGATCTAGACTTCATAGCCATTACCGAGTCCTGGCTCCATTCAGCCGCAGGCCCAGCCCTTTTGCTAGCCATTCCCGACGACTACACCATCCTCCGAGTGGATAGAATAGAATCCAGAGGTGGTGGCCTGGCCATAATTGCCAAAACACACCTCAACATTAGACTTGACTCCTCAAACCACCTCCCATCCTGTGAATCACTCACAGCTAAGCTGCCTACTGCCAATTCCAAAACCAAATCCATTCACTTATTTTACAGACCTCCTGGACCCCTAGGTTCTTTCGAGGAAGACCTAACTACTATCCTTACCAATAACCTAAAAAACACCTCCCAGTGCCTCCTCCTAGGGGACTTCAACTTAGGCCTAAAAGACCCCAAAAACCCCCAGGCCACCCTCATCAACAATACACTGTCAGAACTAGGCTTTACCCAAAGAGTGTTCACCCCTACCCACAATAAAGGGAGAACCCTTGACTGGGTAGCAGACCATAACTGTGTGGCCTCCATTTCAGCTAACTCCCCTCAATCATGGTCTGACCACCATCTCCTTTCTTTTGCCCTCGAAGCCTCAAGCCCCATAACCAATAATGTGCTAGCCTCAGCCATCCCTATGAGAAGTAAGAAAAATATCACAGTGGAAAAAATAATCCCACTCATGTTACCGACTCTAAACCAACTCCCAGCTACCTCCACCCCTCATGACCTTGTAGAAGGTTACAACGAAATCATGAGCTCAGCCCTTGACTCTATTGCACCGCTAAAACTTAGAAAATGCAGGCCGAAAAAACACCTGAACTCCTGGTTCTCCGCTCACCTTAAAGCCCTTAGATTCGAGAAGCGCAAAAAGGAACAAGCCTGGAGACAATCTCCCACAGACAATAACAAGTTGATTCTCAATAAAATAACATCCACCTACAAAAAAGAAATCATAGCCGCCAAACAAGAGTCCTACAACCAGAGAATAACAAGCTAATTCTAGTACCAAAGAATTATTCACTATCATTAAAGAATTGGAAACACTGGTTAATCCCAGACACATGCGTAAAAGACAAACAATGGTGCACCAGTGTCCAAAGTGCCCTGTCTAACAAAGTAGCAGGCCTTCAAATTAAAATTAACAAAAAGAAAGAATCCATAACTAAATTGACGAACTCCTCTAACACTGCCCCGTTGCCCACACCCCAACACCCTATGCCCAACCCACTTACCCGCTAAAGCATTTTCAAAGACTCCACCCTAGAAATAATTTTGAGCCTTAAACCATCAAACTGCAAGGATGACCCTTGCCCTTCAAAAATAATTATAGATGCGGCAAGAGACCTCTCACCATTCATTACCAAACTCATTAACGCCTCCTTTTCCTTAGGCACCATCCCCAGCAACCTTAAAGAGTCCTGGGTCCTCCCTCTTCTCAAAAAACCTTCTATTGACCCTTCTATACCCACCAACTACAGGCCTATTACCACCGTGCCTTTCTTGCTCAAAATATTAGACAAGACAGCATAACAACAAATACAAAAATACCTTGAACAAAACTATCCCTTGGGTATCCGGCAATCAGGTTTTAGACCCCAACATGGGACAGAAACGGCCCTTATCGATCTGAAGGCTCAAATTGACACCCTGGGAGATAATGGGAAAACTGCTCTACTGCTCCTCTTAGACCTCTCGGCAGCATTCGAACTAGTAGATCACAAAATTCTATGCAACCACTTGGACTCAGCTGGCCACTTCTCCCAAGAAGCCATCGGCTGGATCAAGTCATTCCTAAGTAATAGATCTATGCGTGTCTACTCCACCTCAGCCGCCGCCAACCCCATCCCAATCACTTGCGGAGTCCCTCAGGGATCTTGTGTCTCTCCCACACTGTACAACGTGTTCACGAAGCCCCTGTTTGATGATCTCGATTGCCTGGGAATCACCTACACTAACTATGCCGATGATACCCAGATCCTCATCCTGTTGACGGGAGATTACAACCATGATTTGGCCTTGGTGAACAGGGTGTACCTCATCATCCAGGCATGGATGGCCTCTCATAGTCTATGCCTGAATGATGATAAGACCAAACTCATCATCCTCGGTTCCACCCTCAACGTCACCAAATTGGATCACAAATACACCAACTTCATTATTGACGGGAACGCGATCATGGTAGCCAAAGAAGTGAAAACATTAGGAATATACATTGACTCCTCCCTCTCCTTCCACAAACAGGTCAGCTTCAATATCAGGAGAAATCATAACTGGCTTACCATTACAGACAAAATCCTGCTAAAAGTAGCCTCCCTAACTCATAAATGCCTCAACAATGCTGTCCCACGTTACCTAGTCGACAGAATAGATAGATATACCCCCAACAGCCCTACCAGGACATCAAATGCAAATCTGCTCACAGTTCCCAGGTTCAAACAAACTAAAATGGGTGGCAACAGCTTTCAGGTGAAAGCAGCCCAACATTGGAACTCCCTACCACCTTCCTTAAGGACTTCTCAATCCTACACCCACTTCAGACATAACTACATCCAGTGGATAAAACACAATGGGCCTCATTACACGGTAGGCGGTAAACCATGGTGCTGTTAGCGCCATGGTCCATGCCGGTAATTTACCGGTACCGCCTTGGAGGAAAGGGGAATTACCGCCCTATTCCAAGGTTGGGAAGGCGGTAATTCCTCCTTCCTCCAGTGGTGATTTCATGCCATAAGAAGTTCATGCGGTTTTTACTGTGCCTTCTGAAAGGATAGTTTTGCTCCGGCTTTCTGCAACTGAGTAAGAGCATAGCATATTTCAGCTATGTGTTCCTCCACAGTTTATACACGACTGCTTTCCGCTAACTGTGCTGGGAAATATATTAATGGCCATTGTTAAATTGTACCTGAACTTTGTATTAAGCCCACTATACCTCAAATGCCTGAAAACTGCTTGTTGCCTAGCGCTGTACACCCAATCCGTTATCTATGATACCAACCGTTACATGAGTATGTCAAACTGCCTATATGACATGATTGTTAATAAGCTTATCTCTACATAGATCACGCAGTCCTTCCCCCTGCGTTCCCACTCACTGCCAAGTCCTCGTAGGTTAAATTTTGCATGTGATCTCACTTATTCATTGTGTTACTGCTACCTAATATACTTGTGCCTCTAGACATTAATGCCATGGGTACTGACTCTATTGCATGTTAATCTACCTGTTTTCCATGATATATGAGCACCATAGTAGCCTACCAGCACTGTACGTGCACAGCATATGACTATAACACAAACTTGCATAGATTGCGATTACTAACCAGTATCTACTGTCCTCCAACCTTAAATTGACCATGCCTACTCGTGCTGGAATGCATGATTAACAAGATTATACTGTCGTTTGATTATAAGTTGAACCTGCCACTTGTTAGCTTAGACAGGCACCGATTTTTCATTGAACCCATCTCTGTTGCTAGCATATACTGACCAGTGATACTAATTTAACCTATTCCGTCTACCCTACACAGACTACTGTCCTAAGCCAAACTGCCTCTCCTACTAGCATAGCCATCTAGCACCTGCCTACCCGATATTGCCTGGCCTGCTCTGGCTGTACAATCTCTGGGGGATCAATTTATCCTTATTGCCAAACCAAACCATGCCCACTACTAAGATGCAATTAATGTTTATAAAACTAATACTCTTCTGCGCCTTCATAACAATGGCCTGTTTTAGTCTTATACCCTGCACCTCGCAGGAGAGAAATACAAGACTTAGAGCAAGATTGCCCCGGATCTACGAACCTAAGGCTAACAGCCTCAGCCTCCAAGACTCTGACAGATGGCAGAACACCAGAATTTCACGCTCCTATTTACCTACATCACCTGCAGAAACTGCATACAAAACTCACGCTAAAACTGACCTCCCTAAACACAGACCCTCCTCTACCCAAGGGCAGCACAAAGCAACAACTATCACAGGAGCCATCATTAATGCTAGATCCCTCATGGCACATACCATAGAAATAGCAGATATACTTTCTACGGACGATCTAGACATCTTAGCTGTGACCGAATCCTGGCTTCATGACGCAGCGGGCCCAGCCCTCATGCTAGCCATACCAGAGGGATACCAAATACATAGAGGGGACAGGCCTAACGCTAGAGGGGGTGGCCTGGCCATCAAATCCAAAACTAAACTAGCATTAAGGCTGAGCACACCTTGCGAACTCAAATTCTGCAAGCTACTCTCAGCCAAACTCCCAATCTCTGACAACAGTATGCTAACTATTTTCCTAGTATATCGACCCGCTGGTCCAATTGGCTCTTCCGAAGAAGACCTATCCAGCCTCCTTACCATCAACATCAAGGACACTTCACAACTCCTACTGTTAGGAGACTTCAATCTGGGATTCAACGACCCCAAGGACAAACATGCGCAATCGATTGAAACTATCTTGACTGATCATGGCCTGACCCAAACAGTCCTCTCCCCTACACACATAAAAGGACGCACTTTAGACTGGGTAGCTAATCTAAATTGCGCCATCACCAAAATAACCCCCCAACCTTGGACCGACCATTACTTGATCAACTTCTCGACTGCCATAGAGTCACTAAAACAGAAAAACATCGAAATGGCACCACCGCTCCCTACTAGAAGCAAAAGGACACCACTGTAGAAAAACTACTTCCACTCCTCCTACCCACCTCTTCTCTTTCACCAATAACACTAATCCTAATACTCTAGTAGCCACCTTCAATGATACCATGACGAAAGTGCTTGACATCATTGCGCGTACCAAACTCTGCAAAAGTAAACAAAAGTCTCATCTCAATACATGGTTTATCCCTCAGCTTAAAGAATTAAGACTCCAAAAGAGGAAACTTCAAGCCATCGGGCGACACTCCCCTACATTCGAAAACAAATCTACATTAACCAACTTTGCTAATAAGTACAAAAAAGAAATCATCCTGAGCAAAAGAAATACATTCAATGAAAGAATCTCCAAAGCTAACTCCAACACTAAGGAGCTTTTCACTCTCCTTCGTGAAATGGAAAACCCTAATCCCAGCCCGAAAGATAAACATTAGTGCACCAGCATCCAAAACGCTATATCTAACAAAATAGCCATGTTACAGGCTAAAATATCTGTCAAAAAAGCCTTGTTGTGCTCCACTGAGACGCACCCCATCCCTCCCATCACCACCGCAATCATGAACTCACCTTTCAGATTTAATAATATCTCCATATTGGACACTGAAAAGGTCATACTTTCCCTGAAACCCTCCAATTGCCAGGGTCGCAGAAGCCCAGCTTAAATAATCAAGGATGCAGCCAGAGAGCTAGCAGCTTTTATCTCTAAGCTAATTAATGCCTCCTTTAACTCAAGTACTGTCTCAATCAACCTCAAAGAATCGTGGTTACTACCACTCCATAAAAAACAGACACTAGACCCATCCATCACCACCAACTATACACCTATAACAACGGTTTCCTTCCTCCTCAAAATTATTGACAGAGTAGCCTACCTCCAAATTCAAACCTACTTGGAGGCAAACCACCTACTAGGATCGCGCCAATCTGGATTCAGACCACAACATGGGACTGAAACGGCATTAATTGACTTAAAAACACAAATCGACGAGTTGAAGGATAAAGGGAAAACAGCTATGCTACTCCTCCTCGACCTCTCGGCAGCCTTTGATCTGGTGGATCACGCAGTGTTATGCAAACATCTAGCATCAGCTACACACTTCTCGAGTGATGCTATAGCTTGGGTTCAATCCTTCCTAGCCAACCGCACGATGAGAGTGTTCTCCCCATCAGCCTCAGCAGACCCAATCCATATTACCTGTGGTGTTCCACAAGGTTCATGCATCCCACCGACAATGTATAACATCTTTACCAAGCCTCTCTTTGACAAACTTGATCGATTGGGCGTCACGTGTACTAACTATGCTGACGACACTCATATCCTCATTCCCCTCTCGGGCAACTTTGTCGAAGATATAGTTCTGTTAAATAAGATATACCTCATCATTCAGGCATCGATGGCCTCATATGGACTCTGCCTGAATGACGACAAAACTGAGATCTTGATCCTGGGTTCTGACTCCAACCTAAAAAAAATGAGCCCAAACTACACTGCTTTTACCATCGATGGCAACGTAATTAAAGTAGTCACTCAGGTAAAAACACTAGGTTTTTACTTAGATTCCACACTGTCACCAAAAAAACAAGTTAGCTCCATGGCATCATCTACAGCCTATACTTGTAAATTAATTAGGGCCTGTAGACCCTTTCTATCCAAACCCAGCTGCATTACACTTGCCAATGCATTAATAATGTCTAAACTAGACTGTTGTAATTCTTTATATGCCGGTGCTAACAAAAGTATCATTAATAAAATTCAAACACTACAAAGTAATGCGTTAAGAGCAGCCGTGGATATACCATGACGAGAACATATCTCCAACCATAGAAGAGACCAGCATTGGTTAAAAATGTGCGACAGGATACTTTGTAAAATGGCATCCCTCTCCTTCAAATGTCTCCATAACGCCGCTCCCCCTTATCTCTCTGCCAGACTGACTAGAAAAATCCCAACATACCACGCCAGAGCCTCCAACCACCTCTGCCTAGAAATTCCTAGATTAAGACTTTCCAAAGCAGGTGGAACTAGCTTCCCGGTCAAAGCTGCTCTTTCCTGTAATGCTTTGCCCACCCACATCAGAATGGAACAACCATATACTAGCTTCAGGCAAAATTTGCAGACCTGGCTGCGAGCCAATGACAACTAATACCCGCTGGACCTCTGATCTTTGTATAAACCTGCGTTTGTATATATATATATATATATATATATCAAACAAGAAAAAAGAGGAAAGAAACCGCACTCCACGGGCCAAAAGACAACTCCAGCAACAATAAATGAATAGACTCACATCTACAATAGATACGAGTAGAAACAATTTAATGGATTAAAAAGCCACAGCATGGATAGCAGCTAACAAAAACAGAGGCAGGATGCCGTAGGGCATGGCCTGGGACACAACACGTTTCACGCTCGACTGAGCGCTTGTTAACGTATATATTTGTTTCCATTTGCCTCATTAATGTATCAACTATGTATTGCGCATACCCAACCAAATTGTAAATATGTAATATGTTTCTATGATGTATGTACTTATCTGTATTCTGCAACTAAGCTTCAAGTAACCTTGTAACTGCTGCGCATGGCTACCTAAGGGTTTGGTGTGCATTACCAAATAAATAAACAAACAATAAACATAAACAAACAGTTGAGCTCTCGATTAAAACATCGTCTACATAGGCTAGGTTTCCCCTTTCACCCAAGTCGGGCATGGCCTTAAGCAGGAAGATGTTAAATTCATTGGCAGAGTTTATGTATCCAGAGGTGGTTTCGGTCCACGTGTATTGCTGCCCCCCGAGGGTAAAGGCAAGCTTGTACTGATCTTCCCTACTCACGAGTATGGTCCAGTAACCGTTGGTCCGGTCAATTGCGGTATACACCTTTGACCCTTGGATCTGGGCCAGTCCCTGATTGATGTAGGGAAGGGGCCATCCTGACATGTGGACCCGTTTATTTAACTCCCTAACATCCACGCAAAGTCTCCATTGGCCATTGGGTTTGAGTATTCCCAGTACCAGGTTACTAAAGTTACTGTGGACTGGATGAATGATACCACGGGATTCTAGGTTTTTAATAATCTCTGTGAGTGACTCCATAGATGCAAGAGGCAACTGGTATTGCTTCATAAATATGGCAGCCATCCCAAGGTTCGCTGCTATGGAGGTTGAATGTGTGCACCCACAGTCGTACGAGTCCACGGCAAAGATCAGCTGAAAATAAAAAAAAACACCTGTTTCAGCTTCTGCTTTTGCTACTCGGTCTCACAGGCATCGGCGAGTTTCATTTGTTCCTCAACCTTCTGCTTAAAGCCTGGAAATAATTCAGGTTTTGCAATTTCGGCGGTATCCTCCAGTTGAGTGGAGAGATCTCTTGTTATGGTGTTGGCCTGGACATGAGGTTTCAAGGAGGGGAGGTAGTTACTGTTGACTTGAAATACCACCTCATCCTTCCTGATGTCACAGGTTACCTCTTCCCCACTATAAGGGCAAGAAGAGTACACCAAGAAATTCCCCCCTTGCCGGGTGAAAATCTTTTCCAGAGGGATATGGTTGTCACAATTGTAACAGTCATTTGGAATTGGTCCCATGATCTCATTCCCTAAGTCAATAGAATAATGTTGGGCATCAACCGCCATTCTAATAAAGCTGTCTGCGCCCAAAGTGGTACTTCTAGGGTCGCTGTTATCCACCAATATTGGAATGGTTGCATGTTCTAGATCAACTAGAGGTTTTGGATGTAAATACAAACCTTGTTGTTGGAGGTGATAATTCAAATTTATATAAGCGTCCTTGTTTTTGAGGTTCTGTTCTCGCTTCATTTTTAGGGGAATTGTGAATTGTCGTACCTATCCTGGGGTGGTGACCTCTTTCCCATTTGAACTTCAACTGTATACAGCAGCAATTAAGCTGAACAAAATGTTTTCTCAATGTTGTCAAAGCCCATGGGGTTACCCCCCAGTCGGGACCAGGCACAGTAAGGAATTAGGTCCAAATTAATTGCGAATCGATTGAGAATGTCACTGCATAAGTAAAAGGCAGAGGGTAGATCTCTACGACCCAACAATTATGTTCTATGGTTTTGTCGCCAATGGAAATTCTTAGCGAAGCAGGAGATGTTTGGAATTTGGAGTTTCCAGCCCCATTTCCACTTATCAATCAACTTAAACGTGGGAATGGTCTGATCTTTTGAGAGGTTCCTGAATAATGCTTTGCTGACAAAGCTTCTTTTGTTATACAGGCATACTCTGGCGAGAACAGGCTGCCACCCTCATTTACCTGAATGGGGAAAAACAGCCGTTCACCCTTTTTCTGGATGTCAGTCAAACTTTGAGCTGGTTTTCCATCACCTTTTGTGATGGGATTTGAGTTTTCTTCAGATTGTGGATCAGTATAAAATTTCAGAGTATTCCCTTCCAGTGTGGAATGCCACTTAAAACTGGGATGAAGGTTAATTTTCAAAAATGGAGAAGGGTTCTCATCACCAGTTTGTTCTCCTACCGAGATGACAGTGATGTCTGGGACTTGATTGTTCCTAAAGTGAAACTGTATTTGGGCAGACCGTTGTTCAATCATGTGGCATGTGCCATTTAAAATCACGTAAATAGTACTTTGTTAATTTGATTTGCTGTTTAGTCTGAGTCCAGAGGACCTTGTTCACACAGTCAATCAGGGGTGATAACCTCTGGAGAAGGTCATTCCCCATTAGACAAGGTGTGCCCTCTGGAGTGACGACTATCACCGGGTGTTTCATCCTATGTCGCACGATTTTGATGTCCAGATCCGCAGTCCCTTTGATGGAAATATCATTTCCATCAAAGTTTTAGAGTTGTCCACGAAGAGGTGTGAGGTGAATTTGGTGACTCTCCCGACTTCCTGAATTCATTTGGTCAAAGGCCTTTTTGGACAGGAGGGTGGCTTGGGATCCAGTAATCACCAGCCCTGATAATGCACATTGACCCTGTACCTTGACAGAGGCATCAAATCTCCCTTCCCTCTCATCAAGGGGACAAAGAAAATGTGCATTGTTTTTATTTTATTTTTATTTTAATTGTAAAAATTAGTTTACAAATAAACTTCAATTACAATAAAACAATAAAACAATCCAATCCAACTTTCACTTCAGACTACCTGGATATACCGTCAGGCATCCCTGAGAATATATATAGGCAACATACAATACTGTCCAATTTTCCAAGTTAATTAAGACTGGTTCTCGCTCAAGATGCTTTCTACAAATTCGCATACTGCACATGTAAGCGGCACATTTGTTCCAGATAGTATCCAAAACCACCATTTGTCCATGTCTTCATCAACTGGAGCAAAGGAACCAAGATGGCGTGATCGTTGCTGCGTGACTTTGGGGCACTCAGTGATCAGATGTTTTACCGATTCCACTGAATTTCCACAGAACCTACATAGATTGTTCTTAATGTTGCCAGCTCTTTGTCTCCATTGAATCTCTTTTGTTGTATGAGCATTCAGACGCAATCGCAAGAATTGATTAAGATATTTTCTTGATGGAAATTTTTGAAGATATCTAGGTAGACAATCCAAACAGTTTGTTGAAGGACCTAGATCAATTGATGAAGATAGTAGGTTTCTTTGTTCTAAATTCTGGATCCAATTCCACTTACTTAGTCTCTGTTTCGCAATTTGGGGCGTTGATATCAGTGTTTCCCACTTTATATCTGCCGAATCAAGAATCGTTTTTAAACCGCTGGATCAGTTTAGCATAATACTGCAATGTTGCTGTTGGGCCATGTTTGAGAAGATTTGATAGGCTGGAGCTTGAACCTTTAGTGACATCTTACGTAGCATGGCCATCATCGATTTCCAGACAACTATGTTGTGCAGTGATTCAATTCCAAGTTCGTATCTTATGGCGATCATTGGAACTCCCTTTGGCAGCTTAAGAATACGTCTCCAGAAAATCCCTTCAAGGGTTGGCCACAGATGGTAGTCCAGGTTCCAACCAGCCTCTGCTCCAAATGTAATTGAAGGGATCACCTTTTGTGTGTAAAAGGTTAATACTGGTTTTAATGTAAATTTTCCATATTCAGCATGAAGTTTTGCTCCTTGCAATGCGAAGGTCAATGTACGTTGTTTGAGATCACAGATCCAGTCATGTTCTCTAATTGAGGTGTTATACCCAATGCCTAGGTAGCGAATAGTTGGTGTATGTTGGAGTTGTACTTCATTGATATTCCATCTGAAGTTCTTGGTTAATCTTTTAGTGGAATTACCAATCGACATAATCTTGGTTTTCTCTACATTTATTTACAGCGATTTGTCACTTAGGTATTTTTCCAATGCAGATAGAAGTCTCTGCAGGCCAATTGGTGTTTCGTCTATTAGGACAATGTCATCTGCGTATATTGTCCAACTGATATTATTATTACCAATCTTTGGCGGAAAACAAAAATGTGCATTGTGTGCCAGCTTGGCAGTTATCTTTTTTATTTTTAACTCTGACACTGTGCGATCTTGTACCATTTTCTGTGTCGGAGTCCCGGAAGCTGTAAAGAAAATGTTGCACCCAGCAACAAATGGGCTGTGGAAGTCCCCTTTTTCCCCTGATTCTTTGCTCTCCCCCTTTTCCTGGAGACAGTTGCCGAACCTGTTTGGAGGGAGAATCCCTCATTGCTTTCAGAGTCAACTGGGTGGCACTGTTGGGGTTTAAGAATTGGTTGCTCTACGTCAGTCTGCATACTTACCCAGTCTAAGTTGGAGTCTTTTGGGACCCCTTTTTCCTTTGGAAGGGCCCCTCCATCCCTAAAAGAGAAAATTGTCTTCCATTGATGATCCAGGGATTCCTTCCCTTCAAACGGGATGATACGGATTTCCTCCACAAAGTGGGTTTTCTTTGGCTATTGATTTCTCCTACTTAACCTCTGTTCCCTAGGTTCTAGCTTTTCAGGGGTAGGAGATTTGTGTTCATTTTGAGAGGTTTCCAGGGGTTTTCTTCTGGTGGGAAAGGAAGCTCCCTCCAGGGCTTTGCATCTCCCCACCCCATAGGCCCCCTCCTCCTGAACCGGTGGGTTGTCAGGGTTTTCTTCCCATCATTGCTCCAGGGAACCAGTGTCAACCTCCGGAACCTCGGTAGGTTTATCAATGATGTTAACTACCTCCTTGGCTTCCTCCTCACCTGAGTCTTCTGGCGAAGGGTCGTGGCGGAATACCTTTTTTCCAGTCTTCTTCTTTTTTGAGAAGAGGTATGGTCGTCCGCGGTGGGAAGCCACCCTGATTCCCTGCCAAGCAGGGAAGCAAGAGGCTTCCTTCCCGCAGGGACCGGGTAAAGAGGGAAAAAAGCGGATGCTTAAAAAAACCCTCGGAGAACAAAGTCACGATCCTGTAGCTTTTGGTGAGCGAAGTGCAGCAATTCAATAGTCCCGATGTGAGAAACAGAATGGCTGGATCGAGGGTCTTGAGCAGGCGATGGACAGCGAAGCAGGTCCTTGGAAGAATCCAGTAGTGCAAATGAAGGAGAAGGACAAGGGGCACAGAGAGAATCATAAAGTGGCGGAGCGCCAGGGAAGGGAAAGAAACAAAGAAGGCGAACGGCGAAGTGACGCCGACTGGAGATCAATGGGTAGCAAAGTTGAAGCGAGGAAAAACACAAGGGAGCAAGCAACTCGGAAAGAAACAAAGTTGCAACGCACCGAACCCGGAAGTGGGCGGTGCTTAAATAGTGAAGCCGGGAAAATGAAAAGGAAAGACTAGAGCGACAACCTGGGAAAGGAACAGGGAAAAGCAATGGATGACCTAATGGCGCCGCCAACGCCAGGCGT
Organism: Ambystoma mexicanum; assembly: GCF_040938575.1. NCBI lineage: Eukaryota > Metazoa > Chordata > Amphibia > Caudata > Ambystomatidae > Ambystoma > Ambystoma mexicanum. The sequence goes on from NC_090939.1 coordinate 68,400,721, forward strand.
TCCATAGCCTCCACCGGCGACTAGACGCCGGCGGCATGACAGTATGCCCCCTTCCAATGGGATACCTCCCCGGCTTGCCTGGGAAGAGACGGTGAAACCTCTGAACCAGAGACGGGGCATGGACATGGGAGACAGGTTCCCAGGAATCCTCAGAATGGGGGTAACCTTTCCAATGGATGAGGTATTCCAGGCGCCCACCCCGAAAGCGGGAGTCCATTATGGAGGCCACCTCGTACTCTTCCGGGGGTAGAGTAACCGGAGACGGAACAGCCGGTATGGAGCGGTGATAGGGATCAGGCTTAAACTCCCTCAAGAGAGAGGAATGAAAAACAGGGTGTAAGCGGTTCATGTGTTTGGGCAAAGAAAGCCGATAGGCAACAGGGTTGATCCTACGCAGGATGGGAAACGGGCCCAGGAATCTGGGAGACAACTTAGAGGGGTGAAGCCAACGTGGGAGGTATTTAGTGGATAACCACACTTTGGTTCCCTTCTGCCAAGTGGGGGAAGGCAAGCGCTTGGGGTTAGTCTGGTTACAATAGCGCTGACTACTAGCCCGAAGACTATTGATGGCAGTCATATGGGCTTCTTGCAAAGAGAGGAGAAGGGAGTCTACAGAAGGGACCGTAGAAGCGACAGGAGAGAAGGAAGGAGTGAAACTGGGATGATACCCATAAGAACAGTAGAAAGGGCTAAGACCAGTGGCACTGTGAACAGCGTTATTGTAGGCAAACTCTGCAGTCGAGAGTAAACTAACCCAATTGTCCTGCTGGTTGTTGGTGAAGCAACGTAGATATTGCTCAAGAGTAGCGTTTGTCCTTTCTGTTTGTCCATTGGTCTGGGGATGGAAACCAGACGATAGTGCACGCTCAATCCCCAGTCTCTTACAAAGTTCTCTCCAGAAGTGTGACGTATATTGGGATCCTCTGTCTGAGATGATCTTACTGGGGATTCCATGTAAACGGAAGATCTCTCTTGCAAACACGGTTGCCATCTCTGCTGCCGTGGGTAACCCAGCCAAGGGTGTAAAGTGGGCCATTTTAGAAAAACAATCGACCGTGACCATGATACAGGAACATCCCTCTGAAGCGGGCAGTTCTACGATGAAATCTGTGGAGATAATACTCCAGGGTCTCTTCGGTACCTCACTCTGCTGTAGGTAACCAATGGGTCGTTGGGTAGAATGCTTGGATCTACAGCATACGGGGCAAGTGCGGACATACAAGTCCACCTCTTTCGACATATCTGGCCACCAAAAACTCCGCCGAAGAAGTTCCAGAGTGTTCTTCGCCCCTCGGTGACCAGCCACAAGATCGTCGTGACACCATCCTAGTGCGGTGCGTCGAGTCTGGGAATCAGGTAGGTAGAGACGATGTTTCTTGAATCCCAGGCCATCCTGTATGGAAATGTCATCTGAGTGAGGAATGGTATGAGAAATTCCCTCAGATCGTGTGCCTTTACGTACCTTCTCCAAAAAGGCATCTACGGTATATATGAATCTTACGTCGGTTAGCAGTAAACTGGGAAGTTCCCTGTTCGCTACACCGGAACCTGGCCTCCGAGAGAGTGCATCTGCTAGAATATTCTTAGATCCCGGGAGATAGGTCAATAGGAAGTCGTACTGGGAGAAGAAATGGGCCCAACGGGCCTGACGTGAATTGACGCACTCCATACTTTGTAGGACTTTGAGGTTCTTGTGATCCGTCCTTATTTCAAAAGGGTGTGTTCCTCCCTGTAGTAGATGACGCCATTCTTCGCAAGCCGTCTTCATGGCCAAAAGTTCCTTCTCAATAACCGAGTAATGTGATTGACTTTCATTCAAAGTTTTGGAAAGATAGGCTATTGGGTATTCAAGACCAGCATGTTCCTGTAAGAGGACTGCACCTAAGGCAGCTGACGAGGCATCGGTCTCCACAATGAATCTTAATCCTTGGTCGGGTTGCCGAAGGATGGGTGCAGAACAAAATTTCTCCTTTAACAATAAGAAGGCTTGATCAGCGTCTTGAGTCCAGGAAAAGGGTTTGGACGTCTTCTTGAGTAGACTAGTAATAGGGAGAACTGTCTCCGAGAATCCCTGTATGAATTTCCGATAGAAATTCGCAAGCCCAAGGAACCTTTGGATGTCCTTAACAGATTCCGGAGTAGGCCAATGCAAAATAGCTTCGGTCTTAGCTGGATCCATGCGGATGCCTTCCGCAGAAAGAATAAACCCAAGGTAGATCACCTGAGAAACTCCAAAGACACACTTCTCTATATTGGCCTTGAGATGGTGGTCCTTTAGCCTTTTGAGAACTTGAATGAGATGAGTATTATGGACCTGTGCGGTTTTTGAGAATATCAAGATATCATCAAGGTAGATTATGACACTGTGAAAAAGAAGATCAGAGAATGTTCTGTCCATAAAACGTTGAAAGATAGATGGAGCATTAACCAACCCGAACGGCATTACTCGATACTCGTAATGACCGAACGGAGTCCGGAACACAGTCTTCCATTCGTCCCCAGGATGGATGCGTAAAAGATGGTAGGCTCTTCGAAGGTCGATCTTAGTGAAGATCCGTGCTCCCTGCACCGCCTCTAGGATATCCTTCATGAGAGGCATGGGATAACGGTCCCTTACTGTAACTTGATTTAGACCCCGGTAATCAATACACGGTCTTAATTCATCTGTACCTTTTTTCGGAACAAAAAACAAAGATGCCCCCGCAGGCGAATGGGAATGTTGAATGAGACCGTGTTGTAAATTAGAGTCCAGGTAGTCCTTGAGAACTCTCTTCTCCTTGAGCGAAAGAGAAAACATGCGGCCAAACGGAACCACTGCATTGGGAACCAAGGTGATATGGCAATCTTCGGGTCGATGTGGGGGTAGTTCTTGAGGACCTTCTCCCTCAAAGACCTCCGGATAATGAAGACACTCCTTAGGAATATTGTTCACGGATCGAACATCAGTCAGGGCAAGAGGGTCTGGAAGAGTATGGATAGTTGCAGCCAAGGATTGTATTGAGCAAGACTTCTTGCAAAAGCTAGAAGAAAAGGACAGTTGGTTCTTGGTCCAATCAATCGTAGGGTTATGTTTCCGGAGCCAGGAAACCCCCAGGATGACAGGGAAGTGAGCAGCTCGAATCAAGTCGAATTGGATGGTCTCAGTATGATGGAGAATCTTCATGATCATGGGTGCGGTGGCATGAGTGATAGGACCGGAGCTTAGCGGTGTACCATCAACGCCCTCAACCTTTTGATCTTCCTCCTTCTCCAGACGACTGATACCGGTCTTGTCAGCCCAGACGACGTCCATAAAACATCCAGCTGCTCCGCAGTCTAATAGAGCTAGGACCTCGAATGACTGATGTAGGTGGTTCAACTGGACTGCAATGACCATGAGCCGATTGTCTTCGGAGGAGTTGATGGTAGGTGTTATGGACAAAGAGACATAGGGACCAGGATAGCCCCCTCGGTAACTGGTCCCTACTAGTTCCGAGGTATGGCGTTTCCCGACCTGCGGGGAGGTACGTCCGAACAGTCCCTCAGAACATGGGTGTTGGAACCGCAGTACATGCATAGATTGAGGTCTCTACGCCGCTTCCGTTCTTCGGGGGCAAGCGGTCCCCTGGTAGCTCCGATCTGCATAGGCTCGTCTCTTACCGAACCCGAGGGAGCGGGAAAGGACGTTGCCGGGTTAGAGGTAACGGGAAAAACACGTTGTCTCCGCCGCTCAGACCGTCTTTCCGATAACCGAAAGTCAAGTTGGAGTACCGTGGCCCAAAGCTCCGTGAGTGTAGAAGGGCGACTAACCCTAGCAAGTTCATCCTTAAGGTCTTCTCTGAGGCCTCGACGAAAGATTGTGTATTGGGCATTCTCTTGCCAACCCGCATCAGCCGCCACCCTTTTAAATCGGGAAATATAAGACAAAAGGTCCATGCTTCCCTGACGGATATCCAGTAGCTGTTCACTGGCTAATAAGGTAGTCTCTTGTTGTTCAAACGCAAGTTTGAACTGGGCGGTAAATCCAGCATAATCCTGAAGAAGAGGACTGGCACTGGTTACCAAAGGGGCTGCCCAAGCCAGGGCATTCCCGGTCAAATTGGAAATGAGGAACCCTATACGGGCTTGGTCTGAGGCGTAAGACTGAGGTCTAAATGTGAAATAGATCACGCAAGCCTCCATGAATTCCTTAAATTTGTTAGGTGTTCCATCGTATTTGCCACAGGATAGTGGCATGGGAGGGAGATCACTGCGTGACTGCTCAAAGCGGTCCAACCTCTGTCTAATGGTAGTGTTCTCCGTCTTTACTGCCTGTAACTCTTGAGTGAGGTTATGTACAGCAGTTAGCAGTTCTTGCACCTGCTCAGGTGAGGCCATGGTTCTTAACTGTTGGCGTTGCAATCTGTCAACCTCCGGAACCTCGGTAGGTTTATCAATGATGTTAACTACCTCCTTGGCTTCCTCCTCACCTGAGTCTTCTGGCGAAGGGTCGTGGCGGAATACCTTTTTTCCAGTCTTCTTCTTTTTTGAGAAGAGGTATGGTCGTCCGCGGTGGGAAGCCACCCTGATTCCCTGCCAAGCAGGGAAGCAAGAGGCTTCCTTCCCGCAGGGACCGGGTAAAGAGGGAAAAAAGCGGATGCTTAAAAAAACCCTCGGAGAACAAAGTCACGATCCTGTAGCTTTTGGTGAGCGAAGTGCAGCAATTCAATAGTCCCGATGTGAGAAACAGAATGGCTGGATCGAGGGTCTTGAGCAGGCGATGGACAGCGAAGCAGGTCCTTGGAAGAATCCAGTAGTGCAAATGAAGGAGAAGGACAAGGGGCACAGAGAGAATCATAAAGTGGCGGAGCGCCAGGGAAGGGAAAGAAACAAAGAAGGCGAACGGCGAAGTGACGCCGACTGGAGATCAATGGGTAGCAAAGTTGAAGCGAGGAAAAACACAAGGGAGCAAGCAACTCGGAAAGAAACAAAGTTGCAACGCACCGAACCCGGAAGTGGGCGGTGCTTAAATAGTGAAGCCGGGAAAATGAAAAGGAAAGACTAGAGCGACAACCTGGGAAAGGAACAGGGAAAAGCAATGGATGACCTAATGGCGCCGCCAACGCCAGGCGTTCCATAGCCTCCACCGGCGACTAGACGCCGGCGGCATGACAACCAGACCCGGGTGTTGAGCTGTTCTTGGCAGCAATGTCCATTAGAGGGCTCTACTGAGCCCTCAACATGCAACCCAGGTCATGTGTCAAATTTTGGACCTGTGGCTCCAGTTGAGACATCCTTTCTGGTTGCTATGGGGGTCTAGATTCATGTCTTTGCTGCTCTTGGAAAGGGGAGCTGTCCCTTCTCCCAGAGTAGCTTGGGCATTGAGGGTTTCCCTGATAACCCTCCACCCTTGGTCTCCATTCTCCCTGATTTGGGGATCTATTGTCCTGAAAGCGGGGAGAGAGAGGAGGATTGCTCTGGAAATGGGGGTTTGGAGGGTATATTGGAAAGAAGCTTCAGTTAGAGGCTGGAGTATTTCTTCCCCCCCTGAAGGAAGTTCTGAGAGAAGTTTTGAGGGAGGTTTCCTGGGGCAGTACTTACCTGATTTGACCCCCCCCTTTGTGCCGGGGCAGACCATACATACCCCAAGATGGGTCTGTGTGGAGAGTTGGTTGGATACGCTGCCTGGCTTCCAACTGATTTTGTTGGATCAGAGGGTCTCCTCTGCCTCTCATTCTGTGGATTAGTGGGAGGAGTATTTTTAGGCCCCCCCTTTCTAAATCCAAAATGGGGGTATTTTTCACCTCTGTCACCTGTGCAGCAGCAGGGGTGTTTGACGGTTTAGGGTTTTTGGGGTTATTTTTGTTCTCAGATGGCTTTTGGACTTCATAAATCCGGGTGGCCTGTTCTATCACCCAATCCAGGGTACTATGCTTGTGTAAGTCCCTGACCAGTTGAGTCATTATGTATTTTGGGAGTGCATGGAACCGGCTATTTGTGCGCACCCGTCTAGAGGTCTGGGCAAATGGCCGCTTCAGCTCTTGCACAAACACTCTAGGTGCCTGGTCTTCTCTGCACTGCAGGTTGTAGGCCACTTTGCGGGCCTCCTGAGGGTTCCTGTGAGCAGAGAAATACTTTAAGATGGCCACCTTATAGGTGGACTATCTTTGGTGATCTTGATCCTCCAGCCCTGCAAAGAAGCTGGAGTATTCTGGGAAGAATGTCCATTTGACAAACTTCATGAAATTGTGTTAATTTTTTATGCCAAATGACGTCATCATCTGGTCATACTGTTCTAAATGCTCACAGACTCAGTATTTGGCATTCTTGTGATATGGTGTCATGAAGCTCCTGATGGCTTTTATTTGGCAAATTGGGTATTTTACAGGACCTCCCTTCTGTTTGCAGCCTTCTTTTTCCACTGCACCCAAGTCCACTGCTACTATTGGTAGTCCACTGCCTGTCCTCTAGGCACTCCCTACCTCTATGAGACTGGGAATCCCCCCCAGAATGACAGGGTCTGGTCTCTTCCCCCCTGTGGTGCTGTGGCCTCTCTGGGTCACTTCCCTTGAGCTCCCCTTTTTGCACAGGCGAGTACTCATCTCCCTCATCCATTCTTCCTGGTATGGTGGAGAATTCACCCCACCTCCCTGAAGGTGTGATGGTTTTTAAAAACTCTTTTGAGGCCTGGACTCTGATTCTTCTCTCTCCGCAAAGCAGACCAGGTGGTCCCTTTGTAACTTGTGTTTCTGCCAGTCTAACTCCCTGATCTTCTCATCATAGGAGCCTTCCTGGTCAGATGTCCATGCTAGGGTATTTCTTAATTTGGGTAGAGATGAATACCCGTCAATGTCTGATAAGGACTGGCCTTCCGGCTCAGTTAAGCTAGGCCTGGTTGAGCCCAACTGCCTCATATTTCCCTGTTCTTGCATGAAGTTAGCAGCACCCTGTGCATATAATGTGGTAACTTGGCTTGAGGTCCCTGGTAAAGAGGGCATCACTCTGTGATCGGAGGGTGCCTTTCCATACTCTAACTGGTCGGGGTGCCTCAAAGCCTATTTGTATCTAGCCATTTCCTTCTCCAGTCTCTCAGATTTGTTCTTCTCAGCCCTTATCTCTTGGTGATATATAGAGGTCTGAGTTTTCAGCTCTGCTAGCAGGGCTTGAGTAGCTTCTATTACTTTCTTTTGTGCCACTGCCTGGTCACTGAGACCCTTGTTCTCCTCACATAGGGACTCATTTTCCTTCTGTGAGGCTTGCATTATCTGGGCATACTCAGACCTCTTCTTTTGCAAGAGACTGATCACCTCACTTTGAGCATTTTTGGCCTGTGTTGCCTGCTCTAGGTCAAACTTTGCTTGCCTCACATGTCCCATTAATTTATCATTTTCTATCCTGATGTCCGTCAGTTCCTGAGAACATAACTCGCTTTTCTCCATGTCCTTCCTTAACTGATACACTTCCTGACACAGGGCACTTTTCTCCTGACACAATTTGCTCTTCTCTTCGCTGAGGTGTTCTCTCTGTCATTTCAGGGCATTCAGATTTTGGCGCTGATGATCGATTTCCGCCTGGGAATTGACCTCCCTAATGATCAACTGACTATTTGCATCTTTCAGTTGCTTAATCTGCGTTTGAAATGCAAAAATGTCCTCTAAACAGGCTCTATTATGCACAACTTGCTCACTTAATTCAGACTACTTTCTGCTCTAAGCAAGAGGGGCCCCCAACCATCATGTTGAAAGGGGCCCACACACATCTTCATCCTGGTCTGAGTAAACCATTGCCGGGCTGAAACATACTTGACCGGATAACAGCTGATCGAGATTACACGATCCATAGAGGTCGTTCATAAAGGCATCCCTATTTACAGATCTACTAAATACCCTCTAGCCACCTCCGCCACCAGCACTTTGGATTCTGGGACTTGCAACTACACTTCATTAGGAGCACGGAGCTACAATTCCCAGCGTGTGAACCCCAAGGACTGGCTGCAGGTGGCTCCCCCGATGACATAGTCAGCTTGTGGGTCTTATAAAGCACTACTAAGTCACCTGTAGCGGGTATCTTGGCGCTGTAGAAAAAAGTGGAAAGAATTTTAGTGTGTGGCCCAGAGCCACAGATTATAGTATTCCAGCGTTGTATTGGAATAAACGGGGGGTTTAATCTCGGTCTTAAAGCCAGGTTATTCTCAACGGTGCAAAGACCAATAGCTAGAGTTTTCCAAATGTGAGGTACTTGAGTGGAGAAGGCGTTCAAGCCCCTCTCTTTAGACCATTATTATAGTTATAATAATTGTTAATTTATAACGCTCTTAATACCAACGAGTGGTTTCTAAGCGTGCAAACAGGTTTTGAACCTATATTGCGATGCGTTGTCTTGCCTCCAAGACAAACGCGTTAACACTTATGCTGTTGCCTGGGAAAGACTTCAAAGACCGAGATCAGAGCATTGATAAGTGTAACCTTCTCAGGTGGACAGCAGAGGGATACAATCAATGTCCATTTCTTCATGAAAGCCGAAAAAAAGAAAAAGAAAGAAGAAGTTGTGAACAGATGTTAGGAGGTGTGGACAGATGTTAGGAGGTGTGGACAGAGCATGTTACAACTCAAGCTCCTGGGCACATAAAATATAGCCTAAGCACCTTTCTACAGAAAATTTAAACTGGACTCCCTCTCCTAGGGTACAAACTTCTTTTTCCCGTGCAGCCACCGTTGCGATGGGCCAGAGGGCGTGTGGCTGACACGGAGGACTTGTGATAGGTGCTCTATGTTTAGGATACAAGGCAGGCCCTGACTGGCCTTTGGTGCAAGGCCTGGCCTCGTAGGGCAGTATGGGTGCAGTGCGCTGAGCAGATGAGTCTTCATGATGCGTAGTGCTGTCACATGGCCCCCGCAGGTCGAAGATCCAGAGGCATAAGGTGGGAGGTGGGCTTGCAGGAGGAAGCGCCCCTCCCGAGGGGATATGGGCAACACTTTTCAGGTGCCTGCCCAGTGGCACCCAGGTGTGCAGGGAGGGACACTTGACCTCCTAGACAATAGGGACCCAGACTACTAGGCACCCGAGCGGGCTGAAAGGTGGCAGGGACAAGTAACAAACACCTGTCAAAGGTGGACCCTGCCCCTGACAGCTACATCAAAGGCCCCCTCCCATCCGGATGGAAGGGAGGACACAGGGCCTTTGCTGTAATAATGGGGGCTACCTACCCTCGGGGCCTTTTGGGGTCTATATCTGACACTGTCCCAACGCGTCCTACTCGACGCTGTGCTCCGCCCTCAGGTGGGCAGAGAGCACACAAGCTACAAAGGAACACCACCAGAGAAACCCACAGAGGTTTCAGAACAGGAATCTCAACAACATTGGGAATAGAAGGAAGCACTGGTGCTACGCGCTCGCTTTGGTAGCAGGACGGCACAGAGCAAACACATGGTTGATGCACAGGTCGGTACACGGACAGTAAGCCCAATTAACATTGCCGCCGTTTGTGGAGCCGCAGGAAAGCAAGTGCCTGTGGCACCAGCGGGAGAAATTGAACAGGGAGGCACCCAGGCAATTGCGTGAGGAGTAATCCCTTCCACACAGCCGCAGAAAGCACGGCAGGGACAGAGAGGCTGGCATGAGCCCAGATTGACAGCACTACGCAGCATAAGGCGCATAGCAGTGCCACAGCCTTGGCTGGGGCTGGGGGGAAGCACATTTTTTAAGTAAATCAGGAATCAGCAAGACACTCCACAGCTAAGAACAAGGGCATAGCGGGGCGGGCAATACCACCACAAAGGACAAAATAAGGTGTCAGAGAAAGCACCTGCGGGCACGGACTATAAAGAAAACGTGGAAAGGGGGCCACTTCGTAAGGCAGAAAAAGCCCAGGCCCGTTGGGGTAACCTTGAAGGGCTTGTGCTGGGGGAGCTAAAGTGGTAACACTCTAGAGAAGAGCCCACAACCATAGGGAACAAGCAACAGCTAGAGCAGGAGCCAAGGATGATGGACACACTTACATTGAAGGAGAAGTTGCTGTTGGAATGGGCAAAGGAGGCAGAAGCTGCCCAGGGCAGGTATGTGGTCAAGAATAAGATGGCCGAAATAGCAGCGGCCAGCGGGGAATCGGATGTGGACAATGAGACAGAAGGAGATGCTGGTGAGGAAGAGGACCAAGCTGAACAAGAAGTGCCGGTGAAGAGAAAAAGGCGCCAAGATGTCCGCAGCACGCCTGCCACAGCAGATGTGAACCCAGGAAGGAAAAGAAAAGAAAAAACAGGTACTGTGCAGAATGACATGGGGCCAATGTTAGAACAATTTTTAAAATGGCATAAAGAAGGGGGCTCTGGGAAAAAGAAGAAAAGGCACAGGGAAGACTCTAGCAGCTCCAGCAGCAAGGGGGAAAGTTCAGGATTGGGGTCTGAAGCTGAGAGCGAATATGACCAAGGCCACCTCAGGGCATGGGTCGGGCCCAGTAGCATTAAGGAAACTCCGGGCCTCAAGATCACCAAGTTTGGAAGGCGCAGCGGGAAAGAAGGTGAAATGAAATGTGAATAAGACTATTGCATGGAATATCAAGCGTAAAATTAAGAAGAAAATATGGAAGAAACAATTTATAGAAATCTTCTCCCTTTTGGAGTATGAAGGATTGGGCTGTGACATTTTAAGGAAGGGCAGAAAAGAAGAAGAGAAAGAGAGAGTGAGGAGGCCAAGAATAGAAAAAATCTTTACAGAAATGGGAATCAGCATTTCAAATATTAGCTACAATAATTTTAGAAAAATGTCCAGAGCAGGGCACAGAGTTGATCGCATACCACCACAGGATTATTCAAATCCATAATACCTTTGGAGGGTGTGGGGAAATCTTGGTTAAATTATGATATTATTATTATTATTATTATTATAGAGGATTCAGAAAATAAATGCAAAAATTCCCAGAGCTGGGGTGGGAGGAAGAGGATCCCAAGCTATACACTGGAAACACAGAGAAAACATTGTGGAAAGTTGGAGTTTGCGATGTGCTTGAGAGGTTAGTGCAGTGGAGTATATTTAGCTCGCAATGGGATGGGGATGCGGAAGGTGACGGAAGAATTAGAACAACACATAGACTGCATTTTAACGGAATATTGGCAACGAACTTGGCGTTGGTGCAACGTGGGGGAACCCAGACGTGGACTCCATGCATTTCAGTGCTGCACTGCCCATGTGCCCCGGACAAAGACAATTGCATATAGGTTGTGTTTGCGTGTCGTCATAATCTGCCCCAATCAACAACCCATTACAATGTAATCCAGCAATAACGGTCAGAAAATGAAACCTTGACTCATTCGTCTATGAACTCGTCTACAGTAAAACGTACATTATATTTGGTATTTCCATACTCTTGGCGTAATGCAGAGTGTCCTCTCAGATGAACGGTTTTCATGAAATGAAATTACAAGTTCCTTTTTCCAGTTTTGAAATGGTGAACGTTATCATTGTTGCGGGTATTACAAACCTCCCGTCATTCACTACAAAATGAATACTCCCTTTCTTCCAAGGACGAACAACAATTGAACCTTCATAGAAATGCCCATGCTAACTTTCCTTTTGGTGATGGAAAGCCACAAATCAAAAACATACTGTAACTGATGCGTCGGTGTGAACAAGCGTCAAGCAATATCAAACGCAGGGACCTTCACTCCCATGGGAGTGATTAGCCCGGCCGAATATCGAGGAATTTTAAATATTTTCAAAAAACAAATTGTTTGCTGGCATCCACCAATGCTGCGTACCGTGAATACTATTTTACTCATCTACAATGATAGTGATTTAGTTATTTTATGACAACAGCTCCAGTTAGTTTCCTTCCATATTGTCACATCTGCGTGTGCCCTATTTTTTCACATAGGAATGTTCTCTGCGGATAACGTGAGACACTGACAAGTCATAAATCCAAGTGCCTCTCCCAGCGCCGCACACACCCAGCCTCCACCACCTCTGTCAGCTCAGTGCATGTCCTGTTCTCATGGAAATGCAGCTATTCATTTTTGCAAGTAGTGAGTATCGATCCTTGACAAACTGTGCTCATCCAAGAATGTGACACCAATGCCTGCTTCAACCTCTGCTGACTTACTCATCCCATCTCCAACCGCTATATGCCAGGCAGCGGTCCCCTGAACCCATGAACCCTATTCCCTTTTAACGCTTCTGGTCACCAGACCCTACCCCCGCACCACCTCAAATTCACCTACCATATACCTTATCTAGAGTGGTCATATATTTTGGTAACACTAACACCTGTCCCTTCAGTGTTTGAAATTCAAAGATTCCAAAGGCCGCAAATCAAAGATCAGCCCTTCTGATAAGGCATCTGAAAGCAACGACCCCTAACATATGCCCCCATAAAAATATAGGTTGGAATGCTACCTATTTCACACCAATAGCACCCTTTCATGCAGTGTTTTGCTTACATTCATTGGTTCTTACATGCCAAGTTTGTTATTTCGCATAGGTCTCATTCCTTAGTGGGAGTCGTATTGGTTCTATGTATTTGGACACGTGCATGCTAAGGCAACTGCAGACCCCGCGGTTGCTTTCATGCTGATATCCATCTGACCCTCCCGTGCCCTGATCAGTGAAGGACCCACAAGAGGTGGCCGAAAGCGGGAATACACAGAGTTACACTGTATGGCATACATCAGGCAATTCTTGCAAAATAAACAATTGACAAAGAAGATACATTTGAAAAGGCAATTTGGACGCTTAATACTTCTTAATAGTTTTAATAGCTTTGAAATTCAAGTTAAATAGATTTCAAGTGATCAAGTACATTGTACAAATATTGTGGAAGATACACACTGTTGGTAATCATTTAAAACGGGAAGTCAACTGTTCAACGAGGTCAACTTTTGGTGGACAGGGCTCGTTAGCAATGTTTTGTGGCAGTGTATGAGTCCTAGGAACAAAATCATGATCGATTCCATGAGTGTGCATGTCCAACACAGTCAAAGTGAGATCTTTCACAAAATCGAATTCCATTTCCTGGTATAATGGCTTGATCACCTATTCTTTGCTTCTTTTTGCAAAGGCCATTGTGTAACGAAGCATCCCAAAATTTCCCACAGTTCTCGATTGTTGTCTCCCGATGTTCTCATTATGTTCTCATTATGCACTAATACCGCTAGTAATATTCGATATTTCATACCGTCTATGCCAAAATGCAACTTCTTGGGCCTGTACTTTAGGCACATATTGTGGAACACCTCCAAATCTCTGGTGTGACAGAATTCTGTGAGTCCCTTAAGGTCTCTTGAAAGAGTTTTATCAAACACAATCTTTTCAAGAGCTTTGTGTGCAGGTGAAGATGGAACCAACCACTTCTTGCGTTACTGTTCTTCTGATAAAGGTCCATGCGCACATTGGTGAAAATGTATGTTTTCTGTCCACGAATGAACGTTGGAACAGTGGTGCATCAATGAGCGCCATTTTTCGAGTAGAATTTCCACAGACCCATCACAAGTTTTGGAGCTCCACGATGGTTGCTGAAAGACTGGGACCACTGTAAAATATTTTCAGAACCCTTTTTTTTACCTGCAGCTGTGATTTTTTTATTGATTGATTTGGCAACTTGCCATACATCAAATTGATGGCGAATGTTTGGAAACTGTTCTCGCATGGCCTAGGCTATGGAAACATGTCTGTCGGTGGCTATGAGGTCTATTTGCATTCCCCTAGATCAGCTAGCCTGAACCGCTTCCCAGAGAATGTCCTTTCGATTGACATTTGTTCAATTTTCCAGGCTTGACTAATAGCAGGGAATAAAAATTCTCTTTGATATTTGTAGTACTGCGTTTTAGCAAGGAACAGAAACTGGACAACTTAATAAAAGTTGAGCCACTGAAAAGTAAAGCTGCTGAACAGAGTAGATTACCAGCTGGCACTTTTCCCAGCATCGGTTGAGCGGACCATGTAAATGTATGATGGAGGTATGCACAGGTGGCTTGGATTTTCAGGTTAGTGCCTTGCACTACACAAGTCACAATCACCAATAGCTCCCGAGCATATTTTCCCCCTCGCTGCATGCACACATTTCAGCATCATTATAATCTCCACCAGGCCACTGTCGAATACAATGTATTTATGCTCCCTTATTAACGAATCGTCCTGCATGATTGTGGATTGTGACTCAACCGTGGTGAACATTTCAGCCAAACTAGACAAACTGAAGTCGAGATCTTTGGCAAGTTCCTCGGACAATTGCGTTGGGTGGACCTTTTTTTGCTGGTGTAGATTGTGTCAAGTGGGCCTCGAGGAATTCCAATGAATCTTCATTATAGTCAGTTTCCTCTTCATCTTGTCAAGTTCTCACATTGTAGCAATGGTCCAACAACACTTTGCTGGCTTTGCGGTCGCATTCAATTCATTTTCTGGCCATTGGATATAAGCATCTCGCGTCTGCTTATTGACTGGACCACGCTGCGCCGCGAATAGTAGTTGCTCCATGGTGAAATCTGTTTGGCAAGCAGCATCTTTGGTTTCATTTGTTGTCTGTGTCTTTATACTTCTTTTCCTTCTGGGCCTCTCGGAGATGGGTTGTAAACAGGCCTGGACTGAGTAAGCGGGATACCGGGAGTTTTCCCAGTAGGCCACGCCTCTCTGACACATGATGGGCCTCTTTTTTGGGGGGATACACAGATGAATATGACTCTCTGAGAGCCATGCTCCTTGTACCTACAGAGGGCAGGCAGGCTGAGACAGTTCATGTGATGTGTACATGTCAGTCTGATTTATACTTGCTAAAGAATTCATTCTCACTGGTGTGCATGAGGGGGACAACCAGTGCGTGCTTTGTTTTACCTGGCCTTGCTCTTGCGCATTGAGGTAATTGGCACCACACGTGCCCTGGTGTGCTGTCCTTTCAAATGCTCAGGTGCGGGCCGTGATCAAGGATCCTCGGCTTGGACTACAATGATGATGAGCATCATGCAAGAAGGACTCTGCACTGCCCTGGCCCTGAAACTGCTACTGCTTCTCACCTAGCTGAGCTCTGCTGCTGCGCTGTGCCATTTTATAAATGCATCATCCCAGGCTCTGGCCCATGACGACGACGACGGCGGCAGTGACCTGCTCCTGTTGGCTGACCTGCCCTGACGTCATTAAACACCCCAAAAGAGATATGTGACATGGCTTCAGGTGCGAGCCTGGCATGAGTCACGATAAAAAAAATAATAATAATGATTCCCTCATTTTATGCAGAAACTGCTTAGACTAGCACCCAGGCTCAGACCAGCAATGCAGATGTTAACCTTTTTCTTGCAACACACTCCCCTCTGACATTCAGAATCACGGAAGGCCCTGTAAAACATTGTGAGTAGGGTCTGGGCATTCACTCCATGCCATACTTATCAGGGAGAGGATCCTACAGAGAAAGGCCCGGAGGGTACGTGTGAGAGAGGGGCGCGACACAAGGTAGACTAGCACACACAGCAAGGAGCTAATGTCGGATATGGAGAGTGAGTGCGACTGTCTGTGAGAGAAATAAATGTGAGAGTATGAAGTGTACAGAAAGGAGCATAAAAGAAAGCTGAGGTCAGGCAAGTGTAGTGAAGTGAGCATGACTGAAAGAGAGCGGGCATTGGGGAATCAAGGTATACATATTAGTATAGTCAATGAATGAATGAATGAAGGTGTAGATGTCTTGATTCCATGCATTTAAAATGACCTTTGTCTTCCAGTTATGTATTTTCAATCCATAATAGTATGTGGCCTTTGTGCTTTTGCCAATTACTGTACTATATTGCAATACGCTAATCTGTAAGCAAATGTATTCTATAATATAATACAGTGTTAATTCAGTATTATACATTGCTCCATTGCCCGGCTCAGTATTCACACATAAACAAAAGGCACACTCATTGAAAACGTTAACACGGATGGAAAGCACACTAGTAAACGGTATTGCAATAACATGTCATAGCCTTCCGTGATTTATTTTACAAATGCTCTTTATTAAGGTGCAATGAGCCAATAAAAGACACACTCTGCATCTTGGCACAGCACTGTTACATGATGGGTTCTCTGTTATTACAGCCTTTAACCACAATAAAAGTGGCAACCATGGCCAAAAGGCAAGTTCCAATAATACCAAACACTGATTAACCCCCCTCACTATTAAAGACAAGGGGGGCGAGTATTATGCATTATTCTTTACTTCTGACAACCACAGCGCAAAGAAAAAACTTTACAAACAAAAAGTTTGATGCACAGAACTGAAAACAAAGTTTAAAGTCAATACAGGGGAACTCCCCAATCCAACAAGCAGGCCAGGTCATGCCCTGTAGATGACCAATGAGCAGGGACCCGCCCCCATATAAGTCCTTTACTCCAATCCCAACTCCTCTTTCTGCAGCTGTCTTGCATCAGACGCCCACCGCAAAGACAAGACGGTGTAGCACGGAGACAGGATCCATACGAAGTTCAAATGATCTCAATCTCGCAGCATCTTGTAACTGTGACTGATTGTTCCTGAACGGATCATCTCACCCCGAAGCTGTAAGAAAAACAAAGGGTGGGTGGGATAATACTTGCCTCCTTGTCTTTAATAGAATGTAAACCCCCTCTCACGTTAGTGAGGGGGATTAATCATTCGATGTCAAGACTTGAGGCTTCATATTATGCAAGTTTAAAGCCCTTGCATCACATTAATCGCAGCATGATCAATACGCTTGTGATAAAATGTGTTTAATGTTGATTCCCTTGACCAATCAGCTGCTTTCAATATTTGCTCAAGGCTACCCCCCAGGAAAGCGGCCTTAGACGCCATAGCGCCTCTAACTGAGTGAGAACCAAAGGAGGAAGTGTCAATCCCTGCTTCCTTCATAAGCCATTTAATCCATCTGTCTAAGTGCCTCTGTCTTCAACTCAAAACATTTTAAGCACTCAATCACACATAACTTAGTATCTTCTGGAAAAACTGGATAAGAGATGGAGGAAATTAAACACTTAGTCCTCCTGGAAACAAAGAAGGTAACCCCCGAGGGGTGAACATTGTGTTGTCCACATCCAATGCGCTAATACCAGAAACCCTCTTAATAGAAACAAGGCATAATAACATGGCCAACTTGGAAAGAGTTGCTGCAAAGACAAATCCTCATTAGTAGGCCAAGAACGAAACAGATCCAATACCATATTAATATCCCATAAAACAGAATACCTAGCTTTAGGTGGAACCTTAATGCATATAGATTTGAGGGACCCGCGCACTAAGAAGTACCTACCCACTGGTTCACCTTTAACCTATACATGTCCCGCTGAAATTGCAGATCTAAACCCATTTATAGTCCTGTAAGCGTTGCCCTCCTTAAACAACTCCGCCAGAAAATTAACCACCACTACTGGAGGGACAGAAGCGGAATCGAAGTGTTGAGCCACCCACCAGTTAACCCAGCGGTTCCATGCTGAAGAGTACCCTGACCTGGTAGAGGCTGCCCAGGAGTCCCTGATGACACAGAGAGAGTCTCATGAAAGTCCCTGGAAGCACCAGGAAGAGCTGAAATCTTCCAAGCCATAAGGGAGAGGTGCCCCTGAAGGACCAGCTCATGAGGGAGACCTGCCGGGTTCGACAGAAGCCCTGGGTGGAGAGGGAGAAGACAAGGAATATCCACCTCCAATTCCAACAGGGCTGGAAACTGCACCTGGGAAGGCCAAAAGGAGGTTACTAACACCAGCGTTGCCGCCTGCCCGCACACCTGAACTAGTACTCCGGCTATCTAGGCAAAGGGAGGGAAGGCATGTGAAAGGGGACACGACCAAACCTGGAGGAAAGCGTTGGTTGCTAGCGCACTGGGATCCAGTCTCTAACTGTAGAACAGGGGAACCTGGCAGTTGATTCTCGAGGCAAAGAGATCCACTTGAATCGGACCCCAAAGAGACAGAAGGATTACCAGCATCGCTTACCGCTGCGGCGTATTATGACCCGGCAACCTGCTATTAGCAGCATCCTAAATAACAGTGCCTCTAATAGCGGCATGGGCGCGTACACGCGCCTCTTCGGGGAGCAAATACCGGCATGCCGGTAATAGGAGGACATCCCAACCCACGCGGACATGCAAATACCGGCATCACGAAGCCAGTAATCACGGGCTGCATGATGCCGGCCATACAGGCATCGCGGACCACAAGCAAACAGCAATCAGGAAACAAGCCAACTGCCACATGTGCACACAATCCCCACAGGTGGAGTCAATGGAGGCTGGACCAGTATGAAATGAGCACACCCACACACCACACCCCTTCCAACACCAAAATGCTACCACTAGCTGTTGCAATCATGGCGCTGGAGGACATGCCAATACTGCTACAACTACAGCAACAACACCACTACAACAACAACTACAGCAGCAACAACAGGCAGCACAGAGGAGACGCAGGAGGAGAAGGAGGGTGAGACAGGCCCAGGAATTACCACCAGCGCAGCCAGCAGTGCCTCGTAGGCAGCCACCAATCCCCCGCACCAGACCCAGCCCATTCAACCTAACCCCTGAGCAGATCCACACCCTGTACCGGTTGGACCGGGACACCATCACCACCATAGTGGACATGATACACAACGATATTGCCAGCCTCATAGAAATACGCACTGCCATCCCCCCGCTACTAAAGGTGGTGTCTGTGCTCCACTTCCTGGCCACAGGCACCTATCAACACACAGTGGGCCAGCTGCATGGCATATCACAACCACTATTTTCACGCATGCTGACCCAAGTGCTGGATGCCCTCCTGAAGCATGCAAGCACCCACATATCCCTACCACGAACTGCCCAGGAGATAGCCGACACCAAAGTAGGCTTCCATGCACTGGCAGGCATGCCCAATTGTGTTGGTGCCCTGGACTGCACCCATGTGGAATTGGTAGTCCCCCATGCCATAGAGGCGGTGTACCGCAATCGCAAGCAATACCACTCCATCAATGTGCAGATGGTACGTGACTCCAGCAAGATCATCACCCATTGCTGCGCCCGATTTCCTGGATCCACACATGATGCCATGGTACTGCGCAACTCCACGCTACCCCGTCACATGGAGCGACATGCTGGACCACGTGCCTGGCTGCTTGGTGAGTTGCACAACTGGCCCATGGCAGTGCTTTGGGGTACTGATGTGTAGGGATGCATAGTCCATCTGGTTGGGAAAGGGGGGGATGCATACTCCACCTGGTTGGGAAAGTGGGGGGATGCATACTCCACCTGGTTGGGAAAGGGGGGGATGCATACTCCACCTTGGTGGCAATTGTCGGTGAATGGAGAATGCATGCAGACCTAAACACTCCAGACCTGAACCTCCCAAACGGAACATGACACATCACTGGCAATAATTAAACAAATAATGCATATTGATGACAACAAGTAAGAGGCACAACCAGGCCACCATGGTGATGGCAAGCAATGTATGACTGTACAGGATGGCAACTGTGCCAATGTGGCTAGTGTGACCATGCATAGTGTAGAGTAAACTGCTTGAATGGGAGGCTTAACATTGTTGCACTACCACAGCATATCTGCCTCAGCATGCATGATTACACCCTGCATCATCTATTGAACGCCATCCAGACTACCACACCTCATAACAGTATAGAATGCATCTAGGTGACTATTCAGCATACGTACAGGGACATGTGCATGTCCACACCTAATAGCAGCCGCCATGACTGTGCTTCCCGAAGGTGGCAGCTCAGAGTGACACACACCTATTTGTGTTTGCTTGCAGGTGATGGAGGATATGCCTTGGGGCCGTGGCTACTTACCCCTGTGCGGATCCCGCAGAACAGCCATGAAGAGGAGTACAATCGTGTGCACACCCGCACCCATGTTGTGATTGAGCAGACCTTTGGCCTGTTGAAGGCGCGTTTCCGCTGCCTAAGCAGGTCTGGTGGGGCACTCCTATATTGGCCTGAGAAGGTGGCAAAGATCACCATGGCCTGTGTCATGCTGCACAACATGTGCGTCCGGAGAAATGTACCACTGCCACCTGACATTGACTTGCATGCCCCGGGAGAGGATGATGAGGATGGAGACAGAGGTGAAGTAGCCCCCCTGCCAGTACTTGATGCACGGGATGGCCATGCTGTACGCCAAGCACTAATTCACGAATACTTCTGAACCACAGGCACTATGATAGACATGTGTCAGTGACACACTGGCTCCATGTGGACATGCACACTTGGATTGTAGGGAGTTGGCCACTGAACACCATCACACATTAAATGGATATGCATAAAATGAACAATGTCCATCCATTGATTTTTTTGGCACACAACTGGTGTATTTTTCCAAACAGTGAAAAATGTGCACACTCCCCCCCAACCCCCAGTGAACTCCCTAACCCACCCTACTAACCCCAATAAACCCCAGTGAACTCCCTAACCAACCCTACTAACCCCAATAAACCCCAGTGAACTCCCTAACCCACCCTACAAACCCCAATAAACCCCAGTGAACTCCCTAACCCACCCTACAAACCCCAAAAAACCCTAGTGAACTCCCTAACCCACCCTACAAACCCCAAATGCCCCCAAATGTACTCCAGGAAGTAGTTCCCTTCACCCACAACCATGTGTCCCACTCCCATTGTCTGAGCACTCTACTTCCTGGCCTTTTTGTTGTCCGGGGTGGCATCTCAGAGTTCCGTGAACTTCTCCGGGTCATCCGCACAGGGCTTGTGGGGA
The DNA here is from genome assembly GCF_040938575.1 of Ambystoma mexicanum. Taxonomy (NCBI): domain Eukaryota; kingdom Metazoa; phylum Chordata; class Amphibia; order Caudata; family Ambystomatidae; genus Ambystoma; species Ambystoma mexicanum. The sequence goes on from NC_090939.1 coordinate 68,421,362, forward strand.
CAGAGGATGCAGGTGTTATACCAGTGGATGTGTCCGAGGAAGGTTCCACGCCTGCTCCAAGGCTTGGCCGCTGCATATGGAGCAGGATGGAGGTTAGGACTTGGATGACTGCCCCCAGACAGTCCCTCCTTAGGACAGCCGATGCATTTACGGCAGCAGTGTTTGCAGCAATGGCTGCTGTGGTCTCCCCAATGGCAGTAGCAATTGTCCTCCTACTGTCCTCCCCATCGGCAATATACTGCTGCATGAGGTCCAGCACTGACTCCTGTCATGCCTCCACCCTCGACAGGCGTGCCTCAAAGGTGTTAGTGGGAGCTGGAGTGGTAGGAGCTGGGGCGGTGGTAGCTGGAGTGGTGGATGGTGCATGCACGGGGCCTACATCCTGTGTGCTGTCCTCCTCGAAGGGGCACACGTCCTAATCATTGAGGTCGGAGTCATGGAGGCAGGGATTGTCACTGCTGTAGGCCTCCATATGGGGCAGGGGTGTGGCCAGGGGGCTTGGGGTGGGTGTAGTAGACACAACTGTGGCACCCTCGGGGTCCACATTGACATCCACAACGTCCGCGATGGTTGGTTGCGCAGGAAGGGACACTCCTCCATCTGTTGTGGGTGTGTGCTGCGGGTTCTGATGTGTGTGAGCCACACTGGCAGCATGTGTTGTCTGCTGGCTTTCCACAGGGTCAGGCACACTGGCTGTGGGTCTGGCCTGTTTATCAGGCTGGGGGGTGGTGGTGGCGGTTGCCCTTTTCCCATGGCGTGATGTCGATGCCCTTGCACTCCGCTCCTGACTGGCATCTTCCTCATCGGAGCCTGGGGGTTAGAAGAGATGCAGTTCATCATTGATGGTGTTACATGCCAGGGGTTAGAGTAGTTCACTACTTGGACAATATTTTCTTCATGGGACCAGAAGGGTCCACCCAGTGCAGCTCTGCCATTAATAAATTCAGCAAAACCATGGCAAGATTAGGGGTCCCGCTGTCGGGAGAGAAAACAGTAGGCCCAACACAGGTCCTGTCATTTTTGGGAATTGAAATTGGTTCCATAAAGGGGGAGTGCCTTATACCCAATTAGAAGGTAGATGACTTACTAGGGGCGATCAGAAAGAATTCTGGCAAAAACAAAGCAACGCTTAAAGAAATCCAGTCACTGGCAGGAAATCTAAATTTTGCAACCAGGATCATGCCACAAGGCCGGGTGTTTCACAGAAGCCTAGAGATGAGAATGAGAGGTAGAACTAAACAACACCATCACATACGGCTGGGCAACACAATACAGAAAGACTTGGCAGTATGAGAAACATTCCTCAACATTTTGAATGGGAAAGTTATATGACGCATGCCCATAAATGACACTGACAGGAGGGTCCTGTTCACTGATGCTTCAGGGGGCAAGGCCTTTGGGATATGCTTTGGCAATAAATGGTGCGCAGGCCACTGGCCTCCCAGCTGGCGAAGGCTGGACCAAAAACATCACATTGCTGGAAATATTTCCCATATGGATAGCACTTTACATATGGGGGGACAATGTGAACAACACAGAGCTAGTCACATGGTCTGACAACATGGCAGTCGTACACGTGCTAAATAAAGGTTCTACATCTGGCAGACTGGTACGAAAGGCATTGAGAGAAATAACAAAACGTACCCTGAAATGCAACACTGTCCCGTTTGCAGTTCCATACTTTCGGGGCGCTAAATCCTCAAGCAGAGGCAGACCTGTCATTGGAATACAGGAAACAGAGCTAATTTGGACTTCACTATTTTTAGTAAAGAAAATTCCAACTACCTAATTTTGTTGGCTTATAATTAGGCCATTTTTTCACTATTTTCAGTCCATGAATCTAGTGTCCACGAGTATTCCCTCTTTTGCAACTAAATTGATAACTGATTTTTATGTTTGCTCTCTCTCTAATACTAAAACGAATTGAAAATTGAACTTTTGTGATTTTTTGTCTTTTTGCTTGACTAACATGTCTAAACTATGAAACCATTTGCATTTGCAGCTATTTGTTCTTCTTTGTTTTATGTTTTTCATTGTTGATAAACCCTTTACACTTAGTCTATTTAAATTTCTCTTTGTGAAATAAACACACATATATTTTTTTACAAACTTGCCCTCATTGTTTTCAGAGAACCTTTTTCAAAAAATGTGTGATACCGATCCCGGTACACCTTTAGAAAGAATGTATGATTAGAATTCATGCAAATTGTGTTTACAGCAATAGGAACTTTCTTGTTATAAAAGGATTTCCAGTCCCTTCCCTCACTGCTTTTGGGACAATTCCCCCGCCTTTTTCTGTATTTTCTTGAGGAAAGGATGGCAGCAGTACCAGGAGAAGCGTGGGCAATCATGGAATAAAACAATTTTGGGCACAGCATCTAAAAAGGAAAGGATCCCCAGGAAAATATCCTGTTCACGACCGCACCCAAGGCAATGGCGTTGCGGGGAATAACTCACGGCATCAAACACCATCAGGTGAGCCTGCTGAGATTTTGGGGGAGCTGGCAAAAAATGACCTGCCTCAAAAAACAGCAAATCTGTACAGCAAATGCCTCAAAGAATTTGGCGGAATAACTAAGGTCACCAACATCTGGGAAATCCAAGAAAATCACGTTAATGATTTCATGGAATGGGCCTTCAGACAGAATAAGAATAAGGCATGGGCATCCCCCCGTTTAGCAGCAGAGGCGTATTACACTACAATGGCGGGAGGTACAGACCCTACAAACGGTGCATTGACAAGATATGCATTGAAGGGGTGGTCCAAACTAGAAGGGGTAAAAAGGGACACTAAGCGCTCCTTGAATTTTGTTAAATTAAAAATCCTAATAGCCTACACAAGGTATGCAGCAATACTTATGAGGCAGTTTTATTAAGTGCAGCCTTTACATTAAACTACTTCGGGCTTTTAGAATTAGTTAAATTGCATCCAAAAATACACATTCAGAGGAGGGTCTAGCAGTGTCTGATATCAACCTGGGAAAAGAAACAATGGCCATAAAACTTCAACAGATCTGAGACTGACCAGAAGGGAAAGGGGAGAATGATTAACCTCTATTTCATAGAGGAGGCAGAATACTGCCCCATTTGCAACACCAGATCCTTTCATGGCAGACGCCCAAGGAAGGGGGGGCAACTGTTGACACACAAAAACAGGTCAGCCCTTAGCAGATTCCAGTTAGGGACAGTACTAAAAAAGGCAATGAGGGCTGTGGGATGGGACCCGGCAGAATTCGGGTCACTCTCCTTCAGGTTTGGCCCAGCAACATGTGCCTGGATGGGTGGCCTACAGGAGAAAGCAATAAAAGGGCTTGGGAGTTGGGAAGTCTGGGGTATATAAAAAATACATTATAAAAGACTTAATCTAACGGAACCACCCTCTTTTTCTGTCACACCTCACCGGGAGACCTCCATTTAAAACAGCATGGATTGTGGGTCAGTCCTTCGTCACAAGGGCCAGCCGATGGCTGGAGGAAACACAGGAGGGCCTGCGCTTTCAGAACATGGTCACTTACTGGTGGGGCAAGCACGGCATGCGCTGGGGTGACCTGCATGACAAATGTGCCAGCCTACTGGGGGTCAGCGTCCCATCGCCCGATTTCCTGATGATTCACCTTGGGGACACTGACCTGGTTGAGTGGGGAAGAAAGTCACTATTAGCAGAAATGAGCACCTCGCTCAGGAGCGTTGCACAATGCTGGAAACAGGTGGAGCGCATGCTGTCTGAAATCCTCCCACAGCAACACTGGTAGCTGCTGAGTCCAACAAAGCAATAGAAATTTCCAGACGAAAGTTGAACAAGGCTTTAGGTCCTTTTTGCACATTCTCAGGCCTCAAATTCATAAAACACGGGATCACATTGAATAATAAAGAACTATTCACCAGCGACGGGGTGCATCTCTCGATAGACGTTATGGGCATTTTTACAAGGGACATCTTTTGGACTTTGGCGGAGAGGGGCTGTACATAATGGTCCATTTTGGGAGGGCCTGAGAGGCCGTGCACCGCCTCAGGGTGGCGGCAGGGATCAGCCTTGAGTTGGTCCTACGCTTCCCAGCACAAAAACACTTCCAGACTTATTCACATGGGCACCAGGTGGAAGGCCCAGAGGCATAAGATGGGAGGTGGGCTTGCAGGAGGTACCCAGGGGATATGGGCAACACTTTTCAGGTACTTGCCCAGTGGCACCCAGGTGTGCAACGTGGGACACTTGACCTCCTAGACAATAGGGACCCAGACTACTGGCCACCCGTGCGAGCTGGAAGGTGGCAGGGACAAGTAACAAACGCCTGTCAAACAGGCGGACCCTGCCCCTGACAGCTACATCAAAGGCCCGCCTACCATCCGGACGAAAGGGAGGACACCGGGCCTTTGATGTAACAATAGGGGCTACCTGCTCTCAGGCCCTTTTGGCGACTATATCTGAGGAGGGCAAGGTAGCCCCTCCATTGCCCCCCTTCCCAGTGGCACTGGCGCTTCGTGCGCCCAAGACTGGCACGTTGCAGCAAAACGGAATTAAAAACCTCCCTCCCTTACATAAGTAGTGATAGGTGTAGGTATCATCAATAATGAATGAGACAATACGACAGTTAACGCTGGGATAAGGGTAAAAATGTAAAACAAGCACCACTAAAAAAGTCTAATCACTGAAAGAAAAGAAAATACTAACGCCCCGCAAGAGGCTACATAAAAAAGGTAAAATATGACGGTTAAAATGAAGGAAGAAAATGGAGAATTAAATAAGGCTACATCTAATTAAGGATTTAATATTGGTAAAGGTTCAAATGCCTTTGCACGCTAAAGCCTCGCAAAGAGACAACATAAAAAGGAAACACACTGTACAAAAAGAAGGAAGCCGGCGGCTAACCAAGGAAGGCGAAATATCACTAAAACACAGCGTCAGCATGGATCCAAGATAAACACAGAGAAGACCTAATGCCTGCCTGAAGGCAATGGGTAAAAGGAAATAAGTCACATAAAAGAAGGAAACAAGTGGCGGAAATGAAACCGGACACGGCTCAACGCCGGGTCATTACGAAGTCACAAGCCTTGGTATGAAGGGCGGCAGGGATCAGCCTTGGGTTGACCCTACGGTGGAGTAGGGTCCCTGCTCACCTGATTCCCATGTTTCCCAGAATGGTTTTGTTTTATCATTATGTTTGGTTGGTTTTCTTTGCACATAGCTCTTTACCCAATAAAGCTTGTGGCCAATGTTGTTCCACCTTACCTGGCTGTTTGGTCTCATGATCCTGGTACGGGTGCAAGGGGGTATGTTGCAGTTATTGTATTATTCCATCTTGTCACTTGCCTGCACTGCTTCCCTGCACTAAAACACTTCCAGGCTTATTCAGTAATGCACAATGCCACGTGTTCGCGAAAAGACAAAGCCAGACAGCACTACTCGGTTTTAAAAACCGTTCAATCTGGTCAGATAGTTTAGTCAGTTAAGCCCTTGCTGCACCCACAGGTCCAGGGTCAATAAATTGAGCGCCACTGGGAAATTGCAACATGTGTTGCAACAGTAAATGCAGTAGTCTAAGCGCTACACACAAAAGAAACAGGTAACAATAATATATGTGCCCGTGTGAAACACTGAATTGTTGAAAAATGAGAGGGGGGTGGGTGGTTAATCCCCTCTGACAGCTTTAGGGCTAAGAACTCCTCAAAACGATCAACAACATACATGCCAACAAGACGCTTTCATTAAGGAGACCCTCTCGCAGTCTTTTCATTTCTATTCTGGGACATTTAGCTATTCTCCCAACCCCCTTATAAAGACTACAAATCCCAAAATGCAAAGAAAACCCTGCACTTCAGATCTCCTCCCAAGTGGCCTAGTGTGTGCGATTTATGACATACGCGTAACCAAAAAGCTCACAACTATCCCGTGGCCATGCGTGGGAAGGCCAGGTGGTCGCGTTTCTGTATGGAAGTCTGCGACTTGTAGTTTCCCTACATTTAAAAAAAAGAAACAAAAACTACACGTCCCATAATCCAAAGGGGAAAAACAGGACTGGGTGGCCTTCTCACACATGGCCACGAAAAAATTGAGTCCTCTGCAATTGCAGTAGAAAGGTTACAAAAAAAAACACACACACAACAGTATCTTCTCTGTGAGTCAAATACTCTATGTCCAGGGACAGTATTACCTCGAAACTTTGCACTTAACACTAGGGCAAAACTGCCCTAGCGTACCACATAATATTCTTAGTACATTAGTGTTACATTAGGAGCCACGTGCGTGCAGGGTAGGAATTGGGCCTGAACAAGACGGAGCTGCCCTCTTGCAAAAACTGTCTTGCGGGAACACCGTTCTGTTGAAGAGGGACAGAGGAATGTGGCCCTCGCCGCTTTGGTCCCTTCCTCATCCTGCGATGCAGAAATGACAGGAGTGCATCGTTCCTGTACCCCTCCTCTTCCTCTCCATCCCCATTGTACTGCAGATTTGAGAAGCGCTATTCAGACAACCATTCAGACCCTATCCTGATGGCGCCTTCGAGGAGATAAACTTGCAGACGATGGAGCAAGTGGACTGACTGTGACCATGCAGAGAGCCGATGATGTCACGACTGTGGCCAAGACGTAGCTGCGTTAGACAAAGCATATATGCATCCCTGCACGAAGCTACACAGACACTCAGATTAAGCTTCTCTTAGATACCAAGGTCATGCGTAATGGCCCACTTGGAGGGCATACCGTCTTTGCTATGCAGTAATGCAAGAGGCACAAGAATAAGATCCGAAACTTGCTTAACGCAGAATGCAGTTAACATAGGTAGCCATGAAAATCAAAATGGAAGATGCAGCCACATTGAAATGAATGGAAGGCACAGAGAAGGGTTGAGAATGCAAGTAGAGGCCTGCCTCGTTGATTTAGCAGGGAAACGCAGACCAGGCGGGTCATGCAGCCGGCGTACGTGTTCCAGCTATCAAGGGAGAGAGTTTCACATCGACACTCAAGAATACAAAGGAAGATATTAGAAACGGTTTTGTTACGTTAGACACCAGCACGCCTAAATGCTAGAAAATCCTAGCAAACCTGGAGCAGGAAAATCAAGCAAAAGTGGTCTCAACACGCGCGATGTGGGACTGTGGGCCAAACCTCTTCATTCGAGCCAGAGACCTTTATTCCCACCCAGCTCAGGACAAACTATACAAAATGATAACAGGATGAAAGCTAAATGGGCTAAGCTCAAGGCCTAAAGGATCGGAGATGGCAACCTTATTGGTACAGACAGCACTTGTGGGGCTGTTCTCATCACCTTGAGTTGTTGCTCATGGGCTGGTAGCTCTCCAATGTACCAAGGCTGAGGAGACGCTCTCTAACCAATCCCTACCCATCTTTTCCGCCAGTTCACACTTTTTTGCAAAGTCCAATTATAATGCACTGTCCTCATATTTAGGAGGTGGCGACACGGGGGCCACCGGATCAAGCATATCCAATCAGAGCACTAACCCCAAATGCATACTGTAAGTAGTTTGCCTCCCTAACCAACCCCAGCCCACCTTTGTTATTTGTAGAATTAGATGATATGTTATCAACTTCACAAACTTCATAAACTTGCTTTTTCTTCATCTCCGAAAACGTCTTTGTAAAAATCTAAAAAGATTATATACAAATAAATATATATATATATGATAGTTTATTTATACCCTGCTTAATACCCAGAGGCTTCTATGCACGAACCCGGGGATCGAACCTGTGTTGCTCCTGGTGTTTTTGCTTGCCCCCTGCGCTAGCCTCCCGTGACGTTGACAACAAGCCTGTAACCAGGTGCTAGAGAATAGTGGAAATCCCGTGACATCTGTTTTCTTGTCCCCCCCGTTTATGAGATCTCTTAATAGACTGTTGTTTTGTCACATTTTGGGACTTTTCCATTTCTTGGGCGTGGGGATGTCTCCTGCATCGGACCGCCTGCCATTAGTAACTGGGGGCGGATCCTCGCCCCTCCACATCATCCTGTAGACACAAGGCCAGCATTTTATTTACACAATGGATAACATCAAACTGGAAGTTTGTGGCAAAGGACCTTTTAGAGATGGTTGCATTAGGCTGCCAGAATCAAGGCAATGACTCAACAGCTAACCATTTTACTGAGATTTTAGCTGGAAACGCAGCTGTTTCCTGAGCTAGTGGGGGCACAAGGAAACGTTCAGCCCGCCACGGAGTGGGAGCTGTAACCCCAGCTATTGAGATGTAGAAGTTGCAAGCTACATCCTCGCCCCTTTATGCTGCAGAGATCTAGGGGGCTACCAGCGCCCAGGCTTGAACCGCAAAAGAAAACACGTTTTTAAAAGGTTTACTTATGCTTCCCATGAGTTCCCCCAATGCACTGAGCCATATGGAGAGAGCTTTTTGCGGCCAATAATGGCATGTGCAAGTTGAAAAACCTTTGCTCTGCTGTATTCGGGTCGGCAGTTACCCGGGCCTTTCATAGCATAGAGCGGTTTTTAGGCACATTCTATCAGTGGAAAGAGGCCTGTGAAGAGGATAGAACAGGGGGAACGCGCTGCTCTTGGACGCAAGACCTTGCACAGCAGCAGAAGTTCGAATCCCAGATCTGGGCTTAGAAACCAAACTCGCGTAGAAAAAAATATATATATCTATATACATATTAAATAAATAAAGCCGAGTCCTCCCTTGTGTCACGCTTGACTTTGGCAAAATCCGTCGGAGAACATAAAAAATCTGCTATGCTGTCATCACGGAGAAGTATGGCGTATGCTTGGATTGGGTTCTGGTAGGTTGTACCTGAATAAACAAGAGTTTGGGGTTGAAGAGTCCTTAGACGTATTGTTCTGGGAGCTGTCGGACGATATTTGTCCATGCTACAAAATTGTGATTTTGATGAATCATAAATATTGTTGCTCTTTTATTCTGTAATGCAGCTGTTTCATTAATTGTATATTAATGACCTGCCGTGTTAATTGTATTGTGTGTGTGCTTTTATGGTTTCATGCCGAGTGAAGCGAAACGAAAACAGTGTGTTTCACACAGAGAATGACACACAAAGAGCGAGACACACACACAAAATGAGACCAATGGGACTGGAGAAGGACGCGCAGTGTGAGATTAACTGAAATGGGCCAACGAGCCCCTGCCGAGCTGCAGCATGAGAGCAATTTTAACACCCTCCCAGGTTGAGCCCCGGCCCACTTAAAGCCTATATTGGTGAGAACCTGCACCCCCCCCCCCATCCATTTCGGACAGCTCCGATATAGTTTTACCCATTGTTTAAACATAAACGCTCTGGCTTCCCAAGTGAGAAAGTTGACCGGCTCTTGCTGTAGGGTCCCTTCCCCATCGCCTCACAATGAGGGGGGTGGAGGTGGTGCGGGTTTTCACCAATCTAGGCTCTAAGTGGGCTATTCAGCCTCTTGTGCTCAGAGAAAGGGAGGGGGGGCAAACGACAATTTTGAGGCTGGCTCCTCAAAACCTGGCTCTTCTCTGCATAACTACAACACTGACGCACACGAATGGACAAGAAACAGCAGTCTCGTCCATTACAAAGCAAGGGAAGGGTGAGGTGAGAAAATCACCTCACCCTTCCACAAAGCAGCACAGCTCAACAGAAACACAAACTTTTTGTCGACCCTGAACGGGGACCCAAACAGTCAGGAGGTTCACTGTTAACTCAGTGCCCTCCACTTTTCCTCCTTTTCCACAAAACCCTCCCACCCTAGAAAAGAAGGGAGAAGAACAAAGGAAGAGAGGAACAGGGCACTGCACAGTGACCACAACAAGCCGTGGGACAAGAAAGGCGGCACGGGCGAGAGGGGGTTACCTATTGACCCGGTGCCCAAAAGTATGATATCAGGTGAATATGTGATTATTGTTATTGTTTTCATAACCATATCTGTGACAATAAAATCACTACAGCCTTTTATTGCCAACACTTGCACACTGTGTGGTCCAGCTCTTCTTTTCCAGGGAGGGTGGGTCGGATGTGGAACTTGCATGCATATGGGTCCAGCAGTTATGGCCACACCACTAAACAAAGATGAATAAAGATACCGATCTCAGTCGCCACCAAAAATCGAACACGAACAGAACCGTAGGAACGGACCCCACGACAAACCTTAAGACCTTATGAGAAATAGCCAGAAAGGAGGACACTAAAGACTGAACACATACACCGTCCAACCGAAAACACTGAAACGACTCATCCACAGCCTCCCAGCCTGTACCACATCCAAAGCTCCAGCAAGCTCTGGTCTGATGTCTGTCTGACACATTCGCATAGTCAGTATGATCAGAGGAGACCGCAACCCCTGCTCCAACACCAAGGACGAGAATAGACACTCAACCCACTGTCCTTAGTTCATTAGAATTACAACCCCATACAGAGTTCATTAGAATGGAACAGGGAGCATGCCGCAATAAAAAAAACCTTAATTTCTGTCAGGTGTAGGCCCCATCTCCCTATGTTATGTTATGTTAGCGGTACTTGTATAGCGCACCGTCACCAACGGAATGGGTCCCCAGGTGCTCTGGCGGATCTGTAAACAGGAAGGGTGGGGTAGGGTTAGACGGGAGGAGGGGAGAAGGAGAGTGGGAGAGGTGGTGTGCTGTTGGCAGCTTCAGCTCGGTATACACCGAGTGCTGGGCTTTGGTGCTAGTATCGGATTGGATGAAGGCCTTGAGTGCTGTGGGTGAAGTTTATGTGTTGTTGATGCGGTGTGGTAAAGTGTGTGCGGATTGCTGGGAGAGAGATGGTTGTGTGGTTTTGTGTGGGTTTAAGTATGCAGAAGATTGAGGGTTGGGTTAGTGGGGTCTGTATCCTGGTTCAGGTACTTATGATTCCGTTAGAGTTGTATACCTGTGGGTTCGGATGTTGCTAGTTCCTCGTGGGCCGTCTCGATTTGGTGGTGTTGCGCTGATCCAACTGTATCCTATTGAGTTTAGTTTGGATTGGTGGCTGCGTCTATACAGGACGGACCCACTAATCTATCTGTGCTTTAGGGCTGCACAGTGGTCGAAGTGTACGAAAAGAAGTAGTGGGGTCTTCCCCTCTCCCCACAAACACCATCCCTGCGCCCCCTTCCAAACACAATGGAAACCCCCAGGGGCATTGCTAGGGGGGGGAGAAGAGGGCTATAGCCCCTGATCTTTTGGTTGTAGCCCCGGATAGAATCCCAGGAGCTACAGCCAAAAGATTAGCTAGCCCCCAGTCCCAACAGTTCCGACATCAGCCTAGCCCCGGGTCTTTTCCAGACCTAGCAACTCCCCTGGAAACCCCCAAACAAACACACCTGCTGTTTATGGGAATGTGCAGTGCAGTGCACTGAAGTGCAAGCTTCAACTTCTTCCTACACTTTTATTTTAAAACTAAACCATTCCAGAACGGTTTCTTTTTAAAATAAAAGTATAGAAACAGTAACACTTAAAAATAAAAAGTATGGGGGCACTGCTCCCGCCCACTTCGACCCGACCTCTGGGGCTGCACTGAACTAACCCGACTCACAAACCTAGCTGTTTCTCACCATACAGGACTCCCGAAATCCAGGCATTAAGCCACACTGTGATGATTAGCTGCTTAAACATATAACCTACTAACAAATAACTCACATTTTCTGCATACTTAACTCACTCACCAAACGAACACAACCACCTCTCGCACTGCAAACCGCACTCACTTCACCACACCTCAACAACACATAAACCGCACTAAAAGCACACGAGGACTGGCATTGCTCATGCACCAAAGCTCAGCACACGGTCGAGATGAAGCTGCCAACAGGACGCCACTCCTCTCACTATCCTACTCCCTCTTCACCCTGCTAACCCACCCCGCCTTCTCCCTTGCGGATCTGCCAGAGCGCCTGGGGACCAACTCTGTTGGTGACGGTGCGCGGTACAAATACCTTTAACATTTAACATTAACATTTAACTCTACCTTTCATTAGTAAGAGACCCATTATCCGGCCAGACGCCGGAGGTCAGCTGAGGATACCTGCACACACCGCTCCAGCCAATGGCTCGCCCGGCCCCACGGTGCTTAATGACTGGCAGCGCTTGGCACGGCATGCACACACGCAGTGAGTGTGGAACCCGGCGTCCTGGACACATGACGCCAGAAGAAAGAGGAAGCTGGAGCTGGTAGTGACCCGATAGTGTCAGAGGACAAGGCAGACACTGGAGGCAAGGAGACTGACTGCCCCCAAGCCTCACGTGCAGGGCACCCACCTGGTTCTCCTCCGAAGCCCTTTTCCCGAACACTCCATCCCGAGGAAGCGCAGCTTCAAAAACCAGCCCTGCCGGAGCCAGCCCTCCGTACTCAGCCTTTCATCCAGGAGGTGTGACGCAGCCGGCTCACATTGGCCCTCTGAGACATCCCATCAGGGAGTGAAGAAATAGGGGATTTCTCAAGTCATCTTCGCGAATTTCGCGGTTTTCTCCCTCCGGCAGAAGGCGAAAGCATTACATCATTTTCAAAACGGAAGTCGCGCGGTTTGACACACAGTGTTTTTTTTTTTATAAAAATAGTAATTACCATGATGAGGCCACCAAAGGAAGTAACACCACGTGTCTTTCGACTAGATGGCATCTCAAACCTGAAGTCATACATAGGCAGCGTCAGAGCCTTTCAACCAGTTTAGGTGAAATGGACCCACACCTCAGGGAACCCCTGAAAACAGCTGGCCCCATGTTGGCAGCATTACTATAAAGCAAAATACTTCTTTAGTTGCATGTTACAGGCTGCCTTTGCTGGCACCCCCTGGCCGCCACCTCCCTCGGGCCGCTCGCGCTATCCAGCAGCTTCTCCTTGCCTTTTTTTTCTAACTTTATTAACATTTCGAAATACATCTTTTCACAGCATTCCAACCTTATGTGGCTGACATCTCACCTGTTTTAATATTGAAATAGTCTGTGCAATTAAACATTATAACTCCTGCAATTAAACTCATAAGGATCCCAATGCATACTGTTTCTTCCAACGACCTCCCCCATCTCCTTAGTTTAATGGCGGGCTCGGATTTGAAGGTGACGAAGGGGAGTGCAGCGAGTGGAGGAGGCACCCCGATAACCGGGGCAGGGGCCTTACTCCTTTTCGCGCTCTTGCCCCTCCCCCCCCATGAAGGGAGGACAGAGGAGGGCGAAAGAGCAGAGGAAAGGGCGCCAAGAGCCCCGGAAAGCCCGCGAAGGGCAACAAAGAAAGAAGGCGTGGCTTGGCGCATAAGTAGAGCGGGCGCCCGGCTTGGGAGCACTTGCAGCTCTTCCAGCAGCCGGGCGCCCGCCAAGAGAGGAGGACTTCGTTTGACTTCGTTGGATTTAGTGGAATCGACTTCGTTGGAATACGCTTTCGTGGTGGCAGAGCGGCGTTCATCGTTGAGGCAGAGCGGGTTCAACGAGTGGACGGCAGCCGGAGGCGGCTGCGACGGAGCGCGAGGGTTCCGAGGCAGGTTTCTGCCGGGACTGCAACTCTTGGCGTAGCCGGCAGGAAAGAAGGTGCGGAAGCAGGCGGGGCCATCCAACGAGCGGAGAAGCAGCAGGGAGCTACACGCTCGTAGCCGGCAGGAAAGAAGGTGCGGAAGCAGGCGGGGCCATCCAACGAGCGGAGAAGCAGCAGGGAGCTACACGCTCGTAGCCGGCAGGACGCGAGGGACGCTGCGGGGAAAAGAGGAGCCTTGCAGCCGAGCGGCTCGTGGAAGCAGAAGCGGGAAGCGGACTTACCCGTTTCGTGCCCGGAGAACCCAGGGTGCAAGCAATAGGAGCTTGCACTTATCAAGGCGGAGGAATGGAGTTCTAAATCCCGCAGTAAGGAGACATTCCGGTAGTACGGCTTTCGGCTGGGAGCATATTTAAACTGTCACGTGCTGGGAGTCCGTTGCACAAGCGATGAGTGCTTGGTCTGGCAAGGCAGGCGACCTGAGTTTTTAAGCCAACAATAGGTGTGTCATTCTGATTTGGGGGGAACGAGCTAAGGCAAGGCAACAGCAAGTGAAAGGACACCAACTTAAACAGAATTTTCGCTGGGCTACAAGGGCTGTGAAGGAAAGCGGACATTGTTTGCAAGGACGGTGCTTAAAGGAAAATGATGCAGAGGCAAGGAAAAAGCCAAGAGGACCAGCAGAAAGAAGACCTGGAGGCATTTTTGATGATGGCAAGAAGAGCAGGGGACAAATATGGCAACGACTGGATGCAGTTAATGGCAGCACAGGTGGGAGCCGAGGTTGCGGGCGCAATCAGAGGGCAGAGTCACCCATCTTGTTCCCTCCTACACCCATCGAGGAGGCATGGGTGGAAGTGCACTCGCAGGAAGGGGGAGAGCTGGACATCGAGGAGCTCGAGGAGGACGAGGAGCCGGTCACCAAAAGGAAAAGGGTGATGACCAAGAAAGCGAGGGACAGCCAGCAGCAAGCGGCGGCAGCACAGAAACGAAAAACCAACCCCAAGGGAAAGGGGAGGGCGCAGGAGGTTGAGGCCATTCCGGCACCTGTCCCTGCTGAGGCTCCAAGACCAGTGGGAGGTCCTCGCAGCACACCTGTAGCCACACCGGCGGTAGCAGCGGAGGTGCCGACCACCTTGGAGATGGTGAAAGGTATGTTCAGGGAATGCATGGAAGCTTGGGTGACGGGTGCAAATTGTCAGTTGCCTGTTAATAAGAATGCTTTGAATATGGTGGGTAAAGGAATACAAGGAGATAATGGGATCACGGAGCAACTTGGCTCGGGGGCGAGTCAGCCAGTGGCAGGCGCAGGACAGCCATTAATGGGAGGGAACCCGGTGCAGATGGCGACGCAGGGGGCAAACACCATCTACACGCCACAAATTGGGGGGACACCTTGGTGGGGGGCACAGGCTCCTTCACAGGTACATGGGCAGGAGCTGCCCAGTAGTAACACAATATACGGGAGGCCCATGCCGGGGTTTGCACCGGCCAGAGTGGCGATCAATGCATTGGCATGGCATATCCCGCTGGCATACAAAGAGCGGGTATGGAGGAAGGAGTTCATGGACATTATGGAATTGTTGGGGATGGTCCCCGCGGGGCAAGGCTTCAGCGAACCCACTGAGAGGGAAAGGGAGAAGAAGGAGAGGGAGAGGCCAAAGATAGAGCTCAATATACATACCTGGTTGAGGGCGTTCAGGGTTTATGCCACGATTATGTTAGAAAAATTCCCACAAGATGGCGTGGCATTGATGGCGTACGAACAGTATATTCACGAGCAATACTTGAAGCATGGGGGGATACATGGAGCAACTACGATAAAGGTTTTAGACTTAAAATGCAGGTATGGCCGGCAATGACATGGGATGAAGTAGACGTGGGGGGTCGCATAGATACGAAAGCGGTCCCAGCCAGGCCGGTAGATGAGAGCGTGGCAAGCGAAAGAACAGCACAGGGCAGGGGCAGGGGGTCCTATTCAAAAGGGAGGGGGTCCTTTCGTGGGAACTCCTCTTGGACCAACCGGCACAGTTACCAAGGGGAGTTGCCAGAATGTTGGTTGTTCGCCGAAGGGAGGTGCACTTATGGTAATGCGTGCAGGTTCAAACACACAAAAACAGCAAGCGCAGGGAGACACAGTCCCACCAGCCGAGAGGGCAAGTCAAGGGGCAGCGCAAAGGGCAAAGAGAAAAGCAAGCATGAGTGAAACACAACTGCCCACGCCAATACGTTTACAGGCCATGATGCCTTTCCTGAATGCATACAGCGAGAAGGGGGATGCAAAACTGTTATGGGAGGGTTTCAGGTGGGGTTTTAAGATTCCCTTCCAGGGGCAGTTAGGAACTAAGGAGGCATGCAATTTGAAATCAGTGCTAGCAATGCCCGAAATATTGGCGCAAAAAGTGGGGAAAGAGGTACAGTTGGGGAGGGTGGCTGGCCCCTTCCGCACTCCTCCACTGGAAAACCTGGTGGTTTCACCATTGGGCTTGGTACCTAAAAAGGATAAGGGGCAGTACAGACTGATCCAACACTTGTCCTTCCCCAAAGGGGAGTCGGTGAACGAAGGCATTGCGGGGGAAGAATGCAGGGTGCATTATGCAACATTTGAAGATGCAGTGGACTTGGTAAAGGCAGCGGGTGTGGGGGCCCTCATGGGGAAGGCGGACATTGAATCAGCTTTCCGGTTGCTACCGATTCACAAGGACAGCCATCATTTGCTGGGGTTCAAGGTGTTGCAGGATTACTTCTACGACAAATGTTTACCGATGGGGTGTGCAATTTCATGTGCGTATTTTGAAAGGTTTAGCAGATTCCTTGAATTTGCAGTAAGGCGAAGAAGCAAGGTTGGGGGGATGGTGCATTACCTTGATGATTTCATGTTTGTTGGGGGCCAAGGGACACATGATTGCAAGAACCTCATGGCGGTATTTCAGGGGTTAATGGAAGAATTTGGTGTACCTCTGGCTGAGGAAAAAACGATGGGTCCGGTAACATCACTTGTGTTTTTGGGGATTGAAATTGATTCTGTAGCAGGGGTGTGCAGGCTTCCGGGAAACAAGGTACTGAGGTTGAAGGAAGTAATTACGGGATTGCTGGGCAAGGAGAAAGCCACTTTGAAAGAACTCCAGTCCTTAGCGGGCAGCTTAAATTTTGCAGGCAAAGTGATCCCTCCAGGTAAAGCATTCGCTAGAAGCATAGAGTTGAAAACAGTGGGCTTGAAGCACGCGGGCCAACACGTGCGCCTAGGGAAAGAGGTTAAGAAAGATCTAGAAATGTGGAATACCTTTCTGGACCATTTTAACGGGGTATTGGTGCGGAAGGAACCCCTGGGTAAGGGAGATGGACCGAACCTGATTACCGATTCATCAGGGGCCCTAGGTTTTGGGGCCATCTTGGGCTCAAGGTGGTGCGGGCAGGCTTGGCCGGCGGAATGGCGGTCCAGGGGGATCGCCAGGGACATCACGGTACTGGAGTTGTTCCCGATAGTGGTGGCATTCAAGCTCTGGCCAGGGCAGATGCAAGACAAGAAGGTGCTAGTTTGGTCGGACAACCTAGCGGTGGTCCAGATTATCAACCAGGGAACGAGCAAGAATGGGAGGGCACTGGGGCTGCTCAGGGAATTGACTAAGTGCTTGCTGCAGCTGAATGCAGAAGTCAGGGTACGTCATATACCCGGGGTTAAGAATGTGGCCGCTGATTCTCTTTCTCGTTTGCAGTGGGGAAGGTTCCGGGAAAACCATCCGGAGGCGAGCGCAAGGATGACACCCTTCCAGTCACAGTGGTGGGGATTGGTTGGGGAGATCTGAGCGCACTGATCGACTCGGCTCTCGCACCAGGCACTATGCGGAGATACAAGGCATGCTGGGAACGATTCAGGGCCTTTCAGAGTAATATACTGCCCGAGAGCGAAAAGGGCTGGCCTGTGCGCGCCTTTGTGGGATGGTCCTGGAGCCAAGGACGGTCCAGGGCATGGGTGGCGTATCACCTGGCGGCGATTGCTCAATTCTACAAATTAAGGGGCATGCCTGATCCCACGAGGGAGCATTACATTGTCATGGCAATGAAAGGTTGGGCCAAACAGGTGTCGGCGAAGCCCGACGAGAGACGGCCCATAGATGTGGGAAAATTGCACAAATTGATCAGGAGCTTGGGGGTGGTGTGCAGGGACGAGTACGAAATAAGATTGTTCGCAGCGGCCTTCTCTCTCGCATTTTTTGGGGCGTTGAGGGTAAGCGAGCTGTTGCCTGCCAACAAGAAGGGTAAAGGTTTGAGTTTCTTGAGGAGCTGTGATTTAAGGGTACAGGGGGAGCAGTTATGCTTATATCTGAGGAGGTCCAAGACCGATCAGATGGGGAAAGGCAGAATGATCACATTGGGGAGGGTGCAGGACAGTCCGGTCTGCCCAGTAGGATGCGTGAGCAGGTACCTGATCCACAGGAGCCACACAGGTGACGAGGCCCCTTTTCTGGTGCACAACGATGGAACAGCGCTAAGCCTGTTTCAGTTCAAAAGGGTGTTGGACAGGACACTGGGGGAGGCGGGGTTCTCAAGTGGGGTTTTTGGGACACACTCCTTTAGGATTGGGGCCGCCACAACTGCGGCTGGGATGGGCCTGGGGGCGGAAACAATCAAACAGATTGGGGGCTGGAAGTCAGGTTGTTTTAAGCGGTATGTCAGGCCTGAGAAAATGCAAGACTAACAGTTCCTCCCTCCTGTCTCCCCGCAGTAGCACCAAGGCGGGGAAGGCGGCGGTCCGCCTGGGTGGTGGGTCATTCGTTTGTGTCAAGGGCCAAGGGAAGCTGGTCAGCCAAGCAGGAGGTGCTGACCGCCGGGGAGTACCGGGTGCAGTGGCACGGAGTGCCGGGCATGAAATGGGCACAGCTGCGAGGGCACATACGCAGTCTCCTGAGGCGCCATCGGAGGCCTGACGTATTGGTGGTACACCTCGGCGGCAATGATTTGGCCGAGCTGGGGAGGGGGATCTTACTCAGGGAAATGATGTCGTCATTGCAGGAGTTAGCGGCTGAATTGGGGGACACGGAAATCATATGGTCTGAAATCATCTCGAGGCGCGAATGGAGGGGCGCCGAGAGTCAGGCAGCCGTGGAAAACTCAAGGAGGAAGTTGAACTGGGCCATGGCTAAATTCTGCAAAGGGAGAGGCCTCCAACACATCAGACACGGTTTGATCAATCTAAAAAACACGGAGTACTACTTGAAGGACGGTGTGCATTTGTCAGAGCAGGGAATGGATCTGTTTTTCTGGAACATCTGCACAAAACTACTGGAGTTATAAGCTAGGAAAGGGGGGAGCCACGGTGGGCGATAACCCACCTGTGGCGTGGCGGGTTGTGGCAACCTAGGAGAAGACTAAGACTCCGAATGAGCCATTGCTAAACCGGAAGGGGCTTCGCCCATTCTAGACAGCGCCTCCTGGGAGCCTAAACAGCGGGGGTGTCTGGCGGTAGCAATTGGGGCTCAACTTCCCCCCAACAAACGGCGCTCTGCCAGTCCGCAAAGACCTGCAGGGGCAGGCGGTTTCTCAGACTCGAAGGCCTTGGGGGAGTTATGCCTGCAATCAGTATGGAGGTAAAGGGGGAAGCAGGACGAGGAGCAGTCGCCACACCTATTGGATCAAAAGTTTAATACCTGTTTGCAGTGGTTTTTGTATATGTAAAAAAATAAATCTGCGGCCTTGTTATGCCAACCAAAGGAAATGTCTCATGCAGCACCTTACTGGAGGGGAAACGAAAGGGGCTGATAAAATGAGTAATGTTGGAAACAAACGGCATAACTATTGGACAAATGCCCAGGTTATGAAGGTGACGAAGGGGAGTGCAGCGAGTGGAGGAGGCACCCCGATAACCGGGGCAGGGGCCTTACTCCTTTTCGCGCTCTTGCTCCCCCCCCCCCATGAAGGGAGGACAGAGGAGGG
This sequence comes from Ambystoma mexicanum, assembly GCF_040938575.1. Taxonomy (NCBI): domain Eukaryota; kingdom Metazoa; phylum Chordata; class Amphibia; order Caudata; family Ambystomatidae; genus Ambystoma; species Ambystoma mexicanum. The sequence continues at coordinate 68,440,686 of NC_090939.1, forward strand.
CGAAAGAGCAGAGGAAAGGGCGCCAAGAGCCCCGGAAAGCCCGCGAAGGGCAACAAAGAAAGAGGGCGTGGCTTGGCGCATAAGTACAGCGGGCGCCCGGCTTGGGAGCACTTGCAGCTCTTCCAGCAGCCGGGCGCCCGCCAAGAGAGGAGGACTTCGTTTTCCACCCTCCCACCCTACAGCTATGGCAGAGCCTGGACGTCGTTGTCGCAGGATGGACAGGCGGGTTGTGGCAACCTAGGAGAAGACTAAGACTCCGAATGAGCCATTGCTAAACCGGAAGGGGCTTCGCCCATTCTAGACAGCACCTCCTGGGAGCCTAAACGGCGGGGGTGTCTGGCGGTAGCAATTGGGGCTCAACTTCCCCCCAACAAACGGCGCTCTCCCAGTCCGCAAAGACCTGCAGGGGCAGGCGGTTTCTCAGACTCGAAGGCCTTGGGGGAGTTATGCCTGCAATCAGTATGGAGGTAAAGGGGGAAGCAGGACGAGGAGCAGTCGCCACACCTATTGGATCAAAAGTTTAATACCTGTTTGCAGTGGTTTTTGTATATGTAAAAAAATAAATCTGCGGCCTTGTTATGCCAACCAAAGGAAATGTCTCATGCAGCACCTTACTGGAGGGGAAACGAAAGGGGCTGATAAAATGAGTAATGTTGGAAACAAACGGCATAACTATTGGACAAATGCCCAGGTTATCCCCCTAGCCTGGGTTTACACCATCTGGAGGCTGAAGGCAGTTTGGATCTCAGTCTGCGATTCGGGGCGCAGCACTCCTGTGAGTCCTCTGGAGAACAGTCTAGCGACCAAAAAGAGGGATCCTCAGAAACGGGGGGTCCCTCATAATTTCTGTGATGGCTGACCAAATCTCCATCAAAGTCCTCTCAAGAAATCTGGTTTGGAGGCGGGGCCCTGCCGGGGCTCACTTATGTCCCCTGGCAGCCGCAGCCGCTAGAGGACACAGATTTTTTTCTAAAGCCCCCTCTCATGTGCAAGAGCTTCAGGCTTCAGAAAAAAATGCCTTTTCTCCATAATGGTGGCGCCGGCACCTGCAGTGCATCTCTTTAATCAAGAGATGCCTGTGGCCCGGCTCCATCATTATAGAAGAAAACGTGAGGCCGCTGGAAACCGAGGCCTTTTTTTTTTAAAGCCTGAAGCTCCCACTCATTCTCGGGAGCTTCAGGCTTTGGGGAAAAGGACTTAGCTTCCTGCTGCCTCACCATTTCATAGGGCAGCAGCACCATTAAAGGAATGGTTCGGTCAGAAATATTGTTGTCCCTATGGTTCGGCCATGTGCTTTTAATCTTAATTCGATCAATCGTACAAACATTTCATATGCATTTTACCCGAGTTTTCGTCTCATGAACACAAGCAAAATCAGGCAGCAGGGCGCAGCCATCTTGTGATAATCTTATCACTTGCTGCATCGCCCTGGGTGACCTGCGTTTGCGGCACTAAATCATATCCTTCGCCCCTGAGCCTGACATCACCAAATCATTTATATTCTCCGCCTCTCTCTGTGACGTTGCTGGGCAGCGTGGCCAAACGTGCCCAGTCGTCACATACTCGACTAGACGCAGAACCCGGAAAACAACACACATCATCTCACAGCGCGGCGCGTCACAATTAGGAATATGAAACTGTACTTTAAGTGGAAACAACAAGACTGTACAATTGGTAAAGTATAGTTATTTCACATTAAATGTGTCATGATGCCTACCCCCGGGCATCCGGATCAAGCCCATCAGCCCCGAGAGCAGGCATCCAGACATTTACAAAAACCCCAGCAGCCCCAGCTAGGGGCTGTCTGGGTTCGGTCCTGGCGCCGTAGGCACCAGGCTCATAATAAAAATCAGTCCTGGCGCCATAGGCACCAGGCTCATAGACATTACTTACCTCATGCAGACCATGCTGCAAATAAATCCAAGCCAACGTGAGGCCTGGATGGGACTATTTTACTACAGGGACTATTTTGTACTCGGGGTGGTCCTGGGGAACTTCTTTCCTGGGACTACTTTGGAGGCTATTTAAACCACGCCCGAACAGCAGCGCATGCTTCGTGTAATTCTGCATCCAGCAGCGTGACTCTCACTGTGCCTGCAGCCTGCATCCAGTCTTCTGCCACGCCCGTGTGCCTGCAGCCTCCATCCAGTCTTCTGCCACACCCTCCTCGAAACCGGAGCTCCTAGAATAAAGAGGAAGAAAAGGACAAGGTTAGAAAACAAACTTATTTCAAATTCCTCACCTGATTCCGGATCCATTTAATCTCCCAACCTGGAAAGTACATCAGTCCTGCACGCGTCGCTTCGCCAGCTCCAGCACAGCGCCATACTCACCAGTTCTCACAGCATCTTTCGATCCGGCACTGTCTCCATCATTTCTTCGCCGTACTCTGGCACTAGGGGCACAAGAATAACAAGGTGAGCCAAGGTAATCAACAAATACCTCTTACCACCATAGACTTATCTGATTTACCACCGGCGGTATTATTCTCCATATCTTCATATGCCGCATCTGTAAAGAGGGAGAAAAACAACACGTTAACACATGCAATATTTACCGGACAGCGTTGGGTAACACAGACTCTTACCTGAACGCCAGCAGCAGCTACGAGACCTTCTTCTCACAAACTCAGTTGCAATTTAAGGAAGGAAGGGGACAAGAGTGAACATCAGGCACATTGAACTCTTTGAACTTGATACTTACCAATCCCGCCTGGGACTTCAGAGTCAATGCTTACCGGAACTCTCCCAACGCCTTCAAACCAGTAAAGTAACTGGTATCTACGTGCCCCTGCAAGACACGCAGGATGGAGAGCTCATCTTTTACAAACATAAGGTGAGGTTACTAAGGGGATATCGGAGGTGATTAGTGGGGGAGAGTGAGAACAGTTGGGAGGCCATCACTAAAACCCACAGGTGGCTAATTCCTGTCTCCACTTGCAGGAAAATACTTCTTCGGGTCCAGCAGATAAGACTAGGCGGGCCAGTCCAGACAGTCATCTCTGCAACTACGCATCACGTTGACCGAGACCGCAGCTCTCCGGGTCCGATCGACACCCCTGTGGGGTCCAGGTGAGCGTAACAGAACACAAAGCCTTTCTAGAAAATACCCACCCGGGTGTTATGCAAACCTCGGAAACCGACCAACTGGCCCAATTATTGGGGGAATTTAGGGCGGAAGTACATGCCGCTCGCCAAGAGACTAATGCCGTCAGGAGAGAACTGATTGTCTCAAAGGAGCGCATTGATGATCTGGCTAGGCAACTACTGCAAAACCAAGCTGGGCAAACGCCCCTACCTGGATATGGGGGAAACCCACCCCCCGTTTCATCAAGCAATCCTGTGCAAGTGGTTTTACCAGGAAATATTCCGTTAGCTCCACCCGAACGCTTTGCTGGGGACCCCAAAAGGTTTGCCGTGTTTATGAACCAATGCCGCTTGCACTTTTTATGCAGACCGGGAGCCTTTCCAAATGACCAAGCCAAAGTAGCCTTTGTATTGTCATATCTTAGTGGCAGCGCAGCGGATTGGTCCATTCCGTTAGTCAAACAGGATGATCCTCTTCTCCGGGATTTTCAGGGTTTTCAAAGGAGCATGGAAAAACTATTCACCAGACACTCACAGGGTCAAGCCCTGGACAACAAACTTTTATCCTTACGACAGGGTAACCAGGATCTGCTAACCTATATTGCAACCTTCAATAGGTTGGTGGTGGAAACCGGGTGGCCGGTTACATTTACATTTACAATTTACAATTACATTGTTTCATCGTGGACTTCGGGGACAACTCAAAGACGTCTTGGCTCAAGTTGTGAACCCACCTCAGGATTGCACAGAATTTATAGACTTAGTGGTCCAGCTAGACCACCGACTTCAGAACTGAAAGACTGATTGAGCTAAGTTCGAGAATCGGGTATTGGTTAAACCCAACGTTGCCCCCAAAGGAACAGATGCATCTGCACCTCTGCAGATCGGGGGGGTTAAAGGACCCTTAACTCAAAAGGAAAGAGAAAGAAGACGACAGATGCAGTTGTGTCTGTACTGTGGAACCTCAGGACATTTTCTACGGGATTGCCATTAAAAACCACCCAAGAAGGTGGTAGGAGTTGCTGATAAAAGCCACATAGAGCCTGATTCGGGAAACAACCATGCCCGACAAGCGTAGAGGTCTGCTTGCCGAGCTTAAAGAAGGACACTCAGACTTTGCATCTGATCATCCCAATGGTCCTACTTGATCCCAGGCAGCCATCACGTATGCACGCAGTAAGGGCATACATAGATAGCGGGGCCATAGGAAACTATATGGACCACAAATTGGTGTCAAGGATGAATCTACCTCTTTGCAAAAAGACCACTCCGGATGTCATCACCACAGTTGTTGGAACTGAGATTGCCTCGGGCCTGTAACTCATTCCACTACAGAGATGACACTGTTGAGTCAAGATGGGCATCAAGAGACTATTGTGTTTGATCTAATCAAAGCCCCACAGTTCCAGATAATACTGGGGATGCCATGGTTGGAAACACATAATCCTTGTATAGAATGGCGAGAGAAGAGAATAACCTTCCCGGATTGTGCACACACCTGTTACCCGGAGAAAACTTTGAACAAAGGCCTGGCTACAGTCGTTAACCCAATCGTGCAGTTACCTCAGGAAAACCATGAATTTCAGGATGTTTTTCAAAAAGAACAGGCCAATACATTACCTCCTCACAGATCATACGATTGTCAAATCGACCTCCTACCCGGTGCACAACCCCCATGCAGTAGAATATACGCCCTCACGGAACCTGAACATCTTCACCTATGGCAATACTTGGACCAATACCTTGCAAATGGCTTTATTCGTCCTTCCAAGTCTCCTGCATCCTCAGCTTTATTCTTTGTGCCAAAAAAGGAAGGTGACCTTAGAACGTGCATAGATTACCGCGCATTAAATCAGATTACGGTAAAAAAACGATACCCATTGCCTCTGATCCCCGAATTACTAGTCCAAGTAAAGGATGCTTGTATCTACACTAAGTTAGATCTCCGAGGGGCATATCATCTGGTACGTGTCAAGAAAGGCGACGAATGGAAGACTGCCTTTCGCACCAAGCACGGATTATTCAAATATCAGGTGATGCCCTTCGGGTTGTGCAATGCACCAGCAGCCTTCCAGTATTTTATGAACAATGTCCTTCGTGAACTCATTGACGTCTGTGTCGTCGTATACATAGATGATATTCTAGTGTACTCCTCCTCAGAATCAGACCATGTTAAGCACGTGTGTGCAGTCCTTGAGAAACTACGCCAGCACAAGTTACATGCAAAATTGGAAAAATGTGTTTTTCATGCTACGGAAGTTGAATTTCATGGATTTATCCTGACTCCAAAGGGAGTCAGAATGGACTCTCGAAAGGTGGACGCAATTCTCAAGTGGCCATCACCCAGTTCAGTCAAAGGGGTACAAAGCATGCTCGGATTTGGTAATTTCTACCGCAGATTAATTCTGGACTTCTCCCATGTTGTACACCCCATCACAGCACTTTTGCGAAAAAACAAACGCTTCTTGTGGACCGAAGAGGCTGAAAAGGCCTTCCAAGAGCTGAAAGCGAAATTCACATCAGCACCTGCCTTAAAGCATCCACGCCCTGAGCTTCCATACATAGTAGAAACTGATGCATCCAGTTTAGCCATGGGAGCTGTCCTGTCCCAGAAGGATCCTGAAACCGGTCAACTTCACCCACCCAGTAGCGTTTTGGTCCAGAAAGTTCTCAGCACCTGAGTTAAACTATGCGATTACCGATAAAGAGCTATTAGCTATCAAATCCGCCTTTAAGGCTTGGCGGCACTACCTTCTTGGTGCCAGGCATACCATTACGGTAATCACTGATCACTGGAACCTGCAGAATTTAAAAACAGCCAAAGCCCAATCATCGCGACAACTTCGATGGGCATTGTTCTTTGCCGAATTCGATTTTGTGATCACTTATCGACCAGGCCGCAAAAATGGCAAAGCAGATGCCTTATCCCGAATAGGGATGGGGGAAGCATATGCAAACCTGGAACCGGTGGCAATAATTCCCGAGCAAAGAATTCTTGGCATAACCACTCTACAGACACTAGAAGATATTCATTCAAAAATCCAACAACTCTTCGATCCAGCAACCCTGCAGGACTGGGTAAAGAAAGGCCCGGACTACTCAGTCGTCAATGACCTACCTTACTATCAAGGACGACTATTTCTACCACACAAGGAAATACAAGAACTAGTCATCTCCAATTACCATGACACCCTGATGGAAGGGCACCCAGGTATCGCAAAAACTGAAGCGAAAATTAAGAGACAGTTCTGGTGGCCCACTTGACAAAAAGACGTAAAGTCATTTGTGATGTCTTGTGGCATTTGCGCCCAAAACAAAAGCCAGAAGAAAAAGCCTGCTGGCCTTTTACAACCTTTGGATATTCCACCTACACCATGGCACACCTTGTCTTTAGACTTTATTACAGATCTACCTCCATGTAATGGATTTAACACCATCCTAGTTATTGTGGATCTTTTTTTCCAAGATGGCCCACTTTATTCCTTTAAAAGGATTACCTTCCGCTTCAATTTTGGCCAAGGAGTTCCTCGAAAACATTGTTCGAATACACAGATTTCCTTCTGTATTGGTCTCTGACCGAGGCAGTCAATTCATTTCACAATTTTGGAAGAAATGTTGTCAATTGGCGCAAATCGCCGTGAGGTTATAACCAGTCACCATCCCCAGACCGATGGTCAGATGGAGAGGACCAACCAGAACCTTGAACAGTACCTACGCTGCATGCTGCACCAGACCGAAAGCAATTGGAAGGATATTTTATGGATTTCCGAATATGCATACAATAACTCAGTACATTCTGGAACCGGACAAAGCCCCTTCTATACCATATACGGACATCACCCTCGAATCAGAACTCGATTCGCCTCAGCACTTAGAAATGCCTGCAGTTAGTTATTTACACTCTACTATTACACAAGCCTTTTAGGAGGCAACAGAACATTTGAAACAAGCGAAAGAGAAATATAAGAAAAATGCTGATCAATAGAGAAGCGATGCTCCATGATATCAGATTGAGGATCAAGTTTGGCTGGCTACAAAACACATACCTCTAAAAGGAACTCAGACCTTTAATCCTAGGTATTTGGGACCTTACACTATTAAGGCCATTATCAACCCGGTGGCCGTCAAGTTGGAATTACCCTCTAATATGCGGATCCATCCTGTCTTTCATGTTTCACTTCTGAAACCAGTTCAACCCGGGACAAGACTTGCCAAACCACATGACCCCATCCTAATAGATGGAGAACCTGAATTCGAGGTGAAGAATATCCTGGACTCTAAGTTGGTTCAATCAAGACTTTTTTATTTAATCGACTGGAAAGGTTACGGACCACAGGAAAGGTCATGGGAGCCTAGTGACCACGTTCATGCACCTCGGTTGGTGAAGAAATTCCATCGGAACTTCCCAGACACACCAGGGCCAAGGGGAAGAACAACTTTAGGAGGGGCCTTGGGGGGGAGTGCTGTCATGATGCCTACCCCCGGGCATCCGGATCAAGCCCATCAGCCCCGGGAGCAGGCATCCAGACATTTACAAAAACCCCAGCAGCTCCAGCTAGGGGCTGTCTGGGTTCGGTCCTGGCGCCGTAGGCACCAGGCTCATAATAAAAATCAGTCCTGGCGCCTTAGGCGCCAGGCTCATAGACATTACTTACCTCATGCAGACCATGCTGCAAATAAATCCAAGCCAACGTGAGGCCTGGATGGGACTATTTTACTACAGGGACTATTTATTACTCGGGTGTGGTCCTGGGGAACTTCTTTCCTGGGACTACTTTGGAGGCTATTTAAACCACGCCCGAACAGCAGCACATGCTTCGTGTTATTCTGCATCCAGCAGCGTGACTCTCACCGTGCCTGCAGCCAGCATCCAGTCTTCTGCCACGCCCGCGTGCCTACAGCCAGCATCCAGTCTTCTGCCACGCCCTCCTCGAATCCAGAGCTCCTAGAATAAAGAGGAAGAAAAGGACAAGGTTAGAAAACAAACTTATTTCAAACTCCTCACCTGATTCCAGATCCATTTCATCTCCCGACCTGGAAAGTACATCATTCCTGCACGCGTCGCTTCGCCAGCTCCAGCACGGCGCCATACTCACCAGTTCTCACAGAATTTTTCGATCCGGCACTGTCTCCATCATTTCTTTGCCGTACTCCGGCACCTAGGGGCACAAGAATAACAAGGTGAGCCAAGGGAATCAACAAATACCTCTTACCACCATAGACTTACCTGATTTACCACCGGCGGCATTATTCTCCATATCTTCATATGCCGCATCTGTAAAGAGGGAGAAAAACAACACGTTAATGCATGCAATAGTTACCAGACAGCATTGGGTAACACAGACTCTTACCTGAACGCCAGCAGCAGCTACGAGACCATCTTCTCACGAACTCAGTTGCAATTTAAGGAAGGAAGGGGACAAGAGTGAACAACGGGCACATTGAACTCTTTGAACTTGATATTTACCAATCCCGCCTGGGACTTCAGAGTCAATGCTTACCGGAACTCTCCCAACACCTTCAAACCAGTGAAGTAACTGGTATCTATGCACCCCTGTAAGACACGCAGGATGGAGAGCTCATCTTTTACAAACATAAGGTGAGGTTACTAAGGGTATATCGGAGGTGATTAGTGGGGGAGAGCGAGAACAGTTGGGAGGCCATCATTAAAACCCACAGGTGGCTAATCCCTGTCTCCACTTGCAGGAAAATACTTCTTCGGGTCCAGCAGATAAGACTAGGCGGGCCAGTCCAGACAGTCATCTCTGCACTACGCATCACGTTGACGGAGACTGCAGCTGTCCGGATCCGATCGACACCCCTGTGGGGTCCAGGTGAGCGTAACAAAATGTTTCGATAACAATCGGCGTGTGACCGAATCAATTAAAATAGAACTTTTTTCTTTGCCGGTACCGCGTACGGACAGATTGGACCTTGTTTGTCATTTAATAAATCCGCAAACGTTTATCGTGAGTCACGCGCTGTTCCTTTTGGGTACACAGGGTGTTCGTTTTGGGTAATAAATCCGCAAATGTTTATCGTGAGTCATGCCCTGTTCCTTTTGGGTACACAGGGTGTTAGTTTTGGATAATAAATCCGCAAATGTTTAACGTGAGTCACACGCTGTTCCTTTTGGGTACGCAGGGTGTTCATTTTGGGTAATCGAAGCACTTCGGTCGCACGGTGAGTTGCAAGGCTGGTGCTTCAGCTTGGCACTAGACCACCGTAAAGGTTGTTATGTTGCTCCTAATTGCCTGTACCGCGTACGGACAGATTGGACCTTGTCTGTCGTCCCAAAATTACAGTCAAGTAGATCTAGCGATTGACATGTAGCTGCAGTTGGCGGTTGAAGAAGCCATCGGTCGGGGTCTGGAATAGATGACAATCGCAGAACGGCACGATGTAACTGTTTGCAAAAGATAAAAATCGAAAAGTGTCTCAGTAGCCGATCTTTATTACAATTATTCATTTCCTTTATTAGCGCACAGGTGACACAATGTGAACCGAGAGAATACAACGTGGAATATCAAAGTACTCTGCTATTTGCTTCCGCGAATAGTGCGAATGAGAAGGTTGAGCTCTAAACGTAATGCGTAAACTGGGGCAATAATTTCGAGGTGCAAAAACAATGTAATGATTTATTAGCGTTGAGCCAGGGAGAAACGATTGGTGGTCTACATGCGTCTCGATGCTAGCCTGCCCCTGTTGCCCGGTAGATAGAAGTACTAGCACTTCATTGCAATATGCCAAACAGAATGAACAAGTACAATGTCACCCATCAGTAACGGTCAGCTATTCTTATTTCGATTAGATCTGGTATGAAATCGTCTAAAGAGAAACTTACATTATATTTGCAATTTCCATTCCCTAGGCGTAATGCAGACCGTGATGCAGAATCCTCCGTTCGTGTCAATGTTTTCTCATAAACCGAACTTACATGTAACTAGATGCAGTTTCAGAATGGGCAACCTAATCATATCATACGTTATTACACCCCCTTTCAATTCAATCCCTTTCGGAATGGACACTGCCTCTCAAGGTCAAAAAACAATAGAACCTTATACTGTGCAAGGGACGCGTGGGGCCTTACCCCACTTACCCCTTAAGCCGAAATTCAAAGCTGGTGACCTTCACTCAAAATGAACATACATTCTTACTTTGCAACATCCTGTGTCAACACATCCATGATAAAATTAATTTTGAAACACGGGCTCAGGAAATAGGGGGCAGCTCGTTGTTTGTGGCACTTCTCAGCTGTAGGTGAAATTTGCCAATAGGGCCACCACTGCTTATTTCATGGCCTCCTACCCCATGGCATGTTTTCACAGTCGGTACTTCTTGCGTGCCTAGAATGTTTTGTAGCCTATGTCTAATCCCTTTTGTAGGTCCAGCAGTTATTCAGCTTTTTGCAGAACTTTATTGCAAGTCAACTGCCAAAACCCAAATATTCTTACACACTGTTACCCATTGTTCATTAACACGAAAAATGAAGGTCTCACAGTATCTCAACTAAACTGTGAAATGTGAAAGCAATCATAATAATTGTAATATATTTTCAAGATAAAGGACTGAGAGGATAGATTTCAAAAGACAAAATGCATACTTTATTTATACAGATTCTAGAACATAAAATGTGCAAAAATAAAAACAGACGGTAATCATTTCAACCGGGATTTGAACGATTTAAGAAGCTCTTCTTTGGGTGCACATGGTACGCTGGCAATGTTTTGTGGCAATGTATGTGCGCTCTGAACAGATTTGTGCGCGATTCCATGAGTATGCATCTCAACGACATTAACATTAACAATGAGATCTTTCACAAAATCGAATTCCATTCGATGGGTGCTTGACCACCCATTGTTTTCTTCTTTTTGTAAAGGCTATATTGTAGCAAAGCATCCCTAAGTTTCCTGCAGTCCTAGATTGTTCCCGGCCCACATTCTCGCTATGCGCTAATACCGCTAGTAAAGTCCTACATTTCATCCCTTGGATGCAAAATGCAATCTCTTTGGCCTGTACTTTAGGCACATATTGTGGAACACCTCCAAATCTCCTGTGTGACAGAATTCTGTGAGTCCCTTCAGATCTCTTGATAGAGATTTATCAAACACAATCTTCTCCAGGGCTTTGTGTGGAGGTGAAGATGGTATCAACCACTTCTTCTTCCGTGCCTGCTCTGGGGACAAAGGGACATGTTCACATTGGTGTAAATGTTGGTTTTCTGTCCAGTGGTGAACGTTGGAACAGTGGTGCATCAGTGAGCGCTTTTTTTCCAGTATAATTTCCACAGACCCATCACATGTTTTGGAGCTCCACCAAAGATGGTTGCTGAAAGACTGGGACAATTGCGAAATACTTTCAAAACCTTTTTTTTTCCCTGCAGCCAAGATTTTTTTATTAATTGATTTGGCAACATGCCATACATCAAATAGATGTTTAATATTTGGATACTGCTCTCTCATTGTCTTGGCTATTGAAACGTGTCAGTCCCCTTGATTGTAGATCTTCCAATGATTTTATAAAACCAAGTTTCTCCATGGCCACCGAGGATTTACATTGGGACACATGCACGACCACCGAACTCACAAGTTTCTGACTTTCCATGTCCTGAAGATGGTAGATGCAGTACTCAGCAGAAAATTTGGGGCTGTCACATTGTCCATCGCCGGCTAGCCTGAACCATTTGTTGGGGAATGTACTTTGAATAGCCAATTGTTCAATTTTCCAAGCTTCACTAATGGCAGGGAATAGATAATCACGTTGGTATTTGTAGTATTGTGTTTTAGAAATGAAATGTAGTCCCACAAACTGAAAGAAACTCGATAACTTTGTGAAACTAGAGCCACTGAAAATTACAGCTGCTGCACACAGTAGATTGCCAGCTGGCAGTTTCCGCAGCATCGGTTGAGCGGACCATGAAAATGCTTTATGTGACTTTTCACAGGTGGCATGTATTTTCAGGTTATTACCTTGTGTTTGACGAGTCACGCTCACCAATGGCTTTCCACATACTTCCCCTCCCACTGAATGCACACAGTTCAGCATCTTTATAATCTCCATCAAGCTGCTGTCGAATACTATGTATTTGGCCTCTTTTATTATACTGTCATCTGGCAACACTGTTGTTTCGGACTGAACCGTTGTGGACATATCAACCAAACCGGACATACTATAGTTGATATCTTTGTCTGTTTCGTCGGTCATTAGTGTTGATGCTTCAGTTTCTGTCATTCCAACATCTGTTACTTGACGATGGATAGGAAAAAACATCAATGTGGACTGTTTTTTGGGGGGCATTTCTTTGGCGGGTGTCGATTGTGTCAAGTAGTCATCGAGTAATGTAAAACTGTCTTCTATAAATTCAATTGCGTCTTTCTCTGGCGGAGCGGGCACATTGTAGCAATGGTCCAAGAACACTTTGCTGGAATCGCCGGTCTTATTAAATTCATTTTGTGTCCATTGGACATAGGCATCTCGAGTGTGAACACGACGAGCCTCAATGAATAGTTCCTCCATGGTGAAAACAGTCTGGCAAGCAGCATCTGTCATTTGTATCGCTGTCTGTGTCTGCATAGTCCGTACTCGATTGGGCAACTACAGGACAGATAGGAAAAGGGAAGTTCAGTCTAAATCCAACATACATTGTTGTACAATTGACATAAAAAAAGCATACAATGAAGGCCTTAGCACAAAACTTTTGCCAACAATAGAAAGTGTCTATAACTAACCTTATTTTTATTTCTTTTCTTTGAAACCTTCTTTACTCTAACATCAGCAAACTGGCGGACCGACTCTGATACACGTTCCTCCGGTTCAATATACGGATCTTGTATACATCCCTACAAAACATAGTATCCATTTAAAATAAGTCATTGGCATTACACAACTAATTAGACTGACTTTCTTTTATTCGATGGTACGGTCAATGCGCATACCTCTGGCTCCGGAGCAACTGTATGGTCTGTTTCCGGAACAACCACAATGGATAATGTAATTGTATCGGACGTTGCAGCATCTCCCTGAAACACAGTACCTGCATTAGTAAGGTCGAAAAGATTGGAAACGGGACAAAGATGACAAAGGTACATATCAACAGTAAAGTGGCAAAGAAACATTGTGAAATGCAATGATAGGTTGCGTTAATATGATCCGATTATCTCGTCCTATTGAGCTATGATGACCAATACCCCTGACACTGGATCTACTATGAGGGGTGTTCGGATTGTAGTGGACGCTTCAGCATCTCCCTGAAACACAGTACTTTCATTAGTGAGGTCAAAAGATTGGAAACAGGACACACAATTTGGAAAGACAACAAAGGTACATATCAACAGTAAAGTGGTAAAGAAACATTGTGTAATGCAATGATAGGTTGCAAAAATGTGATCACATTATCTAGAATTCTATACATAAAACCAGTCTGGAACAGAATAGCTAGGTAAGATTACCTGAATCGCGCTCCAAGTTGTTGATGACTCCAGGCAACACGTGGATGTTGAATCTTGTTCCTTCATATTCGGTGGATAGTAATGGAGTGGTAAAGGGAAAGTATTATTCGATTTAGAAATCCAAACATTACAAAATGGCATGTAAGGAGACTGAATACTAGAAAATTACACTTATTGAAACGCATAATATAGCATAGTTATCCGTCCCCATAAATCATTTTTCTATGTGGGTTCTACAAAACAAGGACTGATGTTTAGCAAAAAAGTCATTATTTCACCAGCGATTCAATCACATAAATATGGAAAGTACTAAAAGTGGCATTTACACCGAAAATACAGGCGTACAGCTAAATCCTGCAGCGTGACTCACCTGTGGCGGCATTTTCACAAGTAAAGCCGGAATAGCATTTGGGAGCAATTTCCGAGTTGCTCTTGGTTGATCCCTCTTTGTGTACAAGGATGTGTCGTACATATCCAGTGAGAAGTGCAGGCTGCAGATGCGGTATCGATGACCCCTCTTGTCCTCCAAGACTTGGTTGACTCTACTTTCAAGGTCTTCCAGTGGATATCCGCAACGTCTGACCCAGTCTCTTATTCGATCAACAGTCTTAGGGAATACATGCATTGTAATGCCTTCGGATTTGTCATGGGTCTTCGAAGGGCAACCGAAAATAGAACATGCAGGCATTGTTGTAAATTCTGGAAAATAAAGGTCAACATTATTAGAAACTTATTTTGCATAAGCATGTGAGAAAGAATGAATTGGACCATATATTGTTCGATGCACGCTTTCTTTTGGGCACCACAGCAAAACCAGTGCAGCGTGTGCGGCTGTATAATAGGAGAAATTTCACAAACGATTCATTGATGTGTTGAAAATCAGAACATGTTACTTGTCCCTTGAATGTTCTACCATGCACGAAAATTAAACATGCTTATACTATAGGCACGGTCCGCAAAGGATGCAATACGATTCCAATTGACAATGATAAAAATTGATATACCGATAATATAACAAAAGAAACTCAAGTCAATAGCAATGATACAAATTAACAAAGCACTACAGAGTTAGATGCTTCGGAATAGATATACATTTACAAATGAAGGAGATATGATTAGGATACATGTCATTAACTTGACCAACAAACAGTTGGATTCAGCAAGCAGAGTAATTAGTGGCAGGAGAACAGGGAGATGTTCACAGGTAGCACACTGACAAGTTCACTCGAAGCTGTCACAGAGTAGCACGTTCACGAGTTGACTTGCAGTGCTCAAGGATGTTCTCATGGTAAATATCCAGTGGTTTATAAAGAATAACAAAAAGGGGTGTGTTTGTGAATGAATGACATGTATATGTCGTGACATTATGTACATTGCAGGGGCACAGCCTGCTTCAGGGGAGGCCTGCCTGGAGACACGGGGTCTGAGGAGGCCATGTGAGCAATGGACCCTGGGCGTGGGATACCTTTTGAAGTGTACATGCTGTTTGGCACCTTGGCTGTTTGCGCCCCTGACAGCTCCCCATGCAGCGCACATCCATGGCGCGAACTGCCTTTGATAGTGGTGGGTGGGATGGATGGGCCGGGAGGCGGGCAGACAAGGCACCGGAACACTGCTGAATGGAGACACACTTATGTGGATTGCAGGGGCACGGTCTGCTTCAGGGGAGCCTACCTGGAGACACGGGGTCTGAGGAGGCCATGTGAACAATGGCCCGTTGGCGTAAGATAGCTTTTGAAGTCTACATGTTGTTTGGCACCTTGGCCCTTCGCGCCCCTGACAGCTCCCCATGGCAGTGCACATCCACTGGCGCGAACTGCCTTTGATAGTGGAGGGGGGATGGATTGGCCGGGGGCGTGCAGACAAGGCACCGGAACACTGCTGAATTGAGACACACTTGATTCACTTAAAAACTGAAACAACCATAGATAAAAAATATGTTGTGTTTTATTTGGTTTCTTATTTGGATGGCACAAAAATACTACACATTGTAAAGGTCTGGTTGCAGCTCGGTGAAGGAAAATCCCCTGTACTGACCACTGTCGCTGGAGAAAGTTTGTCTAATGGCACCAACGACACAGGCGGGTATTACTCGTCGAACACGGTGTCCAAGCCTCCCATGAACCCACCATGTGTACGAAAGATAGGCCACCAGCCGGTACCACCTATGAAAGAAAAGATACAATCTGTTTTTAAATGACCAAGATAAGTGTATTAAACCTTAGTTGTCAATGACAATTCTTCTATACAATGTCATTTTTGCCAGGACAAATGCTAACTAGAGACTCTGCACAATATTGAAAGACTTTTATGTGACTATTACTAGAGAATAGCAAGACTAAACGAATATGACAATGATATATTGAAGTTACGAGAATATAGGGGACAACCATGAAATAGTAGTGGCCTAACTGACATCACAACCAGACTACACTTACTCGTTGCTTGGATTACGAGGGCAAACTGTTGCGCGAAGTTCGAGCATAAGCACCATCAAAATCCTCAACACGGACTGTGTGAGACAGACTGCCGTGAAGTCTTGCAGCACGTAATGCATTGCGGCTGTGGATCGCATTGCGATATGTAGGACAAGCATCCAGAGTTTTCTCGGCAGCAGCAGTTCCCAACCTCGGTTGGCATTAGCGCCCACCGACTGCAGGTACACCAGGTGGAAACACCGTCCATGCGACTAGGCCCAGGCTCTTCATCTGTTGAAACGTCCGCCCAACTGTTGTCCAAATCCCCATCGTCTACAGAGCTTGCTCTTTCCAGTAATTCCTCCTCGGAATACTCGGGCTCGTACAGGTAGGGCATTATTGTTGCCATTGTGTGGTAAAGAAACGAAAATAAATTATAGCGATGGTACTGGTATCTGTTCACACGGGCTACAAGCAACGAAGGTAGCTGACCAGAGCACAGAAACGAGTCACAGAATACTCAAAGAAATACAGCGAGAGGAATGGAAAAGAAAATCTGCTGTTGTGTGTTGTGAAACGCTCTGTTTATACTTGTCGAGGAAAGAGGCTTCGTGATGTTTCCATGGCGACACGTCAGTAGCTGAGGCGCAGAAAATGTTGACACGAGACGTGCTTTGGCGTTGTGAAATGGGCGGTACGCATCTAGTGATGTCAGGATCAGGGGCGGAGGATATGATTTAGTGCCGCAAACGCAGGTCACCCAGGGCGATGCAGAAAGTGATAAGATTATCACAAAATGGCCGCGCCCTGCTGGCTGATTTTGCTTGTGTTCAAGAGACGAAAACTCAGGCAAGGTGCATAGGAAATGTTTGTACGATCAATCGAATTATGGTTAAAACCACATGGCCGAACCATAGGGACAATTATATTTTCTGACCGAACCATTCCTTTAAGGCTGAAAACATGTGGCTGCTGTCCCCCGCCATGCATCTCTTTAGGTAATACATGCAGAGATCAGCACCCTCTCCCCTTACGAGGAAGAGGGTGCTGATCTCTACCAAGGGCTGCATTGCAGGGATACCTGCAGCCCATTAAGGGATTGTCAAGGGGGCGTGGCCTAATGAGCCGCAAGCCCTGATGTTAAGCCATGCCCCCTTGATGAGCCCTGGCTCATTTTCCCGTGCCACTTAAGGCACTGCGTAAAAACCTATGCATTAAGGACGACGATCAGTACCATCTATTGGTCGATTTATATTGGGTATCTAGCATTTGTATTGACAGGGAAATTCAACAACATTTCTTTGGAACTGCCTGCCCAGTTGTTGAGTCGGGTTCCCTAGAGAGATCTTTCTGGCAAGAATCCATATATTTATCAATAGCTGTCCAGAATTTTGGGAAAAAGGATTGTATTATAGAGATGTTCGTATTTCGGTGGTTCTAAAATTGCTTACCACCGAAAATGTGGAACTATTCTACCATACTTTCCCATTATAGTGAACAAGGGGTGCAGGGTTTGTGGGCGTGTCCTTCTGCACCATTGTTTGCTATAATGGGATTGGTTGTTGTGGGGGTGTCCCCCGGGGTCTATAAAATAAAATTAAACAAAAAAAGAGGACCCTGGGGCACAGGTTCACATCCACGTAACTGAAGGGAACTGGAGTCACAGGGAGACAGGGGAGTCAGCGGTACACAGCAAAGTGTGCCGCCAGAAGATAAGTAAGGGGGTGGGTGGGTAAGGGGATGCGGGTAATGTAATGTGCGATTACACCGCACCGTGCTTTTCAAATTAGAAATTTTCAAATTTGTGATTTCGTGCCGGAGTGTGATCCCGTATATCCTATATGTAGGATCCCAAACAAATGGGGGTCATTAAGATGTTATATATTTTAGGGCTTATACCTTTCATAGACATTACCTGTCGAAAGAGCTTCTCTAAGAACGTTTGCTCTCTAGACCCACCTTAGGCAACTGGCATGATGCATTGGCCAATGCCAAAGTTGGAATTATTGCTATCTAACAACTTCAGCGACTCCAAATTCAGTCTTAAAGTTCTGAAAACTACCATCATGATCTAACTCTGCCGATTTGTGAAAGCCTCCCTCCTTCCAGCATTTGAACCCGTATTCTTCCAAGCCAGGTGTGAATGGTGGATTGGCCAAAATTGGTGAGAGTGGTGATGGAAAAGCAGCAATGGCTGTTTCTCTGGATAGTTCGCCCCATTATGTAAGGATGGTTCTTTTGGTGAAGTTCCTTTATAAACTCTTGGGTCTCTTTCTCTTTGGCAGCCATTGCTGTGCTCATAAATACTTCCCATTAATAGCTTGTTCCATAAACAACCAGGCTCGGCAGACTCTGGCTAAGGCCACTCTCCCAGAATTCCATGCAGAGCAGCCTTATAATTGCTGCTCTCCAGTGCCCACCCTACAAGAGATTGTGGGTGATTTTATCCCCACTGTTTACTCCTCTGGTTTCTTGTAGGTCCCTTGCTGACTATTGCCCACCCTCCCGTACTTAGCTCCCCACTCCCTTGTATCTCTGCTTCCCTCACCTTGTTCTGCCCCATATGATTGTAAAGCGCTCTCTTGCTTCTTGAAGATTTGGGTGTTATTTGCGAAGAGTTGGTACGAGAACCCAAACAAGGAGATAAGTGCCCCAAGAGCAGAGGTTTAGAGTGCAAAGAGGAGCAGACACAAGACAGATCCTTGTGGAACACCAAGAGTTAGAGGAGTGAGTTGAGAGGTGTTATTGTTCGAGGAGAGCAAGAATTAGCGAGGTGCCAGGTAGCATTCAATCCAGGCAGGGCTCGATCTCAAATCCCAAGAAGAGAGAGAGTATTAAGGAGATCAGAGTGAGCGACAGTAGACATGGCCCTGCAGAATGCATACCCCCCAACTCACCCTCCCCAGTTAACACAGAAGACCCCCACATTGGGCTATATATCCCAAAATGCACCCCATCTCACATAGCATGGATGATCTCAAAGGACTCCATACCATAAAATACACTTTAGGTCATGGACCCCAGGGAGGAACGTGCAGGCAAAGCCAAGAAAAGTTTGACTAAGTGGGGTATCATAGCAACCCTATTGTGCACTTTGTGATAAAAGCACTCAATTTGGCACACATATACATTGATATATAACACACAGATTCAAATAGCGAGCCACTGGATGTTTGTTCAAGGACAGCTAAGTTGAGGATTTTCCAAAATGGCCACCAGGAAGGGAAATCCACTGCTACAACTAGGTGGGCCACTTTTACAAAGTGGTTTCCCAGGACATTTTAGACTTCGTAGTGCATCAGAAGCGGCCTGTAGTGCGCGCTGTTCGATATGGTATCATTCGTACCCCCCTTGTCCCCATCACCTTTTTTGGTAACATTAGTGTCAGATGGCATTTTAACACATATACGGGACAAAAAATAACAAAACGGTCAAACCATTATACACGCAGGCCACTCATCTGTTAGAGCTCTGTCCAGGCCCTGAAGGGGGAAAATACCTGCAAACCTCCTAATTTGCATATGCGTTGACACCAACAGAAGTTACTTCATGGAAAAGGGCACCTCAAGGAGCATCATCAGTCTTTGATACTTAGAGGCAAGTGACATTACAAAACGGAAGCCGAGTGGTGAATAACTTTGGGGTGTGAGATACCTGTATGGCACTATTATATTGGATTATATAGGATCTACGTGATTTTTCCGCAACGGAATGTTTGTATGGGAAATGTACGCACTACAAATGTTTGTACATTTCCCATGCGAACATCCAACAGAAAACCATCCATATAGACAGCCCCACCCACACCCACAGCACACCCCCACCCACACCCCCAACATACCCCCACCACCCTACTTGCCTTTCCTTGCTTCGTGCTGTGTCCCTGCAGCGCCGGTTCCCTTACTGTGAACGGGGAGGAGGGCAGCGCAACCCCAGCGGGGGACAACCCCCCAGCCCCATTGCGACCCCACTGAAATACCTAAACATATAGCACGAAAAGTTCGAACTTTTGGTAGTTAGAACTTTTCGTGGTGTGTGTTTTAGGTCTTTTGGTTGGGTCGATCATTTTTACTGGAACATTTCGTCCGAAACCATTATATATATGGAGCAACTCTATGGTCATTAACCCATGAGTGTTGTCTTTTATAATAGCATGATATATTAACATAAGATAGGAAATGAATCCCCTACAGGGGCTCCAGATAAGACACAATGGGCCTCATTACACGGTAGGCGGTAGGGGTTTACCGGTACCGGTAAGGGTACCGGTACCGGTAAACCCCTACCGCCTTACTACGAGTTCCCTTTGCGGGACCCGACTTTAACGCCTGGTTTTTCCAGGCGTTAAGGACGGGACCCGCAAAGGGACCTCGGAGCTAATTACGGTACCGCAATTTGCGGTACCGTAATTAGCACCTTCCCCATTCCCATTATGCCCTATGGGGGCAAAAATGGGAATGGGGAAGGGCCTTGGTGAATGGGGAATTACCGCCCCCGCTCACCTTGGAGTAGGGCGGTAATTCCGCCATCCACCAAGGCGGACTCGGTACGGTACCGGCGGCAACCATGGCGCTAATAGCGGCCATGGTTACTGCCTACCGTGTAATGAGGCCCAATGAGATTTCAATATTTGCCCACAATCGCACACTTTGGTTAAATGGTGAAGCCGGGATGTGGTCAATTTAAGCAATTTAACACACATCTTCCCAGGTTTAGTTGATATAGATGTTTATTAATGTTTGATTTGGCTTTCATGCGCTTAAATAATACTGTGTTTATATCAATGCCTGAAAAGTACTCACATTACATTACATAAGCAACTACCATTTCAAAATAAATTAACTTACACTATATAACCCGTCATAGGAATGTGATGCAGAAAGAATATGGCTGTAACATTATCCTCCCCATCCTGTATGAAAGGTCACAATAGAGCAATGCAAAGTAATGTGAGCCTAAACAAAGCTCCCCTGCGTTTTAAAACCTTATTCATTATTTCCCACAGCATGCAGCAAGGTGCACCTTTCCCAGTTCTCTTCACCACCATTCACTTACCTTTATACCTTTGACACCTCTACTTCAGTCATGCCACGACTTAGACTTCATCTTGGTTTCTCCCATCCTCCCTTCTACCTCCTCAGTGTAGATCTACCCATCCAAGGTGGGCACACCCTCCTTTGACCTTTCCTCCCCCTAATGAGTCCAAAGTGAATGGTGACTGTAGTAGAATGAGGAGCCGGGCATAATCCCGCTACCCTCTCCATCACTGCGTCCTTTCGGCTTGCGAGGCACACAGCAGCTACGCATGCAGCTTCCATGAGATACCTGTTTACTGTCTCCACTGGTCCATCCGACTCAGGATGGTTAGGGCAGTTCTTTCATGTTTTATTCTACACCCTGTCCAAAACTCTTCTATAGCCTCACTTATGAATTGGAGTCTGTTCTCCATGAGGACACTGGAAGGATATCCCTCCCATCCAAGGATCTCTTCTTGGAACTTGATGAGAGCATGTGAGTTTGTCTCACGCACCACTTTGAGGTCCATCAACTTGGAGTATGCGGAGACCAATACAATAATGAAGCAACTGTTACCTCTACCCACCTCCACCGGGTCCTGAACATCCCCTGCCAGTTCCTCTCACACACCCTTGGGTTTTCCTAAATACTTCACAGTACAGGCATAGATGGATAATTACGGTGTCAATACCTGGCCAACAATACATGGGCAGCAGCAGGGCCTTCAGCCTTGAAATGCCAATGTGCCCACAGTCCCTCATGGCTATCAACCTTTCCCTCAACCTTCTTGGTACAACTGCTTCGGCTGATTAGTATACCAGCTGTGGCGGTTCAGATGAAGGAGTCGGATTCAACACAGACATTTTTAAGTGTTTTACTTTAAATAATAGAAAAGGCCTATCTTGCCCTATCGCTATGGGGCATTTCCTACCTAACTAAATTAAACTAAGGTTCTCGTCTGTCGTCAGTAAGTCGAAAATCAAAAATGTCCTTAGTTCGAACCTGACCATATCTCACCCTACCACTAATAATACTAACTAAACTGGGCCTCCGCTTTGCCATTTTGTCTTGCGGCTTCTCGCAGGGTCTTCTGGTTTCATACAAGTCTGTAACATATAAATGTCTCTTGTATCACAAAAATCCTCCTTAAGATGATCTGCTCTGGTACTGAAATTGTCTCTTGCAGGTCAATTTCCTCACTTTGCTTCTCAGTTTCTCAGTTGCTCCGGCCTCAGCTTCTCTGTAGCTCGAAGCACTCCCTGAACGGCACTGGGTGGAAGCTCTCCTCGCTCCATATCATCCAGGTTTCGGCATAGTAAGGAGGGCTCCAGGCTCACCACGGCACCTCCGTGGTCATGCAACCTCTTCTGACAGTTCCTCTGATTCCTTCCCGACAATGGTTCTCCCATTGTCTGCTACGCTGGCCCTCCGGTGTCTCTGAATTCCCTTCCCTGCTTCTCAGAATACCGCAGGCTCTGTGGCTGCACACTGCTCCACCTCTCCTTGGCGTTCTGACAGCAGTGGGCTTCCCCTATGTACCGCTCTCTCCTCTGTATGGGCCTCCTCGTCCCATTTTCATATCCATTTCTTCTTAAAGTGGTATTTTCGTTATTTTCAGATAATGTGTTGGTTTCCACATTACATAGGGCCAAATAGAAGGAGGACATCATGTTTTCGATACAAGGCAGTCCCATCTATGCAGATAAAGTATCCTGCATAGGAAGTTCCCTTTGGGAATAGGAGTCCTAGTTTAAGGGGGAGTTCCCCTCCCAGTGAGGTTCCACTCGCCCAGACCCCTAGGGAGAGTCTTGCAGAGCGGGCTCACCTCCCTAGCCTCAAAGGGTGTGGCTTCCCTTTGGGGAGAAGGGACAAATACTCCCGATTCATCACACAGCTCACCGTGGACACTCAAGTCGTCCTTCACTTCCCATTATCTCCACTTCTCTTGGGCGAGGGTACGCCTTTAGAGCCACACGTGCTCCACATACACCTTCACCCCCTTCAGGTTGTTATCCATGCCACATTCCAATACCCACTTGATGCATGCAATGGACCCCTTATGTTCTTTCCACAGCTTTGGGCCCTCCTCACCACTTTCTTTGAGGCTACACGTGAGAGGTGGTTGGCAAAGCTGTTAGCTGTTCCAGGTGCAATCTTCACACTAAAGCTATGACACTGCATTGCATGCGTGCCAACCACCCAGCCACGCGTCCTGATAATTTATCGAATCACCTTGACTCGAAGATCACCTTTATAGGCCTGTGGCGGTCCTCAATGTAAATTTGGAGCACCACACAAATGTGAAAAATCACCACCTTCTTTCCACGCTATTTAACACAGTACTGCATGAACATGTGTGCATCATTTTTAGCCATTTGTCGATGGGGAGGGGTCCACCAAAACTTCTGCAGTAGTTCACAAAATAAATGCCCCACCTCTTCCATTTCTTGCATGTTACTTTCCTGCTTGGGCATATGCTGGTGCTCAATAGGTGCAAATTGCATCCACACCTAAAGTATGGGGGTCCCCTGTCTGGGGTGGGGTGCTTGTGCTCTGCCTGGACTTGATCCCATGTTTCAACTCAAACTTTCCTACTCTCGCTGAGGGCTCGCCCTCCTTTAGAAGATCCCATCCTCATCACCAGTGTTCTAAAGTACACACAGTGAGTAGGCTTTTCCAGTAATTTATCGATCAAGGTAACATGCTAACATAGCCCTTGCACCGGAAGTTTGAGGTGGCCTAACCTTCTCCAGCCTCGTCTCAACTGCCATTCTCCAGTTATTCATGTTCTTGATGATGGAACAGGAACAGGATAACCTGAGGTGCAAGGACCCTCACGCACTGTCAGAATGCGTTATAACACAGCACCACTAACACGGTAAGCAGTGACTTTGTAGTTGAGTAAGCTCCCAACAGAAAGCCTTTAGAATTCATTTTCAGATGAAAGGTGTTGTACCATGAAGTCGATTCAATTGGAAATTGATGAAATGTATTGATAAGAGTGACAGTCCTGATGAAGCCGGTGGGAATGTCAATATGGACCTGTGATCCATTTTACTCAACTAGACCAAAACACGGTTATATCCATTTGATTGTCTGAGTTTATGTTCCAAATATATGGTCTCTTTCTTGGAAATAATAATTTTTCATAATCAATAAAACACAAATGTCTACAACACCTGACAAATGGACACACACTGATGCACAGACCCCAACTCTCAATAGTGCGCTACTGTTAATAGATGCCAACCCAAATGCTGACTACCCACATGCTGTACAGTGCTTCACTGCTCTCCAGCTAGGTCCGTACTTTAAACAATAATCAAGTATATATTAAGGTCATGTTAAATTTCAACCTTTGGAATTTCTATGTCATTCCATCGCCATTTATTTTTTCGCTGAGTTTTTTGTCACCGATTTATGGGTGAAAAATCTCATCAACTTTTTATTTTATTTGTGGGGGCTTCCCCAATTCCCCATACCAGTAATGTACTATCTATTCCCGACACCGCGTATCCCTTATATCCATTTACCCACCCCCTATATTTTTCTATAGGTTTTTTCGGCAAAATAATCAGCAGCAAAAATCTGCGAAAAAAAACCTGTCGATGAATGAACATCGTACCCTATGGATTGTTGATTAAGTACAGGTCAGCAGCCATCACAGATACATGAAAGGTGCACTAAGAAGTGCACCCACATGCGGTCTGGTCAAGCATAGCAATGAGGGATACAGGCAGCAGCACTGGCCACTTCATCATACCTATAGGAGGTGCGGTAGAAACTCAGGGAAGAGGGCTTGTGAAGAACAGAGGAACCCCAAACAAGATTGTCAGAAGTGGCCTGAAGGAAGGTCACATTCACACTGACTGGCATGTGGATAAAATGAGCCGAGTTGTTATGTTATGTTATGTTATGTTATGTTATGTTAAAGGTTCTCATACCGTGCACTTTCATCACCGGCATGGTCCCTTGGTGCTCTGGCGGATCTGTAAAGCAAGAGAGTAAGGGGGTGGTGTAAATTAGTAGGGCTGAGCCGGACAAAAGAGCAAGGGAGCTGTGATATGCTATTGGCAGCTTCAGTTTAGTTTACACCGTTCACTGAGCGTAGGTGTCTTCGGTTGGTAGCCATCCTGTGCTGTTGTGTGAGGCTATGTGTGGTTTGTTTCGTTGTTGTGGTGTATTGAAGTGTGTGTGGTTTGTTGTGTTGTAGAGGTATTGTTGTGTTTAGTTCAGAGTTTGAGAGGTGTACGCAGAAGGGTGAGTTTATTTAGTAGGGTTGGTTAGTGGCGGTACCCTATCCTACCCTCACTGTTTTGATTGACTGTGACCCGTGTCCCCTTCCCTGGCATATATTCTGGAGCGCTACACTTACCACTACTATGCTGTGTGCAGAAGAGTAGGTCATCAATGAGCTATTCAGTGGCGGTCCCTTTCCACCCACATTGTACAGACCAAATGCTGCCCATATCCGTTCCCTCTTGGCACATTCTGGTGTGCAACACCCCAAGAGGATCCTCCAAGGGGGATACACTCCCTGTGCCCCGCGGTCCATCAGTTCTGAGAACGAGATATCTCTATTGCCCCTTTTTCCTCTAAGGCTCTATGTCAGAGGTCCAATTAAGTTGGATCTAACACACTCCCGAGAGACTAGAGGAAATATTTCAATGGACCACTTGTGAACAGCCCTCTAAAAAAATAGTACAATATAATGTATTCACAGGGTCACTTGCTTCCCCAAAACACCATTCGTTTCTATCCCTTTGGTATGTATTGAATTGGATTAAATCATCACATACACTTCAAATTAGTATCAAAAATATCAATTTATTTATTTTTTGTATAAAGTATTTCAATAAAAAGTATCAACATCTATCATTGAATAGATTGTTTATACATAAGTCTAAAACATGCATACACAAACTTCCCACTATTCAATTGTACATTAGTACAATAATGTGGTACCTATATTCATCAACAAATTCTTTTTGTCAATAGGAAAAGATTTCAAAATGGGGATCTGTTGTTAGCTACCCCTTCCCAATCAGGGGGCACACCCCAGTCCATACAATTTAATGCTACCCGTGCTTCCATCACTCAGTCCATCTTTCATACAACAATCATACAATACCCAACATGTTTCTTTCCTTTAACATTTTACACTTTTAACTCGGAAATTCTTCAGGGGTGTATACCACAATTATAAAAAATGTACAATTTTATCTTTTCTTCTTGGATTAATTAGGGGTTGAACTTCTAATATCCTCCCTTTAGTCTCCTCTTCGGGCAAGAACACCAAATGGAAATCTGTGGGAAGCAAGTAGAAGATACTCGAAATAGATTTCAAACAATCCTAGTTGTAATTATTATTAAATACAACACGCTGTGCTTCATGTCACAGCCGAAGGGCATCATTAACTTAGTCGCTCCTTTTTATCATTTGTTTTTAACTCATTTCTCTTAGGACATAGTCCAGGTCACACTTAGCTCTTTCATCGGCTATCATTTAGTCTAATCACCATTTATAACATTCTTTTTGTATACCCCCAAGATATCATAGGGAACGGTAGTGTTAACTCTTCGTTAGCGAGAGATTAGTCCCACATTACCTTGAACTTATCCCTTAAGCTCGTCTTCTTAGTCTAGTCTTGCAATAGTCAAGCTACAGCTTTCTCTAGGATATCGTGTGCACTTTTTCTTCACAATGACTGTCCATCCACTGTTACTGTCCCTAGGTCAGATGAGTATATATGAAGACTTTATCATGTTTGTTGTTTAACAAAAGACCCACCACAGCTGAACCTCCTGCTCTGTCTCATGTTCTTACCATGGCTGTGCATTTGCACACGTCCTCGCTTCAATTAGCTCCCTTGTGACGCCAATCCGTATAGTTTACGGTCCTTCTACTGTCTTCTGGCTATTTTTAAATGATGTCCACAAACCTAGGAGAAATGGGAGACACAGCATCGTTTTGTCTGTTTATCATATTGCTGACCATCTAGATCAGTATAGTCATTTCTCTACACCTTACATTATGTTTACTGTATATTTTATCCTTACCTCTTAGGAGTAGTTTTTTTATCACTCTTGGTTTTAAAGGCTTCTCTGCATATAGTGACTCAATTTCATCCTGTACATGGGATGCACTTCTTGTCAAGCTTTAATAGCCTAAAGCCGACAGCTGGTGGGCTGGGGAGGGAGAGAAAACAGATTTGCACCATCTATGTTAAGCACCCGTGGTGAAAAACACTGCATGTCTAGCACTATTTCTCAATGCAGCCCGAAATCTTACAGAACTTCAGCTATTAGTCTCTTCCTACTAAAGAGACCACTTTTACCACACCCCTCCCATTCTTTTTTACCTGGAATTGCTCTTGGTGCCCATCTCCCATCAGGGTTTAAATCCCTTCTTTGTTAGTTCCAGCTCGCCCTCATACTTCAACAGCCTCTGCTTCTTGGCTTTCCTTGTCGTCCATCCTCTAACTGGTGGCCATGAGTTTCCTTTTTTATCTGTTGATCCGCCCATCACGTGACCCATCGTCATGTGATCTTGCGTTTCTAAAGGTGCTTTTCTTTGTTTATAAACGCACCTCATCGACTCTTGCCTTCGGCCCCCCACCTGTACGTCAGGTTCCAACACTGCGACGACCGTGTAAAGGAGAGGACAACGGCTGCCACCTCTCAACCAACCATCCCGCGCTTGCAGCACAAGACGTACGCGTAAGTCACGGCTTTCACACCATGGCAGCGAATCGTACCATTCCATCTGCCTCAGTCCTGCTGCATCACAGCGGGGTGCGGATGGGTGGTATACTAAGACATAATCAATTTTTGGGAGTGCCTATTTCTAGAGGCTAAAAGTCTTTTGACTTAGAGAAGGGCATTGTGCTTAATGTTTGTGGTCATCCAAGGACCTATCCATTACATTATTATGCCCCCAGTCTAATGTTAAACTTGTCAACTTCGACCGTGCAGGGAAGAATGCCACTTTCCCGTACACCATGCGTTTGCGGAAATTAAGTCGGACCCATCTTTCTCCCCTTTTTCCCGTTTCATACTCTATAGGGAAGGGTACACCTAAATCTCCCTCCCATTCGGACGGCTCTCTTCCTCTTTAGCGCTCCACTCCGGTCTGGCTTGCTCCCCAGTCCTTCACACAGGCGAACGCCTACATTTGGGAGTAAACAATAAATGCAGTGACACCTAGATTTGAAACATAGCAGTCAGGGATAAAACGCTCAAATTTGGTACGGAAACCAGGCGGACATACCACACATCTGTTACAGTTAGTAAAGTGTGTGCAGTCTTCTTACATCAGAGCCTGTCGAGCAGTGAAAAGGCAAAAGTATAGGCACTGCAAAATGATGGCACCAACATTTGAATCATACTCTTGTGACTTTAAGAAACGAAAGTTAGCGTTTCTTGAAGCAATTGCATTGTCTGGCCTACTTTGGAAACTCTAAACACTTCATGTGAAGAGTGAGTTTTGACAGGTGTTTGCCATTACACTTATTCACGTTAACCAAATGGTCTATGGCCCTGGTCTTAAGCACACAAAAAACTTTGGATAGGTTTCACAAGTAAGAAAATGTCTGAAAGCATATGCACCCTGAACTGCTGCCTTCCCATTGGTGTAAAGAACCTAATGTGTCAACCTTAGAAACTTACCAAAAAGAAAAAAAAAACTCTTCAAAGCAAGCTTAGCAGAATCAACTGACATGTCCTCACAAGTGAAATACACTGAGACCTTTATGCAGTGTCCAGCTACAAGAAATATATTAAGACTTCCCTTGGAACCACTGCAGAATAGTACTCACTGAAGATGCCAGCCATGGTTTGGCGAGACAAGCAGCATCCAGGACTGAATTCAGATCTTTCTTTCTTTCTTTCTTTCTTTCTTTCTTTCTTTCTTTCTTTCTTTCTTTCTTTCTTTCTTTCTTTCTTTCTTTCTTTCTTTCTTTCTTTCTTTCTTTCTTTCTTTCTTTCTTTCTTTCTTTCTTTCTTTCTTTCTTTCTTTCTTTCATATAGCACACCTAACCCAAAGGTATCTAGGCGCAGTTATTGAGACTTCATTGAGGTTACAGCAGGAACAGACATTACATTACGGTTAAAAAAAAAACAGCAGAGTAGATATTGAAAGGATATTTGATACTATAGGTTTAGCACTTGTACATTGATTTTGCAGCTTGATCTCCATTATAGACTCACATGAAACAAACATCCACAAAAGGTGAAAGATGTTTCAACAATAAACCAGCATCAAGCAAATGCTGAAATTGAGGATGGCATCCAGTCAGTGCCACATTGGAGCAGGACGCCCTTGAGTGAATGCCCAAAGCAGTTTTTCAAAACATTCCATTGTTATGGCCAACCACTCACAAATCGCAAAATAGCACAGCAAGTAAAGTTGACTTCCACATCACAAGTGCCAGGAGGGTGCTTCAATATATGTGTTCTTCACCAGGACATTGTGATATTTTTGAGGACTACTCCTTACCCCAGAAACAAAAAATACAGAACTATTGCAAAATAATTGTATCGATTTGCTGAAGTTAAGTGTCCAACCGAGGACACAAGCAATATGTATTAATTTATCCAGTATCTTACTTTAGCCTGGGAAGTCTGCTCCAATTAGCTCTTGTACATTCGAACTAGCCCATCATGCTGGTTTCTTAATTCCACAAGTTCCTGTGGCCTGTGTCAATCTCAACCATTCACAGTTCTCAATCCCTTCTGGTCTCACATGATTCCTCTGCATACACACAATGGAACGGGTACCGATCATTACTAGCCAGATCGAGGAAAATTTTAGGAAAACCTTCCAATCTCAAAAGTGTAAACATTCTCACGTAAGACACACAGCAGCATGTGTCTTCTTCCAACGGTAACCGCCCAACAGATAAAAGGACACTAGAACATGCTTATCTAACATCAATCAAAGTAAATTGGCTTTGATTAAGTGTGGCACATCTTAAACATCTTGTCTGCTTTGTGATGAAGGAAAAATTAAAGCAAATTATGATCAATGCATTTTAGACTGAGAACTCTCCTTGTGCTAAGTGCAGGTGGGGAATTCTTGCAAAACTGGTACTAGCCTAGGATATTGTGGCAGAGTTGTACCTCCAACTCACCCAGCTGCATAGTACTCCAGTTAATTGGAGCATAACAATTCTCCCGGAGCAGCGGTCAAGCATTGTAGCTGCCCAGTTATTTCTAATTTGACAGCATTGGTAATATCACATTTTCCTATTCGTCAGAAAATCCAACAGATAGGAAAATTTGACAGGGTAGGAAAATCTGACAGCAACGTCTTGTCATTTTTTCCTACCTGTCAGAAATTCCTACCTGCAGGAAAATGTACAAAATACAGAACTAGGAAAATTTGACAAAGTAGGAAAATCTGACAGCAAAGATCTTGTCATTTTTCCCTACCCATTAGAAATTCCTACCTGCTGGAAAATTTAGAAAATACAGATGTTGGAAAATTTAACAGGGTAGGTAAATCTGACAGCAGTGGTCTTTTCATTGTTTCCTACCCATCAAAAATGTATATCTGCTGGCAAATTTACAAAATACAGATGTAGGAAAATTTGACAGGGTAGGAACATCTTACAGCAAAGGTCTTGCCATTTTTTCCTACCCATCAGAAGTTCCTACCTGATGGAAAATGTACAAAATACAGATGTAGGTAAATTTAACAGTGTAGGAAAGTCTGACAGCAAAGGTCTTGTCATTTTTTCCTACCTGCAGGAAAATGTACACAATACAGAAGTAGAAAAATTTGACAGGGTATGAAAATCTGACAGCAACGGTCTTGTCATTTTCTCCTACCCATCAGAAATTCCTACCTGCTGAAAAAGGTACAAAATACAGATGTAGGGAAATTTGACAGGATAGGAAAATCTGACAGCAAAGGTCTTGTTATGTGTTCCTACCCGTCAGAAAATCCTACCTGCAGGAAAAATGTACAAAATACAGATGTAATAAAATGTGAAGGGGTAGGAAAATCTGACAGCAATGCTCTTGTTATTTTCTTTCCTACCCATCAGGAATTCCTACTTGCAGGAAAATGTACAAAATACAGAAGTAGGAAAATTTGACAGGGTAGGTGTTACACATACCAGAGACATTGGTCCCTCTGGTCTCAAAACCGATTATGCGCCTCACTTCAAGTCAGGAATTCCAAGATGGTGGACCACTGTACGGGCCGTTCAGAGAGCAACGTTGCAGTCTTTCCACGTTTGCCAGGAACGCGGCAAACAGTTCACGTGATCCCTTATACGACACGAAGATTGAACGCTCTTCGCGTCGCTACTGTTGTGGCTGATGCTCCGTGAGTTTGCATCTAGGTGTTGTTATCTCACTCTACTCTTGTTGCAACCATTTCTACTACATACCTTACTAACCTTGTCTTCCCTCTACTTTTCAGACTTTCCCTCCGCCTGTCCCGTGCGCCCGATTCTCTGAGTTGTTGCTCACTCCCCGTCGGAACACAAGATTATTATTTCAGTTCTCATTCTTCCTACGGGTAAACATTCTTAACATCCAGAACTATATCCTGTTCTCCCTTTGTGCTTGATTTGTACCCGATTATAATCGCCAGATCTTACCCCTCTATTTATTCCATAGACTTCCCGTCCAACTCCTTCTATCGGATCCCTTTGTTTAGGTATTCACGAAGTTGCTGATTAAGAGGTTAGAGGGAGTTCATAATCTTACCTACTTCTTGTATCTAAGCTTGCTTGTTCTCCTTTCATCTCATCCTGTTGTTTTCTTGCCTCCAGAAGAAACCACCCAGCATCGTACTTCCATTTCCATCGGTGGCGCTGAAGGCACCTTTCGCTCGAGTCACTGGATCCTGCTTCCTACCAGGGTTTTCTACCCCAAAAGGTTTCCCTGACGGTCGCGTACTTTCTCTCGAGGTTTTCTTACCGGGTAGAGAGTTACGCGGTGGTCGAGGCAATCTTTGCATTCAGCATTTGCTTCCCATTGGATACGCCAGTCTGCCAAGGTGAGAATTTACCTAATTTCTAAATTGCTTTGTTAACCCAAGGCAAAGATTCGGACTAGTATTAACCGATAGCGACGCCCATATCAATTTAGACTGAAGTCGCATTGGTAGACTAATATCCGATGGATCAGCAAATGCAACAGCATATGGCTGCCATGCAAGCCATGTCACTTGAAGTACAATCACTCAAACAAGATAATGTCCAACTACGACAGCAGGTCGCCCGAGCATTTTCTGATTCACCTCCATCAACATTGAGTACAGGCAAGTTTGATGGAGACTCGCATAAACTGAAGGAATTTCTTGACAGTTGCACGGTACAGTTTACCTTTAAATCCCGCTTCTTTCCTACAGACACGGATAAGGTCGGGTTTGTGATTTCTCATCTTGCGGGACCCGCTTTAGCCTGGGCCACGCCCTTGGTAACTTCAAACAACGTGATCTTAGACTCTTACTCAGCCTTCACTAACAGCCAAAAGTCCATGTTTAGCAGACAAGAGATTTCAGTCTCCACTCAAGAAAAACTGTTAGATCTTAAGCAAGGCAATAAGGATCTGTTGACATATATCGTGCTTTTCAAACAGTTATCCTCCGAAACTGGATGGCCTGATGACGGTCTCCTCACACTGTTTAGACGGGGATTATCTGGTGACCTTAAGGATGAGGTAGCTAAGGTTCCCCGTCCTGCCAATCATGCGGATATGATCACTCTTACCATGCAGATTGATTATCGTCTACAGAAACGTTTGCATGAAAAGAAGAAGACTAAGGGGCCACGATCTCATGTCGAATTCTCTTCAGTAGCCAGTAAAACAGTAAAAAATGACAAACCTATGCAAATCGGAGCAGTTCGAGGTCCTCTATCAGCTACTGAAAAAGAGCGAAGAAAGACTCTGGGATTGTGTATGTACTGCAGAGCCTCATCGCACATCTTGGCGTGATTGTCTTCTGGTTCCTTCACGTCGTACCCAAGGTATGGGGTCGGGAAACTCCAAAACCCTACCGCAAGGGGAACAACGGTAGGGGTTTACAAACAAGATTCCCCAAAAATAGTGAACTTAAACATTGACACTGCAGCGTCCACTCAGAATATGGTCATTGTATATTTAACCCTTACTTTGCCTAATGAAACGCTACGAGGAATACCTGCCTTAATAGACTGTGGAGCCGCAGGAAACTTTGTGGACGATCAATGGGCCACAGATCACGGAATCACTTGTAGATCCAAAGCCATAATCACTCCTATCCAAGGGGTCGATGGTAACCCATTAAGCTCAGGACCTATCCGAGAACAAACTGATCCTGGTACTTGCCAGATTGCCGCGCACCAAGAATCCCTAGTTTTTGACCTAATCAAAGCGGCTAATTTTCCTATCATATTAGGTCCTCCTTGGTTACGGTTTCATAACTCTTTTATAAATTGGACAGCTGGAACCCTTTTTCTCGGCTCTGAATATTGTGTTCGCCAGTGTTTATCCAATGAGTCAGTAGCATACACATCCCAACAGACAGCTCAGAGTCTCCTTCGGTTTCAACCATAAATCATTTAGAGACCATCCCAGACTGTCATCAGAAGTACCAGTCTGTTTTCTCTACTCCTGAATTCCCGACTCTACCGCCTCCCCGAAGAGATGACTGTCACATAGAATTACTGCATGACCAACCTATTCCCTTTGGACGAATGTATGTTCTGTCACAACGAGAAAAGGAAGTCCTTAAAGACTACCTTCAGGCGAACTTACGAAATGGACTTATCACAGAATCAGTATCCCCTGCAGGAGCATCACTCTTCTTTATTCCAAAAAAAGATACTGATGAACTCTGACCATGTATCGACTTTAGAGGAATCAATAAAATCACTGTTGCAGACAAGTACCCTATGCCACTTATTCCAGACATCCTTGAAGCCGTCAGGGGAGCCTCCTTCTATACGAAATTAGACCTCCGTGGGGCATATCACCTCATTCACATTGCTCCCGGAGATGAATGGAAAACAGCCTTACGAACACCTTTTGGCCATTTCGAATATCATGTGATGCCTTTTGGGTTGGTGAACGCACCAGCTGTGTTCCAACGTTTTATGGACCATCTCTTTGCAGATATTCTGTTTCACTTTGTGATTATATACCTAGATGATATCCTTGTGTACTCATCGACCCGAGGAGAACATATCAAACATGTCAATATGGTACTTGAACGCCTCCAGTCTAATCAGCTCTACTGCAAAGCCTCCAAATGTGAATTTCATCAAAATCAAGTAACCTATTTAGGGTTTGTCATGTCACCACAAGGCATCTCCATGGATCCAAAGAAGGTGTCCGCGGTAATCAAATGGCCTATTCCAGTCAATGTTAAAGAGATCCAAAGATTCTTAGGGTTTGCTAATTTTTATAGAAAGTTCATCCCTTGTTTTTCAGAAATCATTTTACCACTTACTCATCTGCTGAAGAAAGGAATTCCATTTTGCTGGGACGACTCAACCGATCTAGCATTCCAAAAACTAAAAACGATGTTCATGTCTGCATCCATTTTGGTAACTCCAGACCAGACTAAGCAATTCTATGTAGAGACAGATGCTTCCCATCATGCTTTAGGCGCAGTTTTACTACAATGCACGGAAGATGGAGAAGAATAACCAGTAGCATACCTTTCCAAAACTTTCAATGCTTCTGAACAGAACTATTCGGTGCTCGAGAAAGAATTACTGGCGATAAAAAGGGCCTTTGAGGAATTGAGACACTTGCTATTAGGATCACCATTTCCCATGGTAGTTCGCACAGATCATCAGAACCTCAAAGTTTTACAAAAGGCACACACGACTAATAGTCGACAAGCACGCTGGGCATATTTTTTTCTCCCGTTTCGGATTGAATTCACCTTTCTCCCTGGAAAACAAAATTTGAAGGCCGATGCCCTTTCTCGAAAAGATTTGCCTACCTCCCAATTCAGTCCAGAACCAATATTTCCCAAAGCAAAATTCATCGCTGTTCTCACAGACTTTCTACAAGAACTTAAATATGCTTCCACAACTAACCAATCGATCTGTGAAAAGATAGCCTCTAATCATCACCTAACCCGGGACAAATCCTCCTATTATCACAATTCTCAGGTTTTGGTTCCTGCTTTGGCACTTCAAAAAGAAGTGTTGCAGATGTGCCATGACTCCCGAGTAGCAGGTCATCGAGGAATTCAAGGCACTTTAGACTTAATTCAACGTCACTTTTGGTGGCCCGAAGTCCGTGCTGATATTCAAGACTACGTAGCTGCATGTCCTGCGTGCTCTCAAGCTAAGACTCCACGAACACCGCCGATGGGATTACTGACTCGAATGCCAATCCCAAATAAGCCTTGGCAGGTAATATCTATGGACTTTATCGTGGATCTTCCTCCTTCGCATAACAAGACCACTATAATGGTTACTATAGATTACTTAACCAAGCTGGCTCATTTTACACCACTGGACACATTACCAGGAGCCAAAGGTATGGCAAAGCTTTTCATTTCAGAAATCTTTGCCCGACATGGCCTACCGGATACTGTAGTATCGGATCGGAGACCTCAGTACACTTCAGTGTTCTGGGAGAAGGTCTGCCATACATTAGGAATTAAACAGGCTCTTAGTTCTAGATATCATCCACAGATCAACGGACAAACCGAGCGCCTTAATCAGACCCTTGAGGGATATCTGTTATGCTTTGTTTCTGCTGCTCAGGACAATTGGTTGGATTTATTACCGTTTGCAGAATTTGCCTACAACAACGCTCGACATTCTGCTCTTCGCACCAGCCCTTTCCACTGTTCCTATGTATTTCATCCTTCCTTTGTACCTACAGTTACCCACTCTTCTCCATGCAGCCCGGGAGTGGATAGTTTGATCTCTGACATTCAAGAAGGACATAGACTAGCCAAGATCTCATTACTGGCTGCTCAAGACCGAGCCAAGAGTATTGCAGATCAACATCGTCAAGACTCTCCACCTTTGACCCCGGGAGATTCGGTTTGGCTGGCGTCTAGATTTCTCCCTCGTCATTTGGTCCGTCTAAACTTTCCCCGCGATTCTTTGGACCTTTCAAGATTGTCTCTTTGGTGGGGCCTGCTGCTGTAAAACTAGCTCTACCTCAGTCCTGGTCTCGAATACACCCTGTCTTTCATCTTTCCCAGATCAAACTAGCAGTTCAAGACCGTTTTCATCATGTGGACCGGACCCCGCCGCCTCCGGTATCTACAGACACCGGTCCAGAATTTGAAGTCGCCAACATCTGCAACTCCCGTTATCGCAGGGGGAAACTACAATTCCTGGTGGACTGGAAGGGGTACTCTCCCGCAGAAAGGACGTGGCAACCAGCATCAGGGGTTCATGCTCCCCGATTGGTTCAGCGTTTTTTTAGATTACACCCGGGGAAGCCGGGGTCGCCTCCCAGGAGAAGGGGGCATACTGTTACACATACCAGACATTGGTCCCTCTGGTCTCAAAACCAATTATACGCCTCACTTTGAGTCAGGAATTCCAAGATGGTGTACCACTGTACGGGTCGTTCAGAGAGCAACGTTGCAGCCTTTCCACGTTCGTCAGGAACGCAGCGAATAGCTCACGTGATCCCTTATACGGCACGAAGATTGAACGCTCTTCGTGTCGCTACTGTTGTGGCTGATGCTCCGTGAGTTCTCATCTAGGTGTTGTTATCTCACTCTACTCTTGTTGCAACCATTTCTACTACTTACCTTACTAACCTTGTCTTCCCTCTACTTTTCAGACTTTCCCTCCGCCTGTCCCGTGCGCCCGATTCTCTGAGTTTTTGCTCACTCCTCATCAGAACACAAGATTATTATTTCAGTTCTCATTCTTCCTACGGGTAAACATTCTTAACATCCAGAACTATATCCTGTTCTCCCTTTGAGCTTGATTCGTACCCGATTATAATCACCAGATCTTACCCCTCTATTTATTCTATAGACTTCCCGTCCAACTCCTTCTATCGGATCCCATTGTTTAGGTATTCACGAAGTTGCTGATTAAGAGGTTAGAGGGAGTTCATAATCTTACCTACTTCTTGTATCTAAGATTGCTTGTTCTCCTTTCATCTCATCTTGTTGTTTTCTTACCTCCAGAAGAAACTGCCCAGCATCGTACTTCCATTTCCATCGGTGGCGCTGAAGGCACCTTTCGCTCGAGTCACTGGATCCTGCTTCCTACCAGGGTTTTCTACCCCAGAGGGTTTCCCTGACGGTCACGTACTTTCTCTCGAGGTTTTCTTACCGGGTAGAGAGTTACGCGGCGGTCAGGGCAATCTTTGCATTCAGCATTTGCTTCCCATTGGATACGCCAGTCTGCCAAGATGAGAATTTACCTAATTTCTAAATTGCTTTGTTAACCAAAGGCAAAGATTCGGACTAGTATTAACAGTAGGAAAATCTGACAGCAAAAGTCTTGTCATTTTTTCCTACCCGTTAGAAATTCCTACCTGCAGGAAAATTTACAAAATACAGAAGTAGGGAAATTTGGCAGGGTAGGAAAATCTGACAGCAAAGGTCTTGTCATTTGTTCCTACCCGTCAGAAATTGCTACCTGCAGGAAAAATGTACAAAATACAGATGTAATAAAATGTGAATGGGTAGGAAAATCTGACAGCAATGCTCTTATTATTTTTTTCCTACCCATCATAAAATCCTACTTGCAGGAAAATGTACAAAATACAGAAGTAGGGAAATTTGACAGGGTAGGAAAATCTGACAGCAAAGGTCTTGTCATTTTTTCCTACCCGTTAGAAATTCCTACTTGCTGGAAAATTTACAAAATGCAGATGTAGGAACATTTGACAGGGTAGGAAAATCTGACAGCAAAGGTCTTGTCATTGTTTCTTACCCGTTAGAAATTCCTACTTGCTGGAAAATTTACAAAATGCAGATGTTGGAAAATTTAACAGGGTAGGTAAATCTGACAGCAGTGGTCTTTTCATTGTTTCCTACCCATCAGAAATGTATATCTGCTGGCAAATTTACAAAATACAGATGTAGGAAAATTTGACAGGGTAGGAAAATCTTACAGCAAAGGTCTTGTCATTTTTTGCTACCCGTTAGAAATTCCTACTTGCTGGAAAATTTACAAAATGCAGATGTTGGAAAATTTAACAGGGTAGGTAAATCTGACAGCAGTGGTCTTTTCATTGTTTCCTACCCATCAGAAATGTATATCTGCTGGCAAATTTACAAAATACAGATGTAGGAAAATTTGACAGGGTAGGAAAGTCTTTCAGCAAAGGTCTTGTCATTTTTTCCTACCCATCAGAAATTCCTACCTGCTGGAAAATGTACAAAATACAGATGTAGGTAAATTTAACAGGGTAGGAAAGTCTGACAGCAAAGGTCTTGTCATTTTTTCGTACCTGCAGGAAAATGTACACAATACAGAAGTAAGAAAATTTGACAGGGTATCAGAATCTGACAGCAACCGTCTTGTCATTTTTTCCTACCCATCAGAAATTCCTACCTGCTGAAAAGGTACAAAATACAGATGTAGGGAAATTTGACAGGGTAAGAAAATCTGACAGCAAAGGTCTTGTCATGTGTTCCTACCCGTCGGGAAATCCTACCTGCAGGAAAAATGTACAAAATACAGATGTAATAAAATGTGGAAGGGGTAGGAAAATCTGACAGCAATGCTCGTGTTATTTTTTTCCTACCCATCAGGAATTCCTACTTGCAGGAAAATGTACAAAATTCCAAAGTAGGAAAATTTGACAGGGTAGGAAAATCTGACAGCAAAGGTCTTGCCATTTTTTCCTACCCGTTAAAAATTCCTACCTGCAGGAAAATGTACAAAATACAGAAGTAGGGAAATTTGACAGGGTAGGAAAATCTTACAGCAAAGGTCTTGTCATTTGTTCCTACCCGTCAGAAATTCCTACCTGCAGGACAAATTTACAAAATACAGATGTAATAAAATGTGAACGGGTAGGAAAATCTGACAGCAATGCTCTTATTATTTTATTCCTACCCATCGGGAATTCCTACCTGCAGGAAAATATACAAAATACAGATGTAGGAACATTTGACAGGGTAGGAAAATCTGACAGCAAAGGTTTTTTCATTTTTTCCTACCCATCATAAATTCCTACTTGCAGAAAAATGTACAAAATACAGAAGTAGGGAAATTTGACAGGGTAGGAAAATCTTACAGCAAAGGTCTTGTCATTTTTCCTACCCATCAGAAATGCCTACCTGCAGGAAAATGTACAAAATACAGAAGCAGAAACATTTGACAGGGTAGGAAAATCTAACAGCAAAGTTCTTGTAATCTTTTCCAACCCATCATAAATTCCTACTTGCAGGAAAATGTACCAAATACAGAAGTAGGGAAATTTAACAGGGTAGGAAAATCTTACAGCAAAGGTCTTGTCATTTTTCCTACCCGTCAGAAATTCCTACCTGCAGGAAAAATTTACAAAATACAGATGTAATAAAATGTGAACGGGTAGGAAAATCTGACAGCAATGCTCTTATTATTTTATTCCTACCATTCGGGAATTCCTACCTGCAGGAAAATGTACAAAATACAGATGTAGGAACATTTGACAGGGTAGGAAAATATGACAGCAAAGGTTTTTTCATTTGTTCCTACCTGCCAGAAATTCCTACCTGCAGGAAAAATGGACCAAATACAGATGTAATAAAATGTGAAGGGGTAGGAAAATCTGACAGCAATGCTCTTGTTATTGTTTTCCTCCTACCCATCAGGAATTCCTACTTGCAGGAAAATGTCCAAAATACAGAAGTAGGACAATTTGACATGGTAGTAAAATCTGAGAGCAATAGTCTTGTCATTTATTCCTACCTGTCCAAAAATTCCTACTTGCTGGAAAATGTACAAAATACAGATATAGAAACATTTGACATGGTAGGAAAATCTGACAGCAAAGGTCTTGTCATTTTTCCTACCCATCAGAAATGCCTACCTGCAGGAAAATGTACAAAATACAGAAGTAGAAACATTTGACAGGGTAGGAAAATCTAACAGCAAAGTTCTTGTAATCTTTTCCAACCCATCAGAAATTCCTACCTGCAGGAAAATGTACCAAATACAGAAGTAGGAAAATTTGACAGGGTAGGAAAATCCGACAGAAAAGGTCTTGTTATTTGTTTCTACCCATGAGAAATTCCCAGCTGCTGGAAAATGTACAAAATACAGATGTAGGAAAGTTGGACAGGGTAGGAAAATCTGACAGCAAAGGTCTTGTCATTTTTACCTACTAAATGGAAATGTCTTCCTGCAGGAACATATTAAAAATACAGCGGTACAAAAATTTGACAGGGTAAGAAAATCTGACAGCAAAGGTCTAGTTATTTTTTCCTACCCATCAGAAATTCCTGCCTGTAGGAAAATGATACATATTCAGAGGTAGGAAAGTTTGACAATGTAGGAAACCTGACAGCATAGATCTTGTTATTTTTTCTTACCCATCAGAAATTCCTACCTGCAAGAAAATGTAAAACAAATACAGAGGTAGGAATCTTTGACATGGTAGGAAAATCTGCCAGCAAAGGCCTGGGAAAGAGAGAGCAGCATTGCAGCATCCACATGGGAATCCACTAATTAGAGGAGGGAGCTCTACCAGATAGTTGTGTTCAATCCTAGACCACCATGGACATGAAAGAGGGGCCTGACATCTTCCAGAGGCTATATTTACCAGGGAGAATAGCAGCCATGGAAACCCCAACACAGACTGGGACCCGAAGCTCACAGATCCGTCATGGACGGACCATGGGGACTCAGTGTGGATAAAGTGTGTGGGGCTTAAACATTATTTTTACATCAGTAGATCATCCGCAGATGGATAGACTCGTTGAGCATTTTAATAAGACCCTCAAAACGGTCCTCAGAAAGTTCATGGAAACTGATGAAAGGGACTGGGATATAATGTTCCCTTGTGCTCTTTTTGCAGTAAGAAAAGCTTGCCAGTCCCTAGGTTTCTCATTATTTGAATTTGTATATGAACACGAACCAAGGAACGTAATGGATATGCTTAGAGAGACCTGGGAAGGAGGAAGCCACATTACCTTTATCCCAGAGAGCACAGACAATAAAGGAACATATAAAAATTGTTCAAAATCTAGTCCATTCCCACTTAATCAAGAATATCAATAGGGCGTGCATGACCAGAAAATGGCTGCATGCTCTCTTTCCATAGGACAGAAAATATTAGTGTTGCTCCCTACATCCCAAAAAAGATGTTCTCCCAGTGGCATGGTCCATACAAGGTTTTAGAACAGACTGGCCCATGTAATTATACAGTATCTCAGCCGGATAGAAGACTCAAGTCCCAAATCTATCATATTAACATCTTAAAAGAATGGAAGATCTGGTAGAGTCTTCTGCGATAGTGATGGACAGTATGTTAACCAAGGAAGGGGAGAAACATAATCCAATACAATCTGACCTTCCTGTAGTCCAACAGCATAACATTGAAGACCTATTGAACCAATTCCCAGATGTTTTCAATAAGGAACCTGAAAGGGTTAAGGATTGTTTTCACTTCATCTGTAAAAATGGTGAATCTAAAACCATATAGAATCCCAGAAGCTAGAAAAGAAGTAAGCCTGCAAGAAGTGGAGAAGATGCTAGTATCCAACATTATAGAGCCCTCTCAGAGTATATGGTCCGGGCCAATAGTCTTGGTAGCTAAGCCTGATCAATCATGGAGTTTCTGTATTGATTTTTTTAAAATGAAACAGGATAGATCACCTGATTGATTGACTGGGTGCAGCCATTTATATTTCCATGATTGATCTCACTGTTGGCAGGTCCCTCTGAACCCTGAAGACAAGGAAAAAAATGCATTCTCCACACCTGTGGGATTATTTGAATTCATGGTACTCCTGCTTGGCCATCATGGCGCATCGGCAACCTTTCAAAGGCTAATGGATTGTGTACTAAGACCTTATTCTAGTTCATGTGGGGCATATCTAGATGATATCATCATCCACACTAAAACCTGGGTGGAGCATATGACACACCTGTATAAAATCACCAAAGCCCCCCAACAGGCTGGATTGACTTCCAGCGAAAGAAGTGCCACTTAGCCCAACCGACTGTGAAATATCTTGGCTTCTTTGTGGGTAATGGGTTATTTAAGGGTTTTCTTGGGGCTGTTAGGATACTATTGATGCTTTATTCGCAATTTCTCATCCATCACGTCCTGTTCACACAATACATTGAGAAATGCTGAACCTCAGAAGATAAAGTGGGATAAGGAAGAACACGACTGTCTTGTAAAACCATACTATGTAGTGAGCCCATTCTTAGGTCCCTAACTTTAATAAAGATTTTATACTTAAAATTGACGCATCCCGGGGCGGCAGTAGAGCATCCAGTTATGTATATCAGTAGAGAATTGTTTCCTAGGGAGCAAAACTATGTAACCATAGAACTACAGGCCCTGGCGATAAAGTGGGCAGTGCAACATCTAAAATATTACCTCACTGGGAGGAGGTTTACCTTAATCACAGACCACTCACCCCTTACGTGGCTTAATTTGAGAAAAAAATATGAATTTTCAATTTGCAACCTTTTTGTTTTAGCGTGGAACATCGCAAAAGTAAGGAATAGGGCAATGTGGATTTCTGGTCCCAATTTCCTTCACACGTTGGAGAGGCCAGCTGCACAAGGGGACGGGTATGTGACGACTTTCAGGGTATTGTCACTGCTTCCATGGGGAAGCCTCTTCCCATAAAAGCCAGGGAGGTGAGGCCACTATCCGACAGTCCCCCTTGTGGTAGTACTTAGAGGGTGGATTGCATGAGGAAGGAAACCCTTCATGGGGCCAGTGACGATCACCTTGGAAGAATGCGGCATTCCCCTCCTTCATTTCTGTCCCCTCCTTCCTTTCACTCCACTCATGACCCTGTGGTCCGCCACACCTCTATCTAGTTGTGTAGAGTTAAGGAAACCAAACCCCAAGAAAATGCTGGGACGAAGAAGAATGCTATTGGACTCTATAATGATCATCAATTCAGTAGTGCGATGAGGAGGAAGGATGGACTAATACAGAATGCCTGTAGGAACCATAACACGTGGTCTACTGACTGGAGACTGCCTATTGGTTACTCACGATACAAGTTAGAAGGACTTTATTATTGGTCAAACCAGTCCCGGAGGAAGGTAGAGCAAAGTTTGAATGCCACA
Source organism: Ambystoma mexicanum (assembly GCF_040938575.1). Lineage (NCBI taxonomy): Eukaryota > Metazoa > Chordata > Amphibia > Caudata > Ambystomatidae > Ambystoma > Ambystoma mexicanum. The sequence goes on from NC_090939.1 coordinate 68,483,843, forward strand.
GACAGAGAGAGACGGAGGGAAGCTGCAGACCGGGGCGGTGGTGAAACAGAGACGCTGTCCCTGAGGGTGCTGCCAAATACCGGCAGACCACAAGAAGCCAAAGAGAAGCCTAGTACCCGGAAGTCGTGGGACACCTCCCGAAGGAGATCCCTGCAGCCTGACTTGCTGAAGCGAAAGCAGAGACACGAACAACAGCAGGAGCGGAGTGAGGATGATCGAGCGATCGACCAGAGAGTCTGAGGTGCCCAAGTCGGACGCCACGGGGCAGGAACCCGGAAACAAGGTATGGGTGCTGCATGACTCTGTGAAAGGGGCTGAGAACCAAATGAGGGAGACATAAGAAGGGTCGGGGACCTGATGCACACCGAAGCTGATAAGACGTGGGTCAAGGACCCTAATGAAAATATAAGGACACACCCCTCTACCACATCCATAGACATTTGGCAGGAGAGTGAACCAAGCATCCTGGAAAACCAGTTCAAAATGAATCACAGAGGCAAAATCAATACAATGGGGGCAGGGACCCAGAGATTGTCCAAAGGGAAGTAAGTAAAAACCATATTTGACGGGAGTCAATACACCAAGAAACCATAAAAGCTGAAACAAACAGTATAAGAGATCCTATGTGGAGCAGTACCTGTCAGCAGAGTATACAAGGTCTGTTCATGTAGACCTTCGCTGAAGCAAGGGTAGAGAACCTGTCAAGGCAATACACCAGGGTCTGGGATCCATATGAAGTTGGGCGTGTGCCCAGTGTCTTGGGCAGCAACTCCCGTGCGGCAGTCATCCCACACAAAGGGCACAGCCTGCCGACGTGGGACAGTAATAAGAGATGGGACGCTTGTTATGGGACGCATGTAAGTCGGAAGCTCGTTCCACTGCAGGGCGGGCAGAGAGGTAGTCGGAGGTTGGAGGGAGCAATCGTATATTATACAAAGTGATGGCAATCATACACATATCCCCACAAAGTCTGGATCAGAGGGTGAGGTAGATAGATGCAGGAGGTCACAGCTGACAACGGGCTCGAGGGCCATGCAGCCAGACAGTGTAGAGGGTGTTAAAGAGTCGCCTCTTTCCAGAGATGGGGGTCAAGTAGACCGGATGCATAACGATCAGTGACGTTGGGGAGAGAACACGTCTGGCAGCTTTCACCGCTGGGCTGTTATTGGCAGTCAGATCGGCATCCATGGCACGACAGGGGCTGCAGCCTTAGACCTGGGCCTTGTAGCTGTGAATAGCATAGCAGCGCTAACCCTTACTGCAGCCCCCAAAACACAGGAATACATCATCCACATTTTGTCCCCACAAAATTAGACTGACACCTTCTGACTGGAAAAACAAATTGTCATTTTATTGCAAAACACATGGTCACTTTATTGGAGTCATCCTAACGTGCGGTCCTAGACCTGCTCAGGCCACAAGTATGACTGGCCTAAAAAATCATTTTCCGGGTGACTCTGCCAATCCTGTGTTACATAGTTCCACTGTTAAGGTGGGTACCCATGCACCGCTGTGGGGGAAGCACCGGACGGCCCTTAGAGGGCGACCCGGCAAGGGTAACACAAAATGCGCTTGACCCGATCAACCCAGCATACCTTTACCAAAACCCAAAGCTCCTCGAAGTCCTGAAATGTGGTCATCCTTCTTGGGGGGGCACGCCCCTTCTGCCCCCCTCAGGCGACGGGAGGCAAGCCTGATGCAAGGGGGCCAAAGTGGCGGCCCACCATTCCAGCTGCCCCTCTAGTGCTGCCTGCGTGGGCTGGGGCACCTGCTCAGCATTTGGTAATTCATTGGCTCTGGGGGTTGCATTTCTTATTAATATAACACTTATTACAGTGCTTAGAAGCGGAACACTGTGTCAAAGGCCACTAGTAGACAATATAATAGTATTGCGATATTTTGTTATAAAAAGGGCTGGATCCTAATACATGTTTTTTTTTTTTTTTAACTGTACAGTTGATTGACATGTGACTTTCCAAGTTCATATTTCAGCAGGGCTGAATCAGCCCTTCATTTTCGGAGGTTGTGTTAAGTACTACTACATTTAGTCATAATAGTTTGGTCACCTTTCTTAACAGCGCTTTGAAGAGGAGTCAGCCTTGAAGTGCTATCCATACAAATATGGTGTACTGCTATTACACCTGGATACAGGAAAATCTAGGCCCCAGTGACGTCAAAACGTGGAGTATTTTTTCTCAAAACGATCGGCCTCAGAAACATAAAACAAGCAACTTGACTCAAAATAAGACGCTCTGGGTCTGGGGCATCTAGTCTGCCTGGCCTATAGACAAACACTGCTCTCCAATTATACCTTTGTGTATATAGCACATTAGAGAAAGCCAAAACACACATGAAATGAGGAAGACTTGTGGCAGGGGTCAGTGTGATGGCAATGTCACAGTGTAGCTGACATTAGCAGCAATATGCACAGAGTTCATCTGCCTAGAGTGTACAGGAAAAGGTCATGGGTCATGACCCTAGATACTGGTAGCAGGTGACATAGGTGCAGCCATGTGATCTTAACCAGATTGTCTGTGTGTTCAGTCACCAGATTTACCCTACAGTTCTTTTTGATGGTAAGTGCAAGGCTTTAAGTTAGTTCACCTGCATTCAGTGAGACTCATAAACATAGCTGTGCCCTCCACACAAACTGAAAGGGAGAGTTTTTGCGTCTCTTGTTCCCAGGTGCAGTGCAACAAATAGGAAGGGGGCCTCGACTCATTTTTTGACCCGGACCTCACCAAACACTGTGACAGCCCTCTGACATATAGCGAAGCATACTTTATTTCGTAGCATGGCAAATCAGACAAGCACTGCCAAAGTGAGCACAGGTAGGTGCACGCGTTCTATACAAACGATCATTCTCACATGAGATGCTGAAATCTCCGTGTCCCGCTTCTTCTCGTGACGCACACGTTTCCTCCATCTCCCTGGTTCATGGTCGCCTCCACACTTGAGGCCCAGTTTTGCCTTCTGTATTTTTCTCAGGAAGTCGTTTTCTTTGCAGAATGTGGGGGAACCTGTCCCACGCGCCTTTGCAGGGCGCATGCGCAGGAAGGCGTAAGGGCCTCTACTGCCAGGTCATGCCGTTGGCTGCCTCTGACCTCGCCAGGTTCTGGTTGTGTGTGTGTCGAACGGTCTGTGCTTTCAGTCCTTGATCTCTCAGTCTGCATGTGGATGCTGTATGCATTGGCCTGTCGTATTCCTATGGGAACAGGGCGAGGTTGCTTCAGAGACTCAGCTGGCCAGGTGGGGGAGCAGGGGAGGACACAGCTGGCTGGGCATCACATCAGCAATGCGGCTTGAACAGATCACACCTCTCTCCCTGTGATGGGCGAGTCCGTGCCTCGGGCCGCCCTGTACTCGCACACACACGCACACAATCACAGAGACAGGAGACATACGTCTGTACTTTCCAGGGTCCCGGCGGCATCTGCCGCACGGACTGTCTTTATTCACAATGCGCATGCGCGGCCCAAAACGATGCTCGCGCATGCGTACTTTCACCATAAGATGTCACATCCCTTTTTTTCTTTAACCAAAACAAAACTGTCATCACTGGAAACTATAGATAGACCCAACGTGGGTCGCTGACCTGACTCGGACTTCGGTTCAGTCTCCTGAGTCCAGGACACAGTCCTTGAGACGAGTAGGCAGTCTGCGATCATGTCGCACCGGATATTGGCTGCTGCTCCGTGGGGCTACAGCTGGGCTCTCAGCCCGCGGCGGCACGTCCAGTGGTACATCAGCCACTGGATTCTCAGTCGCAGATTCCAATGAGGCTCCTTCATCTGGATCAGCTTCGGCACATGGGATATCCACTTTTTTGAAGAAGGACCGGTTGCGGGTGTCTGTCCCTCGCTCGTTGGCCGCAGTGACCATGGTCCCTTTGACATGGGTGATAGTCCACAGCTGGGGTTCGTACGGTAGTGACAGTTTACCTTCAGGTCTACGATTCCGCACCAACACAGAGTCTCCGATGGCCACCTCCTTATCTTGCAAACCCCTTCTCGTACTCTCCTTCGCATTTCGTGGAGCTCGCTCCTCACTGACTTTCTCGTTGTCGATGACCCCGGGCTCTTGGCCCTCGATCTCTGGGATTAAACCTCTCAGACAGCGTCCAAACAAAGCTTCGGCTGTGGCAACGCCCGTGGACTGGTGAGGCGTAGTTCTGTATTCTCTCAAGAACTCTGCCAATTTCTGCCGTAGGTCATCCCCTCCATATGCCAATATTCTGAACACTTTGTTAAGGGTCCTCATAAGTCTCTCGGCTTTGCCATTTGCCCGAGGCCAGAGGGGCGAGACTTTCCGTGTTGAATGCCTTTTTCCTTCAAGTAGTGCGCAAACTGGCTCCCCGTGAACGGAGGCCCATTGTCCGAGCACAGAAGTTCGGGAAACCCATGAGTCGCGAACATTTTGTCCAAACCCCTGTTTGTGTGCACGGTCGCTGTTGACTCCACCAACTCCACTTCCGGATACCTTGACCATTGGTCAATCATCGCGAAAAAGTACATGCCCCTCCCTGTCGATCCAAAATTGGCGTGGACGGTGCCCCAAGGACTCTCACTTCTTTCCATGGAGCTGATGGGCAGAGCCCTTTCTATGGGGCTCGCCGCTTGGCACAGCAGGCACCTCTTCACGTACAACTCCACTAGGCTTTCTAGATCGGGGAACCATACTTTGGGTCTCAGCTGCGCCTTCGTCTTGGCGACCCCTTGATGTTCCGTATGTGCCAGTTCTAGGACGCGATTCCTCAGGGCCTGTGGAATGACGATCTGCCTTCCCCGCAGCAGTAGGCCTTCGTCCGATGTTGAGAGCTCGTCCTTCACCATCCAGAGCGCCTGAAGGTCCTTCTGCGCTCTCGCTTCCCGCCTGGCGTTGTTCTGGAGCACCTATTTCCAATCGCCACATCTCACCGCGGCCTGGATGATTCGAAACACTTCATCCTTCGCTGATTCCTCGGCGACCACTGCCCTGGACAGCGCCACGGGCAGCACGCCTTCCACGATGTTGTGCACCAACTCCTGGCACTCCACCATCTCACTGGGACCCGCTGCCCGCTCGTAGTTCGGGTGGCGGGAGAGGTAATCCGCAGGATTGTTAGTCCCTGGTCGGTATGTCAGCGTGACCCCATACTCGATGAGTGCAAGCATCCAGCACTCTATCCTCAGGGGGGGCTTTGACGACACACCCGTTAAAATGGGCAGAAGTGGCTTGTGGTCCGTTACGACCGTTACAGGTTTGCCAAGAATATACAGACGGAAATGCCGGCAGCCCCAAAGGATGACCAACGCCTCCCTCTCAATCTGCGAGTAGCGTCCCTCCGTGTCCGTGAGGGCCCTGCTCGCGTATGCGATGGGGCGCATGTCACCTCTATTGTCCGCCTGCATGAGAACAGCGCCCAGTCCCACCGGGCTGGCATCCACCACAATCTCTGACTCGGCGGTGGGGTCAAAATATGCCATTGTGTCGCTTTCCGACAGGGCTCTTTTGATCTCCTGGAAGGCCTCCTGCTCTCTCTTGTCCCACACCCAGGTGGCCTCATTCTTGATCAGTGCTCTGAGAGGCTCGGATGGGGACGCCAGTCCCCTGATGAAACGCCCACAGTAGTTAACCATCCCCAGGAAACTACACACCTCCGTTGGGGACTGGGGCGCTGCCGCCTCGCGGATGTCTTTGACTTTTTCCGGGTCTGGTGAAACACCGCTGGCATGGAAGATGAAACCAAAAAACCCAATCCTATCTTTGAAAAATTCACACTTTTCCTGGTGCAAGGTAAGGCCCAGCTCGCTCAACCTCCACAAGATGGACTCCATTCTCTTCATATGCTCGGCCATGGACTCAGCAAAAACCAGAATGTCATCACTCATATTGAGTACCCTTTTTAAGCCAGCCAGCTCTCCCCTGATGGCATTTTGAAAGACTTCTGCTGCAGATGAAATGCCAAAACTCAGGCGTTTAAACTGATAGAGACCCTCGTGTCTGGTAAATGTCATGATATATCTCGAATCTGGGTGGAGCTCTAGCTGGTGGTAGCCCAACCTTAGATCCAACTTCGAGAATACTTTGGCCCCTTGTAGTTCTCCCACAATGTCATCGAGCGTTGGTGTTATGTGCCTATTATTATTTTTATTCTTGTTTTTAATCAATTATGATTTTTACAAGATTTACAAGACAAAAATATTTAACACAATAAGTCAAAGTGCATTATTTTTGCAAGAATTAAAAAAAAAAAGGTTTCTACAGTTTTTTCATACTAAAATAAGTTCATCAAGTGCCCATTCAAATTGTCCAATTAACATTAGTTTTCAGGACAAATTAGTCGTCTGCTATCGTGCATAAGCAAAGATTATTTACAAAATTTACAGAGGCAACGAGTAAGCTCATATTAGTTGAATTTAGTAAACAAGACCATCTCAAGCTAGGTTGCACATTGGCAACAGTGGATAAATGTTTCTTATACATATTGTTTCTTATTGAAGATAGTGCAGAGCATTCAACTACTAGATGTCCTAGAGTTTCTTTTTGTGATAAGTTGTTACAAAATCTACAAAAAAAGTTATCAGAAACGACAATGTGCTTTCGTTGTGCTAATATGTCTCGTGTGGACCACAAATTGAAGCATAGTCTCATAATCGCTATACGGATATGAGGTGAGGGCGATTTAACCAAATAATTTGCAACAGTTCCCATTTTTTTATCTGGGAATATACAGCTATTAAAGTTTTTGTAACCCAAACAAAGATCACGATTAGCCAACCAATCTTGAAGACATTTTTTTTTTTTCGCTCGTTCAGGATTTTGAATTAGTGTCTCAACATCCACGTTTGCCGTAGCCAGAATTCCATAGACATAAGTGGTCCATTTTACAACGAAGCAGTGTTTAGATGAAAACAGATAGTCCGACAGAATAGCTATGACAGAATCCGTAACTATGTTTACCAAGCATTTTCTGAATAGTGCACAAAGTTGCCATTGGTATCTAGCGTTGAGTGATGTGAGTCCCAATTCATATCTAATACATGATACCGGGGTTGATTGAGGTAAGTGCAATAAGCTTCTCCAGTATTTAGCTTCTAGTCTGTCTAGAATTTTATTGTCAGTAATATCTCGATCTTCAAGTCCGTATAGAAGTATGGGAGTCACTTTTTGTAACCAATAATATAAAACAGGCTTGATGGAAAATTTGCCGTATTTATGAAGCATTAGTTTCGATTGTGATATTGCAGCCATCAGTTTGTTTTGTTGTGATTGCAAATGTTCTATAGTCACTGGGTTTGATTCAAACTGAGTTCCCAAGTATTTATAATTAGTTACAATATCTAAGGTGATATCTTTGACCATCCATACAAACTTTAATCTTGAAGAACGTTTAGGGATGTCAACTAGAATCTGAGATTTTTGGATATTCATCGAGGGCTCGTTCTCTTCAAAATAAATTGAAAGTGCGGATATCAGTGTCTGAAGGCCTATCGGTGTTTTGGATATTAACACTAAGTCATCCGCATACCACAGGGCTTGATTCGCAGTGCCATTCATTTTTGGTGAATCTGTTAAAATGGCGGAAAAGATTTCTTAAACATCGTGAATAAAAAAATTAAATAACGCCGAAGCCAAAATGCAGCCCTGTTTCAGCCCTCTTGAGGTTTCAATTAATGTAGATAGCAGGCCGATGGTAGACAACCGTACCCGGATAGATGTATCTGAGTGTAATGCACGTATTATGTCCAAAATATCTTGCGGACAATGAGCCTTAGTGAGTTTTTGGAACAATTTTGCACGGGAAACAGAGTCAAATGCAGCATTTAAATCGACAAAAGCAAAAAAGAGGGAAGTTTTGGTATGTCGGGCTTGGGCTTGTAAAGAATTGAGGATCATGAGATTGATTGACGTCCCCAACCCACACACAAATCCTGTTTGGTTGTGATCTCGACATTTACTTTCATATGTCCAGTTGTTGAATGCTGCAAGAATCAGTCTAGTAAAGATTTTACCTGGGGCGTCCAAAAGCGCTATCGGACGATAGTTAGATGGTATACTTCGATCTCCTTTTTTAAAGATCGGAACAATTATGGAGGTGCGCCATGAGTTTGGGATTCTCCGGGTTTGCAGTACCTGCTGAAATATATTATTCAAGATTTTTGCCCAGTGCCATGGATTTTGTTTCAGCATATAGTTGGTAATGCCATCTGGGCCAGCTGCTCTTGATGATGATGATTTAGTAATAAGTGCCTCAATAATTTCTTCAGAATAGTCTAAATTCCAGGACTGTGAGACCGGTACTTGATGTTCATGTGATTGAAAGGATTTATCTGTATACAGGTTGAAAAAATGTAAAACCCATTGGTTCTCGGTTACTCCATTTAGTTGTGCCGATTGGTTATTAGGGTTCGATGTTGAGTTAAGTAAATGCCAGATTTGTGCAGAATTCTTATTTGTTATGGCAGCCAGGAAGGATTCTCCATCTTTTTGAAACAGTTGTTCTTTATATGAACGCACCCAATTTTTGTAAAGGGATTTTAACGCTTTACAAGCAACAATCTTTTCAGACCACGGGAGTCGTCTTGCAGATCTTAGTTCTCGACGATAATCTTTTTTTCTTTGAGACAGTACTTGATCATATGTGTGGATCGGAACACGACCAGAAGGGATGAAAAAAGTTCTGTAGGCAGCCAACAATTGTACATATGATGTTGTACTCTGTAGATCATTCTGTTGCCGCACCTTTTTATTTAAATCTAATAATTTCAATGGAAACCACTTGAATCGTGATTTGGCATTGTTAATTATCAAATTTGGCGGCATCCATTGAGAATTGGCATTTACTTCTGTGTTATCTCTCGACCAAGTAAGTAAGAGAATATGATGGTCACTGCTAGATTGCTTCACTATCACAAGTTCTTTAGCCAACATGAATTTCGTATTTGATAGATATATATAATCGATCGTACTTGCCGAGGAGCCTCTATGCCACGTGGCTTGCGGAGGAACATCTCCGGAGAGAGATCCATTGGCCATTCGCGTGTCAAACTGTTTCATGAAATTACTCCATTTATTAAATTCTTGTTTTTTCCTCACTCCGTCATGTTTAAAGGCATCTAAATTGAGGTCTCCAGCTAGTACTACATCTGTAATTTCTTTCGTTTTAGCAATGAGTTCGAACATCTTGGATAGAGCTTTATAGAAACAATCATCAGTGATTGCTATCGGGTTTCTGTAGACATTGATTAATGCCAACGTTTCTTGGTCATATGATATTTTTACCATCTGTATAAACTTATTTGGATTATCCCACGCTTGCAATGTCATTTTAGAACCCAATTTAACAGCAACCATAAGCCCTGCCATTGGTCGTCCCTTTTGAGCTGTGATGGCTGGATTAATCACATATCATGATAGTCCCAAACTGGGATAGTAGTTATCCAGGTTTCTTGTAAGAGTAGAATGTCCGCATCTTCTAATGTTGAATTGGGGTTTGTGAGCAAATTGGAGTAACCTCTCGAGTTCCAGCTTAATAATTTTATAGGATTTGAAGTTTTCTCAGTGTTTTCTTGAATCAATGATGGTTATAATTGAGAGGTGGGAAGATATTCAGGCTCACAAACAGACAAATTGCAATTAGAACACTGACAAATAGTATTGGTGAGATGAGGTGGTGCTTGTCTTTCATTGTTTTTCTCTGCATTTTGTCTTTCCGGGTCTTGAGCTAACAGAAATCCCATTGAGAACAGTTTTAATCGGACTTGCCCTAATGAGTTCATAACTAGTCCTGATTTCATCCATAATCGAACAATCCCTAAGTTTGTGTCACAAATGAATTCAACTTGGTCAATGTCTAATGATGTTAAGTCGCCTAGCTCTGGCACATCACTAAAGATATTAAGTACGCTAGCGCGTGATAGATCATATTGTGGATGTGGGGTAGCGCGACATTTTAGTTATTAGGGTATGATAGTTTGCAAATTTCTTTTTGCGTTGCTGTTCCATTTTTTGAGATTTCGTTGCAGAGTCTTGAGACAAGTTCTTGTGACCCAATTCATTGGTCATTCTTTTTCCTTTTTGGGTCTGATTGCTGTTGTTCTGTAGTTCAGATGGTTCAGCGAAAGTGACTCTAGCCTGATTTTCGTTCGTAAAATTCGGAGTTTTCACTGACGGCTCCAAACGAGTTGTCAAATAAGTTTCAACTATCAATTTGATCTTATCATCTTGTTCCATGCAGGGACCAGCTGCATTATAAGTTTTTGTTAGGTCCAACATTTCTGATGTCTTTGGAGGAATTTATGTTTTATTTTCTGGTCGAATCAACCAATGGTTTTCTGCATTGTGCAAATTTTGATGATCTTGTATTAAAGTTGGTTGCGCCTTAAAATTCTGCATACATGATTTAAGTGCCAGATCTTTTATTTCAGTTGTTCGACGAAGAATGTAGGAATCAACTGCAGATTTAAGTTGATCGACTTGAGATGTTTCAATTGTTGACTTATTTAGATGTAGATTTGCCAGATCTTTTTTTCAGTTGTTCGATGAAGAATGTAGTAGTCAACTGCAGATTTAAGTTGATCGACTTGAGATGTTTCAATTGTTGACTTGTTTTGATGTAGATTTCCTACAGACTGTGGGATTGCTTTAGATTTTAAATGAACATCATGAGCGGGACTGGCATTCCTTTGGGCCAGTGCTGTGGAAGAAACATTATCCAGAACTGATACTAATTGACTCAATGGAGACTGATGTATTGGTAGTGTGTATTCGGTTAGAACTGGTATTTCACTCGGTACCACTTGACCAATGATTTGCTTGTCCATGGATTTCTGAGGCGCAGTTAGGTCAGCCATTTGTAGTCGTTCAAAACGATTGGTTGGTTTATTATTCCGTTTCGATGGTTGAAAAGGTTTCGTCATGAGATGTCTAACACGACCTTTGTTTCTAACGTGATTATTAAATAGGTCGTATTGAGCTCTATTGCTTTGGTGAGTTATAGATTTAGGGGATTGGTCAACACTTATCCATGAGGAATTTTGCTTATTTTTTTCTCGACTTTCCTCTTCAATAGGACAAATTACATGGTCGAATGCCGGAAGACTTGAATGTAGAGAAGCTGGTATAGTCAAGATTTCCACACTTTTTGATAATTCATTTATGACTTCTTCATGTTGACAAACTTGTTCTATATTAGTCGGATAAGATTGAATCCATGCCGATATTTGATCTATCTTAGATGATTGTGCGTTGATTTTACATTCAAGAGATTCATATAGTTTAAATAAGCTTTGAATCGTTTGATTTACTGCTGCAAGAGTGACTTCTAAAAGTCCAGGCTTAGTACTGGTCCTTTCTTGATCGCTGGATGATTCTCGCTGTCGAGTTGTTGGTAGTATATATGAGACAGCTTCAGAAATCGTTGAGTCCATCGAACAACGTTGATGGTAGTCGATCGGTGACCTATTCGGAGGCGAATTTTCCTTTCTAACCGTTGTCTGGTGTGAGTCAGGTTGAAAAACATCTTCACTATTATCCTTGTTTTCAGTGTCTTCAATTTCAGGAATTTGGTTCAATTGTGCTTTTGAAGTTCTATTTTGCTCAGTTAGTTTTAATGATTGGATGATGGTATTATCAGAAATTGGTAAATTGTGTGATGTTTCTGACTCCGCATTTACAAATTTAATTTGATTAGTTGTTGAAATAACAGTCCGAGATAGCGAGCTTGTACTGGTGTGTTTTTCAATACTCCGCTCTGCAGAGCTTTCAGAGGCCTCCGGTTCTGCAGGCTGAGTGAATAGATCTTCCTGGCCAAGTTGAACTAATTGAATCGGTGGTTCATTAGAAGGATTGATATTATTCACATCTTTTTGTTGTAATATAGGTGAATCGAATGATGATAAAGTATTTTTCACAACAGGACAAAAATCTCTTATATCTTTACTAGCAAGTTGAGTTTTGGCTCGTGTTTTGAGACGCGGTGTCAATACAATCGCCGTGAAAGATGAAGCCAAATGTTTTTTCGAATTATTTTTTAGTCTTGATGAAATGCCATCAGTTGGAGTATTAACAATCGGCACTGCTGAGGGCAAGTTGGATTTAGTTATTTGAGGTATTGAGCTCATGTTGAAAATGCAGCAAAGGTTGCAAATAACCACCAGATTTGTTACAATGGGCACCCGGGCATGTAAAATTAGAATCAAAATTTTGGGATATTACCAGAAAAAGTTCAGAAATTCGGTGGAATAAGGTGAAACTGATTACCTGTTTTGTACGGGCCTGCACGTAGCACACGGATTGGTTGGGTATCCAAGAGGGATCAAAGAGGGAAATCCTCTGCAGTCTCCCCCGATGCGCCACCGAACAGCCACACAACAGTCGGCGCCCTTCACCCCTGTCGGGCTTAACGCCGCAAGGGTGGCTCGAGCGTGATCTTAAGCTCTGGTAAAGACACGTGATAGATCACGTGCAGGCAATCGGACCCGTCTCCTCCAGGAAGCAGGGCGTTGAGAAGCAGATAAGCTTCTCCAGCAAGAGCAGCGCTCGCAGTGCTGTGCAGAATCCAAAATCAGGAAGCGTCCACAAAATAAAACTCTCCTTTACTGTGTACCATTGGATGGCAGCATTCGGGAGACGCATGTCCACACAGATGCGGACGGCACCTGGCTGTTTCGGCTTTGGCGCCACTACAATGGGTGATACCCAGGGCGTCGGTCCCTCCACCCTCTCTATTATGTCCATTTCGACAAGCAGTTGGAGTTCCTTCTCCACTTGCTCCCGGAGATGGAACGGAATTCGTCTGTGTTTGAGGGCGGTGGGCCAGATGGTGTCATCGATGTGGAGACACACTGGGGAGCCTTCAACTTGCCCACCCCTTGAAAGATGCCAGAAAACTTGACTAGGAGTTGATCTATGTCCACCTGGTACACCTCCTGTCATGATGCCTACCCCGGGCATCCGGATCAAGCCCATCAGCCCCGGGAGCAGGCATCCAGACATTTACAAAAACCCCAGCAACCCCAGCTAGGGGCTGTCTGGGTTCAGTCCTGGCGCCGTAGGCACCAGGCTCATAATAAAAATCAGTCCTGGTGCCATAGGTGCCAGGCTCATAGACATTACTTACCTCATGCAGACCATGCTGCAAATAAATCCAAGCCAGCGTGAGGCCTGGATGGGACTATTTTACTACAGGGACTATTTTTTACTCGGGTGTGGTCCTGGGGAACTTCTTTCCTGGGACTACTTTGGAGGCTATTTAAACCACGCCGAACAGCAGCACATGCTTCGTGTTATTCTGCATCCAGCAGCGTGACTCTCACCGTGCCTGCAGCCATCATCCAGTCTTCTGCCACGGCCGTGTGCCTGCAGCCAGCATCCAGTCTTCTGCCACGCCCGCCTCGAATCCGGAGCTCCTAGAATAAAGAAGAAGAAAAGGACAAGGTTAGAAAACGAACTTATTTCAAATTCCTCACCTGATTCCGGATCCATTTCATCTCCCGACCTGGAAAGTACATCAGTCCTGCACGCGTCGCTTCGCCAGCTCCAGCACGACGCCATACTCACCAGTTCTCACAGCATCTTTCGATCCGGCACTGTCTCCATCATTTCTTCACCGTACTCCGGCACTTAGGGGCACAAGAATAACAAGGTGAGCCAAGGGAATCAACAAATACCTCTTACCACCATAGACTTACCTGATTTACCACTGGCGGTATTATTCTCCATATCTTCATATGCCGCATCTGTAAAGAGGGAGAAAAACAACACGTTAACGCATGCAATAGTTACCGGACAGCGTTGGGTAACACAGACTCTTACCTGAACGCCAGTAGCAGCTACGAGACCTTCTTCTCACAAACTCAGTTGCAACTTAAGGAAGGAAGGGGACAAGAGTGAACATCGGGCACATTGAACTCTTTGAACTTGATACTTAACAATCCCGCCTCGGACTTCAGAGTCAAGCTTACCGGAACTCTCCCAACGCCTTCAAACCAGTGAAGTAACTGGTATCTACGCGCCCCTGCAAGACACGCAGGATGGAGCGCTCATCTTTTACAAGCATAAGGTGAGGTTACTAAGGGGATATCGGAGGTGATTAGTGGGGGAGAGCGAGAACAGTTGGGAGGCCATCACTAAAACCCACAGGTGGCTAATCCCTGTCTCCACTTGCAGGAAAATACTTCTTTGGGTCCAGCAGACAAGACTAGGCAGTCCAGTCCAGACAGTCATCTCTGCACTACGCATCACGTTGACGGAGACCGCAGCTGTCTGGGTCCGATCGACACCCCTGTGGGGTTCAGATGAGCGTAACACCTCCAGGGTAAAGTGCACCATGTCCAACGCCTCCGACGCCGCACAGCTGAGCAGTGAGTGTGGGCTGACATCGGTGACGAAGAATCGGGCCTTGATGGTCTTGGTCCCCTTGGTAACAGGCGCCACAAACACCCCTTGAAGGGGTAGCGGGGTATCATCCCCAAAAGTGAAAATCTTTGCTTTTGACACGTCCAACGGTGGCGGTCCCGGGAGTGCCTTGTAGTGGTCGGTGGCAAGCACACAAACAGAAGCCCCTGTGTCTATCAGTACCTGTGTGGGGACGCCTTGAATGTCTACAACACACGTAGGCTGCCTCCTTTTCCGAGCCCCTGTCGCAAGATTCGAAATAAAGAAGATTTCCTCTTCCTCCTCTTCCTCTGCGATGTTGAGTCTTTGAGCGTCTTGTTCTAATGTCGCAATACTGCGTTGCTTCCTAAACCCGCCTCCGCTTGTCCTCGCCAGCCCTCAGTGAGTGGTCAACGGTGCTGCGGCACAACACATCCTAGCATAGTGGCCAGGACTGTTGCACCTACCGCAGACCCTTGATTTGGCGGGACAGTCATCAGAGTGAGGCAGATCCTACCCACAGTACTGGCAGATAGTCGCAGACCCATGTGCTGGAGCCGCCCGGCTCACCACTTAGCATGTTTGAGTGACAGCTAGGCTGAATGAATGGGGGTTTTCTGCATAAAAGCAGGGCTTTGGGGACTGGATCTTCAGAAGTCGCCACAGACCTAAAGAATCCGAGGAGGGAGAAGCCGAGCCAACCTGCAACGACGACACCACCGGTGGAGCCCTGCTGAACCGTCTCACCACTTTTCCCGACGACAGAGGAGATCTCCAGCCCGGAGAGTCTTCTTCCTTTGACTGGTGGGGATAACCAGTTTGCCCGTCTTTTGCCTTCCTGGACCATCTTGTGGCCGCCTTGCCCGTGCCAAGCACCCCGGCAACCGGAATACCACGGTTTACCACTACTGCGAAGAAAAGGTGGTACCTTGTAACCGGGAAACTCCGCGGCTGGTTTCTTCCCTGGCAGTGCAACGACCTTCAGCTTTACTCCACGTCGAGACCTCCTCTTCCTCTGGAGAAAACACCGACTTGCACCTGCTACCAGGAACAACTGCCCCCGCTGGAGCATTCTTCCCATTTTCAGGTACTGTGTCCCGCCTGGCTTCCCTTGCAACAGATCGTTCGGGGTGACAGTAAATCCTCGACTTTCTAACCTGGGTTTGCCTGGGGCCTGATAACCCCACTGTCTGATCCTGGACACATTTTGCTTGTTCTCTCTAAGAGTGGGCCTGGCATTTGAACTTCCTTGCTCTCCAGTAGACTTTGCCTAACCTGCCTCACTGTGGTTCTTTGAAAAGTATTGAAATGCGTGTGCTTTCATAACTGTGCCTTTTCCCTCCCTTTTTCTATAACTTATTAAAGTGCCATCTTATGTTGAGCGCCCACCTCTGTCTGAAAATAAGTGGTGTTTCTCATTAAGACTTGTCTAATAAGTAATCAGGGTTGTATATATATAATAGTGACTGTGTGTTGAAATTACCTCTTTGTGTGCTAGTGTAATTTACAAGTGTGTCTTTAAATAAATAATTATATACTTTTACACCAAAGCTCTGGTCAGTGTTTGCTTGTGCTACTGTATCTCTGTACCTATTGTGTATACTCTATATACTGCCTAACTCATCTTGAGAGAAGTCTGACTGCTCAGCCACAGCTACCAGGTAATTCTGGGTGGTACAGACTGCTACCAATTGGGTTTACTGCCAACCACCTGTAGTCCTAAATCTTTTGCAGTGGTCCCTAAGGGAACTGCACAGGTTTCTGCCTAACACTGGTGTACAGCGGTGGGATCCGTATTGAGTATACATTTTAGTGTGCTTATAGATATCTTAGTGCAACTAACCACAAAGCTTAGCACTAAAGAAGTTATTTTCTAAACCTGTCAACAATGGAAAGTTATAGTCCAGAGTCCCTTGCTACAAAAACTGCTGATTGTTTAAGAGTTCTCTGTAAGCATAAGAACCTCCTGACTAAGGGCAAGAAAATGGAGCTAATAGAAAGGTTGTTAGCAAACCAAAGTCTGGATGGTGGTTCAGAGGAACCTACCACTCCAGCAACTGTAGATAACAGCAATGATATTGATATGAATGTTAGTATTGATAACTTTGAATCAGAAGCAGAAGAGGAGGGGGAAGATGTTAGAGTTGTCTCCCCTGGGACCCTACCTGCCCTGTCAGCTATACCGACTAGACCTTTACCAGGTCCCACACTTAATCCCCAATATATGGAACTAGAGAAAATGAAGCTTGAATTAGAATTCAAAAGAATTAGTGCTCAAACAGAACAACGGCACCAAGAACTAAGGCTCAGAGAAATGGAGCTCAACCATGAGCTAGAAATGAAAAAATTGTCTGTGTAAAGTGCTTCTCTCTCCGAATCCTCTAGGAGTTCCAGTCCCAAAAGACCCCGGATGCCTAGGGAGTTGGGGGGTATGTATGAGCCTAAGTTGGATGTGTTGGATTGGTTTAGTTTGTTTGAATATAATCATGGGCTCCAGAACATTACAGGAAATGAGTTACTTTCCTGGTTGTTCTCTAGGCTCCCCCCTGTTGCAACTGACGTGGTAATGGAGTTGGGGGAGGAGGATAAGAAGGATTATGAATGTGTGAAGCTAGCTTTGATAGCTAGATTTGGGAAGACCCCTTCACAGTACCTTAAGATCTTTAGGACCCTCAAAAAGCATGATGGTACCCCTTGGGCTACCTGGGTGAGTGAAAGTTTGAAGAACTTAGAGGGATGGATTAAGGGTTACAAAGTGAACACTTATGAGGGAATGAAGAATCTTGTGATGTTGGAGTCAATTTATGATGCCTGCTCTCCTGAGCTCAGACAGCACTTGGCTGATTCAAAGGAATTCGATTCCAGGAAACTAGCTAAGGCTGCTGACTTGTGGGTTGCCAACAGGGCTACTCACAAGGACTCTGGGGTAACTCAGAAAAAGGATGAGGGGAAACAGCCAAAAAAAGACTCCAAAGAGAATTCTAATAATTCCAATCCCAAAGAGGGCCCCAAACAAAACAATAAGGGTAAGCCACAAGGGAAACCAAATCAGAGTAGTGAACCCTCTGGTGGAAAACCAGAAGGAGGTCAGAGCAAGCCACCATTCCAGAAAGCATTTGGTAAATGCTATGTTTGTGGCTCGCCTGACCATGTGAAAGGAGATCCCAGATGTAAGGGTAAACCTTCAGGGGTCCAGCTTGTCTCCTTAGCCTTCGCTCCAGAGGAGGAAGTACAAATGGCAAGTGGAAACTTTCTACTGCTGGCTGATGAACCCATTGGAGTCTCAGCCAGTGTTTCTTTAGTGTCTCTGGGTCTGTGGGAACAACAGAATTTAGATGTCTATAACTCTATCCCAGATAATACTAAAGAGTATTATAAGGACAGTGTCCAGGTGAATGGTCAGGAGACTCCTGCCTTTAGGGACACTGGGGCCAGCATATCTGTGGTGGATAAATCTTTTTTTCAGGCTGAGGATGTTGCTAAGGCACCCAAACGCCTCACCAAGTTAGCTCGAGGGCCTGTGCAGATGCTTCCCCAATTAACAGTTCTCATCCAGTGTAATGACATGACTGTGAAGATATCTGTCAGCATACAAAGTGAAGTACCAGGAAGGGTTCTGTTGGGTAATGACCTGAAAACTCTTGGAGTAGTGTCACATACCCCTAGACGCCCTAGTAAAAGGTTACAGGAGCTCACCAGACCTGCAAGGGAGAGAACCCTGAGAGGTACTCCCAAGGAGATGATGAAGAAAGATATCACTCCTACTCCACTGGAGTTACAACTTGCTATCACTGAACAAAAAGAAGCAAAGGGGAAACCCAAGACTTCCAAGAAACAGCCAACAGCAAGCACTCCAGTGCTTCCAACAAGGACTTCCCCTAGGTTGTCCAAAGTTACACCTGTAACTCCACCTCCAGCTGAGGCTGAGAGGGAGGTACAACCCTGTATGGTTGAGCTAGACTCTGAAGAAGAGCTAGTGGAAGGCCAAGAACTCATTGGAGATCTGGATCCTGTTGACCATCCTGGGCTGCATTCTTTACTGGCAGAAGGTGGACCCAACAGGGCAGACTTCAGTAAGGGACAGAGAGAATGTCCAACTCTGGAAGGTCTTCGCCAACAGGCAGCTTCCCAGGCTGATGGGCAAGAACCTGGAAAGTATAGGTTACACTGGGAAGATGGCCTCTTCTACAGTGAACCAACTGAGTCTGCACCTGGAAACTACAAGCGGCTTGTAGTACCTCAAGAAAACAGACAACAGTTCTTGCAACTGGCCCATGAGATTCCTTTGGCTGGTCACTTGAGTTTCAAGAAGACCAAGCAAAGGCCCTCACTCTACTTTTATTGGCCAAAGATGGGGGCTGAGGTAGATAAGTTTTGCAAGAGCTGCCATACCTGCCAGACTTCTGGTAAGGTTGGGTCCAAGAATGTGGCACCTTTAGTACCTCTCCCAGTTGTGGGAGTCCCATTTGAGAGGGTAGGGATTGACATTGTTGGTCCCCTTGATCCCCCAACCTCCTCAGGCAACAGGTTTATCCTTGTTGTAGTAGACCATGATACTAGGTACCCTGAGGCAATTCCTATGAGGGCTGTTACAGCTCAGGCTGTGGCTAAGGCCCTCCTTGGTATTTTTACCAGGGTTGGGTTTCCTAAGGAAGTAATCTCTGACAGGGGGTCGAATTGTATGTCCCACTACATGAAAGCCATGTGGAAAACCTGTGGAGTTACTTACAAGTTCTCTACCGCCTACCACCCTCAGACAAATGGGTTGGTAGAAAGGTTCAACAGAACCATGAAGAGTATGATAGGTGCTTTAGAGGATCCCCTTTAAAGAAAGTGGGACCTTCTATTGCCATGCCTTCTCTTTGCTTATAGAGAAGTCCCTCATGAGGGAGTAGGTTATTCTCCCTTTGAACTTCTTTATGGCCATCAAGTCAGGGGTCCATTGGCCCTGATTAAGGAGTGGTTGGAGAGTGCTCCCTCACCCATGCCAGTCAGAGGGACTGACTATGTGATAGGTCTCCGGAGGAGAATGTCTCAAATGATGGCAGAAGCAAGTGATAACCTGAAAGCTGGACAAGCTTTGGTCAAACATTGGCATGACCAAAAGGCTAACATGGTTGAGTTCACTCAAGACCAGCTAGTTCTAGTTATGATCCCAACAAGGAAGAGGGCCTTGCAAGATAAATGGATGGGACCCTTCAAGGTTGTGGGTAAACTTGGAGAGGTGAACTATCTGGTGGACTTGGGCAATCCCAAGGAGGCTCCCAGAGTCTTCCACAACAACTGACTAAAGGCGTATGTCTCCAGGCCTGAAGTAGGAGCCTTGCTTCTAGCTTCAACAGAAGAGGAAGAAGAGAGTGAAGCTCTCCCTGATCTCCTCATAGGCTTACCCTTGGACGAAAAGTTTGAAGGAGTAAATCTCTCTTCAAATCTGACACCTGAGCAACAAGAAGAGCGCAAAGCCATGTTAAATCAGTTTGCCTCTCTGTTCTCACTTTCACCAGGCTTGACCCCTTTGGGACAGCATGATATACCCACTGGTGACTGTCTGCCAGTCAAAAGCAGAGGATATAGAATGTCAGAAAATGTAAGGACCCACACCAAAGGGGAGGTCAAGAAGATGCTTGATCTCGGGATAATAGAGCCCTCTACTAGTCAATGGTCTAGCCCAGTTGTGTTAGTACCAAAGGCACGATCCAAAGAGTTGAGATTCTGTGTGGACTATAGAGCTCTTAATGCAGTCACAAAGACTGATGCCCACCCCTTGCCAAGGACAGATGAGTTGGTGGATAGACTTTGTTCAGCCAAGTTCCTCAGAACATTTGACCTCACGTCAGGCTATTGGCAAATAGCCCTGACAGACCATGCCAAGGAGAAGACCGCATTTTCTACCCCAGTTGGCTTATACCAATTTAAGGTTATGCCTTTTGGATTGAAAAATGCACCTGCGACATTCCAAAGGATGGTAAATCAGGTTCTGGCTGGGATGGAGGAATTCTGCATGGCATACTTGGATGACATTGCAGTATTCAGCCAATCCTGGGAAGAGCATGTGAACCACCTAGGACATGTTTTGCAGGCTCTTGGACAGGCCAATCTGACCATAAAGGCAAGTAAATGCCAAATTGGTCAGAGTAATCAGGCCTTTGAAAACCTGAAGAAAGCTCTTTGGCAAGCACCAGTATTGAGAGCTCCTGACTATCACCAAACTTTCACTGTGCAGACAGATGCTTCTAATGTAGGTATAGGTGCAGTCCTTAGCCAACTGGATGAGAAAGGTAGGGAGCACCCCATTTGCTTCATCAGCAGAAAGCTGAAGGATCCTGAGACAAGGTGGCAACTATCGAAAGAGAATGTTTTGCTATTGTGTGGGCACTGAAGAAGTTTAGGCCATACTTGTATGGTTCTACTTTTGTCATTCAGACTGACCAGCAACCCTTGAGATGGTTGATGCAAATGAAAGGGGAAAATCCAAAACTATTGAGATGGTCAATCTGCCTGCAAGGGTTTGATTTCACCATTGAGCACAGGTCAGGGTGTCACCACCAAAATGCTGATGGTCTCTCTAGGATGTATGTCATCGACTAGAGGTATGAGATTCATCCAGGGGTGGATTCAATCCTCCTGTCCCTTAGTCTGGGGGGGGAGGCGAGTGTTAGGGAGAATTCTCTGTTAAGGCTAATATCCCAAACCTAGTGAGTCCCCCAGCAGCTTTGCTGGATTTTTTGGGGTTTATTTTATTCTCCTGCTAAGAGTGAGACTCTTTTTCTCCCACTCTTAGACATGATTTGAGGTGTTCCTTTGACTTTGTATGTGTTCTATGGGCTATGGGGTCCTTTACCCCATAGGGTTTCATGTGTTTTTGATATGTGGGTTACACAGCACCCTCCGTGCAGTAACCCAGGGGTGTAGTAGCGACCCCCAAACATAGACTCCATACCCTGGGACTCACTACTGTCCCCCAGGGCATGTAAAGTCACCATTGGCTTTACTAGTCTTAAATTGTGAACAGAACCATTACAAACCATCATATTGTAGACGTACTGGTCGGGGCAATTCGATTGCCCCGGGGTCTGTTGTTCGAGGGGGCACTGTCCAGTCCCCCCGACCGAGTTTTGGCTGGTGGCAGTGGATACTACTTTTTATATTCGACCGCGAATGATTTTCCCATTGTTCGAGGCTACCACTTTTTAATATAGCCTCGAACATACCGCCAGTTTATTAAATTAATATAAATTCACTGGTTGGTAATTTTTGCTGAAACTTGGTTCCAAAATGGCGTTTGTGTTCGCTTATGTGACTCCAACCCAAGTCGAGCCCTTTGTTCCACTTTTTGGCAGGCTTCTCCACAAAAGCCCTCAAAAGTGGTTCCACTATGTCTGGGTACCACAGGGGGTGTGGGAGGGGGTTTAGGCACCCTGGACTATGTTGCCTCGGCAACTCAAGTCGCACTCTTGTGTGATTCGCCCAAGTGGTGAGCCGCCCGGCTCACCACTTAGCATGTTTGAGTGACAGCTAGGCTGAATGAATGGGGGTTTTCTGCATAAAAGCAGGGCTTTGGGGACTGGAACTTCAGAAGTCGCCACAGGACCTAAGGAATCCGAGGAGGGAGAAGCCAAGCCGACCTGCAACGACGACACCACCGGTGGAGCCCTGCTGAACCGTCTCACCACTTTTCCCGACGACAGAGGAGATCTCCAGCCCGGAGAGTCTTCTTCCTTTGAATGGTGGGGATAACCAGTTTGCCCGTCTTTTCGCCTTCCTGGACCATCTTGTGGCCAACTTGCCCGTGCCAAGTACCCCGGCAACCGGAATACCACGGTTTACCACTACCACGAAGAAAAGGGTAGTACCTTGTAACCGGGAAACTCTGCAGCTGGTTTCTTCCCTGGCAGTGCAACGACCTTCAGCTTTCCTCCACGTCGAGACCTCCTCTTCCTCTGGACGAAACACCAACTTGCACCCGCTGCCAGGAACAACTGCCCCCGCTGGAGCATTCTTCCCATTTTCAGGTACTGTGTCCCGCCTGGCTTCCCTTGCGACAGATCGTTCGGGGTGACAGTAAATCCTCGACTTTCTAACCTGGGTTAGCCTGAGGCCTGTTAACTAACTTTTCCTGACTTGATCTCAATCTTTTACGAACTATCTACAAAGACTCTTTGAGCATAACCCCACTGTGTGATCCTGGACACATTTCGCTTGTTCTCTCTAAGAGTGGGCCTGGCATTTGAACTTCCTTGCTCTCTAGTAGACTTTGCCTAACCTGCCTCACTGTGGTTCTTTGAAAAGTATTGAAATTTGTGTGCTTTCATAACTTTGCCTTTTCCCTCCCTTTTTCTATAACTTATTAGAGTGCCATCTTATGTTAAGCGCCCACCTCTGTCTGAAAATAAGTGGTGTTTCTAATTAATACTTGTCTAATAAGTAATCAGGGTTGTATGTAGATAATAGTGACTGTGTGTTGAAATTACTTACCTCTTTGTGTGCTAGTGTAATTTACAAGTGTGTCTTTAAATAAATAATTATATACGTTTACACCAAAAGCTCTGGTCAGTGTTTGCTTGTGCTACTGTATCTCTGTACCTATTCAGTATACTTTATATACTGCCTAACTCATCTTGAGAGAAGTCTGACTGCTCAGCCACAGCTACCAGGTAAATCTGGGTGGTACAGACTGCTACCAATTGGGTTTACTGCCAACCACCTGTAGTCCTAAATCTTTTGCAGTGGTCCCTAAGTGAACTGCACAGGTTTCTGCCTAACAACCACTTGCAGGTTTAGAGATTCATAAATACGAAGAACGTCCATCCCTGCTGAGTAGAGCAGTGTCGCTCTTTTTGCGTCATCGTTGGTCTCACCGGTCGCTGTGAAGTACATGTCCAATTTTCTTATCCACAGTAACCATTTTGGGCCCAATTTCGAAGGTGGGCCCGAAGTGTCAAATTCATGCATTGGCAGTAACGATCCTTGTTGTCTGTGCACCACCGCCTGCGCCGCAGGCGCTTCTCCATCGCTGTCCGCCATCTTCACAGGTCGCACAGGCACCTCGGAACGGGGTTAGAGGCCGCAAACCTGACTTAGACAGATGTTGACATACCTGGATACCTGAGCTGTGACAATGTGGTGCAACTGTGATTATCCTCCCAGGGACCTGGCTGTCATTCATTACCTAGAGGACCATCCTGGCATAAGGACCCTCTGGTCACAGGCTTCACTGCAGTCCTCCTGGCCTGGAGAACTGCAGAAGTTCCAAAAATTGGGTTGTTGGTTATCCCTTAGCACGTGGGCAGCGCACGAGGGCCCTCGCGGGCCGCTGCTGCCTTTCGCGCTGAAGATAACATGGCCGCAATTGCTCGCGTCGGGTTCGGGATGCCCAATGAAGAAAAATGCTGGTGATTGACACACCTCCGCGTGTCAAACCGCTCCCTCCTTTGGATCCCGCCTCATCGCCAATGTGATGGGCGAGCCCGTGCCTCGGGCCGCCCTGTACTCGCACACACACGCTCACAATCACAGAGACAGGAGACATACGTCTGTGCTTTCTAGGGTCCCGGCGGCAACTGGCGCACGGACCGTCTTTATTCACAATGCGCATGCGCGGCCCAAAACGAGGCTCGCGCATGCGTACTTTCACCATAAAACGTCACACTCCCCACATCCTGTGCACGAGACAGGGTCCATAGAGGGATGTAACGGAAGAGGCCCTTGCACAAGTCCTCATTTCACAGGAAGTCTGGCGATTTTCCCATGGGCCTCTTTTGAGTGGGATGAAGTAAAGAGTTTGTTGTGAAGCTTCCAGTCTGTTATTCACTCTAGATCATTATGATACGCAGTTTTTTGTCATGTTGAACTACTTTTTAATCTTTATATGAGGACAAACGTGCTTTGCAATTCACTATTTGGAAGCCTCTGTTCCTAATTTTCCTGGCGAGGGTAGCCTTCGCTCCCTTCAAACCCTACTTGGAAAGTCTGGCCTTGGTCGCTACATTCAGTTACACAGTATATTGCGTCCAGGGCCACTTTTGGTTCCCAGCCCACCCCTGGATTTCAAATCCACGAATTCAGTAACTTCCTAATGTTAGCTAAATCAATCAACCAACTACGGTTAGACAACTACATCGTAAATACAAATATTGCTGAGGGTGACCTCCTCAAAATACAAAAGCCCAGTGAACTCTACAAGAAAACAATGCAAAATAATGCTACATTAGTAAAAACTATTTCAACAAATAATTTGGAGCATAATTTATCAGTTATATTTCACCCAATGGGATTAGGTATATAAAATCATTTTAAAGCCTGCAGATCTGCTAGTAAATCTCAAACCCTCATACAGTCTGGTCCCCTGATAAAATGCAAAAGCCAAAATCATGAATAACCCAATGTGTTTGAGATGCAAAAATCCTGCTGAAGAAGGATCACTCAAACACATGCTCTTCTTCTGTCGCGCTCTTTCTAGGTATTGGTTGTTGTGATGTCCGGGAGGCGTGCAGATTCGAGGAAGCTGTTCTCAGTAGCTGCAAGTGTTTAAAGATGAAGACTGCAGGTAAGATGCTGCTGCCAATGATGTTCCTTTTGTCTCCTTGCAGGTTCTGTTTCTCGGAGATTCGAGGGAATAGCTGGACACGGTGAGCGTCACGTTGCAAGCTGCAAAGTAACGCGAAGCGTGTTGTCTTGCTCGGGTGTGGTTTGAATAGTCCCAACAAAATAGTCCAGGTAAAGTAGTCCCTAGGCTACCACACCCAAAACACTAGACCGCATAGCCTGGTTCTTAGGTACAAAGCTATGTGGATGCCTCCATGTTGGCTGATAATACAATAAAGTAGTTCCCAAGCACATTGTTTTTCATGGTGTATGAGCCTGGCGCCATAGGTGCCAGGTCTGGCCTCATGAGGGCTTTTGAAGAGGATGCCAGGCTCTAGAGGCCGAGTCCTGACTCCACCTGGCCAATGGGTTTGCCAGAGGGGGTTTTGGGCGAGGGTCGTGACATACGGCAAAAATCCCATCAACTTCATTGGGTATAAATGGGTCCATCTCAACTTTGAGGGCAGAGAGACATACTGCAAGTTGTGGGAGAAAACGGATTGTGGGTGGTATGATGCGAAGAACAGGCAGCTCTCCAAATAAAGATACACCCAGGAGAGAGTATTCCAATATTATGTGTGTCAAATTAGGATTATAATACAAATGAAGGGCTAGCAAAAAGATTTCCTTTAGTATTCAATGAGAACATGGGGATGCTCAAAGGTTTCAAACATAGGATTGTTTTGAAGAGTAGTGCCAAGCCCATTGCACACAGGGTGAGAAACATTCCATTGGGAACAAGAGATGCACTACAGAAAGAATTGACGAAACTGTGTGAAAAGAAGATTATAGAGCCTATCGAGTCCTCTGAGTGGTTATGTCACGCGCCTGCCTTCCTGGCGCTTATGGTCTTCCTGGCGATTGCGCCGCCATTGAGTTACCCAGCAAGTTTTCTTACGCTTTCACTTTTACGGTCTAGTGTTCTGTTCTCCCTTTCTTTACTTCCTATTTTAGCTCTGCCTTTTTCTTCCACTGCCCGTTGAGTTTGCTTTAACTTCGGGTTAACGCTTCCTAGTTTTCCGCTTTCAGTTGCTGCTGCCCTCTTGCCTTGACTTTCCCTCCTCTCTGTCTTTCGTCCTCCTCCTCTGTTTTGCCTTACGCTCTCTTCTGCTTTTCCGCTGCTTCGGCACGTCTGTCTCTGTTATCCTATTTTTTCTGTCTGCCTCAGTGGTTCTTGTATCTATCTTTGTTATATTCTTCCTTACTTATTCTTATTTCCCCTCCTTTCCTGGTTGTTGCTTATCTGTTTCAGCGATCCACTCCGCTTCGTGTTCTTAGCGGATATTTCTTTGAACACTCCTCTTTGTTTACCTCTTTTGTTTCGTGTTTCCCTTCAGATTTCCCCTACGGCTCTGTGTCACGGTGCCTATTCCTCAAAGACTCAGGGGCCGATTCATGGAACAAACGTGCGCCGAAAATCTTTCGCAAGCAGGCGCAAGCAGGCGCAAGCGCAAAAAACAGGCGCACACGCACGCGTGCGATTCATGGAAGTCCCTGCGCGTGTTTTCCTCGGGATGTGTGCCAAACTCGTGCATGGCGCACACGTCACTGCAACATCCCGAAAGGCGTGCGCGACGCGCACAGTGAAAGCGCACAACCTCGGCGCATACACTAGAAAGTGGGCGGAACACGGGGCGTAACGCACGGAATGGGGAACAACGTGTGAAAATAAGGGCGTAATTGGGGATGTACTTCAGGGAAGCAGACGGAACTCCCACACGCACTCGAACCACACGTATTCATGGAATCGAATAGGGCAAAGCCACGCACAGCCAAAGACACGCACAAGCCGAAACACGTCCGCCACACGAAGGCAGGCGGTAGCGTCCCTGCGCATTACAAAAGTGGCAACATACAGCAATTGGGCCTGTGCGAGCGGGGCACGTGTATTTCGGGGGTGCGCGGGAAGTTACACACGCGATTGAGCGGGGTACGTGTATTTCGGGGGTGTGCGGGAAGTTACACACGCGATTGAGCGGGGTACGTGTATTTCGGGGTTGCGCGGGAAGTTACACACGCGATTGAGCGGGGTATGTGTATTTCGGGGGTGCGCGCGAAGTTACACACGTGATTGAGCGGGGTACGTGTATTTCGGGGGTGCGCAGGAAGTTACACACGCGATTGAGCGGGGTACGTGTATTTCGGGGTTGCGCGGGAAGTTACACACGCGATTGAGTGGGGTACGTGCATATCAGGGGTGCGCGGAAAGTATCACACACGATTCCATCAGGGTACGTGTATTACAGGGGTGCGCGGGAAGTTCCACACGCGAATGTCCAGGCTACGTGTATTTCGCAGTGCGCGGGAAGTTACACACGCGATTGAGCGGGGTACATGTATTTCGGGGTTGCGCAGGAAGTTACACACGCGATTGAGCGGGGTACGTGTATTTCGGGGGTGCACGGGAAGTCACACACGTGATTGAGCAGGGTACGTGTATTTCGGGGTGCGCGGGAAGTTACACACGCGATTGAGCGGGGTACGTGTATTTCGGGGTTGCGCGGGAAGTCACACACGCGATTGAGCGGGGTACGTGTATTTCGGGGTTGCGCGGGAAGTTACACACGCGATTGAGCGGGGTACGTGCATATCAGGGGTGCGCGGAAAGTATCACACGCGATTCCATCAGGGGACGTGTATTACAGGGGTGCGCGGGGAGCACCACACATGAATTGCACATGTGGGTCCTCCCAGGTGTTCCCTCTACACCCTCCACGGCCCCTGCAGGTGGCTCACACCACAAGGGCCTACCCTGCACATGTCCTGCAGGCACCCCATCCACCATGGCCATGCCCCCCAGCCAACCCACATGTCAACTTGCACTACTGCCCACCAACGCATGTCCCCCTGCACCCCCAGCCACCAGGGGCACCCTCCACCAGGCCCCCACCCATGTCTCCCACCACCCCCAACCCCCAGCACTGTGGGGCACCCTCCACCAGGCCCCCACCCATGTCTCCCACCACCCCCACCCCCCAGCACTGTGGGGCACCTGCCAGCAGGCCCACACCCATGTCCAACTCATGTTCCCCACCACCCCCACCCCCCAGCATTGTGGGGCACCTGCCAGCAGGCCCCCACCCATGTCTCCCACCACCCCCACCCCCCAGCACTGTGGG
Source organism: Ambystoma mexicanum (assembly GCF_040938575.1). Taxonomy (NCBI): domain Eukaryota; kingdom Metazoa; phylum Chordata; class Amphibia; order Caudata; family Ambystomatidae; genus Ambystoma; species Ambystoma mexicanum. Next base: position 68,511,904 of record NC_090939.1, read on the forward strand.
GCACCTGCCAGCAGGCCCCCACCCATGTCCAACTCATGTTCCCCACCTCCCCCACCCCCCAGCACTGTGAGGCACCTGCCAGCAGACCCCCACCCATGTCCAACTCATGTTCCCCACCACCCCCACCCCCCAGCAGTGCAGGGGCACCCTCCACCAGGCCCCCACCCATGTCTCCCACCACCCCCACCCCCCAGCACTGTGGGGCACCTGCCAGCAGGCCCCCACCCATGTCCAACTCATGTTCCCCACCACCCCCACCCCCCAGCACTGTGGGGTACCTGCCAGCAGGCCCCCACCCATGTCTCCCACCACCCCCACCCCCCAGCACTGTGGGGCACCTGCCAGCAGGCCCCCACCCATGTCCAACTCATGTTCCCCACCACCCCCACCCCCCAGCAGTGCAGGGGCACCCTCCACCAGGCCCCCACCCATGTCTCCCACCACCCCCACCCCCCAGCACTGTGGGGCACCTGCCAGCAGGCCCCCACCCATGTCCAACTCATGTTCCCCACCACCCCCACCCCCCAGCACTGTGGGGCACCTGCCAGCAGGCCCCCACCCATGTCTCCCACCACCCCCACCCCCCAGCACTGCGGGGCACCTGCCAGCAGGCCCCCACCCATGTCCAACTCATGTTCCCCACCACCCCCACCCCCCAGCACTGTGGGGCACCTGCCAGCAGGCCCCCACCCATGTCCAACTCATGTTCCCCACCACCCCCACCCCCCAGCAGTGCAGGGGCACCCTCCACCAGGCCCCCACCCATGTCTTCCACCACCCCCACCCCCCCAGCACTGTGGGGCACCTGCCAGCAGGACCCCACCCATGTCCAACTCATGTCTCCCACCACCCACACCCCACAGCAGTGCAGGGGCACCCTCCACCAGGCCCCCACCCATGTCTCCCACCACCCCCACCCCCCAGCACTGTGGGGCACCTGCCGCCAGCAGGCCCCCTCCCATGTCCAACTCATGTCTCCCACCACCCCCACCCCCCAGCAGTGCAGGGGCACCCTCCACCAGGCCCCCACCCATGTCTCCCACCACCCCCACCCCCCAGCACTGTGGTGCACCTGCCAGCAGGCCCCCACCCATGTCCAACTCATGTCTCCCACCACCCCCACCCCACAGCAGTGCAGGGGCACCCTCCACCAGGCCCCCACCCATGTCTCCCACCACCCCCACCCCCCAGCACTGTGGGGCACCTGCCAGCAGGCCCCCACCCATGTCCAACTCATGTTCCCCACCACCCCCACCCCCCAGCAGTGCAGGGGCACCCTCCACCAGGCCCCCACCCATGTCTCCCACCACCCCCACCCCCAGCACTGTGGGGCACCTGCCAGCAGGCCCCCACCCATGTCCAACTCATGTTCCCCACCACCCCCACCCCCAGCACTGTGGGGCACCTGCCAGCAGGCCCCCACCCATGTCCAACTCATGTTCCCCACCACCCCACCCCCCAGCCCTGTGGGGCACCTGCCAGCAGGCCCCCACCCATGTCCAACTCATGTTCCCCACCACCCCCACCCCCACCCCCCAGCACTGTTGGGCACCTGCCAGCAGGCCCCCACCCATGTCCAACTCATGTTCCCCACCACCCCCACCCCCCAGCACTGTGGGGCACCTGCCAGCAGGTCCCCACCCATGTCCAACTCATGTTCCCCACCACCCCCACCCCCACAGCAGTGCAGGGGCACCCTCCACCAGGCCCCCACCCATGTCTCCCACCACCCCCACCCCCCAGCACTGTGGGGCACCTGCCAGTAGGCCCCCACCCATGTCCAACTCATGTCTCCCACCACCCCCACCCCCCAGCAGTGCAGGGGCACCCTCCACCAGGCCCCACCCATGTCTCCCACCACCCCCACCCCCCAGCACTGTGGGGCACCTGCCAGCAGGCCCCCACTCATGTCCAACTCATGTTCCCCACCACCCCCACCCCCGAGCACTGTGGGGCACCTGCCAGCAGGCCCCCACCCATGTCCAACTCATGTTCCCCACCACCCCCACCCCCCAGCACTGTAGGGCACCTGCCAGCAGGCCCCCACCCATGTCCAACTCATGTTCCCCACCACCCCCACCCCCCAGCACTGTGGGGCACCTGCCAGCAGTCCCCAACTCATGTTCCCCAGCCAACATGTCATCACAATCTAGATCCCTGGTCCCTATGGTCAGCCTCCAAATGCAAAACAGCCACCTGAGTATTGCATCCACCCACTCTGAAATGGCAATTACATGACAGAACAACAATTGCAAGTTTCGAAACAAACGCATGTCCCTCACATACACCCAATGGGTGTCAGTGAATCTCAAAACCCACATCATGATATGCATGAAACCAATGAGATGATACTACACATTGAAGTTCGATAAAAAAATATGTATCAAAGCAAACATAAATAGATTCAAAAATAAAGAAACAGAAATGGGAATGTACAGAAATGAAAAGAAGCATGTCCGTGAAAAAAAGCAAAAGCAAAAATCATAATCCAAAGTAATGGTGACCAAAGTCACTGTCCACAAAAGAAAATCCAATGGGAAATAATAATTGAAAGCCATTGCTCCATGGGTAAATTGTGAAAGTGAAATAAAATCCAACAGTGAACTATGAACAGACGAACAAGCCAGGGTCCATTGGCCCAACCAAAGAAACGAAATCTATCTAATAACACTAACTAATAAAATAAATTATATACAAAAATGTGGCCAATGTCCAAAAGGTCCAAAAAAATCAAAAAACAAAGGAAACCTAACACTAACTACATAACTATTTACATGGGCAGCGGGCTAGTCCAACGGCTCACTGGATGTTGTCATGGGCCAGGGCATCATCGAACTCCTGTTCAATGGCTTGGAGGCGGGCATGTTCCCTGGCCCCGAGGTCTCACAAGGACAAAGCAGTGTCCAGCTCCAACTCCCTCCGAAGACCCTCGAGGCACTCAGCCCGCCTCAGCGCCCTCCACATGGAGTTCTCCGCCCTGACCATTGTGAGCCGTTCCTCCTCTGCCCGCTGCCGCTCCGCACCTATCTGCTGGCCCAACCGCTCCCACACGGAAGCCACTCCCATTCCAGGGTTCTCCTGCCCTCCGGCCGATGCCTGCACCCCTGATGTTGATGGCCCCGAGCCATGATGCCTCCCACGTCGAGCCTGCCGCTGCCTCCGACGCAACTGCGTGTGCCAGCACGACGGCATCCAGGCTGATGAAATCCACCGACGCCGTCGTGCACGTGCCCTGCCCGATGATGCCATCACATCCTCCATCTGCTGGGGTCCAGTTGCTGGTGTGTCCACCCCTGCTGGACCTCTGACTCCCGACTGTGGCAGGGATGGGATCCCAACCGAGCCGGCTGCATTGGTCGGGGCAGGTCCACAGGGGGCCCTGGTGGCATCTGGGCCGGAAGACAGCATGGAGAACGACTGGTGCATAGTCTCCACAGAGGAGGAGAGGGTCGCCAGATTGGCCGACACATGTAGGAAACCCCGACCATGGCCGATCCCAACTGGGCCACGTCGGCACGGTGCTCTCCGTGATGACGTGCATGCTGCTCCCGGGAAGCACGCACCTCATCACGAATTGCACCTGTGCGCAACGCGACACCAATCAGGACCTTCTCCATACGGCCAGGGGTCCCCTCGTCCGCAGGTGGATGGGAGTCAGATGACATGGACATCCCCCTACCTGCGGACGGGCCTGGGATGGGGCATCCCTGCTGGTGCATGGTGGTGCAGTCACAGTGTCAGGGACAGTGACATGCAAAGGCCCCTCCACGGCGACCTGTACTGCCTCCTGCCCCTGCCCCTGGACTGCAACACTTGCACCAGCAGGGATGCCCCCACCAGGCCCCATGTGCGCCTCAGTAGCGGCCTCCTCCTCCTCTGTGGAAACCACCAACCTGGATGGCTCCACCCCGTCTTCCGCCGTTGCAAGACCCTGTGGGGGCTCACCCACCCCTTCCGCTGCAGCCGTGGGGGCATCCCCGCCGCTTTGCTCCACAGAGCCGTCTCCGCCCTCTTCTTCACATGGTGCTGTGTAGAGGGAGACATAGAACACAAGCATCAGGGTACTGTACAATGGTCCCCTAGACAGGAAGCAATAGCAGATGAGTGGCACTGTCAAAGATCACTTCCATCATGTCCCTCCACAACACATGGCTCAGTGCAGGTAAAACACATGCGGTAACAGGCATGGCGCATGCTATGGACATTAGCATACATGTCCAAGGGATTCTTGGAACATACAATGTTGTTTTGGAACTCACATGCATCATGGGCCATGCCTATCACATGCACACACTTCACCCTAGTTTCATCCATCTGGCCTCGTACACCACAGACACAGTGGATACAAGGATGACTAGGCTGCATCAGTGAACCTGAACATTGCGACAGACATGTGTCATGCATCCCTGGCATTCACAAGTCACAGACACACAGGTCAGACACACAGACATGGACAGCATACATGTACATGGCATCAGCACCCATCCCTCACCCCCACCCATGTCCAGGAACAGAGACTGGCATGCTTTCATGTGGCCATTCCGCATAGTGCAACCCATGTTACATTTGAACACATGCACCAACCGTGTGGTTCACACATTACTGGTCTCACATGCATGACGTCCCTGCACACACACATGCATACATGGCCTATGTCATACATACAGGCAAGTATCAGACAACCAGCACACTGCCACATGCCCTGTCTCACACAGCAATGCTTGGCCACTTACCGCTCAACTCCAGACGGGTCTGCCTCTCAAGGATCTGGGCGTGGAGCGCTGGGCCTACGCCTTCCAGGACCCTCATCTGGATGGGACTCATGCGGCCCCGGCCCCCCTCCACGAGGCGCCGGGCCTTCAAGAGGGTCCTGGACCTGCAGAATCCCAGCGCTTCTTGACATGTTGGTAGTCGCGGACTGCCACCCCCTCCGCGTTGATGGCAGTCACGATGTCCGTCCAGATCCGAGTCCATCCTTCCTTGTTGGCGCGCTTACTTCCGAAGAGGGCATCATACTGCCCCAGGACTTGCTCCACCTGGACACCAACTTCGGTGGCAGTGAAGCTGGTGCCCCTCTGCCTCTCTGGCCGGGGGTTGCCAGTGGTGCCAGATGTTTCAGTGCCCGACATGGCAACCCCAGAGGCAGTAGTGGGTGGGCAACTGGGTCCTGGGGCTGGGCTGTGGAGCGATGGTATCCCAGTCGGGAGTCTTCTGTTCCAGCAGGGGTGGACACAGCAAATGGACCCCTGCAGATGGCTGATGTGCAGGCACCAAATGGCAGGGCACGGTGGCAGCAGGCAGGCAGCAGCAGATGGCTCATGGGAGGCTGCTCGGGGCTCTGGGGGGCAGTAATTCGGCCTTTTGGGCAGGAGCGTGGTCTTCCGTGTGCTTACGCGTGGCCAGCTTGATACGGAGTGAATTGGCACGTGAAAATCCTGCACGTTTGCATGTAATTCGAGGAAAGGCCCTTAGCGCGTATGCACGTCAGCACGCATATGCGATTTCATTGGACCAAAGGCCCTTAGCGCGTGAGCGCGTCTGTGACGTGACACGTGCGGGTGTTTCCCTCATTGCACGTGATGACAGAACACACGTGGATTTCCACCAATCGCGTGTGAAAGTTCCCGCGCACCCCGGAACACACGTACCCAGGCTAATCGCGTGTGGAAATTCCCGCGCACCCCGAAACACACGTACCCAGGCCAATCGCGTCTACGCTCACTTCCCTCTGATCACACGCGATGACACTCGGACGTGCAGTTTTACCACGTGTGCTCTGTCATCACATGTAATGAGGGAAACACCCGCGCGCGTCACATCACAGACGCGCTCACGCGCTAAGGGCCTTTGGTCCAATGAAATCGCATATACGTGCTGACGTGCATACGCGCTAAGGGCCTTTCCTCGAATTACACGCATACGTGCAGGATTTTCACGTGCCAATTCACTCCATATCAAGCTGGCCACACGTAAGCACACAGAAGACCACGCTCCTGCCCAGAAGGCCGAATTACTGCCCCCCAGAGTCCCGAGCACGCTCCCACCTGCCATCTGCTGCTGCCTGACTGCCTGCTGCCCACGTGCCCTGCCATTTGCTGCCTGCACATCAGCCAGGGGTGCTGTTGCTGTGACCACCCCTGCTGGAACCGAAGACTCCCGACTGGGATTCCATCGCTCCACAGCTCAGCCCCAGGACCCAGTTGCCCACCCACTCCTGCCTCTGGGGTTGTCATGTCGGGGCAAACACCATCTGAGACCACTGACAACCCCCGGCCAGAGAGGCAGAGGGGCACCAGCTTCAGTGGCACCGAAGTTGGTGTCCTGGTGGAGCAAGTCCTGGGGCAGTATGATGCCCTCTTCGGAAGTTCCCGCGCCGACAAGGAAGGACGGACTCGGATCTGGACTGACATCGTGACTGCCATCAACGTGGAGGGGGTGGCAGTCCGCGACTTCCAACATGTCAAGAAGCACTGGGAGGACTTCAGGTCCAGGACCGTGAACAAGGCCCGGTGCCTCTTGAAGGCAGCGGATGCCAAGGGGCGCCGGGGCCACTTGTCGGAAGATCAGATGAGGGTCCTGGAACCCATATCCCCAGCGCTCCACGTCCAGGTCCTTGAGAGGCAGACCCGTCTGGAGTCGAGCGGTAAGTGTACATGCATCCTGATTGTGAGCTGTGCGTGTGGTGATGTTTCAGTAGTGTGCAGGTTGCACATCTGTTTGTATGGGGTCGAGTATGGGTGGGGGTGTACAGGGCCGTGGGGCTAACACATGCGACGGCTGGAATGTGTGAGACATGGATGGTGCTTGTGTGTGTAGGCTTGCATGCCAAATGCAGTTGTGTGGGCACACATGTTTGGATGAATGTGTATGTAAGTAGACATGTCCGTGATGTCACGCATGTATGTTGTTTTCAGCTGCATGTATCAGCACTGTGTACATGTGCATCTGTGTGTATTTGACAAGGGTGCAACAGTGATGCAACATGGATGCATGTGACAGCGGTATGTGGAAGCCTGATTGGCAGATGTGACATGGATGCCCATCTGAACACTGCAACACTTGGCAGAGGTGTACACATGCATGCAAGTGTGGTGGTGTGTGTACATGTGTGGTGCACTTCCTGTGTTGCATGTGATGTCTGGCTCACCTTTGCCTGCTCATGCTGTTGTATGGGTATGGATGGTGCTGGCAGTTGCGATATGGCTATGGTATGGCTCATGTGTGCGAGTTGAAATGACATGTGTGTTGGGGTTAGTGATGGCATGTCTGAGGTTTGCCAATGCCACTCATGTACAACTGTCATGTGTGTATGTGTCCATTGTACAGTGCCCTGATGCCTGTGTTTTATTTCTCCCTGTCTGCAGCGTCAACTGATGAAGAGGGCGGAGAAGGTGCTGTGGAGCACAGCGGCGGGGATCCCACCGCCAGCCGGAGAAGCAAGGCCCAGCTCCCCTCCCAAGTTGTCATCTCGTCGGGGAGTGAGAAGTCCGGTGCCGCGTCCCAGGCCACAGCTGCCGGGGGGAGGTCCAAGAGGCGGAGGTTGGAGTTGGACTCCTCGGCAGCAGAAGGGGCAGCTGGGACACCACAGGGCCCAATGGGGGAAGATGGCACAGAGTCATCCAGGTTGGTGGGGGGTTTGGTGGAGGAGGAGGCCGTGCAAGCAACATAGACGGGGTCTGGAGGTGGGGATCCCACTGGTGCTAGTGGTGCAGTGCAGGACCAGGGACAGGAGGCAGCACAGGCCGCCGCGGAGGTGCCTGTGTGCAATCCTGTCCCTGATCCTGTCCCTGCATCATCTTGCACCAGCAGGGATGCCTACGTCCAGACCCGTTTTCAGGCAGGGGATGAGCAAACAACAACTGGCCTTCCTCTGCCTGCGGACGTGGCTATCCGGGTCCGGGTTGAGCCTGTTCTGACTGGTGTGGCGTTGCGTCAACGGGCCATGCGAGGTGACCTGCAGTCTTTTTATGAGGAGACTGCACGTCATCTCGAATGGCTCGTTGACCACGTCAGCCAGCTGGGACAGGTCACCCAGGCCAGATTCCTCCGTATGATGGGGCTTGCTACGACCCCCTCCTCAACTGAACCCCCTACGCGCCAGGCGTCCTCCGTGCCCTCTTCCCACCCATCAGTCACCTGGGTGCCCTGTGGAGCTGCCTCTGACGGTGCAGCCAGGCTGGTGGAGGAGGCATCCCTGCCACAGTCGGGAGTCGGACGTCCAGCAGGGGTGGCCGCATCAACGACTGCACCCCAGCCGGCGGAGGATGTGCAGGCAGCAGGAGGCAGTGCACAGGCAGAGGCACAGCAGCAGCAGCAACGTGGTGGGAGCCATGAAGGCTCGGGGCCTTCAACATCGGAGGGGCAGGCATCAGCCGGAGGGCAGGAGGACCCAGGACAGAGAGTGTCTTCCGTGTGGCAGCGGTTGGGCCACGCCATAGATGCGGAGCGGCAGCGGGCGGAAGAGGCACGGCTCACAATGGTCAGGGCGGAGAACTCCATGCGGAGGGCCCTGAGGCGGGCTGAGTGCCTCGAGGCAATCCACAGGGGTTTGGAGGTGGACACGTCGACGGCCCTGCAGACCCTCGGGGCCATGGAGGAGGACCGCCTCCGGGACATTGAGCAGGAGTTCGATGATGCCCTGGGCCGGGACATCCAAAAGTGAGCCGTCAAACTAGCCCGCTGCCCTTGTACATAGTTATGTAAGTAGTGTTAGGTTTCCTTTTTTTTTGGATTTATTTTGGACCTTTTGGACATTGGCCACATTTTTGTATGTAGTTTATTTTATTAGTTAGTGTAGTTAGATAGGTTTCATTTCTTTTGTTGGGATAATGGACCCTGGCTTGTTCGTATGTGCATAGTTCACTGTTGGATTGTATTTTTGTTTCACATTTTAACCATGGAGCAATGGCTTTCAATTTTATTTCCCATTGGATTTTGTTTTGTGGACAGTGACTTTGGACACCATTACTTTGGATTATGATTTTTGGTTTTGCTTTTTTTCACGGACATGCTTATTTTCATTTTTGTACATTCCCATTTCTGTTTCTTTATTTTTGATTCTATTTATGTTTCCTTTAATACATACTTTTTTATCGAACTTCAATGTGTAGTATCTCATTGGTTTCATGCATATCATGATATGGGTTTTGAGATTCACTGACACCCATTGGGTGTATGTGAGGGAAATGTGTTTGTTTCGGAACTTGCAATTGTTGTTCTGTCATGTAATTGCCAATTATGAGTGGGTGGATGCAATACTCGGGTGGGTGTTTTGCATTTGGAGGCTGACCATAGGGACCAGGGATCTAGATTGTGATGACATGTTGGCTGGGGAACATGAGTTGGACATGGGTGGGGGCCTGCTGGCAGGTGCCCCACAGTGCTGGAGGGTGGGGGTGGTGGGAGACATGGGTGGGGGCCTGCTGGCAGGTGCCCCACAGTGCTGGGTGGTGGGGGTAGTGGGAGACATGGGTGGGGGCCTGGTGGAGGGTGACCCTGCACTGCTGGGGGGTGGGGGTGGTGGGAGACATGGGTGGGGGCCTGGTGGAAGGTGACCCTGCACTGCTGGGGGGTGGGGGTGGTGGGAGACATGGGTGGGGGCCTGGTGGAGGGTGACCCTGCACTGCTGGGGGGTGGGGGTGGTGGGAGACATGGGTGGGGGCCTGGTGAAGGGTGACCCTGCACTGCTGGGAGGGGGGGGTGGTGGGAGACATGGGTGGAGGCCTGCTGGCAGGTGCCCCACAGTGCTGGGGGGTGGTGGGAGACATGGGTGGGGGCCTGCTGGCAGGTGCCCCACAGTGCTGGGGGGTGGGGGTGGTGGGGAACATGAGTTGGACATGGGTGGGGGCCTGCTGGCAGGTGCCCCACAGTGCTGGGGGGGTGAGGGTGGTGGGGAACATGAGTTGGACATGGGTGGGGGCCTGCTGGCAGGTGCCCCACAGTGCTGGGGGGTGGGGGTGGTGGGGAACATGAGCTGGACATGGGTGGGGGCCTGCTGGCAGGTGCCCCACACTGCTGGGGGTGGGGGTGGTGGGAGACATGGGTGGGGGCCTGGTGGAGGGTGCCTCTGCACTGCTGGGGGGTGGGGGTGGTGGGAGACATGGGTGGGCGCCTGCTGGCAGGTGCCCCACAGTGCTGGGGGTGGGGGTGGTGGGAGACATGGGTGGGGGCCTGGTGGAGGGTGACCCTGCACTGCTGGGGGTGGGGGTGGTGGGAGACATGGGTGGGGGCCTGGTGGAGGGTGACCCTGCACTGCTGGGGGGTGGGGGTGGTGGGAGACATGGGTGGGGGCCTGGTGGAGGGTGACCCTGCACTGCTGGGGGGTGGGGGTGGTGGGAGACATGGGTGGGGGCCTGGTGGAGGGTGACCCTGCACTGCTGGGAGGTGGGGGTGGTGGGAGACATGGGTGGGGGCCTGCTGGCAGGTGCCCCACAGTGCTGGGGTGTGGGGGTGGTGGGAGACATGGGTGGGGGCCTGCTGGCAGGTGCCACACAGTGCTGGGGGGTGGGGGTGGTGGGGAACATGAGTTGGACATGGGTGGGGGCCTGCTGGCAGGTGCCCCACAGTGCTGGGGGGTGGGGGTGGTGGGGAACATGAGCTGGACCTGGGTGGGGGCCTGCTGGCAGGTGCCCCACAGTGCTGGGGGTGGGGGTGGTGGGAGACATGGGTGGGGGCCTGGTGGAGGGTGCCTCTGCACTGCTGGGGGGTGGGGGTGGTGGGGAACATGGTTTGGACATGGGTGGGGGCCTGCTGGCAGGTGCCCCACAGTGCTGGGCGGTGGGGGTGGTGGGAGACATGGGTGGGGGCCTGGTGGAGGGTGACCCTGCACTGCTGGGGGGTGGGGGTGGTGGGAGACATGGGTGGGGGCCTGGTGGAGAGTGACCCTGTACTGCTGGGGGGTGGGGGTGGTGGGAGACATGAGTTGGACATGGGTGGGGGCCTGCTGGCAGTGCCCCACAGTGCTGGGGGGTGGGGGTGGTGGGAGACATGGGTGGGGGCCTGGTGGAGGGTGCCCCTGGTGGCTGGGGGTGCAGGGGGACATGCGTTGTTGGGCAGTAGTGCAAGTTGACATGTGGGTTGGCTGGGGGGCATGGCCATGGTGGATGGGGTGCCTGCAGGACATGTGCAGGGTAGGCCCCTGTGGTGTGAGCCACCTGCAGGGGCTGTGGAGGGTGTAGAGGGAACACCTGGGAGGACCCACACGTGCAATTCACGTGTGGTGCTCCCCGCGCACCCCTGTAATACACGTACCCTGATGGGATCGCGTGTGGAACTTCCCGCAAACCCCTGGAATACACGTACCCTGCTGATGTTGCATGTGAAACTTCCCCCGCACCCTGAAATACACGTACCCTGCTGAAATCGCGTGTGGAACTTCCTGCGCACCCCTGGAATACACGTACCCTGCTGATGTCGCGTGTGAAACTTCCCCCGCACCCTGAAATACACGTACCCTGATGAAATCGCGTGTGGAACTTCCCGCACACCCCTGTAATACACGTACCCTGATGGAATCGTGTGTGGAACTTCCCGCGCACCCCTGCAATACACGTACCCTGCTGATGTCGCGTGTGAAAGTTCCCCCGCACCCTGAAATACACGTACCCTGATGAAATCGCGTGTGGAACTTCCCGCGCACCCCTGAAATACACGTACCCTGCTGAAATCGCATGTGGAACTTCCCGCGCACCCCTGAAATACACGTACCCTGCAGAAATCGCGTGTGGAACTTCCCGCGCACCCCTGGAATACACGTACCCTGCTGATGTTGCGTGTGAAACTTCCCCCGCACCCTGAAATACACGTACCCTGATGAAATCGCGTGTGGAACTTCCGGCGCACCGCTGAAATACACGTACCCTGCTGAAATCACGTGTGGAACTTCCCGCGCACCCCTGAAATACACGTACCCTGATGAAATCGCGTGTGGAACTTCCCGCGCACCCCTAGAATACACGTACCCTGCTGATGTCGCGTGTGAAACTTCCCCCGCACCCTGAAATACATGTACCCTGATGAAATCGCGTGTGGAACTTCCCGCGCACCCCTGAAATACACGTACCCTGCTGAAACCGCGTGTGGAACCTCCCGCGCAATCCTGAAATACACATACCCTGCGGAAATCGCGTGTGGAACTTCCCGCGCACCCCTGAAATAAGCGTACCCTGCTCGCACGGGGCCAATCGCGTGTGGAACTTCCCGCGCACCCCAGTGTTACACGTAGCCCGCTTGCCGTGCTGGTACAGGGTTAGTGCAGCCCTTTGCGCTGGATTGGGGATTTTGATGGCTTTTCCCTGCGCGAGAGGCATTCTTGGGGGCGTAACTGGCACTGCTGCAGGGTCGCTGCGCCACTGTGCGCCACGGCTGGTTTTGGTGGCTGGAATCCATGAATACGCTGTGCGCGGAAATGGATTTTAGCGCACGCGGCTGGCGCAGGGATTCGCACGCGCACACTGTGCCCCAGCCGCGTGCGCCACTTGTGCGCTGAATTCTATGAATTACCCCCTCAGTGTCAGGATGCATCGGTTCTACCGCGGTCTGCAGCGGTCTCATACAAGAGGCTTTTTTTAAGCCTTTGGCTTTTTTTCCTCTTGCTCTTGGCGTTCTCGGAAGGGGGTCCTGTGTTCTCTCACATTGTCCAGCGACACAGTGGCTTCATTCCGGGGAAGGTCGTACCTGTTTCAGAAAAAAGAGACCAGCAGAAGGAAAAGAGACAAGGAGCCTGAGTTCACGTTTAAAGGATCAGGTGAGCAGGAGGAGGGGAAGTTAACAGATTCAGAGGATATTATTGTCGAAAAACCCACCACAGTTGACAGTTTGCAACGCCCACCATTAATCACCATGGATACCACTACTCAGATACAGGAATTAGTTAATGCCATAGAGGGCTTGTCGCAGGAGGTCCGCGCCCTTAAAGCAGAAAATGATAACCCCAAACAGATGGTTACTGACCGAGAACAACCACGGACTGAATTACCCCCCATGCCTTTAGCTTCTGGAAAGTTTGATGGTAATCCCAGGTGCTTTAAGGAGTTCATGGAGGCCTGTATAATACACTATACTTTCCGACCCCATACCTGTGCCACCGATCAAGCCCGGATAGGCTTTTTGGTATCCAATATTACAGGCAATGCTTTGGTCTGGGCTACCCCTCTTGTGACAAGTGCCAGCGCTCTTCTGAAGGACTACGGAGCCTTTATGGCACAATTAAAATAGACCTTCGATTGACACGAGTCGTCTCAGGTGGCCAGAGAGGAGCTGCTCGACATCCGGCAAGGGTCCATGGACCTGCTCAGTTACATAACCCAATTTAAGAAAGTTGCTGCCGAAGCAGGTTGGCCTGAACCCGCTCAGTACACCATCTTTAGGAGAAGCCTCCGGGAAGAACTCAAGGACAAGCTTGCTCGGTCCCCTCGGCCTTCTACTTTGTCTGAGCTTTTGACCGCCATTGTTCAGATTGATTTTCGATTATCTGAACGAAGATTTGAAAAGAAGAAAGGAAGACCTTCCGACACTCTATCTGCCTCTCCCTCCACTCCTCGCCTTCCGAAGGAAGAACCGATGCAGATCGAAGCACAAGAGGTCCACTCACTCCTGAAGAGCGCAAAAGGCGCAGGGATAAGAACTTGTGTTTGTATTGCGGCTCTGATACTCATCTACTGAGGGACTGTCCTGATGTGCCACCCTGCCATTCGGGAAACGATCGACCTCGAAACTAGCTGGGACGGGTTTACGAGGTCAGGAAGACAGTCCCTATGTCTCTGTAACAGTTGCATCCGCAGTCCCTGTTGAGGACAACAGATTTATGGTGATTCCCATTCTACTTTGTGGCAGGAACAAACAGGTAGACACGTTGGCCCTCCTGGATTGCGGAGCTGCCGGTAGCTTTATGGACATAATCTGGGCTAACCAAACCGGTATCGATCAAGTGGAAAAGGAAGATGACCAAAAGGTAGAAAGGGTTGACGGCACCCCTCTCAGTTCTGGTATGATAACACACGCTACGGCACCCATGGAAATTACCATTTTACAACATAAGGAGGTCATGCAGTTCGACTTGATTTGTGCCGCTCACTTTCCAGTAATCCTGTGGGTATCTTGGCTCTGCAGGCATAATCCTGCTATAGATTGGTCTCGCAATCTGATCAGGTTAAATTCCAGTCACTGTCGGAAGTCCTGTTCCATGGAAAAGACACATGAAACGATGAAGGTTGTGGTACGAGATCAACCCTCCCCACAACCGCTTGGAGTCTACCTGATACTGTAACGCTCACCTGATTCCCGTAGAGGCGCCGGTCTTGACTGGGCGTATACCGTATCTTCAAAGGTGATGTGTAACACACGGCTGGCTCTTTGGGCTGGACCTCTGTGCACTGTATTTCTGGCTCGAAGGGTAAGATGTCTGCAGATAGAAAATGTGGGATTAATGAACTGGGTTATTGAATGTCTCTCTCTTCTTCCCTTTCTCTTCTCCTGTAGAACCCCAAAGGTTAACGCTCTCACCTTAGGTAAGTGAACGCCGTGCTCTCCATCTGCCTCGAGGCAGGGTGCTGTAACCAGTTTCTTCACTGGATAAGGGGAGCAGGCCTCTTGACTTCAGAGGACTGCTGTCCGTCATTTACTGCACGAACGGTAAGTTTCGAGTAATTCTAATGTCTTTAAAGTCTTTAGTAATGATGTCTCTTGTTTTGCAGGGTTCCGGCGATGGCGGATGGCGGGCTGAAGTGAGTTGCAGATGGAGCCCGTGTGATGAATAGAAGCGCCTGGAAGCACGTAAGTAAGCGCTTGTTGCCTGCTTCACGATGCGCTCTAACTGTATTTTTATTTTTCAGGTACAAGTTCGGGGCGGCTGCAGGGTGCCGGAATACCCACTGGGTTAGATGTGGAAAGGAGTAATGGCACGTGAGTATTAAAGTTCCCCAATGTCTTTAAACGCACCTTGTTTTGTCTTTCAGATGCGGGATGCAGCGCCGAAGGCCTCCGGAGCGTGCGAAGAGTTGGTAAGCTTTTGTCTTTCAGATGCCGGAATGCAGTGTGAAGACCTCCGGAGCGCACGAAGAGTAGGTAAGCCTTTGTCTTTCAGATGCCGGAATGCAGCGCGAGGCGTGGGTGACAGCCGATGGACCAGGTAAGTGAAGAGCTGTCACTGAAGACCGTAATGCTAACCTGTTCTTTCTTGTCTTTATAGGTGTTGCTGAAGACTGGATTCAGGATGGTAAGCCTTTTTCCTTAGGCCCAGGATCAGATGCAGAAGACACGATGAGCGTTCTGCTGCTGAGGATGCAGAATAACGCAAAGCAAGATTCATCCATCGGGTGTGGTTTAAATAGCCTCCTGTAGTGCTTAGGTGTCTCCTTCCACAGCCACGCCTAGGTAAGAAAAGAGTTCCTGCTTTCCAGAAGAGTTCCAGTGTTCTGAATCTAGGGAGTGGCTCCTGCCCCACCCAACAGGAAAAGTAGTTCCAAACAGAAGAGGATCAGAGACTCAACTGGCAGGCAAGTAAGCAGCATGGTCTGCTGCAGGTAAGTCCACCCAAGCATTATGAGCCCGGCGCTTCCAGCGCTGGGACTGGGCATATTTATGAGCCTGGTGCCACTGGCGCCAGGACTGGGTCCAAAAGGTCCCAATTGGGACTGGTTGGCACTCGGAACCTGGGTTATGGATCTGCTTCCAAGGGAGTTGGGAAAACCCTGACCTTTTGGAAGCAGAGATCATGACAGTACCCCCCCTCAAGGCCCCTCCCAAACCGGGCTTCTCCGGGGGTTTTGGCTTGTCAGGAAATGTTCGGTGAAATCTTTTAATTAGGCGAGGAGCGTGGACATATTCAGCAGGTTCCCAGGATCTCTCTTGGGGGCCGTAGCCTTTCCAGTCAATTAGGTAGAATAGTTTAGATTTGGAGATCTTGGAGTCCAGAATGCTTTTGACTTCAAACTCGAGTTCTCCATCAACTAGGATAGGTTTTGGAGATTTGGTTAGGCGGGTTTGAGGTTGCACGGGTTTTAATAGAGAGACGTGGAAGACCGGATGTATCTTCATGTGCGGGGGCAAGTCCAACTTGACCGCTACTGGGTTTACTATGGTAGTGATGGAATAGGGACCAAGGTATCTTGGGTTGAATGTGCGTGGCCCTTTTAGAGGTAGATATTTGGTGGATAACCAGACTTGATCCCCTACTTGATATTGAGGGGCTTCCTTCCGATGTTGATCTGCTCCTTTCTTGTATTGTTCTTTAGCCCTTTGAAGGTGAGAAACAGCTTCCTTAAAGGCTTGGGTGATTGTAGAATGCAGGTAGTCTACTGCTGGTGTTTCAAGATCTTGGAGGGGATCCAACTCCGAGGTTCGAGGGTGACTGCCGTACAAAAGAAAAAACGGGGTTTTCCCAGTTCCCGAATGGACAGAGTTATTGTAGGCATATTCAGCTATCCAAAGGATGTCTTTCCAAGTTTTTTCAGTTTGTTGCAGCATGCAGCGTAAATACCATTCCAGAGTTTGATTGGTCCTCTCGGTTTGTCCGTCGGTCTGAGGGTGGTGACTGGTCGATAGTCTCACATCAATTTAAGCCGACCGACAGCAACTTCGCCAAAAATGAGAAATAAATTGACTACCTCGATCCGAAATTAGAACCGAAGGAAAACCGTGCAGTCGGACGATGTTTTCGAGAAATTCTCGGGCCAGAGTTGCTGCTGTTGGCAAGCCTTTGAGCGGAATGAAATGCGCCATCTTGGAGAATAAGTCCACGATTACTAGAATCGTATTGTATCCGGAGCATGGAGGTAGATCGGTGATGAAGTCCATAGAAAGCGTATGCCAAGAGCGAGGTGGGATGTCAATAGGGCGTAAGAGGCCTGCTGGTCTTTCCTTTTGACTCTTGTTTTGGGCGCATACTCCACAGGACATTATAAAGTCTCTGATATCTTTTTTCCAAGACGGCCACCAGAAGTAGCGCTTGATCTTTTCTGAGGTCTTGGCCATACCGGGATGTCCTTCCATTAAAGAATCGTGATAACAAGAGATTACTTTTTTCTGTAAATCTGTGCTGGGTAGGTATAATCGTTCTTGGAAATACAATAAGTTGTCCTTTACTGCAAAGTCCTTTCCCTGCAGATGCCAATTCTGTATGTCTGCTGGAGTTACAAGTTGCCTGGCTTTATCCTTAACTTCCTCTATGGATTCTGTGGCGATTACACTCAGAATTCTTTGTTCGGGAATGATTGGTACAGGTTTAGGGTTGATCAAGTGTTCTTCCACTCCCATCCGAGAAAGGGCATCAGCTTTACCGTTTTTTGTACCAGGTCGATAGGTAATTATGAAGTCAAACTCGGCAAAGAATAATGCCCAACGGAGTTGTCTAGAGGATTGGGCTTTTGCGGTTTTCAAATATTGCAGGTTTCGGTGATCCGTAATCACAGTAACGGTGTGTCGGGCCCCCAGCAGATAATGCCGCCAAGCCTTAAAGGCAGACTTGATAGCCAGAAGTTCCTTGTCAGTAATCGTGTAATTGATTTCAGGAGGCGAGAATTTGCGGGACCAAAATGCCACGGGATGCAACTGATTGGTTACCGGGTCCTTTTGTGATAGAACTGCCCCCATGGCAAGGCTTGAAGCATCAGTTTCCACGATGTAGGGGAGTTCGGGGCGAGGGTGTTTTAAGATTGCTGCAGAGATAAATTTAGTCTTCAAATCCTGGAAAGCTTGTTCCGCCTCGGTAGACCATTCAAAATGTTTGTTTTTCTTTAACAAGGCAGTGATGGGCTGGACTATTCGAGAGAATTCGGGGATAAACCTGCGGTAAAAGTTAGCGAAGCCTAACATGCTTTGCACACCTTTTACGGAGGATGGTGATGGCCATTTGAGAACTGCATCGACCTTCTTTGAATCCATACGCACTCCGCCAGGTGATAATATGAATCCCAAGAATTCAACTTCAGTCACGTTGAAAACACATTTTTCCAACTTAGCGAAAAGTTTGTGTTGACGCAATCTTTCGAGGACCATTTTCACGTGTTTCCGATGTTCAGATTCCGATGAAGAATAAACGAGGATGTCGTCAATGTAAACAACAACGCACACATCTATGAGCTCTCTGAGGACATCGTTCATAAAATATTGAAAGGCGGCCGGGGCATTACAAAGTCCGAAGGGCATGACCTGATATTCAAATAGCCCATACTTGGTGCGGAAGGCCGTCTTCCATTCATCGCCCTCTTTTACTCGTACCAAGTGGTAAGCTCCTCTAAGATCCAGCTTTGTATATATGCATGCTTTTCTGACTTGGTCCAGGAGTTCAGGGATCAAAGGTAACGGATATCTATTCTTAACGGTGATCTGGTTCAGGGAGCGATAATCTATACAAGTTCTAAGGTCTCCTTCCTTTTTTGGAACGAAGAACAAAGCTGAAGAAGCAGGGGACTTGGAAGGACGAATAAACCCATTTGCCAGGTATTGATCCAGGTATTGTCGAAGGTGAAGGTTCTCAGACTCGGTGAGGGCATAAATTCTACTACAAGGAGGAGTAGATCCAGGTATCAGGTCGATCTGGCAGTCATAAGACCTATGAGGAGGTAGAGAGTTAGCCTGATCCTTCTGGAAAACATCTTGGTATTCTAGGTATTCGGGAGGTAACTGGGGAGTCTCTGAAGAAATTGCTGCCAGTGCAACACCAGGTGGAGGGTGACAAGTAGAGACACATTCTGGAAAATGGACCGTTCTTGCTCGCCAATCGATCAGAGGATTGTGTTTCTCTAACCAAGGTATTCCTAGAATAATCTGAAACTGAGGGGCCTTGATCACATCGAACACGATCTTCTCATGGTGTTCATCTTGACTTACTAGCGTCACTTCTTGAGTGGTATGCGTTACTGGCCCGGAGGCTATCTCTGTACCATCCACCGTAGTAATGACGTCCTTTACAGCCTTGGGACAAAGAGTTAGATTCATCCTCAAAACCATTTCATGATCCACATAATTGCCGATGGCACCGCTGTCGACGTAAGCTTCAATTGCATGTAATCGATCCGGATTATCAGGGCTAATGAGGACCATAGGTATCACGAAATGCGAGGTCACGGAACTGGTTTTCACGCTCGGCAAGAGGACCTCTATTCTTGTCGGGCGAGGTCGTTTCCCTGCTCAGAGTTTGTAACTTTGGTAACTGCAGCTCCTACTGCCTTCTTGGCAGGTTTCACCGGACAGTCTCGAAGAAAGTGCCCTGAGTTTCCGCAATAGAGGCATAATTGCAACTGTTTTCTCCTTTTCCGCTCCTTTTGTGTTAGAGGACCTTTCAGACCCCCTATTTGCATGGGTTCCCCGGAGTCTACTCCTTTGGAAGGAGTTGGCGGTTTGGAAAATACTCGAGCATCAAACTTGGAACGATCGGCCTTCCTGTTCTGCAGTCTGTGATCTATTTGAACGACTAAGTCTATATAGTCCGAACAATCTTGTGGGGGATTCACTACTTGGGCTAACACATCTTTGAGCTCTCCGCGTAGACCTCTATAAAACAGCGTAATCCTTTTGTCCTTAGGCCAGTGAGTTTCCACTATCAGTCTGTTGAAAGACGCAATATAAGCCAAAAGGTCTTGATTACCTTGTCGCAACGAAAGAAGCTCATTGTCCAAGGCCTGCCTCTGTGAATGTCTTGCGAACAGTTTTTCCATACTGAACTGAAAAGCTTGAAAATCATGGAGGACCGGATCATCTTGATTTACTAGAGGGATCGACCAGTCTGCCGCATTGCCACTAAGGTACGAAAGCACGAAAGCTACTTTAGCTTGATCAGTTGGAAAGGCTGCTGGCCGGCATAAGAAATGCAACCGGCATGATTAATAAATACTGCAAACCTCTTTGGGTCACCAGAAAATCGTTCGGGTGGAGCCAGAGGTACATTCCCAGGTAGGTTGATCTGCACTGGATTCATAGAGGATGTAGAAGGAAGATTTCCCCCAGATGCGGGTAACGGGGTCTGTCCGGCTTGTGACTGTAGCAATTGTCTAGCGAGATCATCTGTTCGCTCCTTGGAAATAATCAGTTCCCTTCTTAGAGCGTTCGTTTCCTGACGGGCTGCATGCACTTCTGCCCTTAGTTCCCCAAGTAACTGGGCTAGCTGGTCGGTATCCGAGGTTTCCATAGCGCCTGGACGGGAGTTTTGTGGTAGGCTTTGCGTTCTGTAACGCTCACCTGATTCCCGTAGAGGCGCCGGTCTTGACTGGGCGCATACCGTATCTTCAAAGGTGATATGTAACACACGGCTGGCTCTTTGGGCTGGACCTCTGTGCACTGTATGTCTGGCTCGAAGGGTAAGATGTCTGCAGATAGAAAATGTGGGATTAATGAACTGGGTTATTGAATGTCTCTCTCTTCTTCCCTTTCTCTTCTCCTGTAGAACCCCAAAGGTTAACGCTCTCACCTTAGGTAAGTGAACGCCGTGCTCTCCATCTGCCTCGAGGCAGGGTGCTGTAACCAGTTTCTTCACTGGATAAGGGGAGCAGGCCTCTTGACTTCAGAGGACTGCTGTCCGTCGTTTACTGCACGAACGGTAAGTTTCGAGTAATTCTAATGTCTTTAAAGTCTTTAGTAATGATGTCTCTTGTTTTGCAGGGTTCCGGCGATGGCGGATGGCGGGCTGAAGTGAGTTGCAGATGGAGCCCGTGTGATGAATAGAAGCGCCTGGAAGCACGTAAGTAAGCGCTTGTTGCCTGCTTCACGATGCGCTCTAACTGTCTTTTTATTTTGCAGGTACAAGTTCGGGGCGGCTGCAGGGTGCCGGAATACCCACTGGGTTAGATGTGGAAAGGAGTAATGGCACGTGAGTATTAAAGTTCCCCAATGTCTTTAAACGCACCTTGTTTTGTCTTTCAGATGCGGGATGCAGCGCCGAAGGCCTCCGGAGCGTGCGAAGAGTTGGTAAGCTTTTGTCTTTCAGATGCCGGAATGCAGTGTGAAGACCTCCGGAGCGCACGAAGAGTAGGTAAGCCTTTGTCTTTCAGATGCCGGAATGCAGCGCGAGGCGTGGGTGACAGCCGATGGACCAGGTAAGTGAAGAGCTGTCACTGAAGACCGTAATGCTAACCTGTTCTTTCTTGTCTTTATAGGTGTTGCTCAAGACTGGATTCAGGATGGTAAGCCTTTTTCCTTAGGCCCAGGATCAGATGCAGAAGACACGATGAGCGTTCTGCTGCTGAGGATGCAGAATAACGCAAAGCAAGATTCATCCATCGGGTGTGGTTTAAATAGCCTCCTGTAGTGCTTAGGTGTCTCCTTCCACAGCCACGCCTAGGTAAGAAAAGAGTTCCTGCTTTCCAGAAGAGTTCCAGTGTTCTGAATCTAGGGAGTGGCTCCTGCCCCACCCAACAGGAAAAGTAGTTCCAAACAGAAGAGGATCAGAGACTCAACTGGCAGGCAAGTAAGCAGCATGGTCTGCTGCAGGTAAGTCCACCCAAGCATTATGAGCCCGGCGCTTCCAGCGCTGGGACTGGGCATATTTATGAGCCTGGTGCCACTGGCGCCAGGACTGGGTCCAAAAGGTCCCAATTGGGACTGGTTGGCACTCGGAACCTGGGTTATGGATCTGCTTCCAAGGGAGTTGGGAAAACCCTGACCTTTTGGAAGCAGAGATCATGACAGATACCTACCAAACTCCACCAGTTTAGAGAGGTTTTCGTTGAAAAGGTCCCTCAAAAACTACTGCCACACCGGCCCGAGGATTGCAGTATAGACCTACAACCCGACGCCTTGGTGCCTTTCGGGCGCATGTTTTCGCTCTCCTTAAAAGAGAAGGAGGAACTTAGGAAATATCTGGATTCTAATCTTCACAACGTATTAATCCAACCATCCCGTTCTCCTGCAGGAGCTTTGTTGTTTTTCGTTCCAAAGAAGGACACGAGTGAGTTAAGGCCTTGCATAGATTACCGAGGCCTTAATCGTGTTAAAATAAGGGACGGGTACCCTATGCCCCTCATCAGGGATGTACTTGAAGCGGTACAAGGTGCTGCCATTTTTTCCAAATTGGACTTAAGACGAGCATACCATCTGCTTCCTGTCCGAGCAGGGTACAAATGGAAGACTGCTTTCCGCACCCCGTTTGGTCATTTCGAGTATAGGTTTATGCCCTTTGACCTTGTTAACGCTCCTGCCGTCTTTCAATGGTTTATGGATCGGATATTTTCAGACTTACTATACCACAACACCCTTGTCTACCTTGATGATGTCCTGGTATATTCACCAAACCAACAGACCCACCAAGAACACCTCCAGCAAGTACTTCAACGTCTTCAGGAACACCAACTTTTGGTTGATCCCAAAAAGTGCCTGTTTCAAGTCACTTCTGTGCCTTATTTGGGCTTCATCCTCACCGAACAGGAGGTAGAGATGGATCCCAGGAAACTGTCCGCAGTACTCAAATGGCCTTCTCCTACTTCTGTAAAGGAAGTCCAATGTTTTCTTGGCCTAGCGAACTTTTACCGCTGGTTCATTCCACGGTTCTCCAGATTGGTACTTCCCATCACTTCTCTCTTGAAGAAGACCTGCTTACCCTTCCATTGGTCCACTGAAGCTGAAGACGTCTTTGTACTTCTTAAGGAGACGTTTTGCTCAGCTCTTATTCTCTGTCAACCCAACCAATCTCTTCCATTTATCGTGGAGACCGATGCATCTGCAGCTGCCATAGGAGCAGCACTCCTGCAAGAGCAAGAAGGAGTGGAACACCCAGTCTCCTATCTCTCTCATACATTAACTCCGAGTCAGATTAACTATTCTGTTATTGAGAAGAAGTTGTTGGCAATGAAGACCGCCTGTGAGGAATGGCGTCCCCTGCTCCAAGGCTCTTTACATCCTTTCCAGCTCAGGACCGAACATAAGAACCTCAAGATCATCCAACAGATGGAGTGTGTTAACTCCCGGCAAGCCAGGTAGGCTCACTTCCTCACTCAATATGACTTTGTTGTCACTTATCTTCTGGGAAGCAAGAATATTCTAGCCAATTAATTATCTAGACATCCCTATCCAGGACTGTCCAGTGATCCCAAGACCGAACACGTTCTGCCTCCGAATAAGATAGTGTATTCAGTCTCAACCTTTCTTCAAGAGGTTACGGATGCCACCGTACTTCTGCAGAGTGATCCCAAGACCTGTTCCCGCGACATCCTGCAATGACGGAACGGCTTGGTGTTCGTTAACAACAGACTCTTTCTTCCTACTCTTCCACTCAGAGTAAGTGCCTTCAAATGGTGTCATGAAAGCAGGTTGGCAGGTCATAGAGGTACTGCTTCTACTATTGACTTCCTGCGACGTTACTTCTGGTGGCCAGAACTGGCCTCTGAGGCCAAATCGTATGTTGTGTCCTGCCCAGTCTGTAGTAGGGCCAAGTACAATACACAGAGACCTCTTGGTTTACTCCAGCAAAGTTCACCTCCCATGCGACCGTGGTGTCATCTTTCTACAGACTTCATCGTGGACCTACCCCTTTCTGAAGGGTGTACCGCCTAAATGCTTCACTCGAACAATATCTCAGATGTTTTACCAACCACCTACAGGATACCTGGGTTTCTCTGCTGCCTACCACTGAGTTTTCTTGTAATAACACTAAACACTCTGCCTCATCTGTCAGCCGTTCTTCTGCAATTATGGATTTCATCCACTTGAACTTCTTCCCTCGGATATGCGTGCTACTACAGTACCTTCAGTTGATGGACTTTTAACCAATATTATTTCTTTGAACACTCCTCTTTGTTTACCTCTTCTGTTTCGTGTTTCCCTTCAGATTTCCCCTACGGCTCTGTGTCACAGCGCCTATTCCTCAAATACTCAGTGTCAGGACGCATCGGTTCTACCGCGGTTTACAGCGGAACGGCAGCGGTCTCATACAAGAGGTTTTTTTTAAGCCTTTGGCTTTTTTTCCCTCTTGCTCTTGGCGTTCTCGGACTGGGGTCCTGTGTTCTCCGATATTGTCCGGCGACACAGTGGCTTCATTCCTGGGAAGGCCGTACCTCTTTCAGAAAAAAGAGACCAGCAGAAGGAAAAGAGACAAGGAGTCCGGGTTCACGTTTAAAGGATCAGGTGAGGAGGAGGAGGAGGGGAAGTTAACAGATTCAGAGGATATTATTGTCGAGAAACCCACCACAGTTGACAGGTTATCCCAGAATATAATTGTACGTAAACCAGATAATTCAATAAGAATGTGTGTTGACCTGCGGGATCTCAATGCCAACATTTGGATTGATAGACATCCCCTACCGAATATAGGTGAGATGCTGACAACCATGAAGCCCACAAAATACTTTACTATACTTGACTTATCATCAGCATACCATCAGATAGTTCTGGATGAAAGCTCAAAACACTTAACATAATTTGTCACTCCCCTGGGGGCTTCCAGATATAGGCGCATGCATTTCAGATTAGCATCTGCTGCTGCAGTTTTTCAGAGACTGATGCACCAATTGTTTGGGGGCTTTGATGGTGTATATTATTTCCAAGACAATGGGCCTCATTCCGAGTTGGGCGCAAAGGGATTACCGGCACCGGTAAGGACACCGGTGCCGTTAATCCCTTTGCGCCCTATTCCGAGGTACCTTAGCGGGTCCCACTATGGGCGCCTGGTTTTACCAGGCGCCCTTAGCGGGAGCTGCAAAGGGACCAGGGAGCAAATAACGGTACTGCAAATTGTGGTACCGTTATTAGCTCCCTCCCCATTCCCATTGAGCCCTATGGGGGCTCAAATGGGAATGGGGATTGCCTTTTTCAATGGGGACGTACCGGCCCCTCCAAGGTCGGAATGGACCGGTAAGTCCCCATTGAACCAGGTCGGAGTCAGTACCGGTATGGGAGGTAATCATGGCGCAAATAGCGCCATGACTACCTCCATACTCGGAATGAGGCCCAATATCCTGAATGCGACCATGATGGAAGAGGAACACAACTCCAAATTGTTAGGAGTTTTACAGATCATACAAGATAATGGTCTCACACTTAAAGTTGATAAATGTAAGATCAAATTGAGAGAAGTGATGTATTTGGGACACATAATAAATTCCGAAGGAATCACTCCAAAGAGAAATTTGGTGGAAACGATATCAAGCATGCCTGCTCCTTCAAATAAAGACCAACTGCACTGTTTCCTGGGGCTAGCAGAGTACTATTCGAAATTTGTACCACGTTATACAGACAGAACACAGCACATGAGAGAGCTCATGAAAAAGTCAATACAGTTTGTGTGGTCTGAAGAGTGCAAGGATGAACTAGAAAGCATTAAGAAGAGCATAAACAGTGCACCAACATTAAGCATGTTCAACAGCGCAGCCCCTAACGTAATCACAGTTGATGCTAGTAATGTGTGCCTTGGGGGTGTTTTGGAACAATTTGAGGAGAATGGTATAGTACCAATTGCTTTTGCTTCGCGTCTACTGAGAGCAGCAGCATTAAACTACCCAACCATAGAAAAGGAAGCCCTTGGGGTGAGATGGATTCTTGAACATTTTAGGTTTGATATGGGGCCTACCAGTAACCCTCAAGACCGACCACAAGCCATTGATACACATTTGAAATTCCAAGAATCCGCACTTAGTGTCCCCTAGGAATCGCAAGTGGATCCTTGACATAATGCAATTTAATGTGAAGATAGTTGACATGCTTGCTTGGAAAGATGAATGTAATTGCAGATTGTTTCTCTAGATTGCCTTGGGATAGCAGAGAACAAAATGAGGAGTTTATTGATGAGGAGGACATGGAATGCATTATTGCACATATTGAACCGGGAATATTGAAAGAAGAGTGGGGCCGAGCATCTGCAGAAGACCCTGAGCAAAGTTTACTATGCCAAGCCGTACAAAAAGGATGGGGGAAGGTTGACCATGCTCTGAAAGAATACACACAAATTGAGAACGAAATTGCAGAAGATGCAGTGTGTGTTTTCAAGGGCGATCAAATAATTCCTCCTGTAGCATTAAGGGAAAGAATCATGGAGTTGGCACATGAAGGGAATCTCAGAAGAAATCTTATGAAATGAAGAATCAGAGAATGTTATTGGTGGCCAGCGATGTGGAAGGAAATTGAAGAGCTAGTAAAGAACTACCAGGCGTGTGTGGTAAGCGATAATAGCAAGAAGATCCATGTTACACCATTACAACCTGTTGAGGGTCCCAACATGGTGTGGAAGAAATTGGACATAGACATTACATGGCCTTTTTAGACATTGGATGCCCCAAAGATATATATAGTTTTGTTGTTGGTTTACAACTAAAAGTGGGTCGAATCGGGAGTGATGGAGGGCACGATTGAAACAGGAAAGGTTGTGAGATTTTTGGAAGATGTTTTCAGTAGGGAAGGTGATCCCTAAGAAATAGTAACCCACAATGGGGCCCAATGTATGTCAGAGGTGATGCAAGCATTTTTAAAGGATAGAGCCATTGAGCACGAAGTCACTCCACTTTATCATCCCATGGCCAACGGATAAGTGGAGCGCACAAATGGTTTCGTAAAGAATAAAATACAACTTGCTGTGGCCAATTAATTACCATGGAGAGATACACTAAAAAAGGCATTAAATGCGTATAGAATGACTCTTCATTCTACAACAGAAGAAGAACCGTTTATCTTGATGAGAGGGAGAGTAGCGTCTAACAGGTTGAGACCACCATGGTTACCAACAAAAAGATATAAAAGAATAGACATTGAGAGTATCATAAAGAGCGTGAACGAGAAACAAAAGAAATATTAAGAATAGTATAACCATACTAAACATGTAAAGAAGAGTACATTTAAGGAAGGAGATTGGGTGTGCGCAAAAGAACCTAGGAACATTTTTAAAGGATTGTCCAAGTTCAGCGAGGCACAGAGAGTGGCGAAACCATCAGAGAAGTCAGTGGTTTTGGAGGATGGAAAAAGGTGGTCATGTGATAATGTTGTGTATTCTGGTGATTTTAACAGACCAAGTGAGCTGTCATATGATTTCAAAGGTGAAGGACAGATTCACAACCACAGATCCATGGATACCACGATGGAGAGTAGTAGTGGTGATCCTTTTTCTGCCAGAAGGATGCTTCTGAGAAACTGGAGAGTTGCTCCAAACTTCAAGAGTGACTATGTTTACTATTAATTTATATCCTTTTTTTATTATAGTCTATTCCTGTTTTGTGTCCTTGTCATCTTCCCTGTCTTTCTTTCTTTGTTAACCCTTGGAGGGGAGATGTGATGTAACTCCGACGTAGTTCTCGAACCCTGCTGGTTCGAGAACGACGTCGGAGTGTGAGAGATGATCCGTTGCTTGACAGGGAGTGCACCCACCTGGGGGCTCTCTTATTAAATATACTTAAATCAAATCTACATGTATTTTATCTCCTTTAATAAATAATATATACAATAATTTTTAAAGCCTGCAGATCTGCTAGTAAATCTCAAACCCTCATACAGTGAGCTCTGGTCCCCTGATAAAATTCAAAAGCCAAAATCATCAATAACCCAATGTGTTGGAGATGCAAAAATCCTGCTGAAGAAGGTTCACTCAAAGAAATGCTCTTCTGTCCTGCTTTTTCTAGATATTGGTCTGATATAACCAAAACTATCATAGACATTTTACAAATCAATGGGACTCACTCACTAATGGAAGTGTGTCTCAACACATTAAACACTGACCACTCTAATAAGACCAAACACACCTAGTTATTGGACAAACCTCTAGCCGCGGCCATTAAAACTATTATATCTCACTGGAAAGATCAAAGTCCCCCTTCGTATGAGGCTTGGTGGAACTCAATTTGCCATACTCGTACACTTGAGAAAATTCTAATCACTGACCCAAAATCACATCTTAAATTCTCCAGCATATAGGGACCCTTAGAAGTATATTTTAAGAGTTCACAGTCCAAACCTCTGTAAAACTACACCCGCAATGATCACCTCCCTATACGTTCCTGCTGTATGTATTATGAAATAACACATCTTTATATGTATGCAGTTGGGTTACTCGCCGCCAGCAGGTTCCCCTGGACGGCCTCGAAAAAAAAAACACAAATATAATGAACCACCAAACTGTCAAGGTGATAAAATATCAAGTGCTTTTCTCTCTTATCTACTTTTCAAAACAATAAATATCACTGGGGTCATTATCATGAAATGGTGTGGATCACCACCCCAGGTTTTATAATCTGTGCTTATCCCGTCCATGTCTCAGCATCATACATGACAACATTTTGGTTTGCCTGGGGTGGGGACTTTGTTGCAAAATCGTGAGAGATGAATGTTCCCATTGAATTGTATTGGGATTAGCACCAAAGTGATACTCGTGCATTAAACACATGTATTTTCTTTGTTCGGCTAATGTATTTTTAACAAATGTACCAATAATGTTTCTATTGATAAAATGTTATGTTAGGTTACATTACTCTGCTTTTATGCTGTACTAAATAACCACTGTAGTAGTTTCAGACTACCTGATCCTTGTCCGTGGCATATTGTGCCCCTGCCTGGGGTGCTCCAGTCCTTAGTCTGCTTGGGGAATAGTGAGCAAAACGGAGAAATTAAAGAACGAAGAATGGAAAGAGGTGAACAATAAATGGGCAAAAGGGAAGTGTTTTGTTTAAGGATGAATGTGTGTTAGTCTTTCTTATTTGGATGGTCTTCTGAAGAAAGTTAGTGAATATATATTTATTACACAGCCCGCGGTAGCGGGCGTGTAGTTATGGTTAAGTTGCTAAACTCATAGGAAGAGCACTTTTTCGGCGGCTTATAACTTCGCTCCCCCTGGACGTATACTCACCAAACTTTGCAAAAAGAGTATATGGCCGGCTCTGAATTTTTTTACCAAGTTGGGGGAGGTTTCGTGTGGGCGGTGGCAAAGTTATAGGGTGGGTCCCAAAACATTGTTTTGTTCCATAGACTGAATGGGGAAAAGCTTTGTGCTTGGCTACTGGCCGAACGACTGGACGGATTTTCACCAAAATTTGCGGCAGGAGTGGGGGATAGGGCAAGAAAGCGTGCTTTTGTGTGTACGGTGGAAATCCAACCAGTACATTTTTTGCAAAATACTGAAAAGTACGTCCCAAATAATTTGTGATATCTGGGTCCGCTGTACGCACCCATTTCCCTGTTCGTTCCGCGGACCGAAGTGTCATTGGCCTGCGGTACGCCGTGGTGATGGCGAACAGTGGACGCGGCCGGTGGTTGGCTGGAGGAAAGCGGGCTGTGCGTCAAACATTTTGGGAAACGCTGCCATGGTGTATCGGCGGATAGTGGGGTGCTGGAAGACATTGGAGAACATGGTTTGCAGGTTCAGCTGGGTGAAAGAGGCCCAACCGAAGATATTGGCAATGTTTTGTGCTGTAGGCTACAGGCGCCGGTGGTTATGTTGACGTACTGCGTTTGCGGGGTTTTGTGGCGGTGGGTTTGTGGCGAAATGTTCCCATCCTTCTTTGACTTGCCTTGTAGGGGTTGTGGGTAAGGCGTAGCCTTTTTACTGCATGGGTATGGTATGTAGGAAGAGCCTAGGGCTTGGCCAGCACTACCCAATGTAATGCCTCCATGCATGGGAGAGCAGTGAGGCACTTAGCGGTTAGTTTTGCAGCCGACTCTGGTCACACCGTTGCTGCAAGGGAGGCGACAATGACATGGCGAAATGGAAGGATTGTTTGCCGGCACACTGTAGAGATATGGACCAATGTTGCAGCTAATGACATACACTGCATTGGCGGTTAGGTGCACAGGAGACTATGATATGTTTGTCATTGTAGGCAGACTATGTAGGGGATGGGGAGTGCATTGGACATAATTGAGGGTATTTTTAGTCAGTGTACTACGTTGTGTTGTGCCTGAAAAGTCCCTACTGCATTATGTGCATGTTGGAAGTAGGTTGTAGGCAAGAAAGCACAGTGGGAAATGTTACCATGATTGCCTCTAATGCGTTCCAGTGGGTGTGTAGTTGGTCTAGGCAATTGGGTGCATGGGCGGAGGCCATATGCCTCTGCCTATGTACCGAAGAGCCTAGGGCTTGGCCACAGCCTTCGTTTAGGGAGGGTAGTCAGACATTGGCACATGGAAGGAATTTATATGCAGGTACTAACATACCTTATTGCTGGGCAGTTGTGGACACGTCTATCATTTTTTGGTGAGTGCAGGGAGACTCCATTGGGGATGGGGAGTGCATTGGAGACAATATGATGGTATTTGCAGTCGGAGTGCTATGTAGAGGCTATGGCTTGGGCACAGACTTGCTTTAGGTTAGGGAGGGAAGTGAGACATTGGCACATGGAAGCAATGTGTACACAGGTACTCACATATACTTAATTAGTGGGCAGCTGTGGAGGTGACTGTCATTTTTTTGGGTGAGTGCAGGGAGAGTCCATTGGGGATGGGGAGTGCATCGGAGACAATGTAATGATATTTGCAGTCGGAGTGCTATGTTGGATTGTGCCTGTAAAACCCATATTGGTTTGTGTGCATGGCTGGGGCCCTTGGACATAACAGGGTAGGCACTGGTTTGGAAGTAGGTAACAGAAAGTTGCCTTCAATGGGTACATTACTGTACCCATATGTACTTGTGGACAGAACAGGTAAGTGGTCACATGTGTTTATGCTGCCCACTGGTTGGAAGTAGGTTGGAGAATGTAGCGTGGTGTGACTTTGTTAGTGTACTCATACATACCGGCAAGCAAAGGTACGTGGCCACATGGTACTAAACATGCCTCTACTGCATTGTACTTGGTGGGTTGAAGGAGTAGGCTATTGGGTACATGGGTGGAGGCCGTAGGCTGTAGGCCATGCACTCAAGAGCCTAGGCTTTTAGCACACCCACGGCAGTAATGCATTTTTAACTGTGCATCAGTTAGAGGGTGGTGACATGTAAGGAATGGTTGTGGAGCACATTTCAGTTTTAATAGGCAAGTGTTGCAAACAATGTGGGTAGGTTGGCAGTGGCACAATACTTTGGCGATATGCATGGTGTCATTCCAT
The DNA here is from genome assembly GCF_040938575.1 of Ambystoma mexicanum. Lineage (NCBI taxonomy): Eukaryota > Metazoa > Chordata > Amphibia > Caudata > Ambystomatidae > Ambystoma > Ambystoma mexicanum. The sequence continues at coordinate 68,542,840 of NC_090939.1, forward strand.
TGCCGTGGTTGTGTTCAAGGCCTAGACTATTGGGTGTATGACCGAAGAGCCTAGGCCTTGAGGACACCTACGGCAGTAATGCATTTTTAACTGTGCATCAGTTAGAAGGTGCTGAGATGTAAGGAATGGTTGTGGCTCACATTTCAGGCATTATAGGCAAGTGTTGCAAAAAGAATGTGGGTAAATTGGCAGTGGCACAATACTTTGTGCATGGAAGTAGGTACGCCAATAGTATATGATTGAAAGGACAGGGTGTTTTTTTTTATAGCTCCATGGCGGCGCACTGTGGTTGGAAATGCTGCAGTGAAAAGTAACACAGTATGGGCACTGGGTGCACTGTTGCATACTGTCAGTATGGTAGAGGGTATGGTTGAAGGGCATCTTATATGGGATTGGATAGCACTCCCACTGCAGCAATCTACGTTTCATAGTGCATGAGGCACAGGGTGGTGATGTTTGGAGAATGGGTATGGAGTACATTATCAACATGCTACAGCACTACAAGTGAGTAGCAAAGTGTGCATTGTGCACTCCATGGTTGTGGTGATACTTGCAACATGTTACAGTATTTAGTGTTCAGTAGGAGATGGTGCAGTGAGATGTTGCATAGTGTTGGCACAGGGTGCAGTGTGTATGTAATGTGAGTATGGAAGTGGGTATGGTAGAAGTGCAGTGTATATGTGCTTCGTTACTCTTTTGTGTGCCGATATATTGAAGTAGGCCTAATGTTGTGAAGGTGTTGCGCATAGGTTCCTTTTTTAATGGCAGTTTGTAGGGGTGGTGCAGGCTGTGGTATGTTTGTGGATTGTGCTAAGTGTGAGACATTTTCATAAATGGGTGTTTTATGGTGTGGGGGAGTTGGGTAGAACTGCTACTAAGTATGTTACATTTCTGCATAATGTTAGGTCCCGACATGATTGATTGCTTGGATGTATACTGTTGTGGTGGGTGTGGAAAGGGCTGCACTGTTGTGTGCATGGCAAAAGGTGTGCTGGGTGCGTATTAGGATGTGTGTGGATGCTGCAAGCGTGCATTATTTATGAGAAGTTTCTACTGGAGGGGCTTTGCAATGAAAAAGAACGTGTACTGAGAGTGTGTAACGGTAAATATGGAGGGCTGTATAGAAATGACATTGTGCAGTGCATAGGTGTTGTATTTGATTGGTGCATGCATGTTTGAAAGTTTCACAGCACCCAATGGTGGAGTACTGCAAAAATGACTGTGCAAACGGAAAAGGTATTGAGTGTGCTTTACTGGCCTGTGGCCTTCCCTGTAGATGTGAAAGCGCACGTGCCACATCCTGTGATTATGAGCAGGGTGGAAAGGGAAATGGAATTGTGGGAAATAGGCAATTAGGAGTTTACGGTGTGGTTGACAGGAAGGAGCGGTACCAAATCGTCCCAATACTGTGTCATGACGGTGGTGGACATGGAGAGGAGGATGGAGAAATCGGGAATACTTTCATTGAACTTTGTAATGCACGTACTTTGGATTGAAATGCCATTTGTACTCTAAATGTGTAACGGTACACTTGAAGTGTTCTACAGGAGTGACAGTGTAGAATGATGGCGGCTTCGTCAATGTGATTGGTGGATGCGTGTGCGTATTTACGCGTAACCCAATGTAGTACAGCTGCAGAGAAGATAGTGGAAAGGGAAGAAGGACTGCTCTAGCTTTAGAGGAGTGCGGCCCTCGTGCTACTTTGGGAGGTGCACATGCCAAAATTTGCCCTTTACACCACCTTGGCTAATTGACATTGCAGTTTGGGGATTAGCCAATGAGGTATTGTGGGTGCGGTTAACAGGAAGGGGAGGTGAAAGTGCTGTACATTATATTGGGCGTACTGAGGGTGGCTGACATGGCGAAAGGCATTGTGTTCACTGTAGGTGATCCCTTTGTGATACATCTGCACAACTATGCCCTGGAAAGACACGTAAATGGCAATTTTGGTTTGGAAGGTGTGGACGGATTGTGGAACGCTGTGTATGAGTGCAATTCCGCCGATATGCATGCACTTTGCAAACACTTTGCCAATTTTCCAGTAGTAGATGCTACCTGGCTTGCTTACATTTGTTCCATAGACTGAGCAGATTGCTGGCTATCGTGAGGATGCATTTTCACACCGCCATGGTGCTTTTCTCATCCATAGTACGACGACGAGTATGGGCTACTGCTCATGGATGTTGTTCCAAGTTACATGTAGGAAGGTGTTTCATCAACAGAAGCGTGTATACTTTTTTGTGTGCTCCTGCAATGTTGTTTTGCAACACTAACCTAATTAGTTGTGGAAATGTGAAGTTTCTCAACAAAATGGCATTTTATTGACACAAATTACGAAATGCAGTTTTGCTTGCTCCTGTACAGGATGCTGTGAAGAGTTTACTGTACTAATGGTAGCACAAGACAACACAAAAGCTAATAAAAACCGAAACAAAGTTGTTTCTGTAGAAGTATTTTTTAAAAAAACACACAGCCTCTTGCAAGTTATTCCCCCACGCACGCACGCAGCATGAAAGCAATATCTGGGGAATTTGCGGGTGGCGGACACGTAAACGGACCTGCAGAGATTGTCCATGCACATGCTTACGGTGTCCGGCAATAGCAAGAGGGACTACTGCTTCACTCAGGGCTGGCCCTCGACGTACTTGTGGATCCACACATGCCACATTTGGCGCTTCTCAACCAGCTTCCCTATAGCAGTGGGACTGTAGCGATTGATTTATCAGGTGGTGCTCAGGGTGTGCGTCACAGGAAAGCACACCAATAGGAAGAAGGACTATTCCTGCTTCACTGGGGTACTTGGAGAAAGGCACCTTCTACATTCTGCCCTTCTCAGCATGCTGCCCAATGAAAATGGGATTATGCCCTTTGGCCAATAAGGTGGTCAGGGTGTAAGTTACAGAAAAGAGCACCAATAGGGAGAAGGAGTCCTCCTGCTTCACCGGGGCGGATCCATCGCAGTGATTGGGGAAAGGCACGTGCCACATTTTGCCCTTCTCACCATGTTAGCCAATGGAAATGGGATTATGGCCTTTGGCCAATCAGGTGTTCTGGGTGTGCGTCACAGGAAAGGGAGGCATTCACTTTTCCATGACTTTGTGTACTGCGGCTGGCAAACATGGCAAGACGCACAGTTTTCATTGTGGGTGATTACTTTGTGGAAGATCTGTGTGCGTATGCTCTCCAAGAAGACTTGTCTAGCAATTTAGGTCTGGAGGGAGTGGACGTTTTGTGGAGTGTTATGGAATTGTGCTGTTTCGATGGACTGCTTCTAGAATGTCGACACGTGGCCTCTTCGGCAACTGTACAAGTTGTGATTGTGCACTTTGGAGGCTTCTTTTTGAGTTACCTGCCTTGTTCCCGTGTGTTCAGTCAACTGAAGATTTTGATGAAAGCAGTGCACTGCATTATTCCTACTGCCAAGGTGCTTTTCTCATGTATACTGCAGAGAATCGCGTGGCATTATTCCAATGCTTCATGTCGCCAGCCAGAGGTCGGAAGAGGTCTCATCAACAGAAGCATGTGTGACTTCTTGAGTGCTTCTGGGATGTTCTCCTGTAAGAATGAGAACATTGGTTCCCGACACATACACCTTTTCAAAGCAAATGGCAAGTCCTTGAAGGCCAGGGACAATTAAATGTTTGTTCACAATCTACAGCCTGCACTGAAGACCCCACTGTAAGAATGTGAGCTGAAGTTGAAAACACACATGCACGTGTGAAAACCCCCAAAAAAGTGTTTCTAGGGAAGCACTTAAAAAAAAACTACAAACCAACAAGGGTTCTTTTAAGAGCCACCACAACCAACGACGTGCGCTCCCGTAGTAGATAGTTATTCCCCCACTCCTGCGCGCATGCAGCATAAAAAGTCTGCGAATATCGCGATAATTGCAGGGTGGCATGTGGTACATATGCCCCTTTTGCAGATGAGGTCCATAGAAATGGGTCTGCAGAGGCTACGGGATTGGGAAATAAAGTTTGTGGGAGTGGTGTGTATGGCCCGACGGTGCTACACTGTGTATTTGTTCACAGAAATGCAGAGGGTGCCGTTATAGCTGCGTGTTTTACGAGGCACAGCGTGCAGATTTGAGGGGGTATGCCGACATACATTCAGTGAAAGTGAAAGCAAAACACTGTGCACTCGCTACTCATTTACTAATCTATGATGTGCATGTGCAGTGCTATGGAGCAGGTACAATGAAGTGCCTGATTTTGGTTTGTGTGTGTGATACGCAATCATGACGATATTATTGTTGTTCATTGTACAGGGAACATTGCACAGCTTGTTACACAAGTTTCAGTGCTGTTTGCGATGAAGAAGGCACTTGCCCGGTTCATGCGTTTCTTTCTGATCTCTTGCTTAACTTTCTATCGCAGTATGCAGCTACCGATGTGGCAGCGTCATTTTCTATTTGGTCCGTCAATGGTGACGGCGCGGTACATTGCAAAGAAGTGTATTTGTGCATTTCTTTGTCATGTGCCAATGGCATACTTCGCCCATGGCATTATGACGCTTCACAGCATGAATACTTTTCCCTAGCTATAACCTTCATCTTACTGTGCCAGCTATCTCGATTTCTGCACACCCCATCTTAATTGGCTTGGTGCCTTTCTTGCAAGTAGTGATATTTTCTTGTACTAAGTGTTGCGCTGTGACTCTCTTGAAAACGCTCTGCAACATGTAAAGAAACCTCTTTGTACAGTGCAATCCTTTCTAACCGATTGAACTACAGTGTTCTCCACAATGCCACACCTCCCACATTGTATGTGTGCATTGCCAATTCCGTTCTTCATCTGTGAAAGGTGCTTTCTTTTTTTATCTTTTTTTCGTTCCCCAGTGCATTTTTATGTATTATCGTGTTCTCACACACACCACAGAAGGAAAGCCAGGAAAGGTCCAGTACAGAAGGGGCAGCACCTGCCTAGATAATGTAGGGGACGTGCCGGGAGATGGAATTATTGGGTGGCCATCACCTATATAGGCAGCACTCATTATAATGCTCATGTAATGACTGTTGCAATGCACTTCCAAGTACCTTTCCTGTGTACAGTAGCGCATTGCGCTACATGTACAATACAATGCCCTTTGCCGGATAAGGGTCTTTAGCACGGCATATGCTTTGTAAAGGTTGTTTCACAGCTCCGCTGCCCTAGAGGAGTACCCCTCATGTTGCCCGCACAGAGGTGGCAAATGCTGTACATGAAAGTACCCAACGTCATTCTTCGAAAGGCGGTAGCCGGCCCACTGCTCATTTGTCCTTTAATTTGAGTTGTCGTCACATGCAGTACAAACACTTTATGCTATACCATTACTGTTAGCGGTACCATTCACGGATATGCATACATTGTGGAATACAAGAATGTTTACAACAACGCCAACCGCAGATTCTTTACCTATACCACAAAGCCATTTATTCTGTGCAACCCATGCACATACCGCGCTTTTCTAAACACCAGTAAGATTGTTTGGGCTTTGCATATTCTGCTGTTTCCTTACTTGCCTTTACATGCACTAGTATGTGCGTGAGGAAGGTGCACCAGCTTTGCAATTTTGCAGCCTTACTGTAACGCTCACCTGATTCCCACGGAGGCGCTGATCCCGGCTGGGCTGCTATCGTTTCTTCAATGGAGAAGCGTAGAGCTCGGACGACTCTCAGGACTGGGCTTCCTCTTATCGAATGTCTGACTTGCAGGGTAAGTTTTCTGCAGGTGGAAGAAAAAGGGTTAATCACCGTTTGATGGGATTCCTTCTCCCACCAATCGCCAGTTTCTCCCACAGCCTAGCTTTCTACTTGTCTCGGCGAGCTCTCACCGTAGGCGTATAAATGCTGAGGTCTCCATCCTGCGTCTGGTGGAGGGGTGCGTGGATTCCAGTTACGTCACTGGATGAGTTCAGTGTTGAGGCTCAAGTCTTTTGCGGCCTTAGTTGTGGCACTGGTGCTGGGATGCCGAAGAGCGATGCCGACGTTACTGCACGAGCGGATGCCTGTAAGTATACTGTAGTCTTTAGGCTTTAAAAGATGGGCACCTCAATAATGTCCCTTTTCCTTTGTTTCAGGCCTCGGGATGCTGTGGGCGTAGTTTTCCGTTGCCGCTGCACGTGCCGATGCACGTAAGTATAATGTTCATTGGCCGCTTTTAATGGCACCTCTAATAATGTCCTTTTTCTAGTTTTCAGGTGCCGGGATGCTGTGGGCTTTATATCCGTTGCCACTGCAAGTGCCGATGCATGTAAGTATAATGATCGTTGGCCACTTTTAATGGCACCTCTAATAATGTCCTTTTTCTAGTTTTCAGGTGCCGGGATGCTGCGGTTGATGCGGCCGCTTCTGCGCGTGCAAAAACTGGTAAGTTAAGATGAATGCCACTGCCTTCACCCGAACCCCTTTTTAATTATGTCTTTTGCCTTTCAGGTGCAGAGAAGCTGCCGAAGAGAAGGCCGCAGTTAGCTCCGTTGCAATCACGGATGGATCAGGTAAGCGGGCGCGGCTGCGAGCGAGTTGCACTTTTCTAACCTTATGTTTATTCTTTGCAGGTTTTGCTGGTGACTGGATTCCGGGATCTGGTAAGTATTGTTCTGTGTCTTTCACGTGTTTTCCATCGGGCGTGGTTTAAATAGCAGAGAAGTGCTTCCAGTGTGTGTTCTTCCACCAGTTCCACCCAGGTAAGAAAAGAGTTCCTGAATGGAGGGAATAGTTCCTTCTAGCCCTGATGGCTGGGGACTTCAACCAGACTGGATTGTTCTGGGTAAATATGCAGCATGGTCTGCCTCAGGTAAGTCCACCCAAGCATTATTACACTGTTTATCAATATGAGCCTGGCGCCTATGGCGCTGGGACTGAAACCCTTCATGAGCCTGGCGCCAAAGGCGCCAGGACACGGTCCAAAGGGCCCCTGTAGGGGTCTGCTGGGTCCGGAGTAGTGGAAGACGGGTCTGCTTCCGAGGGCGCTGGGCCAGTCCTGGCCCCTCGGGAGTAGCGCCCATGACAGCACCCCCCCTCAAGGCCCCTCCCAAACTTGTCCTCCCCGGGGGTTTTGGTTTATCGGGAAAGGTTCGGTGAAATTTCTGGACTAGACGAGGAGCATGGACGTGGTCATAGGGTTCCCATGACCTTTCCTGAGGTCCGTAGCCTTTCCAGTCGATTAGGTAGAATAGCTTCGATCTGATGATTTTAGAGTCCAAAATGTCTTTTACTTCAAATTCGGGCTCCCCATTCACTTGAATGGGCTCTGGAGGATTGGTCAATCTGGTTCCAGGTTGCATGGGTTTCAAAAGAGATACGTGAAATACAGGATGTATTCTCATATGGGTTGGTAATTCTAATTTAACGGCCACTGGATTAATTATGGCCGTAATTGGATATGGTCCCAGGTATTTGGGGTTGAAGGTGCGAGGCCCTTTAAGCGATAAATGTTTGGTGGACAGCCAGACTTGATCCCCAACCTGGTATTGAGGGGCATTGCTTCGGTGTTGATCTGCTCCTTTTTTGTACCTCTCTTTAGCTTGTTGTAGATGTGCAGTCGCTTCTTTAAAAGCTTGGGTAATAACGGTGTGCAATTGATCCACCGCAGGTCTTCCAAGATCTTGAGGTGGATCAAGGTTGGAGGTTCGAGGATGAATCCCATACAAGATGTAGAAGGGACTCTTCCCGGTACCCGAATGAACTGAATTGTTGTAAGCATATTCAGCTATCCAAAGGATGTCCTTCCAGTTACTCTCCGACTGTTGTAGCATGCATCGTAAATATTGCTCGAGAGTCTGGTTTGTTCTCTCGGTTTGCCCGTCGGTCTGGGGATGATGGCTGGTCGAAGGTCTTACATCGATTTGAGCTAATCGACAACAGCTACGCCAAAAGTGGGAAATAAACTGACTCCCCCTATCTGAGATTAGTACTGACGGGAAGCCGTGTAGCCGGACGATGTTTTCAAGAAATACTTTGGCTAGTACTGATGCTGAAGGTAAGCCTTTTAGCGGAATGAAGTGGGCCATTTTAGAAAACAGGTCCACAATAACAAGAATGGTGTTGTACCCGGAACAGGAGGGTAAGTCTGTGATGAAGTCCATGGAAAGGGTATGCCAGGGACACGGTGGGATGTCTAATGGTTGCAGAAGACCAGCCGGCCTCTTCTTCTGACCCTTGTTTTGAGCGCACACACCGCAGGACATCACAAATTCCTTTATGTCTTTTCTCCACGAAGGCCACCAGAAATGTCTCTTCACCTTTTCTGTGGTTTTGGCAATGCCAGTGTGACCCTCAATTAATGAATCATGATAGCAGGAGATTACCTGTCTTTGTAAATCGGCGTGTGGTAGGAACAATCGTCCTTGGAAATAAGGCAAGTCATTGCTTACGGTGAAATCTTTTCCTTTTTGTAAACAGTTCAGTAAGTCTGGTGAGGTTACAAGTTGTTTAGTTTTTCCTTCAATATCCTCAATGGATTGTGAAGAAATCAGACCCACGATCCTTTGTTCAGGAATTATTGGTACAGGTTCTGGATTGGCAACGTTATCTCCCATTCCAATTCGGGAAAGAGCATCCGCTTTGAAGTTCTTGTTGCCGGGGCGATAAGTGATCACAAAGTCAAATTCAGCAAAGAATAGAGCCCAGCGAAGCTGTCTGGAGGATTGAGCCTTGGCGGTTTTCAGATACTGCAGATTTCGATGATCGGTGATCACTGTGACGGTGTGTCTGGCCCCGAGGAGATAATGCCGCCATGCCTTAAAGGCTGATTTAATTGCTAGAAGCTCTTTGTCTGTGATGGTGTAGTTGATCTCAGGCGCCGAGAACTTCCGAGACCAGAATGCCACAGGATGCAGTTGGTTAGTCTCTGGATCTCTTTGTGATAGGACTGCTCCCATTGCTAAACTGGAGGCGTCGGTTTCAACGATGTAAGGGAGGTCCGGGCGTGGGTGTTCCAGTATTGGCGCCGAGGTGAATTTAGCCTTTAGCTCTTGGAAGGCTTGTTCTGCTTCTGCGGACCATTCAAAGCGTTTATTTTTTCTTAAGAGGGCGGTGATGGGTTGTACCACTCGTGAAAACTCTGGAATAAATCTACGGTAAAAATTGGCAAAGCCTAGCATGCTTTGAACGCCTTTCAAGGAAGTAGGAGACGGCCATTTGAGGATAGCGTCTACTTTTCTCGAGTCCATGTGGACTCCTTTGGGTGTCAGAATAAATCCCAAAAATTCGACCTCAGTGACATGAAAAACACATCTTTCGAGCTTGGCAAAAAGTTTATGTTGGCAAAGTTTTTCAAGGACCGCCCTAACATGATTTCGATGGTCAGCTTCTGAAGATGAGTACACAAGAATGTCATCTATGTAGACGACAACTCAGACATCAATGAGCTCTCTGAGGACATCATTCATAAAATATTGGAAGGCGGCCGGTGCATTGCATAGTCCAAAGGGCATCACTTGGTATTCAAATAGCCCATACTTAAAGGCCGTCTTCCATTCACCTCCTTCCTTGACCCGTACCAAGTGATAAGCTCCCCGGAGATCAAGCTTAGTATAAATACAGGCGTTTTTTACCTGGTCAAGGAGTTCCGGGATCAGAGGTAAGGGGTACCGTTTTTTTACTGTTATCTGGTTCAGAGCACGATGATCTATACAGGATCTGAGGTCACCTTCTTTTTTTGGTACGAAGAACAGAGCCGAGGATGCAGGGGGCTTCGACGGACGGATAAAGCCATTGGCCAGGTACTCGTCTAAATACTGTCGCAGATGAAGGTTCTCAGGCTCGGTAAGGGCATAAATCCTACTGCAAGGGGGAGTTGCACCGGGTAGCAAATCTATCTGACAATCGTATGATCTGTGGGGTGGCAAGGTGTTAGCCTGTTCCTTTTGAAAAACATCTTGGAACTCTCGATACTCTAGAGGTAATTGTGGACCGTCAGCTGTTACTGACGCTAGGCCAATGTTGGGTCGTGGATAACAAGTTGGTGTGCACTCTGGGAACTTTATCGTCTTTGCTCGCCAATCAATCTGAGGATTGTGTTTCTCCAACCAAGGAATCCCTAGAATTACTTGGAATTGAGGAGCCTTGATCACGTCGAACACAATTACCTCCTGATGCCCGTCTTGGCCTAGTATCGTCACTTCAGTAGTGGTATGGGTCACTGGTCCGGAGGCGATTTCCGTCCCATCCACCGTGGTAATGACGTCTTTAACCACCTTTGGACAAAGAGGTAAGTTCATGCTGGAAGCCAATTCGCGGTCCACATAATTTCCAACTGCTCTGCTATCAATGTATGCCTTAATTGCATGCAACGCCGACTCCAGAACCCTCGACTGACGAACTCGTCGTTGAGAGTCTGGCGAGAATTGTTTCCGAGGACAAACGTAAGCGGACGACGAAACAGACGTCGAATACCGCACCCAAGGATATAGAAACGCCAAAAAAGCACAAGAGTAGCCAGGAACTGCCCCATCCATCTAAAGGCACTTCTGAACTACCGGAGGGTTTTTCTGAGGGCGACGGAAACCTTTCGTCGACGTTGTGGGAGCGTTCAAAGCGTTTTGAAGGTGAAAACACTGATTTCCCCCCTCTAGACTATTCAGGGGTTCCCCATGAGACCCTGGAAAGACTCCATTCTTGTATGGAAAAGATGGAGAGGTTTCTGGGTAGCCAAAACCCACCCACACCCAAAAGACCAAGAGAATGGACCCAGGATGACTCTAGGGTCAAGATTCCTAGGCTGTTTCCCCCTTCTACAGATGCATATGACCTCACTAAAGAGGAGCAATACCTCCAGGAAGATGAGGAGTGTTTAGGTGAAGAGGAAGAACTTGAGGAGGAGAGGTTTGAGGAAGACCCTTACACTAGCGCAGGAGCTTTTGAAGAAGATACAGCTACCTAACAGCCCTGGCACTCCCCATCAGTGCAGCCTTGGCAATCCCCATCAGTGCACTCAGACCCTGATGTCTTTCATCCTTCTCCTCCCAAGGACTCACCTATTGGGAACACCTCCCCCATAGATGACCAGCCTTCACTTAATGCACTATTGCGCAAGGCAGCAGCGCATTTTGAAATAGACACAGGGGAGACCCTTCCGGACATAGATTTTGTAGAAAAGGTTATTAAAGAAAAAGCCCCGGTCATCCAGTCCATTCCGCTCCTGGCTTCTATAAAGAGAAGAATAACTCCTTCCCTTTCCAATCCGGCCTTAGTCAGAGGGGTCAACCCTCGGATAGAAAAGCTCTTCAGCCCTTCGTCTTCTGACCCTTTGTACATCAGGGGACATTCTATTCCGGCTCTCTGGTAGTGACTAACACAAGAAAGAGAGCGGGGGTACCACTATCTACTAGTGAGGCACCACCTGACAAAGAGGGCAAGAAGCTCTATGCACTTGGGAAGAGAATCACGACATCCGCCGCCTTCTCAACCAGGATCGCGAATAACAATTCCCTACTAGCTAGCTACGCAGATGCACAGTGGAGCAAGCTGCGCAGCGAAGCAGAGGACGCACCAGAACCCCTGCGTTCACGCCTGTTGGCTACTATATCAGAGGGAACTCTTGTAAACCAGGGCATCGTAAAGAACTCCTTAGATGCCACAGAGACAGCTGGCCACTCCCTGGTTTAGGGAATACTTCTCAAACGCCATGTCTGGCTGCGCAATTCGGGATTTAAGCCAGAAACCTAGGCTTCCCTAATAAATAAGCCCATAGAGCAAACACATCTGTTTGGGAAAGCAGTTGATGAGGCCCTAGAACATGCGAAGAAGGAGTTTGATGCCATCAAGACTCTTGACCAAATTTCTAGGCCTCCTAACAGATGCAGCTATGGCAATAGACGCTCCTTTCGTGGCCAATGCCAGCAGCAAAGCCAACAACAATTTTACTCTGCTACCAACTGGCCCTCTAACCAAAGCACCCAGTTCAGTCAAAGAGGCCAACGTCGTGGCAAGGGAAGAGGGCGCGGCTCCAGTCCAAAAGGCCCCACGCCCAATACCAACAAATGACCCAAAGATTCGGGTCCCCTCCCATGCATCACCGGTCGGGGGCCGGCTAACATCGTTCCTTTCAGCATGGGAGGGAATAACGTCAGACCGCTGGGTATTATCCACCATAGCCCACGGATACTGCATCGAATTCAACGGTTCCCCGAAATACAGACCCCCACGGAACCGACGCATGACACCCGAACACCTCACTATTCTTCTTCAAGAAGAAGAAGAGCTACTGAAAAAAGAAGCTATAGAGGCTGTCCCCCTATCTCAGGTAACAGAAGGTATTTATTCAGTGTACTTCCTTGTACCCAAAAAGGTCTTAACCATGCGCCCTGTATTAGATCTGCGCCCAGCGAACAACTTTGTCAAACCCCAAAAGTTTCGTATGGTGACCTTGCAGGAAGTAATCCCACTGTTATCACAGGGGGATTACATGACAACACTAGACATGAAAGATGCATACATTCATATTTTAATGTTGCCAGTGCACAGAAAATACCTCAGGTTCAAGATAGAGAACAAACAGTATCAGTTCAGAGTACTACCCTTTGGGATAGGATCTGCACCAAGGGTATTTACGAAAGTACTGGCAGTGGCAGCGGCCCACCTGCGCAGATTATCCATCCCGGTTTACCCGTACCTCGACGACTGGCTCATAACAGGGGATTCTTACGAAACATGCTTCTCCAATACCCAAAGGACCGTAGACCTTTTGTCCCAACTGGGCTTCTCCATCAACGAAAAGAAGTCCAGCTTAGACCCCAGCCAAATCAAACAATTCCTAGGGGCTCTAATTCGAACAAAGGACGGCCTTGTCTTCCCCTCCAACGAGAGGGTCCAAAACATGCTGTTTCAGATCCCCCAATATGTGGCAGGTCGAGAGGTCACGGTACGCAAAGCAATGCGCTTGCTAGGGATGATGGCGTCATGTATTTATTTGGTACCTCAGGCGCGCCTGCGCATGCGCCCAATGCAAGAGTGGCTCTACAGCCAGTGTTGTCAGGCCAGCGGACAATGGGACGATCTGGTGGTGGTCTCGCAGGCCTTGGTTCTCTCGCTACGGTGGTGGACAAAGGAAAACCTGTTATTAGGGAAAACTTTTGCCACACTCGCAGTGGAAGCCACTCTAACCACAGACGCATCCCTTACAGGATGGGGGGCTCACCTATCCCATCAGACTGCTCACGAAGTGTGGACTCCGAGCTTAGCATCCAAGCATATAAACCTGCTAGAACTATTAGCAGTGTTCAAAGCACTGAAAGGCTTTCAGGAACACTTACAAGGAAAGACAGTGATGGTCCTCACAGACAGCACCACAGCCATGCACTATCTCAACAAGCAAGGGGGCACTCACTCTCCAGGACTGTCCAAGCTGTCCCAGAATATATGGAAGTGGGCTCTCAAACACAACATGTTCCTACTATCACAACATGTACCAGGGGAACTCAATCTGCTAGCAAACAAACTCAGCAGAGACTTCCCCCTACCCAAAGAGTACGAATGGCAATTACACGAAAACATCGTCTTAGACGTCTTCACGCAATGGGGTTTCCCGGAAATAGACCTGTTCGCAACCCTAGAGAACTCACAATGCCAAAGTTACGCCTCCAGGTACCCCCAGAACCAGTCCAAGGGGAACGGTCTGTTGATTCAATGGTCAGGGAAATTTGTTTACGCCTTTCCCCCGACTCCCCTCCTCAACAGAGTGGTGCACAAGATGCACCAAGAGCAGGTTAACATGATACTAGTAGCCCCAATGTGGGCCCGGCAGCCATGGTTCGCTCACTTGATGGAGATGTCCCTATCTCCCCCAAGGAAACTTCCCTGCCCGTACAACATGCTGTCACAAGACAAGGGCAGGACACTGCATCCATGCCCTCAGACCATGAACTTAGCAGCCTGGCTCCTGAGATCATAGAATTTGGACATTTACATCTCCCTCAGAGATGTATGGACATCCTCAGGGAAGCCAGAAAACCTAATACTCGCCACTGCTATTCTAGCAAGTGGAAAAGATTTGTCATCTGGTGTAGAAGTAAGAACATCAACCCGGTTGACTGCTCTGCCACTAACATTATTCTGTACTTGACCCATTTACTGGATTCGGGTCTAGTGTTTAATTCCATTAAAGTCCACCTAGCGGCACTTTCTGCATACACCACTTCCCAACTTAAAGTGTTGTGGTGGAAGATACCAGTTATCAAGGCCTTTATGGAAGGGGTAAAGAGAATACATCCCCCAATAGCTAACCCAGCTCCCGGATGGGACTTAAACGTGGTACTTTCTAGACTCATGGGCACTCCTTTCGAACCCATGCACAAGGCAACTCTTAAATACCTCACTCTTAAGACTGCTTTCCTAATAGCTATCACCTCCATTAGGAGAGTAAGTGAACTACAGGCTCTTTCTGTACTAGACCCCTTCGTATCAGTTCACAAGGATAAGGTGGTTCTTCGCACACACCCAAGGTTTGCACCAAAATTCATCTCGAAATTTCATGTAAACCAATCTATAGAACTACCAACGTTCTTTCAAAACCCTTCCAGCTTGGGAGAAAAAAGTCTGCATACACTAGATGTACGCAGAGCTGTCATGTTCTACATGGAAAGAACCAGATCACTGAGAAAGACTAATCAGTTCTTTGTCTCGGTGGCAGCAGGAAGAGAAGGAGATGCAGTCTCTAAGTCCACTATATCTAGATGGATTGTACAATGCATCACTCTCTGTTACACTCTTGCTAAGAGAGAACTACCCTTCAAGCCAAGAGCACATTCCACTCGAGGCACTGGGGCTTCCATAGCATTCATTGCAAATGTTCCCCTTGAGTCCATCTGCAAAGCGGCTACCTGGAGTTCTGTGCACACCTTTACAAAACACTACTATCTAGATGCACACTCTAGATCTGACTCCCAGGTGGGACTGGCAGTATTAAGACATCTTTTCTCTACTGTTCCTTCTCATAACCCACCCCCAACTCCGGGTACTGCTCGCTAGTCTATGCACAGCATGTGATTCTAAGCAGATTAACAAACATCAGAAGACAATGCATTACTTACCGTAAAAGCATTTCTGATGGTTGTATCTGCTTAGATTCACATGCGCCCGCCCTTCCTCCCCGCTCGGATGGAAGGAACATAGACATCCTCTACTATATTTCTCTCTTTTCTGTACTCACTCAGGTCTAGAAGGCTCCCTCAGGGCAGAAAAATACAAACAGAGGGACCTCGACGCGTGAGGGATTATGGGTACAACGCACGTCACTATAGGGATAGTGTTACAGACACGCCTTGTCGACGTCCCCTTTTCGACTACGAAAAACAAAATGCAATACTCCGCAGTGACCACTGGATGTCGGACCTATGCACAGCATGTGAATCTAAGCAGATACAACCATCAGAAATGCTTTTACGGTAAGTAATGCATTGTCATATTTGGTGAGATAGCATAAATATCTTCCAAGGCACTTTTGGACAGCTATAAATTAAATATCGAGTATTGTTGGGTATATGAGAGGCCCGAGAGTGTGCTCGGGCAATCCTGGTAGAGTTGTCTGCTTAATATATCTGCTGCATCCACTTCATACATGCCAACATTCTGGAGCTCCTGGGATTCTCCCATTGGATTGCATTATGTGTACAATTATTGTAGGAGGGAGATAGTAACATGTATCAATATTTTCAATTCAGGACTCTCCTGCCTAAATCTGGACGGTTGGGATGGATACCATTTAAATTGCTGGAGATATTTCCCGGATGGTGGTTCTGGGATTGCCAAGCCAATCTTAAATTCAGAGTCACAGTGCAAGAGCGGAACAGTCATTAAGTTGAAAGTGGGTATTGTAGAGAAAGAGATAGCGAGGGAAGTCAAGGAATGTAGAAAAGTCATACAACCCACTTACCCACAATGTCTTTGACCTAATCTCAAGTTTAATGTTTGTTTTCCTAAACTAGGATCTTTTCTATCCTTTCTTTCTCTTGATGTAAGAAGGGCCAGATATTAATTATGATTGGGAGATACATCTTCAAAAGATGCATGCAATAATTCAGATTTTCAACACATTCGTTCCAGAACGTCATAATTCTATTAAAGACATGGAGGTGAAGGATTATGCTTCTCTTCCAGATTTACTGTTCAGCAGCAAAGTATAACCAATAAAACATGAAAAACAAAACTCAATAAAAACTACAATAACCATGGTTTTAGAGTTGTAGTTCTGTTCTTATTGGTCCTCAAACTGACCATGTGATACTCTCAACCAATCACAGTGTTCCTTGTCCATAAATCACCCTGTCCTTCTACTATTCCTCCAATTTCTTTGTCCAGCTGAGGGTGCATCCAGTGAACTTTCTAATTCCGTCCGTTCCATGCTAATAAGGGTTCAATTTCCGGATTGTTTGTTGTCCGCCATCGTACCTATAGAAACATAATGTAAAATGGTGACTATAAACTGAAAGAGGGTGGAACAATCGTAAATCCAACCACAATTTATCTATATTATCCTTTTGTGCATTTAACAAAACTATACCATCTTATTGAATTCATCATGCACCATTTCAGTAGTTATAGAAAAACACGTAAAACATTACAGTACTTTTACATTACATTATTACGATTGAAAGGGTGGGATAATCCTTCGCCTCTGTGTCTTTAATAGAATTATGACTTTCTAATGTGTTGAAAATCTGAATTCTATGTCAAGACCAGAGGCTCGGATTATGCTTGTTCAAAGCTTACTCACCACTAACGATGCCACACCGGCCGTTGGTTTAAAGTAGAAAGTCTTAAAAGTCCATTCATTCGACCAATCTGCTAACCTCATAATGTCCTCTACTCTGGCACCTATGTTGAAAGCCTTGGTAGCCATCGCTCCTCTAGGTGAGCCTGCCTGTTCCATTACCCATCTGGCCTTGAAGGGTTTACAAATTGCTATCAGTAATTAAGATACTCCCGGGGGTCTTACTTCCCTTGTCATATCCTCACATGCTGTTAAGCATCTGACCGGGCATAATTTTGGTTGTCCTGGGAAAGATTAGTAAAATATGGATCTCAAACCTGTCTTGGTCCTTTATTGTATGAGAAAGGACAGTCCGTTGGGTGAAACACTCTTCCTGTTGATTTCTAGTGCTCTAACGTCTGATGATCTTTTAAAAGCTAAAAGACATAGTAGCATGGCTAGTTTCCCTGAAATAGCCTTCCTGGTTAGATCCAGATTATCTGGAACATGATACAAATAATCTCAAAACTGTGTCTACAGCCCACAATTGAGTGTATTTTTCACCAGGAGGTCTAGTCATTTTTACTCCCTTTACTAATCTACAGATCAAGGGATGTTCACCTATCGCTATGCCTTATATCCTAGGGTGTCCTGCTAATATCACGGACCTGACCGTGTTAATAGTTCTGTATGCCTTCCCCTGGGCTGCCAACTATGCTAAGAAATTGGCATCCATTCCATCGAGATAAATATTCCTCTCCGAACACCAGCTACTCCATCTAGCCCATGCAGATTTATAAGCCCTCTGTGTCCCTGGGACCCAGGATTCGTTAATGATGTTTTCAGCCTCATTCGATAGTCCTGGCCTAACCCAAGATCTCCTGAAATCGCCCATGCGATTAGGTTGAGTCTGCCTGACCTCACTAGTGGATGGCTGAGATCCCTGGGGTCTCGGACAATGAATTTGGCGGTGTCCAGTCATTTTTTGGAAAAAAAGGATCGAATGCCTTTTTTTCGAAAACAAAAGGACAGAGAAAAAAAAATGTTAATGCTTTTTTTTTTTAGTTTAGTATACATAAAAAATTGTTTTCAAAAAAGAAACCAGGGGGTGGGGGGAAACCACCCCTAAAAAAAAAATAAAAGCATTTGAAACATTTTTTTCCGGCACTTTTGGTGTCGAAAAAAAATGCATTTGATCCTTTGTGATTCGACCCTTTCATCTACACCCAAATTCGTCGTTGGGTAGCGCCAATGGATTGTGGTGTGATAACTCCAGTAAACTGGGGAACCACACTTGCCCCCTCCAGTCCGGCGTAACTAGTACTAGGGATGCTTTCTGGCACCTCACCTGGGCTAGCGTCCTCGCTATCATAGAGAAAGGAGGGAACGCGTAGTTTGTTTGGTGACCCATGACTGTAGGAAGGCATCGGTCGCTTCTGCCTCTGGGTCCGGTCTCCAGCTGAAGAACCGGGTTAACTGTTTGTTTAGTCTTGATGCAAATACGTCGACTTGGCATGGCCCCATCACGTCATTAGATTTTGAAACACCTCCTCGTCCAGCTTCCAATCGCTGGCATCTTTGAGGTATCTGGAGTTCCAATCGGCAACCTCGTTCTGATGGCCCGGCAGGTACTCTGCCGTCACTGACACTTTCCTCTGAAGACAGAGTTCCCAGAAATCCTTTGCCAGTACTGCCAGTAGTCTGGATCTTGTCGCGCCCAGTCCGTTTATGTACCTGACTGCCGAGACATTGTCCATCTTTAGCAGGATACAACATTGTGCCCTCTCTTGAGTCCGCATTTCACTGCTAAGGACCCTGCTAGCAACTTCAGACAGTTGATATGGATAGTCATCTCCTGATCCAACCACCTGTCCCCTGTCGACAGGTTCCCGCATCGGGCTCCCCAACCCCATCTGCTGGCGTCAGATTCGATGATCATGTCCGGGGAAGAGCCAAATATGGTCCTCCTGTTTCATGCATCCATGTGGTGTAGCCACCATTACAACTCTCTTGGGAGATGGCAACATTTGTTTCGTAAGAAGGGCCCCTCCTGAGGTGACTGATCTTTAACCTCTGAAGTGCCCTGGAAATATCGCTTGGATTGATGACGCTAGGCGGCCCATTAACCTTGCAATGTCCATCAGTGACAGTTCTCTCTTCGCTAGTATGTGTCTTAACTGCTTTTTGATATCGTTCACCTTGGGAATGGGTAGATTGAGAGATCCCTGATCCGAGTCCACTATGAATCCCAGAAATTCTAGTGACTGTTCTGGTACTATTTTGGATTTTTCCCAATTTATTAGGAACCCCAGGTCCTCTAACAATTGTATTGTCACCTGTACCTGTACTAGTAATGTTTCTTCCTCCTGACACATCAGACATATGTCGTCTAGATAAATCTTATTCCCTGACTCCTGAGATGCCTCACTACCAGTTTCATCATTTTGGTGAAACACCATGGTGCGGATGCCAGGCCGAAGGGCAGACATCGAAACTCCCATGACGATTCTCCCCAGATGAACCTTAGGAATCTGCAATGTTCCTCTGCTATGGCTATGGTTGGATATGCATTCTTTAAATCTATTCTGGCTAGCCAATCCCCTTGAATTAAGGTATCTCTTAACAGGTGTATCCCTTCCATCTTGAAGTGACTGTACAGCACGTATTCGTTTAAACCTTTCAAGTTTATAATTGGTCTTACCTTGTGTTTCCCTTTCACGAGAAACATATTGCTTATATACCCCTTTGAGTAATCTGTTACTAGTCTTATGGCCTTTTTGCTTTCTAGTCCTCTCAGCTCTTTTCCAGCAATAATGTATCTTCCTTGTTTAGTTCTAAACCCCTTGGCGGGTTCTCCTGATGAGGTGTCTCTAGGAAGTCTATGGGAAAACCTTGTACGGTTTCTATTATCCAAGTATCCCCCGATATATTGAGCCAATTTTGTATAAACTCTGCTAACCCCCCCTACCTTTGGGGTAATTAAGCGTGGGTTGTTTTCTCTCACCTGAATTGTTTTGTTGACGCTCTCCATGTCGCCAGCTTCTGCCCATTCCTCTGCCCCTTAATGGGAAGAAGGGGGTTTGTCTTCGATCCTCCTGATCTCGCCACTGCGTTCTGTCCTGATAGGATCTGTTAAAGTGGAATCGCCCAGCCGAGCGACCCCTGCCTCTGCTGGCCCGTTCAAAAATGTGTCTCCCAAACACTCTCTTGAGAGAGGCCTGTGCCTTGTCCAGTGCCGCATAGGAGTTAGCAAACTTAGTTAATTCTTTAATGAAGGAATCTCCAAAGAGTTTTCCCTTTGCGGTTGACGCTGACTCAGAAGAAGCTAACTCGCTTAGCTTTGGGTCTATCTTTACCAGCAGAGACCTCCTTCTCTCTGTGGTGATAGCGTGGTTGGTGTTGCTCAACATATATATTGCCCTCTGGCCCCACCGATCAGGATCGTCGGGTCCACTGGCTCCCCTTTTTATCTGGCCTCTTTGCCAATCTGTAGAATCTTGGTGAGGGGGCCTGTCATGTCCAGCATTTTGTCTTGGCATGAACGCCAGGAATCTATCTAGACCTTTCCTCACGTCCTTATTGTACTTGCTCATGATGTGATCATTTTATCAGCTATTTCGGGTGTATCTGCTGCACCCTCTGGGAGGTGAGGTCTAGGGCATTCAGCCCTCATTTTACTCCTAGCTTCTTTAGCTAGGGGTGCACTCGGGCGCTTTCTTAAGTAGGCCGCTATTCTTTTTGGCGGCTCCCATTCGGAAGACCTTGGGTGGATTAGTGCTTCAGGATCAAAGTCATCAGCACCTGCACCATCCTCCTCTGTCTCCTCCTTCCTCTTTTTCTTTGGCGCTTTGTGGCCTTCTTCTTCTGAGGAAGATATAGAATATACCTCTTCTTCCTCTGAGTATTCTTCCTCCCAGTCCTCCTCGCCCTTATCAGAGGTGTCTGAGGATGTATCCTGCCCCCTGCTAGGCCCCGCCTTTACTCTTACTCTCCTTCTCTTACCATCCTCCTTCATTGGTGGTGTGCCCGGGGGGGGGGCTTCCTCTGCCCTACGGGCTGGTTTTCTGCCCCCTTTGGATTTCCCCTGTGCTTTTAGCCCTTTGATCTCCTCCAGGCTCTGTGAGTACTTGAGCCAGTCCTCCATCAGAGCTATCTGCTGTGGCCCTTGTCCCAACGACGCCCCCAGGGCTTTTTGGAGGACCTGAGTCATCTCTGCATGGCTCCTCTTCTGGCTAATGCCAGCCTTTCCCTCATCACTAGAGGAGTTCATGTCTGCATAGAACACTGGGGATTTCAATAATATACCAGGAGTTTTTATGATCTCTTATATATTCTCTTGGGGTTGAGAGGTATAGAAATATATAATATGTAGTGATCACCTGGTCTGATTCGATATATATAATATATATGAGGTATATCAGGTTTTACTTGGGACTGTACCCGTAAGGGTGTTGCGGTACCTTATGGCCTGCAGGGGCGCTGTGCTCTCTGATCGCGTAGCGTGATTCTGGTGGAAAGTTGTGCTGTGAAAGCAAAACGTGTAAATAAAGGCTGACAAATTAGCAATATATCAAAATTTTTGCAGAGCGATCGTACGATATGCCTGTGCACTTTCCTGACAGTCCGTGAAATGGAGAGAGAGAGAGAGAGAGAGAGAGAGAGAGAGAGAGAGAGAGAGAGAGAGAGAGAGAGAGAGTGTGAGAGCACCGGAACTACGTGGTCCCGTTGCGCTCTCACTTCCGTGACCACAGTACCCTCTGTGTCTCTCCTTTGGGGTTGCGGTCGTCGGAGCACCAGCCCTGTCGCAACTTTAAACACTCAAACACTTATGCGGATATACTCTGCCAAAGTTCCTAATTGTGCGTGCACGTGCATGCTAGACTGCCTCATAAAAAACCCAATCGTACATATACATTCACACGAATAATGAAAAGGGCACTTAACTCGCTGCCGAGCAGCAAAGAAAGAGGAGGAATAGTAGAAGGACAGGGTGATTTATGGACAAGCAACACTGTGATTGGTTGAGAGTATCACATGAGATCGTCACCCAAGCAGTTGACGGTACCAAAACGGCTCTCCT
Source organism: Ambystoma mexicanum (assembly GCF_040938575.1). Classification (NCBI taxonomy): domain Eukaryota; kingdom Metazoa; phylum Chordata; class Amphibia; order Caudata; family Ambystomatidae; genus Ambystoma; species Ambystoma mexicanum. The sequence continues at coordinate 68,564,587 of NC_090939.1, forward strand.
AGACCTAAAGAATCAAATGGATGATCTGACAGACACAGGCAAACCTGCGCTCCTTCTGCTCCTAGACCTACCCGCAGCCTTTGACTTGGTGGACCACAACACTCTAGCCTCTGAGGCCAACTTCTCCTCCAAAGCCTGTGACTGGATAACATCCTTTCTTCAAGAAAGGGCTATGAAAGTCTTCTCAGATTCAGCCTGTGCTACCGCGAGCCACATCAAATGTGGTGTTCCACAGAGCTCCTGTATCGCGCCTACGCTATACAACCTCTTCACGAGGCCCCTGTTCAGCATCCTTGACTCCCTGGGCATATCGTATACGAATTATGCTGATGACACTCAGTTACTCATTCCACTCACTGGTAACTATGAAGCTGATTCTAACACGCTCACCTCTATCTACTCCACCATCCAATCTTGGATGGCAGACAACTGGCTTTGCCTCAATAGTGAAAAATCTGAACTTCTGCTCATAGGATCCCCCACCATTCTGGGCAACCTCAATGAACAGTACATCTCCTTTACCATTGATAACATTCCCATCAAGGTCTCCAACAACGTCAAGAGACTTGGAGTTTACCTCGATTCGAATCTGACCATGGATAGGCAGGTTAATGCCATTGCCTCTTCGTCAGCTTACTACTCCAAAGTTCTCAACGCAGCCAGACCCTTCGTATCACGCCAGAACTGTGTCACCATTGCCAGGGCAATAATTGGGTTGAGGCTGGACTATTGCAATGCCCTCCTAATGCGGATTACTCTGCCAACATTCCTAATTGTGCGTGCGCGTGCGTGCTAGTCTGCCTCATAAAAAACACAATCATACATATACATTCACACGAATAATGAAAAGGGCACTTAACTCGCTGCCGAGCAGCAAAGAAAGAGGAGGAATAGTAGAAGGACAGGGTGATTTATGGACAATGAACACTGTGATTGGTTGAGAGTATCACATGAGATCGTCACCCAAGCAGTTGATGCCATTGCTCCACTCACCCTAAAAAAAGCCAAAATAGCTCTATATTCCAACACCTGGTTCTCTAAACAACTACTTGACCAACGCTCTCACAAGAGGCGTGCCCTCTCCGCCTGGAAAGCTAACCCCACTGAAGCAACCAGAAGCACCTTCAAAGCCATCTCCATATAATACAAAGTTAACATCACCCTAGCGAAAGCCGCATTATTCAACTCGAGGATCAATGATGCTAAATCAGGGTCTAATGAAATATTCACCATCTTTAGGACGAAAGCTGGTGTAATAGTATTCCATTCGCCATGCTAGACAAGCTTAACTCTCTTCAAACTAAAATTTGCGGCCATCACAAAGCTCTTCACCACCTCATAACCAACATGCATAGGAAATCTCCTTCGCTCACTAAATCCAAGTCTTCACCACCTTTTGACTTTAAAGACATGACCGAGATGGAAATTATCGCCCTGCTCAAATCCATCAAACCCTCTAACTGCAAAGGAGATGACTGTCCTGCCCAACTCATCAAAAACTCGGCACACATCCTAGCTCCCTTCTTAACTGCAGTCATCAACTCATCCTTCCAGGCTGGCCAGGTTCCAACTGGGCTTAAGGAAGCTTGGGTACGCCCACTCCTTAAAAAACCATCCCTGGACCCAACGGTCCCAGGGAACTACAGACCCATCACAACTGTCCCATTCCTACTCAAAATCCTGGACAAAGCAGCCTACCTGCATGTCCAATAAATCTCGGAAGATAACCATCTCCTCGGCCTGCAGCAATTTGGCTTCCGCCCACGACATGGTACCGAAACGGCTCGCCTAGACCTAAAGAATCAAATGGACGACCTGAGAGACACAGGCAAACCTGCGCTCCTTCTGCTCCTAGACCTATCCGCAGCCTTTGACTTGGTGGACCACAACACTCTATGCCGCCATCTAGCCTCTGAGGCCAACTTCTCCTCCAAAGCCTGTGACTGGATAACCTCCTTTCTTCAAGAAAGGGCTATGAAAGTCTTCTCTGACTCAGCCTGTGCTACCCCGAGCCACATCAAATGTGGTGTTCCACAGGGCTCCTGTATCGTGCCTACGCTATACAACCTCTTCACGAGGCCCCTGTTCAGCATCCTTGACTCCCTGGGCATATCATATACGAATTATGCTGATGATGTCATGAACCGTCGCCTATGTCCTTTCTGGACTACTTGGACCCTGACCCATAGGGGATTGAATGCAGTAATCCTTCCAACATGGCCGCTTGACACGGAATGCTGCTTGCCAGTCTTTGCGCTCCACGCTCTCCGTTCTACTAAACAGACATGCCCCCGCGGCTCTGCGCGTCTCAACGCTACCGCTTGCTGTAGTTGGACATGTGTTGCCAGAGTTCGCTCTGGGCTTTACTTTGAATCCTGTTTCCCGGTTCCTTGAATCCCCCTTCCTTCCTTCTTTTCCTCAAAACTTACCTTCTAACTTCCTGGATTTTCGCCTGCGCTCGTGTCACTGCATTCCGTGTCTACGAGCTCGGACATTGTTCCTTCCTGATCTCCGTCCTGGACATTTGAACGTATCCTGGAGTTGGATTGTCATCCTCACGCTGGAATCCGAAGACAAGCACACAGCGTTATACAAATCCCGGACCATGCGAAAGAAGTCACCAAAGAAGGTCTCAAGCAAACAACAAAAACAGGTGAGAAGGGGAGAGACTTGTGACAGATTGAGACGCCCACAAAACAATACAGACACAGAGATGGAAGCCGCGGTTCAAGACCTCATGCGAGGCATGCAGGAACTAACCACAGAAGTCCAGAACCTTAAAGCTGAGAATGCTGCATAAAGCAGCTAGTCTTATCATGTGACTCTGCAACTAAGGAAAGTGTGTTACCGGGAGGAGTAGTGGACAAATTTGATGGTTCTTCAAAGACCCTCTGTGCCTTCCTTGATTCATGTTTGGTACACTTCACCTTCAAGCCCTACTACTTTTCCACTCCTAGAGCAAAGGTGGGGTTCATGATCTCACACCTCACTGGTAACGCCTTGACCTGTGCAAACCCCCTAGTCAATTCGGGCGACACCCTCCTGGATAATTATGATGGGTTCGTGGAAGCCCTAAAGGCCATGTTTGATCGCCCAGAGCAGGTTTACAGCGCTCAGGAACGTTTGCTTGAATTTCAATTAAGGATCCCAGGATATGCTTACCTATGTGACCCGATTTAAACAACTTGTGAAGGAAGCTGATTGGTCTCAAGAAGCCAGCTTCACCCTCTTCCGAAGAGGCCTGAATTAAGAAATAAAGGACGTGTTAGCCAGGGTAGCTTGCCCAAACTCCTTCCAGGCTCTCATGGACCTTTCCTTGCAAATCGACTTTTGAATCCAGGAAAGAAAGGCAGAGAAGAAGAAGTCTAAGCCAACCTTCCAAAAGGCTGCCACAGACCATCCATCTAGACCAGAGCCCACAGTCTCGCCAACCTCGCATCCAGAACCCACGCAACTGGGGGCCTTCCGTGGACCCATTACCCCACAAGAAAGAATGCGCCGGATTCAGACTGGTCTGTGCATGTGTTGCGCCTCCGATACACATCTCGTGAGAGAGTGCCCTATTGCTCCTCCACAGCATTCGGGAAACGCCAGCTCCCGATCCTAGATGGGGAATAGTTTTGGGAGAGAGATGTCTGCTCCACATCAATTCCTTCCTTGAACTCTCCTGGACAAAATAATCTTGTGATTTTACAGGCATTCCTATCGCCTTCCAAGAAAGAATCCTACCCCATCCTGGCGTTAGTGGATTGTGGAGCCATGGGCATATTCATAGATCATGATTGGGTCACTACTCACAACATTCCACATGAAATTCGAGAGACAATGCAACTAGTAGAAACTATTGATGGGAGACCCCTGTCTTCGGGACCCATAACCCTTCAAACTAAAGAGATCCTGCTTTCTATAAACCACCATCAAGGGAGGATTAAAGTTGACATTATAAGATCGGCCCACTATCCAATGGTTCTAGGCATGCCCTGGTTACAGAAGCATAAGCACTACATCAATTGGGCAGCAGGCTCCTTGTTCCTTGGTTCTGAACATTGTATGTCCCACTGTTTTTCCCTAGATACCTTACCAAGGTCCTCTGATGGCTCTCAAGAAACTCAGCAAATTCCAGTCACTGTCTCTAGCATCATCCGGATTCCCAGGGCCTATCAGGCTTACTCAGATGTGTTCTCAACGGCTATTGTTCAAGCTCTACCACCTCACAGACCTGAGGATTCTGCCATTGACACTGAGCCTTCAGCAGTGATTCCCTTCGGAAGAATGTTTATTCTATACGAACCTGAAAAAAGAGCCCTCCGGGAATACCTGGACACCAACTTGGAAAATTGAACTATTAGACCTTCCGAGTCCCCAGCGGGCGCTTCCCTCTTCTTTGTTCCTAAGAAAGATTCCAAGGAGTTTAGGCCATGTTTGGATTACCGTGGCCTTCACCAGTGCACTCTCAAGGATTGCTATCCATTGCCTCTCATCTCGAACATCCTGGAAGCAGCCAGAGGTGCAGTCATCTTCACAAAATTAGATCTCAGGGGTGCCTACCATCTTATTCGTATAAAGGAAGGTGACGAATGGAAAACACCCTTTAAAACACCCTTTGGCCACTTTGAGTACTTGGTTATGCCCTTTGGACTTGCTAATGCCCCAGCAATCTTCCAACGTTTTATGGATCGAGTGTTTTCTGATATGCTTTTCCTCTTCGTCATTGTATATCTGGACGACATACTGATCTACTCCAAGGACCACCTGAAACATGAAGAGCATGTAAAGACAGTCTTGCAACGTCTACCTGAACATAAGCTCCTGGCTAAACCCGAGAAGTGTCTTTTCCATGCATCAAATGTTCACTACCTCGGATTTGTTCGTAGCCCAAAAGGAATTGGAATGGACTCCTCAAAGGTTGATTTCATTCTATCCTGGCCTGTTCCAACCACTGTAAAACAAATTCAATCCTTCCTAGGGCTTGCTAACTTCTACCAGAAATGTATGCCAGCATTTTCTGAGATTGTGCATCCTATCATTACATTGTTGAAGAAGGATACCCCCTTTTGGTGGACCTCAGCCCAAGATTCGGAGTTCCAGTGGTTAAAGTCGGAGTTCACACAAGCTCCCACCCTAGCTCAACCCAACATTGATCGACCTTTTCTTGTCGAGACTGAAGCCTCAAACTACGCCATTGGGGCAGTCCTGAAACAGGAACTTGGCGACAAGTTAGAACACCCCATCGCCTATCTCTCTCGCACCTTGACCCCCAGTGAAACTCATTATTCCGTCCTGGAAAAGGAATTGCTAGCCATCCGTCAAGCCTTCACTGATTGGCGTCATCTTCTTTTGGGAGCTAAACACCCGGTACAAGTCCGCACGGACCATCGGAAGCTCCAAGTCCTGCAATCCCTAGAATGTAGAAACAGTCGTCAAGCCCGTTGGGCCTTCTTTTTTGCCCAATACCAATTTCAGATCCATCATATTCCTGGAATACATAACATTATAGCCGATGCCTTATCCAGACGTCCTGATTATGAACCCCTTGAAGATCGGACCTTTCCTAAGATGTTTCGCCACACAATATTTGTTACTCAAGCTACCCTCCTGGAGGATATTCGAATTCAAACCCAGTCCTCTGAATCTTGGAAGGAGTTTAAGAGAAACAATCGATGGAATCTCAAAATAAAGGACGGATACCTGTTCAAGGACAATCGTTTGGTCATTCCCACTCCTGGACTGAGACAAAAAAATCACAAGCCTATATCATGATACTTTCCATTCAGGACACTGTGGCATCACCAACACTCTCTGTCTAATACAAAGACAGTTTTCGTGGCCAAAGATGAAGGATGATATCAAGATCCATATCCAGACATGTGCAGTCTGTAATCAGAACAAACAAGATAACAAAAGACCAGCAGGTCTCCTGCTCCAACCTGCAATACCAACAAGACCTTGGGAAATCACTGCCACGGATTTCATCGTAGAATTACCTTCTTCCAGGGGCTACACAACTATAATGGTCACAATTGATTTGTTCACTTATATGGCTCATTTTACACCTTTATACAAACTGCCATCTTCATCTAAACTTGCTGGAATTTTCCTGGAACACATATTCCGGCATCATGGGCTACCTTCCAAGATCATTTCTGACCGAGGACCCCAGTACATATCCCAGTTCTGGAAACAGTTATGTCGTATACTGGGAATCCAGCGTGCCTTGTCTTCGGGTTATCACCCACAGACCAATGGAGCCACTGAACGAGTAAACCAAACCCTGGAACAGTATATTTGTTGCTTTGCCACCAAGGTCCAGGATGATTGGTCATTCTTAATACCTGTGGCCAAATTCGCTTACAACAATTCAGATCATTAAGCTATCAAAATCAGCCCTTTCTTCTGTAGTGAAGGATTTCATCCTTCAGTCCTACCGCCCATTCTTCCACACCCTACCCCAGTTCCTGTGGTTGATTCCTGGATTGAAATACTAATTAATGTGCACAAGGAAGCAAAGGATCACCTAGAAAAGGCCCGAAGAGAGGTTAAACATTATGCTGACTCCAAGAGAAGACCTGGCCCTTCCAATGCAGTAGGCGATAAAGTCTGGATAGCTGCAAAACTCCTTCCCCGTCACCTAACACCAAATAAATTGGCTCCCAGGTATTACAGACCCTTTTCTATAAAAGAAATCGTCAATCCAGTGGCCTTTCGACTCCGACTACCAGAGTCATGGAAAAGGATCCATCCAGTCTTCCACACCTATCTGTTAAAACCATATGTTCAGCCCTCTGGAACTGCTCCAAGATCTACCCCAGTGATTGTCAATGATCAACTCGAATATGAAGTCTCCAGAATCTGTGACTCTAGGTACCGACGTGGTCAATTACAATATTTGGTCGAGTGGAAAGGTTATCCTTCCAGTGAGCGCACCTGGGAACCCGTGTCAAACATGAATGCCCCCAGGCTGATTCGAAGATACCATCTTATCCACCCAGGCAAACCCGGAGAGGCTGGGCTTCAGAGGAGGCATACTGTCATGAACCTTTGCCTATGTCCTTTCTGGACTTCTTGGTCCCTGACCCATAGGGGATTGAATGCAGTAATCCTTCCAACATGGCCGCTTGACACGGAACGCTGCTTGCCAGTCTTTGCGCTCCACGCTCTCCGTTCTACTAAACAGACACGTCCCCGCGGCTCTGCGCGTCTCAACGCTACCGCTTGCTGTAGCTGGATATGTGTTGCCGGAGTTCGCTCTGGGCTTTACTCTGAATCCTATTTCCCGTTTCCTTGAATCACCCTTCCTTCCTTCTTTTCCTCAAAACTTACCTTCTAACTTCCTGGATTTTCCCCCGCGCTCGTGTCATGGCGTTCCGTGTCTACGAGCTCGGACATTGTTCCTTCCTGATCTCCGTACTGGACATTTGAACGTATCCTGGAGTTGGATTGTCATTCTCACGCTGGAATCCGAAGACCAGTGCACAGCGTTATACAAATCCTGGACCGTGTGAAAGAAGTCACCAAAGAAGGTCTCAACCAAACAACAAAAATAGGTGAGAAGGGGAGAGACTTGTGACGGATGACACTCAGGTGCTCATTCCACTCACTGGTGACTATGAAGCTGATTCTAACACGCTCACCTCTATCTACTCCACCATCCAATCTTGGATGGCAGACAACTGGCTTTGCCTCAATAGTGAAAAAACTGAACTTCTGCTCATAGGATCCCCCACCATTCTGGGCAACCTCAATGAACAGTAAATCTCCTTTACCATTGATAACATTCCCATCAAGTTCTCCAACAACGTCAAGACACTTGGAGTTTACCTCGATTCAAATCTGACCATGGATAGGCAGGTTAATGCCATTGCCTCTTTGTCAGCCTACTACTCCAAAGTTCTCAACGCAGCCAGACCCTTCGTATCACGCCAGAACTGCGTCACTATTGCCAGGGCAATAATTGGGTTGAGGCTGGACTATTGCAATGCCCTCCTAATGCGGATATACTCTGCCAACGTTCCTAATTGTGCGTGCGCGTGCGTGCTAATCTGCCTCATAAAAAACACAATCATACATATACATTCACATGAATAATGAAAAGGGCACTTAACTCGCTACCGAGCAGCAAAGAAAGAGGAGGAATAGTAAAAGGACAGGGTGATTTATCGACAAGGAACACTGTGATTGGTTGAGAGTATCACATGAGATCGTCACCCATGCAGTTGACGCCATTGCTCCATTCGTCCTAAAAAAAGCCAAAATAGCTAAATATTCCAACACCTGGTTCTCTAAAGAACTACTTGACCAACGCTCTCACAAGAGGCGTGCCCTCTCCGCCTGGAAAGCTAACCCCACTGAAGCAACCAGAAGCACCTTCAAAGCCATCTCCATATCATACAAAGCTAACATCACCCTAGAGAAAGCCGCATCATTCAACTCAAGGATCAATGATGCTAAATCAGGGTCTAAAGAAATATTCACCATCTTTAGGACGAAAGCTGGTGTAATAGTATTCAATTTGCCATGCTAGACAAGCTTAACTCTGTTCAAACTAAAATTTGCGTCCATCCAAAAGCTCTTCACCACCTCATAGCCAACATGCATAGGAAATCTCCTTCGCCCACTAAATCCAAGTCTTCACCACATTTTGACTTTAAAGACATGACCGAGATGGAAGTTATCGCCCTGCTCAAATCCATCAAACCCTCTAACTGCAAAGGAAATGCCTGTCGTGCCCAACTCATCAAAGACTCGGCACACATCCTAGCTCCCTTCTTAACTGCATTCATCAACTCATCCTTCCAGGCTGGCCAGGTTCCAACTGGGTTTAAGGAAGCTTAGGTATGCCCACTCCTTAAAAAACCGTCCCTGGACCCAACGGTCCCAGGGAACTACAGACCCATCACAACTGTCCCATTCCAACTCAAAATCCTGGACAAAGCACCCTACCTGCAAGTCCAAAAAATCTTGGAAGATAACCGTCTCCTCGGCCTGCAGCAATCTGGCTTCCGCCCACAACATGGTTGCGAAACAGCTCTCCTAAACCTAAAGTATCAAATGGACGATCTGAGAGACACAGGCAAACCTCTCCTCCAAAGCCTGTGACTGGATAACCTCCTTTCTTCAAGAAAGGGCTATGAAAGTCTTCTCTGACTCAGCCTGTGCTACCACGAGCCACATCAAATGTGGTGTTCCACAGGGCTCCTGTATCGCGCCTACGCTATACAACCTTTTCACGAGGCCCCTGTTCACCATCCCTGATTCCCTGGGCATATCGTATACAAATTATGCAGATGACACTCAGGTGCTCATTCCACTCACTGGTGACTATGAAGCCGATTCTAACACGCTCACCTCTATCTACTCCACCATCCAATCTTGGATGGCAGACAACTGGCTTTGCCTCAGTAGTGAAAAAACTGAACTTCTGCTCATAAGATCCCCCACCATTCTGGGCAACCTCAATGAACAGTACATCTCCTTTACCATTGATAACATTCCCATCAAGGTCTCCAACAACGTCAAGACACTTGGAGTTTGCCTCGATTTGAATCTGACAATGGATAGGCAGGTTAATGCCATTGCCTCTTCGTCAGCCTACTACTCCAAAGTTCTCAACGCAGCCAGACCCTTCGTATCACGCCAGAACTGCGTCACCATTGCCAGGGCAATAATCGGGTCAAGGCTGGACTATTGCTATGCCCTCCTCATTGGGACTTCTTGCAAAAATCTGGCCAAACTCCAGCTCGTTCAAAACAATGCCCTCAGGGCGGCCACATGAACGTCAAAAAAGACCACATTTCCCAAGTAAGAACGGAGGCCCACTGTCTCCCGGTCAAAGAGAGAATTGTCTTCAAAACTCTTGCCCTCTCCCACAAATGCCCCCACGAATTGGCACCCCCGTACCTGGTTCAAAGAATCACCAAGCACACCACCACAAGACCTCTCAGGAAGGGCTACTCCAACACATAGCTCTCAACTCACCCGCTTTTGGCGGGTGTCACCCGCCTTGTAAAGGGCTGACTCACCCGCCAAGCCTCCTGCACGCCCATTCATTCCAATGGGCCTCTCACCCGCCAAAAACAAAATCGGGTGATTTCACCCGCCTTTGTGAGACAAATGGTTGAGAGCTATGCTCCAACATGATTGGTATGCCTAAAACTCGCAACGTCTGCGCCGGGGGCTCCAGCTTTCCTACCCTGGCCGCCACCCACTGGAACGCAATACCCACCCACCTGCAAAAGATCGAGTCCCACCAAGCTTTCCGTAAAGCTATCAAAACCAAACTCTTTGTTTGACAGAAAATCTCCATCATCAACCTGTGAACGTCAGCATGTATTACTCTTCTGTATGTAACTCTATTAATAATCATTTGTATTAACTCTGGTCACATCTGCACTTCATACCGTTTGTTTCTGTAACCAAGAGACCTCTGGTCAGCCTGTTCCTTTCAATCAAACCTATAAAATCCCTGTAACAGCGCCTCGATGCCCAGGGGCTGCAAGTGTGCTATACAAATGCATATAAATAAATAAATGGTCAGTTTGAGGACCAATAAGAACAGAACTACAACACTCTAAAACCATGGTTATTGTAGTTTTTATTGAGTTTTGTATTTCATGTTTTATTGGTTATACTTTGCTGCAGAACAGTAAATATGGAAGAGAAGCATAATCCGAGCCTCATGATACTCTAGTCTGTATATGGTTTAAGCCTTAACATTTCTATATCTGCTGCACTTGGGTAGGCCAGTCACTTGGAATCTAGATGCATTGTCATTCATCTCTCCAACCACCTTGCTGCAAAATGTATTGGTCAGTAAACTCTTATGTTCCGTTTGTTGTATTGCAACCCTCAATAAATATGCAAACTAAAAAAGGGCATTGAACTTGTGAAACGTGTAAAAGGTGATCTGACTTGGCAACCAGAGAAACATTCAAAGATGGCGGCCACATTGACGCACTTCGATATAGAGTTCCGCCGCCTAAGCAGAGAGACTTCGTAGAAGGCTTCTCCACTTAAAAAACATGCACCGGGAGATGCCTTTGCATTTTCTGGAAACTGGTAAAAATTATATAATTTCTATTTTGGCACTTTGAAGATTATTCAAACTTTGACATTATGAAACAACTATAATCGTAATGATCGTGGGGGTAAACGTGCCAGTTCCAGTAGCATGGTCTCCGGTTTCAGCTACGGAACTACAACACCCGGCAGGCCACGCGCCCAGTTGCCATGGTCACGGCCACAACGCCTCGATCGCCCTTAGCCACCGTTGTCAACAAAGATGGAGGAGGCGGCAGAGGAAGGAGCCGGTGCACCTGCAGGTAAATGTGCAGTCTGCTTCTGTGAAAGGGGAGGGGGTCGCCATGCATAGCCCACGCCGGCTGCTGCTCGTGCTGGGTGGGACTATGAGGCTTCCCACCACAGAAGTGTACTTACATAAAGTTCAAGCGACATTTATTACAGGGCGTTTTTAGTTATTGCTCCTTTCACTCCAGATGGCGCTTCCAAGCGCTTTGGTACACGAAAGTATTCTCCTTTTCCTCCTTCTTCTCCATGGTGTAATCCAATTTCAAATACAATTTAGATATAATTAATATAAATGAGAAGCTGAAAGAAAAGGCACCGCACAACCTGATACCGTCCAGGACACGTCATCTAGTATCATTCATTGAATGGGATTATGACATGTGGGCCCCAACATAATGCATTCTCACACCTTGGAGCATTGACATGTGCCCCAAAATCATCAAAGCACGCGCTTGTGGGCTCTTCCTCCTCCCTACGTATCTCTGACAATTGTAGCACCACAGTTCGAAGTGTGGTAAAAGCAGTGCTGGGTAGTTGTGTTTTGTTATTTAATGGAAATCGAACTCAATAACAACGTAATGATACATGCACATAAAAAAGCAGCACTGGAAGAGTCAATGTTTTGGGGCTGTAAAATCCTGTATTTGAGTTTTAAAACCTGCTGCCAAATAGCTAAGCGAGGTCGAAATGGCGGGCCATTTGGGGGTCTTCTCACACTTGTTAGATCTAGCGCCAATCTGTGTTTTGGTAAATTACTTGATTGGCCCCAAGGCATTCTGGCAGTTGAGGTCAATTTGACCACCTGTACTCAAAAAAGATAGACACTGCTGTTAAATATGTAATGGCACAGAGGAGTCTCTAAGATAAGTACTTGTCTTGAATCCTTGACTATTATCATCACTGACTGGTTGAGTAGTGTCGAGTGTGGTAGCATATTACTTGCAGGTGATCTGAATTCCGCATGCCCTCAGGTTAATGAAAAAGATATTGAGCAAGGTTATTTGGCCATAAAAAAAGGGCTTGCCAAAAAGGATCTACATGGTATGAAGTGGGAACATTGTCTTGTGGACCTTGGGCCGTGTATTGTATGTCAAACGGCTCATTTAAAGGGGGTGCAGCCTGTGGCCCAACTTGGAAAACAAGTGCAAGTGTTTCAATCCTCGATGGAATGTTTGTTGATTCCATGCTTTTTACAATCTATGTGTTACTCCTACTGATTCGAGTGGTGATCACACCATGTTGGTTTCCGTGTTTAATATTGGATTATTCTGGGAAAGAGAGAGAGTGTTGAGAAACATGACTGTGAATCTCACCTGTATCCGTATTGTTTGGAGGCCGGACGGCGTGAATAGATTTAATGCTAGGCTGAAGGCACTTAATACAGAAATCAAAAGGGAATTCAGATTTTCAACACATTCGTTCCAGAAAGTCATAAGTCTATTAATGACACAGAGGCAAAGGATTATGCTTTATCCATAACTTTACTTCTCGATCAGCAATGAAAACAAACAATAATACAGAAACAATACCAAGAGAAGACTACAAGTCCCACTTGTTTCGAGTCTTTGGTAGTCCAGGTATTATTGGTTCCTGATAAAACACATGTCAAGAAATGTCTGATCCACCGTCGTCTCCACATAAACACAGTAACTCCCCTCTGTCTTTTGCTGAATTCAATATGCAGCCCAACCATTAGACGCGTAATTTCCCAAAGATCCTTTGGCCATCAGCTTCCTGTTGGTTTGTGCTCCACGATGGTACCTAGTATGACAAAATTCATGTTTCTGTGAGTCACATCCTGGGGGTGGGAATTGTGTCATAGTATTACAACATGTCATTATGATAACAGCAAAAATAATACTTCAATTGCATTGCATAGATCACCAGTATTTGCAAGGGTGGGCTAATTCTTCGCCTCCGGGACTTTAACAGAATTATGACTTTCTGGAACTAATGTGTTAAAAATCAAGACCGGAGGCTCGTATTATGCTTGTTCAAAGCTTACCTCCCACCAACGTTGCCATTTTTTCATTTGGTTTGAAATAAGTCTTGAAAGTAGATTCATTTGACCAATCCACAGATCTCATGATAGCTATTAATCTGTTCCCTACATTGAAGGCCTTAGTGGCCGTAGCTCCCCTCACTGAGTGAACCTCATAACATCGTACATTGATACCGGCCTGACTCATCACCCATCTTAGCCATCTAGCTAGCGTTGCTGGTGATACTGCTCCATTTGGCTTACATAACGCTATTACTAGTTTTGATACTACTATAGGTCTCGTATCCTGTGTGATCTATTCATAAGCTGCAAGGCATCTAACAGGGCATAGCTTAGGCTGGTTTGGGAATTCCTCGTATGCACTTGATTTTAGCCCTGTCTTCGTTCTCCTCGATACGAGGAATGTCACCCCGTTCAGTGATAAGGACTTCTGATTCACTTCCAGAGCCCTGACATCTGATACTCTTTTGCACGATATCAGACACAAGAGCATAGTGAGTTTAGCAGATAATGCCTTCCTAGATAGCTCTGCATTCTTCGGCCATGGCAGAAACATTTTTAGCACTGAGTCTACATCCCACAGCTTAGTGTATTTCTCCCTGGGAGGTCTGGTCATTCTTATCCGTTTTAATAGTCTGAATATTAGAGAATGTTCTCATATCGGCACCCCTTCGAATTTGGGGTGGCCCGCTGATATCGCATTCCGGGCTGTATGAATGGTCCTATAAGCATTCCCTTGCACTGCCATCTGTTCCAGGTAATTGACAATGTGAACTACATCTGTTCCATCGGGATGAACGTCCCTTTCCACACACCAACCACACCATTTTGACCATTCCGATCTGTATGCTCTATGGGTCCCTGGTGCCCATGATTGATTGATAAGCTCAGCCTCGCTCGATAAGCCTGGTCTAACCCAAATCTCCTGAAATCGCCCAGGCGATCAGATTATGCTTGCCTGCCTGCACTACTGGATGGCTGCCCCCTCTGGGGTCTCACACTGTAGCATTGTGCTTGAGTAGCGCTATAGGATTGCTGTGTGTTAGCTCAAGCACACTGGGAAACCAGGCCTGGCCTTTCCAATCTGGAGTGATCAGAATCAGAGAGGCTTTCTGCCTCCTCACTTGAGCTAATGTTCTTGTGATCATCGAGAACGGGGGAAATGCATTACACGTGTCCTGGCCCCACACTTGAAGGAAGGCATCTGTCGCCTCTGCCTCCAGGTCCGGTCTCCAACTGGAAAATCAAGGTAGTTGGTTGTTCAACCTCGATGCGAACAGGTCGATCTGGCACGGACCCCAATGAGTCATTAGTTCCTGAAACACTTCCTCATCCATCTTCCATTCCCTAAGGAACCTGTAGTTCCACGTGGCTACCTCGTTCAGTCGCCCTGGCAGGTTTTCTGCCATCACTGATACTTGTCTCTGTAGAAAAAAACTGCTAGAACTCTTTCGATATTTCCGCTAACGTTCTGGACTTTGTGCCACCCAGTTTGTTTATATATCTGACCGCTGACACATTGGCCATTTTGAGTAGCACGCAACATTGCACCCTCTCGAGTCCAGCATCGTGCAGCGAATGATCCTGCCAATAGTTCTAGGCAATTGATATGCAGGGGCGTCTCCTGATCCGACCACCTGCCCCCCCTGTCGACTGGTTCCCGGATCGGCCTCCCCAGCCCCATCTGCTGGCGTCAGATTCTATTATGAGGTCCGGGGATGAACCAAATATGCTCTCCCGTTCCATACATCCATATGTTGGAGCCACCATTCCAGCTCCTCTCTCACTTCTCAGGAAACCGGAACCTTCTGTGCGTATGATGTGCCCCTCCTGAGATGTTGGATCTTCAGTCTCTGGAGTGCTCTGTAATCTAATGGTCCTGGAAAAATAGCCTAAATTGAGGAGGCTAGCCGCCCTACCAGTCTGCCGATCTCGGGCAACGATAATTCTCTCTTTGTCAGCGTCTGGCTGATGTCTCTTTATGTCGTTTACCTTGGTCATTGGCAAACTAAGAGAACCCCGGGTCAAGTCTATCACGAATCCTAGGAATTCTATGGATTGTTCTGGGTGGACACTGGATTTCTTCCAGTTGATCAGGAAACCCAGGCTCTGGAGTAAATCGAGCACAATGTTCACCTGCGCTTTGAGTATTTCCTTTGTCCTGATCCATAAGGCATAAATCATCCAGGTATACTATGAGATTAATACCTTGCTCTCTCAGGTAAGTCACCATGGGTTTCATGAGTTTGGTGAAACACCATGGCGCTGAAGCCAAGCCGAAAGGGAGGCAACAGAATTCCCATGTTGCCTCCACCCAGAGAAACCTCAAGAATGTCCGGTGCTCCTCTGACCCGGTGACCGTCAAATAAGCGTCCTTGGGGTCTATCCTGGCCATCCAATCCCCTTGTAATAGTATGTCCCTGAGGAGATGGATCCCTTCCATTTGGAAGTGTCTGTACACTACAAATTGTTTAGGGTTAGAAGATTGATAATTGGACTCAACGTGTGCTTCCCTTTGACTAGGAATACATTGCTTATGAAACCTCCTGATATCCCTGACACTTGTACTATATTCAGTTTGCATTCTAGCTTTCTCAGCTTTAGCTCTAGAAGCTGCTGATCTTCTATGTTTGACTGCATACGACACAGGGGGGGTGGGAGTCCACCTGAATTGGTGCTGACTGAAAATCTATGTGAAAACCTGTGTACTGTGTCCAAAACCTAGGCATATTTGGATTTGGTTCGCCAGTCTCCCTCCTACTGCGGGAGGCTCTGTTTCTACAGGTCGCCTGAGCTCGCTTGCTCTCACCTGAGTTACTCTCTTGGCGGTCTCCTTCTCGCCATCCTCTGCCCCTTGCCCTTCCTCGGGAGGGGAAAAATGGATTTGGCTTTCGATCTTCTTTATCCCTCCATTGTGATCTCTCACCAAAGGACCTGTTGTTGTGGTATTGGAAGAGCGACCCCTGCCTCTACCAGCCCTCCGAAAATGTGTCTGCCAAACATCCTTTTCAGAAAGACTTGTGCCTTGCTGAGGCCTGCGTATTAGTTGGCAAACCTGGTCAGTACCTTTTTAAAAAGGCGTCTCAGAACAATTTCCCTTTCGCGGCTGCCATCGACTCTGAAGCCACCAGCTTGCTAAGCTTGGAATCTATCTTCACTAGTAGAGACCTCCTCCTCTCTGTAGTAATTGCACAGTTGACATTACCCAGCATGTATACGGCCCCCTGCACCCATCGGTTAAAATCACTGGATCCACTGATTCATATTTTCTGTGGGGCCTCTTCTGCCATCTGGGGATTTTTGTGAGAGGACCTATGATGTCCAACGTCTTGTATTTGTATTTTGTATTTGTTTATCTGTATAGCGCGCAAGGCCCGAGGGCAACCGGGCGCATTATTTAGTTACAGGCAGGTTATAGTCACAATATTTACATTAAAATATACAAAATATACATGATACATAGTCGATGGTGTGCAGGTTACACAGGCTGAGCAAAGTACAAAGGCAAGATATAATGCAAAAATGGCCTATGATGCTGAGATTAATGGTACAGTCAAGGTCGTGCCTGGTCATTGGTGGACAGCCAAACTATGGCCTTACGCTTGAAGGCAGGGAACAAGGGTTCAGCTCCGAGTGGGTTAGGTAAAGTGTTCCACAACTTAGCTGCAAGGACTGGGAAGCAGCGACCTCCAGATTTTTGGAGGTTGAAGCGTGGGATGACAAGGCAATTAGCTTGTGTGCTTCTGAGAGGTCTCGCAGCTGAATGAGATGTCAACCTGTTGGAAAGGTAGCTGGGGGCTTGGTTCGCAATACTTTTGTGTGTGAGTGCCAGAGCTTTAAGGGGGATTCTTTGGGTAACTGAAAGCCAGCAGAGGTTTCGTCTGTATTCTGAAATGTGTGAGGTTCTAGGGCTGCTCTAATAGCATTATTCTGGATAATTTGGAGTTTTCTGATATTGCATTTGTTGGTATCCAGATAACGAGCATTGCAGTAGTCCATTTTGGATAGGACCAAGGTCCTGGCTAGGGTGGTACAGTTGGCTGGAGACAGAAAGGGGCGGCAAGCTGTGCTGAGCTTGCATGTGTAAGATGCGGCTGAGGAGACTGCATTGGTTTGTCTAGTTAAGGAGAGGGTGGAATCAAGGTACATACCTAGTGTCTTGGTGTCCTTGGCCACTTTGATGGAGTTACCGTCAATGGTGAAAGACTTGAATGAGGAGTCAAGTTTACTGAGTTTTTGGTGTGATCCCAGGATGAGGAGCTCAGTTTTCTCGTCGTTTAAGCACAGTTCATGCTGCGCCATCCAGGCCTGGATGACTTGATAAATGGCGTTGATAGCTACGGAGTCAGTTTTGTGATCACCTGTAATGGGAATACGTATTTGGGTATCGTCAGTGTAATTAGTGTACGTGACGCCCATGCGGTCCAGTATGTCAAATAGAGGTTTTGTGAAGACATTGTAAAGTGTTGGGGACACACATGATCCTTGGGGGACTCCACATGTGATAGGGGAAGGTTCGGTAGTGGCGGTAGGGGAGAAGACCCTCATGGATCTGTTGTCCAGGAAGGAAGTGATCCAGGCTGTAGCTTTCTCAGAGAAGTTGGCCGCAGTTTTGAGGTGGTGGAAAAAGATTTGATGATTGACTAAATCAAATGCTGAGGAAAGGTCTAATAAGAGTAAGCGTGCCAATTTTCCCTTGTCTTTTAAGTCTTCGATTTGCGGTTTTAAGTTTAACAGCGCAGTTTCTGTGCTGTGGCGAGGGCGGAAGCCCGATTGCCTTAGACCCAGGAGGTTGTTGGTTTCGAGATAATCTTGGATCTGCAGGTATGCCGCTCGATCAAGAATTTTTTAAACAAATGGCACCGTGGTGATTGGCCTGTAATTGGTGGGAGTGTTAGCGTCCAAGGTTGTTTTTTTTAGAAGAGGAATAACCGAGGCATCCTTGAGGTTGTCCGGGACGATCCCCGACCTGAAGGAGGAGTTTATAAGTGTGGTGAGTTTATAAGTGTGGTGATGAAAGGCATCAGGTTATGAGAGGCCTCCTTGACAATAGAGGCAGGGCAAGAGTCTCCCTGACAATTAGAGGGCTTAAGGCTGTTAATGATGTGTTCAACTTCAGAGGTGGAGAGAGGTGAGAAGCAGAATGGTTGCAAGGATGCAGTATTGGGTTTGTAGTTGGCCTGAGGAGCAAGCTGTGATATAAATGAGTGCAGGCTATTTTTTTTCATTCATTTTGGTTTGGAGCATGGTGATTTTATCCAGAAGAGCCTCTTGGATGTTAGTGCACCAAGTGCTGTCTTTGGAGCAGGTGTCTGGAGGAGAAGCGGGGATTCCAATTCCTTTAAGATTTTGAAAAGCTCCTTGGTGTTAGATTGGGCAATTTCAGTACGTTTATTATATGTCTCTTTTTTAGCAGACAGTATGGCTCTTTGTAGTTTAGCGTCGCTAATGCCATGCTTATTTTATTAGATTCAGTCGGGTGGCTTCTCCAGCGAGTTTCAAGGGTCCTTTTTTCCTTGCGTAAGGTTCTTAGCTGAGGCGTTAACCAAGAATTAAGGTGAGACCGGGGTTTAGGTTTACGTAGTTTGGAGGGAGAGATAAGATCCAGTGCTTTTATCATAGTCTGATTATAAGAGTCTACCAAGACAGTAGGATATGAGCATACCGAGGCAAGATCATTGAGGGCAGAGAGGATGAGTGGGATAAGTTTGGTGCAAGTTATGTTACGCTTATTCCTGGTGAGAGTGGAAGGTGCTATGTTAGGGGTGGAATGGATAGTTTTAGTGGGGATGCTAAAGGTGATGAGGTGATGGTCCGTCCATGCACATGGTAAGTTGGATTTGACCTTAGTGTCACAGTTAAGGTCAGCTATCCAATCTAGGATTCTGCCCTTAGAGTGAGTAGGTGCGGTAACACGTTGTGTGAAGCCTAGGTTGAGTAGTAAGCTATTAACATCATGGGCAGATGCATCGTTAGGGTCAAGGAGTCCTAAGTTGAAGTCACCTAATATGATGATTTGAGAAGTAGTTTTGGTGTTTTCAGACAGTTTGTGGGCGAGATCCTCAGTAAAGGTGGATATGGGGACAGGGGGTCTGTATATAATGTGGACAGTAATAGTCTGGTTGGGGGAGATGGCAAGCTTATCTGTGAGGGATTCTGCTGATTTGAATTGGGCAGGAGTGGAAAGACGGAGATTTAGAGCTGTTTTGTAAATAATAGCTATACCTCCTCCTTTAGTTTGAGCAGTGTTACGGTCACTTCGGATGATGCTGTAGCCTTCAGGGATTGCAAGGGATAGCAGAGGACCTGAGGCTGCATGGAGCCAGGTTTCAGTGACGGCTATAAGGTCCAAGTCATGAGTAGTGATAAGATCAGCCATGTCAAGTGCATGGGCAGTGAGAGACCTGGAATTGATCAAAGCTGCTTATCTTGTCCTGGCAGGAATGGCAGGACCTGTCTAGGCCTTTCCTCACATCCTTCACGAATTTGCCCATGAAGGTTACTATCTTTTCGTCGATCTCGGTTGTGTCAGCTATCCCATCGGGGAGAAAAGGTCGTGGGCATTCTGCCCTTAGTTTACCCCTGACCTCCTTTGCCATTGGTGCCCTAAGGTGTTTTTTTAGATGGTCACCTTTTTGGGAGGCTCCCACTCTGAGGATCGGAAGTGGACTAGCGCCTCTGTGTCAAACTCATCACCCCCTTCAACATCTTCCTCCTCAGACTTTGTTTTCTTTGGAGCTTTCCTGTGCTCCTGATCCGAAGATGATATGGACACAACTTCCTCCTCAGAGGACTCTCGCCAGTCGTCATCCTCTTCGCCTGAGCTACTGGATGAATCACCATGTCACCTGCTGCACTTCGCCCTGGATCTCACCTTTTTACTTTTGCCACCCTTCCTCTTCTGTGGTGTGCCCGGGGGGTCTGTTTGCAGGCTGCTTTTCTTCCCCCTTTATCTCCCGTGTGCTTAATACCCTTTAATTCTTCCATTCCTTTGGAGAATTTCAACCAGTCTTCCATTAGGTTCATTGGCTGTGACCGCTGAACCAAAGCACTCATAATCTTTTGTATAACATGCCCCATGTTGGAGTAATTTCTTCTCTGGCTCACCTGAGCCTTTTTGTCATCGCTGGTGCCGCTCATGTCCGGGTGTTATAGGGGGGTAAATGTTCAAATAATGTTTTTACCAGGAGTCTTGGGCCTGTACCCGTCAGAATATACATATGTGTATTTGGTGGGTCCAGCTGCTGATATTTCATCCAGCAGGTTTGCAGGTGACTGTGTCCGTCACACACTGAGTGTTGCTACACTCTTAAACCAGCAGGTGGTGCTGTGTGCATCAGACACGCCCGTCCTAACGGAACGCTTCTGAGGCGATCTGATAAGGAATCGCGCTCTATAAATGGTCCGTCATGCACTGGGTGTTGCTATACTTTTCGGCCAGCAGGTGGTGCTGTGTGCATCAGACACGCCCGTCCTAACGGAACGCTTCTGAGGCGATCTGATAAGGAATCGCGCTCTATAAATGGTCTGTCACGCACTGGGTGTTGCTATACTTTTCGGCCAGCAGGTGGTGCTGTATGCATCAGACACGCCCGTCCTAACGGAACGCTTCTGAGGCGATCTGATAAGGAATCGCGCTCTATAAATGGTCCGTCACGCACTGGGTGTTGCTACACTTTTCGGCCAGCAGGTGGTGCTGTATGCATCAGACACGCCCGTCCTAACAGAACGCTTCTGAGGCGATCTGATAAGGAATCGCGCTCTATAAATGGTCCGTCACGCACTGGGTGTTGCTACACTCTTAGGCCAGCAGGTGGTGCTGTATGCATCAGACACGCCCGTCCTAACGGAACGCTTCTGAGGCGATCTGATAAGGAATCGCGCTCTATAAATGGTCCGTCACGCACTGGGTGTTGCTACACTCTTAGGCCAGCAGGTGGTGCTGTATGCATCAGACACGCCCGTCCTAACGGAACGCTTCTGAGGCGATCTGATAAGGAATCGCGCTCTATAAATGGTCCGTCACGCACTGGGTGTTGCTACACTCTTAGGCCAGCAGGTGGTGCTGTATGCATCAGACACGCCCGTCCTAACGGAACGCTTCTGAGGCGATCTGATAAGGAATCGCGCTCTATAAATGGTCCGTCACGCACTGGGTGTTGCTACACTCTTAGGCCAGCAGGTGGTGCTGTATGCATCAGACACGCCCGTCCTAACGGAACGCTTCTGAGGCGATCTGATAAGGAATCGCGCTCTATAAATGGTCCGTCACGCACTGGGTGTTGCTACACTCTTAGGCCAGCAGGTGGTGCTGTATGCATCAGACACGCCCGTCCTAACGGAACGCTTCTGAGGCGATCTGATAAGGAATCGCGCTCTATAAATGGTCCGTCACGCACTGGGTGTTGCTACACTCTTAGGCCAGCAGGTGGTGCTGTATGCATCAGACACGCCCGTCCTAACGGAACGCTTCTGAGGCGATCTGATAAGGAATCGCGCTCTATAAATGGTCCGTCACGCACTGGGTGTTGCTACACTCTTAGGCCAGCAGGTGGTGCTGTATGCATCAGACACGCCCGTCCTAACGGAACGCTTCTGAGGCGATCTGATAAGGAATCGCGCTCTATAAATGGTCCGTCACGCACTGGGTGTTGCTACACTTTTCGGCTAGCAGGTGGTGCTGTATGCATCAGACACGCCCGTCCTAACGGAACGCTTCTGAGGCGATCTGATAAGGAATCGCGCTCTATACATGGTCCGTCACGCACTGGGTGTTGCTACACTCTTAGGCCAGCAGGTGGTGCTGTATGCATCAGACACGCCCGTCCTAACGGAACGCTTCTGAGGCGATCTGATAAGGAATCGCGCTCTATAAATGGTCCGTCACGCACTGGGTGTTGCTACACTCTTAGGCCAGCAGTTGGTGCTGTATGCATCAGACACGCCCGTCCTAACGGAACGCTTCTGAGGCGATCTGATAAGGAATCGCGCTCTATAAATGGTCCGTCACGCACTGGGTGTTGCTACACTCTTAGGCCAGCAGGTGGTGCTGTATGCATCAGACACGCCCGTCCTAACGGAACGCTTCTGAGGCGATCTGATAAGGAATCGCGCTCTATAAATGGTCCGTCACGCATTGGGTGTTGCTACACTCTTAGGCCAGCAGGTGGTGCTGTATGCATCAGACACGCCCGTCCTAACGGAACGCTTCTGAGGCGATCTGATAAGGAATCGCGCTCTATAAATGGTCCGTCACGCACTGGGTGTTGCTACACTCTTAGGCCAGCAGGTGGTGCTGTATGCATCAGACACGCCCGTCCTAACGGAACGCTTCTGAGGCGATCTGATAAGGAATCGCGCTCTATAAATGGTCCGTCACGCACTGGGTGTTGCTACACTCTTAGGCCAGCAGGTGGTGCTGTATGCATCAGACACGCCCGTCCTAACGGAACGCTTCTGAGGCGATCTGATAAGGAATCGCGCTCTATAAGTGGTCCGTCACGCACTGGGTGTTGCTACACTCTTAGGCCAGCAGGTGGTGCTGTATGCATCAGACACGCCCGTCCTAACGGAACGCTTCTGAGGCGATCTGATAAGGAATCGCGCTCTATAAATGGTCCGTCACGCACTGGGTGTTGCTACACTCTTAGGCCAGCAGGTGGTGCTGTATGCATCAGACACGCCCGTCCTAACGGAACGCTTCTGAGGCGATCTGATAAGGAATCGCGCTCTATAAATGGTCCGTCACGCACTGGGTGTTGCTACACTCTTAGGCCAGCAGGTGGTGCTGTATGCATCAGACACGCCCGTCCTAACGGAACGCTTCTGAGGCGATCTGATAAGGAATCGCGCTCTATAAATGGTCCGTCATGCACTGGGTGTTGCTACACTCTTAGGCCAGCATATGGTGCTGTATGCATCAGACACGCCCGTCCTAACGGAACGCTTCTGAGGCGATCTGATAAGGAATCGCGCTCTATAAATGGTCCGTCACGCACTGGGTGTTGCTACACTCTTAGGCCAGCAGGTGGTGCTGTATGCATCAGACACGCCCGTCCTAACGGAACGCTTCTGAGGCGATCTGATAAGGAATCGCGCTCTATAAATGGTCCGTCACGCACTGGGTGTTGCTACACTCTTAGGCCAGCAGGTGGTGCTGTATGCATCAGACACGCCCGTCCTAACGGAACGCTTCTGAGGCGATCTGATAAGGAATCGCGCTCTATAAATGGTCCGTCACGCACTGGGTGTTGCTACACTCTTAGGCCAGCAGGTGGTGCTGTATGCATCAGACACGCCCGTCCTAACGGAACGCTTCTGAGGCGATCTGATAAGGAATCGCGCTCTATAAATGGTCCGTCACGCACTGGGTGTTGCTACACTTTTCGGCCAGCAGGTGGTGCTGTATGCATCAGACACGCCCGTCCTAACGGAACGCTTCTGAGGCGATCTGATAAGGAATCGCGCTCTATAAATGGTCCGTCACGCACTGGGTGTTGCTACACTCTTAGGCCAGCAGGTGGTGCTGTATGCATCAGACACGCCCGTCCTAACGGAACGCTTCTGAGGCGATCTGATAAGGAATCGCGCTCTATAAATGGTCCGTCACGCACTGGGTGTTGCTACACTTTTCGGCCAGCAGGTGGTGCTGTATGCATCAGACACGCCCGTCCTAACGGAACGCTTCTGAGGCGATCTGATAAGGAATCGCGCTCTATAAATGGTCCGTCACGCACTGGGTGTTGCTACACTCTTAGGCCAGCAGGTGGTGCTGTATGCATCAGACACGCCCGTCCTAACGGAACGCTTCTGAGGCCATCTGATAAGGAATCGCGCTCTATAAATGGTCCGTCACGCACTGGGTGTTGCTACACTCTTAGGCCAGCAGGTGGTGCTGTATGCATCAGACACGCCCGTCCTAACGGAACGCTTCTGAGGCGATCTGATAAGGAATCGCGCTCTATAAATGGTCCGTCACGCACTGGGTGTTGCTACACTCTTCGGCCAGCAGGTGGTGCTGTATGCATCAGACACGCCCGTCCTAACGGAACGCTTCTGAGGCGATCTGATAAGGAATCGCGTTCTATAAATGGTCCGTCACGCACTGGGTGTTGCTACACTTTTCGGCCAGCAGGTGGTGCTGTATGCATCAGACACGCCCGTCCTAACGGAACGCTTCTGAGGCGATCTGATAAGGAATCGCGCTCTATAAATGGTCCGTCACGCACTGGGTGTTGCTACACTCTTAGGCCAGCAGGTGGTGCTGTATGCATCAGACACGCCCGTCCTAACGGAACGCTTCTGAGGCGATCTGATAAGGAATCGCGCTCTATAAATGGTCCGTCACGCACTGGGTGTTGCTACACTTTTCGGCCAGCAGGTGGTGCTGTATGCATCAGACACGCCCGTCCTAACGGAACGCTTCTGAGGCGATCTGATAAGGAATCGCGCTCTATAAATGGTCCGTCACGCACTGGGTGTTGCTACACTTTTCGGCCAGCAGGTGGTGCTGTATGCATCAGACACGCCCGTCCTAACGGAACGCTTCTGAGGCGATCTGATAAGGAATCGCGCTCTATAAATGGTCCGTCACGCACTGGGTGTTGCTACACTCTTAGGCCAGCAGGTGGTGCTGTATGCATCAGACACACCCGTCCTAACGGAACGCTTCTGAGGCGATCTGATAAGGAATCGCGCTCTATAAATGGTCCGTCACGCACTGGGTGTTGCTACACTTTTCGGCCAGCAGGTGGTGCTGTATGCATCAGACACGCCCGTCCTAACGGAACGCTTCTGAGGCGATCTGATAAGGAATCGCGCTCTATAAATGGTCCGTCACGCACTGGGTGTTGCTACACTTTTCGGCCAGCAGGTGGTGCTGTATGCATCAGACACGCCCGTCCTAACGGAACGCTTCTGAGGCGATCTGATAAGGAATCGCGCTCTATAAATGGTCCGTCACGCACTGGGTGTTGCTACACTCTTAGGCCAGCAGGTGGTGCTGTATGCATCAGACACGCCCGTCCTAACGGAACGCTTCTGAGGCGATCTGATAAGGAATCGCGCTCTATAAATGGTCCGTCACGCACTGGGTGTTGCTACACTCTTAGGCCAGCAGGTGGTGCTGTATGCATCAGACACGCCCGTCCTAACGGAACGCTTCTGAGGCGATCTGATAAGGAATCGCGCTCTATAAATGGTCCGTCACGCACTGGGTGTTGCTACACTCTTAGGCCAGCAGGTGGTGCTGTATGCATCAGACACGCCCGTCCTAACGGAACGCTTCTGAGGCGATCTGATAAGGAATCGCGCTCTATAAATGGTCCGTCACGCACTGGGTGTTGCTACACTCTTAGGCCAGCAGGTGGTGCTGTATGCATCAGACACGCCCGTCCTAACGGAACGCTTCTGAGGCGATCTGATAAGGAATCGCGCTCTATAAATGGTCCGTCACGCACTGGGTGTTGCTACACTTTTCGGCCAGCAGGTGGTGCTGTATGCATCAGACACGCCCGTCCTAACGGAACGCTTCTGAGGCGATCTGATAAGGAATCGCGCTCTATAAATGGTCCGTCACGCACTGGGTGTTGCTACACTCTTAGGCCAGCAGGTGGTGCTGTATGCATCAGACACGCCCGTCCTAACGGAACGCTTCTGAGGCGATCTGATAAGGAATCGCGCTCTATAAATGGTCCGTCACGCACTGGGTGTTGCTACACTCTTAGGCCAGCAGGTGGTGCTGTATGCATCAGACACGCCCGTCCTAACGGAACGCTTCTGAGGCGATCTGATAAGGAATCGCGCTCTATAAATGGTCCGTCACGCACTGGGTGTTGCTACACTCTTAGGCCAGCAGGTGGTGCTGTATGCATCAGACACGCCCGTCCTAACGGAACGCTTCTGAGGCGATCTGATAAGGAATCGCGCTCTATAAATGGTCCGTCACGCACTGGGTGTTGCTACACTCTTAGGCCAGCAGGTGGTGCTGTATGCATCAGACACGCCCGTCCTAACGGAACGCTTCTGAGGCGATCTGATAAGGAATCGCGCTCTATAAATGGTCCGTCACGCACTGGGTGTTGCTACACTCTTAGGCCAGCAGGTGGTGCTGTATGCATCAGACACGCCCGTCCTAACGGAACGCTTCTGAGGCGATCTGATAAGGAATCGCGCTCTATAAATGGTCCGTCACGCACTGGGTGTTGCTACACTCTTAGGCCAGCAGGTGGTGCTGTATGCATCAGACACGCCCGTCCTAACGGAACGCTTCTGAGGCGATCTGATAAGGAATCGCGCTCTATAAATGCTCGTCACGCACTGGGTGTTGCTACACTCTTAGGCCAGCAGGTGGTGCTGTATGCATCAGACACGCCCGTCCTAACGGAACGCTTCTGAGGCGATCTGATAAGGAATCGCGCTCTATAAATGCTCCGTCACGCACTGGGTGTTGCTACACTCTTAGGCCAGCAGGTGGTGCTGTATGCATCAGACACGCCCGTCCTAACGGAACGCTTCTGAGGCGATCTGATAAGGAATCGCGCTCTATAAATGGTCCGTCACGCACTGGGTGTTGCTACACTCTTAGGCCAGCAGGTGGTGCTGTATGCATCAGACACGCCCGTCCTAACGGAACGCTTCTGAGGCGATCTGATAAGGAATCGCGCTCTATAAATGGTCCGTCATGCGCTGGGTGTTGCTACACTCTTAGGCCAGCAGGTGGTGCTGTATGCATCAGACACGCCCGTCCTAACGGAACGCTTCTGAGGCGATCTGATAAGGAATCGCGCTCTATAAATGCTCCGTCACGCACTGGGTGTTGCTACACTCTTAGGCCAGCAGGTGGTGCTGTATGCATCAGACACGCCCGTCCTAACGGAACGCTTCTGAGGCGATCTGATAAGGAATCGCGCTCTATAAATGGTCCGTCACGCACTGGGTGTTGCTACACTCTTAGGCCAGCAGGTGGTGCTGTATGCATCAGACACGCCCGTCCTAACGGAACGCTTCTGAGGCGATCTGATAAGGAATCGCGCTCTATAAATGCTCGTCACGCACTGGGTGTTGCTACACTCTTAGGCCAGCAGGTGGTGCTGTATGCATCAGACACGCCCGTCCTAACGGAACGCTTCTGAGGCGATCTGATAAGGAATCGCGCTCTATAAATGCTCCGTCACGCACTGGGTGTTGCTACACTCTTAGGCCAGCAGGTGGTGCTGTATGCATCAGACACGCCCGTCCTAACGGAACGCTTCTGAGGCGATCTGATAAGGAATCGCGCTCTATAAATGCTCCGTCACGCACTGGGTGTTGCTACACTCTTAGGCCAGCAGGTGGTGCTGTATGCATCAGACACGCCCGTCCTAACGGAACGCTTCTGAGGCGATCTGATAAGGAATCGCGCTCTATAAATGGTCCGTCATGCGCTGGGTGTTGCTACACTCTTAGGCCAGCAGGTGGTGCTGTATGCATCAGACACGCCCGTCCTAACGGAACGCTTCTGAGGCGATCTGATAAGGAATCGCGCTCTATAAATGCTCCGTCACGCACTGGGTGTTGCTACACTCTTAGGCCAGCAGGTGGTGCTGTATGCATCAGACACGCCCGTCCTAACGGAACGCTTCTGAGGCGATCTGATCAGGAATCGCGCTCTATAAATGCTCCGTCACGCACTGGGTGTTGCTACACTCTTAGGCCAGCAGGTGGTGCTGTATGCATCAGACACGCCCGTCCTAACGGAACGCTTCTGAGGCGATCTGATAAGGAATCGCGCTCTATAAATGGTCCGTCACGCACTGGGTGTTGCTAGACTCTTAGGCCAGCAGGTGGTGCTGTATGCATCAGACACGCCCGTCCTAACGGAACGCTTCTGAGGCGATCTGATAAGGAATCGCGCTCTATAAATGGTCCGTCATGCGCTGGGTGTTGCTACACTCTTAGGCCAGCAGGTGGTGCTGTATGCATCAGACACGCCCGTCCTAACGGAACGCTTCTGAGGCGATCTGATAAGGAATCGCGCTCTATAAATGGTCCGTCATGCGCTGGGTGTTGCTACACTCTTAGGCCAGCAGGTGGTGCTGTATGCATCAGACACGCCCGTCCTAACGGAACGCTTCTGAGGCGATCTGATAAGGAATCGCGCTCTATAAATGCTCCGTCACGCACTGGGTGTTGCTACACTCTTAGGCCAGCAGGTGGTGCTGTATGCATCAGACACGCCCGTCCTAACGGAACGCTTCTGAGGCGATCTG
Source organism: Ambystoma mexicanum (assembly GCF_040938575.1). NCBI lineage: Eukaryota > Metazoa > Chordata > Amphibia > Caudata > Ambystomatidae > Ambystoma > Ambystoma mexicanum. The sequence continues at coordinate 68,593,141 of NC_090939.1, forward strand.
ATAAGGAATCGCGCTCTATAAATGCTCGTCACGCACTGGGTGTTGCTACACTCTTAGGCCAGCAGGTGGTGCTGTATGCATCAGACACGCCCGTCCTAACGGAACGCTTCTGAGGCGATCTGATAAGGAATCGCGCTCTATAAATGCTCCGTCACGCACTGGGTGTTGCTACACTCTTAGGCCAGCAGGTGGTGCTGTATGCATCAGACACGCCCGTCCTAACGGAACGCTTCTGAGGCGATCTGATAAGGAATCGCGCTCTATAAATGGTCCGTCATGCACTGGGTGTTGCTACACTCTTAGGCCAGCAGGTGGTGCTGTATGCATCAGACACGCCCGTCCTAACGGAACGCTTCTGAGGCGATCTGATAAGGAATCGCGCTCTATAAATGGTCCGTCATGCGCTGGGTGTTGCTACACTCTTAGGCCAGCAGGTGGTGCTGTATGCATCAGACACGCCCGTCCTAACGGAACGCTTCTGAGGCGATCTGATAAGGAATCGCGCTCTATAAATGCCCCGTCACGCACTGGGTGTTGCTACACTCTTAGGCCAGCAGGTGGTGCTGTATGCATCAGACACGCCCGTCCTAACGGAACGCTTCTGAGGCGATCTGATAAGGAATCGCGCTCTATAAATGGTCCGTCATGCGCTGGGTGTTGCTACACTCTTAGGCCAGCAGGTGGTGCTGTATGCATCAGACACGCCCGTCCTAACGGAACGCTTCTGAGGCGATCTGATAAGGAATCGCGCTCTATAAATGGTCCGTCATGCGCTGGGTGTTGCTACACTCTTAGGCCAGCAGGTGGTGCTGTATGCATCAGACACGCCCGTCCTAACGGAACGCTTCTGAGGCGATCTGATAAGGAATCGCGCTCTATAAATGGTCCGTCATGCGCTGGGTGTTGCTACACTCTTAGGCCAGCAGGTGGTGCTGTATGCATCAGACACGCCCGTCCTAACGGAACGCTTCTGAGGCGATCTGATCAGGAATCGCGCTCTATAAATGGTCCGTCACGCACTGGGTGTTGCTACACTCTTAGGCCAGCAGGTGGTGCTGTATGCATCAGACACGCGTTGGCAATCTATCACACAACGAGCAGCTTTCTCCCACAATATGCACATGGAAGTGTGATGCAGAGTGCCCGAACTAGGAGTCCGTCGCGGTGCACCCCCTGTCGCCCGAGGAGCCGGTGGACCGAAAATACAATAGAATTGCTGAGCGGAATGTTCCGCCATGTGCCTGTGGCCTGCCTCACAGCTGCACGCAGTCGCAGTAAACTGTACACAACCAAACACCACAAATATATGAATGAACATTTTGGAACTCTGAACTGGCTGCTCGAGCAGCAAAGAAATAGGGGGTTTTCATGTGACTTGCTGTGTTTATGCGGCCACGTGACGGTGGATTGGACAATTCTTGACACGTGTTTTATAAGGAGCCAATAATACCCGGACTACCAAAGACTCGAAACCAGTGGGACTTGTAGTCTTCTCTTGTTATTTTGTCTGTATTATTGTTTGTTTTCATTGTTGCACGAGAAGTAATGTCATGGTGAAAGCATAATCCGAGTCTCCAACATAGAATGGAAATTGCACATGTTTAGTGTGGATACATGTGGGTACATGTGTGTCACGTCTTGATCAGCTGGCAGAACTTCCAATGGGGGGACCAGAAGCCCTTCTCAGACTGATAGAGCGAAACACAGAATTTACAATCACGCCTTTCACCCATCTATTGCAAAGGGCAAACCTATTATGAAAGCTAATATACAAATGGCCCAGTTTCCCCTGAAAGAATCGACGCAGACATCTGCAATAAAAAATATTAGACAGCAGTTTAAAAATTGGAGTAAGTGGCAAAGAGGCAGGTTATTTCAAAGGGACGCATAACTTATGTTAAACCGCTTGAAGAGCTCAGACTGCGGAAGCTTCTGGTCTTTAATCAGCTTACTAAACGGGGACATCAGTGAATTGCAGACTAATGCAGTTCTAGGCACGACTGGGTCACTCACTTTACAGAATTATACTCTGCTGTAGAAGCTCCCCAGGCTGGGTCCCCAGTTGTGCCAGCCGAGCCGACCTAGAAAAAGCTTTTGATTTGAACCTTAATCAAGATTTAATTCAAGAACTCATTATCCGCTCCAGTAACTCAAGTGCCCCCGGTCCTAATAAGCTTAGCAACCGGCATCTGAAGGGAGATCCTGAGACTTGGGTCATAACCCTCTCTTTTCTATTTATACAGACAGTATCTACAGGCCGTTATCCTTTGTCCTGGAAGTTGGCCCACGTTATTGCCATCTATAAAAGGGGTCCCAAATCTGAACCTACAAATTACTGACCAATCTTCACCTTGGATGCGGACATCCATATTTCTGCATCTCTCTTGCTGTCCCATCTGGAGGTTTGGGCCAGAGAATCTGACAGACTTAGAAAAAAAAGGGATTTTGAATGGGACACCGTACCATAACCGTATAATTTTGAAGGACACACAGGACACTATTTGGAAGGGGGGAATAGTCACATCTTTTTGGCATCTTTCGATTTAAAGTCCATCTTGACCTTGTGGACAGGGGCCTCCTCTGGTTCAAGCTCTCTAAATGGGGGACCCCTGAGGGCCTGCTGCGTCTTATAATAGGCCTTTAAGCTAATTCCAGAATAAGGTTAAGGCTGGATACTCGGGTACGCTCTGTAGGGAGATACCAAGTAAAAAGGGATTGAGGCAGGAGTGCATCCTGGCCCCCTGCCTCTTTAATCTATACCTATCTTCGGTATTAATTGCGTTATGAACAATTATAATGAATGAAAATCTATACCTATCTGACATCGATGACAGTATAGAACCTCAGACTTTTGCTCCCCCTAAATTGTCTCATATTAGGCTCATCTGCTTAGCATACGCTGATGACCTGTTAGTGTTTGATCAGTTCCTGGTTGGTCTTCAATGCTTAATGTGGGCATTTCAATTGTATGCAGAGGGGAATTTGTTGATTATTAATCACGCTAAGATGAAAATTCTCCATATTCGGAAAACATACAGGAATACACCTTTTGTTTGGAAACTGAGGTAGTGGACAAAATGATTTACCTGGGGTCCCCAGTGATTGCATACCCGGATAAGAAAATCATAAAGGATCACCTATTCTGTAAACTGTGGGCTCTAACCACTCAAATGCGAAAGATCAAAGCAAAATACTGCACATTTTCTATCCTGTCCCTCTTAAAATACTACAAGGGTAAAGCCATACCAACATTGATGTATGGTTGGAAATCCCTGCAGTTGTGAGTAATAGATTTTTTGGACCAATTGGACGTGCTCCTATGGCGACAGGTGTTATGCATTCCAAATGCTGTGCCTTACGCAGCCATTCAATTAAAATTGGGGTTTATCTCTATGGGGTCTGAACAAGGTGGAAGATTATTCAGTGATAATACACATTTTTGACTCCTGTAGATAATTCCCTGTTTGAGGATCTGGGAGTTGTGGTGAAGTCAGGTCATAATTCCGCAGTGAATAGCTTTGTGTATTATCGATGTGGAAAACTGACAAGTTATCCACGCAGAGTGAAAAAGCGACTACATAGGAGCGATTGGTATCGCACCTCAGACCAATTTCTCAGCTTTACTTCCCTGCATCCTTTAGAACAAGAACATAGAGATCTGGGAGTTTCAGCACCCTACCTTCAGTTGCGTAAGAGTTCTACTGTTATGCTAGAATGTATGCGGTTAAAGGTGGACCTGTACTTGACTAAATAAATATTGATACTTAGAAAGTTGATCCCTAAAGAAAACAGTGCATGTAGATGTTGTAAGAATGTGCACTCTAACGAGACATTGAAGCATTTGATAATCTACTGCCCTAACCTTCAAGGGTCCCTCCTGTATGTCATTTTTCAGAACTGTATGGGATTATGGGTGGCACCAAACATTGCCAACCTATAAACTGCTGTGCACCACTGCTCTGTAGCACATGGTAATTGTATACCTGCGTGTGGCTTTTCAACAAATAAAATTGTTTCCAAAATAAATTGTTGGTATAATATGCACTATAGATGTTGCCAACTCGAGTTTCGTTCGTGGGTAAGTTTTTTATCAGAAAGACCCAGCCTTCTTCAGGGCACAGAACTATCAATGTGGTAAGGTGTGCATATATTTCTTCCTACAATGTAGTTCAAATGCAGAGAGACTCAATGACTTAGTTTGAAATTGGGACACACAATGGATCGATAATTCACGTCTCTCTTCTAGATCAGAGATCTGGGGACGACTCGCCCTAGATATCCACTGTGTTTAGAGTGTACATCACAAAAACCGCCAGAGAAACCTTTGCCATGGCGTGTGGGAAACAACTAAAACAGAGCAAGCACACTCCAAAATTCAAAAGGTCCCAGAATGAACGTGCCTAGTAAACCTCGTCGCTCTAACCCATCGATAAAAACGCTCAATAGACAGTGCCTTGAGATGATTCACTTCAAAGTCCTTAGCTATTGTTGTCTTTTACTATATGCATGGTGGATTCCTGTGTCAACCATACCAAACCAAGGGCTTTCATGATAAATAGTTGTGTGTTTCTTGTGGAGTTAGATGGGTAATGAACTATACCAGAGACAACAAAAGTTTGTTTGTATCTCCTGCTCACCAAGACATTATTTCAGTACTTCAGTTAATTATTCCAACGTCTTGTATTCCTGTTTTCTCTCCATCCGTAAGTAGCATCCAGTGTGTTTGATATGACTGACAGAACTGCCCCTCTTTCTAGCTCAATGTTTTCCTCTTTTACGTTTTCTAATGTTCAGGGAACACGATTCACAGAGCCCTTTTACTTGCAGATACACACAACACACTCATCACACACACACACACGCGCCCCATCCTTCATTGGTTTACTCACTTATTCCACAGAAGCATGAGGGATACATTTAGCTACAAAGGGAAAGTTCTTTCATTTCATATTAATATAGTTATGAATTCCAAAATGTACCCAGGACTGCAACCTTTGGCTCTCCTTATGTTATATACTACAACTTCATCAGCCCCAGCCAGCATAGTCCATGGTGCGGTATCATGGGAGTCCTAGTGTAAATAAATACCTGCAGATGTGCAGGTTGAAGACCAATGCATTGGGCAACCACATTAGGAGAACTATAGGAATGGTGAGAAGAGAATAGATATGATTTAAGATAAGTGCAAGTGTGAACGAAGTGCAAGTAGAGAGGAAAAGGGTGTTCTAAAGTTCAACTCTCAAAGGATGATTTTGTCTGTCTGTGGCACTGTGCAAAACACCAAAATAAATCAAAGTAGTTTATTAACCGTCTGCAGAAACAAGGTAGTTTGGTTTTTCCGTGATCACAAGGCTCCAAAGCTTGTAGCCAGTTGGGTATAATATCAACAGTAGTAAAACTAATTGACGCACTTTCGTTTTTAGATGTCAGAAGTAGAGGGGTCCATGGGTGCTTCAATGTTATGGCATTTGTCTTCTTTAGCATGACGTCTGACATTTTCATGGCCTCTTGGTTTCATAAGGAACGTCAGAGATGGATTGGGTTGGAGTAGGTTGGGTTTTCAGTTTTTCAGAATAGAGGGAAGAGCTGTGTGTGTTAGTAAGCTTCTGTTGGTACATGGCCTAGGCATTCGCTGGGGTGGGTAAATTGGATTAAACTTCAGATTAGTGTGGGGGACCAGTCAGGTTCATACATTCATGTTGCGTGCTTCGATATTGTGGTCATTGGTGTTTGGAATGAAGATTTTCAATGTTGTATTGCTGTGGGGGATAAGGTGTTGGTTCGGATGGAATGCAGGGAGGTTAACTCATAGTTTTTATTTACCTATGTGGTTCAGGGTATGTGGTAGTGGTTGTGGGGGGAAGTCTGGAAGGTTAATTGGTAGTTTGTATTGACTTATGTGGTGTGGGGATTGTGGTATTGGTTGTGGCTGAAGACAGAAAGTTTAATTGGTAGTTTGTGTTGGCTTTGTCCATTGCAATTCTATTGGGTGCCTTCCTTCTATCTGATCTACCAGTGCATGATTACACTGTGTAGGCTAACTGCAGAAGGTGAAACATTTGGCATGTTTATACTTTGCAAACAGGCACCAACATTATATTCAGATTGGCATAAGAAATCTGCAGAATATAGTAGACTATTCCTTACCGGTATTTGTCAAGATGATAACATTACGAAGTGTGTGTGTAATTATGATATGGCGTGTGGCTGGCTATGTCAGTCACTAGTACATGGTGTGTGTCCAGCTGAATCCTCCTACCATGTTGTAGAAATATCTGTGTTTTGCACTTAAATTATTGATTCACCTGAGGGTGACATGCCAATTTCATGTCCGCGATATAGAGTCCAGCCCACAATTACGCGTAAGAGAAAAACAGGGATTTCTGAAAACTCAAAATTTATTTGAATAATTATTTACACAAAGCTGGTCAGTAAAACGAAATCTGAACTGCCTACATTCTCCTTAATATAAATTCACACAAACATAATTTCCATAATAATGTCTTTATATTGTACTCTAAAAGATACCAGGCATTTAAAACACTTCTGTTGATTGTCTGTGCCAATATCTGTTGTGCATATATTTAATTTATGACATGGTTCCTCTCTGGCCACAAATTTGCATGATATCACTTTAGCTAGCTCTGCTCCCCAGCCCCCACCTTCCAGTAATATTCTTTAATATTAATCTCCCAATATTAATTCTATCTGTGTGCCAGCTGTTCAGCTCCTCTTCTCATTTTGTGTCTAGGTGTGGCTTCTGCAAGTCTCATGGTTGCAAAGGTTTGGAGGGAATGCCACCTGTGGATTAGCATTTCTTTTTAGCAGTGTAACTTTGGATGTGAATGTACAAGCTTAATACAATAAAGATCATTATCCTGTTGATCAGAACGCACAGTTGAAGACACTGAATGTTCCTGTGTGATGTGTATCGCAGAGATAATTATTTGTGCAACTTTTTACATTACCTTATCATCATGCACAAGTTGGATTTTATATAGGTTACAATATATATGTCTACTGACAAAATGCAAATTAAATTGGTAGGACCTTCCATGATGGAGATATGAATGTTCAAATGGTTACATTTTTAATTAGAAATACTGTGAACAGTTTCATTCATCTATATTTATCATTGCATGGTTCACACCGGTGTACCGAACTTGTGCGTGGGCAGTGAAGCCTTGGCCTGCTTTTGTGATTTGGTATACATGCGCGGCCACACTAAAGACTGCAACGCAAGCAGTGCATCTTACCTGTTGCACCTATGCTACGAGGTGGCGTCTGCCCACGGAGCTAGTATTGTAGAGGTGTGGGATGCACAGCTATAAGACCACGAGTGCGAGAGGCACACTCGCAGCAGAGAGTGCATGACATAAACACTGGCGGTTGGTTTGCCTCCGATGCTCCAGCAAGATCATATTCTGACCCAAATTCCAAAAACTGCGTTGCCAGGTACCCGATAAAACACTTTGAAGTATGTTCATTTACCTAATATTGGAACCATAATAACCACGCTGTCGCACACAGTAGTCATGTTCCTTAAACAGAGCTTCCCATGGGTAGATTCCTAATGATGTGCTGTGTACTGTCACTGAAAAGAAAAATGGCAGTTTAAGTATCCTTTGCCTGACATAAAACATGGGTCTTGCTTGCTAACGTCCTCTCCAGCCCCTCTGATCCCTCCCTGCGAAAGCCCGGAGGCCTTGCCAGCACTTGCAAATTGGAAAACGAGCACTAATAAACCAGCTCAATACTTGTTTTCCTCTGGTCTGTTGGGAACAAGGATCATAGGGGCTGGAGAGGGCTGCTGCAAGACAAGGCCCATGTTTTATTTTAAGGTAAGCAAACTTTAACTGAACGTGAGCATTTCTTTTCATTTTACTCAAGATATCCTTTAACATTAGGTGGCAGGCAGCAGTGAGTGAGACGGGGCAGTCTGGCACGTAGCCTAATCCTCCCAAGGCCCAAATAAATGTAACTGTTTTGGCAAGCTCCAGTCTCCAGGACATGCCACTAGTTAATAAAGCACTTAGCTGCTTAAGGTGTGCTGGCTGGGCAATAGTAAGTACAGTGATCTCACCACCACCACACGACTCCATGGCTGCCAGTGCCCAGATGCAGGAGGTCTCCCGCCGGCATGCCAGATGAACTAGGCACAAGTGGACTAGACTGTCACTGAATTTTCAGAAGGTATGTGGAGGACTGGAAGATGGTCTAAGGGCTGTACGGAATGAAGCTTGACCCTGCAACATAACAGTGTGACCATCTATCGGCGGGCGTGCCATTTCCCAGGCTTATGCCTTACATTTTTTATTCCCAAAGTGCAATTACTAGTGCACCCTTAGCTCAGTAAGGAAGTAACATTTTGTATAGCATACAGCACCAGATTGAGCTTCCAACGGGTGGGCCATAATGTTACTTGAAAGCAGTGCAATTAGATCGCGTTATAAAGAAAAAAGGGGAAAACCAGGCTCAGCTGTGCCTAGGAAACAGTAGTATAGTTAACCAATCTAGTTAGTTGTGGATTGCTGCGTGCTGTGGTGTATATTAGGATCAGCCCAAAGCCTATTGAACAATACAGTAAAAAAAACAAATTCATACACCAACACAACTCTGCATATACAGACACAATATATCGCACTTTGCTTAGTGAACAAATAGCAATTATTTAACAACTTGTGTGCCAAAATTACAAACATTAAGCCAACCCGTGTTTCGGCCAATCATGGTCTTTATCAAGGCTGTCTATTGGCCAGTTCACAATCTATTTGTCAATGGATACCTTCTAAATCTTAATCAATGTAAATGTTGTCGCGTTGGCACATAAGTTGTTCGAACACTTCAATTAAATAATTGCTATTTGTCCACTAATAAAGTGTGATATATTGCGTCTGGATATGTGCAGTTGCAATGGTGTATGCATTTGTTTTTTTTAGCAGATTGCATAGTAATGAACAAACAGTGGAAGTACACTGAAGATCAGAATGCCCCTGAGGGTCGACCAAGCACCTAGTAATTAGTCAGAAGACTGTCACCATAGAGGGTGGGTGGGTGGTGGAGGGGCTAAAATCATAATAATTCGCATTTATATAGATCTACAAACACTCTGGCATGTGAGCGCTGCTTATTGTTGCCTGCGGTTTGTGGTGCTCATTTATCAACCTCGCAAAGATGAAAGGCAAAGATGTTTGGCCCTGCCAGGATTCGAACCTGGGTGGGCAGGCTCTGCACAGGTGTCAAAGCAACCACTCTGCTGTGTGCTATCTGACAGTTTCATCATAAATGGTGTGCCAATGTGATAAGAATGTCTACCTCCCCTAGTTTGAAGCATCACTTGGGGAAAGTGTTTGGCCTGACAAAACCAAACTTACAAACAATACCAGTGGATAACAGCAGCACGTAAGAAATTGCCAGTGATGTTAGTGCAGAAAATCATTTAAAAATGCAGCGATGTGCTAAAAATGCAAAACCTCCACTTCAGGTTGGAGGGCCATCACATGGGGGGTGACCGGGGCAAATGGTTCTCCCTCCTTGGCCATTTTACTTAACAAATGGCATGTCCCTCCTGTGTTTATTTTTAAAGAAGGGGTCTGTGCCTGAGCCGGTACACAGGATTTAAAATGCTGTGCACTTAGGCGTGAATACATGGGGGGGTAAGGGAGGATTTAGCCCTAAAATGCTTTGTTCTTTTTACGAACTGTGGCAGTAAGAGAGGTTTAACAGATGTTTCATTATTTTTCAGTTTCTGAATGTACATCCTAAGTGATCTGTTTGCGCATTGTCGATGGCGCTGGAAATAAAGCGCTATTGGCTTTGAAGGCAAATTACAATATTTAGGGATCACTATCCAAGATATTGTTAATAAACGAGAACAAATGCAGATGCTTCAGTCTGAAGCCAGGCTGGCCTCTTCTGAATTGCGAATTTCGGATAAACGCTTTGGATGTTTTCCCGTTATCAGCAGTTTTGCAATTGTATCACATTTTTGTTTACCTAGACTAACTTATGGTGTCCATTTTCGGACTTGATTTAGAATGGGGCAAGATTGAAGCCACTCTTTGGAGGTGTACTCTATCGTGCTTCATGGGGTTCCGAATAGTGTGTTAAGGCACGAATTAGGCCTTGCCACTATTCAATCATGTATCAATTAGAAGTTGTCACAATTGTACGCCAACTTGCTCTCATTCTCAATAGCATTCTGCTTCAGGGGACCTATAGGGTTTTGAAATATTGGATAGATGTTTGTCATAGTGTTTTGTTGGTGAAGGGCTGTACACCCGGACAAGATCAAAAGTAGCCTACTCGAACCGGATTGCATTCATAGTGGGGAACCATGTGTGGAGTATCATTTATTCCAGTGCTCTATTTATGATATTAGGCCCTTTAATGTTTTGCCCTACCATTTATATGAACACTCTTCGCAAGTTGTAAGGGTCATGATGCAGGAATGGGTGTTCTAAGATCGGAAAGATTTTGTAGATTCTGTCAGGAAGAGATTGAGATGCTGAAACGTCTGATAGTAAAATGTAAATGTTTGTTGCCCTTGAGATTTTACCTGTTTGGGAAATTCGTACATTTTAATGAGTTCTTATTTGAAGAATATGTTTGGAATTGTATTATGAATTCAAATCAGATTTCATTATGTATAACTGTGTTACAGTTTTTAAAATTAATTCTAATTTCTTAATCAGTTGTGTTTTAAGCTGTATTCAATGTATTTGTTGTGTGCATTGCAAATGGTTATTTGTTAACCAGTGTGCAATTACAATATATAAAAAAAATAAACAAACAATGAGCAGCATGTGATGCAGTGATTTTTAGCAGTATTATGGAGTTCTTAGAATGTTGAGAGACAAGTAAAAACCAGAAAGCTGTAAAAGTAGCACAGCAGGTTGAGTAACTGTTGCTGATATGTTATATTTACAGTTCTGCTTGTTGATTCCCCCCACATACCTTTTGAAAAACATGTTTTAAAATGAACCGTTTTGGTCTGTTTAGGGGCCAAGCTCCCTTGATTCATTTGGTTCCTTAATTCTATTCAGAGCAGTGGAATTTCTGCCCCTGTAATGTATTTATTAAATGTTGGTTTGTTAGGCACTTATCAAGCAAGTCAATTCTGTTTGAAAGAGCCCACAGGGCAACAGGGAGGGGACAAGGGAATGAGAAACATAAAAATACATAAACAGGATTCCCAGATGGCCGCTGGTACCGAGTAGGCTTGCCGACGGCTGCTCTCCTGCCCCAGGGGAACATTTTGGCAGTTCCACCACCCCAACACCTGAAATAGTAGGCACAGAGAGGCAGTAACCCCCCAGACGAGTACAGCACAACCCAAGGGCAGGAGTAAGCATGCAGAAAGAAACGGACAGCGAGGGGGAGGAGACGCAGGGGCAACAGCCCCTGCAGGCCCTGTGTAGAACCTGGTGCCGCAGCAGCTGCTCAGCCACTTCGTGCTCTCTGCAAGCCTTAGCCTCAGTGGCGCAAGACCGCATGGGCTCTGCGATCCATTTTTAGCGCCGGCCAAATTCCTTTTTGGCAGAGAGCTTGCTTTGAGATATGATTTATTTTAAAACTACACAGAATAACATTTACACGTGTTTTCAACTACTGGTTATTTGTGCCTTATATTTTAAATACTACCTATCTTTATTTAGTGACTGGCCACGCCTGTGTGTGATTATTTTTGCATGAAAAAAGCTTTCTCAGTGCTATAGTGCTTAGAGAAGTCTTACCTAATTGTAAAGTGCTTGAAAAGTTTGGAAATGAGGGAAAGCACTAGGCTCCTTCCCAACATTCCCCCCTTTCTTTACGTCTACAGTAACTAACTCATCCCCACCCGACATATCTATAACCCCAGAAATATTAGTTTGAGTTTTGCTGTTTATTGTATGGCAAGCTGTTTTAGATCCCCCAATAGATACCATCATCTTTGCACTATTATGGACTATAGGAACACATCATTGAAGACCCCATTGGCACGTGCAGAAGAGAACCAAGAAGAACACAATCACAGGCACAAGTAATTACTGATGCCCCCAGCCATGACAAGACCCCATCAAAGTCAAGCGAAGCCAATCTGTTTTCTCAATTCCACCTTCTTTTTTCCATTTGAACACCTAGATTGTGCACAGCCTTGATGACGTGGGATAGTGACCCATTCTCAGCATCCTCCAGGGGTATAAAAGTGCAGCAACTGCTTGTACCCCAGGAGCCAAAAAAGATGAAAAAGAAAGTCTCTGCTGAGCTAAAAAGTCAATACTTGTCAAGTATTCCTCTGAGCAGTGCAGAACAGTCTTTTGAGACAGTTTGAGCTCTTCTTTCTTCCCTGCCGTTGAAATCGTCCTGAAATCTGACAGTATACCAAATTTGTGTGTAATCTGCAAGCTTCTTTCTGCTTCTTTAGGTGCTAGAGTGGCTGTTGCACCTTGACAGGCATTTCATCTCCCTTCAGATGTCCTTCCAGGATTACTAGTAGCACTGAGTGCAGGGTGGCCAGTGAACACTTGCCGCTCCAAGATGGTAGGAGTTGCAGGAAGGCTTCGCCATACCAGGGATCACAAGAATGTGGTTGCACTGTGTGTTTGCGCCACCAGGAACTCTTCCTTCATTGCTAAAACAAAGTTCAACATTTTTGGCCCTACCTATTCGCACTGGCGTCTTCATTGTTGCAATCCATGTCAGCCTTGTGACGGGTTGGGACCATATTTGCGCACACATAGTCTCTATTTGGGATATTGCTTCTCCACTGTACTCGATCAGTCCATCTGGCAGGCACATCCCTGTGGTGCCCTGCCATTTGTCATTGTCACTTGAGTAACCTCCCAAGGAAAAGTAGACACTGGCTGTATTTTGTGTTGCCATTCCATAACGCTGGGTATAGATCAATACTCCTCAATGGCACGCTGTGTGCCTGGAATGTGTCCTTTATCCCTTATAGTGCAAGATGTACCAAGCATTTTGCCTCTGTAATTGGGACTGGATGTGGAACTAAAAACCTTAGGAGACCCTGAAACATGTGGGATAGGTGCACACATGTAACAGCTTTCTTTGTTTATATTCCTTCCTGCAATGTGCATATCAGAGTACCAGCTATTCAATGTTTCTACATTCTGGATGTCAGAAATAGTATCAAAGCACAACCCCTTATATAAATCATACGTCATTCATACTTCCTGTTTCATTTGTCTAAGAAAATGTGTAGGGGTGGCCGGGAAAAAGTGAGACGGTTTGTGATTGTGTTTTTGTTTCATAGATATATTTATACTAGCATTATTTTCCAACTGTCCACCCCCCCTTTAAATGGCTAAACCATATAACAAACATCCCTTCATCCACTCCAACAACCACAACCAGTGTCATACAAAACACCATAATACTTCTACATTTCTGGACTAAATAACATCTTTATTTGTCATTATCCCTACATAACAGAGAGGACGGTCAGCCATCTTTGCTTATTCCTGGAGAGGAGAAAGAAAGGTTATCAAAAAAGAGAGAGAAAGAGAAAAAGAAAGAGAGAGAGAAAGGCAGAGAGGGAGAGGGAGACCCTTTTTCCACCAGGGCCGACCGGATCCTGGACCTTCCAAAAAGAAAAAAGAAAATCGAAAAAAGATATAAAAGAAAAAACAATAAAAAAGAAAATCAGGCATGTGCCACTGCACACCAGCTGGACATGGATCCTCCAAAAATGTCTCTTCTTGGGCAATGCCCTTACTAAACTGTACCTTGTCTTATCTCGGACTTGCACTTAACCAGCAGCCCAGTGGACCCAACAAGGGGCCAACAGAATCTACACGCTGCCTGGGGGGGCGGGGAGGGGTTTGGGGTGCTGTTAAGGGGGAGTGGTGTTAAGGGGTTGTGGGGGAAGAAGTTAACATTGTTGTAAAATCAATGAAGAGATGTTTAAAAAAATACATAAAAAAATATGAATGCAGTGGGGGGAAAGGACAAACCCTACTATGCCTTATGAGTGTTCAGAAGGTGCAAGTACAGAAGGGAGGGGGAATGGGATAGGTGTTGGGGTGCTCATGGGTGAGCAACAGGTAAAGTGCAATATATGGTAAGTGCGATCCTCCAGGGTGGAGGGTGTGCCAAGGCAAGTGCTGAGGATAGACAGAAACTGGGGCGATTCAGTGTGGGAGGTCAGGGCCCCTGAAGATGCATAAGGGCTCTGAATACCAAACAAGCAACTGCAAGATTAGTAGAGGAGTGGAGGAGTGGAGGGGGAGGAAAAGGGTAAAGTCTTGAGGAGCTTCCTGAATTTAAGAAAGTCCTGCTCAAGAAGAAGAGGGGGGGGGGGCTGTTTCAAAGAAGGGAGCCAGCTGAGGAAAGCTATGGCCGCCCCACCCCACCCCCGTCCTCTGTTTAGGGAAACACTTTATACACAAAGAGGTGGTGGCAGAAAAGTGCAGAGGTCTAGAGGGGGAATATTTAGTAAGAGACAGTTATAGTCTGGTCCCTGGCCCCAAAACGCCTTGTGGATGATACAGAGGGATTTGAATTTAATCCGTGAAGCAACCGGGAGCCAGTGAGGGCAGGGGGGGGGGAGGAGGAGAAGGAGGAGGAGGAGGATCATCATCTTTGTGTTGCTATCATTGAAAGTGCACCAGCCTGGATGGCAGGAAGGTGGAAGAGGGTCAGCAGAAAGTTTGAGGAAGAGTTGTGTGTCGTCTTTGTAACATTGGAAGTTAGGGGAGAAGAAGGAGATGAGGAGTGCCAGCTAAGTAAGGTAGATGTTAAAGTGCCAAGGCGATAGGATAGAGCCCTCAGGGACACCACAGGTGGAGAAGGTGCCCAGGATGACTTGGGGGGAGCGTTCAGTTAGGAAAGAGGTCAGCCAGTCCAGTACCTGCTCCGAGGTACCAAGGGTGTCGTGGAGCTTTATTATGAGGATGGAGTGATTGACCGTGTCAAATGCAGAGGAGAGATCCAGAAGGATGAGAATAGCTGGGGAGTTGGAATCCAGGGATGGAAGTAGTTCTTCACAGGTTTTCAGAAGAGCAGTTTCCACGCCTCTGGATGCTAAGAATTCAGATTGATGGTTGTGGAGACTACCAACAAGTTCAGTGTGAGAGTTGAGTTGGGGCAGGGACAACTTCTTAAGCAGATTCCCCAGGAAGGGTGTGATGGAGATAGGGCGGTACTTGGCTGGGCAGGTTGGGGCTGCTGATGTTTTTCTAAAGAGGGGTGCACAAGGGAATACTTGAGGGAGGAGGGGAAGGGACCAGTAGCAAAGGAGTGGTTTCAGAGATCAGCGAGTCCAGGGGCAAGAGAGCCAATGTTGTCCTTGATGGTTCTAGATTAACAAGGGGAAACCTATTTGGAAGAGTCCGTCACGGAACGGATAACTCTGGTGACTTCTTCAGGTGTGACAAGGGTGAAGGGGAAGGAGGAATGAGGAAGAAGAAGGGTGAGTGGTCAAGGAAGGCAAGGGGCTGAGGGATGGGCTGGGAGAGTGAGTAGCAAGGCTGTTCAGGATGTCCTTATTTTTGGTGGTGAAGTGAGTGGCGAGTGCGTTGCAGAGGACCTGAGAAGGCATAGGGGACATGCACACTTCACTGGCTCCCCTTCGGTATGATCAAAAACTGATTGCCGGAAGGAATGATCCAATTCCTAGTAGTTTTAACAGTGCCAGAATTTCATGTTTAATTACCAAAAGACAGCACTTAACATTGGGCAGAAAGAGTACTTTGCGGCAGGGGTACAGGACATGCCAGGTATCTCTTTTACTCTGGTGATGATAAAACAAAAATACAATTCAGGGGGAGCAGGTTCTGCATAGTTTATTTTGCACAGTAAAATGCAGATATCAGTGTGTCTTAATAGGTTAGGCAGCCTTTGCAAAAGATAGTCGGTTTGGTATAATAACTTTAAACAGTGTGGTGTTCTTCGGCCATTAGGGTATCAGAGCCCTGTGGGGTGATTTAGTACAAAAAGAGCTACTGCTACTTTACTGATACGTTTGAGAGCATATAAAAATCATAAATATTCCTAGCAAAATATTTAAGACAACGGTTAAAGCTGTGTGTGCTGTGAGAAACTTGATGGTATTCTCCCACCCACTCCCTCTGGACCTTCCATTCCTGTGGCCAGCGAAGGGCCATCGCTTTTGAATCCCGACCCTGGGGCCGGACAAGCGAGGGAGGATCACCTGAGTGGAGGGTCACGAGTGATTAGGAGGATACCCAAGGGTGAGACATGGTATTTCCCCAGTCCCAAATACACCCCAACCTACTTTCCCTCAGCCTTTATGGGGTATCTCCAGTCTCACCCCATCTGCCCCTCGCCATTTCCACCAAAAACTGAGACGAGGAAGAGGCAACTTAGATCAGTAAAGATTACCCATAGCAATAACATGGAGAAAGTAAGGGAAATCTACCATAGAAAGAACTCAAGTTGTCCCACTAATCGAGTCAGGCAGGGTCAGGCATTCAATAGTGACCATTCACATCGACTCCGCTTGACTGATCTTTTCACTATAAAAGGTGTGGTCTGACACAAGTGTATGAGCTATAGGAGATCCAGCAGGAGCGTGAGTCGGAAGGCGAACAAGCGAGATGCCAGAGTTGCCCAGCGCTAGAGGCCAGAGACCGGGACCCTGAGGAACTGCGATGCAAAAGGGCAGGTACGTGGCCAGGGAGCCAAAAAGGGTCAGTGTGCGGGAACCGAGAGGCATGTTGGTGCCCCGCAGAACCTGTGTATGTGTATGCTCATTCCCCCGGGCCGGTGAGACATCCCAGGAGTGTCCAAGGGGCAGGTGGTGAGACCCTAACCTTGGAACGAAGAGCCGGTGTGAAGCAGCAGCGTAGAAGTCAGCCCTTTGAGTCGGAAAGCTTTGCAGAGCTGGGCTGTGAAGAGTGCAATACAGATAAAAGGTAACGCCTGGAACGTGTAATAAAGAGGACCGTGTTTGAATGAGCATTCGTTTGAAGCTGATGGGAAGTCTTCAAAGATACAAGTAACAGTTGTAAGGAAGGCATGTTATCAAATGTAGACACAGACACAATAAATGCAAGTTTCAAAAACCTTTATTTTGGTATTTTGATTACGTTGGTAAAATTCTGAACTGGCCCTAACTCTAGAATTGGAGTAGTCGCGATCATTAAACAAATAACAAACAAGTCCCAAGTCTGTCTAGTCAAAATAAAAAGGCCTATACCAAAAAAACGAACCTTGCCCTCCTTCCCAAATGGCAAATGTGTTAAGGGAAAATAGTGTCTTAAAAGAAATTTCAGAATGGCTTAGATAAAAACTCTCTTCCTCACGTTCAGCAGCAGAGGGCCTCGAGAGTTTCTTAAAATGGAGAGGTGGGTGGCACAGTTCTATCAGTCTTGCACTCTTTGGCTTACTGGTACAATTTAACAGTTCTGGCTTGGGCTCCGAGCCTTTGGCAGTTCAATCAGTTCCTTAGGCTTCATCTGCCTTGTCATAAATGCACAGTTCTGTGCTTGACTTTTACTTTGCCACAATTCAAGACAGGCTTCCCTCCACCGGGCTCGAGCCTGCCTTTCTTTTCACATTCACCTTTTCACTTTATCACAGTTCCACTTGGTCACAGTTCAGCACTCGCTTTTCACTGTCGGGCTCAAGAGTGTCTTACTCTTTGTGGGGGTTCCCTTTCCCACTTTCCTTCACACTTAACTTTCACTATATCACAGTTCAGCACAGGCTTCCCTCCACCGGGCTCAAGCCTGCCTTTCTTTTCACATTCACCTTTTCACTTTATCACAGTTCCACTTGATCACAGTTCAGCACTGGCTTTCCGCTGTCGGGCTCAAGACTGTCTTACTCTTTGTGGGGGTTCCCTTTCCCACTTTCCTTCACACTTAACTTTCACTATGTCACAGTTCAGCACAGGCATCCCTCCACCATGCTTGAGCCTGTCTTTCTTTTCACATTCACCTTTTCACTTTATCACAGTTCCACTTGATCACAGTTCAGCACTGGCTTTCCGCTGTCGGGCTCAAGACTGTCTTACTCTTTGTGGGGGTTCCCTTTACCACTTTCCTTCACACTTAACTTTCACTATGTCACAGTTCAGCACATGCTTCCCTCCACCGGGCTCAAGCCTGCCTTTCTTTTCACATTCACCTTTTCACTTTATCACAGTTCCACTTGATCACAGTTCAGCACTGGCTTTCCACTGTCGGGCTCAAGACTATCTTACTCTTTGTGGGGGTTCCCTTTCCCACTTTCCTTCACACTTAACTTTCACTATGTCACAGTTCAGCACAGGCATCCCTCCACCATGCTTGAGCCTGTCTTTCTCTTTTTGAGGGTTCCCTTCACCATGTTTTGTCTTTATATAATTTTACTGTCGAACATTTTTGAAACTGCAAGGATTTTACGTAGACCTCTGCATAACCACTTCCGCCTCTCTGTAAACAATTCAACAATCAACACTCATCTCGCAACACCAATGCCTCTTGGTACTTGTAGATTCTTATTTTCTCTACTTTGCCCTCTTGGCCTCTTTTAAAGTTCATATACTTTGCCCTTTCAGAGTTCACATACTTTGCTTTTCACTTATTCAAATTTCATTCAGGATTGCGGTTACTTTCTTGCCTTCATTTCCCGCTTTATATCTTGCAACTCCAAACATTTCAAATACTTTTCGAATATGCGATTCCGCCTCACAGGACCACTCTGCTACTTTATATCACACTGTATCATAGTTCTTTGTATTTAGGCCCTCTTGGCATACAGCATCTCATTTTAACATTTCTCATATTTTGCTCCCACTTTGTTTGCTCCCCTCGGCAGCACTTTTCCTTTTTTTACTTTCGAGAGACTTTACTTGCAACTTTCTTTCAACACTCGCGTCTTCACACACTGGTCTCTTTCCTCGCTCAAGGATCCCCTGGCTGTGATAGACTTGTCTCTTTTGTACCCTTAAACTTCAAGTGCAACGATGCAGTGCTTCAGCACTGTCCCGGTGCCACTTGCACCTCCTATCTGTTAACTTTCTTTCCTTTGTGAGCTTTATCCCTTTTACCGCTCCAGCCACCCATATGCTATGGAGCTTCTCTCGCTTCCTCACGAACAAGAAACTCCCCTGTAGCGCGCTGCTGGCGGTTTGCCTTGCCGGGATACATGTGTTGAGGTCAGGGTCTCATCTGCTGCCTCTCTGACACCCCTGTGACCCGCATCTCAGGGAAACTGGCAATGGCCTGGGCACGGCCAGCCAGATACCGTTTTCTCCCCCCAGTGCTCCTTCGAAACATGGCTCCCTTGCCACGCTGCAACCCTTTCTGCACACAGGGCCAGAGTACCCGCGCTCCGTCCTCTCCCAGCCTCTCTGGATCTTCTCTGCTTCCGTTGAACATTCAGCATCCCAACCTCGTTCCCCCTGCTGTTTCTGGCTGCTGCTCTTATACTCCCAGCTACAGTTGATAGCTTTCAGGTGACTGAAGTCAGCTTTAAGTGCCTGACTCTGCCTGACTCTGCCTGTCTCCTTCAGTGGGAAAATCAAGTGTTGGAGTATAGGATTTCTTTTCTTTCTCTGTGTTGTTCCTTTCGGTAATCTTTAGCACCCCTGGTTGCCTCTTCCTCGCCCCAGTACTTTGTCAGTCAAAGGGAAAACAGGAATTATGGCAGTTGTAGTTTCCCGCTAAAAGGGAAGGAAAGTTGGGTAGATTACTGTCAGGAAAGGGGGTCTACCATGTTTCACCCTTTGGCACTCCCTCCGCAATTCCCTAGAACGCTCTACCCAGGTAGTCCTCCCTCGCTAGTCCACCCCCAGGGTCAGGATCAAAGAGCGATGGCCCTTTCCAGGCCACCTGGGTAGGAGATCCCCAGGGAGTAAAGTGGGAAAAGCCCTTAGGTTTTTCACACAGTGTAACAGTGGTGTCCGTGAGCCACGCGTGTGTATTGGACAATGAAACACTATGAATGAAAGAGGGCCAAAAGCCTTGGGAAAAAGGTGCAAGAGGCACAGAAGAGAAAGGGCAGTATAAAAGAAAGTGTGAGCGACACGAATAGGGCCAGAAGGCTGTGGAAAAGGTGCAAGAGGCACGGAAGGATAGGACAGTATAAAAAGGGGTGTAAGTGACCCAAGAAGATAGAAACCAGTACACGTGTGCTCAAAAGCATGAAAGAAGTGTGCAAGTGGCACAACCAAGATAAAGAAAAAAAGACGGTGCAAGTGTGCCCAGAGAAGGGGAAGGAATGCGGAAACATGGTGCAGGAAGCACCGAAAGATAAAAAGTGCAAAAGGATGTGAAAGTAAAGAATCAAGAGAGGGGCAAAGGGTCAGAGTGCTTGCGCTGAGAAAAAGTGAAGAGGCTAGCGTTTTCGAAAGCCTCTGATTCAACCCCATAAGAGGATGGTATGCAGGAAAGATTGTTCATAAGAAAAGGCACATCCTGAGCAGCAGACTTTGTGTTTTGTGTTTTGAAAGCTGGAAGAGGCCTGGGCTTAGGGAAGGGAACCCTGAGATGCCTATTGAAGAAACTGACTTTGTGTTTTATGTTGAAATCGGGGAAAAGGGCTGAGCTTGGGGAAGGGAACCCTGAGAGGCCTCTTGAGAAAAGTAGACTTTGTGTTTTGTGTTTTGAAAGCTGGAAGAGGCCTGGGCTTAGGGAAGGGAACCCTGAGATGCCTATTGAAGAAACTGACTTTGTGTTTTATGTTGAAATCGGGGAAAAGGGCTGAGCTTGGGGAAGGGAACCCTGAGAGGCCTCTTGAGAAAAGTAGACTTTGTGTTTTGTGTTTTGAAAGCTGGAAGAGGCCTGGGCTTAGGGAAGGGAACCCTGAGATGCCTATTGAAGAAACTGACTTTGTGTTTTATGTTGAAATCGGGGAAAAGGGCTGAGCTTGGGGAAGGGAACCCTGAGAGGCCTCTTGAGAAAAGTAGACTTTGTGTTTTGTGTTTTGAAAGCTGGAAGAGGCCTGGGCTTTAGGGAAGGGAACCCTGAGATGCCTATTGAAGAAACTGACTTTGTGTTTTATGTTGAAATCGGGGAAAAGGGCTGAGCTTGGGGAAGGGAACCCTGAGAGGCCTCTTGAGAAAAGTAGACTTTGTGTTTTGCATTGAAAGTTGAAAGTGAACAAGTTAAAGCTTGGGGAAGGGAACCCTAAGGACCTCAAGGACTTTGAAGGTGTTTGAAATCATTATAGGGCCCTCTGGAGACGATCATACAAGGCCCTGTGGAGACGGTCATAAGAACAGCCCTGGTGAGTGAACTCACCTTTGTGACATTGACCAAAAAATCACCTGGTGAGAAGACCACCTGAAACAAACTTTGGGTTGCCACTTTTGTTCACTCACTCTTTTTCCTTTTCAAAAGACTCCCTATCACATTTTTGTACAACATGAGGACAAACATAGGTTTAGATATCGACAGCCTTTTCTTTTGGACTATTAGATGACGATGGCCATTAGAAACATCGGTGATGGGAACAACCCTTTTAGAATTAGGGCCAGTCAGGCATTCCACCACCCCAGGAACCTTAGTAAATAAAGGTTTTAAAATGAATGCTTTTGAGTCCGTTTATGACTTCAGCCTTGAAAAACCAATTTGAACATGCCTTGCTCGGCATGTGATTCTTACAAAACCTCCTAAGGTTGGGGCTACTGCGCCAAGCCGACTACTGTTCCTTGTTCAGGCATGTTCAATTTCAAGTTAAATAAAATTGCTGTGTTCATTTCTTTTTTTTAAACTCTTTATTTAAGTCAACAAGTAATTACAATGCAGAAAAAACAAACATTAGTTAAACAATCAGAGCATAACAAAGTACACAATGTAGTAACTATATTAAATCAAAAACAGTGAAAAAGAACAAAAAAATATTGTTTCTAATCACTAATTCACTACTAATAACTTAACCTAAACACCACTTTTTCACTTTACCAATAAAAACACAACATCAAAGACACCACAAACATCAACCCTCCCCTCCCACCACCCAATAAAAGAATCAAAAGATAAAGGAAAACATATTCTGACTGAGCATCAGGTATAAAACTCATTGAATTTACTCCATTGTTCATTGTAGACCTCTTCTTTGTGTAATCTACCCAATTTCAATTTCTCAAAACGTGAAAGAGCATGCACCTGAACTAACCAATCTTCCACACATGGCTTTTCCTAGTCTTCAAGACACGTAATATTAGTCTGACAGCAACCAAGAGGACTTTATTAATCCAACACATCATCAGATATTTAAGATGTTCTTTAGTACTATGCAGTGTTCATTTCTTTGCAATGATATATGTTTGTGTGTAAATTAAACTACTGCAAATGCATTTCTGAGCAGATTTGTACATTGTTAACGTTGTTCTTAAATCTCCATGAAAGATTGTCAATATTTAATCATCAATTCTATTCTAGTTGCAATTATGCATTATACAACTGCTGTCTTGGTGGTTGGGTCTCTTTCTTTAAGGGGTTTCCCTGCAGGGGCCAGTTTTGCTCCTTAATCGTACTTCCTTATACACATGCTTCTCCCTACTCATTATTTATTTCCCACCAATTTGTGATCTTCATGTTACGTTTTAATGTCCTAGCTAGGAGCATCATTTGTTATGTCTTGTGAACACAGGCTTGGGAATACGGCTGAGCTGATGTGTCCCAATCAATCCGTGTACAGTGTCTGTCTCTTAGCTCCAGGGTCTGTTATTTCTTTGTTGCCTCTGCACGATCTCACTGCTGAAGAGTCAGAGCTTGAGAATGTGTTCGCCTACCTGTCCTAACCAATCACTGCTCGGCATTCAGCCCTTCTGTTGGAGGATATGTCTTTGTGTATGTGTGCTGTTTGTGAAGGCCTGGCTGATATTTTCTGCTAATTCATGATGCTTCTTAGGCTTTAGGGATAGCTAAGCTTATCTTGAGGCCTACCTATGTGTTGTTTATTCAATTAGTGTAAAAGCCTACTTTTATTTACTCTCATTATTAGTGCCACTAATGGCTTCCTGATTAGTGTTAAATGTTTCTATACTGGTTAGAAATAGGTGTGTTTGCTCATGTATATGGTCTGTACCTTACAGCTTACCTCTTGTCAGGGACATTACTTACTACTGCACTGTTGCTGGTGCGCTTTGGACCTACAAAGGGAGTTCTACATGAATGGGGTTGCTTTCTTTATGGTCCTACTTTGCTTCAAATGAACTTTCGGAGCTTGTACCTCCCTGCCCGTTGGGGGCATTGGATGTACTCCCCAACATTGTGACCAAGGCTAATACTGCATAATATCACCTAACCAGTTTTAACAAGGCTGGAAACTCTTTCTACCCAACATGCAGCCAGCGTGGACATGTATGGACACAGACAACATGATTATGGTTTGTACACTGGCAGAATATTGCCACATTTTGATGACCAAGGCATCCTGAAAATGTATTGGAAAAATCTCCTGTGCGCTAGTGGTGACTTGCACCTATTGGATTTTTTCATGTCTTAATCTACAAAACAAATTGGAAATTGTGTGGCTTTTTACCCAATCTGTTTACAGAAAGCATGCTGTGAAATGCTCCATTTTAATACATTATTTTAAAAATGTACTTGGGGTGGGGGCGGGGGGCAAAGCCCCACAAACCTCCTTTTTTGGTTTGGACATCCTCACAGTGCTTGGATATTCCTGCCTATTCATGAAGTGTTTAAGCCCCACCAGTTAATGAATTGCCAGCTACTACTAGTAATCACTTAAAAAAACATGCATTGCGGACAAGGCGTGGTTATGACCCTACAGTGAGGATATACCTCTTGCAAAACGTCTCTATGGCCTGGGAATCTAGAGGCATAAAGCAGACCAGACCAAGAGTCAAAGTTACCATAATAGAAAAATAACCCAGTATAGTGTATACTAACTTAGATTCATGCTAATTGAGAGTGCAAATGAAATTGACTTTCTTCTTATTCCAAATAACCTGGAATGAGTTTGTGATCCCTTCAAGTTAATTTGGAGCCTTCATTCCTCTCTTCTTTCTATGGGGCATCTCTGTGAGTGCTACTGTTTCTGTTTCCCTTGTCAAAGAGCTTGTAGCACAGTCATTTGATGGAGACCTTACCTGTTCCTCTCATGGGTAGCCCAGTCACTTGACTGAGACGTTCCCTGCTCCTCTCATGGGTAGCCCAGTCACTTGACTGAGACGTTCCCTGCTCCTCTCATGGGTAGCCAAGTCATTTAACTGAAACATTCCCTCTTCCTCTCATGGCTTACCCAGTCACTTGATTTAATTATTCCCGTTTTCTCTCATAGGTAGCCCAGTCACTTGATTGAGACGTTCCCTGTTTCTGTCATGGGTAGCACAGTCACTTGATTGAGATGTTCCCTGCTCCTCTCATGGGTAGCCCAGTCACATGATTGAGACATTCTCTGTTCCTCTCATGGGTAGCCCAGTCGCTTGATTGAGATGTTCCCAGCTCCTCTCATGGGTAGCTCAGTCGCTTGATTGAGACGTTCCCTGCTCCTCTCATGGGTAGCCCAGTCACTTGATTGAGACGTTCCCTGCTCCTCTCATGGGTAGCCCAGTCACTTGATTGAGACGTTCCCTGCTCCTCTCATGGGTAGCCCAGTCACTTGATTGAGACGTTCCCTGCTCCTCTCATGGGTAGCCCAGTCACTTGATTGAGACATTCCCTGCTCCTCTCATGGGTAGCCCAGTCACTTGATTGAGACGTTCCCTGCTCCTCTCATGGGCAGCCCAGTCACTTGATTGAGACGTTCCCTGTTTCTCTCATGGGTAGCCCAGTCACTTGATTGAGATGTTGCCTGTTTCTCTCATGGGTAGCCCAGTCACTTGATTGAGACGTTCCCCGTTCCTCTCATGGGTATCCCAGTCATTTCATTGAGACGTTCCCTGTTCCTCTCATGGGTCTGCTCCTTATTTGCCACTGCCAAGTAGTGTAGAATGTTCCTCCACTGAACCCCATCTTTATGCTGTGGTTTTCTTTGCAACCAACATGTTATTTGTCGCATACTTTTCCTCTTCTGAATCATGGCTTGAGCAAGATCCTGGGACAAGTGAATGTTATGGCCCCTGAATGTGGCCTTTTTTCATAAGTTCTTTCTTGTAAAATAAAATGGATCTTTGTGAGTACACCAGGGGTGCAGCTCATCGTTCTTTGAAATGTTGAAAATGCTCTGTGCAATCTATCTAGTCACATTTCTTCAGGAGCATCAGTTCCCAAAATCCCACAAAACCTGTCTTGGATATATGACTGATGTTCCCCCACCGTATGACATCTGTTGGTATTCTTTGGATTTGAATATTATTTATAGGAGAACGATTTTCCAAGTCCTCTAATTTATCTGGCAAGGCTTTCTGTTGGGTTGCTAAGGGCATCACTCATCCTTGTTACAATGCTTTTTCGTGGTAGGTAGTTTCTGCTTTCTCCATTTGTTTTTCAAGAAGCATTTTGTTTAGTGCTGAGATGGATTTGCATATGTCGATTTTGCTCTGGATTGTATGCTGCTTTTTTGCTTGTAGCATTTTTGCAACATTTTTGGTAGCTCCGGGTTTCCCATCTTCAAGAAGAATGGGGCACTGATGCCAGAATGTCCATGTGGTAGTTGTTTTTTTTTCGCCATGTCTCTCGTAGGGTGCAGGATGTGTTTGATGGAAGTTGACTTCACCTCCTAGCATTTATGGGGTCCTAAACCCAAAGGCCATGCAAACGTGTTACGTCCCACAATCGGAGCCCCTCAGCTCGTTAGTCCTCCTTTACATTGAGAAGGGGACGGGGAAAAAGATATAGTAGGTCTTCACTTAAACCACTTTATACAGAGTCCACTTTGTCAAACCTGAGCATAAATTGACTGCAATGGCCCAGACATGAGAATGCATTAGTATGTTTGTTTGTTTATAATACGCGCCAAACCCAGAGGTAGCAGGGCGCAGCAGTAAGAATATGCAAAGTTTACAATGTTACAGAAATATACAGTTTACTTAATTACAAATTATACAGGTAATAGAGGTAAGATAATGTACATGGGTGCAAAATAATTTACAAATAGTGTTAAATGTCATTTACATTTGTTAGCAAAATTCTGAGAATCAGGTTATATACAATACGGTTAGGGCTAAGGTACAAAGTATCTAGTGGGAGGGTGACTATAGATTATTGGAGTTGATGTGTTTGATGAAGTTCCTTCTAAAGTGTAGGTAGGGTTGGTCTACTCTCAGGTTGTGTGGTATAGAGTTCCAGAGTTTAGCGGCTTTCACAGGAAAGCTGTTGCCACCAATCTTGGAGAGTTCGAATGTTGGTAGTACCAGGCAATTGGAATTAGCAGTTCTTGTCTGTCTGATGGATATCTTTCTATTTATTTTATTCATCAGGTAGCTAGGGGCAGCATTATTAAGAGCTTTGTGGGTCAGAGAAATCATTTTTAGCTGAATTTTGTTGTCAGTGGAGAGCCATTTATGTTGGCGTCTAATGGCGGAGATATGTTCTCTTTTGTTTATACCGAGCACAGCTCTTAGGGCATTGTTTTGTAGAATTTGTAACCTTTGGGTAATAACTTTGTTTGCACCGCTGTAAAGGGCATTGCAGTAATCTAGTCTGGAGAGTATTAGGGCTCTCGCCAGGATCATGCAGCTATCATTAGATAAGAAGGGCTTACCCGCTCTTATTAATTTTCAGGAATAAGCAGTGGTTGATGCTAGGGAGTTGAGCTGTCTAGTGAATGACATAGTGGAATCAAGGTTAAAAACCAAGAGTTTTTTCTTCCCTAGATACCTTGATGATGTTTCCATCTATACTGAACGAAGAGTATTCCAGGCCTAGTTTATTGATATTAGCATGCGTGCCCAGGATGATCAGATCTGTTTTATCATCATTCAGGCATAGACCATGAGATGCCATCCATGCCTGAATCTTAAGATGCACCCTATTCACCAACTCCCGGTCCTTGCTATCAGTATCATCTGCATAGTTAGTGTAGGTGATACCCAGATGGTCCAAATCATCGAACAAAGGTTTGGTGAAAATGTTGTATAGAGTTGGGGAGACACAAGAACCCTGGGGGACTCTGCATGTGATGGGTGTGGGGTCTGCTGCTGCCGAAGGGGAAAATACTCTCATCGTTCTCTCACTCAGGAAGGATTCTATCCATCTGATAGCCTCAGTGGAGAAATGAGCTGCTGAATCCAAATGTCTGCAGAGGACCTTGTGGTCCACGAGATCGAATGCAGCTGAGAGATCAAGTAGGAAGAGGAATTCTGTCTTTCCTCTATCTCTCAGCTCATCTATTTGGGTCTTTAAATCAATAAGGGCTGTTTCAGTCCCATGTAGTGGACGGAAACCAGATTGTCTAGCTCCGAGTAGCTTATACAGTTCAATGTATTTTTGAATTTGGGTATATGCCACTTTGTCCAGTATCTTCAGTACAAATGGTACCGTAGTAATGGGGCGGTAATTAGTAGGGATGAGAGGATCTAGTGTCTGCTTCTTGAGGAGTGGGAGCACCCAAGATTGTTTTAAGTTTGCAGGAAGGTTACCTGAGGAGAATGAAGCATTAATACGTTTAGAAATAAAAGGTGATAAGTCTCTGGCGGCGTCTTTTATGATCTGTGCTGGGCAGATATCGCCTTTACAGTTAGAAGGTTTGAGCGAGAGAATGATTTTCTCTACCTCTAGGGTGGTAGTTTTGGTGAAGGAGAATTTGTTTGTCTGGGTATTGTTTATAGCATTAGGCGGTGATTTAGGCAGGTTTGGAAGGTTTAAAGAGTCTTTTTTTTAGCTGGATTTTGTTTTGGAGAGTATTTATTTTATTAGCCAGTGCGTGTTGGATATCTGCGCACCAAGTCTGATCCTTGGTGCATGTATCTGGTGTGGCAATAGGTGACTCAAGTTCTTTCAATATGGAGAAGAGCTCCTTCATGCGCGAGTTAGAGTTAGCAATGCGTTCATCGTAGGAGTTCCGCTTTGCCAGGCAAACTTCATTTTTATAGTGCCGAGAGATGGAAGTTAAGTTGGCTTTGTTCTCGTTAGTTGGGCATAGTTTCCAGGCAGATTTACATTTTCTCTTTGTTAGGCATAGGGCCTTGAGTTCGGACGTGAACCATTTATTTAAATGGGCTTTGGGTTTGCTTGTTCAAAGTTTAAGTGGGGCCATTTTGTCCATAGTATCAAGCATGATTTTATTATATTCATGGACTAATGTACTGGGGTCTAGATTGTCATGCAGTGCGTTTAATGTTGGGAGGATGGCAGGAATGACTTTGTCCGCTGTCATGTTCTTCTTGTTTCTGTTAAGGCATGGTGGTGCCGTTAGCCCAGGCTGTGGGAGATAGTCTGGTATTTAGTAGATTAAAGGACACCAGTGAGTGGTCGGTCCAGGGTAGTGGCGAGATGGTAGAATTGACAGCTGTGCTGTTGAACTCCGCAACCCAATCTAATATTCTCCTCTTCAGATGGGTAGGATTGTTGACTTTTTGGGATAGTCCTAATGAGTTGATGGTGTTAGCTATGGTCAATGGTCGTTAAATCCTAGGTTAAAGTCACCTAGTACTAGCAATTGTGAGGTAGTTTTGGCATTATTGGTTAATAAATTGTGCAGATCCTCCTCAAAGGTCCCAAGAGGGTCGGGTGGTCTGTAAATTAGATGAATGGTGAGTGATTGGGTGTTATTTATAGGGAGTTTAGATGTAAGGATTTCACAAGATTGCAAGGTTTGGGTGGGGGTTAGTATTAGCAATAAATTCATTTTAGATATGATGGCAATCCCACCGCCACGCGTGCCCTCTCGGTCTGGCCTAGATATAGTATTGAGTTACGGCCCTGCAGCGTTATGTAGCCAGGTCTCAGTTATAGCAAGGAAGTCCAGATTAGCTTCAGTAATTAGGTCATCTATGTCAAGGGCATGGGCAGCTAGTGATCTTATGTTGAGGAATGGCAGCTAGTGATCTTATGTTGAGGAATGCTCCTTTGTAGGAGTATGCCTGCGTTTCCACTTTGAATTGTGCATGATTAATGTACTTCGGACAGTAGGCTTAGGCTTAAGTCTAGAGGTTTGGGAGTTATTTGTGGCTGGTAGGGAAGAGGGGTGATTGGAAACATTACTTTTCCTACTATGTTGGCATTTCATTTTCTCATTTTGTTGAGGGGAGAAATCTTTTTGGCGGCTCATACAGTTTAGTAAGTCTGGCACGTAGTTTGTTATTTCTATCAGTAGTCGAACTAGTCTGGCAAGAATAGGCTGCTGGTCTTGGCAGGTAATGGTGCTTTGAACAGATAAGGGCAGTGTTGTTTGTAACTGTATCTGACAGGTTAGGTAGGATAAATACTGTCTCTCGTGGGGGTCTCAATGTGACTGTCCTGATTACCAGTAGCAGGATATGTAGACGCAGCCATTATGCAATAAGTAATGATTAGGCTTAACATTTTGCGTAACTACAGTTATAAGTGGATGGGTGGCAACAGCGCAAGGCAGGTGCTTCCTAGGCTAGGGTGTAGTAACCTAGTCAATGTGGGGTGGAGGTAAGAGCATACAGTGCAGGTTATGGATAGGGCAATACATTGTCTGCTTGGCTGCATACATGTTAAGAACACTAGATTTATACACACAAGCATGCAATGGACATATATATGGTAACACCAAACACAGGTACGTATGTGCAATGAGCACACATGTTAATTAAAGCAAGAGTCAATAGTCAGCGGCAAGCAGGGGTCAGAGATCATAGGGCAATATTCAGTAACACGCTAGTACAATGAGACAGAGGCCAGTAGCGCACAACTTCAGTGAGTAGCTAATCAATAGTCAGTGGCAATCAAAGGTCAGGGATCATAAGGCATTGCTCATTAGCGTGCGGGTTCAGTAAATCATACAGCAGTGATCCGTCACAGTGGTTGCAAGTACACGATAATATGTCATACAATACATTAGAACAAGGTAATGACGGGTGCAGTATCTGGAAATTGGTCTGGAGGCATAGCAAGCAAATAGATCAGGTGCAGGCCGATCAAAAAAAAGAACAGTACACGGGGCATATATATTTAAAGTTATGGCTAAAACATTTGACGTGTCATCTGTACAGTATGGGTGTTGAAGACTCAAGCGGACTCATAAGTTAAATGGGTCAGGACACGTGGTTGTAATGCGCGTGGCACAGAGATGAGAGCGTGCGCGAGGGGCTACCAGCGATGGGTGCAAAGTCACGTTACTTGCATTTACAAGCAGTTTGGTTTGCCGGTAGAGGCAGGAGGCAAAGTTCGAATACAAAACTGTCTACTTCATTACAAATCTCTTGCATCCATTTAGCAACATGTATGAGACTTTTTACTTTGCCGTACATTGTGAGTAGTACTGTGATGCAACTAATTCTGCCAGGTGACTGTCACTATCCTTCAGATACAAACAGCCAATATTCAATTTATAGAACTTGGGAAGGACGTTTCCGAGAATTAATTTCATTGTGTCATAGGCCGCGGCTCAGCCCCATGTAAGGGCGCCCTGCCACAGTCCCCGAATGATAAATTGACATGGATGTGTTGAGGGTGGAAACAGCATGGGGCTCAAGAGAACCATAAGCCTACCGCGGGACCACATTAGAAGGCCACTTCAGGAGGCCACACATAGCTTTGCGTGGGGTTTCAGAGCAACTAGCAGCTAGCAATGAAGGACCTTCTCTCCTCCTCTTGAAGGCAATCAAATCTCATGTGATTTGCCGCACTGGTCCCGCTGTTGGCATAGTCTTGCCCACACAGGCTTCCAAGCCATTGAAACCTCGGCTACTGCCTCCCTTGAATGTATTTATTTATTTACTAGTTATTTGTAATGCCCCTATACATTACATGGTCTTTCAAGGTGCATCGAGAAAATAAAATAAGGGGGAACAAAGGAGCGTAAAAACAAAACAAACAATCCTACTAGTCCATAAGACATTTGGTTTGTGCAAGTGCTGAACATAAATGAGGGGTGTAAGGATGGTATGAAGAATAGACAGACACAAGTGATCGCAGTTCAAGGGTGTTTATTAAACTGTATAGGTAGGTTGGAAAAACTCCTAATCTAAACCTAAGTCTAAGATGGGAGCAAGCTACGACCATCAAATAATAATAATAAGGAAGTCCTAGTGGCGTTGTGTCAAATAAAAGGGCCTATGCTAAGAAAAAACTATTGCCAATCCTTACGCTAAATACAAATGAGTGTGGGATGGGGTTCACAAGAAAGAAAGAAGTGTTCACAAATGATAAGTCAGGATATGTTAGCCAGGAGTCTTCCTTCCCCAAGTTTTGAGCACGGGACAAGGCGGGACTCCTGAACACAGCACACTCTTGAGCTTTCCCAGTACAAGACAACAGTTCCGGTTCACGTATCAAGACCTTCGGTGGTTAAGTCTCTTTTCTACAAAAAAGTCTTTTGCACCCCCAAAGACCTGATGGGTTTCAAAAATAACAAACAAAAGAGGTTTGGTTCCAAATATACGTTGGGTGATGGTTTCACCCATGGGTCTCCCCCCCCCCATTCCGAATGTTGACCCCTCTCGGATCTCAACCTTCCTCCGTCAGGTATACTATGGCTTTTGCAAAGATATTTTCTCCTTGCCATTCTTTTTAAACAGTTCTCTGTGGACATCCCTCCGCCAGGTTCACTCTTGCCAATTCACAATTCCTTTTACTTTCTTCTGATGCAGGATTTACTTCCCTTATGTTTTCAATGGTTTGACAGTCAGAATTTTGATTGTACAGGGATTTTGCTAGACCCCTGTATGACCACTTTGACTTTCGCGGCTCCCCTAGAGCTTTCTGGTATCAGTAGTTTCTTTCAATGTGAGATCAACCAGTCTCTCGAGTGAGCACCCACGTGGCGCTGGACCCCTCTGCAGCTGGTCTCCCCTTAACAATTTACAGTTCTTTGAACTTTCCTCAATGTGCCACTTTGCGATTTTCATTGAACACAGTTTGGTTTCTTTATCAGTTCTCCTTCGACTCTCCCGCTGTGATGAACTGCCTAACTTTTCACTCTATCTGGAGTCAAGGCTGGTACCACGGTAGCAGGCGTCTTCCTCTGTCCTGCTTATCAGCATAAGCACGCTCTGTGTAGAGCATTCTGGCTAAGAGGACAATTGCAATGTCCTGGAAGAAACCATCGGGACCACAACCAAAAATCTGGCACAGAGAACTGAAACGATGGGTGCGAGCTGAAACGAAAGCTTGGGAAGAAAGTGTAGCCAGATCCACGGATGCATCGAGTATGACCCTAGATGCCTGGAGAGGGCTTACAGACCCCCTGTTTTACCCCTCTGATGATAAGCCCCCATGAATCACCACAAGCATGCAGTAGAAGGCCCCGAGGACAGGAGCAGAGTCCTCGAGAAAGTCCAGCCATACCTTCATGTGAACCCTCCTAAAGGAAGTCCCCTCACCTCCTGTAAATCCTGACCCTCCCTGAGCCCCACTTGGTACCGACCCCTCAAGAAGCAGACACCTGGAGATAGTTAAAGTTTCTATGTTTAAGTTGTTAAGTTATAAATGTTAATAACCTGAGCCGCAATCTGATTTACTGCTTGATAACAGATTTGACAATTTTTCTGTGCTTGTAACAAATAACAAATGCCAATAAACAGATTTAAAAATAAATAAGCACGCTCTGTGTACCATTGCCTTCTGCTGCAACACACTCGGGCTATTGTTCGCGGTCTTATGTTTCCGACTGCAGAGGCTTTGCTAGTCTAGGTCAGAAAGGGCAAGGTTGCTTCTCTCCTTGTCGCCCCTTTGATATTCGCCGCCTTTCTCCTCCTCTTGAACTGCCGTACATGGATAGCTCTCTGGACGTGCAGCCTGCCTTGCTGGGTGAGGGGAGTGAAGGTAGGGTAGGAAGGGATGAGGTAAACGGACAAAACAAAATGTTCCTACTAGGTCTTGATAGCATTCATAACATGCAAGTGCTGTGACATAAAAGAAGAGGTGAGGGGAAGTGTGACAGACAGGGAGGACGGAAAGTGATAAGGATGGTGTTGAAAGGAACAATAAGTGCAGGTGGAGGAGTACAACAAAGCACATGGCTGGACTGAAGAAGCAATTAAGTAAGAAGGTAAAAGTAGCTAAATGCAGCATTTGAATATGCGAGATCACAAAGCAGGTTACATTTGGGTCTAGTAGAACCATTTAATCTATGTGTCTATGTGATAATTTAGCTTTTTGTAGATCGCCCAACAAAAATACTGATTATTTATTATTATTTATTTGTATTTTTTTGTTGGGCTGATTTTGGCGGCCTGCAAAAAACGGAAACCCACATTGCCTAGCCCCCCAACCCCACCTCCACTCCCCACCCACATCCTCCCCCACCCTGGCCCGATGTGATTTGTTCATAATCTGGGAGTTTCATCCCCGAGCCCCTCTCCGTCAGCACCCCCCAACCCTCCACACTCACCGAAAAATAAACAAACACGCAACACAAACACACACTCAACACACACACTTACCCGCTCACAGTCGCATTCACTTCCGGGTCCTTTAGCGCCTGTCAGCGCCTGTGTGCTCCTGTGTGCGTCGCAGGGGCATGATAGTTCTATTTAGAAAGACGGCTCCGTGCGGTGACGGGACGGTCTTTCTAAATCGAATTTTCAGTGAAAAGATCTTTATAAAAAGACCTGTTCACCTAGAACGGTATAATCTGGATAAGCCACACCTCATGGTGTGAGGGCCTTCATCAGGTATATAGCTCCATAATAGGTACAAATGAGATAGTCCAAAAGCTCGTAAAGCCACGCCTCAGGTGTGAGGGGCTACATCAGGTGAGCAGAATTTGAATGGGTGCAGAGTCAGGCAGAACAATGCATCAATAAATAAGTAAATTGAAAACACATGGGGCTGCAGATGGAAACCAGAGAAATGTCAATCCACTGGTTGGGTGTAATGGTGGAGGTAGGTTAAAAGCCAAGCACTGCACAGGGCTGCGAAAAGTCAATCCAGTGGTGGAGGTAGGTTAAAAGCTAAGCACCGCACAGGGCTGCGAAAAGTCAATCCAGTGGTGGAGGTAGGTTAAAAGCTAAGCACCGCACAGGGCTGCGAAAAGTCAATCCAGTGGTTAGGTCTAATGGTGGAGGTAGGTTAAAAGCCAAGCACTGCGCAGGGCTGCGAAAAGTCAATCCAGTGGTTAGAGGTAGGTTAAAAGCTAAGCACCGCACAGGGCTGCGAAAAGTCAATCCAGTGGTGGAGGTAGGTTAAAAGCCAAGCACCGCACAGGGCTGCGAAAAGTCAATCCAGTGGTGGAGGTAGGTTAAAAGCCAAGCACTGCACAGGGCTGCGAAAAGTCAATCCAGTGGTGGAGGTAGGTTAAAAGCCAAGCACTGCGCAGGGCTGCGAAAAGTCAATCCAGTGGTGGAGGTAGGTTAAAAGCCAAGCACTGCGCAGGGCTGCGAAAAGTCAATCCAGTGGTGGAGGTAGGTTAAAAGCCAAGCACCGCGCAGGGCTGCGAAAAGTCAATCCAGTGGTGGAGGTAGGTTAAAAGCCAAGCACTGCGCAGGGCTGCGAAAAGTCAATCCAGTGGTGGAGGTAGGTTAAAAGCCAAGCACCGCACAGGGCTGCGAAAAGTCAATCCAGTGGTGGAGGTAGGTTAAAAGCCAAGCACTGCGCAGGGCTGCGAAAAGTCAATCCAGTGGTGGAGGTAGGTTAAAAGCCAAGCACTGCGCAGGGCTGCGAAAAGTCAATCCAGTGGTGGAGGTAGGTTAAAAGCCAAGCACTGCGCAGGGCTGCGAAAAGTCAATCCAGTGGTGGAGGTAGGTTAAAAGCCAAGCACCGCGCAGGGCTGCGAAAAGTCAATCCAGTGGTGGAGGTAGGTTAAAAGCCAAGCACTGCGCAGGGCTGCGAAAAGTCAATCCAGTGGTGGAGGTAGGATAAAAGCCAAGCACCGCGCAGGGCTGCGAAAAGTCAATCCAGTGGTGGAGGTAGGTTAAAAGCCAAGCACTGCGCAGGGCTGCGAAAAGTCAATCCAGTGGTGGAGGTAGGTTAAAAGCCAAGCACTGCGCAGGGCTGCGAAAAGTCAATCCAGTGGTGGAGGTAGGTTAAAAGCTAAGCACCGCACAGGGCTGCGAAAAGTCAATCCAGTGGTGGAGGTAGGATAAAAGCTAAGCACCGCACAGGGCTGCGAAAAGTCAATCCAGTGGTTAGAGGTAGCTGAAAGCGAAACATGGCGCAGGGCTGTGGATTGACTGACCAAAAGTTGAGGAAAGTGACGCAATAGGCAGGTGAAAACATACTGGGCAGCCTCATGAGATGGTGCAGAGGCTCCTACAGAATAGCGCAGCATGTGGGCAGAGCAAGCCGAGCAGGCAAGGGAGATAACCAGTGGGTGCAAACAATGTGGGAAGCCTCACAAAGGCTAGGCAGACCGATGCACAGGCAACTCAAAAATCCACAGCCTGCCAGGAGTCGTAAAGCAGGGCAGGCATGTGAAACTAATAGAGTCACAAGGATGGCTGAGCGGTGACCCAGAGAGGTGCATGCCAGCAGAGCATTGCTCTGTAAGGCGGAGAGCCAGCCACATCGGCTTGAGTGAGGGTGAAAAAATGACCCAAGGACAGATAAACGATGGAGTCATAAGTGGCAGCTGACCCACACCCAGTTAATGGTGTGGGTCAGGATAACTTGGAGGTTCCAGGGGGAGACGGAAGGGCGAATCAGGGGTGCAAGTGGGGGCCCCCAGACACTCTTACATGCAAGTAACAAATGATTAACTGTGGCTGTGACGCTGGAGATCCAAAATATGGAAGGCTCAAGGAGCAGCAAGAGATGCACCCAGAGCAGCAAATCAGGTGCTACCCCAGCCCATCCTGGCCCGGACAGGTCCTGCCACATCTATAGGTCCAACAGCATTGTTACAGAAAGCACCAGCACTACTACAGCCTACTCCTCTATCTGACCTGTTTTAAGAGGCCCACAATTTTCCTAGCTAGTGCTGCTTCCTGAACTGTCAGAGAGCTTTGGGAAAATGACTATGCCATTGTGCCGGTCTGGTCACATCTCAGTATATGGGTTTTACACAGCAATGCTGGCATACACTGATCCCGGCAGCATGAACATATTTGACAGGGCAATGCTGCCACATAGATATGTGTCCTTGAATGACAGCATCAACGTGGTGCAGTACTTGCATATTGTGTTGACAGGCCCCATGATCTGCTTTAGGTACAGGCAACATGAACATGCGTTTTACAGTGGCAATTCTGGTATATATTGGACACTACCAGAATCAAAACTGATTTTTATAGAGCAATGCTAGTATATGTTGTTAAGCACTGGCAGCATGCAAGTGCGACACTGGCCGGTTTATTGTGGTGACATGCCTTTGGGCCTATTTTGGGCATAGGCAGCACAGGCAATACTGGTATATATTATTGGGCACTGTTGGCCTAAACATGTGTGTTACAGGGCACTTGGAATTTGTATGGGCTGAAGCAGCATGAAAATGTTTAGCAATATGCTCTGTTTATTGTTAGTGAACTGATATCTATTGGAGTTTTTCATGCGTTTCCTGCGGCACCAATTGTGTATATAGCTTGGTAACCAATTTTTACTTTCTCAAATGTGTGCTGTAAAATTCTCTATTTCAATTCCAAGACGGTGGCCGGCAGAGAAAGACTTGTATAAGCATCTCTCCCCACCGGGCCGTGACATAAATTGACTGTAAAGAGACTAATCGTGTGTAAGACTAGGGCAACCCCAGAGAACTGGGTGCTAGAGCGAGAGAATAACGCCCCCACCCCCATGAACGGTGGGCACATTTGAAGCACATATGTTCGTTCCAGCTGACAGAGTGACATGCGGAACGGGACAGTAGGAACTGGACGGCTGCATTGAGACAGGCGAGTCCGAACTGCGTCAGACTCAATAGGTCTCTGCGGCCTCCTGAGCAGCTTAGGCTGTGAAGGAGGCTGTCATGAAGGGATGAAGGAAGAGGGACGTATCAGCAAACCTGGTGCAGAGAAGGAGGCCGTTAATGCGAGGACGGAAAAAGCGGACACCCGCGACCAGGATAAAAGAAGGGAGAGCGAGTAACGGGGCTGGCGAAGGAAATGTTAAATGTTAAAGGTATTTGTTCCGCGCACCGTCACCAACGGAATTGGTCCCCAGGCGGATCTGCAAAGGATAAAGGTGGGATGGGTTAGTAGGTTGAAGAAGGGAGTAGGATAGTGAGAGGAGTGGTGTGCTGTTGGCAGCTTCAACTCAGTATACACCGGGTGCTGAGCTTTGGTGCGGGTATCGGATCGAAGTCAGCCCACGTGTGCTGTTGTTCCGGTTTATGTGTTGTTGCAGTGTTGTGAAGTGCTTTCGGTTTGTTGTGCGAGAGATGGTTGTGTGAGTTTTTGAGTGAGATAAGTATGCAGAGTTTGGGCTTATTGGTTAGTGGGTTACCTGACCTTTACCATTGCTAGCGCTCGCAGTTCTGGGGGGTGTGGTACTTGTTGGCCCTCACATTCCCATCTAGACGCGGCGCAGGCCAGTGATTAGGGCTCCATACAGGTGTGGTCATGCCAACATTCACATTTTTATCTAGACGCGGCGCAGGCTAGTGTTTAGAGATCGGTCCAGGTGTGGGCAAGCTAACATTCTCAACTCCATCCGAACTCCACGCGTGTTATCCTTCGATCCATCCTATCCAAATGCGGCGCAGGCCAACGTCTATCTAGATGCATCTGTCGTTCGTCCGGTGCGTACGAGTGGGAGAGTCTAGGTCTAGGTTTCGTCTGGGTCTAGTTATGTGGTCAGTCTCCTGTGGCCTTCCTTTGCAGCTGTTTTCCATGATGTCTTATGCTCTGTCGAGTGGTTGGTTCTTTGGCTTGAGTGTTTGTCCAATTTGAGAGTGGCCGAGGTTGGAGTTATTTCCATCATTGTTTTAGTGTATGGGCAGTCCGTAGTGGTTATGCTTTGAAGAGCCATGATTTGAGGAGTTTCCTGAATGCTAGGTGGTTTGTTGGGTGTCCAGTCATAATTTCGAAAACATAATTTCGAAAGTCAAAAAAGTCGAATCAAAAATGTCGAAAAAAAAAATGTCGAATTGTTTTTTTTTTCGATATTTTTTTTTGGGCTCTAGTTTCTGTGAAAAAAATAGGTAAAAATAAAAAAAAAGGGGGGTGGGGGGGAACCCCCCCATTTCGAAAAAAAAACGTCATTAAAAAAAATTCGACATTTTTTTTTTCGATGGTTTTTTTTCGACTTTTTGACTTTCAAATATTTTGTATTCGAAATTATGTCTATGAACCGGTTTGTTGTATTCCGTATATTCTTAGGTAGGTCGTTCCAAGTTTTGGGTGCCTGGTGAGAGAAAGACGATCCTCCGAGTTTTTTCCTGTTGTAGGGTTTTGGTTCCAGGCGTATGTCTGTGCTTCATCTTAGTGTTCTTGTCGGTTGATGTAGGCGTAGTTTGGCGCTTAGGAATTCTGCGCCTTGTTTGTGTATTGCTCTGTGCGTGATGTACATGGCTTTGAACTTTATTCGCTGTTTCAGCGGTAGCCAGTGTAGAATTTTTAGCGCGGGTGTGATGTGTTCTCTTCTGGGTAGCTTGAGGAGAAGTCTGGCTGCTGTATTTTGTATGCGTTGCAGTTTTTTTTAGAAGTCGTTCGGGCATGCCCAGGTATAGGCTATTGGCATAGTCTACTCTGGACATGATCAGAGCGATGATGGTAAGTGTTTTTGTTGGCGAACGACAGGAACGGTAGGATCCTTTTTGCTGCTCGCAGGAGGAAGAAACATTTCTTGATTACCGAGTTTACTTGTGGCTCCAGGGTGAGGTTGTTGTCCATCAGGACCCCTAGGTTTTTTACAGTTGACGATGGTTCTGGTGTGGTACCGAGCTCTCTTGGCCAAGGGATGTAGTTGATGTCTCCTCCCTTTTTTGAAAGAATCATTATCTCTGTTTTACCTGGGTTGATTTTGAGATGGTTGAGGTTCATCCAGTTGAATATGTCTCGAAGGCAATTCTCTAGTGTGGTGTTTCCTTCTCGGGTGTCTTGTATGTTGAAGATTAATGACGACGCAGAACGGCTCCGGTCCAGGAAAGAGGCGGGAGGGGCAGATGCCCAAGGAAAAAAGGTTCCATTAAGGTAGGGGGAAGGGGCAGCACAAGAGTCCCCCCGCTCACCCCTCCCAAGACTAAAGATTGCTTAGAACTCAGCAAGAAAGACATTATTGGCACCGGAGAGGGGGAGGGGGAGGAGGATCAGAGGAGTGTAATGTTCGCTCAGGCAACATCAGGGGGAAATGCCACAAAAGACAATAATACGTCGGGGGAAACTGAGTAAGCTTGACAAGTGCCCCCATTGAAGGCAGCGGACAGGAACGGGAGAGAGGAGGAGGGAAAAGTGAACCATTGGTGGAGCCCATATGTCCAAAGCTAGAGCAGTAGGGGAGGGAGCGGGCCAGCAAACCCCCCAGATCAAAATAATTGTGGAGCCCAGATGGCGACGCATGAGAAAGAGTGAGGAAGCAAGAAAGAGCGAGGAAGCCCCCCCTAATACACCACCACAGATGCAGGAAGACAGGGAACCGGGGATCATGGCGTTCTGTAAAGAGGATATTCAAGGATGGTTTAAGGAATTTCAAGAACATTACCTGGCCTACACAAGGAGGACATTAAGCAGACGGTCCAGGAAATAAGACGGGATGTGGCGAAATTGGAGAAAAGGCCGGACACCTTGGAAAAGGTGGTCCAGCACATTGAAGAGGATACGCAGAAAACGGATGAAGCGGTCGCACACTTGTCCCGTCTTGCAAACCATGTAGAACTCCAATGTAAGCACTTGGAAAATTTGCTCAAGGAGATCGAATGTCTGAATAAAAAACCTTTCCGAATCAGTGGAGGATAAAGATTTGCGGAGCACAGACCAGCAATTATTCTCAGAAGGACTGGCAGAGGTGCCAGAGGTGGCGGTGCAGCTGGATAGATACCACGGGGTGGGTCCGGGATCGCGCCCACGATATGTATTGGTGGCGGTAACAACTTATGCACAGAAAGAATAGATCCTAAGAAAGGCAAGAACAGCAGGAAAACTACGGGTTGATGGGGAAGAAATTCGCTGTTCCAGGATCTAGCGGAGATAACACTGCAAAAAAGAAGAGTAAAGGGCCTGGTGCTGAGATTTTTAATTACAAAACAGACCAGATACAAATGGACATTTCCTTTCAGATTACTGTTCAGATGGGAAGGACGTCAGCACAGGATCACGACGTGCAAATGAGGCGAACAGATTCTTAATCTGCAGGAAGAAGCAGACGAGGATCGAGATGGACTACGTGGTAGCAAGAAAGGGACCAGACGGCAGGGAGGATAGAAAACAGTACAGAAGAAAGGTGGAGGGCAACACAAGACATGAGAAATCTATGGTCTGAGGGCATACACAGGGACGAGGAAGCGGAGTGTGGGCAGACGAAAAAGGGGAGGTAAACTAGATGCGGGGAGAGGCTAGAGATACACACACGATTAGAATCAGATAGCGGCTTGCGGGTAGGACGGGGGGAGGTACTGGAATCTCAAGTGGGGTTTAGGAATCCCCATAAATATTACTCTGGGTATGATTGAGGGACAGGCGCGGCGGACATGTCGTCCGAGCGGACATAGGAACCTGGTCCCTCCTCGGGGGGGAAAGGACAAGGAGGAGGGGGGAGGATGGGCAGTTGAGAGTTTGTATTAACAGTTTGGGTAAGGGGATAAGAGGAAGGGGGGGGGGTTCTACAGTGCAGATGCAGGAGTCAGAAGGTGGTCCAGTAAGATCTATCAATCCGAAAGAATGAAAACCCTGAAAGTACTTGCATATAATGTAAGGGGCCTGAATACCCCAGTCAAGAGGAAAAAGTTGGACCAACATGTGCGGGGGTTGAAGGTGGATATATTGATGTATCAAGAGACGCTCATAAGTAGGGCATACAAGGGTCTACTAAGAATTAGAGGGTATACACAGATAAATCAAGCCAATACAGGGGAGAATAAGGCGGGTGTGCTGGTAGCGATAAACTATAAGCTAGGGGCTCGGATGAATGAATCACTGGCGGATAAGGAGGGGCGGTACATCTTTTTAAATCTTATACTAGAAAGCCAGAAATTAACGATGGCCTCGATATACGCACCCAATACGGGACAGGATGGCTTCTTGGTGGGCAGGGGGGTGGTCCTCACATGACTAGAAGGATTTGCTACAAGGTAAATTATATTAGCGGGAGATCTCAACATGGCCTGGGACCCCAAGACAGATAGGAGTACACAGGCACTATCGGGACACAAGCCCCCTCCAAAGCACTCAAAAAGAAAATGTGACGCTGGCATTACACAATGTATGGCGGGGAGTGAGAGGACAACAGTCGAAGTACACGTACTACTCGCATGTACATACCTCCCAGTCAAGGATTGATTACATCTGGGTATCAACGGGCTTAGTGGGCAAGACACAGGAGGTAGAAGTGGGATCTATCTCCCTATCGGATCATGCCCCGGTGTGGGCAACTTTCACACTGGGCCACATAGGAGGGGGGACTATAGAAATAGAGATTCCCTAGGGAACTGCTACAGGATCCAGTAATTGCTGATACAATAAGGGGATAAGATACAACAATACTTCAATGGTAATGACACCAGAGACACACCCCCAGAAACAGTTTGGGATGCATTTAAGGCAGTGACGAGGGAGGAACTTAATAGCCATAAAAGCAGAGAGGGACAAACAAAGACACAAGTGGGAGGAGGAATTGGAGGGGAAACTGAAGGCGATACAAGGGGAAATAATACAGAACCTGACAAAGAAAATCAAACTGACGCTCAGACATGTGCTGGGGCAATTAGGGATGCTGCGGAGTAAACAGGCAGGAACATACTTATGTTCTGTTATGGTAAAGGTATTTGTACCGCGCACCATCACCATTGGAATTGGTCCCCAGGCGCTCTGGCGGTTCTGTAAACGAGAAGGTGGATGGGTTAGTAAGGTGAAGAGGGAGTAGGATAGTGAGAGCAGTGGTGAACTATTGGCAGCTTCAACTCGGTAGACACCGGGTGCTGAGCTTTGGTGCGAGTATTGGATCGGTGTCAGTCCGCGTGTGCTGTTGGTGCGGCTTGTGTTGCGGTGTGGTGAAGTGCTTGCAGGTTGTTGTGCGAGAGATGGTTGTGTGAGTTTTTTGAGTGAGATAGGTTATGCAGAGAGTTTGAGCTTATATTGGTTAGAGGGTTATATGACATTTAACATGCTAACATTCACAGTTCTGTCTAAGTGTAGTACTTGCTGACCTACATAATTACGCCTAGGTGCGGCACTCCCCAACTCTCAAAATGTTATCTAGATACGGCACAGGCTAATGATCTCAATTCTAAGTGTGGCACGTGCTAATATTGACAATTCCATCTAAGTGTGTCATTGGCTAGCCTTCGTACTTCCATCTAATTGTAGCGCCTGCTACATATAAAACATTGATACTAATATGGGCCAATAAGGCAGACAAGCTTCTAGCTAGGCAACTGAAAAAAACAGGGACCAGGAGAACAATTATGAAATTGCAAGACGGGCAAGGGCGGGAGAATTCGAGAGATGAGGACATGGATGAGATTTTGAGGGAATACTATCAGACATTACGTACGTCTGATGACACATCAATGGATAGGTGAGAGAAGTGTTTTGATAGGTTAAGCCTTCCCTGAATCACTGAGGAAGATAGAGCAAATCTGGAGAGGGACATATGGGAGGAGGAGGTAAAAGGGGTCTGGGCCCAGATGGATATCCGCACCGCTTTCAGAAAAAATATCAGGATAATACCCAGATTGACAAAGCTATTTAACACCTTTTAAAGCGAGAGGGGCAAAAACCCAGACGATGAACAAGGCTAAAATGTGTAGTGTTT
Source organism: Ambystoma mexicanum (assembly GCF_040938575.1). Taxonomy (NCBI): domain Eukaryota; kingdom Metazoa; phylum Chordata; class Amphibia; order Caudata; family Ambystomatidae; genus Ambystoma; species Ambystoma mexicanum. The sequence goes on from NC_090939.1 coordinate 68,635,911, forward strand.
GCGAAGCAGGGCAAGGACCCGCTACTGCCAGGATCATACAGCCCGGTAGCGTTGATCAATTTAGATACCAAGATATACACTAAGATACTGGCCGACAGAAAGACGCGGCTGTTGCTGGCACTGATCAACCAGGATCAGTCGGGATTTATACTGACAAGGCAGACATTTGACAACACGCATATGGGGTTTGGGAAGAGCTTTATTCAAATGGTGAGGGCGAATTGCCAGTCCCCGACAATTCAGGTCGCAGTAAACGGGACGGTTTCTAAACCAGTAATATTGGGAAGGGTTACAAAGCAAGGATGCCCGCTCTCGCCCTTGTTGTATGCGATATACCTGGAGCCGTTGATGGCACGAATCCGAGCAGTGGATCGAGTGAAGGGCATAGCAGTGGCGGAAAGGGAACATAAAACAATGGCATTAGCAGATGTCATGCTGATGGCACCAACAACACTGGATTATTCACTACCCGCGCTTATGAAAGCATTGGAAGAGTTTGGGATGATATCGGGGTTAAAAATAAACAGACAAAAGTCGGAAATACTGAACCTAACTATGGATCTTGGCACCCGGGATATGCTGGCCCACGAAATGCAGTTAGCAAAGGCAGGAAGAGGGATAAAATACTTGGGGATCACACTCACAACCTCGCTCGCCCAAATGTACGGGGCAAACTATCCACAAATATTGGGGTAAATCAAACGGGAGATTACAAAATGGAATCCCTTAGCAATGACATGGTGGGGGCGAATGGTGGCAGTCAGTATGATGATTCTCCCGAAACTATTATACCACTTTCAGGAGATGCCCATTAGAGTCCCAAAGACCTTGTTTATATCCTTGAACAAGATAGTAACGGCATATATATGGAAAGGCAAGACAACCCAGTGTGTCGATGTCTACCCTGACGGCACCAAGAAACAGTGGAGGCTTGCCGTTTCTACATTTTCATAGATACTATGAGACAGCCCAGATAAGGGTAGTGAAGGAATGGCTATCAGATATGCCACAGAGCATATGAGCAAGGCAGGATAGTGCAGTTGTGGGCTCCCCGCTCACAGGGCTACTGTGGCTGAAGCGGCACCATAGACTTCCAAACGTCAAAATAAGTGAAGTAGTAGGGGGTGGGGATTGAGAAATGGGATATGGCGGTCAAGAGAGGAGGATTAACGATGAACCCCTCCCCGTTCTACCCAATGTTCGGGAACCCAGAGTTTCAACCCGGGATGGAACCACGAGCATTTAGCAAATGGGAGGAGGCAGGATGTAGGACAATTGGGGATATGTATCGAGGGAATACCATTAGATCATTCGAGGAATGTAAGCAGGTCCTGGGGGTCAGGGGAACGGTAAAGGTACAAATACAACCAACTGAAGCACTGGTTCATGACTCCAACCATTAGGAAGATGGCCAGTAGACACCTTTTGAGTCCTATATAACAACTGATACAGGGTCGAGGAAACTAGTGTCGAATATATTTAGATATTTGAATAATCACGAGGAAGCCATTCAGTGGAACAACATGAAGCAGTGGGATAGGACCCTAGGGGAAGGTATAACAAGAAGACAGTGGGAATACACATGGGGTAGCATCCCGAAGTAAACAAGATCTATACAGTTGAGGGAAATGTGGCAAAATACTACTTCTTCAATGGCACCTCACGCCCGAAAGACTCCACGCAATGTTTCCTTCCTCCCTGGAGAGGTGCTGGAGGGGATGTGCCACGAGGGGAGACTGGAGACACATTTGGTGAGAATGCCTGATACTCCAACAATTTTGGGACGAGGTGCAGAAGCAAATGGGGCCGATGATACAAGGTTTGATCCAGCCGAAGGATAAAGTATGGATGTGCGAAATGTGGGAGCCACCAGGACGAGGGGAGCCCACACGGTTGCAAAAAAGAGGCTTTATGACCCTGCTGATAGCGGCGTGGCTGGCAGTAGCTCAACATTGGAAACCGAAGTCGGTGCCCACGATATACGAATGGCTCCAGAAAGTGTGGAACTTTGTTTCTCTAGAATGGGTAACATACAAATTGCAGGGGCAGCGAGAGGCCTTTAGGAAAGATTGGGGACAGGTACTATCGTATTTGTAGAGCGACTATATGGCACAATGGTGCCCGCACAAAATAAAGATGTTGGACTTGCTTTGAACATATGGTCGTGAAAATAGCGATTGGATGTCTGCACCAGATGGGGGGTAGAGGGGACAAGTGGGGGGGGAGGGGTATTGGGAATGTTTTCATGCCATGTTATGTAAGAAGACGAATAAAGAAAGGTTTACAAAAAAAAATGTGTCGAAAGGTTTACAAAAAAAAATGTGTCTCCATCTCAATTCCTTATTTAAAAAAATGTCCCTCGACCCGAATAGTTTGGGGACACACACTCACTTGGTCCTATTTGGGGGAAATATCTGCGGCCCACTGCATTGCCTGTAAGTCAGGAAGGTAACATATTGCTCTATATAAAACATGTGAACACATGGATAAAAACCCCGATTAGATTGTTTTGTTGATTTGCATTGCTCTGTGTTATTTCCTCCAGCATTGCTAAATTGCACAAGGCAATACTCTGTGGGAAAGGGAGTCTGTTGGCATCCCACTTTTCATGTGTTTTTCCAGCTATGCAAGGAATGACTAACATTAAAGAAAAGAAAACCACTTTATTTTCATATTTGAATTATTCCGCCTGTCATGAATGATAATGATGTGTTATTTATACAGAGCTTTTGCCAACGCGCTGTACATGGAGCATATTTACAAACCATTATCACCCAACCGAAGTTTGTACCCATTTATCGATCTCGGAAGAATGAAGGTCTGAGTTGGCCTAAGTTACCAGGTTTCAAACAGACAACCTTCAGATCGCAGCAGTGAGCGCTCAACCCACTGAGCTATTTTACCAGCGTGTGTCTTCAGGGATTGTACGCTCAATGTCGGAAAACAAATGGGCGTGTCGGAAATGGGATAATTAATGCCAGATGATCAGGTGCTATCCTTGCTGAGTTTAAGGAGGGAGGGATTGTGTTGGTTTGGAGTTTGGTTATTTTACACTTTTCGCACGGAGGTACCAGAAGGTTTTACTTCTGTAATGCGGTTTCTCAAAACCTGCTCGGTTTAAAAAAAAAAAAAAAAACAAACAATCCAATTGGCAAAGAATGGCCAGGACACCGAATGCGGGGAAAACAAAGGTTTATTACAGGACAAAAGTGTCAGATTGTCCTGTAGAACCGAACCGAATTTGCTGTCCTAATTCCAGAGGGCTACAGCTTTTATGGAGAGAAAATCTCTCATTAACATAACTAAACTTGCAACGTCATCCCCTCACCCTCATTGGCTACCACCTAAATAGAAAACGAAATTTCCCTACAGGCGGTTGCCCCATTGGCCACGCATTATCTAAACACATTCCCCACACTCGTGACTTGTTATAGCATCACCATCGAAACACACACAGTGATTGATAAAACAGTTACGTGTTAACCAAAGATATACATCAATATTCCATCTTGTCCTATGATGCGCACCACTCCGATCCGGCATGATCAAAGTGAGGACAATGGGGCCAACCCTGCTCGATCCAAACAACGGGCCTTCTCTTAATACCAGACACCAAGGCGCCCACAAATTGCCTCCTCGACCATCGCACTAAATTGGAGGCTTTGCTAAGGGGGTGGAGGGGGGACTGAAGGGGCTATATCCCCGGGTCTTTTGGTCGTAGCCCCGGATTGAAGCTCAGGTGCTACAACCAAAATGTTAGCTAACCCCGAGTCCCGCCAGTCCCGACATTGGCTGGCTTAGCCCCTCATCTTTTCCAGACCTAGCAACACCCCTGCACTAAATTATTGGCATCACCTTCTGGCTCTTTCCATCCCAAATCATGGCACCGCCCTAGCAGGCTCCCCGTCCTTGTCTCTCTGCAAATCCACGTGTCTGTGTATGACGTGCTCCACGCACTTGTCTGGAGTCTTAATTCTGTTTATTTATCTCTAAAATATAGCCTCTTTGGTGACCACTAGGGAGTAGTGCTCTAAATCTCTGTGTGGCCCCTTGGCACAACAGAACCTTGCGCCCCTGATCCCAAGAATTCTGATCTTTAAAGGGCACCTCCTTTCTCCCAAACCCACCTTCTGTTCCCAGCTACATTGGGCCTTGCATCTGGAGCTAATTAATGTTATGGCGCCAGGCTTCCATCTTATCCTTTGCCAAATACTTCACGCTGGGGACCTCAGGGGGAAGGAGGGGTTGTTCTGGAACAAAATGATTACTGCTGGGCTTCTTCGCCTGGGACCTGCTTTTTCGTCCTTATAAAATAAGATTAAATTACCATGGCTTCAGCTTCCCACATGGCGGACCTCCTGCTTGTTGGGCCTACATCCCTCTGCCATACTCAATCACCTTCTCCGACTCCATTTCACATTCTCTTCCCCTCTACCAACTTATTCGTAAACCACCTTCATTTCAGTTATCGCTTACGGAGGGCACCTATGCATCCGGCCGCACATCACCCTGTCTTAGACCTCTGCATCCGCAACATGTAAACATTGTTGCTCTTTTCGGTGTAGCTATATGTATGTTCCTAATATGTGTCAAATCTAACTACAACATATATATGCATACTCTGCCGCGCCATTCTCATAGGTTTTTCGTAGCCTGAATCTCTTTGCTTGTACGGAAGTTGAACCTGCATTCTTGTCTCTATCCCAACACCTCCTTTTGGTTTTCTTCTTACTGTTTTGGGTGAAGATCAGATTGCACTGGGTGGAACTTGAGTGGAGAGTAAATTTGGAGATTAGACACCCAGGGTTTAGACTCTGGATGGCTTTATGAATTGGGTTGACTTAGCAAAAGATAGTCCAGGGAGGGATACCCGTGCTGTACATATTTGGTATCCATAGTCGAGGCGCTAAAATAGTCGTGCTGCAGTTTTCCAGCAATCTGAGATTTTGCAAACGCTGGATTTAACAGAAAGAGAATATCCTGTTAGTTGAGGCAGGAGCATACTAGAACATTTACAGCTGTAACTCCAGCTGCAGAAATGACAAAGAAGTTTGCAATGGAAGAAACCGAAACTGACAATGGCATTGAATTGGGATTTGCAGAAGAGAACCCAGTTGATGAACAAGGCTTGTTTTATTTTACCAAGTTGACTTTCTCGGGGCATGTTTGTGCCCAGGGCGGCACACCAGAGATATTCAACGTTGGAAACACAGAGCAGCTGGGACCTCCTAGTTTCCAGGGATTCTGCTTCAGGTAGTTGGTGCACATCCAGGAATTAAAGAATTGAAGGTAGTAAACCTGAGGGGGGTTGGCTGAGTGTCAGTGTTTTCTGTCTAGTTGGAGCCCTAGGCCCTGAGAATGGCCTGCTTACTAATCTATACTTTATCTCACAGTGGGTGGGTGTTTGGTGGTCTGGTAAATACTTAATGGTAATTCTCTTACGGAAACTTGTTCGGTTGTAACAGAATTCTGACCATTTTTACCACACCTCCGAATTCCGACTTGGACCTTGAAGTTAAGGATTTACATCCAGTAAATCACTGTAGGTAATACAGCCTTTTCAAACGTTGCTGTCTCTTTGGAGATCATGTTAATCGATGGTGTAAACACAGACTTGGGTCTGAAGGGGGTCATTCCTTCAACCAGTGGAATCTCATTTGTGTCTGAGTCAAAGAAGTCTTTCAGGCGTATTTTTAAAAAATAATTGTTCAATTTCAGCATCCATTCTGCTCAAGTTCCTCATTGGAATAAAGGAAAACCCCTTTTCCAGTACAGAAAAATCTTTTCCTGTTAAGGTTTTACCAAAGATATTGAATATTGATTTAGGTCGATCTATCTACCTGTTTGACCTCTTTCTTGTTTCGAAGAGCCTGGGTATTGGTGGGGGCCCTTGTTCTGGAGGAGGAAAAGGAAGATCCTGTGGTGGATAAGGTAGGGGAGGATAACCTTGTGTGGGGGGGGGAGGGGCATAATCTTGAGGAGGAAAATTCTGCAATGCATAGTTTTGTTGGAAGAATCATCTCTCCTTCTGCCTCTTGAGTTTCCCTGCCACAAGGTCTTTAATACTGCCTACACGGTCTAGTGCTGCGATGGGAACCTAACCTCGCCTTCCTCAGAGGATGTATCGTAGAACGTAACTTTCCTTTTTTTGTTGGTTTGTCCTAGATGTGGCCTCTGATTGTCATAGCTACTCCAATATGTAGCGGCCGTATAATCGGGGCTAGGGTATGGATAAACATTTTCCTTTGTAAAATTCTGAATATCCTTCGTTATTGTTTCCAATTTTTTGGCAATAGTACTTTTTACAAATTCATTAACTTGTTTTGCAATTAATTCCAGTTTATCCTTAACATTTTGAACAGTGGTATCTGCAGAAAAAGCCAGCTCTGCAGTCTCAATTTCTTCCCCTACATTTTTACTCATTCTCTGTGCAGTGTTTATGGTCAGCAGTATCCATTCTCTACTGCATTTTGTTGCAACCCCTGAAAATGACACTCCTCGTCCAAAAAGAGATGAGGTTCATTATGGACCGGTAGGCCACCTGGTATCCTATTTTTCTTTAGATACTTAGTCAACAAATGACCATGCATTTGTGTTCTAAATTTCTTCCCCAATTTTAAAATGGAGTCACTCGTCGCATTGGAATTGGAACCCAATTCAACGTTGGAATTGAGATTTTCATACAATTGATGGCTCATTGATCCCCCTCAGCCAATTGGACTTTACTAAATGATACAGTATCGAACCCTGCCATCATAGTGTGTAAAAGATGGTCGCCCTATTTCTATCAAGGTGCATGCAGTGGCAACCTATATTATACAAAAGAACCCATTCAGCAACGTGCTCTGCATGAACAAAGACCTAAGGATGGGTGTTCCCCTAGCTTCGCAGGCACCTGGGGTAAAACGATATCAAATGCAGGACTGGTGGTGCCTCACGTGACCCAATAAAGGCAATATAATATTTAATTATTCAAAAGGGATCAGAAAAGTAATCATGGATCCGGACAGACAATGGCATCCATATGATTCCATTATTAACATGTTTCTACAAAAAGAATGTTTCAAATTCTAAAACGCACCATAAACAAAACACATTTCATAAAAATTCAGATTTTCAACACATTCGTTCCAGAAAGTCATAATTCTATTAAAGACCGAGGCGAAGGATTATACCCTAAACAATTTTGTTGTCTATAGACACTTCAAAATGGAGGGCATCCATCTCTTCAGGCACATATTATTACAGGATAGACCTCAAGGACGCTTATTTGACAGTACCCGTGGCAGAGGAGCTCCTGAGGTTTCTCTGGGGAGAGGCGACATGGGAATTGTGTTGCCTTCTTTTTGGCTTGGCATCAGCTCCATGGTGTTTCACCAAACTGATGAAACCCGTGGTGACTTACCTAAGAGAGAACGGTATTCATCTCATAGTATACTTGGACAACTTATGCCTAATGGGTCAGGGCAAGGACATTCTCAAAGCGCAGGTGAATGTCTCTCAAGATTTACTCCAGAGTCTGGGGTTTCTGATCAACTGGGATAAATCCAGTGTCCGCCCCGAACAATCCATGGAAGTCCTAGGATTCGTAATAGATTTGCCCCAGCGTTCTCTCAGTTTGCTGATGACCAAGGTTAATGAGATCAAGAAACAGATCAGCCACATGTTGTCGAAGAAAGAATTATCGGTATGGGAGATTTCTAGAATGGTGAGGCATCAGGGTATATTTCCAGGACCATTACAGTACAGAGCACTCCAGAGACTGAAGATCCAGCATCTCAGGAGGGGTGTGTCATACAAACAGAAGGTCCCGGTTTCCCGAGAAGTGAGAGTGGAGCTGTAATGGTGGCTTCAACACATGGATGCATGGAATGGGAAAGCTATATTTGTCTCATCCCCGGACCAGATTATAGAATCCGACGCCAGCAGATGGACCTGACTGTATCCGTAGATGATTCGAAAAAGTTCTAATTCACAATAGTCATCCAAGATAGTCTCTATAGGTTCTAAAAAATATAAAACACCCACACATATATCAATTAAAAACTATTTTATATACAAATGCCTGTGCACTATCCATGTCCACAAAATCTCAGTTCCCGTTCTAATATGACGAACAGTATTTACCATAAATATAGACAGGAAATCACATCCTGCAGGAAATATAACAGAGTAGGGTAAAGCAAAATCACAATGATTGTCCATAGTTCGTAAACTGCATGCACCCTCCAAACAGAAAAGGGACTAACAATTTACCTAATTCACATTTTCAATAGTTCTTAGCGGTGAGTACAATATAAATCTCTCGGTTTTTTTATTTCACATTTTCTTATTTCTGTTCCACTGCAGCGTAACTCTATCACAGTGGCTCTCCAAATCTGGAAAGACATACATTTATAAAGAACGCTGTCTTAACTTCTTTTATTTGCCATATTTGGCAAAATATATAAATATATATAGACTACCCGGCTTCACCCAGGATTTCAATTCTCATAAATCTCTGATCGGTAAGTCTCACTTGAGTTTCTTCAGCAGTTTCATTCCTTTGTTGTTCAGCAGCACTAATTATCTTAACAGCAAGTCGGGTTTCAGTTTCTTCAGCAGTTTCGTTCCTTTGTTTTTTAGCAGTACAAATTCTCTGATTAGCAAGTCTTGCTTAAGTTTCTTCAGCACTTTCATTGTTCTGTCTCAAAGCATGTTGAATTCTATCAGCTTCATGGTCTCGCGATCGTCCTCCTTCAGAAGGTTGATCATTTTTTCAGCTTTCGATGTTTTGCTTTGATTAGGGTCGGATAATGGAATCTTCAAATTGTAGCAACATTCCATTTGATGTCATGAGGGTGAAGTGCCTGTCCTTTTACAAAAGTTGCAATATAAATTAATTAGGTGTTGATCATGTTTCAGCTGCGATGCGCAATGAGCACTTTCTACAAATGGCCTGTAGATGGGGGTGGAACGCCACAAAACGTGATGCCGAAAAATAAAAAAGATTATCTTGGGAACCGGGTGACCAATCGAGCCAGTAATAGTTGCAGTAATTCGGCAATGGAATACAAAATATTTCATGCATAATTCATGACACCAGACCTCACCATTCATGAGGAGTTACGTCCCCAAGAACGCCACATACAAACCCGCAAAAACACAACTTTGTTTTTTATATATATATAAAATCTCATATATTTGGACATATTGAAATAATCCAACACCACAAGACAGGATTCAAATTAATGAATCCTACTTCATAGAGCTGTAAAGGATATCGGAGCTTGACAAATACTGAAAGCATACTGCACATATCACTTATAACAGTTACGTACTAATACTCCTCTTGAAACTGTTATCTTGTCGGATCTTTATATGATCATATACAATCCAATTTCGTCATTTAAAAAAAGTATAGGCCATCTATTTGAACACTGCGCTACCATTTCTCTTCATTTGTTACCCATAGAACGACTTTTATACCACGTTTCTTTTTTTTAGATTGTATCAAGGGTCAGCCCAATCCAACTTGTTAGTAACCGTTCTCCGCCGTACAGTTGCGGCAGAGTGACAGTAAAGCACTTACATTGTTTCAAAGCGATTTTTCAAGATCACGAACATCACTTGTCTGTTCGTTGCCATAGATTGCCACCCTGGGTAAATAATATCTCACTAGTCTCAAAAACCCTCTGGTTTTGGTACAGAACTATTTATGCAGCCAAATGCTGACTTTGGATGACTCCTTCTTGGGTTTTGATGACCATCAACCATCACACCTTCTTTTGAAGTTTTGAAGACCCAATGCAGCTTCTCTGTTATGAAGTCCCGCTTTCACTTTGGTTCAGCATAAAGTAGTATTATCTGCTGTAAAACCCTTTATTCATTGATATTTTGCATCTCTCCTACCAGGTGAGATGGAAAACGCAGAGGAAACTCTTCCTGTGATCAGACATGAGGAAGAGACCAGCCCACCCACTCCTACCAGTGGGGAGCTGTCCGACTCATCACATCATCAGGACAAACCGTTGGCTGATCGTGCTACGCAAGGTAAGTTTACATACCTCAAATGCTGAGCATCATGTGGGTCAGACCTCACTCAACAGAATGACCACACTGTCAAAGCACACTTCTATCAATTCTATTGAACCACACTGGAAAAGCTGGAGTGTAAATTTGCTGTAAGCAGTGTTGCACCCGAGGCACAGAAAATGCCCAGTAGAGAGAGTGGCGTTACAATTTCATCCAGGAAGAAACCATAAATCAGCAAAGTGCTCAAGCAGACAAAAGACCAACTCAACCAACGACCATGAGGCGGTCATCAAATAAGAAATAAGTGTTCCTCTTCAGAGATGAGGTACATATCTAGGGGACTGGTACAAGAAATAATGCCACATTGAATAAAGTACCATGCCACTCATCTGATAAATGGTGCACCGCAGGCGGCCTTCCAGAAATGTCCCTGCATATCCAGTTGATGAAAGAGGACAGACCTGCAGGGTGGACTTTAATACTGTTGTACTCTCATCGTCTACTACTTGTGGGCCTTTAATGTTTCATCAGCTGTACAAGATGGTGATGTTTTATAAGGAACCCAAAGACAGGTGGGGAAAGTGCTGGTCCCAGTGGACGTACAACTGAGGAAAAGAGAAACACCAAAACCGATGCCCGTCACCCCACAAATGCACACAACCAAAGCCACACACAGACACAGATTCTATAACACAGACACATACTTGTCAACCCTACAGATTTAGGCAGTAGGCTACTGCTTTTGAAGCAGCCCTACCGCCTACAGATTTCAGTGACAGATCCTACTGCTTTTTACAGTGGCAAGTAATTTATGTAATTTAGTCTGTCTGTACAGTTGACTGGTAGGTGATTACTTGATTGGGCTCAGACCAATCCACTGACCTGTCAGCTACATGACTCTCTCCTGCACTCTTGCCGGTACAACCCTTAGGTGAACCACCAGTGAAGGCAAGTGGCAGAGTGTAACACCATCACACAGCATCTGCCGACAATTTGGTGTTAGCATTCAGAATTATACATGTTTTACATTTCAACATCTTTCCATGTTGTGCTGTTTGTATGTTTTGTATTTTCCTGTGATGTCATTGTTATGGGAATTATTGTTTTCCAAACTTGAAAAATCCTACATCTTTTTGGTCACAGAATGTTGGCAAGTATGGAGACACACAGACACACACACACACACACGTTCAGGCCTCAAAATGTGCACTCCCCACTAGCCATGGGCTAGTGATATTTGGCTCTTGCAAGTATGAAATGGTCTGCTCTGTGCATGTGGAGAACTGGAATGGTGAGTTACTTCCTATGCTAGGCAAATAGCTTGCAACTCGAAATGTGCACCGTCTGTGTTCCACACAAATTCTGTGGAGATGTTCCAAAATGGAGCGGGTATGTCTAGATGTCAACCCTTTCTTCCTTACGGCTATTAGGTCGAGCATTGGAACAAACTGCACCCAGGCTTGCTTGTTATCCAGTGAAGACACATCATAGCCTAGCAATTTTGATTGAACTGCTCTTTTGTGTCAGAATTGTAGGAGATTAACTTTCATGGCGCAGACAAGCTAAAAAAAATGATGGGACTGCTGATCTGTGACATAACAGTAACAAACCTTTGTAGGTTTGGTGCATTTTTCAAGGCCGAGTAAGTGAAGAAGAGACACAATGGGAAAGGGATGGCACACCTACCTGCGCCACAAGGGTTTATGTCTGTAATGTTTCTCCATTTAAGAGATCATGGAAATGCCATACGTGTTTACCCATCCATGCATCTGCATCCCCTCACATGCCCTTCATGCATGTTACTTACAGTTCAAAATGGCCGACAGATACACGCATAGTCAGAAGAGCTCCGATATATTATCTCTGTGTTCTCCATCTTGAATACCACCACAAGCCACCAACACTACAACACTTCCTATTCTGACAAAAAATGTGTGTTTTTGTTGCAGACGTTTTATATTTAGTATTATTATTTTTTTACAACGGCTATGTTTTTCTTAACTTGGCAGAGATCGACACAGGAGAAGATATCGATCATCAACAAAACCAAGAGACCTCAGGTGTGGAGATCCACAAGGCAGATAAAGACCAACCCGAGACTGTCAACTGGACGACAGAAAATGCGAGTTCTGAAAAAGCCCAGTTAGAACCTGAGGAAGAAAGTGAGTGGAATTCCATTCAGACCAATGACAGGGATCCTTCCGGCTGTAGTGCCTGCCATCGAACATGATATGCCCTCTACTCTAAATACGTATTGTGCTTCTTGTAGACCGCAGAAAAGACACCCGCACAAAGCACCTGCCTGACATGGCCGGCAAACTAGTCTTGCAGCAGGAAATCGACATTGAAAACCGTTACATCCATCAAGTATATTCTTTACTGTTACTGTTCCATGCTGATCAATGTAAATCCCATTATTGCTAGAGAAAGAACCATTAAAAGTGGATTTGCAAAGGAAGTATCTTTTATTGTTTTGAAGATGCAGCCAAACCCGCGCACTGTAGTCTATGGGGAAGAAACCTATTTGCCTAGTCTTACTGGATATAAGGTGGCGAGTACAGTTTTTAAACATATTTACTTGTGCTGTGTAGTTCCTTAAATCACGCAGCACTTTGTAGAGTGTGGTGCGTGGCTCCCCCTGTCCTGTCCGTGTGAGCTCATGTGTGGCGTACGGCTGTAAATTGAACTACCTGTGGTGTTTCTTTAGTGACTGTTGGGAGCAGTTACCTTAATGGTGGGCGCTCGGGCCCTGGTGGGACTCACCAATAGATTGTTCGTAATTAAGATAAAACCTAATAAAGGCGTAACTGAAGAACCCTAACCGCGGTTCCAGTACTTTACTTCATCATATTTCGGAGCCCCACGGCAATCTGTATGTAGCGTTAACATTGTACATAAGGGCTGTTGTGCCTTCAGAAGGCACATACACTGCACATCTTAGAGTCTGGGTGGGATGTGGTATGTACTCGCCATAAGGATATTCAAATCACACTAAATCTACTAGGCCTGAGCTATGAAATTCACGTTTTCTCTCTTCGGTTTCTTGAAAAATCCTTTCCTTTGTTAAGAGCTCACTAGTTTCAGATAAATCCATAACAAAGGAATGGAGTCAATGCATTCAGCGATGTATGAAATAAAATGCATGATCGTAGTCCTGAAGGAGTGCTCGTGGAGGAAAATCCAAGGAAAGTTTCATCAGAGCTGGAAACCACACTTGCGACTTCCAGACGGGGACTACAATCACTACCTCTGCCTTCTCCCTAAGAACCTTCACTAACGCTCTGCTCAGAATTGTGAAAGGCAGGAAGGCATACTGTAGACTCCCCTGCCAGCTGTGTAAGAATGCATCTGTCCCTAACGCTTCCGGGTCCAGCCTCCAACTGAAAAACTTGTCGGTCTGTGGATTCAGTCTGCATTCAAACAGGTCGATAACCATTGGAACCCGGAGTTCTCTTAGCCTCTGGAATACTCGTCTGTCCAGACGCCGGTCACTGGCATGTGTTAGATATCTGGAGTTCCAGTCTTCCACTGCATTCAGGAAGCCCAGGAAATAATCTGCCGTTACTGAAATCCCGAACTACAGAGTCATTGGCTAACTCTGCCAGCATCCTTGATCTTGTGCTTCCTAAAAGATTGATGTAGTATACTGCTGACACATTGTCCATCAGTTGTTAGAATGCTGCAGCTCACCCAGTCTTTCGTAAAAGCTTTGATGGCGAATGATTCAGCTAACAGTTTGAGACAATAGAAATGCAGGCTTAACTCTTCTGGGGCCCATTATCCACCTGTCTCTACGGCCCTGCACCTGGCCCACCCAACCTGCTCTATTTGCGTACGATTCTATGACTAGGTCTGGCGCGTCTCCGAAAATGGCATGCCCGTTCCATGCTTCCATGTTCCTGAGCCACCACTGAAGCATCGTCCTCCCCTCCTTATCTAAGGGAATCGTCTGGTGGTACAGGAGTCCCTGATGCAAGTGCTTGGTCTTTAAGCTTTGCAGGGCCCTGTAGTATAGAGGCCCGGGAAATATGGCCTGGATGGAGGAGGCTAATAACCCTACGATCCTCGCTAGAGTACACAGCGATAGCTCTGTCTTTCTGAGACACGCATTTCTTTCTTTCTCGATGTCTCTGATCTTCTTGCTGGCATCTCTAATGTGGCCTTCCTGGTGGCCACAACGAATCGCAGGAAGTCTGATTTCTCTATATTGATCAGAAATCTGAGGGATGTTAGAAAGTCCCTCAACCACTGTGTCTATTCCAGTAGCTCCGCCCTGTTCTCCGCTAGAAACAGAATATCGTCGCAGTAGACTATCATCTTGATACCTTACTCTCTGACAGCTGCTGTTGCCGGTCTCATTAGCTTGGTAAAGGCCCAGAGGGCAGAGAAAAGCCTGAATGGCAGTGTCTTGAACTGCCAAAACTGATAGCCCATCTGAAGTTGAGCCATGCCCTATGCTCCTGTGCTACCGGTACCATAAGGTACCTGTCCTTCAATCGTCCTTCCTGAGAATGTCCCTGAGGAGGTGTATGCCCTCCATCTTGAAATGCCTATAGACCCCTGTTTAGCTCTTTGAAGTTTGACAGGTCTCACTTTGTCCCTCCTGTGAACCAGAAACCTATTGCTGATGAAGGTAGTTCTCCCGATGGCGCAGCACTCTATGACTCCGTTGTCGCAGAGTTGCTGCAGCTCGCATTCAGCAGTTGGGATTCTCTCAGGGATGTATCTATCTGTGGAGTGGTGTACGCTTGGGCGGGTCCCTCTATGAATTCAATGTGAAAACCTGTCACTGTTTGTAATATACACATATCGCTCGATAGCTTGGTCTTAATGGGGGATAAGGCTTGTAGGTGTGGCTCACCTGACTGTGCTCCCTGGGATCCGTTGTATCCTCGACCTCTACAACCTCTTGTGTTACATCCTATCGATGGAAGGAATGAGTCATGCTGACATGACTCCCAGTACTGGGACCTGGCACCTTCTGAATGAGGCATGACTACCGGTTGGGCGACCCCTGTAGCGACCCGTTCCGGTAAAAACGCTATTGGGGAAGATCTTAATAGATGATTGGGCTTTGTCGAGGGCTGAATATGTGCTCACAAATGTTCCCATCTCTTTGGCAAAAGCTTCCCCAAACAGCAGCCCTCATGCTGCTTCTCCTGCCTCATAGGACACTAGGTCCCCTGTTCATTTTGAGGAGTAGTCCTCTCCTTCTTTCAAAGGACAGTGTGCAGTTGATGGTTCCTTGGAGGCATACTGCCCTCTGTGCCCAGCTGGCTAGCACGTCTGGGTCCACTGGCTTGCCGGTGTCCCTGACTCTCTCTGCGAGGTCCATAACCTTAGCAATTGCTCCTACTAGGTCTATGAGCTTCTTCTGACAGCTCTTCCATGACCTGTCCATTCCCCAGCAAAAATCTTTGGATGCTCTAGTGGGTCCAGTTCAGTTGTTTCGGCCACCTTCCCTGCTAATTCTGGTCTTGGACACTCTGACCGCATATGGAGCCTAGTCTCCTTCTCTAGCCGCTTTCTCAGTCTCTGAGCCAAATATAGGGCCACCCTTGGGGATGGCTGCCAGTCGGTGGACCGCGGATACCTGATGCTATCCGGGTCAAACATGTCCGGCACTGCTGTCTCTTGCTGCTCTACATGTTGCTCCTTACTTGTTCACTTTATATAGTGAGTCTTTTTGTCCTCCACTATCTTGTTAGACTCTTCATCGGTTGACGAGTGGTCAGAGTCTTGGGTGTCGTTGGTATCTCCCATACTATCATCCCCTGTGGTAGGAGGCTTGGCACGGCTGACTTTCTAAGAAAAGCTTCCTTCAGCTTCCCAGAAGCGTCAGCAGCCTCTGGGGTACACTCTTTGCCCCGGACATCTTGACTCGGGTGAGTAGAAGAGTGTTTCCTCTTCCAGGTCTTGTTGCTGTCATGGCCACAGGCCCCAGAACACAAAAACCACACCATCTAGTGATGGGGGAAATGGGTCACTTGACTCACTTATGTCCGTTTGGGACCTATAAACACAGGAGCCCTGGCTGGACTCAGTCCTGGCACCTTTGGCGCCAGGCTTATATAGAGCTGTGAGCAGAAATACTTTATTTCAGTGCAGGAGTGCTTTTATTTTTACCAGAACTTTCCAGGAGCTGAAAGCCTTTATTCCAGAGAACATCCTCATGTGCTGACTCATCGGGTGTGGCTCCCTAGGCCTGGTCTTCATGTGCAGACTCATCGGGTGTGGCAGGGTGCGGCAGGCAGGCTGAACCAGGTGGGCGTGGCTTCAGAAGCTCAGCTGTATAAGCTGCTCCATCCTTAAGGCCGGCGCTTCGCATTAATGTGCACTTTTGTGCAACGTGATGCTCACCACCGCTTGGACCAGTTTACTTACCTTTGAAACCAGGCGTTCTCCTGCATACTCACCTCCAGGAAACCAGTGCTTCATCGCTTCATCTGCAGACTCATCCCCTGACATCCAGTGATCTTGATCCCGACGCCGCAGCACCGCACTCCGCATCCACGAACTTGGACCCTTTGAAGAAGAAGAAAGACAAGGTTAGAACATCCGTCCTAGGGCGGCGCCTCATTTGAACCCCGCGCGCCCCCTAGTTAACAACTTACCAGCTAATGTACCGTTGCTACTTCGTTCCTCATTCCCTCCACTGTCGCCTCGAGCTTCGCAGCTTCTGCCGGGCCGGCAACATCACCTGCAAGGGAAGAAAGCAAAACAGCAAACATCAAAGGTGGAACGGATAGCAATACAACAAACTTTACAATGCAACAAAAACAGACGAGGAAAGACAAAAGCAAACAGGAACACTTACCTGAAGTATAGTGGCTTAGTCGCAGCAGTACTGGACTACCACGTGCAAGGGACCAGTGAAGGAACTCGGTCCAGATCATACAAGCGCCCCTGCCAGAAGCAGCAGGATGGAGTGCTTGCCAAAACTAATCAACAGGTGAGCTTTCCAGGGACAGCGCATCCCACGGGTACCACGGTTTGGGAGAAGGGGTCTGGAAAGGGATCAGGTGCACAAGCTGGCATACCCACGCCCCCTATCCTCCACGCAGGAGTAGTCCCGAGCAGCATCACCTATTACCACCAGTCACCACATAAGCGCAGAGGGCGAAGTCGGACCTGAGCGACCTCACCCCCGGGAGGGCTGCAACCATGCCCCAACGCCTCCGCAGACACCAAGTGAGCGTAACAGTTACTCCCCTGTTTGTCACTGTCTACTGTGGTGACCATGGCAGGTATGTCTTTATTTCTGTCACTCTGATAACCACTATTACCCTTCCCTATAAATGTCTCTGAAGTGTCCAATCCCTCCTGCAAGGGATCTACTCCTTGGGCCACGGCCTACACCAACGAGGCTCCCCGCACCTTTTGAAACTGAGTGCCAGTTTGCTCTCTGCCTCAGTATTTGTGCCCTCTTGGCTCCCCTCATGCCATTCGTAATCTTCCATGATTGAAAGCCATCTGTATGGCTAATCCCAGTGTCTGAGGTGTAATCTTGTGTTTGTGCAAACGCCTGGACCTGCAGGCTGCGTGACACGCCCGCGACACTGTGGGAGCTCTTCTCAAACCTTTCCTGTCTTGTTATGTTATGTTTATTTATTGAGCGGCAAAGCCCATAGGCATCAGAGCGCTTACGCAGACACACAAAAAGACACAGTCAATGAACGAGACAGAGGAAGGGAGATCTGACTAGTCATAAGTAAATTGAATGGTTTTTAAACCTTTTCTGAAGGCAAGTTGGACCCTTTCCTTTCACAATTTACTAGGTAGCCGGTTCCATGCCTACGCGATCAGCACAGGAAAAGAACAACCGTTCCTTCTGACCCTCTTAAACCGTGGGATGATGAGACAGTGCGCATCACAGGACTGCAAGTTGCAGCCAAGTTTATACATTTCCAATCTTTCCTTCAGATAAGTAAGGGCATTTCGAAACATACACTTATGGCCCAAAGTAAGAATCTTAAATTGCATTCTTGCTGCAATGGAGAGCCAGTGGAGCTCTTTCCGAGCCCTAGATACTGGCTCTCTCTTTGAGATATTGCAGACCAAGCGAACAGCGTCATTCTGAATCCTCTGCAGCCTTCCCAACCACTCTTTGCTTGCCCCACCCAAGAGGGAGTTGCAATAATCGAGTCTTGGTAAAATAATCGCCCAAACTAGCTTCTCACAGTTCTTTTGGGACGCTTCCATGTATGTACCAAGCATTTTTTCCTTATCCATGACTGGGATACAGCATTCTTCAATATCAAAACTTTTGTAGGCATGATGCAACATTTCCCATGCGTGCAGAGACCATCAACTCAGTTTTAGAAGAGTTTGAAAACAGACAGTTTGTGGTTATCCAATCTTTGAAAGTCCTATATGCTTGGTTTAGCTTTTCAGTATCTGTTTCATGGTTATCACTGATCTCCACAATCAACTGGAAATCATCGGCATAGTTGGTAAACGGTAAGCCGAGTTTTTCCATTTCAACACATAAAGATTTAATATAAATGTTGAACAGTGACTGGGACAGGCAAGTGCCTTGGGGAACCCTGTGAAAGATCTGAATTGAGTCCGATGAGGCTTCTCCCCAGCAAACTCTGGATTTCCGACCACTAAGGAAGGAGTCTATCCACTTGATCACTTTCTCAGATCAGTGACCCGTAACTGATAACGTATTCAATAACCATTTGTGATCGAGCAGATGAAAGGCTGCTGATAGGTCAAGAAGGATCAGCTGCCCTGTACTGCCCGTTTCTAAAACTGACATCATCTGGGTACGTAGATCCAAGAGAGCACTTTGTTGCATAATTACCACGAAACCCAGACTGTTGCTCATGTAGGAGGAGTCCAGAGACCTCCCATATGATGCAGCTAGATTGTGGCCATTGTATCAATAATTTCAAACAGAAATGGGGTATTTGTAATGGGCATAAAATTGGTTGGTTCCTTGGGATCCAGTCCTGTTTTCTTACTAAAGGCCTTTGATTGAGATAGAATTCTTCCTTAAAATTTCTCTCTTATTTATTATTTGATCTTTTTTGTTTTTTGTTTGCATCCCTAATTACTGTCCACTTTCTTTTATAAGATCTCTTTGTCGTTGAGATATGGTTTTCAGGACTCTTTACTGACTCTGATGGGCGTCCTGCGCTCCTGGGCGTTGTCCTCAATAGCGCACTTGTGTGCTTGCCAGTGTTTGGAGGCTTGTTGCCGCCTCGGTGATCAGCAGACTTTGCTATGCTGCAAACCGCTCTTGGCATCACCCGCAAGGGGCTACTGGATGAGGGCTGGTGCTCGCGCTACTCTGAGCTCGATTCTTGCGGGCGGCATGTCCTGATGTGGGTATCCGGAGTCTGCGCATGCGCTTAACCCCCGGTTCACTCTCAGTGCTGGAAACCCCCGCCCAGCCCGGGCGAAGAGTCTGATGCGAACAGGGAGGTGTGCAGGCCCCCGGAGGAACTCTGAAACAAGTATGGTGCCTACACGCGTCTCTCTAAACTCGCGCGGCTGTGCATAAGGTATCTAAGGGAAAACTAGCTAAAACACAGTAAGCACACGAGCTCAGAGCTCATGAGCGATCTCATTCTTTCTTGTACCAATCTAAGTATCCCCATTTACATAGCAATATCTTAAGGCATGAGTTGGCCATTAGTTGGCCATTAGTCATGCCAAAAATTCTGGCGTAAGCAATTTCCCAATCTATACAAACGAAGTCCGGAAACGTCCAGACTCCCTCTCTATTATTAACAAATGCTTTGATTTTCATGTCAACCCCCATCCACCTTCAGATGGCTGTGAAAGTTTGGTAGCCAAGATAAAGCTAAATGAAAATTGCTCTCTTACTCTTTTGGTAATCTATCGCTCGCCGATAGACACTCCTTTTTTGAGGAACAACTTATGAACATACTTGATGCATTACTAAGGCCAATACTCCTGTTATTGTTCTTGGTGATTTTAACTACTGGGCCAATAATCCCCAAGACAAACAAGCAGTCTCTCTTCTTTTAGCACTGAAGGCTATTGGTTTTACTCATCAAATACCGGCCCCTACTCATAGAGATGGACATATTCTTGACTGGGTCCTGATACACCACAGATCTGCAAATGACATTGGTATTAGCCAATGTCCGTGGTCAGATCATTTTTTTGTGAACTGCCCCCTTCCCATGCAACCCAGCTTCAGTCCGAAACAATTCAAAATGGCAAGAAACCTGAAGAATGTCACGCCACAGAAGTTGTCAGCTGAACATTTAGCCAGGCCTATTCCGGTGGGCTCTTTAAAATGACCCCAATAGTCTCGCTTTACATCTTACCTCAGTTATTAATGATATTGTGGAGGATTTTGCACCAGAAATAACGTAAATTAGTAAAAGTTGAATCTTGCAAGATCTCCTGGTTTGACAACACAATCGTCACCCTTCGGCTTATAAAACAGAAAGCTGAGAGGGATTGAAGCAAGCACCCCTCTTGCTCTCAGACTATAAACAACCTGCAAAAAACCTGAAACGGGCCATTCTTGATTTAAAATCACATAGCTTTAGCCATCGGATTTCTTCTGCTAAATAGTACAGACGGGAGCTTTTTCTAATTCTTAGAGTTTGAGGGTAAATCTTCAAGTAAGAAAGACACAAGTGATCACAGTTGATGGGTGTTTATTGAACAATGAATGCTGTGTGCGGGTTGGAAAATCGCCTATTCTAAACCTAAATCTAAAATGGGAGCAAGCGCTGACCATTAAATAAAAATGAATGCAGTCCTAGTGGCAGCGTGTCAAAATAAAAAGGGCCTATACTAAGAAGCTTATTGCCAAAACCTCACAACTAATACAAAAAGGGGTGTGGGATAGTTTTTAAGAAAAGGAAGAAGTGTTCTCAAATAATATGTCAGGATGCGGTAGCTTAGGTCTCCCTTCCCCACGTTTTGGACACAGAATAAGATGGGCGCTTGGAGCACAGTACAGTCCCAGGCTTCTCTAGCACGAGACGACGGTTCTAATGGCAGCTCTCAGGACACACTCTCAGGCTTTTCTAGCACAAGATGATAGATCAGCTTTTAACCCTCTTATGGGCGCTGACCCTTCTCAATTGCTTATCACAATGTACCATAGTTCCTTTATCAAACAACTTTGGGTGACAACTTCACCCCTGAATCTCCTTTGGGTGTGCTCGCACCCCTCTTCTCGTTTTATCTTCTCGGGTGATGGCTTCACCCCTGGATCTCCCTCAGTCTGGCTCGGACCCCTCTTGCCTTTTTATCTTCTTGGGTGATGGCTTCACCCATGGATCTCCCTTGGTCGGGCTTGGACCCCTCTTTACTTTACATTGGGATCCACTTCCCTTTCTTTCACAGTGCTTGTATGACCACTTTGACCTATTTTGCCAGCCCTCCTACGGCCATTTGGTACTTGTAGTTTCTCTCATATGGGGCTCGACCAGTCTCTCGAGTTAGCACCCACGTGGTGCCGCTTTCCCTCTGTAGCTGGTCTCCTGTTCACACTTTTAACAGTTCATTCAAAGTTCATAAACTTTGGTTCAAAACTTGCCACTTTGCGATTCTCCCTCATCACAGCCTGTTTTTTTCCGGTTTTCCCCTAGACTCACCGGCTGTGTCGAACCGCTATGCTGTTGCCTTTGTGGAGTCAAGGCCGGTGCCATGGGTGCGGGAGCTTTTCTCGCCCATGCTTATTGGCAGAGGTTTGCCCCATGTACCGTTGACATCTGCTGCAGGACACTTGTGCTATTGTTTGCGGTCTTAACCTCTCTTCCATGAAGGCTCTCCGGGTCTGGGACGAAAAGGGCAAGGTCACTTCTCTCCTCGCCACCCTCTTGCTTCCTGCCACCTTTCTCCTTTGTTTGAACTGCCACATGGTAGCCATCTCGTCGTGCTGTCTGCTGTACTCACCTTTCTCATACTGTGCTCTCTTGCTCCACCTTTTATCCCTGTGGGGAAAAGGAAGGACCTTCCGGTGTGTGTGGTCTAGGTTAATTGCCTGACTTTGCCTGACTCTTATATTGGGACATGTCAGGTAAATGGTCCTGGTGTTATGTCGGGAAAAATTATTTGTGTCGGAAAAAGAAGGTGATAGAGTTTTCAGGTAATCTACAAGGTCAGAAGGGAAAGAGGTGTTACATGGAGGAAAAAAGCCTTGTATTGGGGTTTGTGGGGATCTCAAAAGGGTAGGGTTTGTGAGGATGGGAGCTGTTGGTTACATTTGACAGGGAGTTTACAAAATGATAATCCGAGGGACAGGATCATTGGGGTTCGTGAGGCATACAGGAATAGCTGGGATTGTGAAATGAACACACGGGATACTGGGGCCGCTAGTGTTTTGTCAGGGTAGACTGGGTGTTGGGAAAAGAATAATCAGAAGGACGTGAAAAAGAATGGTTGAGAGTTTTCGGGTAGAAAGCTAGAAAGCAGGGTTTCTGGGAGATGTGGTTTTCAACACTAGTAGGGTTTGTGTTCTTAGGGGATTTTCCAGATGGTGTTTGTTTGGTAGATTTTAATACAGGAGATTTTATAGGAGAAAGGAGGCCAACTGTGGCACAGCCCACAAAGGTCTCGGGGATCTCTCCATCCTCGTCATCTTCCCCCCCCTAACATACCATGTCTCACCTGGGGTATTCTCCCGAGCACAACCGGGGTTCCATTACCCAGGTGATCCTCCCTCACTGGTCCACCCCCAGGCACTGGATCCAACAGCCATGGCTATGTCCTACCCACCTGAATAAGAGATTCTCGAGGTTTTACTGGGAGAATACCCGTAGGTTTCTCACACTCAACAAAATGAACGTCCTAAGCTCACAGAAAATGTACCACTGTCCTTCTAGCATTTTTAAGGCCTCTATGGATACTCTTGCTCCATGGGTGACCAGACTTGTTAATCTTTCCTTTACTGAAGAAGACACACCTTTGGTTCTCAAGGAGGCCTGGATCACTCCTCTCCAGAAGAAGAGTAGCCTGGATCCTACCATAGCAAAACATTATCATCTCATAACAAATGTCCCTTTTTTACTTAAGATTCTGGACCATGTCGCTTATGTACAGCTTCAGGAATTTATAGAGAGCAACTATATACTCAATCCCCAACAGGCGGGTTTCAGATCGAGACATGGTACGGAGACTGCGATGCTGAACTTGAAATCCAATCTTGCCAGCATCATAGATAAAGGCCAGCCTGCGCTCCTTATGCTGCTCGACCTTTCCGCCGCCTTTGACTTAATTGACCATTCCTTGCTGGTGGCTAGGTTAGGCGAGCAGGCATATTGTTCCAGTTTAGCTTCCCTGTGTTTTTTGGTCTTTCCTCCGACCTAGGAATGCCAGAGTAGCTTTGGATAATGAGAGTTCAATTCCCCCATTGGTTACCTGTGGGGTTTCTCAGGGATCTTGCACAGCCTAATTGTGCCTAATATGTAGATGACAGCCAGGTCATGTTGGAACTATCTGGATGTTATAGGCAGAATGCGGGTGCGATCAATTCAATTTGAGTCCATTCATGAATGGATGATTACAAATTTCCTGGCTTTCAATGACGAGAAAACGGAACTTCTGATTACTGCGTCAGGTCAGAAAATCAAAAAACGTAGGCCAGATTATGACCGTTTTTTTATCGCAGGGAATAAAATTAAAGTTGGCAAGAAGGTTAAGACTGTGGGTGTCATTTTGTAACTCTGAATTTTCCATGAAGCCTCAGGTCGCCCAGGTTCGAACTTCATGTGGTTATGTCACTAAATTGTTGAACTGTATTCGGCCCTATATTTCACACGAAAAAAATCCTGATTAGCCACTGCTTTGTTGAAGTCACGCCTAGACTATTGTAACAGTCTTCTATTACATACCTCAAAAGCTAATATTCAGGCACTTCAAGTTACACAGATTGGTGCTGTTCGTGCCGTTCATGGCCTGTCTAGGAGAGACCATGTCACAGAAGCCAGGAGGGAACTTCACTGGCTTCCGATAAAACATTGTGTCACACACCAACTACTATCTCTTACCTTCAAGTGTTGTAAATGTGATGCCCTGTAGTATCATACGATCATATGACCCTCTCAAACTGGTTCAACTGAGGTTCAAGCTTACAAGCTTTGCAGGAACCATATTTGATGTTCAAGCCCCCTCCGCCTGGAACAAGCTCCCGCCGGATTTCAAACTCCCTGGTAGAGTTTAAGAAACTCACCAAGACTTCTTTGTTTAACCTGAACACAGACTAATTGCTTTGTTCTAATAATTTTTTGTAACCATCATTTTGTTTTGTTTTCTGTTTAGTTTGTGTTTTGTGTGCATTCTGAGGCCTATGGCATGTAGCAAATTACGCACATTTAAAATAAATGCATTATCCACTCTCATAAGCATTAAAGATATCTAGTTAACATATCATATGCCCAGAATGCTAGAGTAAACATATCTACGCTGACGAGCAGAAAATAAGAGAATGGACCTAGATATATGAATGGGGATACTAGTTCCGGAAGAAGGTCAGAGTAAGGACTACAGGGTTGAAGGGACTAAGTGGAACTTGTAATTCTCTAATAAAAAAATAAAAACATTTTTTTCCAAAGTGAATGATTTAAAACTGCTGAAGAGTGAATAATAAAAGAAGTTGAAGCATAATGCTAGCCTCTGGTCTTGACATAGAATTGAAGTCAATTGGCAAAAATACCCTGCTCTAAGATACATTTTTCATTGTTAGGATGGCAGAAGAATGCTCTGACATAGACTCTGCAGAAATCACATCTTCCAACCTTCTTGGGGCAATCTTAACAAATTAATGACTATCCTACCTCCTTTCAGATGGCTCTGACACCAACAAGCATGCTAGGAAAACAATTCACAGCGTTAACTCACCTTAATCAAAATATATATTTACTATGTTTTTGAAGCCAGTAAAAGACAGTAGTCACCTGACTTTGTGCAAGATTGTGATTAAAACCGAAATTGAAAAGATGTGGTTCACATAGAAATATTTTACAAAGAGGATGGACATGCCAATGTAGTTATTGCCTGTGAGCAAAGGTGGTCTCTCGACTTCGCATGGCTATGTTTTAAAGGTTCCATGTCATTTAATCGCAGGATGTTTTTTCGTGGGTTTTTTTACCGTGGATTTATTTTACCCCCTCAAACCCCCATCCCCTTTAATTTTTTAATCCACCCACACCCAATTTAAATAATTTTTTTAACCCCCCCCCCCAAAAAATGCGATGAGTTTTTTCGGCAAAAAAATCACAGTAAATAAACCTGCGATGAAAGGACGTCGTACCGTTTTAACTCCTACCCCTTATCAATACCTACACGGGTGAGCCCCCCCCTTTTTTGATATTGTTGTTCAATCATTGGCCTTCACCAGATTTGTGAGGCAGGGTCACACACCAGATCACATTATGACATTAAGGGACAATATCTAGCGTTATTGACCAGCTCCAAGTTCAGTGATGCTCTTAGCACTTACATTTGACATAGCTCTCGCCTCCTTTCTTCCACTACTGCCTTCCCAATCTTTCTCCCTTCAGCTGTTCCACCTCTCTATTCATGGTCAGTACTTCAGATGTTCACTTTAATTAACAAAGGAGATTTACGAGAACTAACCACTATCAACAGGTATAGTATTTCTAAAATAACTATGGATTCATATCCCTGGTTCTGTCTATAATTGTGTTTTGAGAGTTATCAAAGATTGATTGACACCAATGAGTAGCTCAAGTCAGTTTCCTAGTCACAATATTAAGCACTTGCATTCGTTCTTGACACATCTGAACCCGTTATGTTGAATGTGGGGATGAATTCATGAAATGTATATTCCTATGTCTATTCTGTGTTCGCATGAGACTCTTTCATCATCGGTTCTGCAGAAGTCCCATTGGGTTCACAGTTGTTGTTTAACATTTTCACAGACCCAACAGATGCTGAAAAGAAAGAATCAGAAGCCACTCAGCCTGAGGAAAATGACACAGGTGCCGGTCCATCCGATGCTCCAGCGGAAGATGGCGGAGAGAAAACCACTGAGGAAGAAGTGGCCCCTGCGGGTGAGTGACTGTGAAGAAACATGTTGTACAGTGGTATTGTTACCCTCAGACTGGGAATGATCATTTGGTGGCAATTTCCCATTGGTCTATGACCTAGTGAATGGAATTAAAGCTGTGATCCTGTGAATAATGATGAAATACATCACAGCAAACAAAGGGAACCTCCTGGGATCCTTGTTATTGACAGATGTTGATGTTGGGTTTGGTGAAGTGAACTGGAATCGTTTCCTTTTACTGGCTAGCCCCTTCAACGTCTGTGGTGACGAGTGGCAGATAAAGATAGCCAATGATGACACTAAGCATGTCACTCCCCTGTAATGACAATCTTATAACTACGCTGTACTTTTTCGCCATCCAATTAGCGTATGCAGCCAGTTAGCTTGCTCAGTGGGATGAGAACTTCCTCTGAGGCAAGAAGGCCCTTGTTCTAATAAAGTCAACCTTTCATCCATTTAAAGTTGACCAAATAAGTGCGATGACGTTAGATAATAAGAACCTTTATTTAAGCCCTGAGGATTCGTTTTGTGGTTCTTCATTAATTTTGATATAGTTATGATTATTATTATCTTTGCTTTTTTTACACATTTTTATACCAAATTCATAACAATTTTAAAAATAACAGAATAGGAATACTAATACAATTCATTGCTACATACCAATTTAAATAAAACATACTAAAAATGCACTGCTTTTATAGTTTTGTTTTATGCAATTTCATTCTCCCATTAATAGTTTTTGTCTATTAATCCACACATTCTTGAATCACATTTAGCGGGAGTGCTGTCTCATAGCCTGCAATCACTCCATCCCAAAACATTTCTGATAGTAAGCCTTCTTCTCTGTTTACAAACCTTTGGAGGTATTTCACTCTTATATCACAGGTGCCCCTACAGTCCATTAAAAGATGTCTAATGGTCTGTCTCCTGGGATATTTGCATGTCAGACAGAGTGTTTGTGCTTCTACACCACGCCCCCATTTGGTTAGCACTTCTCCTGTGTGGATTAGACTTAATCGAAATCTAAGGAAGGTCTGTCTTGCCCTCCAATCGGGAAATTGTCTAAAATATTTTGGCAAGAAGCCACGTTTTTTGTCAAAAATTGAATGGGAAATTGCCAAAGTCACTTTGCGCATTCCTTCAATTGTTGTAATCCAGTCCGATCTTTCATTACCTTTTTGACTTTCAAGGGATTATGGAGTAGTGTTATCACATGACTTTGTTTCTTTCAATATCCCAAGTACAATAGAATCTAGACTTGATGACAAAGCCGATTTAGAATGTTTCAGGTGGGCTTTTATGTCGGCATATAATGTATCCACCTGTGATGTTATTATCAGGCGATAAAGATATACCAACTTCCATTCTGCATGATATCTCAGTGATCTTAAGCCTAGTTTGTATCTGCAACTACATGTTTATAGACTGGGGGAGACCAAGGACATTCTTCAAAATTTGACCTTCCAACTTTTGCTAATTCAAATCCCATGCTAATGGTTTAGCCTCTAAGCCGTAGAGGATCACTTGGATTACCTTCACTAGATCGAATTTAATCACTGGGATTATAGAGTATTTACAATATTTCACCAGTCATTTTTTCATTTGGGATGTTAGTTGCGGGATCTTCTCCCTGATATCTATATCAATTTGGGCAATTGTTATTATTAAGTACCAAAATTGTGCAGCAGTTTTGTGAGGTTGCAAGTTCTTGTCATAAACCAATAGTTAAAATATCCAGTTGCCCGTTGATTCTAAAAGCGACTTAAGGTGGACAACTTGTCATTAAGACTTGATGGGCCCTGTAAGCGTGCAGAAGGAGATAGAAGAGACAGGTGGCATATTTATTTGGGCTAAAGATTTTGATTGATTCACAATCAAAGAAAAGGGGGTTGGGGAAAGGCCTAACCTTCCCGAATTGCTATGAGTAATTGCCCTGCATCAGCCAAAGAATACTGTGGACCTGGTCAGGATGTCCGTCAAACAAACATGCCCACCGTCCTGTGTCTAAACCTATTTCTGTCCTTACACTCTCAATCTAACTAAAGGAAAAAAGGGGTGCCTCCTTAACTCCAGAAGGAGGTCTCTCCCATTTTGGATGTTGACACCAAAACGCAGTTCTTCTGCAAAAGAATGTCTATAGTTCAATGTTCACTATTCACCAGTTCAGTCAATTTAAAGATAACCCAGTTCCCCTCTCTCCTCGGGAGAGCCTTGTGAAAATAATGACGCCAGGCGAACAAGACTCCAACGGGAGTTTATTGGTTAAGACAAACGTGACAGCAGGCACTTAACCGAGCGGCAGCTCCAACTGACCTCAGCTGACGCACCGGTCCCGGCACATCAAAACTAAACATTCCTAAAACCTTATGACTCATAAGAGAGTTGCTCTGTACGAAATACACACCACACAGTACTCTCGTGAATCAACATACAAGGATATGTGAATACATAATGGTGCTGTGCACTTTGCCCATCACAACACATCTCACCCCTTACATTTGGAATAGATTTATTTTACATAGTAGTCTTTAAACCAACTGGGTTTGTTCTTGACTCTTCCTGACCTTGTCTCTGTTCCAATTCTTGTTAAACCATTATCATCAGAGTCTCCATCCGACAGCTGATTGCTTCCCTTATCACAAAACTCATCAAGATTGTTGTTACCTTCATTGCATTCACGGTATTCATTGCTTTCAACCCCAACTGGACATTTCGCTTATCGGGACATCGACCAACATTCACCTCCCTCCATAATGACCACATTGCCCCTTATAGCAGATATCTTTTTAGGACCAATATATTTGCTCACCACACACTTGGACGCAAGTCTGAGATTCTTAATGAGTACAAGATCTCCCACTTTCCAAGTGTTCACCTTGGCCTTCATATCCTCATCAAACCTCCCTTTGTACACATCCTGTGCCTCCTTGATGAGTGTCATTATTTTTCCTTGGTCAACATTGGCACTTTTAGCCAAATCCAGCCAACCTGGACAAAGCTTCGTGCCAGGTTGCCTTCCTTTAAGAGACATGAATGGAGAAATGTTTGTAACTGAGTGTGGCGTAGTACAATAGTTCCATATCATTTCCTTCAAAACACAAGGCCATTTCAATCCTGAAGCCATAGCTAGTTGTAGACCACCCTTTATAAACCTATTAGCTCTCTCCACAAGGCCATTAGCCCTGGGGTGATAGAAAGCTGTTTTAATGTGCTTGATGCAGAATTTTTTCAAAGAATTTTGCATTCTCTCAGAACAAAATTGCACCACATTATCAGTGACCAACTCTGCCGGGAAACCCTCTCTGTAAAACACTTCTTCGAAAAATAGCACCATTTCAGCAGTGGTAGCCTCACGTATAGGCTTCCATTCAATCCATTTGGAATGGTAATCTACTAACACTACGAAATATTTGTATCCATCACCAAGATTCTGTATTGGCCCAATCAGATCAACCGCAACTTTTTGCCACGGCTCACTAGGTACTTTAACAGGCGTAATTGGCACTTCTCTGACGATCCTGGTCTTGTCACTTTTCTCACACTCTCGACAGCCTCTGACACACTTTTCCGCATCACTATCAATCCCCGGCCACCAAAAGGACTGCCGCAAGTACCTCTTCGTTCCCCCCATACCTAGATGTCCTTGATGCGCTATGTTTACTAAATGAGATCTAACTCCACTGCTTCCTTTCCTGAGTTTGCACCCATCCTCGGACAAGCTTAACACATCTCTCACCCCAAAATACCTCTCATATTCCTTCCCAATCACATTCTTGTGAGGCCATCCTTCTTTAGTCCACACCTTGACTTGTTTCAATTTCGTGTCCTCATCATCAGCACTTACCCATCTCTCCTTATCAATGGCATCATATTCAATCTCAGCAATACTAACAGTTTGATATTCCGGCATCTCACCACTTCCACCATCTCCCACAGGCAACCTAGACAAACAATCCGCAACCATGTTCTCCTTCCCAGGAATGTAGCACACTCTGAAGTTATAGCTCATGAGTTCCACCATCCACCTCGAAATCCTAGGAGACCCTTTGCCCACTCTGAACTATTCATCAGTTGAACTAAGGTCTTGTGATCTGTTCGGACAAGGAAAGCACAACCCCACAGAAAAAATCTAAAGTGTGTGATGGCCCATAAAACAGCCAAAGCGCCTCTCTCAATAACAGAATAATTCTTTTCTGCTCCTCTGAGCGGCCTGGACGCAAATGCAATGACATGTTCAGTCTTACCAGAATCAAACTGAGTCAGGGTAGCTCCCGATCCTAGTGTACTTGCATCAACTGAAAGCAGGGTCTTCCTACCTGATATAAATCCCCCTAAAGACGGTGCCTTGGCTATCCCTTCCTTAATCTGCTGAAATGCCTCTTGACACTCTTCGGACCACTCATACCTCATCCCTTTCTTTAATAAATCTCTCAATGGAGATGAGATGGATGCAAATCCACCCACACATTTATGGTAATATTCCGCTAGTCCCATGAAAGAACGTAATTGGTCCTTGTCCTGAGGCTGGGGAGCATTACTGATACTTTCCACTAGTGACTTCTTGGGAGAAATGCCTTCTTTAGAAATCCTGTGTCCCAGGTATTCCACTTCCCCAACAGCTATCCTACATTTGCTCCTCTGGACTGTCAACCCTGCTTCTCTTAGTTTACATAACACAGCCCTAAGTGCCTTGTCATGCTCTGGCTCATCACTAGCAAATATCAAAATATCATCTTGAAATACTGTTACATTTTCCAGACCCTTCAACACCTCCTCCATCACCCTTTGCAACACAGAGGCAGCTGAGGCTAGCCCAAAGGGCATGCAATTGTATTTGAACGTGCCTTCGGGTGTGATAAAGGCCGTAAGTTGTTGTGACTCTCTGGACAAAGGAACTTGGTGATAGGCAGCAGAGAGGTCAATAACCGAAAACACCTTTGGCTCACCAAGGGTGGATAGCGTTTCTGAAATGTTGGGCAAAGGATGCCTTTCCACTAATATACTATGATTAAGACTGCGTAGGTCTACACACAACCTCAATTTCCCATTGTTTTTAGCCACAAGCACTATAGGTGACAACCACTCCGTAGCCGCCACAGGCTCAATCACACCTTTGCAAACTAAATCATCCAGTTCACTACGCAGTTGCGCTCTCATGTTTAACGGCACATGCCTCACTTTATGAACAATAGGTTGAGCATCCCTCTTCAGTTTTATATGATGCTCAAAATGCCTGAGCCTGCCCAGATTCTCAGAGAAAACTTCTGGAAACTCTTTAGACCATACGTCATCGATCTCCGCAATGGTAACGGGTTCAAGAGCACTGGCCTGCACCCTGACCCTCAAATTTTATTGTTCCTCCCAACCCAATAGGGAGGCACCCTTCTTTGCGACCAGAATGTTAGCCTTGCATTCCTTCCCTTTATATGCAACTCTTGCGGAAAATTGACCCAAAATTTCAATTGGCGACTCTCCATAACCACAGGGTTGAATGTTAGGTGGGTTCAGAATTGTTCCATCCCTCTTCAGAGTTCTCTTCAAGGTGTCTTCCGATATGATGGTCCAGGGAGAGCATGTGTCTACCTTCATAACTATTTCTCGACCATCAATCATGAACACATCCAACGGCCCCTCCTTCTCTCCTCCAATGGCTGATACTTCAAACGCGTGTCTGGGACTCGAGTCCTGTGCAGTGGACACTTCCTGTATATTGTAGCTCAAACGAACACTTTCCTCGTTGTCGTTCCTGGATTCCAGGAGATTTATCGATGAGCCCTTGCAAACATTAGCAAAGTGTCCCTTGCCTCTGCACTTGAAGCATTCAGCAAATTTCGCTGGGCAAGAAGGGTAATTTGATCCATGTCTGACGCTGCCACATCTGGTACATTTCATGCTCAACGCTCCCTTTCGGTTCATATTGACACTCGGATTCCTCTTCAGAACAACAGCACACACAGCTTGGGCACTTTTGTTTGTCAACTCTCAGTTCCTTAACATATTTTGATGTTTGCTCTATACTCCTGGCTAAATCCACAGCCTCCTCCAGCTTCATGTCCTTGGTTAATAACTTTTCTTGGATCCTGACATTGTTCGTAAACCTCACCAACTGGTCTCTGATGAGTGAGTCAGAGAGGTGTTCAAATTTGCAAAAGTGACTTAGCGTCCTCAAGGAGGCTATGTACGATTCCACTGACTCTGAGGGCTCCTGCACGCGCTGGAAGAACCTGTGCCTCTCAAAAGTCACATTCTTTCTCGGTTCAAAGTGATCCTCCAATTGTTTGAGGGCATAAGAATACTCATCGACATCTTCAGCTTCGGCGCTATGACCTCTGCTTTGTCCATCAAACACAGTGCGCCCTTCTCTTCCCAGATTATGGAGCAATAATGCCTTTTTACGAGCCGCACTGAACCTCTCTCCACCCATCGCTACCAAGTAGTTCTCGAATATGTTCTTCCACCTGTCTCACCTGATGGAGGGACGGCCAGGCTTGTTCAGGAACGGCACAGGTGGGGGTATCATCGCGGCCGACAACAGAGGCTAACTGTGTGAGGCAACAGTGCAGGGAACTTCGATTGATTGCAGGGTCATTCAGTAGTTCATTGAGAGTGCGTCACAATGCCCCTCCACAAAGACAGGGAGATTCCAAAGAAAGGAATGAAAGGGCGTTGTTCGGCAACCTAATAACAATGTCAGCATGGAAGGGAAGCTCTTCCCACGTCAGAGGGAGACACGCACTTCCTCACAGATGCTCGAGCTCAGGAGGCTGCAGGCGCGTGGAATAGCTTGCTTTCAGTCTTGAGCCGGGCTGCAACAACGTTGCGAGCACGCGCTAATTTGGGAAGCGCAGCACAACGCCACACCAGGCCCCCACCCTCCAGGGTACGCCTCCTGACCTGGTCTTGATCCTGCTTCCACTGGACTCGATCCGCACTGCCTGCTGTCACTCACAGAAGCAGGATGAACAGCGTTGGTCCGACGCAGCCCCAGCAGGGGAAAGAAAACGAGCCAGTAGCACGACCATCCTCGTCGATGAACCAGTGGCACGACAATCCTCGTCGCCAATGTGAAAATAATGACGCCAGGAGAACAAGACTCCAACGGGAGTTTATTGGTTAAGACAAACGTGACAGCAGGCACTTAACCGAGCGGCAGCTCCAACTGAACTCAACTGAGGCAATGGTCCCGGCACATAAAAACCAAACATTCCTAGAACCTTATGACTCATAATAGAGTTGCTCTGTACGAAATACACACCACACAGTACTCTCGTGAATCAACATACAAGGATATGTGAATACATAATGGTGCTGTGCACTTTGCCCATCACAACAAGCCTCTTCCTGGGTTTCTGATTCCCCTTATTCACAAAATAACATTCCAAGAAATCCTTTGGGGAATTCTTCTTCCCCAGCTCGTAAGCACAAAGAATGATCCTTCCCAGTCTCTTTTCAGGCCTGGTTCACTAACCTGCCAGACCTCACTGTGGACTTTTCCAATAGTGTATCAAGTCTGGTTCACTCGCCTGCCAGACTTGATTTCCACAGCTCTCACTTTCAAAGACCTTTATGATTTGGGCTCCATCCCACTGGTTATACTTCTTCTTGTTTTCCACAGGTGACCTTTGCCTGCTTTCATCTGGGTCCCAGACCCAGTTCCTATGGCTCCTTGTCCACTTGTTACCTAGTGTCCACTTGAACAGGCCTTGTATACTCTCCTGCCAGCTACTGTCCCACCTAGGTGTACTCTCAATGTTCATATTTGATTATTTCCTCTCCCATTTCCTTGTGTCCTTTTGTTTATAAATCGAACATTTATCAAGACTTATAGTACATTTAAATTGCGGTAATACACTTCCAAATTAAAAAATATATATAATTCAGTGAAAAAAACTTTGTTAAAGGGACGTTATGGTTCAAAGTAAAACCGAAAAACCCCTGAAATTCGGCAGTTATGGTAAGATAAGCAACCATAACTCGCGCCACCGTGCACTGCTAACACTAACACCCAGGACATCAAAGATGACATCACAAATGTGATTGTGCTGAAAGATTTCTTTTGAAGAAGTGTAGCAAAAACGTAAGACACGATAAAGATGAAATTTCTGAGACAAAACCACTTTTGTATATTATATCACTTTGAGAAAGATCGTTGGCACACGCAGAGTCGTATTTTGGGACTGCACTACACTTGGACAATGGAAAATGCAATTATAATGTAAGTAACCCTTTAGATTATTTTATACCAGAATATAATAACAATAGTGTGGCATTAAAGCCCGGTCAAGTTGTACTTGTTAGTTCAATGTGGCATATTGTTTTCTACCGCGCACTATCACCGCCGAATTGCTCCCCTGTCGTTTAGAGGGCTCTGAAAAAGGCAGATGACACAGGATGGTTTAATAGAAATAATTTAACCGGTCTGTAGCCGGTCAAGCGCTCTACTCGCTGTGCCACTTCACTGTAGCCGGTCAAGTGGCACAGCGAGTAGAGCGCTCGCTTTGACATCCGTGCACAGCTTGCTAACGCAGGTTCGAATCCCAGCATGGCCAAACTCGGCCTTTCATCCTTCCCTGGTCGATAAATGAGCACCACACACCGTGGGTAATAATAAGCAGCGCTGAGGTACCTGACGGTTCTTAGCGCTATATAAATGCGAAAATCTTATTATTTTATTATTAACATTCTCTGTTGCACTATCTTCGCTAGCAAATAGTTTCACACCCTAATAAATAAAATGCATATTTTTAATAAAGATCGGCTGGTGAGACTAATTTATGTTTTTTAAAACGGGTACGTTGCCCCATTTTGCCAATGTCACGATTTTCAGACTCCAGCGGATGGATTGTTCAACTGCCAGGTGCAGCTCCATGTAAGCAACTTCATGACCCTCACCATTTTATGGGACAATCGCCAAGGACCAATATGCCCTTGCGCAGTACTAGCGGCTAGAAGCAACATACCAACCATTACCCTGTAACGTCACGGAGAGAGGCGGGGAATATGAATGCTTTCATAATGTCAGGCTTAGGGGCGGGAGATATGATTTAGTGTCGCAAAAGCAAGTCAACCAGGTCAATAGCGCCAGTCATAGGATTATCACATAATGTCGGTGCACACCAGCCTGATTTATCGTTTCTTTAGTGGACAAAAACTCGGGTGAGGCCCATAGGAAATTGTACTATCAGCGGACAAAAGGAGGGTTCGTAGAACACTTTCAATCTGACAATGAACAATACAAACAACTTTCTCAGAACACCCCCATTTTGTGTAATTGCAACCATTTCGGGACACCGCAAGTGTTCTTAGAACACATTCAACTTGACAGATTACAATACGGACAGCGTCCTCAGGACACCCCCAGTTTGTGTATTTACGAACATTTAAATACACCGCAAGTGTTTTAGCTCAATTTTACCTTCCTTGCGAACAAAAAGGACACATACTCTGTCCTCTGAACACCCCACCATTTAGTTTATTTACAAAATGTCAGAACAGCCGTGTTCTCCGCGGACAAATCGAACACAACAAAAGCGTATAGCACATAAAAAAACAAAATATTGAACCTATCTCATACTCCCCCCACCCTCCCCAAACATTCTTGCACACCAACACACTCCACTAAATACAATTTTTAATCCAAGTTTCACCGTGCTGTCCGCGGTCGACGGCGAATACAAGATGGCGGGCGCCACAGAAAATCTGACGCGCTCCACGCCCCACGCCGTCCAATCAGCAAACACGTCGCATGTCCGCGGACATGGCGCAAGCCCATGGGCCAATCGGGGTGCTGTCCGCGAGCGAACAGGGAAGTCCATCCGCGAAGCGAACACAGATATCACTAATTTTGTTGCCTTACATTTTGGTCATTTTTTTTAAAACTACTGGACGGATTTACACCAAATTTGCAAAAGCACGCTTTTGGGACCAAGCCGCCGCTCCTGCCGCAAATTTGGTGTAAATCCGTCCAGCGGTTCGGGCTGTAGCGGTGCGCAAAGTTTTTTCCCATTATGTCTATATGAAAAAACACAAGTTTTGGGACCCCCCTATAACTTTGCCCCCCCTGGACCAAACCTCTCGAAACTTTGCAAAAAAATCCAGACTGGGCCATATACTTGTTTTGCAAAGTTTGGTGAGGATTCGTCCAGAGGGAGCGAAGTTAAAAGCCACCCAAATAGTGCTCTTCCTATGGAAACACCAACTTAACCATAACTACATGGACTCTACCGCGTCCATGTAATATCTTTTTTTTCAGTTTACAGCAATATCGCAATTCACAATGGCCCTCATTAGGACCCTGGCGGAGAGGGTTTTACGCCGGCGGAGTGCATGGCGTACCTCTCCGCCAGACTACGAGTTCCCGTAGCGCCATGGAGGATTTTTACGCCTGCTTTTTGCAGGCGGAGAAATCCATGGCGCTACGAGACTTGTCGTTAATTACGCCACCGCATTTTACGGTGGCGTA
This sequence comes from Ambystoma mexicanum, assembly GCF_040938575.1. NCBI lineage: Eukaryota > Metazoa > Chordata > Amphibia > Caudata > Ambystomatidae > Ambystoma > Ambystoma mexicanum. Next base: position 68,672,396 of record NC_090939.1, read on the forward strand.
ATTAACGCCTTCCCCACTCCCATTATACCCTATGGGGCAAGAATGGGAATGGGGAAGGGTAAAATGGGGATTGGGGACTTACCGCCCCGCCAAGGTCGGCATGGGGCGGTAAGTCCGCCAACCACCCTGGCGGAGTTGGCAGCTTAGCGCCATGGACCATGGTGCAAATTGCACCATGGTCCTCCGCCAGGGTCGTAATGAGGCCCAATGTAAATTCTCAGCAATAAAATGACACCCCTCATCAATTACATGAATATCTGCATACCATACTAATTATACACATTCATTCACTAGCACATCCTCGCAGAACACATAACATCTACTGTAACCCAATATCAATGCTGGGGAAACAGACCACCAACATGTTTTCAACTCTTGTAAACACCTATAGCTTATAACAATGTGTGTCTATTTCTTCATTGATCTGTCAACAAGTGTTTCAGCAGGTTCTCATTAGCCATTGGATAAGGCTAAATACTGCTCTTTCCTTCATCAGGACAGGAGTGGAATATCAATGGTACACGACTCCTCTATTCTTGTATTCATCAGTGTCTGCAATAAAAGCAAAGTCCTTCAATTTACACCTTCCATGCTCTGTCTGTAGTTTATTATTTCAACTGACTTAATCATCTTCAACATTTAAGCTTTAAATCAATTCAACACCATGGGTGCCTACCTTTACTTATGTTCCAGGCATCCTTTGTATCCCATCCCTAATCATGGTGACTGGTCTTCTGCAGGATCACTTACATGCATGAGATACAGGGGAAAGAACTATGAACCCCTGGCAACTAATCTGCCCCAGGTCTACAGTATTATAAGCAGCAAACAGAGAACTCTCATCTTTCTCACTTGTTTCCTCTATTTTGGAAGGTGCTGCTTCTTTCTTGAGGATGAATTAGGAGACGCACTCCTTCCTACCTTATGCTTGATTCTGGTCTCGCCCTCGGAAGGACACCAATTTACTCTGCCACACAATAAGAACACACCATTAAGTGTGACCATTTCCTTTACACAATGCCTCTCATCATATCCATAGCGAGACCAGCATGCTTACTCAATGGTGTAAGTAACTCATGCTGGCAACAAGTAAGACAGACACAAGTGATCACAGTTCAAGGGTGTTTATTAAACTTTTATGCAGGTTGGAAAAACACCTAATCGAAATCTAAGATGGGAGCTAGCGTCGAGCAGAAAATGAGAATAAGGCAGTCCTAGTGACGTTGTGTCAAATAAAAAGGGCCTTTACTAAGAAACCTATCACCAAACCTTACCGCTAACACAAAAAGGGTGTGGGATAGTTCGCAAGAAAAGAAAGAAGTGTTCTCAAATAATATGTCAGTATACGGTAGCTTGGGTCTCCTTTCCCCATGTTTTGAGCACAGGGAAATGTGGGATTTCGGAGCACAGAACACACTTGAGCTTTCCCAGCACAAGTAGACAGTTCTGTTTCAGTTTTCAGAGGCCTTGATGGCTAAGTCTCCTTTCTCTGGAAAGTCTCTTGCCTTCGAGGACCTGACATTTTCCAGTGACCAAAGACAAAAGTTCCTTTAACAGAATGAAGGTTTGTTTCCACAGTTCACATTGGATGATGGTTTCACCCCTGGGTCCCCCTCTTTTGGGCACTGACCCTTAAACAGTCCTCATCTATATCAAGGCCTTTGGTGGCTGCATCTTCTGTTTCCGAGTGCCTGATTGGTTCACTAAACAACTAACAAACACAAAGTTCTGTCTCATATGTCTCTCGGGTGATGACTTCATCCCTGGGTGCCCCTCTTCTGGGTGCAGACCCCTCTTGGCTTCCAGCCTCCCTCCACCAGGTGCCCTAAGGCTTTTCTCAGTGGTAGATTCACCCCGGGATCTCCCTCGGTCGGGGTCGGACCCTTCTGAAATGTTTAATTTCTAATGGATTGCGTCCTCACACGTATTCCTTTTCTTTGATATTTCCAATATCCCAGCTTTGCTGCCTAGGAATTCTTTTTTCTGCAGGTGGCGCTGTGCATCAATGCTTATCGAGTCGATGTCCCTCGGAGGCCTCCATCTTGACGTCAATGTCACTGCAGGTATATGTAGCACGCGCAGCGCCCGGTGGCCTCAGTTCTGTTTTTCCATCCTTACAGCTTTGGCTGCAGTACGCCTCGTTTTTGGCAGGAATATTTTCGAAATCTTCTTCAAATCTTCTTCAAAATCTCATGACCATCTCGAGTTTTGATACGAAATGTCTTAGTCATCGGTGTCATCCACTTCTCGATCCGGCTTCAAGAAGTGCCGTGACTGCGGTGCAAAGATGTCCGTGACAGACCCTCACAGGATCTGCCTGTGGTGCCTGGGGTCGAATCATCCGTCTTTGGAGTGCGAGGACTGCCTGTCGATGACAGCCAAAGCCTTGAGAGAACGTAGAAGGAAGCTTGCGCCAGGTAAGCCCCAAAAATCTCCTTCTACTCCATCTAAACAAAAAACCTCAGAACAAGTCGAGAACAGTTTATCCTCGTCGAAAAAGGTCCAAACGTTCCTGTTCACGAAGTGGGTCACATCATTCGTCTACTTCGAGACATGGAAATTAACGGCGCCATAGGTAGCCTTCTTCCTCGTCTTCTAGTTCACCGGAACGGGTCGTTTGCCCTACCAAATCGAGTTCACCAGCCCAGTGGGAGGAGTTTAGTTCAAATATTAATGGTTTTTGACAACGCGGCCTTGCATCGCTCAACTACACCTAAACGCGATGCTCCGGTCGAAAGGCCTCGGAAGCACAAGAGCTTTGCGTCCTCAGACCCTGCGGCCAAGTCTCTTCGAGAGTGATTCCATCCCTCGAGTCGAGAAAAATTCTCCTCAAAGACTAACTAAAATACTGACGTTATCGACGCCAAAGGATTTGACTATGACAGGACCGAAACGTGCCTCATCAGCGCCGATACCTGTGGAGAAGCCATCGACACCTCGAGTGTCGACCTCCTCGACGCCACGTGTCAAATCCATCAACACAACCGTGGAAGCCATCGACGCAACCATCAGAGCCATCGATGCATTTGTCAAGGACATATACAATTTCAACATTTTTGGCTCCTGTGACAACTGATATAATGTCAACTTCAGACTTCTTCAAATCCCTCTCTTCAGTTTATGAAGATGCAGAGGAGTCCTCTGAGGAAGAAAGACCCTTTCGGTCTTTTGATGCACTCATATCAGAGGACTTACGCATGAAGAACTTGCAAGAATGCCTTCATGAGGCTAGTGGAATTGATACCTCTCCTGAGGTTGAATTTAGAAAGGCAGACTGTGGTGACCACACTGATGTAACATACAGACAGCTAATGTCAAGGGTCATGGAATACATGGGATGGTCGAGACCCACACCTGTTTTTGAACAGGATGATCTCACCGACATATTGGACAGATGGCCACAGAAGGACTCAATTGTCCCTTTCCATCAAGCCTTGCAAAGGAGAGTGGCTTCCAATTGGGAGGCACCAGAGGTTATCCCAGCTGTATATAAAAAGCTGACGGCCAAGTACAGAGTGTCTAGCTCTGACCCTTTTTACTTCTCCAAGCACCCTACACCAGAAAGCCTGGTAGTGCAGGCAGCCACCTACACAGGTAGACAGAATGCCTATCCTACGATACCTCAGGATACGGACAACAAACGTTATGACGCCATGGCCAAAAAGGTTTTTTAAATCTGCCAAGGATGGGAAAGACGCGATGTGCGAATCCCTCCAGACTGGTCTTGACTCGGTTGACAGTATCAGCAAAGCTATGGCGGCTAGTACAGTGATAGGCAGGATTTGCTTGGTTGTGAAAGTCAGGGTTTGGCCCAGACGTACAATCCAAGCTACTCAACATGCCCTTTGACTGCATGCATTTATTTGGAAACAAAGCTGATGAGAGTTTGGAGAAGCTGCAAACTTCCAAGGCGGCTGCAAAATCCCTTGGAGCTGCAATAAGGCAAACTCCAAACTGCCCCACAGGTACACCCTGGAGGGGTAGGTCCTTTTGCAATTATTCCACATTTGGAAGGGGCAGAGGACAGCCAGCTCAAGGAGGACAACGACAATTCCCCCGTGGTCGACGGGGAATGAGTACTAAGCCTGCAACAGCAGCAGCTGCCTTACCTTCAGCCACTGCGTCAGCCGCTCCAAAACCTCTCTGAGGTCTTCGTTCACAAGACTGCAGTAGGAGGCAGGTTGTCGCAGCATCTGACAGAATGGCAGGCTATTACCTCAGATGCTTGGGCATTGGAAACAGTTGGCCAAGGTTACTGCCTACCTTTCCTGCAAAATCTCAGTCTTCCACCGGGGAACAACTCTTGGAATGTTCCAGATTCGCTCCTTATGCAGGATATTTTAACCCTGCTAGAGAAAGGTGCTATAGAACCAGTACCTGTAGCGGAGAGGAACAAGGGTTTGGTACTCCCCATATTTTCTAATTCCAAAGAAGGATGGAGGATCCCCATCTTGGACTTAAGAGACTTGACCAAGTTCCTCAGGAAGGACAAGTTCAAGATGGTAGCCCTTTCTCAGATCCTTCAGGCCCTCCAGCTTCAGGATTGGATGATGTCATTGGATCTCCAGGATGCTTAATTTCATGTGCCAATCCATCACAAGCACAGACAGTACCTGAGGTTCGCTGTTGGCAGTTCTTGTGATCAGTTTTGGGTTTTGCCATTTGGGCTGACCTCCGGAAGAGGGTTTTCACCAAGCTAATGGCGGTTGTGGCAGCGAGTCTCAGGAGAAGGGGGAGGGGGTTCACGTCTACCCCTACCTAGACAATTGGCTGATCAGGGCCAGTTACCCAGAACCAGACCCTGGAACATCTCAGCTCCACCTGTCACTCTCTTCACAGGCCGGGCTTCTCCCTAAACTTCCAGAAGTCCCACATGATACCATCAGGAAGACTCAATTCATCGGAGCAGTCCTGGATGCATCCCTGGGAAAAGCCTTGCCACCAGAGGTGAGGGCTCAAGACATTCTGCAGATGGTGACCCAATTCCAAAATGCCCAACATCTACCGGCCTTCGATTTTCTGAGGTTGCTCAGCCTCATTTTTCATGTGCCAGATGCTCGCCTGAGAATGAGATCTCTTCAGTGGGCTCTCAGGACCCAGTGGTTAAAATTCTCAAGAAGGATGTCAGATCTCCTACAAATCCCAAACAGAGTACCACTGGATCTTCAGTGATGGGCCTATCGGAAGAACATCTTGAAAGGAGAAACATTTTGGCAACCATGGCCAGAGATAACAGTAGTGACGGACACCTCACTCACGGGGTGGGAAGCCCATACCAACGATTTGACCATCAGCAGTCGTTGGTCACCATCAGAGTCCAAACTACATATCAACCTTTTAGAGCTGAGGGCAATCAGACTAGCGCTGAAAGACTTCTTGCCATTTTCACGGGTAAAGAATGTCCTGATAATGACAGACAACATAGTGGCCAGGTACTACCTCAACAAAAGAGGTGTAGGGTCACTACCACAGTGCAGAGAGGCAATGCAGGTCTGGTTTTGTGCAAAACAAGAAGGAATATCTCTATCGGCAGTTCACCTAGCCGGTGAGAAGAACACGATGGCAGACGCTCTGAGCAGACACAGCACAGCTTCCCACGAGTGGGAACTAGCTAGGAAGTCCTTCAAGAGATCTTTACCCTTTGGTGAACCCCTCAAGTGGATCTGTTCTTGACTGGTGCCAACCGGAAAGGCGATCTGTACTTCAGGGAATTTCCCCCAAGAGAAGCTCTAGGGGACACGTTTGTGGTGGACTGGGGAATTTCCACTCCTGTACGTGTTTCCTCCATTCCCCGTCATTCCTCAAGTGATCAGGAGGTTGAGAAAGTTTGGGAAACACATCATCCTAATTTCCCCCGATTGGGCCAGTAGGACGTGGTACCCGGACCTTCTGAAAGGTTGAGATACAAGGAGTGGGACCTCCTGGATGACGTAATGGAGATTTTGCTTTCGGCGAGAAGGCCAGCAACAAAATCTTTGTACCGTTGCCGTTGGAATAAATTCTGTCACTGGTGCAGAGAAAATAATGTAGATCCTTTTATGTGTACAACGCTGATTGTTTTATTCTTTCTGCCATCTTTGGCCAGTCTGGGGCTCCAAATTGGTACTATTAAAGGCTACTTGGCGGCGCTGTCCATTTTTAAGCGCTTGTCAGAGTAATGTTCCTACTTAAATATTCCACTGGTGACACAATTTCTAAAGGGGCTCACCAATGTGTTTCCCCCATCTCCTTTCCAGGTTCCAGTTTGGGACATTAATCTGATTCTAAAATTCCTAATGTGTGAACCTTTTGAACCTTTACACTCATGTCGACTTTTAAGGTTGTTAACCTTTAAAGCCATTCTATTGGTAGCTCTAATATCAGCCCGTAGAGTGAGCGAGTTGCAGGCACTTTCGACCGAGCCACCCTTAATATCTTCCACAATGATAGGGTTGTTCTATGGGTCATTTTAACCTAAAATCATTTCTGATTTCGACATAGGACAGAAAATGGTTCTGCCTTGTTTCTATCCCCCCCCCCTCATCCATGCAAGGAGGAGGAGAGACTACATAGGTTGGACCCTCGTAGAGCGTTAAGCTTTTATATTTCTAGACTGTCAAAACTGCGTATTGATGATCATCTTTTCATTGGATATACGGTTCATAAACTGGGTCAGGCAGGCTCTAAGCAGACCTTATCCAGATGGATCATGCTGGCCATTTCAGAATGTTACAGGTTGGCAGGTAAGGATCCTCTGGAAGGTTTAAGTGCCCATTCCACCAGGGGTATGGCTGCCTCTACAGCCCTGCAATGGGTGTACCAATAAAAAACATTTGTGAAGAGGCAGTGTGGTCTACTATCCACACATTCACAAAGCATTACTGCCTGGAATCGTCCCTCGGTCAGGATGGTAGCTTTGGTAAGGCAGTCCTGCACTTGGTTCATGAAAACATGTAAATTCAAATTCTACTCCCTCCTCCAAGTCAAAAACTGCTTTGGGAGTCTATCAAAGAGGAATACGTGGGAGGACACAATCCATTCGAAGAACAAGTTACTTACCCCTGGTAACGTTCTTTCGACTGGATGTTCCTCCCACCTATTCCTCATCGCCCTCCCAGCCTACCCCACAGTAAAATTTCCCATGCTATTACAGTGTCCGTTCCTTCAAAGTTGAGTATGGTAATTCCTGTGCTTTTTTTGTGGGTATTTCTGCTGTAAAGGGGGAAAAGCAGAGGCAGAAAAACAGTACTGAAGTCAACGGGCACTGCACGTGGGTTATATGCCTTCGATGATGACATCCTCGATACGGAGGCCTTCGATGAACATTGAATCAACACCATCGACGCACAGTGCCCTCTGCCGAAAAACCTTTTATTCGAAGCAGCTGAAGCTGGACAACACATGTCAAAAGATGAGGAATACGTGGGAAGAACATCCAGTTGAAAGAACGTTAACAGGGGTAAGTAACTTGTTCTTCTATCACGATGGACAGGGCTGGGGGGAGTTGCCACTTGTGATGCATCTGCAGGGGCTATTCCCCACAAACAGGACAAGTAGGATGTTTTCATGAGCAACTTTAATCACCACATTTGAAGGAGAGGGTGGCGGTGGGTTGCATTCTCCCTGCTGTAATGGTATCGGCACTTGATTCTCCAGCAGTGTCTAGGGATGTCTTGAGGCCCTTCACTCTAGCCCATGGACACCACCAGGCCGCTCTTGCTCTATCAATCAGCACAGCAGCCACGTTGCAGTGGTTCAAGGAATGTGTACATGGATTTTGAGTACTATGGACACAGTCATGTTGCATTGGCTCAAGAAATGACTGTATACGTTCTAACTGCTATGTACGCGCTTGTGTTGCACTGGATTAAGGAATGCACACTGGTTCATACTGCTCTAAAACAGTCATGTAGTAACAGCCTATGGAATTTGGGCACAGGTTATGGCTGCTCTGAACTCAGGAATGTTTAATTGGTTCAAGGAATGTGGGCACAGGTACTGGCTGCTGCGATTACAGCCATGTTGCATTGGCTCAAGGAATTTATGCCCAGGTTCTGACTGCTATGAACACAGCCATGTTGCATTTGCTTAAGGAGTGTGTGCACAGGACCTTACTGCTATGAAAACAGCCATGTTGCATTGGCTCAAGGAATTTGTGCACCGGTTCTGACTGATACGAACACAGCCATGTTGCATTAGTCAAGGAATGTGTGCACAGGTTCTGACTGCTACGCACACAGCCATGTTTCATTGGCTCAAGGAATGTGTGAACAGGTTCTGACTGCCACAAACACTGCCATGTTGCTTTGGTTCAAGAAATGTGGACACCGGTTCTGGCTGCTGTGAGCACAGACATGTTGCATTAGCTCAAGGAATGTGTGCACAGGTTATGGCTGCTATGAACTCAGGAATGTTTAATTGGCTCAAGAATGGTGGCCGAATGTTCTGGCTGCTGTGAGATGTTCCAGAGCCCATCATTCTACCATTGCCCTACCAGCCCTTTACATGACTGTGGGCTGTAGAAGATGAACGTGTTACACTTAACTTTGGAGTATAGAAGGTTAACTCTCAGACGAAATCATTAATGGAGTGTATGGTATCCAAGACACACCCACGCTTGAGTACCATTATAAAAATTTCTTTGTCCAACTTGAAATAGTAAAGATGACTTCTTTTGTGTTTTATTTGCTTGTATCATGCTTAACATGGGCAAGATGAAGCAGCATAATTAAAGTAGAGAACTACATATCAATAGAGTATTTAAAATAAAAATGATAGACCATGAAACATCATAATGAGAAATTTGCCAAGGAAGTTATTGCATATGATCAAGTAGATAACTGAAAAAACAAGAGCAGGTTGCGGGAGGGGCTCATTGGGCACATTCAGGACAATGGATTGGAGTAGAAAGTGAGACAAATGTGGTGGGGGTTGAGGGAAGATATATCTGTTGTTGAGGATCCGCAGCACAAGAGGGCACATAATGGTGTATGACCGAGAAGAAAGAGTACTTTGCGTAATTAAGACTATATATGTTTAAAGACAGTGCATGGGTTCTGTAACTGTAGTTGGTAAGCGAGAGAAGCCAGCAGAGGCGAACGAGGTGTTGAAGATGTGGCCTCAGAAGGGGTGATTGAAAAGACCATAAAGAGGGATAGCATTCTGAGTTCAGAGGTCTGCATTCTCTGTGAGCGCTAATAGGACCAACGTGGTGAAGAAACGGCAGTGTTCTGTGGGATACTGTGGTGTAAATTGGCCTAAGCGCTTTTGGATTTCGTGGAGCAGCAGTCTTTTTTTTTACGTTGCATTATTGGAAGGAGGAGCTAAAGGACACATATACTGTGTGAATAGGAGGGTGGGCGGAGTGAGCAGAGTGTTCTGTGTTCTCTTGGCCTCGGAAGCCATGGAACACAAGAGTGATCTTAGGAACTCTGGTGCCTCTCGGGGAAGTCAACAGCCTCAGCATGCCTGCCACTCTCTGCAGTAAATCAATGGCAGCTGTCTCCCCTTCAGCACATATACCATTGTCTAATTCTTCCTATGTACTGGTTTCTGTGACTGGGTGTGCTGTCTCTTGTGCCGCTCCTTGTTTGTCCATGATTGCGACTTTATCCATGCCGATCAGTGGCTCTGTATTGGACTTGTGTTTAGGAGTTCGGATGATTTGCACTATGCAACTATTCAGGAAGCTATTAAAGTGGCCCATATGGTGGTCACATATGCACAGGTTTTGTGTTCAGAGGACAGTGACAAAGGCGTATCTATGCCCCAAAGAGAAATCCAATTGGTCTGTGGAACGGCATCCGTGGGGCAGATGGCCTGTCTGTCTCGGCCAAGAGCGGACCCTGTGCCTATTACTTTGAGATCTTTGGATAATTCTCTCATACTGGGTGAATCTTTGGTTAAATTGTGCAAGGAGGTTGAGGCAATGCAAGGGGGTAACGTTCGCTCGAACTCTGGTTTTAGGACTGAGGGCATCTTAAATACGCTGCTGTGTTCCACTCAAGGTGCCGATTTGGATGACCCTAATAAATACTGTCATGCTTCTGCATATTTTTTTACCCTGGAAAATATACATTTAAGAAGACATTCTGAAATTCTGCCTAAAATGGATTCTATTGGATCTGCATTGCATTTGGTTTTGGAGTCTCTCCTTAGACTGTGATAATATCAAAGATATTGTCACGATGAATGCAGTAAAACTTTCTTTATTGGAGGAGAATTTCCAAAGGCTGCATAAAGAAATGAATAGAAAGCCCGTTGTACAGCCGCTTTATATAGGGACTGATGGTAATCCTGCAGAGGATGGGCCTTAGCTCCTGGTGGATATTATTTCACCTGTTTTGTTAATATCTAGTCAAACACAGAACAGTTCCACTCCCCTCTTACAGTGCATTTCCTGAACCTTTTTCACCATTGTTGTCCATTTCTGCTGTGGCAGAGATTCTTCAGTCTCCTGCCCCAGTGTTTTTGAATTCACGTAGAATACAACGCAATGAGAGGAATGCCCGGAGGAAGAAAGCAAAATCTAAAAACATGGCGGCTGTGAAATCTCATGGCCACAATTCGTTATTGAAACGACTGCGTCCGCTACCTATAGTTGATGGTATTATTGATCTTCATTCTCAATCCATAGCAGAAAGGGGGTTTAATCCAGTTCAGGCCTCGTCAAGTGGTGTGCCAGAGTCGGATATTTTGGAAGTCCCAGCTTTTTCTATTGCTCTAGAGACTGGTACAGACCCTTGCTTTCTCTCTGTCGTGAACGAGGAGAGGATCAACACCAAAGCCTCAGCGCCCTCCTTGTGTATCGGATGTCACGACTATGGGGACCCTACAAACTAAAATTACTATTTTTTACAACCTGCTCAGAAGATTAACTCTGCTAATGGTGTGCCATTGACAACTTTTAATAATGTGGGTGCAAGCCGCCCTTGTCCTGGAACATCCAGTACATCATTTACTTTGGGTGCGCCTTTGGGCATTGCTCTTTCTTCAACACATTGTGGGTGCAGAAGCGGCACACACATCTTTGGGTTATCCCCAATCTAATGACTGCCTTCAAATAATATGAGATTAGTATATTTCTAAGACTATGGGGTGGCAAAGTAATCCACATTTCAATGGTTTGGCAAGGATGAGTAGGTCGAAATTGTTGGATACTTTTCAAATGATTCCTGCAATAAGATCTTTGCATTTCAATGACATAGATTGGATAACATTGCCACTAACAAACCATAATCGTATGGCTTGCTGCTTTCATTCTGTCATAGTTGCCAGCCTTGTTTGGAATCAGCGTTTAAATCTACAGATATAAGGTTATTACTTGCATGCTATCAACTCGGCAAAAGAGGGGGAAACATTTCTACCTTGTGTGATGCAAGGGGAGAATGTAAGGGTGGAAGACCCTATATCCTCTTATTCCCATTTTCAAAAAGGGAGACCCTTCTGAGCCGTCGAATTACAGCCCAATTGCTTTAATGGATTCCTCTTGTAAGGTGTTTGCTCATCTGCTGTTAAATGATTTGGATCTGCCATGCAGCAATCATCCTTACTGTCTCGCTTTCAAGTGGGATTCTGAATAAATATAGGGACATCTTTAAACACCACAGTTTTGGCTCACATATTATATACCACTAAACACAATCAATTCGGCCCCATTTCATTGGCATCTTTGGATATGTCATCCGCTTTTGATTGTGTGATACGATCTATTTTATGGACCAAATAATTGGTCCACAATCATCTTGGAACAGTTAATTGAATCCTTGCCATGGTATTTGCAAAAAGCTGTTTACTACCTACATGAACCCTTATTAGAAGAAGCAATCCAGATGGCTTAGGAACACCAGAGAGCTATGTACTCTCCGGAGCGAGTAATGGGACCAAAAAAATATCAGTGAAATGAAACCTGGGGCTCGGGTGAGAAAGGATTGCCTAACCCTGACATAATAAAGTCCTGCTTGACCGGTCCCAAAAACAAAGACAAGGCTTTCATTACTGACAGACTGGAGAAAACCATGGTCAAGTCTGCGTCCGGAGGTCATAAAATGTTATGCCTGTGAAACACCCAGACATTTTGGCATGTGCTGCCTCGAAAACCACAAGCAAGGAACTATGGAGATTGGGCTCCTAAACCTCAGAAGAACTTAATCCAAGTTCACTGTCCCAAATAATGTGTTCATGGAAAGGCTGATTTATACCCTCAAGCAACTGTGGGAATTCAAGTATTCACAACCCATCACTCCATGCCTTTGATAGTCCAACCAGGACTCCCTGAAGTGGTTCTCCTAGGAAGACCTATTCCTCTGTCTTTTATCTAGAAGGCTACCAGGGGAGAAAATACCAACTGTAGACATGCTTTCGAGGTACATGCAGGTAGTCAGATGTTCCGGGGAAGAGGGGGATTTAGGAGAAACTGTGAAGGTGTTTGACAGGATCAGGGGACCCCTCTCAAACAGTGGCAGGAGGCCTACATGGGGGTTTGCAAGAGCCACTCCTGCCCCAGAGGTGGCCTGAGGGAATAGGGAGGACTCCTCCACATGTGCCTGGTTATAAATATAGAGTACTACTTGCAATCACTCCATACCTGCCGTACAACATGCTGGCCAGTGTTTTTCTCCCTTCCCTTTCTGGACTACCGAATCCAGAGATCTTTGTGGCAGATGACTGAACATGCACCTCAACTGTGAGAGATGCAGTAGCACAAATCAAGCTGGCAGAACGTTGCTTACAGCAGACCGGCAATCTGCCACGGAACACAACTCTAAAATTGACCTTTGCTGTTGCAGGCCACCGTTATGAAACAATGGCGGACCCGCATTGGTAAAGGGAGCACGGCTTAAGAGGTGCGTTTCTAGCTTTCAATCTCTGTAACCTAGCCCCTGGGAGAGAGCAAGGCAGACATTGGCCCAGGGAACCAGCTGAGCCGGAGAGCTGATGGAAGGGCAGGAGGAGGATAAAAATGGATGGGAATAACAAGTGAGTGAGGGTTTTTCGTGTGAGGTCAAGGGAGGAGAAGGCAGAAGGGCGCTGGAGCGTGGAAGAGGGGATCTGTGACATTGATCTAATGATTCACAAGGAGCATAATCACTAGACTCGGATAGAGACATTTAAAAATACGCACTGAGTAATCATATTAAAAGATTCATTTTTTCAGAACTTGGGCAAGAATGTTTGTGATACCTGTAGACATCTGAAAGAACACAGTGAACACTTGTGTCTATCACTCTCGGTACATCCGGCTTTCACATAATGGTGGAGAAAAAAGACTTCTTGAATAATTTTCATCCTTTGTATGTGGTTTGTGGATGGACTCATGAAATGTAACTTGCTGTGCCAATGCATGATTCTTTCTTCATCGGGCTGGATAGAGATTCTGTTGGTTTTGACATTATTGTCCAACAATTCCTCAGGTGCCGAGGATGGTGAAGCGAAGAAGCAAGAGGTCGCTCAACCTCAGGAAAGTGTCACAGGGGCTGATCAGTCTGCTGCTCCAGTGGAAGATGTGGGAAAGGAAGTGCCAGAAAAAGCAGCAGACATGGAGGGTGAGTACTACACCCATTTTCAAAGTATCACCTTGATATACTCTGGTATTCACCCAATCTGATGGAAAAATATTCAACAAAATCTGTTTCAATGAATTCTACGGCAGCAAAAACTCCCTATCCTGAATCTCATACCGTGGCCAGGTATGGTCATGAAAGTATCAGGTGCCTGTATTGTCAGTAAACATCACCCAGCTGTGTGTTCAGAGTATTTGTTTACCTTCCTTAAGCCTGGCTTGGCTGACCTAGTGGTAGCCATTGTTGAGCAATCTAGGGAAACTCTTAGGAGGCGAGTGAGGAAAAGAAGAATACAGGCTAATACCATAGTTCCTAGGATGAAGGATAGCGCGTAAAGAGGCACTGTAATAAAATATATTTTGTCTCGGTCGGGCAAGTACAGTTACTAATGAGCAATCTGGTTCAGGAAGTCTTGTGGAAACATTCATAGGTTGTATTTACTTGGGTTAATCGAAGTGTCAAATTTAAACAGGACCTTGCCATACCGAGGGGGACAGTTTGAACCACCAGCGGTACCTTTGAACTTCTATTGCCCCTGCTTGGATTCAACTTTTTATAGGAAATAGTGACAGACTCAAATCCTTTTTGCTTAGTGCTATACTGGCTCTGGTGCCAGCCGCTTTCCAAAGCCAAGTTTAAAACCAATGTTAAAGATATGGCAAAAGTTACAGATAGGTCTTTACTTCGGTATCACTCACGTGCCTGTCCAACGGCACTTCAAGTGAAGGGACCCAGGTAGTCTAATATATTTAGCTATTTCTAACTCCTGGTAGTGAATACTTGGGTTGTCATTAGGAGAAAGGCCAACAGTGGCTGTTCCTTTACTCTGGTTCTGCAGCAGTGGGTCTGTGGGAACAAGAGGATCTTCTGCCGTTGAGCTGCTTTTGATGCTGCTCTGGTGAAGGGAAGAACTGGAGATTGAGTATGGTCCTGTTGTCCGTTTCGCTGGAGATGCAGGTGTATTACCGTGAGGTTACCAAGGTTGTCGGAAGCGGCTGCGTCTCTTTTGAATTTCCGACGGAGACCGTACAGTGCGGCTTGACGACGACTGCTGCGTGAGTGTGTGTGTGCGAGGAGGTCCTTTACTCGGAATTCGCCAAAAGCGAGTGGCGAGCTGTGGAGGGTCGTGGCTCTCTGCAGGAAAGTCTCCTGAAGGACTTTTCTCTCGATTTTTGAGTTACTGCCCTTCGAGCCACAATCACATTACCGGGAGGTGCAGATAGTGTCCAGAAATTTGCAGTTAGTTTCTTTCTTGGAGGAGTTTAGAGAATATAAAACAATCATAAAAGTTAAAAAAAGCATTATATGCTGGAAGATAATTTTTTTTATTATTTAGCAAATTATTTTATGACTTGGAAAGTGATTACAACTTTGGAAAAACCCCAAATATATTTTGATTATATTTCCCAGAAATGTATCTGCCATATTTATTTATTGTTGGTGTTTTATAATGCTGCTCAAGCATTTCACTTAAGAGCGCTGTGAGAAACCTGAGGGTATAATCACTTCTACTCCCCATGGACCCTATATGCAGGTGGCCAGGCAAAGGCCATCTCTATTGGATCCTGACCCTGGACCTCGATAAGCAAGGGAGAATCACCTGGGTGAAGGACCCCTGGGGATCGGGAGGGAGGTACCTTTGGGCGAGACATGGTATCTCCCTTATCCTCAGGATAGCCAACCTGAAGGTCCCCTGACCTTTTTGGGTCATTATACATGTGTTCCACTTCTCTGCCCCTTTAAATTGCATGACAGTACTGAGACGAGGAAGAGACGACTGGGAGCCATGAAGATTACCTCCCATTAAAATAATGGGACGAAGAAAATGCCTGACGGTCAGGAATGTCCCCTTAATTGGTTTAATTGTGGTCGAGCAAGTCAGGCAAGGCAAGCCCTTAATTTACACATGCAGCCTGTTAGTGAATCTCAGGTGTATAAAAAGGGAAACTGCAAACAAGCATTAGAACTGAGGCAGAAGCTGAGGCAAGAGGGCCAAAGTGGAAGCTGTGCAGGAAGAGAAGCCAGCAGCAATCACGCTATCAGAGGACCTGGGAATCCTGTCTGAAGGTGTATGCGGCTCAGAGTTTCCCCAGGTGGGCAGGCGAGCAGCAGGCGCTGCAGAAAGGCAAAGCCTGCAGAACAGCTGGCAAGTCCATTGTGAAGCACCCGGCTATTTGGTTGTCCCCTGGAAACCGAAAGCAGAGAGAAGGAGCTGTCAAGAAGGGATAAGTGTGTGGGACACTCGCAATACCCGGGCCTCTCTAAGAAGGCCAGAAATACAATACTGGTCAAATGAATGAAACAAAGCATGTTACTTATGTCAGATCCTGAGCTGAATGAAATAAATGCTAGTAACATAATATATGGAGCAAAGCAAAATATGTTACTTATATGAAACGAACAACATTATTGGCATTGAATCACAGGACTGAATGAAACAAGTGAAAGTAACATAGCATTCTAAATTAAATGAACCAATTTGCTTCAATTGAACATCACATTGAATGAAAGCAGTGAAAGAAACTTAAGTTGAATATCAGGTTGAATGAATGGAGCAAAAACTACTTTTTATCAGAAGCAAAGACATATTGAATTCCATGACAGCAAACCAGATAACCAGATTAACTGTTTCTTTGAATACAAGTACAATGTTATAAGATGAACACCATTGATGAACAATGAATTTAAATGTAACAAGGAAACTAAACTGAAGGCTTTAAGAAACCAAGGTGACAAAGTTGTGAAGCTGTGCTTTAAGAAACTGTTTGGTGAAACACATCTTGAACTCTGAAAGAAACCTAGAAGCTCCTGGTTGCGTGATCTATGATGGGTGGACAGTGTAGTCTAAAACTGTGCCAAGACCAGAGAGACCCTAATTGTGAACCAAAGGTTGATGGCAAAGCAAATGCTAAGTTCCTGGTTGCGTGACCTGTAATGGGTGGAAAGTGTTGTCTGAAACTGCGCCTCAACCAGGGAACTGTTCTATGTTTTTTTTTTAATACATTTTTATTGATTTAAACATAAACAATCAACACACAACAAAACCTTGCAGTACATGTCATAATATTTCGAAATTTGTATATATCATTCAATGTATGCTGTCTGCCTTTTTCCCCACCCCCCTGTCCCCCAATACAAGCCTACTTCACTTCGCGGTCCTCTTCTTCTACTCCCAAAGGGGTTCCTTTTTCTGTGTCTTCAGCAGATTCCTGGTCACTCGACCAGTCCTGGGTGGGCCCATACAGTGTAGCCACTAAATGTTTCCAAGCTGTCAGGGTTTCTGCCTCTCCCTCCCCTCCTTTATTACCCGCTTCATTCCACGCTGCTGTTTCAGCTTCCTTCCATTTCTGAAGATCTTTCCACCAGACTTCTATCCTTGGTCTGTTACATGCCTACCATCCCATGGCAATTCTATGCTTAGCAAGTATGTATGCCAAGTCCTTTAATTTACTTACATGTTTTAGTTGGCGTGGCCTAGGGAACCCTCCCACCAGACATGCCCCGCTGATTCGACATTTATCTTAATCCCTTTTTCATCTAATCGGTGGGCCACTTCTTCCCAGAATTTCCCAATCTCTGGACATGCCCAAAACATATGCGTCATCCCAGCATTTTCTTCCCCTCATTTAGGGCATGTTTGTCGTTCTGCGTTTTTAAATTTAGCTATCCTCTGGGGTGTCATATATGTCCTGTGGGTTATATATAGTTGTATTTGCTGTAGCCTCGCATTTCTAGACACTTTCTTCGGGTACCCTTAGGCCCGTTCCCACATCCTGTCACTCATGGGTTCACCTACTTCTTCCTCCCAGTCATGTATTACTTGTGGCACTTCCTTCCCCACTTTGGACATCAATAGTTCATATAGTCTGGATATCTCATGCCCTCCTTCTGCTATATCGTATATCGTTTCTATTGCAGCGTCAGGCTGCTCTTCTAGTATTATTTCCGACCATGTCTCTCTGATCCACTGTACCATTCTATTATATGTAATGTATTGCCCTGCATGCAACCCTGTTTCCTCCACCAGCCTCTCAAATTTCTTTATTTCCCCCTCTTGCCATTTGTCTCCCATTGTTACAATCCCCACCGTTTCCCAGTGCCTCCTAATCGTCTTCATTAGTTGCCCATCTCCTCCCGTCAATGCAACCTGTGGCACTTGCAGAGAACACCGGGTTGGGTTCTCCATGACCTGACATGCTTTGTGCCATAACTTCCATCCCAGTACCAACATCTTGCGGTGCTCTCTCAACTCTAATTTGGGCAGCCATATCACTTCTTTCAGGAAGAACGGGGCACACTCCATTCTCAACACTCGATTCTGAAGTCGGGTCTTCTGATAACTGTTATGAAGAGGCTGGCACAGACAGGTAAGTGATATTAAGGTTTTATTTAGGTTATAATAAAAGAAGAAGACCCCCAACATTAAGAGGCTCCTCTCCTTCAGCTCCTTCTCCAACTGACAAACATTAGAATGCAGAAACAAGAAACGCTGTCATCAACATCCCGTGACATCATACAGGGATGCAGCACACAGGAAAGAAACACTATGAAAAGCATTCTCTTCATACTCCTCATAAGTCACCACAACACATCTCCCCCCTTTTTTTTTTAACTTCATTTATAATCTAAGTTCTAATCTCAACAAAATAATTCAAAGGTGTCACATTGATGACCAAAATAACTCAAAAATGGTCCCGTTTTTTTTGGCACATAAACTTATATATGGCTTCTCTTAACCGTAGCAATTCTGTCTTTATTCCACACTTGTCCTCCAGCCACACGTACGGCCCCTTTCATGACCGCTACAACTCTGACCGGATCCGAATAAAGAGATTTTCCTTTCCTCTTGACAATTCCCTTCTTAATCCTGACCCAATCTCCACATTCTACGCGCAGCTCTTTCTTACCTCTCTTCAGGTTTTCACGCGCAACCCATTCAGACTTCTTCCTCACCAATGACTTTCTTACTCCATCAACAACCAGATCCGTTTCCCTACTCCTACCCAGCCATGGCGGACACGCCATGGAATATGGCTTCCTGCCTCTCATAAGCTCAAACGGGCACAGACCTGTCGTTGAATGTGGCGCCATCCTTAGGGCCCAGATCCTATTCTGTATCATAGCCAACTTATCCAATCTGCACTCTTCCCCCATACGAATACTCTCCATCACACACCTATTCATCCTTTCAACCAGTCCGTTGGATTTGGGATGATACAATGAGGTTCTTTTGTGATCAACTCCACATTTCCTTAAATAGCTGGTGAAGTTGCCCCCTACAAATTGGGGACCATTGCCCGTCAACAAACTCGCTGGTAGACCTTCATTGGAAAATATCTCCTGCAATGTCTTTATCATGCTTTCTCCGGTGACATCTCTCACAATTTTAAAATTCACCCATCTAGAGAACAGATCCACCACCAGAACTATGAACTTTCCATGTCCATAACCCAATTCCACAGGACCAAGGATATCCTTGGCGAGATCACTCCATATCCTAGACGGGAGACCCACGTCCACCAATGGCTGCTTCTTGGCTACAGTTCCCTTCCCACTCTTGACACAAAATTGACAATTTGCTAAACAATTTTCTATTTCCCTGTCAAAACCCGGCCACCAATAGTCTTCTCTCAACACACCTTTGGTTTTGGTAACTCCTATGTGACCGCTGTGTGCCAGCTCTATCACTTTCTTCCTCAAACCAACCGTAACCACAGCCCTTCCCCATCTGAACAATACCCCATCGATGACCGACAATTCATCCTTCACTTCCCAATACGGCCTCACGCCCTCCACCACGTCCACCTTATTGGGCCATGCAGCAGAAACAACATACGGAATTATTTTATTTATGTTTTCATCGCTCCTCATCCCATCCAACCACTCCTGTTTGGACACTATACCGTCCGTGTTGACAAACACTAATTCCATTTCTTCATTTTCCACAATACCAGAGTCAACTACTCTCATCCTTGATAAATTGTCAGCCAATATATTGTCCTTCCCGGGAATGACCTTCATCTTGAAACAATGTGTCTGCATTCTGGTGACCCACCCTGCCACCCTGCGGGAAACCTTATCAAGGCCCTTATTCTCGAATATAGCTTTAAGTGGTTTTGATCTGTACGAATTACGAACTCTACACCCCACACAAAGTTTCTGAATCGTTCCACAGCCCAGAAACATGCCAATGCCTCCTTTTCGAGAAAAGAATACCTCACCTCCGTACCCTTGAGACCCCTCGAGGCATGAGCTATCACCTCCTCAGACCCATCGTCTTGTTTCTGGGACAAAACTGCACCTAGGCCACATTCACTTGCATCCACTGTGATGATGGATGGCTTTCTCGTGTCAAAACATCCTAATGGTTGGGCTAAGTTTATTTCTTCTTTTATTCCATTGAATTCTGCCTCACACTGACTATTCCACACAAATTCAACACCTTTCCTCAGAATTTTCCTCATTTCATGCACTTTGTCAGCATAATTTACCACAAATTTCTGATAAAACTCCGTCATTCCTAAAAAAGAGCGCAATTCACTCTTATCAATTGGTCTTTCTATCCTCTTTATGGCATTCACCATCTCTTCCTTGGGTCTGATACCATTCCCCGACACTTCATGTCCCAAATAGTCTACTTTTGTCACAGCAAATTTGCATTTCTCTTCTTTCAGCGTGATACCTCTTTCCTCAAATATCTTCAACACCTTACATAAATTCCTGTCATGCTCCTCCAATGTCACTCCACTCACCAACACATCATCCTGAAAACAGAAAACGCCCTTCACCCCCTTCAACAAGCGATCCATGGTTTTCTGGAACACTGAAGAGGCGGACGCTAACCCAAAGGGCATTCTCCTAAATTGAAATACACCTTCATGTGTCACAAACACCGTAACTTTCCTACATGCCTCCTCCAACTCCACCTGATGATAGGCTGACGTCATGTCCACTTTAGAGAAGTACTTCGCCCCCACCGACCATGGTTAACAACTCACCCATGTTGGGCAGAGGGTGCCTGTCCACCAACACACACTTATTCAATTTGTGCATATCAACGCACAGCCTCAGATCCCCTGAACTTTTCTTCACAATCACGACTGGGGAAACCCACTCGACCCCCCCAGCTCTTTCAATCACTCCTGACTTAAGGAGCTTCTCCAACTCCTTCTTTACTCTGTCCCTTAACGTAAAAGGGACGGGCCTGAGCTTCGCCACAGTGGGAACACTGCCTCTTTTCAATAATATCTGATGTTGAAATCCTTTCACTCTTCCCAATGTCTCGTCAAATACCTTCCCATGCTCTCTCACATACTTGCTATACGTTGAACATACTTCTGATACTTGTAAAACTTGATCAGGGTGGTTGGGATCTAATCTGATTCCCAAATTCTTTTGCTCTCTCCATCCTAACAAGCATTGACCCTTCTTGGTCACATATACTTTCCCATCACAGCAGCGTCCTTTAAATTCAAACCTACACCAGACATATCCCAGCAAATCAATTTTTTCTTGGTTGTACCCCCCTGGACTTATGTCAGGCTCTGATAATGTCGACACTGCCCCTTTCATTTCGTCCTCAAATGCACTTCTGGATATTAAAGTGATTTTCGACCCTGAGTCAGCCATCATCGACACCTTACATCCATTCACAGTCAAGACAGCATATGGGCGCTCACAATCATCCGGGATACCATCCCTACTAACAACATTGACAGTGTTCCCGATAACGTTTTGCAATGCCAGTACAGTGTCATCTTCTGATGACCTCCCCTCTTCCTCTTCATTCACGTATAGAACCTTCCTTTGACTCGTTTGGCCAAACTGATAGTTCTTGTAGCATGTCCCAAAGTGTCCTCTCCTTTTGCGCTTATTACAGATTGCCTTCCGCCCTGGACACACCACTGAAGATGCAAAATGTGTCGCACTGGCACACCGATAGCACAATCTCTCATCCTTTTTATCTTCTCTCCTTTTACTTTTTTGCGTAGACTCTTGGTTTCTTCTTTCTTCTGTATTACTCCTCTCCTTCTGTTTGTTTCTTCCCTTCCTTTTGTTCTTCCCTTCACCCACATTTAACACTTCCGGCTTGGCATCCTTAGAATCTCCTCCTTCAGCTTTTGATAGCTTGGCAACACATGCCAGAGAATGTTCTACACGTTTAGCTAAGTCTAATACCTCATCCAAGTTCGGCTCATCCTTCAGCCACAGTTCCTCGCGTATCTTATTTGACCGACAATGCGTCATGAATTGGTCACGGATGTGCTTGTCAAAACTTCCTTGAAATTTACAAGTTAGGGCCAGATGACGGAGAGCAGTCACATAGTCTTCAACAGACTCCCCATGAGCCTGTATGCGCATGCGGAAATTGTAACGTTCCAAAATCGTGCTTCTTTTTGGGTTGAAATGTTTGTCTAACTTCATCAAGGCTGACTCGAAATCATTCAATTCATCCCCGCTTCCATCACTTGCTAGCTGAGGGAGGGTCTCAAAAATTCTTTGGCCTTCGTAACCCAAAAAGTGAAGCAATAACGCCAACCTCCTTTCGCTGGAATATGCCGTTCCCCCGGCTGCATTCATATAATGCATAAAGCCCTTGCGCCATTGGGGCCAAGCAATTTTCGCCGCCCCTGGCGTAGGCATAAATATGGGTGGTCCAGATATGCCAGGCAAAGCTGCCATGTTTTTAAGGGCTGGCAACTAAGGTTACAATCTTAGTTCAGAGCAGTGTTTTTTTTCTCGTTACACTTCTAAATTAAGTCCTTGTGTGCTTGTTGGAGGGAGGAATCTAATCCTTCCACTGGGAATGCAGGAGTCACTTTCTTATAGCGGGGTCGAATCTGCAGGGTTGTCACAAAAAAAATGTCTCAAGTTGGGACCGCTTTTGCTGTCACTGGAACCCCTTTTGCTGCCACGGTTCAGTTTCCCCAGTGTCACTCACTAAGTTGCGGCTTTAGCTGCGTGTCTTCGCCGCTTCTCATGTAAAATCCACCCTCTCAAGGGAAATGCTGTAGCGATGTACCCAGAGCGGTGCTGTAATTAAATTTACTTGAGCCTCTATTACATGTATTGCGGTAATTACGTTCCACCCTCCTGTGCAGATGCACCCTATCCCTCTATTAGCAGGAATACGGTAACTGGGCTTGTCTTCCTTCCTGCTCTGTAGCGAACAGCTGTAGAGTAATGGCCCGTGCCGGGATCCGCGGCGGTGTGGATAGAAAAAATCAGCACTTACTTGACAACAGTTGCAGGGATATGACGGCTGCTCGATGCCGGGGAAAAGCGGAGCAACCTCCCCTGTGCCGATGGTGCTTGATCAGCACTTACTTGACAACAGTTGCAGGGATATGACGGCCGCTCGACGCCGGGGAAAAGCAGAGCAACCTCCACTGTGCCGATGGTGCTTGATCAGCTGCCACTGCTGATCGGGAGACTGGGTGGTCTCTCCTAAGTTTATTGCCACGTCGGCTCCTCCTGGAATGTGTCTCTCTCTTGTGAAACTTCGACGGCCGTTCTCGTCGTTCACACTGGCGGGCCGCTCAATGCAGGAAAATGGTGCGGAGCAGCCCGCGGCGGACCGGGGCTCTTACTCACTTGAGAGGCGGGGCCGCCGCTTCTCCTCACCAGGACGCTGGGCAGTTCGGGTCGTTCCTCTTGCGGGTCACTCAACGCCGGGCACGGCGGAGCAGACTTCAGGAGCAACGCCGGCCCGGGTTCCTACCAGGTGGGGCAAAACAGGTACGGCTGGTTGCTGGGGGTCTCCTTTCACCCGTCTGCTGTGGCCACCTTATCCCATCCTCGCCGCCATTGTTATGAAGAGGCTGGCACAGACAGGTAAGTGATATTAAGGTTTTATTTAGGTTATAATAAAAGAAGAAGACCCCCAACATTAAGAGGCTCCTCTCCTTCAGCTCCTTCTCCAACTGACAACCATTAGGATGCAGAAACAAGAAACGCTGTCATCAACATTCCATGACATCATACAGGGATGCAGCACACAGGAAAGAAACACTATGAAAAGCATTCTCTTCATACTCCTCATAAGTCACCACAACACATAACCACTTGGCCACATATTGTAGCTGGCTAGCCAAGTAATAGATTTCGTAGTTTGGCAGCTTTATTCCCCCTTCGTCATATGTATTCTGCAACTTCCAAAGGACGATTCTATTCCTTGATCCGTGCCATAGAAATTCTCTGCATATGCTCTGTAGCTTAACAAAAAATCGCCTTGGTATCATGTATGGTATATTCCCGAAGAAGTGCAATTATCTCGGCAATAAAACCGTCTTCAACAGCGCCCCTCTTCCCATCATTGCCAAGGGGAGCTTAGTCCAGAACCTCATACTATTTTCGATATTTTTTACTGCTTTCTCAGTGTTATGCTGGTGTTCTGCCTCTACCCTGTGATAAATGTCTATCCCCAGGTATCTAAACGTATTTATCTCCCATGATATTTGCAAGACTGGCAATTGATTGTGTGGTACCCCTACGTACCTCCCTAGAGGGAATATGCTTGATTTTTTGGGGTTCACCGCTATGCCAGATAGCGACGCAAATCACTCCATCACTTCCATATTGGAGGTTTTCTTTGGGGTATCGTAAGTACAGCAACGTATCATCTGCGTATAGTGAAACCAAATGCGGCTCCCCTTTTATGCTGATACCTATCGTCTCGTACTGCTGCCTCAGGTATATCGCCAGGGGCTCCAGTGCTTAGATATACAGCAGCAGGGACCACAGGCATCCTTGTGTAGTACCCCTTCTAAGTTGCCACCTCTCCGAAATTATCGCTCCTGTTTTGACTCTGGCCAGCTGTGCACTATATAGTAGTTTGACCCATTTGTGGTACCCGGGCCCTATCCCATAACTAGTCAGGGCTGCAATCAGCCAGGGCCACTTGACAGAGTCAAAGGCTTTTATTGCATCCAGCGATGCAATCGCAATCTCACCCGAGTCTCCTTTCGTATGCTCTATAACCTGGTGAAGTCGTCTGAGGTTGTCGGATATGTTCCTGCGCGGGACATATCCGGTCTGATCAGGGTGTATTAGTTTGTTAATGATCCGTTTCATTCTGTTTGCCAACACCGCTGTGAGCCTTTTGCTACCTTGGTTTAGCATCGATAGCGGTCTGAATGATCCGCAATCGTTGCCAGGCTTATTAGGTTTGAGGAGGGGGATAATGATCGCTTCTCTCAGGGATTCTGGTAGCCTCCCTGTTTCAAATGCCTCATTTATCGTTGCTAGCAGCAGGGGGAGCACCTCATTTCTATACATTTTATAAAACTCACTGGGGAGTCCATCGGCCCCCGGGGTCTTGCTTGTGGATAGGTGCACTACCACCTCTTCAAGTTCTTCTAGAGTGATTGGGGCATCCAGGTCCACTCGCTCCTCCACGCTTATTCGTGGCAAGCCTATGTCTTCCAGTGTGTCCAATATTTCCTTGCAGTCGCTCCCTTCTTCATCCCCATACAATTGTTGATAGTATTCTATGAACTCTCGATTTACGCCCTCTTGGGTGTCCACTATTTGCCCATGCTCCCCCATTATTGCTCTGATCGTAGGTCTGGGGGGTCTCACTTTTATACAACCATGCCGACAACCTCCCTGGTTTGTCCCCACCCGCATGCTGCCTCGCTACATACTTTTTATAGTTCAGATTGCATAATCTCTCCCAGTGTCCCGCACATTCCTGCTGCAGTTGGATTATAGTTTCAGCATCCTCTTTGGTGCTACCTCCCCTGCCCAATACCATTTCTAGCTCTTTTTCTGCTTTCTGAAGTTCTCTTAATATACCTCCTTGCAGCCCTTTAGACTTGGCTATAGCAATCCCTCTCACCACCACTTTGAAAGCTTCCCATAGTGTACCTGCCGACTCGACACTTCCAGTGTTGGTCTCGAAATAACTTATAATTTCTTCTCTCAAATCCTCCCTAAACATTGTGTCTTTCAGTGCCTCAGCTCTGAGTCGCCATGTTGGAATCCTGGTCCTTGGGGGTCGGTATTGCCATGTCAGAACCAATGGCGAGTGATCTGATAGGACTCTTGCTTTGTATTCTGTCTGTACCATTTCCGCCATCTCCTGTGTGGCAAACATATAATCCAGCCTCGTGTGCAAATTCTGAGGGGCAGAGTAGTGTGAATACTGTCTATCTTGTGGGTGGTGCACCCTCCACATATCTTCGAGCTGAAAGTCCTGCAACAGAGACTGCAGGGGCGGGTCTGTCTATTTTACCATCTGACCTATCAATCTTCGGGTTTAATGTACAGTTAAAATCACCACCCCAGATCACACCCCCCCCCCCCAAGTACAAGCTCATTTTGTTGTATAGGGACTTGAAGTATGTCACTGTGACTTGATTCGGGGCATATGTGTTTATGATGCATATTTCTTTATTTTCCACCAGCCCCCGTATTACCACCATCCTCCCATCCGCCTCCACCATGGACTGCAGTAACTGGAATGGGACATGCGGTGCTACCCAAGTGATCACCCCTCTATCATAAGCCGAATATGTTGCGCCGATAACGATCCCCCTCCACTTCATCTGGATCACCTCTAACTTTTCTTTTGTGGGATGGGTCTCCTGTATTAGGGCAATGTCTATTTTCTGTCTTCTTAGATACATCACAATCTTGTTCCTTTTTAGGTAGCTGCTGAGCCCCCTGACTTTCCAAGTAATTACCTTAAGGTCCCCCATGTTCCAGCCGCATCCCGCCGCCCCTTTTTGTATCTTTCCAAGCTCTGCCTGGAATGCCAACGCTTGTGTATGTAAGCTTGTTCCCCGACTCAAACTACCCTTAACTATTAACACTGCAACTTCCCCAACTTTCCTGTCTCCCCCCTCCCTTCCCTGCCCCAACTCAATCCCCAACTCCCTACATTCACGCCCCCCTCCCAACTAATGCCCAGCTCCATCCCTGGATCTCAGGCACCCCCGCATCTAGCCCTTTTCTAGGCTATTGCCAGTACTCAGGACACAGCAGGGAGATATTGCGCTAATGGCGTTTCAACTATTCTACCTACTGGGGATTGGTCGCCTGCATCCTGTGTCTCCTATGTTAAGCTATAGATCGCAGTGCACTTCCAGCTCATATCTGTCTTTCACACTTCTATATTCCAGTCCAACAAGTCCACCTATTGAGTATGCCAATTGATTAGCATTCGCATTTTTCTACCATGCCCTTCACACCCCCTTCAGGTACAACTGCTGTAGTATCACCCGCCCCCGAAAAAAATAATAAACATGACGCTGGATCACTTATCCTGTCCATCATGCTCCTGACCGTCTCCAGACTCTTGGAGGTCCTGGGCGTTCAGCCAACATGTCGCCTCCTCTGGTCCCTCGAAGTGTGCTTTGCCTTTGTATAGGACCTTGAGTTTCGCAGGGTACAAAAGCATATATTTGAATCTGGCTGTTCGCAATCTTCTTTTCACTGCCACGTAGCTGTAGCACTGTCTCTGCACCAGCATTGTGTAATCCGGGTATGAAGTGATAGTTGTTGACGCCCTCGTTATTGTTCCACCTTTCTGAAAAAATTCCAGGATCTTTTCCCTGTCTCTGTACTTAAATATCTTTGCTATGATTGCACGGGGAGGAGCCCCAGGTTGTAGCCTCTTCGCCTGGGCCCTATGCGCTCGTTCAATCGCGAACCCCTGGGAAAGCTTGCTAGCCCCTATTTTCTGGATTATCATATTCTCCACATAGTCCATAGGGTCCGAACCTTCTTCTCCTTCCTGCGAGGGGTATCAGCCCGACCGTCCGCTTCCACTCTCGCCCCGATCACTGCTCTCACATCAAGGGGATCCTTCGTTTGAGTGCTGCCGCCATTTTGCATCCAGCTCTGTGATGTTCGTGGGGAACATCAAGGTTCCATAACTTCTGTTCTGCCCATTCAAACTTCTTGCAGTTACCTGCATTGGGGTCTCCATATGTTCCCCTTGCCTTAATCATATTATATAGTTAAAATTCTGACTCAAAGTGCGTGTGCCGCTCCGGATCGAATTTCGGATCGAGGCGCTCTCACGAAGAGCAGCCTAGTCCATGGCTGCAAAGCCACGGCCCCAGAACTGTTCTATGTTAACAAGGGAACCTGCTGTGGTGAAATTAAAAAAAGCCAATAGTGATAAACATCAGACTTTGCGAAGGGACCATGGGTTATACAAGTTCATCTAAAAGACAAACGCCTCAAGGATACTTTCTTTTCATATGAACATTGAGCTTGGAGAAGGGACTCTGGACCTGAGTTACCCTGGAACTGTGTTGAACTTGGGGAAGGGCACCTTACCCTTTAAACTGTATTTGATCTGATGCTAACAGGAAGAGAAAATGAACTTTATGGTGAACATATTGACATTTGGGAGAGAAAGCTTCCGAATAATTCGGAGCTTGAAGTAGCTCAGAACCTTATGTTTGGGACACTATTTTGAGTAGTAGTTGATGTCCCTACACATTATTTGGTGTTAGTTGTGAGAGCAAGTACAGCATTTGCAAACAGACAGACTTTTATGTTGAACTTAATGACATTGACGTTTGTTAGTGTTCGTTAGGTAGGGAAATCCCACCTTAGCATAGGGCAAGTTAGGCCTTAATATATCCTGATATTTTCTTAAATAAAAGATTGGGGCCACAAAGGGTTCTATCGGATTTGACATTTGTAGAAGTAGGGATGAAATGATTGCTCCAGGTGAAAGAAAACTAAAACCGACAGATTTGGTGTTAATTCCACATCCAGAAACCTACATCAGACTAGCTCCCAAGTCCTGGTTATCCTGGACATTTGGGATTGATGTAGGCTGGAGTGATAGACCCAGATTTTACTGGGGATGTTTTTTTTTTAAGAATATATTTTTATTGGTTTAAACAACAAGTACAATAAATCAACAAACTCAAGACAAACGTTTCCCCAACCATATACACACACGACTTGATCATGTCTCCAGTTACAAAGGTCATATGAGTATATACGTTTGTCACTCATCTTCGTCCCCTATATACCAGGAGTTAAGGTGTCTCTCGGTCTTCCCATTTCCCCCACACTTTGGAGGCTTTGTTGGGGCAGCCTCTAGCATTGAAAATCCTATTTTCCAACATTGCACATGTGTCCATATCAGCAGCCCATTGGTCCAGCGCCGGAGGGTCTGGGGCGCCCCATTTTTGTGCAATGTTCTGCTTCATTAGTCCCATCGCCGTAGATAGGAGCAACCCCTCCCATTTATTGATAACATATTCATCGGGTTTCCCCAATAACAGTATCCTGGGATCTAGGAGTATATTGCGGACCAAAATCCTGGTTAATTCAGTGCAGCACTTACTCCAGAAACCCTGAACTCTGCGGCGTGTCTATGATGGGGGCTAGCTCTAGCAGCAGGTGGAGCCGCCTTATGTTCATTTGTGTTGATTTATGCGGCATGAAGCCACATTGGTCTGGGTGGACTAGAGACAAAATGACCGATTGCAGCCGATTAGCTAATAGTTTAGCAGGGATCTTGGGTTTGCTATTAATCAACGAGATAGGCCTGTAAGAGGCACAGTGCTCAGGTGGTTTGTCCGGTTTGGGAATAACAACTATTGTGGCCTTCCATGGGTCTGGTGGTAGGGTGCCTTGTTCTCGCACCCGGAGGAACATTTTATGGAGGGGGGATGCCATTTTTTCCCCACCCAGTTTCTTCCAAATTACGATCGGGAATCTGTTGGGGCCCGGTGTCTTCTCAGATTGTAATTGGGCTATGGCTTCGGTGATCTCTGATTCTGTAAGATCAGAATCCAGTTGTGTTTTTTGCTGTTCCGATAAGCACGGTAGTGTGATATCGTCTAGGGGTGAGCAATTCAGCGGGGTTATCGGGGTGCTATACAAGGCAGCATAAAAATTGGCAAAGGCCTCTGCTATTTCGCGATCTCATTGGCACTTGTTCTGTGGGGTAATCTCCCTGACATGGCGTTGACCCTCGTCCCTTCTCTCTAGCCAGGCCAGCATTTTACCTGATTTGTCCCCATATTCATAGACCCTTGCTCTGGACTCCCAGTGGGGTTGTTTGGCGTTATCTAGCTCTGTGTTCCGGAGCCGCTCTCTGGCGCTCTCGAGGCATCTAAGAATCTCTGGACAAGGGTCAAGAACATACCTAGTCTCCCACTCGCCCATTTCTGCCTCAGCCTCTGAGATCTTTTGGAGCCGCTCTTTCTTTTTATTAGTCGTCCAGGAGATTATCTCTCCCCTTAGCACCGTTTTGTCGGCCTCCCACATCGTTACCGGACTATCGACCGTCATATAATTTATTTTGAAATATTCGTTAGTTGTCTCAGTGAGGCGATCGATAAGGTCAGGGAAGCGCAAATAATAGCTATTCAACCTCCATGTTTTGGGGGAAGCTTTACCCTGCGTACTCACTACCAACATTAGTGGTGAGTGGTCCGAGATACCTCGGGGGAGCAGCTCTGCGGTCTTTACCCTGTATACATTGGTGGCCGGGAGGAAGAGATAGTCTAGTTTAGACAGGGAGCCGTGGGCCCCCAAGTGGAACGAGTAACCTTTGGCTGTGGGGTGGAGATCTCTTCACACGTCTCGGAGACCCAGGGCTGACAAAAACCTAGCTAATTTGGTAGGGGTGTTTGGGTTGCGGTATCTGATATGGGTGCGGTCCATAGTGTTGCACATGACATCAATAAAAATTGCCCCCCAGAATCCACATGTCGGGTTGATGTTTTCCATGAGGGTAGTTAGTTCATCTAGTAGTTCCTCCCCCAGTCCCAGCAGTGAGTACACTGAAGCAATTGCTAATGTTTCCCCCCAGAGTGTACCAAGGGTCATCACGTAGCGGCCCCTGGGGTCTTGTTCTACTATCAATGGCACAAATGGAATGCGTTTATGTATCAGGATCAGATTCCCTCTGGACCCCATTGTGTATCCTGCATGTAATGCGGATCTATAGTTGGTTCTACGAAAGAGGGTGCAATTGGTCCCTGCTAGGCGTGTCTCGGTTATCAGGGTGATATCAGGAGAGTGTCTATTCAGGAACTGCGTGACAAGAAGCAGTTTGACCCCAGAGCCCACCCCGTTCACGTTCCATGTCATCAACTTGAGGGATCTGGGCGTTCAACCGGCAGTGGTTGGGTTAGTGCAGACGCCATTCATAGTGTATTGTGCCGGATTCATGGACCCTGTGTGACCCAGGAGCAGTAATAGTGTGGATGTGTTGGATATAACAGGGATTAGAACAACACATGGCAAGTTGTGTGATCGGTTAGCCTTGTAGGTACCCGGCAACTGGAGAACAACATATAGACAACGAAAACTAAAATAAAGAAAACATTGTAAGTCGTCCACCCCCTCCCCATACTCCTCCCCAACATGAAATATCTGTCGCCTGAACTTCACTAACGACCGGAAAGGTTACGTCGCCAGTTCAATTAACTAGTAAACTGTTTCTGTCCCCAGCCGAACTAACTGTTAAAGCGTAAGTCGGGCGTTCAGTTGGGGGGGGGGTCCATAGTGGCCACCAATAGCGTGTCTTCTTGGCGAAGATGGGGTGAGTTCACGGTTTCCTCGTTACGAGCTCGAGACCCGTGTTGCTCCACGACACCTTCCATAGTTTCTTTGTGTCCCACAGTCCGAAAAGCCCCCTTACCAGGAACACAGGTCGGCCCTTGTTTGGCTATATGCACATCGGGTATCAACTTTGAGATTTTTAAGGATCTGCGTCTTCGCGAGGGTTGTCCTGTGGCTTCGGTGTAGGTTGTCTAGCGGGTCTTTCCTGATTCGATCGAACATGTGGTCTTCTTCTGGGGTCCGGCCCGTTCCTCGTCCAATCTCCTTCGATATGGTTTTCGGCCTACTTCCAGGCTTCCTGCGGATCAGTGAAATGTACTGTGGTGCCCTGGTGCTGAATCCTCAACTGGACCGGAAAGAGTAGTCCATACTTTACGTTCATGGAGTGGAGCTTTTTCTTCAGGTGTTCAAAAGACTGTCTGGCTTTTTGAACTTCGCGGGTGTAGTCCGGAAAAAAGGCAATTCGTGCACCATTTTAAGTAACAGTTCCTTTCGTTCGGGCCATTTGCAAAATTCTCGATAGTTAAGGAGCTTAGCAATTATTGTTCTCGGGGCCGCTCCCGGGATCGCTTTTCCTGCCGGTATCTGGTGTGTGCGTTCTATTGAGAAGAAATTCGAAAAGGTTTTGGGTGCAAAGAGATCCGCCAGCCATTGTTCCAAGAAGAGTTCTGCGCTAGGTTCTTCAGTTCGCTACGGTAACCCAAGGATGCGGATATTCTTGCGACACAATCTGCCCTCGCCCTCATCGACTCGTGCTTCCAATGTTTTAAGTTGGGTCATTGCTTGTGCTAGCTGCCGGTGCACACCTCCAAGGCTGTCCTCCACCCCCGATATTCGTTGTTCTGCCTCTCCAGTTCTAGATGAGAGTTTCTGGAGGTTGTGGCGGAGGAAGGAGACTTCCGCCCAGATGCTATCCATTTTAATCTCCATCGAGGAGCGAGAGTTGGCAATGGCAGCCATCAAGTCCTTCAGCGTCAGCGAGTCAGCCGACGGGACTGTTTGGGGCTCTGTATCCGTTGACACAGTTGGGTTGCTCGTGGCATATTGGTCCATAGTGCTCTGCATTGTCGTCTTTTTACTTTTGTCTTTCCCCATGACACCGCAGACCCCAGCCCGGGGTATGGTGGAGAGTTGGAGAGCGGCTTTTATTTCATCTTGGGGGCTCAGCAGTAGTGGTAGTTGCGTCAGGGAGTCACCCAATATGGTGTTGGGGTATGCGCCGTTGTGGTATTATAGTCACGGGTGTGGTACAGTGGCGGTGGGGCGCTCCCCCGGCTCAGCGGGTCCAGTTAGTACCTCAGTGGCCCCGGTCTGCGCCACAAGTCCTCTTGCGTCTCCTTCAGTATTTGAAAAGGGTAGCAGAAGATAGAGTGAGGACTTTCCCCACCCCCCCGGGGAGAGGTAACTCCCAGTGGAATTTATTATTGGAGGCTTTTATTATCGCTGCTGTGGGAAGGCCAGCGAGACAGGGGCAAGTATTCCATATAGTATTTGGCCTGGTGCAGTGTCCTGGATCAACTCTGAGGTAATGGGAGATGTATACAGGGCTGTCACCTCACCCAGGGGAGGACAGTTTTCTCGCCTGCTTGGTCGGGCTCTGGGCCGTATGTAGGATGTCTGGTTGCAGTGGCACCTCGAGGCCTGGAGGCAGAGAGGTGGCTCCGTGGTGGATGGCTTCCACACTTTGAGTGAGGAGAGAGTCCCTTTTTTAAAGATCCCACTTCTGTGTCTGTTCATTCGTTCCCAGTGCTCGGGGGGAATATAGCAGGGAGACATTCGCTAACCTCCAGGTCCACGGTTCGGCGACTGCAGTAGGTACATCGTGGTTCAGCCCATGGCGCCGGATGGTTTCTGTAACAGTTGGGCTCAGGGAGAGGCACGTCCTCACACGCAAGTGAGCCTTAGGGTGAGTATTAGTTTGTATTGGCACAGGCCGTGCCAGTCGCTCTGAAGCAGGGATTTATGAGCTTTTGTGCCTGCTGGGCAGCCCTGTGCCCGCCGTGACGCTCCAGGTGTTGCAGCTCTCGGGGTCCAGATGCTTCTGTCCACGGCGCCTCAGCGCCGGCATTCGATGCAGGGGGGTGGGGAGGAGTGCAGCGGGCTCAGAGTCTGCAGGGTTGGTTTTGCTCATGTTATGCCCCGGCAGCCTCGTTTGTCCTATGGCCCAGGATGTTTGTTTCAATGGTCAATTCCACCTGTTGAGGCTGTGCCTAGAGGCGGAGCGAGCCACCGCGATTCAGGGCCAGTGTTCCGAGGTCCACAAAGGTCAGCGTCTTTGTTTTGATCTGGCGGCACCGCGCCCTCTCGGGCCCGGGGGCTTGCGTCCGTCATGCGCCTCTGCACCCTGTGATGGATGAGCATTGCAAGGGGCCAGCTACCCCTCCGTGCCACTACTGTGTTGGGGTTGCACGCTCCCGCCTCTTCACCACTGGTTCTGGGGTAGGTCATTGTCCTGGTAGTGCCGTCCCCCCTACTACGGCCGCTGGGTTGCAGTGGCCATCTTGGCAGAGTTTCAGCGTCCAGGAGGAAAAAGATACTGTTGCGTATCTCGGGAAAGGGTCCTCCGTCAGGGTTACAACTTTGGTCGGGGGGTGCAGCACCCCAATCTTTCACTGTGGGAGTATTTTGACAGGAGTCTGTCCAGCCAAGAAGGATATTTAGCAGGATGTTTTGGCGGTCCACGAGAGCAGTCAGGACTCGCATCCTCTCTGCTCGCATGTTGGCCACGCCCCCCCACAGGGGATGTTAAAGTTCTATTACAGAACCATGGAAAAGATCCATTTCAAATTCATCAAGGGGATAAGATTGCCCAAGGGTTGTTAAACGTATTCCAGAAAGTGGAAAGGTTAGTACAGTTAGAGGAACTCAAGGTTTTGGGGAGGCCGATGAATCATCTGAGAATTCTCTCAACTCAGAACCTAGATCACCTCCAGAAGAAGAATGTCATGATCTCTGCTTCCAAAAGGTCAGGGTTTTCCCAACTCCCTTGGAAGCAGATCCATAACCCAGGTTCCGAGGGCCAATCAGTCCCAATTGGGACCTTTTGGACCCAGTCCTGGCGCCAGTGGCACCAGGCTCATAAATATGCCCAGTCCCAGCGCTGGAAGCGCCGGGCTCATAATGCTTGGGTGGACTTACCTGCAGCAGACCATGCTGCTTACTTGCCTGCCAGTTGAGTCTCTGATCCTCTTCTGTGTGGAACTACTTTTCCTGTTGGGTGGGGCAGGAGCCACTCCCTAGATTCAGAACACTGGAACTCTTCTGGAAGGCAGGAACTCTTTTCTTACCAAGGCGTGGCTGTGGAAGGAGACACCTAAGCACTACAGGAGGCTATTTAAACCACACCCGGTGGATGAATCTTGCTTTGCGTTATTCTGCATTCTCAGCAGCAGAACGCTCAACGTGTCTTCTGCATCTGATCCTGGGCCTAAGGAAAAGGCTTACCATTCTGAATCCAGTCTTCAGCAACACCTATAAAGACAAGAAAGAACAGGTTAGCATTACGGTCTTCAGTGACAGCTCTTCACTTACCTGGTCCATCGGCTGCCACCAACGCCTCGCGCTGCATTCCGGCATCTGAAAGACAAAGGCTTACCTACTCTTCGTGCGCTCCGGAGGTCTTCACACTGCATTCCGGCATCTGAAAGACAAAAGCTTACCAACTCTTCGCATGCTCCGGAGGCCTTCGGCGCTGCATTCCGCATCTGAAAGACAAAACAAGGTGCGTTTAAAGACATTGGGGAACTTTAATACTCACGTGCCATTACTCCTTTCCACACCTAACCCAGTGGGTATTCCGGCACCCTGCAGCCGCTCCGAACTTGTACCTGCAAAATAAAAGACAGTTAAAGCGCATCGTGAAGCAGGCAACAAGCGCTTACTTACGTGCTTCCAGGCGCTTCTATTCATCACACGGACTCCATCTTCAACTCACTTCAGCCCGTCATCCGCCATCGCCGGAACCTGCAAAACAAGAGACATCATTACTAAAGACTTTAAAGACAATAGAATTACTCGAAACTTACCGTTCGTGCAGTAAACGACGGACAGCAGTCCTCTGAAGTCAAGAGGCCTGCGCTACCGATCCAGTGAAGAAACTGGTTACAGCACCCTGCCCCGAGGCAGATGGAGAGCTCGGCATTCACTTACCTAAGGTGAGAGCGTTAACCTTTGGGGGTCTACAGGAGAGCAAAAAGGAAAGAGATGGGGACACCCCAATCACCCCAGTTCATTAATCCCATATTTTCTATCTGCAGACATCTTACTCTTGAAGTCAGGCACAGAGGTCCAGCCCAAGAGCCAACCGGATGCTACACATCACCTTGGAAGATACGGTAGTCGCCCAGTCAAGACCGGCGCCTCTGCGAGAATCAGGTGAGCGTTACAAAGAATCTGAGATCCTTCCCGACTTAGCCTTTGCTCAAAGGAATGATCCTTTGGTGACAGAAGCCTTTATACAATATATATCAGAAACAGAGGGTCAGGAGAAAGGAGGACCGTTTTTCTTTTTGAAACATAGACTCCTCTATAGAGGAGATACTACTTCAGAAGGACTAAACAATTGGTAGTCTCTAAAAGTCACAAACAGGTTATTTTAGACATGGCACATTCTCATATAACAGGAGGTAATGTGGGTCTATATAAAACTCATGCTCACATAACAAACACATTTTATTGGCCTGGATTCCACGCAGATATTAAGACCTTTGGCGTAGCGTGCGAGGTATGTCAGAAAACCAGTACACATATACCAGCTCCAGTCCTTTTAAATCCATTATCAATATTTGAGATCCTGTTTTCCCGCATGGGTATGGATAGTGTTGGCCCATTGGAGACTTCTTAACTTGGGGAACAAATAAATACTTGTGATTGTTGATTATGCTACCCGCTATCTGTAAGGAAGACATGGTATCAAAAGTAAAAAAGACACAGTTCAAGGGTGTTGATTGAACTTCAAAAAGGGTTTGAAAAATGCCCATCTAATCCTAAATCTACAGATTGGAGCAAGCTACTGGCGAGGCACTCTCAAATGGAATATACATGCACGAGGTTCTAAAGAGACTCGTGCATGTATTACCATAACAGCTACGACCATCAAATAATAATAACGCAGTCCTAGTGGTGTCTTGTCAAAATAAAAGGGCCTATACTAATAAAGCTATTGCCAAACCTTACCTCTAAATACAAATAGTGTGGGAAACAATGTTATGCAAAAAGATAGAAGTTATAAATTATGTGTCAGGATGTTCAGTCCGCTGGCCTCCCTTTCCCACATTTTTAGCACGGGACAAGATGGTGCACTCGAGTTTAGCACAGTCTCTGGCTTCTCTAGCACGAGGGTGCAGTTCAAAACATTAGCATCAGGACTTTCTGAGCCCAAGTCTCTTTGCCTTCTTTCAGAGGGCCTGATGCAACAAACAAACAATACGTTATTTTCCTCTTAGGATTTCACATGCACTCCATTTCTCAGGTCATTTACTCTTCACCTCGGATTCCCCTCATCCGGGCTCAGATCCCCTTTCGACACAATGTTCAATCCGTCTTCCACCGCCAGGCTCAGACCAACTTTAATTTACTTTAGCACAAACTTGCTTTCTTCCAAAAGCTTTCAGTTGATCTCCCTCCATCGGGCTCGGATCAACTTTATCTATGTTGTCATCAATTTGCTTGATAGTATCAGAATCGAAGACTTTCGATTATGCACAGGATTTTGCTAGACCCCTCGCAGGACCACTTCAATGTACAGTTCTTTTGCCAATCTTTCACCTGCCTTAACTCTCAGTTGGATACCCTACAGAGACTTTTGAATGAGCACCCACGCGGTGCAGGACCACTCTGTCAAGGGCATCATCTGTCGGATTCAAAGTTCAATCACTCACCTGTTGGTTATCACATGCGGTTCATACACTGTTCGCTTCAGCGTTCCCCATACAATGTGGGCTCTTGCTACCTTGGCTTCAACACAGACCGGTCTGGTGTCAGTCTCCCCGACTCCCCAGCTATGCTGACTTCACTGGCGCTGCTTTGTTGTAGGAGCCAAGGACAGCACCATGGCAGCAAGCGATTCTCCCTGCCTTAACTATCGACTCAGGAGGGTCCCGGGTACCTCTGACACACAGAGACGATATAACAATCGAGGTATACAGAATGCTCTGGCCTGTAGTAGTATTGTTATTCCTAAATAAAGGGTAGGATGCTAGACCATGCAGACCGTATCAGCCTGCTGCTTTCCTGAATGTGGACTGCAAGGTTTTCTCTAATCTCTTCATTGCTAGGCTTGCAGCCCAAATTATTCAGTTCATTAACTTTGGACATCATTGTACATACCACCCTAATTTCATTGGCAATAGATGTTGCTTGTTCAACCATCTTCTCTTCCCAGTGACTTGAGTCTCTTCTGTTGAAGTATTATATAATGCGCCCAGATCTTCGATTACTTGTAGCAAATTGAGACCCGATTTACCTTCCTTAGAATGATAAGGCGTGGCTGCCTATTGTCATGACTACTGTAACGCCCGGTATGGCCCTTGCTGCAGGTCTATAAAGCTATAATAAAAAGATTTGTCAAAATAAAAATAAAATGACGGTATGCCAAACACCTGTATATATCTCGAGTATTGTCCATTCTGAGAGCAGCTCTGCAATAACTGAGTTCCTTTGAAATGGTAATCAGTCTAGGCACAGTCGACGAAAGCTATGCATGGTACTAAAAGAAGGGGGACTGTTGCTCCTCAATATTAAGTTGTTATAAATTAAGGTCATGCGAGGGAACAGATGCTACTCGGCTCTATTTTTCGTCATGCTCGTTCTTGTGAGGAATAAAATATCACACTACTAAAATGAATTATTGCAGTTATTGAGAAGTGGGAGGGTACCAGCCTTTCACAGATACAAAGATCTTTTCACGGATATAGCAAATTATAACTTTCTAAGTGAGAGTGGGGGAAACCTATACCAATCTGAATCTTCACCAGAGACCATATTGCGACAAAGTGATTTAATAAGTAATATTATTGGCTTCTTCGGCTCAATAAATTGTACCCAGAAGTGGGATGCGCCTTTCTCAATGTACAGAGCGAGGACCAGACATGCTGCATATGTTTGCATTGTTTACTACCTTGACTTTCCTTTGGTTGGAGGTGGCAATAATAATGACTATAATCTTTGGGGAAGAGGTGATCCTCTCCCTAGATATTATGCTTCCACTGGTAACTGAAACAAAGCTTATACCACATCAAGCATTAATAAACAGCGCTAGAAGTATTGCCAAGATGTAGATTCCACTTACATGGAAAGATTGGTCTCCCAGGACATAGAATATGGTATTCAGAACCTTTTGAAGACTATGAACAACTGGATGAGTGTTCCAATGGGCTTATCTATGCAAATTAATCAGTAACATAATGTAGTTGTGGGGGGGATTTATTTTTAAGGACTGGCTGTCAGAATCAAATCTCCCTCTTCAACATATATTAAATGGACTAATCTTGTTTTTTTTCTTTTGACTATTGTTTATTTGCGTTTCTATTCTTAGTATTTCTTCCTTTTTCTTTGCCTTCTGTAACAGTGTGTGTTCTCTCCCTTTCTTGTGTTTTTTGTTTAGTGGCTATTAATTCCTCCTATGTTCCTTGTAATACATTTTAAAAGGAAATACACCCATTTTGCCTTTTGTGGCAAGGTTCTCAATGAGTCACAAGACACGTCCAATACATTTTCAGTTTTTATTATGAAAAATATATATACAGAAAGAGAATGTTAGAGGTCTAAGTCTAGGGGTGGCCCCAGTGCCCTTTTCCTTGTACGGAGCTCCCACCCCCCTAGCCCAGGTGCCCTACTCAATCAGGTCAGGTGACAGTACAGATTTTCTAAAGCCAGGTGACTTGCTACTCTAGGCTAGCCCTACCAAATACCCTTTGACTTTACGTAAAGCAGACAGGACCCTCATTGGTCCTATTGATCCCCCTTTCCTTGCTTATGGGCGATTTATTAGAATTAAGGTAGGTTACTCACTGAGAACATTCTTTAGATACTGAGTTACAGTGTTTTATTCACATTGTTTGCAGTGGCTCATGATTTAATTGCTGGGGCTGCACCCATCACTCTTTAGGTTGCACTCCCTTGTTAGGGCTTCACTCACTCAATCTTAATTCCCACTTAAAGCACTGACCATAATCAAGCATGCATGCATCAGTGGCAGATCCAGGTGGAAGAGAGGGGGACAGTCGCCCTCATTAGGCCCCTCCTCCATAGCGTTGCACCCTTGCATGACTCCCACTGGGCTCACCTGGCAGAAAAGCACTGCACTTTGGTATTCAGGTGCCACATATTTCTGCCCACTGGCTACTAGGTAACCAAGCTGGGGTCCAACAGGATTCCAACTTGTTTGCAAGCACTTCCATTGCCCACTCGTCCAGGATAAGACCCATGAAGCAGCAGTCTGGGTAAGTTAAAACAAACCAATAAGTGTAATATTTTACAATGTGTGTGTGCAAGATTTGGAATGTTTGCATGCGCATGTATATGTTTGTGTGAGTGAGCCTTTCTGTATGTGTGCTCATGTGTGTCTGCCTGTGCAAGAGAAATGCGTGCATGTGTTTAGCAGCAGAGGACTGCAGCATAAAGGTTATTTATAGTGACAATGCAGGCTTAATTTTTTGTGCCATCTAAATAGATTTATTGGGAATTCTGGCATCAATTGTGGCTGCAGCTTCATGAAAGTGGTATGGGGTGACCATGCTGCCCTAGATATTGGCTGCAACATCCATGATTTAGAATGGGAATGCTGGCATATATAATGGGTGCAGATTAATTCTGTGATTTACATTGGCAATGTGGTTATTGTTGGCGCAGCTGCTTGAAAGTGGCTTTTGGCAATACTGGAATGCTCTGAGGACACATTATGAACATGTTGTACATTCCTTCTCTTGTCATGCACCTACCCTCTGGAACTCAATCCAGGTGCCTGCTCGGAATGCCTCCACAATTCTCCAATTTCACAAAATCTCTCAAAACATGGCTGTTTCAACAACACCTGACCAAGGACTAATTGAATGGACGCACATACTGACGCACATACCTCCTTAGTACTGCTCTACTGTTAAAAGATGCCAGCCCAAATGCCGGCTACCCACACTCAGTACAGCGCTCCGCTGCTCTCAAGCTAGGTCTGTGCTTTAAACAATAAAATAAGAAAATAACATGCTCTTCCGTACGGTTGGTGGCATTGCATTTTCTGGATTTTTTTCATATTACCCTAGGGAAACACTTGTAAATTATATAGCAATTTGTTCAATTTTTCTCAAAATGTGTCTTGTGAAATGCACCATTTCAACATAATCCACAACATTGTTTGGGTGGATAATCCACCTCACCAACAAACCTCACTGCATTACTTGGGGCTTCCTTGCAATGCTTGTTCGCTTGCTGCAGTGGAAAAGGGTAATTCCCTGCCACTGCAAATATTCAGCTGTTACCACTGTTGTTGAATCGGTTACAGTGCCCGTGCCCCACCAGGACCCTCCGCCGGCACCAAATGACATTCGTAACGTTAAGGCACCTGGGGATGTCCCACTTGTTCCTTTGATAGGTGAAACTAGTAAAGTTTGATTCAAAACCTACATGCATTCTGCCCCTTGTGCAGTGCATAGTGCAGCCCACCAGCTGCAAGATCATCCTGTGCATTGCGCATGTGTGGTGGACCAGAACAGCCCGAGAGTCTATGGTGCAGCATTTGCTCCTTTGGAGCTTTGACGGTC
The DNA here is from genome assembly GCF_040938575.1 of Ambystoma mexicanum. NCBI lineage: Eukaryota > Metazoa > Chordata > Amphibia > Caudata > Ambystomatidae > Ambystoma > Ambystoma mexicanum. The sequence continues at coordinate 68,713,239 of NC_090939.1, forward strand.
ACCCTCAGCAGGGCTCACATGGGTGATGGAACGCCCCTCATTTTGTGTTACACCCTTGCCGCTACCCAATAGTCCCACTTGGGGTGGTTTAATGCAGGGGGACTTCATGGGGAAGGGCTCCCGCTCTGGACAAGGACGATCACCTAGGGTACAGCCCACTGAATGTTGTCACTCCCTGACATTCCCTTACCCTCCCCAATGTTCGGAGCCACTACATTGAAGGCAAATCTATTTATTACTGTGATCTAAAATAGAACACCAAAAGTACTAGGATGAGGAAGAACACAGGAGACATAAAGATCATTGGCTGTATTTATAGTGGTACGAGGTGACCCAGCGAAGACAGGAAGATCGAATCATCAAGAGTCAAAGGACTCTTCTAAACTGCCTGGGAGGAACTGGATACAAAGTTTAAAGAGCAACAAAGGACAATCGGAGAAGGCAAGCCCAACCACAGAGTCAAGCACAGCCATGAGAGGACGCAGATGCAGGCAATCTCCAGCGCGTGAGAATCAAATCCTGCTGGCGGTCCAGCATGAGAGGTGCGTAAAGGACGCTGGGGAATTCTCTGTTGGGTCTGTCAGTGCAGACCCAAGCTCACAACCTAGGGAAGGAAGAAAGTGGAGCTGTGCACGGAGCTGCCACATTGCGGTTTATGACAGAGAGCAGCTCATAGAGCTGACTAAGCCGATCCCAGTCACAGGAATCATCCGTGATGTACCTAGAGCCCAGAGGAGGTAAGGGAGTCACGAAGGGGACATGGAAGGGGGCGGGAGAGACGCTCAAACAGTTATCAGTCGGCCCAGTGAGACTGAAGCAGTTATTGGGCCTAGCCAGTTTCAGTTGTATCTCCAGCACCATCCACACAAGGATCCATACCTGCCTGGAGCCTGCCCTGCAGTAAGCACAGGTCCCTGGAGGTGCAGGAGCACCCACCACTGCTGGAGCAGTGGAGCAGCAGTCCTGATGTCTTCACCCTGACAAAACCACCAGGGAAGGGTTTTGGACCCTACCACGAATCAGAGAAGGGTCTGGGACCCAAGAAGAGATACTGAAGGCATTGGAGGATATCTTCCTCGTCACAGTGGGAAAGAGAAAGACATTGACCAGCAGAGAAGGGTCTAGGTCCGAAGAGCAGATATTGAAGGCATCAGAGGAATTCATCCCCATCACAGTGGGAAGGAGAACACCACTGACAACCAGAGAAGGGTTTGGAACCCCAACGAGACCTGGAACCTTGCTGACAATAGATCAGAGTGGCAAGGTGGGCATCAAAGCTGAGCGCAGTGAGAAATAACTGTATCAAGCCATACCAGGAGAAGGGAGTCCACCTCCTGGTATCGAACTAGCAGTGATATTAAAGATGCCAGGGGAAGGGAGTCATTCCCCCTGGCTTTGTTGTGAACTCTGAAAAGAGAAGGGAGGCATTCTCTTGGTCCTGAACAGGGAGTTGAGCTAGAGACCGCAGGGTAAGGGATTCATTCCCCCTGGTTTACTGGAAATTGTACAGCTATCTGCCAGGAGAAGGGAGTCATTCTCCTGGACGTGACATTGTGTAAAGACTAGCTGGAACCCGCAATCCAGGGGAAGGGAGTCATTCCCCCTAGTGTTTTTATTGTGAGAGAACATTATTTCTGAACACTATCAAAGAAGCCGGAGAAGGGAGGCACTCTCCTGGACGTGACATTGTGTAAAGACTAGCTGGAACCCGCAATCCAGGAGAAGGGAGCCACTCTCCTGAAGGAAGGAACTTTCTGATAGTTTACCTTTTACTTGTTGTGTGAGGGATGGTGGATATTATTTTGATGGGCATTCTGACAGGGGTACAATGTCCTTTTGCCGACTGGAGTTGTTTGATAGAGAGGCTTAGGGGATAAAGGGCGTAGGGAAGGGTTTGGAGTAGGTGTACATATATACAGATGGAGGGGGGTACCCCCGAAATAAAAAAGAAACCATTTCAATTGGTTTTTTTCAATGGAATTTCTTTTGTAAAAATTCAATCGAAAAAGCTCCTGTCGGCAAAACGACATAGAACCCTGACAGGACCCTTTAGTATTAGTTTTGAGGCAGTGAAACCCCTCTTAGAAGTTAAGGACCGAGAGGATCCTTTCTTCATAAATAAAATAAGTCGGGAACCAAAACCATGCTACCTTTGTGTCAGCTTCCTTCTTCAACACCCTTACAGAATCCTCAGCGACATTCTCTCTCCAGCAGAAAATGCAGTTGCAGTCTTCATTGTGACTTTGGAAAAGTCTCACTGTCAGCAATTAATAGGTTTGGGCACCAGAAGGCTAGCAAAAAATATAGCGACTGAGGAGCCACCAGCGGGCGCAGAGATGACCTAATGCTCTTGCATCGGTCTCCACCGTTGCGGCTGTAAAAGAGCTGGAGCCTCCCCTAGCAGCCCCCAGTGAGCGAATCTGATCCCCCCCCCAAGACCAGGAGGAACCTCTGCTGCTCCTCTCGGCGAGATAACAGGGTCCAGAGCCCCCGTGCTATAGCAGCAACATCATGGTGAAGGGAAAGTGGAACATGCAGCACAACTGTGCTGAATGGCTGCTCCACGTGACCTCTACAAGTGTCTGGGGACTGGGCCTAGTGGACCGAGGGTTCACTTGGACATCGGAGAGCTATCCCAGTGGGCCACTTGGGAAGGAAAACGGATCCCGGAGTCCTCTTGGTGGAGGTAGAGCATATTGGCTTGGAGGCAGCCACCGGACAATAATAATATAAAAAAGATAAATGTGCACAGCCTCGCAGGCCCAGGCGGCGCCCGCCCTGGCACAGGGGGTGCAGACCAGCGGCCACCAAGAGAGGCATCACTAAATCCAGAGGGGCACAGGAGCGTCCTGACTGCAGCCCTCCACTAGAGGTACACAGGGAGGGCGTGTGGGGCTCAGAGCTCTGGGTGCCGCGACCGCCTCGATCCCGAGGGAGACAGGTGCGGTTGCCCAACATTAAGACAGTGGGAAGGGGCCACAGCCACTAGTGAGGTATTGCGGCTCCCCCTCTGAACCGCCCCATCTGACGGAGCGAGAGAGAGAGAGAGAGGACAAGTACCTTGAGTGAGACCGCTGGCACCTCCTGTCTCACCCTGAACACCCAGGATCTCCTATCACTAGGGGGACCTCCCATCAGCAGAGCAGCGTATGTGAGCCCAGGAGGGCGCACAGCAACGTCCTATGTCCCAGAACCAGGGGAGTGGAGCTCTGTGGGTTAAGAGGTTAGCATTTTCACTGGGTACGAGGCCCCTAACACAGCGTAAGGCCCTAGACCTTGATCCTCCTCAAACTCTGGGGCTCGCAGGAATTAACAGCCAGAAGCAGCGCTCCCCCTAAGCATGAGAGACTCAATCAAGTGATAGTCCAGGCCACCAATCACCTTAAAAGTATCTGCTGACCCTCTCATTGCACCCCCCGTTCCCCTGTCTGTGAAAACCCCAAGGGAACACCCACTGGGGGAGACAAGGGCCACCTGTTCACCACAAGCTCAGATTCCAGCTCGAACCCTGAGAGGGCCCCCCAGTGGTTGGCCCATGAGTTGGCCTGATGCACTGCAACAATTTTGGCGTGAATAGACCCTGCCCATGTCGCAAACAACTATGTCTACTTCATCGATAGCGGATGCTGACAACGCGCAATCAGTGAGCAGGGTCATGGCAGCCCTATTCAAAGAAATTACGGGCTTCAGAGCAGACATTGGTAAGAGGCTTGAAGGGCAGACCAAAAAAGTCAATAGTATGGATGAACACATGCACGGCCTGGAGCCTAACCAAACATCTGTGGACCTCCTGAAGACCCAATTCAACATGAGACAATCAGAACTGGAAAGGCGGAAAGAAAAGTGCACCCTCAAGATGGATGACTTGGAAAAACAGAGAGCGGCGCAATAACCAGAGGTTCCTGGGATTCCCGGAATGAGACCGTGAGACCCAGGCGGACATCCTGAAAGCCATCAACGCAGTGGTCAGCAAGCTCTTCGACGAGGGAAACACCAGCGAACCAACGATCGATAGAGCTCATAGAGCGAGAGCCAGCTCCAGAGGGCCGCAATCAGTGCTGGCAAGGTTTCATTATTTTGATGAGAAGACCAAGATCCTGGAGCTAGCGAGAAGTAGGGGCCCGATGGAGTGGGGAGACGTGACCAGGAGAAGGCTTTGTGACCCCATGACAAAGTGGCTTCAATCGAAAGGGGCCCGCTACCGGTGGGGCTTCCCCTTCTCGCTCTCCTTCGAATACGAGGGATATAAATATTCCCTAGTCACGGAAGATGGCATCCAACGTGTGACACAAGATCTCCTAGGAGAGCCGCCCCAAGTGCGGGCAACTCAGAAAATTGTGGGAGGGAGTTGACGGAACCCCAGAAGGAGGATGGCTTTGTCGAGAGGTGCAGAGTCAGCGGCAACATGAAGTTTAGAAAAGTGGCCCGACGTCCCAAGCGGCCCCCAAAGGATAGGTCTGTTCCCCAAGGAAAACATAGTCTTCTAGTGTGCTGAAACCCCCCCAGGACCTGAGAAGAGACTGGCTTTGGGCCGGGGGGCGTATTATGACCCATCAGAACATTGGACAATGACCTGGTTCGGAACTATGGGTTGCCGGACGCTGGAACAGATGCCCTGACAGAGATGTCCTGGTCTCGGAAGCTGTCTGGTACACTGGAGGAGGTGTCTTTTTTTGGGGCATGGTTGAACGGTATTGGGGGGGGTTGTACAAGCTGATCCTTAGTTTGATTGGTCATATGGGGGGGCTCAGAGGAGTTATTTGATTTCAGGTTAAATCCTGGTGAGGGTAGGGACTGGTGGCCTGGCCCAGCGACACTACTTTCATCACAGGTAATACAGGCGCTCCGGATGGGGGGAGGAGGGGTATGGTGGGGGTTTGTTATTACTTCCATTGTTGCTTATTCTTGCCAAGCTACCAGGTTCTACTCTGGCCCTCGGGGGGGACTGGCATGGGTTCAATGAGTTTCAGCGCCCCGAACCTTAGGAGAGGTGAACACATTGTAATTAACATAGGGACACCCTTGAGACCGTTGCGCCACCCCAATGGATGACGCACAACACGCACTGGTGCTGGGTTCCCTAAACGTACAGGGTTTGAACTCCACCCCCCCACCCCCCAAACCCCCACAAACGATCCCTAGTGTTGCGGGAATTCAATCGCCTGAAGTTGCACTTCATGTTCCACTAGGAGACCCACTGGCTGCCAGGAAGGGAACCATCGATCAATACAAGCGGTATTCCACGCTTCAGGCCCATCCAAATAAAAGGGGGTTTCCCTTGTCGTGTCTAGTAGGGCACATATTAAACAGAAAGCGCTGCGTAAGGGCCCAGAGGGCCGCTACTTGATGGTCAAGCAGGGACGTCATTTAGGGGTCGCAAGAGGTCGCAACTGCGACCTCTGAGGTCTCACTTGCGACCACAGGTCTCCCTTGCGACCTCTAAAGAAAAAAAAGCAAAAATAAAAAGTTATCTTTTAAACTTTTTTTTTTTATTGTAATGCAAGCTGCTGGACTGTGGCCAGCACCATGTGGCTCTTTACTTCTAGACTGGCTGGCTTTCTTGTTCAGGCACCTTAAAAAAAAAAAAAGAAGAAAAATAAGAACAGGAGTGCCACAAGTCTAACACTTTCAGCACTGACCCTAAAAAAGAAAGAACAGGAATACCAAATAATGTCTAATTCTGGAATTCTATACAATAATTGCTAGACTCATTAAAGGTTTATTTCAGGCACATTTCAGGGAGTGAGTTATTGATTTAGTCTGTTCTTAAACGCCTCAACTCAGCCTTTCATCCTTCTGGTGTCGATAAATGAGTACCAACGCAGATTGGGTGTATATTTTTTCTATATAAAGTGCTTAACCGTAAGTGCTATATAATAACACATCATTATCATTTGGTCACGGACGTCTGCTTGCATTCACAGTAATTTGGTAATATGGGCCTATACAGACTGATTTTAACAATACATATGGCCATCCATTTTTGTATAAAATGTACATCACATTATAGTGATATCGTAACCATATTTTCCATAGTGTACAATGCTATGTGATGCCACTTCCTGTTTTGTCAAAGGGTGAAAGGTCATGTACCACTTTGGGGTGGGGGTCAAGTGACATCCCTTCCTGTGTTGTCACGGGTCAAGGGTCACGTGATGTCATTTCTGCTACCCCTGGAATTTTGGTGAAATGACGTCCCTGTGGTCAAGGGGGGAATTAAGGGTGCCATGGTGACGATGATCTCCATTTATTGCCCAAACGAGGCCCCAGACCAGTATTGGGAAGGAGTTAGATCTAAAATAATGTCCTTTGCCGAGGACACCCTGATTGTGGTAGGAGACTTGAACATGGTCTTGCAGCCCGAGAAGGACAGAAAGTGCGAGGGTCCCTATTCAGACACCCCGGCTCAGCGCTGGTTGGCCATCCATTTTTGGAAAGCTAACGATGAGCTGGGGCTTTCGGACACACATATGATGGAACAGGGGTGCAAACTCTTATTTACTTTCTTCTCCATGGTGCATGCTACGTTCTCAAGAATCGATTATATTCTGGTCGACTCCTCATTGCGGGAGCGAGTAGCCGAGTCTACTGTGGAGATCATCCCTTGGTTGGACCACGACCTAGTGAGAATCCGAATAGGTGTCCCCCCGATAAAACAAGGTGGTCATGTAATGACCTGCTACTGCGGGGATGGAGTCCTATTCCAGGCGATCCTTGCCGCGATAAAATAATATTTTGCAGTCAATGACAATGGGGAAGTAGGAGTAGCAGGGCTCTGGGAGGTGTTCCAGGCCACAATGAGGGGGATTCTCATTGGAAGGGGTACGAGGAGAAAAAGGTAGAGGGAGAACGGGGGAGAAGCTACTCCGAGAGAAAATTGAGCCATGCAGCCAGGGGGTAAATTGAAGTCCCAAATGTTCCTGGGGAGGTGGGCGGAACTTCAACAACATAAAGAGAAGCTGAAGACTCTCCTAGTTGGTCAAACGGAACGGAAACTGGCCTTCTTGAAACAGAGATATATGGAAAAGGGAGAAAAGGCCGATTAGATGCTAGCATGGAAGTTGAGGGAGCTTAGGCCCGAAGCTTCTTGAGGACACTCTGATAGCAGAGGAATTCTAGCAGTACTATGACACACTTTATACATCAGAATATAACGGAGACGGGTCTGACGCTGACCGTTTCCTTGATTCCCTCCAAATTCCCCGCCTCCCCACGGAAAAGGCAGATTCAATGGAAGCGCCCATCACTCCAGAGGAAATAATAGATAGCATTAGTGGAAAGAAGGGGTGCACCACTCCCGGGGACGATGGTTTCACAGAAGAATTTTACAAGGCTTTCTGTTCCACGCTCGCTCCTTTCATGGCCAAGTTGTTTAATAAAGTCTTGGAAACGGGCGCCCTTCCCCAGTCAATGCTAGCGCCCTTGATCGTAGTCATACCTAAAGAAGGGAAAGACCCGGCTCAGTGCTCATCGTAAAGGCCCATCTCCCTCCTGAATACTGATGTGAACATTTTGGCAAAGCTACTAGCCAATAGATTGGCCCAAAATCTGGCCTTGTTGGTGCCTGGGGACCAGGTGGGGTTCATTCCTGGCAGACAGGGAGAGGACAATATATAAGGAAGACCTTAAATCTGTTCCATGAGGCAACGCAGAGGGGACTAGGGCTCACCTCGTATCCATAGATTCGGAAAAGGGACTCTGGCTGTACATGGGCAAAGTCTTAGAGAGGATGGGACTGGGAGAAAAATTCAGAAGATGTATTGCAACCCTTTACAATGGCCCAACAGCGAGAGTGGCAGTCAATGCTACCGTCTCCTCTAACCTTCAGCTCACCAGAGGGACTAGGCAGGGTTGTCCCATCTGCCCCCTGTTATATGCCCTGGCTATGGAGCCCCTGGCTGTCGCCATTAGATTGGACCAGGGGATAACTGGTATCCGATGCGGGGAGCATGACTTTAAACTATCATTGTTGCTGATGATATTCTCTGCTACCTGACAAATCTGCTGGAGTCTCTCCCGAGCCTCCAAGCCCAGATACAAACCTTTGGCAGATTCCCGGGCTTGAAAATAAATCTCTCTAAGTCAAGTGTAATGCCCATGTGAGGAGACGACTGAGACTCTGCAGATGGGAGAACAGTTAGTGGAATGAGAGTCGAAGGCACATCCACCCCGTACCTGGGGTTTCAGCTCCTTGGGGACCTGGGAGCCTTGTTTGCCCTTAACTATACCCCAAACCTGGAAAAAATGAAAGCAGACCTGCAATGCAGGGGCCTGCTTACCCTCTCCTGGTTTGGGCGTATGGTGTCGGTAAAAAGGAACATTTTCCACCGGCTCTTGTATCTTTTCACTCACTATCCATGTACCAGACTCCTCCTTTGCATCGCTCCAGGGCATGGTCCAAAGGTTTATATGGCAAGGGAAAAAAACGAAAGTTAAATATGCAACCCTGCCCCTCCCGAGGGACTTTGGGGGATTTGGCCTTCCGGACTTTAAACTATATTGTAAAGCAGCACAGCTTCGGGTGATGATGAAGCACTCGAGGGATGACATGGGCACCTATTGGACATACATAGAAGACACCCACACTCATCCCAAGAAGGTGAGAGACCTCCTGTGGTCCCCGCTCAAGGAAATACCCCTCCATGTTCTATCCCACCCTACACTGGCGGTCCTTTGGGAGTTATGGAGACGTAACAAGGCCAATACACTCCACTCTACCTGGCCCTCCCCCCTGAGTTCGCTGTTGGGTGCACCCCTTGATCTAGGTAACATAGGGCTTCGTAAGACTCAGCAATGGTCGGACATGGGGCTGGAGAGAGCTGCACAGCTATTCAGGGAAAATAGCTTCATTGGTTACGAGACCTTAGCTGAAATCATGGGTCCAACCCTGTTGTCTGTCTTTGAATAACTGCGCGTTAGGGGCATTTTGACGGACCCCAAGTGGTGTAAGGAACTCTCCCGCCCCCTCACTCCCTTCGAGAAGATTGTTGCAGAATCCCCCAATAGGAAAGGAGCACTCTCCAGAATTTGCAGAGTCTTGGCCATGGCAGACCTTGAGGGGAGACAGAATTGTAAACGTTTTTTGGGTGGAAATGGTGGGCACAGAGATAGAAGATGAAACCTGGAGTACAGTCTGTAAATTGATGCAGGCTGGTTCTCTCTACACGGCAGCGATGGAACACAATTTTAAAATCCTACATGCTTGGCACCTGCCCCCGGCTAGGCTATCTATAATGTTTGTGGGAGTATCTCCTCTCTGCCCAAGAGAATGTGGCCAACAGGGAACATGGTACCATATGTGGTGGGAATGCATGCACATTCAAATTTACTGGGCGGAACTGTTGAGCTGGATTAAGAACATGGTCGGTATCTCCCCGAAATTGCACCCTATTGAACTCTTGCTTGGCGTTCCATCCCCTGGATCCGAAATGACTAGCTTCCCGAGAGTAGTGGAGGCCATGCTAAGAGCCCTGGCTCAGAAATGGAAGCAATCCTCCGCTCCGTCCAGAAATTAGTGGCTCTCTAAATTGTGGGGTATCTTCACATATGAAAAACTCTCATCGATTGTATCCGATAAAATGGACAGTTTCCTATTGGAGTGGAGTGGAGTGGGGTGATGGCCTTAAACTTTGATCTGCGATTTTCCCTAAATTGGTGTTGCTTCCCAGGCCCGAAGGGTCTGAAGGGTTCGATGTAATGTTTTAACCACGTACGTAGATCCCACCTTGCCAGTTATCTCTTGAAGGCGGGGCCTCGAGCCCACCTTTGCGTTTGTCCCCAACGGTTGGTCTGGCTAGGTAGCTACAGTGTGGGGGGGAATGAGGGGCGTGGGGGTGAAACTGTTGGTGACATTGGTTGCGTTTAATTGAGTTATAAAGTATTGTTTTTTTTTTTAAACTTTGTGCTTGACATAACAATAGAAGAGTGAGCAGTAAACAGTATTCAATGGTTACAGTAATCACATATACTATTGGCTTACAATATTAGCAATCAAAGCAAGGGGAAACCCGAACAGTAACCGGTCACCAGACATATATGACATAGCATTTGGGGCCACCGCTTAAGTAGGTATGTTGCTAGGGGAGGGAGGTGCCGATGAACTGTCAATGGTATCAGTGGAGATAGAGGAGATGTAAGAGTGGAACTGGGGCCATGTATCCCTAGGTTTGGACGTTGACGGCTGTTGAGTCGCCCACGCCTCTTCCGTGTCGGAGACCCAGGTTACAGTAGACAGCCGCTGTGCATGTGTGGGCACTCGGGGACGGAGCCAACATGGTAGAATGCAGCGTACAGCGAGTAACATGCATAGCCCGGATAGCTTTTGGAAGTCTCGGTGAAGGCCGGGGAAGTCATGGAGGAATTTCAGTGGAGATGGAGTAATCTCATGGTCTAGGATAGTTGAGAGTGTGGAGCAGATCTCGGCCCAGAAATGGGGAACGCAGGGGCAGGTCCAGATCATATGAATATAGGTTGCATCTTCAGATCTACACCTGGGGCACCTGGGAGAGTGGTCTGGTAACATCCGATGCAGCCGAATTGGGGTGTAGTGGTATCTGTGTAAGATTTTAAATTGGATGAGTTTAAAACAAGAGTTAAACAACACTTTGTGGGTGTGGGCACACATATGTTTCCAGAATTGATCGGTTACGTCGAGTTCCAGGTCCCTAGCCCAAGAGTATTTCAACGTATCAAATGTGGGAAGTTTTGGACTGTAGTAAGGTGTGTAAACTGGAGAGCTTCCCTCTAGTGGTTGTAACATTCATTATTTCAGTCAAAATAGGATTGTTGTGGGGCATAATAGGGAAACTTGGATATCTTCTCTTGAGGAATCGGCAGAGGCCTGAATAATGGAGCCAGATGGGTGATTTCCATAGTAGGGCATCTGGCAAATCCGACCAATCTAGAAAGTTGCCTTGATCAAAGGCATCCCAGATAGCCTTGAATCCCCCCTCTGCCTAGTGGCGTACCTCAGTCAGAGGGATGCAGGGGGCACCAAGGAGGAAATTCCAGAGATGTAGACGGCTGTGGAAAGAGCGAGAGCCACCGGCCAGCAGCCATATTTTAGCAAGAGCAAAAAACATGGTGCCTACCGGGTCAAGAGGGCTACAGCTGAGGGCAGGGGGAGAAAGAGCTAGGGGGTGAATATTGTGATCTCCAACTGCACGGCTCTCGCGTCTTATATGCGAGGGGGGGTTCGAGATGGTGAACCAGTACAACGCAAATTGCACTTGAGCGACCAGCCAGTATTTTTCAAAGTTGGGACCTCCGAAGCCACCACTCTGCATGGGAGTGGACAATGTGGTAAATTTGAGATGAACTGCACCGGAGTATCACAAGAATGTGCTGAGCGTACGGTTTAGAGATTGGTAAAATTCCCTGCCATGCCATAGGAGGAGATTGAGAAAGCGATGGAGGAGTTGGGGAAGCAAAACCATTTTTAAGATACCAAGTTTGCCTGCAAGGGACAATGGCAGTTTAGCCCATCCCAGGCATTTCTTAGTAAGCATGGCCAAATAATTCCAGTAATTGGTCTCATATACCCTGTCAGGGTTCCGAGCCACCAATGCCCGAGGTATGTGAATTTCGATTGTGCCCAGGTGAATCACATGAGATCAAGGGGGGGTGGCATTGGTAAGTGGAAAGAGTGTCAATTTTGTACAGTTAACCTTGAGACCGGACAGCATACCAAAGTGGACGACGTCTTCCAGGATCGGGGCAAGGTTGTGTTCGGGAGAGCGAATGAAGAGTAAGCAATCGTCGGCATATAAGGAGACAATAACGGGTGTATCCAGAAATTTCAGGCCTCGATGTGAATGTGTCTGGCGTTTTCTGTCTGCTAAGGGTCCAATAGCTATGGTGAAGATCAGGGGAGAGAAGGGGTAGCCGTGCCTCTTGCCTCTGGCTATACGAAAGGGGGATGAGCATCTGTCCTCCGTGCGGACCCTGGCTACCGAGTCTGAGTATAGCAGTTTCACCCAAGAGAGAAAGCGGGGCCCAAAGTTGCATTGCTCAAGCACCCGCCAAAGGTGACACAGAATCAAAAGCCTTCTGCATGTCAAGGGCTGCTGCCACTGCATGAGTGTTAGGGTTGATACGGCTGATGATGTTAAAGAGGCGGCGTAAGTTGAGGGATGTGGATCTACCTGGGGTAAATCCCGACGGGTCTGGATGTATAATGTGGGGCATGTAAGGGGTCAACTGTAAGGCCAGGATATTAGCATAAATCTTAACATCGCAGTTAATACGCGAAAGAGGTCGATATGATCCGCTTTGAGTGGGAGGCTTGCCAGGATTGAATAGAACTGTAATAATGGCTTTTCAGAGGGTGGGAGGGAGCACGCCCACTGCGCAGGATTCTTCCCATAATGTCAGGAGTTGGGAGACCAGCCGCAATTTATATTGTTTATAAAATTCAATCAGGAAACCGTCGGAGCCGGGAGTTTTAACTGAGGCCAGGGAGTCAATGGCTTTCGATATCTCTTCGGCCGTAATAGGCGTGTCCAGGCTGATGCTAGTGTCGTCGGAAAGAACAGACAGGGGTAGGCTGCCCAAGTATGTGTCAATCTCCGACCCAGGTACAGTGTCAATGTTTGTATATAAGGCAGCGTAGAACGATTGAAACTCCGAGTTAATGTCCTGCAGGAGAAGGGCCAAGGAGCCATCAGGCCTCTCTATGGCCAGAATATGCGGGCATCCCGTTTCGTGGCAGAGGAGTCTGGCTAACACGTGACCGGGTCGCTCGCCCTCCCCGTATCGCCTTGCAAGTCCGGGATTATCAATGAACTTCCTTTCCCTTTCAGCATGGGCAAGAAATGTATCTAATTCGATACCGATGCTGGAGAGGATAGCTGGGGAATGATGCTGGGCATATATCAAGGGAGGAGAGTATGGCTTCACTTTTTGATATGTCGCTACGAATAACCTTAAGAATCCCTGATTCCTGGAGATAGCTATTCCCCTGATATAGGCTTTAAAGAATTCCCATAGGGTAGCCTGTGTGTGGACCAACCCAGTGTTTAGTGCAAAATAATCATCGATTGGCAGACTCTAGGTCAGCTCTGAAGGCCACGTCCGATAACGATTGTGGTTACAGCCTCCACAAGTGGGTTGCATTGTAGTCAGTACCCCAGTCAAGAGAAATAGCGACTGGGGAATGATCTGAATGCGTTCTGGGGAGGATTGACATGTGTGGAATGTTCCTGATAAGTATGTCGGATGTAAGCCATCTGTCTATCCTGGAATGAGAGTCGTGCACAGAGGAGTACAAAGAATACATTTGGGAATCGGGGTGCACCAGTTTCCATGCGTCTGAGACCTCCAATCTTGACAGAGACTCTGGGATAACTTTTGCAGCCCTGGAGATTTGGCGGGGTCTGGTACCTGATCTGTCCCAATCTACATCCAGGATCGTATTAAAATCCCTGCCCCAGAGGATGGGGACCAGGTGGAACTTGGCCAGTAGATCAGTGAGGTGGGAATAGAAATCCGGATCGTCTATGTTAAGAATTACAATCTCTTTATTGTGTAGTCTATCATAAAGTAAAATGTATCACCCAGAAGGTTCTATATGAGAGACAATAAGGTGGAATTTAACACTTTTATGGAGTAGAATCATGACACCCCTGTTCTGAGTGAAGTAATCGGTGTAGAATCTTTGTTGGCCCTATGTCTTTGCAAATTTCAAGCAGCCCTCAGATTGAGCATGTGTTTCCTGTAGGAAGATCATTTTAACTCCATGTCGCGCTACATACAGTTGTACATTCCTCATCTTTCTGTAATTTCCGAGACCCCTCACATTCCAACTCATACAGGTCAGGATATTATCAGCCATTGGAGTACATAGGAAACAGGGGTATTGCTGGGCATTGTAGTAGCATACGAGGGGGCCAGTCTGAATAGTAGAAGATATGTCTATTGAGGAGGTATGTCCTCCATGGTGTAACCTCACGCTTCTCCTCCATTGTATATGTCAAGCATTTTTTCTTATAACACCCCAACTCCCCCACCCACAACCCTCTCCCAACCAGAGGGATCAAAACCCGATACCCAACAAACGTAACCAAAAACAGTGGCATTATCGCCTGGGGTCTCGTGCGCCCGTCAGGCGGCTTCACTTCCTTGCTGGGGACATGATTAGGATAGATACAGTACAAGGTAGGTAATAACCAAGACTGGTGGTACAAGTATAACATTAAGTTCTGATATTAATGAACAAGAATACTCATTCAACATAGCAGTTCTAATAAGAGCCTCTCAACATAAACGAGAACAGTCAGGGGTTCCTCAGATCAGAACATACACTTCCCCTAGATGCGTGCAGTGTAAATTTGTTTACTAGGGTAGGTACGTTCATCCGGGGAAGTGCTCATCTATAAACTTGGAAGCCTCTTCTGGGATAGTAAAGACAAAAACCTGATTCGAATGTTCGATCCGGAGCTTGGCTGGGTATAGCATAGCATATTTGACCCCCAGTTCTTGTAGTCGTCTCTTGGCTATCATAAAGGTTTTACGCTCCTGCTGAAAGGAGATCGAGAAATCAGGATATAAGTGAATCCTGGCGGATGCTAGTAGGAGTTCACCCTTGGCTCTCACTGCCCTGAGTAGTGCATTGCGATCCTGGTAGTTTAAGACCATTGCAATGATAACGCGGAGGTGCACCAAGTTTAGGTTTCTCCATAAGAGCACGGTGGGCCCGCTCTATAGCAAATTGCGGAGACAGCTTAGGGGAGTCGAGCAGTTGAAGCAAAGTATGTTCAATGTAGTCCTCCATGGGGCCTTCGATCCTGCCTTCGAGGATTCCGATGATGCAGCGGTTATTGCGCCTGGAGCGGGATTCGAAATCCTAATTTTTCTTGGCAACCTCCGACACCTGTCTAGCCAATGTGGCAACCTCCGAGCAGAGAGCCACTATGTCATCCTCTGTCGTGCCCACCCTGGACTCGACCTCTGTAACCCGGCCATCCGTTTTTTCCATATGGGCTTTGATTGATGAAATGGTCCCATTTAGACCGTCTAGCTTAGTATGGAGGGCAGTAAACCCTTGGTGGGCTCGGGTTCCGATCCGGGTTCCGTCGGCTTAGTTGGGGCTTTGGCAAACATATTGATGGAGCTTTATTTTTTTGCCGGCCTCCTTGGTTATGTTCCCAGCAGGTTTCAAAGTCAGTGAATGAATTGCCCAGGGGTGGTTAGGGCAATCCCACGAGGCCGGCATCCAAAACGGGCTGCAGGACCGGTTGCAAACTGGTGGGCTGAAGGTGCCAGGTATGGGTCCCAGGAAATAAGGCGTATAGGTGAACCTAGGATTGGTCCCAAGGTGCAGGCTCGGAGCTGGAGAAGTCGTGCAAGATGGGACAGATTCCTGGGAGGAGAGTGGGGGTCCGAGGAACCTGTGGGCAGAGCTATGGTGGGTGTCTGGGAATAGGGGGCACCAGACGGGGAGTAGCTCTGCCACTTTCGATATGAATGGCTGTGCGCCGGGGTAGAGCAGGGGTGAGTGTGGGCCCCAGAAGCAGCAGAGAAGAGGTAGTCAAGGGAAGCTTATAGTCGCCAGAGCCCAGAGATGCAGGCAGTGTGTTCAGCACCCAAGAAGAGTCATGCATGTGTGCAGGCACCTGTGTGCAGATGCCAAGGAGAGATGATAATACGACAGTCCCAGAGGGCAGAGGGGCCAGAGGAACTGGGCTTAGTATTTGCAGCCCCCTCCAAATGGCTGGGATTAAATTGCACATGGATGGGCAACAGGATGCAGACCAAATAAGAAGTGATCTGAAATGAATCATACACTAAAGCCCATCTGTGAGAAATCAGGTTTAACAGACGTAGTACTCCATAGATGAGAACAGGTCTGGTCACATCAGTAAGTGCAGGCAGGCCCCTCAGTGGCCAGATTTCTAATGTTTCTGCCGGTGTAACGGGAACCGGAGAATGTACTGTGCCCTCCCACATACCAAGGGGAGAGCGGGGGACAAGCTCCTCCAGAGCGGTAGGTAAACGTTAAGAGCTGGGGGGCGTGCTGCACTGATTATCCGATGCAGAAAGCAGGGGAGGTGGGCCGCTGCATCGCAGGAGGAGAGCGAGAGCCCAGCAGCCTTGCTGTTGTAGGGGATGACCCGAGGCTTCACATAGTGTTCTTGCCCACAGCATGGGGAAGGGGGAATTGAGGTCTGCGGATGGCGAGACCTGTTAGCCGGTGGGGGCCCCCAGATACTCCCTGCATCCAGCCAGCAGCAGAAAGGGATGGCCAGCAACAATGTAGACCGGCGCCGCCCGCGAACAGACTCACTGCGTGGTTATAGAGCTGCTGGTCCCTGTGCGCCGGTCCATCGGATCTTCTTCGTGCCAGGAGGCGCGGGCCCCTAGACGTGTTGGATGTGCGTCCTTGGAAAGGCCCCCCACCTCGCTGCGGACAGGTGGAATATTAAGCAGGTCGCCCCAGAGGTTCGGTCCCCAGCCCAGATCAAAGCTCACAGGGCCGTCATGTAGATGGTAGTTATTGGGGGGGCAACAGCCTGGTGTAATGGTGTGTGGGGGCCAGGGAGACCCCCGGGACAAGTGCACGACACCTTCCTCCCACAGCGACACATGGGCTGGCAACCGCAATCACTCACCCCTCCCCCACAGAAGGCCCAGCAGCCGTGCCAAATCTCAGTGCAAGAGACGGGCCTCTCTGGACGCTGCGAGAGGATCGAGGCACCACCACCTCCCGGTTTGCCAAGGGTTCCCATTTCTGCACAGCTGACTGGAATCTTGGCCCAACACTCAGGTGGCGGTCGGGGGAGGCTAGGTAGAAGAAGCCACCAGTCTTCTCTTGCGAGCAATAGGCGTACCGTGGCAAATAAAGATGTTGATATGGTCGCCAGCGCGGAGCTCTTGTTCAAGCGGCCATGCTCCTTCAGCCAACAGCGCCCCTTATAAAGTATTGTTTAATGAAAAATGCTCAATAAAAATTTAAATGAAGAAAACAAATGTAGGGACTACTTCAGCCAGCCAAAAGAGAACTAAAAAGGAGTTTCCAAGCTACCACAGAGGTACTTTGAGTTCATCTCAATTTGGAGATTTCACTCCGGCCCATTTTTCTGAACCTTTCAGGTGGAAACACAGAGGGTTAGATGTTGTGACGAATCCTTGGATGTCATCACTTCGCCCCGAGGGGGAGCCCCTTCCCATGCTGGCAGGAAGGCCAGGAAAGTGAGGCTGCTACCCAATAGTCCCCCTGGGGGTGGTATTCACCCCCTAACTCAGTACACTGTAGCCCACACTTCCTTGTATTCTAGGGTAGTGGAAAACCCATCTCCCACTGAGACTTGGAAGAGTAGAGGCTACCCAAGGGAAGCACACTGGACTTTCACTGAGACAAAGAAAATTAGGGACTACCTAACTGACTACTGCTTGACAGGTACCGGGGCGAGGGGGAAGATGCGGAGCAACAAAGAGCACCATGGATAATCTGAATGAGCATATTATAGTCATTTGTGCCCAGGAACCTTGAGGAGCGTCGATCATGGAAGCTGTAAATTGCGGTCAGGGGCTGTACACCAGTATGCCTACCAAGGAGACTGGGAAACCCTGAGAGTCTGCGAAGTGCATAGAGCCGTGGGAGTACAAGAAACCAGAGAGGGCCCTGGAGCCACAGAAAGACAGAGGTCAGAGAATCTGGGGGCCTCACAGTCATAGCACACGCGGCAGTATCCTCTCCCGTGGGGACAGGCAACCAGTGTTTAAGTTCTGTAGCCAGGAGAACTTCGGTGCAGAACGGCATCAAGGGAAGAGTGGAGTCAGGTGAGACGACACCAAAGGGGTGTTTCACTTGTCCAGGGAGGTAGCACCCATGACCGGCCAGAGACCACTGTCAGAGGCCCAAAAAGGTACATGGGCTGCCAGGGTGGTAGGTGGGGGAAACCGAGACAGACATTACAGACGGGCTATGGGTCTGGTACCCGCACACACAGAAGAAGATCCCTACACTTAATCTTCTTTATGGCAGTACCTGGCAGGAGAGTGAACCAGGTCTGCCAAAAACAAAGCCCAATAAAAGCCAAGGGAAGGGAGTCATTCCCTGTGGCATTGTCAACTGAGAAACAAGTATAAACCAGACAAAGGGAAAGGAGACATTCCGCCTTGCATTGGAGATTATGAAAGTAAGCCTGAGAAGAGCCTAGTGAAGGGAGTCATTCCTCCAGCCTTCGTGAACTGTGACGAAAGAGCCTCGGAAGGGCCATGGGGAGGAAGTCATTTCCTCAGCCTTCGTAAACTGTTACAAAGAGCCTGAGTTTGGCTTGGGGAACGGAGTCATTCCTCCGGCCTCCGTGAACTGTGGTAAAGAGCCTGAGAATGGCCCAGGGAAGGGAGGCATTCCCCCTACTACAGTGAACTTGCAAGTCAAGAGTGATCAGGGGTCAGCCCTACCCCCTGATGTTGTGTACTGTGAATCCAAGAGAGATCAGGGGAAGGAAGCCATACCCCTTTGGTGTTGTGAATCGTGAAGCCAAACAGAAGGCGGCTCGGGGAAGGGAGTAATTCCCCCGGCACTGTGTACGATATCCTGGAAAGATATCATACAGAGACCTGGGGAAGGGAGTGATTCTCTCAGGCAAAGTTCCTACATGCGATTAGAACTATACATTGTCCAGAAGAAGGGAGCCATTCTTCTGGACCAAGATGATATACTACCTCTTTAGTATTACTTAAAAGTGTGAGGAACAAAAGTAGCCATTTTGACACACGACGATGGAGTCTTTTCATTTACTTGGACATTCTCACTGAATCCTTAGTTCCTCAGTTGAGGAAGGGAATCCCCCTCTTAGAGTTAGGGAGAGATATATTGCCTCTTTATTTAGAGTAAATAAAAGTCTATGCCAACAATCATGCCCCTTGTGCGTCACTCTCCTCCTTCTGCACCCTTACAATGTTGAGAGAGTTGTGACAAATTTGAGGATGTCGTCCCTTCTCCCCTGGCGGAGATCTTTCTGATGGGGCAAGGGCAGTGCATCCACAGTACAATGGTCCACCTTGGGGTGGTGCACCAAGGGAGGATCATATGGGGGAGGAACATCCTTATGGGATTAGGGATGACAATTTTCAGGGAACGTGGTAAGGCCCTGCATTAGTACCCCTAGAACCCTTTCCAACGTCCCATCCTTTCTTCCCTCCTTTCAATATCTGTTATTGTTAAGCTAGCCAATCTAATATACTTGACAGGGTTCAAACTTTAGGAAATGTAGAATATCTCACATCTGACTCTGACATATACTGAGAAGATGATGATGATCATGAGTCCAAAGATCACTATTGTCAAGCAGAATGAGCGCTCTATTTTTCCAGCTAACGTGATTAGTCCAAAGCAACTCCCTTCCCAAATGCAGAAGTTTAAACATCCAACAGCTGAGTTAGATGAGGAGATTGAGCCAAGGAGAAGGAAACTGGCAAACCAGGTAGCGACAAGAAGGACAAGACTAAGTTTGAGGGAAGGAGAAAACAGAGGAGGAGGAGAACGCGAGCAAGATCCCAGGAGCAAGGACTGCCTGCGTGTTTGCCATCTGGTACCGATGGGCACACTGAGTACTGGCGAAACGCCCTGCACAGAGGACTCACCACCGGTGAAAAGCAGGCGTCAAAGAAGGCTCTGCCGACCGCAACAAAGCACTGAACGTGATCAGAGCCTGCAGAGAAGCTGCAGCCACCCAGAAAACGCGGCTGCCTTCCAGAGGGAGGCAAACGGGGTATTTCTCTTATTCCGTAGTCCTTCCATTTTTATGTTAGCTCTCTGGATCCTCCCCATTAGAGTAGAACAATCCTTTCAAATGAATTGTGTCTTCCTATGTATTCCTCATCTTTGATAATCTCCTTCCAGTGCCAGCTGCTTCGGAAAGTTTTTCTCTGTAGAGGGGGCTGGCTTCCAACCATTGAGCGATCAGCATTATTCACTCATCTCCCTTTCTTCTCTCTCTGGCATTTCTTCAAGTTGAATATTGGGTCTAATATCTCAATAACAGATGGTGATTTGTTTGGAGGGACTTCTCTGAAGTCTGGCTTTTACTGATGTCTCTGAAGAAAGGGTTTCAGGGAGTTCCTTGCCCCCAAGAGGGGAGTCTCTCCCTGTGAGGTCCCGCTTGCCACAAACCAGAGGGGGAATATTGCATAGCTGGCTCACCTCCATAGCCTTACAAGGAAAGGCTCTCCAATGGGGAGAAGTGACGAAACCCTTCGATAAAACTCTTCTTAGAAGAAAAATTGGCACCTGTTCTAAGTCCAGTCTCATCTCCTGAGGCTGTATCCTCCCAGGAAGGTAATGCTGTAGAGAAACAGGCTGAAAAAGTTGTCCATTTTGGTGAAAATAGTAACGATAAGGTGTATGATCCTACCTATAAGAGAGACCCATACAATTTTGTTAGAGCACTACAGTTTCAGGCAATTGATAAATCTGGACCCGTTGTGTTATTAAATAGACAGCGAATAGTTGAACTCTGTTCATTGGTAGTGCCGCTGCGGACAGTAAAATTTAGCGACTTTAAGATCATCGACCAACTAGTAACTCCAAAACTAATTACGACCAATGTGTGGTGTCTTGAAGCTACTACTCATGAATTTATACTTAGTCACCATGCGTATTTTACTAAATTAGGATACACCTGCACAGAAACCTCCATGCATAGAGTGAAATACCAGAGAGTACCTGTTCAAGTAAAAAGAAGTGAGAATTTAAGACCTGTAAACTTGAATGCGAAGCATACTATTATTAACTCACCCGAACCACCTACATGTCCTGAAGAAATAGTGAATCAAAACCATGCTAATAAGGTTAGCCAACCGAATACAATCGGTAACATTAAAGCTCAAGGTATTTCCAACGGCGATCCAGACACCGTTGGCTACTGGCAATGGCTCCCAATAGAGTTCAAATCCAGACTGGAACAATGTTCCTGATGACACAAGCATGATGATCTCATGGAACACTAGAGGGAATCTGCACTATGAGAAAAAAGCTGGACTCCTCAATAATTTAGATATATTCTGTCTGGTCACATTGCAAGAGCATGGTTATGTGACACATGTGAAATACACGGGTGGTTTTCCTTTCAAAGTCTGGCATCTAAAGGTCCGAAAGGATGCCCAAAAGGTGGACTTTTAACAGCTATCAAACACCCATGGACCGGTGTTAAATCCAGCTGGTCCAATCATATGATCCTGGGAGTGACTGTTAAAACCAATAGTATCCGTCTCCCCAATTTTCTGCTTAAAAATATTTACAACCCTCCGAATGGAATTAAGAATAAAGAGATCGTCGAGATGTTAACAAAAATCTTGTTAGAACATAATGCTGTGCTTCCTATCATCATTGCAGGAGATTTTAATGCCAAGATATTTTTACCAGTGGACCTCATGCTTGATGATAAGACCTCTGGCCCCATTGCAATGGAACTTTCCAATAGGTGTGGCGATGCCTGGTGTAAGCTGATCATTAGCCAACAGCTTACCATGCTAAATGGTCACACTAAAGGTGATGCTAACCATGGGACAACAAGCGTAGGCGGGGGTAGTCCATCCACAATCGACTACATCTTTGTTAATGAAAAAGCCAATAGTTTTATTATCGATATGGCAATAGGCAGCCGTGAAGAAAGTGACCACTTTCCACTTATTGTAATGCTGGAATACCCTAAAGAGGAGGCAGAATATCATATGGCTGGGAATATAAAAATTAATAATGGTGCTAACCGGATTTCTTGGAATCCCACTAAACTAGAAAAAGTGAATGGTGTAATCGTTAAAGAGCTGCTAGAATGGTGGGAGATGATAGACCTTGGACAAATTGCTACCGACAATGAACTCATTGTCACATATGAAGTAGCCATAAGTAAGATCAAAGTAGCTGCCTCCAAAAAACGTGAGTATTCCAGCAGCAGTGAGAAATGGAATCTTACTCACGGCAATCACAATTCCTATGATCCGGCAATAAATAAAGCAAAAAACGCCTTGAGGAAAGCTATCAAACAAATTGCTGAAACCAAGAGTATTGATGCTCCCACACAGATAAAATGGTTAAAAAAACATAAGAAGTGGATGCGTTACCATAAAAAAAAATAAGGCATCTGATATATGGTTAAAGATTGCGGACCAAGCAAGAAGTAATAATCAGCAAGGGATGTGGAGAGTAATTAATGATGCAAAAAAACGTAATCTCCCCATTAACAGCATGGGAGAAAAGAGTGGATCGTGCACGTAATACATACTTTGGGCTCTCAAGTGATCACTAAAAACGTTCCATTGCCAAGACGAGCAATCTGGGTAGGCAATTTCTCCGAATTCTCTTTGGTGAACATGATAGTGAAACTGCATACATCTAGAGCCACTGGCTGACGGGACATTTAATGCACTCTTACGTTTAGCACCAGAAGTATGGGCAAAAGCTTTATACCTGCTGTTTAGATGGATTGGTATGAACGGGGTGATTCCAAAAACATGGCAAGAAAGTGTTATTCGAAGGGATTGTGTCCTCCGACGTATTCCTCATCTTAGATATCTCCTTCCAGCTTTGCTGGCCTCGGAACATTTTTTCTCTCTAGAGGGCGCTGCGCGTCGACGTCCTCCGAGTCGATGTCCCTCGACAGCCGCCATATCGACGTCAACGTCATCCTGCCTATAAAGGCCGCGCGCAGCGTCCGTTGCTCAGTTCCGTTTTTCCGCGCTTACTCAGTGCCTCGGAATACCGTTGCTCAGTTCTTAGTCAGATTAATCCTATTTACCTCGAGTCATTCGATCCGTACTCGATGGCTTCCTCGTCGGAACCGACAACTCCTCGATCCGGCTTCAAGAAATGCCGAGATTGTGGGAAAAAGATGTCATTGACTGACCCTCACAGAGTTTGTCTGTGGTGTTTGGGAGCTGAACACCATTGTTCGGAATGCGAGGACTGTATGTCCATGACAGCTAAGGCCCTGAAGGAGCGTAGGGGGAAGCTGGAGAAAGGTAAGACTTTTAAAGCTTCTTCTTCGTCGACGAAGTCGAGACACTCGTCTCCTCGTCACCATTCGCGCTCCAGGTCTCGGAGTGGGTCCCATCACTCGAGATCGAAGCACTCGAAGAGGAGACGTCGAAGATCCCCTTCTCCGTCTTACTCTTCCTCTGTTTCGCCAAAAAGAATCCCTTGCCCCACGAAACACAGTTCCCAGGCTGAATGGGAGGAATTCCGCAAAAATATGATGAGCGTCTTCGAGAAAGCCGCCTCGACCCCCTCGAAGACTGCCGAGAGCGATGCTGTGGTCGAAAGACCCGAAGGTCAAAAACGCCGCGAGTCGCAGTACCTGTCGAAGGAAACCTCTCGAGCGCGTCTCGAACCCTCGAGTAGGACTATGAGCTCCAAACCTTCCTTGAAGGTTCCGTCGACGCCGTCGACGAAGGTTCCGTCGACGCCGTCGACGAGGGTTCCATCGACGCCGAGGTCGGTGTCTTCGACGCCGTTGTCGAAGGGACCTTCGACACACGGGTCTGTCGACTCGACGCCAGCTTCGACACCGGCGTCGACGCCAAGAAAAGTCACGGTTATGACACACCAAGTGACTATCCCCAGGTCCTCGACGTCGATGGCTTCGTGATTGTCGAGTAGAATTCCAATTCTGTCGAGGTCTTCGAGGCCTCCGCCTTTGTTTTCGAAGCCACGTTCGAAGCCTTCGACGTCGGCGTCGACGACATCGACGTTTTCGAGGCTGATAATGACAAGTTCGGCACCCTATGCCGTGGAAATGGGATTTACTCCCTTTATGAGTTCAGAACAATTGAGAACTATGTACTCAATTTTGGAAGAGGGTGAATTGTCTGAACAGGAAGACACATTTGAGTTGCAGGGACCTGTAACCCCAATTAGAGATGAATTTTCCTCTGAAGAGCGCAGGTTAAAGGATCTTCATGATTCCTTACATGAGGCAAGTGGGTTAGACACTTCACCTGAGGTGGAGTTTGCTAAGCCAGACCCGGGGGAGCATGCTGAAACCCCCTATAGAGCCTTAATGGCCAGGATCACAGAGTTCATGGGGTGGTCTGCACCTTCACAATCTTTCCAACAAGATGACCTCACGGATATTCTTGACAAAGGCCCACAAGAGGATCCTGTGGTGCCTTTTCATAAAGCTCTTCAGAGAAAGATCATGACAAACTGGGAAACCCCAGATGTAGTACCAGCAGTAAATAAAAAAAATGTCTACAAAGTACAGGGTATCTTCTACAGACCCAGAGATTTTGTCTAAACACCCATCCCCAGAAAGTCTGGTGGTACAGGCAGCATCCTCTACCGATGTCAAGACGGCTTATCCTACCGTCCCACAGGACAGGGACGATAAAAAATATGATGCTATGGCAAAGAAAGTCTTTTCAGCATGTAGCATGGCGTTAAAATCTGTTAATGCTACTTGCACCCTTGCTAGGTTCAGCCATACACTTTGGGAGTGTGCTTCTACAGCGGCTGACTGCATCCCGGAGGGAGAAGAAAAGGATGCGTTCCTGAATATTATACAGGACGGTAAAGACGCTATGTGCGAATCCCTCCAGACGGGCATTGATTCGGCTGACAGTATCAGCAGAGCAATGGCGGCAAGTACATCAACCAGGAGATTCGCTTGGTTGAGAAAGTCTGGTTTTGCCTCAGATGTGCAAGCCAGGCTCTTGAACATGCCATTCGATGGCTCTTCTTTGTTCGGGAAAAAGGCGGATGACAGTTTAGAGAAACTGCAAACTTCAAAAGCAGCAGCAAAATCCCTAGGAGCTGCAATCCGTCACTCCTTTTCGTCCCACAGGAACCTCTGCGAGAGGCAAGTCTTTTCGCTTCTACTCCGCATTCGGAAGAGGTAGAGGACGACCGGCTCAAAGGGGACAAAGAAGAACTACCCGAGGTGGACGGGGTAGATATTCAAAAGCCGCAGCAACAGCAGGTGCCTCTTTACCATCGGCATCTGCATCAGCCGCCCCAAAACCACGCTGAGGACTTCCCTCACAGGACACCTGTAGGAGGAGGCAGGTTGACTCAACATCTGGCGGTATGGCAGGCTATCACGTCAGATGCTTGGGCATTGGAAACAGTTGCCCAAGGTTACTGCCTGCCTTTCCTACGTATACCTCAGAGTCATCCACCGGGGATCAGCTTTCAGAAAGCTCCAGATCCGCTCCTCTTGCAGGAAATTTTGGACCTGCTAGAGAAAGGTGCCATAGAACCGGTACCTGTAGCGGAGAGGAACAAGGGCTGGTACTCCCCTTACTTTCTCATTCCAAAGAAAGACAGAGGACTGAGACCCATCTTGGACTTGCGAGAATTTAACAAATTCCTCAGAAAAGACAAATTCAAGATGGTCACTCTTTCTCAGATCCTCCAGGCCCTTCAGTTTGTAAGAGGATTCAATTCAGCACTACAGCCAAGTCAACGCCTAGTCTAGAATACTGAATGAAGACCCTTATTGATATATCTTTATGCCCAGTTCATGCGTTCTGGATGACTACCCCTATATAACACCCCTCTCTTTGAATAACCCTGACCCCACTGAGCCAAGAAGTAGTTCTGTTTTGCAAGTTAAAAGGTTTAATTGATAATTTAAACAATATATATATATATATCACGCTTTATAATAAATTAATAATTGAATAGCACACTTAATCTGATATGATAAAGATTAACAACGGAGAATCTGGCACTAGCACACTTCTTTATAATCACTAAGGAGTTGACATGAAATGGATAAGATAGCAACAATACTTTTATGGTTTCAAATGAATGCAATGTGGAATGAAATGCAGTACAGAAAATAACTTGATAGGATTTCAGCAAAAGACAATGTAATCACTTTCTTGGACAATTCACCCCCCCTTTTTATGCAATGCAAGGAAATGGAGGGAAGCACACAGTTCTCAGAAATGCAATCAAATGTGATTCAGTTCACCCCAGCAACTTAGACTACAGAAGTTGAAAACACAGGCCCAAATGCTTTTAAATGTGCTGGAAATGAAGAAAAATATGCTAAAATGCTTTTAATTCCCTCTAGAGGTTCAGGGTGAGTGGTATCTAGTTAATATTAGTCCAGGCTCACACTAGCAATGATGCAGGGATGGTTTTTATGAGGCAAACGAATTTCTTTCAGAGGGAAGCAAAAGCAGCTATCTTTTTGCAAGTGGAGAAATGTGCAAATCGCGGTAAAATTCGCGAATGCGTCTGGTGCGATTACAGAGGAACTACAAGGGCTAGCAATATCGTTTTGGGGTCCTATGAAAGCCTAGGATCTCAGCTTCCAGATGAAAGTTACTGCAAGTCTCTAGCGCAAACGGTCACGGAGATATGAGCGATTAAATAAAGGTCGTTTTTCAGATTTGAAATTTTAAAGTTCAAAAAGACAAGTGCAGCTTGCAACTAGAAAATGACAGGTGACAGCTTTGCAAATGACAGGTGACAGTTAGGAGACAGTTCTACTTAGATTAAACTAGATTGAATTATATTATTTTAACTAGGAGATTGGTTCTGCACAGTTTTCTAGGTACTCACACTATATTCTTGAGTGAAATGGGCCTCACCATGGATCTGGTCAGGTTTAGACGGGACTCTGGTCTCTGCACTTCACAGTGATCTGGGTCTGCTCTCTCTCTGGATTCTGAAGATTGAGGGATTTAAAGTCTGGATCTTTCTGCACAGCTTTCTCTGGAGATTGATGGAGGTAAAGTATGGATTTTCCCGGCAGAGCTTCCAGCTGCAAATGGATTTGAAGGTCCCTATCTGTCCTGTCTCTCTGCTTTTATGTGTTTTGAAAATGGGTGTGTGTGAGCAGCATCGCTAGCCAGCCCCTCTCCACTTATCATTGGCCAAGCTTTCATTTCTCCCCTGATTGGGGGAGCTAAGTTGTGTCAGAGTGATGTCATTTTACAGCCTGCAGAAAGTCCACTCCTCCTGTCAACTTACACACAAATCTAGATTTGAAACAAATACATATTTGCAGAGGTACATATTGTTTTAAAATCATATGCACCCCTCACATATCACAGGAGGTATCTCCTGTTCAAACTCTGCTCTTCCCGGGAGCTTGCATTCAGAAATGGCAATATTTTGCACTTTTTAACTGGTTTGCAATTCCGGACATTACCCCAAATTTACACACATGTGCGCAAGGAGTATGGACATTAATTGATGAAGTGTCAGATTTTTCACATGCACACATTTTGAGTAATATCCTCTTTTCCGCTAAAACCCCCCTGAACATGCCACCGGTTCGAAAAACCTCTTAAAATGTGGGCAGAAAAATCACAAGAATTATGGTATCATTTAAATAATTTTCACAAGTCCGTACTATGAGTTATTCATCTTTTTCTAAAACCATATTCTGGCTATAGAGGTGTGTCTTTTCAGGTCACATGGTACAGAAACCAGTCTTTCCAGTTTCTGCCAAGCTCAGAGACCCTGCCACTCCCAGCTTCTGCCAAGAGGAAGCTGTTTTACGACATCTGCAATAAAACATTTGCCTGAGTCGGGACAGGGCTTTGTTCAATTTCCTGCAGAGCCCAGGTAATTCAATCAGGGAAGTGTCATATCCCTTTTGGTGTGAGCAGCAAAGGCAGATAGGCCTGGGAACACAGCTGTGACTCAAGTTTCACTCCTGATGGGGATGGCTGGTGGGCAGAATCCAGTTCCTTAAGCCAAGTTTCAGATAAAATGTCACTTTTTGTTCCCCAGTTTCTGCATTCAAATACAACTAAACATTTTTACATATGCAGCTAGAATGCTGATTCTAAGTTTAAAACTATGACATTTAAACAATTTCAACCTATGTGACACTCAAAAGTAGGTCACTCAGTCAATTTGAACATTTAGATTTGTAGTGTCTTTCAGTCCAAATTTACTTAAACTGCTGAAATCCACAGCTCAGCCAGTCTTGTTATACACCTTCAAGTCACTTCAGAATATAACTTTACATTGGATCCACCTCTCAGTAAGTCTTTCTTTGGCTTGCTTTGGGTTCATTTATTCAGTTTTCTACAAAAAGTAAAATCTGGTGGTTTTAAAACGCCGGCTTTTGGTTAGTGGTGAGTACTGGTACTGCACCCCTTTTTGGGATTTAAGAAAATGAATTCCCAACAGTTATGGGTTTGCTTTTGGCAATCAGCATTGCCATTCCCAATGGTTTCAGGCTACTGTGTGGGTAGTCCAATGGGGTTTTTAGGCAGTGCCCTTCTGTGCCCATAACATCGGCAAAAATGGGTGGCAGCCTATTCTTCATGCACTTCCCTGGGCATTTTCTGGGAAGCTCTGGCCATCATGATGTTTTCCATGTCAGTACTGCACAGTTTTGAGGTAGGGCTCGGATGTATGGGTAAATACATCCCACAAGCCCCCCTTCTTGCGGTGGCCATCTGATCCTTCACTGGTGGGACCCGCAAGATCTGGGATGTTTCCTCATCTTCTTCCACTAGATGGCACAGTTCAGCATCTTTTCCTCCATCCGGTCGGATCGATCGGTTCTCCTCGCCGGTCCTGATGGGAATATTGGGCGGTACCCCGGGCCCGTTGCGTCTCGGCTCCCGGTCTCCGGATCGTCCTCCTTGTCCCCTCTCCCGGTTTTCTTTCTCCTAGGACGACAAAGGAAGAGCGGCAATACCTATTCATAGACATTTTTCCACCACTGTTGAGATAGTGGGGCAGCATATGCATTTCACCATAACAAAACATTACATTCTTATTTTGAAAAAAAAAAACAGTATAACTAAGATCCAGTTTCATGCAAATCACAATATTTTAGAGACTAGATGTGGTATGTTTTATGGTTGGAACTGAATTAGTCTGAGACAGTACCCGCTAGGATTCCAGAGGATTCCTCCAGTTGTTGCAGAGTGTGCCTGGGATGGCAACATTTCACTGGTTTATGTGGACCCACTTGTCTTCCCCCGCTGCCAAAGGACCTTTGGGGATGTGGATTTTGTAGGCCACAGGGGAGATTTTGTCGATGATCTCAAAGGGTCCCTTCCATGTAGGCAAGAATTTCCGCTGTTTTGCCTGGTTTCTTTGGAAGTTGTATAGATAGACCCGGTCCCCCACCTGATATTCCTTTCTGGAAGTCTTCAGGTAATAGTGGGTCTTCATGCTATCAGCCGATCTTGCTAGATTCCGCTGAGCATAAGCAAAAGCATGTTGAAGGTGTTTCCTTAAATTCTCCACATACTCATGAGTTGTGGAGGCATTTATCAGTGTCTGCTCTTGGGTCCTGTAGAGCAAATGCTGAGGAAGCACCATCTTGCGCCCAGTCATCAACTCAAATGGTGACATTTTGGTTGCAGATGAAGGGGTGGATCTGATGGCCATTAGGACCAGAGGTAATCGGATATCCCAACTTGGCCCAGAATCTGCCACAAACTTTTTTAAGATGCTCACAATTGTCCGGTTGTAGCGTTCCACTGCTCCAGAAGAAGCTGGCCTGTAAGCAATGTGTAGCTTTCTCTTGACCTCCAGTATCTCCCACATCTTTGTCATGACTTCACTGGTGAAGTGGCTACCCCTGTCTGACTCAATCCTTTGAGGTAGACCAAAACGGGAAAAGATGTGGTTAATCATCAAGGCAGCTGCGGTTTCTGCCTTGCAATTTGGGGCTGGGAGACATTCCACCCACTTGGTAAACAAGCATGTCACAGTCAACATGTACTTGTTCCCCCTAGCAGAGCGAATCACAGGGCCTACAAAGTCGATTTGTAAATCTGACCCCAGCAGTGTCATCCCCCTCTTTTGGAGAGGCGCACGGTGCGTGAGGGATGATGGCTGAAATTGTGCACACACAAGACACCCCTTCAAGTATTGGTCGAGGTCCTGCCCCATGTGTGGCCAGTATGCAACCTCTCTTAAGATTTCCAATGTTGTGTTAAACCCCCTATGACCGGCGGTGGCCGCATCATGGGCGTGACTTAACATCAGGCTTCGGAATGAGGTAGGAACCACCCACTGATCGTGGCCAGCTTTGGATTTCCTTACCAGCAAACCGTCTTGGATTCGGAACATTTTTGGACATTTCATCAACACTCTTAGGTTCTCTTTCCCAATGTAATCGGTATCCGTCAGGGGAAAGTTCTCAGGGTCCTCACGGTGCTGGTAAAATTTACCAATAATTGGATCCCCCTTCTGAGCGGTAATCAAATCAGCATCAGGGGTCTCCTTACTCCATTGTGCAATTGAAAGGTCGTTGTGAGCATTTGTCTGGGACCTAGTGATAGCAGTGACCTGGATTTCCCCCAACAGGGACTCAATCTCAATTAGATCCCCTTGGATGGCCCCGGTTTTGGCCAGCTGATCAGCTAAGTCATTTCCAGTTTTGTCTGGTCCCTCTACTTTGGAATGACCCTTGATCTTTTTCCAATAGATGGTCATCTCATTCGAGGTGACCAGATCATCAATGTTTTGGATCAACTTCCCATGTTTCAAGGGTTTGTTGTTAGCACATAACATGCCTCTGGTTTTCCAATTAACCAGGTGCTCCACGAACCCGTTCCGTACATAATCCGAATCTGTGATTATGACCAGTTCGTGGAGTTGATGCTGGACAGCAGTGAGGATGGCCTGATGCACAGCCATCAATTCTGCCACCTGACTACTTCGGGGACCAATTTTGGATCCAGCGGAGGGTTCTGGGAACTCCTTCACCCATGCATTCCCTACGCCAGCCACCAGTTCTTTCTCCCCGTTGTCAACATGGTAAGAGCATCCATCCACATAGACAGTGGGCATTCCCTCACACTTGTCTTCTTCAAAGACTTTGTGTGGGGAATTAAGGTATGCCTCCATGTTGTCCTTGATTTTTAGACTTTCGTCCTCGAGACAGTTTTCTCTGGCACAATCATGCAAGTCAGCCAGACCTTGCGCGAGGGGACTCTTCTTGTTTTGGCCATATCTGACCTCCACAGGAAAGCCTTGCATTGACAGAATCCAGGAAGTAATTCGGGAATTACTCACATTTCCGGCCCGGATTCTGTCACTTTGGAGATATTGCAGAGGCTGGTGTGGAGTCTCCACTATGATGTGTTCCCCCTGGATAAACGGGCGGTAATTCTTCAATGCCCACACTGTTGCCAGGAGTGCCTTCTCACAATCGTTGAATTTTTCCTCCACAGAGGATAAAGTTTTGCTCCCATAGGAGATTACTTTATGGACCTTGTCATGCTTTTGGTATAATACTGCCGTCAAGCACGTATTAGAGAACCCCGTCTCCAGGAAGAACTCCTTGTTTCTGACAGGGTAAGCTAGGCAAGGCGCTTGTGAGAGGCTTCTTTTGAGTTGTTTTACTGCCTCGGCTTGTTCTGGACCCCATTCCCACTTGACCCCCCCCTTCAGGAGATGAATCAGGGGTCTGGTAATCTCTGCGTAGCCCTCAATGAACTTTCTGCTGTAATTAGTCAGTCCAAGGAGGCTCCTTAGTTCTCGCAGAGTTGTGGGGTCTTTCAGTTTCTGAAGGGCTTCCACTTTCTTTTCCTGGGGACAGAGGCCCTGAGCAGTAATCTCATGCCCCAAGTTATTAACACGGGTTCTACACCACTGTGCTTTCTGAAAGGAAAGTTTTGCTCCGGCGGCCCTCAACTGCGTCAGAACATAACGGATCTCCGCTATGTGTTCCTCCACAGATGAACTTTTGATGAGGACATCATCTACATAAGCCAGGTTACCCCTCGCACCCAGGTCTGGCATGGCCTTATGTAGGAAAATATTGAACTCATTACCAGAGTTAAGGTATCCGAAGGGAGTCCGGGTCCATGTGTACTGCTGGCCCCCAAAGGTAAAAGCCAGTTTGTATTGGTCCTCCCTACTGACAGGCACAGTCCAGTATCCATTGGTCAGGTCTATTGCAGTGAATACCTGTGACCCCTGGATCTGGGCCAGCCCTTGGTCAATGTAGGGCAGAGGCCATCGGGAAGTATGGACCCGTTTGTTGAGCTCCCTGAGGTCGGCGCAGAGTCTCCACTGGCCGTTTGGCTTCAATATTCCCAGCACCGGATTATTGAAGGTGCTGTGGACGGGACGGATTATTCCCCGGGACTCAAGGTTCTTAATTATTTCAGTAAGGGACTCCATTGATGCGAGAGGCAAGCGATATTGCTTCACAAATACAGGAGTCATGCCAGGGTCCGTGGGGATTGTTGTTGTGTGGATGTCAGTGCGACCACAGTCATATGAGTCTACCGCAAAGAGATCTTGGAAATCCAAGAAAACTTGTTTCAACTTTTGCTTCTGTTCCAGAGTCACACAGGCATCAGCTAGGTTGACTCTCTCTTCCACCATCTGCCTGAAGCCTGGAAAGACTTCTGGTTTGGCTATCTCAGCGGCCTCCTCCAGCTGGGTGGAGAAGTCCCTGGTCAGAGTGCTGATTTGGACTGGAGGCTTCAGGTGGGAAAGGCAGCCCTCGTGGACCTGGAAAATCACCTCATCCCTCCTGAAGTCACAAGTCACATCTTCCTTACCATAGGGGCAGGAAGTGTACACCAGGAAGTTCCCCCCATGCCGGGTAAAAATCCTGTCTGGTGTTGTATTGTCATCACTGTCACTGTCAAAACAGTCCTTGGGGATTGGTCCTAACAGTTCATTTACTAAGTCGATGGAAAAATGTCGGTCATCAACCGCCATTCCAATAATGGTGCCTGCGGCTAGAGTAATACTCTTTAAGTCGCTGTTATCCACCTCTATTAGAATGGTGTCATGTTCTATGTTGACTAATGGAGTTGGGTTTACCCCCAACCCTTGCTGTTGGAGAGAAGCGTTTAGATGTATGTAAGCATCAGGGTTTTTCAAATGTTGTCCTCTTTTAACTTTCACTTCCAGGGAGAATTGTCGGGTCCTTTCTGGGATGGTGACCTCCTCTTTAATCTGGATTTCAACTGCATAAGGTAGCAATTGAGCTGACCTAAATGCTTTTTCTGGATCATCAAAGCCCATGGGATTATCCGCTAATCGGGACCAAGCTTTGAAGTTTATTAGGTCCAAACTAATGGCAAAGCGATTGAGAATGTCACTGCCTAAGTAAAAGGCGGCAGGGACGTCTCGCACGACCCAACAATTGTGGACTATGCTCTTGTTGCCAATGGAGATTTTGAGCATACACCTGCTTGGCAGGAGATGTTTGGAATTAGGCGCTTCCAGGTCCATTTCCCATTTGTCTATCAGTTTGAATGTGGGAATGGCTGGATCTTTTGGGAGTTGGCGGAACATGGCTTCGCTGATGAAGCTCTTACCGTTGTTCACACACACTCGAGCGAGAACAGAGTCCTTCCCATCATTTAATTGGACAGGGATGAACAACTGCTCTCCAATTTGCTGAATATCAGCCAGGCTCTGAGCTGATTTCACATCTTTCTGGACTATAGGAGTGGGAGTTTCTGATTGTGGATTAGTGTAGAATCTCAGAGTGTTTCCTTCCAGCGTGGAGTACCACTTTAGACTGGAAGGAAGGTTGATTTTCAGAAATAGAGAGGACCCTCCACCACCAGTCTGTTGTCCTACTGCTATTACTGTCACGTCTGGAATTTGGCTATTCTGGAAGTGAAATTCTACTTGGTCAGATTTTTGTTCAACCATGTGGCAGGTGCCGTTTAAACTAACATGGTTGACACTCCGTTTTAATTTTATTGGTCGGCTAGTCTGGGTCCAGAGGACCTTGTTTACGCAATCTATTAGGGGTGACAACCTTCTCAGGAGGTCATTCCCTAGTAAACAAGGGGTGCCCTCTGGGGTCACAACTATGACCGGGTGTTTCAACTTGTGTCGCCCAATTTTAATGTCCAAGTCTGCCGTCCCCTCGACGGGAATTTCCTTCCCGTCAAAGTTCTGGAGTTGTCCAGGAAGAGAGGTGAGAGGAATTTGGTAATTCTCTCCCCTTCCTGCATTCAGTTCGTCAAAGGCCCTTCTGGACAGAAGGGTAGCTTGAGATCCAGTGTCCACCAGTGCCAAAATTGTACCCTGCCCCTGTACTTGTACCGGGGCATAGTATCTTCCCTCCTTCTCCTCAAGGGGGCACAGATAATGTACATTTTTTGACAACTGGTGGGCTAACTTTCTGGTTTTGGACATCGCTAGCGAAGAGATTTGGGCAGAATTCTGTGGAGAGCCTTGGGAATCTGAAAGAAAAAGTTGGCAACTGGAGATCAGAGCCATTGTGGGTTCTCCTGGCTCCGGTTCCGGGCCGCCCCCCCCCCTTTTTGGAGGCAGTCACCAGGATGGGTTTGAACCAGGGGATTTTCTTGCTGTTGGTTCTGGGATGAGATGGTGGGCGGCGGTAGCTCAGTCTCCACATCTCCCCAGTCTGGATTTGCATCCCTAGGGACCCATTTTTCTTTGGGAGGAGTTCCCCCCTCTCTGAAGGAGAAGATCCTTTTCCCAGGATCCTCTGAGGATCCCTCTCCCTCAAATTGGAAGATCTGTACCTCCTCCTCAAACTGAGTCTGTTTAGGTCTTTTGTTTCTCCTACCACCCCTCTGCTCCTTAGGAGGCAGACTTTCAGGGGCAAGAGATTTTGTTTCCGGTTCCTGGGTTTCCAGGGGCTGTTTACAAGTGAGGAAGGAAGCTTCCTCCAAGGCTTTACACCCCCCTTCCCCTTGTGCCTCCTCCCTGGGAACCGGTGAGTTATCGGGGTGCTGCAACCGTCATTGTTCTGGAGCACCAGGTCCAGAGTTGGGTGCGTTCTGCGCCGGCATGCCGATCTGAGAGTTCTGCTGAGCCCTCAGTATGTGACCCAGATCCCGCGCCATGTTTTTGGCGCTCTAACTGGGAAACCCGCTCAGGCTGATACGGGGCCCTGTTTTCTCCCCTGGGCTGATCCCGGGAAGGGTAGCCATCCCTTCTCTGGTAGTACCCCGGGTTGGGAAGATTTGGGTACCCCTCCACCCTTGGCCTCCCCTCTCCCAGATTAGGTTGTCTGGGCTCAGGGAATTGGGGAAAGAAGGATGGATGATTTTGGGGCTGGAAGTTGGGTGGATACCTGGGGAAAAAGTTCTGCCCAGGATTCGGAGAATTTCTGCCCTCCGGTGTGAAGTTAGGAGGAAAGTTCCCTGGGTTAGGTTCTTGGCTGGATCTCCCCCCTTGGGCTGGAGGAGTCCACACATAACCCAGGATGGGTCTGTTTCCCTTGTAACGGGGGCTTACATAATCAGGAGAGCGAGGGACCCCATTTGTGGGGCCGCCTCCCTGGCTCCCTGTCTGTGACTGGCCCGAGGACCTTCTGGGCCTAGCATTATTAGGTGAAGGTAGGTTTTTAGGCCCCCCCATCTCCAAATCCAAAACGGGGGTGACCTTTACCTCTGCCACCTTGGCAGCAGCAGGGGTGCTGTTGGCTTTGGGGTTTTTCTGGGCATTACTTTTGCTATCTACCGGTTTCTGCACCTCATAGATCCGGGTAGCCTGTTCAATGACCCAGTCTAAAGATCTTTTCTCATGAAAATCTCTCACGAGCTGGGTCATGATATATTTGGGCAAGGCATGGAAAAACGTATTGACAAATTCTCTGCTGTCTGTGCGCACCCTTCTGGTGGTCTGCGCAAAGGCACGTTTCAGTTCTTGCACAAATTCTTGTGGGGCCTGATCCTCCCCACATTGCAAATTGTAGGCTGCCTTGCGAGCCTCTTGAGGATTTCTATGAATGGAAAAATGTTTCAAGATGGCCGCCTTATAGGTGGACCATCTTAAATGATTTTGGTCCCCCAGCCCCGCAAAGAAACTGGAGTATTCCGGGGAGAAGGTCCACTTTACATATTGAATACAGCTTTGGCTGTCCTTCAAATGGAAAGTCTCCATCATTTGCTCAAACAACTCTAAGTGCTCCCAAACAGAATACTTAGCGTTCTTATGGTAAGGCGTGATGACGCTCCTGATCGCCTTAATCTGCTTTAAGGGGTCCTTAAGCAAGGCCCTTTTTGCCTTATTGGCCTTTTTGGTTCGGGTAACCCTTGTCCATTCATCCTCTGACTCAGAGGCACTGCTCCCAGAGGTTCCTGTCTGCTCTTCCAGGTTTTCCCGGATTCTGTGAGCCTGGGAATGGCTGGCAGAATGTGGGGACCTGGTCTCCTGTGTCCTGCGCAGTTCAGAGGAGTCTTCAGATTCCTCCTTGCTGCCAGGATTTGATGGGTACCCCCTCCAC
Source organism: Ambystoma mexicanum (assembly GCF_040938575.1). NCBI lineage: Eukaryota > Metazoa > Chordata > Amphibia > Caudata > Ambystomatidae > Ambystoma > Ambystoma mexicanum. Next base: position 68,749,355 of record NC_090939.1, read on the forward strand.
TGACCTAACTGGGCAGAGGTTTTCAGGATGCCCTTAAGGGGCCTACTCTCCTGGGGTTTCCCACTGAACTGTACTGTACTTGGGTGCCCATACCCGGATGCCCACCCCTCCATTCCTGAGTGGTACTGGCCTATGAGCCCCATACTTTTAGCTGGATAGTAATCTGCCATCCCTGTGGCCCTGTGCTCATGTGCGCCAGGGGACATGGGGGTGGCAGAGTCCAGGGACTGAGAGAGATAAAGGCCTCTGGTACTAGGGCTCCTGAGGTTATGCTCAGGAGTTTCCCTTTCCCAGCGAACCTGGTCTCTATCCGCCCCTGCTCCCTGTTGCAATGCAAGAACCTGCGCCTTCAGTTCCTCAGTTAAGGCCTTACTAGACTCTATCAGTCTCTCCTGCATCGCTACCTGTTGTTGGAGCCTATCATTGTGCTGGCAGAGAGCCTCATTCTTTCTCTGTGTTTCCTGATTGGTCCTGGAGCACTGGGCCAGTCTTTGCTGCAGGAGGGTTACCTCCTGAGCTGTGTCCCTATTGGCCTGCTCCTTTCTTGCTAGAGCATCCCCGCCCTCCTGGTGTGCTCTAATAAGTTCTGGTGTTCTTTTTGGAGGTCACCCAGTCCCTGGTGGGCCAGGTGATTTTCTTCCATTTTTCTTTTTAAATGGCAGACTTCCTGGCCTAAGGCGTCTCTTTCCTGACTAAGAGCCTGCATTTGTGCCGCCAGGTCGTCCCTCTGCCTTTGAAAGGCACCAGCTTTCTGGCGTTCTTCATCAAACTCTGCCTGGGTATCCAGGTCTTTCGAAATCAGCTTGTTGCTCTCTACCTTCACTCTATCTAGATGACTTTGCAGGGTGGCTACCTGCTCCGTGCATGCCCTGTTAAAGTCTAATTGTTGCTCCAGCTTTTTCTGGCTCTGCAGTAAGGAGTCCAAACTGTCTCGGTGCTCCTTCTGCAGGGCCAGAAATCTAGTATCCTGGTCAGCCTTTTCCTGGTGCAGTATATCCATGTCCTCTTTTATTTTAATGATATACTGCCTACTGTCATTTTCTGACTCCTGGCTCCTGAGCAGCCTCTGCTCAGAAGAGTCCAGCTCAGATTGGGCCTTCTGTAATGCCAGCAGTTGCCTACTCGCCAGATCTTGGCCTTCAGCACATTTGTCCTGCATGGCTCCCATATGTAAATATAAATATGCCGCTACCCTGGCAATCTTGTTGTGCTCATCCTTGGCCTTAGAGGAGATATATAGTTCACTCAGGGCCACATGTAAGGGACCCTGGTCTCCCCATATATCTGACCCTGTTTCCGTGATTTGGGGTGTGATGGCCTGCAACCAGACTGTTTGGTCCTGGTGAGTCCACTCACCTCTCACAAATAACTTATGTAAGAAGTGCTCTCTGGCTATTTTCATATCTACTAAGGTCGTCATTCTAGAGATTGGTCTCTGTCCTGACTTACAGAAGTTTGTATTTTATTTTTGCAAAACAGACCTTTTCCTAAGAGCGTTCCTTTGAGGAGTGCTTTACAGCGTAACACAGCGTGGTGATCCGACCGGATATGTGTATCTGGTCAGCTGGCACGCTGTATTAATCTGCACAAATGGTAGATCTAACCCAAACGTCCGGCACGAGCCCCCAATTTGTAAGAGGATTCAATTCAGCACTACAGCCAAGTCAACGCCTAGTCTAGAATACTGAATGAAGACCCTTATTGATATATCTTTATGTCCAGTTCATGCGTTCTGGATGACTACCCCTATATAACACCCCTCTCTTTGAATAACCCTGACCCCACTGAGCCAAGAAGTAGTTCTGTTTTGCAAGTTAAAAGGTTTAATTGATAATTTAAACAATACATATATATATCACGCTTTATAATAAATTAATAATTGAATAGCACACTTAATCTGATATGATAAAGATTAACAACGGAGAATCTGGCACTAGCACACTTCTTTATAATCACTAAGGAGTTGACATGAAATGGATAAGATAGCAACAATACTTTTATGGTTTCAAATGAATGCAATGTGGAATGAAATGCAGTACAGAAAATAACTTGATAGGATTTCAGCAAAAGACAATGTAATCACTTTCTTGGACAATTCACCCCCCCTTTTTATGCAATGCAAGGAAATGGAGGGAAGCACACAGTTCTCAGAAATGCAATCAAATGTGATTCAGTTCACCCCAGCAACTTAGACTACAGAAGTTGAAAACACAGGCCCAAATGCTTTTAAATGTGCTGGAAATGAAGAAAAATAGGCTAAAATGCTTTTAATTCCCTCTAGAGGTTCAGGGTGAGTGGCATCTAGTTAATATTAGTCCAGGCTCACACTAGCAATGATGCAGGGATGGTTTTTATAAGGCAAACGAATTTCTTTCAGAGGAAAGCAAAAGCAGCTATCTTTTTGCAAGTGGAGAAATGTGCAAATCGCGGTAAAATTCGCGAATGCGTCTGGTGCGATTACAGAGGAACTACAAGGGCTAGCAATATCGTTTTGGGGTCCTATGAAAGCCTAGGATCTCAGCTTCCAGATGAAAGTTACTGCAAGTCTCTAGCGCAAATGGTCACTGAGATATGAGCGATTAAATAAAGGTCGTTTTTCAGATTTGAAATTTTAAAGTTCAAAAAGACAAGTGCAGCTTGCAACTAGAAAATGACAGGTGACAGCTTTGCAAATGACAGGTGACAGTTAGGAGACAGTTCTACTTAGATTAAACTAGATTGAATTATATTATTTTAACTAGGAGATTGGTTCTGCACAGTTTTCTAGGTACTCACACTATATTCTTGAGTGAAATGGGCCTCACCATGGATCTGGTCAGGTTTAGACGGGACTCTGGTCTCTGCACTTCACAGTGATCTGGGTCTGCTCTCTCTCTGGATTCTGAAGATTGAGGGATTTAAAGTCTGGATCTTTCTGCACAGCTTTCTCTGGAGATTGATGGAGGTAAAGTATGGATTTTCCCGGCAGAGCTTCCAGCTGCAAATGGATTTGAAGGTACCTATCTGTCCTGTCTCTCTGCTTTTATGTGTTTTGAAAATGGGTGTGTGTGAGCAGCATCGCTAGCCAGCCCCTCTCCACTTATCATTGGCCAAGCTTTCATTTCTCCCCTGATTGGGGGAGCTAAGTTGTGTCAGAGTGATGTCATTTTACAGCCTGCAGAAAGTCCACTCCTCCTGTCAACTTACACACAAATCTAGATTTGAAACAAATACATATTTGCAGAGGTACATATTGTTTTAAAATCATATGCACCCCTCACATATCACAGGAGGTATCTCCTGTTCAAACTCTGCTCTTCCTGGGAGCTTGCATTCAGAAATGGCAATATTTTGCACTTTTTAACTGGTTTGCAATTCCGGACATTACCCCAAATTTACACACATGTGCGCAAGGAGTATGGACATTAATTGATGAAGTGTCAGATTTTTCACATGCACACATTTTGAGTAATATCCTCTTTTCCGCTAAAACCCCCCTGAACATGCCACTGGTTCGAAAAACCTCTTAAAATGTGGGCAGAAAAATCACAAGAATTATGGTATCATTTAAATAATTTTCACATGTCCGTACTATGAGTTATTCATCTTTTTCTAAAACCATATTCTGGCTATAGAGGTGTGTCTTTTCAGGTCACATGGTACAGAAACCAGTCTTTCCAGTTTCTGCCAAGCTCAGAGACCCTGCCACTCCCAGCTTCTGCCAAGAGGAAGCTGTTTTACGACATCTGCAATAAAACATTTGCCTGAGTCAGGACAGGGCTTTGAATTACCTGGGCTCTGCAGGAAATTGAACAATCAGGGAAGTGTCATATCCCTTTTGGTGTGAGCAGCAAAGGCAGATAGGCTGGGAACACAGCTGTGACTCAAGTTTCACTCCTGATGGGGGTGGCTGGTGGGCAGAATCCAGTTCCTTAAGCCAAGTTTCAGATAAAATGTCACTTTTTGTTCCCCAGTTTCTGCATTCAAATACAACTAAACATTTTTACATATGCAGCTAGAATGCTGATTCTAAGTTTAAAACTATGACATTTAAACAATTTCAACCTATGTGACACTCAAAAGTAGGTCACTCAGTCAATTTGAACATTTAGATTTGTAGTGTCTTTCAGTCCAAATTTACTTAAACTGCTGAAATCCACAGCTCAGCCAGTCTTGTTATACACCTTCAAGTCACTTCAGAATATAACTTTACATTGGATCCACCTCTCAGTAAGTCTTTCTTTGGCTTGCTTTGGGTTCATTTATTCAGTTTTCTACAAAAAGTAAAATCTGGTGGTTTTAAAACGCCGGCTTTTGGATAGTGGTGAGTACTGGTACTGCACCCCTTTTTGGGATTTAAGAAAATGAATTCCCAACAGTTATGGGTTTGCTTTTGGCAATCAGCATTGCCATTCCCAATGGTTTCAGGCTACTGTGTGGGTAGTCCAATGGGGTTTTTAGGCAGTGCCCTTCTGTGCCCATAACATCGGCAAAAATGGGTGGCAGCCTATTCTTCATGCACTTCCCTGGGCATTTTCTGGGAAGCTCTGGCCATCATGATGTTTTCCATGTCAGTACTGCACAGTTTTGAGGTAGGGCTCGGATGCATGGGTAAATACATCCCACAAGTTCCAGGACTGGTGGGTATCTCTGGACCTTCAGGACGCTTCTTTCCATGTGCCTATCCATCTCAAACACAGGAAATACCTGAGGTTCGCAATTGGCAACTCTCACTATCAATTTCGAGTGCTGCCATTTGGGCTGACCTCTGCCCCGAGGGTCTTCACCAAGTTAATGTCGGTAGTGGCTGCAAGTCTAAGGAGGGAAGGGATTCACGTCTACCCCTACCTGGACGATTGGTTGATCAGGGCTGTTTCTCCGGAACAAGCTCAGATCCAGCTAAATCACGTGTGCCACTTCCTTCACAGACTGGGCTTCTCCCTCAATTTAAAGAAGTCACAAATGATACCATCGCAGAGACTCCAGTTCATAGGAGCGATCCTGGATACTTCCCTGGGAAAAGCCTCGCCACCAGAGGTGAGGGCTCAAGATATTCTACAGATGGTTATCAAGTTCCAACATGCCCAACGTCTCCCAGCCTTCGACTTTTTGAGGTTGCTAGGCCTCATGGCATCCTGCATTTTCCTAGTTCCAGAGGCTCGCCTGAGAATGAGATCCCTCCAGTGGGCAATGAGGACTCAGTGGTCACAATTCTCAGGGAGAATGACAGATCTTCTTCAGGTTCCCGGCAGGGTGGCTCGAGACCTTCAGTGGTGGGCCTGTCTGGAGAACATTCTGAAAGGAGAACAGTTTTGGCAACCCTGGCCGGAGATAACAGTAGTCACGGATGCCTCACTCACGGGGTGGGGAGCCCACGCCAACGACTTGACCATCTGCGGTCGTTGGTCTCCATCGGAGTCCAGACTACACATCAACCTGTTAGAGCTGAGAGCCATCAGACTTGCGCTGAAGGCGTTCCTGCCAGCTGTACAAGGGAAGAACGTCCTGATAATGACGGACAACACGGTGGCCATGCATTACCTCAACAAAAGAGGAGGTGTAGGATCACTACCCCTGTGCAGAGAGGCGATGCAGCTCTGGTTTTGGGCAATCCAAGAAGGAATCTCTCTATCGGCAGTTCACCTTGCCGGAGAGAAGAACTTGACAGCGGACGCTCTGAGCAGGCAGAACACAGTCTCCCACGAGTGGGAGCTAGCTCAGGAAGTCCTTCAAGAGATCTTCGCCCTTTGGGGAACCCCTCAGGTAGATCTGTTCGCCACCAGCCTAAACAGGAAATGCGACCTGTTCTGCTCAGGGGAATTTCCCCCGAGAGGAGCTCTGGGAGACGCGTTCATAGTGGACTGGGAGTTTCCGCTTCTGTACGCGTTCCCACCGGTCCCTGTCATTCCTCAAATGATCAGGAGGTTGAGAAGATTCCGGCGAACCATGATCCTAATTGCCCCGGATTGGGCCAGGAGAACGTGGTACCCGGACCTTCTAGACTTGTCCATCTGCCCTCCAATTCGACTTCCACTCAGAGAGAACCTACTCTCACAGAAGGGAGGTCAGGTTCTCCATCCAGACATCAAAACCCTCAACCTTCACGCTTGGCTTCTGAAAGGCTGAGGTACAAGGATTGGGACCTCCCTGATGTTCTTATGGAGGTGTTGCTTTCGGCAAGGAGGCCAGCAACAAAGTCTTTATACCGCTGCCGTTGGAACAGATTTTGCAGCTGGTGTAGAGAACAGAATATCGACCCTTTTTCATGTGGTACACCAATGGTTTTGTCCTTCCTACTATATTTGGCAAATTCAGGCCTTCAAGTTGGCACCATTAAGGGCTATCTCGCAGCGCTATCCATCTTTAAGCGTACTGCGGAAGAACCATCCTATTTCAAATTACCCTTGGTAATATAGTTTCTAAAGGGGTTAACCAATGTTTATCCCCCAAGACCATTCCAAGTTCCCCTATGGGATTTAAACTTAGTACTAACTTTCCTGATGGGTACACCTTTCGAACCTCTCCATTCTTGTTCGTTAAGATTCCTTACCCTTAAAACTGTTTTATTAATAGCACTTACATCTGCTAGAAGGGTGAGCGAATTACAAGCTCTTTCTTGTAAACCCCCTCACACAATATTTCACAAAGACAAAGTTGTCCTGCAAGTGAAGCCTAATTTCCTCCCAAAGGTGGTTTCTGAATTCCATATCACTCAGAAGATTACCCTACCATCTTTCTATCCTCCTCCTCACCCGGGGAAAGAGGGAGAGAGGTTACACAGGCTAGACCCTAGGAGGGCTTTAAGTTTTTACATCAGTAGGCTAGCCAGGATAAGACAGGCAGAGCAGCTGTTTGTAGGTTACGCAGGTTACAAGCTGGGGATACCAATAACTAAGCAGACCATTTCCAGATGGATCATTCTAGCCATTCTGGAATGTTATAAACTGGCAGGGAAAGAGCCCCCTCAAAACCTTAGGGCTCATTCGACCAGAGGTATTGTAGCTTCATCGGCCCTCAAAAGAGGCGTGCCGGTTAAAGACATATGTGCGGCCGCTATATGGTCGTCTGTCCATACCTTTACATGTTTTTACAATTTGGATTCCTCCTCCAGTCAAGAGACTAGGTTTGGAAGGGCTGTACTGCATTCTATTCATCAATAGAAGACAGCGTGAAGTCAGTACTCCCTCCTCCGATAATAGAATACTGCTATGGGAGCCTATCTAAGATGAGGAATACGTCGGAGGACACAATCCCTTCGAAGAACAAGTTACTTCTTACCTTGTAACGTTCTTTCGACGGGATGTTCCTCCGACGTATTCCTCATCGACCCTCCCATCCATCCCCGCAGTTCTACTTCCCTTGTTGTTGCAGCTTACGCTCCTTCAGGGTGATTAGTTAGTCCAGAAAGTATTATTGTGGGCTACAAAACGGAACTGAGCAACGGACGCTGCGCGCGGCCTCTATAGGCAGGATGACGTCGACGTCGATAAGGCGGCTGTCGAGGGACATAGACTCGGAGGACGTCGACGCGCAGCGCCCTCTAGAGAGAAAAAATTTTCCGAGGCCAGCAGAGCTGGAAGGAGATATCTAAGATGAGGAATACGTCGGAGGAACATCCCGTCGAAAGAACGTTACAAGGTAAGAAGTAACTTGTTCTTCTGCTGATATACAAAAAGGGATAATGGAAAGACCCCCTTAACTACCGCATGTTAGCGATGCTGGACATCCCAGCAAAATTATTTGCAAAAGTTCTACTCGATGACCTAGATATATGGATAGAGAGGAATAAGATCTTGCCGATCTACCAAGCTGGGTTTCGTGCAAAATCTTCCACCACTCTCAATATAATTAATTTAGTATCAGCAGTTGAGTATTCATGGCATGTTCGCAAGCTACCAGTATATGTAGTGTTCATAGACTTTACTGCAGCATTTGACACTGTGATAAGAAATAAACTTTGGAACAAACTGAAACTGTGGGGGATTCCAGAAGGGCTTCTGTTCATGATACAGTTACTCTATTCTGATACCTCAGTTAGGGTATGCCTAGATGGTGAAGGACGGCTCTCCCAATCAATTACCACAACTTGTGGAGTAAAACAAGGCTGCAGACTAGCAGCAACACTGTTCAATCTTTACCTAGCCGATTGTATGAACGAGGTAGACAAAAATATAGTTGACCCAGTAAAGATGGGTACAATAGAGCTACCATGGCTAGGCTATGCCGATGATCTGGTCCTACTAGATTACACGCCGGCAGGACTCCAAACAAGATTAAACTGTTTGCTGCATTTTTCTGAAAATAATGCGTTAAAGATTAAAAACAAAAGTAATGGCCTTTATGGGCAGCACGAAACAAACTTGGTCCAACAACTTTAAGTGGATGTTGAACTCAGAAAGACTTGAACAAGTTGAATGTTATCGCTACCTAGGAGTCATAATCGACTCTAAGCTGCTATGGAAACCCCACTGGGAAGCAACTAAACTTCTATGTTTAAACAACACTGGTGCAATTAGTAAATTCATCGGAAAGCAAGGAGGTATCTCTGTAAGTACAATTTTATTTTTATACGCAAGTAAGATAATATCCTGCTTATTATATGGTGCTGAGATTTGGGGAGGTAAATATGCTAATGAAATGTGTATATTAGAAGGAAAAATTTTAAAGTCATTGTTTAAGTTACCCAGTGCAACATCATGTGAATACATCTTATTAGAATGTAACTTTAGATTTGCGAAAGACATCTTAGAATACAAATCAGCAAGGTTATATGTAAAATTAAGTATGCTATCTACCAGTACTTTTGTGGTTGAACTGATGAAAATATTCATTAAGGAGGGTCACAAAAAACAGTTTTCATCTTTAAGTAGATTACATGCTGTATATGAGAAATGTGCGACAGTTAACACGAAAAGTTGGTTACTCCTTAAGCAAAATAAGATTAAAAAACTATTACAAGGAGTAATATACAGCTATGCAAAGGAGCGTGACATGATTACCCTGTCCACAAAATCCACAAGTGGTTTAAACACTGGTCGTTAACATCTGCGAAACCCAAATATCAATATGCTTTCCCTACTGCAGCAACTGTAAGACAGTACTTTCTGTTCAAGTTTAACCGTTGTGATACGATGGAAATCCTTGGAGCTAAGTTGAGACTCGAGAGAAATACACAAGGCTTTGTAGATTGTGGAATGTCTGAAATTGAAAATGCCAAACACTTAATATGTCACTGTGAGAGTCCTGCATTCATCCGCAAAAAATTCCTTTTACGCTACAAAAACTCCAGTATAACTGAGAATGTTGAAATCATTTGGAAAAAACTGCTGGAAGGAAATGATATTAACTTAATATATCACATGATGAAATTTTATGAACTAGTTTTAACAATTTTAAAGGATCTATCAGAAGGTATTTTTGTATGAAAACCGTCATTTAACATATGGATTGTGTGAATTTGTGTTTTAAAAAATTTGTATGTGTAAATTGTCTGTATATGTAAAGCCATTTTTTGGCTATGAGCATATTATAAATAAATAAATAAACTGCGCTCTTAAGTCTGCCACTGTTTAAACGCTGCTGCCCATTCAACTTAGTCACACTACAATCGTACTGAATTAGGCTTCGCTGCTGTTGAACTTAGCCACACTAGTACCGTATTTGAGCTAGATAACAATGCTACTGAAGTTAGCCACTCTAGAATTAAACTGAACCACGTAATGCTGCTGCTGAACTTAGTCAAACTAGATTAGAACTGAATCAGGCAGAACTACTACCGAAATGTAGCCGCCCCAGAACTGGAATGATCACAGCTATTGCAGTTAGCCACACTGGATGTACGTGATTATTTTATAGCCAAAAATGTCTAAATCAAAGTGTCTGGCACGCAATAATCACGTACATCACCCCCTGCCGCTATCCCACACCCCTAAAACTCACCTTACTGCACATTTACCTGTTGTCCTTCTCCACTGCTCTTTCCCTGCGATGTGAGTTCCGCCTCCACATTGAGGGGTGGAAATTCCACCACAGGGTCCTTTTTTATTTTTTTTACTTTATTTTTCCCCACTTTCCTTTTTATGGAAGCGGGGACACCCCTCAATCCCTGAATTCCCCTTAATGTTGATCAAGGTGAGCAGAGGGTTATTACTTTCTGGATTTTCTGTGATACCGCCACACTAGAATTGCACCAAATCAGGTAACACTGAAGCTGAATTTAACCACACTAGAATTTGTACTCCTTTTAGCCAGACTAGAACTGTAATGATTAAGATAACACTGCTTTCAATTTAGCAAGATTAGAATTGAACTGAACCAGCAAGGTAGATGCAACTGCGTGTAGCAACGCAACAAGGTAACCCAGTATCAGGGAAGCAATCCACCAAGGAGGCACCCGCCCCTAGTGAAAGCATCAGGAAGTAGACACAGACAACCAAGCAAAGTTTGGGCTACAAACTTTTATTAAGATCACAATTAGGTTGGGAAAAGGCCTAACTTGCCCATCGTTAAGGTGGGATTTCCCTACCTAACTGAGTGGCGGAGTTGGTGCCACACAGCGAAGTGTGCAGCCATAAGGTAAGTAAAAGGGGGTGCGGGTTACCCGAAAGGTCGGCGGGAGAAAAAAAAACGAAAGTCATTTTTGTTTAAATTACTTTCATTTTTTTCCTCCCTCTGATATTTCTGATTCAATCTAATCATGGACAACCATTCAAAAATGTGTAGGGATGTCAGCCTCAAATGGAAAGTGTTAAAAGGTTCAGAGGTTCTTCCAGCTCTTGGTCGGAAAAGGGGTTTTGCCTTCCCCAGGATTCAAGACAGTTCAGTTTCAATCAATCAAAAAGGAGCTCCCTTCCCCAAGCTTTCAAATTTCTCACTGTTTCCAAAACAACACAATTCCTCGGGATACTTCCCAGCTTTCAGGCTTCTGTGTCTTTCATCAATATCACAAAGTTCAGTTCTTTAAGTTCATAATATACAAGCTTTTCCTGACCTTCAACCACAAACTTAGAGATGAGTTAAGTGGCTTTTCTTTAGTTGGGTGTACTCAATCTAGGCGCTGTTGTCGGACCACACGGTCCACACATTACAGGTCACGCAACCGACATAACTTATTGGCTTCTCTTCCACAGTTACACAGCCACAAATTCAGCTCAACAGTCATACTCTTGCAGCCTTTTCAATACTAGTTTTGCCACCATTCGCTTGTTAGATTCTCAAATCTTCTCATAGCTGTTTCACTGCTTCAGCTTTCAACGTGTACAGTTCCTCTTTTCCTTATAGCTCTTTCCAAGGCTTGCTTTCCTCTGATTCAATAATTCACAGTTCCTTATATTCTTTAGTCTACATAATTCACAGTTCCTTTGTAACAGGGAACGCTTTTCACTGCTTTCGTTCTAAGTGGCATTCAATCATTGTTACTTTCTTTTGATTCAGTAACTTCAAATCAGTCACATTAAATAAAGCAACTGCAAATTCCCAGTTTATTCTCCTGCTGGCAATTTGCACCCTGTTCACAGGCTTATTCTCATTTTCAAAGTTCACTGCTTTTCTAGCCCTTCCTTGGCCTTGTCAATTTCATTACAGTTTGTTATTCACAAACTATTATATTGGTTTCAGCCTTCAAGTTATCGTAGTTATCAATCATCTGTAGTTTAAGTTGGACCAGCATTCCTATTGCCCATGCTGTCCTTTGCTAACTTGTGAGCGCTCTGACCTGCATTCACCATGCGGCTCACACCACAACGTCCCAGAGTCATTCAACCTGCTTTGACTCACTGGATGTGCTGTCTGTGTGCTGTCCTCCACTTCGGTTGGCACTCTGCGGCTCTCGGTGCTCCCGGCTCAGCATGCCTTTCTTTCAGGGTCTCCCCCGCCTCGGGTTACCGGAGAGGGAGTTCTCTTGACTCCAGGAGGTCGGCAGGCCAACCCTGCCACCGGAGACCTTCTGAAAACGCCCACACCAATCTGCTTCCTCTGCAACGACTCTGCAGCTCCTCAGCGCTTTGGACACACTTCTCCCTGCCTTCAACTCCGGCTTCTCCTTCTGCAAGCATTCCACAGGTGATCGATCTCTCTAGCCTCACCTGAGTGGGCCATTTATACCACCCATTTGGCTTCGGGTGCAGGCAATATTCTTCAATTGCACAATGGTCATGGTACTCTGCATCCCTCTTCCTCGTCCCAGTACCAGAGTGTTTTTTCTGTATGTCTGAGTTAATAAAGGATGGATGTATGTTTCGATGTTGTCATACCTCGTCTCAGCACCATAGTGGTATGTATTGGGGGATGGTTTTCTGACAAAATAGGGAAGAAATTGGTAATACCCCATGAACGCATGGGGGACATTTGATTCCTTATGAAAGGGAGATGGGGGATAGCCTGTCTCACCTAAGGGTGTCTCATCGCCACTCCCCAAGTCTCCTCCTCCCAGGTGATCCTCCCTACCATATCCACCCCTAGGGTCAGGATCTGAAAGCGATGGCCTGTCCCTGACCACCTGGACAAGGATATATTGGGGAAAGAATTGAGGGCGCCCTCAGATTCCTCACACCCTGGAATATATCTCAAGCCCAAGGTGCGAAAAGCATGCCATCACAACCCTACAACCACAGCGAGACCGACACCACCGTGAGTTATAGCACACCGATCTACATCCAATCTCAAGAAAGCAGTCAACCGAGTAGGGCACTCGCCCCTGGAACACATCCCAAACCCTTGACTGAGACAAAGCAAACCACCTCAATCCTACAAGAGACAGACCCAACTGAGAATCTCACACCACAGGGAACCCCATAAAGCTGCACTGCTCAGCACCCAATCAATCAAAACCAAAACACAAAAATACAACTGCAAGACTAGATCATGAAAAAAGACAACCCACGCCAACCCCACAGTGAGACAGACATCACTGGGCTGCAACACACCAACTTAACCCGAGACAAGGAAAGTAACAAAGCCAGGAGAGCACCCACCCCTGGAACCTATAACAAACCCAAATCCAAAACCGTAGCACAACACAACAACTAAAGCGAGGTAGACGCCACTGTGTGTTGGAGCACACCGACTTAACCCAAGAACAGGAAAGTAACCAACCGAGGAGGGTATAAACCCTTGAAATATACCACAAACCCAAATCCATCTTGGAAGCATAGGATAACAACATCAGCGAGGCAGACACTGCTGTGATTTAGAGCATTTAACTGGAGACCAGGAAAGCAACCAACCCAGCAGAACACCCTCCCCTGGAATATACTGCAATCTGATTCCAAATTCAAAACGGAGCCTACAACCGACATCCACATTGAGGCAGATGCCACTGTATATTGCAGCACATTGACCTACCACTGACTTCAGGAAAGAAAGCTGTCCACGAGGGCACCCGTCCCCTGGAACGCACCACAAATACAAATCCCAAGTCATCCAGACCACAAACATGCCACAATAGAAGAAGGAGATAGAAACAAGAATCGAAAACAGGAATAGGAAGGAAATTGCATCCCCGTGGAACAGGAACGTCTACCAGAATTCGTGACACCTCAAAACCCCCACCAGACACTGCTAAACATGCCAAGGATACGAATCAAGACAAGAACAAAAGCAAAATAAATCTCCTGCTACCTCTCCACCCACGATCATAGCTCAGCAGAAAACAAACAACCCAAAAACAATCCACAAGCAAGTATCCCAAACAATCCTGGACCCCAACAGACTGCCAGATCACACGTCACAATATACAGAAACCAGAAGCCCTAAAGACATTTTCTGAAAGACCCCAACAAAAAATCAGAGCTAAGCTAGAATCCCTAGCCATCCACACCCCCTTGCATAACCAAAGAAAGGAAAATACCACACATAGAAACAACCCACTGCTTTGAATCAGTTAAAAAAGAAATCCCTCAATTTAATTGAACTCCTCAATGAAGAGACAGATGCCCTAACTACACAATCAGCAAATAAAAGCTTCATTCAAGAGAGAACCTCAGGAAAATCAAACCAGACAAGCACCACCCTGACGAGGCGCGTGAAAGGCTATGCAACAATAAACAATGAGAAGTACACACCTTACACTGCAGCCTACTCAATGTAAGATCCATGGACAAACACAAAGCAGAAATTCATTACCTCTTAAGCGAGGGCAGAACCAACGCACTCTTCTTCACAGAAACATGGCTAGCGGACAATTACAAAACAATTGTCCATGACGCCATACCAGTGAACTTCAAACTAATACATTCCAACAAAGAAAACCGACCAGGAAGTGGAATTGCAATAGTGCACAAAGACCACATCTGCGCCACACCACTCCCCCCCAACTGACATAGAAGACTGTGAATCACTCCCAATCAAAATCAAGCTCAATGACCAAACCAACCTACTGTCCCGCCTGATCTACAGAGTGGCATCCTACAACACCAACTTTGCAACAAAGCTCACTGATGCCATTTCCAACCTCTTCACTGATCATGTTAACATAATTGTTCTGGGGGACTTCCACATCTGGTTTGAAAGAGAAAACAAAACCACACCTAGCTCCCTGAGCACCCTGCTGGAAACCTTCCACTTCAAACAAATAGTAAACTGACCCACCCAGTGTGCTGGACACACCTTTGATGCAATTTTCTGCAGAAATGGACTCTCAACCAAGCCCCACCGTAACCGATCATATGGATTGATCACGACTTGATTCCATTCACCGTCAAAATCCCAAACTGCATAATGCCTGAAATACAATACTCCATGCAACTAACAAAAGAATCTTGACCTGGAAACCCTAACAGAAGTAATGGAATGAACCAAACCAAACATCTTGCAGCTAAACAGAAAGACTCCAGACTCTACTGAAGAAAAACTTGACACCTGGATCACAGAGGTCCTAGACCATTTACCACCTGCAAAACTCTTCAGAGTCACTTAAAAAAATATGGCAGCAAGATGGTTCACAGAAGAACTGAGGGAACTAAACAAAAAAAATCGTAAACTGGGAAAACAATGGGGAAACTATTACAACCAGTCCGACAAAAGCAAACACTGAAGACAACTCCATATGTACAAATCAGCCATTATAAAAGCAAAAAATGCTAACTACACCACAAATTTTATTGAATTGATATTTTATTTCTATTGCGCTCGTACACAAGTGTTTCAGAGCGTGACAAGGCAAGGGAGGTGAACAGGTGAGAACAAAACAACGATCTTACTAGGCCCAGTGAAATTGAGAACACGCAAGTGCATGGGAGAGGGGGAGGGGAAAAGTGCATTAGAGGGGGGAGAAGTGGAAAGTGCGGAGCAAAGGTGAAACGGATAAATAATAAATAAATAATAAAGGCAACAAAGAGTGGTAGTGCAGCCAGCAAGTGACAAGTGCTGGTTTTAAGGCAGCAGACCGGGTGGGTCTGATAAGGGCAGGAAGAAAAAGGTGGGGTTTGTATGGGTACAGATATAGACCCCAGTGCAAGGGGTGGCCTGGAGGCAGTGCGGGAGGGAGAGCAGATACCTGGGCCCGGAGGACAGAGGGTGGCCAGGTGCACAGTGCCAAGAGAGAACCGATCAGCAGGAGAAAGGGGGGGGGCGAAGGCCGAAGCAAAGAGGAAGGTCTTGAGGTGCTTCCGGAACCGGAGATGGTTCTCCTCAAGTTTTAGAGCGGCAGGAAGGCTGTTCCAGCCGAAGACAGAGATGTACCCCCATCTCATTTCTTTGAAAAACGACTGACGCTGAGAGAGTTAGAGGTAGAGGAGGGAAGAGCTTGAGAGGGGAGGTATTTGCGGAGGGATAGCGGAAGGTGTTTTGGACCGAGACCCCAGAAAGCCTTGTGGACAATGCATAGTGTTTTGAATTTAATCCTTGCATCCACTGGGAGCCAATAGGGCTTCAGGCCAAGGACAAGTCTTGCAGTCCTGTTCTGGATTAGTTGCAGAGGGCAGATAGTAGAGGCAGGTAGATTTAGGAAGAGTCTTTCACAATAGTCCAACCTAGAGAGAACCAGAGCTCGGGAGACAGTGAGCTTCTGGGGGAAGGGAAGGAAAGGCAGAGTACCTCTGAGGAGGTACAGTAGGAAGTTTGACTTTTTAGATACATCAGAGATGTGGGCAGAGAAGGAAAGTATGGAGCCAAAGATGACCCAGAGTTTCTTAGCCTCGCATGTGGGGGTAGGAGGGAGGCTGACCAGAGAGTAAGGGAAAGGATGGTGAAGGTGTGCCGATGAGGAGGATCTCCATATTGCTGGCATTCAGACAAAGATCATTGGCGGCACACCAATCTTGAATGGCAGTTGGGCAATCAGCGATGAGAGAGGGAGAGGAGGTGGCTGAGGGCAGCCTGAAAATGAGTTGAGTGTCGTCCGTGTAGAACTGGAAATTTGAGCAGAAAATGGCAATGCAGTGGGCAAGAGTTGCCAAGTATTGGTTGAAAGCCAGGGCGAGGGAATAGAACCCTGGGGAACACCACAGGTAGAGGGGGAGATAGATGATAGGAAGGATCCACGTTGGACCTGGGAGGGTCGATCAGAGAGGAAAGGGGTCAGCCAGGCCAGAACCTGATCGGTGATACCCAGATTATCACAGAGACGGTTGAGCAGGATGGTATGGTTGACTGTGTCGAAGGCAGAAGAGAGATAGAGTTGGATGAGGACAGAGGGAATGTTAGAGTCCAGGTTGGAGAGCAGGTCTTCACGGATGTTCAGGAGATCAGTTTCCGTGCGTATGGCAGCTCTGAAGCCAGACTGGTGGTCATGGAGACAGCCAACAGAATCGGAATGAAGGTTAAGCTGAGAGATGGCCAGCTTTTCCAGGAGTTTGTCCAGAAAGGGAGTAATGGAAATTGGGCGATAGTTATCCAACGAGAATCCAATTGGCAACACACTCTCAAAAAGAACTATTCAAAATCATCAAGGAAATCAAAAACCCAACAGTGTGCAACAAAATATGTCATACCATCACAATACCTATGTGGCAACATCACAGACCAACTAAGAACAATAATAGAAGCAATTCAGTAGACCATCAGCGCAAGCCGCGCAACAATAAACACAAATCCAGTACCACCAGAAACCAGCGCAACACCAACCACCACAACACTTCACTGATTCAAACCTATAAACAAAGATACCTCCAACAAACAAATAAGACACCCACCTCGCCAGATGCACCAGCGACCAAGGCCCTCCAGGCATCTTCAAAGGCATCCTCAACCACAGAACAGCAACTTTATACTTCCGGCTACAAATTAACCTACCACTAACCATAGGAATAGTACCTAAAACTTTCAAATCAGCATGCATCAAACCCCTCCAAAAAAAAACGAAACGGGAAATGCAGAAGACTCCACCAACTACAGACCAATATGGAACCTACCCTGCCAAGCGACCCTACGTGAGAACCACATCTACAAAATACTACTCAACCATGTAGAAAGCAAAGGAACACTCGACCACTCCCAAGTCGGCTTCAGACCCTTGCGAGGAATGGAATCAGCACTTCTATCCATATGGTACGACCTAAAAATAAATGCAGACAACAGCACCTGATCAGCACTCCTACTACTAGAAATATCAGCCAACTTTGACACAGTTAGACATGCAACACTAATCCAGTGACTAGGAATGCAGCATAAAAGACTCTTCTCTACAATAGCTAAAATCTTTCATCAACAACCAAACTGAATGAACATACGCCATTTACATCTTGCACCAAAAACATCACATGCGGTGTACCACTAGCCACTGCCCACTCCTCTTCAACATCTACATGTCCCCCGTAATGAAACTCATTCAAACCCATGGACTGACCTCCTACAACTACACGGATGATACTCGACTCATCTTCAAGATAACCTCAACCCAAGTCCCAAACAACACTCTCAATATATACCCTGTACTATTAGGATTTATAGGGCGAGGCAATACTTTTGTAACAAGGGGGGTGTCCTAATAGATAATTTCTGAGATCATTATTTTATCTGTTATTTCATCATCTTTGCGTGGTGTGCTAAAATGTACATCCCTACAAAATGGTGATGAAACCATTCAACAATACACAGCGTAAGTCATGTTTGGTTGGTTTTATAAGGGTTTCTTCATTACCCTATAATATGTAATGTCTTTTTCACTTTGTAGCTGAAATACTCCAAACTTTGAGAGTCTAATTGGTGTGACTTCTTACGCCTTTTTTGAAGTGTTTTCTTTTGACATAAATCAAATCATATATATTCTTTTTTAAAACAAAACACATAAACAAATATACTGTGAAAAAAAAGCTATGTAAACATCAAAGAAATACAGTACAAAGTAATATTCATGAACCTTTCATAAAGCAATACTGACTAGGCATTGTTGGATGACAACAAATTAATTCAATCTGGCATCATCATTTCTGATGTATGTGTGGCGTCAAGGTCTAGATTCAATGCCTGGACCAAATGTATGTGTGGTTTTACAGGGGTCCTTAGTTTCCTCTATTGAGCCCAATACAAAAAAGATTTTCAGGCAATAAAGGGCTGCATGTGGACTAGTGTCTATATTGCTAGACTAAAAAAAACGGACCAGAGCATTATTTTCTTTTTAGTCTAGCAATACGGAATCTATACCCCTGTCAAACCACACAGACATTTGTTCCAGGCATTGAACTTAGACCTTGACGCCACCCCCAAGCATCCAAACATTTTTCAAAAGGTTCTTTTAGGCAAACATACTGTGGAAAAAAAACCTGTCGTAAAAACGGGTGTTGATGAAAGGACGTTGCACCCCACAACTCATACCCTGGACTCAAGGCACTCATGGGCCACTACGGACCCAGGAACTGACAATAAAACAACCACACACTACTAACAACTAACCACCCCCTGCTCCTCTCCCGCATACCTCCAATGCACCACACACGCCAAAAGGGCCAGCCATACTACACACAAAACACACAGGCCACACATCTGCCACAAGAACAAACAGCTGCAAACAAGTAACAACCCAGACACTGGACGTTACCCCTACGGACACAATAAGCCCAGTGTACACAATTAAAGCACACTCAGAAAATCGACATGCACAGACACCAGTTTCTCTTTGTTCTGCAAGCATCAACAGAAGAGCACAAACTCTATCCATCCCTCTTCCCTCACTAACCTACCCCACCCACTTTCTTACAGAGCCACATGAACACCTCAAGACTATGCATATGGTAGCGGCATGCAGTATAAATCAACATAACATATTCCCACCCATCTTCCACTTTGAAACATAGCTCTGAGTCCAGTTTAGCCTGGGCAGGTGGAAAGGGACTGACTGGTGAAGCCAAGGCATTGCCTAGAGGGTCAGGGTGAATGCTTCGCCATGAAAGTAAAAGAACGGGAAAAATTAGGAAGACGGTAAGTAGTCTGGTCATATACCCATTATTGGAGGAAATCCCCATTCTGGAGCCAATTGTTTGGAAGAAAAGGGATAATAGGCTTATATTTAAGTAGCCACTGCAGTGAGTAACATTTCCCAGCATTTGATGTCACATCTGGTGTGGCAGATGTTTTTATCTCAGACTCCCAGGAGGTACGCTCTGATTGTTCAAACGTTAATGCAGAGGTTCCACAGAGCAGTCTGTAAATTACAGATGCAAAGACGGGGCAGTTCTTCGCTATGCTATAAAAGCCAGCAGGGTCATGAATCTTGCCATTTAGTGGTGAGCGGCTGGAAGTAATATGAACTTTGACCTTTCAGTATTTTGTAATTTGTATTTACATTTCAAGAAGCCACAGTCTACCAATCACCATTTTCTAGAAGATGTTCAAAATACCTGCACATTGCCAGGTGCGCCACTGCAATATCATATTGTCAATCTTAATGGCTGGATTCTTCTAAATACATGAATCCAAAGATAAAAAGTATTATGACCCAGAGATGCGGTTTGCATATCTCCAGTCTGATACAACGTGTCATACTATAGGGGAAGCTTTATTTTGCCTACGTCGACAGTTCATTGTAAGGAGGCAATCCAGCGGTATCAGGGAAACTGATTGCTTTTCTATGCACACCCATTCAGGAGAAGTCCCTGATGTGCCATTGATCCAATGCTGCAGGCTTCTCGGAGAAAAGGCAGTATGATATTGCTTTACACCCGGAAAGCTATACCTTCCTTGTTCTACTGACCTAAAAAGGATGGACATTGGAATTATCAGGCACACTCCTCTCCCCCATAAAAATATCAAACACTTCCCTAATCTCCTTTAGTAAGGTTTGTGAGAGAGGCAGAGGTAGCATTCTAAATAAGAATAGCATTTTAGTAAGCATATTCATCTTAATTGTGTCAACTTTCCCCCACATCGTAAGATTGATCTTGGACCACCTTTTACAGTCAGAAAGCAAATCCTTGAGCTTAATACAGATGTTGCGTTCTAGTATATGAACAGTATCCTGAGAGACCGAAATTCCTGTATGTACAAAACCATCTTTAGCTCAGAGGAATTCATTTAGAGTAACACAACTTCTGTAACACATCTGGATAATGGGAACAATTTCCCTCTTAGATGTATTTACTTTAAAATTTTATATCTTACCAAATTGGTGAAATAGCTCCCAACATATTCTGAAATGAGTGCTCCAAATTTGAAAGAAGCAGAAGCAAGTCATCTGCTTACCTTAATACCTTAGACAGATAAATGCCACACTTAATACCCTGAAGGTTATCATTTATTCAAATTGCAGCTGCTAAGGGCTCAATCTTTGCCTGATTATATAATGCATGAAAGAATAACATAAAAACAGGGCCAAAGTCGAGTTTTCCCAATATACATTTTGAATAAGTCCAATTAACACGATCAAACGCCTTCTCTGCGTCTACACTCGCAGCCATTAATGTTTCAGATGAATTGTTATTCAGATGAGTAACATCCATCACTTCTTGTATATTGTTATAACTAAACTGACCCAGCATAAAACCAGACTGATTACCATGAATAATTCGAGGCAATATTAAACTCAGTTTGGTTGCATAGATTTTTGCCAAAAGCTTTAAATCCACATTAAGCAGTGAGATAGGCCTATAATTAGCGCATTCCGTGTGATCTCTACCCGGCTTTGGAATGAGTGTGATCAAGGCCAATAGCATGGACTCTGGTAACAAACCCCGCTCAATAATTGCCAAGTAGACGTCTAAAAGATGGAGGAATTCTAGATTACTAGATGCGCTGTAAAATTCAATCAGGAACCCGGCCGTCCCATGTCTTTTATGTCTTGATGAGTTCTATATTGCCCCCAGCAGTTCCTATTCAGTAGGTTTTACATCTAAAGTTTCAACTTCAATGTTACGTAAAACAGGCAAGTCAATCCCTTGCATAAACTCCAATTTGGCAGCTTCGGTCCTTAGCCTTATACAGTTCTTCCAAAAAAAATTGAAAGCTTCCAAAATAAACAATTTTTTTAGTCAATACTACATTATTGTCTGAGATAATGGACATAATACTCTTACTTTCCTCCATCCTTTTAAGCCTACTAGCCAACAGTGATCCTGCCTTTTCACCAAATTCCCAATATGATAGTCTAACATAAAGCAACGCTCCCTAGGTCTTTCCAGTCAGCCAGCAGTCAAGTGTCTGCTTGGCTCGAAATACTTGTACCCTCTGCTCCTACAATGGATTCGTACAATATTCTTGTTCTGCTCCTTTCAAGTGCAACACTAACTTTTCCTCTTCACATGCTCTAATCTTTTTGAGATGCGATGAAAGACTAATAGCTTTCGGTGCCTCCCAAAAAACAAAGATGTCCATTACTGAGTTTTCATTTTCATGTATGTATTAGGCAAAACCTCTCGGATAGTTTCTCTTACTGCTGTGTCTGTTAACAAAGTGGTACTGAACCTCCAACCTGTGTCTCTCTTCACATCAAACAATGAACAGACCAAGGGCAAACTGATTTCTGCATGAACAGAAATGGCTATACTCTCAATTGAGCAGTCTAATACATTAGGCTATAGTCTCTTGGAAACCAAGCTAAAGTCAATACGAGAGGAGCTATTATGTGAGTTGGAATAAAAGCTGTACTGCCCAATACTCGGATTCAAGAGTCCCCATGGATCAATCAATTCCCCAGTCCATAGCAAATCCTTAAGCTCTTGAATTGCCCTCTCCTCTCTTTGACGTGGACTGTCCGATCATCTGTGCAATACTACAGCAAGAACTTGAGTAAAGTCTCCCCTCAAAATAATACCCTCTTCCTGGAGTGACCCGAGGACATTTCCTATCTCCAATTAAAAACAACGTTTGGAGCATTGACATCCACTAATTTGAAAGGGTCCCCTCCAAATAGAGAATTGTATTCTAAAATGTAAAAGTAAGTTGCTTTCAAGTTACGTTCATTGGGGACAAATATTAGTCAACTTTAAGTGTTTCCTGGGGAGAACAAAGCTCCTGGGATTCCTCTATTTTCCTGATTGTGATGTATAGTGGATAGTGGATACGATCAAGGGAAAGGCTTTCTCAAATCCTTCCATTTTGTGGAGAATAGCATGGTGCTTTGGGGATTGTTACACACTGAGAAGTACTTGCTGCCGTTTGGAAGCGTACACAATTTCTATTATGCTTTACACACACACATTCCTACAAATGTTTACAATACCAGCGGAATGCCTGGTCTTCCACTCCCCTACATTAACACCCATTCTGTTACCTGCTTTGCCTCTGCCTTTAGATTTGTAAATAGTTGACACCTTCTGCTCTTTGTATTATAGGATTTATA
This sequence comes from Ambystoma mexicanum, assembly GCF_040938575.1. Taxonomy (NCBI): domain Eukaryota; kingdom Metazoa; phylum Chordata; class Amphibia; order Caudata; family Ambystomatidae; genus Ambystoma; species Ambystoma mexicanum. The sequence continues at coordinate 68,772,042 of NC_090939.1, forward strand.
AAATGCAAGCCTATCTCAGAAGCCAGAGAGCGCTGTACATATTGTCTGTGCAGAGCCTTACAAGTAAAGCTGCAGAGAATAGTAGAGGGGCCGGGATTGATAAGGGAGCTGGGGCGGAGGAGAGTCCCACAGGGAGCCAGTATCAATTTAGTTACGGTGTTGTCAATAGTTGGTAAACTGTATTAGCGGTGGGCAACTACAAGACTGGTAGCCTCTCTTACATGTAACATAGGGATGCCATGCAAGAGTAGAGGTTTGAGTAAAGGGTGTTTTGAAAACAGAAAGAACCCTATTAAGTGAGACAATCAAACAGAGTATACATCGATAAATGCAACCAGAGGTTATATCTGTATCTTTTTCTTTGCTCTTTGCACATATACTTATTTCTCTGGAACGTCTTCTTTTCGATAACACCATCATTGTGGGTAATGCTGGCTTTTAATATGTTAACATCAGTTTTCAATTGTTTCTTAAATGGGTACGATCTTACCTATTTGTGAAAACCTTTGTGCAATGGCCTGTTAGATATTTATGTGCGCCAAACAGGTAAATGGAAGGTTTACCCATGCTCTTTTCTTCCTTACGTGCAAAACAGAGAGCAAGAAGGTGGACGACGCTGCTGTAGCAAGTGGGTCTCGCAGGCAGTCAGCCAAGCCAGACGAGAAGAGTGGGAAAATTGTGCCCCCCGTAGCTGAGGATCCAAAACCTTCTACGTCAAAACTCCCAGACTCTCCCGGAAAAGGTAAGTTGTTGCATTCTCTGTTGTGCTATTCTAATGTTCCCTGCCTCACAATGACCTCCTAGAATATGTTGGTCGGGGCATGCAAGGTGTATATGTGCCTGTTTGTATTTTTTCAGCTGCACTTCATTTAAGAAAGGGTGACCAGTCTAGGTCCATCCTTGGATAACTGTATATGGCTAATAAAGTTGATGTACTCATTGGCATAATCAGTGAGGCTTTCGTTCCTGCGGCATGCATAGTCGCCTGCAACAATGGTGATGAGTTTTATACCCCACAGGGCAATCAACAAAATGGACCTTCTATGCAGCTTTATAACGCAGTGAGCAGGTGGTGCTGGCACTTCCCATTATACCAGGTGCAGAAGAACTGGCATCATAGACTCTGAGACCAGCAAAAGGTGGTTGCTGGGATATACCTGCAGATTTGGTGGAGATGAAGTACAGACCATTGCATCATGCTCTGCGACACTGCCAGTGGGGTTTTGATGTGGATAACCTGGGTGAGGTATGTGTGCTGCTGGTCCGGTGAGCACCCATGGAGACATGTGGGGGTGGGAGAGTATGAAATGGTCCTAGCAGTAGGTCGAACAAGGGGTGCGGCCTTGGAGAGGGTGGGAGTTAGACTCATCATTATTGGCTACAACATTAGAGCACAAGCCCACTAGAAACTAAGTCCTCGGAGAAGCGCCAGCAGGAACGTTGGTGAAGGGAACCCAAAGATAAGGGTTACTGGAGCTACACGTTTCTCTCTACTGGTGACTGCATTGTGTGTGTTTGAAGCACAGCCATAAAGTGAATTATTTCTGTTAATTCCAAGAGCTTGAGTAATGTTGAGTATGGCACCTTGTTGGCCTCAGCAGCTGTTGTATGTTTACCTTCAAGGATATCATCACCAGATGTGCTTTACATTCACTTTTCCCGTACTGGTTCTGAAACATTTCTCCCAAACTGTCCAGTGTTTTGGGGCCATCACTGTCCTTGCCCAATGCAGGAGAACGCAATGTAAAGTGGCAGGATTAGAAGGAGGATTTCCTGCAGTATGTATTCACTGTTGACATCCTAAATATGAATATTGATCGGAAGAAAGCTCTTCTGTATCACTGCCTGGACTATGAAGCTCACAGAGTTTTTAATGGACTGCCAGAAGCTTGCGACGATGAAGGCGAGGGAGATAATTAAAATGTGTTCACCAAAAGTATAGAAATAGTGGATACACATTATGTGCCCAAAATCAACATAGTTGTAGAAGAATACTAGTTTGGCATTCTGGAACAGAAGTGGGGGTGTCTGTGGTAGAGTTGATTATGGCATTATTAGCTTTGGGCATTGAGTTTAACTTTGGTCTTGGTCATGATGATAATATAAGGCATGAGGTCAAGGTCAGGTACAGTTATAAACAGATTGGGAGGAAATTTAGAGGAAGGGTGATCCTGGTGTAAAGTGAGTCATCTAAGTAGCACAATAAAAGGTGGCACGTGTATTCAGTTGCATGAATGAATTGAGAAGGGGGAAGCACACAAAGTGTGTAATGTGAGATACGGTGGAAACAAAGGCTATAGTATCATGAAATAACTTTATTGTGGATCATATGTATCCATAAAAGTACATAAAACAATATGATGTTAGTAACACGTTCCATGGGCTATACCAGGGGTAAATGACCCACAAGCCACAGTTAACAGCCAGAGTGAAGTTAGAGCGGTTAACGGGGGCACTGGGACGTTTACCTCAGGTGTAGCCTGTGGAACGCTTTACTAACGCTATTAGCACCCTGGGTTTCCAAAGCTGTGAACGGGGTGCTAAAAAAAAAAAAGTATTTTCATTCATTGAGCGTGATTCCGCACGCGTCCTGTTCAATGAATGAAAATACTTTTCCAAGATGGCCACCATGGTTGGAGAAGGCAGGGCTTCATATGGAGCCCCTCTTCCATGGGCGACTGCAAAAGCAAAAAGAAGGGAAGTTGTTGTGGCCGCCACAATCGGGTAAGTTGGGCTGGGGAGAGGGGTTGAGAATAAATATATATATATTTTTTTAAAGTGAAAGGATGATGGGGACAAGATGCTGGTGCGGGGTGGGGGAGCCAGCCAGACCACGGTTCTGTGGATCATGGGCTGAGGTCAGCAGGTTCAACCCGCGATCTGCAGGACCCAATTGGCTGCTCCCCCCGCCCTGGGTGCTAATGATAATAAATATTCCAATGTTACATTAATAACAAGTTACAGTAAATTAGCAAATAAGAAAAACACTTGATTTGATTGGCCGTAAAGAAAAGCTGCTTCCTAATAGAAAAAGAGTGAATTGGAGAACCACAGAGTTGGTTTTGATGTGCCAGCTCAAACCATTTAGCAAATTACAGGGGATTTTACATATTTCAAGTGGAGTGGCAGGAGTGTAGAGGCAAAGGCCATTTCACAAGATGTCCAAAAACATCAGTAAATTCAGTTCAGTCATGGAGTTGGTGGGGTTGAGCGTAGCACGGGCCAAGTAGTGTTGTCTAGTAGTGAGGTGTGGAGCAAAAAATGATAAAAGGAAGTTTTTTCTATTTAAGATTTTAGTAGCTTTTCACTTGGCTTGAAAATCCAAAATAACTTTTCTTTTCACAACTGAACCGCTTACGTTAATTTCCTGCGACAAGGATCAATATGTAATGCTCAAATTAAAATAACACCAATAGATTGGAACAAAGTTATAAAATGCAATCTACAAAATATCTTGTTAGTATAGATAAAGAAAAAGGAGGATAGATATCCTTGCAATTATCAAGACTCTCTTAACAGGGACTCAAAAAAGTTGCCATTAGCAATACACAGTCATTTCCTTAGAAACCAGGTCCAAAAGAAAGATATACCCTTCATCTTCCCTCTCCTCCCTCCTCCCTCCTCCCCTCCCTCTTCATCTATCCCTGCCTGCAGGACCTCTAAGGGATTCTTAAATCTGTAACAAAATGTCAGCGTTCGCCCTCTCTGGAAACTGTGTAATGGATAGTGTATACGGTGACATTAGTGTGCCAGCACCTCATCCTTTCACTATTCCTGTTGCTGGTCTAGATGTTTTCCAACATGGCGTCACCCTCTATTAATGTGTGTCACAGCATTGCAACTGTACATTGCAACCTGCCCAGCATCTTTGGGTAAGATGCTGTTTTCATGGCAAGTTTTCTCTTTGCTCCTTTCTGCTACACTGCTCCTGGCCTCCCTTTCCTTTTGACCAGCTTTCACGCTCTCCGAGTGCCTGGTGCCTTCAGCACTCTCTCTCTCTCTCTCTCTCTCTTTCTGAGCTATTGCTACGCTCTGCCCATTTCTTGTTTCTCCTCTCCTCCATTTGTTTGTGTGGCACCCGCTGTATTCTATAGAAGCCTCCCTCTCGTTGCTGAGGATTCTACATCTACTGAAGAGCTACACTACAGTCTCCCTCACCCTCTACCGTCTGCAAGGATTCCAAACTCATACCAACTCTCGGAATTCTAATGTGTTTTTCTGCTGGTGCAGCTTTTTCCCTTATTATTTCGGTTGTCTCGGGCGGGGGTGGGGGGGGCCTCTTGCCTTAGCTGTTTACCCGCAGGCATAGTGGCTTCCTCTCGAGACAGACCTTACCTCTTCAAGGAACAGAAATCTGCCCAGAAAAGAGGGACCAGCTTTACGCCAGAAGAATCTACTGACTCAGTTTACAGCGAGGACTCCGGTGAGGAAGAATTTGAAAAAGCTGACACAAAATGAGTAAAATTGTTTTTTTCTATTTATTTATTTACTTGTAGGGAGGAACAATGATCTTTTGATCACAAAAGAACGTACCATAGGTAAGAAATCAGATTTGACAGGAAGCAGTGAGCTTCTTACAATGGGGTAAGTTTGAGGGACATTCTGACCAGGTTGTGGAGGGAAGTAAAGGGAACAGTTACCGGGGACAATACATAAGTGGACATACATAGATTAAGAACAAACAATATTGGACATCTTTAAGTTCAGATAGGCGGTACGGCCAGCTGTGCTTTGGAATGTGACCCTGATGGGTGAAGTGCTAGAGTGAAGGCAGAGAAAGGGAGGGACAGAGGCCATAGAGGCGAGGGTAAATCTTTAGCTAGAAGTCAGATGAGAGGGAGATTAAGAGGGTAACTCCAGGGCAATTCCAAGATGGCTGCGATGCTGTGAACACCGTGGCCACCGAGCTCCTGTCCCGAGGCCCTGTAATTTTGCATCCTGGCCGACGAAGCCCTTCCCAGGCGGTAGCAACTAGAGGCGATAAGGGAGCGGGAGCTGTCTATTTCCCCTGCGGTGATCCGGGAAGTGGAACTGGGGGTCTGTCGGCCCCGGGAGGATCGGAGGAGGCGGACCAGAGGTCCTGCGGCCGGGGCCTGCTCTGCCGGAGGGGTGCCCGGGCCGAAAACTACACGTGCCACCCAAGTATCTGCAGAGGTCTCGGGGTCTGCCCAGCCGGGATAGGGCACCAGACCGCAGCCTGGGGGATACGTGCCGCGGCGCAGGCCAGTTCCCCTGCGGCGTCCCCCCACCCAACGCTTTGGCTCGCTGTCCTTGGTGGGCGGGGGTCTGGGGGCTGAGACCGCACACGTTCAGCGAGCGGCTGAGGCCAGATCGGATCGCCCGACAGCGACGCACACATTGGCAGTGTGCTAAGAGGAGCACTCAGCACTGCAGGGACTGCCTGCGGTACCCGCGGCCCCAGAGGGGAGGGGCCCGACCCACAACCATGCACCCCCTCTGCATACACATCTGCAGGGCGCAGTCCCGGGCACGGCAGTGGGAAGTACAGTGAGCCGGCTGTAACTGCACTGGGCGGACCTGGTGTGGCCCGCAACGGAGGACACAGCACTTGAGAGGTACAATCTGCGCCCTGTGCCCTGGTGGGGGGGAGAGCGGCAGCTAGCTCCCTGGGCGTCTGTCTACCATTACCCACGGGTCCCGCTCCGTGAAAGGGCCCTGCACTGGACATAGCGCATTGATATTACATCCCTGCATCAGACACAGCGTGCCCCCTCCCCCCTGGCTAATTTCTCTTGGAACTGGAGTCCTCGGGGCCCTCACCGATCTGAACCTCTGGGCCCATCTCAGAAGGTGGAGGCGTGGCGGTGAGGCGGTGACCCCCCCCCCCAGAGTCGTCTTCTCTGCTGTGGGGGGCCTGTTCTGCGTAGTCCCACACATCTCCCTTGAGGGTTATTTCAAGGCGCCACATTCCACCCTGGCCCTACGGCATTCAGATCACACCACCACAGCGTCGTCTTCTCCTGCCCGTTCTGGGAGCCCCACCTACAGCACTGAACTCAGCCTGTCCCGGAGGAGTGTACTGGCGCTCGGAGGACAGCCCTGACCACCAGCATCTACAAAGTGACTTCCATATCGGTTGGGCCCGTGGCCTTGCCGCCGGGGGGGGGTCCCTACTGCCAGGGGAATTCGGAACCCCAAACACTGAGCTCACTACCTTGAGTTGCCGGCACAATGTCCAAGAATAAAGCTAAGGATACGCAGTCCATCCAGAGACCCCTGAGGAGACTGCAGGAGAATGCTCTGACCAAGATATGGGCCAAGGACACTGAGGACACCCAGGCAACATCTCCCAATGACGGGCCCCCAGGGGATACCCCGGTGGATCTGGGCTCTTCAGAACATCAACAGCCTGTCACTCAGGCAGCACTGAAGCTCCTGATGGCAGATATAGTGGAGAAGATTATCACGGCTGGCCAAAAGCAAATGGACGTCCTCAGGGAGGACCTGGCGGAGGGTCTCCAGGAGATCAAAAGGGACATTAGTAAGAAAAGGAAAGGGTGGACACAAACGAGAGGGCGATTCAGGATTTAGCTGAGGACGCAAGGAAGATGGACTCCCTCCTGGACACTGGCCACGGCTACGCACAACCTGGAGCTCCAGGTGGAAGAGTTAGAGAACAGGTCTATGCGTTCTAACATTCGCATTAAGTCCCTCCCGGAGGACTCCCAGGAACAAGACCTCCCCCAAACTGTGTAGGGCATATTTGTAGACCTCCTGGAGGCGCCTGGGTGAGAGGATTTTGCCTTTGATATGATACACACAGTGGGTCCCAAACGAGCGGACCCGGGTGCGAGACCCAGAGATGTCCTTGTGGCTTTGCATAGCTACTCAGTGGAGGAGCGGATTCTTGCAGCAGCATGGAAGGCCGGCCGCCTAACTTATAACAGGGCGGAGATAGCGCTGTATCAGGATGTGGCGCAAACAACACTAAACAAACAATGGCAAATGGGTCCGCTACTATCCCACTTAAGAGCCCAAGGCATTCGCTATAGGTGGCTACATCCCTTTGGTCTGGCTTTTGAATGGAGAGGGAAGCCGCAGAAGATCACTACCTGTGAACAGGGTCTCGCCTTGCTGGGGCTGGAAGAGGACCTCCTCGTCGTCATCTACTCCACCTCCATCCCAGACATACCCCCGCAGAGAGTGGGAATGGTCCATGGCCCGGTCCAAGAAATCGAGGAAAAACAGTAACAAGCCGCTCCTGAAAGGTCCACCGGCAAGGGACGTACAACAACAATCGCAGAGTTGATTGGGTCCACACGGGGGAGTGAGGTTCTGCATGGGTCTTGTCTGACAGATCCTGAGTTGGATGCCTGGGGAGGGCATAGAAGTAGGAGTTATGATGTGGGAAGGCCAAGACTAACAGCAACACCTGCAAGGGCCGAGGGGGAGGGGAGTGGGACTCATATCTTGGAATGGGATTGGGTGATTCCGCGTTGAAACAGTTGGTGGGGGGGCAATAGATGGGGAGACTCTCGAGGTTCTGATTCAAGGGGGGCTGAGGCCAGTCGTCCCACATTGCCAGAGGGAAGGGGAGGTGTGGAAGGGGGAGGGGTGGTTTGGGAGATCCAGTGCCTTGGGAGATCCAGTGCCTTAGTAGCTAATTAGAGGGTTCTATAGGGCAACCAGGAAGGGAGACCCCGTGGGAAGGGAGCGGGATGCTAAGCAGAGCGACTTAGGAGACCTATTACTTTCAGTTGAAGTAGTATGCCTAGTCAACGAGTATTGAGGGTCTCCTCCCTCAATGAGAACGGCCACAATTCGCCGATCAAATGCAAGAAAGTAGAGCACTATACTAGGTGCGAACGGCCAGACATCATCACGCTTCAAGAGACCCATATCCGTACTGCGGACCAGGGAAGGGTCAAGATTTGGGGCTATTCCAGGTCACTACAAGCCACTCAAACCGAAAAGAAAGTGGGGGTCCTACTGGCCCTTAGAGACGGGCAGGACCTAAATATTGCTGGAGAGATGGTAGACGACCAAGGGAGGTTTCTGGCGGTATCCTTGGTGGGAAATGAGCACCCTCTCATGGTAGAAACGATATATGCCCCAAATGCAGCACAAGACAGCTTTCTCCAAAGCTCATTGGGAAAGCTTGAGAAGTTCGCCAAGTCCCCTATTATTCTTACTGGCGATTTCAATATTGCTTGGGACCCAGCGAAAGACAGGACGGGTGGAGGGGTGGGACCTCTGGGGAGACCTTCACATGACCTGAAGAAGAAAATCAGCAACCTGGCCTTAGTTGATGTGTAACGAGAGTTAGGGGGAGTAGCATGGGGGTATACATTCTATTCCCATGCCCACCTGTCCCATTCTAGAATAGATTATATCTGGCTGTCAGCCAACCTGCTGGAGAGGGTTCTGGATATCTCGATGAGCGTCACAACACTATCTGACCATGCCCCCCTGACTTTATCCCTGAGTGCGAAGGGCAGACCCTCTGGGCTGTGGAAATGGCGTTACCCTATTGCCCTATTTAAAGATGAGGAGGAAATGGGCCGTTTTTTTACTGAGAACCCCGCAAAGGACACGCCAATCCAAGTTAGGTGGGACACCTTTAAGGCAACCCTAGGGGCAATAATAGCGATTAAATCGAGAAGAGACAGGGAAGTGAGAATAGAGTAGTAGCGATTAGAAGAGACACTTAGGGGAATAACCGCTAAAATGGGGTACATCAGACCCAGGCAACCAAAAGGGAGTATAGCGTAGTGTGGGGCCAGCTGGACTTGATCCAGACTCGAGCGGCTGAGCAGAGTTTATTGCACCTCAGGCAGAAATTCTATATTAAAGCTAACAAGGCCGACCGGCTGCTCTCGAGAATGCTAAGAAAGGAGCAGAAGGAGAGGACTATACTTAAAATTAAGGTGGGGGTGGGTCCACTAGTACCAACAATCAGGACATATTAAGGGAATTTACCCGATTTTACTCAGCAGTGTACATGTCCGATACTCTGACGCAGGCTACCCAATCAAATTACTTAGATAGGCTTAGCTTACCCTGTAAACACAAGAAGAGAGGGAATCACTGGAAATGGCCATCACAGAGGATGAGGTCAGGGATGCAATTAGAGCGCTGCCTAATCTTAAATTGCCGGGCCCGGACGGCTATGTGGCAGAATTTTACAAACGCCATAAGGAAATACTTACCCCTATCCTAACTACGCTTTTCAATCAGATAGGACAGCACGGCGCAACTACGAGATCTATGGAGGAGGCGAAAGTAGTTCTTATCCACAAAAAAGGCAAGGATCCAACCGAGTGCGCCTCCTACCGTCCCATAGCGCTAATTAATGTGGACTCAAAAATATACGCTAAGATCCTGGATAAGAGATTAGACCACCCTGTCCCTAATCTGGTCCACCCGGGTTTTGTCAGAGGCAGGCAGACCACTGATAATGTCAGGAGGCTGGCCCACTTAATAGAAAAGGCCCACAATAGAGGAATCCCCGCTCACCTGATGGCAATTGACGCAGAGAAGGCGTTTGATCGGGTGGAGTGGGGATTTCTCTTTGCAACAATGCTTAAGATGTGATTTTGCCCCAAGTTCATGGACAGGATTAGAGCCAACTACAGAAATCCAACCCTCAGGCTGGCGGTGAATGGGCAGCTGTCAGATCCGGTGTATGTCGAACAGGGCACCAAACAGGGGTGCCCTCTCTTCCTGATATTGTATGCCCTCCACTTGGAACCATTCCTCGAAGCGGTGCGTTCCAATCAGCTCATAACAGGACTCCCCTTTGCAGGCTAAGTGCACAAGATCACAGCTTTTGCTGACAATGTGATTCTTTCCCTGACTACCCCGAATACGGCCATTCCTGCTGTGGAAGCTGAGTTAGCGCACTTTGGTAGCATGGTGGGCCTGAAAATAAATCCCTCCAAAACTGAGATTCTCAACCTCACAGTCCCGACACCAGTGGTCCGCTCCTTGAAGGCCTCTTCTCCCTATAGATGGGTAGAACACTCAGTCACTTATCTGGGAATAAAACTGACTACGAAGGTGGAACAATTGCATCAGGTGAATTACCCGCCCCTCCTGGAGGAACTAAAAAGCAAGATGATGAATTGGGGCCCTTTAGCGGTTTCCTGGCTAGGACAAATTAATATTCTAAAAATGACCGTCCTCCCCAAGCTCTTCTACTGTTTCGCTGCCCTGCCAGCGCACGTTCCCCCGTTCTTTTTCAGGTCCTTGAACAAGATCGCTAGCAGCTTTGTCTGGGCCAACAAGCCCCCAAGGGTAGCGGCCAAGGTGATGAGAACCCCCACGGAGCAGGGAGGTATGGGTCTACCGGACTTTAGAGCGTACTTTAGGGCGGCCCAGCTGAAGGTACTTTGGAACTGGCAAAAAAACCACCGGGGGAAGGTATGGATGACCATAGACAGGACGGTTCTGAGGGAGGATCTCGAAGGGGTCTTGTGGAAGCCGAAACAGGACTGGCCGTCACAAATGTACTGCAGTGCAATCCTGGCCTTGGTGGCCCGTACCTGGGATGAGGCGGTGCAGCAGGCCCACTTAACGATGCACCCATCCCCCTACACACCTCTATTCACTAATCCGCACTTCACCCCGGGTTACATTACTATTGCTTTCCAAGCTTGGCACCAGGGGGGATGCAGAATGTTGCGGGATATGTTTAGGGGGGGGGACAGGTAAAGCAATTTGAGCAGTGAAGGACAGACTTCAGTCTGGGTGAAAATTAAAGGTTTCGTTACTGCCAACTTCGGCACTGGCTTAGCCATCCTACCTTTAAGCATGCAGCGACCCGACAGTTGACCCCCTTTGAAACATACCTCAGTAGGGAATTGGGGGGCAAGCACTTGATCTCAGCCCTATATAGGCACATGAAGGCAGAAGGGGACACTCCACCTTGGTCCTACATGAACAATTGGGAACTAGCTACCGGGTCTGCAATCGAGGATAGTGACTGGTGTTGGCTGTGGAAGCAGATTCCTAAGTTAACAAAATTCCTTCAAATAAGGGAGATGTGGCTGAAGCTGCTCACCCAGTGGCATCTGACTCCTGCCAAACTTCACAGAATGTTCCCCGGCGGCTCCCCCCTTTGCTGGAGGAAATGTGGAGCAGTGGGCACGTGGGAGCATATATGGTGGGAGTGTCCGGAAATTGAGAGCTATTGGGCTGGGATCTGGCTAGCACTCAACCAAGTTCTGGGCCTGGACCAAAGAAGTAACAAAGGGCTCGCGATACTGGGCCTGGGGGGATCTCTGACAGCTATCCAGTGTAAGGCGGACCGCAAGCTCTACGTAATAATGATGATGGCGGCGGCAATGGTACTAGCTCGCCGATGGAAAGCAAAAGATCCGCCACAGGACCACGAATGGGTGGCAAAGCTATGGAGCTTGTTGGCAATGCAGTGGCTCACGTACTCTATTCAAGGCAAGCACCTAAGATTCAGGGCGGACTGGGCTTCTCTACTGGCTTATCTGGTTGATGGACCAAGGCAGCGTTGGTGCCCCCGGAGCATGAGACTATTGGGGATAATAACAGAGGATCCCGGCGAAGCTGACTCTTAATGGGGCATCCCTAGGTTGGCCAGTCCACCTTTTAGAACCTACAAGGGGGAAGGGGGGAGAAATCCCTGACTGGGCAGCGCACTCGCACTGGACTTCTTGACTTTGGGGTTGGTTTGGGGGGTAAGGGGCAGGAGTTGGGATTTTCCTTGTTCCTTGTGTGGTTCGGTTTTCTTCTGAAATGCCAATAAAAATTAAAGTGAAAAAAAAGAGGGTAACTCGGAGGCGAGAAGGTAGGCTTTTTTGTTTGGTATTAATACAAAGCTCTGCCAATGTAAGGAAATGACATCCTCTAGACTCTCATCTCCTACTCGTGACAGACTGTGTCTCTAGTGTGGAGAATCTAGGCATCTTTCCAGGCATTGCCTTGTAAATAGGATGGATTTCTTCACTGTACCCTCTTTAGAAGTACACAACTAGTAGGGGGAAGTCAAGGAATCAAGGACCGCACCATCCTATGCTAATATCCTTTGTGCCCAGACCAGTAAGATCATAACACATTGGGAAGAGAATCCGGGGAGATATTTCCCGAAGGGGAAGTGTGAGAAACCTGAGGGTATTCTCACTCCCAACCCCCCAGGATCCTCTTCTCAGGTGGCCAGGGAAACACCATTGCTTTTGGATCCTGTCCCTGGGGATGGACAAGCGAGGGAGGATCTCCTGGGTGGAGGGTCCTCGAGATTGGAAGTAGGGTACCCATAGGCGAGACATGGTATCCCCCTTTCCCTATTTATGACCAACTTAACCCTCCCAGACCTTTATGGGTTACCGCAAGCCCTGTCCCTCATTTCCCCACATTTAACATTTGAAAGTACTGGGATGAGGAAGAGGCGACTTAGAGTAATGAGCACTACACCTTAATTTTGCTACTCTGGTACTGAGGTGAGGAAGATGCCTGCAGACTATATTGAAAGTCAGGCGTGTCCCCTATATCATAGTTAGGCAAGTCTAATTAGGCATCCACACCTGCAACCTGTCAGTGGGCTGTATTTGTATGAAGGGAGACCAGTGAAGAGAGAGCGAGAGAGCGCAACGGGAGGCCTGTGTATGACAGACCAGGGGACCCTTTCCGTGAAGAGGCAGCCGTGGTGGGTGCTGAAGAGGAGCCAGGGTTCCGGCCGACATCCCCGAGGTGTGGGAGCCTATGTGACAGAGATTGAACAGCTGGGGCTACGAATAGAGGATGCTGTCCGCGTCCACTCAGAAGCAACATAGTTGCCGACGCATGCAGAATCCCAACTGGCGTGCGAGTGGGGCTCCTAAATGTATTAGCGCCAGCCTGGGAATCAAAAGGAAGCATCAAGAGCCGTCGGAGCAAGATGCTGAAGACCAGTGAGTCACTCAGAAACCAGGGCACTCCGGGCAGGCTGCGCACATTTGATCGCGCCTTGAAACACTTGTGTATAGGCGCGTTACAAATGCCATCTAGCAAATGGAAGAGATTTGTCATTTGGTGCAGAGGAAAGAGCATCAACCCGATTGACTGCTCTCCCACACATATTGTTCTATACCTGACCCATTTATTGGATTCAGGTCTAGTGTTCAATTCCATTAAAGTCCACCTAGCGGCACTTTCTGCATACACCACTTCCCAACTCAAAGTGTCGTGGTGGAAGATCCCGGTTATAAAGGCCTTCATGGAGGGAGTAAAGAGAATACACCCCCCGATAGCTGACCCAGCTCCCGGATGGGACCTTAACGTGGTACTTACCAGACTCATGGGCTCACCATTTGAACCCATGCACAAAGCATCTCTTAAAGACCTCACTCTTAAGACTGCTTTTCTAATAGCTATCACCTCCATCAGGAGAGTAAGTGAACTACAGGCTCTTTCTGTTCTAGACCCCTTTGTTACAGTTCACAGAGATAAGGTGGTTCTACGCACTCACCCAAGGTTTGCTCCGAAATTCATCTCAAAATTCCACGTAAACCAGTCTATAGAACTACCAGCGTTCTTTCAAAATCCTTCCAACTTGGGAGAAAGGACTCTGCACACACTAGATGTCCGCAGAGCGGTCATGTTCTACATGGAAAGAACCAGACCACTGAGGAAGACTAATCAGTTCTTCGTCTCGGTGGCAGCAGGAACAGAAGGGGATGCAGTTTCAAAGTCCACTATTTCTAGATGGATTGTTCAATGCATCACTCTCTGCTATACTCTTGCTAAGAGAGAACTGCCCTTTAGGCCAAGAGCACATTCCACTCGAGGCACGGGGGCGTCCATAGCATTCATTGCAAATGTTCCCCTTGAGTCCATCTGCAAAGCGGCTACCTGGAGTTCTGTGCACACCTTTACAAAACACTACTGTCTAGATGCACACTCTAGATCTGACTCCCAGGTGGGACAGGCAGTATTAAGACATCTTTTCTCTACTGTTCCTTCTCATAACCCACCTCCAACTCCGGGTACTGCGCGCTAGTCTATGCACAGCATGTGATTCTAAGCAGATTAACAAAGATCAGAAGACAATGCATCACTTACCGTAAAAGCATTTCTGATGGTTGTATCTGCTTAGATTCACATGCGCCCACCCTTCCTCCCCGCTCGGATGCAAGGAACATAGACTTCCTTTTATATCTCTCTTTTCTGTACTCACTCACGTCTAGAAGGCTCCCTCAGGGCAGAAAAATACAAACAGAGGGACCTCGACGCGTGAGGGATTGTGGGTACAACGCACGTCACTATAGGGATAGTGTTTCAGACACGCCTTGTCGACGTCCCTTTTCGACTACGAAAAACAAAATGCAATACTCCGCAGTGACCACTGGATGTCGGACCTATGCACAGCATGTAAATCTAAGCAGATACAACCATCATAAATGCTTTTACGGTAAGTAATGCATTGTCATATTGAATACCGAACTCAATGGAAGTTTAGAAACCACGCTAAATTATACATATTGAATACCGAACTGAATGGAAGTTAAAAACGGTGCTAAACTATGCACATTGAATACCAAATTGACTGAAAACCTAAAATTAAACTTGTTGAATATTGAGCTGAAATATAACTTTATAGAAAAAGCAAATAGCTAATGAAGGCTCAAAAGAAAACTACCCATATAAAATCACCTATGGGGAAAAGAGCAATTGTGAAGGAATGCAACTAAAGGTGGGGCATGAACAAGACTAACACAAAGTGAATCTTGTGAACGGATGCAGTGCAGCAAGGCCAAAGACTGACAAGATGTGTATAATACATTATGGCAAAGCCAGGAGACTAACTAGGAAAAGCCAGAAGAGTATAAAACTACACATAAAGTCAAGAGGCCGACAACGAGGAACTGAATGAATAACAATTTGTACACAGGGGCAAATGCAGAGGAACCTGTGTGGGCTGAAGAGTCTAGGGGTACTGGTTGCACGACCTGTGATGGGTGGACCGTGTGGTCTGACAACTGCCCCCAGACCAGAGAGCCCTACATTGTGAAAGACAGACATTGTGTAACCAACCAAGAAGGAGCACTACAAGTGAGCTGGTGACACAAACCACCAGAAGGAGGGTCAGATTGACACAGAGTTAAGTTGAACTTTGAAGGACTGAAATACACATTGGTTGCTACGTTGAAGTCTTCGGGAAGGGAACCCTGAGACTTGATGAACTACAAGTACCATCTAGAGGAGAGGGCCTCAAGACCCATTTTGTTTGAACTGTGTTGCTTGTGACTTAGGAACCCTGAGGATTGTGTGGAACTGTATTACCTTGAACGAGAGACGGCTAATTCTGAGACTTTTATGGAACTTTCTTGAACTTGGAGAAGGGGAGCTGAAGAAGAAGCTCAGAAATTTATATTGATCAACATTTGTTTTATTATTGACATCCCTACACATGTTTTAGCTTTAGTTGTAAGGGCTAGTATAGGTTTTGGATACAGACCTTTAAGTTGAACTCTTTGACTCAGACTTCCCTTAGTTTCATTCAGATAGGGAAATTCCACCTTAGCATAGGGCAAGTTAGGCCTTCTAACATCCTGACATTTAAGTTAATAAATATCTTTTGTTTGAACTGTAAGTCTGTTGTTTGTGTCTTGCTTCATAATGCCTTCACCGAAGAAAGATAATAGCAGGAAAAACACCAACACTTTCCTGTACACAGGGAATAAAACCACCTACAGAGTCCCTGCTACCCTAAAAGGAAAATAAAATCTGGACCCAATTAGATAGGTGGGAGCAGGGGATGTGCCATTAGATCCAAACTACTTCCCTGGGGCTGGAAGGTAATGGAAAAAGAGGAGGTTGACTGTATTTACTGATATGTTGAAAAATACCCCCCAGACGCAAATCCCCATTACATCTTAGGAGAAGAGAGCTGCTCACAACACCCATGTTCCATAACTTACCCACTCAACTGCTGTTGGTCAGCACATTTTCACAATGTCCTCAATGGATGACCTAAATCAGCCAAATAGGGATAAGAACAGAAATGTAGGAGGCTGGTGCTACAACCCTGACAAAACCATCCTTCGTGGAAGCACCAGAGCCCCTGTTATCAGCTTCAGAAGAGGAGGCCACCACCCTCAGTGGAAGGGTATGTGACAAACCCCTTCCCATGAGGCCAGGGAGGTGAGGCCACTACCCGATTGTACCCCTGTGGGTGGTACTCAGCAGGAGGATCTCATGGGGAGAGACTCTCCCTCTAGGGACAAAGATGGCCATCCAAGGGAAACGCGGTGTGCGAACCATTTATCTCCACACACCTACCCATCTTCATATCCCTTCACTCAACCCTCTGTAGCCCACACTTCCATTTGCCTCTGTAGCATTAAAACCTCAAGAATCACTGGGACGATAAAGAGTAGGGATGACTTTATAAAGACTTCCCTGGAAGGTACTGGGACGAGAAGAACATGTAGAGCAAGGAAGAGTCCTCAAGAGAACATACATACATGTTCTAGCTGTTTTGCTATTCAAAATAAAAACAGATGAAGGACTTACCAAAGGGAGACGCCCTCCCTGGAGGAACCACAGTGGGGAAGCAGTTCAGCAGAAACCAGTGACTAAGTGTGGCAAGAGCAAGGGAACCAGGATGTCCCTTTTTGGTCCATCAAAGAGGAACAGAATGGAAGCCTCGCCAGGAGATGGTCCGGTGGTGTGAGAAATCTGAGGGTGTCCTAACTTCTTCCACCAATATATCCTCCCCCCGTTGCTTTCGGATCCTGATCCTGGGGGTGGATATGCCAGGTAGGATCACCCTAGAGGAGGAGACTTGGGGAGTGGGGATGAGGCACCCTTGGGTTTTGAGGTACAGGACGCCTAGTCTTCCATTAATTCCGAAATTAGTTTTGAATGATTCCCAGTGGGGACACTCTTTATGTTCATAGCACCCTTGGGTGAGACGTGGTATCCACCATTTCCCTTTCATAAGGAACCAAATGTCCCCCAGGCTTTTGTGGGGTATTACCAATCCATCCCTATTTTGTCAGAAAACACATCTCCCAATACATACTATTGGACTAAGATGAGCAAGAGAAAGCATAGAAACATACATACATCCTTTATTAACTCAGACATACACAAACACCACTCTGGTACTGGGACGAGAAAGAGGGATGCTGAGTACCAAGACCGTTGAGAAATTGAAGTATATTGTCTGCACCTGTGTCTAAAGGGGCGGTACGAATGGCCCACTCAGGTGAGGCTCGAGAGATCACCTGTAGAACACTTGCAGCAGGAGAAGCCAGAGGTGAAAGCAAGGAGACGCGTGTCAGAAGCACTGAGGAGCTGCAGAGTCATTGCAGTGGAAGCTGATTAGGGCGGGCGTTTTTTGGAGGTCTCTGGTGGCAGGCAAGGCCTGTTGACCTCCTGGAGTCAAGAGAACTCCCTCTTTGGTAACCTGAGGCAGCAGAGACCCTGGAGAAAGGTGTGCTGAGCCAGGAGCAGCGACAGCCACAGAGGACCGACCGAAGCAGAGGACAGCCCACAGAGACAGCGTACAAGGTGAGTCAAAGCAGGCTGAATGACTCTGGGACGTTGTGGTGCGAGCCGCGTGGTGAATGCAAGTTGGAGTGCTCACGAGTGAGCGAAGGACAGCGTAGGCAATGGGAATGCCGGTCCAACTTAAACTACAGATGTTTGATAACAATGATAACTTGAAGGCTGAAAGCAATGAATATAACTGTTTGTGAATACTGAACTGTAATGAAATTGACAAGGCCAATGAAGGGCCAGAAAAGCAGTGAACTTTGAAAGTGTGAATAAGCCCGTGAACCGGGTGCAGATTCACAGCAGGAAAGTGAACTGGGAATTTGCAGTTGCTTTTTTTTAATGTGACTGATTTAAGTTTTTGAATTCTGAGCCAAAAGAAAGTAACAATGATTGAATGCCACTTAGAAAGAAAGTAGTGAAAAGCATTCTCTAAAGGAACTGTGAATTATGTAAACCAGGGGAGTTGCTAGGTCTGGAAAAGACCCGGGGCTACGCTGATGTCGGAACTGTTGGGACTGGGGGCTAGCTAGTCTTTTGGCTGTAGCTCCTGAGATTCTATCCGGGGCTACAACCAAAAGATCAGGGGCTATACCCCCCTTAGCCCCTCCCACCTAGCAACGCCCCTGATGTAAACTAAAGAATATAAGGAACTATGAATTGTAGAATCTGAGGAAAGCAAGCCTTGGCAAGAGCCATAAGGAAAAGAGGAACTGTACAAGTTGAAAGCTGAAGCAGTGGCAACGCTATGAGGAGATTTGATAATCCTAAAAGTGAATGGTTGCAAAACAAGTATTGAAAAGGCTGCAAGAGTATAAGTCCCATACCACTGTTGAGCTGAATTTGTGGCTGTGTAACTATGGAAGAGAAGCCAATAAGGTGTGTAATGGGTGGACTGTGTGGTTCGACAACTGTGCCTAGACCGAGTACACCCCACTAAAGAAAAGCCACTTAACTCATCTATACGTTTGTGATTGAAGGTCAAGAAAAGCTTGTATATTGTGAACTTTATTAACTGAACTGTGTGATATTGATAAAAGACACAGAAGCCTGAAAGCTCTGAAGTATCCTGAGGAATTGTGTTGTTTTGGAAGCAGTGAGAGACTTGACGAAGGGAACCCGTTTTTTTCATTGAAAGTGAACTGTCTTGAATCCTGGTGAAGGGAGAAACCTTTTGCCGACCAAGAGCTGGAAGAAGCTCTGAACTTTCGTTTGAACACTTTTCGTTTGATTCTGTCATCCCTACACGATTTAAACAAGTAGATGTGAGGGCAAGTGTAGGTTTTGGACACAGACAGACATTTACTTTGGACTTCCTGACACAGTCTACCGTTAGTTTCAGTTAGGTAGGGAAATCCCACCATAGCATGGGGCAAGTTAGGTTTTTTTCCCACCTCAGTGTGATTTTAATAAAAGCGTGTAGCCCAAACTTTCCTCAGTTGTCTGTCTACTTCCTGATGCCTTGACAGCGCAAGAAGAATGTTGGATGTTTCACACAAGCCCCAATGCAAGCAGAAGGCAGAGGCATGCTGTGAGGGTGCCGCAGCCCTTCAAAGCCAGAGAAGCTGGGGAAGACCGAAGCCAAAGCTCAGAGAGCCCCAGACCATCCGGAGGAAGCCAGCAAGAACCGAAAATGTATCTTGGTTGCTGAGAAGGTTGGTGAGGGTGTAAAGGAGTTGGGAAAAACTCGAAGACTACCAAGCAGGAGCGAGGAGGGAAACTCTGGGAAGGAAATACGAATACAGGACTGGGATCCGCACCCAAAAAGGAAGGAGAGGCACCCAAGTAATCTTCTTCATGGCAGTATCTGGCAGGAGCGTGAACCAGGTCTGCCAAAGCAAAACACTAAAGGAACTTTTGCAAGCCATTTTACTTGTGGCAGTACATGAATAAGAAAGAATCCAGGGCAAGGGAGTCATTCTCCCTGATATTGTGAACTGTGCTAAAAGTGTAAAGAAGCCAGTGGTAGGGAGTCATTCCCCCTGGTATTGTGAACTGTGGTAAAAGTGTAAAGATGCCAGGGGAAGGGAGACATTCCCCCAGGTGGTGTGAACTGTAAAGTAAGCCTGAGCTAGGGGAATGGAGACATTCCCCCTGGTGGTGTGATCTGTGGAATAAGCCTGGAAAAGGGCCAGGGGAAGGGAGTTGTTCCCCTGGCATTGTGAAAACACTGAGAGCAAAATACCGGGAGAAGGGAGGCATTCTCCAGAGACCCAATAGCAAAGAAACAAGTATGGCCAATAAGGAATGTTGATGTTTGATTTGGAACTTTACCTTTTGAATTTGAACTGCAAACTATACTGCTTTTTAGCATTTGAACCTGGGACTTTGTGTTGTGAAGGGAATGCAACCTGGGGAAGCAGTCATTTTCTCGGGTGAAGATCCCACCTAACAATTGGAACTGTGATCCGTTGTCCAGAAGAAGGGAGCCATTCTTCTGGACCAAGAAGATCCATCACTTCATAAGTTGAGTTGCAAGTGTAAGGGACAGGAATAGGTTTTTTACATGGGATGGTGGACTCTTGATTTACATGGACATCCTGACTGAATCCTTAGTATTTTAATTGAGTTAGGGAAACCCCTCTTAAAGTTAGGAAAAGTTAGGTTGTCTTTTTATTTCTGGTATAATCAATGTGTATGCCACCAGTGCGTCAGTCTCCTCCATATGCACTCTTACGGTATCCAGTCATTGCATCGAATACAAAGCATTGAATGCCAAAAGCATTGGAAAAAAAGTATTGAATGCATTTTTTTCAAAGGTAAAGGTTTTATTTGAATTATAAAGGGTTTTAAGGGGTAAAAAAACGTGGTTTAGGGGAACCCCCATTAAAAGAAAATGGAAAAACAATGCATTCAATGCTTTTTTTTCCATTGCTTTGATATTCGATGCAATCCCTATAAAACACTCTTACAGCACCTTTCTGTAAGGGCACCTCGTGCTAGAGATTCCTTCCCGGGCCTCCCCCAATATGAGAGGGGTTAGGGAGACCCTTTTCCAACAGCACTGTGCAAGCAGTCCGGTTGCCATCCTGAAAAGGGTTACTGACGATCCCCTGCCAGGTGCACACACTGGCCACCGTAACGGTAGCGGGGAAATCACTAGCAGCGCAAATGAGCCACTGACACCTGCAAGGGATCAAGAGTAAGACTCGGACACAGTAGTATGTAAAGTGTTGGTTCCAAACTTTTATCGTCAAAATGAAACGAGGGGTTGGGGAAATCCTATATACCCTTAACTCTAAGAAGGGTTTCCCTGCCTCAACAAAAATAAGGAACATCTATGCCAGGATGTTAAACAAATAAAGCGTCCTCCGTCCTGTGTCCAAATCCCTAAACTGACCCTTACTCGCAAAACTAAATTTAAGGTGAAAACGGGGATTCCTATAAGCTACAGACTTATAACTTTCTCTCAAAGTTCCAAACATAAAGCTCTACAGTGCAGAAAAGAAAAGGATATATATATATATAGTTTTCTTACAAGTTGCCATTTCCCTAGTCTAACAAGGATTTCCCTGCCTAACAAACTAAGGCTAAAGAAAAATTACCTTGTGTCCAAATGTATGTGTCCCTCACACTAATACACACAACAAAAGTATACAGGCGCTGTTTGGCTGTTTTAAACTCTACAACATGATATATAAATTCAATCACAGAAGTCATGAACAGGTATTCTTGTGACCAGGGTTGGATTCCCTTCCCCTGGATCAATGTAGGATTTTCTAAACCAAAGTTCAGTTTTAAGAAACTTCTCTTCAATGTAAAAGTTTGGCTCAATGTATAATGCAAAAGTTATTTTCATCCAAGATGTCCTTCACTTGGCAAAGCGACTGTCCCGCTGCCAAAGGTTTGCTCACACTTCAAAACAATGGCTAACGTTTTCACAACCTCCTGTTTAGCAAGCCAAACGTCTCTTTCTTTAAACATCAATTCAAAATCAAATGTGTTATTTTCTCTGAAGATCAATCAAAAGTAACACTTTAGTTAGGGTGGTTATGCAACAGTTCATCAGAACAAAGTGGTGGAATTGACACTTCTTTTACATCACAGCCTTTTACCACAATTACAATACTTCAAATGATTTTGTTCCTGGTACACTCGCTTGCCATTACGAACTACAATTTGTCCCTTTCCTGGTTTACTCGCCTGCCATGATACAACTCCTACTACTACAACTTATACTCTGTGGTAAGGCTTGTTCCAAACTCTCCACACTTGAATCCTAAATAGGGAGATTTAAAGCAACAACTGCTTCTCAGGTTAGTCTTTTAACTTCTAACACAGTTGGCTCACATCTTCTTCCACAAGGATATTTCACAGGAGGATAATGATTCCCTTGTTGATCTATTTGCCTTACAAGCAGGGATTTGCTCCTGCAGTCTTTGATATCTATAAACGCAACCTTTTAGCTGCTGGCCATGTGGTTTACAACTTTTTTCTTTCTGGATATCTTGTTCTGTGAATGTTATATTCAAATTGCCTTGGTATCGCTCTCACCCTTCTCTGGCTTTGGCAATGCAGGTTACAATGTCCCTTTATTGGATATCCCTCTTTAGGAAAGTTGTGTTCACTTTGCTATACTTTTGCTTCTCTTCAACTTTGGCAATGCTGGTTACAACATTCCCCTATTTGGAATTCCTTAGTAGAGCAGTTGTGCCCAGTTTGCCTTCATTCAATTTCTCGATAGTCAAAAGGATCATTATTACCTAGCGGTCTCCTTTTAAGCGCCCATGGGTTACCTGTCTCAGGCCAACTCACTGGTATAGCCTGGCGTCTCCTTCTGACTCGCCAGTATAGTTTCTTCTTTCTTTGTTACCTCCTCAGCGTTTGGCAGCTCCCGTCAGTCTGCCACCACTCGCCATCAATGGAGCTTTCACATCTTCAGGCACTCTCCAGTAAAAACCTAATACCGGAGCAGTTCACAGGATGCACAGAGCTTCCCTCTCTCTTGGGATGGCTAGCTTCACTACTGCGTCCCACTGCGCGTCCTCTGCATGAACCAAGAGTCCTGGCCTCTGCCAGTTTTTCAGTACAGCGGCAACTCCAGGCAACTCCAGCTTCTGCTTCTCCCTGCTGCTTCTCTTTAATCTGCACCTGAAAGGCATTTAAATGTTTAAAGGTCCTGCTCAGGTGTGGGTAATAACAATTGTAACACTCAGCACAGTTTAGCAACTCAGGACCCCTCTTCCTCTTCCCAGTACTAAGAGCATTATGGGACCTGAAGTCCATAATGTTCTTGTTCCTTTTAAGATCAAAATCTTCAGTTTACAATAATCCATGAAGACTGTGTGAGTATTAACCAGAGGGTTCTCCCATTCCCCTTGACCCGAATCTCCTCCCATGTGATCCTGCCGCATAATACCACCCACATGGTCAGGATCAGATGGCGGCTGCTTTTCCCTGGCCACATGAGAAGATGTCCAGATCATGGTTTTTGGGATGATCGCCTAAGCGTCATCACAACACTCTGTATTTGAATTAGTCGAAAAGGGGTACGGCTCTTTCCTTTTCTATTGACTTTTCCTCTTTCTGCCCCTGGTGTACTTTCCTGCCAAGATGTTGCGATTTTATTACTGATCCTTAAAAGCGGTATGACTCTTCCCTTTTGTATTCGTTTTCACTGTTTCACAATTTCAAGTCTTACTCCTGGTTTACCTTCCTGCCATGATATGACAACTTTGTTTCTTGGGTGCGGATCCCAGATTCGCACAGTTCCTGGTTTACTCTCCTGCCAGGGCTTTTTATATATTCTCGTGTGTCTGAGTCCCAGACTCACCGTTTGCCTGGTTCACTATCCTGCTTGGCCTTTTTCGTTCTCCAATCACTCTTTCTTTCATCCAGGATATGATCTTTCCAATGTTGCCACAAAGTAAAGAAATACCCTTTTCCTCTGGTTGACAAGGTTCGCAGCTTCAAGTTATAGATTTTCCTCTCTTGACAACCATACGTTTCAAGACATCTGGTTTGAGGTCTTCCAGAGATGTGTACCTGGTATACTCTCCTTCTAGGTTTCATTCAAGCATCTTTGTTCATAGTTATCCCAAACAATACACCTGGTATACTCTCCTGCCACTATTATTCAACTTTACATGTATTATGCTTTGCAGTCTTATATCATCTTCACATGCCTGGTATACTCTCCTGCCTGGAATTTTCACATGTGTATTTTTGTAATTTAGGGTGCGAGTTCCAGACATACTTTCTGTGTGCCTGCTGTACTCTCCTTGCAGGACTTTGCAGAACTTTAGAGTTTTCCCCTTTGCCAATATTGGGTCCTTGACCCTTCACAGTTGGCTCTTGTCATTGCGTGTTCTGGTTCATTACTTCCCCTGCTTGGGATTCCCTGTTTTGCCCAGTCTCTTTCTTGTGATATAATTATGGCTTGTTTATCTGTTCCAGTTCCCTGTTTATGTTCTGTGAATGGAGGCCTCCCTTCTCAAACGCTGTGTGGCTCATGCAACAAAGCGCCCAGGTGTTTCCCTTTGTTTGCCTGTACTCACTGGTAATGTCAGGCTGCTGTGGCATCCTCTGTGTGTGGAATTCGTAGAAGCAGTCTTCCTTCTCTTCTGCGTCTCCTGCACTCTCCGGTCTTCTCACTGTTCTGGTATTCACCTCAGGGCTTCCACTGCTCTGCGTCTCGTGAAATTCCTGCTGGTGTCTTTGCTCAGCTGCACGTCATGACCCTTCATCTTCCCGAACCGCATCGGGAAAGGAGATTCTCCATCTTTCAATCTTATTACAGCTTTTAAACTTTCCGGTCTGGATCATCTGATCAGAAAGACTAGACTGCACCACAGGCTGCTTGCTGTTGTTAATCTGCATTGCTCTTGCCGTCTTCCTTGTCCCAGTGAAATCATGGGAACCAAGATGTATTTGTTGATGGCTTTCAATCTCTTTTACTGCACGGTATATCATAGACGTTTGAGACAAATATATAGCATTATTACTATCAGGGGGGTTTTATTATGTGTTTCCCAGGGTGAACCACCTCCATTCGCCAGAGGTTGGTCCCCTCCATGTGTTCCTCCCACAGATAGCTACTCCCAGGGTCAGGATCAGGGAGCTGCTGCTGTTCCCTGTCCACATGGGGAGAAAATCTCCAAAGGGAAGGAGTGAGGAAATCGCCAGATTCATCATGCACCCCAGGCCTGTATCGGGTGCCACAGACACTGTAAGGAGGTCACTCCTTGCCGGTAAGGCTATACAAGGGAACCCAGCTCACGTTCAGAGGCACAGACTGGTAGGGACAGAAGTCCTAACAAGCCATTTTAACACAGTAAACACTGTATGCTTTTGCAGGAGCATCAGCAAGGTGGGGTTCACTTCCCGTGGGGACAATGCCTCCTCTGTGCCATGTGTGCTAATTGCCTTAGAGGGTCAGCTGCATAAGCAGCACAAAAGACATAAAAAGCACAAACAGGCCTCGTCTATGCACAAAGCTAGACATGCCCACCATTGGGCAAACCCTGGAATCATAGGTGGGGCACGGGCGATAGGGTAACAGACACGCTCTCCAAACCCCAAACGGAACCTGATTGCAGACACAAGCCTCGAGTCCTTGCGGACAGTCCCAGCGTGGGAACCATACATCAGCACACTATTTTGACTGAAGGGACATGCACACCCATCGCTTGCAGGCCACACGACACAGGCACTTCCACAGCAATCATTGTGTTCCACTGGGACAGACCATATGACCCTCCCAGGCCAAGGCCAATCGATTAAAACAATTCTTTATGGGACCTGATATGAGAGGATTTTTCAAAGACCTTATAATGGAAATCGTGCCAACTCCAACTTCCACCTCCTGTAAGAATGCACATTGACCATCAAGGCTCAAACCTTTGTTTCACCAGCCATCACAACCCTCTCCTGGGACAAGGTGGCACAAGTGAGTGACCCATCTGCTTAGGAACCAAGCACAGATGATGAGGCAGAATGTTTCAGGACAGGATATGGGATTTGGCGGAATTCCTGCACTACCTGATGTACCTCTGGCGAAGACAGGAGTCCTTTCTGAGGGACTCTTCAAAAAGATGGAGGGATCCGGGATCCTGCTGCTCACTGGGCAGTGGTATCAGCTGCCTTGGCAAGACACCCTGAAGCACATTATCTGGAAGCACCTTGACTCCATCTGGCGAAGAGGAAAAGGGATTAGACACAGTAGGGAGAAAGGTGGACAGTTCACTGTATTTTCGCAGGCCAATACTGACACAATGCTTGCTGCCTGCAAGATTAAAGATTGGCCCAATATGTAGTTTGCGCAGGATTTGCAGAGCGAAAGAAAAGAGTGCAGTTCTTAACCGGCTTGCAGGATGCGAAAATAGTGGAACATGACATCCTCTGATCATGTGAATACTGCTGCCAGGGGAATGTGTTAAGGGCAAGACCGAAGAAGAGGTGCGTGCTTTAACTGCACCAAACGTCTACCTGGTGTACAGGAGAAGCTCAGGGCCTTGTCCTTCAATGGAGTTATTTGGAACTGAGATTAATTTGCCAGGCGTTCCTGAATAACACCTCCTTACTGGCCGTAACATTTCAGCGCCTTCTGGGCTTTATGGCTTCCTGCATTCTTCTGCCAACACTAGCCAGGTTGCATATGCGATCTTCATATTTGTGCCAAGAGACTCGATCACAAATGTAGCAGATTGTGATTCCGTGGTCATTGCACCCAAACTTACGGTGGTGGATGGACGAGAAGAACCTCAGTCCCTGGTGGCCTTTCCACCTGCCTCTGCTATCCAAATAATTGGCTGCAGGCACTTCCCTTGCAGGCTGGAGAGTGGCGCTGGCCCGCTGGGAGATGCCTGACCTATGTGTGCTGTAGCCACACTTGGCCCGACCACCTGGGCAAGGGGAGACCCATGCCATGTGACCAGAATATAATAAAGGCTTCGCCCGGAAGTACGTCAGTCCGGCGGGAGCAACCCGCAATGCAAGTCCAGTGTATTTTTATATCGGTGGGAGTGCGTGCGAAGGAGTGGAGCGTACAAATGCGGCCAGACAGCCTACAACGCATCAGTGGTCGGGGCATCGAATATCACACTATAGATCCGGAAATACCAGTATTGGCACTAAACTCTGGAACTTTAGGGCCTTTTTCCGTCCAGAAAGGCTTTTCAACAGGTGCTCCTTTGCACGGACTACACCACAGTGATGTTCTGTCTGAACAAACGGAGGGTTACGACGTCCCCTCTTGTATGCTGACTATGGACAGAAGGGCATTCTGCCAGGATCTTGCCAAATTACTGATAACATCTAATTTACCTGCAGAAGATCACATCGGAGCAGACACTCTGAGCTGGATGGCACACATGCCAAACAAGTGGCAAATCTGTCCAATGGTGCTACAGCCTATTTTCCAGGCACGGGGTATGCCGATTGTGGGCTGGTTTACGGGAGAACAAGAAGCGCCATCATGCCTCATGGAAGGACAGGGGCTTACATTTGCTGGGAGATGGCCTTTTTCTCCCATGGGCTGGCCAGAGCCTTCATGCTTTTCGCCTGTGCCTCTCATTCAGAGAGTTTTACACAAGCTGAAATGCACTCAAACATGTTGCAGGATCCTGGGCACTTGGTATGCCAGAAAAAGATTTTGGTTTTCAGAGCTCCAAAACCTCAAATGCCCCCCCCCCCCCACCACGCCCATCGGCCGCTGCCTGATTGGCTCGATTTACAGCACCCGAGTCTTCAATGACTCTGGCAGATTGGTCCCTGAGGGCTTAAGGGGTGGGCTCTTAGGCATGTCTGATAGTAACATGCACATTATTAAGGCGTTCAGCAATGGAAGCCCCAAGTCACAGTGCACTAGGAAATAGACGTTCTTCAGCCATTTGTGCCTGCGAGAGGCAAATCAGAAACATGTTCTCTTGTTTGTAAGTGGCCTGGCAGAATCAGGGGTTTCTGTAGAGTCCTGCAACACATACTAGGCAGCGACAGAAGCCTATCTGAACAAAAAGGATATGGTAGTGTTGCTGACAAACCCCATAGTGAAATGGCACTTCAGTGTCCTTCAGTGTCTCTCACTCCCCAACCTCAGCCAAGGTGGCCCCATAGTTCCTGGGCTCTAACATTGTATTGACGATGCCCATGCAGAAACCTTTCTAGTTCTTGGCTTCAACGGACTTGAAATGGGATACCCTCAAAATGGGTTTCCTAGTGGCGATTCTAGCCGCTCGCAGGATCTCTGTGTTGCAAGCTTTGGGTGAGAGACTCGTACGTCATATTCCATTTGGAGAAGGTTGTATTTATCAGAAACCGTGAGCAGCAGTTTTCACATTCACGATGAGATCTCGCTACCTGTGTTCTTTCCTTCACCAACAACGGAGGCTGAAATGACCCTGCACACTTTGGACGTGTCCCAGTGTTAAGGAGATTTTCTTTTTTTAAATGTATTTATTTTTTATTTATTTATTATGTGTTATAGTTCACATGGAACTTTTCACATCTAAAACTGCCACCTCATTGCAAACACAATTTACACATTGTAATAATAAAATCTAAAACAGTTCAAAACAGCTCATGACGAACATAAACATCACCTAAACTCAACACAGGATACACACACACACACACACACTATATTTCATTACATTACATTTCAAAAACCCTATTGGAAGATCAATCGCATGGTTGACACTAGATTACATATTAGATTCTAGTTGTGACCAGCATCATGGAGACTCACAATCCACTAATTTCAGGCGCACGGTCACAAACCTGATGTCTTGCAATTAATTAAAACTTAATTTATCTGATGAATTGCGGCCAGCAACCATTTGAAGGATTTGTCGGCGAAAATATGTTGCCACACCCACCCTGGGTGAGGCTCCTTAAAATCCTTCAAAAGATGCGTGATCAGTACTGGGCAAATAAGCAATAGAAGGTATATTGTCTCAACTGAATTTGGCATTTTGCAAGATCTACAACCCCTTTGGTTTCGTGGGATTGCCCCACGGGCACCGAAAATTGTGTTCGTTGAAAGCAAATTCAGCCTAATGCAAACGGCCTGCCCACGCCAGTAAGCTCCGGACATTCACTTAGGTAATGCGGTAGTGTGTTGTAGGGTCTATCATCGAGCAATAGACCAGAGTATATATGGTACTTCCTGACTTGGGAAATCGTCTCGATCCAGTCAGACTCCCAGAATCTCTTTTTAACTTTTGATGGAAACATTAGGATAAACTCCACCGTGGAGTCAATATCCTTTAAGATTTCTGGGCACTGTTGATGGCAATTTACGAGACCAACCAGAGACCCAGACGCTAAAACACATTTTAGAATCCCCCACATTGACCCCTCTTCCGCCAGGTAGTTCTTTCACAGGAAGCCTACGTTTTTACATTTAGCCGTAGCCTCCAGCAAAGTCAAACCCAGTTCATACCTTAGCACTGGTACTGGACCACATACTGGCAACTTTAGAGTTTTCATCCAAAAGAAGCCTTCAAACTTAGGCCATAGCCCTCTGAGAGAGAAAAATGATGTCTCTGCACCAGAAGTCACCACCTGGACTACCTTCTTGCAGTGGAACTCATGCACAGGGGTTAGTGAAAAAAAAAAACTTATTTCTTAGTTAGCCAGACAGCATATGCCAACATCGCCATAACCTGTTGTTTCTTTGTAATAAAGCGTCTGGCTTTACTATCATTCGGGAAGATGAAAAAGCCCAAATATAGAAAGTATTCCACCTTCTCAAGAAATGTGCCTCCCACTGACCACTTGAAGCTTCCTCCTGCCCTCCCTGGGCCCTTTTGCAAATAGAGGACTTTCGACTTGGAGAGACCGATCATTACATTCTTCTTCTTGGTATATGCCTACAGTACGTTTAACTGGCACTGCAGCCCGACGGGTGTATGATCCATTAGGATCAAGTCGTTTGCATATAATAAGTAATTAATTATTGTGATATTCAATTTTGGTGGGAAAAATGTATATCCAGGAAGGCGTCACCCAAGTCGGACAAATAGGGGATAAATAAGAGCGGTGCCAGCAGGCAACTTTGCTTCAGCCCTCTTGCCGAATTAATTGGGGCGGTTTAATCTACCCTCTCTGTCCAAACGCACAGACATTGTGGTATTCATATGCAGGGCAATTAGAATAGCCAGAAGGGCAGGAGGACAACCCCACTTGTGTAGTTTGGCCCACATGTTTCTCAGACTCTATCAAAGGCTATGGAAAAATCTATGAAGGCAACATAGAGCGTTTTTTTTTCTCCAATCTCTCCCTTTTTCAATAGTTCCAGCATAAAGCCGTTCATCTCTGTGCCTGCACCCCGGAAAAACCCTATTTGGAAGGGATCCAACCTTCCCGTCTGTTTGGCCCAATTTTGCAGGTCTCTTAAGACTAACTCTGTAAAAATCTTGGCTGGGCAATCCAACAGGGATATCGGCCTGTAATTGGAGGTACTCAAGTGAGATCCTTTTTTAAAGATCAGCACAACAATTGCTGTTAGCCAGGGCTCTGGGACAGCTTTTTTTCCTAAGTAGGATTCTGAACATACTGTTTAGGATACCTGCCCTAACTTCAGGGTTATTTTTGAGGACACACATCGCCAGGCGGTCAGGCCCCGGGGCCGTCGAGTTTTTGCTCCTTGAGATCATGTGGACGAGATCTTCAAAGTCCCAAGTTAACCCCCAGTCTATCGTTCTTCTCATGGACAAAAGCCAGTCCAGCGCCATATCACCCTCTAGTTTATAAATCTCAGAAAAATGGGTCTTCCAAGACTGTTCTGAAATGGGGTTTAGTTGGGTGCGCGTTTGGGCCTTCTCTTTAATTAAGGGCCTCTTTAATTAAGTTCTAGAAAGCACGTGAGTTGCTACTAGCCATGTCTTCCAGCATCTTAAGTGCGTCCCCCAAGATAATCTGATGGCAGTAGTTAGGCAACCAATCCTTATATGCCCCCCTCAGGCATTTCCTAGCTAACGGCGCGCAATAATTCTCTCTTTTTGAGCAAAATGACCCTATCAAATTTGTGGTTGGGAATCACTTTACCTTTTTTTTCTTTTTTGGTAGGTAGGTGGCTGTAAATCACTTCACATATTTCTCAGGTGCCTTTTCAATTGAATCCTAATTCAAAATAGGATTTAAATTAGTCCGAAGCCAAGATACTGTTTCGACAATCGGGGGCATAGCTAGCCGGAGACGCCAGCAGATGCTTCTCTACTGAGCTCTCGACTCTCGTTCCCATCCTGACCAAGAGATACCCCCTAAAATGTGAGCCGAGCCCCCATAATTGAACGTGGATACCCCTTGTGAGGGTAGGAAGCAGCCGCCCGAGATGCAGAGCAATCAAGTGCAGGAGGTGGGAGAGGAGGCTCCCTGAAGGAGCTGGCGGCCAATAGACAAAATGGCATGCAGCTCCGAACGAGAGGAAAGGAGAGGAGAGGAGACGCAATGAGTGGGCCCCCTGGAAGCCATCAGCAAAGTAGGAGCCGGGAAGAAGGATTACTCTGCCCCACCCCACCCCGCCCTGCGGTGAGCACATAGCGGCGGTCAGCAGGGGAAGGCGACAGAGGCGGGGAATGGTGAGTCGACCGCTGCGGTGGAGACTCCATTGAGAAGGCTGATGCAACGCGGAAGGAATGGAAAAAGCGCAAGGTGACCGGAGAAGGCCTGGAGACAGAGTTGGAGCCCAGGGCTACTGGCTGTGAAACAGTGAGTCAACATGAGCAACACACCATAAGGGGTGGCGGAAGAGGAGTGAGGAGCGGAGGAAGGAGAGGAGGAGGAAGGGGGCACGCGCCCATGCTACCGGAGCCGCAGGCAAGAGTCAGGAGGCACTGACTTGTGCTGGAGCACAAGGGGGAGCGGGCGGACTGCTGAAGAGCCCGGGGCCCAGGGGGTGATCGAGGGAGCTGAGCTCATAAGCACAGCTACCCAAGGTAGGCTGGAAGGATAAGTAAAGCGTGGGACATTCTGCCCTCCCCGGGCACGCTACAGTGGGAGTGGAGCGTTATGCGGGAGACACCGCTCTAGAGAGGAAGCAATAGCCATCAGGCTTCAAAGGGGACGCATTGGCACTTCACCCAGGGTTTGGATAGCTCTCCCAATTTAGCTGGGGAGAGGGACTCCTCCACAGAAGCAGGTGCAAAACATCCAAAGGAATCGCCATTGCGGCATCTGCAAGAGGGAGTGCCGCCCCACCACCTCAAAAGAAGCCTCGCTGGTCTGAGGTAGAGGGTCAGGAGCACATCCTCCGCTCCAGCATGGCGTGAAAGCAACCAGCAAAGCAGAAGGGCCCAGAATCGGGGGACATTAAGCTGCTTATTCAGGGCACTGAACCACAGAAGCGTGCCCAACAGCAAACTAGTGTGCAAATCCGCTAGCAGCCCCCCTCACAGCTTGGGGAGGAGGATTCTCTGATAAGGAGGTCTGACCTGCAGGCGATGCTGAGGGAGCTGAAGAAGGACATAAGGGAAAGCACTGCCGACCTGACGAAGGCCATCTCAGACATTAACAAGAATGTTATGGCGGTTGTGAGGTGAGTGGATGAGCACGAGACAGCAGCGTGCCAACAGGGACACGCACACGACAAGCTGGTGCAACGGGTGGGCTCGATGGAACAGAAAATACAGATGATCCTAGACAAGCAGGAGGAGACGGAGAACAGGTCAAGACAGAACAACATAAGAATCTGAGGAGGTCTCAAGGCAATCTCGGATGGGGACTTACAAGAATATGTGCGGCGCCTGTTCCAGGCCATCCTCAGAGCAGAGAGTGAGCGTGAAATAGTGCTGGACTTTACCCACCAAGTGTATTCATCCTTCCAACTGGGCAGGAACCTCATGCCAGATGTCTTGACCAGGGTGCATCTGTACCAAGTAAAGGAAGGAATAATGAAGGAGGCATGTAAACAAGCGCCAGTAAGATTTAGAGACACCCCAATAGCCCTCTTTCAGGACTTCGTAGAGGCGATGTTCATCAAACGGAAGCGCTTGCGAGTGGTAACAAGTTGGCTTCGGGCAAACAAGACCAGATACCGTTGGAAATGTCTTTGTACCCTACGATTCGAATGGCAGGGACAGCAGTACTGGATCTCTAAAGAGTAAGAAATGGCTGAATTGATGGAAGAAGGAGAGGGGCAGCCCGCCGGTTCGTAAGAAAGTCAGGAGGACAAGGAGGTTAATCAGCTGAGGGGGAGGAAAGAACAATGGATATCAGCCCGCCTACACCCGAAGGGGAGGAATAGAAATTAAGCAGCGGAAGAGGGGGCCCATCCATGACAGAAACTGCGAACAGGGGCCAGACATTTTCTGGTAAGAACTCGTCCATGAAGTTGATTGGCAACACAGCAGGAGGGTTGAGACTTTAGAACACTCAAGAAGCTACACAAATGGGGGTTGAAAGGGAGGGACAGGAGAGAAAGACCAGATAAGCCCTTACCGTCCTGGGTGCTATGCACACCCAGTGGAAGATGAATCATTTGTTTTGGGATTGTTGTGGGGGGGGGAGGCAGTAAGGGGAGGGGACAGTTGACACAAAGGGGTATGAGGGCAGGAGGAAATGGTGGTGCTAAAAGCTCAAGTATGCACTCATGGGAGAGGGTAAAAGAGAGGTCTTACTGAAAGGGACAGAACAAGTTTAGGATGATGAACATCCTACATATGGTTTCCCTAAATGTCCAAGGCCTAAATTCCCCGGTTAAAAGACGCTCCATATTGCGGCATCTAACAGAGTTGCACACCATTGTAGCCTGGCTACAGGAAACGCATTTGCTTCAGAAAGACGAGGTGCACTTCAGGCATAACAAATTCCCAAAACAATTATTTGTCCTCTAGTGGGGCCAAAAAAGGGGAGTAGCAATCTTGTTCTTGAAAGAAGCAGAATTCGGCAAACACTTTTTACACAAAGACCCAGAGGATAGATACCTGGTGGTAGGGGTTTGCTAAGGGGGCAATTGGTGACACTGGTGGTGATATATGGCACAAACGACAGACAGGAGTACTTCCTTAATAATAATAATAATAATAATTTTGCATTTATACAGCGCTACAAACCCTCAGGCATCTGAGCGCTGCTTATTACTACCCACAGTGTGTGGTACTCATTTATCAACCCTGGAAGAATGAAAGGCTGAGTTTGGGTCTGCCGGAATTCGAACCTGCCTTGCCAGGCTCTGCACAGATGTGAAAGCGAGCGCTCTACTCGCTGTGCTATCTGGCCGGCATAAGAACCAAGGTGTGGGGGAAAATCACGGGGTGGTGTGTGGGAAAGGTGTTCGTAGGGGGCGACTTTAACTGCATAGTAGACCCACACATGGATAAGACTTCTCCCCCCCGCCCCACACAGGCGGATGGCAGCCACAGAGAGGCATTGCTGTAATTTCCCGAGGATCTCCACCTTATAGGGACTTTCAGCCCCAAACAAGGGCATATACACACTATTCGGCGGTCCATAGGGGATTCTCCTGCATAGACGTGATACTAGTCTCTGACATGCTCATACACCAGGTGACGGGCATAGAAATTGGGACAAGGTTTCTATCGGATCATGCCCTGGTGATTCTTCATCTGGAACCCACACTGCGGCACCGGAAGTGCAGAGACCGTGGCGCCTGAATCCCCCTCCCCCTTATACTAAGAGACCCAGTATTGAGGGCCCACATGGAAGATACCTTAAGACATTACTTTAGTGAAAATGACACAGACGGAGCGAACTGGGGAGTTGTATGGGACGCGAGAAAACCTGTCATGAGGGGATAATGTATAGCTCAGACTTCCGCTTACATGAGATGGAAAGAGCAGTTGAGGATAGTTCTCGAAAAAGGGGTTCAAGAAGCCGAGGGGGTGCATAAGGATAGGGGGTCCCGAAAGGCTTCGAGGGACTTTGTTGAAGGCCAGGGCCAAATTGGAAGTACATCTGGAAGACAGATCGGCACAATTATTGATACAAATTTATGTAAGATGGGACAAGGTAAATAGGTTCTTGGCAGCAAAGCTTAGAAAACAGCAAACAAAGAACTACATCGCACAACTAATGGAGGGGGAAGGGAATCTAGAGAGAGAGGAGGCAAAGAAGATGGGAATTACCCACAACTTCTACACTAAGGCTGTGGTGGGGGAGGGACTAAGGGAGGAGGACCAACAGGCAATTTTGGAAGGCCTTAACCTGCCAAAGTTGACGGGGGAAGATAGGGTGGTACTGGAAGCTTCCTTCATGGAGGAGGAAACCAGCAGGGCGATAAGGCTATTAACGAGGACCTGACGGGTTCGGGAATGAATATTATGAAACGCTCTATGCCTTACTGATAGGCCCTCTGACTAGACTATTTAACCACATAAGGGACACTGAGAAAGTTTCCGGGGACATGGGTCCTTCTACGATCATACTACTTCTAAAGCCTGGGAAGGACCCCACCTTGTGTTCCAGCTACCGATCCATCTCTCTACTCAATGGGTACGTAAAACTATATACAAAGATCATCTCCCTTGGATTAATGACTATCATACCCAAAATCGTACACCCAGACCAGGCAGGGTTTATAATGGGCAGACGCACACAAGACAACATCCGTAGGTCTGTAAATGTGTCAGAATGGGGCAGGAGAACGGGACAGAAATCCTCACTGGTGGCATTAGACACTACAAGAGCGTTCAATAGCATGGACTGGAACTACCTCAAACTGACGCTAGAGGGTCTAGGATGTGGGGAGTCTTCTACACGGATGATCCTGGCCAACTTAAAGACCCCATCCATGAAACTGAATCTCTAGAATTCCTGGGGGTAAAACTGACTCCCACGTTCAAGGGGATCTTTGCTGCCAACGTCCCTGGCCTCCTGGGAGACCTCCCGGGAGAACTAAAGAGGTGGGAATTGCAGGAGTTCTCCTGGTTTGCAAGAATAAGGCGGTTAAAATGTCCCTACTACCGAGATTTCTTTATGTCACGAGCGACATCCCGATATGGATTCCCCCCCAAGATAATAGCTCGCCTACAGAAAGAGATATCCCGGTTCGTCTGGGGAGGGAACAAGCCTCGAGTGGCTAAGAGAATACTGTTTAGGGGACCATGAGTGGTGGGATTGGGGGGTCCCAGAAATGTCCTGATACCTTACAGCTGCGCAACTACAGAAATGCTATACTGGTCCTCACAAGGAGCGGAACAGGGTTGGTGTGAAGTAGAACAGGCTACTGAAATCCCATTGAGGGGTGTGGGGTTCCTGAAAGCTAAATCAAGAGAAGGAGGTGGGGGGGGTTCTTCACTAGATTCCACGAGAACCACTCTCCGCTACTGGAACAAAGCGCTCCAGGCAAAAAAACTCAAACCAGGGTGGGGAACCTTCACACCAATGGGTCATAACAATTTCACCCTGGGGTGGGTACCAGGCTTTTGGGCGAATTGGGAAAGTCAGATCCCCTTGATCCTAGGCGACTTCTTTCAAGGTGGCTCCCCCAAGCAATTCAAAGAATGTAAAACTAAATTCTCTCTGCCAGAACAAGAAAGGTTCATCTATATGCAAATCAGACATTGCATCACAACCAAAGAATGTAGAGAAGCGCCCATTAGACCCCCAGTGGGCCTGGAACTCACAATGAGGGAAGGGGTTCTGTGAAAGGCATCTCGAGGTTGTATCGCCTACCAGATGGGGCGGATGTGGGGGATATATTGCCATATATGAGTAAATGGGAGACGGATCTGAGGGTAGCTTTTACGGAGGAGGAGTGGGGACAGATATGGGGGCAGGCACAGAAAAGCACTCGATGATCCATGATAAAGGAGTCAGCATGTAAGATAGCCATGCGATGGTACATGACCCCTCACAGACTACATATAGTGAACCCGGACATTTTGAGTGAATGTTGGCGGGGGTGTGGCCAGCTGGGGGACATGGGACACATGGTGGTCTTGCCATAAAAGCAATATATTTTGGATCGAAATACGTGTCCAAAAGTGATCCTGTTGGGTATGGTGGAAGAGGGGCTGTATGAATCGAGCGGTGCAAGAGCCACACTAATCACCCATACGCCCACTACAGCAAAGATTACAGTGGGTCACAACTGGAAATCGGAACATGGGCCGATAATAGCAATGTGGTGGGTCAGAATGTGGGGCATCAAGGCCATGGAAAGGATGTGAGCACTGGTAATGGGCAAATACCAAAGGTTTGTAAACACATGGCTCCCGTTTCCATTCAGAATTTAGAACATTCTGAATGATTGCTGCTTTGCATCACGCTCTGGGCCGTCCCCTGTTCCTGGGGTTGTCCCAAGAGTATGGGGCAAAAGGAACTATGGACTAAGAATACCAGTGTCACTGAGGTGAGGAAAGTCTCCTTTTCTAGCTAGGGCAAGAACTGTTGGGTCAAGTGGAGTTGATGACTCCAGACTTTTACTAATTCTATAACACTTTTCCGCCAGTAAGGGTATCCTATCTTCCTGATATTCAAAACAACCTGTTGCTCCAAATGTATATGAGAACTTTGTATTCAAGCTTGCTTCTCATATATGAACTGACAAGACACCAGCAGAATCCTGCATAATGGGATTATGCTGCGAGAGTCTAGCCAAACATTGCTTTTTCTTTAAAATTTGACATTTTATAGGCAGATCTTTTGTGCTTTGCTGGAGTCTGTCCTTGTTTTCTTTTCAAAAGAGGTTAAAATGTTCCTTTAGCAAATGTTCTCAGATCTGCCTGGCCGTGGCAAATACATTCCTGTATTTGCCTGATTGCGGCGAAGATATTCATAAAGGAAACTGGAGGACCAGTAGTATTACAAGTAAGCAACCTTTCTCTGCTTCTTGAATTTGCTGTTTAAGGAGTACAGTCATAACATTTTGTGAAAGTTGATAGTTTATTTATATTCGATGACCTTTAAAGACATACCCCTCTTTTTCCTTCCACGTTTGAAACAGAAAGTAAAAAGGAAGCAGCAGCTACAGGTAGTCAGGTGCGAAAGACATCTATCCAGCAAGCTGAGAGTAAGTTACGAAGGGCTTCTTTTCAACAAGAGCGGAAGACCTCTTTCCAGCAAGATCGGAGGCCATCTTTCCAGCAAGATCGGAGGCCATCTTTCCAGCAAGATCGGAGGCCATCTTACCAGCAAGACCGGAGGCCATCTTACCAGCAAGACCGGAGGCCATCTTACCAGCAAGACCGGAGGCCATCTTACCAGCAAGATCGGCGGGCCTCTATCCAGCAAGAACGTAGGGCCTCTTTCCAGCAACAAGACGGTAGGCAGAGGAGGCCGTCTTTTCAGCAAGATGAAAGTAAATCACGGAGGTTGTCCTTCATGCCAGACGACATTAGGTTTCGCAGGAGAGAGAGTAGGTCACGCAGTGGATCTATCAAGCTAGATGACCTCAGGGCTCGGAGGACTTCACAGATAGAAGAGTGTAAGTGGTGTATGACCAAATTAAGTCTTTATGGGTCATCTCTAATTATGAGTATATCTTCTATTTCTAGAGTGTTGCTAAGTCATGAAACATACATTTTATGCAACTAAATATTTTCTTGGTCAGAATACTACTCCAGCATGTTGTTATCTTTGACATATTGTGTTGCTAAGAATCCATTTTCTGGTTCATTGCCAAGTCCAATCAAGTCCAATCAGTCATTTGTAAGCTCTGAAGCTCACCCAGATGGTCAACCGCACACACCAGATCAGCATCTTTCTAAGCCAGTTATTTAAAAGGCTAAAGTCTGACCCCACGTAATCATCTCAGAACCAGATTATGATCCAAAGGGAGTTGCTGTGACAAATACTTTCTTTCATTGCTTTTCTACTTAGTGTAACTATTGTAAATGTCTGGACTGTGTGAAAATCAGCAAGCAGGAAAACACAGGCTTATACCGTCAGAGGCAGCCCAAGGTCCCTGGTTTCTGATTGGTATAGCAGAATTCCAAGGGTGCTAATTGGGTGAAAATGTCGTTCTGTACCATCCTGGTAATGGGCCGCCGCCTATTGGTAATTACCCAAAGAAAGCAAGGGCATTAGCAATGGATGGTGGGGCATTACCAGAACAGTATAACCTGTGGGGAGGCGCTTTATCTCCATTGGCATTCATAGTGGGTGCATAATGGCCGTAGCTTCAACCGTGGGCATGACACCAACAAATAAAGTCTGCATTTGGTGCCAGCTGATGTTTATATTGGGTTCCAAGAGTGCTAATGAGCCTTTAATAACAAAGCCCCCCTTCTGTGTTTTATAGTCAACCGGAATCGCCAACGACACCAACTTTAACCCGCTCATTAATCCTTCACTGTATGTTCCTTCTTTTTAAGACAAGAATACTCATCCACCTTCCTAAGGAAATATCAGCACCGTCCACTCGTCAGGACCACTCAGGATTTGGCTCTTTGCTCAATAACTGTCAGTATCTTCTTCTATAACCTCCCTACTGACTGCACCAGGCGCTTTCTCCCTGAGGCCCCTTACATGTCATGATGGTGACTCTCAAGCCACATGCTAGGATAACATAATAGTATTTGTCATAGGATAGATAGAACAACACAGGATACAATAACATTGGACAACATAAAACAGGACATAGGATAACTTGATATAGAAGAATATCATACAATGTCACATAATTTAGGATCATACAACACAACACAGTATAACATAATTTCTGAGGCTTGTGGAATCTGCTTAGATCACATGCTGTGCATAGGCCGACATCTAGTGGAAGCTGCGGAGTATTACAGTTTGTTTTTCGAAACTCGAAAATGGGCGTCGACACAGGTGTGCCAGTAATACTATCCCTAGTGTGACGTCCACTGTACCCAAGATCCCTCACGCGTCTAGGATCCTCAGATTGTTTTTTTCCGCCATACTGGTCGGAAGCATCTTGCGGAGTCCCCTGGCCTTAGCCATACTTTTGCTAATTATTGAAGTTTAAAATTATTTATTGACATCCTTCCCCACCCCAACGTCGACCCTCGACGACGGCTGGAGAAGACATCGACCGTCGGCTGCTGCACGACGGATCTGGGCCTCGGAAGGCCGCTGGCCTCGGCCCGGGCCTAGTAGGCTGCTGGCCTCGGCCCTGCAAGTAGGGAGAGTGGGGGGTGGTACAGACTCTTCACTCTTGGTATATAGGTACACCTTATATATTTCCTACACTTACCAGCCCGCTGCCTCAAGGTGCGTATGGAGGGTACCCATTTCCAATTCTGCCCCAAGTGCAACCGCAAATACCCTTGGGTCGACAGGCACGCCACGTGCAATCTCTGCTTGCCGAGGGACCACCCCGAAGGAACTGCAGAGCGTGTAGTAGGTTTAAGCCTAAGACACTTAAGGACCGTTCGACAAAGCGTTGGGCCCACCACGCCAGTCAGGCGGCCATGGCAGCGGAGGGCGCCTTCAGCGATGGCAGCGACGCCGTACTTTCGGACGGCGAGGGCATTACGGCGTCGAAAGACTGCCGAGCGCAGGTCCCTGACCTCGGAAGGTTGTCCGGCAGGGCGGCTATGGGGAAGACCCCCGGCGACGCAAGCGCTACACACCCTACACACACTAAGCACACTAAGTCCAACCGAACCTCGACGACGTCGACTTCTCGGAAAGAGGCACAGATAGAACGGTCCGACTCGGTGTCCTCTGGGCGCTCTCGAACGAGATCGCCTCATGACGCAAGGCAATCATCCACTCTTGCCAAGAGTGCCTCGCTCCCTAGATTAACGGAAGTTCGATCGTCGGAAGACGAAGACGACTTCCACCCCCAGGCCGCGCTCCAGGAGACCGAGGCCGCAGTTAACACCAGCGAGGCCCCACGCTCGAAACACACAGATACCTCTCCCGACCCTCGACGCCAGGCGTCGAAAGTCTCTGGGGCCTCCAAGGGGCAGGGAAAACATTTTTCCACGCACGGGGAGGGGGGGAAACAGCGGAAAGCACAGCCTTCCACTCCTGTAAGACCATCCTTCCACCCTAAGCAGACAAACACAAATCTACTGGGACATCAACATCCAGCAAGGGTACCCTTGATAAGTCCTCTAAGTTGCCTACTAAAGTCATACCCTGTTCCAAAGAATGGTCCAGTGAAGACATAGACAGGGTCATGTCAAGGATGTCTTCCTTAGCTGATTTTTATGACAAAAACCCAGAACATTTCCTTTCGTATGACCCTCAAGGGGCCACACCCTCAGGCTCCTCTGATCCTATCCCCCTAAGTAAAAAGGCCCGGTTCGAAAGACCTGAACCCTTCGAGGTGCAGCCTTACACTACTCCATACTCTACTCCACACCCCAGATACCAAGGACAGCCTTTCCCTGAAGGGGACCAGGAGTTTAAAATTATGGAGGAACAAACCGGGACTGAATACTATGCGGATGATGAGGACCTGGAGGAGGTAGAAGATGAGCAGGAAATTTACAGAGTAGATTCCCCGGTAGAGAGCGAAGCCCCAGTTACCGACTCTCCAGTTGATAACCAGCCCCTCCTTAATGAAGTTCTCGCTCGCGCAGCAGAACATTTTCACATCGACACCCACGGTGTACAGGAGGAAAGGGACTTCGCAGAAGAGTTGGTGGGAGAGAGGAGGCCGGTCGCTCAGACCATCCCTATCCTTAAATCCATCCAACGTAGAATAGATCCATCCCTGGTGAATCCTAACCTCACCAGAGCCGTCAACCCCAGAGTCGAAAAACTTTTTCGGGCAGCCCAGTCTGACCCTCTTTATATAAGAGGACATCTTAAACCAGACTCCCTAGTGGTTACCAACACTCGGAAGAGGGCTGGGACACCCTTATCGTCGTCAGAAGCTCCTCCCGACAAGGAGAGCAAAAAACTGTACGGGTTTGGCAGGAAGGTAGCCTCAACGTCCGCCTACCAAGCAAGGATTGCAAACTCCACCACCCTGTTGGCAAGTTACAACTGCCATCAATGGGAAGAAGTCGCGGCGCTCATAGCCTCTGCTCCTGAACCGTTAAAGGGCCAGTTGGCTCGGATCTCGGCAGAAGGGAGAGCCGTGTCTGGTTGCATATTAAAAGCAACTTTCGACGCCGCTGACAACGCAGGAAGATTGATAGCAGAAGGTACTGTTATCAAGAGACATGCGTGGTTACGGCAGTCGGGGTTCAAAACAGAAACCCAGGCTTCATTAATAGACAAGCCGGTGGAACCCGATCTATTGTTTGGGAAAGTGGTCGAAGACGCACTTAAAAATGCCAAGGACGAATACGAGACTCTCAAATCCCTTGGCCAGCTTACCAACAAACCCCCTAACCAGAGGGGGAACAGTAATTTTCGTCGCCCACGCGGCCAAAATTCACAAAGAGGCAACTATGCCCAAGGACAGGGTACACAATGGAACAACAACCAGCAGTCTACCCAAAGTTGCGGCAGGGGTAACAAGAGAGGTCGTGGAAGAGGCAGAGGCAGCCCCAACAAGGGAGGTGGCACACCTCCACCAAAGCAGTGACGCTCAGTTCAGGGTCCCTTCTCACGCAACCCCAGTAGGGGGACGCATTTCCAACTTCACCCAGGCTTGGGAAGGGATCACCTCAGACAGATGGGTGCTGTCAACAGTGTCCACAGGATATTGTATAGAATTACTGCAGCGTCCCCGGAACCACCCTCCACGACAAAGAATACACTCCTTAGAACATCAGAAGATCCTTCTCGAGGAGATCGCCATTCTGCTAGAAAAGGACGCGATAGAACTCGTCCCAGGACACCAGGTAAACAAGGGTATCTATTCAACTTACTTCCTTGTGCCAAAGAAAGATTTGACAATGCGCCCAGTATTGGACTTACGGCCTGCCAACAAGTATGTCAAGCCCCAAAAATTCCGTATGACCACGCTACAAGAGGTAATCCCCCTACTAAAAAAGGGGGATTACATGGCAACCTTGGATATGAAAGATGCTTATTTTCATATTTCCATGCTCCCAGCGCACAGAAAATACTTGCGCTTCAAGGTGGACAGTCGCCACTACCAATTCAAGGTACTGCCCTTCGGGATAGCTTCAGCACCAAGGGTATTCACCAAGGTACTGGCGGTGGCAGCTGCACACCTACGCAGGGAGGCAATCCCAGTGTACCCTTATCTGGACGACTGGCTCATAACGGGGGAAAC
The DNA here is from genome assembly GCF_040938575.1 of Ambystoma mexicanum. Classification (NCBI taxonomy): domain Eukaryota; kingdom Metazoa; phylum Chordata; class Amphibia; order Caudata; family Ambystomatidae; genus Ambystoma; species Ambystoma mexicanum. The sequence goes on from NC_090939.1 coordinate 68,814,526, forward strand.
CCCAGGAATTTGCAGGTCAAACATTCAGAGGACTATCGACCTCCTCCACGAATTAGGTTTCTCTATCAACGAGAAGAAGTCCAGTCTGGTGCCAAGCACCTCAAAACAGTTCCTAGGAGCAATCCTAGATACTCAGAAAGGGTTGACCTTCCCTTCGGAAGAGAGAATTCGGAATATACTACTGCAAATTCCACATTATCAGTCAGGTCAACAAATAACGGTACGCAAAGCAATGCGGTTACTGGGCATGATGGCGTCATGCATTTACCTGGTCCCCCACGCGCGTCTGCGCATGCGTCCCATGCAGGAATGGTTGGCGAAACAGTGGTCTCAGGCAAGTGGTCAGTGGGACGATCTAGTGGTCGTTTCGCCAACACTCGTACAGAGCTTACACTGGTGGACAAGAGAGAATCTCGCAAGGGGAAAACCCTTTTACGATCCTGAGGTACAGGCAGTGGTGACTACAGATGCATGCCTGACTGGGTGGGGAGCTCACCATCTCCACCACACAGCTCAGGGTCTCTGGTCTCACTCAGTAGCCAAGAACCACATCAACCTGCTAGAGCTTCTGGCAGTATTCCGAGCGCTTCGGGCGTTCGAGCCCCATCTGCTAAACTTGTCGGTGCAAATCCGGACGGACAGCACGACAGCCATGTTCTATCTGAACAAACAAGGAGGGACTCGTTCGCCAAATCTGTCCAAGCTTGCCCAGAAAATCTGGATATGGGCACTCAGACGGAACATCTTCCTGTCATCACAACATGTTCCAGGGGAGCTCAATTCCCTAGCGGATGCCCTAAGCAGAGACCCCCTCCCAGAAGAACACGAATGGGTCCTTCACAGAGATATTTTAGAAGATCTCTTCTCTCAGTGGGGTTTCCCCACTATAGACCTATTCGCCACAAGCGAAAACAAACAATGCCCAGGATTTGCATCCAGGTTCCCCCAGCCAGACTCCCAAGGGAACGCCCTGTGGATGAACTGGTCAGGGATGTTTTTACGTACGCTTTTCCACCAACTCCTCTCATCAGGAAGGTGGTGTACAAGATGAACAAGGAATCGATGACGCTCATCCTAGTTGCTCCCATGTGGGCGAGACAACCATGGTTTCCACACCTACGCAGGATGGCGGTGTGCGAGCCCATCAAACTCCCAGCCTGGTACAACCTACTGTCCCAGCAACAAGGTCAAACAGAGCACCAGGAACCCAACTCAATGAACCTGGCAGCATGGCTCCTGAGGTCATAGAGTTTGGGCATCTCAATTTACCACAGAGGTGTATGGACATCCTAAAAGAATCCAGAAAACCAAACACAAGGCACTGTTACTTTGACAAGTGGAAAAGATTCGTTATTTGGTGCCAGAATAAACAAATCAACCCAGTTGATTGCACTCCTTCCAACGTGGTAACATACATGCTCCACCTGCTGGACGCAGGTTTGGTTTTTAACTCTCTGAAGGTACACCTGGCAGCCCTCTCGGCTTACACCACATCCCATAACAAGGTATCGTGGTGGAAAGTACCAGTAGTTAAAGCCTTCATGGAAGGAGTAAAGAGACTTCACCCTCCTATTTCGAACCCACCGCCAGGATGGGACCTCAATGTGGTGCTAGCTAAGCTCATGGGCCCCCCCTTCGAACCCATGCATAAAAGTAGTCTCAAACACCTGACTTATAAAACGGCCTTCTTAGTAGCCATTACCTCTATAAGAAGGGTCAGCGAAATTCAGGCTCTGTCAGTGCAGGATCCTTTCTTTACTATCCACAAGGACAAACTGGTTTTACGCACACACCCTAGGTTCTCACCTAAATTTATATCTAAGTTCCATGTAAACCAGTCCATCGAGCTTCCGGCTTTCTTCCAGAACCCGCAAAGCTCAGCTGAGGTGAAACTACACACCCTTGATGTGCGTAGGGCGGTCCTCTACTATGTAAATAAAACCAGACCGCTAAGGAAAACAGATCAACTGTTTGTCTCCGTAGCTACAGGCAGAGAGGGGGATCGCGTCTCTAAAGGCGCGATCTCGAAGTGGATTATCAACTGTATACAGCTGTTACTCTCTTTCTGAAAAAACTCTGCCTTTTACGCCAAGGGCCCATTCTACTAGAGGCATTGGGGCCACTCTGGCTTTCATTGCAAATGTTCCCCTCGACACCATTTGCAAAGCAGCTACTTGGAGCTCTATTCACACTTTTACTCAGCATTACTGCATTGACACTCATTCCAAGACAGATACACAAGTGGGACAAGCGGTTCTAAGACACCTGTTTGCTCATGACCCTTCTCACATCCCACCTCCTTCTTCTGGTACTGCTCGCTAATCTATGCACAGCATGTGATCTAAGCAGATTCCACAAGCCTCAGAAGGGATACATTACTCACCGTAATCGTATTTCTGATGCTTGTATCTGCTTAGATTCACATGCGACCCACTCTTCCTCCCCTCCGAGAGAAGGCGCATGATTGCTTGTAGTCTTACCTTTCTGTCTATCTGCTTGGATTATCTGTACTCGCGCTACTCCTCATGCTTCCTCATGTCAGAAAAAATACAATCTGAGGATCCTAGACGCGTGAGGGATCTTGGGTACAGTGGACGTCACACTAGGGATAGTATTACTGGCACGCCTGTGTCGACGCCCATTTTCGAGTTTCGAAAAACAAACTGTAATACTCCGCAGCTTCCACTAGATGTCGGCCTATGCACAGCATGTGAATCTAAGCAGATACAAGCATCAGAAATACAATTACGGTGAGTAATGTATCCCATACCATAGGATAGGAGAACATGGCTGGTGTTATGGAGTTCTATGTTTGAAGACAGATTACCCCCACTTGTTCCCTAGCCCTGTGGCCTTAGCACTCCCTGAAGGGAAGCTGTCATCTCATGGGGAGCACAGTTGTTTACCCAGGCCTGTATGCCCTAACACTCTGGAGAGGTGTGGGACTTTGTCATCACATGTGGAGTACAGCAGTGTTTTGCCAAGAGATCATGGTTCATGGAGCTGCATCAGCAAATGTTCCCACCCCAGTAGGGATACCTGGTTCACAACGAGACAACAGTCTAAGAGTGCTGCTTGCGCACCAATCTGTACTGGCATCTGCAGGGTACCAAGAGAATAAAACCTTTACTTGAATGTCAAATACACTGAAATCAGCACATCACTGCCAACGGTAGCACAAGAGGCAAGGCCCAGACCTAAATCCAAAATGCATAACCTTTTTCATGTTGGCTAGCAATACCGCAGTCCGAACCGGCAGCTGATTCCTGAAACGGATGAATGTGTAGACCAAATGGATAGCATCCATTGCCTCGAAATAAATGCTTACATGTCTTCACCCCGCCCCCAGTCTTGCCACTGTGAATAGTCACTCACCCTAATCTATCTAGAAAGAAGGCTAAAAGAGGAGCAGGAATGACTAGTGCTGTGTGTCAGAGCGATTCAGAGGAGAGCAGGAGAAAAGACAGACAGTGGCGAAGAAGTAAAGACCAAGTAGAGCGGTGAGGAGATAGCGAAAAAAGGATAAACCTAGTGGAGAGGTGATAAGACCAAAGATTGAAAACCGAGAAGGGGCGGGGAGCATCTAAGAATCAATGAGCGAACAAAGTAGTAAAACGGAACTGCAAAGAAAGACCAAACCGATCAGAAGGGAAGTGGGAAAAAGTCCCCAGATCCTGGATGTGGGGCCACCTTGCACAGTAGTGGAGAAACCTCTGCTTAATCAAAATAGATGGAAGGCCGGCCCATTGAAGAACCTTGCTGTTACTAGGAGGGGGAAGCCTGACAACACTTGGGGCCTAACGTGTCTCACAGTCTGACACCTTACCCCAGTCCAGATGACCCACAGCACTAGGGGTGATGGTGGCAGGTATACTGCATATTAAGGAGACCAATGTAACATCCTGACAGAGTCAGCAGTAAGGAAGAAGACCCAATCGAAAGCCAATAAAGAGTTGTGGGGTACTATAAATCCCAGGGACTGTGAGTGACTGTTTACTGTCAAGGAGCCGAATTTTCGAGACTACAGAACTGTTTACCACTAGGTAAGGTAGACCTCCTTTATGGAGGGAAGGGTAAGACTGTGGACCATAGTCCTAAAGAGCAGCTGTAAGTGACAAGTGCAGCTACTGAAGCACCTTTTCTAAAGACTGTGCTATGAGATGCAGCATGAAGCTATATCCTCTACTCTATTCCCAGTGTCATTGTAGCACTTAATTTCGGGAAAAGATTGGGGGTTAATGTGACCTGCCCCCTCCCCGAGAGAATGCCCTTCTTGGTGGACCCTCAGCCCTACAGCCCAAGTGCCAAGTTAATTTCCAATTATTGGTGCAACCAAAAGTGCAATGTCCATCATTTATCTGATACTACAGATAAGAAGAAAAGAAAAAAAGAAACATTTTCCAGAGGCTGTTTGCTCAGAAAAATGCTCTTGTAATATGGCAAAGGGTGCATCGTGTGTTGGCTGTTATTACAAATGTCAGTTATAAAAGTACTGTAAACACAACAAATGCGTCCTGTGGGCATAACATACACCACTGCAGCTCCTGTGTTCCAAGGGGCATCCCACCAATGTACTGTAACATGCTAGAGGACATAGACATACACCACTGTAATTCTGGTCCAAATGTAAAGATACTGAATTGAGAGGTTTGACCTAACAAGGCATGCTGTGGAGAGGTGATGCAGACCATAAAACATTCTATAATTAAAGGTAAGTAAAGGGCACATTTAGGACAGCAAAATCATTAGGAACAGAAAGGAGAAATACAATAATTAGTAATGACCTGCTGACGCAAGCTAAATGAGAGTAAGCATGGGTGTTGGAAAAATTAGGAAATGCAAGGTTTGGGAAGAAAAATAAACAAACAAACAAATAAACAAAGAGTGAAGAGGGGAAATGGGGGAGTCATAGAAAGTTATGAAGCCTCAAAGAGGGAGTGTGGGAATTCCAGCTAGGGACAGTCAAGTGGCAGAAAGGGAAGGAAAAAACATCCCGCGAGACGACAAGGAGGGAATGAAAAAGAGAAAGGAGTTGGAAGGAAAGAAAATCCAGAAAGTAAAAGGGAAGAAAGGACACAGGAGAAAGGAAGCAAACGCTCTCTAGAACGTGAGAAGGCCACCTGAGAAATAAGGGGGAAAGGAAGTCTGAGAAATAAACAAGAAGAAGCAGAAAAAGGTTGAATTGGAGGGAGAAAGTCATCTAATGCTGAAGGAAAGAAGGGGTTCATCAGAAAGAAAGAACCCTGGGAAAGGGATGACTTAATACAAAATGTAGAAAGAAAGAAAGATAGAAAGAAAGAGCCACATAAGAACCACAAAGAAAGTCAAAATAAGGGTGAATGAAAAAACACTGTGGAACTAGGGGGCCAAAGGGGCAGTGGCCCGCACCTACAAAAAGAGAATGAGTGAATACATGGGAAAGTGGTACCAAAGTGCCACTGCCCAATGGGAATCCAGAGAAGGTCACCAGAATATTTGGACTTTGAAGACATCCCAGATGTGGGGAAAAGATCAGGCTTTTGGGACAACAATTTGGGTTGAGAGGAAAGTCTAGATTTCCCTTATTTCATTATTCTCACATGATGGCCTAACGAAGCACTCCACCGAGCCTCAGATTATAAGGTTGGGAGTATAGCCTATAAGGATAAGAGTAAATCCAGGGTAATCGAGGCCCCGAGAATCAAAGAATTTAACTGAACCAGGAGGATCTGCTTCTTTGTATAACAGACTAGTTATAGGTTCCCGTGATCGATACGTCAAGGAGGATAATCAAGGTTGATTCTAGTCTACTAGAATATAGATAACATTTGCTGAACTATACAGTACACTGATATGCCTTGGTACAACGTATGGAGAAGGCTGTTTGATCGGGAAAGATTTTCTCTAAACCACCAAACTCGAATTTCTTAATATCCTGATTTTCACTAAACAGTCACCATGCAAGATATACCCTGGGGAAGCCTGAGAAAGCTGGCTGGATGGGAGGCATTCTGCAAAGAACTGCAAAAGGAAAAGAAGAAAATTGCACCGTTCCACCTACTCTACAGCACATAGTTCAGAGTGAAAGCGTTTTAATAGCATGCACTCCATCGCACAATGGATGACCGAAAATAGGACGGCAGTTTACAGAACTGACGGTCGTTCTTAAGTGAAATTTATTAGTGGGCCTGACGCAACATTATGTAGTTCTCTAATCAACAATGCCCTAAAGTAAAACATATGCCACTGGCCTGGAACACAATAATGCTTATATAAAGTGACATTTGGTCGAGGGTGCCACAGCAGTTATGTGGTTAACGTTAACACCATGGTGATCTGATTCAACTCGCTTTTCATCAGTTGCCCCTTCTCCCCGAGGGGGAGCCCCTTTCCGTAAGGCAAGGGAAGTGAGACCGCTACCCGATAGTCCCACTGGTGGTGATACAATAAGGGAGGATCTCATGAGGAGGGATTCCACCCCTGAGGAGGAGGACGAACACCTGGGTAGAATTAGGCACAAGATCCCCAACCTAACCTTCTCAAACCCTTTACCATACTTTAACCAACCTCCACTTGCTAACACTTCCATTTGCTATTGTTGCATTATACCATCTACTGACTTCAATACTGAGACGAAGAAGAATACCTGGAAGGCAGGTACTGTGATGAACAGGATGCACAGCTGTAGAAAGAACACATTTGTGAACTCAGAGGAGAGTTCTGGCTTTCCAGGAAGAAATCTACTTTAAAAGCTGAAGAGGAACTTGAAACGATATCAAGTGATCCCTGGAGCAACAGCGTTCCATTTACATTTTTTCTTTTGTACCTCTCTCTCTCTCTTCACCAAATACCTAAAATCATTCTCTTCTATCCATTCGCACTGCAAATCAAAATGCACCACAGTAGTTCTCCATTTTATCAAAAAAACAGAAAGGAAAGTATACATTGTTTCAAAATACTAATTGTGAACCCAGACTCACCAGAGTATGAAGACAAATGCCTAACCTTCTTTAACCCCACTGCTGGCATTTTCCATCTGGTAGAAACCAAGTTACTCCATTGTTCTAAAAAATGCTATTGCCTAAATCCCTCTCAAGAGCCAATAGCATTATGCCCTTAACTGCATCCTTCTCCACCTATGAATTCATGTGCTCTCAGAATGGAAAAAAGTTGGTTCTGGCCATGACATGTACCCACTTGCATCTCGCTGACATAAAAAAAAGAATGGATTCAGCATCTCCTTACATGTTAAAAAAACAACCAGTGTGCGTCAGTTGTTTAGCCATGTCTGAAGGTACTTTTCTCAGAAGGTACCATGCAACTCAAAAGCACTTATCCTTATATCGCCCATCTCCACGCATTCTCAGCTGCTTCGCTGAAAAAGGCTCATATTCCTCATGTACGGATCTGTGTGATTTGGCCGTGGCCGAATTGTTCATGGCAGAATTGACCATAAATCAATTCGACCACAAAATAAATTTTGCTGTGGACAAACTCCAAAATACTATGCCCCCCGAGCCCTAATACATCTCCATCAGCCTCCCCACTTACCAATTGCACGTCCGCTTCCTTCTAACCCTGCAGTGTCAGTTCCTTCCCTCTTAGGTGGGTCGGATCCGATGCCGCAGTGTGCCCTTGTCTCCATTTCCCCGTCCTCCGCCTCCAATTTTCAGGAAGCGGCTACACCCCCGCTACCCCTCAAGGCCATCACTACCCCATGTTCGGTAGTGATTAGCCAATTTGATCGATCTTAATAGATCAGATTTTAATCGATTGAATGGTACTCGCCGAATCCGGCCAGATGTACCATTTGATCAATTAAAATCGATCAAATTGGGTAATACCTTATGTACTACATTTATTGTGTAGTCAGCCCTGCATTCAAATGATTGAACATAAGCATTCCACAGTTCCCTAACTAGTTATGAATGATGCATACTGTCTAGTCAACTGCTACGCTAGCTACTGCATAAAACCAAATACCTAGTGAATATTTACAAATTATTTAACCTGTGTCACTTAATGCACTTGTTTTGACTCCCCCAAAGACGTTGGGTTAAATGTACCAACTCCTCCTCTTTCCTAAACAGACTTTGAATAGCTTCCCCCTCATTCTCGATGGCAATCTGTTGGCGTACTGTCCACGTAAAACTCTCCCAGTGATGTCCCTGCTCAACAACATTTTCTACCAAGGGTGCATTAGGTGCTCTACTCGTAATTCAACATTTATCCTCTATTATTATCACTTTAACCTCTTAAGTGCTGAGGACAAGTATGCCTGTCCTATTTGCATAGACATGCATAATAGCCCAGCAGTTAATCTTTCTCTCAGTTGTACCAATATAAACTTGACCAAACAGGCATGTAATCGCATTAACTACCATGCAAAAAGTGTTTGAACAAATGCAGATGAAATCACTGCTGAATGTACCCCTGCATCAGGCTTTTTTTGTTGTTGCATGGGCTGGTACCTAGCCCAGGCCCTCTGCCTCGGCAGTGGCCTTTGTTGCTGCCCTTGCCTCTGTGGCGGTGGTGGTGGTGGTGCTGGCTGGTGATTGTCCTGTTGTCCTCTCTCTGATGGGTGGCCTTATGACCGGCTTATGGCACTGATGACTCTGTGGTGCTGATCCCAGTGGCACACCACTTCATATTTAGGATTCAGTGAGTTGCGAGTCTTTCAGCTGCCTGGGTATCGGCACACCCCATGCTAGTTGCATATCAGAAAAGGAAGGAGGAGAGCCCATCTCACCAAGTTCCTGCATGTGTCTGATGAGTGCCCCCACATGCAGAAGCAGAGCAGAGCAGCGCATGTCATGTCAGCCATACCACGGACACTGGCGCGATATGCATATATATGTCCACCTGCCTGCTGAACTAGTTTGTCTCCACTGGCACTGTGGTGGCCTCGCTGCTGCTCGAACCACACCCCTGAGCATCCAACTCTACCAGAGCAGTGCTGCAGGTTGTTAGAGTAGCAAACCAGTATCAATGCCTTGCAGGTTGACTGGAGCATTGTGGGTAATGATAAGTAGGAAACAACAGCTTTGCCACCTTCCAGGTCATTCGTAATCATGAAAATTGATGGCCAGCCTAGCAGTGCTGGTGGAGCTCCTCAGGTTATTCAATCATAAGGAGTCTGCCTGAGATAGATATATATAACCATGAGTAGCATTGCACATTGTTGTTGTTTATGTGGCCTCCACTTACTGACATGAATCAAGTTGCCAAAATACTGCATCATAGTCAAACTGAGTCTGAGACAATAAGTGCCGGTGCTCAGAAATACGTCCCAGGGCTCAGCACTGGCAAACACCCCCACAAATTAAGTTTACTAATCTCCCCCCACCAATAGCAGAGTACCAGAAATAGGAGTGTTACTTTTAGTAGTGGTAATACTTCTTCCAATGGTAGTACCTCTACTACCGGTTGTCAGATCCTTGGCATTAATGCAGTGGTCTACACAGATAACTGTTATTAACAAAGTGCAAAAGGATCTGAAGCAGTGTATAGAGGAATCTCATCTGCAGGCGGCATTTCCTTTCATACAGAGAGTCCCAGTGGACAGTGTTGAAGTAGCCTTCCACCGCAGAACCTCTACTCCGTTCAGGAACGCTTACCTTGCATCATTCCCTTGACAGTGGTGGCAATATTTCCATCATTCTAGAGCCTGAAAATCTTTTCACAGATGTTACAACAGCAGTGTTTTCTGTTAACAAGTCAGGCGCTTGTTCCCCTCAGTTTAGTGCTCTGGCACTGGACTGTGTCCATTTAATGTACAGTGGACAGTTCATGTCCTCACTTAGCAGTAGTGTAGAACCCCAAAGTCGACATGTGCATTAGGATGATCTACCCTCCCACACAAGTAGGAAGTCAGCAGGAGCTTTTGGAAGACACATTGGGCCTGATTCACAGAAACATTTTATAGTGGCGAGCCCGCATTGGAAAACATTCTGTGAATCAGGCCCATTGTGTGATAGGCCTTAGAATGACCTGTTTGCGACCCATCTCACCAAGACATGTGATTGCTATCACACACTGACTGGCAGAGGTCTCCAGTCTATTGAAGATGGTCTTCTGCCTGATTTGGGGAGATGTTTGGGCGTGTGTTTCAACTTCCTGACATTCACAAGGGCATTCACAACTTCCAGACAACCCAGAGGTTCATCGTACTATTGGTAACCCATAGTTTGTATGGCACATACTGCTACTCTAAACCTTTTCACCTGCCAATGGTGCAGCCACTTGCACATAAACCTGATCGCCTTTGCCACAAGGACTAGTTAAAAATCCTTCTCATTGTGAAGTTAAGGATATTTTGATATTAGACATATTTAGTTGTGTGATGATAATCTCTATTTGGTCTATATACTAGATGACAAGCTTCTAAACAGGTCAAAGGTTTCCCAAAACGTGCAATGATGCTCCCAAGTGCCTAATGGCAATGGTCTTAAATGGCCTTCCGGAAAGGACTAATCGTGACAAGTCTGTATGCCAATGTCCTCCAGTGGGTAAATACAGATCGCAAGGTAGGAAAAGGGAGGCCGTTTTCTCTCCCATTGCACCTCCATGATGTCCAGATTGTTATATCCTTCTGATGATTGTATGCCCTATAGACTAGGCTAGACCTAATATTATTTAAATAGGTGTCCTGACCTCCCCCCCCCTGATGCCAGGCCTTGACCCCAGTGGACGTATGTTCTCACAAATCTTTTCTGTGGTCCTGATGTAAATTGATTATGCTTCTGGGATGGGTGGCTGGGCACAGTAAAAGAAAGATGAGGGTGTTATGGGTGGGAAGGAGGGCACTTGTTCTTATCACGCTAGAGAAGGATTTTTTTGTTATCAATCTTGTTTTCTTCATGTTTCTCTCTTTTCGTAAATTTAATGTGTGATTTCTTGTTGGCAATTTATTTTTTATTTTTATTTACTTGTGTGTTTAAAGAGCACCGCAGCCCGCAGGAATCGGGGCGCTTGACATGAAGACAGGGACAACAAATATAAGACGGGACGTTCAGGCACTATTGGTCAGATGTGAATGGGGATTGTGATGTGCAGGCTTATCTGAAGAGGACCGTTTTAAAGTTCTTTCTGAACTTGAGATAGTTTGGTTCCCGTCTGAGGAGGAGGGGAGTTTGTTCCATCTTATGGTAGCTCTGGAAGGGAATGCCCGTCCCAGTTCGTTAGCTTTTTTTATGGTTCCTGTTTTGACAAGTCCTTTGTTTTCGAACCTTAAGGTACATATGGGCTAATTTGCTTTTTTAAATATTATGGGGCGGCTGCATTTATGCAATGATGAACCAGGGACATTGCTTTGAAGGTGAAGGGCTTTTCTTCCGTTAGCAATATGGTCGCTTTTTGGTTTGCCAGTGATTGTCCATACCGTGTTGCTTTGAACAATTTGACATTGTTTTGCATTTGTTGCTGGCTCCTATCATGAGAGAGTTCCTGTAATCAAGTCTAGATAGGATGATAGCTCTAGCAATGGTGGAACTGATTCAGATGGGGTCTAATTCTATTCAGCAGTTTTTGGCGGTACCGACAGGTTTGTTTGAGATATGCAACGTGTGCATCTGCACCCAATGAGGCCTGAAAGTAAACGCCTAGGGTCTTTACTTTGTCTGAGACCTTGACTGTTGTATTTTTGATTTCAAATGCTGCATATGCAGGGTAAAGTTTGGTTCTGGATTGAGGGGAACCAAATACCATAAGCTTGGTTTTCCCTCCATTGTGGCACATTCAGTTGGACATCATCCATTCCTCAATGGAGTTATAGATGGAATTGAGTTTGTCATTATCAGTGATCTGGCAGCCTGTTAATTCAATAACTAGCTGCGTGTCATCTGCAAAGTTAGTAAAATATATGCCGAGGTTGGTAAGGAAGGTGCAGAGACAACACATATAGATGTTAAAAAGGAGGGGTGAGAAACTGGCTCCTTGGGGCACTCTACAATTTACTGGCTAAGAGGCTGATGAATGGTCGTCCCATTGGATCTTGGAACTCCTGTTGCCAAGAAACAAGGAGATCCATTCGACTGCCTGTGAGCAGTTGCCTGCCTTGTCCAGGACACCTCGGAGCTTCTGGTGATCCAGCAAGTCGAAAGCTGCAGAGAGGTCCAATAGGATCAGCAGTCCAGATTTGCTCTTATCCATTATCCCAAGCATTTTGGTCTGAAGGTCCAGCAATGCCGACTCTGTTCCAGGGGCCTCTCTGAAGGTCGGATTGTTGGGTGTGCAAGAAGTTGTTTTGGTAAATATATTTTTGCAAATGGCCTGTGGCAACTTTGTCCATGATCTTTAGCAAGAAGTTGCAGTTTGTGATGGGGCGGAGGTTAACTGGATCGCGTTGATCTAGGCCAGGTTTTTCAACTAGGGGTGTCACGGTTACAGTTTTGATGGAAGAGGGCACCTTGTGATCCCTAAATGAAGAGTTGACCATTTGACAGAGGAAGACATTTATAAAGACATTAAACAAACGAAGCAAACACATGGCCACTTTTCTCTGGTGAAACAAACATCCAAAGTCTTTTTAGTTCAGTGGATCCTTTGATCGTATGCGCTGCTGGAAATCCCGCCCCTGACACCGATTGATGGTGCTGCACAGGGTCAACCCACTGTTCCTGGCATTTCAGCGGCAAGTAGGCTTGCATGTAATATATAGAACGGTGACAGCCACATGAGCTAGGCCACATGGTTTTTTGTAAGCATTATCTGCTTGATATTAGTTCCAAACCAGATGCTCAATTCGACCAGGCTTTCCCTAAAAATCCTTTTTGCTATAAAACTGTGCCCCACGATCGCCAGTTTTCCCATTCTCTCAGTGTGTTTGGATATTTACAGATAATAATAAGAATGGTGAATGCCGACTTATGGTGCACAAGAGGGGAAGTGAGAAGGTGAACACATTGCGGTGGGTGCCAGACCTTCACAGTGGCTTCCATTTGTATTCTACACTTTGAAAGGCATGCTCTGGTGCAGCTCTATAGATCCAGACATCTGATGATCGTGCAGGAAAGGGACACTGTGGCCTGTCAGCATAAGAGTTGCTATAGTGCGCAACCTTTACTAAATTTCACCCAACTAACCTTAAATTGCCTTTGCACAGAGTGATCTGCATGCATCTGCCATTATCTTCTTATTTTTTGTAAGATAACAACGGATGAAACTGGCAATGTTCTATCTTTAGATAGAGGCAAACTGTGGGGACGCCGTGTTCACCTTCAGAGTGCCATTGCTTCATCTCTCCAAGTAAGTGCATCTTCATCGTTTGCTTTGGCTCCAAGCGATGGAGTCCTTCCATCAAAATTTAGGACCAAGTGATGAGTGGGTGTTGGGGAGCGGGTTAAGTAGAATACCAACTGCACAGGTCTGCTGCCCCACATTAGCCATGGTGCCTGAGACCCCTGAATCCCAAATCATGGCATACGTACTAAAATACCCAAATCAGATTTAAACCTCTACAGAGTAAAGTGTATGGTACCATAATGAAACATACTGAGGGAGACAGCGAGTACCAACATGCCACTGTGTTGACCATGTAGCCTGAAATGGTTTTGGGGAGTCATTGTGTAAAATGAGGGGAGAGGGATGAAATGCAGTTGGGATTTAGGCAGGGTATCTCAGTGCTGCAAATGGTAGGAAATTGGGCAGAGGCGATGGGTCTGGTGCAGTGATCTGACTGGGTATTTATGTGGCAATGGTGGTTTCTACTTTTGGAGGGTATGGAACACGCGTTTCCTGGTTACTTTTGGAAGGAAAACCTGCAATTTTGGAGGACAGAACTGTCTTTTCTTGCAGGACAAACAGACCAAATATGACAAATCTAAACTCCCTAGAGCAGGGTGTACCTTAAAAGGCCATGCTGTGCCCTGCATAAGAGTTCTGTGTAGCTCACAGCGGTGGCTATAGAGGTTTATGCCTCCAAGACCCTGGTCCCTTCAGAAGATGCATGGCGCATGTCTGTTTCATGTGATGTAAGTGTTCTTTTGGAAGTAACTATATGGCGACCTGTTGGTGCCATAGAAGTCAAATGAAATTAGTAGATAATGAGTTAGATAAATAGGAGCGATGGCAGCTGCTCTGCAAAGTATGGAAATGTGGAGCCTCAGGCAGATGTTAGCACTTAAATGGCAGACTCGGATTCACTTCCATTCGAAGATAAAACTAATTCTGCAACACGGTACCGATTTTAGAAGGAAAGTAGAGCTGAGATATCTTTGCTTTAATTTTAGTGCTCCGAAGGAGACGTCTTTCTTCACAAGCAAGCACTTTACTAGATGATGATGATGATGATGAGCCAGAAGAACCTGAAGACGCAGAAGGTGAGAGTCTGGGTGAATATGCATTGATGAGATAATCTCTGTGTCCATTATTATGTCCAGTCTTTTGCATTGGTTGGGACAGATCTACTCCGTTATCCTGTGCTGCTCATTTTGAAGTGGTTGCTGACCAGTAGCTAACCCTTCCAGCATTCACCAGTAGAGACTTCTCTTTTCATGGGCAGAGACTGCTTTAAGGTGCAGCATATTATTTTTTGATGCTGCAAGTCTACCTTTTATTCTACTGATTTTGGTTCTTGAAGTACCTTTGCTGTGACAAACCTGACGTGACTCCCGTTGCGTCAGTTTAGCACATCAATGAAGCTACACCGATCAAGCATCACTTATCTGCAGGACTGCACTTTCATTTCCACCTTCCTGTGGGTTCGATCAGTGATCTCACAGTGGTCATCTGACTTCTATGTGGAACAAGTTCTGGTTTTATTGTAAGTGCGTGTGTGTGTCTGTAGATGGTTGTACTGGTGGTGACTGGGTGGATGTGAGGTTTGGATGTGTGCTTGTGTGTCAACGGTTGTGTTTTGGTGTCTGTGATTTGTTTTTTAATTGAATGCATGGAGCTATATTTAAAGTCTTTCGATTGCACAGAGATTTTGCTTGACCATCTGTATGACCACTTTGACCTGCTTCGCTGGCCCTCCTATGGCCTTCTGATATCTGTAGTTTCCATCATATGGGGCTCGACCAGAGTCTCTTGAGTTAGCACCCACAAGGTGCCGGTTTCCCTCAGCTGCCGGTCTCCCCTTCATACTTTTTACAGTTCATTCAAAGTTCATCATCTTTGGTTATAAATGTGCCACTTTGTGGCTCTTACTCAACACAGCCCATTTTCATCGGTTCTCCCCTCGACTCACTGGCTGTGATGAGCTACTTGGCTTATGCCTCTCTGGAGTCAAGGCCGGCACCATCGGCACAGGAGCTTCCCTCGCTGGTGCTTATCGGCATAGGTTTGGCCCATGTACCGTTGACATCTGCTGCAGGACACTTGTGCTATTGTTCGCTTACTTAGGCTCCCTTCCACGAAGGCTCTGCGGGTCTGGGACGAAAAGGGCAAGGTCACTTCTCTCCACGCCACCCTCTCGATTCCTGCTGTTTTTCTCCTTCTCTTGAACTACTGCGTAGTAGCTGTCTCGTCGTGCTGTCTGTCGTGCTTGCCTTGCTCGTACTGCACTCTCCTGCTCCACCTTTTCTTCCTGTGGGGAAAAGGAAGGGCCGTCAGGTGTGTGTTATTTGAGTTAATTGCCTGACTTTGCCTGATTCTACGGTTCAGACATGTCAGGTAAACAGGTTTTACATCAGTCCATTGTCTTGGGTGTGAAAAAGTATTTGTATCGGAAAAGGGGGTGGGCTGGAATGTCAGAGTAACCTATGGAAAGTGAAAAGGAAGGTTTGTGTAAGGGACGAGAATGACTTGGATGAAGAACAGAACATAGAGGATGGTGGTAACAGTAGTGTCTGTCATAGTAGGTTGGTATTTTGGAAAATGACAATCAAGAGGGACGGGATTGGTAGGGTTTGCAGGGTAAGCGGGAATAGCTTGGGTTGTGACATAAACAAAGGGGATTGTGGGAATCGTAGTGTTTTGTCTGATCAGGTTGGGAATGCGGAAAATGATAATCAGAGGAACATGGATTTGGATCTGGGCCAGAGAGATCTAACAGGAGGAAGGGAGGCGGATGCAATACAGCCCATAAAAGCCTCCGATATCTCGCCCTTCTCTCCTTCTCTGGCACAATACCGCGTCTCACCTGGGGTATTCCCCTGAGCATAACCCCTGGTTTAACACTGGTCCACCCCCCAGGAACTGGAGCCAACAGCAATGGGTGTGTCGTGGCCACCTGAATAAGGGACTCTCAAGGTGTTACTGGGAGAATACCCTCAGGTTTCTCACACTGCACCAATATATGCTAGAATTCCGATATATGAACATACTCACGTTTGCTTTGCGCATAATGCCAGTAATGATACTGTAAGAAAACATGTCCAAGCTGGTTATGCCAATATATGTCAGCATCCCCACATAAGAACATACTCCTGTTGGCTTTGCCATTAAAAATGCTAAGCCACAATAAGAAAGCATGCCCTAACTGGCTGCAGCAATATTGGCGTGTCTAGCCACGCAATAATATGGGTGTTTTCCCAGAGGGTTTTTTCCCAAAAACGTCATTGATATTTGGGGGGGGGGGGGTGATAAAGGGAAATTAAAGGGTTGGGGGGTCGGGAATAAAAAAATATTTAAATGAAGGGGGCCTCGGAGGGATGTGGTGACGTTTTTCAGAAAAACCCACGGCAAAAAAAAATGTTGTAAAAACGGGTGTTGATGAAAGGACATAGAACCATAACAACATGTATCATGCTTGCTTTATCATAGAAAAAAATGACAAACAGCAAAAAGAAATGGCTAGATTTGCGCCACCAAAGTGCCAATCTAATCATCTAATAACACTGATCATGCTTGCTTTATCATAGATGCCCAGTAAAACATGTCATGCCAAGTAAGAAAAGTCTATACTGGCTGTACCAAAATGGCAGTCTTACCACGTAATAACACTTGTTGGGATGCAAGTGCAACGATCTAGTCGGGTGAAAAGACATAGATTGCAAAATATATATTAGCAGGCCTCGGAGTGCTAGGAGTTCTCATTGGGCACGGCAGGATATGCATGTACTTCGAGTTAGCTTTGACACATATTAGAAACACCATATAGCCATACAGAAAGAGCAACAATGTATTCACGTTGCATTTAGCGGTAGTGTATGGTGTTATGCTTTAATGGATGTGCAAGCAGGTAGCTGCCATAGGCAGATGTATGAGATGAAAGTCAGAGAAGTGTTGTGGTAAAGGCGAGGTCTGGGAGCTAAGGTACCAGGTGTTCTGCCATGTTGAATTTTAGGGGACATTACCGGATGTGTTTTTGAAAGTATGAGAAACAGGCCCAATGTGGAACTGTGGCTCTGTCCTGAGACAAGTCTTCCTTCATTCCCACAGCGAGAAGTTATGATGTCAAGGTCACAGGCAGCCACGCTGTGTCGATAACAGTTATTGAGTCAAGCTACAGAGCTCAGAGGAGCTGGGAATGGAATGTTGGATCCAGGGAGGAAGGGTATGGCTGTGCCTTTTGGAGGTTAAGTGAGCAGGGCATGGGGTTCTGTGATGCCAAGAGGCTTGATGAATATTTAGAGCACTACTGCCCTCAACCAAAGAGCGGTCATCCTATTTCTTCCCCTTTTTCTTACTGCAATTATCAGACCTACCCTGTCTGTTGCCTTAAACCTAAAACTTGCAAATTGCTGGCTGCACTCCTGCACTACCATTGCTTGTTGCCTTTATTATTTATTTATTGTTATTTATCTGTTTCTCCTCTGCTTCTCACTTTCCACTTCTCCCCCCTTCCATGCACTTTTCCCTTCCCCCTCTCCCATACACTTGAGCGTTCTCAATGTTACTGGGCCTAGTAAGATCGCTGTTTTGTTCTCCACTGTTCCCCTCCCTTGCCTTGTCGCGCTCTGCAACACTTGTGTACGAGTGCGATAGAAATAAAATATCAATATCCATATCAATTTGAACTGCAGGCACCGCTCCCTAGGGAGAATAAATAAACAAAATTGAGACGTAAGAGTGGTACCCCGATCAAGTCCTTCATGGGCACCTGGGTTCCCAGAGAGATAAGGGGGAGACTTTCTAGGGCTATACTGTGATTTGGGACGGGAGGAGCAGAGGTGATGCCAATAAATGTACTTACAAGGTTAGGGAGCTGTTTGAGCGTGCCACAGTTTCTGGTATAATGAGCAGGGACATTGTATTATCAAAGCAGGGTTGATCTTGCTATTCACACTTCGAGCAGGATCCAACAGAGGGGTGTACATCACATGATGGTCAAGAATATTTTACTAGTTAAAGAATTCTATTATGGTAACAATGTACCTAGTAGTTCATCAACTCCTAAGTTTCATAGTGATGATGTAGCTGATCATGTGTTTAGGGGAACATGTTTATATAATTTATGACCAATAGGGTAATGGACAATAGGGGATAATGAGATGAGTGTATAGTTGTTAGCCAATGGGGATTGCAGGACCATGTTGTAATCTTTTTTTAAGCATAGTTTGATTAATTTGCAGTTTTCCGCTATGAAAGATATAACTTCTTTGGGTGGGGGAGCTCTGCGTTAGTTCGGTTCTACCTGATACTTTTTCATGTAATAAAACTTTGTTTTCTTTGCAAACGGTGCATTGATTATTTGGCCAATTTGGGATTGTTTTCATCGGCCGTGTTTTGGGTCATTCACCCTACTAAATTAGTGACCCCAACATGTTCCAAGACTTTCCTTTGAGACCAGGGATTTCGTCATTGCGCTCCCTGGGTTGCGGCTCCAAGTCCACTGTCTGCAGGGAGCAGTCCCACATGCATTACTTGAGGAGGTTTGCATGCAGCGTGTTGCCAGAAGACCTGCCTGTTATTTGGAGTGGGGCACTGTGCCCAGCTGTGCAGGCGATTTAAGGGGACACCGCATTGGGGGCACTCGGGAGAACTCATAGATATAAGTGCACCTTTGCAGGAGAAAATGGTGGGAGAAGAAATGCGAAGTTGAGTGTATGTGAGTGTGTGGCGAGAACAGACCACATGTCGATATAGTGGTTTTATAATAGTAGCCAGAGGGATCTCCTCTGATGAGAGGAAAGAAGGCATCCTAAGTAGTATAATGGTGATAAAAGAGACTAGAGGAAAATGAATCCTCTCATACAAGAGGGAAGGTATTGCTGCAAGTAGAGTAGTCGTCCATTATACCAGGGATCCCTCCATCCGGCAAAAGGGAGCGCGAGAAGGGGAAAATCCCTTGTCACGAGGCAAGGAGACAGTGGAAGGGCTAACCCTTTGTGTAAAAACCTTTTTTTTTGTTAATGTTTTGGGTGCATTGTGATTTAATTTTTTTTTAGTTTTTTTTTTGTATCACATTTATTGATTTTACAAAATTGTTCTCTTCTATATGTTTGCTTTTCCTTTTGTAGCGTATAGTTTTCTTCTTTGAGGCAAGCTGCCAAGGCAGCTTGCAAGATTTTCGCCGCTGCAATAGTCCAGTTAGTTTTCTTTCTGCTTAGCAGACGGGACCACCAGGAGGAGTCTTCTCTGAGCGAGAAGGGTTCAAGAAGAGGTTTTAGATATGCTTTCCTAAAAGTAGAGGTTTCGGGGCACGTCGTCAGAAGGTGTCTGACCGATTCTCCTTATTGCTGGTAGTGATGTTGAATTGGGAGGCGTAGCACTTCTCGCCAGAAGTGGCCTTCAAGTTTATCCCAAAGACTTGAGGGGATTGTCGGAATGGCTTCTCCTCCGTATGTCAGGGGACGGAATCACTTTTCCTTTGTAGTATTTTATCACAGGCATGAGCGAGAAGTGTCCGAATTATCTATCCATTGCCTTCGCCTGGGAGGTGAGTTTCCGAGTTTCCGAGTTTTTTCCCAGAGGTTGATCTGCATGCTTGTCTCATTGCCAGAGCTGTCGATCATGACTCCGAGGTACTTGAATTCTTTTACTTGTTCGATTTTAGTGGTCTCAATCGTCCAATGATTGGGTTTTCTTTTTGTTTTTGTAGATTTTTCGATCACCAAGATTTTGTTTTTTTCTTTATTAGTCTCAAGGTTATTTTTCTTTATGTAGGTTGCCAGGTTATTGACTTGGTGTTGGAGTCCGATTGGCGTCTGGTCCATCAAGATGATATCATCAGCGTAGAGGAGCCTTGGGACTCGGGTCCCCCCTATTTTAGGTGGGAATGTTCTAAGGTCTTCGCAGGTCTCTTTATAGTCTCCAAGGAATGATGTAAAAAGCGCAGGTGCCAGGGGGCAGCCCTGCTTCACTCCTCTGTTGGTCGAGATCTCTTCAGAGAGTGTGCCTTTTTGGTTGAGCTTTACTCTTATCATGGTTTTTGTATGAAGAGCAATGATGGGATCTAGGATCTGATTAGGACAATTCCATGCATCCAGTTTAGACCATATTAAGTTGCAGTCGATCTTGTCGAATGCTTGGGTTAGATCGACAAAGGCCATAAATACCTTTTTTTTGTTGTGCTGTTGAGATGCTTTTTATTATGCTCAATAGCATGATGTTTACTGTGGTCCCTATGTTCTTGGTGAATCCCGGTTGGAAGGGGTCATCACAAGGGGAGTGTTTGGCCCAGCGTTGAAAGCTTTCTAGGAGACATGAACCGTAGATTTTTCCTATTGTGTCTAGCAAAGCTATAGGGCGGTAGTTGGAAGGGTCAGATCTGTTGCCCTTTTTAAAGATGGTAACGACTGTTGCTGAAGTCCAAGAACTGGGTATGGTCTTTGAAAGGCTTATCTCTTTGATGACGATGCTGATGAAGGAAGCCCAGGCGTCTTGATGGTTTTTCAAGTCAATGTTCGTTATCCCGTCCGGGCCTGGTGCTCTGGATGGTTTTAGCTTTTAAATTGCTCTTGCTATGTCCGCTTTGTTTGAGAAATCTTCCCAGGGCGTAAGGCCCGGAGGGTTGAGAGGCTTAGGCTTTTGGGATGGGTTCTGGAACAAGCTGCTGAAGTGGTTAGTCCATCTTTCCTCACCTACACCGTTGGTTGTTGATGGACTTGTGTTTTTGTCAATCCCTTTTACAAGGTCCCAGAATTCTCTGGAGTTTTTGCCATTGCCTTAGCATCACCTCAGAGTCGTGTTGGTATAATGTTGCTCAATAGAATTTGATCCATCCTGCGTATATCTTTGCCTCCCTCTTGATAGTGTTTCTTGGTTGTTGGGGAGTTTGACTTGTTCGCTTGTCGTTTGAGTTTACAGAGAGCACGACGTTTCTCTACCAAGAGTTTATCGTAGTGGTGTGTGCCTTGTTGAGATGTACCCTGATTTTGTTGATAGGCCCGCTTGGTATGTGATCAATAATGGTTGATAGTCAATTTCAGTACTTCTAGTGTTCTCCGAAGGTCTCAATTTCTTCTTCTAGATCGTGAATAGCTCCAGAATTCTTTCTTTTGTTAAGCAAAGATGGTTTCCTTGGTTAGTAACTTCCACTGTTTCTTTCATTGTCGGGTTCGTAGATCTTTGTGAGATCCACATGATTTCCATGATATTATGATCGCTGGCCTTAGATTGTATAATGTCAAAAGATGATGCTAGGTTGAGCATGGCCTCTGAGGCGAATATGTAGTCGATGGTAGCTTTTTGGTTGTTTCTTTCCCATGTTGGAATTTGGGATGCTTTTGGGGAAATTTGGTCTGCGTTGAAGATGAGTCTTGAGTCCCTCGGTTTCACCCATTTTTGGCCTCTAGAGTCCCCCCGCCGCTTTCCTTTGTTTTTATAGGGGTTTCTTTTGTAGTTGGGCAGTTCGCGTTAAGGTCTCCGCATATGACGATCAACATTATTTCCGAATTGGCTTGGATGTCGTCTATTTCGGATTCCAGTGTCCGTAGGAATCTCTCGTCCATGGTGGCTTTGGGGTTCCAATAAGTGGTTATTATGGCCATTGAGGATTCCTGGGTCTTCTCGCTAGTTGGATTGATTATGGTCCACTTCACCTGTACCGAGAGGTGGCTTTGGGAGAAGGATTACTTTTTTTCGATTGCCAGGCCAAATCCTGATCGGACTGCGATTAGGAGGCCGGCTGAAGGCTCTTTTTGCTGGCGTGATTTCGATTTCAGAGCCTTCCATTGCAGATGCGGTTGTGAGCCAGGTCTCCTGAAATGCTAGAATATCGTAGTCTCCCAGGTTGGTATCTCCCGTTGTCATCAGGTGTTTGAAATCCCTTGTGTTCCATGATCCCAGTTTTACTGAGGCCGGTGTGGGAGTCTTTCCTTCTCTGTGTCTTAGTGTTTCTTGCCTATTTTGCCTCACTGCTGGTTGCTGTTTGCTGGCACTGGAGTTTGGTGGTTTCGGAAGCAACGCCCAAAGTTGTTTTATCGGGGCAAAAGAAAGTGTGTTTCATTTTGTTTTTGTGTTGGGATCTGGATGGGTGGGTGTTCCGGATTTCTTTGTGGGTGTAGGTACCTTTTCGTGTGGGTGATCTTCACTGTCAGGATGGTTAGGATTTCCTATTTTTTCTGTTCTTGGTAAATCCAAGGTCTTAGGTTGGTGTTGTCGGTTGGGTGAGGTGCCGTGGTTGAAATCTGCCCGATGGTAGAGTGCCGTTTTCGTCCTATAGTGCGCCCTTTGGCTGCCAGCCATTTTGTTTTCTGTGCCTGTGTCAAGTAGGGACGTTTTGTTTTGATATTCTGTTAGGAGAAGCCCCTTTTTGAGCCGGGTATCGATGTCTTCCCTGGTCTGGATTACTCTTGAAGATTCTGTTATATTTAGATAAGCCTTTGCCTTCCTGGCATAGTGGAAGGGTTCGACGAGTGTAATGTCGTCCGGGCTTAGACGCTTAAGGTCTTTGGTGTTTCTCAGAATTATATGATATGATAGGTTATTTATAACGCACTTAATACCCAGAGGTTTCTAAGCGCAGACCCAGGGATCGAACCTGTGTTGCTCCGTGTCGTCTTGTTTCCAAGTCGAGCACACTGCCGCTGGGCTATCCTCCTGGGAATCTTCATAATTGTTCCTCTATTCAATTTTATGGCTTCTGAGTTTTTTTCTGTTTGTTCTAGTTTGAGGATTATACTTCTTGATGGTGTTTTGAGTTGGCCTCTAGCATGTCGGGTTTTGTTGTGGGCACTCACTGCCTCCTTGCGAGATGGTCTTGCGCTGTGAGGCTTCTTGCGCTCTGTACTTGTGTTCCCTGTGTCTCTTTAGTGCAGCTGGCCCTTGTGGACCAGGTCTTTCGTTTTCTCTTCGATGTCTGTGGTTACTAAATTCTGCTTGTTTTGGTTGGAGTGATCCTTTTAAGAGTCGTGATTTGGTGGTCAGTTTCGGGGTTGGTGTTGTCGAGCTGTTCCGTCTGCATTTTTTTTGGTGGTGTTTTTTTTTCAGGGGTGCTCCCAGAGACCGATTCGCAGTTTCGCACTTTCTTGTTTTCCCCTGCCTCGGGGGAGAGATGGAGGGTTATGCTCACCACGCTTTTGTCTGCCATGAAGTCCTCGACTGTCCTCGGGGACTTTTGGGTTGAGTAATGTGGTAGCATTTGAGGTTGCGGGATTGTGGTTTTCTGTTGATTGAATAGAAAATAGTTTTGATTTTGAGAGTCTTCGTTCTCTCGGGGGCTGCTTTATGAGCTACCCAACTTTGTTGAAGTCTGTTTAGCATGGATGGGCTTAGCCAGACGGTTCTTAGGGGACCCGCTTGAATTGAGAGAGGTCTTGGGATTGTTTGGAGAGTCGATGATAATGCAGACCTCTTTGCTCGGACTTGAATTACAAGTCGGACCTTTTTTTTTTGTACTTTCAGTTTTGTTCTTTCCTGTCGTAGTATCTTGTTGGATGCCTGAGAATACAAACAGTCCTGCGCCTAGTGGAGAGTCTGTTTGAGTTTGAGCACTGGGTCCTTGCGTCTTTGGACCTTCTGGCTTATCTCTGGCCGTGTCTTGTAGATCT
Source organism: Ambystoma mexicanum (assembly GCF_040938575.1). Taxonomy (NCBI): domain Eukaryota; kingdom Metazoa; phylum Chordata; class Amphibia; order Caudata; family Ambystomatidae; genus Ambystoma; species Ambystoma mexicanum. The sequence goes on from NC_090939.1 coordinate 68,838,321, forward strand.
CTTTGGGAACTTGGACTAGCATAGCTACCTTTCGGGTTACTTTCCTTTGCAGTGATGAATCCTTCTATGTAAATCATTTTGGTGTGCATCAGTGCAATGAGTGTTGTGTGGTCTTTTAAAGTCTCATTTCGAGACTCTTACTGTTTTCCGAAGGGCGCTAGGGCAATCGTGATTGCCGACATTATCGTCCTCATTTTTTGTTGGAGTTTCTTTGGGGCGCATGTAGGCATGGCTTGTACTTCTGGTCGGCGTCCCAAAGGGTTGTTCGTGTAGAGGCCTGTCATTTGGCAGGTTTTGTGCGGGCCAGGCATCCCTTGGCAGGTGTGGTAGAGAGGACCTTCTCGCAGGTCTTGAGGTTGCTGGGATCTGCCAGTCTGTGTCGACCACTGGTCTGGGATGTATTTTTTAATTTATTGGCATTTATCATTTTTACATTTGCATGACATAAAATATGTCCATAGTTGGAGGATAATAAGCATTTCGTAATAAAACATTAACATTTAACAATTCAACTTTAACTGTCTCCAAGTGCTCCTTCCATCATGGCAGGGCAGTCTGTCGGTTCAGTGGGGGTTGGGCAAGCCGGGGGGACGGGGGAGAGGGGACTTGAGCTTGTAAGGACCCAGTGAAGTTGTGGCTAGTTGCTCTCGGGGTCCTGTGATGTTGGTTGTGAATCCGTTTTCCATAGGTTTGTTCTTGTTCATGGGGGCTTGTCATCTGAGGGGTGAAACAAGGATCCTGTGAGTTCTTTCCAGGCCGTTAGGGTCATGCTTGAGGCGTCCGTGGACCTGGCAACACTGTCTTCCCATGCCTTTGTTTCAGCTTGTACCCAACGTTCCAATTCTCTGTGCCATATCTTTTGTTGGGGTCCTGCGGGTTTTTTCCAGGACATTGCAATTGTCCTTTTTGCCAGTATGCACATGATGTCCATTAATTTGGCCAGGTGTTTAAGTTTGGCCGGCCTGGGGTACGTTCCCAGAAGGCATTCGTCCGGGGTCCACTTGTACCTAGTCAACCCTGCTTTTTTGCTTGTTAGCTGTACGGTGGCCCACAGGGACTTTGTTTTAGTGCACGACCAGAACATGTGAATCAAGTCCGCATTATTCTCTCGGCACCAGGTGCAGACAGAGTGTGGTGATTTATTGAATTTCGCCAGCCTGGATGGGGTTAAATATGTTCGGTATAACAGGTTCAGTTGTATTTGTCTAAATCTGTGGTTTCTGGAGACTGCTTTAGGGTACGCTAGAGCCCTCTCCCATTCTCCATCAGCCATTTCCCGGCCCATGTCTGTTTCCATCTTCTTTTCAGATCGGCACTTCGCGGGTTGGGGGTGTCACTCAAGTGGCCATAGATCTGGGACACTGGTCTCCATCCCTCTCCCAAGCTGTACAATAGTGTGATCAGAGGGTTTGATTCCGGTTCCTCCGGCCATGTTGTCCAATTGTTACGTGCTGTAGTCCATATCCTTTGATACCACAGAAACTGGCCCGTGTGGATTCCAGCATCCTCCTGTAGTGTTTCAAATTCCTTAAAGGTGCCATCGTCGTATAGGTCTCCCCACATATATATCCCTTTTTCTTCCCAGCGTCTGAGGTGTTGCAGGTCCATGTCGGATCTGCATAGGTCCGAGATCATTGGTATGTCTGGGGAGTAGTGATGCTTTGCGTGGGCGAGTGCCTCTGCTCTGTGCCATACTTTTCGCCCTAGGGCAGCCAAGAAGGGGGCATTTCGCATCAGGTGGCTGGGGGCCCAAATAATTTCCTTCAGATGGATCGGGGAGACCAAGGGTTGTAGCAGGGGCGTCTCAGATGTGGTGTCGTCTGCTAGCCACTTGGTCACAAAACTGAGTTGCGCTGCCAAATAATATTTCTCGAAGTTTGGGAGTTGAATTCCCCCCTGGCTATGCGGTAGGACCAAGGTGGTGAGTGCTATCTTGGTTCTTCCTTTCCCCCATAGGAAATCACAGAGTATCACTTCTAGCTGGTGAAAAAAGGAAGCATTGATGTGGTAATGTACATTTTGGAACCTGTACAGAAATCTAGGGAGGACAATCATTTTAGTTATTGAGGCTCTGCCCATCAAAGACAGGGGAAGTTTTGCCCAGAAGTTCATGGATTTTCTTAAGGCAGGGATTGTTGATTTCGTGTTGTGTTCGTGCATCAGTGCGGGGGTGTGCATTATGTGTATTCCCAGGTATTTAAACGAGGTGACCTCCCACTGTATCCCCACAGAAGGAAGCTCTACAATATTCTTGCTCTTGAGGCCAGCTAGAGGGAAGAGGCAGGACTTCGCCCTGCTAAATTGTATGCCTTAGACCTTCGCAAAGTTGTCTAAGACGTCTAGCATTGTGGGCACGTTATTGTGTGGGTCCGTAGCAGCACATCGTCTTCATAAAGTGAGATGATGTTGTCCACTCCCCCCAGGCGTATCCCAGCATCGAAGAATTGTTTCCGAAAATAGATGGCAATATGTTCCAGTCCTAGCACATAAAACATGGGGGATAGTGGACATCCCTGCCTAGTGCCCCTGCATATGACCCAGACCTCGGATACATACTTTCCGGTTTTTACCCTAGCCCTGGGTTTTGTGTAAAGTATCTTGATCCACCTAATGAACCCCGGGCCAAAGCCGAAACCTTCTAGAACCACTACGAGCCATTCCCAATATATAGAATCGAACGCCTTAATGGCATCAAGGGATAGCAGTGCACATGCCTCCGTGCTAGTGTCAGTTTGGTTTATAACCTGTTGTAATCTGCGTAGGTTCATGGTCGTGTTCCGGCTCGGTATGAAGCCGCACTGATCCATGTGCACGATCTCCCCTATGATTCTAGCCAACCTCTTCGCTAATATCGTTGTCAGTATTTTCACATCATAATTGTGCATGGCTATTGGGCGGTAAGAGCCGCATTCATCGACAGGTTTGTTAGGTTTAATGATCGGGATCAAAAGGGTCCCTCTCATGCTTTCGGGCAATATCCCTCTCTCATATGCTTCTTGAAAAACCTCATGTAATAAAGGTGTTAGGGAGGTCTCGTATGCTTTATAAAACTCAGCGGGTAGCCCATCGGTCCCAAGGGTCTTGCAGTTGGCCAGCGATTTAATCGCCTCTGTTATATCTTCGGTTGTGATGTCTGCATCTAGGGCCTCCGTCTGTTCAGGGGTTAGTCTGGGGAGTCCTATTTCCTCCAATGTATCTGTGATTTGGTCTCGGGGAACTTAGTCCTTATGGGAGTATAGGTGTTCATAAAAATGCTTGAAGGCGTTGTTTATGCCTTGTTGTGTTTGGAATTCATTGCCCTCTGCATCCTGTATCTTGGTGATTGTGTGCCTGGGGTGTTCTTTCTTGCACAGCCAGGCCAGCATTCTAATCGGCCTGTCGGCTTCTGTGTGTGCTCTGTTAGTCTTGGTGGTGTAGTCAAATTTAGCTAGTCTATCCCATGCCGATGTGCATTTAACTCTAAGTGCTTTGAGTGTGTCCTCTCTCTGGTGAGTGTTCACCGGGGTGGCCTCAAATTGCTCAATCTCTTGCTCAAACTGATCTAGTTTGCCTCGCAGCTGTTTTCTAATACCTGCCGCTTTTGTTATAGTTTCCCCCCTTATCACTACTTTTAGGGTGTCCCACATTGTGCTCAGGTGGTCGACACTTAGTGTTGTGAAGATAGGAGTTCACTATACATACCTCTTCCTGTTCTAGTCGGCCCCACAGTATCGCAAACCTGCCTTCCGGATCTATCTCGGACTTAATAAAATGGAATGGGATTTGGGGGTGAATCCAGGTGTATACTCCTCTGGCATATTTGGAGTAGGTGGTTCCAATTCCGTGTCCTTCCCAATGCTCGCCTAATTTGGCCAGAGAGTCCGCCGTGCAATGTGTCTCCTGCAACAGTGCTATTTGCACTCCCTTTCTGTTCGGCGTCTGTAAGTTGCCAAGCCCCTCATGTTCCAAGTCATTATTTTTATTCTAGTTGCCATGGTGGGTTAATAGGATTTCCACTGCTTCAGTACAGCAACAGTCAACCTCTTTCGTTCGCTCACCCCTTTTTGGCTTCTTCCCTCTGTGCCCGTCCTCCCCGGCACCACCTGTTACACCTGTTGGAGACTTTTTAACTTGAGTAACTGCCATTGTGTGAATGGGGAAAACAAACAAAAAACAACACAAACTGCCCCTAGCAGTTGCTTTCAACTTGCAGCGCTCAGAGGGTCCTGAGCCTTCCAGGCCACTCCTGGCCTGCCGGATCAGGTAGTGTGTAGGCGGATTGCCTGCACAGATTCCGGTGGCTTGGGTCGCCTTTCTTTTATTTCGCGTGGTCCTTTGAGCTCCTATCCGATCTGGCTTACATCACAGTAGGACTCAATTGTAGTATAATTGTCTGCTGTCTGTATTCGTGTGGGGGGATCGCTTTGCTCTTTCTGCCATGGCGGGTGCGTAGTCAGCCCAAGTCTGACCGTGGTGGTTCCTCCTTGCCATCAGCCAGGTTATTATGTTCGAGCCACATGTTTGCTGCGGCTGGGGTCTCCAGAAATATCGCTCTTCCTTTGTACAGAATTTTGAGGCGCGGCGGGTAGAGCAACATGTGTTTTAGGTTGAGCTTTCGTAATTGTGGTTTTATTGGGATGAAGGAGTTCCTTTCTCGTTGCACTGCGGGGGTATAATCTGGGTACATGACTATTGTCGAGTCTTTCCTCTTGATCTCTCCACCTTCTCTGGAGTACCGCAATATAGTTTTCCGGTCGCGAAAGTTAAAAATGTTGGCAATGATTGGGCGCGGGTGTGAGCCGGGTGGGGGGCGTTTCTGGAGAGATCTGTGGGCTCTTTCAAGGGAGAACCCCTGGGTGAGGTTTCCTGGACCAATTTCCTGTTGTAGCAATGTTTCGATAAATTCTGTCGGGTCTGGGCCTTCCAAGTCCTCTGGAACCCCCAGTATACAAATGTTATTTTGGCGGGCTCGACCCTCGGCATCCTCGGAGCGCGCCTCCAGCCTTGCCACTTTTTGTTCCAAGTCCTGGACTTTTATCTTTAGATCTTTGGTACTCTCCACGTCGTCTTACAGGGTAGTTTCTATCGCCGTGACCCTTTCAGTTAGGTTTCGGGCGTCCTGACGCATGAGCTGTATGTCCGATTTCACCTCCTCTATCTTCCCTTCGACTGATGTGCGGAGGGCCGCTATTGCCTGCAGGACTTGCGTGTGTTTGAGGTCCTCTTCTTGTTGAGGCGGCTCTTCCGAGGTCTCCCGGTCTTGTTGTGATTGTCTTTGGGGTCTGACTGTTGTGAAGGAATCCATCGTAACCAATTTCGGTTAACTTTTGGGGGGAGACATCCCCGGTGTCCGGTCCCACAGTCTCTTATGCCGGGTCCGGTTCCGCAAGCTATGCAGGCCTTCCCTGCGGCTCTTGGTTTGCGTTATGGTTTTCGTGTCTTTGGGCGGAGGGTCCGTGGGTCGAGTTGGCCGCCCCCGCTTATTGGTTGGCCGTGTGGGGTGGGGTCCGTCGTGCACCCGTGCCCCAAATCTGGGTGGTGGTGGGTCCCCGGTTCTTTTCCGCCTCACTTACTGTGTTATATGCTGGCACACTGCGCCCGGTGTGTCTACGATCTTCCCATCAGCTCTGCTCGACTGCACCACGAGTGCGTCTCTCCGGCCCTCGTTCCTCCCGTGGCGACGGCTCCCCGGAGTGCCTTCGGCGCCGGTATCGCTGGGTTCGAATTTCAGTCCCTGTGGTTTCTCCGCAGCTGGGGAACGAGTGGCCCGCCCCGTCGGCTTCGGTGTGGGAGAGAGTCCTTTGTTGGCGCGCTCCGCAAGGTAATTTAGGTCTCCGTAGTTTCGTTCTTAGTCCGTGGTGGGAGCCGCCATCTTGTGGGTCTCAGGGGCTTAGCGTCCAGCTTCGTGTTTTCAGCCTTCCCTGCCCCGGTTCGCCCCAGGAACAGCGTCGAGTGTCCCTTCGATGTTATTCGTTTTTTTAAGTTTGCAGACCAATTATAGCGATATTAGCTTGATTTGCAAGGATCTCGGAACAGAGCTCCGCGGCAGCCTGTCCTTACAGCATGCGTGCTGGCCACGCCCGCCCCGGTCTGGGATGTAGGCCCAGTGGGTCGGTTGGTTTGTGAGGGTCGTCATTCTTGGGCGGCGAGGATGAAGAGAGGTCTCTGGAAAGTGGGACTTCCAGTTCGTCAGCATCCTTTTGTTTCCCCGCAAAAGGCGGCGAGGCATCATAGGGGGGGTCCAGTCGCTCGCCTGAGTGAGCAGGGGGTATTGAGTTTGTGGGTGGAGGTTGTGGGTTTTTGTCCAGTGTGGCTGCAGCGTTGGGGTGGGCTCTGGTGTAGAGTTCTTATTCGATTCCTTCTGCGACGAAGGGTCTGGTGCCGCTTTGCTGCTTAAGGGAGTTTTGATATGGCTGGGGTTGCAGACTGTTTTGTGCGTTTTTGAGACTGGAGGCACGTCCGTTAGGGCTTCTAAAATTTCATCATCCGTGAGTTCAGTAAGTACTTTGTGCTTTCTTTTTCCTTATCTCGCAAAAAGTTCTTTTAGTGAGTTGCAGAGGGTAGCTTTTGAGCATGCTCCCTTTATGGGCATTTGGGACCCCTTTTTTGTTGATGCAGGTCTTTGACCTTTATTGTTGTTGTTTTTTTTTGTATTTACTTTTTTGACGTTTGTTTCTCCATGGGGGGGTGTTTGTGCTGCTCTGCAGAGTTTTGCTGTAGGGTTTCCCCCTTTGGAAGCTGGTGATTGTAAACGTTTTCCCTTTCATCCCCCGTATTTTCATGACTGGCTGCACCACACAGGACTTCTCCCTTCTTGGAGGGCGAAAGCTGTGATGTAGGTTTAGCCACTGGGGGAGCTTGAGAGTCTGCTGAACGAGCCGGGTCTGCGGTAGTGCCTGGCTTGCATGGCTCTAGTTCTTGCGGGCGGGGCTCCTGAAGCTCTGCGTGTCCGTCATTCCATGTGGCATGGACCTGCGCCGTGATTGCTAGAGGCGTTGCAGACCCTGCCAGCACCTGAGGACCTCCCGGGCACGGATAGGGCTCGGGCAGGGGTATTGGGCCTTTGGGCCTGTCGGCCGGACCCCCACACATGTCCCAGGGGCCCCTCGTCTCGCAAGGTTCCTGCCGTGTGGCCTCTCCATCGAGATAGGTGAAGTTTCCAATAAGGCTTGAAGATTGATTTTGCCGGCCGTTGTTGGCGATGCTGGGTCAGCTGCGCATTCCTGGGCTCTCTTAGGTTGGGGCGAGTCCCTCCCAGTCAGTCCTCCGACAGGCTGCACTGGCTTACCTCCAACAGAATGGTCGAGCCGAGCGTTCTGGCCTGCCCTGGTTTCGCTTTCATTTCCACCCGTTAAAATGGCCTTTTGGGAGTCTTTGGGACTCGGAACATGGTCCGAGGCAGCTTCGCCCCTTGCAATTAAAAGGTCACATTGAATAGATGAATTGTCTGCCGGTGGTTGCACTCCTTTTTTGGATGTTTTTTGATGGGTCTGCGCCGGTTTCATAGGGCAGAGTTGTGTCCCTGCGATGTTGCTGGGGCTGTTTCCTGGCAGCATGGAGTTTGGCTAAGAGTCCTTGTGGTCTTAGCTTGATGGTTTGCTTTGCGAATGACGAGGGACACAATGGCAGCTGTGTTTGGCGTGAGCTTCTCAGACGCCTTTTCTCGTCGTCTTCTCCCTCGTTTTGATGTTTTCGCCAGCTGATGTTGTAGACGGTCTTGTTCTGAGGCCATGTCGTTTGCAGTCCTGACAAGGACTGCAAAGACTGCTCTACCTCTGCTCTAGCTCCGCGACCGCTCCGCGGTCTCAGGTGAGCTTTTATGGGTCCTCCCACAAAAGCAATAGTAGAGAGACTGGCGCACAGAGGCAGTGTTCACTGCAAAGACTGCTCTACCTCTGCTCTAGCTCTGCGACGGCTCTGCGGTCTCAGGGGAGCTTTTATGGGTCCTCCCACAAAAGCAATAGTAGAGAGACTGGAGCACAGAGTCAGTGTTCACTGCAAAGACTGCTCTTCCTCTGCTCTAGCTCCGATTGTGATTTAATGTATATATAGAATTGTTGTGGTGTGGGGCAATGGTTGCCCAGTTGCATGAATAAGGATGCGTGGCGGTGAGTGTGTGTGTGTGTGAGTGCGAACGGCCAGGGGTGTTGTGGTTTGGCTTGAGGGGTTATTGGGAGGGGAGGAAGGGGATGTGCGCAACATTGAGAGGGTGGAGTAGAACGGTGCCACTGCATAGGCTATCTGCGAATAAGTATTTTTGGTGAGGAGAGAAGTGGGAAGGGTTATGAGTACCCCACTCAATTACATGTGTACCACGCTTCCACGGTACCAAGAAAAGATTCTCAAATACCGTTGGGAGTGGGTTTTGGATACAAAAGGGGGAATGTATAAGCTGTGGCCCGAAGAGGGCTCAAATAACAGTGATGTGTCGGGGCATATGTATACGGATCTGGCTGTGAAATATAAAGGGAGGACGTTCAGAAGCAGGCAGGGTGTCCTCGAACTGTGGAGAATGGTCAAGGATTTAGAAGATGCCCCAAAGAAACATAAAGAACAAAAGGAGGTAATACCTACACCTAGTGCAGTACAAATGTAAGTGCAATTCCCAATGGGAGTATTTTTTAGAAGCATGAAAAAATGTTTTAACTGGAAAACGGAAATGTTTCTGTATTATTTCTTTGCACCTCATGCACATTAACAGATAAAGGTTTCTTTCTTTTGATCAGTCAGTTGTAATAGCAGTTTCTTCATGTGGTACTACTACATGCACTATTGGTCCAAACATATCCATGCAGCTCTCTGTGTGAAATCAGGGGCACAGGGTTCTACGTGTCTGTTTCCTATTTTATGTTGGGAGTATTTTTACTCCAGAGTAGTTCCCTATTTTTAGGGAGTGAAAGTGGCTGATACACCCCTTATTTGTAGCACTGTGTCTAGCAGTTGTATAAAGTGTTAGAACAGTATATTGCTTTTACTTGATACCCGCTTCATGAAAGTCGCAAAACTCCTTGCCAAGGTTTGAAACTGTGACCTGCTGATTTGCACATTGAATTTAAAGAGTTGGTGCATTGACCCACTCAACTATAACACCTCTTATCAAATATGTACTGTTTTGCATGCTATTCGAGTCCACCTACCTCAGCTTGACATTGCTCTTGGAGACATCACACCACCAAAAAGCATCCCTTGTGGAGCAAGTGTAGATTTTTCTGGGTGAACACCCAAAAGGGGGTGTGTGTGTGTGTGTGGAGGGGTTGGGGAGTGTGAGAGAACAAAAACGCACACACGCACACACGCATGTGCACGCGCACACACACACCCCCGCGCACACACACACATCCCCGCAAACACACCCACACACACCCCCGTACACACACCCCCCGCACACACCCACCCCCCGCACACACACACACACCCACCCCCCCGCACACACACACCCACACCCCAGCGCACACACACACACACACCCACATCACCACTCATTGCTGTTCTATACATTAAAATAGCACACCCTCTTTGTTATCCATTTTACCAAACAGTGATGAACAGTGGCACACAATATTTAAGCGCCAAGACACTGTTCAATTTGTATTCTACCCTGTATGCATTGCGAATATTGTATCAGGATATTGAATGCATAGCTGGGTTGGTGGACAAGTATACTTGGCAGAGGGGTGCAACTAGGCTAAAATTTTGGGAGGGGGTCTATCTAACCCTTCAAATGTTCAGAGAGGGGCTGACTTCAGAGACTGTGTCGGGGAGGCGGGGCAAAGCTACCTGTGTGGGAGCATCTTGCTTCTTTACACATTCTAACATGACTGTTCTAGTCATTGTTGGAGGCAAGGGGGGTGGCCGCCCCGTGTACCCTGAGCCTCCTGCTGGCACCCCATTACCCGCCCCCCAGGCATCTTATATTGTCTAACTGATACACTATCACCTATCCTCCCTCTCTCACGAAGTCGGAACGAAAAAAGCACAAAAAAGACATAGTGAGTGTCAATTCTGGACTTCCCATCGCAGACACCCATGTCAGCGCATCTTCCAGAGAGATCTTTACCGAGATCTTTTTCTCTGTCCCCTCTCCAGACCTATGGACTTTTGATCTTATCTTTACTCCCTCCCCTTTCAAATCCTTCCCATTAATGGTGGCACCAAGTGGGAAGTCCTCTTGGCTTCTTCTCATCACGCTGCATCATTAATGTCTACCACACTGGCACTATCCTGGTTCAGGGTCCTCAAGCCAACCTTCTTCTCTTTGACCAGATCCTGCCGTCTCTCATTAACTTTCTTCCTTCTCCTGCCTCTTACCCTACTACTCTCTCTGTCCCCCCATCCCCTCAGACTGGAGTACCACGCCCCTGTACTCCACCTCAGAAAACATTTACAGGCCGAGACCGTCTCCTCATGGCGACTCTTAATGCCCGCTCAGCTAACAAACACTCTGCTGACATCTGCCTCCTTCTCGAAGACCCTGACTTCAACATTCTCGCTCTTACCAAGACATGGTTCAGTGCCAGCTCATTTACTGCTTTTGACTCCCTCCTACCTGATGGCTTCAAGACCCTGGAGACCGTGCCCGATCATGCACCTGACCCTGATACAATTGGTAAGAACGCTCACTTTGGACTCTGAGCTGCCTCTGCCTCACATCCAACTAAGTACCATAACCGCTTCTTGCGATCAACAGCAGTGCTTCTAGCACCTTATCACTACCCTCCGAATATTCTGCATACCCATATCGTCTAGTACGTCCTGATCTCTTCCCATCCAATCAATTGCTCTGCGACTGTCCTTGCAAAGAAACCCCATCGCACAGCGGGACTGGAAGAACATGTCGTATCTACATTTGCTGCGTTGCATTTTATGCTACCACTGTGATTCTCCCAATATCAATATATGTTCAATGCCCGTATACCGCTACTGAATACACGAGTGAACTACATACCTACTGAATCAATACGTATGGCTGATGTACATTACATTTCTCCAAACGGCCCTATCTCTGAATAGTACATATCGGCCACTATTTTTTAAATTTTTTTATTCGCTTTTATTGAGTTTTCAACATAACATGTATAGCATCATACAGGTGCAATTGGACAAATGATTGTCAAGCAAAGAAATGAAAGCCTACAAACCTTCCTTCTCATAAACCCTAGAACTGTATCTCAAAACAACTTTCTCCCCTTAATCTCCCCCCTGCAGCAATGTTATGCTCCTCAAAATGATTCCCTCATTAGGTCTCTGTTCCCGAACTACCACATATATTCAGATTTGTGTTCCATACATTACTATAGGTTAATAAACAGCAAGCAACGAAGTTCAAGGGTGCCCTTCTCACATCCTCCAGTTGTGCCCATCTTTTCCCGTCATGCTGCCCTCCACCCCCTTCTCATACATGTTGCAACATTTCACTGTTGGGAATCCACTCCACAATTTGATTTAGGTCCTGGAGACATACTTATCAATGTAGTCCTTTCATAGTGTCTAATTATTGTGTGGATCTCCCATGCAAAGCCGCAGTGATCCTCTCCATCACACAAATGCTAGTGGCAACAGTCTCCCACTCCTCCTTACCCGGGGCCCCAACTGCTTTCCACTTTATTATTATACATGCTCTAACCGCTAGGAGTAGGGGGACGATTAACCCTCATCGCCCACTGTTTAACTGCCCTATCCTACTAGAACTGCTGAATTCTGCCTCTAGCCCATCTAGGATACTGCACTATGATGGCTTCCGCATATGTTTGACTTGGCTAGGTGAGGCTGGTGCTGTGCCGATTGTGCTATGTGATGCTACACTGAAATTATTGCCATACAGACCTGTACCATTCTTTCAGAATTCTTGTTGCTCCCTGATTATATTACCTGATCCCAGCGACATCAAAATTACTTCATTACTCCCGCCATTTCTCCTAACAATCCTGCTCCTCAGCGCGGTGATCATAATTCCACTGGCCACCTCTAGCATTATGTATGCCTTCAGGTTTGTGCTGTTTAAATCACTGTATGCCTCAGTGACGATTAGACCAGAGGTGCATGCACCAGCCCCAAACTGACTACCCTAGGGCAGCTAGGACTTGTAAGAATATCCAGCTCTTACAGTAACTAAACCCACCAGCCTGTACCCTCAGCTCAAAGGCAGCCTCCTACCCCCTACCATCCAACGTTTCTATGCCCTACCTTTGCTGACCACTACTACACAGACAGGACACACCATCAGTATGGGTTTTAATCACATGCCATCGCCCAACCTCAACACCTATTACCCACTAATCAAACCAATCTACAATGCGCGCCCTCAGTCAGAAACTCTAGACTCCGGGCCAGATTAACTAAACTCCACGAACCACTATCTAAGTCTATCATCAAATAAACCTCATCCTTAACGGCAATAACACCATAACTAAAACTCAGATTAGCAACAAAAACCTGACCCGCCCTCCTATCCTGGCTCAATTCTCAAAACAGGCCATATTATTTTGCATGCTACCATTAACAATACCATCCACCCTCGCACCAAAACATGCCTGAACAAACTGCAGGTAGCTCCCAAGGACTCCCCATACATCAAGGGTGCCTTAATTAATGCCAGATCCTTAGTGGCGCATCCGACAGATATATCAGATCTGATCACTCATGAGGCTATAACAGAATCTTGGCTTCACACTGCCGCTGGCTCTGCCCTCCTCCTAGCTATACCGGACAACTATGAAATCATAAGAGCAGGCAGAGCTGACTCTAGAGGTTGAGGCATTGCTCTTATCGCCAAATCTGACCTGGCTTTGTGAATCGCCCCCTCTCCCGCCACTATCTCCTGTGAACTACTCACAGCTAAACCTCCGATCTCCAACACTGACACCCTAACAATATATCTTATATATAGACCACCAGGACCAACTGGATCATTTGAAGAAGACCTCTCTGCAATTCTCTCTGAGAATACCAAACTGACCTCCCAAATTTTCCTGCTAGGAGACTTTAATCTAGGACTCAACAATCCCAAAGATTACCAAGCTTTGGCCATTTCTAATGCACTAACAGAACTGGGGTTTACCCAAAGAGTGACCCATACCACCCACGACAAAGGGAGAACCCTTGACTGGGTAACAGACCATAACTCTGCAACCTCCATCACATCGATATCACCTCAATCCTGGACATATCACTGCCTGATATAATTTACTGTGCCGGCCAATATCTCTGAATCTAAAGTCACTCCCATTGCACCACCCCGCCCTATGAGGAACAAAAAAAAAATTACCGCAGATAAGCTCTTTCCGCTTATCACACCGACTCTTAACCTACTTCCAAACTCAACTAGTCCAGATAACCTAGTAGATGCCTATGATGCTGCCATGATGAAAGCTCTTGATGTAATTGCTCCACTTAAGATGTGGAAAAACAAACCAAAATCACATTTGAGCTCATGATTTGCCCCCCACCTAAAAACTCTGAGAAAGAAAAAAAGAAAGCTTGAATCTCTGTGGAAACTCATCCCCACTGATGAAAATAAAACAAACCTGATCAACCTAGCATCTCTTTACAAAAAGGAAATTATTCGCGCCAAACAAGAATCCTATAATGAGAGGATCAGTAAAGCCAGATCAAGCTCTAAGGAACTGTCCACCATTCTAAGAGAAATGGAAGCTCCCATCCCTCAGATAGACGATTGTCTCAAGGACAAACCCTGGTGCACAAGTATGCAGAACGCCCTACAGAACAAAATCTCCTTACTCCAAAGTAAGATTGCTAATAAAAAAGCTAACCTACCTATCTTAGATAAGCGCAGCATCGCCACTTCAGCCACTAACAAACCTCCAAACCTGTTCAGATTCTCTCAAGTCTCGACTCACGAGGCTGAAAAAGTCATTTGTATCCACAGCCACAACGCTGCTCATATTTTTGAATGGCTTGACTGCGCCTGAAAAACAGTCCTGTCTTCTGCCTAAATCGTGCCGGACTCCCACGGCGCTCTGCCATATACAAGCGTACTGCCGATCATAGGTTTGTTCACGTTTATGTTTCATGAGTTCTATGCTCTAACTACTGCTCGTCAGCACTCGTCCTTGAATCCTTCATATAATGTTTTACCACAGATGTGCCTTTGAAGTTTGGAGGCGGCTGCATTTATTTTTGCCATCAAGTCGCAGTATACTCACCGCGACATACCTGTCTAGGAGGCATCTGTAACACCATTGTAGGTATGAATTTGTTTCATCCCCCCAGGGGCACTGGGGTTCACTATTCACCTACATGGGTGTCGTGCAGTCAAACTCAATACTATCCCTATGCCCCCTTTTCTCCCGTTTTCCTCTCCCCTCTTGTTTGGGACTCAAAACACATTTTGCTATTTTGTTAACTCAACCTCTTTCTAGTGGCATTTTTTATCACTTCCTCACGGTGACTTTGGGTTTTGAATATTACTCTGTGGTACATAGGTATCAGCTGTGGGGGGACCCGTTTGCCAGCCTAAAGAGGTGGTTGCCTGGGGTTGTCTACTATATATTGGTACTCCTTTTTCCACCTTTCATGCTAACACCTCATTTTTTAATTTCAAAATGTTTCTGAGATTACCACTTATGATGGTATTACATTTGATTGCTTTTGTAGGGGCTGAATTCTAAGATCAAATCACCTGAGGAAGGTGGTCTTCATCTATCTACACACCACCGAAACGCCAATTTTTGCCACGTCCAGGTTGTAGGTGCACATGCACCTGCGACCAGCTGACGCGGCTACACACGCTCCTCAGCGGAAGGCGTAGCACATCATTTCAGCCTAAAACATAACCTTCCAGGTTTTTGTCAAACTAAAAGCAATTGTGTGCATCATTTATACTCAGCTGAGCAAATTGATTTGTGCTTTGTTGCTTATGATTTTCATTTTCATTTCTCTGCCTAAATAAGGCTCAATGCACAGTATTCTTTGCCTGTCGCATGACTTTTCATTTAATCTGTTTATTTTCAAAAAAGACTACTTTTGACTTGTTGTCTTGATTATAATTAAATTTACAAACCATACCCTCAAGATAGTAAGGGCTAGTCATTATAGTCTACCTTTTTGGCTAACCGCCTTTTTGTTTTTTGACAAACTACTGCATGGATTGACTAATACTATTGTTCCCTGTGCAACTTATATGGATAAAGACCTTTAACAGATCAAATGTTTTTTCTTAACATATCACTTTTTGTTGTAATCTTTTTTCTTTCCTCCCCTTGTTTATGATTTTGTCACCCTCTATTGCATAATTGAACACATTTCGTTTCTATTTGTAGATTGATCTATATATGTCTACCTGTCTGTGTAAATACTGTTCATGTCTGTTGTTGTCTTACTCCAAATAATAAAAAATCTTATATTTTTGTACATATTTTCTGAACGGTTCTTGAGGTCTATCTGATTGGTGAGGTAAAAATACATATGAGTAACTGAATTATCTGTTCTGTTTTAGCTATTAGTTGAATATGTACTGACAGCTGTTTAAATAAGATTACAACTTTAGTCTTCTCTGGAACACCCCTTTGTTATAGGTTAGTTTTGTGCTCCATTTATTTCCCGAATTGTTGGAGTTCCTCTTTTGTGTACACAGTGTTAAATGTACAACTTGCATGCACAACTAGTACACCATTCACATCATGGCAAATTACCAAATTGTTAATGATTGATAATGTGCATTATTGGCTAAACTCTCTTAAAGTGCTTGCCTAAAACCTACATTGCGAGTAAAGGCTCAGTGCACAAAGTGCGCTCACCTTATTGTCCTTCCACTCAGTATGAGTGTTCTCCTGGTGTATACATTTTCAAGGGGTAAAAAATTCCTGGGTCCTGTAAAAAGATTATATACATTTGAAAATGGTCCAACGACGAGCATGCCTGACAATTATATATTTGTCAAAACTAATTATTATTGAGATACAGTGTCAATTGCCATCAAGTCTACAAATTGTTCATGTCAAAAGTAAACTGTAGCTTCATATCCAGGATGGTTACGGTACATAGCATCAGTTGCATTCTGAGTAGATGCACCACAGTTTAAAATATCATCACGGGGCTCTAGTAATGGCATACTCCCAGTCCCGGGAGGATAGCACAGCGGCAGCGTGCGCGTCTTGGAAGCAAGACGACACAAAGCCACAACAGGTTCGATCCCCGGGTCCGCGCTTAGAAACCTCCGAGTGTTTAAGCGCGTTATAAATACGTAACTAAGACAAATAAAAAATCTAATCTTAATCTGTGTTTCCTCTGTAACAGCGCCTCGATGCCTCATGGGCTGCAAGTGCGCTTAACAAATGCAAATAAATAAATAAATAAATAAATGCCCAACATTTGAGCAGCGGTTTCATATTTATACATTTCCTGAAGGCTACATAATCCATTTAGATGCGAGTGAGTTGCAACCTGGTTATGGTCATCTCATTGTTAAAAAGGGATGGCTGGGGGGGCGTGGCCAAACACCGGAGAAGATGGCCACCTAGACGAGCCACTCCGCCTCACATAAATATGAATTAGCATTAAGTCTTTATTTTTTTTACATTTCTTACCTTTTTATTAACGGTTCTTGCCGCCTTGTTGATCCGCATAGCATTGCAGTGGTTTTGAAGCAGTTCAGCATCGTTAGAAGCAGCGTCTCGTTCTGACATGGATCTCCGTGAGGTGCTCTGAAGGGCGCCACCCCTCATGTGGAGAGGTGCGGCATCGCGTTTCAAGTGACGCGCCGGCTTCGGGCCTGACGTTACGGACATCATCTACTTGCCAATGCCACCTTTGGTAAAACAAGCCAACTGCATAAAGAAGATCAATGAGCTAAGGATATAATATTAAAAGAGGAAAAGAAAGGAACGAAGACAGGCGTGAGAGAGGAAAAACAGAGAAAAAGGCGAGAGGAGGAGAAGGAGGAAAGCAGAGGAGAAAAGGATATAAAAAAACAAAAAAAGGGGGAAGTAAGAGGAGAAAGGAAAGAATAGCAGAGATATACAAGGAGAATTAGGAGAGGAGAAGGGAGGAGAAGAAAGTTAAAAGAAGAAAAGGAAGGACGAGATAATAAAGGTGGGAAATATTCATGAAGACTAACGTAACTAAGCAACATAAATATGACCTCCTTTCAGTATATTTCAAAGCAGTCAAATGACTCTGTTCTAAATACTTTTCTCCTCTCAGAATTATAACTGTATGTCACGTTAATAATAACAATAAATCTACTGAATTTGCCTCTTGCTCTCTGTTATAGTGCGCATGCACAATTTATACAGCCTTGAATATCAGCTCCTTACCTCCTCACAGATAACATTAGCAGCTTTCATCTCAACGCCATAGCTTCATTGTTTTGTCTGCTTGCTCCTTTCCTCATAATCTACAGCATTGGTAGATCTCATTTGGATTCTATAATCCTATTATTAATATCCGCTTGGTCCTTTACCAAATCTTGGTTTGCAGCTGGAGTGCACAAAAACAGTACTACACCTCTTCACTTGATTCGGTGATATCACTATACTCTTTATTATCTATATTCTGCTCCTTATTATTCTCTGTCTGTTCATTTTGGCCTCTTATTGTAAGAGTAAGATAGTATACATAATATGGATGCAATAATTGCATACTATGAGATATTATAGAACCTAATAAATGTGCCACTAAACCTCTTCAAGTTGAGAACGTCACTCCAAAATACTACAAAAAGGTGTCCAAACTACTGTCTGCAAGTCTAATATTGTATTGACCTACACCTATTTCCAAATATCTGCCTCAGCGAACTGCTCCGCACTCAAAACTCTAATGATAATTGTCAAAATGGCCGCTAATAAAGCAAATAAAAAAAATGCAAAAATGCATCCACTGCAAAAGAATCCACCTCCTATTCAACAAATCTTAATAGACCTAAAAGTGACTCACCACCCCCTCTTGGTATTTCTGACCCCACCATTGAAACCATTCTTTCTGAAATCAGAGCACTTAAACCTTTTATTAAGACTACAAATATTAAACTACAGCAGTTAGATGACAGATGGATGGGATTTGACAACAGAATGGAGGAAGTGGAGAGGAGAGTTGGGGGTCATAGAAGATGTATCCCCTAGAGTTGTACAGTTAGAAAAATCCATTAATGAGCTCTAAAAGAACAATGAAAACTTAGAAAATCGCAGCAGGCGCAACAATCTGTGTATCTCAGGCCTACCAGAAGGCTCTGAAGGCACTGACCCCATTGCTTTTCTATAAAAATTTCTACCAGCCATTCTACATCTGTGCTCGGAAACTGTACTTAATATGCAGCGTGCTCATAGAATTGGTCAACCTACAGTCTCAACCACCTCTCGTCCTTTACCCATAACACTCATATTTTACATCTTGGAATATTCTCAGCTTCAGCTCATTATATCTACAGCCAAGGAACACAAATCCCTCAAATGCACTGAAACAAGCTATTCATTTCTCAAGATGTGGCAGAAGCACAGCCCAACACAGAAATGTTTTCCTATCCTTTGCTCCTGCCCTGAAGCAGCTCAATATCTGATACAGATTATATCACCCATGTTCCTTTAAAGTAACACATGAAGGTCGTACAGCCGTGTTTGATGATCCAGCTGACCTTAGGATCTTCATTCAATCCATTAAAAGTGATGGCATGGACACTTCCTCACCCACAAGTGCCTCAACCTTGTCTATTACTTGAGGACTTGACCTCATAACTTGTTCATGTCTTTTCCTTTTTACTACTTACTTAATGCAATCATTACCCAATTACTATAACATGGTGAGGTGGGCGATCTCACAGTGTCCTTCTTCCACTGTGGTCGTTCTATTTCCTTTTGACGACCAGTTGGTGTTACCTATCCCTGTTACATCCTTCTTCCCTGTTCTTTCTACCATGTCCTGTTTGATCTCTGAAGTCATTTTTGTCTCCTTGCTCATATTCTCTCAATCTATGATGAAACCCCTACTCCCCTCTCTGATCCCCAATGTACTATCCTTTTGTATCACTGTTTGGGTATATATGTTTTACAACTATATTACTATGGTTCAGACTCTAATATTGTACTACAGGTATACGATGCATGCCTATCATTACTTATATGATTAAATGATCTTTGCGTGTATTACATGGAACATTAAAGGATGTAAGTATCCCATCAAAAGATGTAAAATTATAACTCACCTAAATAAATTGTAGCCATCGTTTGCATGTATACAAGAAACTCATTTATCCAACAGAGAGACAATGAAACTTAAGTCCCTTTGGGTCAAGGAGGTTATTTCCAGTCCAGCAGTATCCAAAAAGAATGGAGTTGCCATATTAATAAGTACAAAACAACCCTTTAAAATTCTAGACCAAGATGCTGACACCAATGGTAGATGGGTTTGGGTAAAACTTTTAATTGATTCTATACACGTCTCTATCTTAAACATGTATGGTCCCACTTTGCCAGATCCCACCTTTTGGATCTCTATCAAATAAATGATACTGAAAAAATACTGAAAAATAACTTTACCAATTTGATTGTGTGGGGACGGTAAACGGGTCCTTGATCCATTTCTGGATCGAAAAACCAGCTGCATGTTTAAAACAAACAAAACCATAAATCCTTTGTAAGTTGTCTAGCCGAAACAGGACTAATTGACACTTGGAGGCTATCCCATCCCACACAATTACATTATGCCTTCCATTCACCCCCTCACAATAGACTATCATGCCTAGATTATATTTTCGCAATCAAAACCCTCTCTGGCTCCATTGTAGATTCTAAAATCTCTAATATTATCATCTCAGATCACGCTCCTGTAATTACATCCTTCGGTCTTTCAGATGTGAACAAAACCACTAGCCGATGGAAACTTAATAATTTCCTTCTACAGGATCCACAATTCACTCACTCCGTTTAATCATTTATCCAACAATATTTCATAAATAATCAAGACTGCAACACTTCAGTTGTAAATAATAAGGATGCGTTTAAAGCAGCTTTAAGAGGTCAAATTATGTCCTTCTCAGGTAAAAAAAAGAAACTAAGAAAAAAACACTTAGACAACCTTTATTCCCAACTTACCCAAGCTGAGCAATGCTACTATCTAGACTCTAGCTCGACCAACCTTCGTCAGGTCATAGCGTTACACTTCAAAATCAATAATGAAATCACAGAACTTGCTGTTGGGACCATACTTAAATATAAAACATAAATGTATCAAATATCAAATAAAGCTGGTAAAAGGCTAGCCTCATATTCAAAAACTAAAAAGGAAAAGTTTCATATTTCCCATATTAAGGATACCCATCGCATAATCTCATCATCATTCTGAAGATATACTTGATTGCTTTAAAAAGTTCAATGCAGATCTATATACCCCTGAAAGTCTTATTCCTAATAAAAATGTTGAATCCTTTCTTAATAATATTAGCTGAACATCATATCCTCAAACAGACCTTTCCCACTTAGACAATGACATAACATCTTCAGAGATTATTAAAGCTATTAACGGCTTGGGCAAAGGGAAAGCACCAGGTCCTGATGGATTATCCACTGAATTCTGTATTAACCGATCTAATTTCTAGCCCCAAAACTTAAAACACTATTCTCATATTTTATATCCCAAAAATCATCATCTGGCTCATTCACAGAAGCTTTACTTATTATATTCCCTAAACCAGATAAAGAACCCACAATTCCTAGTAATTATTGACCCAATTCCCTCATTAACATTGAAAGTAAAGTTTTTGCAAATATACTAGCAAACAGAATTGAATCCTCACTCCCTGCTCTCGTTAAATCAGACCAAACTGGCTATGTGAAAGGACACAACATATCCTCAAATGATAGGCTGTTACTGAATGCCATTAACTTAGCAGCTAAAGACAAAAAAGATAAACAAGGCTACACTGCCATCACATTGGATGCGGAAAAAGCATTTGACCATGTAAATTGGAACTTAATGTTTCAAGCTTTGAACTGGCACGGATGTGGCGATAATTTTATCTCCCTAGTCAAACTCCTCTACTCATCCCCCAAATCCTCTATCTTTCTAAATGGCCAAGCATCCTCCTTCTTTCCTCTACTCAGAGGAACTCGGCAGGGCTGCCCCTTTTCACCTAGACTATATATTCTCTCACTGGAACCATTATTGGAACTAATAAGATCCAGTAAAAATATCATGGGCATTCCTGCGGGTGCCTCATGTACTAAAATAGCGGAGTATGCTGATGATATCCTTATTCTTATCAAGAACCCCAAACTTCACCTATCCAATCTACTTAATGCTCTATCTTAGTTTGGTCAAGTATCAGGATACAAATTAAATAGAGAGAAATTATAAAGTATGCCCCTAAACTCCTATTGCCATAAACATGATATTGACACCTTTGGTCTTAAATACTGTAGTCTCTCTATTAAATACTTAGGCATTCGATTTGCCCCCATGATCCAAGACACTGTCAAACTCAACACTAAGATCTTGTTAAACACTCTTAAAGATCTAACATCCAAATGGTCCCCCCTTTACCTTTCTTGGTGGGGACGTCTAGATACAATTGAAATGATGCTTTCTCCTATTGTACTATACTACCTGCAGCTTCTTTCTGTTCCCCTATCTCTTCCCTTCTTCAAATCTATATATTTTATTTTACTACACTTTCTATGGGGCATAAGAAAAGGTAAGAGAATTGCCTTAACCAAACTAAAAGCACCTTATGAAATGGGTGGGGTTAGATTTCTAGACTTCAAGCTATACCACTCTGCATTTCTCCTAAAACAATCCTGCCACTGGTTTGCAGATCCTGAAATCTCGGATACCCCCACATGGTGCACTTTAGAAAAACACTCAGCTTACCCTTACAATGTCACTGACCTCATCTACATATTTAAACATACATCCATGATTGTCTTGGACCCCATTAAAGCATCGGTCTCAACCCTAATAGCCTTTCTCTTCCCTCATGCCAACACTCCCAATAAGTACCTCTCCCCTTTAATATGGCATAACAAGAATATTGTGATTAATAACAAGGCCTTAAATCGCAGATCATGGAAAAAGAAGGAATTGGATTCATTTAACAAATTATTTATGGTCCTTCCATTCTCTCCTTTCAGCAAATATAATCTAAATTTGTCATTCCCAAAGCTGACTTTCAGTATTACAACAAGTTCATTAATTCCTGCCTAGATGCACTTAATCACTTCTCTAATGAGGTTCTTTCTCCAGATGCTTTCAGACTATTACAGCTTATCATGATCAAAGATGTAAGAGCCTCAAAACTTTATAATATGCCTACCTCAACATTTGAAGTTTGCTCTATTCGTCTTAAATGGGAATATGACTTAGGATGCACGTTTGATAATCATATTTGGTTCCCTCTGTTCTCTAAAATCAAAAATATATCTGTTTCAGCAAATATAAAGCAACACTATTTATTCTTTATTCATAGAGCATTTATTACTCCTGTTAAACTAGCAAAGGCTAAACCTAATTATGGTGCTAAATGCTGGTCATGTGGTCTGACTCCTGCTTCATATATGCATATGTTCTTTGAGTGTCAATTTACTTTCAAGTTTTGGCAAGACATTTGGAAGTTCATCGAGCTTATTTTCTCTGTCAATATTCCGTTATCCTTTTTAAATTGTCTATTTAGGAAGTTTGGCCTTAACAACAAACATCTCCCCTGAGTCAGACAAACTTTATGATTTACTCATTAGCATAGCTTTGAAATGTATCACGGCTAACTGGAAAGACTTCCGATCTCTCTCTACCAGAGGATGGTGTTACTCTATCTATCGCATTCATAGAATGGAATTGTGTAGGGCTAGTAATTTGAATACAATCCCTAAATACAATGCTAAATGGTTTTTCTTTATTCGCTATCTCAAATGTTTCAATGCGCATTGTTTATAATAGTAAGATTGTATTTACCCATTGTCTGTAACTATGCCATGATACCTCCGGTTCTGGGCGTATTATAAATGCAATAAATAAAATAAATGGTACCTGAACCTACATACTTACAGTCAACCCATCTGCTATCTGTTTTTAATCCCACTCAAAAGCCTGTCCTATTTCATTATCACAGTTGCAATAACAATCTGATCAAATAACACATTCCCCCTTCCTTCCTCCCATTTGTTTCTAGTATGTTCTGTCTGTATTCCAGTATTTCTCCCCGTTTTTCTTTTCTAATTCCCCCTAATTAGTACCTTGCAGACTTGTTATAACAATTTGCTTTTATTTTATATTGCTTCTATTAGTTCAATTTCTTTTTTTTTCTTTTTTATTTAAAATGATATAGTTTATACATAAACATTTCATTTGAATTCATAAGGATACATCTCAGACAACTTACATTTTTGTCTGTTATTTTCTCATGCAAAACAAGTTGGAAAAGAAATAAACATGAAATAAATCAGGAGTTGTACTCAAGTTATGGTCTATGGGTTCAGTTCTTTGGTAGGATCCAAAATATCTGTGAGAAATTGAACAACTGTATATATCAGTTTCCTGTCTTGTCCTCTTAAAATCTTTGTCCATCTGGAATCACCTTCTTGCTGAGCAGTTATCTTGAATAGGTCTCCAAAGAGGGCTCTCTTGGCAGCAAGGGCGGGGCATATCATGATTAGATGCTTCAGCGTTTCGGATGTTTCTTTGTCCAGGCAAAATCGACAGAATTGCTCGACTTCGATATTTGTCTAATGTTGGCTAGTCTTTGTCTGGTCGGGAAGAGTGGCAAGTATTGCGGGAGTTCGTTGATTGCACAAATGTCAGTTGGACATTGGAGATTCATGCTGTATCTTGTTTTTACTTCTATTGTTTTCGTCCAATCATTTTGTTGCATCTTAACCTTAGCACGTTGAGGTCGATTGATGAGCATTTCTGTGGTAATGTGCTGCTTTCCATGCCTTCAGCGAGGTGTTGTTCATGGCATGCAGGGTGTCATGATGCCTACCCCTAAGGAGCCAGGCCCGGCCCAGCAACCCCAGAGGCAGACAGCATTTTCCCCAGGGAAGTCTCAGCGGGCCCAAGTCGGGGCCCTTTGGACTCAGTCCTGGCGCCTTAGGCGCCAGGCTCATAGCGGACCCCAGTCCTGGCGCCTTAGGCGCCAGGCTCATAGAAGAGGATATGTGTTTAAGTGCTTGGGTGCACACTTACCTGATGCAGACCTTGCTGCTTCATCCAGGCCCTCTTGAGGCCTGAATGGGACTACTTAACCTGTAGGACTACTTCACCACCCGGGTGTGGTCGGGGAAGGATACATACCTGATTGGTGGAAGGATACATACCAGGAACTTCTTCCAGGGCTATTTAAACCCCACCCGAACAGCCACACATGCTTCGCGTTGTTCTGCACCTAGCAGCTGGACGCTCACCGTGTCAGCTCCTGCATCCTGACTTCAGCCACGCCTGCCAGCACCCTGGAACACCTGCAAGGGGAGAAAGGAAGAGAATAGGAGAAGAAAAGCCCTTACCTGCTAAATCTGCATCCCGGAGTCATTTCTCCATCGGCCCTGAAAAGGAAGACATCATTTTAAAGGCATTTCGTTTCGATCGCTGCAGCGCTGCATTTTACTCACCTTTGCAAGGCGCTTCCATCTTCAGCAGCGATCTTCCGGATTCAGCTACGCCCCGGCTCCTAGAGGAAAAAAGACAAGAACAAAGGTGAGAGGGAGAATAGGAATAAGGAAAGCTCAGTTTCCTTTTAAGTCTTACCTGTTGGATTATTCCCACTGCATTTCGGGTCCTGCCGCTTCCTGGCATCTCCGGACCCCGGCCCCTATGGGGAAAAAAGACAAAGACATTGAATGAGCGAATGCAAAGACATTACCTGAGCGCTCATCCAGAACTGTTTCACTTCGGGTTGGCGCCATATCTCCGGCACTCCGAAACCCCGGCCCCTAAGGGGAAAAAGACATAAGCATTAGCGCTTGCTGCAATTAGACAACGAACATTATTATTAAGCTTGAACTTTTGAACAGAACTTTTACAGCGCCTTACCTGAACAGTCAAGCTTACCTGAACTCCCATCAATCCTCAATCCAGTGAAGTAACTGGGTTTCAACGCGCCCCTGCATCAGAAGCAGGATGGAGAGCTCATCCTTCCAAACCCTAAGGTGAGGCTTCACAGGGAATCGTGGAGGAGGTATCGTGGAGGGTTGGAAGGGAGTGGGAGGCTTGAGCATTGTTCCACAGTTGGTAATACTCCCTTTTCACGCACAGGAGGGTAAAAAACCTTGGGGTCATCTTCGACTCCACACTCTCCTTCTCTCCTCATATTTCTGATGTCGCCAAGAGGTCACACTACCAGCTGCACCTCCTCAGAGGTATTCTTCCCTTCCTCTCCTTCCCCCAGAAGCTCACTGTCTCCCGAGCCCTGGTTCTCTCGAAGCTGGATTACTGTAACAGCCTCTATCTTAATCTGCCTGCCTCCACTCTCCGCCCTCTGCAACTCATCCAGAACAGAACTGCGAGACTTGTCCTTGGCCTCAAGCCCAGGGACCGTATCTCTCCAGGACTGAAATCTCTACACTGGCTCCCAGTGGCTGCAAGGATAAAGTTCAAAACCCTCTGCATTATCCACAAGGCCTTCTGGGGCCTGGGTCCTAAATACCTTCAACTCTCTCTTCCCAAATATCTTCCTCCCCGAGCCCTTCGCTCATCCGCCTCCAACTCCCTCATGGTCAGCCGCTTCTCGAAGCAACAAGCTGGGGGTAGATCTCTCTCCGCGGCAGGGGCCTCCCTCTGGAACAGCCTTCCTGCCTCCCTGAAACTTGAGGAGAACCACCTCCGGTTCCGGAAGCACCTCAAAACCTTCCTCTTTGCTTCTGCTTTCTCTCTCCCTCTCCCCTGCTGAACAGCTAATTAATTCTTCACTAAACTGCACTGATCCTGCAACTGGACCACTCTAAACTGCCTTCGGTCCTGGTCCCAGTCACTGATCCCCTGGAACCCCTCTGCACTACAGGACTGTCTCTGTATCCCTACAGCCCCCCCCCTTCCCCAGCACTTGCTCTCCACTTACCTTGCACTTGCCACTAGCTGGCCCTTTTTAATTTATTACTTACGCCACTTACCTTTACTGCACTTCCCCCCCTCCCCTTCCCCTTGCACTTTTCCCCCTCCCCCACTCCTGCACTTGCGCGATCTGAATGACACCTGGCCTAGTAGGATCGTTTGTTTTGTCTCCCCTTGTTCCTCCCCTCCCTGCCTCGTCGCGCCTTGAAACACCTGTGTATAGGCGCGTTACAAATACCATATCATATCATATCATATCCAACGAGCCAGGGAAGCCAGAATAGAGGGGCCCTTCCTGTCCATCTTCAGAGTTCTGCGCCTTCGACGCCGCGCCTCCGTGGGAACCAGGTGAGCGTTACAGAACGCAAAGCCTCACCACAATTTCCCACCTGGGCGCTATGGAGACTTCCGAGACAGATCAGCTGGCCCATCTTTTAGGGGAATTACGGGCAGAAGTGCACTCAGCCCGCCAGGAGACTAATGCTCTCAGAAGGGAACTAATCCTATCCAAGGAAAGAACTGCTGATCTGGCCAAAAGGTTATTGCAGGGCCAGGCAGGGCACACTCCTTTACCTGTTTCCGGAGATAGATATTTCTACAACAATGGGTTCGAATAACCCGGTACAAATCAATCTACCTGGACACATGCCTTTGGCCCCGCCGGAATGTTTTGCGGGGGATCCCAAGAAATATGCCGTTTTTATGAACCAATGCCGATTACACTTTTTATGCAGGCCCGGGGCCTTCCCCAACGACCAGACCAAAGTAGCCTTTGTACTATCTTACCTCAGTGGCTGTGCTGCCGATTGGTCTATTCCATTGGTAAATCAGGATGATCCGATTCTCCGGGATTTCCAGGGCTTCCAGGCCAGCATGGAAAGATTGTTCGCTCGACACTCGCAGGGACAGGCCCTTGACAACGAACTGCTATCCTTACGACAAGGTAATCAGGATCTTTTGTCCTATATCGCCACCTTTAATAGACTAGTTGTGGAAACCGGATGGCCTGAAAATAAAAGGATCACATTGTTTCATCGAGGCCTGCGCGGAGAGCTTAAAGATGTTATAGCTCAGATAGTAGATCCACCCCAGGCCTGCGCAGACTACATAGACTTAGTGGTTCAACTTGACCACAGACTTCAAAATAGAAAAGCAGATCGGCTCAAGTATGAAACCAGAGTACCTATCAAGACCCACGTTAACTCCAAGAGTACTGACGTTTCCGAACCTATGCAAATTGGCAGTGTTAACGGACCATTAACGCAGAAGGAACGAGAGAGAAGGCGACAAATGCAACTTTGTCTGTATTGCGGAACTTCCGGTCACTTTCTTCAAAGTTGTCCAGTTAAACCACCCAAGAAAGTGGTTGGAGCCACTGATAACGAGTTATTGACACCTGGTTCGGGAAACGACCTAGCCCGACAAGCGTAGGGGTCCGCTTGCCGAGCTTGAAAACAAACTCTTTGACCTCGCATTTTGTCATGCCAATGGTGCTTGTGAACCCAAAACAGCCTTAGCAGTTGCATGCTATAAAAGCATACATAGACAGTGGAGCTATTGGAAATTACATAGACCGTGAATTGGCTTCCAGGATTAAGCTTCCTCTCCCCCCGAAAGTAACCCAAGATGTAATTACTACAGTTGATGGAACCGAAATAGCCTCAGGGCCTGTAACGCATTCCACAGTTGAAATCACTCGGGTGGGTCAGGACGGACATCGGGAAGC
Organism: Ambystoma mexicanum; assembly: GCF_040938575.1. NCBI lineage: Eukaryota > Metazoa > Chordata > Amphibia > Caudata > Ambystomatidae > Ambystoma > Ambystoma mexicanum. Next base: position 68,866,009 of record NC_090939.1, read on the forward strand.
AATCGTGTTTGATGTGATCAAGGCCCCACAATTTCAAGTACTTCTTGGAATCCCTTGGTTAGAAACACATAATCCGAGAATAGACTGGCGAGCAAAGAAGATAACTTTTCCTGATTGTGAACCAACCTGTTACCCAAGGAATCCAGCTATGGGTCTAGCCTCTGTAACTTCCACCCCTGTACAGCTACCATCTGAATACCAAGAATTCCAAGACGTTTTTCAGAAAGAGCAGGCTAACACCTTACCTCCCCATCGATCTTACGATTGCCAAATCGACTTGGTACCCAATGCACAACTACCTTGTAGTAGGATTTATGCTCTTACTGAACCTGAGAACCTGCATTTGCGCCAGTATTTGGATCAATACCTGGCCAATGGTTTCATTCGCCCATCAAAGTCACCAGTCTCTTCCGCTTTGTTCTTCGTACCTAAAAAGGAAGGAGACCTTAGGGCCTGTATTGACTACTGCGCCCTAAATCAGATAACGATTAAGAATCGTTACCCTTTGCCCCTGATACCTGAGCTTATCGACCAAGTAAAAGATGCTCGTGTGTACACCAAGCTAGATCTCCGAGGAGCTTACCACCTGGTACGTATAAAAGAGGGCGACGAGTGGAAGACTGCATTCCGCACCATATTTGGGCTCTTCGAATATCAAGTAATGCCCTTCGGTTTGTGCAACGCACCTGCCGCCTTTCAGTACTTCATGAATGATGTTCTTCGGGAACTTATCGATGTTTGTGTCATCGTTTATATTGACGGCATCCTGGTGTATTCCTCCTCAGAATCTGATCACAGAAACCATGTTAGGGCAGTTCTTGAGAAATTGCGCCAGCACAAATTATTTGCCAAGCTCGAAAAATGCGTTTTTCATACCACAGAAGTGGAGTTTCTCGGATTCATCCTGACACCTCAAGGAATCCGAATGGACTTGCGGAAAGTGGACGCCATTCTCAAATGGCCATCTCCTAGCTCTGTGAAGGGAGTGCAAAGCATGCTTGGCTTTGCCAATTTCTATCGAAGGTTCATCCCGGAATTTTCTCGAACTGTTCAACCCATCACAGCTCTCCTAAAGAAAAATAAACGCTTTGAATGGACTCTTGAGGCTGAACAAGCCTTTCAGGACCTGAAAACCAAATTCACCTCTGCACCTGTATTGAAGCACCCGCGCCCAGATCTCCCTTACATCGTGGAAACCGATGCATCCAGTTCGGCCATGGGAGCTGTCCTGTCGCAAAGAGACCCATAAACTAACCAACTACACCCTGTAGCCTTTTGGTCCAGAAAATTCTCTCCACCTGAACTCAATTACGCAATTACCGACAAAGAACTACTGGCTATTAAATCAGCTTTCAAGGCTTGGCGTCACTATCTTCTCGGTGCAAGACACACCATCACCGTAATTACGGACCACAGAAATTTGCAGTATTTAAAGACGGCCAAAGCTCAATCTTCGCGACAACTCCGATGGGCTTTATTCTTTGCGGAATTTGATTTTGTAATTACCTATCGCCCTGGCTGCAAGAATGGTAAGGCAGATGCCTTATCCCGGATAGGCATGGAAGAACCCAATTCGAGTTTAGAACCTGTGCCAATCATACCGGAACAAAGAATTCTGGGCTTGACTTCATTGCAAACCATTGAGGACATCCAAGCTCAAGTAAAACAGCTTTTTGACTCTTCTGCCTTACTGGAATGGAGTCAAAAGGGTCCTCACTACACCGTTAAGGATGATTTACCCTACTTCCAAGAGCGGTTATTTCTGCCAAGTAAAGAATTGCAGGAACTTGTCATTACCCGTCATCATGAATCATTAATGGAAGGACACCCCGGTATCGGGAAAACAGAAGAAAAGATCAAACGCCACTTCTGGTGGCCTTCTTGGAGAAACGACATAAAGACATTTGTGTTGTCTTGCGGAATCTGTGCCCAAAATAAGAGTCAAAAGAAAAGGCCAGCCAGCCTACTTCAACCTTTGGACATTCCACCAGCACCTTGGCACACCTTGTCAATGGACTTTATAACTGACCTGCCTCCTTGTGGTGGTTACAACACGATTCTCGTAATAGTGGATCTATTCTCCAAAATGGCCCATTTTATCCCTTTAAAAGGATTGCCGTCAGCTTCCACCTTGGCCAAGGAATTTATGGAAAATATAGTGCGGTTACATGGTTTCCCTTCCATATTAGTCTCAGACCGTGGAAGTCAATTTATCTCCCACTTTTGGAAGAAATGTTGCCAACTAGCACAAATAGACGTGCGGTTACCCACCAGCCACCACCCCCAGACCGACGGACAAACCGAGAGAACCAATCAGACTCTCGAGCAATATCTGCGGTGCATGTTACACCAATCCGAGTTGAATTGGAAGGACATCCTTTGGATTGCAGAATATGCATACAACAATTCAGTGCATTCTGGAACCGGACAGACTCCTTTTTATACCCTGTATGGTCACCATCCTCGGACCTCTGACCTAGATCCACCTCTGACCCTGGAGATGCCTGCAGTAAATCACCTACATTCCACAATAACCCAAGCCTTCAAAGAAGCTACAACCCACTTACAGCAAGCCAAGAAAAAGTATAAAGAAAACGCTGATTTGCACCGAAGTAAAACTCCTCCTTACCAAGTAGGAGATCAGGGATGGCTAGCAACTAAACATCTACCCCTCAAGGGTCAGCGAACTTTTAATCCCAGATTCATTGGGCCTTACCCCATCAAAGCTATTATCAACCCAGTGGCCTTTAAACTCGATTTACCATCCAACATGCGGATTCATCCCGTTTTTCACGCATCTCTTCTAAAACCAGTACAACCTGGAACCAGACTGTCTGAGCCCCCAGGCCCTGTCCAAATTGATGGAGAATTAGAATTCGAAGTGAAAGACATTTTAGATTCCAAGATAGTTAAGTCGAAACTCTTCTATCTTGTTGATTGGAAAGGATATGGACCTCAGGAAAGATCTTGGGAACCCAGTAACTATGTTCACGCACCACGATTAATTCAAAGATTCCATCGAAGATTCCCGCACAAACCAAAACCCCCGGAGGAAAAGACCTTGGGAGGGGCCTTGAGGGGGGGTACTGTCATGATGCCTACCCCTAAGGAGCCAGGCCCGGCCCAGCAACCCCAGAGGCAGACGTCATTTTCCCCAGGGAAGTCTCAGCGGGCCCAAGTCGGGGCCCTTTGGACTCAGTCCTGGCGCCTTAGGCGCCAGGCTCATAGCGGACCCCAGTCCTGGCGCCTTAGGCGCCAGGCTCATAGAAGAGGATATGTGTTTAAGTGCTTGGGTGCACACTTACCTGATGCAGACCTTGCTGCTTCATCCAGGCCCTCTTGAGGCCTGAATGGGACTACTTAACCTGTAGGACTACTTCACCACCCGGGTGTGGTCGGGGAAGGATACATACCTGATTGGTGGAAGGATACATACCAGGAACTTCTTCCAAGGCTATTTAAACCCCACCCGAACAGCCACACATGCTTCGCGTTGTTCTGCACCTAGCAGCTGGACGCTCACCGTGTCAGCTCCTGCATCCTGACTTCAGCCACGCCTGCCAGCACCCTGGAACACCTGCAAGGGGAGAAAGGAAGAGAATAGGAGAAGAAAAGCCCTTACCTGCTAAATCTGCATCCCGGAGTCATTTCTCCATCGGCCCTGAAAAGGAAGACATCATTTTAAAGGCATTTCGTTTCGATCGCTGCAGCGCTGCATTTTACTCACCTTTGCAAGGCGCTTCCATCTTCAGCAGCGATCTTCCGGATTCAGCTACGCCCCGGCGCCTAGAGGAAAAAAGACAAGAACAAAGGTGAGAGGGAGAAAAGGAATAAGGAAAGCTCAGTTTCCTTTTAAGTCTTACCTGTTGGATTATTCCCACTGCATTTCGGGTCCTGCCGCTTCCTGGCATCTCCGGACCCCGGCCCCTATGGGGAAAAAAGACAAAGACATTGAATGAGCGAATGCAAAGACATTACCTGAGCGCTCATCCAGAACTGTTTCACTTCGGGTCGGCGCCAAATCTCCGGCACTCCGAACCCCGGCCCCTAAGGGGAAAAAGACATAAGCATTAGCGCTTGCTGCAATTAGACAACGAACATTATTATTAAGCTTGAACTTTTGAACAGAACTTTTACAGCGCCTTACCTGAACAGTCAAGCTTACCTGAACTCCCATCAATCCTCAATCCAGTGAAGTAACTGGGTTTCAACACGCCCCTGCATTAGAAGCAGGATGGAGAGCTCATCCTTCCAAACCCTAAGGTGAGGCTTCACGGGGAATCGTGGAGGAGGTATCGTGGAGGGTTGGAAGGGAGTGGGAGGCTTGAGCATTGTTCCACAGTTGGTAATACTCCCTTTTCACGCACAGGAGGGTATCCAACGAGCCAGGGAAGCCAGAATAGAGGGGCCCTTCCTGTCCATCTTCAGAGTTCTGCGCCTTCGACGCCGCGCCTCCGTGGGAACCAGGTGAGCGTTACACAGGGCCTCTCGCAAGATGTGAGTTGCCGTTGTTGTGTCCTCATTTATCAGTTTACGCAAGAGGTCCATCTGCTTCCACAGCACAATGGAAGTGAGGGATTGCAAAGCCACTTCCAACCGTATTCTGGCCATGGGATAGCTGTTTGGGAGTTTCAGGATCTTCCGCCAGAAGTAGGCTTCAAGGGTTTGCCAATTTAGTTGTGTTGCAGGAATCATTGCGTCACTCCAGTAGGTAATAGTGGGGATGACCTTTTGACGATAGAACGCAATGATTGGTTTTAAGGAGAATTTGCTGTATCGTCTGTTTAGCATCACTCCTTGTCTGGCTAACATTAGGATCTTACTTTCTAGGAAACTCACCCAGGCTGTTTTGGATTTCTGCTGATGTATTATTACACCGAGATATTTGAAGGTGGTAGCTACCTCCAGAGGTTTGTTATCCAAGATGAAATTCATGAGCCAATGTCGATTGTTTGTACTTCTATGTTTAGTTAGTTTCATTATTTTAGTTTTTTGGACATTGATCTGGAGTTCATTCAAAATCATGTATTTTTCTGTCATGCATAGGTTTTCTTGAAGTCCTGAGGGGGTTTTGTCCAGCAGTACAATGTCATCTGCATACATGAGGTATGCAATCGGGAGATAGTTGATTTTCAGAGGATTAAGTGTATCGGCTTTGATACAGGTATTTCGTCTGTGGTGGTTCCTTCTTTTGTGAGCGTGATGGTGACCGAATTGTTGGAATATGCTAGCTTGATAGGTTCACTGATCTCCAAAGGGCATTTCCATGCTGCAAGTTTTTTCCAGAGTTTATTCCTGTTTATAACATCAAAGGCCATATCAGGTCTATAAAGGCAACATACACTTGGAAGTTGTTTCCTATGGCTTTGTGCTTTATTAGGTTTAGAATCAGGAGATTCAAATTTGTTCCCACATTGGGTGTGAAGCCTGTTTGCCGGGTATCAAAGCGGTTTGTTTCCTTGGCCCAAGCAGTACGTTTTTGAAGGAGGTATGTGGCAAACAGTTTTCCCAGAGGGTCTAGGAGAGCAATGGGTCTGAAATTGGACGGAAGGTCCCAGTCTCCTTGTTTGTAAATCGGGATCAGCACTGCTCTGTTCCAGGTAGCAGGTATCTATTTCAATTTATTGATTAGCGTCAGAAGGTAGTCCATTAGATTCGCCCATGTCTCGTGCCTGTTTCAGGGTGGCGTTGGATAGGCCGCCAGGTCAAGGGGCTCAAGAGGCGTTGAGTTTTTTGATCATCTCCGAGAAATGGTGTTTATCCCAAATGATGGTCCATTGCTGTGAAACTAGTGTTTCCAAGTGGTTTCCCTCTCAAATCCGAGGTTTGTAAAGGTTAGAGAAGTGTGAGATCCATTTCTGTTCAGACACATTGGAGACCATCAGTTGTTGTCGGACGTTGTTATTTAGCAGGTTCCACAGATCTCTCAAGTTCTTGCGTTTTAGAGTTGCTAGCATGGCTTCTGCATCTGTTTGTTGCAGGGTCATCGCATACGTTTTTTTCTAGTTGCAGTGAGTTTGTTTTGCTTTTTTCATATTTTCCAGATTCTCAGGGGTGAGGTTCTTTCTCCATCTCCGAAGATTTTGACGTAAGGTTTTCTTTTTGTTTGCCAGCTCTGGATTGTAATGGTGAAGATGTGCGGACTTCTCTGCTATATTTCCTTTTGTCTAGAAGGGGATCAGTATCCAGTCATAATTTAGTTTTTCTTCACCTGACATAATTGTTTGATGAAAAGTCTGTGGAAGAGAGGCTAGATATTTTAAACTGATTCTTAGTCTGGTAGTTGATCCTGTAATTTCCAAAAGCGGGACAGGGGTTGTCGAGATCTGTTCGCACAAACCAGCACCACAAATCATGAGAATATAGTGATCACTCTTGTTGGAAGGGAGGGTTTTAAATTCCAGTAGCAAGTTGTTCAATGCTGGAGATAAATAGATATAATCGATGATTGCGGTAGCCTTTCTGCAAGACCAGGTAGGAATCAGCAGATTGTGTTAATCGCAAGGGTAGCCTGTTAGAATCTGGTTTCTCATAGATATTTCTTTGGTCCAGCGACGAGCTCTCTTCAACAAGTCATTGGTTGGTATATGCAGACCATTGGGAGCATATAGATGGATATTGAGATCTCCACAAATGATCAGGTCGATGTTCAAAAATGTTGCATTGACTCTATCAATGCTCAGGAATACGCCGTCCAGAAAATTATTGTATTTGATAGCTGCTGGATTCCAATATACGTTTACAAATGCAATGATTCTAAAATTGAGGTTGTTCTGTTGGTTTTGGTGCGATGGATTGGCAGGAATCGAGATCTTGATGGTCGTGATTTGAATCCACAAGTTGATGTTTTCCGTGTCGATAAGACTCCATGTTTGGATAATTTTGATCAGGGTCAGTAGACCAGAGGAGGCTCGTTCCTGTTTTCTATGCAGGGCGGGGTTGAGAAAAGTTATGAACCCATCACAGCTGGGCGCTTTAGTGAGCCAGGTCTTTTGGAGGCATATGACATGGCAGGATTCAAGTTCTGCAGCTGGAGAATCAAACAGTTGAGAGTGGCCTCTCGTATTCCACAAGCACAGTGTCCAGCCATGAGTCTTTGATGAGGTTGGTGGTTATGAGTAATAGGTCGGCTCTTTACTTTGTAGTGGGGGATCATCTTCATTTTCTCGTCGGAAAGGATAACAGAAATCGGGCAGGCTCAAAAAACATTGAGCACTCGATGAGTAGAAGTCTCGGTCCCTGCATAGGGCGTTCGTGTTGGTCATTGTCATCGATGATCTGTGGCATTGTGTCCCAACTACGCTCTTCAGTGAATACTGAGGGTAGTACAGCAGGGGGCTTCATTTCCTGGAGGTCTGGTACTTGTCCTGAGTGTCATGTGCATACAAAGCCCAGTGTTAGCAATGGCGCAGTCATCTGTAAAATATGATTAATTGTATCTAGCGTATGAAATTCAATCTGCATCTTCTCTAGCGATTGTTCATCCTTAAATATCACAGTCTTGATTTCTTGTGATTTTATTGATTTCAGTTAAGGTATTGCGTGTAGCAATTGAAGGCAAGCGTCCCCAGCCAGCACGATCTTCCCCACAATGAGAGACAATAATGGACTCTCCCAGGATGGGAATAAGGCCAAGACAAAGTGCGGGTGAGCGTAAATGGGAGTTTATCAATCAAAATAGGGCATGCAAAGAACTCTGCAAACTTCGAGAGCGCTCTGTCTGACAATAGCAAAGACAGGCGTATATATTTACAAAGAACGTCATCAGAACCTACATACTATAGGGGGCACAAGTTCGTGGGAATTGGGTGGCGATGACTAGCTATATGTGCTACTGCGATGTGGTTGGCCGCGGCTGGAGGACGTCACTGGTTAGCCCCGTGGGTTGGGCTGGGCCTGGCAGGTCAGCTGGGTTCATCCGAGCGGTGTTGTTGTGCCACTGTGGCCAGTGTCAGAGATGAATGTCTTTTCCTGACTTCTTGCCCTAGGCCATGCACACCGCAGTCATTCAACCATTTGCAATATTATCTTCCTTAGTAAATCTTCCAATAAGTTATTCTACAGGTTAATGCAACACAGGAGGAATGCACCTAGAGTGGGGTCTGCGGGCGATTTATCAATACATCGTTACCAGTGTCGTGGGGTTGGGTCTCGGGGCATGGGACAGGCGGTCCATGTCATCATGGCTTGTTAGAAGTCATTATGGATGTGTTGCTGTAATGTTGCCATAATATTGGATGTCCTAATTTTGCAGGGGCCATTAACCTAAGGTGAGCCAGTGGGTCGTGGAGCTTAAGAAAGGGCGCCTCTGGATTTGTGTTTTCAGGCTGAGGTTTACTGCTGGGTTGTAAATAATACAGGTGGCAGGCCGTGGCCTTGGGTGCTGCAGGAGGAACTACAAATCTTTGAAGCGGCGCCAGCCAAGTTGGGGGAGGTGGAGCAGCGCGGCACAGGCCTCTGCTTTTTCGTCTGGCAGACTTCGCTGAGAGGTAGGGGGAATGGCCTTGCATGTGCTCACAAAGGTATTTTCCTCGTGTGTTGCCGATTTTACGTGGAAGAAGCATAAACATTCAAATAATATACAGTACTAATTGAGTCATTCCAAAGCTCACGTTTTAACATTGCTAGTGCCTTTCATATAGCCAATCCGAGCACATTACTTGTACACTATGTTGTTGACAACTACAGCATTTTGTTATGTACTTATACATTTGCGGTAAGTGAGGTAGTAGTAAGGTTGGTGGAGCACACAGAAACAACTCGCCACTGAGACTGACGGCAGTGGCACATAGTGGGCTTGGACACACACATAGGGTGCATTTTCGTGCACCCTTTACGCGAGCCCTCAATATGGTTGCATTTGTCTTTCTTTACACTCTAGCAGCATTAGTTCGGTTATGGCGCGGGACCGTGGGGTGCAATCTTTTCAATGACACACATAACACGAAAACCCCCGGGACGCTTTTACTATTTGCGCATAACTGCAGGGATGTGGGTGCTTCATTCCTAATGTTGTATGAGCACACATTCTGCCATATTTATACATTTTACAGATTTTTTAGTCAGAGAGGTTGTGGAGAGAACGCTTTCATTGCAGGTAGTTTTCTCATTAGTATTTGGAAACTTTGCTTTTGTCAAAAGACCATTTTACAGTTCTTTTTCCACCCAGGCCCTGCTGGCCGGGTCATGCTGAGAGCAGCGATACACAGCGGAAGGTGAAATGTTACAGTGTTGGTATCTTACACTAGCTCATGTCCGTCTTGTTCGTGGGAACGGGCTCTCAGCGGATCTGCCAGAGAGCTGTGGCCACAGGGATAATTGAAACTCTCCAAGGGTGGGGGTCGCGCTGCGGTGCGCAGGGCTCAAACCATCTTCATTAGACAAAATGATTCCCGAGGCCTAGCTAAATTCGGCAGGTTTGGTCAATGTCTTCGGCAGGTGACCCATCCACCACCTGGGCCCTGGTGGTAGGGAGGGGACCCCTGACGAGCCATGGCCCTCATCAGGGGAGAGGTTGCAGGGGAGGGGGGTCTTTTGGACCAATCCTCCCCTACACAATCTTAGGAGATTAGTCCTGTTAAGTGTGAGAGATTCACCTCTATGATCGACACGAGCAATCTGCAGGATGTAATTCGTTTTTTTCAGCCAAGGGTCAAAGAATTGCAGTAATCTGTATGCATCAGGAGAAGCGAGGCTTCCGTCTGTCAATCTCTCGGATTTGTTGTCCGTTGGTCGGGATGTTAGTCAGAGATTCAGATGGAAGAGTTGGTAGGTCTCTCATTGTAGCCTCATTGTCCGAAATCCCTTCAGACATTCTTGTAGTATCACTTGAGTAGTTTGAGGGTGCGTCTGAAATTCTTGTGATATCGCCTGAATAAATGGATGGCGAGTCTGAGATGGTTTTGCAGGAAAGGTTTGGCCCGCTGGACCACTCTGAGGGGTCGATTGCGTATTCATCAAGTGTTATTAGCAATGACTCGATGATGGTTGGGAAGTTCTGAACTTTCTCTGGCACGTCCATGTGTGTTGTTAGATTGAGAAGGTCCTCTATTTGAATTTCTGGTGATTCTGAGCAGCTTTACATGGCACACGTCAAGGGCCGGTGATGGATATTAGATTCTGCTTTCGACTGTCTTTTTTCCTGTTTGTGCTACAGGAAAATTGTGTGTTTGAATCAATAGCTGCGGTCACAGTGAGGTTTCTCAAAAAAGCTTGAGCTCCTGTTTGTTTGTTGCCCATTTTTCTTTTGTTTTTAGTTTTGGGATTCGGTTTAGCAGATTGCATTTCAATATGGGTTTTGTTATTTGAAAAGATGTGAAAGGTGTCAATTTGTTTCGTTGTGGATGTGGTTTCTACGGCTGTCACAAGGGGAGGTGGCGATACAGCAGGAAGGGGAACAATAGGTTGGCTGGGGTTCTCAACTCTCGTCGAGGTAGGCTTGTCAAGATCCTTCAAGTTCATAGGTGATGGGGCCGTATTAGGCTTGGGCAGTGTCAGCGTGTGAGCCTTCAACAGGGTCATCATTGTAGATGTCAAAATAGCTTTTCTTTTTCTGCCCTGTCAGCCGCTGCCATTTCAAACAGTGTCGATTGCCACTGATGGGAGTGTTCTGCTTCACGATCCAGGTGTTTTTCTATGGTGGCAATGAAGGTCTCAAGGTGGATTTGCTTTGTATGAATTAATGGCAAAAGGGTGACTTGATCTTTGATGTTACCATTAGTAGATTCATATAACTTGCAGAACGTAATTATGGATTGTGTAATACTTGCTATAGGCATATGTTGAAGCTCAACCATGTTAGTTGGGATCCTCTGGTGATATTGTTCTTCAGGAGGTTCACACTGGCATTTGTTAGTTATTTGGTCGTTATCTGTATGATGCATACGTGATGCCTTTCCCTTTTTGCTCCTGCGGTTGGGAGTGGGGGCATCATTCTCTTCAAGTTCAAACTTGAATTTCTTTATTGGTGGATCCCTGTTAGATGGTGGCTGTACATCCGAGGTTTTATTAGTTAGGCCGTAACATAGGGATGTAGATTTCTTATGGCCGGCGTGGATGTGGTAGGCAGGTAGTTTGTCCGATTGCAGAAGAGGTCTCCAAACACTTATTTTCTTTTTTCAATATTGGTCAAAAGTGACTCTATTTCAGTAATGTCTAGAGACAGCCCTGCCGACATGGTGTTTGATGGATGTGAGCCTCTCAGCTTTGTGGTTTTTGGAGGGCTTTGGATGGTATAAGACTGGAGCCATTTCAGTTTGGCTTGTTTAGCTTTATCTTTTTAAGATGATTCGGGGCGTAGGATCCTATCTACTTTGTCTTTTGTATCTTTCGGAGCTATAACTGCCACTGTCTTTGATAGAAGGGCCAGGTTGGATTCAATAGCCTGCTCTGTCTGTTGGGTACCTTGAGAAGTCTTGTTAGGCATGTCTATGGAAGGCTCTCTTCCTGTCACTGGGTCTTTCACCTGCGTCTTTAGAGTCGACGCATCAGGAGATCTGGTGGCTGGTGTTCTCCTCTGGATGCCGACAGTCGGGGAGAGGGGAGGTTTGACGATAGCAGAGTTCGAGCACTGCTCAGAAAACCCACAGAGTTGTTGTCGCTGGCCAGGGGGGAGGTAACTCCGTTCAGCTCTTCGTTATCTAGATGTGGGTTCTTAGGTGTCGGCATCTCAAAGACAAAGATTTTGCTGGTTGCTGGCTCATGTACCTCTATGGGATGGAAGGGAGAGGTAGTAGCTTTCATTTCGTGAGTAGACTTGGGTCTCGCTGATCCTGGGGTTACCAGTGGGGGTATATCAGTCTCATCAGTTAGGTGTAGCTGTTGCGTGAAATCTTGAGTATTCTCTTTCGGACCATCTTTTTTGTAAAAGGATTTGGAGAGAGCTTGGTCTATAGTAGGTTGAAGAGAGAGATCAGTAACAGGTAGCAATTTTATTTGGTCACGTTTTCCACATTGTCTGGTTCTAGGGCCAGATTTATTTGCAGGAATGATTTCTTATCCGGTGAAGGACGAGTTAGACCGTGATGTCATCATAGGTTTTTCTCCAAGAGCAGGGCTCCAATTGTATGTCGCAAGTGCGTGCACTGTGGAGGTACAGGGCTGGAGCTAAAAGTATGCGTTGAGCAGGATCAAAGGGGCTAAACCCCCACAGTCTCCCAGGCGAGGCTCTTTCCAAGTTTGTCTGCAGGTTTAATGATCCGTGTTTGTGTGTGATTTCAGTAGGGGTCAGCACAATTTAGAGTGCACCCTAAGTTACTCCAATGCAGAAGAGAGTATTGAATTAGGCCAACTTGCTTTATCAGAAGGCTCGTCACAACGTGCGAGCACTGTGAAGTTTTGAAGAGTCGAGGAAACGCGTCGGACAGGATCAAAGGGGCAAGCCCCCATAGTCTCCTGAGCACGATGCTATAGGAGTTAGCCTATCTCGCAGGGAGTTCGAGCCTAGGCACAGCTGGAAGAGGGAGCAGGCCGTGCGCATCAGTATCACACCCCTAGTTGTCCAAGAGTGGGCGAGATGGATTGTGGCAGGCCAACATGTAGCAGCAGGAAGGGAACCCGCTCACCGGCCTACTTGCCTGCAGCAGAGCAGGAAAACGGGGGAGCGCGACGGGCTCACCATGGGGCAGCCACTGAATGCGCACACAGCAGCTCAAACAAGCAGAGCAACACTGCGTCCAAAGGTGAGCTACTCCTCAGACAATTCTTATGAAAGTTAGCATGTAGGCTAAGGTAGGTTAGGGGAGTATCACCTACCGCAGGTTTCTGTTGTGAGATCCAGATGCAGAGAAAAGTTCAGTTGTCGGCGAATCTGCGGGTGTCTGCGGTTCCTCATTCACATCGGCAATCAAGAGTTGGTGCCAGGCAGAGGGTATCAGTCGCGGTCTCAGTCGCGGCAGAGGTCGGGAGCACGGCCGCGGAGCCCGCAGAGCCCAAAGACCACAAGGCTCTGCTGCACGACTCTGCGGCCCGCTCTGCGGTCTGGCTGTGCTTTTAGGCAAAATGAACAAAGAAAGGGGACTGGCGGTCCTCAGTTGAGCACAGTCCCAGGCAGTTCCAGACAAGTACAGGCAGACCACAAGACTCTGCTGTACAACTCTGCGGCCTGCTCTGCAGTTTGGCAGTGCTTTTAGACAAAATGAACAAAGAAAGGCGACTGGCGGTCCTCAGTTGAGCGCAGTCCCAGGCAGTTCCAGACAAGTTCCATTTCTTTACTAGTTAATATTGTTAACCTCTGTTAACCATTAGCTTTAAGCTCAACTTGGTGTCTGTAACTTGCGAACACTTGTATTATCATTATTATCTCAAACAATAAAAATTATTTTAAAAAAAAAAAGAAAAAAGGGATGGCTACGTCTTATGAGGCTCCATATAATGGTAATCTGTGGGCACTGTAAAAGTGTCCCAGAGGTAAAGAAAATTACACAGCAGGACACACGCAAAACATATGGCACATTTATGGTTGCCTTTCTTTCTGTTAGTCATGCGCTGTTACTTGCTTAATGCAAAGCATTTCGAGTGAAAACTTGTACCTATTCAAAGTATTGTCAAGACACAATCTTACCTCTTATATTGTTGATTCCCGTGTTACTGAAGGAGCATGTTTGGCATTATGTCACACTGGTGCCATCCGGTGGGGTCAGGAGATGACAGTTATATAAGTGGTCATCTATAAAAATGATTGGTTTTGAAACCGATTGATTCTGTAATGCTCATTATATGTGATCGAGCAAATTATATGGCTAAAATGCCAAGTGGAAACAGGTAGAGTCTTAATCAGTCCTAAAGATGTCTGGTACATCCTATTAATAATGTGATGAATGGGTCATACAAGACCTTACTAGACATACATATCTTGGATCTCATTCAGTAACAATAACAGGTACTTATTGCGGTATTTACAGCATCAAGTACATATGACGTAATCATGTCACGTTAAGTTAGATATACTCATGGTCTTGGCTGGTTCACATTTCTGTCGCTGTATGTCCTTTCTCATAGACTTCATTGCATTCACTACACATCAAAGCAGCTTCTGAAAAGGTAACAAAAAAGTACACAGAAAGAGAGAGAACACATATAATCATCCCTAGTCACATAAGCATAATAAGAAAAGTTTGTCCTCAAAAAGAACACCATTTCATTATCAGTCCAAATTGGATTGAGCACATTTTGCAAATGATTTTATGCTCCTTGTTTCCTCCCCTCTTTCTAAGGGAGACTTTCTTGAGACCAATAAATCTTAGATCTTTTTTACTGTCCAGTCTTGAGCTGTCTGCCAAGGGGTGGCTAACGGGAATTTCGGACCTTGACTTACAGTTGTCGTCAAATGCTCTCGGATGCAGGGTCTGAGCTCCCATATTGTGCTGCCAATGTATATTTTGTGGCATATGCATAGAATAGCGTAAACTCCAAATATTGATCTGCAGTTGATGATGTCTGTGATCCTAATTCTTATTCTGTGTGAGTCAGTTAATTCTTGGGTATTAGTATGTGCGTGCGTACACATAGTGCAAGTACCGCACTGCAAAAACCCTGTTCTAGATGGTGCCAACCAGGCAAACGTTTGTCTGGTCTCAGCAGTGGGCAGAAATGAGGGACTGAATTTGTTCCTTAATATTGGTGCCCTTGTGAAGATTAACCTAGGATTCGCATCCAAGTGGCTTTTAAGGTCTTTGTCCAGTAACAGTAAGTGTTAGTGTTTTCTCAAAATGTTGGTGATCACATTGCTGTCCTTAGAGAGGTTGGTTATGAATCCAATTCTATATACTTCACTCACTGTAGCTGTTATTTTGTGCCAGTGTGTTCTCTCTTTCCATTCCATTAACTTTACCTTGAGCATTGTCGATACAGAGCTCTGAGTAGCCTCTTTCCCGAAATCTGTTCTTAAGGAGGTGACACTCTTTCTTGAACACATCCTGGTCTGCACAACTGCGTTGGGCCCTTATAAAATCACGGATCGGTATGTTGTCAATACATGATTTCCGGTGGTAGCCTGTGCCATGGAGTGTTGAATTGACTTCTGTGTGCTTCCTATGGGTACGCAGTTCCAGATTTGAACCGTCTACATGAATTGTTAAATCTATGGAATCTATTTCACTCTTGTGACCGTTACAACACATAAATGTGATGCCAAAGTTATTGATGTTCAAGTTTGCAACAAAGGCAGCTAGAACTTCACAGTTGCTTTTCCATGTCATGAGGATATTGTCAATGTATCTGCACCATGTCACTACATGATTGGCATAGCTTGGGTCTTTGTATACTAGTGTGTCCTCAAACATTCCCATAAAAAGATTTGCCAGAGCTGGTGCATATTTAGCACCCATGGCTACACCTTTTGTTTGCTAGTAATATATGTCATTAAAGATGAAATGATTGTGATCCAGTGTCACCTGTAGCATCTCTCTCTTTGAGCATCTATACATGTCTGTAATAAGAACTGTCTTTGAATATGTACTCTATGGTTTTGATAGACAGGCCATGTCTTATTGACATAGAAAGTGCTTTAACGTCTAGTGTTACAAGCAGGTAGTCTGGTACCCATTGCACTTCCTTCAGTATTGTGAGTACTTGTGTGGTGACTTTCAGATGTGAAGGTAGTTTTAACACGAGTGGACATATAATTATGTCAAGATATTCGGAGATTTTTTCTGTGACCTAACCAATTCCACTTAGTATGGGTCTTGCTTCTGATATTGTCTGATATTCTTTGTGGATCTTGGGCAAAAAATACATCATTGGCATGGTGGGTTCTTTCACAGTTAAAAACATTCTTTCTGAGTCGGTGAGTAAGCCTTGCCTGTACCATTTTAAGATTCATTGAGTTCAGATATAGTCTCCTGTCTTGGGTCTGATTAGAGGACTTGATAGCAGCCAGGGGTATTTAGGTGTGTTTGTGCCATCATTATATAGGCCATCATTACGAGTTGGGCGCAAAGGGATACCGGCCACCGGTAAGGACACCGGTGCCGGTAATCCCTTTGCGCGCTATTCTGAGTTCCCTTAGCGGGTCCCTTCCTTAATGCCTGCTTTTACCAGGCGTTAAGGACGGGACCCGTTAAGGGACTTCAGAGCTAATAACGGTACCGCAACTTGCGGTACCGTTATTAGCGCCTTCCCCCTTCCCATTGAGCCCTATGGGGGCTCAAATGGGAATGGGGAATGGCTTTTTCAATGGGGTCGGAATAGACCGGTAAGTCCCCATTGAACCATGCCGGACTCGGTACCGGTATTGGAGGTAGTCATGGCGCTAATAGTGCCATGATTACCTCCATACTTGGAATGAGGCCCACAGTCTTTACAGTTCATGATCACTATATTGCCCCCTTTGTTCACTTCTTTTATCACGAATACTTTGTAAATATCTTTAACTATAGCCTTCTGCTAATGTAATAGATACCTTTCACAAGGCTATATTTAAAGACATTTAAAAAGTTATTGACCAACAGAAATGGAGATCCAGATACTGGGGAAACCGATCAACCATGGAATATCAGGCTATGAATAATCTGGCAAATGACAAGGAAATTGCGATAACAGAAGCGGTCAAAGGGGGCAATAATAGTGATCATGAACCGTAAATTGGTCAATTTCGATAACGTCTATATTTAATGTAATTGACACTCAGTTGTGATGACTACCCTGCCTACTCCTTATAATTGTGTTACTGCATTTAAACATTTATGAGGGTGTTTTTACTTTTGAATACAATGGTTGCGTTGTTTAGTTGACACAGGGATTTCTGCCCTTCCCAACATGGGACCGGCAATATGGCACTAACAACATATGATGTCACGCTCATGCGCGTCTGCACAACTGCGTTGGGCCCTTATAAAATCACGGATCGGTATGTTGTCAATACATGATTTCCGGTGGTAGCCTGTGCCATGGAGTGTTGAATTGACTTCTTTGTGCTTCCTATGGGTACGCAGTTCCAGATTTGAACCGTCTACATGAATTGTTAAATCTATGGAATCTATTTCACTCTTGTGACCGTTACAACACATAAATGTGATGCCAAAGTTATTGATGTTCAAGTTTGCAACAAAGGCAGCTAGATCTTCACAGTTGCTTTTCCATGTCATGAGGATATTGTCAATGTATCTGCACCATGTCACTACATGGTTGGCATAGCTTGGGTCTTTGTATACTAGTGTGTCCTCAAACATTCCCATAAAAAGATTTGCCAGAGCTGGTGCATATTTAGCACCCATGGCTACACCTTTTGTTTGCTAGTAATATATGTCATTACTTTTGAATACAATGGTTATGTTGTTTCGTTGACACAGGGATTTCCACCCTTCCCAAATGGGACCGGCAATATGGCACTAACAACATATGATGTCACGCTCATGCGCGTGACGTCATCGGTGTATGCCAGTACAATAGGGACATCCCTAATGGAGAGCGCGGCTTATCAGCATGCGGAGAGCCACTAGTCCTGTTATCCTTCGATAACACAGTGATCAATATTATAAGCGATACGATCGGGTCTTGACAATACTGTGAATATGTACGAGTTTTCACTCAAAATGCTTTGCAGTGAGCAAGTAACAGAGCATGGCTAACAGAAGGAAAGGGCGCCATAACATGCCATATGGTTAGCTTGTGTCCCGATTTATTTTCTTTACCTACCGGACAATTTTGCAGCACCCACAGATTACCATTATATGGAACCTCATAAAAGGTATTCATCCCTTGTTAACAATGCTATGACATAACCAGGTTGCATCTCACTCACATCTAATTGGATTATGTAGCAACATTTTAAAATATGAAACCACTGCTCAAATGTTGGGCGTGAGAGTATGCCATTACTAGAGCCCCGTGATGATATTTTAAACTGTTGTTCGTCTACTCAGAATGCAACTGATGCTATGTACCGTAACCACCCTGGATATGAAGCTACCATTTACTTTTGACATGAACAATTTGCACACTTGACAGCAATTGACACAGTATCTCAATAACAATTCGTTTTGACAAATGTATAACTGGCAGGCACGCTTGTGGTTGGACTATTTCCAAATGTATGAAATCTTTTTACAGGACCCAGGGATTTTTTACCCCTTCTAAATGTACATCCAGGAGAACATTCATACTGACTGGAAGGACAATAAGCGGAGTGCACCTTGTGCACTGAGCCTTTAATCATGATGCATGTTTTTAGGCAAGCACTTTAGGAGTGTTTAACCAATATTGCACATTATCAATCACTAACAATTTGGTGATTTGCCAAGATGGGAATGGCATAGTAGGTGTGCATGCAAGTTGTACATTCAACACTTAGAAAATGCTGTGCACCCTAGACCCCCATAACCCCGCCAGTCACTGGAGATAGTACTTTCCTCTGGTTGTGGTATGTACTGTAGGAAATCATAGAATATCCAACAGTCTTATTTTATGGGGGGACCATTGAAGCATAAAGTCACTCTCTAAGTACGACAATACAGTACCCCACTCCTGTGTGAACGTGTCCTGGGCTCCCTGAATCGTGCAAGTCACCCATTCCAATGAGACAAAAGACCATACTTTCCGAAGCCAGTCTTGATTCGTTGGGATTTGTCGTTGTTTCCACATTTGCGCTATGACCAGCCATGCTGCTATTACAAGAGTCATAAAGCCCCTCTTCTGTTTTTTTAAATAGGTTTTAATGGAGGGGTCTCAGAGGCCGCATAGACTTCTTTGTTCAATTTTTCAATCCCCTGGAACATCCTTCCCACCTGTAATTTCAGTTCCGCCCAAAACAGCTGCAAAACCGGGCAGTCCCACCAGATGTGTGTCCAATCTCCTCTGGTCTGGCAACCTCTCCAGCACTGATCTGATACCGATGGGAACATTATGTGTAATCTCTCCTGGGTGTAATGCCGCTGAAGTAGAACTTTATACCACATTTCCCTTAAGTGCACAGAGCGCGTTAGTCTCTGGATTGTTTCCCATAGATGAGTCCAGTATTCTGCTGATATTGTATGCCCTAATGTTTCCCCCATTACCTCGAATGTTTCCACTGGATTTGGGGAACCTTCTCGTTGAAAAAAATATTTAATGTAGAAACTAATTCCTTCAATACCCAAGTGTGTCACAATGTATGTTTCAAAAGGCATCAACTGTTGCATGGCATCATTTTTCATGCCCAGGTTCATTAGCCAATGTTTTAATTGGTTATATTTGAACCTATCCCCTTCCTACACCCCAAAATCCTGCCTACACTCCTCAAACGTTCGTACGGTCTGAATTTGAAACATATCTATTCTGGCATCCCGCCCTCTTCCACACTGTGAAAGCTCCTTTTCCCATACCCAGTGGAAAATCTGGATTCCTAAACAGTTGAAAGAATGACGAGGGCAGTAATGTAAGAGCCCCCGTCCCACTGCTGAATCCTAAACTTCCACCCCTACTATTTCAGTAGCCCAGACATTTATTTTATTTATTTATTTATTTTATTTATTCGGATTTATTTAAAGCGCACGTCAGCCCGGGGGTATTGTGCCGCTGTTACATGAATACATAATCTGGTTACAATGGAAGGAAGATGGTTACAAAGCAAATTTTCTTACATAAAACATTTCGTAGCATACGTATGCGAGCAAGAGTAGGCGAAGGAGGGAGGACGTTAGTTGAATAGCATAGTTTTTAGGGATTTGCGGAAGGAGTACAGCAAAGGTTCTGCTCTGAGTGAGTTGGGGAGGGCATTCCAGAGCTTAAGTGCTATGTGTGGGAAGCCAATGCCGCCGGCTTTGGCTCTTCTTACAGTGGGTACTCGGAGTTGGTTGGCGTGATGGCTTCTTCTAGGACGGGTTGAAGAGTTCTTAGTTATAGTTTCAGATAAGTATGGGGGTGCTGTGTGATTGATGCATTTGTGTGTGAGAGTGAGAATTTTAAAGTTGATTCTTTCCTTTTTGGGAGCCAATGGACATGTCTTCTGGCCTGTGAGATATGGTCAGTTTTGGGGATGTGTAGTGCAGCACGGAGGGCATTATTTTGCACTATTTGGAGCCTGCTTAGGTTTTTAGTCAATGTGTCTGCCAGGAGAGCGTTGCAATAGTCCAATCTGGCTCCTATAGTAGCTCTGGCTATGGAGAGGCAGTTGGGCGTGGTAAGGTAGGGTTTTATGGCATGAATGAGTTTGGTGGTCAGAGCAGATGCGGAGGCGCTGGCGCTGGTTTGTCTGGTCATGGAGAGTGTGGCGTCTAGGTAGACTCCTAAGGTCTTGACGGCGGAGGAGACAGGAATGAGTTTGGTTAGTGTTTCGCTGGGGGCTAGGATGATGATTTCGGTTTTGTCTCCATTTAAACAAAGACCATTGATCGCCATCCAGGTTTGGATAGTGGAGTAGATTTTGAGGAGGGCTTCTGAATCTAGGTCGGACTCTCCGGTGAGGGGGAGGAGAACTTGCGTGTCATCAGCGTAGTTAGTGTAGGCTATGTTGAGGGAGTCCAGTAAGTCAAAGAGGGGTTTAGTGAATAGGTTGTAAAGGGTTGGTGCAGTGCACGACCCTTGTGGGACTCCACAATTTATAGTGGTGGGGGGGGCACTGGCCTGGTCTGAGTACACTTTCATGGCCCTACCTTCAAGGAAGGATGTGATCCAAGTGGTTGCCTTGTGAGAGAAGTGTGCAGCATTGAAGAGGTGGGATGTGAGAATGCTGTGGTCGACCAGATCAAATGCTGCAGAGAGGTCGAGCAATAGGAGGAGAGCAGGTTTGCCTTTGTCCATTATCTTGGTAATTTGATTCTTTAGATCTAGAAGGGCAGTTTCAGTCACATGGCCTTTGCGGAAGCCTGATTGTCTTTTGCCTAGGATGGTGTTGGTTTCCAGGTAGTGTTGGATTTGGTTGTGTGCTGCTTTGTCGAGGATTTTGAGGAGGAAGGGGACGGTGGTGATGGGTCGATAGTTATTAGGGGAGGAAGGATCGAGAGAGGGTTTTTTCAGGAGCGGGCGAACCCAAGCTTCTTTTAGACATTGTGGTACAGTTCCAGATGCGAATGAAGCATTGATGAAAGCCGTGATGATGGGGGTGAGAGATTCTGAGCATTCTTTGATTAAGGAGGGTGGGCAGATATCCCCTTTGCAGGTGGAGGGTTTGATTTTTTTGAGGAGGTCCTTGACTTCCATTTCTGAGACTTCTCTGAAGGTGAAGAGGGGTGTTTGTGAGAGAGAGTTGTTAGTGGGAGGTGTGGGTGAGCAGGTGGGGGTATTGAGTGCTTTGCGTTGGGAGGCTATTTTGTTTTGGAGTGTGTTGACTTTATTGAGGAGTGCAGACTGAATGTCAGTGCACCATGCTTCATCCTTGATGATTTCGTCCGGACTGGAGGCAGGTGTGGTGAGTTCCTTGAATATGGAGAATATTTCTCTAGATTTGGAGCTGGCGTTGGTGATTCTCTAGTTATAGGATTCGGATTTAGCATGGAATATGGCTTTTTTTGTAGGTCTTTCAAATCGTTAAGAGAGGATTGGTTGGGCGCTGATTGCCATCTGGATAGAGCTTTGCGTTTCTTGGTGCGAAGGTCCGATAGTTCTTCAGTGAACCAAGAGTTGCAGTGCATAGATTTTTTCCCTTTTTTATCTTCTAGAGGGGCAATGAGTTTGATGGCTTGAGTGAGTGCACTGGCGTAGGTGTTGGCGAGGGAGGTAGGGTCATGGGTAAATGGAGGCTTGAGTTCAGGGATGTCGAGGAGAGGGGCGAGGTTGGAAGCAGTGAGTTTTTTTGGAGCTTCTTACTTTTGCGGGTGGGGCATGAGTTAAGGTTTTATGGGTGGGCGTGGTAGGAATGGAGAATTAAATGAGGTAATGGTCCAGCTATGGGAGGGCCGAGATGGAGGTGATTTGTAGATGAGCAGTTGTGATCCGCTAGCCAGTCAATGGATCTGCCTTTGTTATGAGTGGGTGCAGTAATTTTGTGTTTGAACCCCATGTGTGATAGTTCTTTGGCTAAATTAGCGGCTGCTTTGTTCTTCGGGTCAGATAAACCAAGGTTAATATCCCCTAGAAGGATGCTTTTGGTGGTGTTTTTGAGGTTGTTGCCTATGTTTTGGAGGAGTTGCTTTTGGTAGTCGGGAGGAGATGATCCTGGTGGTCTGTAGGTGATAAAGAAGTTTATGGTGCAGTTAGGGGAAAGGGCTAGTTTAGCGGTGAGGAGATCAGCGTTGTTGTCCCATTGTTGATTACCCATTCTGATGGCGAGGGTGTCTTTAAAGATGAGGGCGACGCCGCCACCACTTTTAGAGTTTTTCCGGTCCTGTCTGAGAATGGTATAGTTTTGAGGAAGGGCGAGGTGGATGGAAGGGTTGGAAGCTTCATGGAGCCAGTAGGTCAAGATTGTTGGTGGTGATAAGGTCATTGATTTCGATGGCACGGGCCTGAACAGAGCGCGCATTGATGAGTGCACATCTTAAATCAGGTAGTGGAGTGTTAGTGTTAGTGACATTAGGATGTCTATGCTTCTTGTTAAGCCGCAGGATGCCAGTGAGAGGCGTCCCTGCAACCGCCCTATCCTTTTTGGCCCATGACTTCTGATGATTATCCGTGAACGATTCCCTCAGCACCCATATTTGAACTGCTTCATAATACCTGAGGAAATGGGGTAGTTCCATGCCTCCCCTCTTCCTTGAGGCCGTCTAAGTTGACATTGATACCATAGGGGTTTATTTCACCAAATATATGCTGAGAGAAGTTTTGTGAGTGAGCTAAAAAGTATCCCCGGCACTCAGATTACCAGCGCCTGGAAATAATATAGGAGCCTTTGTGATATTATCATTTTTATTGTCGTCATCCTACCAACCCAGGAATTTGCAAGAGGATTCAATTTTCTTAAATCTGCTTTAATTATATTAAGTAGCAGGATGTTATTTGCCCCGAGTTGTCCTATCGTGCTTGTGAGAGTTATTCCCAGGTATGATATTCCCTTTTCTGCAATCTTTAACTGTTCAGTTAAGCTCAGGATACCCAACTTGTCGGGGTAGGTCGATGGGTTCAAAATCTCCGACTTCTGCCTATTGATTTTTAATCCCGACACTGCCCTAAACCCCTCTAATTCTTCCATCAAAGCCGGCACAGAGTTACCCAGGTCGGATATCGCAATCAGCATATTGTCAGAGAATGCTATTGCCTGTGTTCTTCTCCCGCCATTTCAATTCCCCTTATCTGGTCGCTGACTCAGATCTTTGCCAATAGAGGTTCTAAATATATCGTGAACAGCAAGAGGGACAGTGGGCATCCTTGCTTGGCCCCTCGCCAAAGTGTTATTGTATCCGAGAGAGGGCAGCCGAATCATAGGGGACCTATAGTTGGCCTGGACTATTTGTAAATACTCCGTACCCAATCCCATGCGATCCATTGTGCGAAATAAGAAGGACCATTCTGCTTGGTCAAATGCTTTCTCAGCATCAAGGGACACCAGAAGGGTTATCCGTAGTGTACAAGGACTGATGGGATTCTTAGAATATTTCCCCGACAGCATCATTTGTCGCCTGCACCTCCCCTTTTCTATTGTGAAGTCCCATAATTGCCAGTGATTGCCCTTCATCCTTTAGTTGTCTGGCAAGCAGCCTGTACGCTTTATTGGACTTTACATAATACCATTGCTTAGTGTATAACAAAGCTTTTTCAGCATGCTCGTACACAGGAATTTCAACTGCCCTGGACATGCTTCAGAGCCCTATGTAGTTTTTTGTGCCGACTCTTAGCCAATTCCCCATGTATCTCTCTTAGTTTACTCTCTAGTTGCATCACCCACATCTGCCACTGTTAATCTTTTCCTGGTTTCATGGCCATTAGTTGGCCCCTCAGCTCTACCTTAAATGCATCCCAAACCATTTCCGGGGCTACATCTGAAGTCTCATTTTCAGTATGATATTGTTCTATCTTACCTCTAATTGATTCAACCATGGCTTGGTCCTGTAATATTTCTGACAAGAATTTCCACTTCCACGTGCCCCCCTGACCCTAAGACTCCCCATTGATAATGATATCGACAACGGAGCATGATCCAGCAAGGAGATAGATCCCAGCTCCAACTGATCACGCTCCCAACCAGTCGCGTAGAAACCCAGACCTAATCTATCCTAGAGAGGGATGAGTGCACATGTGAGTAACATGTGTCTCCCTGGTCTTGTCCCTTCATTGTACGCCACACATCATCTAAAGCCAGCATATTCATATTCCTTTTAAGTGATTTAGATGGAGCCTTGCCATGATGTACCCCCAGAGAACTCCTATCCAGATGGGGGATCCATGCCAAGTTAAAATCCCCCACCAAAATGATGTTCCCCTTAGCGAAATCCCCCAGCCTTGACAATACTCCTCTCAAAACCACATCCTTACCTGTATTGGGAGCATATACTGTTGCTAATGTATATTTACATGCATCTATACTGGCCTTCAAAAAGAGAAACCTCCCATATGGATCTAAACATGACTCTGTCACATGTGCCCCCATCCTATCGTATATTGCAATGAGTACCTGCGCAGTTTTGTCCCCCGCATTCGCCTGGTATAATTGCGAGAACCCCTTAATCTTCATATTACCTTTATCTCTTTTCCTTATGTGGGTTTCCTGAAACATAACTATATGAGGCTTTTCTTCCCTCAGAAGCCCTTCTACTTTCTTTCTCTTCACAGGGGTGTTCGGGCCCCCTACATTAAACAACTAGAGCTTGAGTAGGTTCATTGCACCCATGAGCCCAGCATGTTCTCCTTATAAACCAGCCCACCTGATACTTCGTGTTTCCCTCTGGTGACTCCCCCTCCCCTTGCCCACTCAACAACCCCCAACAATACCAACTGCACTGCCCACAGCTTTACCCCCCTCTGTACACACCCCCTTCCTCCCACCACTCTCACCCCCCTTTTCCCTGAGGAGCGTTCAGGTTCCTAGGACCGCTCGGGCGTATTGACCATGCCTCACCCTCACAAATTCCCAGAAACATATTGTGGGGAATACTAAACCCCTCTCCCGTATCCCGAACCTACGGCCCCCACAATAGAGCCACTTGGGCCACATGTCAAATTGCAATGAACGGGATTCTTACCCCTAAATGGCAGACGACCCCCTCCAAATTCTTGATTGTCCATCCGCATCCCCCTTTCCCAGTTACTGCAGGCTGGGAGAGTCCAATCTTCATCAGGCTTAACGCACTCCCTCAAGTCTTGCCCTCCCCTCTGCCCTATTTCATCACTTTCTTTCCATTCCACGTCCTTCTTGTTACTCTCAAACTCCTCTTTGAATCGTCCTGTTCCTCTACGTGCCCTTCTTGCAAGTTCAGATTCTGTTCACCCCTATTCACATGTAGTAATGCAATGTTGCCGTCCTTCCCACAAGAACAGAAGGCCTAAGGGAAACGTCCAGTTCTACCCGACTGTTTCTTCACTAGGAATCTCACCACCGGTCCCATGTGCCTTCTTTTCTGTAGAGTGAATTGGGTGTGATCCTTGTATAGTTCTACCTCCAGTCTGTTCACTTTCATCGGGGCTGAGGATCTTATTGCCCACAGGATCTGTTCTGTCTGACTATAAGAAGTGATCGCTGCCAAGACATCCCTTGGTCGCGAGCCTGGTTCCACCACCCTCCTTGGGCCCACTATATGTATGCAATCTATCTGAATTGGTTCTTCCAAGGTGATTGCGAAGATATTGCCAAACAGTTGCGGTACCGTTTCCTTCAGGTCCTTGTCTACCACTGATTCCGAAAGGTTCTTGATCCTGATTTTAGATCTCCATGAGCGATTCCCCAGGTCTTCACACTGAAGTTCCAAATTATGCAAGCAGTGTGAAAAATGTTCTAGAGCCTCATTGCGTTTCTGTGTATCCTCCTCTATTTGCCAATTGCCTTTTCTACATTATCAGTCCTTTCCTCCAGCTTAGCCACATCCAGTTTTAGCATGCACAGACTGTTTACTTTCTTCTTTCAGGGTTTGAAACTGAGATTGAAATGAGATCATAAACTGATCTTGAAACTCCTTGAACCAGCCCTGCATGTCCTCCTTTCGTAAAGCCATTGCCCCCTCTTCTTGGTTTCCTTGCAGCAGAGGATCTTGACTGCCCCTCCCACCAGTGGCTTGTGGCGAGGTCTCTGAGCCCCACAGTTGTCTGATGCTGGTCTCGTGGCAGGACTGTGGGGGTTTCTGTGTCGTCGCTGCTTTCCTCCTTGACATGGAGGACATTGGACATATCGCTCTTTGACATGGGAGCGATATGGAGTGCGCTCTGAAAGCCCTGTGTTGGGCCCCTGGGCTATTCCCATGCAGGGGATGTGCCCCTGCTATCCTATAGCACCTTTTTCTGTAGATCAGTCAGTCTTAAGTTTACCCCTAATGTTGGGTCACCTAATACCATACATAACGTAATGTTTTACACTGGCTCTGGTGTTCAAAATTATTGGGCTTGTCAGACCTCCACTTGTCGTTCCTCCTGTTGCCTGGTGAGCCCTCCACTGTCAGAGGGAACCTTTGCCTATCTCCCCTGGGTTTATAGAGCTTGTTAATAATCCACTTGCCTCCTCCTGGCCTACGCCTATCTTGCTTGCTACTCTCCCTGCTGGGATGCTCTGTGGCATTAGGAAGTGGGGGGGGTCCAACTCAGCCCCCTACACACCATTGTAGCTCCTTACTGTAGCTGCTACGCTGGGGGACTCCTTCCATTATCCCTCCGGCTTGTGCTCACTTGGCTACCAGCGCCGTACTGCACCAGGCCCTCGCTTCCCTCCGCATTGCAAGGAGCGTTCCCTCCATTCTCCTGCGTGTCAGCTATGGGGGGGGCCTCTTCCTCTCCACTTCTATCCCGTGTCCTGCACGAGTGACGCCCTGGGAAAGGCGCTTCCTCCGCTCTCTTCACAGGACCGAGGGGGCAGGGGGAGTAAACTCCTTCCCCACCTCCTTCCCATTCTCCTAGGCAGCCACCCAGCTGCGACCGGGAACACTCCGCCACTTCTCGTTGAGGCTTCATCAGGCCCACGCCTCACCTCTTCTTCATAGGGGGAAGGGAGTGGGGGATCTTCTCCCCCCTCTGATGCACTCTGCCTCCCGCTGGGGATACTGCGAAATTACAAATTGCCTCTCACTGCGTTTCTTTGCTTTATAAATTGCAAATTGATGCGGCCCGTTGGAGACAGAGACGCTCAAGCACGTCTCTGTGCATTTTTCTTTTGACTACAAATAGAGTTGCTGTTACTTATGGAGAATGTTTCTCGTCACTCTTTCTGACAATCCTCCCCGTGCCAACCCTATGCATCCTAATGACTTGCACATATGATCTTATGTCATTGTGTATTTTTCCAAGTTCATTTACCTTATTTGGAATATGCCAACCTTATTTATCTAACTTGTTTTCATGTTTTTTTATGTTGTCTCACTTAATTATACTTTGTATAATGTTTTGACTGATTGGTCCACTTTCCCCTTACGTGTTTGCATGTCATATGGTTTATTTAATATGGCTGTTAATATTATGTTTGTCTTATTTATACATATCATAGAGAACTAGTGCCCTGTTTTGATAGACTATTTCCCAACAAGCTCAACCACTTCTTGAAGGGACTAGCGCCACACTCTGGTACTCGCCTACACTCATTTCATTGTTAGATGTGGCTAGTAAGGTTTTCTCAAACTTGCTACTTAGGGATAAACAAGAAGATATTCTAAGAAACTGGGCTTAGGAATGGACTTTCTACGATTTATAACGTCTTAATAATCAATCTGACGATAGATCAAGCTAGGAAGAAAGGGGAAGCACCTTTGCATGTTTTATTCATAGACCTCACTGCGGCTTTGGACCTGGAAACAGTGAGAAACTCTGCCATAAATTAAGTTAATTAAGAATGCCTGTGGGGCTGGTGCAAGTTGTGCTGCACTTGCACACAGGTACTACAGCACGGGTTAGGTTGAACAGCATGGATGTTATTTTGCAACCAATTGAATTAAGGAAAGGGGTAAACCGGGGGGGGGGCAGTGTTAGCACCCATGCTTTTCAGCATGTACCATGCGGATGTGGAAGAAAATTAAAAGATTGCCCCCCTAAAGCGGGAGGTAAGCATTTCCCGTGGTTGGCATACACTGACGATGTAGTCATCCTTGACCATACATTGGCTGGCCTTGAACTGAGTTTTGAAGCATTCTTGGTCTATGTAAGGGGAACATGACATTATAATAAACATGCAAAGACTAAATATTAGAAGGGCAATTGAAATTATATTCAAACAAGTGCAAGTGAAATTGAGAGGGTGAGTTCCTATAGATATCTAGCGGTGCCCATTATTGCTAAGGTAAATGGATTCGAGTTAATGAAGAAAAAGAAAATATAGCCCTGACTAGCATGGCTTTAATTGGGAATTCTGTTGGGGGGAAAACACCAGTTTATAGTCTGCTCTGTGTTAGACCAGTACACCTACTGATACTGGAGGCTAGTATAATATATATAGCATCAGAGTTAGCATCATACCATGTATGATGTATGGTTAAAGAAAATAGGAGAAATCTGGAGAAAAATAGTGGGTGTGACTATGGGGACTCCGGTAGAGGCAATGAGAGTCTAATAAGGGCTGACATCGTTATCCGCAAGGGTCAATCTAAATAGAGCCAAGTTTTTTTGTCAAAGTCATGACCACAGAATGCAATTCTATTTTAAAGATCCTCCAGAGAGCTATGATAGAGGGGAGGAAGTTTCCATTTCACCAATTTAAAACTAATTAATGAGGAGTTCTTCAGAACGATTGTCTGTACCTCGATATGGAAAAAAGGAAAAGTCATCATTTTACAAGAGCCTAGAAAGCGTGTGAATCTTTGGGAATTGGCTAATAGTCATGAATACCCCAGTGGATTAAAACGTTGCACTACCTACTGTAGGCTGCCATTTACTTTGCAACCGGTGCAAAGATATCTCTCCCAGGTCCCTAGTCCGAGGAGCAGACGAATATGCATGCAGGTGCGATTCAATCAAATAAGGGTGCAGGGTGTGACGGGGTCGTGGAGTGGGATTATGAGGGGAGAAAAATGTGTCCATTATGTAAAGATGCTGGAAATATTGAAACAATTTGACATTTATTAAATTAATGCACATCTCTTCAATCCTCTTATGTGGCCAACGATGAGACATGGGTGATTAATAAGAGTGAAATCACCTGCGATGAATTTTACTGGACATGTCTTGCGGGAGACAGATATTTCATACGCGTTACCTGTCATAAGAGTCTGGCTCTACCTAGAAAAGGTATTGGAAATATGAGGTGGAGGTCGAAAGTGATTTGTTAGATTGTATATGGTATTAGAAGGTGAAATATTGATTGGTCAAAAACATCTGAAAAAAGGGATGTGTGAATTTTTAATATTGTGCTGTTTCATAATGTTGTTTTGATAATATATATTTATTAGGATAAAAATTGGTGTGAAAAGTTATTTGTATAACTATAGCACACTAATGAGAAGAAATCTTTTTTTAAATTATCCATAAGGCAGTGCCAAAGATGGACAATGGTGCTTTGGTTCTGGATAGCCACTGATGTGGGAGCGTGCAATAGGGCTGAAGAGGAGAGCTTAGTTGTGGCTCGGTTAGTGTGGATGTGCTCATGGCTAGGCCTGTGTTGGCCATGTGTGGGGGCGGGTTGTGTGTGTCGTGTAAGGATGGAGGAGATCTTGGAGGGGGAAATGGTTAGTCAAGGGAATGTGGGAGTAGGCCTTCCAAGGCAAAACAACTTACAACCCTCCACTCCCACCAGTGGTCTGTTGCATACAGATGCCATTTCACTAGCTTACACTGCCCCTGCCAATCCCTCACTCTCGCTCCCTTGTGCTCTCTCTCACTTACATCGATACATTGTATCCCATGTACAACAAAACATGCATCTGTGAGTTGGCTGATGAGGGGAAAGGGGCAGTCTGTCAACTCTAGTCAAATACCATAAGCTACAGTTGAACGTTAGAGAATGCAAGAACCTTTGATTCAGAGTAAGGGCTACATGAAATGTGGGGCTACGGTAACCCATTTTGCCTTCCTTAGCATGCTGGTTGGCAGGGTGAGAGATGCCTCGAAGCTAACTTTACCATGTTCAGGTGCTGTGCTCAGTGGCCTGCTGGGAATTCTGCCTGTCAGGGCAAGAAGGCATGTGTCAGGTATTGGTCATGCCAGGGACTGGAATCGCTGTTCATTTAGCCCTGAGGTCTACATGTCTCCCTCAGGCCCCAAACTCTTCTGACACAGACCAAGATAAAAATCCCACCTCCACCGCCACCAACAGACACAGACTCGCCAGGTTTTTACGTGGCACCAGGCCTTCGGTATAAGACTGATACTGTAATTCTGCAGGGGATTCGTCATGATGAAACACGGAGCCGAGAAGATGAAGGATTTAGTGTGGATTCCTCAAAAAATATGCTGCACGATGGTGTAAAAAAGAGGATGGCGTGGTGCAACATTTGTAGGATGGTGAAAAAAGGTGTGTTAGCAGCACCAGACAGGAGTTTAGGGTATAGGGGATGTGATGGCCGTTCCAGTAAGACGGCAATCTCAAGTTTTCAGTGTCTCTGGCCCCTTTCTAGCTAAAGGCCTCTTGGGAGTTTGGGTGGTCCCTTACTTTTGCCACGGCTAAAATGATGGGAGCAGGGCCAAAGCAGCCATGCTTTATTCATCCAGATTTGTTAGGGCTGTCCTTCTAAGGGTAAGCAGGGGCTGTCGGGGATTAGCATATGCATAGCGTGTGAGCTGTTCCGCACAGGGAGTCTCCTGGATCCGTGGAAGGTACCACTGTACCCATTTACAGCTATTTGCACCACAGAAGCGAGGAAAGAGGATGCCAGGCTGTCTCTCTGAAGAAGATGAGGTGTTGACTGAAATTGTGATCTTACAATTATAACTTTTATTCATATGTAGCTGGCAAGGGAGAGTTCTGTCCATACATATATGTATATGTATATATATATGGAGATGGCAAGTGGGAGTTCTGTTGAGATCGAGATCGAAATGGAGAAGCTCAGGAGTCGAGTTTTCTACATATATAAAAATAAAAACACACTAACCATCTAAGAGAGTTAGCGAGTTCATGAGGCCATCTGTGACATCCCTCATTCCCAAGGTGATGGAGCTGACATACAAACACACCAAGGATTAGCCAAGACCAGGGATCGTCTAAGAGAACAGGTGTGGTTCCCATGCCTGGCGTCATGGCTGGAGAGCCTAGTGCAAGTGTGTCTTTGGTGCTCTGTCTGCTCCAGTTCGACACTGACCTCCATTCCATCCCTGGCCAGAAGTGAAAGACTGTGTGGTATGGGTTTTGATACCAAACACATGTATGAAGACTTCCTGGAGATAATAGATCTATCTAAATACCCAAAAGTAGACTTTACACCATCGACATCTGCAAATTAGACATACCAGGATTGGAGAAGTGTCGCTCTCTACCTGCCTCAGTGGCCGTTGGGTGAGAACCCAAGCATTAATGGGAATCCCCAACTGAGGGGTGAATAAATGATCATTTCACGGTTATACTTGACAGAGAGGTGAGTACCTGTGCTTTTGTATGCAGTACACAGCAAGCATATAGAGGGGACTTTGGATGTGGCCATGGGTAATTGAATAATACAAATCAATCGAGTGAGCCCAAAATAATGCACATGATATGAGCAAAACAAATGTTTATTACACGCGCAGACTATGCTGAGGAATTATCAAAAAGACATTCAACATGGTGATAGAAAATGGCTGAATTTATAGCAAAAATCAGGGGTGAAATGACAACAAATGTTACAGGTTATTCACACTTTTACGACCTCTGATTGAGCATCGTCATTTGCACTTTAGGTGAATCTATACAATACCTAGCCCTATTGTCTCATTCTATCCTCATGACCATAACAAGACGTCAGTTTATTAATTAATTAGCATTGAGATCATCTCCTTTCCCATGATGCTGATTGGATGCTACTCTTTTTATTTTGTATCTTCTAAACTTGGTTCTTGAGTGGCTGTTCCAGGAGGAGTATGTGTGGAGTGAGTGACTTCATAGGTTTCAACCAATCACTGTGTGAGATGTGAAAGTGTGAGAAACAAAGTTATAACTTTTGCATCCTCTTCCTAAAAGGCTTCCTCGGTTGGCACGGTCTTACCATTCCATCATTGTGAACTGGTCATCGCCAGTTCAACTTTGCAACTCCTCGTTGGAAACATTACTTGCTTCCCCTTCCTTCCTCCTGGTTCTATTTGCCCTGTCTTTGAACTTATGAGCTGGTGGATTAAGCTGTTTGGAAAACTTCATTCTCGTGCATTTATATGAATATATGTTTCTAGCTTGCAATACTATAGATGCACTCTTCTCTACTATTGTGTATATGCTGTGGAGGCTGTTCTTAAGTTTTCATAAAAATCATTGGTAATTCTATTCTATGTGCGATGGTGTTTTGTATGGTCCCAACCTTAGCAATTGGATCTCTTTCTGTGAGGTTTTTCCTACTGAGGGCAGTGTTGTTCCTTGATTATTTTGTCTTGACAGGCATGTTCTTCACTGCTTATTGTTTAATTCCTACCAACTTGTGACCTTCATTATGATATGCTTTGATATACTGACTAGGAATATAAGTTATCTGTCCTTTGAACACGGACCTGGGAACTCGGCTGAGCTGATGGTCTTGACCAATCTGCATTCAGTGTGTGTTTCTTAGCTCTGGGGACTGATAATTCTTTGTAGCTCTTTCATGACCTCACTACTGCAATTCAGACCTGGCAATGTGTTTGCCTTCCCCTTGCCTTAACCAATCACTGTGCAGCATTCAGTCTTGCTGTGGGAATTTGCAGCTTGCTATGTGTGTGTGCCTCTTTGCAAGGTCCTGGCTGATATTTTCTGTTGAGTGGGGGAGGGGTTTCATGCTTCAGAGATGGCTAGCTGGGTCTTGAGGCCTACATGTGTTCATTCGAGTAGTGTAAACATTCACTGTCATTTGCTATTGGTATGAGTGCCCCTAATGTCTCCCTGAATACTGTTAAGTGCTACTATACTTGTTAGCGATATGTGGTTATATTCAAGTGTAAGGTCTGTGCTTTATGGCTTACTTGCTTCTCAGGGATATGGCTTATGGAAGCATGGCTACTACTGCATTGTTGGCCTACAATGGGATTTCTATATGTGTGGGGCTGCTTTCTCTATGCTGTATGCCTTTTCACAGAGACTTTTAAAGCTTGTATTTTTGTGCACATTGGAGGCGTTGGATGCACTCGCCAACATTTCCCCCTTTTGTCCTATTATGGACTAATCTTTCCAAATATGTTTTATCTTTATCTTGTTCCTGTTACCAGTCATATATAGTATTTGGCACCCGTAGCATACATATCTTAAATCCCCTCCCCACCTGGCATAGTCCCATGGGTTACATCGCAGGAAGTTGCATTTTCCATCTGCAGTGGGATCCACGTAACATTCTACGTCATCTACTGGATCAGGGAGGTAGTGACCAAAGAGCACCACCTGGGCCTATGCAGTGATCTATTGGGACCATTTATATTTCTCCTACCTTTTGTTTCCGGATCAGTTTGTCAGCTTTCATCTTTGCAAAGAGGAGTGGCATCACCTGTCATAACTGCAAGGAGGTTAGGTTTATTTCCACAAGACACACAACAGGTTATTATTATTTGATAAACACACCAGATTATTATCAAGAGGATATGGATGGGAAACAGGACTTGACATATATTTGTAGGCCACAGCGGCATCCACAAAGTGAAGAGTGATAACTAATTGTCCTCTTTAATGATCCCTCCTGCTGCTTCCATGTCCATTTTCAACTCCACCATCTGTTTAATTGCATCTGCCATTTTTTTTTTACACTTGCCACCTTCCATTAATGTGATAAGATCGAGCACTATTCTATTCTGGAGTGCCATAAGTCTCAAGGCACATAGCTCTTCCCTGATTGCGTTGAGTCCATGTTCTGTGGCATGCGAAGTTTCATCAAATTCCAACGGACTATCTGAATACATTTGGCATTGGTAGCTGTTTGTATTCTAGGAGCCAGTAATGAGGCGAAGAAACTTTCTGTTCTAGAAAAAAGTCTATATTGTGATGGTATCTTCTCCAGGGCCTCGTCTGCTTTCTTTAAAAAGTAGTTTGACCGTTTCTTCATTGTTGCTGTTTGTGGGTTCATTTGTCTTGTGGTTGTCGGAGGAATAGCAGGTGACTGGGACCGTCTCTTGGCCAATTCTACATGACTTTCTGGGATCAACAAAACAGGGGCATGCAGGCTCACCAATGAACATACTCCATTCCAGGAAGGAGGCAAATAATAGTATGCCACAAGATGTCCATGATTGTAACAGTTCCCTCGATCAAGGCTGGCATCACATATGTTCGATTACAACTGCTATTTGAGCCAACCTGGCACGCTTCCTTTGCCCCTGAAACAAAATGAAGATCGAGTGAGTTTCTGTACTTTTACATGTTGTTCATGTTGATGCAGGCTGGTCAATTTATTCACATGCAATTCCCATATATTTCTAGAACTTTCATCTGTTTTCATTATTTCCTCTTCTGTAAATCCCATTAATCCCTGTGCATTAAACACTGCTTGCCCCTTCTCCCATTTTTTCGTTCCAAAAGGTTGTTCCATCTGTGGTTTTGCAGAACACTGTGCTTCTTCATATTTCCTCATCCCTTCACATTCACCTTTGGATCTCTTTTCCATCTTTATTGGTACTATGTTTCCCTGAAGCTGCCATTGCGTTCTACAAATTAGCAAATGTGCCAAGCACTGTGTCTTTGAAGTCGGCACTTCCTTAGATAAGACCAGTCAGGATGTGCCAACCGCATGTGGGAAAAGGTCAAATATGTAACGTAACTCATTTACTTGGGTCCTACTGATGGCTTTCATTGTATCGTACCAGACATTGGTACCATCTGAATAATGCTTGTCTAGCACATTATTTGCTTCTGCATCCTATTGTCTTTTGTGTCGGGTCACAAGGTTATCTCTAAAAGTGACTACATTTCCTACTTTCGTATCATCATACCACTTACCTCTAATACCTAATCTCATTAATTTCATTGGTGCAAGAGAAAGAAGAAGAAAGTAAAGTAGACCACATATCCTGATGAACGCATTCTTGACAGTACTATGATTGTTCATTTTGGCTTCTTGAATACTGGCTGCTGCACTTGCTCTGCTGTGCACGAAAGATTTAATTCTCTTAATGTAATTTCTCATATTTATTTTTCAAAATAACTCAACTTTTGTTTCTGATCCTTGTTTGAGCCCCAACGTCTGCTTATTTTCAGTGCTGATGTGCTGTGCTAGTGTCCTGGTGCAGATCAGTCAAAGGCACCTAGGCACGGCGATTCTTTAACTTTGCAGAAGTTGGTGTGGCTCTTTCCACTTCATAAGGTACTGTAAACCTTGGCTGATTCCAATGTGGCATATGCTGTCTAGCGTAGACTCTGTAACTGGGTTGCAGCTGAATAGGTTCTTCTGTCACTATGTCTTGTTTGTCTGTTGGGGCCTGATGGTGCACTTTGATGTTTATCTGAGAAGGTATAATCTTAGCACAGGTCGACATATTCTTGAGATATAAATTAAATTCCTCCCCCAACCATTCTGTACTTCTGTGTGCCTCAGACACTGCATCTGGGCGCAGCCAGGGTATGCATCCTCCTTCCTGTTACCACTTCATGAGGTCGCAAGTGATGGTCCTTGCTTGGCTGGCTGTGCAGACTCAACAGAGCTAAAGGCAGGCAATAGAACCAGCTCTTCTTAAGTGTATCACGAAGCGTTGCTAACTTTATTTTGAGCAAACAATTTAAACGCTCCACCACTCCAATTGCCTGTGGGTGGTAGGCTGTACACAGTCTGTGCCCGATGCCTAGCAGCCTTGTCACTTCGTTAAAAAACTTAATTACAAAATAAGGCCCATTGTCAGATCTCAGTATTTCACAAATGCCTCATTTGGGAAACACCTCTCACAAGGGAGCTAGATGCAGATTTGGCATCTGCATCCACACAGGGTCCTGCCTCGATCCAACGGGTTTATGGGCACACAATCACCATTATGTACCTGTATGTGCTGCACCTATTTATCATATCAATGTAGTCAATGTGGAGTTCTTTGAAGGGCCCTGTGTAGCGGGACAATGTCACTTTAAGTGTCTTGACTGTCCTGGATGAAACTTGTGGCGCGCGATAGATACAAATTTGTCTACTTGTTCTGGCAAGTTGGGCACAAACCAGTCCTCACTAATGTACTGCTTAGGTGCATGCGTAGGGAAGTGTAGTTGCTCCATGGCGATATTCAACAGCTCTATGGGCATTACTACTTTCCGAGTGCTTTTTTCAGTCTCCAAATGATATCAGTGGGTGATATGGTACATCCCCTCTTTACCTATAATGCCTCTTCTTCTGGTGGGGCTCTTTCCTGATACTCAATAATGTGCTCTTTTGATAACACACTGTAGACGTCTGATAGTCGCTCTTGTTGTACTGCTGTGACAGCGGTTTGACTTTTCTCTGGAAAGGTCATATAAATTGACTCCTTGGCAGCTGTGTTTCCACACAAAATCACATATTCCCCCTTGGAGTGTGCAGCGCACTTCACGATTGCTACATGAAGGGTGGCCTTTAATGCTTATATAAGTCTAGCTAACAAGATCACATGTTGGACTGGTGACCCATCTGCCATTCTGTAGCCTCTTCTCGTCCACCTTGATAATTTTGAGTGTACTGTAGATGTCATGTAGGCTGAGTGGGTATAGCCGGTCCGATAGCACAGCGTGTAGAGCGCTCGCTTTGACATCTGTGCAGAGCCTGGTGATGCAGGTTCAAATCCCGGCAGGGCCAAACTCAGCCTTTCATCCTTCCGAGGTCGATAAATGAGCACCACACACCGTGGGTAATAATAAGCAGCGCTCAGATACCTGAGGGTTTGTAGTGCTATATAAATGCTAAAATTATTATTATCATGGTAACATCATAGTATGCTGATGCTTCTAGATCTTCTATGTGTGCTAGAAGTTCTGCTGCTTGTGCTGAATAGTGCGAGGTAGTCTGTTGTATTGCTATTTAAAATTCTTCTTCTTGATCCTTCACATATTTATTACTGCTGCTCATGTGTGCCTCTGGCCATTCTCTTGCTCTATACTCGATGACCCATCTACATAGAGCACTTCCCCTTTGTCTAGAGGGCCCTCACTCATCCTGCTGTATTCCGTCAGGATCTCCTTCATATATTGCACAGTCATAAACCTCATCTTGTGGCCCCACTGGTTTTCGCAACAAATGCAATTTTATTATATTATAAGGTTGGATGAACGCCTCACTATCCCTACCCCGACAAGAATTTCCTTGCCTAAACTATGCTAATGGAAACACACTAACAAAGGATACCTGTTGCTCACACTTAAACATATAACAAATAAACAAGGAGATACATGGCAGTTCAAAACAATAATGATTGAATTCACAATGTAACCACAGTCTCTCTTCATAACCTGCATGTGCTCGCCTTCCCCAGGTTGAAATGTGATTCTTTTTCATATTTCAAGAAACAAACACACGGACATCCTGATTCGTAACATAGTTCCAATATGGGTTGATGCAATTTCAACTGGTCAACAGAAAGTTCCAACACAGAGGATATAGGGCTCTTCCTCCTCCTTAAACAGATTCTTAGTTCCTCAATAAAAACAATGATTCTCTTGGCCAGAATTATTGAGCACTCTGGCAACTCAAAGAAACGCAACTTCTCTGTAACAGCCTTGCCTCGAGGCACGCCAATGCCCCGCCATAAGATACGAGCTGGGTCTTACCTCCCTGTGTGCAATGATGGAAAACCCTATCTTTGTACAGAAAGTGTAGAACAAAACCCCTAGTGAGAGGGTTTAAGCTCTTGAAAGAGGCCTTGTAGGCTAAAAGTGAACCCATCCTGAATGCATGGAACTGAGCATTTACCAGAATCCTGAAGGACTTGGGGTCTTCGGAATCTGATCTGCTGAATAATCCTAATGCAATCAAAACCAAGCTTTGGAGAAGGGATTGGATAGACACAATCACAGCAAGAGAACAATATAAGACCTACTGCAATTACGAAGCGGAATGCAGACCTTGGAATTCAATCCCAAAAGGTCTTAAATTGTTC
Source organism: Ambystoma mexicanum (assembly GCF_040938575.1). Taxonomy (NCBI): domain Eukaryota; kingdom Metazoa; phylum Chordata; class Amphibia; order Caudata; family Ambystomatidae; genus Ambystoma; species Ambystoma mexicanum. The sequence goes on from NC_090939.1 coordinate 68,904,100, forward strand.
CCCGTCAGTTCTATCCGGTCCACATTTCTGAGGTTTAGATCAAATCTACAACCCACAAAGGAAATATTGATAAACAGGAGGTTTTGGCAAAATCCAGGTGTAATCTGTAGGTTCTGTAATAGACCGGGGATGGAAGAGTCATTGTACCATCTAACTTTTGACTGTCAGGGGCTGACCGAGAAGAGCACGATATTCCTTGGAAAAATCCTGAATAGGCTTCAAACGTTAACTCCTGATGAATGGTGGAATAAGCTCATGGCTGGAGATAGCGTAAGCCTGATCATTTCATTGATTACATTTCTGGATGAAACATTTGGAGGACTGGCCAATGACACTGTTTGAACCTCCATTTGGTGTGCAAAAGTGACATTCATTTAAACAATGGGAAATTGTGTGGTTTTGCTTCTTTTTGTTGGATGGTTTATCCTGATGTTTTAATTTGATGTATTATTTGAATGTTGGATGTTTTTAAAGAGTGAAAGGTTTCATGCAAGCTAAACACTTTGATAAAAAATAAATAATTTCAAAGCCTTACACAGCTCTTCCTCCAGCACTACTAACAACATAACGTGTCTCTGTCAGGACCACTTTGTAGCACTCCTTCAACTTTCACCTGGCCTGCTTCCACGCCAGGCCTACAGCCTCAAAAGGCTTGCCATTCGGCTTTTGTGATCAAAGTCGACTGACAAGAAGTTTACAGCAGCTTCACAGCATTCAAAAAATTGCAGCTTCAAAACTTTCAACAACTTTTCTGGGAAAAAAAGATTCACATTGGTGCTCTTTAATACTTTTCTGCAAATGATGCTCCTCTCCTTGTGAATATCTTTTCCCAGAAGGGCAGCCTTTTTGTAACTCATGTTTCCCCCACTACACATGCCACCAAAGACTGATAGGGAGAGGACGTTTTCCTGCCTCTACCCTGGTTCTGGCAATGTGTGGGTATCCCAGATTGTACCAGATGTTGTGTACAATATGGGCAACCAGTTGCAGAGTTTCTAGACCTTGCATTAGACCCCTTCTGCTATTGGCAATATTGGCCAGATGGTGTTTGCCTTGGTTTGTTTCTCCTGGCTTGGGCAATGGTTATCAAAATTAAGTCTTACCAAAGTCTGGTTGGATTTTCCACAAACTAGCAGTTCGGTATTCAGAATTAACTTGGGAATTACTTTCACTCACGCGCAAGTGCTGCTTCTGCTGTTTTGCAATAGTTCGGTATTCCAAAGTAACGTGTGAATCATTTTCATTCACATACGAGTGCTGCTTCTGCTGCTTTGCACTCGTTCTGCTACTACGCGCGCGCTTCTCACTAACCAAATGCCTACTTCCACCATGAAAGCAGGGACATGGCGCTCGGGGGTCTCTGACAACATGTGAACTCACTGGTTCAGACGTGTGCCTTTGTTCTGCTTGCCACTCACAGGACTTCTGCTGCTGTTGCTCCTTGCGATCTGGCAAACCGCTTCGGTAAGTCTGCTTACACCCACGCCACTTCCAATTGGAGCTCCTCTTGCTCCTGAGGCCCTCGGGTGCACGCCAGCCACCAGAGACATCCTCGAGGCCCTCGGGTGCACGCGAGCCACTTGACAGCCTCCTGCACGCTTCCCACTGCACAGCTTCTGCAGAACTGGCTACAAGGGGGGACGTTTTCCTCCTGCACGCTTCCTGCTGGGCGACCTGCAATTCAGATTTCTGGGGGCACAGAACCTTTCGGGACTGGCAGCGGATATCTTCCAAGCAGTGGTCCGGTGTCTTCTCTCTCCTCCAGCTTCTGCCTGGACTGCCAGCACCAGCCACGCTGCTTCTGTTTCTGACTTCCTCTACTCTTCACCAATAGCGCCAATGGCCTGCACCTGAGGGGGCCTTTTAAGCTTCGCTGTCTCCCTCATGTGTGGGTCATCTGCATTAATGAGCTGACCACTCCTACAACATTGCACCTCTTCGGGCCTCCTCTTCTTTGTCCCAGTGCCTAGGGAATTATGGGACTTGAAGTCCCAAATGGAAAGATTAGGTTTTCTTATTTCGGTTGTTTTACAACAAGCCATTTAAAGACTGGGGCTTCAGGGAAACTTGAACAAGATGGTTTCCCATTCCTCCTAACCCGCTTCCCCCTCATGTGATCCCCCCCCTGCAAAACAATACCCACAGGGTCGGGATCAGAAAGCGTCTGCCTTTCCCTGGCCACATGATAATGGTCCCAGGCCAGGTTTTCTGGGGGATTCATTGCTGGTTCATCACAATTGACTCTGTGACACCTCACTATGGTGATGGCTGGGTTAGTCAGGATTACCTCATAACCACTTGCTCTCTGAGTGGTGAGTGTTGATTTGTTTCTTTCTAAGATGGAAAAAACTGCATGCTCAACGTATAAAGTGAGTGGACATGTTGCATGGTGAGTCTGAGGACACTATAATGCATTGGTCAAGTAGTGCTTTTATTGTGTCATAAACTCCCTCATGTGCTTCATTAGATAATGGATATTGTTTTACTCTGGGGAGTATGGCTCCGGGTTTGAGTTTGATGTAACTACCCCTATGCTGGTTAATCGACATACATCATGTGGTTTCTTGTCCAAAGTCGACTAGGCACTTGTGCCAGGTCCTCTTGTAGATTTGCAGGTGCTGTTGTGGCTGTCAGTATTGTCCGTTGTATTTCTCTGTTCTCCAGAGCCATATGGCAAGATATGCTGATTTTGAATACAATTTCTCCATCTGTGTCCATGGTTGCAAATTACTGTTTGTAATGTCTCTTAATGGCAGTGTGGGCTCAATGCACAGTACCGTCCTCCACTCCATCACTTCCTCATCTGCCTGTTATGATGATTGTGTCTTTTCTCATGATCACTGCCTCAATTCGTAATATGAAAACTGTCCCTGGTGCTGGCTCATGTGGTACTGCTAGTCTGAACAGACATTCTGCTGTTAGGCGCAATATCACATCTTGTACGCCTGGTAGCCAGCCAATCAACATGGTTACTGCCTATTTAAATAGTCTCATGCAATGGTAATGCTCGAATTGTGTTAATGCTGCAAAGTGTTTGTATTACTGTGGCTATTCTGTTGTGATGCATGCCGGGTGTGGAGCGCACAATTCCTATGTCAGCAAATGAGATGGTCATATTTAACATCTGAAGGAGATCCCTACCTAACAGGTACACTGGTGTCTCAGTGCTGTATATTAATGGTGCTACTATCTCTTGAGTCCCTATAATGGGGGTTAGTTCTTCTGTAAAGGGAACCCTTACAATTACCCTAGAGAATCCCTGTGTCCATACTGTTATTTGTTAATGGAAACCATCCTTCTCTTATACATTCCATAAAGGTAAACATTCTGTATCTTATCCTCACCCCCACTTTCGGTTCCTTGTCTGCATCTGGGGCGATTGAGATAACTGGGCTCTATGTGGGCTGTCCTATTGTGTGTATGTGTTTGACCCCGGGAGTGGGAAATGTATTGAAGGTTTGGTATTAAAGTAAGACAGACACAAGTGACCACAGTTGAAGGGTGTTTATTGAACTTTATCAGGGGTGTGAAAAACACCTATCTAAACCTTAACCTAAGATGGGAGCAAGCTACGACCATCAAATAATAATAATACTGTCCTAGTTATGTTATATTAACAGAACTTATTAAGCGCAACAGTCGCCCAAAGGCATCTTGGCGCTAAAAGACCAAAAGTAGCCAGCAGTGACAGGATCAAATCAGTTTTAGATAAGAAGAGTCTTCAGGGAGTGGCGAAAGTAGAGGTGATTATCCATCGCGCAAAGGGAGAATGGGAGAGAGTGCTAGGCCTTTACTGCAGCAACGGAGAATGCTTGACCACCTATCTGGGAATATTTTATCTGGGGGACCTGAATCGTTAGCGAAGATTGTGAGTGAAGTGCTCTGGAAGCGACATAGGCACAGAATTTTTCCTGGACATATTCAGCCCCCAGTTTTTAAAAAGCGGTCAATATATAGAGATTTGAACACCACACACCTTCCAACAGGGAGCCAGTGTAGCTGATGTAGGAGGGGAGTCATATGAGAACTAAAAGGGGGGTGGAACACAGCTCTTGCAGCCATATTCTGCAAGAGCTGGAGTCGACGAATTAACTAGGCAGGTTGAGCCAGATATAGGGCGTTACAGAAGTCGATGCTTCTCATGACTAGAGCTCATACAACATGATCGTGGAATTCAGAGGGAATAAATGACAGGACTTTACGGAGGGTTCTTAGCTTGAGATGACCAGCTTGACAGACAGCTGCCACTTGGTCAGACAGTGACAGAGATGCTGAAAATGTAACACCTGGATCTTTCAGCACAGTAGCCAGCACTGGATAGTGTCCGAAACTAGCTGGCCTGAATTCAGAGGTCCAGAACAAAGAAGGGGAGACAGATCCAAAAACCTCTGTTTTATGACCATTCAATTTCAGCCAATTCCTGGTCATCCATCCACCCACGGCCTCCAAGCAGTTCCTAAGGCGAGCAGCCATATCGGGCAATATAGATCAAGATAGGCAAGATAGTAGAGTCTCGTCAAATAAAAAAGGCCTATAGTAAAAAACAAATGATTGCCAATCCTTACTGCTAAGTTACACATAGTGTGGAGTAATGTTCATGAAAAAGAAAGAAGTGTTCACAAAATGATAGGTCAGGATGTTCAGTCCGTTGGCCTCACTTCCACACCTTTATAGCACGGGATAAGGCGGTTTACTGAAGCATAGCACACTCTTGGGCTTCTTTGGCACGAGGATACAGTTCCTTTTACCAACATCAGGGCCTGCTGTGCCCAAGTCTCTTACATTCAAAATCTCTTGATTCAGAGTGCCTGATGTACCAAAAACAACGAAAAAAGTTCCTTTCCAAATATTCAAGATGGGCGAGTCACTCTTCACCCTGTATCCCCCTCAGCCGGGCTCAGATCATTTTTTATACAATTAGCCTCCCTCAGCCGGGCTCAGACAGATTTTTGTTCACAGGCATCCTTCAGTCGGATTCACATTTGCCACAGCAATATCTTCATGGATGACTCACAGTCTACCCCAGATCCCCCTTCCGGGCTCAGATCCCCTTTTATACAATTGTTCTCCCTCAGACCAATTTCAGTTTGTAGGCCATCGAAGACTTTCGAATGTGCATGGGATTTAGCTTGACCCGAGCAGGACCACTTCGATTTCACAGTTGAATAATTCTCACACGCTCAGTTGGATACCAAACAGACGTTTGAGTGAGCACCCACAAGGCGCCGGAACTACTCTGCATCTGGTACCTATTTTGGTTTCATAAAGTTCAATCATAAACGAGTAATTTTTACTCATACAATGTTGCCGCTTGCAACCTTGAACATAATGCAGTCCGGTCTGTTATCAGTCTTACCGACTCACCGGCTGTGCTGAATTCACTGGCGTTGCTTTGTTGCCGGAGTCAAGGACAGTGCCACAGCGGCAATCGCTTCTCCCAGCCTTGGCTATCAATGCGGGAGGGCCCTGTGTACCTTCGACACACACTACACCATTGTTCAGCTGCAATTCCTGGTCTTATGTTTCTTTTCCCTCAAGGCCTCCTGAAAGTTGCAGTTGTTTTCCAAAAAGGTCAAGGGTAGTTCCCTCCTTGCAAGCCTCTCTGCTCTTGCCGCCTTACTCTTTGGTTTAAACTGCCATCTCGGAACTGCTGCTTCTTCGTGCGTTTTGCCTTGCTCATTGTGTGCTTTTGTGCGCTGCCTTTTATCCATGTGGGGAAGTGTGATGGAAGTCAACTGTGTGTAATTTTCAGTAATTGTCTGATTCCGCCTGACTCTTGTGTTTGGACATGTCAAGTATATGGCTCTGGTGTTGGTCCGTTGTCGCTCACAATGAACTGTCCGTTAGAATGTATTCGGGGTAGGTGGGTTGAGCTTCTAGTTATCCTACCTTCTAGGATGGGGAAAAGTTGTTACAGGGAAGGGGATACCGCGTCTCACCCTTCGGTGTCCCACTTCACTCCCCAAAGACCCCTCATCCATGTGATCTTCCTGCACTGGTCCACCCCAGGAACTGGATCCAATAGCGATGACCGTGTCCTGGCCACCTGGATGACAGATCCCCAGGGACTAGCAGGTGAGACACCTTCAGGTTTCTCACAGAAACCATTGCTTCCTAGGGCACTATCTCCAGTATAGTGTGTCACTGATCCTCGTGGAAGGGAATTTTGCACCCATGGTACTGTAGTTGCTTGTGCAGCAGCCTGTTGGGTGACATTCTGCATGACATTTGGAGTTGGGTACTGTATGGGCTTTCCCTTTGTGGGTGTGATCATTTGTACTGAGCCTACGTTCTGGGGGTGCGGCAATCCTGGGGCATACATGGGTCCTTGGGATGTGGCTGAGTTTGGGACTTAAAATCCCTGTGTTGGCCCTTGTGCATAGTATGGAGCTGGGGGTGCTTCTGGATGGTATTGCATGGGTGGTGTCTGCTTCGACGATCCTTAGTCATATGTCCCATTTTTCCCCCACATAGTCAACATGCTCCACCAAATCACGGTCGTTATCCTCCGAATCCTCCCCCTTGCCTTTTTTGTGAATTGCCTGGTTTCCCCTTGTACCCCCCCTGCCTCGTCGATTGCTATCTGGATTATTTGCCCAATCTTGTGATGGTCCCGACTGCTGTTGTGCATCTGTGGGGTTGGTTACTACTGCTCCCTCATACTAAACTTTGCCCATTTCTTCCGTACTAATTTCACCTTTGTACGATGTGCCTTCTCTTCTCCTGCCCTCTCATTCTCGTGCTTGCATTTACAAAAAGTTACTATATTAGCTTGTATCTCACCCCAGCCTTTCACTTCCATACATACTTTTCTATCTAATTCTGCTTGCACATCTGTGGGAAGACCCGTTCGTAATACATGGTAGAAGAATTGTATGTTCTTTTCCTATGTTTCCCCTGTCTCTTCTCTCCCCATCCCTTGGATGGACTGGATATACAATGCTGGGTCCTCATGTTTCATTGTGCTTGCCATGGTAGCACCTACATCGGGTCTGTCTGTGTACGTCATTAGCAATACATCAAACACGCGGGCTCAACAGTTGTTGAATGGAGCTCCATCATGTGCATCACTCTCTAACCGGACCCCGGGGTGTCCTGTTCTTTCCCATGCCTTGTTTGTCTAACCCCCTATTATGTTGGCTAATAAACCTTTCACATCTACTGCCAGAGTGGCCCCTGCTGTATGTTTTTCTAATACATTGATCCACTTCCCGCCACCGCTGTAAGAGGTGGTAGGGTATTTATCAAATTATTCTTGTCCATATGGGGCCATGGTATGTATTGTGATCTGCCTACCACCTTTTGTATGTATTAAACTGCAATGTGTTCTAGCCTTTTTCTTCCCTCAAACCACTGCCATTGTTCTAGGGCGGGGTCTTAATCTTCTCTCCCATGAAGTCCTCTCTTCCTTATCCTCTTTGGTTTCCCAATTCTCTTGATTGTCATCCTGCTCATCTTCACTGTCAATCACCTCAGATTCATATTCTGCATCCTATTGCTCTGTTAAATTTTTTATCACTGCCTTATACAATTTCAATAATATGTCTCCTGCTGCCGACGTCTCAGCATCTACCATAGGGCAAGGACCCTCCATCTTTCTTGTCGCTCTTTGCAGTTCCTATGCTGTCTTGCGTATGGCTGCTTCTAAATCCTTGCATGCTTTATTTTCTAATTTCACTATTGCTGTGTCTCTCTTGTCACTAGGTGCATATGCTCCCTTTACTGGGTTTGTTTCTGAATAAGCTGGGGGTTTATATCGGGGGTTTGTAAACCCTACTGCCGGTTTTACGGGGTATAACACAGTTGTGGGCGATGTTGTCGGCTGTGCAGGTGCTGAAGCCTGTGCCGACTGGGTGCTTTTTTCTGAGGTTTCCTGCGGCAACGACTGTGCAGGCGTTACACCCTGGGTCATATTTGTGCTACCTGAGATGGGTGGGGCTGCTGTATCTTCTGCATCTCCCTTTTCTATGTCTTCTTTAGTTTTTTGCCTTGTACATGGACAGTAAATAGGTGTACATATGTTGGATTATGTTCTTATCATGTGTGCCTTTGGCAGGCCACGCTATAAACATTTTCCCTTGAGTTCCCACCGCCCACATTTAATTATCCTTTCCCTTTAAGTTGGGAGCACCTTGCGCATGTGCTCTACTGGAGTGCTCATTTTCTTTAAAACAGTGAAAATCACAAACTGATCAGTACCTACTACTCACAAGAAATCAAAACGTTACTCGCAGTAAGGGCTGCCCTCCTACAGCGCACCAAGTTACCTCTTAAACACAAGACACAAGAAAACACTGAAGGAAACACGTGAGCACTGAGACAGGGTGCGTCTCCGCGCATATACAGTATCACAAAAATCATACCCCCTTCCAAATATGCTCTCCACCCCAATCTTTTCCCCACACTCAAAACCTTACATCAACCAGTTGCCTCTGATCACCTGATACTATATTACATGGCCTGCGGTAGCGGGCATGTTGTTATGGTTATGGTTATGGTTAAGTTGCTAATCCCATAGGAAGAGCACTTTTTGGGAGCTTATAACTTTGCTCCCCCTGGACGAATCCTCACCAAACTTTGCAAAGAAAGTATATGGCCCACTCCAAAGTTTGTTGAGGTGTGGTCCAGGGGTAGGGTCAAAGTTATAAAGGGGGGGGTCCTAAAATTTCTTTTTTTCCCAAAGTACATAATGGGAAAAAACTTTGCTCATGCCTACAGCTCAAACCGTTGGACGGATTTCCACCATTTGCGGCAGGAGCGGCAGCTTAGTCCCGAAAGCGTGCTTTTGTTTGGTGTAAATCCGTCCAGTAATTCTTTTTTAAATGACCAAGACGTAAGGCAAAAACATTAGTGATATCTATGTCCGCTCTGCGGACTCACTTCCCTGTTCCCTCCACGGACAGGACACTGATTGGTTAATAGACTTGCCTCATGTCCACGGACATGCAACGTGTTCACTGATTGGCTGGAGTGAGGCGTGAAGTGCATCACATGTTTCGATGCGCCCACCATCTTGGATCCGCGGACAGTGCGGCGGCGAACAGAGGAAAAATGCAATTTTGGGATGTGTGTTGGTGTGCAGGAGTGCTTGGGGAGGGTTGGGGAGTAAGATATGGGTGAAATACAGTATTTGTTTAGGTGGAAGGTGCCCCTGATGTGTTCGTCATGTCCGTGGACTTCGCAGCTGTCCGCGGACATAATAAAATGCACTAATAGCTATTTTACTTTAGCATGATGTTGGTTTTAGGTTGTTAGTAGAGCATTGCTTGTAATTAATATCCCCTATAAGGAGCCCACATACCACAGTCAAAATGTTTGGTAGCATAGGTGTGTTATGCTGCGGTGGTTGTGGCCAGGGCCTAGAGTCTTGGGTGCATGGCTATGCATGGCTATGCACCCAATCCTCTAGGCCCTGGCCACAACCACCGTAGCATAAAACATCAAGAGAATCAAACGCCCATCAAATATCCACAACCCAAAAGCTTGTGTACTGTTTCTTTTGTAGAGTTTGTATGTGAAGTTTTGGCGAGGCTGTGCAGTTAAGATTGTAGAGTTTGTAACAAGGACTGCGACATAAGATACCCATGGAAGTAAACATTTTGGATTGTGGTGTATGGTTAGATGTTTGCTTGAATGGGTGAGTTATGCAGCAGTGTTTGTGAGTCCATTTATTTTATACTTACTGGTTGAGTTTTCTGTGGTTGTATGCTATTTTTTCATGACATGGGTAATTGGACTAGACATACTTTTTCTATCTCTGTGGTAAAAGAAAATATCATATGTTAGAGTAGGTAGTTCATAATGAGTTATTGCATCACATAATAGACATTTCTGTATTTTTTTACCCTCATATTTAGTACTTTACAAGTACTCTAGTTCAAACCAGTGTACTGCGCAGTTTGCACAGTTTCTGTTTGTTTTCTAAATCATTGGGTCTGTGGGAAAAAAAATCCATGCTGGATTAAAAAAAAAAACTTCTATGTTGTGGTACAATATATTTCTTTCATTGTTTTACTGTTTATTTCTTGTTTCTTGCTATTCATCTATCTGTTGGGTTGTTACAGATTTTTTGGGACAGTTAGATACCTGTTGGCGTATTCGAACTGTGTATTTCTTGTTTGATTTTAGTGGTATTTATTTATCTGTTTGCTTGTTGCGGAATCTTGGGGCACTTAGATACATGTTGGCGTACTTTAATTGTGCATAGTTTTGAAGTTGAAGTTTTGCTTATACACAGATTACATGTTAATTTTTGGTTTTAAGAATGTTAAGTACACGTTTACAAGATTTGCTGGTAATCTCTGCTTTAGAGTAATGGTACTATCATTACATTCGAACCATCCACAATTCTTTTTTATATATGCAGTGTAGTGACCTGCATTGGTTGTGGCTCCTGCGTGGTAGATTATACCTATTGTGAAGGTTTTCTTACCAAGTGATACTTGACCATGTGTGAATCCCGTCAGCTTACTGTTGTGTCTTGACTGTCGTGTAGAACGAGGATATCTCCGTCCACAAGTGCCGTGCCGCACAGGGAGATTACAAATGTCACTCTCTGTACAGCCCTTAAGGCCACAGGTGGGAGATGGTCTTCCAGAGCCACGGACTTCTGGGAACCCCTGAGCCACTGCAAATAAACACTGGTTAAGTAACTAGCCACAACAATAATCACAAACCAAACAACAAGAAAGGAACGGTCTTACCAATGGCTGATAGATGTAGTTCAGTTGAACCTAGTGAGGGGTTCCGGGACCCACCAGTGTCTTGCCTTCGATGCAGGTTGTTCCTCCCTAGATGGTAGGTGGAGTCCTTGAAGGCACTGGGTCCCACCTGTTGATGGAATCCACCAAGAAGTCCAGAAAAACAAAACCAAGACGAGTATCAGATGGAAGACCAAAGACAGTCTGTGATTCGTAACCAGAGTTCCAAAATCCAAGATCCAGAACACAGGGCAATCCAAAAAACAGTCAGTGAAACAATCCAGGATCGAATTCCAAGTGAGCCAAAGATGAACGTAGCGCCAAACAGTAGTCACTAGAACAGCTGTGAAGCACTGAACCCTCGTATTAGAGCGTTTAAATAGTGGCGCTACGTTTGTCTTCCGGTCACGAGGTCCGAACCCGCATCACGTGATCGTGTTACACGTGAGTGGGAGATGTCGGCCACGTGACGCGGAAGCAGGCAACAAGGTCGATCCCGCAGCCGCCATGGAATGTGCCAATAGAGCGGGTGTCCGCGGTGGTGGGCTGGCCGTTGGCGCTGCCGCCCTGGAACACGGGAAGAAGGCAGCGGTGGGTCCCGGATCCTAGCCTGCGGAAGGGGCATAGCGGAGGTATTGGGTCTGGGGCTTTGGGGGGTGACATCAGGATCAACGGGAACTCCTAGGGACATGGCAGAGCCCCCACCCAAAGGCCCACGACCCCGTGGGCACGAAGGATTGTCCCGATGGAAACGTGCCACCAAGCGTGGAGTGCAAACATCCTCAGCGGGAACCCAGGACCTCTCCTCAGGGCCAAACCCAGACCAGTCCACCAGATAATGAAGGCGACCCCTACAAAGGCGCGAACCCAGGATCTCAGAGACCTCAAAAACATCAGGGGAGAACAAGGACACCGGAGCCACAGGTGCCCGAAGCCGAGTCGAACCAGGACAAGGCTTGAGGAGGGAGACATTGAAGACCGGGTAAATCCGCCAAGACTTTGGGAGAGCACGCCGGAAGGCCACAGGGTTGATGACCTGGGTGATAACATAAGGACCCACAAAGCGAGGGAGGAGCTTACGGCATCCCGCCAGTCGCAAGTGTCGGGTGGACAACCAGACCCGAGGACCCACTGTATAAGACTGGGCCACCACCCGTTTCCTATCCGCCTGAGCCTTCATGGACGCCTGAGCCTCGAGTAGATGAGTCGTGGTCTAGGCATGGATGGAGGACAGGCCCCTAGCACAAGCGGCGGCAGCAGGGGTGACTGAGGAAGGCATGGCAAGGAAGGGCAGAACCCGGGGATGCTGGCCATACAAGACATAGAACGGGGAGAACCCAGTGGAAGAATGTTCTGCATTGTTATAGGCGAACTCAGCAATGTGGATAACTTTCAGCCAGGAAGTTTGTTGCTGCAGGGTCAGGCAACGCAAGAACTGTTCCAAGGTCTGATTGAGTCTCTCCATCTGACCATCCAACTCGGGGTGGTATGCTGAAGAGAAATGTACATCAATGCCAAGCAGTTTGGTCAAAGCACGCCAAAAGCGTGACGTGAATTGGGGACCCCTATCCGAGACAATGACCGTGGGTAAACCGAAGAGACAGAAAACCCCTTCAAAGAACAGTCTGGCTAATGCTGTAGCGGAGGGAATGCCTTTGCAGGGGATAAAACGAGCCATCTTAGAGAAGGAATCGATGACCACCCACAGAGTGTCAAACCCCTGGACCCGGGGCAGGTCGGTGATAAAATCCATAGTAACAGTGTGCCAGGGCCTGGGGGGAACAGGTAATGAAAGCAGGAGACCAACAGGGCGACCTCTGTGGTGTTTACATTGCGCACACACCCCACAAGTATTAACATAGCACTCTACGTCCCTTTTCATAGAGGGCCACCAGCACCAGCATTTCAACAGCGTTAGAGTACGCTTCTGACCGGGGTGTCCATGTATAGGGGCATCATGAGACCATGCAAGGGCCATGTTACGGGTTTCGGTAGTGGGCAGAAAAAGTCAATCGGCAATAAACGGTAGCCCGTCATGAAGTGGAGATCACACTCAGATAATTGGTCAGGATGCAGGGAGACCTAATCCCGAACAGCTTCCAGCAAAGGCGGTGACGGGGTACATAGACAAACTACCTTGCCGTAGTCCAGGAGAGTGTCGGGATATTTCGGTAGAGTGACCCCCCCCAGGGGAGTGAGAAAGAGCACCGGCCTTCCCATGAGCCGAACCTGAGCGATGTTTGATAACAAAGTCAAAAGCTGCAAAAAACAAATGCCATCTGACCTGTCTACTGTTAATGCACTTTAGAGAAGCCAGATCCTGCAGATTTTGGTGATCGGTGTACACGGTGACCTGATGTTTAGCACCCAAGAGGTGGTGTCGCCAAACACGGAAAGCGTCCATGACTGCCAACAATTCTTTTTCGGTCACCGTGTAATGGGATTCTGCGTCCGTGAATTTGCGAGAGTGAAAGGCCACGGGGTGAAGCCGACCAGTAGCGGGACAGACCTGTGACAAGAGCGCCCTCAAGGCCAAGGAGGAAACTTCAGCCTCCACGATGAATGGCAATTCCGGGTCCGCGGCGTTAGTAAATGCTGTCTTGAGGGAGTCAAAAGCCTGTTGGTGTGTTTCGGCCCATAGAAAGGGAACACGAGGACTTGTCAAAGAAGTAAGAGGAGCCACTAGAGAAGAAAAGCCGGAGATAAACCGTTGGTAAAAGTTTGCAAAGCCAAGGAATGACTGAAGCGCTTTTAGGTTTTTTGGAACCGGCCAGTCTAATACGGCCCTTGGAGGAGGAGTTCATGGCTAAGCCTCTAGGCGTAATATGAAAACCGAGAAATTCCACGGTGTCAGTGTGGAATTGGCGCTTCTCTGGTTTCGCGAAGAGTGAGTGTCTTTGTAAACGCGAGAGTACCTCCCGTACATGGGGTACGTGTTCTTTCAGGGTTCGGGAATAAATCAGGATGTCGTCTAGATAGACAACAACAAACACATCCAGAATATCGGAGAAAATATCATTCATGAATCTTTGAAATGTGACCGGGGCATTGCATAGACCAAACGGCATGACCGTATACTCATACAACCCATATCGAGTGCAAAAGGCGGTCTTCCATTCATCCCCAGGATGAACACGGACTAGGTTATAAGCCCCCGGAAGATCTAATTTTGTGAATACAGAAGCATGAGAGAGACGGTCAAGCAGTGGCGTAATCAGGGGACTGGGATATCGTTTTTTTTCTGTGATAGCATTTAGTCGCCTGTAGTCTACACATGGGCGGAGGTCGCCCTCCTTCTTGGGGACAAAAAAGATTGGACTGGCTGCAGGCGAAGTAGATGGACGGATATGGCCTAACCGGTGGGACTTTTGGATATACTCCTTGAGTGTTGTCTCTTCAGTAGGAGTCAGGGAATAAACCCGGCCCGTGGGTACTGTACTGTCCGGTATCAGATCTATTGGGCAATCATAGGGACGGTGCGGAGTAAGCACTTCGGAAGAACCATGATTGAATACGCCTGCAAAATCCTGGTATTGAGCGGGAGTGTGATCGTTGGTGTTTGCAGGAAGACAGAAGCATTGGCACAACTCTGACTCAAAGTGAGCTGAACCTGTCTTCCAGTTTATCAGCGGATTATGCTCATGGAGCCAGGGGATCCCCAATATAGGCCGAACTGGGGCATGGTAATGAGGTCGAAACTTATGGTTTCTTTGTGTGTGTCTTGAATTGTAAGCAGCATAGGAGCCGTCTGCTGTTTAATGGGCCCGGATATCAGGGATGTGCCATCCACCGCCTGAACCGGTTCCGGCCTGGTCTTAGTCAAAAGGGTCAAGTTGAGTGTGTGAGCAAGCGTAATATCTATGTAGTTACCCGTAGCCCCGGAGTCAAGGATGATCGTGACCGGGTGAAACCTCAGGTGTGGGTTGGAGCTTGGCCTGTAAACGTATGGGCCGGATACGGCCAAAGGCAGGTATCGGGTCCGGGGTGAGAGGGACAGTGCTCGACCCAGTCCCCGGGTCTAGGGTCGAGCATTCCGAAGACCCAGTGTTTTCCATTTTGGCCGGTGGGGACATTCCTTAATATAATGGCCAGTCAGACCGCAATAATAGCATGCATTTTCCACCCTCCTGCGATCCCTCTCTGATGGTGTGATTGGACTACGTATGCCCCCTACCTGCATAGGTTCCTGAATGGAGCTGGAGGCAGTAGAGTTGGAGGATGGCACTGACGTGGAAGCAAAACTGGCCTCGGCTCTGCGTTCTGAACGTCTAGCATCCACCTGTAAAACCAGATCCACCAGATCATGGTATGCCGTGGGTAAAGCAGGGACTACGGCAAGTGCGTCTTTCATGACATTGTTTAGACCCCTGTAAAAAACAACAGCCTTTTTACTTTCAGGCCACACAGTTTCTGCTGCAAGTTGGTTGAACTTGGTAATGTACTCAATCAAAGACCCCCTACCTTGTCCCAGATCCAATAGTTCCAAGTCTCGGGACTGCACCTTATGGCGGGTATCAAATATTCGGGCCATTTCTGTGATCAACAAGTCGAAATCATAAAGCACCGGACTGTTGCTTTCCATGAGGGGATTAGCCCAAGTGGCAGCTATGCCCGCCAAATGTGATAGGGTAAAGGCGGCTTTTGTAGCTGAATCTAGGAAGGCCTGGGGTCTACACAAAAAGTGCAGTTTGCACTGATTGACGAACATCCTAAACTTGCCGGGGTCCGCATGATACCTCTCTGGGGCGGCAAAAGGGGAAGGAGTGCGAAGTACTATAGGCGTGGGAGTCTGAGGGATTGGAACCGGAGTGGGAGCTATTGGTGGGGCAGAAGAGGCATCCCCAAATTCCAAATCAGGAGGCAGGGGGTGTCTGATACTCTGGAGGTAGTCTAACCGTTGGTGAATGGCAGTGTTTGCTGCGGCCATGTCTGCACGTAACACGGTTATGGCTTGAACCATAGCAGCCAAGGGTTCTTCCGCAGCCCCCTCCATCGCCTACACGATAGGGTGGCTTCACAGTCTGTTGTGTCTTCACTGTAGAACGAGGATACCTCCGTCCACAAGTGCCGCACAGGGAGATTACAAATGTCACTCTCTGTACAGCCCTTGAGCCCACAGGTAGGAGATGGTCTTCCGGAGCCACAGACTTCTGGGAACCCCTGGGCCACTGCAAATAAACACTGGTTAAGTAACTAGCCACAACAATAATCACAAACCAAACAACAAGAAAGGAACGGTCTTACCAATGGCTGATAGATGTAGTTCAGTTGAACCTAGTGAGGGGTTCCGGGACCCACCAGTGTCTTGCCTTCGATGCAGGTTGTTCCTCCCAAGATGGTAGATGGAGTCCTTGAAGGCACCGGGTCCCACCTGTTGATGGAATCCACCAAGAAGTCCAGAAAAACGAAACCAAGACGAGTATCAGAATGGAAGACCAAAGGCAGTCCGTGATTCGTAACCAGAGTTCCAAAATCCAAGATCCAGAACACAGGGCAATCCAAAAAACAGTCAGTGAAACAATCCAAGATCGAATTCCAAGTGAGCCAAAGATGAACGTAGCGCCAAACAGTAGTCACTAGAACAGCTGTGAAGCACTGAACCCTCGTATTCGAGCGTTTAAATAGTGGTGCTACGTTTGTCTTCCGGTCACGTGGTCCGAACCCGCATCACGTGATCGTGTTGTTGTTACACGTGAGTGGGAGATGTCGGCCACGTGACGCGGAAGCAGGAAACTAGGCCGATCCCGCAGCCGCCACGGAATGCGCCAATGGAGCGGGCGTCTGCGGTGGTGGGCTGGCCGTTGGCGCTGCCGCCCTGGAACATGGGAAGAAGGCAGCGGTGGGTCCCGGATCCTAGCCTGCGGATGGGGCATAGTGGAGGTATGGGGTCTGGGGCTTTGGGGGATGACATCGGGATCAACGGGAACTCCTAGGGACGTGACACTTACAGTTGTTTTTGGTACCATCTGCATTGTAACGTAAAAGCATTACTATTGCGTATTTACTATGTGTCTGTATTTGTAAGGTGGAGCGATTATCTGAATTGCAGGTAGTACTTAATCTTCCCTCGTTTGCATTTTGTACAAGTTGCTGAAATGGAATGGATTCACAGTTAGGTATGGATCCATACAGGAAGCGTTCATTAGGGACTTGTTCCTGTGCCACATGGCTGCAGAGAGCGCATGTATGTTTCCACATGTATGAAATCTGGAAGATTTAATTTATAGGTATGTTTTTGTTTTCCAGTACTTGTAGTAAGTGCATTAGAAATTCCTGTGGATCTTCTTGTGAGTTTATAGTGAATTTGACCATTCCAGCACAGTAATCAATTCTTGTCTTATTCCATGAACACTGTAAGTGTTGTCAGGATTGTTGGTTGCATTTCTATGAAGGACTAACATTTGCAAACACAATTGGTCTGTACTGTGTAAGTAAATGTTGTCAATAATTGGTGGCAATTGGAATAGAATATTTATTGCTACATTTGCGTAGCAATTTACACCAGTTGTATTTGAAAATTTGAATGGACCTGACAGTTCTGTGTCAAAGTCATTTGTTTGGAGTGTGTGTGTTGCTTCTTTGAAGAAGTAGTTGAGTTACCTTGACCAGTAGATTCTTCTTTGGTTGTGGTACTTGATGAAGTATTAGTTTCTTTTTTTTCTTTGGAGGAATTCCAGTGAGATCCTGTATCTTTTCAGTTTAAAGTAGTTTGCTTTTACAACATTTTGCTTTTTTTCCGGAACAGGATAGGTTTTTAGATGCGGGGGAGGGGGGGGTGTAGAGTGAATGCAGTCTGTTGTATTCTAGAATGCAAGGAATATCTGCATTTACTTTACTTGCATAAAAGTTGATTAGAAATAGCCTGCCAAGTGTACGTAAGCGTGATAGTGCTACATAGCTCATGCCTTCTTTAAAGACTGTGCTGCCAATATCTATCAATGCTTTATCTAGGGTAAGACCTTGTGATTTGTGAATGGTAACTGCGTATGCTAGAGTTAGTGAAAATTGTTCTCTGCGTACATACATGTCTTTGAAAAGAAGGAAGCGGGCTGTTGAGCGTCCTATCCTTTTAACTTCTGGTAGTTTTCCAAAGAGAATATTGACAAACTGAATGTTGTTGTCACGTGGGTATGTTTGAAAGCCTAAAACTGTACCAAGTGCTCCATTAACTAGTCCTTGCTCCACGTCAAGGTTACGTTTAAGCATTACTCTAAAGTTTAAAGATATTTTAATATTTTCTCCAAAAAGCTGTTTTCTGAGGTATTTTGTCGTGTTGTGGCTACATGGGTAGTGTCATACCATGTACGTCCAGTTTATCTGTGGAGCAAATTTCAATTATTGGTTGGATTTCTTTTTTCAACATTGTTTCATTGAATTTTGAACAGCTTGCAAGAGTTGGCATCAAGGACATACAATTGAGATTTTTGTGTGCTAATTGTTCCATGACATCAGTAGCACATGAGTTATGGCCATAGAGTGCATGGATGTGCCTGGTTTTTAATACTGATTGGACTTTTTGAGATAGTACACCAACTCTAATACTTTTTAAAATGTTGGCGTATGTCAGGTCTACAGACTGGCGCATGTTTTCTGTTAATTCTCTGTATTGGAAATGTTGCCAATGGTTTACATTTCCTATGCTGCCAAGAGTTTTACGGCACAGTTTGTGCCCTAAGGTTTTAAAAATAGGTTCACTTTTCACTGGTGTCAATTGAAGATCTACGAAAACAATAATGTGTTTTCCTCCAAAGAGCTCTTTGTAGTCTGTTTTGAGGACCTCTTGTAATCTGAGGTGAATCAAAGCCAACATTAGGTTGGAGACCATGCTCACCTCATCTATTAGCAGCATTTTCATTTGTTTGAAAACTCTGCGTAGTTCCATTGCAGCTTCTGTGGAAAGTTTGTAATAGTCTAATTTGTTTTGGTGTTCTACTGGAAGGAGTAGTAAATGGTGTAAAGTGACACTGCCTATGTTGTAGGCAGCTAAACCTGTGGGGGCAGTTACTATAGCTGACAGTTTGTTGTTTGTCACTCGTTGGTGGAACTTGCTGATGATTTTGATTAATAATTTTTTGCCTGAACCAGCTCCACCACTCACGTATAGCAGTATAGGTTTGTAGTCTTGGCAGGTACAGTTTTTATTTTCATGTTGCACACCATGTTGAATTTGTTTTGGTATTTCATGGGAAATGCTACTCTGCTCATTGTTCGGTTGTGATTTCAGTACAGCGAAGTCTTCTGTAGCTTGTTCATACTGACACATGGTGTTTTCTACTTCTGTCATGGCTAATTCTGCCTCATTTGCTATTAGTGGCTGTCCAAGTGGTTTTTGAAGGTTACAGAAGGTTGACTACTGTCAGGAGTGTCCACTTCTAGTTGGGCCTGCAGTTCTTCTTCATGTTGCTGTTCATTGTGCAACATTGTTTGGCACTGTGTAAAGTTTGTCTGTTATAGTGCTTTCATTTGCTTTGAAAGCGGCTTCATAGGAGTCATATGTATCCAGAAACTCTTCTTCTTTTCTCCATGGTTTAAAAAGTAAGTTGTAGCAGGGACATGTAATACAGTTCTTTATGTTGAGTTTCTAATCACAATTTGATATGATCAATTAAGCTGTGTTTGGTAAGTTTCACTAAGCTGCCTTCACAATTTACAACTCTGTATCTACCTTTCTTTTCATCTGGTTTAATATTATTTTTGTATGTGACGTTTTGGGCTACGTAGTAGAGACACATGGTTTCCAAAGTGGTACTCCTGTTTGGGTAGTATGTCTCTAGTAAATTGTTTTTCAAAATGTCTTGGCTGTTTGGATCATTTTTGGCTATTGTTTCTATGTCCTCATATGATTTGAGAACACCTTTTCTAGATTTAGCAGGACCAAGACCTAGCCATACTATATTGTCAGAATTTCCATACAAGCAGTACCGGTTAAACAGTCTGCAGCTTCATAGCAGCCACATTCTCTATGAGAGAGCATTTTTATGCCTAAACTGTACAATTGCTGTGATAGTGTTTTGTCAGATGATATGTCATCTCGGAGGTCCTGAAGTTCTGTTTTCTCTGCTTTGGTTAAGTAGGCTGTGACATATTGTGCAACTGCAGTGGAGTTGTCTGCGATGTACTGCACATCTATGTTTGCAATCCATAGGAGGGCAATGATTGCATTGTAATCATTGATGTATTTTGATTCTTCTGATCTTTTTATGTAATGTGTTCTAAGGTGATTTACCTTTGACACTATGTCTGACTGAAGACATGAAGTTGTTCACTTGACCTGTTGCTGAAACTGGTCTGGGGAAACCAAAGCGGCATTTGGTGTAGTATTTCCCTTTTTTTAAAAATATTTGCGATGACAATATTTCCCACATTTGTGTCTTTGAAATTGTAAAATGTTTGCATGAAGGTCACTATGTGTTGTTTGTGAAGGGATTTCACAAGTGACATATTTTTGGATGAACTGCATAACAGTGGTATCGCTGTCTTGACCAAATCTAGGAGCCTCTTTAATCCATAATAGCATGTGGATGTGTGGGGCTCCTCTGGCTTGGTATTCTTTTCTCCAAAAGAAGTGTTGAACTTCTCCGAGGGTAGGAACAGTCTTATTACAAATAAATAAGTGCGCGATCTGAATGACACCTGGCCTAGTAGGATTGTTGTCTGTCTCCCCTTGTTCCCCCCTGCCTCGTCGCGCCTTGAAACACTTGTGTATAGGCGCATTACAAATGCCATATCATATCATATCATAAAGTGTAGCATAGCAATGAAGCGATGATGGCAATATCTTGATACATTTACAGGATAGAGTTCTCCTGGTGTTCTTATATCTATGTTTGTTTTGTTTTTGTTCGCTATGCGTAGGAAATCGTGTAAATCTTCCCATGCATATTCTGCACAACTTAATGGAACAAACCAAGTGGGTGGGCCAAGGTTTCTTATCATACAGCGTACATCTCCGTGATGTCGGAACCAGTATTATTTTGTAACACGCATGTTTGCTAAAAGATTTGTAATACTTGACTGTAAAACCTCATCCTTTTCTTGCACTTTTTGTAATGATCGCATAGCTGACATATTTTGAAAATGGGTACCTGATTTTAATGTGTGTGCAACTCCGTAGCATAGAGTTGCTAGTTCACTTTCAAAGAGAAGGTGGAATATGTATTCCATGTTTTGTCTGAATCTGGGGTCGTCAGAATACATTCCTAAAGAGCGATATTCTGATGCTGTTATCTGTGTGGGTCTATCATCGTACCTTCCTCCTTTTCCAGTAGGAAAGAGCAGAAGAAAGGCCTGTGCTTCTATACTTTTTTCCCATATGCTGATTGGAGATCCTTTGGCTTGTCGAATTTTATACGTTTCCAGTGCATCATCTATACTGTCTTTAGAGTGTAAAGGATGAATTGTATAATGGTCTAAAATATTGGATTCTGTAGCAGGATTTAGAAGTTGAAATTGATCAGTTTCTGGTGACTCTTGAATTATTTCAATGGTTTCTCTCAGGTTTTCTTCAATATTAATTTCTTTGTAGTATTCATTGTTGTTTTTTAGATATTGCAGGTCTTGTCTAATTTTATGTAAATCCACGAGTTGTTGCCAAATTAATTTGTCTTTTGTAGGTACGCCATTTACTAAGATAATTAAAGATTGATCTATTGGACGTTGCACTGTGTACATTTTCTTTGAGATCTAATGGCAAATAAACTACTTTGCCATGAATGCCTTTCACTAATGCAGAGGGAGGTAATTTTGCTGTTTTTGGTTGAAGGCGTATTATTGCTTGAAATGGGTGCACTGTTTGAATTATGATGCTCTCATATAAATTTAGTTTTTAGTTTTTACAGGGGTTTTGGTAGTGGGAATAATTCCAAGTTATTTGTAATAGCACGTGAAGGTGTTTGGTTGTTGTCAAGTTTTACAGTGCAGTAATTGCAAAGTATTAAGGGGTCGGTAATTTCGTATTTGTTTTCTGCTGTAAGGTAGAGAGCCAATTGGAACCATTTGGAATCTTCATTGTCTTCTATTTTGTACGTTATGTCTACAGTTTTTGTGCTACTTTTATAAAAAAAGTCCTGTAGCAACACACACACACATGGTTTGGTACTTCACCGGAGGTACTTTTAAACTTTAGTATTTCTTTTTTGTATGTGTTTAAAAGAAGGTTGCTATTTGTACAGTAGTTGCTAGTTTGTTGTAAAGCTATTGCATTTTATAAGGGCTTTCACTTCCAAAACATTTTCTCTGGATGTGCTCTATTTCTTTGAGTAGTTGTTTGGCTGTACCATGTAAAAGATTGTTATTTAAATTGGCTAGTGCTAACGCAGGACTTTTAGCATAGTAGAGTTTATGGACCAGATTTCTTATAGTTGAATGATGTGTTGATATCATTTTGATACAATGGAAGGTGCTTTGCAAATAGGTCCTGAAATGCAGGCTAATGAATGTCCTTGTAGTCCTGTGTATTTGCGAACTGGACAGGCATCCATATTTTGCAGTAGTTTCATTTTGAATTTTTCTTTGATTTTTACATACTGATTGAGGAACTGGCGTAAAGATTTGCTGTGCACGGCCATTTGTAGACTGGACGTTTTGGTTTAGTAGAATGGAGAGGTGATACTGAGTTTTCTGGGGATATTTTTGTGAGCAGAGTTTCTTGTTCCATAATGGTGTTATTAAGTTTTTCATAACCTCGTCCACTGCTATGTATGGCAATTGGGTTTATTTGCTTTTGTTTATATGCTTCTTCATTAAAATATGGTTCTGTGCTCGTGGTGGGACTCCATTCACCTCCAGAGATGTTTAAGAAGCTATTTTTGGTGATATTCAGTTTATTGAGAAGGCTTTTTTGTAGTTTAGTAGTTAGTTTTGTTAGTGGTTTCATTCTGTTTAAAATTCAAATAAATAACTTCCTTTTGAGAAGGATTGCACTGTCTATGTGAGCTTCCAGAATTAATTTTCTACGGTAGGTTTTAAGGGTTGTGAATGATTTCTCTCCGGTTTTTATAAGGGTCTGAAGCACTCTGTGGCGGAACATTTTTTGTAAAATATTTTTTTTTTGGTATGGTTACTTGCCAGTACATCAAGATTTATAGGTGCAGTGTTAGCAGTAGTGGTAGCTGAAGTCTTGTTAATCACTTTCTGTTTCATTTTACATTTTGATAGAGGAGGCAACGTTTCTGTACTGGAAGCTTGTTTTGTTTCGCTTAATGACTGTATTAGCTGTTTTGTTTGAACTTTTGTACAAAATCTGCTAGAGATGGATGCTTATTTTGGACACTTATTTTGATTTGCTCTACTTCTGTGTTGCTTTCTACAGAGTTGCTTTTTGGTAGGCATTCTTTCTACAGAGTTGCTTTTTGGTAGGCATTCTTTGGGGTCTGTTGGAGAAAACAAGCTGTTGTGCAGTGTATGCGTGCTTTGGGCATGAGTGTCTGAGTATGATGATAAGGATGATTGTGGAGGTGTGTGATTGTGCAATGGGCAGCTACATCAAGTTGGGAAGGCTATTCTTGTATTTGTGTGTTACTATACTGGGCTTCAGATGACAATATAAAGTATGCAGTTGGCAAGAGGAAGCACTAATAATACATCTAATGGTAAAGGGTTGATAGACTTGTTTGTTCTACAATACTAAAATGCTAGTGTGTTTGAGTAACAGTTAGAACATTATGTTAGTATTGTACTTACTTTTTTGTATGGAAAGAGTAGGTTTCTTCTAAATTCTTGTTCGTACTTCAGACGCTGCTGATTTTTAGGGGAGTAGTCTTCACTGCAATTGTAAAAGAAAGAAGTTAGTGAATATGTGTGTTTATAGCACTTTTGTTAATGTAGACATTGTTTTTGTAGTAGTAGTGTTTTCTTATAACTGAGGGTAGTATGCACATGCACTTTACTTTGCCTATGTGCACCCTGTATATTTTATTTAGAATCTGTTAGTTGAATATGTTTTACACATGAGTATAATAGTAAACGTATAGAGCACACTTGTTTTTTAATGTTATGTTATTGGATGGTAAGAGATAGAAGAAATAATCATATGTAGTTTTTGCTATTTTTACAGGGTAAATGGCGGCGATTGTACGGAAAAGCATGCAATGTATGTTGTGAATGTGTGGGAAATAAAGTATAAGGATTTCATATAGAGGCAGTGGTGGTGTTTGAGCTGGGAGCCTTTCAAATGATATTGACTGTGTGTGTGCGCTTGAATGAAGATGCATGTACTCATCCTGGCTGCGTGTAATTTGATTACACACTGGACAGCCTTTTTCACAATTATACTGTTATTTCTCCCATCTTTTTTTTCATAGAACTTTTTATTGGCATTTATAACATACAACTGAACAAAGAAACCATAGCCCCCCACCCCCAACATGCCCTACCCTCCCACCCCCATGGGTCTTGATACATCACTTTATTTCTCTCAAGTTCAGTCCATTATAGTGTCCTTACTTTACCCTACCCTCACCACCATCCACCCATTCTACACATAGTCCAAGTTCCCTTGGATGGATCCACTCATGCTCCAGAGTCCTCCCCTTCCGAGCCACCCCCTTCTCCTTGTCCCAGACCCCATATCACGCTAATCCCAGAAGCCTCATGCTAGGCGGGCACCAAGCAGCCCTGGAATCTCGTTTGAGAAATTGCAACACCAAATCCCAGTCCAAAAGGAACAAGTGATACTCTCCTCTCAATGAATATGTCACCATCTCCAGTGCCGCTAACCTCCAAATCCTTCCTACCCATTCATGCTCTGTGTGCCCCTCCCCTCCCTTGCCTTCCATTTCTGTGCTATCACCAGAGCCCCCGCCATCACCAAGATCTCATATAGTTTCCTCTGAGCCTTTGTCCGTATCTTGTCTAGGGTACCATCCAGCCCCAACATAAACAACCCCGTGTTCGCGCCCCCAGTGGTAGCAGTGCCCATCATGTCTCGCACCCCTTCACAAATCTTGAGCCAGAACGGGACCACCTTTGGGCAGAGCCACCACACGTGTCTCCAGGTACCCTCCTCCCACACCCCCTCCAACATAAGGCGGTACCGGTTCCAGGCCGATATATTTTAGCTAACCTGTGGGGGGGTGAGGTGCCACTGATACATAAGCTTCACCCAGATTTCTTGAAGTTGTAAAGAGTTAGTCAGCCTGGGAATCCGCGCCCATAAGGATTGCCATTGCTCCAATGAAATTGTTTGCCCAGTTCCTTTCTCCCAATTAGTCATGAAACCCCTCTTACCCACCTCCTCCCCCTCCTTGAGCAGCCTATATAGATCCCCCATAAGATGTTTGTCCCCTGTGTTAGTACAAACACATTTCTCGAATTGGGTAAGCTCCCTAGTGGCTGCCCCTTTTATAACAGGGTGTTGGGCCCAGTGTCTGAGCTGCAGATATTGGAATCGCTCCTTTTCACCCACCCCGAAAGTGTTCTTGCAGTTATAGAAGTCCCTCACCTGCCCTCCTTCATAAAGATCCTTGAGGCACCTACAACCCCCTTCTTGCCACGCCTCAAAACCGGAATCAATCCGCAGCCCAGGGGTGAACTGAGGATTAGCAAAAATGGGTGCGAGAGGCGATGGGAAGGTAGTGAACTTAGATCTCTGTACCGCTTCATCTCATTGCCTACCCACCAATTCCTCAATAGCACTGCAGTACATCCTCCTGTCTATTCTCCCGAGGCAGCCACAGAACCCCCTCCAGCCCGTAACCCACCACCGCTCTATCCATTTCCCTCCACACCTTCCCCCTGTCATCCTTCAACCAGTCGCGTAGTATCCGCTACTGGGCTGCCCGGTAATAATTCACCATATCTGGCTCCCCCAAGCCCCCCTTATTTCTGGGCGTTTGCATCAGCCTACTCGGAAGTCTAGGCTTCCTCGACCCCCATATGTAGGCCTGAGTGAGCTTTCTCAATTTTCTGAAGAAAGGGGCTGGTACCCTGACCGGTAATGCCATAAATAAGTACAACAGTTTTGGAAGAATAGCCATCTTTACGGCATTAACCCTGCCTAACCAGGACACAGCCAGTGGACCCCAGCTGAAAAGCAGCCTCTTGATTGTCCCCAATATCGGGAGATAATTCGCCTCGTACATTCGTTCTATCGTACCCGTGATGACCGTCCCCAAATACCTTATTTGACCCTTCGCCAAGGCAAACTCGAAACTTTCCCTTAGTTCCTTCTCCACCCCAGGGGCTATCTGCAAGATCCGTAGCCCTGCAAGTCAACCAAACTCTCCCCAAAAACTCTCAACTGCCTCCAGAGATACTCGGGGGGGTTCGTTAGGGTTAGCAACATGTCGTCCGCAAAGGCGGCCACCCTGTGTTCCCTCCCCCCAAACATCAACACTTTGATCTCATAATTTAGTTGGAATTTACTCAAGAGCGGCTCTAAATAAATAGCAAAAAGAAGCGGCGACAGCGGGCAGCCTTGCTTCGTGCCTCCAGATAAAGCCACTGGATCGGACGCCTCCCCATTAATCATCAGGTGCAGTGTGGGATTACAATAATTTGCCTCTATCCTACCCAGAAATCTGTCCCCGAAGTCCATCTTGCGCATGGTGGCAAAGAGAAAGCTCCACTCCACTCTGTCAAACGCTTTCTCAGCATCAAGGGCCACCACAATAGCGTCCATCCTAGATTTATTCACTTTCTCTATAATATGTGCAATTCTCCTGGTGTTGTCGTGTGTCTGCCTCCCCTTAATAAAACCAGACTGATCTTGCTCTACTAGGGATGGAAGAAGGGGTTCGAGCCTAGACGCCAATATTTTAATAAAGATCTTCGCATCCAAGTTAATTAGAGCGATCGGCCTATATGCCCGGCACGATGTAGGATCTTTGCCCGGTTTAGGGAGCAGCACCACCTTCGCTTCCTCCATAGATGGGGTTATTCCTTTCCCTCCTCCAAAGGCATTATATAAAGAAAGCAGTCTCGGGGCCAGTACGTCCCTAAAGGTTTTATAGAAATCTGCCGTGAACCAATCTGGCCCAGGAGCTTTGCTGAGGGGAAGGGCCGCGATAGCCTTGTGCACCTCCTCTATAGCTAGATCCTTCTCAAGCTCCTCCTTGTCTGCCACATCGACCCCAACAAGCTGACATCCCTCCAGGTACCTCCCCTGATCCCCTTCCACTGGGCTATCGGATCTATACACTTCTCCAGCATGGGGTCTGGCATGGATTCACATGCTCATGAATATTCCCCGTCGTCAGGCTGGGAATCCTCGGTAAAGAAAAAACCAGTATCAGTTTCGTTTCTGATCTGTCTTTCGTAGTAATAACCAATCACTGGTCTCTGCGTCATACTGACCACAGCCAATGACTGCCCTCTACCTAAGCACCGCCTCTGGCAGCCATCTTCAGATTTTTACCGCACGTTCATGTGTTGGGATCCTCGTGCTATTGCTCTCGAGCGTTAGTGCTATTTTTTCGCGCTTTTTCCACAAAACTTAGATTCTTTCGGTCAAAAGAGCCTCAAGCTCCACCGATCCTACATCCGATCAACGGGGACCCGTGTCGGATTCATCTGTGCCCCTCAAGGGTGAAGATTTCGTCGAGCTACACTTCGGAGGACTCCAGAAGCTTCTCAGGCCCGGTCTCGGACATGGCCCAGGAGAAGGGAAGCTCGACGCCCGGAAAGCTGTTCAGGGCCTGCCCTGGATGCCAGCTGCAGAACGTCTTCAAGGAGGACGAACACTCTTTCTGCCTTTACTGCCTTCATGGGGACAAGACGCACGTGGAGAAGGACTGTGCGTTTTGCGGCAACATGTCGGAACGGACCATGAAGGACCGCCATCAACGTCTCGCCAGCTGGCTGGAGGGTAAGAGCCCGTCTGGCGAGAAGAAGAAGAAATCTGAGCGGTCTTCTAAGACCTTTGAGGGCGCCCCGGCGACGGGGGCCCAACATAAGGCCAAGCACCGCGAGTCCGCTGGCACCGGGAGCGCCGAACGGTCGGGCTCTACGGGCGCCAGGCAGGGCGCACCCTCCCCGGCACCATCAACCACGAGCCAACGCTCTGGGTCGGGTAAGAGGAAGGCCGAGCACCCGGCGAAGCTCCTGGAGAGGCCCCGGTCGAGCTCTAAGGCAGAGGAGGAGCGTGGCAGTGCCCCCTCCCTCAAGGATAAGGCGGTGAGCGCACCTAAGGTGGTGAAGGCCTTGATCCATTCGACCAAGCCCTCTATCGAAACGGTCGCGGCGGCCCTGGCCCAGCCTGTGGAGGCTGCACCAGTGGTGGCGGCCTCGGGGCCCAGAATCTCCCTGCCTCCTCGGAGGGAGTCTTCTTTTGTGCCCATCGATAGGACCCCCGTGAAACCCTCCGTGGGGAAGAAGAAGGGGGGGCAGGGCGTCGTCGTAGATTCGGCCTCAACCTCAGAAGAGGAGCTGATCGAGGTCCTAAGCCACGGCCTAGGCGTGGAACAAGACCAGCCCGTCGGAATGGGCCCCGACGCAGGTGACGACGACGACATCGTCGAGGATACCGACGGGGCCCCTGCTCGCCCGTCGGATTCCCCTCTGCCAGCGCCGCAAGACAACTCAGCGGCCATTTTGTTGGCTATACAGTCCTTATGCTCCGAGATAAGGACGAGACTACCGTTACCGACGGAGGAACCTCTCCCGTCGGGGGATCCAGAACCGGGACCTTCTGGTGTTCCCCCTACCAAGAAAAGAAGGATCCATCCACCGCCTCCTTTTCAACCATCGCGCCCCGTCCAGCCCTCCTCCCCGTCCACCCGAGGGGATGATACGGGGACTGACACGGCAGCGACGGGTACGGACGACGAGGCATACAACGAGGATTTTCCGTCGTCGCCTCCCACCAGGGCTTCTCCGCCCGACGAGATTGGATCGTTCCACTCAATGATCGCCAGGGCATCCGAGCTTTTCCAACTCTGCCCTGAGGAGAAGAAAAAGGAAGGCTTCCTTTACCAACGGCGCGAGGCCAAGAGGAAGACGGTCCTCGCTGTGCCTCTGTTGGACGACATTTGGGATGAGGGCCTTTCCCTCCTCAAGAACCCTTCCACGACGCCAGCGAAAAGAGACCGGTACGAGAAAAAGTACCGGGTCCCGGACTCGGCCCCCCTATGCCTCCGGGCGCAGCCTACCCCGGACTCCGTCGTCTCCGCGGCAGCCAGGAAGAAAGCGGGGGGGGGTGCGGCCTCCACGTCGACTTCCCCGCCGGACGGCGAGGGAAAGAAATTGGATGCCATGGGACGTAGAGTCATCTCGTCGGCAGCGACGACGATTAAAGCGGCCAACGCCTTGGCTATCGTGGCCCGCTACGACAGGGAACTCTGGTACAAGATAGCTCCCCTGCTGGATTTTCTGCCGGACGACAAGAGGGCGGAGGCCCTTGAGATCCTGCAGGAAGGTGAGGTGGCCTCGGACCACGCCATCACCGTGGCGACGGACATCGCCGACACTGGGTTCCGCCAGATGGGCAACGGCGTTTGCCTTCGACGTCGTGGATGGCTCAAGGCTACGGACTTTCGGCAGGACGTCCAGACCAGGGTCCTGGACATGCCCTTCGACGGGAACAACCTGTTTGGGAAGACAGTGGACGATTCCCTTCAGGCCATCAAGGCGGATACTGAGACGGCCCGGGCCCTTGGAGTACTGCAGCAACGGCGGACGCCCTTTCGGAGCGGCGGAGGCAAGGGCGCCTCCAAAAGTTCCGGCGGCGGTTTCGCTTCCTACCGTCAAGCGGCCCGCTCGTCGTCGCAAGAGGCCTACAGAGGACGAGGCAAGTCTGGCGGACCCCGCCGTCGTCGCCAAGGAGGCCAAGTCGGCAAGGCCGCGTCCAAGCAGGATTGAACCGGCCGTGGGGTCGGGCCCCCACCGAAGCACCCCGGTGGGAGGCCGGCTGGCGGGCTTCGTCAGCGTGTGGGAGTCCATCTCCACCGACCGTTGGGTGCTGGACGCCCTGGCCCGGGGCCACGCGCTCGAGTTTCAAAGAAGGTGCCCGCGCGTCCCCCCCCGTGGCCAGGAAAGAACTTCACGTCCCTCAACTTCTCCTGGAGGTAAAGGCGATGCTCAGAAAGGGCGCCATCGAACTCGTCCCAAAGAGGCTTCGGGGCTCCGGAGTCTACTCGCGATACTTCCTCGTGAAGAAGAAGACGGGAGGATGGCGCCCCATCCTGGACCTGCGACGCCTGAACAAGTTCATCAAGGCGCAGAAGTTCCGGATGGTCACCCTCCAGCACGTCCTGGGTCAGCTGGAGGAAGGAGACTTCCTATCGTCGTTGGATTTGGAGGATGCCTACTTCCACATTCCCATCCTAAAGGGGCACCGAAAATTCCTCAGATTCGTGGTCCAAGGGCGTCATTACCAGTTCAAAGCCCTTCCCTTCGGACTACGGTCGGCACCCAGGGTTTTCACCAAGTGCCTCGCACCGGTGGCGGCGCAGCTGCGCCGCGAGGGGATTCAAGTCTACCCCTACCTGGACGACTGGCTCATCCGCGCCAAGACGAGGGAGCTCGCCGTGGTCCACACGGCAAGGACCGTCCAACTCCTCACGGACCTGGGATTCTCCGTGAACTACGCCAAATCCCACCTGGTGCCCGCGCAAGTCGCACTGTTTCTGGGAGCGAGGCTCGACACAGTGTCCCTTCTGGCCTCCCCGTCGGAGGAGAGGACCAGGACCATCTTGGGCAAGGTGCAACGGATGTTGGTGGCCGACGCGGCCAAGGTGAGGTCCATCAAGTCCCTCCTCGGGATGATGTCTTCCTGCATCTACCTCATTCCCATGTGCAGGCTCCGGATGCGCCCGTTGCAAGAATTCCTGGATGCGCGCTGGATCCAGACGACGGGCAGCTTCGAGGAAAGGATCAAGCTCGACGAGAGTTTCCGACGAGCGATACGGTGGTGGGGCACCCGCGCGCATCTGACGGCGGGCATGGACTTCCAGACCCCAGCCCACCAGGTGACTGTGACCACGGATGCCTCCCTAGAAGGGTGGGGAGCGCACACCGAAAATCTGCACGCAAGGGGACTCTGGCTCCCGACGGAGAAGTCCCTGCATATCAACGTCCTGGAGCTCCGTGCAGTGTTTTGGGCCCTCAGGTCCTTCCTTCCGTCCCTCAAGGGCAAGGTGGTGAGGATCTTCACCGACAACACCACCACCATGTTTTACATCAGGAAACAGGGCGGAACCAGGTCCCCAGCGCTGTCCAAGGAGGCGCAGGACCTGTGGCATTGGGCCGTCGCCCAAGGGATTCTTCTGGTGCCGTTTCATCTGGCAGGGATAAAAAACACCATCGCCGACTCACTCAGCAGGGAGCTGCGCTCGTGCCACGAGTGGGAACTACGGCAGGATCTGGTGGATCGCCTCTTCCGACGGTGGGGCACACCCCAGATCGACCTGTTCGCGACGGCGACGAACACCAAGTGCCGGAGGTTCGCCAGCAGGTTTCCCCAGACGAGGAGCATGGGCGATGCTTTCTCGTTCCCCTGGGAGGGCCTGTTCCTCTACGCGTTCCCTCCCTTGCCTCTGCTAATCCGGCTCGTCAACCAGCTCAAGAGGTCACGGTGCAGGATGATCCTCGTCGCACCTGCGTGGCCGAGGCAGATATGGTTCCCGGACCTTCTGGACTTGTCGGCGTCCCCGCCAATCAAGCTGCCGGCGGACGCGGATCTACTCTCCAGGGAAGGAGGCGCCATCCTCCACCACGACCCGAAGTCGCTGAACTTGCAGGCCTGGCTCCTGCAGCGCTAGAGTTTGGAGGATACGACATACCGGCCGATTGCAGAGAGGTTCTTGCAAAGGCCAGGGCGTCCTCGACTCTTAAATGCTACGGACACAAATGGAAGAGGTTCTCTGTCTGGTGCCACGCACAGAAGATTAACCCTCTACGGATTACGGCTCCCCAAGTACTGCCGTACCTGCTGACGCTGGCCAAAGCTGGTCTGGCACACGCGTCCATCAAGATTCATCTTGCTGCGATCTCCCGATACACCAGAACCACGGGCCGGACGTCCTTGTGGTCTCATCGTCTGGTGAAAGAGTTCATGAAGGGACTGTTCAGATCGTTCCCGCCGGTGAAGGCTCCGGCCCCGGCGTGGGAGCTCAACGTGGTGCTGACCAAGCTCATGGGACCTCCGTTCGAGCCTCTGCACTCGGCCCCGTTGAAGTTTCTATCGTGGAAAACAGCTTTTCTCGTGGCCATCACCTCCGCACGACGAGTGGGAGAGATCCAGGCCCTTTCCTGCAAGGCCCCGTACTTGACTTTCCACGACACGAGGGTAGTGCTCAGGACGCACCCCTCCTTCATGCCCAAGGTACCGTCGGACTTTCATCTCAACGAACCCTTGGTGTTACCTGTGTTCTTCCCGTCGCCTTCGTCGCCGGCTGAGAGGACTTTGCACTCGCTGGATGTGGCTAGAGCGCTGAAGTTCTACGTGGACCGCACGAAAGGTTTTCGGAAGACGTCACAACTCTTTGTGAACTTTGGACCTGTCAATCAGGGGAAGGCTCTCTCGAAGGCTTCCATCTCCAGATGGCTCTCCGGCTGTATCATGTACTGTCACCGGTTGGCAAACCGACCGCTGCCTGGCCGTCCGAGAGCCCATTCCACCAGAGCGATCGCAGCTACCACGGCGTTCCTATCTGGTGTGCCCCTGCTGGACATATGCAGGGCTGCTACGTGGAGGTCGACGCACACCTTCACGAAATTCTACTGCGTCGACCGGGATTCCAGGGAGGAGTCCAGGGTCGGCCAAGCAGTGCTGCGCAACCTGTTCGCCTGAGGTGAGCCTGGTGAGGAGGTAAGATGCTTAATGTTGAGTTGATGTGATGCTTAATGTTGAGCCTTTGCCACCTCCCGTGGTTGTGCATGTGTGTACTGCTATGTATTCTTTATTCATGAGCATGTGAATCCATGCCAGACCCCATGCTGGAGAAGGAACAAGTTACTTACCTGTAACTGTTGTTCTCCAGCATGGGTCTGGCATGGATTCACATGCGAACCCTCCCGCCTACCCCTCTGCGGCTCTTCACTTGGTCATACTGCCACTTCACGTGCTTCCAAATCTGAAGATGGCTGCCAGAGGCGGTGCTTAGGTAGAGGGCAGTCATTGGCTGTGGTCAGTATGACGCAGAGACCAGTGATTGGTTATTACTACGAAAGACAGATCAGAAACGAAACTGATACTGGTTTTTTCTTTACCGAGGATTCCCAGCCTGACGACGGGGAATATTCATGAGCATGTGAATCCATGCCAGACCCATGCTGGAGAACAACAGTTACAGGTAAGTAACTTGTTCCTTCTCCATAGTACCTCGCAAACTCCCTTTTGATCTCATGAGTCTCCATCACCTCCCTCCCCCGCCATCTTAATTCTCAGTATTGTTCTATCCTTCTCCTCGCTCCTCAGCTTTCTTGCCAGCAACCTATCCGGCCTGTTCGCCTTCACCGAATACTTCTGTTTAAGGTGCAGCAGAGCCCTCTCAGCCTTAGTCGAGACTATCGCATCCAACTGGCCCTTAATCACTCTGTACCTTCGTCTAACCCCGCGGAGGGTCTAACAGCCAGCTCCTGCATGATCACTTTCAACTTTGCCTCTAGATCTTCCTCCATCTTCCTGCATTCCCTCTCCCTCCTCACCTTGATCCCAATAATCGCCCCATGGTGGCTTTAAAAGCATCCCATACTATCCCGGGGTCCATGCCCTCCGTAACATTCTTCTGAAAGAAGTGAACCATTTCTTGTTGCAGCTCTTCCTGGAGCACCACATCCTTAAAAATATGAGAAGGGTACTTCCACTTCCATAGCCCCCCTGCCCGAGACGGCAGTGCAAGCTCCAACACAATCGGGCATGGTCTGAAATCGAAATCGCGCCCACCTCAATTTCCCTGAGTTTTCTGACCAGAGCACGGGACAACCATACATAGTCTATCCTAGAGGCAGTTCTATGCACATGAGAGTAGAAGGTATACCCCTCTTTATCCGCCACGCGTCCACCAACGCCAGGTTCTCCATTTTGGACAGTAACTCACTGGAGGGTTTAGTCTGGGCATGAAAGATTCTCGCGCTCCTGTCCCTCGCCGGGTCCCAGGCTAAGTTGAAATCCCCCGTAAGTATTATGCTACCCTTAGCCGCCCTTTCCAGTTTACCCAACATAGTTTGTATAAAGTGATCCTGTGTTAGGCGCATATAGGGTAGCCACCGACCAAACCTCCCTGCCACTTTGAAGGTTCAACACGAGGAACCTGCCTAAACCATCTCGGGAAGAGCCTATAACCACAACCTCCAAACCATTTCTTAGGGCTATGAGGACCCCCCCCTTTCTTCCCTTGACCGTTCGATTGATGGATGCAGTCAAATCCCTTCAGCCTCACCCTCATTCTGTCCTTTTCTTGTATATGCGTTTCCTGAAGACTAATAATGTCAGGCTTTTCCCTCGCCAGCATGAGTTCCACCTTTTTTCTCTTAACCGGTGAATTCAGACCCCTGACATTCAGGGACAAGATTTTCAACCCTTCACCCATTGCCCAAAAACACCACGATTCCCCCTCCGAGAAGACCAAGACCCATGCCCTGAAACCCCCCACCAAACCCGTAAACCCCCCCCCCTCACTGGGTGGACACTGCCAGTCTCTAGCCCCCCCCCGACCCTCTCCCTCGAACCATCCTATCTCCAAAGGATTGAAAGCAGTCTTCCAGGAGCTTCTTTGTGACCCTTTCCTCCCCTTGATCTTCTTCCAAGGCCCACTCCTCCTCGCTCCTGCTGCTCTCTTTCCTTTCCGCGGACTCCGCCCCCCCCTCCTCCTTTCTCCATAACTTCTGTAGCGTCCCCTCTGGAGATTTCTTCTCCCCTTTCGCCGGGGTCCCTGGCGCCTTTCCTCTGTTTTTGGACATCCTTTCACGCACCAAGACCACCCGGCACCACCACCTCCCTTGACCAAACCCAACACCACTCCCACGTACAGGCCTGTGTTCCCCACTCCCCTCCGGGCCCCCACACCACGTGCCCCCCAGGTGCCTGGAGCACAAACACCCTCCGCCGTGTGCCCAGTGAGTCTGGGGTGCTTATATCCTCTTGGAGATCCGATGCAATCTACAATGGCCAGCGGCCTCCGAAGAACATCCAGATTGCCATAGTAGCCTAATGTATAGCACAAGGGGGGGGGCAACTTCTCTGTACACTGCTGGCACACTCCCAGTGTGACAAAGAGAGCGGGGGGTGAGGGGACAAGGAGCAGTCACAATAGTCAAAGCTCCAGATGACTTTGTGTCACTTTTCTCCCACATAAATCTTCCTCCCTGTTAGGCAGAAACCTGTGCAGTTCCCTTGGGGAACACTGCAAAAGATTTAAGACTACAGGTATAGCAGTAAACCCACTTGGTAGCAGTCTGCACCACCCAGATTTACCTGGTAGCTGTGGCTGAGCAGTCAGACTTCCCTCAAGAAGAGTTAGGCAGTATGCAAAGTATACACAATATGTACTCGGACACAATAGCACAAGCAAACACTGACCAGAGCTTGGTTTCAAAAGTATATAGTTATTTATTTTAAGAACACATAAGTTGAAAACACTCTAGCAATATATAGTAAAACACTCCAAGCACAGTTATATGGAAAGCAGTCCCAACCCTTATTTCTAACTAGACAACTCTTGGTTAACACCACATAATTCAAACAGAGGTGAGTGCTTAACTTTAGATGACACTCTTAGTAGGTTCAAAGAAGGGAGGGAGAAAGAGCAGAATTAGGCTAAACACACCACTCTAAGGTCAAAAACACTTTCAGTAAGCTCAAAGAAGCACAAAGTCACAGGTGAGCAAAAGTCACTAGGCAGGGCCCACTCTTAGAGCGGACAGAGCGAAAACGTGCCCAAGATCACACAGTTTTTTGGGATTCAGAGTCTTGCAAAAGAGTTCGGAAAAGAGTTAGAGAGGCTTAGAAAGTTTAGCCAAGGTGTCCCAGGCAATCCCAGGATCGAAAGCCGGGGGCTAAAACTACCCCGTACAGTCGGTGGCAAGGGAAGCCAGGCGGAACACGGTACCTTAACGGGAAGGATCCTCCAGCGGTGGCAGTTGTTCCAGGCAGTGGCAGCAAGGCTCGACGTCGGTCAGGGGAGAAGAAGATCTCGCTGAAGAGCAGAAGAAGAAGGTCGTTGCACTGCCCGGGAAGAAACCAGCCGCGGAGTCCTCCGGTTAAAGGGTTGTACCGACTTTCGCGGTTGTGGTACAAGTGGGGGGTATTCCGGTTGCCGGGGTGCTTGGCACTGGCAAGGCGGCCACGAGATACCTCGAAGAGCGGAAAGAAGGTGAAAACTGGTTGTCCCCACCAGTCAAGGGAAGGAGCCACTCCGTTAAGAGTTCTCCTCGGTCGTCGGGAAAAGTGGTGAGATGGTTCAGCAGGGCTCCACCGGCGGTGTCGTCGTAGCAGGTCAGCTCAGCTCTTCCCTCGTTGGATTCTTAGGTCCTGTGGCGACTTCTTAAGTTCCAGTCCCCAAAGCCCTGCTTTTATGCAGCAAACCCCCATTCACCCAGCCTAGCTGTCACTCAAACATGCTAAGTGGTGAGCCGGCCGGCTCACCACTTGGGCCAATCAGGATGGAGTGCGACTTGAGTTACCTAGGTAACTCAGTCCAGGGTGCCTAAATCCCCCTCCACCCCTCCTAAGTACCCCAGACAGAGTGGCACCACTTTGGAGGGCTTCTGTGGAGAAGCCCGCCAAAAGTGGGACAAAGGGCTCCACTTTCGGTCAGAGTTACAGAGGCGAACGCCAACGCCATTTTTGAATCAAGTTTTGGCAAAAAATCCCAACCGGAGTTATAATAATAAATATATAAACCGGCGGTATGTTTAAGGCTACCGTAAATAAATAATTAAATGTGTTAGCCTAAAACAATGGGAAATCCCATAGGAAAATATTTGCGGTCGAATATAAAAAGTAGTTTCCACTGCCACCAGCCAAAACTCGATCAGGGGGGACGGAGACGTGCCCCCTCGACTAACAGACCCTGGGGCAATCGAATTGCCCCAGCCAGTACGTCCACAATATGATGGTTTGTACTGGTTCTGTTCAGGATTTAAGACTAGTAAAGTCTTTGGTGACTTTACATGCCCTGGGAGACAGTAGTCAGTCCCAGGGTATGGAGTCTATGTTGGGGAGTCCCTAGGACACCCCTGGGTTACGGCACGGAGGGTGCTGTGTAACCCATATTACAAAAACACATGAGGCCCTATGGGGTAAAAGACCCCATAGCCCATTCAACACAAGGTAAACCACAGGAACACACTTCAAACATGCCCAAGAGTGAGGGTAAAAGAGTCTCACTCTTGGCAGGAGAAAAAAAAGAAACCCCAGAAATCCAGCAAAGCTGCTGGGGGACTCACTAGGTAGGGAAATTCAGCCTAAACAGAGAATTCTCCCTAACACTCGCCCCCCCAGACTAAGGGACAGGAGGATTTAATCCACTCCTGGATGAACCTCATACCTCTAGTCGATGATATACATCCTAGAGAGTCCTTCAGCATTTTGATGGTGGCACCCTGACCTGTGCTCAATGGTGAAATCAAACCCTTGCAGGCAGATTGACCATCTCAATAGTTTTGGATTTTCCCCTTTCATTTGCATTAACCATCTCAAGGGTTGGTGGTCAGTCTGAATAACAAAAGTAGAACCATACAAGTATGGCCTAAACTTCTTCAGTGCCCACACAATAGCAAAGCATTCTCTTTCGATTGTTGCCCACCTTGTCTCAGGATCCTTCAGTTTCCTACTGATGAAGAAAATGGGGTGCTCCCTACCTTTCTCATCCAGTTGGCTTAGAACTGCACTTATACCTACATTGGAAGCATCAGTTTGTACAATGAAAGTTTGGTGGTAGTCAGGAGCTCTTAATACTGGAGCTTGGCAAAGAGCTCTCTTCAGTTTTTCAAAGGCCTGATTGCATTCCTCATTCCATTTGACCTTTTTAGGGAATTTAGGAGAGGAGATTACATTCAGGGGAGAAGCTATGGTCCCATAGTTCTCAATAAAATTCCTGTAATACCCAGTGAGGCCTAGGAAGGCTCTCACTTGGGTTTGAGTAGTTGGTGTTGTCCAATTTTGCACAGCTTCAATCTTGCTGAGCAAAGGCCTTATTTCTCCACCTCCTACCTTATGCCCAAGGTAGACCACTTTACTTTGACCAATCTGGCACTTACTGGCTTTGATTGTCAAATGGGCCTGTTCAAGGGCCTGCAACACATGTCCTAGGTGGTTCACATGTTCCTCCCAGGAGTGGCTGAAGACTGCAATGTCATCCAAGTATGCCATGCAGAAATCTTCCATCCCAGCCAGAACTTGGTTCACCATCCTTTGGAATGTGGCAGGTGCATTTTTTAGTCCAAAAGGCATGACCTTAAACTGGTACAAGCCAACTGGGGTTGAAAATGCAGTTTTCTCCTTGGCATGGTCTGTCAGGGCTATTTGCCAATAGCCTGACGTCAGGTCAAATGTGCTGAGGTACTTGGCTGCACCAAGTTTATCCACCAACTCATCTGTCCTGGGCAAAGGGTGGGCATCAGTCTTAGTGACTGCATTTAGAGCTCTATAGTCCACACAGAATCTCAAGTCTTTGGATCCTGCCTTTGGTACTAACACAACTGGGCTAGACCATGGACTAGTAGAGGGCTCTATTACCCCGAGATCAAGCATCTTCTTGACCTCTCCTTTGATGTGGGTTCTGATATGTTCTGACATTCTGTACCCTCTGCTTTTGACTGGCAGACAGTCACCAGTGAGTATATCATGCTGGCCCCAAGGGGTCAAGCCTGGTGACAGTGAGAACAGGGAGGCAAACTGATTTAACATAGATGTGCACTCCTCTTGTTGCTCAGGTGTCAGGTCTGAAGAGAGATTGACTCCTTCAACTTTTTCATCTA
The DNA here is from genome assembly GCF_040938575.1 of Ambystoma mexicanum. NCBI lineage: Eukaryota > Metazoa > Chordata > Amphibia > Caudata > Ambystomatidae > Ambystoma > Ambystoma mexicanum. The sequence continues at coordinate 68,942,658 of NC_090939.1, forward strand.
AAGGCACACCTCTGAGGAGATCAGGGAGAGATTCACTCTCTTCTTCCTCTGCAGCTGAAGCTAGGAGCAAGGCTCCTACATCAGGCCGGGAGATGTATGCTTTTAGTCTGTTGGTGTGGAAGACTCTAGGAGCTTCCCTGGGTCTGCCCAGATCCACCAGATAGTTGACCTCTCCAAGTTTTCCCACAATCTTGAAGGGTCCCATCCATTTGTCTTGCAAGGCCCCCTGCCTTGTTGGGAGCATAACTAGAACTAGCTGGTCTTGAGTAAACTCAACCATGTTAGCCTTCTGGTCATGCCAATGTTTGACCAGAGCTTGACCAGCTTTCAAGTTGTCACTTGCTTCTGCCATCAGGTGTGACATTCTCCTCCGGAGACCTATCACGTAGTCAGTCACTCTGACTGGCTTGAGGGGAGGAGCACCTTCCAATCCCTCCTTAATCAGGGCCAATGGACCTCTGACCGGATGGCCATAGAGAAGCTCAAAGGGAAAATAACCTACTCCCTCCTGAGGGACTTCTCTATAAGCAAAGAGAAGGCATGGCAGTAGAAGGTCCCACTTCTTTTTAAGGGGTTCCTCTAAAGCACCTATCATGCTCTTCATGGTTCTGTTGAACCTTTCAACCAACCCGTTTGTCTGAGGGTGGTATGCTGTTGAGAACTTGTAAGTAACTCCACAGGTTTTCCACATGGCTTTCATGTAGTGGGACATAAAGTTTGACCCCCTGTCAGAGATTACTTCCTTAGGAAACCCAACCCTGGTAAAAATACCAAGGAGGGCCTTAGCCACAGCCGGAGCTGTAACAGTCCTCATAGGAATTGCCTCAGGGTACCTAGTAGCATGGTCTACTACAACAAGTATAAACCTGTTGCCTGAGGAGGTTGGGGGATCAAGGGGACCAACAATGTCAATCCCTACCCTCTCAAATGGGACTCCCACAACTGGGAGAGGCACTAAAGGTGCCACATTCTTGGTACCAACCTTACCAGAAGTCTGGCAGGTATGGCAGCTCTTACAATATCTATCTACTTCAGCCCCCATTTTTGGCCAATAAAAGTAGAGAGATAGCCTTTCCTTGGTCTTCTTGAAACTCAAGTGACCAGCCAAAGGTATCTCATGGGCTAGTTGTAAGAACTGTTGTCTGTTCTCTTGTGGGACTACAAGGCGCTTGTAGTCTCCAGGTTCAGACTCAGTTGGCTCACTGTAGAAGAGGCCATCTTCCCAGTGTAACCTATACTTCCCAGGCTCTTGCCCATCAGCCTGAGAAGCTGCCTGGTGGCGGAGGCCTTCCAGAGTTGGACATTCTCTTTGCCCCTTACGAAAAGCTGCCCTGCTAGGCCCACCTTCTGCCAGTAAAGACTGCAGCTCAGGATGGTCCTCAGGGTCCAAATCTCCAATAAGGTTGGGGCCTCCTTCTAGCTCTTCCTCAGAGTCTAGCTCAACCACACAGGGTTGTACCTCCCTCTCAGCCTCAGCTGGAGGTGGAGTTACAGGTGTAACTTTGGACAACCTAGGGGAAGTCCTTGTTGGAAGTACTGGAGTGCTTGCTGCTGGCTTTTTCCTAGGAGTCTTGGGTTGCCCCTTTGCTCCTGATCTGGTAGTTACTGCAGTAAGTTGCTCCAGTGGGATAGGAGTGATTTCTGTCATCATCTCCTGAGATAACCCTCTCAGGGTTTTCTCTCTTGCAGGTTTTGTGAGCTCCTGTAACCTTTTACTAGGTGGTCTGGGGGTATGTGACACAACTCCAAGAGCTTTTAGGTCATTACCCAACAGAACCCTACCTGGCACTTCACATTGTACACTGACAGGTATTTTCACAGCCATATCATTACATTGGATGAGAACTGGTAACTGGGGACACATCTGCACAGGCCCACCAGCTAACTTGGTGAGGCATTTGGGTGCCTTAGCAACATCCTCTGCCTTGAAAAATGATTCATCCACCACAGTTATGCTGGCTCCGGTGTCCCTAATGGCAGGAGTCTCCTGACCATTCACCTGGACACTGTCTTTATAATACTCTTTAGTATTATCTGGGATAGCGTTATAGACATCTAAATTCTGTTGTTCCCACAATCCCAGAGAGACTAAAGAAACACTAGCTGAGACTCCAGTGGGTTCATCAGCCAGTAATAGAAAGTTTCCACTTGCCATATGTACTTCCTCTTCTGGAGCGAAGGCTAAGGAGGCAAGCTGGACCCCTGAAGGTTTACCCTTACATCTGGGATCTCCTTTCACATGGTCAGTAGCCTTACAAACAAAGCATGAGCCAAAGGCTCTCTGGAATGGAGGCTTGTTCTGACCTCCTTCTGGTCTGGGACCAGAAGGTACACTAGCCTGATTCGGTTTCCCTTGTGGCTTACCCTTATAGTTTTGTTTGGGGCCCTCTTTGGAATTTGTAGTATTAGAATTCTCTTTGGAGTCCTTTTTAGGCTGTTTTTCCCCATCCTTCTTCTGAGTTACCCCAGAATCCTTGTGAGTGGCCCTGTTGGCAACCCACAAGTCAGCAGCCTTAGCTAGTTTCCGGGAATCTAATTCCTTGGAATCAGCCAAGTGTTGTCTGAGCTCAGGAGAGCAGGCATCATAAATAGTCTCCAACATAAACAAATTCTTCATACCTTCATAAGTGTTCACCTTGTAAGCCTTAATCCATCCCTCTAAGTTTTTCAACCCTTCACTCACCCAGGTAGCCCAAGGGGTACCATCATGCTTTTTGAGGCTTCTAAACCTCTTAAGATACTGGGAAGGGGTCTTCCCAAACCTAGCTATTAAAGCTAGTTTCACACATTCATAATCCTTCTTATCCTCCTCCCCCATCTCCATTACCACATCAGTTGCAACAGGGGGAAGCCTAGAGAACAACCAGGTGAGTAAGTCATTTCCTGTGATGTTCTGGAGCCCATGATTATATTCAAACAGAGACAACCAATCCAACACATCCAACTTAGGCTCATACATACCAACCAATTCTTTAGGCATCCGGGGTCTTTTAGGACTGGAACTTCTAGAGGAGCCAGAGAGAGAAGCATTCTCAACAGATAATTTCTTCATTTCTAGCTCATACTTGAGCTCCATTTCCCTTAGCCTTAGTTCTTTGTCAGTTTGAGCATTAAGTTTCTTATACTCCAATTCTAGTTTCATTTTCTCCAGTTCAAAGTACTGAGGACTAAATGTGGGACCTGGTAAAGGCCCAGTAGGTACAGCAGGTAGAGCAGGCAGAGGCCTAGGGGGGACAGTCACAACAGCCTCACCCTCCTCTTCTGACTCTTCCTCAAAATCATCAACATTTTGTTCCATGTTAATTTCAATACTGTCATCTACATTTGCTGGAGTGGTAGGTTCCTCTGAACCATCACCCAGACTTTGGTTAGCTAACAATCTTTCAATCAGCTCCATTTTCTTGCCCTTAGTCAGGAGATCCTTATGTTTACAGAGCACTCTTAAACAATCAGCAGTTTTGGCTGCAAGGGACTCTTGACTATAGCTTTCTATAACTGACATGTTAGAGGATTACTTTTACAGTGCTAAGCTTTGTGGTTAGTTGCACTAAGGTATCTAAAGCACACTAAAATGTATACTCAATACAAATCCCACCGCTGTACACCAGTGTTAGGCAGAAACCTGTGCAGTTCCCTTGGGGAACACTGCAAAAGATTTAAGACTACAGGTATAGCAGTAAACCCACTTGGTAGCAGTCTGCACCACCCAGATTTACCTGGTAGCTGTGGCTGAGCAGTCACACTTCCCTCAAGAAGAGTTAGGCAGTATGCAAAGTATACACAATATGTACTCAGACACAATAGCACAAGCAAACACTGACCAGAGCTTGGTTTCAAAAGTATATAGTTATTTATTTTAAGAACACATAAGTTGAAAACACTCTAGCAATATATAGTAAAACACTCCAAGCACAGTTATATGGAAAGCAGTCCCAACCCTTATTTCTAACTAGACAACTCTTGGTTAACACCACATAATTCAAACAGAGGTGAGTGCTTAACTTTAGATGACACTCTAGTAGGTTCAAAGAAGGGAGGGAGAAAGAGCAGAATTAGGCTAAACACACCACTCTAAGGTCAAGAACACTTTCAGTAAGCTCAAAGAAGCACAAAGTCACAGGTGAGCAAAAGTCACTAGGCAGGGCCCACTCTAAGAGCGGACAGAGCGAAAACGTGCCCAAGATCACACAGTTTTTTGGGATTCAGAGTCTTGCAAAAGAGTTCGGAAAAGAGTTAGAGAGGCTTAGAAAGTTTAGCCAAGGTGTCCCAGGCAATCCCAGGATCGAAAGCCGGGGGCTAAAACTACCCCGTACAGTCGGTGGCAAGGGAAGCCAGGCGGAACACGGTACCTTAACGGGAAGGATCCTCCAGAGGTGGCAGTTGTTCCAGGCAGTGGCAGCAAGGCTCGACGTCGGTCAGGGGAGAAGAAGATCTCGCTGAAGAGCAGAAGAAGAAGGTCGTTCCCCAAGGGAACTGCACAGGTTTCTGCCTAACACTCCCACTGTGGGTTTACTGCTATACCTGTAGTCTTAAATCTTTTGCAGTGTTCCCCAAGGGAACTGCACAGGTTTCTGCCTAACACTCCCACTGTCCTCCAACGGTCTTCCCCTCTCACAAATTTGTAAGGCTGCTGCTCGATTCACCGCTATAACTCCAGGCCTTCACCTGCAGCTGCTCCGCTTCGTGCTTCCCCAGCTGCAGGCTCCTCCTCCTCCCTCCAGCTAGAATGGAGCCCCGAGACGCCCACACACCAACTCCCGGCTTCCCGCAGGCTCCGGGGCAGCCGCTTCCTCCGCTGCCGAGAGCCCTTCTCAGCCGGAATCCAGGAGCCCAGCCACAATCCAAGGGCGCCCCAAGGGGCAAGGATATGTCCGGGCCGGCTCCGGCTCGCCCGCGGGCCCCTCGCCTCTCCGCCCGCGCTCTTTGGCCGCCGAGAACTCTCCAAGAGCTGTGCGCCTCCCTCTCGATTGCGGAGAGCCCCTCCTTTCTTCCACCGCTGGGCCCGGGAGCGCCCGCTCTCACCGCTTGCCCCCAGCAGGACCCGGGGATACCCCAGGGTGCCAAGGCTAGTCCAGGCCGGCCCCAGGACCCGCACGGATCCCTGCCTCCTACCAGGCTGCACAATCCGGGTCCACCGCCACGAGCCCCACCGCCGCGGGCTCCTCCTACTGCACCAGCTCCACAGGCGCCGTCCACTGGCCACACCACACGGCCTGATCACTCTGCGTTCCTCTTCCCGGCGTGGGCCCAACAATTACAACCAGGACAGGCCGGGCTCCGCCGCTCCGTCTTCCGAGCCCGTCTCACAACACCGGCAGGCTCCACCACTCCAGCCACCGGCACCAGCAGGTAGGGGCACCCGGGGAGGGGAACTGCTCCAATTAACCCACTTTTTTGGCTGGGAGCTCCGGGAGCGCCTTTAACAGAGGGTGGTCTCTCCGGCGGCCATCTTGGATCCCCATTTCTCCCATCTTTTAATATGAAATAACATTTTTTAGATAGCTGTGTGTGTAAACAAAAATTTGGAGAGCAGCACATTTGTAATTGACACTTCATTATAGCAGATGGGAGAAATGACAGTAAGTTCATTTTATAGTTTATACAGGGTACGTGGCAGTTACTCTGTTTATATGTATTCCTAGAAGAGCTGTACATGTACTGTATTCATACCTGTAGTCTGTGTTCATGCATGTGGATGTGCATGAATCTGCAAGTAGAAATCTTGGAGTTTTATAGTAGTTGTTGCTGTAGGTCCATTGCAGTCACAGCCGAATTGTACTGAGAGTGATCAATAGTGCATCTAAAGTGCTGATCTGTGATGATAGAGCTATATGTAGAGTTCTTGGATGTGATTGGTGGATGATTGTGTGACTGCTTAACAGTAGCCAATGAGGAAATGGTGCAGAGCGTGAAGTGGAAAGGGTAGAAGGGCTGCCCCAGTGTTACACGCTCCGCAGACACCGCAGCTGTTTGCGGACAGGGTGTGCCACATCCGGGGTTTCTCAGCAAATCGAGCATGGAAAGGGGACTGTAGGGATCAGCCAATCAGATGTTGAGGCTGTGGTTTGTGTTGAAAGAGGCTGTGTGTAGGGAAGATGGCAGAGGTGGAGAAAGTCAGGGTGTTGGTGGTTGGAAATATGTTTGTGCATGGTTTGGAGCAGTATGCTAAATTCAGGAATGTGGCAAACAATTTTGATGTTAAAGGAGTGGAGGTGGTGTGGAGCACTGTCTGGTTTCAATGTGCAGGGGATTGTACAAGTTTGTGGAGATATGGGCAGGGTGAATAGTCCACATGTAGTTGTTTTGTACTGTGGTGCTTTGCATTTGGGGCATGTCAGTGCCCCTACTTTGTTGGCCGATTTGGAACACTTGGTTCAGGCAGTAATGAAAATACTTCCAAATGCCAAGGTTATTTTTTCTGGTTTAGTATCTAGGGCAATATGGGACAAATATTGCTAGGTGTGCAATCAACCGAGGCATGTTTGCTTTGATGCTTAGAGCTGGTATGTTCTTTTGTAATAATGAGAACATTGATTCTGGTAATGTTGTTTATTTGAAAGAAAATGGCATTTCTTTATCTTTAATGAGAAATGACATGCTGTTTTGGAACATAAGGGTTGCTTTGGGGAAGCTAATGTGAAGATTTGTGGAGGAAAATAAGAAAAAAAATAACAAAGAAATACAAAATAAAAGGTGTTTCTGAAGCATCTGCAAAAAAACCAAAAAAAAGGCTCTTTATAGAGCCAACCTCAAAGGGGAAATGGGGCACACTATTTAAATTTTCATTCCCCACGTTCAGATTTTTTGATTTGTCCGCGGACAACGCGTATTACATGCAGGGATTTGAGGATTGAGAGGCATGCAAATGAGACTGAGCAGAGCAAGGGATTGGTTAATAAGGTTTACTGGGTGTGTTGTGTAAGGAGAGATTTTGTCAGTAGGTTTTTTCCTGAGAGAAGAGAAGATAGCTATGGCTGTGTGTTTCAATTGTTTGGATTTTGGGAGTTTCGTGGATACATTGGTTGGAGGTGCATGCAGATCGCTGTGGAGTGGCTGCACATCTTGGATTCTCTCATGTGGAAGTGCACTGGCATGGAGTGCGTGGAAAGAAGTGGCTGGATTTGGTACCTCTCTGTGCTACTTTGGTGACACAGCATCATCCAGACATTATTATTATTCATTGTGGAGGGAACAGTTTGACACGTTTCTGGAATCTCGTCGCAATTTGCAATGAAAGAAGGAATTGGGAAAGTCATGGATATTTGTATTTATTTTATTCGTATAGTGCAGACCAGGCCCGGAGGCTACCGGGCGCATTTCTTAAGGCAATGGTTACATAAGTTGCATACAGTGATAATATATCAAACAATAAATATGGCATAGAAATAGACATAGGTAGGTAGTACGACAATACCTGGTTTGTCAAGTAGTACATCCCTACATAGGTTATTGCAACACGTTTTCAGAATGTAGCTTAGGCATTGGAAGAGGCGAGCCAACGTTTGGCTCTATGTTTGAAAAGGTTGAGGGAGGGGAGGTTTCTGATAGTCAAGGGGACAGCATTCCACAGTTTGGCTGCCAGGACTGGGAAGCTAGAACCACCCGCTGTTTGGAGCTTGTATCTAGGTATCCGTAGGCTCTGGTTGAGGGTAGATCTAAGTGAGCGAACTGGAGTGTACAACGCGAATCGTGAGGAGAGATAAGTGGGGGCCAGGTTGTTCATGCATTTGTAGGTAAGGGCAAGCGATTTTAGTGAGATCCTTTGGGTGACTGACAACCAATGAAGGTTCTTCCTGGTATCCGAAATGTGTGCGGATCTGGGGATATTGAGGGCTGCCCTGATGGCGTTATTTTGTATGATTTGGAGCTTGTCTAGGTTACCCTGATTAGTGCCCTGGTACAACGCATTGCAATAGTCTAGTTTGGACATGACCAGGGTCCTAGCAAGGGTAGTACAGTTGTGCGAGGAGAGGAAAGGGCGACATGCTGTGATCAGCTTGCAGGTATAGGCGGTGGCGGCCGTAACTGCATTAGTTTGTCTGTGAAGGGAGAGGGTGGAGTCGAGGTAAATTCCAAGCGTTTTTGTGTCTTTGGAGACTTTTATTATATTTCCATTGATGTTAAAGGAGCTGAACATAGGGTTCAGCTTGTTTAGTCTTTGCTGAGTACCTAGGATGAGGAGCTCTGTCTTGTCGTCATTGAGACAGAGCTCCTCATCCTAGATGTATCCAAACTCCAGAGTGATTTTTTCACGTATTGCGCAGAGAGAAATGTGGCTGCGTTCTTTTTTCTTTTGGTCCACAAATGGAGAAAGCAAAGCGCAATACTAACAAGGCTGTTTGTGCCTTTTTGAGAGATGTTGGTATGTCCTCTTTTCAGAATGAAAACATTGTTGTGTAGCACACACATTTTTCACAGAGATGGAGTACATCTTACTTATGCCGGCAATCAGATTTTTCTGTGAAATATACAAAATGCATTGCAACCTTTTTTGGAATGACAGCAATCCATTTTGCAGTAGGTGTTGACCATTTGAAGTTTTTGAAACACAAAAAACCCCACAAAAAGGCTCTTTTCAGAGCCACCACTTCCTCCCATAGAAACGTGCAATGGTTCTAATAGGGCAGCACCCCCAAAAAATAAATGTCTGTGGACTTCTAAAAAATGCACAGGTCCCTGCACTGTTTATTTGTCACTTCTATTTTTAAACTGTGAAAGGTGGCTCTGAAAAGAGCCTTTTTTTTAGTTTTTTGTTGTTTTATATATTTTTTTGTTATTTTAAACACGACACACAAGGAAAGGAGGGGAAAGGAGGGTAAGGAAGGGACACCAACCACAGTGATAAGAAAGGGCAGGTGGAGAGAGGAAGATGTAGAGTGGGCCTTATTGAAATAGTTTGAGACCTTCTCATGCTCCTTGACCGCAGTCTCGAAAGCACTCCTAAGGTTCTCCCCCTTGCAGAGTACTGTGTCGCAGTACATGCACAATATTGTGACCCTCAAAAGGTAAGGGTCAACAGCATCATGAATGGCCTGCGAGGCAGCTGGAGGGATGCACTGTCCCACAGTAGTGTCTTTTGTGGTTACAGGAGCGGAAATGGAAGATGCTGCAGAGGAACTCAACCTACTACGTTTATCGCAAGGTACAACCTTACGAATAGCCCTACTGTGAAACGACTTTAGGTGTCGCTTCATTGATGTAGTATCAAAGCGGTATGAGCCAGGCTTGCCACGACTCAGCACCATGCGGCACTGTGTGCAGATCACCTTGTTCGCATGAGCTTTTGCCTTTCCATCTATGGTGGTAAATAACAGAGAGGGCGCTAGAGAGCCGCCCAAGATGGCCGCTTCTTAGCGAGCTCCCGCACAGCCGCAATTAATCCTGAGAAATCCGCCGTAATTCGTTAACCTGTCGCCTCAACTAACATTATCCCAGCTGAGGAGTCGCTGGCCCACAGGCATACAGAATCTGGGGCCAAAACGGGAAAGCGGAGACCCCCAACACGATCATCCTGCTCCGGCGCCAACTGGGGATGGGGGAGCCCAACAGACCGTGAGGTGCCGTGCTGCAGCCCAGGGCCGCGCAGAGACCCGACTGGCAGGGCCCCCCTGCTTCCAGCAGTCTCCTGTGGGGAGCGGGTTGAGCAATCCGGGGGCCGGAGTGTGAAAACCCCCCTCTCCGCCCCCTTGCAGTGACAACATTGCGGCCGGAGGCCCAGGACCACGAGAGCGGCGGTTCCCAGCAGGCTGAGGCTTGCGTCCAGGGGGAGCGGACCCCCCCCACCAACAGAAGCAGAGGGAGACGGGAGACAAGTCGCAGCGGTGCGCTCCTCCCCAGGGCCTCCCCTCCCTCTGCTCTCTCCTCGCCCGCAGTGCTGGGCTGGCTGCAGCGCTTCACGCTCTCCGCGCATGTGAAGGTGGGAGTGTGCCGAAGGGTGCGGGGAGCTGTGATGGCCGCCCCCCCAGACCAAAACCCTCAAGCAGCTGCCATAAGACGACCGGTGGAGCCTGACAGCGGACACCCTTCCAGCAGCTGGACACACAGGTACAGCGCGTGCTTGCTCTGTACGGGCCTGGCGCCCCTGGATAGATCCCACTGCACCCATCCAACCCGTATCTCCAAGGCCACTCCTACGCTCCGGCCCTCCCTCCATAAGATGCAGCAGCAGCACAAAGCTACACAAAACTGAGCCATCTTCTCCTAAATCAGGCTAGCTAAGAGACTCCCTTGCCGCCCGGCTTCCCTCCTCATCTGCATGAAAAAGACCTCTGAGCCTCTCCTTCCAAAGAAAACGGTGTACCTCCAGCCTAGAACCTTACTCCGAGGCCCTGAGCCTTTCTGAGAACCGCAGGCCTGCATTCCAAGTTGGAATAATACGCTGCACCCTGCCACCTAACCCCAAAGGGCCCTGGCTCAACCGGCAGCAGCCTTCCAACCAGTCCACCCCCATTCCAACACAAAGGCACCGGTGGTGCCCCGATATTCAGTGGCGAACCACACTAACCACGCAAGGCCACCCCCAACCACCCAAATCCAATGGGCAAAACGGACAGATCCTAAAGGAAGCTGACCTTTGAGACAGGAACAGTCTCCAAACCCCCAGACTCCAGGAAGATCCAGAACCCCAGATAGCCAATTCACACCTAACGGATGAGGAAACCTCCACCACCGGCATCAAAGGACTCCTCCTCGATCTGAAAGCTGGTATTGGAAACCTAAATTACAAGATGGACGGACTCGCCTCCAAAGTAGATCTTCTACAGCACCGTATGGACACCCATACCGAACGCCTGAATGAAGTGGAGCAGCGCATATCCAATCTAGACGACGGGGCAGGAACCCTGGCGGCAAATGTTGCCCAACTAGAAACACAATTGAAAGTAACCAATGCTAAATGTGAAGACTTGGAAGGCCGGTCGAGACGAAGTAACATTCGAATTATCGGGGCAAGAGAACAAACAATGCAATCCAAAATGGAAGACTTCTTGCACCACCCTGTTTGGTAGAGAAGCATTCTCCCACATGTTCATAGTAGAGAGAGCCCATAGAATCCCATCTGCCAAACCCGCTCCAGGTGCGCCCCCGAGGCCGATTATAGCGAAACTACTTAACTATAAAGATCGCAACACCATCCTTCGACTGGCCAGACAAAAAGGTGAAATACAACACGATGGAGACAAAATACACTTTTTTCCCCGACTTCTCCTTAGCAGTCCAGACACAAAGAAGATCCTACACTTCTGTCAGACAAAGGCTCAAAGACAATCAAATACCCTACTCCATGCTCTTCCCTGCCCGGCTAAGAGTGCACCATGGGGGCAAGGTACACTTTTTCCCGACACCAGAGGAAGCAAACGATTTCCTGGACCGTGCTGGCTGCCCCGGGCCAAATCCCAATAAGCCACGCGCGCAGAGGGAAAGATCCCACAGAAACCCAATATAAATAATTCAAGATCAAAGGCACAAGTCCTACAAATACAGCACACCTTCTACACCGGAATAACCACAGGAGTCTTGTACTCAGAGGCCGTGCAGCCTGGGAGGCCCCTTGCTCCCCTTGCACAGTAAAGTTACCTCAGTTGTTTAGGTAATGGACGTGCACCATTGCAGTCCTTACTTTGTTCAAGCAAACAAACGGGCGAGTTGGGGGTTGCCCGTGTGAGGAAGGAAGCTGAAAGAGGGGGGTGGACGTGCACCCCCGAGCCACCCGCCCGCACCGACCCTCCCAGACCACCAGGCAACACTATGCCCTCTCTCTCAAGCACTATGGAAACCTCCCACGATCAGGCGTAGAAACAGTCAACGGCACCCTGAGTTCTCACAACTCAAAAGTATAATTATCAGCTTCAACTCACAAGCCGAGCGAACAATTCAAAGTCGCCACATGGAACATTAGGGGAGGCAACCTCCCTTCAAAAACCAGGAAGATCCTTCAGTACCTGAAAAGACACAGCATGTGACCATGCTCCAAGAAACACATCTCCTACCTGAAAAAGAACACCAATGGGCTCGTCACTGGGGCTGCCATAGATACTTCTCCTCATTTTCGTCATACGCCAGAGGAGTGGCGATACTGATCAACCGTAAAACAGGCTTCAGGCTGATAAACACGGCAAAAGATACTGATGGAAGATCACTGCTGGTGAGAGGGATCGTAGACGGCCAAGACATATAACCCAAGTCAACTCCTACCTTCCCAATGTGGATGGAACTAATAACTTCGACTGGGTGCTCACAAACCTATCGCTACACACCTCCACAACGATTATCTGGGGAGGCGACCTGAACACCACCCTAGACCCCTTAAAGGAATAGTCGCAGACCACGATATCAACCAGGTCCAAAGCCAGCCTCCAGGTACATGAAATATGCGGAGCCTCCGATCTCGTAGACGCATGGAGACGCAGCAATTGGGAGCTGCGCAAATTTACATTCCACTCACCAGTGCATAACACCAGCTCCAGAATTGACTACCTGTTCTTCTCGGCCAAGGGTCCACTCCGATGGGGGCAATGTCAAATCCTTCCCAGAAAGTTCTTGGATCACTCCCCGGTAACCCTTGTCTGCAGCCCTGCAATCACCAAATCCCACCTACTGCACTGGTGCTTCAAACCAGGGTCCCTGCAAGAACAAGTCTTCGCCTCAGAACTCCGGGATGAAATTGCGTCATTCTTAGAATCAAATCTGGGCACCGTGAGCCCGATCAGCACAATCTGGGAAACACTGAAATGTTTTGTAAGAGGCGTCTGCCTGGCAAAGGAGAATGGCATCCTTAAACTGATCCGACGAGAACTGTCCTGCAGCGAAGAACGACTAAAGCACCTCGAACTTAAGCTTTCCACCACAAACAATTCACGCTCCCAGGCATGGCTAAAAGAGGAGCTGTAAACGTTCAGATCCACGGCGGAACGGGAGGTAAAATTCTTAGGAAGAAACAGCCAAGTCCATCAATATGGAGAAGGCCAAAAGCCAGGTGCCCTCCTCGCGAGGCTCCTGAACGCTGAAAGGAAACCGACGACAGTCGAAAGGATAAGGACCAGACAGGGCACACTGATCAAGAAATAGCGGCTCAATTCAAAGCCTTTTACCAAAACCTGTACTCCTCGAAACACAACTCAGACACTGACACCCTAAAAAGATACCTCTATGACACCGAACTCTACTGGGTGGAAAGTGGGCTGCGCGAACCCCTCAATGAATCCATTACCCCAGACGAGATAATAGAAGCTATTAAAACCCTCCCAAACACAAAGGCTCCAGGGCCCGCCGGCCTAACGGGGGAATTCTATAAAGCATTCGCCCACACCCTAGCCCCCCTTCTGGCAGAATTGTACGCTGAGGCACTGGACACAGGTTGCCTTCCACAGTCCTCCCGCGAGGCCAATATAATACTATTGCACAAAGCTGGCAAACCCTCAGAGGACTGTGCATCCTACAGGCCCATATCTCTTCTAAACCTCGACAACAAGATTCTAGCGAAAATATTCACGAACAGATTACTACCGCTGATGCCCGCCCTTGTGCTTGCAGATCAGGCTGGGTTTGTGCCTGGCCGCAACACAACATTTGGCATTAGGAGACTGTTTGGAATCATCAGGGCCCTTGACCCCTCTCAGCAGGCCGTGGCGGTACTGCTAGATGCCGAAAAGGCCTTTGATTTGGTGGAATGGCCCTTCCTATTCGCAGTGCTCACTAAGATGGCCTAGGTGCACGATTCATTAGATTAGTCTCCCTGCTATACAAAAACCCCCAAGCAAACATACTAGTGGGCTCTGCAAGGTCCTCCACAATCCACTTACAACTAGGCACCCGACAGGGTTGTCCGCTGTCGGCGCTGATATTCGCGCTAATAATGGAACCCCTGGCGTCGAACCTTCGAGCCCAACAACTCCACAGATGGCTTAGCTTTGGCCCACACAGGCTAATCACATCCCTCTATGCGGACGATATAGCACTATTCATTCGCAACCCCAGTGAAAACCTAAACCCAGTGATGAGAGAGGTAATCAAGTTTGGGGCAATGTCTGGCCTAAAAATCAATCAGTCTAAATCCATTATCTTCCCACTAGCCCCAGGGACCAGAGCATTCACTGATGACTACCACTTCACATGGGAGACCTCTCGGGTGCGGTATTTGGGGATATTAATATCACTAAACTACCATGAGGTGTTCCGAGACAACTACGAGGGGGTGTTAAAAACACCACAAGAGAAATCTCACCGCTGGCGGTCTCTCCTGCTAACCCTATGGGGAAGAGCCTCACTTGTCAAAATGGTGATCCTGCCGAAACTATTATACCTTTTCACTAACATCCCCATTCTGATTCCCAAATCCTTCTTAAAGAGAGTCAAAAGCTTGGTCCTCGAGCTGCTATGGGCGGGTAAACCGGCCAGGGTTGCTTACTCAACACTGACACTTCCGGTATCCAGCGGGGGACTAGCCCTCCCCGACCTTGAACGCTATTTTTGGGCAGCCCAAGTGCAGTTCCTCAGCCACTGGTACACAACACATTTCATCAAGCCACACGTGCAGATTGAACGTGCCCTGGCAACCCCTAACCTATTGAGGGCAGTTATCATAAGTCAGCTCCCGGTACCCTATAACACCATGAATGTGGTCCTTGCGACCTACGCGATCTGGAGGAAGCTCACACAAAAGTACAAAATCCAAGTAAGGTATTCGCCCCTCCTCCCGGTGAAGTTCATACCCGGAATCCCTCTGACTTCGGAAAAGGTATTCCATCAATGGGTAGAGAAGATGCAGATAATCGCTCTAGGCGACCTGTTCAGTGGAGGCACCTTCATCACACCCCAACAAGCAATAGATAGGGGTGGTGACACCCCCCTGGACACGTTCCTATACTTTAGAACCTGATATATGCTTCAAGCACTATTCCCCCTAATTTCCGCAGCAACCCCCAACTTGGCAACTGTTATATAATGTGATCCAAGCTCAGGGCGAGGGCAGACTAGTTTCATCCATCTGCAAATCCATCCTAATAGACAAAGTGCCCGCCAACCCACGCACAAAAGCAAGATGGGAAAGCTCCATCAAATTCACAATCCCAGATGAGGATTGGACATTCATCCTGCGTCAAACGCAAAAAATCGCCCTCAACTCCTGCTTCAAACAAATCCACTTTAATTTCCTTCACCAAACAATACATCACCCCCGCCAAAAAGAGCAGACAACAACCAGAGATACCCGCAAAGTGTGAAAGATGTGGAAGTCAAACAGCTGATTTCATACACCTAGCATGGGACTGCCCGAAACTGACACCGTTCTGGACTCAGGCCCTTCAGATGACAGCATCGATCATAGGAGAGGAAACACGGCCGATCCTGGCGATATCCCTGCTGGGTTTGACAAACCAGCTGTCGCCAGCAGTGAGGAAACTGGCTGGATTACTGCTAACTCTAGCGCGCAGAAGAATCGCCATGTCATGGGGCCGGGGACCAGCGCCAATGGTTATAAACTGGCGGAAAGACATTCTCTACTGTCAGGACATAGAATCAGATTTCATCAAGACACTACCCCAACACGCACGCCCCCCCGATATCTGGGGTCCATTTATAACATGCTTAATTAACGAAGCAGACAGGAACCGGTCTTCCTCGCCAGAAAAGCACGGTTCCTAGGACGCTGAGTCTGACCTTTCCTTATATCTAAAGCCAGCTCGATAATAGAATAATAGATATACATGGGGGACGGAGCAATGTACCAGTCGATGCACGGGGAACACTCCCTAATGCGGGTGTGATTGTTGTATAACAGTTGAAAATTCAAAAATAAAGTTCTAAAAAAAAAAACGTGGTCAATAACCGCCACACCCAAGACTCACGATGAGTGCTAGTAGTGGGGACTTCCAGTACCTCATCCTCTTCATCCCTCTCCTCTGCATCCTCACGCCTGTTCCCCTCTGCAGACCCTTGGGGACGTGGTGGTGGTGGATGGGGGTGGGGGTGCTGATGCCGAGGCAGTAGCAGCAGAAGCAATTTGGGATGCCATCTGGAAGGTTAATAACCAGGAACCAGGAATCAAGAAAAGCAACATGCACAATTGTCCTGTTGTAAATCTTGGAAATCCAAAAGCAGAATGAGGATGTTGTGGCCTTTTATAGGGGTGCAGCTGCGCGCTTTGCGGACACCCACGCTGTCCCAGGACACTTCGAACACCAAGAAAGAGCTCAAAAAGTTCCAAAAAGGATGTAGATAGGCATGGACATTGTCCGGGACATGTGCAATGGTGAACGTTTACTGTAAAATACCTTGGATTGCTCAAAAAAGCACTTTTTAAATGTTCGGGGGCACGGATAGTGTCATCAAATAAGGATACACGCTCAGCGTGGGTGCGCTCACATGATGTCGCAGACATATTCGCGAATGGGACGGCTGTCTGCAGGACACCAAATGCGCGTGGACGGTTTTGCGCATGCGCGCAGTGTTCTACGGACAGTGTTCGGGTCCCCGAATAAAATAAATGTGCGCCAAAACATTGCGGACAGGTGGACGGGGTATGTGTTCTACGGCTATATTCATTCTGGTTGCAGACATTACAAACAGGGGAGGTGTTCTTAGGACACCCCCATTTTAGGTGATTGCAGACAAGCGGACATCTTGTGTGTTCTAAGGAGACCTCCATTTTAATTACAGTATGAACAGGTGTATTGTCCTCAGGACACCCCCATTTGGGTTAATTGCGGATAAGTGGAGATCTTGTGTGTTCTAAGGACACCGCCATTTTAATTACGAACAGTACGAAAAGGTATATTCTCCTTAGGACACCCCCATTTTGGTTAATTCAGACATCCCGGACAGCCGCACTGTCTGTGGACACCCAAACTGCCTTTAAAAAAAATAAAAATAAGACACAGGCATATACTAAGAACACACTTTAAATGTTATTATTGTTTAACAGTATAAAAATTACAAAAGAGAGGGGGTAGCAGAAACTGAAACAAATACAGGGGAATTAGGGGTTTGGACATGATGTATGGGAGGGGAGGAAGGGATGGAAGTCTCATCGTAAAGTTTTTCTTGCTGGGGTGGGTTTGTGGATAGTTGGCTGGGACATGGAGAGGGGGAACAGGTACATGTGGGACAGTGATATTTAATGTTTTCCTTAATGTGGTCCACAACATACTGTTTTAGTTGATTGAAGTGTCCTGGGTGTTAGTCTTAGCAGTGCACGGTGTTGTCGCGAGTTATGGTTGCTTAGCTTACCCTAACTGGCGAATTTCAAGGGTTTTTCGGTTTTACTTGGAACCATAACGTCCCTTTACCAAAGTTTTTTTTACTGAATTTCATAGGTTTTTAGTAGCGCAACTTAACCATAATGTCCCTTTAACAACATTTTTTTCACTATATATATATACATATATATACATATATATATATATATATATATATATATATATATATATACACAAAACAAAGGGGGTTCTCAGAGAAAATAGTAGGAAAGTCCATTTGAGCCAAGTCGCATATTCCACAACGCCACCTAGTAGCCATCTCAAATGAACTTTCCTAACATGATGTTGCTGTTCCTCGCTACTGGAGCCCTCTTCTCTTTCTACTAAAAGGGAAAAAGAAAAACAAGGCCATCATCCTCTCGTACACTCTAGACGTTTCATGCCCTCCTTCTGCTATATCATATATCACATCTAGCGTGGTGTCCGGTTCCTCTGCAAGTTCCACCTCAGACCAGGTATCTTTAATTCTTTGCCCCATCCCATGATACGTAATATATTGCCCAGTACTGAACCCCGTTTGTTCCACCAACTCCTCAAATTCCAATATTTTCCCCTCTTGCCACACATCCCCCAATGTTGCTATTCCTACCGGTTCCCAATACTTCCTAATCATTAACCTTAGTTGCTTTTCTGTTCCCATCATTGTAACCAGTGGGATTTGCGGCGAGCACAGGGCCGACTTGTCCATCAACCGGCACGCCCTCTGCCACATCCCCCATCCAAGACCCAACATCCCCGGATGACCTCTTAACTCCTGCTTGGGTAACCATATAATTTCTCTCAAAAAATATGGGGTGCAATCTCCTTGATGCAGCTTATGCTCAAAGGTGGACTCCGCAGAGAGCCATTTGGCTACATGTTGCAACTGGCTCGCTACATAATATACTTCCCAGTTAGGTAATTTAATGCCTCCTTTCTCATGCGGGTTTTGGAGTTTCCATAGGGCTACCCTGTTCCTCATCCCGTACCATAGGAATTCCCTGCATATGCTGTGCAGCTTGATAAAGAATTGCCGGGGTATGCAGTATGGGATGTTTGCAAAGCAATGCAACAGTCTGGGCAATGCCACCATCTTGAGCATCGCCCCACGTCCCATCATTGCCAAGGGGAGTTTCGCCCAGAACTTCATGCTGTTTTTCAGTTTCTGAACCGTTCTTTCTGTATTGTGCCTATGTTCGGCTTCTACTGTATGATATATTTCGAAGGGCTTGTGTCCTCCGACGTATTCCTCATCTTAGATATCTCCTTCCAGCTCTGCTGGCCTCGGAAATTTTTTTCTCTAGAGGGCGCTGCGCGTCGACGTCCTCCGAGTCGATGTCCTTCGACAGCCGCCGTGTCGACGTCATCCTGCCTATAAAGGCCGCGCGCAGCGTCCGTTGCTCAGTTCCGTTTTTCCACGCTTACTCAGTGCCTCGGAATACCGTTACTCAGTTCTTAGTCAGATTAATCCTATTTACCTCGAGTTATTCGATCCGTACTCGATGGCTTCCTCGTCGGAACCGACAACTCCTCGATCCGGCTTCAAGAAATGCCGAGATTGTGGGAAAAAGATGTCGTTGACCGATCCTCACAGAATTTGTCTGTGGTGTTTGGGAACTGAACACCATTGTTCGGAGTGTGAGGACTGTATGTCCATGACAGCTAAGGCCCTGAAGGAGCATAGGGGGAAGCTGGAGAAAGGTAAGACTTTTAAAGCTTCTTCTTCGTCGACGAAGTCGAGACATTCGTCTCCTCGTCACCATTCGCGCTCCAGGTCTCGGAGTGGGTCTCATCACTCCTCGAGATCGAAGCACTCGAAGAGGAGACGTCGAAGATCCCCTTCTCCGTCTTCCTCTTCCTCTGTTTCGCCAAAAAGAATCCCTTGCCCAACGAAACATAGTTCCCGGGCTGAATGGGAGGAATTCCGAAAAAATATGATGAGCGTCTTCGAGAAAGCGGCCTCGACCCCCTCGAAGACTGCCGAGAGCGATGCTCTGGTCGAAAGACCCGAAGGTCAAAAACGCTGCGAGTCGCAGTACCCGGCGAAAGAAACATCTCAAGCGCGTCTCGAACTCTCGAGCAGGACTATGACTTCCAAACCTTCCTCGAAGGTTCCGTCGACGCCGTCGACGAAGGTTCCGTCGACGTCGAGGTTGATGTCTTCGACGCCGTTGTCGAAGGGACCTTCGACACACGGGTCTATCGACTCGACGCCGGCTTCGACACCGGCGTCGACGCCAAGAAAAGTCACGGTTACCACACATCCAGTGACTATCCCCAGGCCCTCGACGTCGATGGCTTCGATATTGTCGAGTAGAATTCCAATTCTGTCGAGGTCTTCGAGGCCTCCGCCTCTGTTTTCGACGCCACGCTCGAAGCCTTCGGCGTCGGCGTCGACGACATCGACGTTTTCGAGGCCAATAATGACAAGTTCGGCACCCTCTGCCTTGGAAATGGGATTTACTCCCTTTATGAGTTCAGAACAATTGAGAACTATATCCTCAATTTTAGAAGAGGGTGATTTGTCTGAACAGGAAGACACATTTGAGTTACAGGGACCTGTAACCCCAGTTAGAGAGGAATTTTCCTCTGAAGAGCGCAGATTAAAGGATCTTCATGATTCTTTACATGAGGCAAGTGGGTTAGACACTTCCCCTGAGGTGGAGTTTGCTAAGCCAGACCCGGGGGAGCATGCTGAAACCCCCTACAGAGCCTTAATGGCCAGGATTACAGAGTTCATGGGGTGGTCTGCACCTTCACAATCTTTCCAACAAGATGACCTCACGGATATTCTTGACAAAGGCCCACAGGAGGATCCTGTGGTGCCTTTTCATAAAGCTCTTCAGAGAAAGATCATGACAAACTGGGAAACCCCAGATGTAGTACCAGCAGTAAATAAAAAACTGTCTACAAAGTACAGGGTATCTTCTACAGACCCAGAGTTTTTGTCTAAACACCCATCCCCAGAAAGTCTGGTGGTACAGGCAGCATCCTCTACCGATGTCAAGACGGCTTATCCTACCGTCCCACAGGACAGGGACGATAAAAAATATGATGCTATGGCAAAGAAAGTCTTTTCAGCATGTAGCATGGCGTTAAAATCTGTTAATGCTACTTGCACCCTTGCTAGGTTCAGCCATACACTTTGGGAGTGTGCTTCTACAGCGACTGACTGCATCCCGGAGGGAGAAGAAAGGGATGCGTTCCTGAATATTATACAGGACGGTAAAGACGCTATGTGCGAATCCCTCCAGACGGGCATTGATT
This sequence comes from Ambystoma mexicanum, assembly GCF_040938575.1. Taxonomy (NCBI): domain Eukaryota; kingdom Metazoa; phylum Chordata; class Amphibia; order Caudata; family Ambystomatidae; genus Ambystoma; species Ambystoma mexicanum. The sequence goes on from NC_090939.1 coordinate 68,963,156, forward strand.
CGGCTGACAGTATCAGCAGAGCAATGGCGGCAAGTACATCAACCAGGAGATTCGCTTGGTTGAGAAAGTCGGGTTTTGCCCCAGATGTGCAAGCCAGGCTCTTGAACATGCCATTCGATGGCTCTTCTTTGTTCGGGAAAAAGGCGGATGACAGTTTAGAGAAACTGCAAACTTCAAAAGCAGCAGCAAAATCCCTAGGAGCTGCAATCCATCAGACTCCTTTTCGTCCCACAGGAACCTCTGCGAGGGGCAAGTCCTTTCGCTTCTACTCTGCATTCGGAAGAGGTAGAGGACGACCGGCTCAAAGGGGTCAAAGAAGAACTACCCGAGGTGGACGGGGTAGATATTCAAAAGCCGCAGCAACAGCAGGTGCCTCTTTACCATCGGCATCTGCATCAGCCGCCCCAAAACCACTCTGAGGACTTCCCTCACAGGACACCTGTAGGAGGCAGGTTGACTCAACATCTGACGGTATGGCAGGCTATCACGTCAGATACTTGGGCATTGGAAACAGTTGCCCAAGGTTACTGCCTGCCTTTCCTACGTATACCTCAGAGTCATCCACCGGGGATCAGCTCTCAGAAAGCTCCAGATCCGCTCCTCTTGCAGGAAATTTGGGACCTGCTAGAGAAAGGTGCCATAGAACCGGTACCTGTAGCGGAGAGGAACAAGGGCTGGTACTCCCCTTACTTTCTCATTCCAAAGAAAGACGGAGGAATGAGACCCATCTTGGACTTGCGAGAATTTAACAAATTCCTCAGGAAAGACAAATTCAAGATGCTCACTCTTTCTCAGATCCTCCAGGCCCTTCAGTTCCAGGACTGGTTGGTATCTCTGGACCTTCAGGACGCTTATTTCCATGTGCCTATCCATCTCAAACACAGGAAATACCTGAGGTTCGCAATTGGCAACTCTCACTATCAATTCCGAGTGCTGCCATTTGGGCTGACCTCCGCCCTGAGGGCCTTCACCAAGTTAATGTCGGTAGTGGCTGCAAGTCTAAGGAGGGAAGGGATTCACGTCTACCCCTACCTGGACGATTGGTTGATCAGGGCTGTTTCTCCGGAACAAGCTCAGATCCAGCTAAATCACGTGTGCCACTTCCTTCACAGACTGGGCTTCTCCCTCAATTTAAAGAAGTCACAAATGATACCATCGCAGAGACTCCAGTTCATAGGAGCGATCCTGGATACTTCCCTGGGAAAAGCCTCGCCACCAGAGGTGAGGGCTCAAGATATTCTACAGATGGTTACCAAGTTCCAGCATGTCCAACGTCTCCCAGCCTTTGACTTTTTGAGGTTGCTAGGCCTGATGGCATCCTGCATTTTCCTAGTGCCAGAGGCTCGCCTGAGAATGAGATCCCTCCAGTGGGCACTGAGGACTCAGTGGTCACAATTCTCACGGAGAATTACAGATCTTCTTCAGGTTCCCGGCAGGGTGGCTCGAGACCTTCAGTGGTGGGCCTGTAAAGAGAACATTCTGAAAGGAGAACAGTTTTGGCAACCCTGGCCGGAGATAACAGTAGTCACGGATGCCTCACTCACGGGGTGGGGAGCCCACGCCAACGACTTGACCATCAGCGGTCGTTGGTCTCCATCGGAGTCCAGACTACACATCAACCTGTTAGAGCTGAGAGCCATCAGACTTGCGCTGAAGGCGTTCCTGCCAGCTGTACAAGGGAAGAACGTCCTGATAATGACGGACAACACGGTGGCCATGCATTACCTCAACAAAAGAGGAGGCGTAGGATCACTACCCCTGTGCAGAGAGGCGATGCAGCTCTGGTTTTGGGCAATCCAGGAAGGAATCTCTCTATCGGCAGTTCACCTAGCCGGAGAGAAGAACTTGACAGCGGACGCTCTGAGCAGGCAGAACACAGTCTCCCACGAGTGGGAGCTAGCTCAGGAAGTCCTTCAAGAGATCTTCGCCCTTTGGGGAACCCCTCAGGTAGATCTGTTCGCCACCAGCCTAAACAGGAAATGCGACCTGTTCTGCTCAAGGGAATTTCCCCCGAGAGGAGCTCTGGGAGACGCGTTCATAGTGGACTGGGAGTTTCCGCTTCTGTACGCGTTCCCACCGGTCCCTGTCATTCCTCAAATGATCAGGAGGTTGAGAAGATTCCGGAGAACCATGATCCTAATTGCCCCGGATTGGGCCAGGAGAACGTGGTACCCGGACCTTCTAGACTTGTCCATCTGCCCTCCAATTCGACTTCCACTCAGAGAGAACCTACTCTCACAGAAGGGAGGTCAGGTTCTCCATCCAGACATCAAAACCCTCAACCTTCACGCTTGGCTTCTGAAAGGCTGAGGTACAAGGATTGGGACCTCCCTGATGATGTTATGGAGGTGTTGCTTTCGGCAAGGAGGCCAGCAACAAAGTCTTTATACCGCTGCCGTTGGAACAGATTTTGCAGCTGGTGTAGAGAACAGAATATCAACCCTTTTTCATGTGGTACACCAATGGTTTTGTCCTTCCTACTATATTTGGCAAATTCAGGCCTTCAAGTTGGCACCATTAAGGGCTATCTCGCAGCGCTATCCATCTTTAAGCGTACTGCGGAAGAACCATCCTATTTCAAATTGCCCTTGGTAATACAGTTTCTAAAGGCGTTAACCAATGTTTATCCCCCAAGACCATTCCAAGTTCCCCTATGGGATTTAAACTTAGTACTAACTTTCCTGATGGGTACACCTTTCGAACCTCTCCATTCTTGTTCGTTAAGATTCCTTACCCTTAAAACTGTTTTATTAATAGCACTTACATCTGCTAGAAGGGTGAGCGAATTACCAGCTCTTTCTTGTAAACCCCCTCATACTATATTTCACAAAGACAAAGTTGTCCTGCAAGTGAAGCCTAATTTCCTCCCAAAGGTGGTTTCTGAATTCCATATCACTCAGAAGATTACCCTACCATCTTTCTATCCTCCTCCTCACCCGGGGAAAGAGGAAGAGAGGTTAGACAGGCTAGACCCTAGGAGGGCTTTAAGTTTTTACATTAGTAGACTAGCCAGGATAAGACAGGCAGACCAGCTGTTTGTAGGTTACACAGGTCACAAGCTGGGGTTACCAATAACTAAGCAGACCATTTCCAGATGGATCATTCTAGCCATTCTGGAATGTTATAAACTGGCAGGGAAGGAGCCCCCTCAAAACCTTAGGGCTCACTCGACCAGAGGTATTGCAGCTTCATCGGCCCTCAAAAGAGGCGTGCCGGTTAAAGACATATGTGCGGCCGCTACATGGTTTACAATCTGGATTCCTCCTCCAGTCAAGAGACTAGGTTTGGAAGGGCTGTACTGCATTCTATTCATCAATAGAAGACAGCGTGAAGTCAGTACTCCCTCCTCCGATAATAGAATACTGCTATGGGAGCCTATCTAAGATGAGGAATACGTCGGAGGACACAATCCCTTCGAAGAACAAGTTACTTCTTACCTTGTAACGTTCTTTCGACGGGATGTTCCTCCGACGTATTCCTCATCGACCCTCCCATCCATCCCTGCAGTTCTACTTCCCTTGTTGTTGCAGCTTACGCTCCTTCAGGGTGATTAGAAAGTCCAGAAAGTATTATTGTGGGCTACAAAATGGAACTGAGCAACGGACGCTGCGCGCGGCCTTTATAGGCAGGATGACGTCGACGTCGATACGGCGGATGTCGAAGGACATCGACTCGGAGGACGTCGACGCGCAGCGCCCTCTAGAGAAAAAATTTTCCGAGGCCAGCAGAGCTGGAAGGAGATATCTAAGATGAGGAATACGTCAGAGGAACATCCCGTCGAAAGAACGTTACAAGGTAAGAAGTAACTTGTTCATCTATCCCAAGATACCTAAAGGTTGTGGCCTCCCACGGTATCTGGAGTACCAGCAAATTCTCCGCCAGGAGCCCTCTATATCTGCCCAGCGGGAACACACAGGATTTACTTGGGTTCACGGCCATACCTGAGAGTTCAGCAAACCTCTCCACCACTTCTAATATATACTGCAGGTTCTCCTCTGGGTAGCGCAAATACAATAACATGTCGTCTGCGTATAGTGAAATGAAATGTGATGTTTCCCCAACGGCAATGCCTATTGCGTCATATTGCTGCTTAAGTAAATCGTCAGGGGCTCCAAAGCCAGAATATACAACATGGGAGACCAGGGGCACCCCTGTCTGGTCCCTCTACCAAGTTGCCACCTTTCAGAGATCACGGTTTGTGTCTTCATTCTCGCTAATGGCTCACTATATAGGAGTTCTACCCAGTGAAGATATCCTGATCCCATACCATAGTTGGCTAGGGCCGCCTTCAGCCAGTGCCACTTGACCGAGTCAAATGCCTTGATCGCATCCAGCGACACTATCGCCATTTCGCTAGTGTCCCCTTCAGTATGTTCAATCACTCGATGGAGTCGCCTCAAATTATTCGAGATATTCCTATTTGGGACATATCCTGTTTGATCAGGATGAATTAGTTTGGTTATGACCTTCTTTAATCTGTTTGCTAGAACCGCTGTTAAAATATTACTATCCTGGTTTAACATCGATAGGGGCCTATAGGAACCGCAGTGGCTACCAGGCCTGTTGGGCTTGGGGAGTGGTATAATAACCGCTTCACGCAGTGATTCCGGTAGCCTCCCAACTTCATATGCTTCGTTAAGCATTTCCAGCAGTGGGGGGAGGATCTCTGCTTTATATGCCTTATAAAATTCGCTCGGCAGTCCGTCTGTTCCCGGGGTCTTACACGTGGGCAGCTGCCTCACCACTTCTTCTAGCTCTTCTAGAGTGATCGGGGCATCCAGCTCCTCCCTTTCTTCCACACTAATTTGGGGTAGCCCAATGTCTTCCAGTATGTCTCCTATTTCCCCCCTTTTGCTTCCCGTCTCGTCTCCGTACAAGCGTCTACAGTAGTCTGCAAATTCTTGATTAACCCCCTCTTGCGCATCTACTACGTCACCATTATCTTTCACTATTTTTTAAAAAAAGGTTTTATTAAATTTTACAAACAAACAATAAAAACCAAACCAACAGTGCATGTTGCAACAGTTTCATTACACTTTTCTTAATTCCTAACCACTACTCCCTCTACCCCACCCCCCATGCAAGTCTATTGCGTTAAACCTTCAGTTTCCACATCCTGTGGTTCGGTCTCCTCCTCCACAGGCTCAGTCGGGTCGTCTAATGACCCAAACAGTCCGGCTATCAGTGATTTCCAGGCCATCAGGGACTCATTCTCCTCCTCCCCCCCCCCATTGCTACACGCTTCTTGCCATGCCATGGTTTCGGCTTCTGCCCATTTTTGCAAGTCTTTCCACCGCACACCTATCTTCGGCACATGGCATGACTTCCAACCCATGGCAATCCTTCGTTTTGCAAGCACATAAGCCAGGTCCCTTAATTTGCTTACATGCCTGAGCTTCTGTGGTCTGGGGAACCCCCCCAGCAGACAGGCCCACACCGTATCCACTACTATCCTGACCCCTCTTCCTTCTAGTTTCTCTTTTACTCCCCTCCAGAACCTCTTTATGAGCGGGCATGACCAGAACATATGCACCATGCCCGCGTTCTCTTCGTCACAATTGGGGCATGCTTGCCGACCTGCATTTTCGAACCTCGATATCCTCCAAGGAGTCATATAAGCCCTGTGTGTTATGTACAGCTGTGCCATTATCTTTCACTATTGTTCTAATTGGGGGCCTGGGGGTCTTGTTTTTGTAAAGCCACGCAAGGAGTCTTCCTGGTTTGTCACCTCCAGCATGTTGTCTTTCTATGTACTTTTTATAATTAAGATTACATAATCTCTCCCAATATCCTGCACATTTCTGCTGCAGCCCCAGTGCCGTTTCTGTATCTGCCTTAGTGTTACTGCCCCGTTCCAATACCCTCTCCAATTCCTTTTCAGATTCCTGTAATTCGATCAGAATCCCATCCTGCAGTCCTTTGGACTTGGCTATGGCAATTCCTCTCACTACCACTTTAAAGGCTTCCCAGAGTGTGCCCGCTGTCTTGACACTGCCAGTATTTATCTCGAAATAACTTATTATTTCCTCTCGCATATCCTCCCTGAATACGCTATCTTTAAGCGCTTCTGCACGCAATCGCCATGTGGGTATCCTTCCCCTGGGGGGTCAGTATTGCCATGTTAGCAGCAGTGGCGAGTGGTCTGAGAGGACTCTAGCTTAGTATTCAGCCTAAGGTATTTCGGCCAGCAACTCCTGCGTGACAAATACATAGTCCAGTCTCGTGTGTAGGCCCTGTGGGGCCGCATAATGTGAATAGTGTCTATCCTGCGGATGACGTGTTCTCCATGCCAACTGTAAGCCCGAAATCCGCCAATAGTGCATGTAGTGTCTTTGCTGCCGGGGTGGGTCTAGCTATTTTAGAGTCTGATCTATCTATGGTGGGGTCCAACACACAATTGAAGTCTCCCCCCCACAATGTAGCTCCCCCCACGCTGCCACTGAGTTTACTATACAGGGTCCTAAAATATACAGCTGTATCTTGGTTCGGGGCATAAGTATTCACAATGCAGATCTCCTTATTTTCCACCATCCCTCTCATAATCACCATCCTACCATCCGCCTCTACCTGCGAGCTCAGCAACTGAAACGGAACATGTGGGGCACCCATGTGATTACCCCTCTTGCATAGGCAGAGTATGTTGCTCCCACCACTGTCCCTCTCCATTTTTTCCGCACCACTTCTAGTTTGTCTTTTGTTAAATGAGTTTCTTGTAACAGGGCTATGTCCACTTTCTACGTAAGTACATCATTACTTTGTTCCGCTTCAGATAGCTATTGAGCCCCCTAACGTTCCAAGTGACTATCTTGAGGTCTCCCATGGTTCATTTAGTTTTCCATGAAGTGTAGGCTTACCCCATAACTCTTCCCCAACCATAACAAACCACAGCACACAACCCCTTCCCTCCCTCCTCTCTACCCTACCCCGACCCCAACAGTTGCCCAGCTCCATCCCTGGATCTCAGGCTCCCCCGTGTTTGTGCCTACCCTGATACTCTGGGCAAGACCCCAGCAGGACGTCACCGCACTATCAGCGACCTAACAAAACTCTAAATGGGGGATGTACAGGTTGGTCCTGCAAGGCTCCTAGTCAAAGTCTAAATCGCAATATTCGCGGATCATGTGTTTCTCCCAGCCTGATCACACCATCCCGCAAGCTACTTTAGTGACTATATCCAAGTCCCATAGTCTTAAGTTCTGAGACCCCTCGGTGCCCCTCTCGTTCATTACTTATCCTCAGCACCTCCTTCTCCTGTCCGTACGTCCGACTCCTGGGGGCATCCCTGCGTGTCGAGCCATCCCATAGCTTCTTCTGGAGTTTCGAAAAACAAAGTTCTGTGCTTGTGAAAAACCTTCAGTTTGGCCGGGTAAAGCAGCATGTACTTATGACCTGCTTCTCGCAATCTCCTCTTGACTGCCCCAAAGTTCATTCTGCTCCGCTGCACCGCCAGGGTATAATCCGGGTAAGCCGTTATATTTGCTGCACCTCTTTGTATTGTCCCCCCTTTGCGAAAGTGGGCCTGGCGGCGGTCTCCTCGTTAGGGCCCTGTGCGCCCTTTCCACCGCTAACCCCGGAGACAGCACTCCTCCAGTGATTTCTTGTAGCAACATTGTCTCAACGAATTCCGTGGGGTTATGGCCTTCTGCTCCTTCTGGTAGTCCAACAATACGGATATTATTTCTCCGGGCTCGTCCTTCCGCCTCCTCCGTTCTGCTCTCCAGATTACCCACTCGTTGCACCAGGGCGTGAAGCTCCGACCGGTTGGAAGCACGGTCCGCCGTGTTAGGGCCCATCTCCTTCTCGAGGTTCTCCGTGCGCTCCGCCAGGGACCTAACGTCTTGCCGAAGCAGATTCACATCCTCTTACACTGCCCCATCCTGGAGCTCCAGCGCTGTTTTCAGTTCTGCCACCGCCAGTTCGAGCTTGGTCTCCCAAGCCGCATTCAGATCGGCGATCGCTTCAAGGACCTCATTATTCGTGCCCATAGTGGCACTGCTCCCAACGTGGGCTTTGTCTTTGTTACTGGCTTCTTCCGGGCCTGGTGGCGTCTTAGTGTATTCCTCTAATGTGGGTTGCTTACTCTTCAGTCTTGGGGGTTTATTAGACATGGCGCTGCGTCTGAGCCGTGGGTCAGCCCCTTCACCCGTGGTCTTCAGTCCCAGCAAGAGTGGGTTCTTACTGTCCTCAAAGGGCCGATGATATCTGCTGGTTCCTTTTATCATCCACACTCCGCTCCGAGCACTCCACCAACCTTTTTCCCCTTGCTTTTCTGTCACTGCGGCCACCCGGACTGGGCAATGTGATGATTATTTCGTGTCCCTAGCGATCTTCCTCTGCTGTTGTCGAACGGAGACAGCTTCTCCGTCTCAGGGATGCGCCTCTCGGGATCTCTTTGTTCTCGTCTTCGGCCATTTTGATGTCCCTTCTGCGCCCGGCTTCTCCGAACAAAGTAACAATACGACCGTCCCTCCGCTGTAAATTGGCAGTCAGCCTGCTCATATTCTGCCCTGTGCCTTCCCACGCCTGCACATACTCTTTGGGCCGCCGTTGATCAAAAAGTATGCGTTTCTCGGTCGGATCAAGTCGTCGGATCACGGAGCTCACAGGGTTTCCTACCTATTCCATGGCTGCCAAGCCACGCCCCCCAGACCACGTGGTTCACACCATCATTCACTCCACTTCCGCATTCATGCTCACTCTCCCGTTGTAGTGCTCCGATCAGGTGCACTGGCCTCTCTCCACAATGGCCTATGCTCAAGGGGCCGGGCTCAGGCCTGAAACGGTCGGGCAACCTTCCAGGTAACCCTAGCACTTGCTGCCTCCTCATGGTCTGTGCAGTCTTCTGCTCTCTTCAGGCAGACCTCGCTTTCCCAGGAGTGTGGCGTAGGAGCCCACAACTATCCCGAAAGACTTGGATTCCCTATACAGGCCACCAAATATGTACGGCAAGTCCCAAATCGAACAATAAAAATCAATCTGATGAGCCAAAAATAATGTACGAGATATGAGAAAAACAAAAGTTTATTATATGCAGAGGCTAGGCTGGGGAATTATCAAAAAGACTTTCAACATGGTGACAGAAAATTGCTGTATGTATAGCAAATATCAGAGGTGAAATAACAAAAAGATTTTACAGGTTTTTCACACTTTTCTGGCCTCATGACTGAGCATCATCATTTGCTCCATCAGTGAATCTATACAATACCTAGCCCTATTGGCTCATTCTATCCTCGTGACCATAACAAGACATCAGTTTATTAATTAATTAGCATTGAGATCATCTCCTTTGTCATGATGCTGATTGGATGCTACTCTTTTTTATTTTGTAGCTTCTAAACTTGGTACTTGATTGGCTGTTCCTGGTATGTGTGGCGTGAGTGAGTTGATAGATTTCAACCAATCACTGTGTGAGATGTGACAGTGGGAGAAACTAAATGATAACTTTTGCATCCTCTTCCTAAAATAACTCATTGTTCCGTATTACCATTCCCATCATTGTGAACTGTTAATCGCCAGTTCATCCTTGCAACTCCTCATGGGAAACATTACTTGCTTCCCCTTCCTTTCTCTTGATTCAATTTGCCCTGCCTCTGACCTTATGGGCTGGTGGCTTGTGAGAAACTCATGGTGACAACAAGTAAGACAGACACAATTGATCACAGTTCAAGGATGTTTATTGAACAATGAAAGTGGTATGCAGGTTGGAAAAATGCCTAATCTACACCTAAATCTAAGATGGGTGACAGAGGTCGACCATCAAATGAATATAAGGCAATCCTGGTGGTGTCATGGCAAAATAAAAGAGCCTATACTAGGTAAACTATTGCCAAACCTCACAACTAATACCAAAAGGGGGAGTGGGATAATGTTCAAGAAAAGAAAGTGTTTTCAAATAATAAGTCAGGATGGTGTGGTTTGGGACTCCCTTCCCCACGTTTTAGCACAGGGTAGGATGGGAGCTTGGAGCACAGTACTGTCTCAGGCTTCTCCAGCACAAGACGTCAGTTCCAATGGCAGTTCTCAGGACTGTCGATGACCAAGTCTCATTTCCTCTGAAAGTCTCTTGCCTTCGGGGTCTGATGTGTTTCAATAACAAAAACAAAAGTTCCTTTAACAAATAAAAGTTTGCGAGGTTATGACGATTCACCCCTGGCACACTCTCTTATGGGCTGACGCTTCTCAATTGTATTCCATAGTTCAAATAGGGTGATGACTTCACCTATCGGTCCCCCTCTTCTGGGAAGACCCTTCTCGTATGGCTCTCCACATAAAGTTTTGATGAAAGCTTTGCCCTTGGATTGCCCTCTGCCGGGCTCGGACCTCTCTTGATTGTCAGTACTCAGGTGATAGCTTCATCTGTTTCTCAGTAGTAGTTCTTTGCATCTCTTATTCTTTTCTCATAAACTTCGGGTGATAGCTTAACTCCTTGGATCTCCCTTGCTCGGGGTCAGACCTCTCTCAAATGCCAGCCCTTGGTGACGACTTCATCCCTGGATCTCCCTCGTTTGGGCTCGGACCGCACTCGACTGCCAGTATTGAGTTTAACTTCACCTTGGATCTCCCTCGTCCGGGCTCGGACCCTTTTCTTTTGCTTTCCACTGGTTTCAAATGTTTCCCTTGCTTTCATGCCAGTTCACAAATCAAAGTCTTTCGAATGTACGGGATTTTGCTTGACCCTCTGCTATGACCACTTTGAGTTCCTTTGGCGGCCTTCCTATGGCCTTCTGGTTTCTATAGTTTCTCAATATGGGGCTCCACCAGAGTCTCTCGAATTGGCACGCATGTGGTGCCGCTTTCCCTCTGCAGCTGGTCTCCCATTCATACTTTTTACAGTTCATTCAAAGTTCAATAGCTTTGGTTCGAAGCTTGACACTGCTGTGATTGTCACTCAACATAGCCTGGTTCTTATCTGTTCTCCCCTCTACTCACCGGCTGTGATGAACTGTTTGGCTTTTGGCTTTTCTGGAGTCAAGGCCGGTAGCAAGGGCACAGGAGCTTCCCTCGCTCCTGCTTATAAGCTCGCCCCATGTACTGTTGACATCTGCTGCAGGACACTTGTGCTGTTGTTCGAGGTCTTCCTCTAAGAAAGTTCCTTGGGCCTGGGACGAAAAGGGCAAGACACTTCTCTCCTTGCCACCCTCTCGATTCCCACCATCTTTCTCCTTCGTTTGAATTGCCGCTTGGTAGCCGTCTCGTTGTGCTGTCTGCTGTACTCGCCTTGCTCGTACTGTGCTCTTTGGCTACACCTTTTATTGCTGTGGGGAAAAGGAAGGGCCGTCGGGTGTGTGTGTTTAGAATTAATTGCCAGACTTTGTCAGGTGAACAGCTTTATTTCCAGTCCGTAAAACAGTATGCATGTTGGAATGTCCTACGGGACAGGATTGGGACACGGTGCTATTGTAAAAAGGGGGTTGAGTGGTAGACTGAGAAAAACAGAATGACTAAGGTTTGTGAAATGGGTGCGAATGACTGGGATGGAGGACAGAACATAGGGGATTGTGGGAATTGTATTTTATCTGAGCAGATTGGGTGTTCTGAAGATGACAATCAAAAGGATGGAATTAATAGGGTTCACAAAATAAACAAGGGGAGTAGTGGGAACGATAGTGTTTCTTCTGCACAAATGGGAAGGGCGGGAAATACTGACAAGAGGGGCGTTAAAAAGAATGGCCTGTAGTATGCAGGTAGGGTACCGGGAAACGGGGGTTCTGGGAAATGCGGCTTTGAGATGCCACAAGGTTTGGACTTCTAGTTGGTTTATTAGAGGTGTAGGCTTTATAGGACTTTACAAAGGGATCTTCTATGGGTAGAAGGGAGGTAGAAATGGAATAACGAAAGAAAACCGCAGGTAGTTCCTCGCCCTCTTCTTCCTCTTTGGTAGAATACTGCGTCTCACTTTGGGTATTCCCACTAGCATAATCCCAGTTTGCCCTACCCAGGTGATCCTCCCCCACTGGTCCACCCCCAGGAACTGGATCCAACAGCGATGGCCGTGTCCTGACCACCTGAATAAGCGAGTCTCAAGGTCTTACTGGGAGAATACCCTCCGGTTTCTCACAGGGCTTAAGATGTTTCTAAACTTCTTTCTCTTGTGATGATATGAATATATGTGTATAGCTTGTAATACTATACATATACTCTTTTCTACTATTGAGTATGTGCTGTGGAGGGTGTTCATATGTTTTCATGAAAATCATTGGAACTTGAGTAATTCTATTCTATGTGCGATGGTGTTTTGTATGGTTCCCACCTTAGCAATTGGATCTCTTTCTGTGAGTTTTTTCCTACTGAGAGCAGTGTTGTTCCTTGATTATTTTGTCTTGACAGGCATGCTCTTAGCTGCTTATAGCTTAATTCCTACCAACTTGTGACCTTCATTATGATATGTTTTGATGTACTGACTATGTCCTTTGAACACAGGCTTGGGAAGTCGGCTGTGCTGATGCGTCTTGACCAATCAGCGTGCAGTGTTTGTTTCTTAGCTTTAGTTACTTCTTTGTAGCTCTTTCATTACCTCACTACTGCAATTCAGGCCTGGGAATGTGTTCACTTTCCCCTTACCTTAACCAATCACTGCGCAACATTCAGTCTTGCTGTGGAAAGTTGCAGCTTTGTATGTGTGTGCGTCTTTGCAAGGGCCTGGCTGATAATTTCTGTTGAGTGGGTGAGGGTTTTCATGCTTCAGAGATAGCTAACTAGGTTATGAGGCCTACATGTGGTGTTCATTCGATTAGTGTCAGAATTCACTGTCCTTTGCTATCATTATGAGTGCCCCTAATGTGTCCCTGACTATTGTAAAGTGCTACTATACTTGTTAAAGATATGTGGTTATATTCAAGTGTAAGGTATGTGCTTTATGTCTTACTTGCCTCTCAGGGATATGGCTTATGGAAGCATGGCTACTAGTGCATTGTTGGTCTGCACAGGGAATTCTGTATGTGTGGGGCTTCTTTATCTATGCTGTATGCCTTTTTCTACAGAGCCTTTTGAAGCTTGTATTTTCATGCACGTTGGGGGCGTTGGATGTCCTCCCCAGCGGGTAGATATCTGAGCAACTGATAACAATCCCTGATAATGGAATCAGTACTTGACCATTTGATGGTAATCCCTGGCAATACTGTGGTTACACAGCCTTCCCGAATGGTGTGATAACCTGGGAATTTGATGGCAATAACTTGCAATGGTGTATGTATTCATTTGGCTTGTTTTGACTGTCTGAATTTGATTTTCTGTTTCTTTTACTTTGGCACGCTTTTAGTTGTGCCATCACAAAAATAGTAATTGTATTTGTGTCATGGTCTGAATATGTCCACATACAGCATGTCATCATTATTTTAGACAGCACTCCTGCTATGTTGAGCAACTCTGGTTGATCCCCAATGTCGCAAAAACCAGACGCAGACTCAAATCTCGGCTGATGTTATTTCGTCAACTCATTAATAGCAGCACTGAATTTTAAACCAGGAAACAAACAGCACACTATCCACAAGCACTCCAATACTGTGTTAACCTGTCCATTGAGCTACACTTTTATAGGTTTTCAGTACATTGAATTCCCTTTCTTAGGACTTCACTAAGGAGGATTTAATTCCTCCCAATTAGCACAATGGTATTCTATGTGGAGGCAAGCACACTAAGCCTTACACATTCACTTCCCCAGTCTTCAAGAGATAGCCAGCACAGATGTGTATCCTTAATACAATTATGAGTCATTCCTTTGAAGCTGCTCCTGTTTGTGAACCATGGGTACTGACACGCATCAAGGGATTTGTCCCTTCTCCCAAAGTGGCAGCCACCATCTTTATGAATAGGGAGGTGAGCCTGCTACACTTAACACCCCCTAGAGGAAGGGCAAGTGGGATTGTACGGTGGTTGACCCCTCTTAGGGCATAAGACATCCCCAGGGAGGGATTTTAATCAGCCTCCCTTTAAAATAGAGCCCTGTGGTTTGCTGCTATATGGATGTTACAAATGTGGATACTGTGTGTGACCCTTTTATAATGGCAGATATGGTTTCTGGTGATAACAACTTCTTATGAGCTTCCCTAACCCATTATGGTCCACTGCTCTTACAGAGGAGAATATAAAGGACTGCTGAGATGGGAGGATGAGGAGAACCTGCACAGTAAGCTACTGGAGCAGAGGCCCTTCTGAGGAGCAGAGCCAGGAGGCATCATCACACAGCCAGCTTGCAGGGCGGCGACGCTGAACAGCCCATGAGAGGCTGGCCACTCTTATGTGGTACCAAGCAGTGAAGCCTCGATCGTTACCACAGAAGTAACCCGACTGCTACAAGCACAGTGTTCTGGTGCCCGAAGTCGCAAACACTAAGAAACCGAAGTGTGCCCACAGGGCGGAGGCGATGAGCACCAAGGAAATCTCATAGTTGTTCCTCAACAGCCGAGGAGAATGCCTACCCAGGGGAATACTGCAGCAACGAAGCAGGTACGCAGTGGTTCCTGGAAGTTGGGAGCAAGGTGGAAAGACCCAGCCAAACCCCAAGCAGGGTCAAGACAGACTGTTAAGGAACCCTGAGACAGGGAGAGAGTAGACTAAGCCAGGGCGAGTGAAACAAATATCCGAGTCAGTGTGGAACTCAAGAGACCCCAGGCTGGGGAAAGACAACCAAGATACCCAAGCCAGGGTGAAACCAAAGTCACCCTGAGCCCAAATAAGAGAAACCGATACTGGAACCAGAGGGAGCCCAAGCAAGGGTGGAAGAAACAGATTTCCGAGTCAGGGTGAAATTTAAGAAATCCCATGCCAGGTAAAGGTCAAATGACCCCGAGCAGGGGCGAGACAAAAAGATATCCGAACCAAGGTGAAAACCCTGATACCCCACAAAAGGTGTGACAGGCCCGAAATCCTACAAAAGGTGGGAAAGCCAAACAGCCTAAGCTAGGCTGAAAATCAAGATACCCCACGAAGATGTGACAAACCCAATAGCCCACAATGGGCTGAGAGACCGAATAGTAGAAACAGGATTGAAACCCAAGATACCCCAATTTGGGGTGAAAGACCTTCAGTCACAGAATTGCAGACAACCTGCGACAGGAAGAACCTATAAGGAAAGGGAATAACAGAGACATGGATAAACCTGAATTGTGAACTGCACAGCCAAGCAGATTGCATGGGACATGAGACAAATAAATGTTTGGTGACATAAGAAAATGTTTTCTGGGGACGTGGGTAGAGAGCTGATTTTCAGGCCAAGTTTGTCAAGTTCTGTATTAGTGGTAGGGATAGACTTTGGGTGGACTAGGTTTTTGTGAATGAACACTGAACTGATTGTAACAGTTACTTCAGCGCACACAGGTTCTTTTCTTTGTCAATTTCTTTTGTAGAATAGGGAACACCAGCTCCTTTGAAGTCTGGTCAGGACAGGTTTTATTTCCTTTAATAAAATTGACCAGTTGCAAATACGACTTGTCCATTGGTATGTCTGATTTACCACAGTATACGTATTTCTGCGTAAAATAACTGGCTAAGCTAGCAGAATACAAAACGTGTTAGTTAATAGAGCAATATTTGCCTGAATCAGTATATTTCTTCTTCTTACATTTAGTTTCACTTCAAAAAACATTTGATATCAACATTCCCTGAGATATTCATTTGCATATATCTGCATTTTCCTTCTACACCAAGGTTGTATGACTATCTTACATTTGTAACCAGAATATTGTTCAGAAATCCATTGCAATGTGAACTGTTTTCTTGCTTGCAGAAGTATCTGAGGAGCCGGAGGAAGAACCAAAGAAAAAGAAACGTGAGAAACCAGTCCACAAAATCCCTGATAACTTCTTTTATAAATATGATGACGTCTGCCCTCTGGCGTTTGTGACGCCAGATTCTGGGGTGCCTACCAACCTGCTGCAACTTACGTATCCTTCAGCATTTAACCAATTTCTGCTCAATAATACCACCAACGTAGAAAGGTAACTGAATGTGATTAATGACCTGCCCTGAAAACCTGAGGTCACCAACAAAAATATACTGTAAGGGTGCAGAAGTACAAGTCTGACACAATGGTGGCATGGTGATTGGTAAAGACTTTATTAAATAAAAATAAAGGAGGAAAAACCTCAACTATCTCTAATGGTACGGGGGGCTTCCCTAACTCAACTAAAAGCACTATGGAATCTGTCAGGATGTCCAAAATAAAGAGTCCACCGTCCTTTGTCACAATCCTATTTCCTTCTCAACAGTTCTAAATTGAGATTGCGGTCTGAGGGGAGGGCCTTCTTACTCGGGTTAGAGTCCTGTTTTGAAATAACACAAAGTTCCAGGTATTTCAAAACCCTGTTCACAATAAATGTTCCTTCTTTATTGTAGTTGTTTTCACTATGATATCTTGTGGGTAAAGGTTTCCTCAGCTCTCTTGGCCAGGGGGATGACTCTCTCCCCTCTGGCCCCAGTTTGTGATGTTCGGGGTATGACTGCCTCACCCTAACCTTTCTCTGGTTTTTGGTTGCTCAAATCTCTGTAGGGGGAATGTCTCCCTTCCCATGGCCTTCCTCAGGCTTCTGAAATAACAATCCTTGCTGGGGGAATGTCTCCCTTCCACTGGCCTTCCGCAGGCTTCTGATATAACACAATCATTGCTGGGGGAATGTGTCCCTTCCCCTGCCCTTCTGCAGGCTTCTGAAATAACACCCTCCTTGCTGGGGGAATGTTTCCTTTCCCATGTCCTTCCGCAGGCTTCTGATATAACACAATCCTTGCTGGGGGAATGTCTCTCTTCCCCTGACCTTCCTCATGCTCTGGAATAACACAATCCTTGCTGGGGGAATGTCTCCCTTCCACTGGCCTTCCTCAGGCTTCTGAATTAACACAAACCTTGCTGGGGGAATGTGTCCCTTCCCCCTGCCCTTCTGCAGGCTTCTGAAATAACACCCTCCTTGCTGGGGGAATGTCTCCCCTCCTCTGGCCTTTCTTAGTCTCCTCTGATAGTTCCGTTTTGGTGGGAGGAATGTCTGCCTTCCCCTGGCCTCTCTCAGGCTTCTTGGCAGTTCGTATTGTCAGGAGGTATAGCTTTTTCCCCTGGTTTTCCATAGCTTTCATTATGCACCGCTCACCTAGCTTACCACTCTGTCAGATACTGTGACTATGAAGGAATGCTGATGACCTTTCTTCCCTTTTATGGGTGAGGGTCAGAGACTTTCTTATTTTGTGTTGCCTTCCTTTTTGATAGACTTGGTTCATACTCCTGCCAAGTACTATCATGAGACCCAAAGTATGACAGTGGCTCTATCAGATCCTTGGTGGTATCACAGCGATAATTGCACTGGGATATCGCCAAAGTAAATAGCGTTACTGGTATTCTGTGCCAACTCGTGATTGGGCCAACCCTTAAATGCGGCGGTAATAAGATGACCGCCGCATTTAAGGACTACTGCCCAACTCGTGATGAGGTCCAATATCTCCCCCCCTTGGGCAAGGTCCCATACCATACATCTTCGGCTTTGTTGTGGGTGCGGGTCCTAGACTCGCTTTGCTTGTGTCGCTTTCTCTTCTGATAGACTTGGTTCACTTTCCTGCCAAATACTATTGTGCGACCCAAGGTAAACCAACGCCTCTCCCCCTTGGTTAGGGTCCAAGACCTTGTATTCTTGACTTGCTCTCCCCTTTTGGGCCCTCCACCACCTTCTCGGGCCCCAGCACCTTCCCAGTGACATGCGTACCTTCTCTCCCGGTCCGCGATCATCCTGGGTCTTACCTGGCTACTGCGATCAGATGTGGGGCTTTCCCGACCCTTGTGGATTCTCTTCGGGCTGCAACGGCTCTGCCCCATTACACTTCCTTCGGGTGGCGCGGTTCTCCCTTCTTATGCTGTCCCGCTGTAAGGAGCACCTGGATCTTCTTTTGGTGGAACTGTTGAGTGGTTCCCCCACTCTGGATCGGCCCCTGAGCTTCCTGCTTCCTTCTTGGCATCTCGGTCAGCTTTCTGCCTTCCTGGATCCTGCTGGCTCCGCCAGTTGACATGTGCACCTGCAATTGCAGTGCAAAAGGTCGCAATCCTGCATGTGCAACCTTTTGTGCATGGGCCTCTCCCCTCCTTGATGGGGGGGGGGGCGCCGTCTACAGACATAGAACCGAATAGTGACCCTGCACATGTGAACAAAATTTATACCAAAGCTGCAAAATGATGTCAATGACCAGATTAAAAGATTCTATCATTCACTAAATAAGTTTGAGTTTGAGGTTTTGGACATCTCTTTGGGCTGAAATTTCTGCCCAAGATGGGAACAAAATTATAATTGAAGTTGTCACATATATACAAGGTTCTATGTCTGTATCCCGCGCACAAAAGGTTGCGCCCGCAATTGCAGCACATAAGGTCGCAATCACGCTGGTGAAACCTTTTGTGCATGGCCCTCTCCCCTTCCTTTTTGGCAGATACCCCCCCTGAAGCATTAGCTGCTACATAGCACCCTCTGCCCCCTTCCACCCACTCCTGTCCCCTCCCCCACGTACCTGCTGCGGGCTCTGGCTTCCAGCCGGCGACTTCCCGGTTCATTCGGCGCTCTGCAGAGCACGTATCCGGAAGCCCAGGACACAGCATGACGCACTTCTGAGCGCAATCATTTTTGACCTGGGCTTCCGGCAACGCACTCTGCAGACTGCGAGCACACTAAAGAAATTCAGCTATTAACTTTAGCTTTGTTAGTCGTTAAATACTTAACCACATTCATGTAGAACATCAGTCAATTGATCGCCAGTCCAAGCCCCTCTGCCATCTATGTTGAGATGGATCTAATTTCTTTATTAAATATACATATTATAATTATGCTTGTTCTTAATTGCGTATCATTTATTATGTTAGTAAATCAGGGCTGAGCAACAAAAGAGGTGGTTAGCTCTTTTTCAAGAACTCAAAAATAGTGAAAAATGAATATACCTTTTGTATACTTAATTCTACACCTTCAGAATGATGCATATCTAGTTAGATGATGGCAACAGCAGAAATGAATTCTTTATGCAAGGAAGAACTGCTGGACAACCGTTAGATGAAACACACACACACAAACCTACACAGAACAACAAAATCAGTAAAGCAAAGGCAGTGGCTTTCTTACTGTATGAGCAACAAGGACATCTGAGGATTTCAGAAAAGGAGAGGATGAAGATGATCCAGGAGTGAGCCGGATAGGACTATGGCAATACTTGCTTCCTATTATACTAATTTGTATATGTAGAGTGGCTTTATTCCTACATGCCTCTGACCAGGTTTTCTGAATCGTGTGCCCCCATGCCCTTTGAATTAACTGCTGCCAGTTTGGGTTTATTGGTAATCAATCGCAGAAAACATTGGCCATGACAGATCTTATCTATATCTTATTGTATTGTATCTTTCTTTAATGTATCGTTTCCATTAATATGTTAAGCTCTTTGGCGAAAGCATTCTAAATATTTCAATAAATACAAAATCAATACAACTGTTCTGAGTGTCAAAGGCAGAGGTACTTACCGCATGCTGATCAGTTTTTGATGATCGTGGCGCTGCTTTTCCTTGTAGTTATTAATTTTGTTGAAAGCTCTGGCAAGACTCTGGAATCCTGGCAGCCGTCATATATTGCGATCATCTTAAGAAAGAATAATGATTGCAACAATTGGGCTTCGTATTGCCCAGCTATATTGGTAAATGTGGACCATAAGGTCTATTCCAGGGACCTGCTACCTGTTTCTCTCCAAATGTTTGAACTAAGACACCTATGATCCTCTCCACTGACTATGCTGGCTGTGGCTGATGGGAGCGGTAGTCCAAAATGCCTTAAGGGCCAAAGATTGCAGACCACGGGTCTATTCCGAAGTCTTGCAACCAGGCTTTCAGGGGTTATCAGTTGTCTGCTTCCCCGTGATCTATATGCTTTTAATAATAATAATAATAATAATCCTATTGCAGTATGAAGAATTAAAATTGTTCTCCTCCATAAATAGGTGACACAATCAAGACTTGCATACAAGATATCTCATTCTAACCCACACATACCCACTTCATCTACCACCAGCACAGCAGAAGGAAGCCTCTCCTCTGTAGCCAATAGCCCTTCAGTTGGTTATTTATTTATTGCTACCTGAAAGCAAATATCATTTATCTGACCATTTGGACCCCACGGCCCCATGTCTGGTTCACCCATTGGAAGTAGGGAAACTATCCTTCTGATCTTCTGTTCCAAGTCCTTTGATCAGTCCTTGTGCACAATGGATGTGTTAGTTTGACCTCTCAATCGCAAACTATTTTTCCACAAGTCATGCTTTGGGAATAACCTCCAGATTATAGTGAGCACAATAACCATCATTCCTTTGTACCCATGATTTCTCAAATTCTTTCTATAATCACTCTCTATGATAGTAGAGCTGTATAAATGGCCAGGCCAACCCCCACATCTTCTTTTCTATAATCCTACAACCTGTCTCTTTTCCTCCATACTTGTGGAATAAAGTCCCTGTGATGTGAAGCAGCGTGAAATTAAAAAAGAACGGAGTCAAGAACTCAGACGCAGACCTGCCGGCTCCGAAACACCTTTGGATATGCTCTTGCTCACATTCCCAAGAAGTCCTTTTCTCTGCGCTGATGGGGCAACATCTTTACGAGCGGAACAAGAGTTTTTGCCTCACTTTCAAAACGTATCTGTATTTCTAACCCTTACGCCTGAGGCCTGCACACCTTGGGGTTTGGACTCTGCACCGCCTATAATAAACAGTTTGTGGGATTTAATCTACATGCTCTGTATTTTGAGTGCCTTGGCCCCAACGATCCCTGGCAAAGCAGTGAGCTCTGCAAGCACTTTTCTTTTAGGGATAGCACGTAGGAACAGATCTTCAACCGAACTGGATCTCCAACCGATTCCCCATGACTCCCTAGTGTCAGGGCGGTTATTTGATTTTTTTACTGCACTAGGTGGCATAAGGCTCATGCATACTGTTACGACCCTTCAGATAACATCACTACTCCCCTGGGGAAACCCCCTTTCCATGAGGATAGGAAGGTCAGACCAATAACTGATAGTCCCCCTATGGGTGGTAACATGTGGTAGGATCTCATGGAGAGGGATTCCTCTCCTGGGGATAAGGACGCGATTGGGAAACATGACCCTTAAACCTACACCCCACAGGCTGATGTGCATGCCCGAATCTTCATCAACAAAAAAAGAGTGTCACACAGTACCCACCCAATTCTGCTATCTGAATTCTGCAAAAGGAATCTATTTTAATCATGGATTAAAAGTTAAAAACAAAAATAAGTACATATGCAAAACAACAATATATCACTCAACATAAATCAACATATGAACATCAATTCATAAGACACAAAAACCAGATATATTCAACATTAATCCAAGACAGACTGTAAATGACATACATAAATACTAATGCAAAATCCCTGACACATCGGGGAACGCCTAGATTCATATTGGTACTTTCTATGACCTGTCCTTTGTTTGCAGTGTCTTGATTTCTTCTGATAAAATCTTCAACACATAGGCTCACGTCGAAACTGTGTTATTGTAAAATATCAAACCACCCTGACGTGAAAAGTACAGGGACGAAGAACAGCTTGAGAATGCATCAATCACGCAGGACATAGGCTTGATCAGCTGCTGTCAATTGGACTGACGTTAGGCGGGGGCCAGCCCCTCTATTTAAACTGAATAGCAAAGAAGGACTGTGTTCTTCGTCATCTTCTGACCCACCCGGCAGTGGCATGCGTGGTTCTGGTATGCTGAGAGCTGTTGTACGTCCAGAAGGAAAACCCAGTTACTGAGGGGGTCGTAACGAAGCCCGTAAGGTTGAACTTGGGCTTCGGGAGGCTGAAGCGAGGCATGTCTCCAAAACTGAAGAGAGAACCAGTGGGATGTCCGAGAATCCCCTTGTAAGTGAACTTGGAGAGACAGAAAAGTGGTGGTGTGACCTGTAGTGGGTGGACTGTAAGGTCCGACACCGGCGCTGAGACCGCTTACCGGAGACTACAGCAGAGCGGCTCAGACAAATGTGTGAAGAAAGCAAGAGACTGTGGTGGTGTGACCTGTCGTGAGTGGACCAAGGGGTCTGAGAACTAAGCCGAGGCCACTAGCAGTAACCAGCAGTGGCGAGAAGCAGGCCACAGAAACAGCGTGGAAGAAGAATTTTAAGTATAAAGAGTGAACCTGCGACCCCTGGCTAAACCGGGGAAGAGTTCCCCGGGAGAAGGTAACTGGAACAGGTATAGTCTGGGAGTGGGCGGGAAGATAAGAGATTATAAGAAGCAGATGAAGTAGTGAACCACTTTGTAATGCCATTCCCAGGGCAGTCCCACAAGAGTATGCTGCTGGAGAGTCGAAAGGGTCTCGGGGAACATCTTTGTGTTCCAGTGGGGGCAGGATAAAGAATATGAAGAAAGTTGAGTCAGTGATACCTCCATGAAGGAATTACAAATATTGCTGAGAACTGTGAGATATTGGGGAACCAGCTAGGAGAAGGGGTAATTCTCCTAGCCCCACGAGAATCCTGTAGAACTGTTTTTTGTTTGCTTTTGAATTAGAAAATGACAGAACTTAATGGATTTTTTACATTAAGCAACCCTGGCGTTTCGGGACACTTTTACATCCAGGAGAAGGAAGTCCTTCTGCTGGGCTATGAGAAGAACCAGAACTGTATATTGTTTTTTGTGTTGACGGGGATATCATAGGATCCTTTTTGACTGGGACGGTGTGTTTTGATTTGGACTTTCACGGGCTACCTGATGAGCACCCGAGTTACCTTTAGTAAAGGTAGGGAAACCCCATTAGAGTTAACGATAGATAGGTTTATTTTCTGTGAAAATAAATGTTTATAGCAATCATCATGGCACCACTTGCTCAGGCTCGTCATTCCTGGTCGCCACAATACTCTCTGAGGGACTTGTCAGTCCTAATATTGTGCAGAATCCCAGGTTGCTGTCTCTATAGCCGATCTTAGGCCTCAAACCTGAGGTTTTGACATCTTTGTCCACTCTGTGGATTCACAGGGAAACCCCATGGAGAGACCTGTGGGAACCCCCTCGAAGCATCCCTTGATTTATTTCTAAGAGTATGGTGGTCTGGCCAAACATTTGACCCAAGAAGTAAAGATTCATACTTAGCTTGTTTACAAATAGAAAGGGTTTGAGATAAATACCAACATGGCCTAAGGGATTATCTGCACTGGAAAGGGCATTCACTCTTTTGTGTCTAGCCTAAGGGGGATACTGATCTTTCCTCAGGTTCTCTAAACCAAAAACCATCAAGAGAATATTGTGCCTAGCAGCTTCTTGTCTCAGTTGACAGGCACAAGATTATATCACCCTGCCAATTCTTTTCCACTGGAACTCTACACAGGGCACCCAGATCATTATTTGGAATCCCCATTAGGAGATGGTGCCCAGCCTGCTTCTTCCTGATCCAGGGTTATAGTGCCCCAGTTCAATTTTAATCCCGCTATCAGGTATCTTTGCCTCCTCTCTATCCTATAAGGCATATGGTGCACTTATATTTCATAAGGACTCTAGTGCTCTTCACACTACTAACAAGGATGTCAAAAGATTTGCAAACAAATTTGCAAAGGGTGTCAAAAACTCTTCACCCCTGATAGCCTTGTTGCCTTTGCCAGTATTGACAAAGGGGTCAAAATCCTGGAACCTTCGATGTGCTTGTTCTGCAGACATGTGGCCCTTTGTTTCGGCAGTCTTGGGGCTCTTCCCAGGCGCTACTGCCCAGTGTTTTCTTTCAAGGATAGGCTGCTTCTTTGGATTTTATGGCCTCTCTTTGGGTTCTCCCCTCCTTTATCTCCTTCACACCGACTCCCTGTCTAATATCCAGTGCTCACAGTTTCATCTTCTCCCACTTCTAGCCTTTCATTTCTATGGCCTTTTATTGGCCTTCCTAAATAATATCCATTCTCTGTTCTTGTTTTTTCTAATTGCCCTGTTGTAATTCTAGGGACCTGCACCTTGGTCAGGCCGGCTGCTCATCTCCTGCTGTGGGTCTGAGATTCTCCAAGTTGATAAAGGGCCCACCAACCTTCTTTCAGTCAGGTGGAAGTCCCACCCACTCACCATTTTCAAGTGGTCCTGCAGGAAGCACCTGATTCGGCTACCCAATTATACACTCATGCTATATTCATGCAGGGATCCCAGCTGACAAGCGGGGATCCTAATGTGTACGCCGTAGTTGCTTCTTTCTCACCATTCACTGGTTACATCATGTGCTGCTTTTCTCTCATCTCGCAGATACCTGCTGTGATATACATTGTCCCATGGAATCTTGTTTCTCCCTTCTAGAGTTCTGTAAAGATGATGAAGTCCTGTTGGGCAATTTGTTTGTTTCATACACCGGTCTGCAGACACCAAGGTCCTCCACCACTCCAGCTCTTAGACAGGGGGCACTTACCAGTAACAGCAATGCACTGCAGGGACCAGTGACAATAATCCCTGCACATCAAGGTGAGCAAAATGGTGGAATGCTCAGAGGCAATCTAAGACTCTTGAAATGCCAAGAAGAAAAAGCTTTGGTCATTATAGCCCTATATCATGGGGTTAGAACTCAACCTACTGAGTCTATCAATCTGGCCCCTCATAGTCACCTGGTCCTTGCCCCCCTGTATCAGGCCTCTGCCTTCCATCAGACCAAAGACTGCAAATCTGATGTAGACTGGTCGCAGTTAGCTTCCACACTTTTCAGTTGAGTGGGGGTTCTTTTTTGTTTGTTTTTCCACCCTCACCTGTTACCCTTCATGTACGGTGCGATTTGTAATTTGGTAGTCCTGACCTCGATTTAGGATGTTTGTATATATATATATATATATATATATATATATATATATATATATATATATATATATATATATATATATGAATTAACAAGAGAAGACAAGCTTTCAGATGGCTCCACACTCAACAGGACGTTTTAACTTTCCACCGAAATGATGACCCAGCACTTCATTCTTCTTATGACCACCAAATGCGCTTAAATGTATTAATAGATCCGAAAGCAGGTGTGCAACAGTTCAGCAGACAGGTTTCACCCTGCAGGCTTCCTCAGAGTGGAATCAGTGTGAAATCACATACCCTTTATACACAAACTCAAGTGCACATATGTGTAGTCCTTCGTCTATTACAGTTACATTTCATACTGCTCAAATGAAATCATATGGGGAGGGAAATGTCCTCTGTTCCTTCCTTATTATAGTTAATCGCAGAGTCCTCCCCAATGAGTCATTGTGATACTATAAAGATAAAGCAGGATATATAATGTATTGTCCCCATTTCCTTATAACTCACATGTGTGTTGTTGGCACTCACAGTCAAGGTACCCGAGATACTAAGTTATTACTATATTAAAGTACATAGTATTTCATAGCTTGAAATGCTAAAATGAGAGAAAATGCATCTACTATTCCCAAATTATTATCCAATGTGGCAGCATTACGCATGGTAACTTGTTATTGCATTAAGAATTGGACTCATGGTACATAATTGATATCTTACAGTTGTAAGTGTGCTCGTTATTAACACCATAATCAATACACATGGTCATGGGTGCTTAAGATCCAAACTCAACGTGCTAATAACGTGTAAAATGTATAACCAAAATAAAGTGCAGGATGCATAACCAAACATTACTAAACATAGCAGCATACTTGTTATCTAAGTCACTATTAGAATATTAAAGTGCCACAGTTCTGGTTATTAAAATGCATTATCATGCTTTACTGGAATTGACAGGCATAGTCCTATTATTCTACAGTAAGTCTATTATATGGCAAATGTGGTCACACATACCTAAAATCCAATGTTATTGTGATGATAAGATGCATGATGTATAGTAAGAGTAATAGATGTAATGCCTAACCAAAGATTACAAGGCATAGCAGCATAATTGTTGACCAAATCATTGTCAGGGATATTAAAGTGCATAGTGCTGCTCAAAAGCATTGTCATGCTTTGCTAATATTGACCAGCATTATCCTGTCATTCTATGAGAGATCGACGGGGAAACTACCAATGTGGTTTTATACCTTCCATTCATCCTACATATATGATGTCCTATTCGTCAACAGTGCCTGTTTATCCTCATGTTTTGGTTTTTGTGTTAGGATATAAAATAGGCACCAGATCTCAATATTATTCAAATATATGTCAATTAAAGTGACTGTGAAACAAAAAGAAAAATAAATAAGATTCTAAAAAGGAAAGGTTGAGAAACCAAACCTTCCTTGGTGTGTGGATAGTCCACTCAGTTCAAATTGTATTGACAAAGTTGTCTCAATGATTATATAGCCTTATGCTAATGATTGTACATAGCCATTATCCCAGAAATCCATGTATTCCTTCATTCACATTAGTATCAAGGTCTATTATATATCGGGACTCCTTCTGACAGTGGTTAGTTTCTATCACAAAGTACCTGAACTAGGTGAATTCTTCTTAATGTACCTCATGAAAGTGTTTGGCCAGCGTGTATGCTGGATCTTTGTTTTTATTGCACGCATGGGCTGTAAAAGGTGCATTTTGGCCATATGTTTAGTGCTTCCCACGTACCATTTCCAGCAGCCACATTGTATTACATGAATTGCAAAGGAACTTTCACGTGTTAGACGTTTAATAATGGCTACTTTTTTCTGCGTGTGTGTGGGTGAGTGTACTCTTTAATGCTCATATGATACTTACAGGCCTTCCATTTGCTGCACTTAAAAAATCCTGTATTGGCTCAGCTAACCAGTTGGTAGATATTGCTTGTTGTCTGTTCTGGAAAAATTAGGGTACCAAATGTGTTCTAATGGAGGCTGGCATCCAGAATGTTATTTGGAGCCTATCCCCTACATGGGTTCTAATACCTGGGTCTGAATTTTCCAGTGTGAGTCCTGAATGTTTCTAATGCTATCAGCGTGATCATTATAGGTGCTAATAAATCTAAGCTGGTTCTGTTTACATTCGGGTGTTGTATTTTTTTCACCAGCAACTCCTCCCTATTGCGGTCTTTGGCCCTTTGATAAGATCGATCTATAATTGCTTTGGGGTGTCTGCGTGCTTGGAACCTCCATGCAGTTTATTGCGCATGCTTAATGAATTCTGTTTCAATAGAACAGTATCTTTTGAGTCTAAGGAATTGCCCATTCGAGATTCTACGTTTTAGATTCTGTGATCGCAGCTGTCTGCGTGTAGTATCACATTTGTGCTAGTAGATTTCCTGTGTGTGGTATTATGCAATTGATCATTCTTGACGTACATTTTTTACATCCAGATATACAATCTTCTTTTTGTCAAGATGTTCAAAAAATTTGATATCCTGTAGATTGTCATTATTTCAGTGACAAAATGTAACCACTCCTGGATGGAACAGTTCCTTATGACAAACAAGTTGTTTATGTAACAGCTCCAAGACACATTTTTCTCAGTGTATTTGCTTAATTCCTCTGAATGTAATGCCACTCTCTCCCACTGGATCAGTACAAGGTTAGCATACGATGGGGCAAAGGTCGTGGCCGTTAGCGTCCCAAAAAAACTTTAGGAGATAAGCATTATCAAGCAGCAATACATTGTGTGCTCAACAATATGTTAACATTTCTTCTGCTATACAAGAGTGATCACTATAGCTTGCTGATTTGGTTGACAAGAAATTTTTAACAGCTCACTAGGATGATGGATCTCATATGTATATTGGCTAAGTGCAGGATTGGGTTAGCGTCCAAGTCCCTGGAATGGCCGCTGCATAGAGGTATTGTGGGGGGGGATGTACCGAAATGGGCGGAAGCTGAAACAGTGGTGTGGCATTGTGCAGTGCATAAGGGACAGAGGGAGGTCAGTAACAATGTTATAGCCTGGAACGCACTACTGCAGCCATTGTTTGCTCCCTCAGACATTATGCCACCTTGAAGACCTGTATGGTTGCCTCGTTGAATGAACACTGTGGTGTGGCACGCGGTAGGGGTACAGGATGCGGTTGGCAGGGTGAGCAAGGGCGCAGTGGGGTGTATGGTGGGGGGCGAGCGCATGCACTGGTTTAGGCTGTACATGTTTTTAGGAACAATATTTGTCATGTACATAGAGGTCTGCAAGCATAGAGGCAGGTTCCAGACAGACACTCTGGAAGGGAGCGATAATTGATGTGGGTCATTCATCTGCACTGAAACTGATTATGTATTGGGAATGACTCTATTGTCGATATGACACTGTGCAGGACGTGCTACTCGCGGCGCTGATTTACTTTTTGAAACAAAATAAAAGGAATTTTTAAAAAAAGAAGCTTTTAACAGCTGCATGCCTAGTTGATATTCAATACTTGTGTAAAGGGATACAACATCCAGTGTTGTTAATAGATATGAGTTATGCCAAGGTATGTGTCCTACTTTTTTGAGAAAATCCATTGTATCCCTGATGTATAAGGGTAGTGTTTCAACAAATCGGAACGAAAAGCGGTCTATAAAGATAGATGTTTTTTCTAACAGCAAGCCAAAGATATGATATGATATTTTATTTGTATCGCGCTCATACACAAGTGTTTCAGAGCGCCAGGGACCACTTGTAGACCTAGTGTCTATGGAAGAGGGTTCTGTTTAATCTCGTGTTTACCATAGGGGCAAAGTATATTGCTGGAGTGATGGGATACTTCAATGTTAAATATTCTTTTTCTTCCCACTCCAACAGACCCATTTCATGCCATCCCCTGAGTTTTTCATCAAAGGTATTTTTATATTGTATTGTAGTGTCATGTTGCAATCCCATGCAATAGGTGGAATCATTTAGTTGCCACCTTGCCTCATAGATATAGTCATCCATATTCATGACCACTATATTGCCCCCTTTATCCGAGGGTTTGATTGTTATCATAGTGTACATATATATATATAAATCCAGCCCTTGCAGCCTGATGTTCTTATGGAGTCCTGGAATCCCGGTCATTCCACTCATTCCAAGGGCCAGTCAACCATAAGCTGGAGCTACGTTGAGGGCCCCCACTGCTGCAAAGCTTTACCATAGTGCTAACCCTCAAGCACATCCAGCTCCTCATCACATCTTGGCCTCCATCTAAACTTTCTCATTTAAAGTAGAAGAGAAGACTCTTGATGCTGTAGGGAAAATAATTATACCTCTGCACCCTCCATCTCCCTGCTCCTATGGTCAGAAAAATAAGTGACAGACTATTGGCAAAGAGGACCTTCCCCTCGTAGGAGGCTGGGTAGTATCTATTCATCAATCATGGAGAATACTCAGCAGGCATGCTTTTTGTAATAATGAGGGACATACACCTACCCATTTTCCAATTGCCCATCTCCCTCCCAACCCATGACAACTTTTACTGAATCATGCCACAAAGCTTACCAAATTGCTACAGATGGGATGGGAGAAGCCAGAGGATAGCGTTGAACTAGCTTTTTTAACAGTAATGCAGTATTGTGGCGGATTGTGAGGGTTTCAGTCCTGGGGGAGGAAGCGATGAAAGAGCCAAATCATCCATCTTTAAAATTTCTATCATAGGGTCTTAGAGTCACCAGTATAAGGGACACGTTTCCCTGCACAAACAAGTGGCCTAGATCATCAAGAGAAATTGGGTTGTCTTCTATTACCAACTTCTTAAAGTATTTGTCTCTTTGCCAGAAAGTCTTGGGCAATAAATCAAATGATTTAATGTTTCCACTATCACTTCATTCATGCAAAAGCGACAATGCCACTCACTTCTCTCTACCTTCATTCTTGCACCAGTTACCACAAGGTGAAGGTAAAACATTTAACCTAACTCTCACGTAGAAAGATCTCCTTTTACAACATGGGAATTTTTTCAGATAGTTATGTTCGAAGGGATTGTGTCCTCCGACGTATTCCTTATCTTTGATAATACGTTTCCAGCTTGCTGGCCTCAGAAATTTTTTCTGTAGAGGGTGCTTTGCGTCGCCGTCCACCGAGTCGATGTCCCTCGATGGCCACTGTATCGGCGCCGACGCCATCATGCCCATAAATAGCCACGCGCTGCGTCCGTTGCTGAGTTCCGTTTTTCCGCACTTCGTGGGGCCTCAATACGTTGTTGCTCAGTTCTGTCAGGATAACTCTAGATCTACTCGAATAATACCTTCTTGTTCTCGATGGCATCTTCACCGGAACCGACGATGTTGCAATCCGGCTTCAAGAAATGTCGAGACTGTGGTAAAAAAAGTCAATAACGGATCCACACAGGATCTGCTTGTGGTGCTTGGGATTCGAGCGCCATTGTTCGGAGTGTGAGGACTGAAAGTCCATGACGGCGAAAGCCTTGAAGGAGCGCAAGGGGAAGCTCGAGAGAGGTAAGTCAGTCAAAACCTCCTCGAAGGTTTCTTCGGCTGAGTCGAGGCATTCGTCTCCTCGCCGTCGAAAACATTCCCATTCTAGATCTTGAAGTAGCTCCCACCATTCGTCGAGATCAAGACACTCAAATAAGAGACGTCGAAGATCCCCTTCCTCGTCTTCTGTGTCCCCAGAAAGGGTCTCCTGTCCCACTAAACACAGCTCTCAAGCTGAGTGGGAGGAATTCAGAAAGAAAATGTTAAACGTCTTCGAGAATGCGGCCTCGACCCCCTCGAAGACAGCTGAGGGTGATACCCCGGGTGAAAAACCCAAAAAATCAAAACGCTGCGAGTCGCAGCACCCGGCGAAACATTCCACCCGAGAGCGCCACGAGCCATCGGGTAAGAAGGCATCATCTTCGACGCCGTCGTCGAAGATTCCTTCGACGCACGGATCGGCGCCATCGACGCCGTTGTAGAAGGGTTCCTCGACGCATCAGTCGATCGACTCGATGCCATAATCGACGCCGACATCGACACCGATGAAATAGAAGACCAAGGCCACTCCACAGCCAAAGGTGATTCCAAGGGCCTCCGGCGCGAATCCGAGACCATCGTCGATGTCCTCCAGTAGGATCCCGATCCTCTCGAGTTCTTCGAGACCCCTTCCAGTTTTTTCGACGCCGTTCTTGGCGCCTTCGAAGCCTGTCACATCGGCGTCGACAACATTGACGTTTTCTCGCCCAATAATGACGAGTTTGGCTCCTTCTGCCTCAGAGATGGGTTTTACACCATTTCAGAGGTCAGAGTACCCTGGACTATCTTCAATTTATGAAGATGGGGAAGATTCTGACCAGGAAACATTTGGGTTACAGAGGACCCCACTGCCTATTTCAGAGGATTTCACCTCTGAGGAAAGAAGGCTGAAGGACCTACAGGAGTCACTACATGAGGCAAGTGGGCTGGACTTTGGAATTTGTTAAACCAGACCCAGGGGAACATGCCGAAACACCCTATAGAACCCTTATGGCAAGAACTATTGAATTTATGGGTTGGTCTGCACCTTCACCTGTTTTTCAACAGGATGACCTAACAGACATATTAGACAAAGGTCCACAGGAGGATCCTGTGGTCCCCTTCATGGCAGCCTTACAAAGGAAAATTACATCTAATTGGGAAACTCCTGAAGTTATCCCTGCGGTCAATAAAAGATTGTCAGCCAAGTATAGGGTAGCAGCTGCTGACCCTGAATACTTATCAAAACACCCGACTCCAGAGAGCCTGGTGGTTCAAGCGGCAACTTCATCTAGACGTAGGACCGCTTACCCTACTGTCCAACAGGATAGAGATGACAAGAGGTACGATTCTATGGCGAAGAAAGTTTTCTCGTCTTGTAGTATAGCGTTGAAGTCCATCAACGCCACCTGTACTCTCGCCAGGTTCAGTCACACACTATGGGAGTGTGCTTCATCAGCGGCTGACTGCATACCCAAAGGAGAGGAAAAGGAATCCTTCCTTAACATTATTAAAGATGGCAAAGATGCCATGTGCGAATCACTTCAAACTGGCATCGATTCCGCTGACAGTATCAGCAGGGCCATGGCGGCAAGTACAACAATCCGCAGGCATGCGTGGTTGCGAAAGTCTGGCTTTGCTCCAGATGTACAGGCCAGACTTTTGAATATGCCCTTTGACTGCTCTTCACTATTCGGGAAAAAGGCTGATGTCAGTCTGGAAAAGTTACAGACTTCTAAAGCAGCAGCAAAATCTTTAGGAGCTGCTATCCGCCAAACTCCTTTTCGCCCCTCAGGAACCTCTGGGAGAAGAAAGTCCTTTCGCTGTTATTCCGCATTCGGGAAAGGCAGAGGACAGCCGGCTCAAAGAGGCCAAAGGAGATCCACCCGAGGTGGACGGGTCAAAAGTACTAAGGCCGCCGCAGCAGCAGCAGGTGCCTCTTTACCCTCGGCATCTGCATCAGCCGCCCCAAACCACTCTGAGGCTTTTCCACACAATACACCTGTAGGGGGCAGGTTAACTCACCATCTGATGGAATGGCAGGCTATAATGACAGATGCTTGGGCATTGGAGACAGTTGCCCAGGGTTACTGCCTACCCTTTCTACACATTCCTCAAAGTCATCCACCGGGGAACAGCTCTCTAGAAGTTCCAGATCCGCTCCTCTTGCAGGAAATTATAGACCTGCCAGAGAAAGGTCCCATAGAACCGGTACCTGTAGCGGACAGGAACAAGGGCTGGTACTCCCCCTACTTTCTCATACCAAAGAAGGACGGAGGACTGAGACCCATCCTGGACTTACGAGAATTGAAAAAGTTCCTCAGGAAGGACAAGTTCAAGATGGTAACTCTTCCTCAGATCCTTCAGGCCCTCCAGCTCCAGGACTGGCAGGTATCTCTGGACCTTCAGGATGCTTCTTTCCATGTGCCAATCCATCTCAAACACAGGAAATACCTGAGGTTCGCAATTGGCGACTCTCATTATCAATTTCGAGTTCTGCCATTTGGGCTGACCTCCGCCCCGAGGGTCTTCACCAAGCTGATGTCGGTAG
The DNA here is from genome assembly GCF_040938575.1 of Ambystoma mexicanum. Classification (NCBI taxonomy): domain Eukaryota; kingdom Metazoa; phylum Chordata; class Amphibia; order Caudata; family Ambystomatidae; genus Ambystoma; species Ambystoma mexicanum. The sequence goes on from NC_090939.1 coordinate 68,995,974, forward strand.
TGGCAGAGAGTCTAAGGAGGGAAGGGATCCACATCTACCCCTACCTGGACGATTGGCTGATCAGGGCTGTATCTTCGAAACAGGCCCAGCTAGATTATGTCTGCCACTTCCTGTTAGGAAAGGAAGAAGGCGATGGATATGGCAGGGGAAATGTGCACAAAATACACAGTAAACAACCTTGAATATAACAACGTGCATTCAATACCCAAGACTCGTGTATACCACTATATGAAAAGGAATGTAGGGTAAGCACTTAGAACCTCCTTATGACTGAAAGGAAAGTCGGCAAACTCCTTACCCACTATGCTATTACAGATACTGACAGCGCTAAGCCCACGTAGAGGGCAAGCAGGGACAGAATCTGTAAGCTGACACTCTAGACGGTACTGAATAAAGAATTTGGAAACAGTACTCACAAGGACCGGAATGACCACATGAATGCCAGTACTCACGAAGACCGGAAAGACCACTTGGATGTCCGTATTCACGAGGACCGGAAAGACCACTCAAAAGTCAGTACTAACCCACAACCCTGTAAATCAAACAAGAACCCAGAAGGCAGTAAAGGCAAAGAGTGAGGATGACTAAATACCTAAACCCAAGTCAAGAGGCAAGAAGGAATAGTACAGTGTGGAAAACAAAAGATAATCACACAGGAGCTAGTTACAACAGCTTCCCACACCTAATAATAAAATAGGAAATAAATGTAAAAGTGTAAAGGAAAACATGGCATGGATCCCAATAGAAGGCAAGGATCAGGAGCAGTGAAAACGATATCAAAAGGGAAACTTTCCCACCCATCCAAGGTGAGAAGGCAGGAAACTAAACCTGTAAAGGAAAGATTAATGCAACAAGTCTTTCAGTAGCAAAGGACAATTTCTAGGAAACAGTGAACACAGGCAATTGGGCTACAGCAAAAGGAAAGCTCAGAGAAAGGCTGCCTGCAGACAGAGAAAGGGAGAAAGGGATTTCCAAAAGGCAGAAATCAATTGGGCATACAAATACGAATTCCAGGACAAGGAACAAGAAACACTAACTAGAAACTGGGCACAAAAACTAGGAACCAGGAACAAGGGACCAGTCACGACAGGAACGCTGCAACAATGACCAGCGCTGGACTGAAGCAAACTGAGGCTTTTAAAGCTGCTTAACGAGCACACCCCTCAGGCGTGTTGCCTGCTGCACCTGCAGCCACAGGTGTTGCCTATCCTCCACCCAGCCTTGTCCTGCAAGGGAGGAGGTGAGGCAGTGAGCCAGGCATTCTGGGAAGCATAGTCATTTGATTAAAGTAGCAGTAGCATGCTGGCTGCCAAAAACCTGGAATGGATCCGGAAGGGAAGTAATTTGGGAAATAAGGATTTAGCGCTCCCAATTCATCAGGACACTGTAGCATAAGGTTCGGAGGAAACGTCCAGTAGGGAAGAAACCCCAAAACATGCCCCCAAGTGGCGGGAACGGGAGCGAAGGGAGCGAGCCGTGACACTATACCCCCTCCCACGGCCGACTCCAGGCGGCCGTTACTCGCACAAAACATCTTCTTTCCATGACAGGAGCGCTTTGTCTTCAGAAGTGGCACTGACGGAAACGATGACCCACGGGCAGAAGCAGAAGGACTGGAACGAATAGAATCAGGCCGCAGTCTATAAGAGCCATAGGCGGGTTTTCGGTGAGGAAGAGACTCATGGGTCGAAGAAAGGCATGAAGGACTTGCAGGACCCGAAGCAGAGTTGGAAGGTCCAGGAAGCTTAGTCACTGGAAGAGGATATGCATACATCTTTGAGGAGAGAGGCAGGCTGGTGCTACATGCCTTAGACAACGGTAGAAGTTCTGTTAGCCTCACTGCCGAGAGTGGACACACAGGAGGTGAGGAAACAGCAGGTTTCAGGAAATGTTTATGTTCGGAAGAGGAAGGTGGCGGCTGAGGTAGAGGTTCGGATACTCTGTCATCCATCTGGGTAAAGGTTTGTGGTTGAAAGTGACAAAGATTCGCCTGCATAAGTTCCATGCCTTGGAGGTCTGGAGATCCAATGGGTTGTACGAGGCTGGCACTCCCGTTGACAGTCATGTAGCCAGTCAAGTAGCCACCTTGTTGCACGTGGGATACAACCGCAGGAACGTTTGGCATACTGATAGGAGTGTTAGACACAGTACTCGGAACATCAGGCATACTAGCAGCGGGAGCAAAAACAGGCACATCTTGAACTGCAGCAGACATTCCCCTCCTTTGGCTAATAGCACCCAACTGGCGCTGCAGCTGGAAGGCCGTGCCCGTCCCTTCCCTCAGGCTCATGTGGGATCCGGCAACAAAAGGGTTGTCAAGCGGTTGATCCAAACCGGACTCCAAACGCGGACCGTCCAGCCCGCTATCCTGGTCGGCTACTCGTTCGGTGACTGGGCCGTGGCGGATGGCATCCGTTTCTCTCTCGTAATACTCCAGGCAAGTCCAGCGGCCTCGCATGTAAGGCCCTCCCGAGTCGTGAGCCGGCTTGATGTTTTTGAAGAGAGAGCTGGCAGAAGTCTCAGGCTCAGATGTTGCATATTCGGGAGGCGCTGATGCTACAGTCAAGTAGTTGGGAGAATTGTTTTGTGTACAAGGCAGACATTCTGGTGATCCCCCTGAAGCATAAGAAGGGCAAGATGGACGTTCATCAGTAAATGGTTGGGATTCAGGAGGAATCTCTGGAGCAGAAGAATATGCAGCACGATCTGACAGTGTAGACAGGTACACCTCCGATATTGGCAGCGAGGCTGAGCAGGATACAGGTCTCTCATGAACTGAAGCCAAACTAGCAGTAGGCTCTGGGACCGAAGACATGCACTTAGAATGTACTACCGGAGGCTCCATGGCTGAAGGATAATCTGCTGGATGAGTCACTGTAGCCGAAGACAGACATGCCAGAGGAAATTCTGAGGCTGAGGGCATGCAAGCTGGAGCCGTCTTGTTAGCTGAAGACAAACTTGTCAAGGTCTTTGGCTCTGACTGCGTACATGGTGAAGGCTCTTGGGTGACTGGCAGACATAGCACTTTTTTATTGATCGAAGATACGTGTGCCAACGATGACTGCAGAGCTGTGGACAGGATTATTGAAGAGTCAATGGTAGTAGGAGGACAGTCTGAAGTCCCAGAAGTCGACAGACACATGTGGTTCAGGAATGGAAAGCCCCTTTAAGGCAGTTGACCCCTTGGCACCAGTAACCAAAGTCTGAGCTGTACCCCTGCCGTCCCTCTCCTTAGTGGATGACACAGAGTCTCTTCCTTTGTAGAAGTCAAAATCAACCAGAGGAATCACCATAGTAAAGTCTCTGTTAATCAGGATTTCGTCAATTGACCATTCCTCTGTCTTAGCTTCTGAAAGTGGCTGATTAACAATCAACAGTTCAGGGATCGCCTGCCGGGTTTTTGGTTCAGTAATCTGTGGAATGAGTCCATCAAAACATGAATTCTGCACTGTCTTTGACTGCTCGTAGTGACCGAAATTGGCAGAAGGAAGAGCGAACACAGAGGTAGCATCGTTTTCCACATCAGCTTGAATGTCTACTTCAGTCTCAGCAGCTAGATCAAGGGCAGAACCTAAGCCTACAGTTGTGACTGATTCTGTGTATGCCACCATTGTGGATTGTGTTTGGAAATCAGAAGCATGTATGTGTTCAAGCTCAGAGTTATGACAAACTGCTACACAGGAAGCCTCAGGTAAAGGAGTGGCTTGTGAATCTTCAGCTAACAGCAATTCCTGACAAACGGTAGGACAGTTGTCAGAACCTGTGCCCTGAATAAGCGCTGTGCTTGAAAAAAGACTTTCACTCCCAATAGATCTTACATATTGACAAGTATCATGATTTACAAAAGTCTCCGCACTCAGGGACTGAACAGTATTCACTTCATCAACGGATAAAGTTGGAGGTGTATTCAGAAAAGACTGTAACATCTTATTCTCCTCTTTTAAGGAAATGTATTCTTGTTTTCACTCCTCAAATTCTGCTTTTAGCATGTCCCGCATTAACTGTACATCCCTATCAGTAGGCACAGGGGAAGGCATGGTGGCATCAGGGCTGGATCCTGCCCTAGCCATCTGGAAGTGCACTGATTGTATATTGTCATCTACTGCTTGCAGGTCTTGTGATCTATACTCTCTCTTACCGACGTGGTCTGTGTTTCTTTTAAGCAGACTATTGGCATCAGACCCCTTGGCATTAGAGACCACAGTAAGAACCTGTGCAGAGGAGTAAGCTGTAGACTGAGGGCAGAAAACAGAAGATATGCAAGGAACCCCTCCATTCTTCATGCTTGAATCATGAAACTGTTCAATCTGAGGTAAAGCACAACCGGAGTCATGGGGTTCAATAACAGAGGTACTTGTGTGTATAAATTCTAGCAGTGTGTTGTTTTCCACTGCTAAGGCTTGTGCGGACATAGACTCTGGATCAAAATTAAAGACAGAGCTAGGATCAGGCAATGTAGGATGGGCCACCCTGTGGGTAAATACTTTGCACGTAAATACCCATTCGTGTCAAGGAGTTCATTTAAGTCAGGAGCAGAGATTCGATTTTCACGGGTAATTGTAAGGGAAGCTTTCTGTATAAGCTTGTTAGAGGCCTTGCTGCCTTTCCTTCGTAATCTGGCCATGTTCAAACGGGAACAACGGCTGGTCATTCTGTTAGGAAAGGAAGAAGGCGATGGATATGGCAGGGGAAATGTGCACAAAATACACAGTAAACAACCTTGAATATAACAACGTGCATTCAATACCCAAGACTCGTGTATACCACTATATGAAAAGGAATGTAGGGTAAGCACTTAGAACCTCCTTATGACTGAAAGGAAAGTCGGCAAACTCCTTACCCACTATGCTATTACAGATACTGACAGCGCTAAGCCCACGTAGAGGGCAAGCAGGGACAGAATCTGTAAGCTGACACTCTAGACGGTACTGAATAAAGAATTTGGAAACAGTACTCACAAGGACCGGAATGACCACATGAATGCCAGTACTCACGAAGACCGGAAAGACCACTTGGATGTCCGTATTCACGAGGACCGGAAAGACCACTCAAAAGTCAGTACTAACCCACAACCCTGTAAATCAAACAAGAACCCAGAAGGCAGTAAAGGCAAAGAGTGAGGATGACTAAATACCTAAACCCAAGTCAAGAGGCAAGAAGGAATAGTACAGTGTGGAAAACAAAAGATAATCACACAGGAGCTAGTTACAACAGCTTCCCACACCTAATAATAAAATAGGAAATAAATGTAAAAGTGTAAAGGAAAACATGGCATGGATCCCAATAGAAGGCAAGGATCAGGAGCAGTGAAAACGATATCAAAAGGGAAACTTTCCCACCCATCCAAGGTGAGAAGGCAGGAAACTAAACCTGTAAAGGAAGGATTAATGCAACAAGTCTTTCAGTAGCAAAGGACAATTTCTAGGAAACAGTGAACACAGGCAATTGGGCTACAGCAAAAGGAAAGCTCAGAGAAAGGCTGCCTGCAGACAGAGAAAGGGAGAAAGGGATTTCCAAAAGGCAGAAATCAATTGGGCATACAAATACGAATTCCAGGACAAGGAACAAGAAACACTAACTAGAAACTGGGCACAAAAACTAGGAACCAGGAACAAGGGACCAGTCACGACAGGAACGCTGCAACAATGACCAGCGCTGGACTGAAGCAAACTGAGGCTTTTAAAGCTGCTTAACGAGCACACCCCTCAGGCGTGTCGCCTGCTGCACCTGCAGCCACAGGTGTTGCCTATCCTCCACCCAGCCTTGTCCTGCAAGGGAGGAGGTGAGGCAGTGAGCCAGGCATTCTGGGAAGCATAGTCATTTGATTAAAGTAGCAGTAGCATGCTGGCTGCCAAAAACCTGGAATGGATCCGGAAGGGAAGTAATTTGGGAAATAAGGATTTAGCGCTCCCAATTCATCAGGACACTGTAGCATAAGGTTCGGAGGAAACGTCCAGTAGGGAAGAAACCCCAAAACATGCCCCCAAGTGGCGGGAACGGGAGCGAAGGGAGCGAGCCGTGACACTTCCTTCACAAACTGGGCTTCTCCCTCAATTTAAAGAAGTTACAGATGATACCATCCCAGAGACTCCAGTTCATTGGAGCGGTCCTGGACACTTCCCTGGGAAAAGCCTCGCCACCAGAGGTGAGGGCTCAAGATATTCTACAGATGGTCACCAAGTTTCAAAATGCCCAACGTCTCCCAGCCTTCGACTTTTTGAGGTTACTAGGCCTCATGGCATCCTGCATCTTCCTTGTGCCAGAGGCTCGCCTGAGAATAAGATCTCTTCAGTGGGCACTGAGAAGTCAGTGGTCGCAATTCTCAGGGAGAATGACAGATCTCCTCCGGATTCCGGACAAGGTAGCCCGCAACCTTCAATGGTGGGCCTATCCAGAGAACATCTTGAAAGGAGAACTGTTTTGGCAACCATGGCCGGAGATAACAGTAGTCACAGACGCCTCACTCACGGGGGGGGGGGCCCATGCCAACGATTTGACCATCAGCGGTCGTTGGTCTCCATCGGAGTCCAGACTACACATCAACCTATTGGAGCTGAGAGCGATCAGACTAGCGCTGAAAGCTTTCCTACCATCAGTACAGGGGAGAAATGTCCTGATAATGATGGACAACACGGTGACCATGCATTACCTCAACAAAAGAGGAGGCGTAGGGTCACTGCCACTGTGCAGAGAGGCGATGCAGCTCTGGTTTTGGGCAATCCAAGAAGGAATCTCTCTATTGGCAGTCCACCTAGCCGGAGAGAAGAACTTGACAGCGGACGCTCTGAGCAGGCAGAGCACGAGTGGGAGCTAGCTCAGGAAGTCCTTCAAGAGATCTTCGCCCTTTAGGGAACCCCTCAGGTGGATCTGTTCGCCACAAGCACCAACAGGAAGTGCGATCTGTTCTGTTCAAGGGAATTTCCCCCGAGCGGAGCTCTAGGAGACGCGTTCGTAGTGGACTGGGAGTTTCTACTCCTTTACGCGTTCCCACCAGTCCCTGTTATTCCTCAAATGATCAGGAGATTGAAAAGATTCCGGAAAACCATGATCCTAACTGCCCCGGATTGGGCCAGGAGAATGTGGTACCCGGACCTTCTAGATATATCCATCTGTCCTCCAATCCGTCTTCCACTCAAAGAGAATCTTCTCTCGCAGAAGGGAGGTCAGGTTCTCCATCCAGACACCAGAACCCTCAACCTTCACGCTTGGCTTCTGAAAGGGTGAGGTACAAGGATTGGGATCTCCCTGATGATGTCATGGAGGTGTTGCTTTCGGCCAGAAGGCCAGCAACAAAGTCTTTATACCGCTGCCGTTGGAACAAATTTTGCAGCTGGTGTAGGGAAGACAATATAGACCCTTTTTCATGTGGTACACCAACGGTGTTATCGTTTCTACTCTACTTGGCAAACTCAGGCCTTCAAGTTGGCACTGTAAAAGGCTATCTCGCAGCACTTTCTATCTTCAAGCGCACTGCAGAGGAACCATCGTATTTCAAACTTCCTCTAGTGGTACAATTTCTCAAGGGATTAACTAATGTTTATCCTCCAAAACCATTCCAGGTTCCCATATGGGACTTAAATTTAGTCTTAAACTTCCTAATGGGCACTCCATTCGAACCACTTCACTCTTGTGCGCTGAGATTTCTCACGCTTAAACTGTCCTATTGGTAGCACTAACATCTGCTAGGAGGGTGAGCGAGCTACAAGCTCTCTCCTGTAAACCCCCACATACAATCTTCCACAAGGACAAAGTTGTCCTACAGGTGAAGCCTAATTTCCTCCCAAAGGTGGTTTCTGAATTTCATATTACTCAGAAAATTACCTTACCTTCGTTCTACCCTCCTCCCCATCCGGGGAAAGAGGAAGAAAGGCTACATAGGCTGGACCCAAGGCGAGCTCTCAGCTTTTACATCAACAGAATGGCTAGGATCAGGCAAGCAGACCAACTGTTTGTAGGATACTCAGGTCACAAGTTGGACTACCCATAACAAAACAAACCATCTCCAGGTGGATTATTTTGGCCATTCTGGAATGTTACAAACTGGCAGGGAAAGAGCCACCCCAAAATCTCAGGGCTCATTCAACCAGGGGTATCGCAGCCTCTTCGGCTCTCCAAAGAGGGGTACCGGTCGGAGACATATGTGCGGCTGCCACATGGTCGTCCGCACATACATTCACAAAATTTTACAATCTGGATTCCTCCACTACTCAAGAGACCAGATTTGGCAAGGCCGTATTACATTCGGTCCATCCCTAAAGGGATACATAACATTCTCACTCCCACCTCCAATTACATGCCACTGCTATGGGAGTCTATCAAAGATAAGGAATACGTTGGAGGACACAATCCCTTCGAAGAACAAGTTACTTCTTACCTTGTAACGTTCTTTCGACGGGATGTTCCTCCGACGTATTCCTTATCGCCCCTCCCATCCATCCCTGCAGTGATACTTCCCTTGTGGTTGCATCTTACGCTCCTTCAAGGTCAATAACCAATTCAGGCATGACTTTTCTTATGCTACAAAACGGAACTGAGCAACAGACGCAGCGCGTGGCTATTTATGGGCATGATGACGTCGGCGCCGATACGGTGGCCGTCGAGGGACATCGACTCGGCGGACGTCGACGCGCAGCACCCTCTACAGGAAAAATTTCCAAGGCCAGCAAGCTGGAAATGTATTATCAAAGATAAGGAAAACGTCGGAGGAACATCCCGTCGAAAGAACGTTACAAGGTAAGAAGTAACTTGTTCTTTGGTGTTATAGAGTTTATCTTCTGGAGCAATTATATAAAAAAGATATTTCCGTATCTCATCACTTTAATTCTGCCAATCATAATCTCTGATAGCTCTTTTTAGCATCAACAGGATTTCCGGGAGGATGGATCTATTCATATTTAGGCTACTCAATAATTTCTCATACTTCCTAATCCAGCTATCATATATATACAATTTACTTTCTTCCTGCACCCTATTTAGTTCTACAAACAAGGATTTGGCCTGGGGATCCAAGATTTTCCTATATAACATTAGTGTTTTCCAGTTGAGGTGAAATGTAAGCGATAGAAGGCCCAATTTGTATCTCAAAACTGTGATGCCCAATTTGTATCTCAAAACTGTGATTGGGGTGCATTTGGTTAACACCAAGACTCTCCTCTAGATCAGTCCTTCTAATTTTGGCCAGATTTGGTCATCCTGAGCAAATTACAACTCATATCTATACAATAGGCTTGGCGCTACCTTTATTGTATTGAAGTCCATGACTGGCATTGAAGAAGGTTGCACGAAGTTTAAATTAATCATTTTCATTTGGGCAGCTAGCATCATACTGTTGGTATGTAGTTTCGTGAAGCTGTGATAATAGGCTGTTTTTGTGTAGAAAAGAATCCTAAGTAGATACATTGTTCAACACCTTCCATTTCAGAGTCAACCAGATGCCATGAAAAAGAACACGTCTTACAAGCGGTAGTAAAGATTAATGTTTTTGACTTATTACAATTTAGTTTGAAATGATTACCATTCATATAATTATGCAATGCATTTAAACTCCATCGTAGCCCAACTAGGGTTTGATCAAGAATGACCAAATTATCTGCAAACGGCAGTTATTATGTAGGTATAGGACCAAGTTTAGGAGGAAAGGCTCTAACCCTAGTCAAGTTGTTGTCCAAATCAGCAATATAAAGATTAGTAGTTGCCAAAATGCACCCATGATACAAGCCTCTAAACGTGTTCCCTGAATCAGACATTCTACCTGTCCCATTAAGACCATACTTATCTGGGTGCTAGAGTGCAATTGTATGCGTATATCCAGCAAATAGTCTGGCAAGCCCCAGGCCTTAATCGTCTTCCGATTCAATTTATCGAATGTGGAAAAGCGATCAATAAAGGCAACATAAAATGGAAAGGTCACCCTACGCTCTACCCCGGAGGCCATCTTCAAATTTTTTACTGCACGTTATGTGTTGAGCCCTCAGAAATCTCTCTCAATAATTCTTTGAATTTTGTGTCTATATTCTACAAATGTTTTCGTCTTTGCAGCGATTTCCTGAATCTTTGTTTCCAGTGTCGTCTGGGTTTGCTCCCGGTTCCCGTGGCTGTCGTCCCGTCAGAGCTGATTCTCATCTTCAATTGTGAGGCCTTCATCCATCCATGGCGGACGCCAAACAGTCTTTTGAAGGTCTGTGCCACCTGTGGCCTCAAGAATGTCTACGTGGACACATTTCACAAAGACTGCCTCTACTTCCTGAACCTGTCACACACCCAGGACTGGTCAATATGTCGGTCGTTCTCAAGCAAGACTCTCTGAGACCGCCACCACATGTTAGTGACTTGGCTGGACGACACAGGGGCCTCTGACTTATCTTTAGTCTGAGGTCACACTTTCCTCTGACAAAGCAGGTCAGTGCAGCATGGTCCCTCTTCCGGGATGTCAAGATCGCACAAGGATACCTCTCGGAACAACAAGGCAGAGATGGTCCAGTCGCCCTCCACCAAGGCAACCTCGACGTCAACTTCAGCAACACGGCCTACAGCTGCACATAAGGCGAAGTCGTCCACCACGTCATCGGTGGCCCAGATTTCATGCCATCTATTGCAGGCCTCGATGAGATTGCCCATAAAGCTTTGTCTGCCCTAGATACTCTACCCAGGCCTCCACGCCCATTTCCACTGCCTTAGGGGGTCACCTGAGCTATGCCAAGCTCATCAGCGACCCTGCCTGAGCATATTCCCCAGGATACAGACCCAGAGAAGCCACTAAGGTTTTTCTCAGTCAACCATGCCTCCCCCTAAATTGGTGCCAGCATACGTTGGACTGGCTCCCATTTCAGCTGGCGTTACCTGGCCCATGTGCACTACAGCAAGAACCATGTGGATCACGTGATGCACCTCCTTGCCCTCCAAGAGAACAGTTGCCCCTGTACATAATCTTACAGACATTAAATCTGAAGATGTTTCCCATGAAGGTCCTTCTGTGCACACCACAGGCACGGATTAGTCAGACGACCTGGTGCTAGGTGATGGTGAACTGGAGGTTGTACCTTTCTGTGATTCACCCCCAGACAAAATCGGGTCCTTTCATGCCCCAATGTTAAGGATTACAAGGATGTTGGGCTTGGTTCCCAAGGAACATAAGAAGGAGGGATTCCTCTATAAGTGGCTTGCGCTGGCTGGAAAGTCTGTGGTCGCAATTCCATGCTGTAGGACATATGGGAAGATTGTCTCTTAACTATGACAACCCCTTCTTGGCCCCCCCTAAAGAATTAAATGTTTAACAAGAAGTACTGTGTTCCAGACTCTGTGGTCTCAGCTGCTGCACGCAAGCACCCATCCAACCCCTCCTTGTCATGCTCTGTTCCCTCCGATTAGGAGGGCAAGCATCTAGACACTTTCAGCAAGCGTATAATAACAGCCACCACCACCATATAAGGCAGCCAAAGATATGGCCATCCTCTTGCGATATGACGGAGATCTGATTCAAGTTGGGTCCCATTCTCGAGTTCCTACCAGAGGATAAAAAGTAGAGGGCTTTCTCCCTGCTTCAAGAGGGGGCAAAGGTGCTTCGGACCATGCCATTTCAGTCTCCATCGACATAGCAGACAAATGACTTCAGACAGCTGGGTATTTGGCCTGTCTTGCACAAGCAAGGATGGCTTAAGGCCATCAACTTCGACCGGAAGTTCAAACAAAGGTAGTGGACATGCCCTTTAATGGTGTAGACCTGCTTAGCAAGAAGGTGAACGAGGCCTTGCAAACCATCAAGGCGGACACAGAAACGCCACATTCCTTGGGCACGCTGCTACAACGCTGCCAGTCCTTTCGAGCTGTAGAGTCACATTTCTTTTCAAAGTCCCAGTCCTACCAGGGAAACCAGCACTGCTGTAGCTCCTTGCACACGAGGAGCTAGCCAGCAACTAAACAAACCTGACACATCTCAGGACCAGCCCCCTCACTTTCACACCCCAGTAGGCTTTGCCAATTTGTTGACCAGTGGAAAACCATCACCACAGATGGATGGGTGTTGTCCCTCATCCAGCAGGGAAACCTGCTTGAATTTGTCAAGCAACCATCCACAATTCCTCCCTTGCAAAAGATTAAAAAAGCAGGTGCCCCTGCTACTACAGGAGGTACATTCACACCCAGCAAAGGGATCTAATGAATATGTCCCATCATGTCAGCAGGTACAGGGACCTCCGGATACCCAACAGGTTCCTCAAAGCCCAAACTTGCAGGATGGTGACTCTGCAGCACATCTTATCTCAGCTTCAAGACAACCTTGGACTTGGAGGGTGCGTATTTACAGATCCCTATTCATCATAAACACTGCTGCTACCTGTGGGTCGCCACTTCCAGTTCAAGGCGCTCCTCTTCAGGCTTCGGTCAGCCCCATGGGTGTTCACCAAATGCCTGGGCCCGGTGGTTGCACACCTTTGTCGCGCAGGTGCACACGTCTTTCCATACCTAGATGACTGACTGGTGCGGGAAGAGTCCCTTCCTGTAGCGACTCACCATACCGCAAAGACTATCCAATGCGTACCGTCTCTAGGGTTCTTCATGAACTTTAAAAAATCCAGTTTAATCCTGTCTCAGCGAGTGCGCTATTTGGGTCGTCAGCAGGACACGCGTTCTTTAAAGGCTATCCCTCAGAGGAGAGGGTGCAAGCCCTTCTTACCAAGGTCCAGTTACTGTCCCGGATGTCGACGGCCTCAGTCCGCCTCCTGAAGTCCCTGTTAGGTGTGATGTCTTTATGCAGTCCTCTGCTTCAACATTGCAGGCTCTGCATGCAGCCCATCCAGGAGCTCCCTGATTCATGCTGGCGGCAGACCTCAGGGTAATGGGATGCAAAGTTCTTGTAACATGGCAATTCACAGATGCTCTACTCTGATGGTCAGTCCAGGCTCATCTAGTCTAGGGCGCTCCATTTCACCTTCACCCCACATCAGGTCACCGTCATGACGGATGACTATGTGGAGGGCTGCGGCATGCACACGGGATCTACGTGCCAGGGGTTTCTGGGCACTTGTAGAGAAGACTCTTCATATCAATCTTCTGGAGTTATGTGCAAGGTTTTGGGCCCTCAAGTCTTTCTTTCCTCAATTCAGCAGTCAGGTAGTTCAGACAACACCACCACAATGCTTTATATCTGCAAACAATGGTGCACCAGACCACTTGCGCTGTCAGCAGAAGCGCAAGCTCTGTGGCACCTGGCACTGGATCACAAAATATTTCCCATTCCGTTCCTCCTTCCAGGTGTTCAGAACACAATGGTAAATTGCCTCAGCAGGGATCTCAGTTCTTTTCATGAATGGAAGCTTCAGGAATCTCAACTCTACTGGATCTCCAGTTGATGGGGCACTCCAGAAGTCGACCACTTCACCACTGATGTCAACAAGAGGTGTTTGGCTTTTGCCAGCAAGTTCCCTCATCCGGAAAATCTGGAAGATGCCTTCACATTCTCCTGGGAGGGGAAGTTCCTGTACGCTTTCCACCTAATACCCCTGGTGGCTTGGTTGTTCAATGTCTTCAGACAATACCAGTAAGTGATCTTAGTGGCCCCTGCTTTGGCCAGACAATTCTGGTATTCTGACCTCCTCACCCTGTCTCCGGTCCTGCCAATGAAGATGCCTCCTTTGTGCAATTTTCTCTCTAGAAGAGAAGGTGCAGTGCTGCACCACAACACTGCCCCTCTGAAATTGACTGCCTGGCTCGTACACTCCTAGAGTTCAGCGATATACCACTACTCCAAGGCTGCCAGGACATCATAGCTAGAGCATGCGCTTCTTCCACGCCAGCCTGTTATGAAAGTATATGGAAGTGGTTGCCCTGCTGGAGCAAGGCGCAGGGCCTTCACCTTTTCAACATGCTGCCTAAAGACGCTCTGACATATTTGCTCTCTTTAGCTAAATCGGGCCTGGCAGATTCATCCATCTAGGTGCACCTGGCGGCGATAACACGCTATACTCACTCCTCTTCTGGGCCTTCTCTATGATCCTATTGTTTGATCAAGAGGTTCCTCAAGGGACTGTTCTATTCCTTCCGTACAGTCAGATGACCGCCCCCAGTCTGGGAGTTGAATGTAGTCCTTGCAGGGCTCATGCAACCACCTTTTGAGCCCCTGCATAAATCTTCTCTCATGTTCCTATTCTGAAGAATCTGAGGATGTCGTCCTTTCTCCCCTAGGGGGAACGTTTCCCACTGGGCCAGGGCAGTGTGTCCACAGTACAATAATACCCCTGTAGGTGGTGCACTGAGGGAGGATCAAATGGGGAAGGAAGACCCTTATGGGATTGCGGACGACTATTCTCAGGAGACACGTATACCCCGCTTCAGTATCACCAACCCCTTTGCCAGTAGTAACCCCCACCCCTCCAGCCAGAGCCAATATGTTCTATTGCCAAAGAGGTCAGACTAATACATTTGACAGGACTGAAATGCCAACTAAGTACTTTGCATTGGGTGGTAAAAGAAATACTGTGAAGAACAAGATGACCTAGAGTCCGGCGATCACTTTGGAGGATCAATATGAGCGGTCTACTTTTTCACAGGATGTCATTGGCCTGAACGAAAGCAACAAACCTGCGCAGGTCTTCAAAATGAGCTCAGCTGGGATGCAAGAAAAGAATGATCCTCTGAGCAGGAGCTGCGGGAGCTTTGCATTGGGCAACCGGACGAGAGCCAAACTGGAAGCCGTGAAGAGAGAGAAAGGAGAACACGAATCTGGTCCATGCAGGCAGGGACGTTCGCGCTGCTGCCGAAACTAATCTCTAAGCAGCCCAGGCCCCGGCCAAGCATCGACGAGGTAGAGTCGCCGGGCGGAGTGAGACTTTCCGCAGAGCCGCTTCAGACACCACCTCGCATATGAATGCTACCGGTGCCTTGAGTAACAAAGAAGTTTACAGGTACGCGAGTTACCCGAGAGACGTTGGGGGTCTGGGTAAGCAAGGGAATGAAGAGAGAAGTTAGAATAAGTGGGTCTGGAGCCCGCAAATCTTTGAAAGTCAAGGAGTGAGAAGTGGGTCAGGACCCCAACGAGCCAGAGGATCTGGGACCCTGAAGGAACATTACGAGACTGGGACTCGCACCTCTTTGAAAGTCAAAGAGTAAGGGGTCTGAGACCCCGAGAACAGTCGAGAGAGAAGAGTCGTATGTTTGGCAGGAGAGTGGACCAAACAGATGTGACAGCAAAGTGCGAGTCTGGGACCCGCACACCTGAGAAACCAAGAATAAGAGGGTCTGAGACCCAAATTGTAGACGGAGCAAACAAGAGAAAGTAGTATGCTTGGCAGGAGAATACACCAAGCTGTTCATATGTTTGCGAGTCTGGGACCTGCACCCACACATGAAGTTCAAAATAAGGGGGTCAAAGTGAAAAGGACATACTCCTCAGCTTGGTAGAGAAGTGTGCCAAGTTGATGGGTTAGAAGAATGCTAAAGCTGAGAGGAATATCCTTGTGGATTACCCAGTGACATTTACCTAAAAGGATACTGGGCTCAAAAGCCCAAAAGGAATGAACGTAGAAGAAATCTAGGGGAAAGGAACGCAACCCTGATCTTGGAGTCCTACACTTATGAACCTTGTTTATTTCATCACTTTTTTGCCCGAGGGACCGGGAACTTTTCTATTTGTTTGAACTAGCATGAACACTTTACTTTGGGAAGTGATCATCCGTGCAAAGTTGGTTTACGTTATTAGTGTTGGGGACAGAAGTAGGCTTTTGAGACACAACAGAGACAGGCCTTTTATTTTTGGATATTCTGGGAATTTCACTAGTTTTCTTTGAGGCAGGGAACCCCCTTTTAGCTTTAGGGCTAGAGAGGCCTTTTTCAACCCTTTCTTGATTAATAAATGTCTATATCAAGAAACATGCAAAACAAAAGAGGTGATGGCTGGAAGGTTTGGAGTGAATCCTAACCTCCTGGCATTGCTCTGGGCAAGCCTCACAACCATTGTTTTTGAGCCTGCCAAGCCATTGCATAAGGGGAAAGATCATATGCAAATCAGGTTTGGTGCCACCCCAAAAGGGGCAGTACAGACCGAACTGCTAGGTCACATCCCTTCTGCATGAGACCACAAGAATCCCCAGACGTGTTTCATCCTCTTTAAGCATCATCAGTGAGGAGTAGCTTGGGTCTCTAGGCCCAGCAGGTTTGGGACCCACATCTGTGCATACCTGTCCCACTTGGGGTGACCTATGAAAAACAAGAGAGGTGATGGCAGCAATATGCCACCATTGTGTCCAAGCCTTACTTCTGCACCCTTACACTATCCGTGAAGACTGCTTTTCTGGTCGCTATCATGTCGGGTAGGCGCGTATGCGAGATTCAGACTTTTTCCTGCAAACACTTTACTTGGTTGAAGGCGGTGCTGTGCACTAACCCTTTCTTTGTGCCGAATGTTCCTACAGTGTTTCATCTCAGTGAGCCAGTGGTGTTACCTATTTTCTTCAGTTCACGTTCCTCCCCTGCGGAGCGCTCGCTGCACCCTCTGGATATGGTGCGAGCTTTAAAATACTGTCTCCTCAGCTCTTTGTAACTTTTACTCCCTCTGGAATGGGAAATGCACTTTACAAGGCTTCAGTTGCCAGGTGGATTCCATCCTGCATCTCCTTCTGTCATCAGCAAGTTGGCAAGCATCTTCCTGGCAAGCATGTGTTGGTGCAACAACAGTTTTCCTCTCAGGAGTCTCATTGCTGGAGATCTTCAGGGCTGCGACTGGGAGATCTGTGTACACCTTTACAAGGTTTTACTGTGTCGTCAGGGATTCCGAGAGGAGTGCAGTGTCTGCGTAACCTGTTTGCATGAGGTGAATGTCACCTGTGGTAAGTGTTTCATCAATGAGCTGGCCTCCGACCGTTATGGTTATTTGGTACTGCTTTGTAATCTATGCTTACAGAATGTGAATGTATGAAAGATCCAGTGCTGGAGAAGCAATACTTTACTTACTTGTAACTCCTGTTCTCCAGCATTGGTATCTTTCACAGATTCACATGCGACCCTCCCGCCAACCCTGCTTATTGCTCTTCTTGGTTCATATTGCCACCTTGCATGCTGTGATGATCCTTCATATAGTGTCACTTTTCCCCAGGAAGGAGACCCTTTCCATGAGGCTAGGGAGGTGTGGCAGCTAACCAATAGACCCCTATGGGTGGTATTATGTGGGAGGAACTCATGGAGTGGAACTGGGGGTAAGGACGTGAATCAGGGAATGGCCCCTTTAACTCCTGACCCCATAAGGTAGTACATTCGGCCAAACCTCTTGTTCCTCGATTTATATCAGAAACCATGCGTTATTGTACTGGGTCAGACGACCTTAATGTTATATGTACAGGAATGAGGAAAAACTTAAGAACGCTACAGTTAAGCAGGGTGGACCCTCCTATATCAAGATGCCAGCAACAAATGATGGTGAAAGAGAGATTGAAACAGAGAGAGACAGAGAGACAGAGAGACAGATAGAATTGGAAAGCGAGATTGGGGTCAAGGCGACGGTAGACGCTGAAGGAAGACTTGAGAGGCTTGAGGCAGAGACATGGAGTGTGAGGTTCAAGAGAACGCACAAGAATGTCTTGTAGGCTGACTAGGTGTTGGCAGTAGTGGAAGCAGACGCAGAAAGTGGAGAAGGTGTTTCCGCACGGAGGCAGAACGCAGAATGTCATAGAAGTTAAACCTGGTGGCCAGTAGACTAATGTAAGGCAGAGAAAGAGGAGAATCGGCATAAAGCCGCAGCAAAACAAACATGTTATTTGTGAGATGCCCTGAAAGCATCGTGCCAGTTGGCTAGGACCCGGCCCAATGGCAGCATGGAGATTGGGTTGTGGTGGGTGGACCGTGCGGTCTGACAACTCTGCCGAGACTGCTAACCTCCGGCTTTTCACAGAGAAAAAGACGGGCTTGAGAAGCATCCACAGTGGTGGTTGGTGAACAGCCCACATGGAAGCGACAGTCGAGTCCATTATCAACATCACAACAACTATCAGTACAGGGCCCAGAAAACGAGCACCCATCAAAAGAAGAACTAATTGATCGTCACAAGATCCCAGGCAGAACCCGTGAAGCCTCCTTACAATAAGAGCAGGTAACGGGAGTTGTTAAGTCTGTGAGGTAGCCGAGGGAAAGTAAGGAGAACCTTGGAAAACAGGCAACAACAAACTTGTATGAAGTACTGTTAATTAAGCCATCAAATAAAAAGAACTTTTCACTAACAGATAGGTAACACTCACCTCAGTGGTTTTAAATTGGATCTGTCTTTAAAACTCCAACCCCAACTCCTCCAAAACATTATTCAAGGGGTTATCTTCTCAAACTCTTTCAAGGGTCTTCTGGAGTATCATTGGCAAGAACAGAGTTCTCCAGCATGGGGTCTGGCATGGATTCACATGCTCATGAATATTCCCCGTCGTCAGGCTGGGAATCCT
Organism: Ambystoma mexicanum; assembly: GCF_040938575.1. NCBI lineage: Eukaryota > Metazoa > Chordata > Amphibia > Caudata > Ambystomatidae > Ambystoma > Ambystoma mexicanum. The sequence goes on from NC_090939.1 coordinate 69,014,387, forward strand.
CGGTAAAGAAAAAACCAGTATCAGTTTCGTTTCTGATCTGTCTTTCGTAGTAGTAACCAATCACTGGTCTCTGCGTCATACTGACCACAACCAATGACTGCCCTCTACCTAAGCACCGCCTCTGGCAGCCATCTTCAGATTTTTACCGCACGTTCATGTGTTGGGATCCTCGTGCTATTGCTCTCGAGCGTTAGTGCTATTTTTTCACGTTTTTTGCTCAAAAACTTTGTTTTTTCGGTCAAAAGAGCCTCAAGCTCCACCGACTCTCCATCCGATCAACGGGGACCCGTGTCGGATTCGTCTACGCCCCTCAAGGGTGAAGATTTCGTCGAGTTACGCTTTTGGAGGACTCCAGAAGCTTCTCAGGCCCGGACATGGCCCAGGAGAAGGGAAGCTCGACGCCCGGAAAGCTGTTCAGGGTCTGCCCTGGATGCCAGCTACAGAACGTCTTTAAGGAGGACGAACACTTCTTTTGTCTCTACTGCTTACATGAGGACAAGACGCACGCGGAGAAGGACTGTGCGTTTTGCGGCAATATGTCGGAACGGACCATGAAGGACCGCCATCAACGTCTCGCCAACTGGCTGGAAGGGAAGAGCCCGTCAGGCGAGAAGAAGAGGAGGAAATCCGAGTGGTCTTCTAAGACCTTTGAGGACGCACCGGCGACGGGGGTCCAACACAAGGCCAAGCACCGCGAGTCCGCTGGCACCGGGAGCGCCGAACGGTCGGGCTCTATGGGCGCCAGGCAGGGCGCATCCTCCCTGGCACCTTCAGCCACGAGCCGAGCTTTTCCAACTCTGCCCTGAGGAGAAGAAAAAGGAAGGATTCCTTTATCAACGGCGCGAGGCCAAGAGGAAGACGGTCCTCGCGGTGCCTCTACTGGACGACATTTGGGATGAGGGCCTCGCCCTCCTCAAGAACTCTTCCACTACGCCAGCTAGAAGAGACCGGTACGAGAAGAAGTACCGGGTCCCGGACGCGGCCCCCCTGTGCCTCCGGGCGCAGCCTACCCCGGACTCCATCGTCTCCGCGGCGGCCAGGAAGAAAGCGGGGGGGGTGCGGCCTCCACATCGACTTGCCCACCGGACGGCGAGGGAAAGAAATTGGACTCTATGGGACGCAGGGTCATCTCGTCTACAGCGACGACGATTAAAGTGGCCAACAAACTGGCTCCCCTGCTGGACTTCCTACCGGACGACAAGAGGGCGGAGGCCCTGGAGATCCTACAGGAAGGTAAGGTGGCGTCGGACCACGCCATCACGATTGCGACGGACATCGCCAACACTGGGTTTCACCAGTTGGGCAACGGCGTGTGCCTTAGACGGCGTGGATGGCTCAAGGCTACGGACTTCCGTCAAGACGTACAGACCAGAGTCCTGGACATGCCGTTCGATGGGAACAACCTGTTTGGGAAAACAGTGGACGATTCCCTTCAGGCCATTAAAGCGGACACTGAGACGGCCCGGGCCCTTGGGGTCCTGCAGCAACGACGGACGCCCTTTCGGAGCAGCGGAGGCAAGGGCGCCTCCAAAGGGTCCGGCGGCGGTTTCTCCACCTACCGTCAAGCGGCCCGCTCGTCGTCTCAGGAGGCCTACAGAGGACGAGGCAAGTCTGGCGGACCCCGCCGTCGTCGCCAAGGAGGTCAAGGCGGCAAAGCCTCGTCGAAACAGGATTGAACCGACCGTGGGGTCGGGCCCCCATCGATGCACCCCGTTGGGAGGCCGGCTGGCGAGCTTCGTCAGCGTGTGGGAGTCCATCTCCACCGACCATTGGGTGCTGGACGCCTTAGCCCGGGGCCACGCGCTCGAGTTTCAAAGAAGGAGCCCGCACGTCCCCCCCCGTGGCCAGGAAAGAGCTTCACGTCCCTCAGCTTCTCCTGGAGGTAAGGGCGATGCTCAGGAAGGGCGCCATCGAACTCGTCCCAAAGAGGCTTCGGGGCTCCGGGGTTTACTCGAGATACTTCCTCGTGAAGAAGAAGACGGGAGGATGGCACCCCATCCTAGACCTGCGACGTCTGAACAAATTCATCAAGGCGCAGAAGTTCCGGATGGTCACCCTCCAGCACGTCCTGGGTCAGCTGGAGGAAGGAGACTTCCTGTCGTCGTTGGATTTGGAGGATGCCTACTTCCATATTCCCATCCTAAAGGGGCACCGAAAATTCCTCAGGTTTGTGGTCCAAGGGCGTCACTACCAGTTCAAAGCCCTCCCCTTCGGACTACGGTCAGCACCCAGGGTATTCACCAAGTGCCTTGCACCGGTGGCGGCGCAGCTGCGCCGTGAGGGGATCCACGTCTACCCCTACCTGGACGACTGGCTCATCCGAGCCAAGACGAGGGAGCTTGCCGTGGAGCACACGGCAAGGACCGTCCAACTTCTCACGGACCTGGGATTCTCCGTGAACTACGCCAAGTCCCACCTGGTACCCGCACAAAACGCACTGTTTCTGGGAGCGAAGCTCGACACAGTGTCCCTTCTGGCCTCCCCGTCGGAGGAAAGGACCAGGTCCATCCTGGGCAAGGTACAGCGGATGTTGGCTTCCGACGCGGCCAAGGTGAGGTCCATCAAGTCCCTCCTCGGAATGATGTCTTCTTGCATCTACCTCATTCCCATGTGCAGGCTCCGGATGCGCCCATTGCAGGAGTTCCTGGACGCGTGCTGGATCCAAACGACCGGCGGCTTCGAGGAGAGGATCACACTCGACGAGAGTTTCCCCCGAGCGGTCCGGTGGTGGGGCACCCGCGCGCATCTGACGGCGGGCATGGACTTCCAGACCCCAGACCACCAGGAGACAGTGACCACGGATGCCTCCCTGGAAGGGTGGGGAGCGCACAGCGAAAATCTGCACGCGAGAGGCCTTTGGCTCCCGACGGAGAAGTCCCTCCATATCAACGTCCTGGAGCTCCGTGCAGTGTTCTGGGCCCTCAGGTCCTTCCTTCCGTCCCTCAAGGGCAAGGTGGTGAGGATCTTCACCGACAACACCACCACCATGTTTTACATCAGGAAACAGGGCGGAACCAGGTCCCCAGCACTGTCCAAGGAGGCGCAGGACCTGTGGCATTGGGCCGTCGCCCAAAGGATGTTTCTGGTGCCGTTTCATCTGGCAGGGATAAAAAACACCATCGCCGACTCACTCAGCAGGGAGCTGCGCTCGTGCCACGAGTGGGAACTACGGCAGGATCTAGTGGATCGCCTCTTCCGACGGTGGGGCACACCCCAGATCGACCTGTTCGCGACGGCGACGAACTCCAAGTGCCGGAGGTTCGCCAGCAGGTTTCCCCAGGCGAGGAGCATGGCCGATGCTTTCTCGTTCCCCTGGGAGGGCCTGTTCCTCTACGCGTTCCCTCCTTTGCCACTGCTAATCCGGCTCGTCAACCAGCTCAAGAGGTCACGGTGCAGGATGATCCTCGTCGCACCTGCGTGGCCGAGGCAGATATGGTTCCCGGACCTTCTGGACTTGTCAGCGTCCCCGCCAATCAAGCTGCCGGTGGATGCGGATCTACTCTCCAGGGAAGGAGGCGCCATCCTCCACCACGACCCGAAATCGCTGAACTTGCAGGCCTGGCTCCTGCAGCGCTAGAGTTTGGAGGATACGACATACCGGCCGACTGCAGAGAGGTTCTTGCAAAGGCCAGGGCGTCCTCGACTCTTAAATGCTACGGACACAAATGGAAGAGGTTCTCTGTCTGGTGCCACGCACAGAAGATTAACCCTCTACGGATTACTGCTCCTCAGGTACTGCTGTACCTGCTGACGCTGGCCAAAGCTGGTCTGGCACACGCGTCCATCAAGATTCATCTTGCTGCGATCTCCCGATACACCAGAACCACGGGGCGGACGTCCTTGTGGTCTCATCCTCTGGTGAAAGAGTTCATGAAGGGACTGTTCAGATCGTTCCCGCCGGTGAAGGCTCCGGCCCCGGCGTGGGAGCTCAACGTGGTGCTGAACAAGCTCATGGGACCTCCGTTCGAGCCTCTGCACTCGGCCCCGTTGAAGTTTCTGTCGTGGAAAACAGCGTTTCTTGTGGCCATCACCTCCGCACGACGGGTGGGAGAGATCCAGGCCCTTTCCTGCAAGGCCCCGTACTTGACTTTTCACGACACGAGGGTAGTGCTCAGGACGCACCCCTCCTTCATGCCCAAGGTGCCGTCGGACTTCCATCTCAACGAACCCTTGGTGTTGCCTGTGTTCTTCCCGTCGCCTTCGTCGCCGGCTGAAAGGACTTTGCACTCGCTGGATGTGGCTAGAGCGCTGAAGTTCTACGTGGACCGCACGAAGTGTTTTCGGAAGACGTCACAACTCTTTGTGAACTTTGGACCTGTCAATCAGGGGAAGGATCTCTCGAAGGCTTCCATTTCCAGATGGCTCTCCGGCTGTATCATGTACTGTCATCGGTTGGCAAACCGACCGCTGCCTGGCCGTCCGAGAGCCCATTCCACCAGAGCGATCGCAGCTACCACGGCGTTCCTTTCTGGTGTGCCCCTGCTGGACATATGTAGGGCTGCTACGTGGAGGTCGACGCACACCTTCACGAAATTCTACTGCGTCGATCGGGATTCCAGGGAGGAGTCCAGGGTCGGCCAAGCAGTGCTGCGCAACCTGTTCGCCTAAGGTGAGCCTGGTGAGGAGGTAAGATGCTTAATGTTGAGTTTGATGTGATGCTTAATGTTGAGCCTTTGCCACCTCCAGTGGTTGTGCATGTGTGTACTGCTATGTATTCTTTATTCATGAGCATGTGAATCCATGCCAGACCCCATGCTGGAGAAGGAACAAGTTACTTACCTGTAACTGTTGTTCTCCAGCATGGGTCTGGCATGGATTCACATGCGAACCCTCCCGCCTACCCCTCTGCGGCTCTTCACTTGGTCATACTGCCACTTCACGTGCTTCCAAATCTGAAGATGTCTGCCAGAGGCGGTGCTTAGGTAGAGGGCAGTCATTAGCTGTGGTCAGTATGACGCAGAGACCAGTGATTGGTTACTACTACGAAAGACAGATCAGAAACGAAACTGATACTGGTTTTTTCTTTACCGAGGATTCCCAGCCTGACGACGGGGAATATTCATGAGCATGTGAATCCATGCCAGACCCATGCTGGAGAACAACAGTTACAGGTAAGTAACTTGTTCCTTCTTAAGAGGACTTTTGAGGACAATCGTTGACAAAGAAATAACATTCCAAAACACGTGGGAAATAGAAGTCCTTCTGTGCACACCCCAGAATCATGTAGGGCTGGTCTTCCGAGTGAAAACCAATCGACATCTGTAAAAAGGCTATTCCAAACATATGATTGCTCATAACCAGATCCTGCCAAGATTCCAGACCTTTCAATCCACTGGGTCAACACTCCCTTTCTGAAATAAGAAGAAACCCATTGGCTTTGTCTTCTCTTTTAAAAAGCTGAAAATCAGGCCTCTTTCTTTTAACCCGTTAGCCTCCGGCAAACTGCGAACACTTGAGAATGTAAAAACTGAAGAAACCAAAAAGGTAGTGAATCACTTTGAACCTCAGTTACCTGAGCAGTTGCACAAGAGTGTGGTGCTGGTGATTTGAGACGGATTCGGGGAGCATCTTTGTTGTCCCAGTGGGCGCAGGCTAAGGAGTATAAATAAAGCCAATTCTGTGAAAACCTCTTTAAAGGAATTACAAGTAGTGCAGATAACTACAAGAGAGACTGGGGAACCCGCTAGGGCAAGGGTGTCACTCTCCTAACTCCACGAGAATCCTCTAGACCTGGTTTTGTTTGCTTTTTGAATTATGAAAAGACAGACGTTTTTGGAACTTTTACGTTGAGCAACCATGGTGTTTTTGCTAGTGATCCAAAATGGTGCCATTAGAGTTTTTGTGGGTCTGGCGAGACGCGATCATGTCTCAGCGGCAAGAAGAGCTCTACACTGTCCCCCTGTGGAGGCTAGAATTCACTTTTGCCTCATCATGATTACCTTCAAGTGTCTCATGTGGACCATGCCGAGTTACCTGAGGGATCCGATAGTGCATAAGATCCCTTCTAGAATGCTCAGATCCAAAAAGCTTCAAATGCTGACCATCCCTAGAAGCAGAACAAAAAAGGCAGAAAAGGGAGCCTTTGGAGCGGCGGCTCCTGCCACCTGGAACAACCTTCCATTGGACTTAAGGCTCAAACAGCAACTCAAGCCTTTTAGGAAAAAGTTAAAGACCTGGCTGTTTGCCTAAGCCCCGCCGTGTCCTGTCCTCCCACGCCTCATGGCTCTTATATGTTCTGGCTATCTGTACAAGCATCTGTTTTGTGTCCCGTCCGCGCCATTATACCTCCGAGTCCATTGATGTGCAATTCAAGTTATATAAAGTAAAGGAGAAGCGACTCATTCTCCTGGGTTACAAGCAGAAACCGATGTTTATGCTGTTTGTTGTAGTGACGGGGATAGCGCAGTAGTCTTTTTGGCTCGGGCAGTGCCTTTTGATTTGGACTCACACAGACTTTCTGATGAGCAGCAGAGTTTCTTTAGTTTTGGTAGGGAAACCCCATTAGAGTTGAGGATAGATAGGTTTATAGAAATCAATGCAGCACCACTTGGTCAGTCTCTTCATTCCTTGTCGCCACAGTGCGCTTTGCCAAATCTGAAGGCCGCTTCCAGGGGTGGAAATAATAGAGCCCTTTTTATTGGCTGCAGGCAATATGCACCAAAATTACTCTGCTAGAGTACTAAAGTGACTGGTAAAGAGTTTTTACTCCTGGATATCTTGCTTGGATTTGCTGCAATGATTAGTTCCAACACTCTGGTAGGTACGAAGCAATTCGTTTTTTATTTGGTGTTTTTCTTGGGTGGTTTTTTGAATACAATTGTCAGTGTTTAAGAAACACTATTAGGACTTGATGTACCAATTCGGTCAGCCGACACGTGTTTCGACCCTGGTGGTCTTTCTCAAGGCATGTGTGAATTTCTGTGAGCCCTCATTGTGTAAATTTCTGTGAGCCCTCATTGGGGTCCTGGTTCAGTTGTTGAAGGCTGTCCTTGTGGCAGTCTTGGCTCCTGTTAGGCCCTGGAGTCCGAGGTTGAGCTTCCTGGGTGCTCTGTCGTGCTCCTAAAGTGACTGCATTTGAAATTTTGGTAAAATAAACTTCTCTGTTACCGTGGATTCCCAGCCTGACGAGGAGGGATAATCATACAGCATGTGAATCTATGAAAGATACCAATGCTGGAGAACAGGAGTAATAAGTAACTTATTCCTTCTTCTAGAAGGTAGCATGCTAGTCGGTGCTAAAGTAGGGCAAGAATATTAATCCCAAAATGTTTCAACCATCTTTCTTCAGGGAAGGTATTTATTTGCATAGCACACTGCATGCCCTCCATAGAGTTGACTAGTTTTAGAAAACATTGGCTTTGATTATTTGCAATCACTTTAAGCACAAGCTTGCATTTCTTATGCCAAAGGCTTTATTTGCAGCTCTTAGCTGAGGAATTTTAGATTTCAACACGTTCCTTTTGAGGGAGAGTTTTAAAATGGCTGCACAGGCTCAGATTGTAGCTGCACTTGAACAGAGGGACTGTTCTCCATAGACTTCCAGGATGCGTATATACACAGATTATTCTAGCCCCCCCGCCCCACAACAAATACCTTTGGTTTGCCACCTCAACTCAGCACTTTGAATTCCAAATGCTCCCTTTTGGCTTCAACTCAGTGGCCCCGGTCTTCACGAAGGTCACAGCATCTGTCTCTCACATGTATCCCTACCTAGATGGTTGGTGATAAGGACCTCCTCCCCTCAGGTTTCAGTGAACATATGAAAATCTACTGTTCTAAAATGTACTCCAAGTCTTTGCCCATAATGAGTATATGAATACAGGATAGTATTGTCTTAAGTTCAAGTTCCTGAATATCAGGAATAGACTAGAATTCGGTAAGTGTGCATTTGATGGGCAAACAAATAGCACATGCAAAACACTTTCAGGGTATTCGGACAGAATGCGTGGAGTCCTTATATAATCATTGTGACATTGTGCCATCGATGTTCCAAGAATTGAAGTACAATCTAGTACCCAGCCCTCTGTCTTTCATATAAGGATTCCATGATAAATAGGGCTGTAATATTAGATCAAAAGAGATTGTGGCAATTATCTGATTACATTGTTTCACCAGATTCTGGTGAATACTTGTTTCCTGTTGCAGAGATACTCTGAATGCTTCAGGTAGGTTACTTAAGAGTTCCTTTATTGTAGATTCATCAAGTGTGATTTAGTTACTGGAGAGGAACCCACTGGCTCCTACCACCCAGGCTACATCTTCAACTGTCTGGGGTGGAACGCCAGCACACAAGCATGTCCTCACTCGTACATCAGCATTCTCATCTTCCAACATTCTCTCTGTCCTCCTAGATTCTAGACTAGCTTGCATGCATCCATCCAGTAAAGCACACCACTACACACCGCCTTTCCATATCAGTCACACACACTATTCACTGTCCATAGAGGCACATGTCACCACACATCCCTATAGTTCGCCACCAGATCTTAGATAATTATTTTGCCAGCCTTGTCAATAAGCTGTTCATTTCAGTGACATAAACTCTTGCTAGTTCGACACATACAATTGTCAGCCACTAAAGGGTTAGGGATAGCCCCTGTCACATCCAACTACCAGGGGCCAACTGACTCATATGGAGCATCTACTCAGACCGTTGACTCAGCATTCCACTCTGCACCATGCAGCCATGTCACCCACTCACATGATCACTCTTTCACAGGCTACAGTATCACCTTTCTTCACCCAAACCCACACAGGCACACTACGATACCTCAACCCTTCATAAACAAAGCCACTACTTGAACTTAACACCTCCCTGCTTTAAAGCATTGCATGGAATTCAACATGATCTCAAACAAGGGACCACCCATTTTCACACCCAGTTTCACATCCACCCTCTCCCAGAAGCACAAGGGGAGCATGAAGGGGAGGGTGAACCTCCAGAGGGGTGACCCACTTGTGTATTGCAAAAATCACATTTGCACTTTGTCGTCCTTCAAACTACCCAACTCCCACTGCAACAACAAATCGACTCTGCTTCCATTCATAGAGAAGAAAAGAGCCACACAGAGACAAGTCTAGTAATAAGAGGCTCACGTTCAGCTGAGGCATGAAGAAAGAATAACATCATGATGGAGATCCACTTGACGCACTAAGGTTTCCACCGCACAACATGCAACAGTACAGGCAATACTGCCATGCCACGTTCTGACTCCTGCATAAGGCTTGCATTACAGATCGCTCAACGTAACCTGCATGCTAAAAAGAACGGTACCATATTGCATAAACACTGCATATTGTACTAGGTTTCAGCATTCCGAATACATATTTTGGATTGCTGCACATTGTTTACCGCAAGCAATTTGTTTATCATCCCATGTACGTCACCAAAATGTAGAGGTCAGGTTGTAAGAAATCAGACAAGACCTTTGGGTCTAAGTTCCAGGTAGATTTATTCACCTTCTTAGGGTCTGGTTACATCCTAGATGCAGAACACCCACGATCCCATCAATTTATCAGCCGCCAACTAGCATTCATGGAACAGCATTTCACTCTGATTCATACACTAGTATCACCTGCTTGCTTCACCCAGTCACAGGATACTACATCTTCCTTAACACACGCCCACACGGACCAGATACAACAAAGATGGGATTATAAGATCAATGTCCTGGAGCCCAAGCCCATATTTTTAGGTCTGAAGGCCTTCTTACCAGCGATCCAAGGCTCAAGGGTGTTGAGTTATATGGACAACACCTCTGCCATGTTCCAGGTCCCCCGAACTCTGTGACCTGGTGCTCCAGTTTTGGTCCTGGTCCCTTCAGGATAGGGGACTACCCTGTGCCGACTAATTTGGCTGGGGCAGGGGCCGTTAACCTATGGGGAATTCTCTGAGAAGGCCCTCGGAAACGCAGCACGCGTAAGAACTCCATCTGGACGTCACTTCAACCATCAGTCAGTAGTGGGATCCTCTCCTCTTTGATTTCTTACCACACAGTGCAACAAGAAATGCCCCTCTACACTTCATGGAAAGGGATGTGGGAGTCTAAGGGAGATGCGCTTCTCATTCCTTTGCAGTGTCGGACACTCTGCATCTCTCCTCTCTCGCCTCTACCTTCCTTTTATTCCAAAGGTCAATCACATGTTGAGACAGATTTCTGTGTAGTGGCCCGACTGACTGACCGACCGACCGACAGCTACAGGTTCTCATATCTGCTGCAAATGTCTCAAGTGTCCCACTGTTTGCTTTGTAATTGAAGCAATCTCCTCTCTCATCACGATGGGAGGGCTCTCAGCCCCTACCCTACATCCTTTAAGTTATCCTCCTAATCGTTGTGGAGGTAACCTTTGGGGTCTTGCCTTTCCCAGAACCATTTTGACTTTTTGGCTACCCTGGACCAGATACTATTGTTTACCTCGAACCTTGCAAAACCAGGATTCAAACCAAATTCCTGCAGCATATACCTTTTGGCACTTAGTGGCTATCGTTCTTGAGATGGGTCTTCCTTCTTACTTTCCAACCCTGTTGTGTAGAGACAATTTAATGTTATTAAGAGACTTCTTCAAGTCAGGAGACCTCGTCCTCCTTGGGACCTCCACATATCCTTTCAGCTCTGGCCGACAATCCCTTTGTGGTACTGGCATCTGCAGACATGTTTATAACCTGTAAGACAGCCTTTCTGGGGGCTCTCACCACTGCCTACAGAGTGCCCGAGTAACCAGCTTTGTGCACTGATTCTCTATTTTGTGTTCTACAGGGATGAAGTGGTTCTTCAGACTTGTATCTCTAAGTACCACAAGCGACACTACCATATGTACACCACATACCTAGGTTTTTCGCAGAACAGCCATTCCTAAAGTCCTTTTCATCAATGTTGTGTAACCAGAATCGTTCTTCACCTCAATGACTGTGGCAGATAGATATGTCTGACGCCATAAGTGCTGTGTCTGGTACCTTGGACAGAACACAACACTTAGGAGTCTGGTTCCTGCAAATCGATGCACACCAAGGTCATGAGAGCGATGATTGGCACAGTCTTCATGGCCTTGAGTAAGTCTGGGCAGGGCAGGGCAGAGGCCTCTTGGTGGAGAGTTGCGTTTTCTCTGAGACTCCAGTTCCTGTGTGTTTTTTGGAGGAGAAGCGAAATATGAAGTAGAGGCCCAGGTCCTGTAGCAGATATCTTCTTCCCAGCATCCACTTCTCTTCATCTTCCGATTAGTTCCACTGGACCAGCAGGCCCGGTCTAAGCTGCTGGACATGGCTTTTGACAGCATAGGCCTATTTTGGAGCAAAGTCAATGGCTCCCCAGAAAAACAAAAAACATCTGGGTAACAGTGAAATCACGTTGGTTTTCCACCTCCTCTCAGAAGAGATTACAGACCTTACGCATGTCCCAGGCAGAGAATTACTGTCCCGGTCCAGCAGCAGTTGCAGTAACAACAGACTTATTTGTCCCTAAAGTGGAAGATGCACAGATCGCGGATGCCCGTGTTCTTTCATGCCCTCTGCCACAGTCTCATTGAAGAAGTTACCCTTTATTCCATGGGAAAGCAAAAATTTGGAGTCTTTTGTCTATGTCATTAAACACCAGACAAAGCAAACAGATCTGTCGCCCAGTGAAATAGAATAGAGATTCCAGATTCCAGTGAATTAGTAGTTGGATAGTGGGAAGGCAAAGTGCACAAGCATCAACGTAGGAGTTATTGGTTTCTAAAACAGGCTTTGGGGCATTTCCAGGGCAGTGGTCTTTGGGGAGAATTGCCACTGTGAAAGTGGTTATCGCCTGAAAGAGGACAATATATTTGGTGAGCTATTCTTGGCATTAATAGATAAGGACCATATTCAAATGTAGGTTATGTCGGGAAGAGTGAAACGTTTGGATGGATTTGTTGCTGAAAGATGTTGTGAACAGGGTTTTTTGTTTCCCTAGTCTGAAAACTCATCATGGGGCATTTCTCCTGCATGTGACCAGGCATTGCTTAAAAGATAGCGAGTGGCTGAGATGGAAAGTGAGCTGTGCACAACCTTATGACCTGGAAGCCCTATTGACCATGAACCAGCATTGAACTATGTATAGTCATGCTTCAAACTGTAAAGGCGCTTGCTGAATGATAACTTCCTGCTCCATCCCCATGCCTCTTTGCGTTGTGATCAGTTAATCCCTCTGCGAAATTAAAAGCATTATTATAAAAAAAGTGTTTTATTGTGATACTGGTTGAAAGAAAAAAGAACAACCTTATACCAAATTGAAACAGTCATACAAACACAACAATCATAATGAATACAATCATAAGAAAAGTTAAAATCCAGAAGATCACAACACAAGTGGTCTCTAAATCAACATCTCATTTTCACCTTCCCCGCATGGTGTAGTAATTTGATAGCGGCAATGGCTAAAATATTTTCATCACCACTAGACAGTCTTAAGAAAATATCATCCAAATTGGTGAACGCAACATTGTGTACTATAGTCCCCAGCAGCCACGATCTCTTAACATTCAATGCAGGACATTCCACCAGGATATGCTTCCTGGTCTGCATGGGACCACCCGGTCTACACAATACACAATTTCCCAGTGTATCCTCTTTGGAAATGGACCTCACCCTGCAAACCTCCCCAGTTGGATGTAAGTTTAGCCTGTATTTTAGGAATGGCGTCTGCTAGTAGGCATTGGGGAACTTGCCCATATACCGGGGCGAGAACTCCAAAGGTTTATCCACCACTGAAAGACACTTAGACAATTTCAAAGCCCTCACTTTCTCAATTGTCAATGACCAATCGTAATGGAAGAACAAGCTTTTTTTTATGAAACCTGGATTCCAAATAAGCTCTGCAGCAGGCTGATCGCAATAACGCAAAATACGTTCTGCACAGTTTTGAAAGTTCGGCATAGAACTACAGGATTTAAGATTCAGAACAACCAACAAATCAGAAAACAAAGCTCCATCTGGGGGGTCCAGCATTTTATGGTAAATGGACAGTGCCCGCCAGTCCAAATGACGTTGCATAGACGTCAGCCCTCGTTAAAGTCTTAAGTCTGTCATCGAAACACTGTCAGGAAGATTAAGATTCCTTTTCCAACCTTTCATAATCAATTGCCCTTGTGGTTTTGCTCAAATCCATGCCATAGAGTAGGGCAGGCAAAACCTTAATTTTATAAAATTCCACCAAAAGGCAAATTGAGAAACAACTGTATTTCAAATTAATCTTTTGAATTTTTGTTATCAGCTGGTCTGTCTTAACTAAAATTCACGACTGCGTAGTTTTCATAGATGAACATGCATCCAAGCTGAAGCCCAAATAGGTCAAATTCTGAACAGGAACCAATCTCTGATTATTGGTTGTCAAAATATAGCCCATCATTTTCTTAGTGTTCCTACAAAAACATATAATAGACGTTTTTTCCCATTTATCTGCAATTTGTTTTCCTCTGTAGGCCCAATTGTGTTCTATCTAGCAGTAGCACATTGTCTGCATACGTTAAGTATGGGATAGGTAGGGTACCAGATCAGCCAAGTAAAGGTTTGAACAGGCAGGAAACCAGGATGCATCCCTGACAGAGACCTCTAAGGGTGGAAAAACTGCCCCTCAAGGCTCCCAACCTGTTGAACCTGACTGGAAAGGAGCTGCCCTCATGCAAATGGACCAGAAATGATATCGGACTGTCTGGAATCTGCCATCCATCTCTTCAATTTTGCCCACAACAAGCTATCAACCGTGTCAAACACCATGGAGAAATCCACTACGCCCCCGCGCTCCTGCAAAAAATATACCACAAAACCAGTGACTGCTGTAGACAACCCACTCCAGAACTCCCACTGCATGCGCCCAAGCCTCCAATTCTAGAAGAACCAATTTTGCAAAAATGTTACTCCCACTATCTAAAAGGGCGATTGGGCGGGAGTGGTCTTAAGCTAGGCAATAGAGAATAAAATTACCAGGACCCTTCCCAGAGACCTGGTGCCTTCTTTACAATATCTTTAGACAGGCCGTTGTGCCCAGGGGCCCTACGATTAGATGAATTACGAATTAAATCTTCAATCGAATCTAAAGAAGAGGAAAGTTACCCTGGCACATCTATGTGTAGATAAGGGATGTTATTTACTGGCACCCGAATGATTGTCCTAAAATGATTTTCCCAGGCACCTTCAGGGACCGGATTATTCTGAAAACGATCTTGCGGCTTTAAGGATTCATTGATGAGGACCCAGAAGTTGCGAGAGTTTTTCTGGGTCACTATCTGCAATATCCTTTCCTCTTCCTTCTGTAATTGCGTAAATGTATAACTCTTAATCCATTTCTTGTACTGTTGTTTTACTCTCCTTTAACTTTCTAAGTATACCACTCCCGTTAGTCCTTCACAAGCTAACCCCCTAATGGTCTTTCTTAATTTCTTCTTTCTTTCTTGGACTACACAATCGAAAGGGTGAGACCTGGGCCTCAAACTGGGGCCCTTTGCCACTTGGTCATCAAATATATCAATAAAGATATGGAAATGGCCAGCCTTAATAAGCTTTAACTTTTTGTCCAGAGACTCACTAGACAAATACTCATCCAGCCTCCTGTTAAACTTCTCCACCTTAGTTATTCTCTTGGCTAGCCCAGGATTGACCACCAACTCGGCAAACGCCAAGTGAACCGTATCCAAGACCCCCATGCCCAGAATTGCAGTAATCCTATTGTGATCACTTAGTAATGTGTCAACAACTCTAAGTTCCCTGCACTCCTCAAAAAGAGTCGGAAAGAATTTAGTGAATACATGAAATTTGTCCTCCATTTGTCCATGTCGGCCTAGGTGGAGCATTGCCAGGCGGCACAGAGCCATTCCCGATCATCAGACCATCTCAAGCCCTCTTAGGCACAGCACTTAGGCCACTTACATTAGGCAATTACAAAGTCGACAGTGACCCATCCACCATGCAGTGTTTAGCTCACCAGAAATTAGAATGCGAGTTCCATCAGCCCCCCCACGAAACCTCACACAGTGCTGATAGTGATGTCAGCAAAACCTCCAAACTAGCACGCACTGGGTTTCAATAAATGTTAACAATCAATATTGGTTTATTTAGGATTTCATTTCTTAAGGTCACCTTTGCCCCACACAGACCATATACAGCATCTGAAATTACTTAAATGCTCTTCAAGACAGTATTTCTAATAGCTGTTACTAATCCTCTAAAGGGACGTCCCTGTACCCTCAGCCACCTGCTGGAACACTGCGAAGCCATCAACCACAATCTTTTGTGTTAGCCACACCTCTTGCATTTGTATAAAATCATACCCCATTACAATGGCGGCTCTCTCTGACTTACTCATAAAACTGTTGAAGCCTTACCAGCCACCACTAAAGCCCTTTGCCAAAGTCCCCCAGTTTCCTAGAGGGGTGAGCCAACGATTCTGGTAACCATTGCCAATCATTAGCCATTGGGATTTGATCTTTATCCACCCAATTAACAAACTCCACAACTCTCTTACTCTGGGGCCCATTATACAGGTAATTCAAGTGGCTCCCGCCTGCCATATCTGGCAGCACCCCTCCCAATCACTACAATTGCCTGACGGACCAGGATCTACTCTTTCTCTAAGGGCTAGATCATACCCCATGACTCTGAACAAGTCCATTTTCCCCCCAGTATCATAGCAACAACAATATGAGATCTCCAATCCAGCTGAGCAAGATCAGTGATATCTTCCAACAGAAAATAGATTCTTTCAATGTCTCTGGAAACAAGCAGCCTCAATTGAGGGATCACATGAAATAGCTGTGTAACATTTGTACTGTTCAATAAAATAACATCATCTGGCTCAATGTGTTCCAGTATTAGCCTTCTTGAGCAAACCTTTGTAGGAGAGGCTCTACAACTAGAAATGCTAATATTAATGGGCATGGCTATATTAACCAACGCAGTTGAAGAGATTGATGATGGTACTGGCCGAAACCCAACATAAGAGGACCTTGCCCCTTGATTACTCGATGCATCAATATCCAGCAACCCTGTCCCCCTTGAGGCACCATGACGGACAAAGCCCCCAACATTAGAACATGCAGCCTTTTCTCTGGAACTACAAAAGTCAACCTGGGCCGTTGATTAGGATGACAAGCACCCAGTTCTGGACATTTCAAGCTGTGAGACAGATGTGCCTCTATTAAATCTGGTGCCTAAGAGTGGACGTGGACCAAAGGACAACCCCTGGAACCCAGAGCCCCCTCCCTCAGGGATGTACTGTTTCCAGATGCTCTCTCCGATATGAATCGTTCACTATCCATCGTAGAAGTGAAAACATCTCAGGTCCTCAAACCTTGCGTACCAACTTCCCTTCTAGAAGTCCTGTGGTCACCACAAACTGTATGAGGTTGGGATTGTCTGGTGCAACACCTGAGATAGAAGGAGAAGGAACTCCAAAAAGTGGCTGAAGATTAAAACAACCTTGGTTGGTGTCAGGGAAATAGGTTTGGGTGGCAACATTGTCGCAATTGCGAACACCATTTACTCTTGTCTGCACTGGGGTGGGCTTCTTAGTTGAACAGAAAATCGGAAATTTTGAGATAACTCTCATATCAGGATGGGCGTGGACACCTCCACAATCAGACTCTGACAAGTCGACTTGAATGGCCATACCACATGAAGATGGAGTAGCCACCACAGTCTCATCCAAGTCAATTGGGATGTCGTCTGCACTCGCAGCAATTGCTGCTTCTTTGGTCAAATGTAGGTTCCTCATACTTTTCCTAGAGGTTGCTATCTGGTTTTTATATTTTCTGAGAGGTCCCTTCCTCCTTTATAGTGTTAGGTGTGCAGATGCGGCAAAGAACAGATGGCAGAGTGGTTATCTCCAACTAGTGAGCCTACACACCCCTTCTCATTCGTTTTTGCCAACACTCTAATGCTAATGATAAATTGGCCGTTGTTGAATTTAAGCTTTCCAAATCAAACTTTACTTCCCTAAATTGCAGAGTGTGCGGTGTAAGCTCCAATCTGATGTTGCCATATAAGGTGGTAAAAGAGCTCAACACCATATTTAGAGCCAGGATCTCAGGGGCAGTTAAGCGTATCTGATTGTTCAGGTCTTTCAAAGTATGGTGGAAGGCGTGAGCAGGAGATTGGGGTCCCTCCCATATTTCCTGAACAGGGGAGCGATCAGGCCTCATCGGGTGTTCTGTTAACAACAAAGACAGATCGACTGAACTTAGAGAAACACTCCACTTCACAACTGGGAAATCCAGATTCGAGATCCGGCAAGCCAGGCAGTCTTTATCAGTGTCTTGAATGTTCCTGTCTAACAAACATTGGTCATTAATAAAGTTTACACAGTCCAGACTAGAAGGGCCACTCAATCTGATATTCTTTATAAGCCTTAGGTCTGTACTTGTTATTGGGCTGGTTTTTCCAAAGTAATCATTCATATTCTTTTGGTTACCCACAGACCTAGTTAAATTCTCTTTTGATATGGACATTTTTGTATTAGACTCCTGCATTGCAAGACCTCTCCCAGGAGAACACTCAGCCCGAGCAAGCTGCACTGAGACCATTCTCAAACTGGTAACTGAAGGAGGGGATGTATTTAGACACTGCTTGATCAAGGAGCACCAGAACCTGCTCGGGCCCGCGATTTGGACAGGAGAGAGAGAGTTATGATGATGATAAGGAAGCAGAGTCAATTCAATACTCATTGTAGCAGAACCCCGACCAGATGGAGCCACTGGAATCAATTCAGTTACTGGGTAAACTGTCCCTTTGCTGTGGGCTCCCAAAACAGTGTGCTGCTCCCTCTCCTTCTCCCCAATGGACAAACTCCGAATGGAGTTGGGAGAGTGTAAAACCCCCTCTGCCACTGTCTCCTCCACAGACCCACCTATCAGCCCGTCGACCCCCACATCATTAACCAATGCCGTTGCACCCAAGGTTACAGTTGCGTTAATGGGGAAGCTCAATAAAAGCTGGAAATCCTCTTTCTCTGAGGCTTTATTTGAGTCAGCTGCATGAATACATTCTAGATCCAAAACACCTGTCGATGTGTCATGGGTTTCCATAAATCACTTCTATGAACCCCCCTGCATTTGATCGACCATACGTAATTCCTAAGCATAGGGATCAGTTGAAGAATGCAAAATATCGAGCATGAGAGAGTCGTGTATCATGTGTCATTTTCAGCCGAGGTCCCCTCTTCTACAACCTGAGAAGCAACCCAGCTACAGAACTTCATTCCGTACCAAACTACACAAAGTTTGCCCCTCAATAGTTCACTGAGTGCGCTAAAACAAATGTCACAGCACGAGGAGGCAATGATGTCAACAGTAAATGAAAGAGAGAGAAATAAAAGATACTCCTTCCGCCAGCGTCTTTGCCAGCAGACGGCCCGACACTGACACTTTGCTCACATTTCCTGCTTCGTGCAGTGCACGATGGGGCTTGAAGGTCTTTCTCCCACAACTTTTCAAAGTTAACGGTGCAGGTGACGGTGAAATGATTTCGCCAAGTTGTCCGACTCCCTGTTGTGAGAAACCAGAAGGTGTCTCACCCACTAGTCCCCGGGGATCTGTCATCCATGTGGCTAAGACACGGCCATCGCTTTTGGATCCAGTTCCTGGGGGTGGACCAGTGCGGGAGGATCACCTGGGTGAGGGGTATTCGGGGAGTGAGAGTGAGACACCGGATGGTGAGACATGGTATCCCCTTCCCAGTAACACCTTTACCCCATCCTACCAGGTAGGATATTTAGGAACTCAACCCCCTCCCTTTTACAACCTAAACACTTTCACATGGACAGCCTGCTATGAGAGAAAACAGACTAACACCCGAGCAGTATATCTGACGTGTCCCAATACAATGGTCAGGCAGGGTCTGTCAATTACTGACCATCACACACACCTGACTCCCATTAAGCTTCCCTACACAGATAAACGGTGGAGCATGAGAGCACACTCTGAGTGGGTCAAAGCACACAAGGAAACAGCAGCTGAACAGAGCAGAAAGACGTCAAAACAGGAGGGGATTGCAAGGATGGAAATGCCCTTGACCTTTCTGACAACGAACCGTAAGAAACCTCGAGATTAGAAAGCGTAAGACCAGGAAACCAGGCTGAAGAATCCTGCACTGTGTGTTGGAGATACCCGGGACCCTCCTGTATCCATACTCAAGGCGGGGAGAAACGTCAGCATCCGCCGTAGTATCGTCCTTCGCTCCAAGAACAAAGCAGCGTCCATGAAATCAACACAGCCGAACATTGTTAAAACACTTGTGATAAAAGATGCAAGTAAAGTTGAAATGCTGATGAGTGATTGAACTTTGAAACCAAGATACCATTCCTTTGACAGAGTGATCCAGCACCTCGTGTGTGCTCAATCGAAAGTCTCTGTAAGGTATCCAGCTGAGAAGTGTCAAAGGAGAAAGTTAAAGAGTTGGAAAGAATTGTGAATTGAAGTGGTCCTGCGACGGGTCAAGCAAAATCCTGTGCACAGTCGAAAGTGTTCTATGTTGATATTGTAAAGAAAGTTTATGTTAAAGTAGATAAATTGGTCTGAGCCCAGCAGAGGGAGAGTGTTGAAGATTTTTCTGTTAAAGTGGGTCTGAGCCTGGCGGAAGGGGCCCCAGGGTCAATAGTGAATCACCCGAGACATTGTGTACATGTAAAATCCTAAGAAGAAAGAAACTTTAATGTATGTTTGTCGCATCAGGCCCTCTGAAATAAGAGACGCTGAATGACAAAGAGACTTTGGCACAGAAGGCCTTGATGCTGGGGTTTTGATTTGCATCCTCGTGCTAGAGAAGGCGGAGAGTGTGCAGAGAGTGTGCTAAGCTTGAGTGTGCTGCTTTGTCCCATGCTGAAAACATGGTGAAGGGGAGCCAACGGCTCAGATATCCTGACATATAATTTCTTGAACACTTTTCTTTTGCATAACCTTGTTTCCCACACTATTTGTATTTAGAGATAAGGATTGGCAATAGGTTTATTAGTGTAGGCACGTTTATTTTGACAAGATACCACTAGGACTGTGTTAAATATTATTTGATGGTCATAGCTTGCCCCCATCTTTAGATTTAGTATTAGATGGGCGTTTTTCAAACCCAACTGAGGGTCAATAAACACCCTTTAACTGTGGTCACTTGTGTCTGTCTTACTGTTTGATACCATGCCTTCCTTACACAGTTGAGAGCAAAATTGTAATCCGCAATGGAGACAAAGTATCCAAGTGTGGCCGCACCAAAGTAACACACCAACATTTACCCACGCTGTGCGCGTGCTTCACGCATTGCCCGTGAGTATATGGTCAGCAGGGTGGGGCTTTAAAGGTCTTCCTCTCACGGATTCCCAAAGTTAAAGGTACATGCAAGCATTATTGAAAACCCTGGAACTCGGCGGGAACCTGCTAGTGACTGATGTGAAATGTGGCAGCAGTCTGAGCGCATTTGCATACTTCAATCACAAGCTTCATAAGAATGAAAGACATAGGGCCTGATACTCGAAAAGCAGGGCAAATGCAAGTGGCGCAGAGAATGCGCTTGTTTCATTCGCGCGGCTTTAAAAAATGCACAGGTCACCTTATTTACAAAGGTGACCTGAGAATTTCAGGAGGGGCTGGACTGTAGTGCAAAGATGCACTGTCCAGCCCCCTTGCATACATTAGTAAATGTATTACAGGCTCCCAACAACCATGTGGTTGCTGTGACTGCATTTCACTGAGAGAAAGGCCCCCATAAAATGAAAAGCATTTCTATCCCCATTTTCTAGTGAGTGTGACGGGCGTGGTTTAACCCATGGCTGTCACATTTAAAATAAAAATAACTCTGTCATGATTTGCGCCTCTCCCTGCACCTGTTTCAAAAAGGCGCAGAGGGATGACCCTCGATTCAGGGCATTTAAAAGCACTTCCCGTTTGTGAATTTGGAATGCACTTTTAAACTCCCTGAAATGCCCCCTTATTTGTGCATCTTAGATTTATATGCACAGTGGGGAAAAGTTTTTTTTTGCAGGGCTTAAAACCTTAGAAAATGAAAGAATACAAATTCCTCATTCTTAAGGTATTATTTAGTGGCTATTTGTTTGTCCTTATTAAAGGACCATGTTTTCAATGACTCTGATGTTGCTTAATTGGGCAGTGTAGCTAATAGTACTCATGAGTCTTTGCAAAAAAAAAACACGAAAGATGTTTAGTTTCAGATGTGATTAGATTTCAAATAATTTGATACATGCATTTTGTAACATTTCATTAAGTTGAAAAATAATGATACTTATGTAGTTACCTTTCATTTGTACTTGCACCCGATAAAGGGGATGGTGCGCTCACCTGATTCCCGCAGAGGCGTCGGTCTTGACTGGGCGAATGCCGTGTCTTCAAAGGTGATGTGTAACACACGGTTGGTTCCTCGGGCTGGACCTCTGTGCACTGTGTGTCTGACTCGGAGAGTAAGATGTATGCAGATAGAAAATATGGGATTAATGAACTGGGGTTATTGGGTGCCTCTCTCCTCTTCCCTTTCTCTTCTCCTGTAGGACCCCAAAGGTTAACGATCTCACCTTAGGTAGGTGAACGCCGAGCTCTCCATCTGCCTCGGGGGCAGGGTGCCGTAACCAGTTTCTTCACTGGATAAGGGTGCAAGCCTCTTGACCTCAGAGGACTGCTGTCCGTCGTTTACTGCACGAACGGTAAGTTCTGGGCACTTCAAATGTCTTAAAAGTCTTTAAGTGCGTAAGGCGTGGCTGCTGTGGAGCGGTGCCGAGGAGCACGTGAGTATGGCTTTTGACTTATGTAAAGTTCTTTTGTAATGATACCTCTTGTTTTGCAGGGTTCCGGCGATGGCGGATGGCGGGCTGAAGAGAGTTGAGGATCGAACCCGCGTGAGGAATAGAAGCGCTTGGAAGCACGTAAGTGAGCGCTTGTTGCCTGCTTCACGATGCGCACTAACTGTCTCTTTTACCTTGCAGGTACAAGTTCGGAGCTTTAGAGAAGCTGAAGGGTGCTGGGATACCCGCTGATTTCGGCGTGGGAAGGAGTGATGGCACGTGAGTAGTAAAGTTGCCCAATGTCTCTAAACGCACCTTCTTTTGTCTTTCAGATGCGGGATGCAGCGTTGAAGGCCTCCGGAGCGTGCGAAGAGTCGGTAAGCCTTTGTCTTTCAGATGCCGGAATGCAGCGCGAGGCGTTGGTGACAGCCGCTGGACCAGGCAAGAGATGCGCTGCCACTGAAGACCGTAGTGCTAACCTGTTCTTTCTTTGTCTTTATAGGTGCTGCTGAAGACTGGATTCCAGGATGGTAAGCCTTTGTTCCCTTAGGCACAGGACCGAAGACACGGTGAGCGTTCTGCTGCAGAGAATGCAGAATAACGCAAAGCAAGATTCATCCATCGGGTGTGGTTTAAATAGCCTCCTGTAGGGCTTAGGTGTCACCTTCCACGGCCTCGCCTAGGTAAGAAAAGAGTTCCTGCTTTCCAGAAGATTTCCAGTGTTCTGAACCTAGGGAGTGGCTCCTGCCCCACCCAACAGGAAAAGTAGTCCCAAACAGAAGAGGATTAGGGGCTCAACTGGCAGGTAAGTAAGCAGCATGGTCTGCTGCAGGTAAGTCCACCCAAGCATTATGAGCCTGGCGCTTCCAGCGCTGGGACTGGGCATATTTATGAGCCTGGTGCCACTGGCGCCAGGACAGGGTCCAAAAGGTCCCAATTGGGACTGGCCGGCACCCGGAACCGGGGTTATGGGTCTGCTTCCAAGGGAGTTGGGTAAGTCCTGACCCTTTGGAAGCAGAGATCATGACAGCACCCCCCCTCAAGGCCCCTCCCAAACCGGGCTTCTCCGGGGGTTTGGGCTTGTTAGGAAATGTTCGATGAAATCTTTTGATTAGACGAGGCGCGTGGACATATTCTGCAGGTTCCCAGGACCTTTCTTGGGGGCCGTAACCTTTCCAGTCAATCAGGTAAAATAGTTTAGATTTGGAGATCTTAGAATCCAGGATACTTTTGACTTCAAACTCGAGTTCTCCATCAACTAGGATAGGTTTTGGAGATTTAGTTAGTCGGGTTTTAGGTTGCACAGGTTTTAGTAGAGAGACGTGGAAGACCGGGTGTATCTTCATGTGAGGGGGCAAGTCCAACTTGACTGCTACCGGATTTACTATGGTAGTGATTGAATAGGGACCAAGGTATCTTGGGTTGAATGTGCGTGGTCCTTTTAGAGGTAGATATTTGGTGGATAACCAGACTTGATCTCCTACTTGATATTGGGGGGCTTCCTTCCGATGTTGGTCTGCTCCTTTCTTGTATTGTTCTTTAGCCCTTTGAAGGTGAGAAACGGCTTCCTTAAAGGCTTGGGTGATTGTAGAATGCAGGTGGTCTACTGCTGGTGTTCCAAGATCTTGAAGTGGATCCAAATCCGAGGTTCGAGGGTGACTACCGTATAAAAGAAAGAACGGGGTCTTCCCGGTTCCCGAGTGGACAGAGTTATTGTAGGCATATTCGGCTATCCAAAGGATATCTTTCCACGTTTTTTCAGTTTGTTGCAGCATGCAGCGTAAAAACTGTTCCAGAGTTTGATTGGTCCTCTTGGTTTGTCCGTCGGTTTGGGGGTGGTGGCTGGTCGAAAGTCTCACATCAATTTGAGCCGACTGACAGCAACTTCGCCAAAAATGAGAAATAAATTGACTTCCTCGATCGGAAATTAGAACCGAAGGAAAACTGTGCAGTCGGACGATGTTTTCGAGAAATTCTCGGGCCAGAGTTGCTGCTGATGGTAAGCCTTTGAGTGGAATGAAGTGCGCCATCTTGGAGAATAGGTCCACGATTACTAAGATCGTATTGTATCCGGAGCATGGAGGTAGATCGGTGATGAAGTCCATAGAAAGCGTATGCCAAGGGCGAGGTGGGATGTCAATAGGGCGTAAGAGGCCGGCTGGTTTTTCCTTTTGACTCTTGTTTTGGGCGCATACTCCACAGGACATTATAAAGTCTCTGATATCTTTTTTCCAAGACGGCCACCAGAAGTAGCGCTTGATCTTTTCCGAGGTTTTGGCCATACCGGGATGTCCTTCCATTAAAGAATCGTGATAACAGGAGATTACCTTTTTCTGTAAATCTGTGCTGGGCAGGTATAACCGTCCTTGGAAATACAATAGATTGTCCTTCACCGTAAAGTCCTTCCCCTGCAGATGCCAATTCTGTATGTCTGCCGGAGTTACCAGTTGCCTGGCTTTATCCTTAACTTCTTCAATGGATTGTGTGGCGATTACACCCAGAATTCTTTGTTCGGGAATGATAGGTACAGGTTTAGGATTGATCAAGTGTTCTTCCACTCCCATCCGAGAAAGGGCGTCAGCTTTACCGTTTTCCGTACCAGGTCGGTAGGTAATTATGAAGTCAAACTCGGCAAAGAATAGTGCCCAACGGAGTTGCCTAGAGGATTGAGCTTTCGCGGTTTTCAAATATTGCAGGTTACGGTGATCTGTGATCACAGTAACGGTGTGTCGGGCCCCCAGAAGATAATGCCGCCAAGCCTTAAAGGCGGACTTGATAGCCAGAAGTTCCTTATCAGTAATAGTGTAATTGATTTCAAGAGGCGAGAATTTGCGGGACCAAAATGCCACGGGATGCAACTGATTGGTTACTGGGTCCTTTTGTGATAAAACTGCTCCCATGGCAAGACTCGAAGCATCAGTTTCAACAATGTAGGGGAGTTCTGGGCGAGGATGTTTTAAGATCGGTGCACAGATAAATTTAGTCTTCAAATTCTGGAAAGCTTGTTCCGCCTCGGTAGACCATTCAAAACGTTTGTTTTTCTTTAACAGGGCGCTGATGGGCTGGACTATTCGAGAGAATTCGGGGATAAACCTGCGGTAAAAGTTAGCGAAGCCTAACATGCTTTGAACACCTTTTACGGAGGATGGCGAAGGCCACTTGAGAATTGCATCGACCTTCTTTGAATCCATACGCACTCCGCTAGGTGATAATATGAATCCCAAGAATTCAACTTCAGTCACGTTGAAAACACATTTTTCCAACTTAGCGAAAAGTTTGTGTTGACGCAACCTCTCGAGGACCATTTTCACGTGTTTCCGATGTTCAGTTTCCGATGAAGAATAAACGAGGATGTCGTCAATATAGACAACGACACACACATCTATGAGCTCTCTGAGGACGTCGTTCATAAAATATTGAAAGGCGGCCGGGGCATTGCAAAGTCCGAAGGGCATGACCTGATATTCAAATAGCCCATACTTGGTGCGGAAGGCCGTCTTCCATTCATCGCCCTCTTTTACTCGTACCAAGTGGTAGGCTCCTCTAAGATCCAGCTTTGTATATATGCATGCTTTTCTGACTTGGTCCAGGAGTTCAGGGATCAAAGGTAACGGATATCTATTCTTAACGGTGATCTGGTTCAGGGCGCGATAATCTATACAAGTTCTAAGGTCCCCTTCTTTTTTTGGAACGAAGAACAAAGCTGAGGAAGCAGGGGACTTGGAAGGACGGATAAACCCATTCGCTAGGTATTGATCCAGGTATTGTCGGAGGTGAAGATTCTCAGGCTCGGTGAGGGCATAAATTCTACTACAAGGAGGGGTAGATCGAGGTATCAGGTCTATCTGACAGTCATAAGACCTATGAGGAGGTAGAGAGTTAGCTTGATCCTTCCGGAAGACATCTTGGAATTCTAGGTATTCGGGAGGTAACTGGGGAACCTCCGAAGAAATTGCTGCCAGTGCAACATCAGGTCGAGGGTAACAAATGGAGACACATTCTGGAAACTGAACCGTTCTTGCTCGCCAATCGATCTGAGGATTGTGCTTCTCTAACCAAGGAATTCCTAGAATAATCTGGAACTGAGGGGCCTTGATCACATCGAACATGATCTTCTCAAAGTGTCCATCTTGACTTACTAACGTCACTTCTTGGGTGGTATGCGTTACTGGTCCGGAAGCTATCTCCGTACCATCCACCGTAGTAATGACGTCCTTTACAGCCTTTGGACAAAGAGTCAGATTCATCCTCAATACCATTTCATGATCCACATAATTGCCGATGGCACCGCTGTCGACGTGAGCTTCAATCGCATGTAATCGATCCGGACGTTCAGGGCTAATAAGGACCATAGGTATCACGAAATGCAAGGTCACGGAACTGGTTTTAACGCTCGGCAAGAGGACCTCTATTCTTGTCGGGCGAGGTCATTTCCCTGCTCATAGTTTGTGACCCTGGTAACTGCAGCTCCTACTGCCTTCTTGGCTGGTTTCACCGGACAGTCTCGAAGAAAGTGCCCCGAGTTTCCGCAATAGAGGCATAATTGCAGCTGTTTTCTCCTTTCCCGCTCCTTTTGGGTTAGTGGTCCTTTCAGGCCCCCTATTTGCATGGGTTCCCCGGAGTCTGCTCCTTTGGTAGGAGTTGGTGGTTTGGAAAACACTCGAGCATCAAACTTGGAACGATCGGCCTTCCTGTTCTGTAGTCTGTGGTCTATTTGAACGACTAAGTCAATATAGTCCGAGCAGTCTTGCGGGGGATTCACTACTTGGGCTAACACATCTTTGAGCTCTCCACGTAGACCTCTATAAAACAGCGTAATCCTTTTGTTCTCAGGCCATTGGGTTTCCCCTATCAGTCTGTTGAAAGACGCAATATAAGCCAAAAGGTCTTGATTACCCTGTCGTAATGAAAGGAGCTCATTGTCCAAGGCCTGCCCCAGTGAATGTCTTGCGAACAGTTTTTCCATGCTGAGCTGAAAAGCTTGAAAATCATGGAGAACCGGATCATCCTGATTAACTAGAGGGATCGACCAGTCTGCCGCACTGCCACTGAGGTACGAAAGCACGAAAGCTACCTTAGCTTGATCTGTTGGGAAGGCTGCTGGCCGGCATAAGAAGTGCAAGCGGCACTGATTAATGAATACTGCAAACCTCTTTGGGTCACCAGAAAATCGTTCGGGCGGAGCCAGAGGCACATTCCCGGGTAGGTTGATCTGCACTGGGTTCGTAGAGGATGTTGAAGGATGATTTGCCCCTGATGCGGGCAACTGAGTTTGTCCGGCTTGTGACTGTAGCAATTGTCTAGCGAGATCATCTGTTCGCTCCTTGGAAATAATCAGTTCCCTTCTTAGAGCATTCGTTTCCTGGCGGGCTGCATGCACTTCTGCGCTTAGTTCCCCAAGTAACTGGGCTAGCTGGTCGGTATCCGAGGTTTCCATAGCGCCTGGGTGGGAGTTTTGCGGTGGGCTTTGCGTTCTGTAACGCTCACCTGATTCCCGCAGAGGCGCCGGTCTTGACTGGGCGAATGCCGTGTCTTCAAAGGTGATGTGTAACACACGGTTGGTTCCTCGGGCTGGACCTCTGTGCACTGTGTGTCTGACTCGGAGAGTAAGATGTCTGCAGATAGAAAATATGGGATTAATGAACTGGGGTTATTGGGTGCCTCTCTCCTCTTCCCTTTCTCTTCTCCTGTAGGACCCCAAAGGTTAACGATCTCACCTTAGATAGGTGAACGCCGAGCTCTCCATCTGCCTCTGGGGCAGGGTGCCGTAACCAGTTTCTTCACTGGATAAGGGTGCAGGCCTCTTGACCTCAGAGGACTGCTGTCCGTCGTTTACTGCACGAACGGTAAGTTCTGGGCACTTCAAATGTCTTAAAAGTCTTTAAGTGCGTAAGGCGTGGCTGCTGTGGAGCGGTGCCGAGGAGCACGTGAGTATGGCTTTTGACTTATGTAAAGTTCTTTTGTAATGATACCTCTTGTTTTGCAGGGTTCCGGCGATGGCGGATGGCGGGCTGAAGAGAGTTGAGGATCGAACCTGCGTGAGGAATAGAAGCGCTTGGAAGCAGGTACGTGAGCGCTTGTTGCCTGCTTCACGATGCGCACTAACTGTCTCTTTTACCTTGCAGGTACAAGTTCGGAGCTTTAGAGAAGCTGAAGGGTGCTGGGATACCCGCTGATTTCGGCGTGGGAAGGAGTGATGGCACGTGAGTAGTAAAGTTGCCCAATGTCTCTAAACGCACCTTCTTTTGTCTTTCAGATGCGGGATGCAGCGTTGAAGGCCTCCGGAGCGTGCGAAGAGTCGGTAAGCCTTTGTCTTTCAGATGCCGGAATGCAGCGCGAGGCGTTGGTGACAGCCGCTGGACCAGGCAAGAGATGCGCTGCCACTGAAGACCGTAGTGCTAACCTGTTCTTTCTTTGTCTTTATAGGTGCTGCTGAAGACTGGATTCCAGGATGGTAAGCCTTTGTTCCCTTAGGCACAGGACCAGAAGACACGGTGAGCGTTCTGCTGCAGAGAATGCAGAATAACGCAAAGCAAGATTCATCCATCGGGTGTGGTTTAAATAGCCTCCTGTAGTGCTTAGGTTTCTACTTCCACGGCCTCGCTTAGGTAAGAAAAGAGTTCCTGCTTTCCAGAAGATTTCCAGTGTTCTGAACCTAGGGAGTGGCTCCTGCCCCACCCAACAGGAAAAGTAGTCCCAAGCAGAAGAGGATCAGGGGCTCAACTGGCAGGTAAGTAAGCAGCATGGTCTGCTGCAGGTAAGTCCACCCAAGCATTATGAGCCCGGCACTTCCAGCGCTGGGACTGGGCATATTTATGAGCCTGGTGCCACTGGCGCCAGGACAGGGTCCAAAAGGTCCCAATTGGGACTGGCCGGCACCCGGAACCGGGGTTATGGGTCTGCTTCCAAGGGAGTTGGGTAAGTCCTGACCCTTTGGAAGCAGAGATCATGACAGTGTTCCTAGAAATATTGTATGCTTGTTACGCATAGATACTAAACAATAAAGGATGGAAAAATGTTGTTAATGGAAATTATATTACCATTTATAGAGATTATCAACTAGGATCAATGGTACCTGATTGATCATATTCAAGAATACCAATACATGATGTGTCCCTTCGCTTTCACAAGACTCCAATGCTGTGGCTCTCTGAATTTCTCTTCCAAGGAGTTGGACCAACGTTATCATTAACATGTGCACCGTCAATTAGTGATTTTGCTTCTTTCCATCACTCTGTGTGCCTGGTATTTGTCGCCACCGGATCCTACTCCACTGAGTTCCCCTACCTCCCCACTCCTTGCGGTGTAAAGCCACAGATATGAGGGTAAAAGCACTGGTTCAGGGCAACTGGTCTACCCAGGAAGAAGCAATACTCTGAAAGGAGTGCCATGTCCCTCCTAGTCTGAGATTCAGTGAGCGTAAGATGGCGGACTACACACTTGTGCTGCTCCCAGGTGTTAAGTCTCTAAAGTAGTGAGAGCATTCCCTCTGAAAAGCCATCAGATGGCGATTACTGAGGTATTAGAGGAGTTGGGGGGATTAGTTCCAGGACACTGCAGTTTATCTGTGGCAGCTGTGACAGCAAGACATCTTGCTAAAGTGACTGACCATTTCAAGGCATGTGTTTGTGAGGTGAGCAGACAGTGGGTTATTTAACTCTCGCCCTAATGTCATCAAAGGTCGAAGATTCATGTAGGAAGGGTACATCTTAGAACCGCAGTAAGAATATCCCATAGAGAGAAAGGGACTTATTTCTGCCCTATTTAGGCTTTGCAAGAGCACCATACAAAGGTGGCACCACTCTAATTGAGCGGGGCCTTGTAGTCAGTAGCCTCAAGGAGATCATATCTCCATTGAAGCCCTACATGAGAACGTAGATAAGCTGCCGAGTATGGTGACATCACTGGAAGCCAGGATAGAGAACATGGAAGATACAGTGAGGAGGACTGAGAAAAGGCTCAAGGCAGTAAGCCTTCAGGAAGGCCCTCAAAATCTTGCTTTTCCCTCCAGCATTCTGACAGACCTAGTCCATCTCCGAGGTGAACGATATCACCCCAAAATATCGGGGCCGAAAATCCCGTGTCCGAAAATGCTTCATTTCGAAATGTGCATTTCAACGCATTTATATGTAGGGGGGGGGGTTAGGGTAACAAATATTGTAAGGGGAGTATCGGGGTTGCCGGTGGGTCTCGATCCACATATAAGTGCGTTAAAATGTGAGAGAGAAAAAAAGAAATACAGTATTTTTCAGCTTCTAGATTTTGTATTCGAAAAAAAAAAAGATCACATAGATCAATGTGAACTATTGCCCCTCTCCCCCGACAGGAATGCGACAAGGTGGAACTTAGTCCCCCACGAAAAACATTCAGTCAGGCCTTATGGGAAACTCTGCAAGGCATTGCTTGCAGCTAGGTATCAAGCTTGTGTCTCTGTTCCTTTTAGCCCTCCATCACAATGGAACACAGCTGAACCCCTCCCGAGGCACTGCCACCCACCCCAATACATCTGCAATAAACACTTCTCGACTTCACCCAGCAAATACACATCACTACTTTCAATAGAATTCAGCTGAGTCCACGAACAAATGTGATCTAGCTGTGCACGTAATCAGCCTCCTGGACGCTTCTTCTACCAGGTCAGTCCATTATAGCACCCACCCGCTCCTCTGATTCCTTTCGCCTGCTAGTATGGACCTAGCCGCTCCCCACCTACCTTCGGGCCGAACACATGCATTTTATAATATGAGGGACCTAGCCACTTCTTACCTACCTTCGTACTGGCTAGAAATGCACACATTTTATACTCAATTTGAATACAAAGAATTGAAAATGTACGTTAACGGATTCCTTGAGAGGTTCCAAAGGTAGCAGACGAAACATACCGGACAGCTACATTGCAGCCCTTTCTGGATCAGCATGTGGTGAGAGAAGACTTCTGAACTTTTCGTACTGAGAGCATTTTGGCTGCCTTCGAGAAGGCGAGGTATTCGTATCTGCAGAGCACTTATAAAGTGATTATAGCGCTCTGTGACCCCGATGGCAGAAAGGGGTTTCTGAAAACAACGTCCCAGTTCATAAAGCTATGCACCACTCTTACTTGAGCTCAGAAACCATGATAAAGCGATGGAAAATGTGGGTCTATCGGAAGGATCTCCTGGATCTGGGATGCTTGTGTCAATCTAACATCCGGAAAAATGAAATATCTGTGTTTTCTGACCCAGAGGCAGGGGTCGGTGGCATTTCCGCATAAGGCACACAGGGATTCTGGGACTGTGGTAGGATTGGGTGATTGATGGACCTGCTGTGGCCTTGGACATCAACCAATGGCTGGCATTCCCCCTGATTTTAGGACATAAAGTTTACAGGGATTTGACAGGTGGCACTTTGTTTACACTGTGTCGGATATTGTTTGATCTTGTGCCTATGTTTTGGGTACCACTTTGCTCCTCACTTCCCTCATACACCGACCCTTGACAATAATTGTGGGATGCGACAAAGTTGCTTAAGCGTTTTGGGATGTTTTATGTGCATACTGGACATTGTGCTCCATTTTGGATATAGGGGGTTGTGGGTGGTGGTAGTTGTTCACTGTTTTTATTAGGGGTTCACTCTTGGTGCATGTTTTCCAGTTGTCCTGTGAAGTTTTCTGTTGCATTTCCGTGAACCTCATTTTTTTTTGCCTAACTGAATTAACAGTTCCATATCTGTATCAATGTGTTTCCTTGACCACTGGCACCATAGACACTCGTTTGGGTACGATTGCACAAAAAGAGCCAATCTGCAACTGCTCGATGACCAAACCATCATGTACATAGCTGGGAGCGTAGCCGTAATCCTCGATCTGAAAACTAAGGAGCGTAAATATCTGCGGTGCTGCAGTGGTGGTGGAATTGGAAATATTGCGGTAAGATTTTAATGATCATAATACAGTATTACACCAATGTCCTTTTATAATGTAATATCTGTGGAATGAAAGTCACTTTAATATGATGAAAACACAGATCATAGGCACTGGATGGATTTCATGTGCTACGATTCGTTAGCAGATGGTTGATATGGAGAGAAGGAAGCATGATTGCAGTAGTAGAAGACAGTGAATTTTAAGCTGCAGTGCTGTAGGGAAAGAAGTGTATTGGAAATTGGCACAACATTAATACAGACCCACCTATACTCATACACTGAGGGCAGTGTGCATAGGGCATGGCCTGTGTGATGGTGTCAGTGTCTCAAAGCCATGTCAGAGCACTTCTTATCCTCCCTATAGTCCGGATCTGGGGTCGAAGAAGGTAGAAAGCTACCAGACTCACAAATCCCTGTGCATTTTAACGAGGCCCCACAGTTACCTTAGGACAAAAGTGAAGGGATCCTATGGTACGGTCAGTACTAACCCCACCCCCAAAGTGTTCTTCCTCCTCCCCATAGTCAAAGTTTGGAGGGTCAGAGAAGCTTGCAAGCTAGATGATCCGGAGAACTCCTTCCATTTCAATGGGGTTACCTTCCCTGTTACCTGGGGTCAGGAGTTGAGAAATCTCTAGCCCCAGACAACGAAGGAGAAGGTTCAAACTTTAAACCCTCCCGTCCCCTGCACACTATTATGTGTTGGATAAACCAACTACTTTGATCTCAGAATAGTAAGCAATTAAATTAATGAAAATAAATCATTAACAAGTTTTGTAAAACCCAAAGGTATATATATTTTGTTTTGGATTACAGCTTGAATATAAAGACAAGAGCAAAAATATTATTACAAAAGAAAAGAAACAATTCGAAGAAATGTTGCCAGTAGTCTGTTTTCAATTGGCGATGCGTTTCCAGGATGAACACCTCTTCTTCTTAGGCCTAACCAGACTATAAACAAATATATATAGATTATATATAGGTAAGTTTAGCAAGCTATATTGTACATTAATACCCTAACTGTCGAAAAAACTCTAAACTAAAGACTCAAGTATGCCTCTTTTTTTTCAAAATTAAGACATAAATGCTGAACACATATTCCCATGCACATCAATATGCATAACATTGAATTATAATGAACACAAATAAAATCTTTAAACCAACATAATTAGTGCATAATACGTAAATCATGTCCCCTAAAGAACGGGGGCATAAAGCTTAAGTGGCGAGGGATCCCGCGAAACCAACTGCCCATCAATCCGAACAATAATTAACAGTTGAGACAGAAATAGTTTAGGATGGTTCAAAATACCTGATGGTGTAAGTTTGAGGCAATGTAGACACAATATCAATCACCTCCTGAGAGAAATTCTCTTGTTGTGGTGGTCTTGTGCCAGGGTCTCAGTTCCTCCCCCGTGCCTTATATTATATTGAGAAAAAATTGTTTACTATTCTCAAATAGTTCATTATATTAGGAATGCACCAATTTTGTCTTTTTTTAAAATCCCTAGCCCCAGCCAAGACCCCCCCCAGACCTAGTCAGACAAACCCCATGCACTTCAATGGGACAAACGTCCCTGATCCCTAAAGACGAGACAAAATACACCAATAGCCAGCACAACACTGAGAAAGCCACATCCCTGGACCACCGCTTTAGATAACAGTACCTTTCCCTCACGCAGTTAGCAAATCCACCTGGAAACACACACCCCTTATTTAGTAGCCACAGAAATGGCAGCCTTTGTTCTGCCCTCCAAAACAATAGTAAAACTGATTATTATTCACAGGGAAAAGGACAGACAGCAGGAACCAGAAATCAAAACCCACACAGCATCAACCCTCCTACCCAGAAGCAAAGCTGCAAACCACAGTGGGAGAAAAACAGGCTGCCTGCCAACCACGCACAGAAGGCGTATGGTGGAAATACAAAATGGCCACCAGGCCTTTTAAAGACTATCTTCCCCAGTCTACAACTGCAAAGCCACATGGCCAATAAGATTGCAGCCTTTAAACCCTTGACCGCATAGCCAATCAGGGAAATAGCTGTCCAAGGCACTAAATATGGGGGTTCTTTCAAGCTGATCATGCTAAACTTAGCAGGGCTTGATACCATGATCATTCTGTTCTACTGTCTCACCGAAAACGGTTCCCAGTCAATTGGTCGAAAACATTTGGTCGACAGGACAACTGGTCGACACCATTTGGTCGAATGCCAAATGGTCGAATTTTTTTTTTTTTTTTTTTTTACCCCTTTTTTGGTTTTTTTTGGGGGGGTCCCCCTCAACCCCCTTTTTTTTCTTTTTTATTTTTTTTCCCCTCACGAAAACCCACAAAACACATATATATATAAAAAATAAAAAAAATTCGACCATTTGGCATTCGACCAAATGGTGTCGACCAAATTGCAGTCGACCAGTTTGCTGTCGACCAATTGACTGGACACCACCGAAAACCCCTCACAGTAATGAATGACCTGACACTTTCATGGTTGGAAAGCTTTCTAACTGATCATCCAAATGGTGAATATTGGCCCTGACCCATTTACTTTGAACTCCATCAGATAATGTTGTGGAATTCCTCCTGGCTCGGCTCTTTCGCCCCCTTTGTTCAATATATTTCTCCATCCCTGATGAACGTTTTTTTTCAATTTTCGGTTGCAGTATCATTCTTATGCAGATGATAACCACATGTATGCTGAAGTCCCTTGTCCTACTGATACTGGTGCTTAACAATGGTACATAAATGGATAGTTAGCAGTGGCTTGCAGCTTAATCCCGCAAAGACTGAAATACTTTTGCTGGATCGAGACACGTGCTCGGGGATCGACAGTGGATGCCAATCTCCTCAAGGCTCTTTGGTTTTCCCACCTCATTTGCGTCCAAGGTAAAAATCCTAAGGATAATCTGGGAACCCAACCTCTCCTTGTCAGCACAGATTAACAAAGTCCCCAGAACAGCCTTTGTTCATCTCTGGCTACTTGGACAACTTTTCTGTTAATTCCCAAGGTTGAGCACTCCTCTGTGGTTAGCACGCTCATTAATTCTTACCTGATTATGGCAACACATTACACATTTACACAAACATTACAAACGCTCCAAAGCGCGAAAATGTGCCTAATTTTTCGGCTTCCTAAATTCTCTGCTGGTTCCCTATATCGTTGAGAAGTCCATTGGCTCTTCGTAAGCCAATGGATATCTTTCAAATTACTGTGCTTGTTTTTCAAGTGTTAGTATCATTTGGCTCCTCCCTACCTCTGTTCTCTTTTAACTTGAAATCAGCCAACTTAAAATCTTAGGTCAGAAAATTGCTACCTTTGTGCCACTCTGTGTCTGTGTTTCCTTACCAGAGAGGGACAGACGTTTCTCTGCAGTAGGGCCTAGACTGTGGAACAAATTACCTATTGATATTCGTGCAGCAGTAACATTGGCAATATTTCGACAAAAAACGTAAACCTACCTCTTTTGCTGAACGTTGTTTCCCTTTTCTTCTGGTCACTTTGGCCTGGCTTTCTTTTGGGTATGTTATTTGCTCTTAGATACCGGCTAGCCAGTTTGGTTCCTTCCAGATTTGCACAGTATAAATGCCGAAAGCGCGTAGGAGGGTAGGTGTGTGCAGGAAGAGGTGGAGATATAGGAACAATCTGAGCCACATTATCAGCTGAAAGGCTAAGAGTGCTAAATGACCAGAAGCTACTTATGCGGCAGAGCCAGCATAGAGGCCAGGGAGAGATGGGGTTCCAAAGGGAGCTTGGGGGCCCGAGACAGCTGTCAGGCTAAGGGAGGTGAAGGAAGGGGCAATGCCTACTAAAGATGTAGAGGAAACTGAGTGCTAGGACCGGATGGGATCTGAATGGGAGAACCTGTACCTGTAGGGCAACCCACATAGAGCGTGCGAATATCAGTGACTGTGAAAGAGTGCTGAGTGCTGGGTGCTATATTGCCAAGATTGTGGCAGGGTGAACAGGGCATTGCATCCCTGCATGGAGTGTGGGCAGAGTACCCCTGGAATTGAGCAGAGTTCTATAGCCCCTAAAAATGCTTTGGAGAAAAATATGTAATACAAGAGTGATGACTGAGGATCATATCTAGAACTCACTGTTCTCAAATCAGAGATGACAATTCAGATAGCTATTGTGCAATTTTTAGACCTAGTATTACCTCATTCCATGTTGTAGATTTTGTTTTTTTGGTCACTAATTAATATTTTAGATGATGAAGGCTTTGAGAGGGTAGCTTGTGTTACCTTGCATGGGGCGTTTGTTATGGGTTGTATATGAGATGGATTTGCAACTCATGCAATTTTTAGTTTCTCTTATGTAATTTCACAATGTATGTTAGTGACTATTTTAGATTATATGAATGAATTATGATGTTGGTTTTTTTAAAACTCTGATCATGTTTTATGTAGATTCTATGAATGCATGTACTTGGCTTTACATTATGATTATTTGAAAAGTTGATTTATCAGCTATGACAAATAAATAAAAAAAATAAAAAAAATAGCCCCTAAAAATGAGAGGGAGGGGTTATGCTCCATAACCCTTAGAATTGAGGTAGGAACTATCGCTGCAAGATGGAAGAAGTGAACCAGGCACTTCAACCCTGGATGTATTACAAACGGGGTGCTGGCCACTAAATCCCATTGATTGTGACAGAGAAGGGACCTGGACGCTATCTCGCTCAGACTGTGTAGTGGATTAGAGATCCAGAGGGAATCTGGTTTCTCTAGACAGGAAACCCCTGATGCACATTAGGTTAGCCCATCCTGGTACTATTTAGATTTTTCTGAGAACGTTTATAGACCCTATGGGTATTTATTCCAACCCCTTTCACTGGTACGGTTGTGCCTGGGGGCAGTGCCACTGCCTGCAGTGACCATAGGCACAGTTTTGTGTCCTCAGCATTTGTTGTGGCCATCTACAGGTGCAGACTTCCTGGATGCAGGACCCACAGGACGCATGTGGTCATGCAATCTATGCAAACTATGCATTGAACACTGGGCATGTCTTGTAGTCATTCGCCAGGATATGTGCTTCGGTACTCTGATTGCAGGTGATGCGATGTGCTGGACAGCTTCTCCAAGTCATGACCAGGAACTATTTTCTCCAGGAAATGTGCCTGGGCATGACAGCAAGCAGTGCCCAGGGGCCTTGTGACTACCTGCAATGCCACAAGCATTTACCTGGAGCAAAGCCCTTGGCTGCCAGTTAGACTATGGCCTGAAGCCATTCCCTTTGGGTACTAGACACCAGGACATTTTAATGTTTTTTCTCTAAAAACAATGTCTCACACTCGCATAATATAAAATGATTCAACATTTCACAAAATATACCTTTCAGGAGGCTGCAAAATGAGGAGGTTACCAAAGAGTTTGGAGCTACTTCAGGATACTTTCAGAATCCTCACCTTGGAGGTTACAGGCTTCATAAATGATCGGGAGAGTTTATTTTCCTTAAACCTTCTGTAGCCAGCACTCTGGGCTCCCCAAAAGTATAAGTGACATCTTTAACACCACAGTTTGACATATAACATCTCAACATCAAGAGCTAAACTGCTTCATCAAGGCTGTCAAGGGATCATTTAAGGTTATGTCTAAACTCAATATTATGGGTCCCAAAGTGAAAACATGATTTGCATACGGGCTCGACGTCAAGCTTTTTTGACGTTGAGCTATTTTGAAGTTTAAAAGGAACTAAGGATACAAGAGAGCTCAGAGAAGTTCTGAAACTCTTTCCAAAAGACCTCAGAACAACCAGCCGCAATGGAAGATCCAGGACTAGTGGCTCAGAATGGCACAGCTTTGATCCTAAATTCTCAGGTTCCTGCCAAGCACAAAAGGCATCAATCACCCTAGTTCTAGAGGCATGAGCTCTACCCAATCAGGGCATAGAACAAAGAGAGCTAGAATCCTGTTAATGTATGAAATGTCCCTAAGACTTGCAGCCTTTGACTACGCCATGGGCTGCCACGTCATAGTGCACCAGATAACTTCAGTCAAATGGGAGTAACTTCTCTCTGCCAGCAGACCCCTCTCTTGGAGACTGTGGCATAGATGGAACCTGCAGCACCATTAGCGTTCTGTCACGTTCTTCAGAACATGAGTTGCCGGTCTAGTCATTTCCAAGAGGGCCGCAGTCTGTTCCCTTTACATTCACTCCACAGTCCCCTCTCTGTGCGTTGCAACCGCTACCCCTCTTTGTGATAAGACTCTGTTTCACTCGTGTACCTTCGCTCTCTCCTTTTTTCTCCCTTCCTTGCTTGCCTTGTGCTCTTGTCCACTACTTTGTGCCTTACTTACCTGCTTGTTTGGTGCTTTCTCTGCTCGCGCTACCTTCTTTACTTGCCTCACTGACAATCTGCACCCACATATTCCTTATGCTCCGCACTGCAAAGCACTGCTTTCCTCTTGGAGTTCGCTCTGCTCATCCATTCATTACCGTGTAAGAAGTTTCTGTGGGAATCTATTTCCACTCTGCTTATTTTTCATCTGTCTCCTGCATTCAGTGGACCTCCAGTATTTCAACGACTTTCTAGCAAAAACCACCCGGATCAAAGGGCTTTTTATGCCTGTTGGTTTTTTCCCTTTTTGCCTGGTTGTTTTGGGCAGGGGCCTCCTGCCTTAGCTGTCACTAACAGCAGGCATAGTGGCTTCAACCTGGACCATACTTCTACACGGACAGACGTTCGTCCGGAAAAAGGGATCTTCCACACCGCCAGATGAGTCACCAACCGTCTCCAGCAGTGAATACTCAGGTGAGGAAGATCTAACCACCAGTGACAGTTTGCAACGCCACCCATTTACACCAGGATGGCATCGGCAGAACAGGTACAAGAACTCCTTGCGGCAGTTCAAGGACTTTCCCTGGTAGTACAAGGATTACAGTCAGAAAATGCTGTACTTAGACAATATCCGCCAAAGAACACCTTGCTGACCTCCCTTCTATGAGCCTTGCCTCAGGCAAATTTGATGGCTTCCCCAAGAAAATCTGGGAATTCATTCATGCATGCATTGTGCATTTTACTTTTAGACCTGTCATGTATGCAACAGATCAAGCTCGAGTGGGATTTATGATTTCAAACATGGTGGGTAATGCCCTGGCTTGGTCCACGCCACTCGTGATCTCTACCAATCCAGTCTTGCAAGACTATCCCACATTCATCACTCTTTTCAAACAAACCTTTGAGAGACCAGAAGTGGCTTATACTGCTGGTGAAACCCTGTTGGACATGCGACAGGGTTCAGCAGACCTTATGCACTATATCAGCACCTTCAAGAGAACAGCAGTGGAACTGAATGGCCTGAAGAGACCCACTATACCATATTTAGATGGCGCTTACATGAGGACTTGAAGAGTGAGCTGGATCGTATTGCCCGTCCCTCCTGATTTACTTTCCTTGGTTCTCCAAATCGACTATCGCTTACAGCAGAGGACAACCGAATGGAAGAAATTACCAGGCAAAGCGTATGCATCCTCACCCACGAGTACAGCTCTTCGGGCCTCTGGATTTGTACCCAAGGAAGCACCCATGCAGATCGGGTCTGCTTGGGGTCCATTGTCACCCTCTGAAAGATTGTTTGTATTCTTGTTGAGGCAGCCTCCTGTTACGAGAATGTCCTGGAGTCCTGCAGAGGAGGTAGGGAAACGAGAGACCCCAACCCTAGAGTGCACCTCAGGCTGGGGTTTTATGAAAGGTCTCATTGTTTCCACCTTCGCCTCTTCAACTTCATTGGATACTCGGTTTATGGTTGTTCGTTTAGTTCTGCTGGTCTCGGAAAGGTATATAGAAGCCTTGGCACTGATAGACAGTGGAGCAGCGGGCAACTTTATGGATGTTTGTTGGGCAAAGAATGAAGACATTCCCCTTGAAGAATGCGTCGAGACGCGAGCAGTTGAAGGAATGGACGGCAAAACCCCTCGGCTCTAGACCCATTACTCCTACTTCGGTCCACGTTCCTTTGTCCATATATGATCACATTGAGTCCTTAACCTTTGATCTCGTCAGAGCAGCTCATGTTCCTATCATTCTAGGATTACAATGGCTGAGGAGGCATAACTCTCGCATTGACTGGAAGGAGAATAAACTTAATTTCTGCTCTGAATTCTGGCTCACCAGTTGTCTGCCAGCTTCCGGTACGCATCCTATCTTCGGACAAATGGTCTGTCTCTTGGTCCTCTGTAGCTGAGATCAACTGTATTCCTTCACCCTATTAGCAGTCGGGGGAAGTATTCCTGGATAAAATCCCTAAAGAACCTCCCCCACACCGTCCCGAAGATTGTGCCATAGAACTAAAACCTGAGGCCCTGGTACCATTCAGTTGCATGCTTTCCTTAACTATTCCAGAAAAGAAGGCATTACAAGCATACTTGAAAGAGAATCTTCAGAACGGTCTTATTTGTCCCTCTAAGTCTCCTGCTGGAGCTCTGAATATTCTTTATCCAAAAAAGGACTCCCAAGAACTCAGACCGTGCATTTATCATAGAGTACTCAACAAGGTGACAATACCAGACATGTATCCCATGCCCCTTATAAGAGATATCCTAGAGGCTGTCTAAGGAGCCATCATATTCACCAAGCTGGACTTATGTGGCGCTTTCCATCTCCTGCACCTCCGCACCGGAGGGGGGTGGAAGACCGCTTTCAGAACCCCCTATGGACTGTTAACGCACCAACAATTTTTCAACGGTTCATGGGCTGATTGATTTCAGATCTGTTGTATAGATCAGTTATTATCTATCTTGACGATATATTGGTATACTCTAGATCTAAGAACCTTCCTCAATAACACCTTTTCGAAGTTTTGGAAAGGATAAGAAAGAATCACCTGCCAGTAAAACCCTAAAAATGCCTTTTCGAGGTATCATCGGTCCCGTATTTAGGGTTTGTTTTGTCTGACAAAGGCATTGATATGATATGATATGATATGGCATTTGTAACGCGCCTATACACAAGTGTTTCAAGGCGCGACGAGGCAGGGAGGGGGAACGGGGAAGACAGACAACGATCCTACTAGGCCAGGTGTCATTCAGATCGCGCAAGTGCAGGGGTGGGGGGAAGGGAAGATGTGCAAGGGGTGGAGGGGGGGAAAAACAAGGGGGGAGGGGGAAGTGCAGTACAAGGTAAGTAGAATAAAATAAATAATAAATAAATAAATAAGGAGGGCCAGCTGGTGGCAAGTGCAAGGTAAGTGCAGGTAAGTGCTGGGAAGGGGGGGGGCTGGAGGGATACAGAGACAGTCCCGTAGTGCAGGGGTTGCCAGGGAGGCAGTGCAAGTGGAGAGTGGCTGGGCCCAGGGTCGGGGAGTGGCCCAGTTGCAGATTCAGTGCATTTCAGCGAAGAATTAGCAGGGGAGAGGGAGAGAGAAAGCAGAAGCCAAGAGGAAGGTTTTGAGGTGCTTCCTGAGCCGGAGATGGTTCTCCTCACGTTTCAGGGAGGCAGGAAGGCTGTTCCAGAGGGAGGCCCCTGCCGCGGAGAGAGATCTACCCCCAGCACGTTGCTTCGAGAAGCGGCTGACCCTGAGGGAGTTGGAGACGGATGAGCGAAGGGATCGGGAAGGAAGATATTTAGGAAATTTCCATGGATCCTCGCAGGGTCTCTGCTGTGCTAAGATGGCCCACACCTTCTTCAGTAAAAGACATCCAGATTTTTTTAGGACTGGCACATTTTTACCAGAGATTCATTCCAGACATCTTGTCATGACCAAACGCTGGAGCCTTTGGAGACGCTGGCGGCGGGGCTAATGATCCATCACGCCTTTCTTCCTAACTGACATCAGTGGCCTAGTGCTTTTCCCAAGATGGCTGCTGTGTTTATTTCTCCCGTCTTATCCTCCACTTGGCTTGTTGCAACCCTCCCACACCGGTTAATACGCTGCCGAGTCTTCGCTTGTTCTGCCTACCCTTTTTCTCCTGGCCTGTTGTTTTTCCTAT
Organism: Ambystoma mexicanum; assembly: GCF_040938575.1. Taxonomy (NCBI): domain Eukaryota; kingdom Metazoa; phylum Chordata; class Amphibia; order Caudata; family Ambystomatidae; genus Ambystoma; species Ambystoma mexicanum. Next base: position 69,055,937 of record NC_090939.1, read on the forward strand.
TTCCTCCTCCGTCTGGAGACACTACGGCATTGCTGTCACTCCTGCTTACTTCCGCCTTCTCTTTTTTCCCTCCTTGCTCGCTTGTCCATGCACCTTGCTTGTTTTCTCTGTTCTACTCTTCATTACACCCCTTCCAATTGCCGGATCAAGGGCTATCTATGGATTTTGTCAGGCGTACGTTCCGTGGATTTTGGCTACTTCCTTCAGACCAGCTACATCGGAAAAGAATCAGGGTTTTTTATGCCGCAAGGCTGTTTCCCTGTTCGGAGCAGTTGACTCCACGGAGTCCCTTCTGCCTTGCTTGTTATACAACCGGGCAAGGTGGCCTCCGGAGGAGCTTGCCTTTATCTCTTTACTAAGAGAGAGAAGAAACGTGGGTAGAGAAGAAGAAAGAAGAAGGGTGAGCTTCAAGAAGCATCACCTGAAGAGGGATTATCATCAGATTCTGAGAGTTTGCAATGCCCAACTCCAGCTATGGCCAGCCTGGAACAATACCAGGAACTAGTAGCAGCCCTTCAAGGTCTTACTGTAGAGGTACAGAACATCCGAGCAGAGAATGTCACACTAAGACAACAAGTTGCCATTCGAGAAGACACGAGATGTGATCTACCACCTCTAGGATTTCCATTTGGGAAATACGATGGTGCACCACAACGTCTGTAGGAATTCATAGATGCTTGTCTAGTCTACTACACTTTTCACCCTAGGTCTTATGAATCCGACGGAAAAAGGCTTGCTTTTTGATAGCCAATCTGGTGGGTAACGTCTTGGCATGGGCTCTGCCTATGGTTACTACATCACTCCCTCCTGCTTTCCCAGCTGGCGGTGTTAGAAATATCTGGTCCCTTGTTGGCCTGGTTTGCCTCCTTTCTAACTGGTCGAGGCCAGTCTGTTTCTCTTTCTCCTTTTCTGTTTTCCGTTCACCCTTTGTTCTGTGGGGTTCCCCAAGGCTGTGCCTTGTCCCCGATGTTATTTAACATCTATATCTGTTCCCAGATTACCCTTATCTGCTCTGATGGCTTTAGGTGCTATTCTTACACAGACGACATGCAAATTCTGTTCTCTTTAGATCTGGACCAGGACAGTGTGTCGTCCGTTTGTATGAGTACCTTTCGGCCATGGAGGGACTGGATGGACACCAGTTGGCTTAAGTTAAACAGGGACAAGACGGAGGTCCTGGTGGTGGGATTTTCGGCCACGTCTGACTCTTGGTCCTCTTCTTTTTGGCCTGCTTCTTTGGGTGCTCTTCCCATTCCCGTGAAAGTAGTGAAGAACTTGGGGGTTCACCTGTCTGCATCACTTTCGATGGCGGCTCAGGTCAGCGCGGTATGCCAGTACAGTCTGGTCATTTTCTGTTGCAGGTTCTTCGTAAAAATCTTGCCCTTTCTTCCTGCCCGACTGCGCTCGCCGGTGGTGGCCGCATTGGTTTCGAGCAGGATTGACTATTGCAATGCTCTTTTTTTGGCCCGGCCGGCTGCCCTGATCCGCCGCCTGCAACTGCTTCAGAAATTAGTTGCTCGAGTTGCTAATGCAACCACCTATGGCGCACATATCAGTCCGGTACTGCACCATCTGCATTGGCTCCCAGTGCAGCAGTGGATCACGTTTAAATCTATTTTCACCAGGTGGTCTATCAGATTGGACCAACATTTCTTCAAGCTAAGTTTCAGCCGTACATTCCCAGTCGGACTCTTCGCTCTAGTAGCGATCCATTGGTAGAGGTTCCTAAATTTGGCCTTTAGAGAGTGGGTGGCACGGCCTTCTCTGTAGTGGCTGGTAAATTGTGGAACAGTCTTCCTTTTTAAGCTTAAGTCCACCGAGAACCATCTAACCTTCCGTTGCCTACTGAAGACCATTCTTTTCTGCTGATTTTCTTTTTCTCATCCTTTGTGGCATTGCTGTGTACTTCCTTCCGCCAAGGTGCCCTTGGATATACGTGCGTGTTACAAGTGTTCATAACATAACATAAAAGACCCTGCATTAGATGACTACATCCTTTTCGTATAACTTTTCAAGGGACATTTAGAGAGACCTGAAGTACTTTTTTCCTCCTTCGAGAACCTGTTGGACGTACGACAAGGGTCCGGCTGGCTGGAGACAGCTCAAATGACCATATTTCGGAAAGGACTACATGAGGAGATAAAAGATGAATTTGCCCGGATTGCTAGACTGGCTACTTTCCAAGAATTAGTGTCTCTCTCACTACAGATCAAATTTCACCTGCCAGAAAGAAGATCTGAAAGAAAAAGGACTAGGGGTTTTCAGGCCCTACCTCCACCTATTCCCTTTCAAGCAGAGAACACCATAGGTGAAGAACCAATGCAGATAAGGGCAGCCAGAGGCCCTTTAACTCCTGCTTAACGGAAGAAGAGGAGAGATCAAGGACAGGGAAGGTTTGACAAGTCCCTGTTACCACACTCAAAGGAAAGACATTACAGAAGACAATCAACTGATGGTGTTCTGTGTGAGGTAAACCATAGATTACAGACCTCTCTTTGAAGTACCATCTATGCTGGACTGCGGAGCGGCTGGCAATTTCATGGATGTTGCTTGGGCAAAAGAAAGAAATATATCACTGCATGACAAAGAGGATCCTATACCAGTCGAAGGGGTAGCCTGTTCACCATTAACCTCTGGTGCCATAATTCAGGATACCTGTCCAGTGCACGTTTCTATGTTTCATCCTGAAGAAGTCATATCTTTTGACCTTATACATGCTGCCCATTTTCCGATGATCCTGGAAATCCCTTCGCTATGGAAGCATAATCTGAGTATTGACTGTACCCTGAATACGATCCAGTTCCAATGACAGTATTGCTCTTGCTTATGCCTCAAGAAGGAGGTCGAAGGCTCACAATCTGGAGTTTCCATAACCTTGTCATCTGTAGTACTCTCTATACCTACCCACTACCACGGCTTTCTGGATGTCTTCGAGGATGTAACCCCTAGAGAACTACCCCCACATTGCATGGAAGATTGTGCCATCGACCTTCTACCTGACACTACGGTACCGTTTGGTAGGATGTTCCCTTTATCCTTACCGGAGAAGAGAGCAGTGAGAGAATACCTGGACTGTGATCTTCAACATGGCTTGATTCGTGAATCCAAATCTGCTGCAGGTGCCTCTTTGTTCGTCCTCCCTAAGAAGGATTCGAAGGAACTGAGGACCTGCATTGATTATCGCGAACTCAACAATCTTACTATTCGAGACTGGTACTCCATGCCTTTGATGAAGGATGTTCTCGAAGCCGTCCAGGGTGCGATATTTACCAAGTTCAGCCTCTGTAGGGCCTACCATTTACTTCGAATCAGACATGGAGACAAATGGAAAACGGCATTCCGGATCCCCCTGGGCCATTATGAACATCAAGTAATGCCGTTTGGGCTGGTTAATGCTCACGCTATTTCACAGAGATTCATGGTTAAGATTTTCACAGATCTCCTGTACTCATCTGTGGTGGTGTACCTAGATGACATCCTAGTGTACTCTTTCTTTAACAGAGCATAGATTACAAGTCACTGAAGTTTTGCTTCGTCTTCGACAACATCTTGCTAGCCAAGCCGGATGAAAAGTGTATTTGAGTCCTCTATAGTCTCCTATCTAGGATTTATCCTTTCCGAGGAAGGAGTAAAAATGGATCCTAGGAAAACTAAGGCTATCATTCACTGGCCTGAACCAAGATCCGTCAAGGAAGTCCACTGGTTTTTGGGTCTTGCAAACTTTTACAGGAAATGAATCCGCAAATTCTCGGATATCATCCTGCCTGTCACAGAATTTCTCAAGAAAGGAGTACACTTTGAATGGAGTCCGGAGGCCAATTCCGCTTTTTAAGAACCCAAGGCGGCCTTTTGTTCTGCTCCCATTCTCAAGCAACCCTATCAGACTACTCTTTTTGTGATTGAGACCGATGCTTCTGGAGGTGCACTAGGTGCCATACTTCTGCAGAAGGGAGACAATGGTATGGAACATCCTGTGGCATATTATTCTCAGACTCTCAGACCCAGCAAAAGGAACTATTCCGTCCTTGAAAAGGAGTTGCTGTACGTCCACCAGGCATGTGAAGAATGGTGTCACCTTTTGCAGGGAGCAACATACCCGATAGAAGTTTGTACGGACCATCAAAACCTCTGTACCATCAAAACCTCTGTATCGTTCACCAGATGGAATGCTGCAACTTTAGAGATGCTGTATGGGCTTATTTTTCTCCCAGTTTGATTTCATGATTTTATACATACCAGGAAAGGAAAACATCCTGGCAGATGCTTTGTCTCAAAACTTCAGTGAAGACTCTGGTAAATTCCAGGGCAGCAAAAGAATCCTGGCAGGAAAACACTTCTTAGGTGAGATCAACGTCTTCCTGCAAGATGTTAAGCAAGCCACCAGAGAATTTGAGGCTGATGTATCCCAAAATTTCCATCCCACCTTTTGTTCAGATCAAGGACTTCTCTTTCAGGACAGAACCTTTTTCCTTCTTCCAAGAGATCTACAGGTTTTGGCAATGTCATGGTGCCTTGACCAACAAACTGCAGGCCACAAAGGACAAGCTGCCACCCTGGATCTGGTGAAGCGCTATTTCTGGTGGCCTTCCGTGAACAAGGATGTGCAGCAATACATATCCACATGTCCGTGTTGCGCTCAGAACAAACATTCGACAGGCAAACCTTTAGGTTTAATACAATAAGAACCCCCTCCTACATGACCTTGGCCACATGTCGCAACAGATTTAATTGTCGATCTTCCCCCTTCGCAGGGACATTCAGCCATAATAGTAACTGTTGATTCATTCAGCAAACCAGCCCATTTTTCACTTTAGCAGGACTCCCTTCAGCTCCTTTGGCAGCCTCAGTCTTTCTTTTTTTAAAAACAATTTTTATTAACTTTTACAACATCCAATCAACAAAAAACAAACACAGCAGTGCATGTCCTAAAACTTTAAACATCATGTACAATATCGAAAAATATCCACTGCTTACCCATTACCCTCCCCCTCGGTATTCCCGGAGGTTATTATGATCGCTTGGACAGGCCTCGGCGGACCCAAACAATATGGGCACTAAGTGTCTCCAAGCCATCAGAGTTTCCGCTTCCTCCTCCCTTGCCCTATTGGCTGCTTCATTCAATACCGCCGTTTCCGCTTCAGCCCATTTCTGGAGATCGTTCCACCAAACCTCTGCCTTGCATGCTTTCCAACCCATGGCAATTCTGTGCTTGGCAAGTATATAAGCCAATTCCTTAAGTTTGCTCACGTGTTTCAGTTTGTGCGGTCTAGGAAAACCCCCTATCATGCATGCCCAGACAGATTCCACGTCTAGTGTGATTCCTTTCTCAGTTAATCGGTGGGCTACTTCTCCCTAGAATTTTCTGATTTCCGGTAATGCCCAGAACATGTGTATCATCCCTGCGTTCACTTCCACAAATTTGGGACATGTTTGCATTTCTGCGCTCTTGAATCAAGCAATCCTCTGTTGGCTCATGTACGCTCTGTGGGTTACATATATCTGGATTTGTTGCAGCCTCGCGTTCCTGAACCCTCTCCCACAACTCATCATTCATGAGTTCCCCTGCTTCCTCTTCCCAGTCCCGTCTTAGCTGGGTCACTTCCTTTCCCACCCTGGACATCAGCAGTTCGTCGATTTGGGAAACTTCGTGCCCCCCCTCTGCGATATCATAAATTGTATCTATAGCCGTATTGGGTTGATCTCCCAGCACTATTTCAGACCATGTTTCTCTCACCCGGCCTACCAATCTGGTATAAGTGATATACTGCCCTGGGTGTAGACCCGTTTCTTCTACCAGTACATTAAATTCCATTACCTTCCCATCTTGCCATATATCTCCCATTGTTGCAATGCCCACTGGTTCCCAATGCTTACGAATCATCTTCCTCAGTTGCTCGCCCCTCCGGTCAATGCCACTAGCGGCACTTGTGGAGAACACAGGGTCGGGTTCTCCATGGCCTGGCAAGCCTTACGCCACATCTTCCATCCCTGTTCCAACATACCCGGGCACCCTTTTAGCACTGGTTTAGGCAGCCATATACATGCTTTAAAAAAAACAGAATACATTCAGACCACAACAGTCTAGATTCCGATGTTGAGTCTCCCGTTAACCACTTAGCCACATATTGTAATTGACTGGCCAAATGATAGATCTCAAAGTTGGGCAGTTTTATGCCCCATTTGTCATACATGTTCTGTAGTTTCCTCAGGGCTGTTCTATTCCTGGTATTATGCCAAATGAAGCCTCTACATATGCTCTGAAGTTTAACAAAGAATCGCTTTGGTATCATGTATGGTATATTCCCAAAAAAGTGTAACAGCCTAGGCATTACGACCATCTTCAACAGCGCCACCCTCGCCACCATGGCCAAAGGGAGCTAAGTCCAGAATCTCATGCTATTCTCAATGTTTGCTACTGCCTTCTCTGTGTTATGTTTATATTCAGCCTCTACCGTGTGATAGATATCAATCCCCAGGTATCTTAAGGTTCTGGTCTCCCAGGGTATTTCTAGTACTCGTAGGTGTTCTCGCAGAATCCCTTTATATCTCCTCATGGGGAATATGCATGACTTCTTAGGATTAACTGCAATGCCAGAGAGCAACGCAAATCGCTCCATTACTTCTAAGATATGTTGCAGGTTTTCCTCTGGGTACCTCAAGTATATCAGCATATCATCAGCATTCAATGATATTAAGTGTGGCCCTCCTTTCGTGTAGCTCCCCACCTCCCTGTATTGTTGCCTCAGGTATATCTCTAGGGGTTCCAGTGCGTGAATGTACAGCATCTGATGCCCCTAGTGAGTTGCCACATCTCTGAAATTATCGCTCCCGTCTTCACTCTGGCTAGTGGTGAGCTATACAGTAATTTCAGGTACCCGGGCCCTATTCCATATTCTTTTAGGGTTGCTATCAGCCAAGGACATTTGACAGAATCAAAGGCCTTCACCGCATCTAATGAAACAATTGCAACTTCGTGCAAGTCTCCTTCTGTTTGTTCTATGACACAGTGGAGCCTTCTGAGATTGTCGGATATACTTCTGTGCGTAAAACATATCCGGTCTGATCAGGGTGTATAAGTCTGCTTATGACCTGTTTCAGTCTATTTGCCAACACAGCCATGAGTATCTTGCTGTCCTGGTTCAGCATAGATAGCGGTCTGTACGACCCGCAGTCCATGCTCGGTTTATTAGGTTTGAGAAGCGGAATGATGATCGCAGGGATTCTGGCAATATCCCTGTTTCGAATGCTTCATTTAACATTGCCAGTAGTGGGGGGGGAGCACTTCCATCTTATCATTTTTGTAAAACTCACTGGGGAGTCCGTCTGCTCTCGGGGTCTTACTGGTAGGTAATTGCTCAATCACTGCTTCTAGTTCCTCCAATGTGACTGGGGCATTTAGGTTCTCTCTCTCTTCAGCACTCAATTTAGGTAAGCCAATAGCCTCTAGTGTTTCCACTATCTCGCATCGTTCATCGCCTTCTACCTCTCCATACAATTGTTTATAGAACTATTTTCGAAGTATTGTACAATTTCCTTCCTCAGGTCCCCTCTGAACACTGTGTCTTTCAATGCTTCGGCTCTGTGCCGCCACGTAGGGATCCTAGAAAATATTGCCATGTTAAGACCAATGGCGAGTGGTCTGAGAGGAACCTCGCTTTGTATTCTGACCCCATTATCTCTCCCATCATCTTCGGAGAAGCAAACATATAGTCTAGCCGTGTATACAAGTTTTGTGTGGCCGAGTAATGCAAATAATGTCTATCATGTGGGTGGTGTAGCCGCCATATATCTGCCAGCTGAAAGTCTACCAACAGGATACTCAAGGTTTTGGCTGCAGGTGTGGGTTTGTCTAATTTCCTGTCTGACCTGTCCATCCTGGGGTCTAGCGTGCAATTAAAGTCACCTCCCCATATAACCGCACCCCCAGGTACGGGCTAATTTTTCTATATATAAGGTCTTGAAATAGGCCACAGTATCTTGGTTCGGGGCATATGTATTAATAATACACACTTCTCTATTTTCTATCAATCCCTGTATCGCCACCATCCTCCCGTCAGACTCCACTGCGAACTGTAATAGCTGGAAGGGGACATGTGTTGCTACCCAGGAAATTACCCCTCTGGCGTATGCCAAATACGTTGCCCCTTCCATTTGCGGGATTCTCTTACTCCAACACCAAACAATAAGGACAACTCAATGGTTTGGCAAAGGGAAGTCTGTTTAGTGAAAAGTACAAAAAACAGGGAAACAATAGGAGATCATCAGTGATGCGATCGCCCGTCTCGCTTCAACTTCCAAATTCTTCATTCAGACAGAAATAGTTATAGCAAATTCTCATCATCATTGACGTGTTAGACTCAAAAGTTTTCATACAATTTTATTGGTTAAAAAGATAACTTAAGTATAGGTGCTATATCTGTATATGGTAACGGAATGTGAGGATTGTATATTATCGGGTGGGCTTCTAAACCCATCCCTCTACATCACTCGTGCTAGACGTCACTAAATGTATGACATCTTATTGGTTATACTAGCTATAGGACCCTTGAATATTTGGTCCATTGTGATTGGGTCGGTTACACCCCTAGGCATACATCCCCACTTTAATTAGCAGCATGCAGAATGGTCACCCAGATGCAGTGTGCCCCAAGATTCACCCTGCCTCTCTTCCATCAATCAGTACTTCAGGGCTATGTGTCAATTAGTTGGCAGAGGATGGCCTTGAAACTGTAGCAGCTTATCAAGAAAAGTTATGGCATCCTCTGGTGTTTGGTGATATCAGACGTTGGTACCTCTCCGCGCCTGGCTGGTCACGTGTTAGTACACTTTGAAGCTGCTTAATTTTCCTTCTATTTGCGTATTTGATTCTCCCTTTAGCCTTGTCACCTGCCTGGGCCTCCTTATCTCGACCTTCACTTGGCAGGCTGCTATGCTCTTAAGTGTCGATTCTTCGAAGTTGCCGCTCTCCTCCCTTCCTTGGGTGACCACAAATTCCCAGGCATGAGCTGCTTCTTGCTAAGTTTCGATTCCGCTCTTTCGTTTGCCTTTGTGCTGGCATATGAATCCTGGCCTGCTTGATCCCTACCATCGTGGGCTTAATTCTGCTTTTGGAAAATGGATTTGCACTTGTTATAATGTGCTTCTTTGAGGTAGATATATAGTTGGCGCTTGACGCTCTATTCTTCTACTAAGCATAGCAAGCAGTACTGTTTCCTTAGCTTCTTGCGTTCCGAGACTATTTACAGGCGTTAGCTAGTTGCGTATGTTCATCCTGTTTTATGGTTACGTTTCTTTAAAGTTCAGCATCATTTCTCCTTTTAAGTCCATTACACCATTGTTCCTTACATTTCGTCATTGCGTGTCATCTTTTGATTGTCGTTTCGTTCATCTGAACTTCTGTCCGGGCCCTTGTGTCATCACCATTCGACTTCAATTAAGGCACTTTGGGTCTCTTCGGGTACCGTCTGCAAGTAGTCTTCATTTTGTGTCAGCTGCTGGTACGGTTGTCTCAAAGGGTACCGTGCTGTCCATGGTTGTCTGGTTATTGGCACTTCAACAGGTATTGCTCTTCTGATGGGCACTGGGCAGAGCCCTAGTGCTGCTCTCTGTTGGTTTATTTTCTCCTAATACGTCGCATATCTCGGCGAGTATGTTCCTGGTATTTCAAAATGGGTGGCTGGAGTGCAGGCCATATCTGGGAACTCCTCTACACTCCCCCCTCTGGTCGGTTCATCAACCACTTCTGCTGCCTCCTTTTGATTCATCTTGCTTGGTTCTTCTGTATCCATTTCTTCGTCTTCTGGGTTCCTACATGATGGTGTGAAAGTGTCTCTTAGGAGTCTAAATTTTTATCACTCCTTTCAAACTTGCTTCCGTTTTTATATCTTTGTCTTTGCTCCAGGTCATTAGCTGGCACTGTCCATTTGGGCTGCAATAGAGCCATTTTCCTTCATAATGTCTACGTTTCCTGGGGTACAGAAACTTTGTTCCTTCTGGCGCATGTTCGCTGGCCTTCACGAAGTCTCTTATTTCTTCATCTGTTAGGTCTCTGGGCTTCCATCCCGGTTTGACATTGATCATGATCTTCATCCCTATGGCTTTCTTCACAGTTTTCTGGCACTGTGAGAATATTTTCTTAATGACACAAAATCCTAGTATTATCATCAATAGCAGGGCTCCCAGAAATTTGAATATGTTTGCCATCCATTGTGGGACCAGTGAGAATAGTGTTCCATACCAGCTGTCATCATCAACTTGGTCAGTTTCATCGATCATCTGGTTCTGTAGGTTTGTCAGCATACTTATGGCTTCTGTTAAAGTTCCATTTTCTTCGTCATGTGAAGGTATAAACGTGCCACATGTTTCTCCGATTTTTGCACAAACACCACCATCCATCGCTGTGATTATGTCAAGAACATATCTGTTCTGTAGAGTCATCAATCGGATTGCCCTTCGCATTGAATCCTTTTATAGTAGTGTTAATGGTCTGCAATAACTCTCTGGTTATCTGCAACCATTTGGTATTTACTCCAACTTGGATTCTTGGCATGAGGATCGTTGTGAACACTGACGAGGTGAGGCTGAAAAGCCTGTGTTCATATGGGATTGAATTAAATGCTTCTTCTGATTTGGCAGAAAAATAATTTTCTCTCTTCACTCGTGTTGTCAGTTCCACAGATCTCCTTTTCCTCAGGTGGGCATCTGCTTTCGGGAAACTGTCAATATTCAGTTCACTTTTTGGTATCACTAGTGCAGGAACGTGGACATTCACTATTGTGCATATGCCTCCCCGGTTTTTCGGCAGTCTTATGTATGCCTTGGATCCACACGCCCAGTAATGATCCATGATTACTGTGGTTCTGTGAGTCATTCCTGGAGCTTAAAAAATGTGTCCGCAGTTCTGATTCTCTCCCATCTTCCTTGTGCCATTGTTCCTGAAGCACAATTTTGGGTTTTCCAGTGGCACTATCTGCAAGGGTCCTCTTCTGTCTTCGACCCATGTTAGTAATTTTGTGAGTTTCGGCTTTAAAGGTTTGCACAATCTCTGTGAGTTTTCTATTGCTTCCTTGCAGGCTCCAAGGACCATCCATGCTCGGCAGATGGCCACTCCTTCTTCCCATCCGTTTGGTGAAAGCACTGTTCCCCAAATCTGCATCTGGCCTCTGTTCTTCCAAATTTGAGCTTCTTCTGGAGTTTTTCCTTGGATGTTCAGTCTTGGGTTAATTTCCCATCTTATTCCTGCTCCTTTAACTTCTGGCCTTTCATACCCGATCACGTGATTCCTAGTATGGGCTCTATTTCTTGTCTTAATGTCCTGGACGTAGTCATCTTCATCGGGGTAATCCGTTTCGGTTGCCCATATCAATGAGGCATCCCTTCCCATAAACTGTCCTCTGGTGTTACACATTGTTACGTGTGACAAACCGTGTGCTGTCGGGACATCAGTTTCTACAGCCACACAGATCTTGGATTTCTCCATGCTGCATGGTAGAAGTGCGCAAACGAAGTATTCTCCTTCTGATTTCCTTCTTCCGACTTCTTTCATGTGTTGGTACCAGATGTTGTTTCCTAAATGTGCTGTGCTGTCCAGTTAGTCGTTCAGTTTACTGTTATCTCCATGCAAGCTTCTCTTGATCCTTAGTGTCTTCCTGTAGCTTGCTATAGCTGCATCCCTAAACGCTTTTCCTTGCTGGAGGGCTCTCGGGCATTCTGGTCCATTTAGCGGGTTTCTTTATCTGCATCGATGAGGTAGGTGGAGGTTTTGCAGTTCTCTCCTTCTCTTCTTGCATTCTTTTTCTGCCCTCAATAAGTGCCTTTATCAACCACCAGCCTGTCACTGGCCCATTGTATGGCTGCATCGTGGGCCTGGTTTTGTCCCTCGTTTTGGAACTTGTGTGCTCGTCAATACAGTCGCTGCGGTTTTACTTTTCAGTTCCTCATGCTGTTTCTTTGCTCTAGCTATAAACGGGAACAAATTATCTATTAACATGTGTGTCCTTGCAGTGAATTCTCCTACAGCCGCTTCTGTCTTCTTAAGGGCTTTTGTTAAGTCTTCTTTCGTTGGCCTTTCTCTCGATTCTTTTCGGTCTCTCGTTATTTCCTGGGACGGATTGTTCGGTAGGCAGTCTCATGCTCTCTGTTGCTTTCGCTTGAGGTTCTGTGGCGATTGACACATGCCCTGGTTCGTGTGCATTTAGTGTGTGGGTGCGTGTAGTTGTCAGTGCTATGTTTTAATTCATTCCGTGCTGACCCTGTCTCCAGCTTTTCTCTTCATTCGTTACCTCAAGTGTGTATGTGTCACTGCTAACTATATTCATTCTCAGGTCATTTACCTTACCATCAGATTTCCTCGGGACTGGAATTACTATGTAGGGTCTGGGTGCTTTTGTAGGACTCATTCGTACACCATCAGGTGGGTGCACTGAAATTGGAACGCTTTGTGCACCAAGACAAAATGCAGTTCTGATCGTCAATGACAGCAAAATAATGATAAACACAATGGAGGTCATTACAACCTTGGTGCTAAGTGCACCAACTTTACCACCATGGTGTAAACTCCGTTTACACCATGGTGGATGGCGGATTTACCGCCCCATTCCAAGGTGAGTGGGGCGGTAAATCCCCATTTCCCATTTTCCCTTCCCCATTCCCATTTTTGCCCCATAGGGCATAATGGGAGTGGGGAAGGCGCTAATTACGCCGCCGTAAATTACGGCGGCGTAATTAGCACCATGGCGGGTTAGCGCCATGGATTTTAACGCCTGCTAAAAGCAGGCGTTAAAATCAGAATCAGGCGTTAAGGGTTAACGGTGGCGTTAACCCTTAACGCCTGAGTTGTAATGAGGGCCAATGTATACATACATGATGTACGGTAAGTGAGGCCGCAACATTTTCTCCCAGAGAAGCGAGAGTGCCCCTACGCTTGTGTGTAACGCTCACCTGACTCCCACGGAGGCGCTGGCCTGGTTCGCACTGCTGTGACCTCTTCTAAGGAGATGCGCAGGGTTCGGAAGACGGACTGGACCGGGCCCCCAAATCTGGCTTGTCTGGCTCGCAGAAGTATCCTTCTGTAGGCGAAAATAGGGGATTAACTGTATGTGGGATAATGCAATCAGCCTCCCACTTTCCCCTCTCACCCTCCTCGAAACCCTTCTGTGATTCCTCGTAGCGTCTCACCTTAGGGTCTGGAAGGACGAGCTCTCCATCCTGCTTCTGATGCAGGGGCGCGTTGGTATCCAGTAACTTCACTGGATTTTCGGATTGGTGAGAACCAAACTTGCTTAGCTTCCAGGTAAGTTTTTTGATAAGAGGTTCCCCTTGTGTCCATGCATTAATGTACTAATGCTAGTGTCTTTTTCCCCATAGGGGCCGGGGTACGGAATGCCGGGGAACAGGCACCGACCCGAGATGAGAGGTGAAATCCTTGTAGAAATCAGGTAAGTCTTTAATGAGCGTTTTCTGGTAATGTCTTTTCATTCGCTCATTAACGCTGATGTCTCTTTTTCCCCTTAGGGGACGGGGTCCGGAAATGCCAGGATGCGGCTCGGACCCGAAATGAAGAGGGAATGAATCAACAGGTAAGTCTTAACATGGAGATTTAGCTTTCCTTATTCCCTTCTCTCTCTCACCTTTTGTTCTGGTCTTTTTCTCCCTAGGCGCTGGGGCGTGACTGCGAATCCGGATGATCGCTGCTGAACATGGAGGCGCCCAGTAAAGGTGAGTGGAATACGGCGCTGCAGCGATCGACGCGATGAGCTTTTAAATAAAAGTCTTCCTTTTCAGAATTGTCGGCGAGATGTCTCCGGGATGCGGATTTAGCAGGTAAGGACTTTTCCTTCTTCTGTTCTCTTCTTCTCTTCCTTTGCAGGTGATCCAGGATGCTGGCAGGCGTGGCAGAAGTCAGGATGCAGTAGCAGACACGGTGAGCTTCCAGCTGCTAGATGCAGAACAACGCGAAGCACGTGTGGCTGTTCGGGTGGGGTTTAAATAGCCTTGGAAGAAGTTCCAGGTATGTATCATTCCTCCAATCAGGTATGTATCCTTCCCCGACCACGCCCGGATGGTAAATTAGTCCCACAGGTAAAGTAGTTCCTTTCAGGCCTCAAGGAGGCCGGGATCCTGCAGCATGGTCTGCATCAGGTAAGTGCACCCAAGCACATCCATAATGAGCCTGGCTGATGTCTTTTATGAGCCTGGCGCCATAGGCGCCAGGACACTGTCCAAAGGGCCCCTATATGGGGTTGCTGGGTCCTTCCTTGGGGACTGGATGTCCGCTTTCGGGGACGCAGGGCTTGAACCGGCTCCCCGGGAGCAGGCATCATGACAGCGTGGGAGGAGCAGGTTACTGTTCTGGGCCCCCATCTCGATCATTTATTCAATGTCAATTTTATTGAATTCCCCCAATTCAATATTGTTCTTGAACAGTTTGTATCATAAAGCGTCTGGTGTTCACAAGTGTCCCCCCTCTTGCAGGTGACGATTGTCTCCTGCTACAGGATGCAGGATCCTTGCTAGACTATGGAAAAATAGATTAGACTAACACTTCGATAAGTTACTTTTACTGGGCATGTTCAAAGTAGCTGAGTTCCCAGACCACCCCACCGAATCTGCTTCAGTCCTGAGGACATGCTGGACACTGGTCACTGTGAAGAAATGGGAAAATGGCAATCAAAGAAGAAAAGGTGAAGTTCTTGTCTCTGCTCCCTCGATCTGTCCCTCGGCGGAATGAAGACGTGCTTGACTCTGCTTCCTCGATCTGTCCCATGGCTGAAAGATTCACTAGAATCTCCTCAGATAATCTCTCTGAAAGTTTGACAGCTCTACCTGCAACATTATGCCATGGAGGAGTGTTCCCATCTGCGCAACATTAGCTGGATCTCTGATGAAGGTGAGGACGTCAACCTTGACAGGTCTCCCCACCATCTCTGGAAAGTCAGTGACTAGGCGAAAGAGGATGTTATGTGCCAGTTGGCTGTCTTCGGGCGACAGGGACATTTGTCCTGCCTTGCTGGGTTCAGGATTACAGGCCCTTCCCTTGAACAATCCTTGCACTTTCCTGAAGCGTGGTTTGTGACCAAATAGCTTAGTTTGTTTCACAGCTGGCTTAAATGTTCATAGTTTGCTGGATCTCGGATAAAGGTCAGAGTGTCAGTTGTTCTCCCGACAATAGATGGGCACTCTTCGATTATGCGAAAGAAAAGTGTATTGATGAGTTCATCTAGAATCGCCTGTGGTGGAAGCATTTGTCTTTATCACTGTATTCAGGTTGTACAATGAACGCTTCCGGGATGACGGTAAGTAGTTGCCAGATTACCTTCTTGTTGGCAGAATCTTGGATAAAGTCTGAGACACTGGTGACCCTCCCTACTAGTGACGGATATGATACCAATACTAACTGGAAGTAGGCAAGCATGTCCTTTGTGATGTTTCTTCTGGAGGACACCATAAGTGCTGCCAAACAGAGTCTTGGTATTGGATGATTCAGGATACTGTACTTTGCTCTCAAAGTAAAAGTCCTTGATCACTGTCTGTTAGGGTCTTGTTTCTCAACAATGCTTAAGTGTGGCTTGGTTTACAAGTTCATGTCAGCAAAAGTGTTGTAGCTTACATGCGCAATTTTCTTCTTCACCCCACAACTAGGATGCACAGAGTGTCCGTTTTATGTCCTTATCCCCTTTTTTGCTTAGAGGAAATGTCCAATTTAAGCCACAACTTGCAAATGTGTTCTTTTGTCTTGGCTTTGCTGCTCATGTGTAATTCTTCCTCGTCATGGATCTCACCTGCACGTGCTGTGGTTCTTCCCCGTTGTCTGTAGTTTCTTCGCAGTGGGGTGCAGCTAGAGGGCTTTCTCTGATATAGGGCTTAATGTCATTGAGAAAAATCCATGCTCTCCTGCCCTGCAGTTTTATAGCTGAAGGAGTGCAGTCCTCCATGATGAAAGGATCATTGAATCTCGGCTCGTCCCACTTTTTTCTCGTATGGTTTTTTACCAACACGGCATCTCCAGGGAAGATGAGTGGAACACATAGACCTTGAACTGTGTCTGTTTCAGTGTCTCCTGCTGTGTTTTGGGCTGTGCTGCACCCTTTTCATTACCGCTGCAGTTGGTCTGAAATTACAGTAATGCAGTTCAGATATTCTTGCATTTCGGTTGCCAGGACCTCTTGGGTAGTCTGGGAATCACATCTAGCTCTCTCTCCAGGGTTTAGGGGAGTATTCATTCTCCTTCCTGTGACTATCTTGTGTGGCGTAAGATGATGGTCGGAGCCTGGTTAGTTCTGAAGAGCATACAATGCCAGTGGAAGGCAGTGCACCCATCCCCTCTTTAGAGTAAGCTTCAACTTGGCTATCCTTTCCTTTAACAAGCCGTTGAGCCTCTCCCAAATACCATTACCTTCCGGATGATACACCGACGAGAACTTGTGCTTTATACCAAGCAACAAGCTAATCTGTTCAAAGACTGCATTTACAAAATGAGCCCCATTATCTGATATCACTTTACACACCCCCCATCTAGGGAACACTTCCCTCACTAGGAATTTGGCCGCACAGGTAGTCTGGGTGTGTAAATGGACCTGCTTCTATCCATCTAGAGACTGGACACACCACTACAATTCAGTATCTGTACCCGCTACACACTTGAATCATGTCGACAGTCGATATGTAAGTGTGAAAAGGCCCATTTGGCCAGGGGATGACTCCTCTCACTACTTTTAATGTGTGCCCATCGGTGAATTGCTGGCAGATTATGCAGTTCACCATAAAGAATGCAACATGCTCTGCTAAATTCGGTATAAACTAGTCTTCTGCAAGCGTTGCTGCTAGATTCTCTTTTGACATGTGTAATGGGTAATGCAATTGCTCCAATGCTATTTTTAGTAGGACTACAGGCATTACTGGTTTACCACTGCAGACTTGCCGCCACAATCCGTCAGAGGGGTTTAAAGCACACCCTCGACGTTTCCACAGGTTCTTCTCGCCCTGCTGTGCCTCCCCTTGAATCTCCATTAGTTGTGTCTGCCCCAGATTACTATAGGCTTCGGGTGTGGTATGTGCCACCATCATTCTCTCATGGGTGCACGCCACTTCAACTTCCATGATCGTCTCACCTTTGGAGGCCATACGCTTGGCTTCCGCATCTGCTGCGTGGCTTCTGCTTGACACGAAATCTGTCCCTTTGGTGTGGGCGGCGCATTTCACGACGACTATGCCCACTGGGAGCTGTAGTGCCTGAATCAGCCTGTCCAATAAGGCTGCATGCTGCACTGGCGTGCCGTCCACTCGGAGGTAGCCCGTCCTTTTCCAGCGTGCTAGTCCTGCGTGCACTGTGGACGTCACATAGGCGGAGTCACTGTACACCGTAACTTCCTGGTCTTTGTGATTCTCAATGGTGAGTATCAACGTCAATAATTCTGCAGCCTGTGCTGAATAATGAGATGATATTCGTGCACTGACGAGTACTTGAAATTCTGTGTTTGCTATGTGTTTCATCACAGCGACGCCTGTGTATCTTTGTCAGTCTTCTTGGTCGATTCTCGAAGACCCGTCAATAAAAACGATCTCTCCTCCTGACAGGGTATTTTCTTTCACCCTGGGGATTTCATCATAGAATTCTTCATAGTTTGCACAGTCATGTATCGGCTCTCCTTCAGTGACTGGCTCAGCTATGAATGTAGCTGGGTTCACTGTTTTACATCAGAATATTTATGATCAATGAATTAGATATAATCACTTCATAAGCAGAAGCTCTTTGAGATGTCAATGTGCCCTTTGGTTTCTCTAAAATGGCGAATAATGAGTGCTCGACGTATAACGTCATAGAACATCCCTTTACAATGGTTGTCGCTTTCTCTATGGCGAACCCTGCGGCAGCTAAGCTTTGTTCGCATGGGAAGTGGCCTCTTATTACTGGGTCCAGGTTCCCACTGTAATATACTGTAATATGGAAGTGGCCTCTCATTACTGGGTCCAGGTTCCCACTGTAATATACCAGGGGCTTGTACCCCAACAAGGTTTTTTGAGTGAGCACTTCCGTCATAAATCTGCCATCTGTGTGCGAGAACAGGTAGAATTCCTCTGCATAATTAGGAATCCCGAGAACTGGAGCCGTGCAGATCTTGAGTTCTGCAAACCCCTTTTCCGTTGCCTCAGTCCATTCAATCTTTTCCTTTGTCACCTGGGCCTTCTTCAGGGCCTGGAGCAAGGGCTTGGTATACGAGCTCTAATGAAGACCCATGCTCTAACATAAATGCACGGGCCTAAAAAGCTCTGCATTTGCTTTATCGTGAGTGGCTTAGCCGTGTTCATGATGGCTTCAGCCCTTTCTGGGGTCAACTTTGTGATATTAGCTGGCCTATGTACAGCACCTCCTGTTGACAGTATTGCAGCTTTTCCTTGTCAACCTTATATCCTTTCTCAGCTAGTATAGTCAGTAGCTGAACAGAATCGCGCCTGCATTGCTCCTCTGTAGTACTGCAGATTAAGATGTCGTCAACATACTGCAAGAGGACACTTTCTAATGCAATATTGCTTAGGTCCATCTGTAGGACTCTGTTGAAAATGGACGGGGACTCACAATACCCCTGTGGCAACCTCGTGCTTTTCAGACGCATTTGTCTGAATGTGAATGACGTCAGATCTTGAGAGTCACGGTGCAACGGGATTGAGAAAAAGGCATTTTTCAAGTCAATCACCATGAAATATTTTGCCTCGATGGGTGTGTTACAGAGGATTGTAGATGGATTAGGGACTAGAGGGAACTCAGCTTCAACAATATCGTTTAATGCTCTTAAGTCTTGGATTAAACTCCAAGACCCTCCCTTTGATTTCTTGACGGGATAAATCACTGTATTACGGGGTGACTCTGACGTCACTAAGATGCCCTGGTCCATCATGGCGGAAATTGTCTTTACGATCCCTTCATCTTCCTCTCTGGACATGGGATATTGTCGCGCTCTCTGTAAAATTGCTCCTGGTTTCAGTTTAATTTTCACTTCTCCCATCCGCTTCAGGAGGCCTAGGTCATATGGTCCTGTAGTCCACACTGAGACAGGCACCTGGGCCATGTCGTCATCAAAGTATTCCGGACGTATCAGCGCCAACATCATTCTCTGAGGCACTTCTCTTTTGATAATTTTTACCCAAAATATGAGACTCACTTCCACCCTAGTCTCTTCTGAGTCTGGTTGTTCTTCAAACAGATCCTCATCGGTGACGTCAGTCACTCGATACCCTTCTTCAATGGCGATAATTGTGCACCATTGTCTGCCTTCATCATCGTATCCGTCGACCAATGCTACTTTCCCCTCGCACTGCTGCTGCGTGTATCATCAAGGGAAATAGTTGTCCCTCCTTTTCATGCATAGGTATTCTTGGTCTGAATAGAAACTCATCAGGGGTTCTCATAGTTCTATCTGCGAGGCCTGGTAATCCTGCTGCTAGGCCCTGAAGACCCTTGCTCATGGAAGCAAGGCACAATCACCATACACGAACTGATACGACAGACACAAGGTTCAATTCCCAAAATCTAGGGTTTATTGCAAAGCAAATAGTCTGTCGTCCGACCGGGTCTCATGTCTCGCAACATGTGTCACCCAGACCTCGTGAGACGCAAGAGAGCGATCATCCTACAACAGTATCATATATACAAAAAGACAATCGTACAATCTGTTTGTGACACATTAAATACCGCCCATACTGTATCTTCTTGAGCTAGGCTTCGGTAATTGACAGTTATAACAAATATGACATGGTATTTCTTAATCTACATTACTTGGTTTAGCAACAGTTGCAATTTGCAGGGAGCAGACATGTTTCTCTGTTTCTTTGTTATGGAGAACATAAAGCACTTGTTTAGCGAGCAGACTGTGTTCATAGGAGAGACACATTCCAAAGCATGCTATCGTCTAGTTTCTATTCGTGAACTAGGGGTCAGTCTGATCTAAGACGGGCCCAACAGGGGGGCCGCTAAAAGTATAATTCATGCCTTAAACGGCCCGTTTCTGCAGTTTCAGCGAGACCGGCTGGTACCTGGCTTGGTGATTAAATGCCTTTCTGCTCACCTTCAAGGACTTGTGAGGGAGGAAAACAATGTATTTCTGTACTGCTTGGCATCTCTGTCTGGGCCGATCTCTCAACATGTAACTGGTGGCCTTGCTTCCAGTTAGAGAAGAACAAAATGAAATACATTTTGCAAAGCGTTTGAACAGAAAAGCAAGGAAAGCAAATGGTGGATCTAGAGACAAAATGGACACTCTGTGGTTATGCTGACGATTCGGTATTGGCGATGTAGGGCATATGATGCAATTGGTTTTCGGCCAACATAATATACCATCTATGCTTTGGTAGGGTAATTTCTAGACATACACTGCCATAAGCACCCGCATGCCATATGCGAAATACTTCTGGCTCTAATGGTATAGCTCTCATGGCTATGTGTCCTGAGTATGCCCAGATCATTTCGCACACGTTTGAATAATGCATTCCTGGAGTGGAGCATACTATGCCCTCCTCCGTGAACGAGATTGTCATGTTCAATTTTGTCATTAAGTCTCGACCGAAAATTTTTACTGGGGTCTGACGTGAATATAATAAAGGTACATTCATCTTGCACTCTCCTACGGAGACTGAGAGTGTGTCTGTAAAGGGAACTGACTATGAGCTCCTGTAAAACTCTGAGTATCTATGGCTTCGCTGGACAAGGAAAACCTGCCTTCTGTTGCACCCGTGTCAACTAAGAAGGAATATTCTTTACCCCCTATGATGACATTCACCCTCGGTTCCCTATTAGGGTCTGGTGTCACTAATAAGATAGAGCACATCAGGGTTTCCAGTGAGCTGTCCGGGTTCATATATAAGTTCGGTCCACTGTACACTTGTGGATTCTCTCCAATCCCGGGGTTGCCTCCCCTTCCGGAGTTTGTGCCCTGAGACGTTTGCAGTGGTGCATGTTGAAATTGCCTTTGTGGCAAATTCACCATTTTTGGGGGTTGAACCCCTTGTTGCGCACCTTGCTGCACGCCTGGTGCTTGCACTGTGTGATTCTGTGCACCACCCTGTTGTGAGATTGCAGGTGGATTCGCCATGCCTGCTCCCATTCCTTGGCTATTCTGCCACGCGCCTTGACTTCTACACGTGCGTGCTAAATGCCCCGTCATTCCACACAGCCAACATATTGGCAGTGGTCAGATTATTTGTCTGTTTGACATATCTATGCTGCCCGCCTGCACATTTTGAAAGCCTCCTTGATTGCTTTGGAACCCTCCTTGATTACACTGCCATCCTCTTCCTCTAAATCCTCTTCCCCTTGGGTACTGTCCTACACTACCCTGGTTATTCTGCTGTGGGTTAGCCACCTGTTGAATGTTCTGTTCAGCTGGGTTAGTTAGCATGGCTCCTTCAAGAGCATACTTTGATCATTTCTTTTGCACCAGCTTCGCTTCCTCACCCTTTCGAGTTGCCTCCTTTTTCTGATTTTTTTTTTCTTGCAACAATCTACAGTAATCTGCGATAGTTAACTGTATTTCAGCCCAAGGTTTAGCCTCAACCCCTACCAATTTCTTGAGCTGTTTCGGCACTGGCTCTGGCAACCCATGGCACAATATTTGGTAAAAAACTGGTATAGATTTTGTCCAAGATTCATGCGTTTCGAGTACCCATGCATCTTGGAAATTCTGGATATAAATCAACGGATCTTCCAACTCTTAATTTTTCGAGTCATTATAGCTCCCATATCGGAAGTGTCCGGGTAAAGCACTTGTAGCGCTTTCCATACTGCTGCTCTGCAATTATTAAATGGCGCTCCGCAGTGTTAATTATGGTTACACCAGGGTACCCTGCCCGTGTCCGCACATCGTGTGCTCTCTCACCAAGTATGGCGATCAGGAGACCTTTAATGTCCCCTATAGCCAATGTGACACCCCCTGTCATTTTTTCTAACTCGTGTATCCTCTTCCCGGGTCCCGATGTCAGCATTGGAAGCTTGTTTTTCAGGTTTTCTCGATCCATGTGTGGCCATGGAATATATTGCGGTCTTGCTCCCCCTTTTCTAATAGCGGAAATTGGAATTCACAGCCTTCTTTCTCTTCTGCCATAGCTCTCCAGTCTATCGCTGGGGTAACATTCCCGCATAGCCGTCTGCCTGGCAATGTCCTCAACCTGTCTACATAGGCGGATGCTGACACCCCCCTCTGACCATGGGGTGTTGCTTCATGCTGGTCAGACTGCGCGGCAGACTCTGATGTCTTCGGTGCGGACTCGCTAGCGTCTGACCATCTTACCCCTTTGTCCCTTGGGAGCCACTTTTCGCGCCGTCTCCCTTCCTTATTTGTCTTGCACTCCGTCTCCTCTCCGGAGTCGGACATTGATTGTTCCCAATTCACGCAACTCTTTGTGTCATCATCATTTTTACTGATTTCTAGTCTGTCCATGGACAGTCTCCTGTTCCCACTACTTCGGGTGACATCCTCAGTGTCATACAGCTGAGTGCTTTCCAAGCGCTCGTCTTCCCTTTCCCCTCGGGATATTTGTTCTAACCCCATTTCATCATATATTTTATCGATCGTCTCCCCGATGCTTCTGGTGTCGAAGTCATCTTCAATACTTGCCCCAGTCGTGCCTGGTACTGAGTCGTACGCAGGAAAGAATTCTTCAATGTCTTCCAAGTCTACAACAGGATCAGGTTTTTTAACTTCCCGCTCCAGATATTCGAGATTGCGTGCCCTATGTCTACGCTTACGTTCAATATCATCATCAAATTCTTTGCGCTTCCTCGCCTCTTCTCTGACCTTATCTTCTTCCCTTCTCCGTTCATTTCTACGTTCATCTGCCCTTCAACTTCATCTTTTCGTCTCCTTTTCCTTTTTTCACGTACCCTTTGCTCTTCTTCCAACCTTAGCTGTTTCTGTCTGTACTGGTCATAGGCTGCTTTCTGTTTGCGATCGAGCTGCTTTTCTTGCTCTTCGCGATAAAGCTGTTCTCGCCTCAGCCTATCTTTCCTTCTTATCCTTTCGTCCCTTAATTCCTTTTCCTTCTCCCTTCTCTGTGCCTCATCTGACTTCTCTTTAGGTCTCACATCATCACTTCCTTTGCCATCAAGTTTCAACAATATCTGTCCTCCCATCCATTCGTCTTTTGAGAATGCTATCTCATCAGTTATGCTTTCACCTCCTTTCCATTTCCTTCCCTCTCTCTCTTTATTGGAGATGCACTAATCTGTGCCTGATCCTTCCTCTCATCATCGCGTCTATCCTTGTCCCTTGAGAATGCAGAGGTAAGATTCTTATCCTGATCCTTCCCTTTATTTCTGTCACTACTGTACGTAGGTATTTGTATTTATTTGTTTATATAGCACATTTTAACAACTTGATATATAAAACAATATAACGGTAGAAGCAAATTACAATTCTGAATCAGCCAAACAAAACAGTAAGAAGAGCAATTAAACTGAAGGGAATAGGGAGAGTGGTGCAGTAGGACTGTGAGGGAGGGGAGGAGGAGGAGGAGAAGGAGGAGGGAAATTGGTGGGGAAAGGGTGAGAGAGGGGTGGTGTGGGAGGGGAGGGAGATAATCAAGGCGAAAAGATAAAGGAAGGAGGGGAAGCAAGAAGGGGAAGGGGTTTCAAGGCGGGGAATGGAGAAGGAGAGATTTAAGGGAAGTGCGGAATGAGGAGAAGGTAGGAATCGAGCGGATTGAGAGAGGTAGGGAGTTCCAGTGCAGGGGGCTAGGAGCTGGAAGGAGCGGAAACGGGTGAGGGCACAAGGGGACGGAGGTACAGTGAGAAGGAAGTGGTCAGCAGAGCGAAGGGAGTGGGAGGGAGTGTAGAAAGAGTGGAGTGGGGAGAGATAAGGGTGGAGCAAGACCATGGAGAGAAGACTAGGCAGAGAAAGTGAAATTTAAGTTGGGAGTGGAATGGAAGCCAGCCAAGGGAGGAAAGGGTAGCAGAGATGGAATCGCGAGAGTTAAGGAGACAGAGGGTACGGACGGCAGAATGGTAGATAGATTTGAGGGGTGCGAGATGAGAAGTAGGTAGTCCAAAGAGTAGGAAGGAGCAGTAGAAGAGGCAAGAGAAGATAAGTAGGTGACTCATATGCGGGGTTGCTATACCCTATGGCTGCCTTAAGCTCTCTTAATGGGTAGAGTCCCTCAGGCTTACTTCCCTCGGTTTCTGTTTCAGGTGGGGCAGGTGGTGCGGTAGGCGTCTCACCCCCCTCCGTGCATACATTTAATATCCAGTCAGCAGGTGGCTCTTCCTCCTTCGACTGTTCGAACATTTTCCAAAGTTCTAGAAGAGCAAGGCATTTCTCTAGTTTCTTGCCTGTATATGTGGCATGAAAGTAAGTCGTCATATGCTGTAAGACGGCTTTTGATAAAGACCCATTTTGGGGCCACGGCATAAACATCTTGTGGGCGGTACTCAACCCACTCAGTGCTGTATTTCTTAAGCTTGGGTGCATGTTTCTGCAGTTGTTTACATAAGTGGGCTAATGGAGTAATGTTCCATGCTTAAATCTGTTTCTAACAATACTTTCATGCAACTTCAACACTCCCAACAATATGAGCGAGCAGCAAATACAGCAAGCTCCAATCCAATCTTTTCCCACCAAAACTTTTGTATCACCAATTTACTCAAGAACATCAATTTGTGTGCGATTCCCTCTCAACTATAGAATCGCGTAAAACCCTACTTAGTTTCAACCAACAAAGAGACAAAATTCCTTACATGTGACATACAACATAACACTTACAACAGACACTTGACAGACTAGACAGACACCAGCTGGACACAAATATCTCTGCCTCTCATTTGTACCCCGACATGGAGTTTAAACGAACTCTGTTCACGACGTCTTTAAACGTGGTAGTAGCCGAATAGTCCCCTATTATGTGGGCTCTGAGTTCACGTTTCTTCTGACCGCTATATTAAAGCGCAGGAATAAGGCGTATCCTCTCTCTTTCTCAGGTGTCCGCCCTGGTATCCTCTCTTTTCTCGGGTGTCTACCCCGGTATTCTCTCTCTTCTCGGGTGTCTACGCCGGTATTCTCTCTTCTCGGGTGTGTACCTGTTCTCTATTTATTCAATTATTCTCTGTTTTCTCCACCTCCCTCCGTTACCTTTTCCCTTACTTGTTCTTATGCATATGATATTTGCCAAAGCATTACATTTTTTGTTTCGCTCACTGCTCGCATTGTTCCTCTCTGGGCCCTCGGGATCACTGCCTCTGTTACCGCCTCCTTCAGTCTTTCGCCTGTTCCGCTGCCCGTAGGAATGGAAGGGTTATGTTTTTAAAACGGGCCCCTTCAGGCCCACTGCAGTTTTTGGATCAATTTAAACTATCATTGTCCACAGGAAGCTTCACAGTCTACTCAGCCGAATGGCGAAGGACTCGTGATATTGCCGAAGACCTAAAGTTACTTCGAGTTGACGGTCAATAGGTGTCTTATTTTAATCAATAATCATGATGATGATCAAAAGCATCCTCTCCTCTACCAAGTGTACAGGAGGGCTGAGCGACCTCTGACGGGCCCATGGGATCAGATCTCACCCTCAAGTACTTTAAGATGAGATAGCTGCACCTTGAGGTGGATGGGGTGCGGGATTCTCTTACTCCAACACCAAACAATAAGGACAACTCAATGGTTTGGCAAAGGGAAGTCCGTTTAATGACAAGTACAAAAAACGGGGAATCAATAGGAGATCATCGGTGATGCGATCGCCCGTCTCGCTTCAACTTCCAAATTCTTCATTCAGACAGCAATAGTTATAGCAGATTCTCATCATCATTGACGTGTAACACTCAAAAGTTGTCATGCAATTCTATTGGTTAAAAAGATAACTTAAGTATAGGTACTATATCTGTATATGGTAACGGAGTGTGAGGATTGGGTAACTCTTATCGTGTGGGTTACTAAGCCCATCCCTCTACATCACTCGTGCTAGACGTCACTAAAAGTATGATGTCTCATTGGTTCTACTAGTTATAGGACCCTTGATTATTTGGTCCATTGTGATTGGGTCGGTTACATCCCTAGGCATAAATCTCAATCTCCACTTTAATTAGCAGCATGCAGAATGGTCACCCAGATGCAGTATGCCCCAAGATTCACCCTGCCTCCCTTCCATCAATCAGTACTTCAGGGCTATGTGTCAATTAGTTGGCAGAGGATGGCCTCGAAATTGTAGCTTCTTATCAGGAAAAGTTATGGCATCCTCTGGTGTTTGGTGATATCAGACGTTGGTACCTCTTTGCGCCTGGCTAGTCACGTGTTAGTACAACGTGAAGCTGCTTCATTTCCTTCTATTTGCGTATTTGATTCTCCCTTCAGCTTTGCCACCTGCCTGGGCCTCCTTATCTAGACCTTCACGTGGCAGGCTGCTATGCTCTTAAGTTTTGATTCTTTGAAGTTGCTGCTCTCCTCCCTGCCTTGGGTGACCTCGAATTCCCAGGCATGAGCTGCTTCTTGCTAAGTTTCGATTCCGCTCTTTCGTTTGGCTTTGTGCTGGTATATGAAGCCTGGCCTGTTTGACCCCTACCTTCCTGGGCTTAATTCTGCTTTTGTAAAATGGATTTGGACTTGTTATAATGTGCTTCTTTGAGGTAGATATATAGTTGGCACTTGCCGCTCTATTCTTCTACTAAGCATAGCAAGCTGCACTGTTTCCTTAGCTTCTTGCGTTCCGAGCCTATTTACAGGTGTTCGCTAGTTGCGTATCTTCATCCTGTTTTATGGTTACGTTTCTTTAAAGTTCAGCATCGTTTCTCCTTTTAAGTCCATTACATCATTCTTCCTTACATTTCATCATTGCGTGTCATCTTTTGATTGTCGTTTCGTTCATCTGAACGTCTGTCTGGGCCCTTGCGTCATCACCATTCACCTTCAATTAAGGCCCTTTAGGTCTCTTCGGGGACAGTCTGCAAGTAGTCTTCATTTTGTGTCAGCTGCTGGTACGGTTGTCTCAAAGGGTACCGTGCTGCCCATGGTTGTCTGGTTATTGGCACTTCTCATGGTCACTGGGCAGAGCCCTAGTGCTGCTCTCTGTTGGTTTATTTGCTCCTCATACGTCACATATCTCGTTGAGTATGTTCCTGGTATTTCAAAATGGGTGGCTGGAGTACAGGCCATATCTGGGAGCTCCTCTATAACCTCTTGTTTTTCTTTCGTGAGATGAGTTTCCTGTAATAGGGCAATATCTTATTTTCTGCCTCCTTAAGTACATCATGATCTTATTCCTCTTCAAGTAACTGTTGAGCCCCCATTGCTACTATTTTAAGGTCTCCTATCTTTCATCTGTACCCAGTCCCACCTCTGTCCTCCCTTATCTTCTGTATCATGCGCAGCAACACGTGTGTGTAAGTTCGTTCCCTAACTAATACCAATGTAAATCCCCCAACTCCCCTCGCACCCCCCGCCCTTCCCGCCCCCTACTGTTGCCCAGCTCCATCCCTGGATTTTAGGCTATCCCGCATTTATTCCTTTCTCGGCTTTGCCAGTACTTGGAACTCAGCAGGGGGTTAACTCACTACCGACAACCTAACTAAACTATCTATAGGGGTATGAGAGTGAGTCCTCTGTATCTCCTGCAATTATGCCTCATTATGCTATGCCCTCCCGTAACCTCCCACTCAAAACATATCTCATCTCCCAGTTTACGTTTGCCCTGTCTTATATTCAATTCCCAATGTCACAGTTTATACAGCACCTCGGCCTTTGGAACCGCTGCCTCACTTGTCTGTTCTGCTCTCCCTCTGTTTGTCTGTCCCCAACGGGCAGTTCTGTGCATGCAGCCACTCTGTCGCATCTTCTGGGTCTCAAAAAACAGGGCCCTGTTCCTGTGAAACACTTTCAGTTTCGCCGGGTACATCAGCATGTATTTGTAGCCTGCCTCGCGCAGCCTCCTCTTTACTGTCCCATAATTCAGTCGCTGTCTCTGCTCCAGGAGTGTATAGTCCGGGTACACCGTAATGGACGCCGATGCCCTTTGTATTGTGCCCCCTTTCCGGAAGTGTTCCAGGATTTTCTCCCTATCTCGATAATTCAATATTTTGGCAATTATCGATCTCGAGGGGGAGAGGAGGGGCTCCTGCCGGTGGTTTCCTTGTCAGGGCTCGGTTTGCTCTCTCCACCGCGAACCCTTGGGTAAACGCACCTCCCTCGATTTCTTGCAGCAACATGGGCTCAATGTAATCCATATGGTTTGGTCCTTCCTCTCCTTCTGGAAGCCCCACTATGCGTATGTTGTTTCTTCGAGCACGTCCTTCGGCTTCCTCTGCTCTGTTTTCCAGGTTGCTCATTTCTTGTCACAGTTTGTGAATCTCTGAGGTGTGTGAGGTGCAGGCAGCTGTGTTTGAATTTACTTCTTTCTCCAGTTTGCCTGTGCGTTCCGCTATTGTTGTTACGTCTTGTCTCAGTACGTTTACATCCACTTGCACTGCACCAATTTTAAGTTCCAGTGATGTTCTGAGTTAATGCTGCCTCTAGTTTAGTTTCCCATGGTACTTTCAGGTCCACAATCGCCTCCAAGATCTGCTGGTCGTTGCGTGCTGGTGCTGTGACCGTTTGCAGGTTCCTCTCCCTACTTCTGCCCCCTCCCCCCCTGTCGTGTTTTTGTGAATTTCTCCATTGTTGACTGTTTCCCTTTTGTCTTGGCCAACCTGGTTGCCATCACAGTGTCACCAGGTGTCTCCGTTCAAGGTGGTTGCGGTCAGACTTTGTGGCACTTCAGCTTGCACCGGCTCGCTTAGTGATTGGGTCCATTTGGGGGCTGCCAGCTGCACTTGCGGAGGGTGGGGCGCGTCTTCAGGTAATAGTGCACCTTTGAGGTGTACTGGTTAAATAATCAACCCTGGTTTTCCAAATCAATGACTGCGCCTCCTAGGCTTAGATTCGGCCCCTGCACCTCCTTGCTCTGGGGGGGTTATCCCTTCTTGATAGTATTAGTTATTGTCCTTGTGTATACTGTGAGGTGTCGTTCTGTGAACTCTCTCATTTGTATGCTGCCAGGCTGTGACCCCCCTTGTTAGTCTTTAGTATATTGTCTCTATTGCATCTGGCGGTTCTCTGCCTCCGGCGTGGGGTGCTATTTCCTTATTTCTTGGGGTAGCCCGTCTTCCAGGTGCACGCACTATTGCCTTGGGTGTCCGCGCACTTGGAGACGTCCCAGTGGCGATATCAGCCCCGCAGCATGGTCAATAGTGTATAGTGAAGCTTTGCACCCGTGAGCAGCAGTAGACTCTTCAAAACACCATTTCCAGCGTGGAGCGCGCGCGGAGAAGTGGGAGGACAAGTGGTCCTTTGTGGTGCATTCGTGGTGCATTCTGAGTATTTTCGCAGTTACCATTATTTGGAGGTGGAGCTTTGCACCCGTGAGCAGCAGTAGACTCTTCAAAACACCATTTCCAGCGCGGAGCGCGCGCGGAGAAGTGGGAGGACAAGTGGTCCTTTGTGGTGCATTCGTGGTGCATTCTGAGTATTTTCGCAGTTACCATTATTTGGAGGTGGAGCTTTGCACCAGTGAGCAGCAGTAGACTCTTCAAAACACCATTTCCAGCGCGGAGCGCGCATGGAGAAGTGGGAGGACAAGTGGTCCTTTGTGGTGCATTCGTGGTGCATTCCGAGTATTTTCGCAGTTACCATTATTTGGAGGTGGAGCTTTGCACCCGTGAGCAGCAGTAGACTCTTCAAAACACCATTTCCAGCGCGGAGCGCGCGCGGAGAAGTGGGAGGACAAGTGGTCCTTTGTGGTCACTTGTGGACTGCGGTGGATAATATCCTAGGACCTGGGCGTGGACTTGTTAAAGGGATATTTGAAGAGCGGTAAGGTTATCACTGTTTGTTGACACCGAGGCAGCGCCCCGGCCGGGAGAAGGTGGAGGGTATTCCCCCTCTCTGATTCCGCCCTAGGCTTCACTACACACTGTGGGCTGTTACTCTCTCTGGCTGTCCAGCGACACCTTACAAAGTATCTGTCTACGAGGTATCACTTACGGTATCCCTACTGTATATCAAGGTGCGCCCGGTAACAATGGCTAAATCCAAAACAGGGAACGCAAGATACAATCTGCGTAAAGGCAATGGGGAAAAAGGGGAGAAACAACTTTCAAAGTCAGCAAAAAAGGCTTCCGCTAACGGAGATTGTGACCCACCAGGAAAAGGAACCATCCCGGCCATGTTTGGGAATGGAGTTCCCAAACCCATTATGGGGGGGGGGGGGGGCTATGGTGGAACCTGAAAAAGAGACTCTCTCCCCCCCACAAAATGGCCGCGGGGTGCTAGATTCCTCCAACTACCAAGACATCGACAACAATTCATTGTTGGATCTCTGTCTATCGATTCAAAAATCAATGGCAACTTTAAACGAACAGCCTGCTCATGTTGGGAAAAGCCCAATTATGGTGGAAGCGCAGGTTCTGAGGCCTGCCCAAGAGGAGCATCAAAAAGACAGTGTGACTTCTAACCCTAAGCACACGGACAATTCGATCTCCGACTTATCTGGCATCCTTCCTATTCAGCCCATCCCTACATCCCCGGTAGAGCCAACATTGGGCCGACTATCGGCATCCCCTAGCCTCTTCATCAAACCAGAAGAGCTGGAGCATATGGATGAGGAGCGTAAGGGGTTGATGGAAGACTCCAATGGCATGGCAATAAGTGAGCTGCAGGCTTCTATGGCGTCAGTACAATTTGCGCTGAAAATTTTACTAAAGCTGTGTGGGAGGATCCACACAAACACCATTATTCAGCTTAGCCTATCAAACCCCTTGGGGAGTTTAGATCTAGCCCCATCAACTCCGTCTGTAATAGAGGAAGTCTCAATCCCTATGGACCCAAGGGACAAAGTAAATCCTGTAGAGCCTGAGGAAGCCGTTACGGTCGTCCCTTTGACCAAAAAGCAACGCAGACATCAGAAGCGGGATGCGGCTAAAAACGCTGTAGTAGAAATTGCCTCTCCCTTACCAGCTACCATCCTGCCGGCGGCTCGTACAAAAAAAAGCAAAAAAAGGGGTCGGAAAGCGAAGAAACGTGCCAGAAAAGGGGTGGGATCCCTATCTGGCTGGATTATCCCAGACCCAGTACAAGAAGCTGAGAGTGCGGCCCAGGAGGATACGGATTCCGTAATGTCGATTAGCATTATTGGAGAATCCATTAAATGCTCGTCGCCTGGGCGAAATGAGGAAAGCAAGGGGGAAGAGTTCTTTACATCCCCTCCCATAGACGAATCTGAAGAACAAGAGGATATTCAAGCAAGTAAAATCTGCATAATTAAAAACCTGAACCAGAAAAAAAGAGATTTATGGTTGACAAGAACTGAAGTTCTGGCCAAACTGCACTTAATTCCTCAGTTGCGTGTAATACGCTCTGAAGATTTCCTCTTTGTCGAACCATTGGAGGTGTGTAACCCTAATGTCTCAGCCCTCCATTGCTGTGTTCTAGCCTCGGCGCAGCTGATTCGGACGCACAAGAAATCCCTAAAACAGATTGGCGTGGAGGTTGACGCGAACAAAGAGAAGGAAGATCCATCCCTCCCCAGCAAGGACTATGTGGTACCTAAAAACAAGACTGGTATACCCCCTCAACAACCCACCGAGAAGGTCCAATTAGCTGATATCCAGAAGACTCTGAAATGGCTAGCGGACTCATTGCCCATGGTGTTGCAGCAGCCATGAGATTACTCTATGCTGAGCTGGAACACTCATGGCCACCAACACCTCCTTTCTGACAAGGGCTCGCTGGCTCTTATAAACGAACATCCAATCATTCTACTGCAAGAAACTTGGCTGACATCTGCCATAGATATGGATGGATACAGGACATATCACACTTTGGCGAAGAAGGGAGAAAGGGGGCGTCCGTTTGGGGGCCTATCCATCGCAGTGAGGAACAAGATTTCGAGCAGACAGATTCCAGTTCTTAACTGTGACTATATTTGTGCTGCGGAAGTGACGCTTAATATAAGATCCCCAAGCGAAAGAATGCTATTTGTTAACATTTACAACCCACCAGGAGCAAGGACAAGAGAACTTATTCAAGATACTCTCCATTATCTCCTTGCTGAATGGAGAACGACCAATGAAAAGTTTCTTGTCATTATTGCCGGGGACCTAAATTGCCATATAAGTTGTGATGGAGGTACCGGCAATAATCCCTATTTGTCCAGGAATAGTCTCTGGGACCTCCCGTCCACTGACAAGGAGGGGGAGGGCTGGCTGGGATTCTTTGGCTGCTGGGACCTGCAGATAATTAATGGTCGGACTCAGAGTGATAGGCCTGGCAAGAATACTTGGAGTAACGGAAGATCGGGGAGTACTCTTGATTACATCTTCACTAGTGGGGAGGTTGCCTCAATTGTGCACGATATGTTGGTAAAAGAAAGTGAATGGAGTGACCACGATCCTGACTATGGGAGTGTCTGTCCCTAGGGGGGCGGAGGTAAACCTGGGACAACTGTCTTGTAATCACTCCTTAAATCGCATCTCCTGGTCGGATAAGAACATAGCAAATGCCTCTAGGGCTACTGCAAAATGGGGCCCAGAAATGATTGACCAACTCAATTGTATGTCACCAATGCAAATTGAAAAATGGATTAGTGATTTTTCGGGTGAGCATGGCGCCCGTAAGGCGCGCACGGTGGTGGGGAAGATCCCGAAAGAGGTTAATTATGACAGGGCCATTAGAGATAGAAAGCGAAAATTGAGAAGAGATATACGTTGGACCAGAGACGGCCCGCTATCTAGAATGGCCGCTGCCATAATGACAAGGAAGCTGAAAAAGGAATATTGGTGGTGGCTGAAAATACATAAGAGAGCGAGAAAGTTGGCTAATTGGCAATACACGGTTAGCACACTATGTAGCAGAAATACCCGGAACATCTGGTCACTTTTGGGGGAGGCCAAGGGGCAGAAATCATCAAATATGGTTAATCCCATAGCCCATAATGATTGGATTTCTTTCCTGGAAAAACACAATGGTGAGGCTGATAATAACACTAGTAGCACCATGAGGAGGAAACCTAGGGCTCCCCCTTTTGTGACCTCCACTAAAGAAATCCAAAGCAGAATTGAAGAACTTAATCCCTCCCGTGCGCCAGGTCCGAATGGTCTCTCAAATGTGGTGCTGAAGGAAAATCCCCCCTTCTGGGCATGCCTGCTTAATATACTGTTTAGGAAAATTCTCCAGGAGGGTCAAATACCACCAACTTGGCAGGCAGCAATCCTTATTCCGGTGTTCAAAAAAGGTAATAGAACGGAACCGGAAAATTACCGGCTATTATCCATGCTGGACTGCACTGGAAAGATGTTTGCTGCCTTCATACTCAGCGAACTCGTAAAATGGGTGGCAAGTGTTGGCATTCTGGACAAGTTCCAAAGTGGCTTTAGGGCAGGCTACTCTACCACCCACAATTTGTTCATAATGAATGCACTTAGAACTAAAGCCTTGAGACACTATAATCGCCAATATATGCACTCTTTATAGATTTCAGGGCCGCTTTTGACTCAGTGAAACGATCTCTCTTGTGGGAGAAGCTCAGGAGATTTGGCTGCCCTGAAACTCTATTGTATTACCTAGAACTTCTTCATACGGATAACACGGTGCAGGTGCGTCTGGATAACTGCGGGACAATGACCAATCCCATACCCCAGACCAGAGGGGTGAAGCAGTGGTGTGTCACAGCCCCCACTTTGTATAACTTATTTGTGTCTGATGCACCAGATTGCCTACAGGGAGTCAACAACTGTCCCCCCAAAATCGGCTCTAGCCATTGCCCCATGCTTGCATATGCTGATGGTCTGGTGATTTTAGACCACACCTTTAGTGGACTCGTAAGATCTGCAAAGCAATTATGGACCTTCGCCGAGACTAACGAACTTGTGATTAACATCAATAAAACAAATCTGATTTTGTTCTCGGCAGGGAGAGTCGCTAGACCTCGCATGACGATTGGGGTGACTGAAATTGACTACACCCTTAGCTACAAATATTTAGGTGTAGAGTTTGATTATAAGGGCAACTACTCCACCTGTATCCAACTGCGGAAAACCAAAGCGGCACAATTGACAGCACTTATTTATAAATTTACGCGAGAACCTAGTGGGTTCTCGATATGGGCAGTTCGCCAATTATATATCCAATGTTTGGCCCCGATGGTTACCTATGGTTTAGATCCTCTCTACAATATGAATCTGGGATGGTTACAGCTTGTAGAGGGTATCTTTTGGAAGAAAATTTTGGGTCTCCCCCAATGCATACCCATGGCCGTGATCAGACTTGAACTGGGAATTAGTTCTCTCAGGGCCATGGTGCTAAAAAAGCGGATGGAATTCTATATTCGCCTTAAGAATGTACTGACAAATGACCTTCTGAGGTGCATTAGTAAGGATATGGAAATAGGCAAGTTGGAAAGCTATGCATTCCAGCTGACTAAATTATTTGAGGAAGTGGGATGGCAACCGGAGTGGGGTTGTGAGAATGAATGTCTGTTCAATAAGTTTGGGTATCGACTCAGGCTATGGGACTGGCAGTGCAACTATGTCCATCTTGAAGGCCTGAAAACCTATAACTTTATCACATATGTTCTCTACACCTTTATGAAGCCACAGCCATATTTAAATCTATGCCCGTCGGATGAACTGAGGCGTTTTCTCCTACTCCTTCGCATTAATCATCTACCATTATTGGCTGCCAGGGGTCAGGAGAAGGGTCTAGTTAAAACAGATAGGTTCTGTAGAGCATGTGATCTCCCTGAGGAACCTGAAACTGCACAACATGTTTTCACATTGTGCACTGGGACGAGAGTCAGCCGCACTAGACACCTGGGCGGATTTTTTCATAATAAAGAATACATTGAACAAACAGAATTCTGGACACAGTGTGTCAACACCCGCAACCCTAAATTACACATGGCACTATTTCAGGTCTGGCGGGATGTTAAGGTCTGTATAAAACGTAGTCCCAGAGGGTCCCTTGGATTAATGTAGTAGAGACCGTGTTTGTGCTTGTGCTGTCTATGCTAATGGTTACAGTTACGATAAGAGTTGTTGTTTGAACACGACGTCAATTATGCGTAGGGGGCTGTATGGTTTCAATTTATTTATTTATTTTATCCTATGTTATTTTATCTATTCATTTATTTTAGATTTGCACATAGAACATGGTATGTTTAGTGGATTTTAAGATGATTTTTCTTCTTCCTTGTATATTTATTTCTCCTTCCTTTTGTATGGTTATTATGCGTAAAGTTTGTACTCCTGTACCAAACTATATCACATTAAAGAAAATAAATAAATAAATAAGTATATTAGCCCGGCTGCGCCTTGTTGCTTACAGGCAGACCCTTTCGGTGTGTGATGGTGCACTTCCTTGTGTATTCCTCTTGTCGCAGGCTCCCCGGCAGCCTGCGGCGTTCCGCCTACTACTCCATAGGTCTGGTGTGTGGGAGCGCTATACCTTGTATGATGCGATCCCCGCCGTGGATCCTCAGCTGTGTGGCACTCCAGGTCGCGCCCCAGCTACCGGTCCTGTTTGCTGACTCCCTCCTCACCTCAGCAGTCCATTGCGCCTCAGGTGGGGCCCACTGCCCAGTCCATCTCTGTGTTGTCTGCTGCAGCAGGCAACTCGGTGACCCTCCATTTCACTGCTGTTAGTCTCTGGGTCGGGGATAATGCTGTATCTGCATGTTTTTCTCCCCCCACCCCCACTTGCCACAAGTAGGGGTGCTGTCCGGTCCGTACTCGAGCACTATGTTGCTGCTGGCACACTGGAAACACAGCGCTTCTGATGCGCACGCTGTGCCCATGCAAGGACACAATTCCACATATGCTGTGGACGGTCACCGCCGTGGCCCCTCTGCTGTGAAGTGCTCCGGATCGTGTATCAGCTGCCAGTTCATTCTTGTCTGAATCCGCAGCTCGTTTTAGGTGCTGGTCCCCTCAGCACCTCCGTGATTAATTTCACCACAATTGAGCCCCTCCTCCCGGAGGCCGCGTCGTCACTCTGGTTCTGCTGTGCTGTGTGCGCTCGTATCCACCGCCTCACATACTTGGGATTCGTTCCTTTGTCCTTCTAAGCAGCCATTTTGCCTGGGCATTAGTCTGGGACCCGCCACCGTCCTCTGCAGATATCGTTTCTCATATCATCCCGTTCTGGCTCACATTCGGTGCGCGGTATGGAGTATTGTTTCCCACAACTTCTGATCCGTTTAGGAGTATATACAGTGTTTCTGGCCGGCAGGTATTCCTAGGATAATGTCGGCTCTGCGGGAGCTCTGGAGCGGACCAGCCTCTCACATGGCGAGTTAGCCACGCCCCCGCCTCAGTCTTTCTTAAGGACATTGTCAGATTACATGGCTTCCCACACACCATTGTGTCCGATAGAGGCTCTCAATTTACTTCAGTCTTTTGCTCTACCATGTGTAAACATCTGAGAATCCACCGTGCCTTATCTTCTGGTTATCACCCGCAAAGTAATGGGCAGACAGAATGGCTCAATGCTATGTTAGAGCAATACCTGTGATGCTTTATCAACCGAGAACAAGGCAACTGGTCTGACTTATTACCGCTGACAGAGTTTGCCTACAACAACACTATACATACTGCCACTTGTGCAAGTCCATTCGTCTGCACCTATGCATACCATCCCAGACACCTTCCTACTACAGTGTTCCCTTCTTCTAAGATACCATCAGTGGTTGCCCTTAGACCTTGTCCCAAACCCATAAGTGAACTCTCCAAAATTTAGAAAGGAGCAAGGAATCCGATAATATCGCAGCTGACCGAGGCAGCAGAAAAAAACATCCTGGGATATAGGCTTTAAGGTGTGGTTATCAAGATCTACCCAGATGGGTACGGCCCACTAAGTTCTCTCCCCGTTACATCAGACCTTTTGAAATTGGGTCTATGGTCAATCCTGTAGCCTACTGACTGAGACCACCTCACAGATAAAGGAGGATTCATGCTGTCTTTCATACCTCTCTTCTCAAGACTTGTCTTCAGGATTCTTATTCCCGCAAAACCAAAGGAGAGGGCTGAGGAGTCGGAAGAATAAGGTGTCTAGACTCATGGATTCCCGGTATAAGCATGGGACACTACAATAATTGGTTCACTGGAAAGGCTTTTCAGAGGCAGAAAGGACTTGGGAACCTATACGCAATATCCATGCACCCCGGCTGATCTGCCATTTTCACAGGCAATACCCAGGTAAACCTGGGCGACCTCAGATAAGGAGGGGCCATACTGTCATGACCAAACGCTGGAGCCTTTGGAGACGCTGGCGGCGGGGCTAATGTTCCATCACGCCTTTCTTCCTAACCGACATCAGTGGTCTAGTGCTTTTCCCAAGATGGCCGCTGTGTGTATTTCTCCCGTCCTGACCTCCGCTTGGCGTGTTGCAACTCTCTCACACTAGGTAAGACGCTGCTGAGTCGTTGCTTGTTCTGCCCTCCCTTTTTCCTCTGGCCTGTAGTTTCTTATTTCCTCCTCTGCCTGCCGACACTGCAGCATTGATGTCACTTCTGCTTACTTCTGCCTTCTCTTTCCCTCCTTGCTTGCTTTTCCATCCACCTTGCTTGTTTTCTCTGTTCTCTTCAGTACACCCCTTCCAAATGCCGGATCAAGATCTATCTATGGATTCTGTCAGACCTACGCTCTGTGGAATTTGGCTACTTCCTTCGGACCAGCTATATCGTATAAGAATCGGGGTTTTTTATGCCTCAAGGCTTTTTCCCTGTTTGGAGGTGTTGGTTCCACAGAGTCCCTTCTGCCTGGCTTGTTATACAACCAGGCAAAGTGGACTACGCAGGAGTTCGCCCTTATCTCTTCACTGAGAAATAGAAGAAACGCGGGCCAAGAAGAAGAAAGAAGGTGCTTAAGCTTCAAGAAGAATCATCTGAAGATACAGGTGAGGAGATTGAAGAGGGACTATCACCAGATTCTGAGACTGCTCCACCACGGTTCAGCCTATTACTTCTTTGCTGAAGAAGAATGTACCATTCATATGGAATCAGGCTGCAGATCAAGCTTTTTCCTATCTCAAGAACAAGTTCTGCTCGGCCCCCATCCACAAACAGCCAGGCCAACACCTCCCATTCATTGTGGAGACAGATGCTTTGCAGTCTAGAACATCCTGTTGCTTATCTTTGGAAGGCCTTCAGCCCAAGTGAATTGAATTATTATGTTATCAAGAAAGAACTCATGGCAATGAAACAGGCCTGTACCGAATGGTGACATTTGTTGCCGGGTGCCACACATTCACTATACGTACTGACCATCAGAACTTACAGGTGTTACAGCAGATGGATTGCATCAAAGCAAGACAAGGAAGATGGGCCTATTTTTTTGCTTTTTGCTCATTTCGATGTCCAGATAACGTATATTCTAGGATCTGAGAACACGATAGCAGACGGTTTATCGCGTAGTACTGCGGCAGAATCTACTACCACCTCTGTGACAGAACCCCTCATTTCCCAGAATACATTTTTGGGGATGGTGTCCACCTGTCTTAAAAAAATCAGAGACACATCCTCCAATATCGATCCCGGGTTGGTCTAGGAAGGAATGTGTCAGGAAGTACAGTATGCTATTCTATAAGGGTCTCCTGGTTGTGCCTAGCGCCATCCTACAGAAAGAAATCATGTCTTGGGGTCATGATAGCAAGACAACGGGCCACCAGGGATACAAAGCCACCGTAGATGTTATTCAGTGCTCCTTCCAATGGACCACCATGTGTAAAGACATTGGACTCTTCATTCAATCATGTCTGATATGACTTCAATGCAAGGCCAAGAGCAACAAACCAATCGGACTACTAGAACAAAGTACAACTCCCACCTGGCCTTGGAGCCTTTTCTCCACTGACTTTGTTGTTGACCTTCCTCCCTCTCGGGGATATACTGCCATAATGGTGACAGTGGATTTGTTCAGCAAGATGGCTCACTTTATTCCATTCCCGGGTGTCCTGTTGGCTTCCGAAATGGGTACAGTGTTCTTTCGTGAAATCTTCTGCTTGCATAGTATTCCAAAGTCCATCACATCCGACAGAGGTACCCAGTTTACTTCAACATTTTGGAAAACACTGTGTAACCTAATAAGCATTGAACGGGCCTTGTCTTCAGGATACCATCCCCAGACCAATGGCCAAACAGAACGGTTAAATCACACAATGGAACACTACCTCTGGTGTTTTTGCAACCCTCGACAAGACAACTAGGCGGATTTACTTCCAACTGCGGAGTTTGCATACAATAACTCTCTTCATTCAGCCATCAGCATGAGCCCTTTTTTTTGTATTTATGGTCTCCATCCTCGTTCTCTACCAAGTTGAGTGTTTCCAACAACTCTTGTTCCTTCTATCAATTACCTTTTTCAGGACATTTCACAAGCCCATAAAGACGCATACAAACATCTACAAACAGATAAAATGAGTATAAGAAGCAGGCAGATGCCCATAGGAGCCCAAACTCTGATTGGGAGGTGGGTACTATGGTTTGGCTGGCTAAAAAATGTCTACCCAGATGTGTTCAGCCTTCAAAGCTTTCTCTGAGGTGTATTCGGCCTTTTGAGATACTGTCAAAGATCAAGCCAGTAGCCTTCCTACTAAAACTACCTCAACCTGTACACAGACTCCATCCTGTTGGCTTCTTATATTCCTGACCCATTTGGCTGTAAGAAAAAGAAAGTTCTCTTGCACAAACCAAAGGAAGCAAAGGAGTTTGACGTCTCCCAGATATGTCACACTACTATAAGGGTGGTTTACAGTATCTTGTTCACTGGAATGGTTATCCTTCATCAGAGGTTACATGGGAAACCTTCTCACATATGAAAGCACCAACTCTACTGCAGCGCTTTCATCACCTTCACCCTGGTAAACCAGGGGTTGCCAGGAACAAGGGGGGGGGGGCATACTGTCAGCAGCCCCCCCTCTTGGAGATTGTGGCATAGATGGAGCCTGCAGCGCCATTAGCGTTCCATCATGTTCTTCAGAACGTGAGTTCCCGGTTAATTTATTTCCAAGATGGCCGCCGCCTGTTACCTTTACATTCACTCCGCAGTCCCTGCTCCGTGCATTGCAACCGTTACCCCGCTTTGTGGTAAGATGCTGTTTCACTCATGTACCTTCGCTCTCTCCTTTTATCTCCCTTCCTTGCTTGCCTTGTGCTCTTGTCCACTACTTTGTGCCTTACTTAATTGCTTGTTTTCTGCTTTCTCTGTTCGTGCTACATTGTTTACTTGCCTCACTGACCATCTGCACCCACCTATTCCTTACGCTCTGCACTGCAAAGCACTTGCTTTCCTCTTGGAGTTTGCTCCGGTCATCCATCCATTACTGTGCAAGAAGTGTCTTTGGGAATCTATTTCCACTCTGCTTATTTTTCATGTGACTCCTGCATTCAGTGGACCTCCAGTATTTCAACAACTTGCCAGCAAAAACCATCCAGATCAACATGTTTTTATGCCTGTTGCCTTTTCCCCTTTTTGCCTGGTTGTTTCGGGCGGGGGCCTCTTGCCTTAGCTGTCACTAACAGCAGGCATAGTAGCTTCCCCCGAGGTGGACCATACCTCTACACGGACAGATGTTCGTCCCATAAAAAGGGATCTTCCCCACCGCCAGACGAGTCACCAACCTGCTCCAGCGGCGAAGACTCGAGTGAGGAAGATCTAACCACCAGTGACACTCACCCTGCTTTTTAGCCTTTCTCCTTTTATACATTTTCAGCCACTGATGGCCTGATAACTTTCACTGATGTCACTGGCAGGCAACCAAAAAGTTCAACATGCACACTCCCCCACTTGCCAGAAAACTTAAATCCTTTTTGAGAACTTGCAACCAAAGAACCACCTCATCCAGTTATTCTCATGATTCCCCCCGTCTAGAGCCCACAGTGCAGACTCAGTCATTCACTGTCTGAGAAATGCGAAAGTGTAGGGCCCCAGAATCTGACCGTTTTGTCTGGGAAGGCATCCACCACCAGACTCTACAGTCGTGGCCATTGTTCACAAGTAATTTCCTGCCTCCTCAGTATTGACATCCAGTTCCAAAGCTCCTCCTGACACGCAGAACAGGAGATTTTTCCACACAGCAAAGTGCAACTTGCAAAACATTGTGTGACGATAGCATGTGCAGAAGTGCTATTGCGCAGATATGGCAAGCCTTTGGAGGGAGATCTGCAGCCTAACTCCTGGTGAACAAGAGGGAGTTTTTCCTGAAGGTGGCCAACAAGGACTGCATTTGTCCAGCCAGATGTTCAGTACAGCAAAAGATGCTGATCATTCAGCTCAAGTGTGTTGCCTTGTTTTATCCATGAGAAGATAATCATGGCTCCGATTTGCAGACATCAACGGAGCAGCCCAGAAATATATTTGCATCTGCGATTTTCAGGATCAGCACTCTTCAGAGTCCTTGCTATTGAAAAGGTAGCAGGGATGACAATGGAGGAGGATAGCTTTTAAATCAGTAGACCTAGACCAAAGGAATATGAGAAATGCCTGTCTCATGGGGCCTCCAACAGCGGGTTCAAGGCTCTGAAAGGCAGCAGCACCAACAGTGCACCCGGCTGAAAGTCACAATATGTTATATTATCTGGCATTTGAGTGCAACTACTATTACCCAGTGTGGACTGCTCTGTGTTGTTTGGGCCTCTGATCCCCCTTCTGACACCACCATGTGTCACCTGGGTAATGGCATCAATAACCAGCCAGGCACAGAAAACTTAAATTCAGTATGTATTATAAGGGTCCTCTTACGTCCAGTCCCCTTACCTCCATACTTATGGGATCTGGACAGGAGCCTGTTGCTAAGCAGCATTAATAGAATGTTCTGATTGGAACAAGCAGGTGCGCGACTGCAAAGCCACTGTGTAGCACCGTACTGCATGCACGCTGTTCCATTAGTCCTGTTGTCTGCGCCGGTCGAGACGGAATCAATCGCCACAGCTGGGACAAGTTGTGCCCAAATTAGGATTCTCTCCTGATCTCCCTTTTACCCATACTTCTATGGAGGAAGGACTGAGGGAAGCTATGACCATACTCCACGTTACACTTCCTGACATTGCTTCACACATTAAACTGGGCGCTCCATCTTATACTGGACACTACTCTTCAAAGTACATCTTCACTTTCCTACCTCCAGAGCTCCAGCTCTACAGAACTCCTCCCAACCCCACCCATGCCAGAACCCTCTGCTACCCCTGCCCCCTATCAGCCACCGCCTCTGTACAGAGCTTTATTGTGTACTGTGAGCTTTATAAATCCCACTCATACATTTCAAACAACATTAGAAAGATTGATTTGGCATTTAGACTCTAATGTTTTTACTGTTGATATTTATAAAAAATCACCACCTTTTTCTGAAAACTATCAGAACTCTGCTCTTCTGCATGTAGTCTCTTTCTCCGACCACTTCTCTTTTTTTTTTTAAACAGTCCTAACAATTGGTAAGGAGGAAGATCAGAACATCAGACTAATGAACAATTTCCTTAGAGTCCCTAGACACGCTGCCATCCCCACTGGAATTTTCTAAGTCATAACATGTGTCCTTGGCTTAAGTGCCTCACAAACACTTATATCTACAGCCTCATGAAAACTAAGAGCTGGTTCTATCCTGGCCTTCTTGACATCAGAGCTATGGAGCTGTGAACAATGGAGAGCATGTGTCATGGGGCTTAACTGGATCACCATGCAGGTCATTATTCCTATAATTTTATTAATTATGTACATGTCCATCCTATCTTCATCCCAACTATTATGCCTTGGTACAAACATGCAACCTCTGTGCGTCAGAATGTAAATTCCAGCCTCTCTGAATGTCCTGTTCTCTTGCAAAAACATACAAAATTGTTGGTAGTGATGGAGCTCATGGGCAATGTTTGGTAGAGGGTACATACATGCAGCCAATTAATGTATATGAGAGGAAGGAGCATGCTTGAATATGCTAGTTTTTGAAACAATATGGACACAGTAGACCATTAAAT
This sequence comes from Ambystoma mexicanum, assembly GCF_040938575.1. Classification (NCBI taxonomy): domain Eukaryota; kingdom Metazoa; phylum Chordata; class Amphibia; order Caudata; family Ambystomatidae; genus Ambystoma; species Ambystoma mexicanum. The sequence goes on from NC_090939.1 coordinate 69,098,891, forward strand.
GACAGATGTTATTTAACAAGGATGCTTTCTTTTGTACAGGTACATTACAATAAAAACTACTTTGCAGTAGCTGAAAAAGGGAAAGGACCCAAGATTGTCATCTATGAATATCCGTCTCTTCACCCTTACAGAATTCTCAAAGGTGGGTCGCCTTGGGAATCTCAGTAATGATTGTTCTGCATGGAATATGGGGTGCAGTGTTTCTAATTTGATAGTTCAAGATGATGTCCAGATCAACTCCGATTCGGGCCCAGGTTATTGGTTAGGAAATGTTACTGGTATCTTCCACTTATCTTTGGTCCATGACTTGATCAAAGTCCATTTCTAAGAAGGTGTCTATTGTCCACAACCCTTTAACCGCCCAACGAACACTGCCAAATTCCTGACCCACAACAACCCATGCTTTGTTCCCTATTTACCAATTACAATTTTGATGATCAGGCATTTCAATCATTTAGTGTGCTCACTGGCAAAACTTCCATCTTGTTCCATAAGGTCTGAGTTGGGATATAACACTAAAATGGCCTCTACGTTGACCCCCTCCTCGTGAAGTTTGAAAGAGCGCTGAAAGCCTGCCTTGTTCCAGCCTGCTATGAACCCACAGCGCCTAAAACACTGCTCCAGAGCCTCACCTAATTTGTTTCTCCTGCTGCTTTCCCTTTGTAAGGGATTTAAATGCTGAATAAACACTGCAAATACATTAAAACAACTTGAACTGGTAATCCAGAGCCTCATTTGAATTTTGGAGGTGGAAAGATTTGCATTTTTTATTTTACTTTTTTATTGGCATTTAAGAAAACAAAGAGCACAAACCCTCTACCATCCAAGTGGGGCAGCACCCAAGAGGGAAACGGGCAAACAATAACAGTGTATCCAGAGACTTTCGACATGTATCCCCAAACCTCCCCACCTCCTCAGCACCCAGGCCACCCCCCATCAAAGTCATCATCCCGTCTCGTGGCCCATTCAGGAGTGTCATCACATCAACCCCCAAGGTGCAATAACATACTGTCAAATCCCACCCTTAATTTAGTCCGCATAGTCCACTGGATTTACAGTGTTAATGACCGTAATGTTCCAACCGGCGGCACGACAGGTTAACCAAATGTTCCACAGCAATACCACTTGAGTGTAGCCCGTCCCAACCAGCCTTCTCCTACCACCACTGCCTCCCACCAGCGCATCCATCTCCCGATATCATGGTCGGTATGCAAATTATGGCCTGAGGACATATGCAGCAGTGCAGTAACTAACCAAATACACCCATGACAGCATGGTAGTGAAGCAGACTGCCAATAGCACCCCACCGCCCCCCAAGCATGTGCTCATCAGGTCCCCCTCTGGGATAACCCGACCAAACCTGGGTGTCCTCCCAGTCCATCTTTTGTCTCGCCCCAACCACTTGTGCAGGCCCATGTGATCTGTAATGGAGTGCACTCATGGAGGACGTGTATCTGACAGGGAAACAATGCCTGCACCAGTGCATCCCAGGCATCCACATCTATGCTCCCTTCTCTCAGCCAGCTATGCACCGCCCTGTGCCAGACAACACACTCTGCCAGAGCTCATCCCTCTAGGTCCGCCCGCCAAGCCTCAACCCTGGGAGCCCCAGCCGACTTCCAAGGCATTGCAATCCTCCGTTTGGCCAGTACACAAATTAGGTCTTTAATGCGAGTGAGGTGTGCTCTATGGGGAAGATTTGCATTTGTTGGGACAAGTCATGTCTTACGCTCCTCACCTTTCCATTACACTTTCTCCCTTTTGAGTTCGGAAATCTCATGGTAGAGGTGAGAATACTCAACAGGGCACGATAGTTCCTTTACACTAATCAAAGAAGGACCAAGGCACTCTGATGGGGAAAAACTCGGAATATATTACAGGCAAATTATATATGTGAAAACAGTAAAAAACAAAGATTCAACAATTTTCGTAAACGAAAATCATGGATTGAGTAAAATAGTTAATCACACTCAATAATAAGTGTTTTTTTTAAATGAGGACAAAGAAAAAGAATTTAAATGTCTTAACATAACAAATTCATCCACTTCTTAACAATCAAAAAGCAATTAGAATAAAGTCAACCTTGACTTGTATATTGTTTCAAAATCATCAAAATCAAAGTTTTAGAACATAAATATTTCAATACATAGAGTAATAAGAAATGTGTACATGGATTGAGCTCACACAGAAATAATCCCACAATTTGTAACATAACGTTGGTAAACAGATGTTCTGTAATAAATGGGAGTTCCTGTTATCACTGTGTGTTTAGGGAATCACTCCCTCATCGGGTTATACAAACTCTCTCCCTTCCTGTAATTGAACATGTAAATAGCCATAAGTATAGGACCTTAATATGAGTCACTGTTGGTAAAAAGTATTGAAACCATGTCATAAAATTGCCTGAAATGTACTGACCTGATAATATTTATCTTATGGATAAACCACTAACTTTAATATCTGTGATTGCTGTTGTGTCTCAAAAATTGGAGAGCTAAGGAGAAGGGAACAAAAGAAAAAACAAGGATGTTGTGAGAAACCAGAAGGTGTCTCACCCACTAGTCCCCGGGGATCTGCCATCCTGGTGGCCAGGACACAGCCATTGCTGAGGTGGGCCAGTGCGGGAGGATCACCTGGGTGAGCGGTCTTTCGGGGAGTAGGAGTGAGACACTGGATGGCAAGACGCAGTATCCCTCTCTTCTCTGTAACACCTTTATCTCACCTTACCCAATGGGATATTTAGAAACTTGACCCCCAGCCCCCTTTTCCTGCATGAATACTCTTACATGGACATTCCGCTCTGGGAGAAAATAGATTTACACCTGAGCCGTGTACCTGCCATGTCCCAAAACTATGGTCAGGTGAGGTCAGGCAATTATCGACAATCACTCACACCTGGCTTCCATTACACTTCCCACACGGATAAAAGACGGAGCACGAGAGCACTCTCTGAGGGAGACAAAGCACACAAAGGTACAGCAGTTTTCGAATCAGCAGCTGAACGAGAGGAGAAAGACTGCAAGGCACAAGGGGTTTGTGAGAAGGGCAACTGTCATGGCCACTGGGCAAGAATCACAGACTCCACTACATAGAGGGTCCAGTTGGACCCAGTCCTAGTGTCTTTGGCGCGAGGCTCATGAGTAAGGGCCTCCACGTGCATCCAGGTCGGGCGTGACCTTAGGAGAGAGTTGGGCTGCACGTGCAGCATCCTCTAGGAGTGGCAGGGTGGAGCCATGAGTCAGAACTAATGGGCGTGGTTGGAGCCAGGCTATTTAAGCCTGCCCCACCCGCATGCAAGCGATTCGCGTTAATCTGCTTATGGCAGCGTAAGGCTCACCTGATTCCAGCAGCAACCGCAGTCGGAGCTCATCCTTACCTGATTCCAGCTACCAGCCACAGCACTTACCCAGGAGTCATCTTACGGCCAGCATCATCGCGGGTCCAGGCATCCTTCATTCCCCAGCACATCTCCGGATAGCAGCACTTCAGTCCGACATCGACAGACACTGCCTGCAAGAGAAAAAGACAAAACAAGGTTAGAAAATCACTAAAGACATTAAGAAAAGGCTGCGATTAGACAAATCCTAGCGCTTGACCTTAAAACCAAAACTTACCATGTAGTGGGACATCGTGAACTCCCTTCTCTTCCATTGGGGCTCGCTTCTTGCACCGCAACTACCGCTGGGCTGCATTTCACCTATTGGGAGAAAGCAAAGGAAAGACATTATGAAAGGATACGGACAATAATCAAGGAAAGACATTATTAAAAGGATACGGATAGTAATCAAGGAAAGACATTATTAAAAAGATACTTACCTTGGAGTGGTTCAGCCACAGTCGGTCTGGTCTGCCACGCACATGGACCAGTGAAGGAACCCGGTCCATCTAAAGCGCCCCTGCAGTGAGAAGCAGGACGGAGAGCTCGCCATCATCATTAAACAGGTGGGACTATATGGGTCGGTGCATGCTCACCACATTCTGGGAAGAAGGGTCAAAGGGACACAGCAGTCATATCGCAACATTCTCACGACCTCTCATATCCTCACAGGGGCAGTGCCAAGAACCAGCGCAGTCCACAACACACAAGCAGGGGAAGAAGCCTGACAAAAGGAAGCCATTTCCAGGGAGGGCTGCAATCATGCCCCAACGTCCCCGCAGAGACCAGGTGAGCGTAACAGCAACTCCCTTGACCTTTTTCGGCAGGAGGCCGTTACTTTCAAGAAACCTTCAAGGCAGAAAGCGTAAGACCAGGAAATCAGGCTGAAGAATCCTGTATTGTATGTCAGAGATATTGAGGGCTCTCCCGCGTAGCTGACCAAGGGGGGGGGGGGAGTTGCAGATGCCTTGGTATCTCCCTTGGCTCCAAAAAAGAAGAAACAACAGAACAACACAGCTGGTGAGTTGGGGAAACCGAGGCCAGACCGGTCTGTATTGCCAAGGTTGCAATCGGCAACATTGTAAAATGAATGAACATTGTTAAACATGTCTGATGAAAGACGCGAGTAAAGCTACATTGTTGGTGAATGTTTGAACTTAAAAGGAAGGATACAATACCGTTGACAGAGTCCTCCGTGATATGGGAATGTGCTCAAACGAAATTCTCTGTATGGTATTCCAACATGAGAAACAAAAGTAGAAGAATGTAAAGTACAATGGTGTAAAGAAATCAAAGCGGTTTAAGCAAAACCCATTGCACATTTGAAAGTCTTTGATTCAGGTGTAAAAAGGGATCTGAGCCCGGAAGAGGGGGGATCCATGGTCCGAGCTCGGAAGAGGGAGACCAGATTGTGAACATTGTGTAAAAAGGGATCCATCAATCTGGATTCCGAGCATCCAGGGCATGGGAACTGCTCTTCTGAACACCCCTGAAGAACTGCTCCCATCTCTGGACTCCAACTCCCCTGCTATCCCCATCCTCCTCAATCTCTCCTCTGCCTTTGACACAGTCAACCATTCCATCCTCATACAAAGGCTCCATGATACCCATGTTATCTAAGAACAGGCACTGGACTGGCTGACATCCTTCTTTACAGACTGCTCTTCCCAGTAATCCTGGGCACCTTCTCCTCTCCTACTTCCTTCTCCACTTGCGGTGTCCCCCAGGGATCTATCCTCTTGGCTCTTTAACATCTACCTTGCCCTGCTTATCTCCTCCTCCTCCTCCTCCTCCTCCTCTAACTTCGAGTGTTACGCAGAAGACACACAGCTCTTTTTCAAATTTCCTGGGGACCCTCTTGCATCCTCATCATCCCTGACTGCCTATCTGCCATCCAGTCCTGGTGCACCTCCAACGATCTCTGCCTCAACACCTGTAAAACTGGGATCCTTCCCATCAGGACCCCTGCTCCCTCCTTCTTCACTTCTCTCTGGCCTTACTCCTTGGGTTCTCCTCCTGCTACTCTTTGACTCCTCTATCTCCATCCTCCCTCACACTCAGGAAATTGCCAAGAAGCCCCACTTTCAGCTATTCCTTCTTAAAGGAATTCTCCCTTTTCTCACTTTCCCCCAGAGGCTCAATGTTACCCGAGCCCTGGTTCTCTCTAGGCTTGACTATTGCAATAGCCTCCTCCTGAATATACCTTCTTCCATTCTGCGACCCCTCCAGCTAATCCAGAATAGGGCAGCAAGTCTTATCCTTGGCCTTAAGCACAGCGACTGCATGTATCCTGCCCTAAAAAGTCTTCATTGGCTCCTGGTTGCTGCACGGATTAAATTCAAATCCCTCTACAACATCCGAGCCCGGGGACCATACTATCTTCAACTTTATGTTAATAAATACTCTTGCTCTAGACCACTACATTCCTCTGGCACCAACTCTTTGTGTGTAAATCATTTTGCTAAACAGAGGGTAGGTGGTCGATCGCTTGCTTCAGATGGCTCCCTCCTATGGATCAGCCTCCCCCTGCCTCTGCGCCTTGAGCAGGATTTTCTTAAATTCTGGAAGCTCCTCAAGACTTTCCTTTTTACCTTCTCCTTCCCTTCTTCTGTTCTTTGCTAATCCTACAGTTGCTGTGATTGGTGTCCGTGGCCCTTATCTATCCTCCCACACCCAATTGGCCCAGCTCCTGTCTACCCTCTGCACTTGCCTTGGCACACCCTCCACCCTGGAGGTTTGTGCTTACTCTCAGCGTGGCCCCTGGCTGTGTAGAACTTCAACCACTTATGCACTTCATCTGTGGCTCACCCAGGAGCCCAGACTCCCCAGCAATTACGCTCTCTGCCCTCTTCCCTGCTGCACTGCACGTTCTGAATACTCACAAGCCATAGTAGATCCATCCTTCCTTCCTTTTCCCTCCACTGCTCTCATTAAATATTGTGTTTTGTAATGTATTCACTCCCTTGTTCCCTCCCCTCGCCCTGTGGGCGTTTTGAAATGGTATTTTACTTGCTGTATAAGTGCCTAACAAGCAAACAACAATTAAATAAAATCAATCTGAGCCTGGAAGAGTGGGATCCATGGTCCGAGCCAGGATGAGGGAGACCCGTGGTCCGAACCCGAAGGAGGGAGACCAATCTTGAACTTGTGAATGTGAACCCCTGACAAAGGAAAGGAACATTTGTGTTTTGTTTGCTACATCAGGCCATGTGCAATAAGAGACTGTCATTGTGAGAGAGACTTTGGTGGAAGGCCCTGATGCCTATGTGTTGAACTGTTACCTCGTGGCCAAGAAGCAGAGTGTGTGCGAAGCCCACATGTGCCGGCCTGGCACCTTTCTGAAAACGTGGGAAGGGAAGCCAAATGCTCAACTATGCTGACATATCATTTCTTGAACACTTTTCTTTTGCCTATATTTTTATCCAGCACCATTTTGTATTTAGAATTAAGGATTGGCAATAGGTTTATTGGTGTAGGCCTTTTTATTTTGACAGATGTGACTAGGACTGGGTTATTATTATTTGATGGTCGTAGTTTGCTCCCACCCTTAGATTTAGGTTTAGATAGGCGTTCTACCAGCCCATTGAAGTTCAATACACTCCCTTCAACTGTGATCACTCGTGTCTGTCTTCACTGTTTGATACCATGCCTTCCTTACAGTATGGAGAAAAACGAACTACCTTAGAAGCCACTCATGTCGCAGTGGCAATCTGATAGTAAGGTAAGAAATGTAAAATGGTGGAAACTCACTGTTTTAACATTCATAGTGCAAATGTGGTTTTTGGTAGTTCGAACGCATTAAAGAACCCACAGTGAGTATTTAGCTGAATGCGTGCCGCTGACAGAAGACTCTGTCAAAAGAAAGAAATAGATATAATTCTTAAGAATCCTCAGAAATGTTCAGAGTGAATTTAGATTAAAAAAAATAAGCATTCCCATAGCGATCTAATTGGGACTCAAAAAGAGGTCTCAAGCTTACCATATCTTCTCGAAAAATCACTGGCGCGGAACGGAAGGCAGCTAAGGCGAGGATACTGCTCATGTAGCGTAACCAAGACCCAGTATTGGGTCCTTTATATTTTCCCACCTCTCAAGCTGGGAACCCAGATATCTTTGAAAATGGCTTCTAATATGAAATGCAAGCTTTTTCCTTTTGTTTATATGCAGTCTACACAAAGAGATCAATGCCCACTCAAATGCACATGCACTGCCTGGACACCACTGAACAACAATTACTATTTACCTTTGTTTTAAAACCTGCAACCTTCAATTCAGATTATTTTTCTATCCTGTGTGTGCTGATTTCTTTTCAGCTGACACGATTGCTGTGTGTGGCTTTTCTTTTACTTTTCTATGCTGACCGCCTGTTTCAGGACTTTGAGTGCTGAATTTGTTCCAGTTTTCCAGCAGGCTGCCACCTTGAGTCACCAATATAGTACGAAATATGTTGCTGTTGCAGATTTGTCAGAAATGTTTAAGGAGGGATATGCGTAAATATGAACCTCGTGATTTTTGCTTTTTCTGACTCCACGTACCCGATATAAAAGCGTTTGAATGTAACGGCCATTATGCATTCATCGAGATGGGAGCCGACGGCGAGGATCAGACCTGCATCATAGCCACCAGCAGCCAGGGGAAGGCTTGTTGGAGCCTACGTCACCAAAGTGCCTGATGAGGTAGCCGGTGCCGAGATCTCTGATGTTGAAAACAGCATCAGTCACCAGGCTTGGGACAAGATTTCCTGTCAACGCCTCTTAGGGAGATTTTTGTACAACCATCTGATGAGGGCTGCGTAACCATATCTGCTAATGGTACAACAGTGCGTCATCCAAAAGGAAGGATCAGACTCTCCAATTGTAGCTGTTGCAGAGCAGTTAGGCTTAACCTTAGGAGGGAGGAAGGCTAGCAGGGAGGTGCAGTTACTCCCAATATTCACCACAAAAGACTAAATGGTCAGTTAAAACCTAACTCACTCTTGACCTTAACATGTGAGTGATAGTAGACACTATACATATACCTTTAGCAGTGAGTTCAGAGTTCACCCCTAGACAATATAAACATACATGATTATTATCATGTTAAGGACCCAAGGGGCCACTGTGGCGAACCAGAAGGAGGATTCGGATTAAGCAGTGCCATAGTTCAAGGGTGTTTATTAAAAAAAAAAAAAAAACTCCTATCTGGCCATGTTGCTATGAGGAGAGTTCCCTACCTAACAACTACAAATATAAGGGTGCTCGCCCAAGTCCAAAATAATATCGTCCTTCGTCCATATCTTACTCAGTAATTGGCCCTATCACTTCAGAAGAATGTAACAAAAAGGAGTCCGGATCAAAGTATCGTGGGCTTCCGCCTGCCCCCACACTTGGTGGACTTTCTAGGAAAAAGGTTTAAAGAGTTTGTCAAATTGTGTCTTGTTTTCACCAGTATCTTGCAGTCCTCAGCCGCTCTGCAGGTTCTGCATGCTAGGTTTTGGCATTTATTCCAAGTTCACAAAAACAAGTCTTTGACACAATACCACCAATTCCTAAGTGGTGCAGGACAATGTCCTTCTCTTGTGAAACCTGTGAGTTGTCAGCTCTTTGGTCGATTTACTTCACAACCTTGGTGGAGCGTCTGCCCGTAAGTAGCATTCAGGTTTTCATGGTTTCTGCAACCTTGTTAGCTTTCTAATCCTCTATTATCAGTTTCTCTTAATCTTCCCAGGCTCTCCAAAGCCCTTTTACAATAAGAGAGGTTTACTTTATTACTTGCCCCTCTCAGCAGCATTAACTCTTCTGGAGCGGATACTTCCTTTCCAAACTTCAGGTTTTCTGAGCTCTCGGTACCCTTGTTCTCCCCTCTCAGTGACGTTATCGCTTCGGGAGCAAACACTTTCTTTGTGCTCCCCAGCTCAGCAGTCCTCGTGTGGAGATCGGTAACCCGACGTCTCCACTGGTGTCTGGTCTCGGCATTCGTTAACAGGCCCCAGGTCCACCACAGCTTCCTTGTGGCCAAGCCACCAGACTTGTTTGCCTTTCTCAGTAGCGTTGTGTCCTTGGGAGCCGATGCTTCCCTGCCAACTCTTCAGTTTTCATTGGCACCCTTAACCCTTGTTCGCCCCTCATAGCTGTGTTATCCCTTCAGGAGTGGATGCGTCCCTTGTGCTGGTAACGGCTCAAAAGCTGTTACCTTCCTCATGTGGAGATCCGGGACCCAACGTCTTCACTGCAGTCTGGTCTCAACATTCGTTAAGAAACCCTAGTCCCACCACGGTTACCTTGTGGTCACGCCACCAGATGAGACGGCCTCACCAGTGTTTATCTTTTTCCAGACCTTTGTTTCGTGGTTGGTTAGGATGCAACCTTCCGATGCCCAGCCAGCGATTTGTCCACTCTTTACGCTGGCTCTGCCGTCTAGCATAGCTCTGCCCCTCTAGGACGTCTTGCCATCCGAAGCTCGCCTCTGCCTAGGATTCTCACTCCTTGCTTCAAAGTCTCACTTGATTTTAGGTACGTCATCCGAACCAAAGTGGGGGTGTCGCTGATCTTTGACTGTGGAGTTCAGGTGAGGTTCAGCTTTAACTGCAGCCAAAGAGTTTAAGGAAATGTCACTGTTTGGTGGATTTCAAACAGAAGTAATAGTCTTTCCAGTTCTCATGTAAGCAGATAACATACGCTGGACTGGCAGTTCCTCATCGTAATGGGAGTCCTTGTCCCCAAGAGGAGAGTCACTCCCAGTGAGGTCCCACTTACCCAGGGCCCAGGAAGGGTATTGCTGAACAGGCTTACTCCCCAGCCTCAAAGGGGGTGGCTCCCCTCTGCGGAGAAGGGACAAATAGCCCAGATTCGTCACACCGCATAGACCTTAGTCACAATATCCCTACTACCCTTTAGGTAAAAGTAATACCCCTCCTATATATATACACACAGCAGAGTTGTGTAGATCCTAGAGGTAGGAAGTATGAGTTCACAATGTCCAACAAAGCCAGGAGGTCTATCAAAGCCTATGATACACTTTAGTCTCGCACTATGTAGGCCCAGGGGGACATATTACACTCCAAGGGAAAAAACCTATGTAGCAAGCAATGATGCAATGTATTACAGGTGGGTGGTTAAAGCACAGATTAAAGAATGTATAGAAAATCAGGGGTAATTGCCAAAACCCTAAGTCTTCAGCGACTCTAGGGAGACCTCAGAGAAATGTCAGTGTTCAGGTAAGTACCCTAGAATGTCATTTGTAGACGTTCTTTAGATGTAGAAAGTGCCCTGTAGGAAACAGCAGGACATGGTCTGTAGGCACATCTGTGGTTATGGGCGGTTTATAGTTATAATGTAGAGAAAAAAATGTAAAAATAAAAGTCGAATTTTTTTTTAAGCCATTTTCTTGTCGAAATGGGGGGGTTCCCCCCCTAACCCCCCTTTTTTAATTTTTTTTTGTTTTACCCATTTTCTTTTTTCCCGAACCCCAAAATAAATATATAATTTAAAAAAACGGAATTCGACATTTTTTTTTTCGACATTTCTTTTTTGAAAAAATTGTCATTCGACATTATTTTTTCGAAAAAATGACCGACCACCGTTATGGGGACATGCCAGGGTAGTACCTGTTCCACCCAAAAGAAGACAGCAGTGAAAACCCTTAGGAAGAAATCCTGGTCTTCGTTTGAGAGGAGAAGCAGAGCAGGATTAAGCCCCAATGAAAATCAGTGTAGAAACAGGCTTGGCGGGGAGCTGCAATAGCTGGCGAGCACAGGCCACAATTATCCCTGAGTATCTTGAATTACCCACCAACCTACTACCTAAAACCATTGTATGATGCCTCACAGCCTACTATAAAACTATATGCAAAATAAATGGTGCAGTGGCAGGGGGAGTTCAGCACAAGACCCTCTGCCCATCAAAATAAATCAGAAACCCTAAACACCGAAGAGGAAAACATGCTTTAAACATTAATTATACAGGAAAGAGAGCAATAAAAAGGATGGATCTTGAAAATAAAGCACCTTAATGTACATGCATTATAACTAAAATCTCCTATCTTATCATAGGTATAGTTAACTACGAGAACTGCACCTATAAGCAGCTGGTAGATGAGATATCCTTGCCACGGGGGTCAGTATGTGATTGAAAACAATTTTGAGGCCATTTTCAAAACCTTGCCATCCAAATCCAGAGGAATTGACCCCTTGCCTCATGAGCCCCCTACATACTCTCGGGATTGAGGATGAAGAAAATAATGCTGGTGAGGAGCCAGAGCCCTGGGAGATGTGGACTACTCCAACATAGAGGCCTGCATGTGTCTTAAACACCCGACAATAATATGACATTTTGGTCTGATGATAGGGGTGGTAACTCATTTGAGGTTGGGTGGACATGAACCTCAAGTGAAGGACGTTTTTCTAGTTGAAAAGTTGAATATGTGGAAGACATCCGCTTTGCCAGTCGCTTTAATGCTGAAAATATGGAAGTTGGGGTAACAACTGGTGAAGGCACTGGCTATAACACCAGTGGTGGCGAGTAGGGCAGATGGAGAGAATGAAGTAAAGGACTCAGCCCCTGCTCGTTTCCGAAATGGCCCCAAGCCAGATTCCATTGTGACAACTACAGAAAAGAAACATGTTGATTCCTAAATTGCCTCCTGAGAAAGAAGTAAAATATTGTATTTAATAAAATGAAAGGTGATCAGTCCAAGGCAATCAAGTCATTTAACAGAGCTGCTATATTTTCCCATCACAAGAATGATGCATGAGACATGGTCCACTTATTGTATGCATTCCTGCCAGAGGAGAAATATCATATGAATGGCTGAATATCATTTTGAATAATGAGTGATCAGAGCAGATAACTGCATAGATGCCAGATTACACTCTGTAGGCTGTATATTTGGAGGAATCAATGATTGGGTGGTATTAAGAAAGCACTTGTAGATATAACCAGACCTGAGGTGCCAGAACACATTCTCGCTCCTCCATTTGATGGAGTGCAACATTTTGGCAAAAACATGGATGAAAATGTAGTGAATATTATAGCAGAAACAGACACGGCCAAGACTCTACCATCAAGACGTCCATCTGCGACATCGCACAGAGGAGGGGTCAAGTTCTCATCGTACTATGCATGTTATCCAACATCTTCCATGTTGACGCAGACTCCTTAGCCACCACAGAGGGTTCAGGCCTCCTATTGCTCCACACACTGAGCTCGCTATGGAGGTAATCGCACAAGAGTGGCTCAGCCCTAGTGGTCTAAACAAGCCTGACTGTGTTTACCCTCACTCCATCTACAGCAACCCATTGGCAGGATGAATTGCCGCTTGTCTACCTGTGTGGCATTCTATAATATTGGACAAATGGGTGCTAGATTACTGGCAGTAGATCATGTTCTGGAATAAGAAACGGGTATCCCATGGGGCACCTACAACATCTAAGAGAGATGGTGGACCAAATGCTGCAGAAAAATGTCACTGAGATGGTTCCAAAGGCACAGAGGACTCAAGGAGTGTACACAAGATACTTCCTGCTCAGGAAGAAGGAAAAGATCATGCATCTTAAATTAATTTAAGAGTATTTAACATGTACTTCATAAGGAAAAGATTTGAAATGTTAAAGCTACAGTATGTGATCACATTGCAGCAAGTACAGGACTTTCGTGTTACATTGGATCTGAAGGACACATACTTTGCCATCTATACAGAAATGTTGAAAGCGCCTTAGGTTAGTTCTTCAAAGACCGTGACCAGTTTAGGGTGCTGTCCTTTAGTCTCAGATCAGCACCAAGCTCTGTTACGGACTGTCTGGCTCCGGTAAGAGCTCATTTAAGGTGAGTTGGTGTACATGTTTATCCTTACCTGTTTCTGGGGTAAATAGCTCACGAGTAAAGACATGGACATGTTTGATTTCTTGGAAGAGCGGACTCACCCCTCCGTTCTTCGAAGATTGGTACATTTAGTACCATTATTTTGAATATTAGTAGCACCTGTTATTACTGCACTTTGAAGCAGGACCGGACAGACGTGAAACCCTGTGTAAGAACACAGATTATTATTAAATGATAAGTTATTACTACTTCAGTAATTGCTATCAGAACGGGTTGTAAGATATCAGGTTATCTATTTTGAGGTCCTGCTAGTGTGTACATTGGACTGTTATTATTGATGATTTTGTGTTGCTTTTATGATTGTATAAAAAGCCTACTAGGCTTTAATAAAATAGAAAAAAGAAAAGAAGATTATTGTTACTATTATTCTTATTAGCTGGACTTTTGGTTGATCAATTCATAGACCAGAGACAAGCAGTGAAGGCACTGCAAGAGGCAGTAGTTTTACTTTTCAGTCTGTGCTTTTCAATCAGTCCAGAAAAGGGAACCCCGAACCATCGCACAGGATCTAGTATTTATAACCTTTTAATTCAGAGATAAATCAAGTACGAGAGGTAAGATTGTGAAGGCTTCCAGCAACAGGAAAACAGTGTATCTGCCAAGATGTACAAAAGGTTATCTCCTTTCATCTTGCATATCACTGATACCATTGTTCAGGCTGTAAATGAGACCTGTGCAAGAATAATGGGACCTTCAGTGCCATTGGGTTGAAAGAGATTGGACCCACCGACTAAACTGGGTTAAAGGGATAGCATTTCAACAGCAGATGCATAGACTGACAGTAGTTATATGTGCGAAGTAGCAAAGAGTAGCAGTCGGTCCAATCCGTGCGGGCTGTCGAGGCTGACTGGCCCTCTGGCGTTCTTTTTACCATCGTCCTCCAGTTCCCTTGCCTACAACGGACCGCTGCCAGATTAGAAGCGCGGTCTCGAGATGGAGAGAGGACCGCCCAAATAATTACTGCAACCGCCTATTGTACTACACTGAAGATTAAAGGTGAGGAGGATAAAAAACTTGGGAGTGACTGTGTTTGTGATTCCTGAACCCTGCTTCTGCCCCCTAAGACTGCACCAACCCCTAGCATCCCCTCGTGCACACGGAATCTATATTGAACTATCAGCACTTTCCCGCCAACATCTCTTAAGATGTTGAACATAACTCCAGCAAGAAAAGTGTCAGAGATTCATGTTTTATCTGAACAACCATTGTTGCCATTTTTATAGAAATGTGTTCTGTGGCTGAATGATACGTTTGTGCCCATAGTGGTTGAGTTTCATTTGAAGACAAGCATTTTGTTGCATGCCACATATAGGGCTCTTCACACTCTGGATACCAAAGGAGGTTTGAGGTTTTTCTTGTGAAGGACAAACGCATGTGAAAATTATATATGATAAAGCTTATACACTGTTTCCAGCATGTCAAATGGAACATTTAATAAGACACAGCAAGGAATCCATTAACTCCCTCCCTGCAAGTATTTCTAGGATTGTTGTCTTTTGAGTACCAGGCGTTCACCCTCCTCCGCAAGGAGGCTAAGATTTTGGGGTTGTTCTTCGGTATTAATGTGCATCAAGAATCTGATTTGAAGGCTGTTGTAACACATGTGGACAGCACTGATTGGTCAGTTGTGTGTATGCCTTTCAGGTGGTATTAAAGGGGCATTGTGAGGAATTTGGCCATCCGCACGGTGGGTGTGATCTCGCCTGGGCCTTTTTTGAACTTTTTATATGAAATTGAATGATGGTAGATCAACCTCCGGAAAATGTGTGGAGCTAATCCCCACACATTTTCCTATGCTCACCGCACGACATACACTTAGACCTATGTACTCTGGGTGGTCACAGCCTACAGCGCAGTCCCCCCTGTCATATTTAATTGGGATATGACAGCCAGGAGTACACCATGTCATCTCAGAAGGGGGAGGGCCAAACCTTCACCTTGCCATGGCCAGCTTAATTAACTAACAAAGGCTCCATGAATCCACACTGTCTTTTTGTTTAGTTTTGTAGCTGGTGGCAACATTCACATACTAATCAGAGTTTAATTCAAACAGGCCCACATGGGGCCTGGCTGCAGAGGCTAACAAAAGAGACAGGAAACCCCAACCCCCTTTCATGTGCACTGTGTCAAACTGAAGCCAGCTCCCACCCTTAGTACTGATTGACAGTAAAATGGCATGTCTGGGACTGCGTGTATTTCAATAGTCATCCCCACAGGGAGACCCCATTCAGAAGGCATGAGTATGTGGATTGACAGCAGCAGTAAGTCTGGTCTCACCGCAGTTTCAAGAGAGACCTGGTGCTTTAATCAAGAACCACAGAGAACTCCTTTGACCATAGCAACGTTTGATCCACAACAGACAGGAAGATGGATGGGACATAGTATTACATGTGTACACCCCTATACCTTTTCTGTTGCAAAGACCTCTGGTTTTGACCTCATACATACAGGTGATTGTTGGTGGGGACCCAGGATTGGTTCATTAAGGTAGGCTTAGCCTACACCAATCCCTGTGGTCCATATGGTTTTAAAAGAGGTTTGAGCCCCTCTTTTGGGCAGATCATCCGAAGACTTTGCAAAGAGTAGTAAGAAGAACTCATCATTGGACCCTGGCTGAAGGTACAGTCTGCCTTACATCTTCCGCCAGCGATGGAAGGGTAGGACCTCCAAGAGGGAAGCACAATCCCACCCCTAAACATCTCACAGGGGACATGGGGAGATACTGAACCCAGAAGACCTTCCAGCAGCTCCAGAACCGGTACCCGGCCAGCACACAGCGTGTCCTGCTAGGCTGTGCAGCAAGCTTTCTAGGTGGGAAGTGCCAGAGAGTCTCTGAACCAAACCAAGGACAATGCAGCTGCCTGCAGCACTCTCCTCAGCTTTGGGACGTCCGTTTTAAAGGACGACACAAGCCCAATGAAGAAGCTAGGAGGAGTGCACTGATAAGAATGTACCAACGTGCTCCTTAAAGGACATTTTCAAGCCAGTCGAGCCCCTCGGGCTGCAACCAATTTCACTGCTGACTAGTGTTATGCCGCAGTCACTAAAGCAATTTGAGACACCCCAACTTGTTCTTCAGAACCACTGACCAGCACTGAGACGATTCCTGACCCCGAGCCGCCATGTAGGCCAGCCTGCAACCGTCCAGCCAGCTTTGCTCGCCGAACTGCCTGCCGCCTGATACCAGCAGCTGTCTGCTGTCTTGAACTCTGTCGCAGAAGCTGCAAAGCACCCTTAAACCCACTTCTCCCCGTCAAGCGCCAAGAACTCCTACAGCACAAGGTACATTGTGGTTCTCTCCCCCTGGTCCTTCTCTGAAGGTGCCTAGTGACATTTTATGACCCATTGCTCCCTTTGTGTTGAAGCCAAGTATCCTTGAACTATTGTGATTAATTATTATACCGACTACCCTCCTGTCAGTATCCAGAGTGCATCCTTTTTCCTTCTTCGAAACGGTCTGTCCTCTGCATTCTTTTACAGGGTGGGTTGTATTTCATAGAGTGTTAGAATGAATTGTTTGTTGTGATAATAATAAAGTAGATATTTTTATACATCCTTGACTGGACAGTCCCTTTTATGATTGGGTAATAATTGTATTTTCGCTGTGTTGCAAGTAACCAATGATCCACAACCTGTTGGAGATAAGTCTGCCGTTCCGTCCACGTTACCAAAATTGGACAAGGAGGTTTATAATTTGCTTGTGTTTCCCATCTGTCTGGTGTACTAGAGGTGTGGGGCAGATAGATGGTTTAGAAACCGATAGTCATCCCCGGGCCACTGGTGCCCCGGAAGCTGATTCATCACAGGCATCCACTTCTTTGTGTCGGCTATGTATTAAAAATAGTGAATACGTGAGAATTTCATAAATGAGGTACATCTATAAATGTCACCAATACTGGAGAGCTAAACTTACGGGTAAGGGACTTATTCTTTCTCTTGTCCAATGTTCAATTGTCTGCTTGTCTATCTAGGAGGAACTGAGGAGGCTTACGCATTTGCTGATTTTAATGCGTCTGGAACCCTGTTGGCAAGCGTGGGCAGCAGCCCAGACTACATGCTGACTGTCTGGGACTGGAAACAGGAGAAGATTGTGCTACGCTCAAAAGCTTTTTCCCAAGATGTTTTCCGGGTCAGCTTCTCCCTTGAAAATGAGGAGCAGCTTACTACTTCTGGGACAGGGCACATCAGGTATGTTTCAAATGATTCCACTTTAATGGTGTAAGAAATCCTGACCATCAGGAATGATGGAGAAATCCTTCTTTAGTTTTGTAAAGACTTGGAAAATAGGAATGCAATATTTCACAAATAATTGGCCTTTATAGATCTACTTGCAGTCAATTTTTCCTTTCGTATGGCTGGAACCCATGAAAGTTAATTTAAAACAGACCATTTGAAAAGAGCCTTTTATGTATGTCATTTTTTTAAAACCTGTAAGTAGGCGGTACCGCCATAAGTGCACACACTCCTCAGCAGCAGGATAGTCCTAGCTAGTCATTGTTGAGCAGTTGAGCCCTGCCTCTGAAGGCTCTCCTAACATTCTTTTTCTGCTTGTTGGTGTTGTTGAAAAATTGCTATTGACTATTCAAGTAGATTGGTGAACAATTTATTAGTTGAAAACGAACAGCAGAGCAAAACAAACAGAAGAAAGGCCGACACTTCGGGTCAAGTGATACCCCCTTCCCTCCATGCACCATGCTCTTATACCCAAAGGAACACCTGAATGAATTTAAATGGAAGCAGCGGTCCAGACAGAGCAAAGAATCATACTGAAACAATGTTTCAAGCAGGGAACAAAGCCCCACTATGCAAGTCTTTGATACCAGCTGTGTTCTTATATGTTAGTGTTTTTTTTTTTCAGATAACTTTTTTATTGAAATCTGGAATCATAATAGATATAACAACATAGGAATAGTGGCAGAACATCGAAATATCATTTAATTTTGTAATTAACCCCCCTAAAAGAAAAAAAAACACACGCACAGTTTATCAAGGCATCATTTGCTAACTTGACTGCATAAGAGGTGCCCTGCATCCTCCAGGGGGGCATTAACCATAAACACTTTAAAACAGAAATTTCAAGATTTGCGGGCGAAAAAACATGTGTTTTCTCTCCTGAACAAAGTCTAGAAATGGGGCCCAGATACGAGAGAACTTCGCTGTGTGGTCCGATAGATGTGCCATAGGTTTTTCCATAGCTACACTCTCCCATATGTTCACCCACCAGTATGCCATGCAGGGCCCATCTGCAGTTTTCCAGAAGCGTGCACGGTTTATCCTAGCTGCCAATAACAAGTTCGAAATCAAGTCTGCACAAGCTCCTGTCAAGGGATATGTATCATCATCAGCAACGTCCCCAAACAGAAAAACCAGTGGGCACATAGGGAGTAGTGTACCCATGATGCCTTTTATCCCAGAGTGGATCTCCTGCCAGTATGTTTGAATAATGGGGCAGTGCCACCACATATGGGCGAGATCACCCAGTTGCCCACACCCATGCCGGCAACGGTCAGAATCATCTGAATGGATCGCGTGTAACCTTTGGGGAGTCATGTACCACATCATTTTATAGCTCCTTCCCTAATGAGTGTGCAGCAGGAACCCCTATGGATTAATGACCAGGTGTTTTGCCATGATTCCTCTGGGATTGCAATCCCCAGTTCTTTTTCCCAACGTAGCATACATGGCAATCTATCCTCAGAGGAAGCTTTATCTAGCAGGCGGTAGAAAGTGGAGATTTTCTGAGTTCCCTGGCCCTCCATTACTTTAAGTTCTATCCCTTCTGGTGGGCGGCATCCTGTCTGTTTCACCCGACTATTTGATATCCAATGCCTCAATTGAGCGTAGCGAAACTGCTCTGTCTCGGGTATCAGAAACATTTCTTACAGTCTGTGAATGTAAGTCGAACCCCATCCTCATATACATCTCTTAATCGAAGAACCCCCACAGCTTCCTATCTTATGAACGCCCTTTTATCTAGGCCTGGAGTAAGCCCAGAGGCAACCCCAGCTGAGAACATCCTTTATCCCAATGATGCAAGGTAGTTCTCGTAGGTTCGTGGAGAGCCCCCTTAGTTACCCGCAGTGATTTGGGGAGGAACGGCAGATGAGCTAAGGGGACGGATATATCAGCCTGTTCCAGTGTTTTCCATTTTGGACATCTCTCTTCCGTTGCCCAATCCAATAAGGGGGCAGTTTGCAAAGTCCAAAAGGCACACTGGATCGATGGGACTCCCAGCCCTCCCAAGTATCCCGTCCTCAAGAGTATGTTGCGGGAAATCCTCGGGGGCTTGCCCTGCCAGGTGAAGCGTCCAATCTCCTTCTGTAAAAGTCCTGCTCAGGGATAATAATAGGTAAGGCTTCAAAGGTGCATAGGAGCTTCGGGAGTAAAGTCATTTTGACCGCGCTAATCCGGCCCAGCCAAGAGATTTCCTGCATCTCCCAACGCCGAAGTGTCTCCTTGGCTTCCTTCCAGAGTGTGGGAACTTTGGCCCCAAACAGTGGCTTATAATTGTTAGTTTAGTTTATTTCTTATATAGCGCAGCATGCCCATAGGCCTCAGTGCGCTGACAAAAACACAAAAAAAGTAATGCAAACATAACATAGAAATGCATAACATAATCAGGCAAATGACGAAACATCAAAAAAGGAAAAGCGACCAAGGCATACATAACCATAAAAGAATCAGTTCACAATAATTCTTAGCTTGGTAAATGAGGACATATTCTGCAGGTTTGTATTTTTGTTCAAAAACCAGGGTAACCTACTTAGTCCACATCCAATAACACAATCTGTATTGTCAAGGGCGAACCAGTTATCAATCTGTATCCTCCGAAGGACTCTCGGATCTTGAGTCGCACAGTTACGGCTCACTCTTTGATTGAGCCACGCTAGGATTTTGTTTTTTGACAGTAAATGGCAACGGTTACCAGGAAATGCAGCGGAAATACAGCAGATCGCTGAGCAGTCACGGTAAGCTCAACAAGTTGCACGGGCTCCTGCGGGCTAAAGGGCAGCAAGAGGTCTTCACTATTATCTAGGTCTCCAGTATTCTCTGACACTTTGCTTTCTTCGTCCGGGCGACAGGAGTCACCCGAGGGCGATGAGCCAGGACGCCGGGATTCTCGAGACAAGTCTCTGTGCTCTCTGCCCTGTCTTACTAGAGGAAAGGACCTGGCATCTGGTCACTGACACCCAGCACACGTCAAGCTGCACCACGCCGTGATATGAACCCACAGGTACGTAATGTCACGGTTTGCCCATTTAAAGGGGAAGGTGGATTAAAGGCGATTTTGGACCCCATGCCGTTCCGAAATAGTCAGCCCCACCTACTTGTCATGGTTAATGCAGAAGCCGGAGACTTGAGCAAATTCCCCAAGAAGCCTGATGAGTGGCGGGAGGAATTGCATGGGATCTTGAAGATGAAGAAACCCATGATGTCATCAGTGTATAGTTCTATTTTATGCATAATCCCTTTGTATCTCCGACCCGATATACAGGGGTGGGAATCGCACTAATTGTGCCAATGGTTCCATGGTAAGTGCAAAGACTATGGGAGAGAGGGGACAGCCCTGACTCGTGCCTCTGCCCAACAGGATCAACAGGGAGGTGAGGGCATTGACCTTGATTCGGGTCACCGGGACTTTGGAAATTTGCCATAGTTAGATTAATACATGAAGGGACAAAGCCGTATGCTGGTAATAAAGCTTGTAAATATTCAGATGATATGCTGTCGAAGGCCCGATGTGCATCTAACAAAAGAAGGGAGAGGCCACCTTCGATGTGGGGGAGCCAAGGCGATCAGGTCTACCACTCTGTGGATGTTGTCATGAGCGCTCCTATGTTTGATGAAACCGGTTTGACCGGCATTGACCACCTTTGGGAGGATCTCACTCAGCTGGGAAGCAGTGGAGTAACTTTGCTGAAAATGTTAGGGGGGACATGACATCTGAAAAAAAGGTGCCCCAGCCAAATGAATGGGGAAAAAATAGTGACATGAAAGTTGGGGGTGGGGGACAAACACCCCTGTCCCCCCCCTAAAATTACGCCCTTGCCGGGAAGCCATAATCTTGCTATAAAGCTTAGCGTCTGTGTTCAGGAGGGCTATGGGACGGTAAGACGTGCAATGCTCTGGGTTCTTTGCAGGATTTGACAATAGGGTTGTGGCCGATTCTGCCATGGAGTCTGCCAACCTCCCCGATTTAGAGAAAGAATTAAGGAGTTTGGTGAGGTGCGGTGTTAGAATGTTACCAAATGCCTTATAAAATTTGTTTGTGAAGCCATCCGGGCCAGGAGCTTTGCCCTTCGGCAGAGAGAAAATTGCTTGTATGACTTCCTGCTGGGGTATTTCTCCCTCTAGCCGTTCCCTAACCGCTTCCGATATTTGTGGGAGTTACGCCCGGTGGATAAATTCACAAATGTGTGGCAGGATTCCCTGGAGTGGGGCTGAAACATTCCGAAAAAAGTCCTCAAGTACCTGTAACTTCCCTTCCTCTGAGGTAACTCTCCTCTCACCAGCATCCCGCAATGCCCCTATAGCGTTGCGTGTGGATATTTTCCTTCCTCAGCTTGGCCACCAGTAACTTATTGGCCTTATTCCCCTCAAGGTAAAAATACTGTTTCACCTATTAGCATCCATTGAGCCGCCTTGTTGGACAAGTGAGTCTCTAGTGCCTAACAAGCTATTCTAAGCTTGCGTAGGGATCCCCTACTGCCTTTCGCCACATGTTCCTTCTCTTTGTCATGGACTATGTCTTCCAACATTATCTGCTGTTGTTTAAGTGCTTTGCCCCAGGCTGCTGACTGTTCGATAATGACCCCCCACAACACTGCTTTCCCGTCCTCCCATATTATTCGAGGGTACAACTCCCCACTATCATTGTCTAGGTAGTAATTCTTCCAGGCTTCTTCTATGTGAGCTCTCTGGACTGCATCAGACACTATGGAGTCATTAAACCTCTATGTGGGCCTGTGAAGTGGGACTGCTGGAGTCTAAACGACCACTAGCTGAAGGAGAGAGTGGTCAGACAATGCCTTTGGCAAGATATTTATCCCCTTTCTACCGGAATAAGAGTGTTGGAGATCAAGGGCATTTCATGTGGGTTGTAAAGCACTGCTAATGTGATCTTCTGGTCATTCAATAGGGTATTAAGTATTAGGAACCTCCCTACCCTTGTCCCTCAGCACTCCCAACACCTTCATCCGCATGCCTTTTCGGGAACACAATGGCGACCCCACGTTTTTTTATAACCACTGATGTCAAAATACGCCTTCAGGTACAACCTGCTATACAGTCGCTTCTCATCCTCAGCCAATAAGTGGGTCTCCTGTAGGAAGACTAGGTCAGTGTCTAGGGTGGATAGTCTATGGAGGAGCGCTCTACACTTTACTGTTAAGACCCCGTACATTCAGGATCACACCTGTGATATTAGGGGACGCCATCAATCTCCATTACAGGCCGTTGCCCCAGCATACATCCCGGAAAAGACATTGAGCCTATTCCCAAACCAGGAGATGTATCATTACCTCGTGCCCTGAATTCCTGCGTGACTAACATAAGTAGAAATAAATAAATCATAACCCACTAATTTAAACAAGAGTTTCAGAAATCCACAAATACCAACAACGTATCAATTTACAACAAGTTTGGTACGGGTGTAAATCCCTTGTGATATCCCTTCTCCTATTTCCTCCCCCACATCCGTGTAACTAAGTATAAGCATGACCGTGTCAACAGGACATCTGAAGTCAAAAGAATGGTCCACATCAGACTTCTGTAGTCTATGACCTAAGAGTCAAAAGTGAAGCCCATAGGCTCAAGTCATAGATTCTCTAGAAGGCCCCGACTCGGCATCAGGCAGAGTTTCCGTCGACACTCTCCTCTTCAGGGTCTTCCTGGAGCTGCCTCGTAGATCCTATTCAGGTCTGGACCCTTTCCCAGTTCCTCCCTGATCTGGAGATGGGGTAGCGTCCATCAGGTCAATGGCATCCTCCTCAGATGAAATTGCATATTTCCGATTCTGGAATTCAAATAGGAGCCTGCACGGGAAACCCCATCGAAATTTGATGTTATGAGATTGCAGCCACGCCGTGACCAAGTACAGCTTCCTCCTGTGTGTGAGGGTTAGCGGAGAGAGATCTTGGAACGACGAGATTCTGGTTCCCCTGAACTCCACCTGCTCTTTCTACCGAGCCGCCCTCATTATTTTCTCTTTTTGCTGGGAATAATGAACCCTCGCGAGCACATCCGGGACTAGGTTACGCCGTTGTTGTGCAGAAGAGTAGACACAGTGTGTCCTGTCAAGCTCCAGCATTGCCGTCTCTGGGAGATCAAGCAAGGATCTAAAGAGGTCACCAACGTTTCCAGACGGGTGTCGATCCAGTATCTGCCGGGGTATCCCGCGTATGCAGGCATTATTTCTTCTGGACCGATTTTCCAAGTCCTCCTGTTTTGACCAAATCAGGTCCAGCTGCTCCTCTGTACCCACCACTCTATTTGTCAGTTCTGCCTGCTCCTGCACTTGTTCACAAAGAGTGTTCGCCACCCCGTTCACCTGCGACTCCAGCCCCAATAGGTGTGAGTTGAGGTCAGCCACCATTTTAACTAGCGTCTCCTTTGTATCCTTGATTTCTTTAGTAGTAAGGTCTTGCCTCAAGGAGGCGAGCATGTGCAACATGTCCTCCTTCGTGAACGATGGGCAAGCAGGAGCCAGACCCGATCGGGGTGAATGCAGGGACCTCACAGGCTTGTTTATCTTTATCTGGCATGCCCAGCAGTGATTTAATATCGCACCCTTTGGTTTTGGAGCCTGCTTTAACCATTGCTACACCTGCAGAGTGGTGCTCCAAGTAGCAGAGTTGTCAGCCCTCCTCCAGGGGATCACCAGCCTTATATGCCCCTGCAAGGGACCCCAGCTGCACTCTAGGTTTCCAACTGAGGGTTCAAGAAAACAGCGGATTACTGCAATGGTTCCAAACCAATTGAGTTGAGTTGAGTTGAGTTGAGTTGAGTTGAGTTTATTATCCAGGCCTAGTATTGCCCACAAACCTCTGAGTTCTTGGATATCCCGCAATGAATGTTTCCACTAGGATTCCGCTCACAGATGTGTAGAAGAGCAGATGACACCAAGGCCAGTCCTCAACCGACTAAGGCAATCAGCAGAGCCAGAGCCCATGCCAAGCCATTGTGGGAGGGCATCTCGCCGAGCACAGGGCACTTAGAAGAGCTTCCCGTCTTAACCGGCCATCGTTAACAGCTTTGGGAAATATGTGAGCGTAGTATTGGTCTTGTTGAGGCCGGGTGGTGCAGCAGGCCGCTTCTTCGCCAACCGCACCGCACCACAGCCCGCCTCATGCCCCAGACTCAACCTCCACCACTGATGGGGGAGGGCACCTGCGTGGCGCGTCAGCAATCTGCAACATTATGTTCGCCGCTGGGGGGGGCAGGATCATAGAGAGCCGATTACCATGTATCTCGGCACATCAGTTCAGGCAGGTAGCACACCTCCGCCACCAACTGGTCTGAACGCCTTCAAGCTTTTCCGGCTCCGGCTCCGTGGACCCCCCCGGCTGAGGTGTTGGTGGGCTCGGTCTGCTCTTGCTTGTCTCTTTCAGCTCTCAGACATATGAGAGTGCTCCTAGGGTCCACCATACGCCAGAGGTGGTGTCCACTGAAGTCAGTCGGCATCTGCCACCTTGTTGTTGCGAGCCAAGGCGGTCCAGGATTTATTCTTCCTAGATGTTTAATCTGACCAGGAATATCTGATAATGCCAGCAGCGTGTCCCGTATCGCCAGGAACTTGTGCTGCAGTGTAGGTAAAAATAATTGCGTTAATAAGGCTTCATTTTAAGGGGATTGCAGGATCGCACGACCAAGCCTACGACAAACATATCCAACTCCAGTGCCACCTGGCCATGCCCCATGTTAGACAGTGTTAGCAGGGGGGACAGTATAGAGTGATACATTTATTGAGGATGCATATACTTCTCAAAACTTCACGCACGCTCTGAAACAGGTGAGAACACTTATAGTATGATGAGGTCTGTCTGCTAAAGTCAGTTTTCCTAAGAAAGCTATAGACTAAAACACAGGGACGTCATTTAGGGGTGGCCAGGGATTGCATCTGCAACCCCTGGGGCTCCCCTGCTACTCCCGTGGTCTTGCATGCAACCCCGGAAAAACAAATCTTTTTTTAAAAAAAATGTTTTTCTTTTTAAATTGAGGCTCCTGAGCTGTGGCCAGCAGCATGTGACTTTTTGTTTCTGGTGTGGCTGGTTTTCTGATAGCTAAGGCCGGTAAGATAGCTCAGTGGGTTGAGCGCTTGCTGCTGCAATGTGTGTATGATCTGCAGGTTGCAGGTTCGACTCCTGGCAAGGTCAACACAACCTTTCATCCTGCTGAGGTTGTTAAATGAGTACTGACACAGGTTGGATGATATTGTATGTATATTTGTTCTATATGAAGCACGGAAGTGTAAGTGCTATATAATAACACATCATTATCGTTTGGCATTGGACGGCTGCTTGCATTCACAGTAATTTGGTAATGTGGGCCTATACACACTGATATTAATGATACATATGGTGATCCATTCTTGTATGAAATGTATTTCACTTTACAGTGAGGTAACCATATTATTCGTAGTGTACCTAGAAAAAATGCTATGTGATTCCACTTCCTGTTTTGTCAAGGGATGAAAGGTTGTGTTCCATCGCTTCCTGTGATGTCACTTGGGGGTGGGGTCAAATGACATCACATCCTGTGATGTCATCAGAGGTCAAGGCTCATGTGATGTCACTTCCGCTACCCCTGGCATTTTCGTGAAATGACATCCCTGCCAAAACATGCTTACATATGCCAAAAGGGAAACACGTCAGAAGTGAGAGATGTGAAGGCAAGCTTTCCTGCACACTAGGTGAAGAACGTTCATTGCAAAGATTGCCAGTAAACCCTAAAGACTCCCCTCCCATGAGAAAGAAACAATGTTTAAACATGGCAGTCTACATTGCCTACTACAACATTATACTAGGGGAGTACATAATATTTTCGCCTCCAAACCTTCCCCCACAATCCCCTCTTATGAGATCTTCACTCCAGTCTAATTTCATACGTCTTTAGGGGAACAAACATCACATCCAGGCATGTCCTAAAATATTATTTCTTCATTAGCATGACAGTGAAGCACTTGGGCAGTTTGAGAGACTTCAGAACAGGTGTTGTATACCCAATAATAATGACACTTATAAACCATTGACCGACTCAGAATTGTGAACAGCGCTACAAGTAAGATCTGACCAATAGACGCACCCAGAGGTCCCAATAGGCCTTCAATTCAAGATCCAAAGGTCCAGGAAGCTTCCGGACTAGTGTGAAGGAGACTTGCAGTGTGATGAATGTGGGTGAATATGTCATTAATATTGCTTGAGTAACTACGTATGTAAGTACAGCACTCACTTTTCATGATTGTGCAAACACCTCCATGTGAGGCCAGGACAATGTCTAGAGCCGTACAATTCTGAAACACCACTGTTCGGATGGCTACTTGTTCTCAGGATAATAGAGTCAAGGAGGACCCAGTAGCATTTTCAGTATCATCCACTAACCGCGCCAGTTGGGTCAGACGGTCTCCATCTTGATCCCAAGGGCTGGTATCAGACATCCCACCTCCGCAGCAACATGTTCCCAGGCAGTACTTCTTCTGAGACTGGACTGGACTGGAAAGGTGGGAGGATGACACACTGCAGGCAGGATTTACCCCATATGACAACTCCCTCCCAATTTAATGGGTAGCCAGTGATAAGCTTTGTCCCCACAGATAAAAAAGATTCCGGAATATGTAGCTTACCCAGACTGGAGAAAAGGAAACATTCCGGTCAAGACGAATGTAACATTATTGATCAGTACACTGCAATTGGTGGACAGATAATGACATTTGCTAGTTCCCATGAAAGAGAACCTGGGTTGGTGTAACATACAAGACCAATTGCTGAGGAGGAAAGGTGGAGTGCTGCTGCCTTAGTGCGTACTTGGTCTGGGGTGGGGAAACTCGGAGGACCGGTAAAGCCCAAGTGGGAATAAGCCTTCCTAGAGAGTCCTGGGGCTTGGGACTGGGTAACCAATTTGATATCCAAACAGCCATCTGGAGAGCTCCAGTTGGAATCTACTCCTAACTTACAACATTGTTGAGTCCAGGTCACCTTTTCAGCTTCTGGGCCTCTATCTTGGAGGATTGCCAGACTGGAAAGGAAAGGAAGGGGAAGTGATTGGTGGCCATGGAACTGCAACACAAACAAGAAATTCATTAGTAGCCAGGCCCTATTTAAGGCTGCTTTGCGAGCTGCACCATCTGCAAATCTATTTCCTTGGGCTGTGAATGACTGTGGGGATCATGTCCCTTTCATTTAACTATAGCTGTAGCTGCAGGAAGTAACAATGCATTCAGTAAAGCTGACAGATATTTTCCATTTAATATTGGAGTGCCCGTGGAAGTTAAATGTCCATGCTGCTTCCATAAAACTCCAAAGTCATGGACCACCCTGTGGGCGTACCTGGAATCGGTATAGTTTGTAGCCGATCTACCTTGTATATAAAATATAGAGCTATATAGTTCTCTTTTTTAGGGGGCTGTGTGGAAGAGGACAAATGATACAAGTGTATACAGGGAGTACCACAAAAACAGCTTCCTGCCTTCACACGTGCTAGGTGTGCCTAATCGCAACAGGCGCCAACAACAGTGTCATTGAATTTATTTAGACAAAGTAATAGAGATTCACATATTTTAATCAATATATACAAAACGTACGAAATATTAAAAAGAACATCGGAGTTCGAGCAGAGTTGAGCAGTCTTTGCAGGAGACACCCAGGCTGCCTCTCTCTCTGTGCTCCATTCTACAGCCACCATTTTGTGGGAGGACCTACAAAAACTTACCCAGCACCGCGGAGCGGTCGCGGAGTTCGAGCAGAGTTGAGCAGTCTTTGCAGGAGACACCCAGACTGCCTCTCTCTCTGTGCTCCATTCTACAGCCACCATTTTGTGGGAGGATCTACAAAAACTTACCCAGCACCGCGGAGCGGTCGCGGAGTTCGAGCAGAGTTGAGCAGTCTTTGCAGGAGACACCCAGGCTGCCTCTCTCTCTGTAGACCATTCTACAGCCACCATTTTGTGGGAGGGCCTACAAAAACTTACCCAGCACCGCGGAGCGGTTGCGGGGTTCGAGCTGAGTTGAGCAGTCTTTGCAGTCCTTGTCAGGACTGAAAGGCTGTCAGGCTGCAAACGAAATGAACCCAGAACCCGCGTACCCCGCGCAATCTTCGAAGGGGAGACCAACAACAGAGGTCGAAGAACCGGAAAAAAGATATCTGAGGAGTACGGGCCCGGCTTCACCAATACTTCAAACCTCACAATCAACAAACCAACCAGCCACAAAACATGCACCTAAAGCACGCTTACCAGCTCAAGCAAATCCTGGCCCTAAATCCCCCCCCCTACTCTCAACCACCTCAAGCGGGACTCCCAGCGGACGCTAAAACTACATTTTCAACCCTGCAGCACCAAAAAAAGCCATGTCATTGGCTAAAGACTGTCAAAGCATTCAGTCGTCGCCTGCGACCGAAGCCGGCGTGACAACGCACCATAATTCGGCCTCTCAGCCGCAAATCACAAAAGAATCAAATGCGGAGCTGAACGAAGACCCGACCTCGCGCCAACTCCCCCCTGCCAAGAGCAGCCCATTGCAGCAGGTCGGAGGAGAGGCTGCAAGGGTTTTGCCTCCAGCGGGGGGAGCAACCGCGGATGAGCCCGCTCACAACCATAACACGAGCACTGCAGGAAACCGAGAAATCTCACCGGCTCCCAGCACCACCTGCGAAGGACGAACGCCGAGGCTTTCGACCAGGTCGCCGGCAGCTCCAGCTCCCGCGGAGAGACCGGCTCGCAGCACTGTCGCAGCTATGGTTCACGTGTCGGAGAACGCAGAGGAAGCAGCAAGAGCTGAGGGCTGGGAGAATCACAGCACGCCTCCCCGGCCCCTCGCTCCAACAGCCCCGCAGTCTGGAAAAGCGCCCCTAGAGGCGATCGACGGAACTCAACCAAACAGTGTTTGGGCAGAGTTCGCTCCAGGCAAAAAAGTCACACCTGAAACAGACTCAGCACCCGGCATAGAAACTAACAAGAAAAAAAAATGTCTGACACAGCCTGCTCAAAAAACACAGAAAACCAAGCAGGCTAATGGCTAGACATCGCCAAACAAGGTGACCAGCCTAGTCAAAACTCCAGCAGCATAACACAGGACCCGACAACGCCAATTGGCAAACTCATGGACAAACCACCACCAAAAGCGGCAATCCTAGACGAACACCCACAGCACTCTATCAACCCTCTGCCTCAAAAGGAAACCAAGTCACAGCTGGACGAAGATGCACCCTCCCAAGCCAATGGAACCCACTCAGAAGCAGAAACAAACATTGGATCCCAAACCAAGCCGCCGGAATCCCAAACTCCCAAAACAGCAAAAAATAAAATCATTGATCAAAGACAAGACCCACCAGCTCCAGCAGTCGGAGCAGACTGGGAAATTTTACTAACGCCCAGACCCATGAGAACAAGCACCCTAACAAGGGACCAAAGAGGAAGTTACCTGCCACACAATCAGACACAAGAAAGATCAAGATCTGAACAGCCCCAAGCATCACCCGCTAGACCCGGCAGAACAAGCCTCCCTCAAACAACAGAAACTCAGTCAAGGAAACCAGACCTGATGACCATAATGTCAGCGATAACCATAGCTCTAACTCCTTTCGGCAAACTTTACGAGACCCTGAATGACACGCTAAAAGACAACACAACCCTAATTGCTCTCATGCATAGGAAACTAATCTTTCTAGAAGGCTTCATCACGCCAAGGAACAAGAAATAAAAACTAAAGACCATACTTCGAGAGCTGAAAAGGGAGAACAAAAACAGTACTCGACTGCAGAAACGCAAACAGAGCAACTACTATGCGCCCAGATCTTCAGTTTCCAAAGCAGACTACCAGAAGAGCCCAAAATAAAGAAAATCCTGGGAACCAAAGGAAAAGAAACACGCAAGAAGAATCAGTCACCCAACCAACTCAACACAACAACAGATCTACTGACCCAATTCTCAGAAAAAAATACACTAGCAGAAAATCACACAATGACCAAAGATTCAACTACCGATCGTGGCAGACCAGAAAAAATACTTCTTCCAAAACAAACTACTTCTACTAACCAGCAACCAAAATCACCCCCCACTCATCAACTGGGACAACAATCTATTCAAAAATCGCCAAGAACAACGGAAGACTTCTTGGCGGATACAAACTTAATGAACCTGTCCATACACTTAACGCCAGATCAAGATGCTGAAGAGGTCTCAACAATCAGCATCGACTCGACCCCACCAAAATCAAAGCAACAAACAAAAAGAAGACGAAAAAGCGCAACACCACATCGCACCACCCCCAGAGTGAACTTACGATATCCGAAAGGACCGAACCTCTCCTCCCAACCAAAGCCAACCCTGCCAGTATCCCAAAAAAGTCAAGCCCTAGTCTTGGATGAAAGATGCAACGTCAACAACAAAGACACCCCCAGTATTCAAAGAAATAAATCCAGGAGGTCAAAGGAAAGAACCCCTCGACGCAGACCAATAAGCTGATCCCGATCAGGAAAAAAGGCCCCTTGGAATAAGCCCAGAAAAGAATGGACCTCCCGCGCATTAAAGAAAAAGAATGATGAAAACCGCCAGACAATAATCCTCAAAATGGAACAAACAGATCACAACTCTGAAGCAGTAACTCTAAATAGAGGAACGATAATGAAAATTTTCAGAAACATCAAGTCCCTTAGACACCTGAAACCAGAAGACATCCCTCTAGTAGAACCATACCACAAAGCCCGCAAAGCAAAAGCATACATACAAATAAAAAAGAATGCAAGAATCACCCATCCTAAAGAAACGGACACAGATCTACGACAAATAGGCTATCTCCTGACGGAATACTGGACCGACAACCAAACACCCAACCAGCAGATTCAGTCCAGCCCGGACAACTTCCAGTCGCACCGCCTCAGAGCTAACAGAAAAGGTGATAACATGACCGGAAACACCCCGCAAAAAACCTGTCATCTAACGCTGAAAACCAGTCGAGAAGGCGAGAAAGAAATACCCCATCAACTGAAACAGAGAGAACCCAGAAAGATAAACGACGATGCTGGCAACGAAACGACAGCAGAAAAGCTCCCAACACCAAGAATCAACCTTAAAGACAAAGAACAGAAAAGGACAACCGGACTCTCCCTTGGACCAATAAAACAGCTATGGTCCTGGTTTCCTAAAACAACCCCAAACAGGCCTACTAAATAGCAACGACCAACGAGAGCAGAGAAAGATTCACCCTTAGGAAAAACATCAAACCTGCTCTCAACGACAACAACTTTGAAAATGGCATCGTGGAACACCAGAGGATTCAAACACCTGATGAAAACAGGAACAACTAATCTAGGAGACTTCGACATTCTAGCACTACAAGAAACCTGGCTTACAACCTCGCCAGCTTTAGACGGCTACGAACTGACAACCTTAAAAGCCGTAAGAGGAAAAACGGGCCGTCCATCTGGAGGCCTCCTGATCGCAGTTCGAACAGGAAGCGGTCTGGAAATAGATAAAGAGCTATCTTCCTCACAGAACCATCTATCAATTAAGGTGAAGTGGACCTGACAAAACACAATCACGAACAAAAGCTGGGAAACCCTGATAGTAATAACAACAACGTACTGGAACCCAGACAAAATCTCAGATGACAATTTTCTTCGTATAATTGAAACAGAAATAGACGAGACCCAAATAAACTCCGAAACCACCAAATTAATTATCTGCGGAGACCTGAACGCTAAATGTCCCCATAAAAGCTCTTACCCAACAGCGAGACAAGAGGAGACTCAAGAGGCAAAAAATGGCTAAAATTAATGGACTCCAGAAACCTCCACAACATGGCATTGCTGTCAACAACAAAACCCCTAATTCCAACTTGGGAAAGAGCATCTCAAGCGGGAACAATCGACTATATATTCGCTTCAGAAGGTATGTTAGAACTCTTAACCTCATTTGAGGTCCTACGCACAGAGGAAAGCGATCATAACATCCTTCTAATATCATGGACCACACAACGCCCAGTCATACACGTAATGTCGGAAGAAGTGGAAGTAACAACCCAAGGCAATCGCCTAAGACTGAACGCTGAAAGGATAAAAGATCTGGCACAAAACTACAAAAAGAAACTTGCCAAAGAGCCTAATCGGTGTAAAACTGAACCAGACTACCAACCCCTGTTAATTCAATACCAGACAAACCCCACAAGGGGTCAGAAAAAAGACAACCCCCAAAGACATCATAAGTACGATAAACTATTGGTACTCAAGCGCAGTGCACTAAGGAAACTAAAACGCCTTGCAGCAAAATCAGGATCGATACTTATGGAAAAAAAACTAAGAGAAGAAACAGCAAAATATAAAGCTTGGTTAAAATCTTATCGCACTCTACTATACCAACAAGACTCAGAAGAAATGCTCAAAAAGGTAATGGGAAGAAACTCCAGAGATTTCTGGTCACTCATAAAAAAGATAGACAGCAACCAGGCCAACAACCTAGCCAACACAGTGAGTGAAGAAAGATGGACGACCCACTTTTCCACCCTATTCCAAAACCCCAACGGACTACAAACCCTAAACACCACCAACGACAATTCAAATTGGGAAGACATCTCCGACATTGAAGATATAGAAGATGCAATCCGCAAACTAAAGCCTAGTCGTGCGCCCGGACTGGATGGAATAACAAATGTAGACTTAAAAAACAACCCAAAAGAATGGGCCGGGTTTATAAGCCTTGTTTTCGAAACGGTAACAACCTCAAAATTGATACCCCGCTCATGGACAAAGGCCACGGTAGTCCCGATCTTCAAAAAGGGCGACAGAACTGATCCCACTAACTACCGCCCAATAGCACTATTAGATTCCATCGGGAAAATCTTTGGCTCACTGTTGCTAAAAGGCTTCCAAAGGTGGGCTTCAACCTCACCCAGCTGGGATACCCTCCAATCGGGCTTTACGAAGAACACTGGCACACAAGTAAACATCATGATACTCAATATCATAAAGTACAAAACTCGAGCACAGCAACGTAAGGTCTTCATAGCCTTTGTGGACTTAACACAGGCCTTTGACAAAATCGACCGAAGCAGGCTATGGGCCAAACTGGAACAATGGAAATGCCCACCTCAATTACTAGAGCCTATAAAGGCACTGCATCAAGACACATCAATGAGGGTAAAATGAAACCACGCTGGAACTCTATCAAAAGAAATCGCAATCAGCAGAGGCGTAAAGCAAGGATGCCCGTTGGCTCCAGCACTTTTTACGGCTTTCATTGGGGATTACAAAGACTCCGGTAAAGATCTCAGAATCTTCGCACCAAAACTGGGTGATATCCCAACTCCAAGGCTTCTCTACGCAGATGATATTATACTCCTTGATCAAACCCCTGTTGGGCTGCAACGCCAACTAAACAACTTAGCAAACTACATTTCAGAAAACAACCTCGAAATAAACAAGGAGAAAACAAAAATTCTGATCCTCAAGAAATCAACTGCTAGAAAAAAAACATTCCACTGGTCAATCGAGAACACCAAAATTGAAGTGGTAAAAGAGTTCAAATATCTTGGAGTACTAATTGACAGCTCAGGCAAAGAAGTAAGAATGCAACACAATCTTTGGGAAAAGACCAGAAAACTAACAGCTCATGGTCGAGCAATGGACAGGAAATTTGGCCGCTTCTCTTTGCTCCCAATCATAAAGTTTTTCAAGGGCAAAGTGGTTCCAGCGCTGACATATGGTGGGGAAGCCTTCCTGACAATCCCAAAAACCATCTGGGACAAGTTGGAGGGCTACTTTTGGCGAGAAGTAATGCAATTCCCAAAATCAACAGCGATAGCGGCAATCCGAGGAGAACTAGGACTAACTTCATTGAAAGCGACAGTGGATGCAAATGAAATATTGCTATACAAGAAAATAATCATGCCAG
Organism: Ambystoma mexicanum; assembly: GCF_040938575.1. Taxonomy (NCBI): domain Eukaryota; kingdom Metazoa; phylum Chordata; class Amphibia; order Caudata; family Ambystomatidae; genus Ambystoma; species Ambystoma mexicanum. The sequence continues at coordinate 69,133,223 of NC_090939.1, forward strand.
ACGCTCCAAGTCAGTAAAAACTAATCAATCAAGAAATTCAAAGAGGAAACTGCAAATCGTTATCCGCCTGGGCGAAAAAAAAGGAAAATACTCTGCTAGAACTCGGTTTCACCAAAGAAGAACTTTTCCTCACCCCCAACAAAATCAAAAAGAAAATGGATCTACAAGACTGGATACTCACGCAAGAAAAAGCAACAACGAATAAACTTCTCGCCCATTTGCCGCAACACACAAAAAAACTAAACGATCACCCACTAATCGTGAGAAGATTTCCTGACAAAACAACAAGACAACTGTTTTTAAGGGCACGACTAAACCTCTTACCAACAAATGAAATTAGAGCATTGAGAGGTCTGTCCAACGTGAGTACTTGCAGACTGTGCAAAGATCCCACACAAACCGAAACAATACGCCATCTTTTAATAGCCTGCACAAAAACAATCGACCTAAGGCAAGCCTTTTTACTCTCGCTACTAAAGCCCTCTGTTTTACGAGAAGAAGTCTGGTGGAACCGACTCATAAGTGGAAACAAAACATCTTGGACGATTGCAGCAGCAAAGATCATACTTATTCTTGGAAAAATGCCTCAAAGAAGATAACCTCCAAGCATCTGTAAATCAAACGTTTTACTCGCAGAGTAACTCACTCCCAACACAAAAGACGAAGATCTTTCCTGCACAGACTGAGCAGCTTTTTGTAAAATCAAAGAAATTTGATAAACACAAAATAAAAAAAATAAAAAAAAAAGAACATCACATAAAAAACATAGTGAAATCAACCTTTTAGGACTAACATCAGTAAGCCACTAGTTAGGCTAAAAAAGTCTCCTTATCACCAAGTGATTGTGTGGTTAGTAGGGACGTGAGGTAGACATTTCAATCATTTCATGTGTCCTCATATTGCTGTATAGTTGTCCTTGACTATGTCGACACTAAACAATGTGATTCTGGGTCCTAGCCACAAATATATATGACAGTCTATAGCCAATTTAATATGCTTTTCGACGTCCACTGGACCCGTCTTCAGGACACTGTGTAATGACACAGGGTATTTAAAGATGGTCCATAATATAGGGAACTTCACTTTCGACAATCTAAAAACCAAAACAAAAAACGTATTGGTCACATCGTAAAAAACATTTTGGTGTTTTATATCTCTATTTTTTGGCAAATGCAACTAGCAGCACTAACCTTCTAATTTCTTTAACGATGTGTGAGGCTTCATCTACAATAGGGTTGATGGTATTTCTTGTTCAACAGAAGTTTCAATCCTCAACAACATGTAGCAATGAAATTATACATAAACACTCATGTCTGCTGTTTCTCCAAATGGCATTTCACATATTTCCACATGGATAAAAAAGCTTCACTTAACACTTTTGAAGCACCAAAATAATGTAATGGTCAAACAAGTAGACAGCTGTTTTCAACAACATTGTGGGCATATAAGTCCTGGGATTATCTGTATAGACTCAAAGCCCCCATGTTCCCTTATTGTTATAGGGCTATTATTTGAGCAAACAACAGTGGATTGGTAGCTGTTTTTTACTCAGCTTCGTTATCAATTTAGTGAGAAAACCTGTCCAAACTGTGTCGCTGCATTGACAAAGTAAGCAAAATTATAAAAGAAATGCCTGCAGAGAAACAACTACCTGTATGCAGAACCGATGTACTTGTCGCGCTGACATGCTTGTAAATATATGGGCTAAACGTGAGTTTCCAAATTCTGCCGCTGTGCAAATCTCGCCCAGACTGTAAGGGTGTAACAGACAAACAGGAGTCACGGTCAAAGTGACTTTGCTTCAAGGAGCTTTACTGTAAAATAGACAAACAAGCCTTTTTTACAAAGCGCAGAATTCTTACTTGTTACAGGCGAGCTGCCCGTGTTGTTCGTATTCCGCGCGTTCAATGCCTCAAACCGCGGCGGCCTCAACTTGTTTTGATTATATTCAAACGCTAGACCCGGACGGTGGTTGCAAAGTGGCATGTCCCGGCCACCATCTTGGATGGAAAAATGGTGGCACGCGAGCGCTATACATGTATAGATGCTCCTACAGGTGATGTAATACCTGTATATTTCTAACGAAATTGTTATTGGTTTTTATTTATTTTATAGTTACTCCAAACAGCCACAGTTACGTCTAGCCGGGATATAGCGTATCGCTACAGTTTTCGACCATAAATATAGGTCAGATGATGTTATGATAAGATCTTATTAATGTGAAAGGGCACCACGCAAAGGTCTTATTAAACTGAGAAGTGAGAGAAGATGATTAAGACCAAGTGTGCCCTGCCATCTTCAACATGTCATAGTGTTGAATAATCATAACCATCCATATATATATATATTTTAAGACTGCACTCAATGCAAATGCCTGAATTGTGATCCCAATGTGACAGTTATTATTTATATCTTGTGATCCGCAACAGGACATAAATGCAGTGTTAAATCATTCAAGCTAAACAAAATATGCTCATGCCGGAAATCATTAAAGGCAACTACTTGAAGGGTGCACACACATGGGAATAGTGTCAGATTATTTATGCAAAAATAAGCTCCATTTAATGCCGACGTTTAAACCAGCCTGGACTGTCTTTAAATCATAGATCATTTTTGTTCCAGTTGTTTAAGTTTGAGATCTTCATCGCCGCCTCGAGGATGGGCTGATACATTTTGGATTATGAACCATTCGATGTCGTCTTCAGTGTGTTTGACCTCAACGAAAAGGGCTATTAAAGGCTTATCGGCGATAGAATTTTTGACACAAGAGCGGTGCTCGCAAATTCTTTGTTTGGTAGGTCTTTTAGTCTTGCCGATATATAGTAGTCCACAAGGACGCTTAATCCCATAGATTGCCCAGGGTGTGTTACAGTTGGTGAATTTTTTCAAAAGCCAAGTACGGCCTTTGAGGTTGATGGTTTTCAAATTATTTGTGAGTCGAAAGACAGAACAATTACCGCATTTAAAATGTCCACTGACAGGTAGAAGGTGCCATAAAGTGGTTTGTCTCGAGATTTTAGTCTGCTCTGGGACTTTGTACGTGTGGACCAGCTTATCGCATAGGTTTGACATTCGTTTAAATGCAAACCGTGGTTTATTCAAAGAAAAATCTTCAGTTTGTATTATTGGCCAGTTTTTCAAGATACATCTGTGAAGGTCATTACTAAATGTCGAATAGGTGGATACACATGTGACTTTTTTTTCTTGTACCCTACTTTGTTTCTCCAGACAATGATCTTGATTAGTATTACGAGCTCTTTACATCGATCTCCAGACGATGTGTGCAGGGTAGCCTCGTTCTTTTAGTCTCGATGACACATTTTTACTATTGATCTCAAAATCCTCTTTGGTTGTACAATTGCGTCTAATACGCAAAAACTGGCCAAATGGCAGATCTTCCCAAAGAGATTGAGGGTGTTAGCTCTTGAATAGTAACACAGTGTTTTTATCGGTTGGCTTTTTATATATAGTGCCCAAGCTACTAGATGATGTCCTATAGATCTCTAAATCTAAAAAAGAAATTTTATTGTATCCAAATTCATAGTAAACTTGATGCACGGATCTTGTGTGTTAAGCCACAGATGGAATTCTGCTAGAGTTGTCTCACTACCATGCCATTGCAGAACCACCTCGTCTATATAACGATGCCAGGCCTTTATTTGTGTTTTGAAAGGATTAATATCATTATAGACGGATTTTAACTCGATATCGTCCATAGATAAATTTGCTAGGTCCAGAGCAAAGGTAGCACCCATGCTCATCCCGTGCAGTTGTTGTTTAAAAAAAAAAGGCCTTCCACCATGAAGAAATTATTTACAAGGGCCCATCTGATGCATTCACAGAGGAAATCTGTACCGTCTTATCTCTTCTTTTTTCGAGATATGAGTGAATTATGTCATTGCAACGTATGCTGATCTATCTTGGCCAGAGCACAAGCATGGGTTGGAGCCACAAGTTCGGGGACCTGTGAGGATTTTGCCATAGGTAATTGATATGCTTCTCGAGTAGCATGGGATGGTGCATACAGAATAACCAGCAGCCAATTACCCAGTTTTTGGGACATGGGTAAAATACCCATTGACAAAAAGAATCAAGTTGGGATTCAACAGAGGTACATCAGACAAATCAACACAAGGTGGCACAAGTGTCTTCACAACAACCTAACAGTCATGCAGCTCCCCATCTTCCGTGGTTGGTAGCAAAGAAGCAGGATTCAGAACTGACCACTGATTCAAAGTTGGATTGGTGGCAGAAATAAGCAACATTTCATATCAAGTGAGAAAGGGATTGGACACCTGCTGTTTCTTACCTTTAAGCAATAATGACAACACAGCATGGGTAACCACACTCGTGACAGGATTCTCTTGCACTAGGGAGTCTGACTTTTCTATGGTGTTTGCTTAATGGTGACAAAGGCATCTTCTGCTTTCTGACACTAATGCGTGAGCTTCTGAAGGGGCGTAACTATGGATACATATCTCAGGACTCACTATGTACAATAGTTGGTCATCCCAAGGAACCCTCTCATCTGCTTCTTAGTCTGGGGCTTAGGGACTTTCTGGATCGCTGCAATCCTGGGACAAATGTCTTCCGCCAGCAGAAATCCCATGGCACAGGTATCGAGCATGGGCAGACACAGCAGTACTTTGTTTTTAGTTGCCTTGTTACCTTTTTCAGTAGGCGCTTTCAACAGAGTAGGAGAGTCTTCCTCACAAGCTTCAGAGGAGAGGGAGGCTAGGAGCAGATCTACGTACGGCAGAAGCGTTGACCCTCCTGTAAAATGAACTGAATGAAGATATTTCTTTAAAATTTGGGAGAACAGAGAAGGGCTTTCTATGTTTCCCATTTGAAGTCTACAGAATGTATACTGAGTAGATTTATGGTTAAATGCGAACAAGTACTAGCTGTCAGGATGTATGGGTATGGAGGAAAATGCTGAACACAAATCTACATCAATTAGTTATTTGGCTGTATGTGGAATACATGAAAAAATGTTAGCCGGATTAGGTACAACCGGAAAAGCTGGTAACACAGCTGCATTAATTGTGCGCAAATCCCGAATAAAACGGTAAACTTCTTTATCTGGCTTCTTAGTGGGCCAAACTGGAGTATTGCAGGGGCTGTGGATTGGTACAATAATACCTTGTAGAAGAGATTTACACAGTGAATACTTTCTTCAGTCTGTCGGGAAATATGGTACACATGGTAGGGGCTTGGCAGGATTTAGACTAATTTTGACTGGCTCAACATTAACCATATAACCAGTGTAATTTGCATGGGTTAACCATAGTTTTACTAGGACTTGGTCCAAGAGTTCGTGTCACATTCAGGGAGTGTTGACCCGGTTTTCACAGTTCGAATGGGTAATTTCATGTAATACGGCCAGCAGCTTGTGCTCTCTGTGAGCAGGAATATCAAGGTATTCAGCATCGAGGAACAGTAAATAGAGCGGCTCTCCTGGACCTAAGGAACCAAATGGACGATCTAAGAGACGCAGGGAAACCTGCTCTCCTTCTGCTCCTGGATCTATCCGCCGCCTTTGACCTGGTGGACCACAACACCTTGTGTCACCATCTAGCTACCCAAGCTAACTTTTCCCCCAAAGCTTGCGAATGGATTACCTCCTTCCTCCAAGAAAGGGCCATGAAAGTCTTCTCTGACTCAGCCTGTGCCACACCCAGCCACATCACCTGCGGTGTGCCTCAGGGCTCATGTATCGCGCCCACGCTTTACAACCTCTTCACGAGGCCACTGTTCAGCATCCTTGACTCCCTGGGCATCTCGTATACAAACTATGCGGATGACACCCAGGTCCTCATCCCACTCACAGGCGACTACCTGGCGGATACTAAAACCCTTACCACCATCTACTCCACTATCCAATCATGGATGGCAGATAACTGGCTATGCCTCAATAGCGAAAAAACCGAACTCCTCCTCATAGGAGCACCTTCCACGCTGGGGAACCTCGGTGAACAGTACACTTCCTTCACTATTGACAACATTCCCATCAAGGTCTCCAATCATGTGAAGACACTCGGAGTTTACCTAGACTCCGACTTGTCAATGGATAGACAGGTCAATGCCATCGCCTCCTCCTCAGCCTATTACTCGAAAGTCCTCAACGCTGCCAGACCTTTCCTGTCTCGCCAGAATTGCCTCACCATTGCTAGGGCAATAATTGGATCTAGGCCGGACTACTGTAATGCCCTACTCGTTGGGACCTCTAATAAGAACCTGGCCAAACTTCAGCTAGTTCAAAATAATGCACTTAGGGCGGCCACAGGCACTGCGAGAAAAGACCACATCTCAGAAGTTAGAAGACAGGCACACTGGCTCCCGGTGAAAGAGAGGATTGTTTTCAAAACACTCGCCCTTACCCACAAATGCCTCCATGAACTTGCTCCACCCTACTTGACCCAAAGAATCACCAAGCACTCTGCCACCAGACCATTAAGAATGTGCTAGTCCAACACGATTGTCACGCCCAAATCACGCAAAGTGCGCGCCGGTGGTGCCAGCTTTCCCACTCGGGCCGCCACCCACTGGAACGCACTGCCACCTCACATCAGAATGATTGAATCCCACCAAGCCTTCCGCAAAGCTGTTAAAACCAAGCTCTTTGTATGAAACGTACCTGACGGCATTCTGTCACTGTATTATGAATATCATGCTTCACCTGCAACTTTGCCTGTAATTGTGTATCCATAAGACCTCCGGTCTCATGCATATCTGCTGAATTAAGAATCCAACACCTACTTGTAACAGCGCCTCGATGCCCATGGGCTGCAAGTGCGCTATACAAATGCGAATAAATAAATAAATAGAGCAACTTAGCTTGCACAATAAATCGAATCCCAACAAATTCACAGGAGGACAGGGGCTCAGCAAGAATGCATGTTGGTCAGAAATCTGACCTACCGTGACTATGAACAGTGCGATGTATTGGAGTACCCCCTATACCTACAGCATTGACAACTTCATTTGAATGCATTGTTTGTGAAAACTCAGAAGCTTTTAGTGTGGAGTGTGATGCTCCAGTGTCAACCAAACATGAATTCCTTTAATAATCAATAACACAATCAACATACGGGGAAGTAGGATCTATCACTATAAATGGTGCAACAAGCGCAGAGACCCCTTGGCATTCTGAACATTAGGTCTGAAGGTGTGGCAGAGACCATGTCATTCTGCCTGGCACGGTTGGATGTCCGCCTCGACCGTTAAACTGATGCCGATGTGGACACTCCGATTTCCAGTGTCCAAACTCTTTACAGTAATTGCACTGATCACTATATGTGTTTGTATAACACCTTTCAGCAGTTTGCCCTGGCTCATATGACTGGGGGTGGGCTCCTCTTCCCTTCCCCACCCTCCTCCACCTAGTGCAGGGCTAAACCCTCCCCTTCCCTGGGGAGGTTGTAAACTCTGTATCTGCAGTGCCACAGGTTTGGCTTCAGCAGTTTCTTTCTGTCTTTTAACCGTTTCAGGAAAGTGCTCTGCAGTAAATAAAACTGCCACCAAACCCTTTCCTTCGAATCCTATTAGCACTTCAGATACCTTAGGTTGCAAACCCATAACAAACTGAGCCACCATGGCTTGAGGCGCTATAAGTGCTGCATCAACAATCCCACAATATTATTGAAAGCATAATTTCAGACGCTCGAAATATTCCACAGGTCTTTCTCCCTTGGCTTGCTTGGATGCATATATTTTAGACCAATCAGTCTTTCGCAAACACATTTCATAGATAGCTTGTACCAGGCTATCAGTAAAAGTTAAAGGATGGGGGCGGGAGTGGACCTTTACAGCCGCATCAATGGAGGATGCCCCCGAATATCCTATGGGAACCGGTTTGTTTGGAGGATCTGAAGGGGGCCATACAGGACTACCTGCGACATAACCCTAGGGGGATAGCAGTGATGTCACATGGTGGGATGCCATAAAGGCGTGGCTGGGGGAAAATTGAAGTGAGTGTGGTGGCATTAAAGGGAACTAGAGGGCTAGCGGAAAGGGACTTGATAGAGGAGTTTCAAACGGAAGACGAAATGTACACTACGGACCCAAACCCAATTTTATGCGACTGACTGCAGCTAAACAGCAACTGAAGTTTCTGATGGTTCATAGGTCGGAGCGGATGATGCTGAGCCTAAGACATAGATATTTTTACCAGGGGAACATTCCATGGAAGCTATTGGTACATCTTCTCAGTTAGCAAACAAGCTGTGCAGTCATCCATACAGTGAGGGATGAGGGAGGCTGGGAATGGGGGGAAGAGGACCAGAAAAGGTAAATATTTTGTGCATTCTATGAATCCCCTTACACGTCGAGCTCCCTAGATCGGGAGGACCAGATGGCCTACCTAGATGGGGTGGAGCTAACTTGATTGTCTAGGAATGATAGGGTACTCCTGGAGGCACCCATATACCCACAAGACGTCCTCTGAGCTATCGGGATGCTCAAGCCCAACAATGCCCCGGGCTCTGGTGGCCTGAAGGCTACACATTACCACTCACTAAGTTAGGACCTGGCTAAACCCCTCACTGACCTTTTTAACTCCATGCGGAATGGGCGGGAGCTCCCACAGTCTATGAGGGCAGGCCAGGTGACGCTGATACCTAAACCAGGGAAGGACCCCACTCTTTGCACTCGTATAGAGCTATTGCTTTATTAAACCTGGATGCCAGGATTTTAACCAAAATGTTAGCTAGTAGATTGGAAAAGCTCCTCCCTAGTTTGACTAACTCGGACCAGTCAGGATTCGTTTGGGGGTAGGGGCGCCGTAGATAACATTAGATGAGTGCTTCACCTGGTTAACAAATCCGGTTTGAGTGCGGCACACACTCCTACAGGCACTAAATGCTGAAAAGGCATTTGACCGTGTTGAATGGGGCTTTTTATGGGTGGTACTCTATGAATTAAATCTGGGTCCTATGATGTGTCACAGGATTATGTCAAACTACGTGTCGCCATCCGCCTGCTTGCTGATTAATGGGGCATTAATGGAACCTATAAGACTGGGTAGAGGTACAAGACAGGGGTGTCTGTTGTCGCTGCTACTATTCACAATGGCAATGGAGCCCTTTGCAGCCAGGATCCGGGTGAATGCCGGTGTATCGGGTATCACATTCAGAGGGGTTCAGCCTAGGATTAATCTCTTTGCTGATGATTTTATACTGTCTGTCACAGATCCCCTGACGACCTTGCAAGGATTAGCTGAAGACATCCACAAATATGGCTTGGTATCTGGGTTCAAAATGAATACTTCTAAGTCGAAGATTCTAGGGCTCAACATTCCACCATCTCTCAGGATTAAATTAGAACAATCTTTTACATACTCTAAGACAGTGAAATATTTGGAGGTTAACATACCGGCTAAGTTAGGCGAGCTCTTTGGTGCTAACTACCCAGCATTAGTTGGAGACATTAAGAGGGATTAGGATCGATGGGCTGGTCTTTGTCTATTCTGGTTCTGGAAAATTGCAAACATAAAAGTGAATACCGTACCTAGATTTCTTTTCTTTTTTTCAGGTTCTCCCCATTCTGGACTCCAAGGAGACCGTGCAAACATGTGAGACTCTCCTATTGTGCTTCCTGTGGAAGAGCATTCTCCCAGAGTTAACAAGTGTACGCTATACGCCAGTAAGGTTAAAGGGGGTCTGATGTTCCCCAAATTATGGGATTGCTATAGGGCATTACAAATTAGGCCCATTTGGACTGGGTTCAAAGGAACTCTCACAAAGTATGGGTTAATATGAAGCAGGTGGTAGCGGGACGTCACTTATAGACATAACCTTGGGTCCCACGACAGGTGGGAGTGCAGAATTTGTATGTGAAACCTATTATAAGAGGGTCAGCAGGATGCATGGGTCCATTACATTTCTCTCCCTGTTTACCCCTTTATTTGTAACATGGAATTTACACTGGGGGCACATTGACAAGCGTTTTCACCAAGTGTATGGATAATGGTTGTTGGGAAGGTTGGAGATTTCTTTTGTAATGGGAAGATCCGGACCTTTCGAAGAATGTAAGGCCAAGCTGGGATTGGGAGAGGAGGACATGTTGAGGTACTTACAGGCCAGGCATGGGGTATTACATCCATCTAATGTGGCTGGGGCAACCAGGCAGCTGACTGAGCTTGAACTAGTCTTCCAGTTGGCGGCAGATACTAAGGCACTTATCACTTGACTTTATAAATGTATTCATTCAATTTCTACCCCTGACCATAGATCGTACTGCCATGGTTGAGAAAGAGAGTTGGGACATCCAATAACTATAGAGGAGTGGGAAACTGTCTACAAAGGGGCGACAACGTCACTGGGCCATCCTCTAGCAGAAACACAGGCCAAGATATTAACAAGGTGGTACAATCCTCCATCTCGTCTACTCCACAGTCACCCAAGCAACTCTAAATTTTGCTGGAGGGGTTTTAAGGGGGAGGGAACGCTTTTACATATGCTTTGGCGCTGCCCAGGGATCCAAGACTATTGGTTGGAGGTGATATCTAAAATAAAGGATATCCTTAAATTCGATGTACCAGAAGATCTAATGTTTTGTATCCTGGGTCTTTCTCAACCAGAGTCTTAAGGGGGTACTCATTTGCAGAGGAAATTACTAACTCACCTACTTTTGGCAGCAAAACTGGCAATACTTCAGCTATGGAGACACACAGAGGCCCCTTCGACACATATATGGATGGATAAGGTGTGGACTGTTCTGGGGATGGTGACACTCATGCAAACATTACAAACTCCCAACTGTCCTTGTCGGTGTGGTCACCCTTTTTGTTCTATATGCAGAATGATTTTAATGCTCTCTCGTGTCCAAGAAGACTAAGGGCTCTGAACCTGATAGACTTGCCCTGAGCAGTACCTGGTATAACACCACATGTATTGCCCAGCTTACTGTATTAGTCATTTGTTTGTTTGTGGATTGCTTCTGGAGGGAGGTGAGGGGTGGGGGGGGCGTTAATGTTGACGGAAAACTGTTTTTGGCTTTCTGGTGGTCAGCCAGACTTTACTGAGGTTGTCCAAGAAAAAAATCAATAAAACATTACTTTAAAAATCCCTAGAGGTGGCAGGTTCCTCAGCTGGCCAATTGGCGCATACTTTGAGTAAGGCAAATGTATCTGTGGAAATCACTGCTTGCAACAATTGATTCAAATCTACACAAGTGGGGTAATAGCAATCTGTTAGGACCTGAAACACCTCCAGATATTTAACAGGATTTTGTCAGATCTTTGGAAATCTCTGAACAATATTAAACAAATCAGTAGCACTCCAGGGGGCATGCATGGTAACTAAAGTATCGCCTCCTCCCGGGAATGTCTAAGTGAAAATGCACCAGTAGTGGTATTGGGTGTTGAATTCCGGAACTGTTCAAGTGTACCTGAGGAAGGCAAAAAAAGTTTAGTGATCTGAGCTTGTATTTCAGGGGTAAACGGGCCCACCATAGGGTTTATTGGTGTGGACCGATGATAGGTTGGTAGTTGGGTAGAGTCTAGACTAGCTGGTTGTTGGTTGGGTGTAATATTTAAGATGGCAGTGTTGTTTGTTTCCAAAATATCTTCAGGACTTTCCTTTAATGGGGACTCCACTTGAATTACGGGATATAATCTTTTGTACCCCGCTTTATGGGCCAGTACCTGCAGATTAGAGTACTCAGTTTTCAGGGATTTAACTTGCTCCTGGAGCGTTCCTTGAGTGTCTTTCAATGCCCGGGTCTTGGATTCAGTTTGTATTTTAGTATCTTTTGTATACCTATCTAGATAACTGTCCCATTGCTATTGCTGTACATATGTGCCTTTCTTTTCTAACACCTTGCGTACATTCATTATTCTGTGAGGTATGCCTTCTTGGGGGGGAAGTGTCTAGGTGACTCGCTCTGTGTATATTCATGCCAGCTATCCAAGTTTGGGCAAATAGTGAGTAAACTTGAAGTGTGCTGGTCTTTCTTTGGTAGAAAGTGTCGCTTGTCTAGACTGCCCTAGGCATCGTGTCCCGTGGCTGCCGGAGTGGGTACAGATCATAGCTGATGACTATCCGAAGGCTTAGGTATCGACACCTGACCTCCGTTCCTCCCCCGTTCCAGACATTTCAGAAACACTTGCAGGTGTTGGTCAGATTCAGATGACTGCTGGTTCACAGCCTATATCCTTTATTACACTACCCACAATGCAGAGCAGTAGTTCAGCTCTTCAGGGACATGTCTTAGGTCAAAGACAAGACACAATCATTAGGAGCAAGGTTTAGAGAAGAGTGTGAGATAAAAAGCTGGGTCGCAACTGAGTTGCACATTTAGGGTTTCAAGTATCAAAGTAAAGGTTTTAGACAAGACAACCTCAGGGCTCTCATCCAAATAATGTCTTCCCACTCATACCGAACACATTTGCCCTAGTCCCTAATCATACTACACTACTACTACACTACCCTGACCGGCACAACAGTCATCATGTCTGATGCGCTGCTTTTACTTTTTTAAAATTCTAATCTGCAGTGCTCAACTACTTTTTTTTTTCCCACCCCTCCCACGGCCAACCGCTTTTACTTTTTCTTGTTCAGATAATCAGTACTATAGGCAGGGTTCTTTCCCTCCTGTATCCTCGAATAATCGCAACAGATGTCGGACTTCAGACTTCAGATTTCGCAGACAAACATTCACCCCAACCTGTTTCAGACAATACATACAATACATAACAATACACAATTACCTGTGTCACCAACACATGTTTCTTCAGTATCTGCTCTATCCATCCTCCTTTAGTCACCGGGCGCTCCAGCCAGCTCTCCCCTCCAACATAATCATCTCTCCTGTGCCCACGGGGTCCACTCTGAAGAGCTCCCAGCAACCCCTTGACTCGGCCGCAGGGCAGCGAGAATCCAAGTCACGGCACCAAACTTGTGGACAAATTACCACTGAATATTCCAGTGGATTGGTGAACAAGTTATTAGTAGACAGCGAACAACAGGATGAAACAAACCAACGACAGGAAGGTCTATGGTACCAGATGTGTTCTTACATGTTAGTGTCATCAGGGAGGGCAGTATAGCGTGATACATTTAGTGAGGCTGAATATATTCCTCAAAGCTTCACACATGCTCTGAGGCAGGCGAGATAGATTACAGTATGATGTCTCGCATCTGTTAAAGCCGCTTTTCCTAAAAAGAGCGGGAGCCTAGAACACGCTTACATATGCCAAAAGGGAAACGCGTCAGAAGCGAGAGATGTGAAGGCGAGCTTTCCTACACACTATGTGAAGAGCCTTCATTGCAATGACATGTGCAGTAAAGCCTAAATACTCACCTCACATTGGCAAGAAATAGTATTTAAACATGGCAGTTTAGAGTGCTACCCAATATCATAATGCAACAGTATACTAGGGGAGTACAGAACATGTTCAATTCCAAACCTTCCCCCACGATCGTGACAGAAACATTTGGAGCGAGCTCTAGCTTTCACCTCAAATGTTGTTAGTTTAATCTGATAGGAGGAAAATAGGTCAAATCCTTTACATTGTTTTTACAGTGTATTGCGCTGTCAATGGGTGACAGGTCATTTGTTTAAGGCATCGTGCAGGACTAGCAAAATTAATTGAAAATGAGAAAATCAGGGACATTCTTCTGTGATACACAAGACTTTGCCACTGGGAGAGATTGAGCATTTCAAACTAAATATGGTAAAATAACACACAGATATAACGTCAGAAGTAGTAGACCTGTTTCATCACTTACAAGCTCAGATGCAGAATCAGCTACCAGTGATGATGCAAATAGCCCCTTAAGGATGCCAAAACAACAACAACATTTGGAGGAAATAAGAGGATGCAGGAATAGGATGGGACATGACCTCATGCAAAATGGCTGCCTACTAAGTGAGCTTGGAAGTACCCCAGCATAAATCCTCCATTATCCTGACTAGCTATATAGACTGTAACCTTAAAGCACTGTCCTTATTGGGTGGTGGCTGCAGGACAGAGTATGTGCCTGTGCAGGATTGATACAGTGAACAAACGGCAGAGGACAGAGCCAAGCTGCTGGGGTGGATGTGGCCTTTGCAGGGATGCAACAGCATGGGGTCCAGCATGTATGCAAATTTCACAGGGCTCGTTGACCTCGCAGGTGTTGAGGAGTGAATTCAGCAGTGCACCTGCAGGGGCACAGGAGCCATAGTGATGCAGCCCAGTTCCCATGGAGCTGCGGGATACCTGTGATTCACACGGAACATCAGGCTTATGGTCCGCGGAGGCCCAATCAAACATCTGGTGCGGCAGCTCGGAAATGGGACCCCGAGCATCGGAGGGTCCGTGGCTGTGCCCCACAATTGAAAAGACTGGAGCAGCATGTGGTTTGGCCCGACATGGTTGGCTTCTATCTCGCTTCCTCCCACCAGGATAGCCCAGAGTGGCTCGCTGCCCAGCAAATATCTATCAGGCGTCAGAGGAATTCTGAAGCAACTCACCCAACCGAAAATCAATGACTACTAGCCAGGGATGATACAAACAAGCACCTGGGTGCCGCCAGAGGACACAGAATATAAATATCCTCAATGTGGGAATTCAAACTGAAATAGGTACTAACCTATCATGAACAAGATTAGTAGTTGGGCCTCTCCCCAGGGAATACAAAAAGGACTGTGAAAAGTCAAAGTAGCATAGCATCCTGGAGCAGGCAGACATGATTACCCATGCCCCCTTGATACAAGGTTAGAAACCTGAAGAAAAGGGCCAGGAGAAGAATACGGTCTAGAAGAAGGTAAGGATATTCTGGAGGAGACTGGAAGCAACCAAGCTAGTAGTAGTCCACGCCTATAAACCCCTGCAAGATAAGTAGAGTATTTGCCAATCAACTCCCGAACCTTGTGGGACTTGGAAGGCCAAGCATGAGGCCTTCCACCAGTGTGCCTAAGGCAAAAAGGTAGAGAGACTGAAATCAAGAAGATGAACTAATATATGCTGCCTGACAAGAACTCTAACGAGGGGGAGAAATACCAATTTCTCTTGTTCAGAATCTGGAGCAAACCAATGTCCGGGAAGAACCTGTTGAGAACCCTGAGAAAGACAAGACCCAGGAGGGACCTGTTGAGAATCCAGAGAAAGGCATGGTCTAGCAGGACCTGTTGAGAATCCCAAAAAAGCCAATGCCCAATGGGTACCTGTTGCGTGTCCTGAGAGGAAGCAGATATCCAGGAGGGACTTGCTAAGAATCTGTAGAAGGCCCTAGACCACAAGGGAACTTTTATGAATTCTGAGAGATCCAAGGTCCAGGAAAGACTGGATGTCTAAACAGGGCCATACACGATCTGGGAGAGACCTACAGAGAACCTTTAGAAGCCAAAAGTGATTGTGATAATACTGAAAGAAGCCTGAAGGAGAGAGAACTGTGAAGCCTAAATCCTGGGAGAGGCCTGAAGAAGACACCCATCTGTGTGTAACTATTACAAGGACCTTTGCAGAGAAACACTTGCTGCATTGGAATATTGTTGGACTTTTGCATAACAGGTTTATGAACTTTCTGATTTGGCCCGATTGTGTTGCTGTTAAGATGGATTTTCAGAACCAGCCTGTGAGAGGTTTCTGAGATGCCATCCTTGTCTTTGAACATCGTTTTTGACACTTAGTCTAGTGGCTCTAGCCAAATTCTATCAAGGTAATGTAGCAGAGCAGGCATGCAGACTTGAGGGACTTGAGGAGCTATAAGGGTGGTGTGTAGCTGTAGTTGTTATTACAGAGTGGTACATTTCATCATGGACAAAACACCGAAAAACACTTTTTATTGGGGTTGGGGAAGGTCTTCACTCAAGCTCTCCCTTTTCCCACCCTTTTAAAGCCACCCCAACCCCATACCGACCCATTTTAACCCCTTATCAATATCTTGGTCTCCGGTTTTTCGATTTAGGCTCTCTACTTTACTTTCCTTCTCTCTCTGCGCCTTGATGCCCGATGGCTCCGGCGCTATACAAACTGATAAATAAATTACCCCACTATCCTTTATATATTTATTTAAACTTTTCAGTGTTATTGGCCACTCTGTTATGTACCGCTCTGTTTTGTTTCTGATAAAATGACTGGATACCGCTGTAGTTAACCAGTCATAAAATCGAGCGCACTTGCACCCCTTACTTCGGTTTTCTTAGTGACCTCCCCTAAGGTGCTCAGAGTAACTAGGGCCACATACTGTTGCCATTGTTCTAGTCAATACCAAGGCCCAGGGGTCGCAGTTGCAGTGGCTTATAAATGGTATCTGGATTGGATCTGGCTAACTGGTGGTTCCATTATCTGCTTCTGGGACGGCTCCAACAGACTTTCAGCTGGACAGGGCAGACACAGCCCGTCACACTATGTGAGGAGACCTCCAGGGTACAGCCGAAGCAGGGCAGCAGTGAAGAAAACCCGGTCAGTGGCTGACAGGCGATATTTGTGCTGGTGGTAAAGATGAAGCTCCTAAAATGCCTGCTTCATCCAAGAGAGCACTTAGAAAGAAAATCTTAGGCCTCGGGTCAGTTGCCTGCTTAGTATCAAGCTCCAGCTCAGAATGGCGATTGATGCAGCAAAGAAGCCTTTGCACAGGATAGACAATCCTCAGGAAGGTCCTGGGTGTTCCTCTGATGCCGGCTTCTGGTGCAGCGGTCTAGACTGATTGGTCCCATGAGTCCGTGTCAAAGCACCAGCAACGGTCTTCTGTGTTCTCAGCAAGAGCAGCAGTTCTTCACAGCGAGATGTCTTTCACTTTGGTGGATGTTCAGAACAGCAGACTTCCGGGTCACCAGCAGATCCTCTTATTAAGAGTCTTGGCACTAGTAGACGAACTGTGAAACTGCTGCAAGATCCCTTCCCTTATCCAAAATGTTGGCGGGGGTTGCCCCAGCTTAACAATGGCAAGGAAATGCACCATTGAACCTCCTCAATCTGCCTAAATCCTCCCTCTTTCCCCTTCAACTAATCCAGAATAGGACTGCAAGACTTATCCTTGGCCTCAAGCCCAAGGACTGCATCTCTCCAGCCCCAAAATCTCTCCACTGGCTCCCGGTTGCTGCAAGGTTCAAGTTCAAGACCCTCTGCATCATCTACAATGCTTTCTGGGGCATGGGACCCGGCTACATCCAACTTTCTCTCCCTAAATACCTCCCTGCTAGAGCCCTTCGGTCTTCTAGCTCCAACTCTCGGGAATATGCAATTACTGCGATCCCCTTAATGTCGACCTTTCTTTTAAATTATGACCCCCCTTTACAACCCATGTGTATGTGGGCAGATGGGTATAGTATTTAATACATTTAAAGGGGCTCGGGGGGGGGGTCTCCCCCGCATATATATGGAATGAGAAGGGGGTAGAAATAAAACAAAATTACATTTTAGGGGGTGCAGTAATCACACAGATCCCAACTCTCTGCTGATCAGAAGCAGAGAGTGGGAGGTGATCTCTCTCTTCCAAAGGAGCCTCCCTCTGGAATGGCCTCCCTGCCCGTCTCAGGCTTGTGCCGGATCTCCTTAAGTTCCAGAAGCTTCTGAAGAACCTCCTTTTCTCCTCTTCATTTCTTCTTCCCCTCCCTTGCTAATTGTGTCATTCTGCCGCATTAACTGGCTGCCAAGCTCCTTCTGATTCATACAGGGTCCAGCCCCCCTTGCCCTGTCACCCCCAGCGCTTTGGTTTCCCCAGCCTGCCCCCACCTGCACTTGCCCTGCTGGGCTCCCTCCCCTGCACTAGCCTGGCTGGGCCTGCACCCCTATTGAGCCCTTCCAGCCCATCCTCGCACTTAGCATGTGGACCTGCATTCCCCTGGCACTTGTCCACGCGGCCTGCTCTTAGCACTCGCCGAGCCCAGGGGCCATCCTCCCCCCACCCCCAGCACTTGCGCACTCTCCACTTCTACCTTAACCTTCTTTACCTCCTGAGCATTAGCGCATTTCACGCTGACTGGCACCACCCCCTCTGCCATCCCCCCAACTCCCCTGCACTTCTTGTTACTGCACTTCGAATGCCACAAGACCTAGTAGGACCGCTTTTTGTTTTTGTTATTTCATCCCTGTCCAGTCATTGATAGTGTGGCGAACCAGAAGGAGTTGGACATGTTAGTGATATGTTTCAAGGGGGTTATTTAAATTAAAAGAAAAATCCCTAACTTGCCCTATTTCTATGAGGGAAATTTCCTACCCAATGAAACTAAAACTAAGGGTGTATGTTAAAGTCCAAAGTAAAAAGTCTGAATCCTAACCAACTAATCTGGCCCTACCACTTTGGAAAACTTAACTAAAAGAAGGAGTCCAGGACATGGCGTCTGCCTTGGACTTCTGCCTGGCCCAAAACTTGGATAATGCCAATAGTTCCAAATGTTGTGTACAACAGTTCACATCTTCCTTGCAGACGTCCATGTTAAAAAAAAAGGTCTTTGATATGTTTCTCTTAAACAAGCCTCTTAACAACAAGCCTGTTGCTCTTGGACTCCCCAAAGTCCCTCGTCTCTCTGGCAGACTTGCTTGCTCTCAGTCTCATGCGTTATATAGGGTGCTACTCTCCTCCCAAACCACTCCACCCACACCTTATCCCACAGTCACCCTCATTTCACTCTCCCAGTCACGTTTCCCAATCACTATCACTCACACCCCTACACTCTCCCTTATTCCCACTCACTCAACTTACAGGCACTCTCACACCCAAGTACCACTTTCCCTCACCTACCAATTCGTCACCTTGCACACGCTTCCAGTAATCCTTCTCCATGCTCCACTATAGGGTCCTTCTTCTGCTTGGTCTCTGGGTCTGCCTTCTCCTCCCTTGGCCTCACCTGAACAACCCATACTGCCTTGTCCTGTCCCTTTTTATCCTCCCCTTTTCTATCCATGGGTTCCCCGCCGCAGCTGTTTCCTCAGGCCAACCGCTGGCTTCCTTTTCCCCAGGGGCGGAGTTACAGGCATCGGAGAATGTACAACAGCCTTGAAAACCCTTCCACCTTTTCATACGCTAGTCCACTGGCTTTTGGGAATGGTGGCCCGCTAAAGATATATTCAATTTAACAGTTTGTATCAGTATTAAGTGGAGTTTCTGGATTGCTGGTTTGATGTGCGCAATGTTCCTCTGTCGTGCTGCTTGTCGCCACCTCGGGTCTCTGCGGATAGGAATCCTGGTACCAGTGGTACTAGAGGAAAAAAGAGAAACATTGAGATGGGTGCCATCGCATCTTGACAGGGTCAGGTAGTTGACATTATCAGCATACCAGGAACCAGGTAAAATACAATACTAATTGGTGTTTTTTATAGCACCAACTCCCGGGACAACCTATTTCAAAGTGCTTGGCAACAGATTTTACAATTACCAATCATTACTCAAATTGTGGTACTCATTTCCCATTGGAGACAAGATTCTGCCTAGAGAAGAATTGAGTTCCCAGCTGTGCGGCAACTCCTTCTTATCAGAAGTGTGCCTGTGCTACCGATTGTGCTGTAGCCCAATGATGTCTTCTTGCCCCTACAAGCCTTCCTGCGAATCCTCAATATTTTCTAAGCTTTGAGATAAAGGAGTCCATTCAGGTAATTTCTAAAGTTCTATTTAGGATATTTTTCACCTCCTGATGGCACTGTCCTTCTATTACAGTATCCTTCTTTGCCCAAAGTGACTCCTTTAAGATTAAGTGTAGGCACTGCTACCTGACCCACAAATAGGCCAAATGTTGCTACTTATCTAGTATCTGATTTATCATCTTCACCAAATTACCTTCTGCGGCCAACTCATAATCGTAACAGTGTCTGTAACACTGAAACACTTGCAGATAGTGATGATCTGTCTCTTACTAAGAAATGTCACTCTGTGGGGCAAGCATTCTTCTATATTCTGTCATCTGGTGTATTTGGGACCATATTGCATTACAGAGAATAACACACATCCTGTATTCTCAGGATGCAATTATAACTATTGCAATGAATATGTGGAAAAAGATTTCTCCAGATTCTGTTCCAAAAGAGGAAGACTGCTAATATGGAGCTCCTTTTTATGATTACTAGTGTTTCTTAGTATTCAGCCCGGTAATGTGTGTTTGAGGCTGTCGTAAGAAAACCGAGAGAGGACGAGTGCTCGTTACCGGCTCACGGAGAACAGACAGTCCGAGGGTAGGGATCCCATTACACTGATGCAAACTGCCACATACAGGCCACCTATGGCAGTCGACGGTCTGACTTATATGAAGCAGTCACATTCAAAAGCGACGCTGTGACTCTCTGTTACTACAACAGGACGCAATATTTTCACTTGTTGCAGTCGATGCACCATACATCCCTGACCGAGCAGGAGTACACAAGCTTTTCTTTGGGGAACGGAGGTGCCCCCGGGACTCAATTGATGGTCCACAGAAGGAATGAAGCCCACCATAAGAAATTTAGGTCCTGAAGAAGATGACCACAATAACTCTGGTTATCGAAACCGGTCGACCAACATGCCCATGAGTCTCCTAATGAGCACAACTATGTCCAACTTGAACACGATATAAACTACTTCTGTTACTAGGCAGGCTTCGGCCACTAGGTTATTCCTCTCCTCTGAGGGAGTGGTGTTTCAATAGTCAGAACCAGTTCCGTTACGACAGGGGCTAATGCCAAAGTGGTTATTAAAACATATATAGAAATTCCAGGCAGCAAAGAGTCCCCCCTGCAGACGGAGGAAACGAGCTCCAATGTATACTGTCTCGATATAGCACCCATAGACTTGTTTCTGGACTTTTTAACCTTATTTTGAGGTATATGTGATGAGTAGGGAGAGTCTCCTTGCTATCCCTTTTAGATAGGTGGTGCACCACCGAGTAACTAAGGAGAGATTTTCCGAATAGGGTCAGGGTGTTCTTCTGAGTAGGGTCAGTTTGCATGTGGTTTTGCCAAGTAGAGGAGAGCTCTAGTACTCCCCCACTTTTTGTATCTTTTCTCCAAGTACCGTTTTTGTGTGATTAAAAAATAAAATAAAAAAATAACCAAAACTTAAAAAATTAAGAAAAGGTGAGTCACTACATCCGCAAACACCATATCTCCGAACACCGGGGAACATTTCTAGTGTTATATTATAAAAATAGATTCCCATTGGGCCTCAAAGTTGGTTCACAAGATTGGCTCATTTAGCTCAGCTTCTGAAATTCCAGGATCGTCTACCTCAAAAGAAGCTACTGTGCTTTATTCTTACCGTACAATACATGTGTCCCTCATATGCAACTTTCTTATTCATTTCCTATGTAGTATCAATAGGTATTCAGGGCGATTGGTGCAAAGCTCATCTATAAAATACTCGGGCATACAAGAGTATTGAGGGAGAATCCTATTCTCGCTAAACTAAATTTGTGAGGAGGCATTTTCAGGGTTTTCTTAGGAAACTGCATCTGTAGATGGCATGCAAATGTGCTGCTTGATGCATGTATTGTCTGTATTGTCAATGTAGTTGCTAAGAGACCTGCATGTATGCACAACCAAATGGGACCTCTCCCATGACTACTTTGGTGTCTGCACAGGAAGGTCACAGTGGGCCACTCATGTACCTCCTTCAACTTTCCAGGGTGTCCAAGTTGAATGTATGTCAAGGTTTATAATCAAACACTTCCATATCAAGAACATAATTTCAATTTACAGTGAATGTAGCTGAGTAACCAGTCTGCAGAAAGACACCCATTTCTTTTAAATGCAAGGTTATTAGTACAGAGTTTAAGGTTTTTCGCCGACAGGTTTGCAGCGTGCAGTATAGGATGTTGTCTCGTTGGACCGTTTAGGAATGCACTGCTGTTCCAGATACTTCAGTGTGTTTTCTCTCTGCCAGGTTTTGGAAAATGGCTCTGACTTTCACTGGCCTGAAACTCCAGGGCGCGTTGGGGAGATTCGGTAAGACGGGATTGACCGACATTGAAGGATATGTGGAACTGCCAGATGGCAAGGTGAGTCCAACTCCACTCTGCTGATTCTCTCAAATATTATTCCACCCGACTTTATGTAATCTGTTGTACTTCTTTTTGTTGGAAAGTATCATAATTGGACATTCAACACCTTGTACAAACCCCCACCATCAGCTTTCAGTTGGGAATTTGTTTTGGGGGTTCCACATAGCGCTGAACTACTTGTAAAGCACAGTATGGTGCTTTAGAGGAAGCATTTAATGTAATAGGTGCATGCCATTCACACAGTGCTGTAGATGGGACCATATAGTGTGTGGCATCCGGATTAGATTAGAGAAACCAGTATATGGCCGAGCAGAGACATGTATTGGGACAGTGCTAGATTGCACACTACAGGGATATTTAGCCAGAGTCACAGTATTATACTCAAGTACCAAGATTTCAACGTATAGAGAGTACAACATCACATCTGTAGTGTATAAAGTGCGCCCAATTCAATCACCTCTTAATGGCAGCTGGGCCAGTCTGCCCCTATATAACCGGCTCTTCTTGTGGCCGTCCGTGCGGAGGAACACCCCGATTATCCTCTAAGGTGGCCCGGGTGCGCCAGCCTGTCCTCTACAGTAAGTAACATGAACAACAGACAGAACAATCATGGCCGTCTTCTTAACGGTTTACATCTGAATAAGTGGTCTACCTCGGACAGGCAGTCAGCACCTGAGCGGGGATCTCTACCCTGATTGGTGTTAATCCCTCATTTGCCATATCTGCCCCTTATCCCATCTCTCTGCTATCAGATTTCAAGTATATAATGGCATTTTCAGAAATTAACTCCTGACCAGGGTGGCTGCTAACTTACTTTTTGGGAGATAACTTTAATAGATTACTTTATACTTATTCTGAAACGGGAATAGCTGGTTATCTGCTTTGACAGCTACAAATATAGATTTTGATTTCAGTAGTTTTCCATGCACTATAAACCGCTGCATTTTGATATACGTACATGCCCTTATGTTCTGTGTTTAGCACCCTCTGGTGCTGGGGGAATAAAGAATCAATTGCTGTTTGATGTAAGGCCTTTGTTCGAAGTGCTCCTACAGAATCTTGTACCACTCATTAACATTCTCTTTCTATGCTATTTAACAAGGGTTTGCACCCATGACATGCAATATGTGACTTTCAGGATGTTGGAATTTTGCATTGGCCAATTTTATGAAATTGTGAACTGTTTTAAGCAAATTTATAAATAAAATGTCCCAAATGCTTAACTGGCGAGAGGCAGCTCCGGGGAGACATATTATGCTGGTGGGGGACTTAAATTCCGATTGTATCCATCCTGGAAGTGTATCGGACATGGGGGGCCTTGACGCCACTATCACCACCAAGAGGAGGAATGATATAAGGAGGCTTGCGAGCATGGGGGGAACTGAGTCTTTGCTCCCTGAACGAGGCCTTCTGCTATGCAGCCCTGCTTGGTCCACAAATGGTGGCACTACTTCTACACTTGATTATATCTTCGCGGACGACTGGCTGGGTGCCTTGTGCACGAAATTGAAGGTTCGTTTTACCCCATATAGTGATCATGCCCTATTAGAGGCTGATTTTGTCAACAGTAGAAACCACAATGAGATCCGGGGGGAGGAGAGGTGCTCACAAACCGGTATATGCCACTGATTTGATACTTGATAGTAAATGGCTCATGCTCCCAGATCCACTGGAATGCAGGTAAGGTTGCAAAGGTGAATTTAGTATTGGAGGCATATTTGAAATCCATGGATCAGTCTTGGAAATATAAAACCTTTATCCCCAATGAATTTGGACATTGTATAGGCTGTCTTCTAGTAGCGGGTGGTGCTGTGGTGAGGGGTGGTCGTAATGGAAATAGGGTCAATCATAAACATGTTTACAACAAAGAGATGGTTATACGTAAAAGAGGGATACGTTGCAAGATTGAATATCTAAAAAAACAGGGGCATGGTACCAACATTGAAACATATGAACAAATTAGAAAAATCCGGCAGGCACTTTGTAAGTGGGTCAGACCATTCAAGGCAGTCAGAGAGCAGAGGGATGGTGAAGCAATGTTATTGTGTTTAGGGGAAATTAATTCCATGGCCTTTTTGGCAGATAATTAATACTACTGAGGAGCCCCAATTGGCATCTGTACTTTGGACGAGTCTTCGCAGACTATCCTGGGTTGAGCAGGGATATGATGCTGCCCAAGTGGGACCCAAGTCTATTCGCACTGATGGACTTTGATGAGGATGCAATACTGAGTGCAATAAATACTATTCGCTCCTCCAGGGCACCAGGCCCAAACGGTTTGGCTAATCTTGTACTGAAATCTGATAAGGATGCGTGGGCAAATACTCTCTCTATCCTGTTTGCCAATATACTTGCTACCTGAATTTTCCAGCCTATATAGGGCCATCCCAGCCGCAGGGTGACTGCCGTACCTTACCTTGAATCCGGTACCTTTATCGCTGAAGGCGTGCTTACCTGACTCCAGCCGCTCCATCGCTGAAGGCGTGCTTACCTGACTC
The DNA here is from genome assembly GCF_040938575.1 of Ambystoma mexicanum. NCBI lineage: Eukaryota > Metazoa > Chordata > Amphibia > Caudata > Ambystomatidae > Ambystoma > Ambystoma mexicanum. Next base: position 69,157,615 of record NC_090939.1, read on the forward strand.
CAGCCGCTCCATCGCTGAAGGCGTGCTTACCTGACTCCAGCCACTCCATCGCTGCGCGTGCACTCTACTTGCATTCTGCTGGAGTCGGGGCCTCCTCTCTTACTCTTTGGACTCCTACCGAGCATCTCTCTTCTTGTCCGCTTCACCGCGGAAACTTCTTCCGGAGCCATCGAACTGTCTTCTAGCCTCCGGACTCTGCTGCACTCTGTCGGACTGCTCCTACGAGGGAAAAGAATACACCAGATTAGAAATCTCACAATCACGAACTCTGGGCTGCATTTTACCTGAGTCTTGACTTCCATCACATCAACCAGTACACCTGTTGTCCTTGAGAGCCCATCATCCTCAGGGGACTTCCAAGAGCAGCTCTATGCTTCCGACCCTCATTTTCACACCTATTGGGGAACAAGCAGAGACATAGCAAGTTACCATTATTGCTTATCACTATGTTAATACTCACAGCAAAAGACATTATTAAAAACCAAAGACTTACCTTCAAGTGGATTGGTCACAGCCGGTCTGGATCGCCACTTTGCGGGCCAATGAAGCAACTAGGCCCGTTCTACACACCCCTGCTGAAGAAAGCAGGACGGAGAGCCCAGAATCACAAAAGAATAGGTGAGCTTGCATGGGAAGACGCTTGCGCACACCGTTCTGGCACGAAAGGGACGACGGGATTCAAGATACCTCCACGCCATCCTCATTGCCTCTCCTCTTCCCTCAGGTGCGACACCAGTATCCCAAACCCTATTCTCTGAGACATCTGGGGAAGATGGCCGACACCAGGGAGTCGAGTCGAGGAAGGGCTTCAACCGTGCCCCCGCAGAGACCAGGTGAGCGTAACATCGATGCTGATCGAAAGATTTTTGTTTCAGTCATGTTATACTATGTGGAACCCTGGGCAGCAGGGACAAGTAGACTGTCAAAATGGCAAATACGTTTTAGGAGACAGATGGTGACCATGCTCAATGGATTGGTGATCAACATAGTAAAGCATTTGGCTTGGAGTGGCAGGTACAAAGCAGTATATGGACCATCCTTAGATTTAATAGCTGCCCTCGATTCACTCGATAAAGGCTTACTTTGGAAGAAATTAGCCAGTTGGGGTATCCCGGCTGGTGTCCTTACTTTACTCATCGCCCTACACTTTAAAAATGTTATTCAAATTCACCTTAATAACAACGTGGCGTTATCCAGGCAGATTGCAACCGCTATGGGGGTCCAACAAGCTGTGTTGTGCACCCTGTATATTTATGGATAAATCCATGGGGATACACGAGGATCGGCCCCATTCCAAGATGGCCACACTCGCTTTGTTTGCCTAAGTTTTCGTTTGCCCTTCCTCCTCCTCCTGGGCTACCGGCATTGATTGGCTCCCAGACACACTTATTTCCCAATCAGACGCCGGCACTACGTACGCTGGCCCACTGAACTAAGGACCACTGAAGCAAGGACAGGAACCTGTCCTGTACCTGTCCTGACCGTCCAGACGCCAGCGCCACAAGGCTATCATCAGCTGGACTCACTTCCGTGCTATCAAGCACCTTGACTCTCAGTAAGTCCATAAAGCCCCACCAACGTTGCGCCACCATGTTTCTCTATCACTGCCCGCATCTCGCTGCCACCCCGCATTTGTCTCTACGGCCAGCACTATACTAATCCTCATCCCTATGCTCCGTCCGCCGCACCAATACTATTCCGCATTTGTATATATAATCATACGCCCGCCAGCGCTTGGCAAATGCATACTGTCCGAGAGCCCCAAACTGATCAGGCTCCATCTATCCCACGCTATGCACCAACAAGTGCAATATAGCGCAACTGGAGGCCCCCTTTATACTATCTCTCTTTGACATTCCCGTCCTCATCTTAACATAATCCCTGAAAGTAAAATTTGGCGCACTTCATAGCCTCCCTGTATTGCTTTTATAGATTTGCTAATTAACTACCATTGTCTATGTACCACAGCATCACCCATCAGTCCAGCATCCATTTCAACGCCTATTGCCCCATTGCCATAACCGGCTTCTAGCCTATCAATCTTTGCTCCTGCATCTAGCCTAGCATTGCTTTATTGTATTATCCCGCAACTAGCCTGGCACTGCCTCAATGTTTGCTCCTGCATCTAGCCTAGCATTGCCTCAATGTTTGCTCCTACATCTAACATAGCATTGCCTTATTGTATTATCCTGCATCTAGCCTAGCACTGCCGCAGTATATTGTACCTAGCCTAGCCTAGCATTGCCTCACTGTACTACTCTGCATCTAGCCTTGCACTGCCTCATTGTCTTGCTCGGCATCATACCTAGCACTTCTGCACCCCTTAATTTCTATCACATACAAGCACCCTCAACACAGACCATCCATGGCACATCTCCCACTCACCTTCATCGCTCTTTTCATATACCTCTACCACACCCAGTCCGCCACCAGACCGCCCCCTAGAGCCAACATGTTGCAAATCCCAACCGTCACCCCACCTCGTCACCACAAGATGCTCTGCACCAAAGGCGCATTGCATCCTTCGGACGTCCACTTATACACACATGCACACCACAATCTCATACGTAGAAATGCCCTCCTAGGATACCGCACCTCCCAACACCTAAAGACTAAATTCAGTCGCAACCCACAAATAACACGCACCAACACACCCAGTTACCGCCAGAAGAATACATCCACCACACCACTCGACTAACCCAATTGGCCAACATCCTCCATCATCAAACTCAATTGCCCCCTTATAAATGATATAGATCCCTGGTTGCACATGCCCTTGAGATCTATGATCTCATCACAGCCAACAACCTTGCCTACTCGCAATAACTGAAACCTGATTACATCCAGCAGCAGGACCTGCACTTATGCTTGCAGTCCCAAAAGACTACACCATCACCAAAGCCGACAGAACTTCCAGCAAAGGGGGAGGAATTGCCTTCATCTCAAAAACCCAGCTATGCTTAAGAGAATTTACCTCTCTCCCATTCCCGACTGGAGAACTCATATCAGCTAAATCACTACTATCTACTCAAAGCACTCTCCTAATCCACCTTATCTATAGACCACCAGGCCCCACCACCTTTGAAGAAGACATCTCCAATCTACTCTCCCACAACACCAAATCTACCTCAAAAATCCTGCTACTAGGTGATCTGAATTTAGGGTTCAAAGACCCTCTAGACTCCCACGCCAGCACAGTGGAACAATCCCTAATCAAACTGGGCTTCAAACAACACATGTCAGAACCCACCCATTGCCATGGCCACCCTAAACTGCAAATTGAAATTAATCTCTAATAACCCATGTCCATGGTCTGACCATCACATTATCTACTTCGAGCTGGACGCAACTCACATCCCCACAGTGATCACCCAGTCTCCTCCAGCCTCGACTAGGAACAACAAGGCCATCACATTGGATGCTATCCGCCCACTCATCCTACCTATAATGAATCCATCCCACACCCCCATACTCGACTCAGAAGCTCTAGGGGACACCTTCAATAAAAACTTACAATTGGCACTAGACCAAATCGCCCCCATCAAACCCAGAAAAGCTAAACAACCCAACCATCTTAACAACTGGTTCACACCTGAACTAAAGGCACTGAGAAAAGCAGAACGAGCTGCAGAATCCACATGGTTAAAAAACCCATCTCCCCACAATAAAGATCTCTTCAAGATAGCAGCCACTGCCTACAAAAAAGCTATTATTAACACCAAAAGTGACACTTTCAACAAAAGAATACAAAACGCCAAATTCAATGTAAAAGAACTTTTCACCATTCTCAGAGAAATGGAAGCACCCTCCCCCCCCAATCCACCTGTGTCAAAGACACCACATTGTGCGCTAAAATCCAAAAGGCACCACTAGACAAAATAGCCCTACTCCAAACAAAAATAGAAACCAAAAGACTCCTCCTAGCCATCAAAGGTACCAACACCAACCAAACCCACATATCTCAACCCAACAACGCAGAACTATTCAAATTTGTCCCAGTCACCATCGCTCAGGTGGAAGCAATCATCTCCAGCCTCAAACCTTCAAAATGTCAAGGGGACATCTGTCCCGCACCCTTCATCAAAGGAGTTGTTAAAGACTTTGCACCATTCATCACCACGCTCATAAGCTCTTCCTTTGCATCATGCACTGTCCCCAAGAATCTGTAAGACGCCTGGGTCAAACCACTGCTTAAAAAAACACACTAGACCCTAACACTCCCACCAACTACCGTCCGATCACCACAGTGCCATTCCTGCTAAAAATCCTTGACAAAGCAGCCTATATTCAAATTCAGAACCATCTAGAAACACATAACCTGCTCAGCCTCCGCCAATCTGGCTTCAGATCTAGACACGGCACAGAGACAGCCCTTCTAGATCTGAAAATCCAAATGAATGAGGCCAAAGACAAAGGCCATCCCTCCCTCCTTCTACTTGTTGACCTCTCGGCGGCCTTTGACCTGGTCGACCATAACATTCTCACCGTAATGCTAAACACCTCTGCCTCCTTCTCACCCAATGCAGCTAAATGGATCCAATCCTTCTTGTCTGAAAGATCCATGAGGGTCTTCTCAGATAACGCATCAGCAGAACCTGCACCTATCAAGTGCGGAGTTCCCCAAGGCTCCTGCGTCTCCCCTACCCTCTATAACATCTTTACCAAGATGTTATTTGGCCTCTTTGATGACATGAATGTCCTATATACCAACTATGCGGATGATACACAGATCCTCATCACGCTCACAGGATCTTATGAAAAAGACTCAATGAAATGTACAGCAAAATCCAAGAATGGATGGCAAATCATGGGCTTTGTCTAAATGATGACAAAACCAAGCTCTTACTCATTGGCTCTAAACAACGCCTCAATAAACTCGACCCAAAATACAACTCATTCAACATTGATGGTAACCATATTAAGATCTCCAATAATGCCAAAACACTCAGTGTCTACCTTGACTCCTCCCTGACAGTATCATGACAGGTCAACGCTACCGCCTCCGCCGCGGCCTACACCACTAAACTTATAACGGCCTGCAGACCCTTTCTATCCACCCACTGTTGTATCATACCAGCAAGAGCCCTTATACTCTCCAAACTCGACTACTGCAACTCCCTATATCTAGGCACCAGCAAGCAAAATATTCAAAAACTTCAAATCCTACAAAACAATGCCCCTAGGGCAGCGCTCAACATCCCACATAATGACCACATTATCCAGGCAAGAGAAATGGCCAACTGGCTCCCCATAAAAGACAGAATCACATTCAGGGCCCTCATGATTACACACAAATGCACCACCAACACAGCCCCTAAATACCTGGTCGACAAATTCTGTACCAGAACATCTTCCAGACCCACAAGAACCAACCACGCGCACTGCCTCAACATTCCCAAATACAGACTCCAGAAATCGGGCGGAACTAGCTTCCCTGTCTTAGCAGCTAAAACCTGGAATTCCATGCCCCCGTCACTGAGAGATGAACATCACTTCCCCGCCTTCCGCTTCAAAGTCAAAGCATGGCTTCTATCTGTTATCCCTTGCACATAACCTCATACCTACATCCTCCATGTTCAACTTGTATACCATGTCTATACCAACCTGGCGTAATTCTTCAATCTATTCAATCCTGTAAATGACTTTATTCACTGCACATTAATCCTGTCATTAACTAACATAAACAAACACACGATTCACTTGCTGTATATTATACTATGTAACTGTAAATTCCTGTAATTATGTAACCTCTCATGTATATTATGTAACTGTAAATTTCTGTATGTAAGCAACGCCAAATCTATGTAACCTGTTCAAGATCAAGCGCCTAGCTAACCCTGGGTTCAGTGCGCTATACAAACAAATAAACTAAACTAAACTAGACTTAATCTATACCTGGCTGACATAATGGAAGCCCTTGTGGAATCCTCATTGATTACCCTAAACTGCTTCATCTTCACTTCCAATGGCTTGCCTATGCGGATGATTTCTTTTTGTATGACGCAAGTAAAATCAATTCCGTTGTGAAATATGGGAATCATTCACTTGTAGTCAATCCCTCAAAATCAAAAGTAATCAGATTCTCTAACAGCACTAAGAAATGCTCACTCAAGTGGAGTATAGGTACCTCAATGATTCAGTGCGTAGATTCACTGGTCTATTTAGGTTTCCCAGTATTTTCAAGATCCTCTTTGAAGAGCAGCAGACTCTGACTGAATGAAATTACGGAGAAATTGACCAGTCAAATAAAAATTATCAATGTAAAGTTTGGCAGGTTCTCCCTTAAACCAGTGATCAGATATTATGAAGCCAAAGTCATTCCGAAATGTATGTGCCGAATTGAGACCCACCCATGTGCTCTTCTGGAATATCTGCCGTATTGGAGGGAAGAATCTGGAAACGGATAGTAAATATACCAATGGGTTTTCCTGGGGCCGCTGCCTGTTATGATTTGGTTTTAGTCTCCCTCCAATCGCGCGCCTATTGGAAAATCTTATCCCTCTTGAGAAAGATTTTTATTCTGGTTGAGAATTCTTTGTATGTGGATTTCAAGATGTTTTATGTAGCCCAGTGCTGCTCCAGAATGTGAGCACTAAGTTATTTGTAGCTCGATATTGGATAAGATCAGTTGCTCAGCACAGGATTTGGTTGATTACCCTATTAGGACTAAATCATCATTATTATATCAATATGATTGGATTATGACACAGGAACAACTACATTCATATCCATCATTGGTTCATTTGAGGGAAGATCACAAAAGCAGAGGGGTTTTAGCATTTACTCAGACAAAGTTACACAAGCGTTTATCTGCTTTCGTTGGAACCTGCTTTATTCTAAACAAATCATGATAAACTAGAACAGGATCCCACTGAGTTTGGGAGCCTGCACGTGCTGTCAGCTAGCGGTTATTGTAGACCCCTCTAAACATTCGGTACTGGATTGTTCAGGGTTAAGTTTGCTCCATGAGCTTTACCTAGATGAGCTGGTCTCTGTGGATTTTGAATCAGATACGAATGAATTTTTCAACAAATGATGCCTGTCGGGGAAAAAATATGTCTTCCATAATTGTAATCGCTTCTTTTATTAGAGCAATGGATTTGGATAAGGTTTTAGATGAATGATGTTTTCCTGCACATATTCAGGGCCTGATTGACAGAAGCGTTGTATAATGGCGCAATCCCATAGGAAAACGCTCTGTTAATCAGGCACTTGATGTTTTTGTGATGAATGAAATGAACTGCAGTATAATGAAGTTTAATGAATTTATTGGTGTAATACTGTGTTAGGAAGCATTTGTAAGGATTGCTGATTTTAATGATTTTAAGTATTGTGATTTCATTGTGAGTTTTATTAAAGGTTGAGTTTTTTCAACCATAAAATAAAAATAAATAGATAACATCAAACAAAATATGTTTCTAAAAAGTGAGCTGCAGGAAATGTTGTCATCCAACTAAGCAAACGGTTTTCAGTTTTTACCCTATGAAAGTGTTAATTCCATCCACTGCACCGATCCTTGAATTTCTATTAGCCATTTATTGCATCAAACCATTTCTTGAGATAACCAACGGGCAAGTCCGGTATAGATTTTCAATCTTTTTATTACTGGCAAAATACCCAGATCAGATTTCCCCAACATAAAGTGCATAGTGTTTCTACATCTATAGCTGACACCTGTTTTGTGCTTGAGTGCTTTATTAAGGCCTGGAATGAAGCAGAGTGGTAGCAATTTTGAGCTCTGAGTAGATGCCTACATTGGCAGCATTGTTAAAAAAAACAAAAGCCACATGTAATTAGCACTTGTCATTGTGAAGGTTCTCCAATTGGATTATGCTTCACCTGTTCCAATGAAAAATACACTTTTTGTAAGAGGAAGGTAACTCATGTCAATGTGCACGGATGCATTCCATGCGGTTATAGAACAGCTTTCTTAGCCAATGGCAGTGAAGATGCTGCTGGGTTTGCAGTCTGTGACACAGTTACGTTGCCTACCATCATTGTAGAAAAAGGGTTGAATCAAAATATATCACTGTTCCCATTCATTTTGTTGGAAATGATGCAAAATACTTGTTTGCAGATTTGTTTGCAGTAGTTGCGCCAGCGGCTTGATTGGAAAATATATTGATACATTTGCAGTTTTGTAAAGTGAAAAAGTGTGAACGTTGCCCCGTTGTGCTGCCACCAATTCGGCTTTGCCAGGAGATCTGGAAAGGAATTGGGGACTCCGTTCACTCGCATGCTGGGAAGCGGCCTTCTCCGAGTACCCTCAGCTCTTTGATCATGGAATCTCCTTTCTGGGTGATCGGCTATTGACGAGATATTTTTTTTTAATGTGTTGTGGATCGTCACAGGTGCCGGGACCCAACTCTGGAAAAGTGGTTCAGCTGCTGATTTTAGAATCTGGAAATCTGGTTCTTGGATTCAGCACTTCACCAAAACTGCCCATCAGTCAGCTTCTCTGCCGTACCCTTGTTTTAGTTTGGGTATTAATTGAGCGCAGCCCTTCCTCAAAGAATCAGCAGTACATCAAAGATGAGTATAATGAATGGCCATGTTACATCACTGTTAAGCCACAGGATCAGTCCTTCAGGGTGAGGTCGGGTGTGTTGGTGCATGAAGAAGGTTCTCCTTGAAAAGCAGGGTCAGGAGCTATTTTCTGAATTGCATGAGGGTGGGTGAGAGTCTAATGTTGACTGGTATGAGGTTACACAGCCTTCAGTCGGAGATCGAGAAAGAATGGTCCCTTTTTGTTCTTATTTTGCATGTTTGCCGCTGTAATCTAGCTTCTTGTGAAGCACTGGCCACTACAGATGGTGTCCTTGCTGGCCAGTTAGGGGGCATGCAAGGTAGCAGCTTTGTAAATGATGCTGTCTTTAAGGTGATGCATGGTTGTAGGGGCAACCAATGTATTTAAACGAGTGTGGCATATGGTCAAACCTGCAGAGGCTTTTTGGTAAAGGCAGACTGCGGTGTGAAGGGCGCTTCTCGTTGGTGCCAGGGTGCCGGTGGGTAGACGAGTGAGCAGTACATTTCCACAGTCCAAGTGAGTATGGATGAGGGCCTGCACCGTGGACCAGAAATTGATTGGAACGAAAGGCTTGATTTTCCACAAGAGCACTGATTGGTAACAAGCTCTGTTTGTTTTGAAGGGGAGATAACTATCAATGTGTGTTCCCTTGGTACATGGTGTCAGCTGCAAGGTGAATCTTCTAGGTTCATGATGGAGAGACCGCTCTGGATCTGGGTGCATTCACTCTTATTGCAGAGGAAGAATTATTCCTCTGTAATAAGAGTGGTCAAGTTCAGTTTGAGTTATGTGTGGACATCCAGGTGTGTATCGGGGTGAAGGAGGCCTGAGCTGGTTAATGCCTTTGATGGAATATATCTGTTGAGAGTTGAGTATTTATTTATTGAAAGGGTTTTCTAGAGCACAAACTTTCCCCCAGGGTCTCAGAGGGCTGTACATGAAAAATATGCATAATAATAGTTAATCACAATTTACAGACAATCAACATAAAAACCGTAACAAATCGACAAACAACTTCTGCAAATTGTTTAAAACCATAACATAAAAAGCTTTGTTAGTCAGTTACAACGCTAACTTATTGTTGAATGTAGATTTTGGGGCTGGCAACAAGTGCTCTATATAGATGTTGAAGATCAAAGGTGAGGCAGGCAGTGGGGGTGATCGGGAGGTATCCAGTTAGACGAACTGAATCCAGTCTTCTAGGTATGAGGTGAGCCACTGGAGGATGGTCTCACCAATTCCCATGAGTTTGCTAGTGTCTGAACCAGAGCTTGATTATCCATTGTGTTGAAGTCTGCGGAGAGACCAAGGAGCACCAGGAGGCAATGCTCCAGATTTTGAGTATTGCCAATTTTTTACAGTTGGGAGTAACATGATATTTTAGAGAGTCCAAAAGTCCCATACCCAATGGGAGTATTTTATGAACAAAAAAAACTATATTTAAATGTTTTAGTATATTTATTTGCACTTAGTTATTTGTGATCTTTCAAAGATATATACGTTTACCTCTTCAGATCTGGCAGTAATGATAGTAGAGTTTCTTCCTGTGGCTGTATATGTACTACTGGTTAAGAAAAATCCATAGAGCTGTGTGGATGGAAGAAGGGGGACAGGCTCATATTTGTCTGTTTCCTCTTTTCTTTATGTTGGAAGTATTGTTACTTCCTATTTTTATTTTTTGGGGATTATTTGCCTGTTTTTAGGCAATACAAGTGGCTGATACACCTCATATTTGTAGTCAGGGGTGTCCCTCATTGAGAATGAAGAGCTTTGTCTGCCACTTGGATGGTGGCAGTCTCTGAGCTACCAATGGGTCAGACGCCATATTGGTAGGTCTGTGTGAGTTGTTGGTGTTGCTGTGTGCTTGATGTTAAGTGGCTACAGCTCTTTCGAGGATCTTGCCTCGCAAAGGAAGGTGGGTATTGGGGCGGTAGTTGTAGAGATCATCAAGGACCAGTGTTGTTAGATTTTTTTTTAGCAGAGGGAGCATTTGTCTAGGTTTGAGGGTATTGATAAATATTCCATGGGTGAGGTATTTATTGATAAGTCAGTAAAGGATGGAGTACTTCTGTGGTGTCTAGAGGATGGGGCTAGACGGATGTTATCTAAGTAGAAGGTAGCTTAGCTGGATTATTGGGTCCTAGGCACATCCTCCATGGATGGTTATCGATTGTGTTATTTTGCGCAGCAGAAGAAGTGGGGCAGTGTGTGTAATGTGGTTAGCGTTGATGTTTTGGTGAATTTTGCTAATGTTAATTTCTGTAGATTTCTCTGATGGGTTGGAGTGTTGGGGAGAAGGTTGGTGTACTGTGTGGCGGCTTTAAAGAGAGCTTTGCTTTCATTGTTCACTTCAGCTAGGGTCTTCTGGTAGGAGGTTACTAGATAGCCACTGCCAGTTTGAATGGTGCAGATCCTTACCTTTGATGGGCTTGGACGAGCTCCCACTCCACATCCTGCATAAAAGCAGGACTCATGCAGCCATTCGACAGATCATCACTGGAGCCAAGACCTCTACGACGAGTTGTAGCGCACTGATGACCCGAGAAAGTACCCTGAATCTGACAAACATTGAGTCCAGTGCTGTCCCGTTGAAGCCCTTCTTCTCTGTCCTGATCTCAAGAAGGCCCTTGTTGATGCTTTGATCCCTGGACGAGTAGAGACAACCAGTCTCGACCCCGGCTTGAGGACCTATATCTTCTGGGCCTTTGTAAGTGTCCCTGAAACAACCAGCTCTCTCCTGGGCTACCTCGCTGCAGCTGTTCCCGTTCGGAGTGCATCCTTGGAACTTGGTGGATCATCAACTTGTAACAAGATGCCTGCTCCTGCATTTTCAACTTTCCTGCACCAACAGAAGCTGTGCTTGGCCTGCTCCTTTGTTCATCCATTGCCCATCGCCTATTGCCGCCTGATCGTCGTGACTCCCGTCACAGCTCATCTTCCTTGCTCCCTGAAGGTGTCCTGGGGTGATCTGCTCGCAAAAGTCTTCGTCCCTTCATGGTTTGTGTGTTCAACTGGAAGCTGGCTGGAACCGATTTCAAAGCACTGTGACCTACCAAAACAAAATCCTGTGGCCAAATGTGACCTCTGCACCCGCAGGCCTTCCTCTATAGGACCAAGCACAAAAGACTGTATCTCAATGGCATCTGGAACCTCTGCAGTGTCCTCTGGAGAAATTGGAGTCAGGGGGTGAGTTACCATACCTGTTTGTCCCCCCCTGTCCTTCATAGGGATACATGGGAGTAAAGTACTGTTCCTAAATCACTCTTTCCTCACTTTGGTCAGTGGAGGCCTGGTCTTGGATCTCTTCATGTTACTAGTCTAAGGAACGGGATTGTGTGAGTTTACTTATTAATCATAATTGCTGGTATTGCCAATCTCTTAATAAACCTACCTGTGAAGTATCAACTGTGGAACTGGTGACTTTTGGGCACAGGGCCCTAAACTATTTTAGGGTAGAGAAACTGTTCATGGATTATCCTGAAGTGTTTTATTCTATTTCTAATGCATCTGAGTATGAGGTGGTGGACACCCAACCTGAGCCTACAGGCCATGAAGGGAAGAGTTTAAACTGAATTGAAATATTAAGAGAGACACAACACAACAGCTGATTACATGAGGAGAAAAGGCCCACACACATGGGGAAGAGATGCAACTAATTAGCCCACACCAATCACGCTATCACAGAAGCTGGTGGGAAAATGGATCACACCAGTTGGAACTCTTCATTGAAAAATGAGTGCCAGAACCTCAGAATACGTGCGAGTTGGGACAGTGTTCTGAACTGTTAATGCTGTGTCAGTCAGAGGGGCTGGGGAAGCTGAGCAGGAGGTGGCCAAGTCAAATAGGCCATGCTGCAAGATTTTCAGCTTGTAGGAGAGGCCTGCTGGGGTCTTGACCTAATAGCTGACAAGAGTCAGAGGATACTGAAGGGACATGTGAGGACAATAGCCTGCTGGGGGCTCTAGCCCAGATCCTGGTGACTGCTACAAAACCACCAGAGCTCAAAAGGGCATTTTGAAACCTTGAGAATCTGAGAGGAATATGTAGCTCAAGCCCAGAGGCTCGACCCTTGGGTGGGGGTCGTCAGGAGGTCGTAATATGTAACGTAGATAGCAAAAAACAGGTAGGGCGGAAGGAAATTCTACCCAAGGAGACCGCTAGAGTATGAAATGACCTACAGAGTGTTGCCCCAGTAAGATTGCTAGGGCACGAGGGGTAACCTGAAACTGTTGCCCAGGTAGGAGTTGACCACATCTCTACAGAGTCGCAGAGGACAGACCCTCTTCTGGATAGTGTCCCCCTTTACTTCGCCTTGAAAGCGTCTTCAACACTTACCTCTTCTACATTCACTTCGTCAGATATTTACTTCTTCTTACGTTTACTTCATCTGCAGTCTGCATCTTCACATTCACAAGGTGGCAATGGACATGGTAAGGTTAGCTGTAAGGTGAGGGTTGGGGTAAGGGAAAGAAAATGGGTGGGAAAAAGGGGGATATATGGAGACTACCCTGGTAATGAGAAAGTGAAATTAAGAAGAAGAGAACGACAGAAGAAGTAAAGGTATCAAGGGGCAGATGTGGCAAAGTGAATGCAAAAGAAGTAAAGACACACATCTCTTCTGGGTCACCTGCCACAGCAAATGAAGGAGTGTGCCGGCACCCCAGAACTGTGTATGGATTAGAACAGGGATTGGAAATTGGACTGAGGACCTTGAGTCCCCTCAGTTTACAGCCCCTTCACTTAGATGTATGGCTTCATCCTGACACCTGGCACTGCTAACTGACAATCCCCTGTTTGTGTTGGTACCCCAACTCCTTTAAGTAGCCCCCCAGCCCCTCCCTGAGGAGAACAAATAAAGGCGTTGAATTACTCTTGTGGCTTGCGTGGTTATTTTATCCACCTCATGGCGTGGTCTCAGGGTAGCGACCTGTGAATCCGAGAGAGTGGAGTGAGAGGATAGGCTCATGGATATCCATAAAGGGAAGGAGACATTTCCTTAAGACATTCCTGTATGAAACTTTATGTACTTAAAGGCCACTGAAATGATAGGTTGCCTCATTGTTTATCCGGAAATTAGCTAGAGTGCTTTTCACAGACATGTCTTCAGTCACTAGAGAAAATGAAATGATGAACCAGATTGAGGGGCATTTTTCTTTTGAATTTCCTGATGCCCAAAGAAATAGAATATGGTCAAGTCAAGGTCAGAAAAGGGCAAAAAACAAAAAAAGTGAGAGGCAGTGGGACGAACAAAGGCATAAAGAGGGGAGGACCGTGGTTTAATGGATGCCCCCATCCTATATATATATATATATATCTCTAAGGATGGCTGTGCATCAGGGACTGAGCCTGAACACCTACAATTCTGCCACGCTTCCAGTTATGGGGGAGGAAACATTATCTCTGGAAACGAGAAGCTTGGACCCAAATGGACTGACGGATGTTGCAGCCATTTTATCCACACATACATACTCTGTAGCTGTCAAAAGCAGTATATGTGGTTCATGGTTACAAAGACTTTAATTTTAGGGTGTTATGATAAAAAGAAATAATGCACGCTGGGCATGGTGATCACGTACTTAGTCATCAGTGTACATTTTGTTATCACAGAAATATTTGTTAATAGGTTTTAATACTCCACCAAGTCACCACCACAGTCGTTTCACAGCACGCAGGCTAGTCTGTGCAGTGGCGTACTGTGCCCCGCCATTCTGCTGAGGGATAAATTGAAAGACGCTTTGATAACAGAAATGTTGTTATTAAGGATTTTTTTCCATGTCATGTCATGCTAGACTGTGTGTATGCTCATTGTGAGATAATCGTGTGCCTTACTTGGGAGTAGGCTTTCAAAGTATATTAATGCATATACCCATCTACAGTCAATATAACTTGAGATCTGTGGTCACTCTTATATTGCTAAGCTCCGAGGAACCATCATACCCCATTCTCATCTGAGGAAGATCGTAGCGCACCGGGCTGTCCAGCTTCGAATGATAACCCTCTAACAGAGTATAATTCATATGGTTATTGTACATTTTGGAAATGTGCTTTGGTCAGTAAGACAAGTGTCACATTCTTACAATGTTCTGGACTTAAGGAATGCTAGTTTTGTTGTGGGGTTTCATTGAATGCATAATCCAGTGCCTGTTAATGCACACACTGCAAAATTGTATTATTGGTGTAGTTGTTACTAGATGCATTTGGGTGATATGCTAAAAATGAACAGATTTAGAAATTGTTATGTCTACAATATATACCGGAAGTGATCATTAGAAATTATCCTTGTACAATTAAATAAATACACAGAATACAATAGAAATACAATTAAAACCTTGTTTAAGAGCTTCTTTTGGGGAGAATACAGACCATTTTGTCTATTGCTCAGAATGCAAGGCTACCGGAAGTGTGGCGCGCACCCGCTGCCTATTTTCTGCAACTGCTCACTATTCTTAGAGAGGCACAGCTCCACCCTACTGATGAGGTCCAACCAGACCAAAACACGTGTCTGGGGTTGCTGTTAGTACTCTAGTTCAGAAGAGAATTGCCTAGCATTTCGGTGCTGGACTGCCCTAGGGCAGGACAAAGACTGATATGTTTTGGATATTTCGCCTATGTGAAAGATAGTGAGCTAAAGAATCTGGGTAAGTCTCTCGTAAGCAGGACTAATGCCTGGCAGTGGGACTCCCACTACCCCCTTATTAATTTGCATATGTTCCTTTGGATGCAATTTGCAAGGCTGCTACTTGAAGTTCCATTCATACCTTTACTCAACATTACTGCCTAGATGCACACTCTAAAGCAGATTCGCATGTGGGACAAGCAGTATCAAAGCATCTATTTGCCGCTGTACCTTCTCACAACCCACCTCCTTTTCCAGGTACTGCTCGCTAATCTATGCATAGCATGTGATCTAAGCAGATCCACAAGCCTCAGAAGGCATACCTTACTCATCGGAATCGCATTTCTGATGTTGTATCTGCTTGGATTCACATGTGCTCCCCATCCTCCCCTCCTGGAGTTTGAAGGTGCATAGATGTTTCTATATGACTTTTCTACTTTCTTTCCTGTACTCACGCAAACACTTCATGCACCCTCATGTCCGAGACAAAGCAATCTGAGGGACCTCGATGTTTGAAGGACCATGTGTACAGTAGACGTCACACTAGGGATAGTATTAAACACAAACCAGGTTGAGATCCCTTTTTGAGTTTCAAAAACAAGTCATGCAATACTCTGCGACTAGCACTAGATGTTGGCCTATGCGTAGCATGTGCATCTAAGCAGAAATACGATTATGGTGAGTAATATACGCCATATGCTTGTTATACACTGTCAAGAGCGATGCAGGTTGCATTAGCTTTTTGACCCCACCCTTGTGCTGTACCAGGACTTAAGCACCCATAAATGAGATTCGTAGACTTGCTTCATAGTTTCCATGTTCTTATATCCTGCCTCGGGTACAGAATTCCTGTATTTACCTTTGCACAGCCTTATATGTTTTGATGGCTATTATTATTCGAGGAGAACCTGCGTTTCAGGGATCAATTGAATGTTATGCTAGTTCTTGTGTTTACATAATCCCACTGATATCTTCTTTATAGCCCCTAATCTCTTTTTGTACTTTTAACTTCATGGCAAGTCTGTATCCTTTGATGACTGCAAGTATAGCAACAAATATAAGTGAATTGTCGCCTCTGTAAAGCATGTAGAAGCTATGCCAATATTTCGTACTGGGTAGTTTAGAACTGTAAGAATTACTTTTTTGTAGTTTTGAGGAGTATAGATAAATGGGTCAGTTATATCTGCATCACCTAAAGTAGCTGTGGACAAACTGATGACGTCTGTGTGACGAAATAGGGGAGAGTTTCGGCTGTGCAGCAGAAGTCAATGTGCACAGGGAATTCATGGCCTATTTTCTTATTATAGTCTGGTACATATTGCTAGGATTTGATAGGGTGCTCTTCATTGATGACCACATTTTACTGACATCACCTAGCATTGATGATCCAATTGCATCCCTCATTATGTTTCCAAGTTGGTACGGCTCTTGGGAAGATTGGGTTTATACCATCTGTCACTTTCCTTTTCCGTTTTTGTGTTCTGACCGTACCTTTTACAGAGCCAACACTTGGCTTTGGCACTTCTGCAATTCATCTTGGTAACCCCCTCCCATATTCTCTTCCTGGTTCATCGGGAGGGACACATAAAAAGTTATCTGTTGGAGAAGCATCCACACTTCAATGTCATTCATGAGCAAATCTTGCATCAATCACACAACCTTGCCCTGACTATACTATATGATATGGCATTTATAACGCGCCTATACACGTGTTTCAAGGTGCGACAAGGCAAGGGAGGGGGAACAGGGGGAAGACCGAGACAACAATCTTACTAGGCCAGGTGACATTGAGATCGCGCAAGTGCAGGGGGAGGGGAAAGGGAAAAGTGCTGGGGGTGAGGGGGAGGGGCCAGTGTAGTACATGAGATCAACAGTAGAATAAATAGAAAACATTAGTAAAAGGTGCGGCCAGCTGGTGGCAAGTGCAAGGGTGAGTGCAGAACATCAGGTGTCAAGTGCAGGTGGTGGGCTGTAGGGATACAGAAAACAGTCCCCAAGTGTGGGGATTGCCAGGGAGGCAGTGCGGTGTGCGGTGTGCAACTGGCAGGGGAGGGGACCAGGGCTCGAGATCCGAGGGTGGCCAGGCGACCAGTGCAGTTTCAGTTACAGCCAGGAGTTCAGCAGGGGAGAGGAGGAGAGAAAGCAGAAGCAAAGAGGTGCTTCCGGAACCGAAGATGGTTCTCCTCAAGTCTCAGGGGGGGCAGGTTAGCTGTTCCAGAGGGAGGCCCCAGCCAAAGACGGAGATCTACCACCAACTAATTGCTTGGAGAAGTGACTGACCCTGAGGGAGTTGCAGGCGGATGAGCGAAGAGCTCGAGAAGGAAGATATTTAGGGAGAGAGAGTTGAAGGTATTGAGGCCCCAGTAGGCCTTGTGGACAATGCACAGGGTCTTGAACTTAATCCTTGCAGTCACTGGGAGCCAATGCAGAGATTTCAGTCCTGGAGAGATACGATCCCTGGGCTTGAGACCAAGGACAAGTCTGGCAGTCCTGTTCTGGATGTGTTGCAGAGGGCAGAGAGTAGAAACAGGCAGATTTAAAAAGAGGCTGTGAGGAGAGAAGGAGAGTGTTGTGTCGAAGATGACCCTGAGGTTTTTAGCCTCACAGGGCCAAGAGAGGCTGGCCAGAGAGTGACAGGAAAGGAGGGTGCAGCTGTGCCGATGAGGAGAATCTCAGTCTTACTGGCATTAAGGCAGAGAACATTGGCGCACACCACTCCTGGATAGCATACAGACAGTCAGAGATGAGAGAAGGAGAAGAGGTGGCAGAGGGAATCCTGAAAATGAGCTGAGTGTCATCCGCATAGCACTGAAAGTTGGGGCAGAGGGCAGCAATGCGGTGGGCAAGAAGTGCCAGGTATTGGTTGAAAAGCCAGGGAGAGAGGTTAGACCCGTGGGGAACACCACAGGTAGGGAGTGAGAAAGGAAGGAACCAAATTGGACCTGGGAGGGTCGATCGGAAAGGAAAGAGGTCAGCCAAGCCAGGGCCTAATCGATGATACCCAGGATGCCATGGTTGACCGTGTCAAAGGCAGAAGAGAGATTACGTAAGATGAGGACACTGGGGTGTTGGAATCAAGGTTGGAGAGCAGGCCTTCACGGATGTTCAGGAGAGCAGTTTCCGTGCTTCTGGCGGCTCTGAAGCCAGACTGATGGTCATGGAGACAGCCAACAGATTCAGTGTGAAGATTAAGCTGGGAGATGGCCAGCCTTTCCAGTAGTTTGGCCAGGAAAGGAATGATGGACGATAGTTAGCTGAGCAGGATGGATCAGCAGAGGGTTTCTTAAGAGGGTGCACAAGGGAGTGCTTCAGGGGGGAAGGGAAGACTCCAGTGGCGAAGGAGTGGTTGCAGAAGTCAGCCAGAGCAGGGGCCAAGGTGTCAATATGGTCCTTTATGGTTTTGCAGGAACAGGGGTGGACCTGTTTTGACGAGACTTTCATAGATCCGACTTGTCTAAAAACCTCGTCCGGGGAGAGGAAAGGAACAGAAGGAGGGAGGAGAGGTTGCCTATAGTAACACGCTAACTGTGCACTAGAAAAAGCCATGATGTTCCTTTCCAGTTGTTTGTCTGTCTGTTTCTGTCCTAATCACTCTCATCTGTTCTTCTCAACTTTTCCGTTTTCTCTGTTCCCCATAGATCATAGTCTGCTTTACTCCGGAATTACTGCAGACGCGAGTGTCCAAACTCTGTTATTTGACAGTCTATGCTAAACATTTTTCTCCCAGAATTCAGTGTCTGCGCTCTTTTTTTCTCGCAGTTGCTGTTAAAAACGTTGCCACTTGTACTACAATTCCCAGAATGCAGTGTCTAGACTCTCCTTCTCTTGCACTATTTGTTTAACTCTTTCATACTTTGACTAAATTTCTCAACATGCAGTGCGTGGCCCAACCCTTGCACTTGTACCTCCCAGGGAGCTAGTGTCCTTGTTCTACTTGTTTTTTTACCTTGTTCTTCTTTTGTGGTTTTCCTGCTAAATCCAACATCAGTGACTTATCTGGCTTCTCACAGCACATGGCTGTGCTCTCTCAATATCAGTCACATCTCCCCAGCTATCGCAGGCTCTCGCTCCAGGTCGCATCATCAGTGTCTCTTATGGCCTCCAACAATGCCCTCTTCCGGGCTCGCTTCAAGGGTCATGCTGTTGCCTCCAGGCCTCTTAACCCTCCAACAAACTGGGTTTTCTGATCGCAGTCTTCGGCCTGGGTCCAACTCCACCAAAGAGTGCCTCCACCTCAAATCACTATGGGTCTACACTCTTTCAAGCTTCTCCAGCTATTGCCCCTGTGTTGTATTTTCTAGGTCTTCCCAGCATCATCCACCAATGCACAGTTTATTAGATTTTGCGAGGTCCAAGTGGGGTTTGTGAATGAATACTGCGTCTACTCTGAAATTCCTCAAACTGGTTATGCACTCTTTTCCTCTACACAGTTCCTGCAATGCCGTTCACGTTACACACAATCAAATGTGCTGACTACATGCATAAGGCTACACTCTTCAAGATAAGCCCCAGATCTAGTAAATACATTATCCTTTGCCTGCAGTGTGACCCAGGCCTTGGTAAACAGACATTTAACCAATTTGTTCCTCACGTTTATTGAACATAAGCACTCTTGTTTTTGAACCCATTGAATGGAGCACAGCAACCTAGGGATTGCATCCAAAGAAATACACATCCAGTAAGACAAGAAACATGTGTGTATTTCCTAGATCTTGTTATAATGTTGAGGTAAATATGTACTTATCAGTAGAGCAGCAACAAGCACTCAACAGACCAATCCCATATGGTGCATACTGGAGTGTCAGGGGGAATTCAGCAGTGCGCGCCTTCCTTCCAGAAGTCCTGTATTCTTCATGGACCCAAAATAAATATAGGGTTTCTCGAATCAGAACTCACGGGTGTATGCTTAAAGAAGTGGTAGGCAAAGTTGCAGGTGTCATGGACTCTTGTCCCTGTGAGGTGCTTGGTGTACCTTTCTCGATTTGGCGTTTGGGTGAGCATGATCACCTTTGGAGTCTAATCAGGCTATTACATTCCAGCAGTCTCTTGCAATTCTGTTTTCTGGTTGTTCTCCATTTTTGGCAGGTGGCATTTGGTCTGGTGAGGTTACAGTCTGTCACACATACATACACCAGCAGAAGAGGGCGTTCTTCTTAGGTGGCTCCATGGAGCTCATCTTGCGGTATGATATCATGCTGTCGCACGTCTAGCCAGTTGTTCTTGGAGCTTTTGGAATACGCCATATTTGTGATAAAGGAGGTGGGCACCCGAGAGAAACTTCAAGTAGATGCAGTTGGGTGTAACTATAGGGGCCCATTACTTATCGTTCTGCCCAGGTGGCCACCACAGAAAGTCAATTTAGAGTCTGATTCCCACTTCATAATTCTGCACCTCGCCTCCGGCCCTCTATGCTCATGTTATTTCTTCAGTGTTTTAGCAGTTCAGGTGTTTGCGCTTGCTAATCCTGAGCCTTGCCCCTTTGGCTCGGTTTGGAATCTGGCTGCACAGCCCCAGAATAAGCTCAGTTAATGGGATTTTGTGAGACTTTGAAGAGAAGGTGTGCCCTTATAAAAAGAAATAAACTAGCGTGCCAATGATTGCATTACACTTCACCTCTGTACATATGAACCAACATTTTATTACCGGGCATTGCTTTAGCCCAAGTAGCCTAAACAAGCCCCAAAAAACCCAACCCGCGTGCTCCGATCATTTCCTGCACAAATGGTTTTTGAGTAGCCCAATCTGGCAACGCTAGTTGCTTCAACCAGTAACTCTGCCCGAGTCTGACTTTACGGGTGGAGGCCTTTTGCCAGGCTGTTGTGAGTGGGACTAGTCAGAGGAGGTTTTTGCAGGTCATATGCAGCCACTTAAAATGCATTTTCTGCACATTTCAGAATCCTCCTCTTGGCTTTTATGTTATGTTGGCCATGTAGACCTGTATTGCCTAAGGGTTGCATCTGGAATGGTGCAGGATTCACCCCACAATGAGTTTGTTATAACATTTGCTGTTAAGGTATTGGTCGTTTTTGATGAAATGGCCGCAGAGCCACTGTGGTGCCACCGTCTTTGTATTTCTTTTTGACCCTGGTAGTTGCTTTCTTGAAAAACATGAAGGTAGGGCTTCCCAGACTAGGAGCCTTTACCAAATGGCGTTGTATTCCACTACATGGGCTGGATGTTTTACCCCTTTTTCTTCCCATTCTGTACACTTCATAAGTGCTCTGTTGTGCTGTTGCATTCTTGCCTTTTCAGCACACTGGAGAGTGGCACCAGACCTCAATTTGTCTTTGATCCTTTCTGGATCGCCCATTTCTGCTTGTTTCAGAGCTGTATAAAGGCATCCAGCATCCTCAATTTCCATGTGGGCACTAGTTACAGTGACCCCATAGGGACGTCCTTCACCCATCTCCTCAACTCCACAGGGATTGCAGCCTTGATGGACCATGTGAGTCTTCATGTGGCCCACCAATCTCTTCTGTCTACAGTTCACCGGAGAGTCCTGGTGGCACCAGCATCATGCTGGCAGAGTCTTCCTTGCCATTTACATTTCGGGCCACACAGCCCCTCACTTTACTCCCATTGTGATCCTCTCTTCATATCCGGTCTCTGGAAGGGAGCTCTCCTACATTGCTACCAGTGGGTCGGGCTCCAGCCTATTCACGATAAATATCATCAGGGTCTATCATCTGTACTGAAAAGCACTTTTGTTAATCATGAGGATTTAGGCTGCATGGTTTTAAAGGGATCTACGTTATCCCTGGCTGAGGCGATGGCTAGTGTATTCCAAATAGGATTCGATATATGGAAAATCTTTTATGTGCCTGTTACGAATGTGCTGTCAGATAATCCAGATGAGTGTGGTTCTAAAACCAGATTGTAGGGGATTTCCATTTTAAGTGATCTGTCCGAGGTAAGGCATCCATAACAGAGTCTGTAGGTTTTTATTGACAAACAAAGGGTCAATCATACGGCGATCTTAGTGGCTCCATTTGTGCGCTCTTTTACTCACACCAAGTGAATCGTGGTGCTTCTGTGGGTATTTTGGTATTGGTTTTTCTACAATATCAAATATTAAAGATTTCTGTTCTGTTTCAGTTTGCAAAGACATATAGGCTGTTTAGCAGATAGGGCAGCACGTTTCGCAGGCAGGTATATTAAAGTGTGTGACAAATCTAGAGAGATCGATCACCTCTCTCCAAGGGGTAGCACACCCACTTTTGACTAGGGAGGTGAGCCTGCTATGCTTAACAGCCCCTATGGGCAGGGGCGGACTGGGAACCAAAAGAGGCCCTGGAAATAATTTTTAAAGTTGCCCCATATTACAAGTTTTCAGCAAACTCAACCCTTTTCTTATGAAAACATTTGGAAATAAAATAGGTTTCAACAGAAAAGAGGCCCATGGTGCAGAGGCCCACCGGGAAATCTCCAGAGTTCCCTATAGACCAATCCACCCCTGCCCTTGGGACAGGGTAGGTTGGATCCCTCTGGAGGTGACCCCCTATCCCCCTTAGTGGACATAGAACCCAATACGGATTTGGGTCACCACACCTCCCCCTCTTACGAACACTTTTGTGGGGTATCTAGGGACCGGTGTTTACCATGATCTTATACACCCTTCAATAATAGCTGACTTGGCTTCTGACCTTACCTGTGCCCAATCTTATTTGAACACTAAAGAGAAGCAAATAAAACATCCCCCAGGTGGAGCTTCCCTGGGACAACCAATCACAGGAGACATTCACCAGGAACCGCAGAGTTTAACTGTGCAAAGGCAATCTAAGGAGGTATGGCTGGGAAGAAAGAAGGAATGCCAGTGTCAGCGTGACCTAGTGGGACACGCACCAGGAGAGTGCAGAAGGATACAACCACCAGCCGACCAGAGCAACCCTGCAAGGCTGTAAGAGCAAGAGAGCAGACCCTAGACCTCGGACGGAAGAATCGGAGCACCGATGAGAAGTTGCGTAAGCAACTCTGTTGAGACCAAGCAGCGAGAATGAGGAAGTCGAGCCTGAACCACCTATTGGGAAGCCCAGTTGAAGAGTTGCATAATCGGCTCTGCCATGAGCAGACCCTGTCCCATAGGCCTCTCGAGGGGCACCACTCGAAACAGTCAGGTATGTAGTGGCTGATCGGGAGAGGGGGTGGGTGGAAAAGAGTGAAAGGAAGAGAACAGCCCAGAGTGGGGAAAATGGGAGAAACCCCCAGAGTGGGGAGGAACAAAGAAAACCCTAGAGTGGGGGGTGAGCAAGTGAAGCAACCCAGAGTGGGGGGTGAGCAAGTGAAGCTACCCAGAGTGGGGAGTGAGCAAGTGAAGCAACCCAGAGTGGGGAGTGAGCAAGTGAAGCAACCCAGAGTGGGGAGTGAGCAAGTGAAGCAACCCAGAGTGGGGAGTGAGTAAGTGAAGCAACCCGAAGTGGGGAGTGAGCAAGTGAAGCAACCTGGAGTGAGCAAGTGAAGCAACCCAGAGTGGGGAGTGAGCAAGAGAAGCAACCCGAAGTGGGGAGTGAGCAAGAGAAGCACCCCAGAGTGAAGAGTGAGCAGGAGAAGCACCCCAGAGTGAAGAGTGAGCAAGAGAAGCACCCTAGAGTGGGGATTGAGCAAGAGAAACACCCAGCATGAGGAGTGAGCAAGAGAAACACCC
The DNA here is from genome assembly GCF_040938575.1 of Ambystoma mexicanum. NCBI lineage: Eukaryota > Metazoa > Chordata > Amphibia > Caudata > Ambystomatidae > Ambystoma > Ambystoma mexicanum. The sequence goes on from NC_090939.1 coordinate 69,181,399, forward strand.
AGCGTGAGGAGTGAGCAAGAGAAGCACCCCAAAATGAAGAGTGAGCAAGAGAAGCACCCCAGAGTGAAGAGTGAGCAAGAGAAGCACCCCAGAGTGAAGAGTGAGCAAGAGAAGCACCCCAGAGTGGGGAGTGAGCAAGAGAAACACTGCAGAGTGGGAAGTGAAAAAAAGAGAAATACCCCAGAGTTGGGAGAAACAGAGAGAACCCCAGAGTTAGGAGAAACAGAGAAAACTGTGTAGTAGGGAGTGAGAAAGAGAACCGCCCCCAGAATGGGGAAAACCCCAGAGTGGGAAAGAGACTGAGAAAACCTCTGAATGAACAGCAAGTAAGACTGATGGAATTGCAGACAGGAAGTGTCTCAATCAAACTAGAAAGAGACGGAGAGAGACTTGGCAGTGGAACCTCTTGACAACAGTCCAGACCACCAAGAATGATATACTCTGAACTGGAACTATGATTGCAGGCCCTCTCTAAAGAGGGGATACAATTGGGGATCAGAAGCCGCAGCCTCCTCCCCAACCCAAAACCGCAAGGTCTTGTGTTTGTTGTTTTCTTTTGAAGACAGGGAAGTCGTGTTATTTTGTTTCGACATCCTGACGAGCACCCTTGTGACTTTCTTTTGTAGAATGGGGCTTAAGTTTAGGGAGCAATGTATGTTTGGTTTCAAGACAATAAAGAACTCGGAGACCAACTGCCTAGTAGTCCAGCTTCTGTTTCTGACCTGCCACATGTGCTATTAAAATAATCATTTGTAGATGGAGTTTATTGAACTTGTATAGTTTTAAAATCAGGATATTGGAAGAGGTGCTAATGTATGGGGAGGCTAGTGGGATAATGACCTACAAGCATTCCATTCATTTCTAGCAATCTCTAGCACCAAAGTTTTCTCCTGCTGTTGGAAGAACTTTCAAATGGTGGTGACCTCAAACATTACAGTGAGT